>NC_088627.1:0-2400000 GCF_036013475.1 Columba livia | reverse complement strand
GGAAAAGGGTTTGAAACAAATTAAAGAAACTAAACGTTGAGAGAATGCTTGTTTGTTTTTCCTTAAAAGAGGAAACGGATGAAGAAACGTGGAAACTCCACTGTCCGAAACCCAGTATGGTTATTGCCCATTTTCATACTTAGACATAATATAGACTAGGAACTGCCCTTAGTATTCTCCCAGTAATGGGTTTATATTTAACTAGGACAACAAGAACCACAGGGCTAAGCAAACCCCCTTTTAATCACCCTCCTTCCCCCCCAAGTTTAAAGAAATGTAAATTTGCCATTACAGAGCCGTGCCTTGAAAAGAAGGAGTTTGCATTTCTATGAGGTTGCAGAATGTGTCCTCCTAATCTTCCTGTCTCACACACACATTTATTCCAGTGATTCCCTTGGCTTCCTCTTGTCAGCCTAAAGTTGATTCAAGTCATTTTACAGCCTAAAAGCGAGTCTTTCTTGTATGTTTAAAATACTGTTTGAGCCTCTCCCAGTTCAATAGAGTCACTTGGGCTGTAAGCAACTGCTCAAGCAATTGCTGCTCCTTCCCTCAAGAATATTACATTCTCCGCTGCTCACAACAAACATCAAGAGTGTTAATATTGCTGTCGTGGTGACTGACAGCTGCTGCAAACATGGCTGATATAAAGCTAAATTGCTGCACTTCAGAGGCAGCGCAAAGCTTGGAGTGCAGCCATGGCGATGAGCCGCGTTCTTGGGGGGGAACGCCGGGAGTCGAGAGGCATCCACCAACTCCAGAGTGCTCAGGAAGCCACATACCAGCTCATCTCCCAACAGGCTGTGCAAAGGGACTGGCGCTTTATCGCATCTTCTGCGCTAAGAAACTCAAAGCGCAAGGCAGAGAGGAAAGAGCATCCTCCATCCATTCTGCAGGGGCTGCTCGGTCTGTCCCAGGTCCTGTTCCTCACCAAACCACCCCATGATGCTCACGGCATCAGCTGGAGGACAAGGTTCTGTGTAAAAGCACCTGCCAGCAGGCGGGCATCACCTTGGTCGAGTCTTCATCTCCCCCTGCATCTCCAAAAGGCTCAAAAGGAATGAAAATCATGAATGAAAACCACGGCGGGAGCCGGTGGAAGAATTAAATCAGACAGACAGAAGTGTGGGAGGAGACTTGGGCCAAGAAAGGCCAATTTCAAACCATATTTTTAATTAAACTGGGGAAGTTTTTAACTGATAAAAACATCTTTAGTTGGATTTAATGGCATTTAGCTGCTTTAATTGGGATGTCTATATTTGGAGTTTGCAGACAGAAACAGATAATAAGGCGACAAAAACAGATCACAGGGGCTTTAAAATCCTGGCATTTGCATAACCCAATTGTTAACATTATGAAATGGAAACCCTGTTATCAGCTTGCATAAAACAGCTTGTTTTGGTAGATTGCAAATACTGTGTTTAATTAACCAAGCTTCAGGGACAGTGAATCTTATTGTTACAAGACACAACTCTGTAGGAAAAAAAAAAAGCATTTTCATTTAAATAAAACAAAAGGGGATGTTTATCAGGATGTTACTTAATTGTCAGCATTGCTAAAGAGTTTTGTTTCTGCTATAATTTATGAACTGGAATTGATCAGTAAAGCAGGGAACCAGGCGCCTTTGTCCTGTTCAATTAAAGCTCTGTCATCTTAAATCCCGGCATTTATGATGCCAGCAGCTAAGGGGAAAGGAAAAAACCTGAGAGTCCATTGGAAACCCTGGGTTACGAATTAAATCCAGTTTTACCCAATTAGCCCTCTCAAAGCTTCTCTATCTTGGTATTATCTACCTCTGGCACTTCTAGAAAGCCCATTACAACATCACTAAGGTCCCGGCATGTTCCTGAAAGAGCAGAGGAAGATAAAGGTGGGTAAATATATAGGTATATGCCATTAACAGGTTCTTTGACAGCCCCTCCCTCAGCAGTCAAGCAGGAGATATTTATCTGAAAAGCCAGGAATTGTCCACAGAGCAAGACAGAATATAACTGAGCTGCTGGGGAAGAAGCAATTTGGTTTTCCCTGCAGAAAATGCTGCTGGGAATGGAAAACATTCTTGGTTTGAATTTGATACACAATAAACCCTAAATATTTCTGTATCTAGATGTATTTTTTGCTAACATTTCCAGTACATCAGAAATAATCAAACATGCCTAGAAATATTGTTTGCCATTTTGCAGCCTCCCTGGGAACCCATCCAGGAACGGTACCAGAGGCCACACGGGCACGGCAGCAGCATCCTCGGCTCTGGGAGCTTTGAGAGGTGCAAAAGGCAGGAAAAGAGGATGCTGTGCATGTCCACATCACCCCTAATGCGAAGTGCAAATCACGGGATGCCCCCCTGAAACGTGTAATTGTATTTGAAAGGACACAAAAGCTGCAGTTGCTTCCAGGAACAAAACGTACCCCACAAAGTCTTATTTATATACCATGTTTTTCTGTGATTGCTTACATATGTTTATCACATTGGTCCTCTCTCAATACAGCACCACAGAACTTCTGTTCCAAAATGACACTGTGCGATGTCAGACTCCTGACCAGTGAACCCCCAGCCCAAATACCTGGAGGTGGCGGGGAAGAGTCTGCGTGGGAGTTCAGCAAGAGGCAGAACCAGTACAGTGTATGATCAAAGCAACGTGCTGGAGTAATCGGAGAGGAGAGCAGATGCTGTCTGCAATAAAAGCCCAGGCAACATCCAGCTGAGCAGCCTACTGCGAGACCCACGGGGGCAAACTTCCCTGCGGGAGGACAAAAGAGACCCAGCAAGTGAACAGCGGAAAATTCTACTGCAAGGTGCCCATTATCAAGCAGCAGCGGAGCTGCAAAACAGAGAACTGAATTTGAGGAGGGGAGGGAAGCAGGCACCCTGTGGACACAATTACAGAGACATTTTAGAAATTGCTGGGGGGGTAAATGCAGGATTAGCCGATGGGAGAGGCCTGAGGAGGGAAGGGCAGCAGTGGTGTCCCAAATGTGCCCAGGAACCAGCTCTGCAATGCTGCCCAGTCCTATCGCACATCCAGGTCCCCAGTATTTGCCATTCCACACCAAATCCTTTCACAGCACCAAATCCTTTAATCCCTGCAGCCACTTTAACCCTTGGCCTCCTGAGCCTCACTGAAGGATCTGGAAGCTCGCTGAAATCCCAAAGTATCACAAGGATCATTGTACATCCTTAAATAAACCTCCTTTCTTTACCTCTCTCCCTTTGTGAGGATTTATGCTCTGCGAGAGGCTCCCAAGGAAATGGCTGGAGGATGAAAACCCCCTCCTGGTTTTTACTTCTTGCCTCTCGAGGGTTAACAATCCTCCGGAGAGTGCACAGCAGCCTGTCTATCCACTTTGGTAATTGAAATCAATTTCTCTACCTTATCTTTAGGAAACCTATATAGTCAAGACACTAATCTGCTGGCTCTGGCATCTTTTAAATGAAAACCTATTTAAAAAAAAGTAACAGGCCCTTGCCCTGCCTGCTGATGCTCCTTCACCGAGGAGACAACCAGCCCCCCGAGGTTTTTTGGGAGCAAGCTGTGTCCGGCACTATGATGGGAAGGGAAACCTGCTGCCTGCTCATGGACCAGGGAGCTCGGGCGCTGGCAAAGGGGGCGATACCAAACGCCTGTGATGGAGAGAGGAAGCTGCCAGAGGGGCTTTGCGTCAGGTTCTATGATTCTATAGGTATCTCCTTGGCAGCAGCTCCCATGCTCTGTTCCTCTGACCCCCCCATGCCACTGAAGGGTCACAAACCCAGGATGCCTGTCGTGCGCTGATACAGGCACAGCTGCCACAAGAAAAGAAGGTGCTAAATGCCCAGCCTGCCCCATGGAGCAGAAAAGCGATTCTGTGATGTGTCTCCCTTCGCAAACCTCTCATCTCCAGTTACCTAAATGAAGCCTGCAGAGAAAGAGCTGACCCGGACCATGTTCTCTCCTGACCCTGGTCATTAGGAGTCCAGCCAAGCCGATAGATTTCTAATTTGCAGTCAATCAGGCTTGAAATCCCCGTAGTTTTGCTTGTAATTACACAGACCAAGTAATCAATAGAGAATCATACCACCTTGGGCCTAAAAAAAGGGCAATAAACCCCCAGGAGCACCCCCTGGTTCCCGGGGCAGGGCAAGGCTGCCGGTTTGGGTTTGCTCAGAGCACAATGTTTGTATTTTCACTGGGTGCCCATGGTGGGAAATGGGAAACCACAGAACGTGATGGCCAGAAGATCTGGAGCTGGGGCTCCCACGTGAAGCCCAGGTAAAAAGGACCCGAGTTGTTACCGACCCCGCAGTAACGCCCGATCCCTCCCCACTCTCTCTTTACTGCTGGAACCATCACAGTTCTCTCGCAAGAAATGCGCATTTACCAAAAGTTAACAATTTGTAGTTTCCTTCACACTGCACTTTTTGAGCAAGACAATATAATTAAATGAGGCACATTAATATCATGAGATAAGCATCACTGACCACATTTATGACAATATAAAAGGAATTTGCAGAGAGGAAAAAAAGAGAACTTATACCCTATAAATCAAAGCATTTTGGTGCATAAGATTTGGGAACACAAGTCTATGAATTGTAATAGAGCATGACGAAGTCTCATCAGCAGAAGTAAATATTAAACCCCCAATGACAAACAGATACCAAGCATCCTATCTGAATGTTTTTTCAACACATCAAGTTTAAAGCAGTTCCTGATTCTTATTCTCTTAATCGAGGTAATTTGCTTTAAGTGTTCCTTGCAGCTGAGAAATTACAATTGCCCCTTTAATATTCTGATAATGGAAACTGCATTTTTTTTATCTGATGCTAATCGCCATGTGCTCCTCCGAGGGCGGAATCTTCTTTGAGTGAGAAAGAGCTTGATAAGAGGCTGACATGCACATCAGAAAATGAAACGTATGACAGCGATTTGACTGGGTAAGGGTAGAGGAGGGAATGGCCATTTCGCTGGCCTGGCTTCCCCATCCAGTTATTCATTATGTTCAATTGCCATTATATTCCTTTCAGCTCCCCAAGAAGTCAATATAACATAATGAAGTTATCGCAAGATGAAGCTTGCTGAGCTCATTTGGTGATGGTAATGTGCAGCAGTTCTGGGCAGGCAGCTTTGTTTGCACAAACGAACAGCAGGATGCTGGGGGTATTCAGGACAGGTAGCAGTTTCTTCCACCACCCTCATCCTTTCAAATTAATTTCTTTTTTTATCCTTAGATTGCTAAAAACATGGAAAAAGTTTCAATACTTGATGTCACAGCAATTAGAACCTTTAACATAAGTTTAACATAAGTTTAACATAAATATAGGCTGCCCTTGCCTCTGACCACCCAACGCTGAACAGAAAAATCTTGCTCTATTTCTGCAGCAATACAGCATTTCCAGAAAGTTCCTCAAGAAAGCCTGATACACACGTTCTTTTTCTCAGCAGATGCGATACCAGAGGAATACGAACGCTGTGCTCACCACCAACAACCAACCCTTTCTGAGTACATCTTGTTTTCCTCAACGCCCATTGCCAAATGATGCAGAAGTCCCAGGATGGAATGGACACAGTGCCCATCATGGAGCAACTGCCCCGTGCTTTCAGTTTACAACAATTTGGACACATCTGCACACATCCCACTAACTATGACACTGGAAACACCCGCGGTTCTTGATGGAGCAAACTCCATGTTGAATACCGAGCAGATTTTCTGCCTTCGTGATAAACTGCAACCAGAGTCGTATCTGAGCTGCTGATCTCCCTCCTGCTCGCCAGGGGCCAGACACAGCTCCTTGTTCCACACAACTGGGCCACCACTTTCCACCATTTGCAGCCACACAATTCTGGCAGCAATTCACCAACACAATTTACACCCAAGAGGTTGCGTGGAGCTGCATGAATCAATTAAATTATTCTGCTCCTGTAGGAGTGTGTCTCCTCCCAGCCAGCTCTTTGGATTACAATTGTTCCTCCATTAATCTGAGGCGTATCAAACTGAGCTCAGCCTCACTGTGGGAGGGAACAATGAGAACGCTGCAGGAACATTGCACAGCACACGCAGGAACGTCCCCACGGCCATCAGCCACTTCGCATTCATGTGTGCCGTATTGATTGCTACTAAAGGAGGGGCTGCAAAACACTAGCTTTTACTAGAAGAATTAACAGAATGAAGGTCAAGGAGCAAAGTGGGCTGATCTGTAAATATCTGGCGTTTTTACTCCTGTCTTGAAGTGCCATGATAAACCACTCTGAATGCAAATCTGACCTGAAATGAATCACTGAGTACTTCACAGAGCAGGTAATTGAAAGAAGACACTATGGGATCCTGATACAAAAAAACCCAGTTGTTTCTTTAGTATTTCTGCCCCTCTTCCTTCCCCCTCAAATTTCAATAGGCCATATCTAATTATTGACTGACATGTATTCCCCCTCACACTTGGTTATTATCAGACCATAGCGCATGTGTCAGTCCACAGAATTAGCAGCTATAATTGGACCCTTTTAACAAGGTACACAACACATTTTAAATTAAATTGCATTCCATAAATCAGGTTAACCTTTTCAACATTGCTCTAAGAAAATTAATTACTCATATCGAAGCACATGACCTTTTCACAGTGCTTGGGATTAGCTTTCACATTTCTTTTATTTTCCCTTCCTTCTGCTCCTCCCTCCCCCAGCCCAGCCTTCTTTCTTCATTTAAAAACATCAGAGCCCAAATATCATCAGGGCTGAACACATTGCTCGGGCTCTCACACACAGCTTCAACCAAGTGCAACTTAATTGCTGCTCACTTTGCCAGTTCTTCCAAGAAATCATCTCCTTTTCCCTCTTCCCTGGCAGGGGAACCAGGGCTGCCCAGGTGCCAACACTCAGCTCATCAACCAACTCCTGACTTCCTTCTGATGTTTGTTTGAAACACCTGGGAATCTTCTGGGACTGTTTCTCCCATTTCCATCAGCAGCAACCAGCAATATTTCTACATTTCAGCCCTTGGAATCATAAATATAGTGTGGCTGATGGCCCTAAAAGCTCAGAAAGAAGAAAAGGGGAAATTGCTTTATTATATTAAAGTCTACCAGAACTTTCTATGGCAGTTCTGTAGGGTTCATGGAAATAAATATTAGCAGCACAGTACTATTACCAGCTTGGGAACACAAGGACAAAAAGACTCTTACTGAAGCCAGCATCAAAGCAAACAACACTTACACAAAATCAGGCAGGATAAGCCCAGACAGACACAATCTCACCTCTCCCCACCTGATCCTATTTGAAGCTTCCACATAATTTGGGTTTTATGAGCTTTCTTATGCCCTCTATGGTGAGTTCAAAAATCAGATTAGCAATATCTACAAATAACAAGCCTCAGATCTGAGAGAATTTGAGCAGAAAAGGCTTTGCAGGCCCTTTCTGCAGCCATATGACATCATCAATGACATCACCTGCAGCCGTGTCTGCCCCAGAACTCACCTGTCCCCAGCAGGGCTGTGGCAGCTCCAGAACCTTCCCTAGAAGAGAAATAAAACAAGTGATCAGTCTGCAGGGTAAGCATTGGGGTGTCTTCTTTAAGCCCCTTCTACAGCAAACTCCCAAACCTTCATCACACTTTTTGGTGTTGTACCATATCTGTAATTTGTTATTAACTTGGGCTACTTCAGACATTTTTCCTGAACAAAATAAACCTCCAACAATGAAGGTAAACAAATGTTTGGAAGCATTTTTCAGACAGCAGTGTTTATGCTGATACAAGACTAACAATTTTTGAGACTCAACAACTCATAGCACAGGTTTTGGTTTACAACTAGCCCTGCTGTTTTTTGTTATTAAAACAGCCCTAGCAACACAGTTTTCCTTCTGCAGCTGTTCTCCAAGATCCAGTTTAGCACAAGCGACACTAAGAACTTAAATACAAAAGGGCTCTGAATGCTACACCAACGGGTCTGCACTCACCACAGGACACAGAAACTCCCGCAGTTGCTCCTGTTCTGAGCTCCCCGTGCTCTCACACGTTATCAGCCCCGCACACAGGGCTCACCCCCGGAACGGACCCTCAACCTCCCGCTGCCTGGACGGAGGGGGCAGCACCCGCTCCCCTCCCGGCCACCCTGCGACAATTAAGGGGGGCCCCTGCCCCCCCCACCTTGTTACGGAGACTCTGTCCCACCCCCGGCCCGGCAGGAGGGGCTGTGGCCGCCCCGGGGCCGCTGTCTGCGCTGAGGCAGCACCGCGAGGCCCGGGCGCCTTTCCCGCGCAAAGCCGGCCTGGAGGCCTTTGTGAGATGGACCGATGTGAGCACAGCAGGTGGGTGGCCCTGAGGGCGCTAATAGTGCTAATTAGCTGTTATGTGGGTCTTATTGCTTGCCTCAGGCCTACCTGGCAGTGCTACAGACCATGGAGCTCTTTTTGCTGCTCTTGCCTTCTCCAGGATGGATTCTGCACTGACTCTGGCTTGTCTGGGCCCTGCAGCCCCAGACGTGCCTTGTGCTGGGTATGGCTGCTGCCCTGCTGCTGTAGAGCTCTCCTGTGCTCCCTGGTGATGGCAGGACAGGCCCTAGGGCCCTTCAGTGGCCTTTCTGTGAGGGAGCCACCTACCCTGCTGCACACTGTTGGAGGGGTGAGCTGGCTCTCCCTGAAGCTCCCTGTGGCAGCCATTGCCAGGCAGAACACGCCTGGCCTTTGAGGAGACTCCACCATGAGGAGACACCACAGTGAGGAACCACTGCTGGGGGCCCTGCCAGCCAGGAGGCCACCGTGTCCTGGCCGCTTGCTGCCCTGTGCTGGCCCACACTGCTGGAAGAGCACACCAGGACACGTTGCCTGTCTCCAAAAGGTAGGATGTTGCGTGGCTCAGTGCCAATACTGTGGCGGGGGGGCAAATGTGCAGGGGAGGTGCAAATGTAGTGGAGGATGTGTGGTGGAGATGTTGGTGTGAGGGTCTGGTGCCTCAGAACTGAAGGTAAAGATGTTGGTGTGAGGGTCTGGTGCCTCAGAACTGAAGGTAAAGATGTTGGTGTGAGGGTCTGGTGCCTCAGAACTGAAGGTAAAGATGTTGGTGTGAGGGTCTGGTGGCTCAGAACTGAAGGTAAAGACATTGGTGTGAGGGTCTGGTGGTGCAGAATTGAAGATGGAGATGTTGGTGTGAGGGTCTGGTGGCCCAGAACTGAAAGCACCGATGTTTGTGCTTGAAGGAAGGTGCTGGTTTTTAACAGGGAGAGGTGCTGAGCTTCAGAGCGGCTTCCTTGGAGGTGTATTGGATTCCTTGTTGGCTGGGGACTTTGCATTCATGGCTGTATATCTTCCTAAGTGTTGTACCTGAGGGAGGGGGTGCATGGTTTGGTTTGAGTTGTGGACCCCCAGCTGTGTGGGGTTGGCATTGTCAGGCCCCATAGAAGTGAGTGATTTATGGAAGTCTTCTCAGAAGTCAGGAACATCTTCTCTTTTTTTCCTTAAGTGGGATATTCCATGTAGTTTTACTATAGACTGTATTTCGAAGCTCTCTTCATTTATTTAAATTGCTCTGTGAGTTGCTGGAGTCATCAGCAGAAACGCTGGAGTCAGCTAGATTTTAAACATTTAAAATGATATAAGACCATTTTCCTTTAGAAAGAACCTTTAAAATTTTAATTATTCTTTTTCTTTTCCTATTTCTCTTTTCTTTTCTTTTAGTGATAGGGTTGTTGAAACCTCCCATTAAAAGGCCCATAAAATAAAACAGACAAAGAAATAAAAAAGCTTAAAGCACAATGTGGCAAAGACTTTCTTGAAAACATCAGGCATCTTGCTGCTGATGTATTGCCTGTTCTTACAGTGGAGGAGAAATGAATGAGGAGGAATGGGTTGCTTGGGGGTGGCTCCTGTGTTTTATGCTCAAGTTAACGCCTTATAACTAGCATTGCAGCATGATACTACTCCTTGGAAACCAGATTCCCAGTGGTTTTGTGATGGAATTTAAACCTTAATAAGTGAAGCCCTATTGAAACAGCTGCTCTAGGCTGTGTCAGGCCCAAATATGCCTTTGGGGTGAGTGTGTACAGACCTGGGGTGATGTGGGACTGAATCCTGGCTGCCTTACACCTACTGGGAAAGGAGTCAAGACTTGTCTCCTATAATTCCACAATTAACTGGCCTGTCTCAGATGAGATGATTTTGGAGCTTGAGACATCAAAGGCAAAACTTCCTAAGAGTTCATTTTAAATGAGGAAACCAACATGATGCTTCTCCCCTTGTAATGTGCTTAAGCTGTGTTTGTTTTTCTTTCTGTGTTCCCAAACACATTAAAAAGATTGAACATAATAAGTAAGTTAATTGTTTACCTAATCCTTAATGAAGATTGCTATTTCCTCTTCAGAATTGCTGCTTGAAGATGCATTACATCTCTTTCTGAGTTGTTGCTGTTGGGAGTAGGTGTTGTTCAGAGGTGGTTTCTGTCTTGCTCCTGGGAGTCTCCTGCCAATGTGCAGATCCTGTCAGTGCTTCTGTGGGGTTCTGGGGGCTCTTTCCTGTCCCTTGGTTATGTGAAAGCAGTTAAGTTTGTGCAGTTGTTCTGAAGTCCTTATTCTCTTCTCCATAGTGAAGCTGCACTGTAGATTTGTTGGCTACCTTGAGGTTCCTGTCATTTATAATTATGACAGTTTTTGTTCAAGCGATTTTCACATCTCTCCATCCATCCTTGCCCTCCAGTTGCAATTATACTTTTTGATGCCATTGAATTGCAAAGATCTGCAGAAAACGCTTTGAACATCTCTGATAACAAAATGTGATACATCATTCAGTTCATCTGGGGCAGTGACTCCTCTGGCTTGCTCCAAGCATTAAATCAGACGTTTTGATTGTGAGTGACAGAGCCATGAAATTGTCTAGTTTACCAGATTAACTGCAGTCCCTCAAAGCCAGCACTTAATGCATAAACAAAACCAGGATCCCCATCCATCTATTCCTGACAGAGTGGTGCAGATGACTGAGCAAAGAGTGTTAACTCCAAAAACCAAACCAGTATCAGAAGTAATAGTGCAGATTTGCTTCTAACAGACTTACTTTACCCTAAAGTGTCATTTGTCTCATTTCACTTATTCCAGATGTCGCTTCAGTAACTCATTCATTACAGCAAATCAAATAAACAAATGAAAAATTAAAGCTATTGTTATCCAGCAGTTCCATCAGGGTGTTTTTGTAGTTCTTTGCATATTTATGCTGTTTCTTTGGGCTGCATGTCCAATTAGAACAGATGGCTGATAGGTTACACTGACTTACCTACTCCAGCAGACTGGGCAAGTGGCCATATCTTCAGAAAATGAAATACTGCATAGCGATTTCGAAAGAAAAATACATTGTATTCATTGAAAGCTATTTTCAATTGCTTATCGTGTTTTTCCTTGTGTTTTTTTTTTTTCTCCTGTGCTGTTCATTATCCCTTTTGGAATTTAAATGGCACATCTTATGTATGCGAGTTAACTCCATTTGCTTGCGAGAAGGAATGCATTCCCATCATCTATACGCATGAACATAGAGATGTAGATAGAGATAGGAATGCAAGTCACTCTTGAAATATTCTGCATGCTAGAATCTTTCCTTTCATTCTTTATTTAATTTTGCTGTTTAGAATGAAAGGAACACATTTAAATAATAAAATGAACCACAATGTGTGTTCTGCTCTATTCATGGAGTTTTTCTAATTTTGGTCCTTTCTGCAGAACTGCTATAAATACTTCCACATAAGAATGCCTGAGAAATAGGTCATAGCAAAAATTGCTAATATGTGCATTTGACAGAAGTCCTTCCAAAGTTCTGATGTCTTTCAGATTGTTTCATATAGCAAACAATGTGAAGATTAGCCTGGAGTTTTCAAGAAGAGCTATTTGAGACTGGGAACCAGATGAAAATTCCTCTGCTCCCCTTCACCCTCAGACATGTTCTGATGAGGGTCCAGATCTCTGGAGACAGGCAGAGATCCTCTGAGAGCAGGAGCAGCAGTAAAATGATTATATTTTCTTAGGGCAGTTTGGTTTTTGAAACTAGTGTAGTTTTGCAGATGCTGCTCTTCCAAGAAGAGCTGGTGACCTGAGTTTCTTGTGTGGAGCAGCGGAGTCCTCTTTGCTTACAGAAAATCCACTTGCGTCCTTCCTTAATACTTCATTCTGTGCATAAATCTGCTTAATAGTCAGTGTAAGAAACAGTGGGGAAAAGCTCCGTGGGCAGCGTTAGCCAGGAGAGGCAGGAGCTGTTATTTATCGTGCTGTGCTCAACAGTGTTCCAGGGGCTGTTTTCAGCCGGCAGAGCTGGCGGTTCCGTGCTGTGGTGTATTTATTTCAGAGTATTGAGAACTGGCCAGCGTGCCCGAGCAGAGCTGCAGGCAGCCTTATCTCCTGTTGCAGAGGTCTTCAGTGGTCACACGCTTTATGAAGTTGTCCAGATGAGGTTTTATGTCCAACATGCTCTGTAGCACATGGGCCCTCACCCCAGGGCTCCCCATGGGCTCTTTGGAACATGCTGCAGGTCCTCCACGCTCCTGGGGCTTCCAAAAGAAATGAGTGTTCTGGAAACAACAGGGCTTTTGTAAGGGGGGAAGAAGATGCTTAAGTTCTCCCTACTAAATGTGTGACAAAATAAAATTCTAAACTGACTTTGGCACAAACTAAGTAGAATTTTTGGCCGGGACTTCGCATAGAGATTTTTGGATTGCCATGAACAGTCATGCTGAAACTCCACACCTAGGTAGTGTGCACTAATGTGGATCAAAGCACAGTTTGTTGGCTGGATTTTGGCAGAAGAATTTTAATTTTGCAAAGCTCTAGGCTGCCTGATCTGCAACAAGATTCCTCTTTGGTACATGCTCCTGGTCACCCCCCTTGTACAGTGAAGTGCTCTGGTAACCGAGCTGGTAAAGACATTTGGTGTTTAATGACCACTCTGATTCTTAAAATGCTCATAGCAATAAATGCAAGATGACCTATTGCTGCCAAGCTTATAGGGTTTATCATTGATAGAGAATGAGCTGATGTAAAAAGCTTAAGTATCTCTTTTCCCTCCTGTAGTGAGTAAAAACTTGATTTCCTTAATAGATTACTGTCAGTGGAATAGGAATGACATTTCCAGTCTGTAGTTAAGTGAGAAAAAAATCACTTGCTCCCTTCATATAGCAAAAAATAAAGCTGGAGAGCTAGTGCTTTGTGTGTAAAGAAAGGCTGCAGTTTGGAGGCAGAGACAAAATTAGCATTCTAAAGGTGGGTATTGAAGTGCAATCGACATTGCAGGTGTTCACCAGACCCAGGGGCTGGAGTGTTCCTTGTCTGAAGGTGAAATTGCCTGCCTTGCCTCTGCTCCTCACAGCCTGATCTGGTTAGTCTGTTTGCTCGTATTTTACATTAAATAAGAGACCTGTGACCATCATATTAATACTTAGGACAAAAGCCCTCGAGTAATTATCTTTACAGCAAATTATACTGACTCAAACTTGAAAAATTTTGCATTTTCCTAATGAAATAGGAATGCCAGCAGTATAAGTCTATTTTGCACTTTTTTTGACATCAAAGCCTGAGGTCCAGCACTGGGTTGTAACTCAGGAGACAGACTTGATCCTGGGTAAAGCACCGATGGCTTTTCTGTTGGATTTAGCACAGCAGCGGAGAAACCCCAAATACCCTGGCTCACTGTGGGCACTTCCCTGGGGACAAAGGTTTTAGGTGGTGATGGCTGGGGAACAACTGGTATTTGAAGGAATGAGCGTGTTCTTCCCAACCTAATAGTTTCTGTGGACCTGGAGAACACAGAGCAATCTCATTGTAAAATATTCATAGACAGCTGCTCTGTAGCATTTATCCCAGTGTTACTTAAATCTTGAGCTAGTCTATAATTAAAGCATTTATGTTTCAGATGCTTAACAGGGTGTTTTAAATGTTTAGGTCTTGTAAATGGTGTTTATTTATGGTTAGCCTGTTAAGCCAGCAGAGTTCAACTTGGTCTCAAATCCAGTGCAGAGGATGGGCAATGACATTCCCTGTTACTTTGCAAGCAGCTGATGCAAAAAGGGTCCACATTCACTCCTTCCCTGGCATGTAACTGCTGTGCTTGGCCACCCGGGTGGGTGTCCCTGTCCCCAGCCCTCCTGCTGGGAAACGGGCTGTACAGAAATGGGTGACAGAGAATCTGCCTGTCCTGCTGTCATGGGCACTGTCCTGGGCTACTGAGAGTCTGTGGTGGCGTTCCCTTCTCTGGCGCTTTTCCTGATTTGATGCTAAATGCTCATCTTGGGCACAGCCACGAGCAAAGGGCACTTTGGTGGCAGCGTTGCTGCTGTGCCCGGGGTCTCTGTTCTGCTCGGTGCTGGGAAGCGAGAGGAGAAGCACCGGGTTCAAGATTTCATGGTCCTAGCTCAGGAAAAAAGGGGTGCTGGAGTTAGCAAGAGCTAAATGTGCTCAGCGGTATGTGCTTTTCAATAAATACTTTCAGTTTGTTTTCCTTCTGCTTTATTACTTTTTATTAATTAAAAATAACATATGCTCAGAGCACAACTCTGCTTCCCGGAATGACGCTGGGCGAAGGTCTCGTTTTCTCAAATGCTGCAGCGAGCTCCCTGGGGGCTGGAGGCCTTTGGAGAAGAGCTGTGTTGCATTCTGCCTTTATTCCTTAAATGCAAAACGTTAAGAGTTCATTGCAGAAGTGATGGCTCACCAGTCTTCTGGTTTTGTTCAAAAGGATCTTAGAAATACCATGCGTAACCTCCCATTGTTTTACTTTCTACTTACCAATGCAAAAAACTCTCCTCAATGAGATTTGGTGATGACTGGTCCTATAAAAAAGTATTACGGATGGTGCTAGAAGTGTAATGGAGTAAACATTTCCCCCGTGAGGCCTTGGTGCCCTGCATACACTTACAGGGGCCAGATGGTTAGTACATTTGCAAAATGTCATATAAATTCATGGCATCTCTGCTGCTAACCAGTGCATTTCAGTTAGTGTAAATGAAAACACAACCCCAAATCACTTAAAAAATTCTAACACTTTAATGTAACTGTTCCCAGTCCAGCTCAAGTAGAGTTTGTTTTTGTTCATTTCAGGAACCATCTGTGCTTTTGAAGCATGGCTTCAGAGCAATAAAAATAGCTCCAGAAAGCAGTGTGAATGAACGGGGTGGGTTAAATTGGCTTCACAATATGAAAATCGGTAGAATCCCTCTCTTCCATTCTGCCTTGAAGTGGAAGGTGTTGCCACCCTGCCCAATACTGGGTTGCCACCCAAATGAACTGTGTTCATACAATGAAGCATTTGGAGAGAAGAGACCAGGGGGAGTTGGGGTTTCAGGAGGGGCCGGGTGGGACCTTTGGGGTCCCCCCCAGGCCACCTCTGGGGCTCAGCTCGGCAGCAGCTTTAGGAAGCAGAGCCCTGGGGCAAGAGCTGCCCTTGGGGCGTTAAAACCGGGGATGTTCTCTGTAGTGCTTTCCAGGAGAGGGAATTTGGGGAGTGATGTGATTCTGATTTGAGGTGTGATTCAGCTTCTGCAATTCGTCAAAGCAGCATGTCTAAATCAGAACAATTTAACCTGGATCTATGCAAATTTATGGCATAATATGACATGGAAATATATGTAAATGTTGTCAATTATTGTGAAGCAAAGGAGTACATAGATGGAATATTCCATAATATGTTTTATACAGCTTTTTTGAATTTCTAAAAAAGAAAACCTGAGAAATACCAAATGAACTGGAATTGAGTTTGGATGTTCCAAGCCCATTACATTGGGACATTTTCTTTAAACTGCTTGTTAATCTAACCTTGCCGCACAGATTTTCAAGAGCATACTTTTCTTCGCTGTAACATTATACCTTTACAAATCAGGGAAATGTCAGCTCTTGATTTACTGACAAAGCAGACAACTGACATAATTTATCTCACTTGAGATCAGTTCATCAAACTTAGGAACATCTTGGCTGCTGTAAAATCCAGGCATTTGATACAATCGTGTCTGCTTAAAATGCAAAGGATAACCTACATTTTTAAAATGCTGTAAAAAGAACAAGAAGTGATGCCAGGATGAAAATTTATGAGGCATGGAGCAGAGATCTGAATTTAGCATTTACTGCGTAGCAGAGTGTTGTTACTATCTTGTTTGCACAGTTGAAAACTAATGTTAATAGAAAGATGGAGCAGGAGGGCTGAGCCGTTAGCATTCAAGGCCAGTGCCCGCTCTGACCTGATGCTAGATAGGAGTTTTTAACATTCATCCTTGATTTAATATAACATTGTTTGATACCAGTGGCTCCTTGTTAGTGAAGCTCTGATTAGAGCAGTGTATGTTTTTGCAGTTTAAGTGTGAGCGCTCGTTGCATTCAAATGCAGAATTAAACCAATGAAAACACAGATGAAAGTGTAGGAGTATTGTTCAATATCAACTACTCTGATAATATTAAAA
Organism: Columba livia; assembly: GCF_036013475.1. Taxonomy (NCBI): domain Eukaryota; kingdom Metazoa; phylum Chordata; class Aves; order Columbiformes; family Columbidae; genus Columba; species Columba livia. The sequence goes on along the minus strand of NC_088627.1, from coordinate 2,383,623 downwards.
TGAAATTAGCTTTTTCACCATCTATCAAAAGATGTTCTATTGAACAGGCTGGTGATGTTTTTGTGGGGGTGTAAGGTTTGTTCTGCGTGTTTGCACAGTGCTTGGCACAATGTTCAGGATGTGGCTGAGTGCTCTGACAAACAGCTTCTGCGGTTCTCAGCAGCATAGGTAAGAAATTTCCTACAATACGAAAATACGAAACTTCAGATTAAAAACAGCCTTTTTCTGTTATCTCTAGGTACCTAGATAATGGCCATCTTGATCTGATTCCTCTTTACCAACTTGTAGAAGTGTTGTACCGGCTGGGAGCAAAATAACTGCTGTGCGAGATGAGTGTTCTTGTATCATAAAACAACTTGGGCGAACACCTTGCTCTTAAATATTCATGGCGAAGCTATCAACTGATGTGTCACAACTCGTGTTGACACAAAGCCTGATCCAAGGGGAAACCAAACCTCGGTCTTGACATGCAGCTCAGAAACCTTCTGCAGGATTTTGAACCCCAAATGTGTGAGATGCTTCTGATCTCTTTTGCAGCTGGTGCTGAACCAGAACAGAGAGGGCTGGGAGTGTTGGAGGGGTTTGCAGCTGTCTAGAGACGTGTGCAGTGGTGACATAAAGCACTTCTGAAAAAACCTCTGCAGGTTATGAGGAAAAGCATAACTTGGGTTAACATTTATCTTAACTGTCATCGTTGTTTGTAACACTAAATCTTTCTCATAAATAAGCGCAGAAATCTTTGCTTCAAAGTGAAAAATTCATGCTCCGGTTAAACCTCAATTATATTTCCAAACAATATTTATCAGATTTTCTAATGTGTGCTTAGTGCAGTTCAATTTTGTGCTATCAGTCAAAAGTGGCGGAGCTGGGGCAGTGGGGCTGAAAGGTTTTTTTCACAGAATGTCAGGGATTAGAAGGGACCGGGAAAGCTCATGCAGTGCAATCCCCCCATGGAGCAGGAACACCCAGATGAGGTTACACAGGAAGGTGTCCAGGCGGGTTGGAATGTCTGCACAGAAGGAGACTCCACAACCCCCCTGGGCAGCCTGGGCCAGGCTCTGCCACACTCACTGGGAAGAAGTTTCTTCTCATCTTTAAGTGGAACCTCCTGTGTTTCAGTTTGCACCCATTGCCCCTTGTCCCATCATTGGTTGTCACCCAGAAGAGCCTGGCTCCATCCTCCTGACACTCCCCCTTTCCATACTGATCCCCAGGAATGAGTCCCCCCTCAGTGTCCTCTTGTCCAGCTCCAGAGCCCCAGCTCCCTCAGCCTTTCCTCACACGGGAGATGCTCCACTCCCTTCAGCATCTTGGTGGCTGCGCTGGACTCTCTCCAGCAGTTCCCTGTCCTGCTGGAACTGAGGGGCCACAACTGGACACAATATTGCAGGTGTGGTCTCCCCAGGGCAGAGCAGAGGGGCAGGAGAACCTCTCTGACCTACTGACCACCCCCTTCTAACCCACCCCAGGTACCATTGGCTTCCTGGCCACAAGGGCCCAGTGCTGGCTCATGTTGACCGCCCCTAATGACCCTCTTATCCCTGATATGACTTGAGATGGCACCAAGGAGAAGTCGTTCCATCAGTTTTCCCAGGGATGGAGGTGAGGCTGACTGATATATAGGCCTAGGCAGAGAGAACTTTTTGACAGGGATTTGCTCTGGACCTGGGTAAATCTTACTCTTGGTGTCAGTTTTACCTTAGGTTTATGTGAGCGCAAATTATAGCTCACTGAAAGGATAAATGATAGGACATTTCTCAAAGCCTCTGAATGTGCAAGGCACTGTATTGTTATTTATCTCAGATCCGTGCTTCAGAAAGGTGCATTTTATAGAGAAGGAGGGACTAAGACAAGCGTTGGAAAAAACGAATGGTACCCAGAGAACGGATTCCAAGATTCCCATTTCAGATACATATGAAGCGGGAAGCTATAGCAGTATCATTCAAATATGACAGCAGTCACTCCAACCTTTGCTATTACGGCACAAAATTACATGTTCTTGCCAGAGAAATAGGAAGGGCTGATAAGGAAGACAGCTGGGATTTGCTTTCTTATCTGTTTTACACACATGCTCTTTCATTTCCCTCCCACTCCCCTCCCTTTCCAGGATCCAGGTTGGATTTTCGGAGCTGCTGTTCAGTTTGCATACGATGGGGCAGCTTTGGACAGGACAGTTTCTAAGCCCCATAGATACAGGTTGAAAAAGAAATGATTTAATTCTTGTGCTTTGTAATTCTTGTGGCAACATTAAGGATGAAGTTTTGCCTGCTGACCACCTGATCCTTGAAATGTCACCAGAGGTCCTTCCCTTTCCTTCTGATTTAGCTTGGCGGGGCATTTTTACTGGTGTCTCTGCAGCTGGGATTGTGGAAATCGGTGAACTCCGATTTAGAGGACAGCCTTGCGAGTCAAATATGCTCATGGTTAAGGAAACCTGAACTGACAAGCAGTGTGGGCTGGCTGTGCAAACCAAGGGAAGTTTTCTGTGCCAAGTCAGTTCCATTAATCTCGGGGCTGCGAGATGCCTGCGCCGTTATTGATTTCCCAGCAGGCCATACATCACCAGTCTCATCACGGCAGGAGCCAATATGGAGAAGGCACAGGGGGGAAATGGGGCTGGTGGGTTTTTATCTCTAGGGCACAGGATGCTCATAATCAATGCAAGTTGGAGGAGCCAGATGGGTTGAGGTAATTGATGAAAAGTGCCTTGATGTCAGAGAGGCTCTACATATCTTATAGGGAGACGGCGGGGAATGTTTGCTGCTGTGTGTTTCTTTTATTTTAATTGTTTTTTTAGGCCAGCAGATAGCTTGGGTAGATGCTGTGGGGAGGGACAGCCCAATGTGCTGGCTGGACGCTGCGTTTGCTGCATCCTGGGCTGTACATACATACAGACCAGGGTGACAGGCTTGCTGCCATCATTGGTCATTTACCCTTTGCAGTTTTTGTCCTGTATCCGTCAGCACTCGAGGACTTTGAAGATCTCAGCTTGCTCAACGTGCCTCCTCCAAGGACAGGCGGTGTGCGGTTCTGTTGCTGTGCCAAGGTGCACAAACTCGCCTCCAAATGCCTTGTCTAGTCTCTGAAACTTTTCACAAAGTGTATTTTTCTCAGCAACTTAGTTATTTCTTGTCTTCTCAATCAATAATGAGTCCTCACAGTAAAGCCCTACATACTAAGCTGTTTTCTTATTGTTCTTTAAGACAGCTGCTTGGAATTAAAATAGCTCTTAGGCAAAACTTATAGAAACAATTAAGTCTGGTGCTTGGGAGATTTTTGCAATTATGAATTGATCATGTTTTGGTTCTGTGAAGACTCACGCCTCTGGCATTGGTGGATGAGAGCTGTGCGTGGAGATAAGGACAGGAATATTTCTTTGCTTGGTTGTGGTCTGAATTCAGACTTTGATTTGCTGTTTATTTACTATCACTAATTTATCTCGGTGTGTTTTGCTCTTCGTGGAGCAGCTTTCAGCCAGGGGAGTGAAGATGAGGAGGGCCCATGGCTGAGGGCCCGGTGCGAGCACACTGAGCGGAGCGGGGGGCTCAGCACAGCCCGGCCCTTGGCGGCTGTTTGGAAGAAGCAAAACCCAACCACTAACAAAAAAGCCACCCCAAACCCCATGAGTGTGTATATACATGTGTATTTATACACACATCCAGCATTTGAACTGCGCATTGCTGATGAGAGCCAGAAACGTGACAGAGCAAAACAGGTTCAGTTTTTTTAAATTAAATTGGTTGTCTGTTTTTTATGGCAATTTATTGTTCCATGTTTCCGGATATCAAAGAGATTTTTCTACCTACAAGGAGTGGAGGAAAAAAAGAATCTAATTTATTTTCTGTAGCTCATAAAAGGAAACTCCTTTCCCCATGGCAGGACTTCTCAACTCTGTAAAGAAGCAGCTACAGCCAAACCTATGAGGAGCACTTGTGTTTGCCAGCGTGGTTTAATTTGCAGAGTCCCTCTGACAACTTCAGGTCAAAGTGATTGTTATGCCTTTAACTTGCAAATAATTACAGGTAGTATCCCAAGTTGTGTTTGGTCAGGGACAAGGGCCTTATGCCCCTATTTTTCTGAGCATGGCAAGTGTCCGGAGTTATTCTTTGGTTTAGTGGGCTGCCTCTAGACTGTTTGTTTGACATGTTTTCATATTGGGATCTGTAAAGTTGGGAAGATGTGTTCTCGGCCTGCATGGCAATGTTAGTGTCATAGTGCTCACGGAGTTCAATGCAGTTACCATTCCAGACCTGTCACTTCCATGGCACGCTCAGATATGTGTAGGCACATGCAATTTGTTGGAAATTAAACATTTTCTGCACGTTGGAAAGTCTGTCATCCCCATCCAGTGTCAGAACTACAACAGGCAGCAGTGTAATTAATAGATATCTTTCCCAGATGCATTTTCTTTCAGTTTTTAGAAGAGAATGTCTTTGATGAGGTGGGCACCGTGAAAGTGGGCTTCATAATGCGTCATCGAAAGGCTTTTGACCTTGTGCGTTACAGGGTATTATTACTGTTCAGTGTGATAGAACAGATGCCATTTTACTGAAAAAGCAAAACTGCATTAAATTGACAGCACTTTAATTTTTCTCGATAGTAGCAAGAATTCTTTTTTTCCTATTTTATTTGCATTTTTATTACTGGGAAGCATGGTAACTGGGTTACCTGGTGGTTTTATGTCACTGCTGCTCATCTATTCAGACTATGATGGTCCAAACAGCAGCTGGACTATGAATATGTATCGCTTTATTCACATGTCAAACTTCTGGCATAGGATGCTGAATAGACGGAGGCTTCCTGCAGTTAGTGACCTGGATAGTAGCTCATGAAATGAAGTGTCTTGAAGTGGAACACTCCATCAACACATACACATTATCACCTTCAAGTGATTCTTCTATTGTCCAAAGTCTTGCCTAGACTGTAATATTTTCTGATTCAGAGCGTACATATTAGGGTGGCTTAGAGCTACAGACCTGGGCTGATATGGATTATTTAAATCAAAGATGCTGTATCTTTGAAAGCCAGCAAGATATGGCGTTCTTCAGCTAAGTGGTCCTGGTGGACATTTGTGTCCACTTTCATGGACAATTTGTGAATTTGTGGTGTTGGCCTCAACTGCTCTTGGTTTCCATAAAGGGGCAAGTGGGTGAAGTGCAGCAGCCTGCACTGCACGGGAGTTTAGAGTGAATTATTGTACTGTATCCTATGGCCTTAAACTCTGTGAACCTGTGAGTGATTCAGTTTCCTGCTGATGGGAACAAGTGTTGTGAAAATGATGTTCAGCTTGATGCCCGGAGGATGCCCGGGCACTTCCAGCCCTTGGTCTCTTTGCTGCAATTATTTATATTTATTAAAAAAAGTGATGTGCCTGCAGCATTTTGCCTAAAATGGTAATAACCCTCCTCAACAATGCAAAATACTTTCTTTTGATAAGATCATTTTAAAAGGTAACTGCTTATGATAATACAATTTATTCTTTATAGCTTGGGGGCAAGCTAAGATCTAAATGAAGCGTGTCTTCCATTAGAACCCTACAGAAACAAACTAATAGGCTGCAAAGAGAACCATTTGTAATGTTACTATAATTCACATGATTCATTAAACAGAAATGGAAAATGATAGCATTTTCCCCTGGAAAAAAAATCCTTATGGAATTACATGCTGAGATCACTTAGTTGAACTATTTTATTGACTAAGCATCTTGTTGTGCTGATGTGTAGATTATATAGACCTGCAGCCATTTATTTTTTTGTTTTCTAAAATTGGAACTCCTCTTTATTACAGAAATGCTATCATGTAGCTGCCAGCCATGCGGGGGCTCTTCCTGGGGCGCTTTCCAGCAGTGGCATCACTGGAGCCATTGGGAATGTGTTGGTGTTCACTGTCCCAGGTCACCGAGGGGAAACGGTGGAGAAGGGTTGAAGGGGTATAAATCAGTGAAGGGCACACAAGTGATGGTTTTTAGCATATGTGGTGTGTTCTGGTTAAGGAGGGAGGAAAAAGGAAAAACAAACCCATGTATGTTGTCCCTCTAGGGGCCAGAACTAGGAAAAAAAGCTTTATGGGCAGAGACGGTGTGATTGAAACAAGTCAAGGTGCATTTCAGCAACATGAGGGTTAGAGGAGAAAATGCAAGGAAGAACAGGAGCAGGTGCTGCTGTTTGTGTGTTACAAGCTTGTAGGTTCCTGCTTTGTGTTTGGACCTTGCTGTGTGGTTGAGTTTGGGGTTAAATGTGGGGAGGGCTGAGGGGAGTGTGGCCAGCGGAGCTTCACTGATCTTGAACTCAGGAGCTTCATTTTCTGTCCTGCTTCTTGTCACAGTGATTTCTGTCCCCAGGAGCCGGGGAAGGTTCTTCTGACATGCACACTCAGCCCTCAAAGAACATCACCCTTGATTAATGTCAGAAAGCAGAGTGTGCCATTTAAAGCATTTCAGGAAAACGGTGCACGGGGCAGGTTTTATGCTGATTTTTTGACAGCCTTCATGTTTGGCCTTGACATGCTGCAGGGCAGACTCTATATTCCACTGGCTATTTATCAGAGTATCACGGGACAGAAAGACATTAAAAGCTATTTTAAATGAGTCCAGGGTGATCTCAGACTGGATAAATGTATGTGGGAGGACTGACCAATCTGACAATCTCGCATTCATCAGTGTGAAATCAATCTGAAGGGTACAGTGGGTTGCATCTCCTTTAATGTTGATGGAGCATGCCAGTATTGACAAAATAACCTGACACTTGTTCTTTATTGCGTAGGGAGACAGAGTACTTGTTTGTATATGTGAACATCTCTTCCTCTTTTGCAACATGTTGTACGGCAAGAAAAAGTAATGGCATGCTGGTATAACTGGGCATTTTTTGACAGTCTCATACGTCTCTTCAGTCACTGGTAATTCCAATGAAGCGCATATTTCCATACCACGCAGCAGAGGAAAGCTAAAGCTACAGTAAGGGAATGTAACTCTTTTGCCAGTGTCATTTACATTTTGCTTTATTAGTCAAAAGTCAAGTAATTAATCAGTTGATTGCTTAATTCAAAATTCAGTCAGTTGCAATTTAGGCTTCATCACTATGCTTTCCACATGATGAAATCTGTTTGATAAATTTGATTCTGTTTTAGTTGCCTGGCTATGAATAAATAAAGCAAGTTTGGGGTAAAAACGAGCCAGAGGCTTCAGTTTTTTGTGTGTGAGTAGAAATGGAAACGTTGGGTTGTGAGCAAAATTCCACAGGGGGATTTTTAGACAACCCCTCGGATTTCAGCAGGTGCACCCAGCGGTGCCGTTGTCTTTCCCACTGTGGCTGGGTTTGCGCAGATCTCACTTTGGAAGGTCAAATCCTATCGTTCCAGATGGGTAAAGCTCCCCTGGTCTAGGTAACATCCGCTGACTACAACATGGATCAGAACCAACAAAGAATAGCCCAATATATGGCTTTAGAGACGCTTCCCTATGAAGAATATACATTCAGTGGTCGCCTTACCTGCACAATAATAAATCTGTGCTCTGTCCTGGATTTCCCACTGTAAGCTATAAAAGAAGCTGTCATTTCCTATTTTCTAAACAATTTACAGCCACCTTAAAGAGGGTGTCTCTCAGCAATCTTGACATCTCGACTTGATCATCAATTCACAGCTATTGTTGCAGGAAACACTTTTCCTGTCAGATAAGCACAGAAATGAGAAGCTCCCCGGTTAGAGCCCCCGCGAGGTGACTGTCCCTGCAGAGCCAGGCTCGTGGTTGTCGTCACCTCACATTGCTCGCTGCTGGGCTGGGGCGATTTTACCAGCAAGTGTTTTATTATTAGTTTGTATTGCTTTAAGAAACTCTCCGCAGTGGAATTGTAATCTGGTAAACCTGGAGCCCATGAAATGAGATTTTCAGTTCTGTGAGTTAGCAATAGGTATGATACATTAAAGCAGATTTACTCCCCACATGAGGGAGATTTTGATGATAAATCTGATAAATTAACCACAAAGATTTCTGGTACAGAGCACAGCTCACCTGCTGACCCACTATCCTCGTTTCACTTCTTCATCTGCTTGCTGTGTTTGAGTGCTCCACAAATAAAATTATCCAGTGTTACGTGTACCTTTCTTCAGCAGGAAAGCCAGGGAATTTCTTCTTGCAGAAGACATAGGAGGTTGTGAGAAGGTGAAACTGCAAGGATTTGTTCACAGTAGTCGTTCCAGGGACAGAAACTGGGTCTGGAGCATCTCTCTGACACTGGGAGCATCTGCTGGGGCTGGGCTGCTTGGCACAGGGTGTGCAGTTCACTCTGCAGAGCTGCTCCTGCCTTCCCCGCAGCTGCTGAAGGGAAGAAAACAATGTAATGTCAACCACAGTGACAAGTCTCACTGGCGAGAGCTGGCAGATGTGACCACTGAGAAGTTATGGAGGCAGCAGGTCCTGGGGAATCCTTGTGAGCTCTTCTGGGTGAGGGCAGGACCGAACCTGGGGCATTTGAACTGGGTACTGCTGGATGTGCAGTAATTACGTGTAATTATTCCCTGCAGTCAGGTGTGTTTTGCACTGATACTCATAGTTAACTGGTGTCTTTGTATTTATATTTGTTGGATGTAGCTGCCTCCAGCTACACTTATTTGTTCAAAGTTTTTAATGAGATAATATCAGAAAGGACTTATACAAAATCTGCATGTTGACTTGACATTTAAGTATATGATTAAGTAAAAGCTGCTGAGGCCATCGCTTGACTGAATTGGCTTGATGAATGTCGATTCCACTGTACATGTTAGTTTAATTTAGTGAGATCTTTATCTCCTGAATGGGTTATCACCTTCTGTTCAGTTATTGATGAGATGGGAGGATGCCATGCAGGTCCTGCACATTGATCAGTGTGCCCGGGAGCATCCAGCACAGGCCACGGTCCGTCTGTCTGCCTGGACAGAGTCCTTTCCTCTCCACTGATGCCAAAATTCCCTCCAGGACAAGGAGAGCCTAATGCGATGTTCAGATGCCCAGATTCCCATAGGAACTGCCCACATGCCTGTTCTTATGCTGTGGTAAATGTGTGTTGCTGATGTACAATTGTGAGAACAGTATATAAGGAGGTGCCTCTCCATCTTTCACTAAGTTTTCTGGCTTACAGGCTGAAAATCTGCCTGTGGAAGTGAGTGAAGAGAATGAGCTTGCTTCCACTAAAAGGTTGTGGAAACTGAAGTCATCGAGAGAAGAACTGGCCTGAGCTGTCTTCTGCTGGGCTGTGTGTGCTGCTCTGTTAATTGGTTTGGGCTGGTGAGGCGAGAGCTTTGCTGCTGCTCCTGGCTGATGTGTGGCTCTGGTGTTCAGGGTGGGGGTTAGGAGAGCTCTTTATCCCTCCATTCCTGTGCCTTTAGACCCCCTGTCACCCCAAGCCCCCTACTCCCGGGTTGTTGTGCTGCAGAAAAGCTGCTGCCCCCAGCACGGGCTCAGCAGCTGGGGAGCTGTGCTGGCACCCTTGGAGAGAGCCAGCTTCCATATGGAATGTGTTTCAGTGGCATATGCCATTATTCCTGCACACTGAATTATTCAGCAGTTCAGAATAATGAATCACTGAACAAAGCCTGGCATTATGCAGCTCTCTTAGTCCTCGGCTGCCTGGCGCAGCAAACCCAGCCAGCATTCCCTGGGCGGGAGCGCTGCAGCTTTGTGACTCTGCCAGAGCCATGATCCTCAGGAACTGGCTTTGGGGACGTTTCTTGTGGTCGCACGAGCAGCACCTTCCACTTTGCACAGCAAAGTGCACAGCAGCACTGGCTCAATCTGCTCCTCTCCACAAAACACGGAGCTGCAGCATCTCCCAGGGGGGCAGCAAAGGGCTCAGACCCTGGAAAAGCCCTTTCTCTACTGCTGGATTTGTAGCAATGAGAAATACAAGCTGTTTTGTTGACTGGTGTAAATCACTTTTGATAGAGCTGTGCTGATTTCCATCTGTTGTGTACCTGTGGATCTGGCCCTTTATCTCCATTGCTGTTCTGCAAAGTTAAAACAGTTGTGTTCATCTTTGAAAGTCTAAGAGGAAATCTGCAGAAGAAAAGGTGGTTTAAGAATGTATTACGCTAGCAGGGTGGTATATTGATTATTATGATCATTTAAAATTTCTATAGCCGTACTGCTCGTGAACTCAGTTTAGAATTTGTGCCCAAGCCATGGCTGGGCTGGCTCTGTGCAGAACATTACCAGGAATCTTTCCTGGGAGTGTGGAGGTGCTGAGACACAGGGGCCAAGGCAGGGACAACCTGTGCTGTGGGGTCCCCTGTGTTCAAACCACCTCCCCAGGGGCCTTGAAACACAAACACCACCCAGAGTGGGATTTGCCAGTTTAGAACAGACCTGAACCGTGGGCTGGGCGCTGTGTGTCACAGCAATAAACCCCAGCTCCATTAGCATGCAAATGGAGGGTTTCTCTGGCAGCCCGCTGACCAGCCCCGTGCAGCTGGCTGATATTAGCCTGCATGTGTAAAAACTGTAATCTGGGTACCTCGAAGGAAAATTACCATCCATTTGTCCTCAAATCATAGCCTTGGTGGGTCTGCTGACAACTGTACCTCGGTGAAGTTTAACACTGCCTTGCCCCATGTTTGTCTGTATTTTTCCTTTTAATTTCAGTGGCATTTAAAAAAAAGAAATTCTGGTTAATGTCAGTCCAGTTGTTTCCAAATTCTTTAGCTCAACTCTCCAAAATATGCATTGTTTGTTTTGAAATTGTTACCAATTTCTGAACATATCTGGCCAGTGCAGGAAATGTTGCAGCTTTCTGGGTGCTCAAACCAAATCACAAATAGCACTTGAAATGTTTAAAGACCAACCCTCCTGTAGCTGCTTTGGCTGGATGCTTTCACATAATGTTAATGAATAGGTCTCATCAGCCACCAAAATCCTTGACCCTGGAGTCAAGGAGCATGTATGAAATGGGGAGGAAAAACCTGGAGAATGTAGGGCTACTGTTCATAACAACTAACAAAATAAGTTTAAGTCCCAGTGCAACTCATTTAATGAGCAAGTGAACTAAAATACATTGCGGCTGAATTGCTGACTGTGTGTGATGTTGTTCCCACAGAGCTCATTAAACCTTTTTATGTAACGTTGCTGCAGCCACACTCTCTGCAAGCTTTCCCCGTTGTGCATTTCAGTTGATGTTTTCATGTATTTTAATAATTTTTTTGTCCTTTCAATTTAAAAAAGAAAAACCATGGATCAACAACCTAAATAGCTTAATAAAGGGCAAGTGAAGTGTTTCTTTGGCAGACTAGCTCTGGTGTTTCATGTTTTAGCAGTGCAAGTTCATCCTGGTTGTTCCCAGCCTGGAGAACCTCAGCAATAAGCAGCGCTGTCAGAACTAAAACATTCAGCACAAAGCTCCCCAGCAAGTCCACAAGAGCAGCCACAGCCTGTTTGGAAGGGAGTGGGTTTTGCTTTGGACCATTGCAGGGAAAACCTGTGGCTGTAGCTATTTGAGAGGGATTCTGGAAGTACGTGACACCACTGTGGTGCCTCCTGTCCCCAAAGGTGGTGGCTGCTGCGTCTGTGCTGCCCGGGAATATCTGACAGCTCTTCTGTGCTTTGACGGAGCTTGGGACTAGTACACAGTTTCTTAATCACTTTCTGGCAAACACTGTTAAGCCTCATTAATGCAAATTAACAGATGATCTATTTTTTCCAGAGTCTCAATCCCATCACGTGAACTCAGATTATACAGCAGCTTTAGAAAAAATAAAATAAAAAAATAAAAAAAAAAAAATCAATTTTTAGTCCTTACCACAAATTGATTTATGGGGTTTTGTGCTCGGAGCTGCTGGGGTCGCTGAGCCCCGAGCTGCCTGTTCCACCCGCTGCAGAAGGTGAAACTCTGAATTAGCAGCACGTCTCTGGAAAAAAAGGGATTATTGAATATCATGGGGAGACTTTGCTCGCTTTGCCTCCCTTTGGAGGGGCAGCTGCAGAACACGCTGGTGATGGGCGAGCAGAGGGATGGACTCTTGACTTCCCTGGTCGCCAGTGCCTCGTGGTTATCTCGGGGACAGGAACACTGAAGGGGGGCGGAAATCCTAATCACTCTAAAACGGCGGAGTCTGCTGGGCTCTGACCAAGTAATTGTTTCAAACTTGAAATGAAATGTCTTTCTTGAAATGAGAATTTAAATGAATTAGCTGCATCTCTCAGCAGGTGCTGAAAGGGCTATTTAATTTAAAAGCCAGGTATAATCGTGGCTTGGCACATACAGCTTAATTACAGTCAGTGTTAACAATAAACAAGAACACAAGGGCAGGGCAGAGCCTGGCCTAGGCAGCTCTGGGGTTTCACATTTTCTACAAGTATTGAAATTGCTTTCTAATTGATTTACTCTGACCCGATGGTGTGCCTGTTGAAGGCGGGCGCTTGGCTCGGTCCCTTAGCTGGATTCTGTCATGTAACGTGAATTTGAGAGGAGCAGTGGGAGCTTGGGCTGTGCGGGACTGGGACAGTGGGAGTCTGCCCCAAAATAACTGTGGTGGAATGTAAAAACTGCTTTAAAATGTACTGTAGCCCTAAGTGAAAGGGATGAAGATTATACTTCCAGTGGAAAAGTCATCAGAACACAGCTTCATTTTTCTTCAGTGACAATGGAGAAATACAAGAGAAGTTCCTGAAGAGGAAAAGAACTCTAAGCTGCTCATGAAGCTGTATGTTAAGCTTGCTAATTTTGAGTCCTGTATTTATTTAGCAGCCAAAAGTGTTGTTGTTGAATTTTGAAAAGCACACCGTTAGCGCTGATTTGTCCCTCACATAGTTCACCGTGTGCTGCAGTTTGCACACAGCTCAGAGCCTGGACTCATGTGAAGACAGATGTGTAGCGTGGGCCCGATTATAAGCTGTAGCTGGCGAAACAGGGAGTGATTTAATGAAGTTTTGATACAGCTCATCAGATACTGAAATGGGAAGATGCAATATTAATTTAGAAACACATTATCATTTCAATTGTAGTCATTCCGAGGAGTATTAATAACAGGAGAGCTTGTGGCAGTTTGGAAAGATGATGCATTATTCTGAAGGCAAAAATATTCTTCAGAATTATGTTTCATTTGACACCTAAACATCTAGCATATTCCTATTATCACTGTGTAATCAATTTTTTTGCCATGTCTTCCATGCTACAAAACATAATCACTTTAGGCATTTCATGTGCTGTGCTGGAGGCTTCTGAAGTGGGTAGGCAGGACAGGCTTAGAACAGTAGGTTGACAACTTTTATCTTTTAATCCTCAGTTCTTCAATGGATTTAAATGTCTTGAAATTCTGCTTGACAGCAGGCCCTCCTTTTGCTGTCACAAACAAAAGAAAGATGCAAATGTCATCTAGAGCTTGTTCCACCTGTGTCAGGTTGTGACATTTCACACACTGACCGTTACTCTGAAGCTTTAATTCTTCTTACATTAAAGTTAGTGCACTTGGGGAACAGATGCGCTCGGATTCCAGTAGCTGGCAGGAGGGAATGTGCTTTCTCTTAAAGAGTGCTTGGGGATGTCCCTGCTGCTGTGTCTGTGCCTGGAGGGTTTCCCCATTCCCCAGCTTTGAGACCAGAACGAATGTTCTGTAGAACAGGCTCACATGCCCTGACCTGTGCGTTGCATGGTTGGAGCATGGAAACAACTGCTTAAAGGGATCGCTGGTCTGTCATGAGCACAAATCCTGATATCCTACATTTGGATTTTCAAATCCTCCTCTGATGTGGGTGTATGACCAAGTCCATTGGTGTGGTCTGGTTCTTTTCGCTGTCCTGCAGCTCCTGGGCCTGTGGGGGTGCTGGGGGGTCACTGTGTGATCACTGTGTCCTGGGCTGTGCTCGGGCTGGATCTGCATCCAGCTGCTCTTTGCTAAAGCAAGTGAGCTCCCTTGGAAACCACGGCTCCCGAGCTGAGCAAGCTCCAGCCTGAAGAACCACTTAATTAACATAGTCTCCTGGCAATGGTGTGCAAGCAAATTTCCCATCTAAAAGCAGAATGAAGGCAATATTTTGTGTCTATTCTTAGCCACATCCATTTAATCTGTAGATAGTTGAAATCCTCAAGCAGGCTGACTGCGGGGCAGCTCCTTCCTGATGCTTCCTGGTGGATTCCAGCCCATCACCCTCCCGTGCCGTGTCGCCCTCCTGTGCATCCTGGCCCGTTCTGAGCTGAGCTGCTGCGGGGGCTCCCCCGGCAGGACCCCTGTTCCCCGGGCTTCCCAGCGTGATACAGGGCTCTGGGCTTGGCTGCCCAGACTAGAACCGCTGGAGCCTGGCTGGGCTGTAATGGCCAATTAGGCCGAGCTGGGCCCTGGGCGGCACTGTGGGACACGATGGCCTCGGGGACAGGCTGCATCGTAGCTCGTGGCGTGTTCTCATTGAATAAAATCTGTGAAAATAAATCCTTGTTAGGCTGCTGGTTTCACAATAATTCAAGTCAACACAGGCCTTAGCTGCCTCTGCAGTGCTCAGTGCTCTTGCCATGTGATGGGGAAAGATAAATAATGAGGCAATATTTTACACTTCAGGCTCTGCCATTGGCAAATGCTTCTAAATGTGTTCTGTGAATTTATGATGCTGGTGGCAGACTTCCATGGCATCCCCTGTAATTAATCACTGGGTTTAACAATGAGGAACATTTCATTGGTCTGATTAGCGGCAGGTGAAGTGATTAGCACAATTAATCAGGTGCAGGGAAGGACCAGGGTTGGGGTTGGGCAGAAAAAGCTTTTGTTCCTTGTTCCTAGGTGTGCCGTAGAGAAGCCGCTTGGCTGTGCCGGCTGCCGTGGGCGGGTGTCTCAGGACAGGGGACAGTGGCTGAATGAAGCCGATTCATGGAAAAGATCCCATATGTTACAGCAGGTCCATCACCAATGAAATCAGTGGTGGCCAAGTGATTGACGTGAGCTACATGACAATATCTGTGCTTGCACGTACCTGTGGGAGACCCCAGAAGTCCCACGATACTTCCTAGAAATGTATGTCTCTGAAGATGCCTTTCCTGGTTTGCTGTTGATGCTGGTTGTCAGCTGCCTGCTGTTTGACCAGCGGGCTCTGCTGCTGGTACTGAGCGCTGTGTGCGGATCAGGTCCCTGCAGTGCCTCTGATAACCCTGGAGCTGGTTGTACCGTCACTTCAGCGCCAGGTTGGTGTCACAGTCTCTCTCGTTTAGCTCTGCAGTCAGAGTTAGAGCTTTCTGTTCTGTCCTCACCTTCAGAATTCATCCTGTAGCTATGGATTGCATGCATGCTTTTTAAATTACAGCTTAAGGCCCATTTTGGTATCACACATACACTCATGTTTAGGATTTTAGTAGCTCTAGTTCATTGTATTATAATTGGATAGCCTTGGGGAACTCGCTGTCAGAATTGATAGGCTCCTTGCAATTTTTTGTATCTATTGGTGAATTACCGTGTACATTTTTTCAGATGTTCATGTATTTATACATTCCCATGGCGCTGCATTTCCTTTAGAGAAATGTACTGATAAATTAGCATTGCAAGCAATGGAAAGGGATGGATTTCCTTTAAACACGGTGATGTGTGCAGCCTTCAGAATTGCTGAAAAGAACAATAGAACAACTTGAAAACAATGAGAAATACCTTGAACTGTACTTGTTCTCTTAGCCTGTAATGTTATTTTCCATGTTCCCAAATCCAGGTTTGCAGCAGCGGTGTGGGGCAGTGAACACCCCCAAACCACAGGCTCTGTGAAGTGCGTGGGTGTCACCAAATTACAGAGGGGACCTCAGGCACGGATGGGGTGATTCATCCAGGTTAAGGCAGAAAACATGTTTTCCTGGTGCATCAGATCCGTCTTATGAATCCCAAGGCAGCTGGTGTTCTCCAGCAGAGTTCAGTGAATCCTCTGCTTAAATTAAACACTCCAGTGACAGAAGGGATGTAGGAAATAACTCTCGCTCCCTTTGACTGCTCGGGCTCCTTCTTTACTCAGTGCATTTGGTTTTTCCAAGGGTAAAAGCAACCATTAATTTAGTAATTTGTGGGCCCAGCAGCCTCGGAAGCTTTCAAAGGTTATTGCTCACGCAGGCTCCTCTCCCGGTCCTGTGGGACGCGCTGCGTGGAACGGTGGAAGTGGTGCATGATGAGGGAATGAATGACCTTTGGAAAAGGTTAAGGCTGCCGGCTGTCAGGCTGGGCTGGAAGGGTTGGGGGTGTCAGTCTCTTGGCGTGATGATGCAAAAATCCCCCCCTGCAGTGTCATTGTGAGAGAGACTTCTGCAGCTCTGCTAAACCCAAACGGGTTTGTGCTTAATGTAGTTCTGTCCTCTCGGTGAATTACCACCTAACTGCTTTTGAACATTGCCACTGGCAATGCTCGGTTTCATGGGGTTTTTCTGTAATATGCATAATTCTGCATTTGAATTTTATGCTTGGTTTGGATGTTGAAGGGAAAAAGGGGACACACTGTGCTGCTCAGCAAAGTTTCCCCGCGAAGGGCGGGATCTGCTGCTTTATGGGCAGGCAAAGGTTTGCTTTGCAGATTGTATTTATCACATTTGACCTTCTTAATATTTTCATTATTGCCAGCCCCAAGTGCCTCAATTACATCAGAACTGTGAAGCTGTTTTCAGTAAGCACTTCAGGATTACTTCTATTTGTTCTGTTTCTGTGCGGTGAAGTTGCACTCGCTTTTCATTCTACCCAAGAGAACCGAGACTCAGCTCATTCAAGAAGCTGAACAGGAATGCCAAGAATTTGCAGGCTCATGAACAAAGACGAGCTGCGCTCTGCCGGTCCTGTTCCCTGCCCCGGGTTGAGCCGCTTCTGCGTAGGAAGTTCTGCAGGTTCCTTCTCTCCAGCTTGCGTTGGAAGGGAGCATTCATGCAGCTTTTTCAGCTCCATTAAATAGCACAGCTGCCCAAGCAGCTAAATGGATGAGGCTAATGAACATGTGCGCAAGCTTGATGGTTCAGGAGCTAAATTACTTGGGAGCAGGCAAAACAGAATTAGGCAAGTAAAGAACCTGATTGTTTTTCAAGTGATAAAAGATTGGCATGAATTACAGGAGACATTAGAAATTTGGAAGATGTGTAGATTTAAATGGATACATTTGTTTCAATTAAATAAAGAGGAGGGAACAAAATGCCTGTTTAGATGCATCATAGACTGAGGATTCTGTCTTATTTACTCCAATTCCTGGGTTAAAAATTGATGTCTGTGCATTTGGGGATTAAGAATTTTCTGCAGCTTGTTGGGAGCCAGAATAAGAGGCTCGGAGTGATCGGTGTTCAGATGCCGTGGGGTTGTTTTAAGGCGTTTTAATGTAAATCCCACATCAGGGCCTTTTCTGGCTGGTGTCAAGTGCAGCTTTGCCGTGGCCTTTGGCTCGGCTCGGATGCGGTTTGGAGAGGAGACCCGAGTACCCGGCACCCGTGAGGGGGTCCCGGTGTCACAGGGAAGGTCTATGAAGTTTTGTTTGGTTTTTAAACCAAAATTTGAATTGCAAGTTTTGTCAGGTTAGTTTCCGAAGCGGTTTTTCAGTTGTTCTTCCTGCAGCATTTGGAGATTGTGATATTTCGGTGAAGGTTTTGGAAAATATCTCAAAGCAAATTTTGATTAAAGCTCTAAGAACTGAAACAAGTGAAAAGTGTGCTGTTCCAGGCAGTCTCCCCAAAATAACCTGCTTTTATGGAAAACACGACTGTTGGTGTGCACCCACAGCCCCCTGGGGCACAGAGCTCTCTGGGGGGGGAAGGACGTTGCCACTGGTTTTGACAGACGCTAACCCCAAATTTCCCTTCTCTATGACCCACCTCAAGCTCCTGAGGTTCCCGCCAGCCCGTCCCGTGCCGATGGCCTCACCGAACGTCAGCGCGGGGCTTTCACAGCCCGCGAGAAAACTCTACCGTCGGGTTCATACAGCTGCCGCTCGGTAGCTTCCCTGCATTCAGGGCTCGAGATTGCTGTGGCATTGATTGAACGGGAGATTCATGGGGGGAAATTAAGCCTCTAGAAGATACAATAATTTAAATAATTGGCAAATTTTTTTGTCTGTGAGAACATGAGAAATACAGAGTGTTCATTCACCGTAAATTCCTCCAGGACTGCGATACAGAAGCAGATGAATTCTTATGAAACAAAGATTCTATTTTCATGCAAATACCCCTCAGTAATAAAATACCCAGGGAATAAGAATGACAGGAAAATGTATGATGTACAAGCAGAATTGTTTCCAAAGCAGTGTGTTTTCCAGGAAGCCTCAATAGCTCTTTATACCATAGGCCACGTTAGCAGCGGTGCACAGTGCAAGATCAGGCTTGGTGTGAGCAGTGTGGTGGAGAAAAGCGACGGGTGCTGCTGTTCCTGCCGCTTTTGAACTGTAATTTCTGTGCGGAAACTGTCTTCTCCAGTCACGTTGGGAGAAGGAAGAGTCTTCCCCATATGCAAGGTAGGAGAGGATGGCTCTTGGGGAGCACCTGAAGGTGGCCAAAAGCCCTAAGCCTGTTCTAAGTGTTGTTCAAGTCCAAAGTATTTGAGACTCACGGTTGTTTTTTGGTATGGTTATGGGCTCTGCTTTGGATGGCTCTACCCTGTTACTTAGGTCCACCAAGAGGAAAACACATCCTGTACATATTTAGCAGTGACTTGGACTAGCCTTCGTCAGCAGTAATTAGTCAGATGGACTACAGCTGTCACACCATCTCGGCCCAGATATGTGCTAGTGTGGTTCCAAGGCCAGGACATCACCTTCTCCCTTACTTTTTATCCATTTTATACATATTAATGAATACGCATTGCAAACAATGGACATGGGGTGGGTCAGTATGAATCCCAAATTCAAGCCTGGGCTGTCACGGAGCTGTGGGCAGGTACAGGCACAGGTACAGCTGAGCTGTGTGATGAGGTGAATAAAAATGCCATGGAATTACCTCTTTGGAAATCGCCAAGTCATTCTGTTCCACCGATATATTTTTGAATTTGAGTGTTGCATAAAGAGTTAATTACCTCAGAGAAACAACCCATTAATGTATTCTGCCCACAGCGCGGTCTCGTTCACTATGCAAAACGCAGAGTCTTGGAGACGCGCACACACACAAAAATCAGGTATAGGCTTATTTAATACTGGGTTTGCAAAACAGCAAAATGAGATGGATAAACTATCCCCGAGCTTCTAAACTTCCACCTTGCTAATGCTAATTCATTCTTTGATTTTTCAGCTTGTTTTGATCAGACTCTTTACTAAATGGACCCGTATCTCCTTTCAGAGCTGGATGTTAATCAGCCAGGATGCAACATCAGCCTGTTGCAACATTAAGCAGGGTTTTCTGCTGTATCTTGGGCCTTACAAGCATGGTTTTAAACATTAGATAAAGCTAAATTAATCGATGTATAAATTAATTACCAAAAATGACTTAGCCTCAGAGACTGAAGCAGGGATGTGTGAGAAAGAAACCTAAATGCCAAAATTAAAATCTCAATTAAATTTTACAAATAATGGCTAATTACAGGGCTTTTTTTTCTTTTTTTACATACATATTAAATTGTAAAGAATTATTAGATATTTAATTGACATTTATCCAGATAGCCCACAGCAAGTTAGGTAGCAGTTACATGCTATAATAAATGTCAGCATTTAAAAATTAATTGCTGTGCTATCTAACTTGCTGTGGGCTGTCTCGTTAAATATTAATGGGATGTCTAAAAATATGTTATGAGCTGAAAGGATGATTTGGGTCTAGGGTGGCAGAGTTCTGGGGCCCCGAGGCTGCGTTTGGGCACCGGCAGCTCAGGGCTCAGCATTGCGGAGCCCTCGCCGCATCCAGCACCAACGGGTTTGAGCGCGGTCACTGCGGTTCCTTTTTGTGCAGAGATAATATATGGTGGAGAAGGGTAAAGATAAGCTGGGGAGGAGGGAGGTCCTGTTCAACATGAGTACTTGTATTATTTATTTTGAACAAAACGTGTGCTAAGCGCTTTGCAGAGAACACACATCTGAGCACGCTGGGTGTTTAAAAAGCACTGGGAGGGAAAAGTCTTTTGCAGCTCTGCTGCAAACAAAGGGATGTTCTTGTTCTTAACTCGGTGTCCCCCATACATAATGCATGCTGGCCTCCCAGAAGCACGGGCTAATTGGCAATATACGGTGTCCATGGCAAACCCAGCACACGCCGCTGGACCGGAGCTCGCAGACCATTCCCATGGACTCGTGCTGTTGAAAGCTAAGAAACATGCAATGTGTTGTCTCAGTCAGCCACTGCTTTAATGCTTTGCTGTTCCTTGTACGCTAATAAAGTGTCTGGAGTGAGCAAGAGCTTTTGCACACAGAGAGAGGCTGCATGGGCTTGTTGGGGGTTATTCCTGAGGCTGAAACCTCTGCAGCAAGTCTGTGGGGTGTCCCGGCTGAACGCTTGCAGCAGAGCGACTGACATGGCGAATTCGTAGCTAATTAACTCTGCAGCCAAGGCAGTCCCTGTCCCTGGGGTCCCCTGTGCTCAGCCAGGCAGGTAACGTGTGGGTCTGACCCCAGGAGGGGACCCAGGGCTGTCCCAGGTGCTGGTGGCCATGGGGCAGATGCCACGGTTTGCTCATGGTCAGGGTTTGCTCATGGGCTCCATCAGGCCTCTCTGCCTCACTTTGCATCTCTTGTTTTGGCAGCCTCTGAGGCAAATACACTGTGCTGTGGGTTTTCAGCCAGCTGAAGTGTGCAGATATTTGAACTGGAAATGGTGGGATTGCTGCAGAAATACTTGTGTGACCCTCTGCCTTGTGCAGGAGCAGATGGTGCGTGTCCCACCGCACCATGTCTGTCCTTGCAGCCTCTGTTCCACAGACGCTCCGTTATGCCCATATGAAGCAGAATATTGTCTGTAAACACTGAGTCCAGCGGGCTGACTTCTCAATTCAACAGAAAATTACAGAGAACTGAATTGAAGAGGCTTTGGAGGAATTCCCCTTCCTTTCCCCTAAGCAGGCCAAGGAATGCGATTTCATTCATCACGTACTCAGTTCAAAGGCCCATTTACTGCTGAAGGATTGAGCAAATATAATTTAAGGTTCCACTGTGCATGTGACAGATTTAATTAGTGTATGTGGGAGCTCAAAGTTGTTCAGAAAGTATTTGTTTGCATAAAAATAGGCTATGTCTGCAATTTAAACTGGAATAAAGTACTGCAGTTATGAAGAATTTAATGAGTTGTTGCGTAATGTTCTTTATAAACACCATCCTAGATGGGAAATTGTATTAGGAAATAAAAATGCGGTTACTAAATGCAACCAAATCCAGCCTTCCATATCCTTTTGCTTATAGCAGCTGTAATTTGTTGTCAGTGCCGTTCGGAGGACGCGAACGGGAGCTGTGTGCACAGGGGCGCTCAGGAGCGGAGCAAATCCTCCCCGATACCCTGTTCTTCTATGGCATCAAGAGAGTTCATCCTACAACACTGCAACTTTTTGTTTAGAATTGTCAGAAAACTATTGATTTCCAGCACCCAGGAGGCTGATACAAAGGCAGAGGCTTGGTTTTGCTGTTGTCTTGTAGAAGTCTGTTTACCGCACTCAAACACTGTGTGTTAATTGTAAAACCGCTGGCAGCCTGCTTATTACATGACAGGGGAGCTGGGGAGGATTCGGGTTGGAGTGAAACGTGATGACACAGCACGAGTTTATCCAAGGGAAAGAGAAAATGGCTGCGAGGCAGCGATCCAGCTGCTGCCCGCGTGGGGAGACCCGAGGAGTCACAAGCAAATTTCACACTGTTCATAAATGTGTGTATGGCAAGAGTGAGCAACACTCCACGTCCCGAGGACTGTGCCCTGTTCTGTGTGAGGCCTGGACAGGTCACTTTGTGTTCAAAGGGCACCTCAGCCACCCAGCGCTGGATGCTGAGCATCCACACTCCTGGAAAGTCTTTGGTCTGAAGCAGAAGAGCAAATGGAGCGAGAAGGGGCAGGATTCTGGAGGGTTCTTTCCCTCCTGTGCTCATTGCTCCTGGAGCAGCAGCCCGGCTGCCCTGGGCTGGAACACCAGCTTCCCAAAGGAGAATTTGTGCAGTGGCTCTGTCACTTTGCTCCTGGTGCAGCTTAAATAAGAACTGTGTTCCTTATTCTGTTAATTCAGCGATTAGTTATTTTAGCAATTCAGTTATTTATTAAGAGGGAGACTAGAGCATTGTGTATTATTGTGCTTTGTTCATCTGCTGCCTAGCAGTCTGAGATCATTCGGACCCTGTTTCAGAGCCATTGGAGTGAGTGGCAGCTACGGGAAGCACAATTCAACCAAATAACGTATTTAATTAGTTTTCTCTCTTGTAGGCAGGCTGCAAGCATCGGGGTGTGGGGCTTTATTCCCATAACCTGGTTTAAATGGGATTTCCATCTCAGGTTTCTCAGAAAAACCCAGTAACTTGTACATCACTGAGCTGCAGTTACAGCCCAGTTGGAGTGAACTCTGTCATTTCCTACTTGGGAACTTCAGTTGTTGCCTCGTACCTCTGGAGGTCACTATAACAAAGACAAAAATACAGATACTGCAAATTGTTTTAAGGGTTTTATTTGGCTGTTATTTTCCGTTACAGCACGTGCACGTGTGGAATCCGATCAATTAATGCAGATGTTGTAATTGATTTCTGCCTGGAAAGGTTGTGATCTTGAAGGATCTTGATCTCTCGGTCCATCCTTCTCATTAACTGCAGCACAGGTCACCTGCGGTGCTGCCCGGGTGGGAGGTTTTCCTCTGGTCAGAGGTGGGAGCTGTAATCCCCTTTTCATAACGACACAAGGGACGTGACAAGGCCAAGGATGTGACAGAGGTTGTGGAAAAGCCTGGAGTGCTGACTTTGGAAGGAAACCGGCAATATTCCTACAAATAGGATTTCTATTAGTGGTAGTATTCATAAAATCTTTTGTTTAGAAGAAAGATGCTGCTGGAGCCATTTCCACGGGTTCTTAGTCCTTCCCAGCAGAGGTGGGTGCTCGAGGGACCTCATCAGCCATTTCTCACCGTATGTTGGCTTTTTAATCCCCGTTAGACAATTGCAGCATCAGTCAGGAGGTGTTATTCCAGGGCTTTCCACAAGAAAAAGAGTTTTTCATTCTGGCAATATGCAGCATGACCTTCAACTTGTAACACCCTAAACCAAAGTTTGTCTGAACTTTCCGATTGATGTAACCAGACTGCAGTATAAAGCATGAGGGTTTCTTGTGATCTGAAGCTTGTGCTCTCTGGTTGTTTATCACCTGAAAATTACAATGTCTATTCCCTGATATGTCAGGATATAGACACTATTTTTTGTTTGATGGCTCAGCTTGACTTTTCAATGACTAAAATTTACATCATGGGCTTTCAATCATTTAAGTTAGTTCTTAGCGAAACTTCAGATGCCTTTGATCCCTGCCCACGGGTTAACTGCTTTGAGGAGTCTCAAAACTGTTGGTATTGTTAAACAGACAACATATTTTTTCTTTTGATTAGACAGCGAGGCTAGCACAACTGTCTGCTTTTCAGAGTTATCTGAGCAGCTTCTCAAGTGCTGGAAGTTTACCCTTGAATATGACAGGTATAAAACATGTTTTGTGTGTATCTTCCAGTCAAGTGATTGATCTGCTGCATTAGCACAAGCTTCAGCTTTGTCACCCTGGCACTGGCAGGCTGAGCAGAGGCTCTGCAAGGGGAGATGACCAAGGACGCTCCTGGGATGGAGCAATCACCAATAGAAACCTTTGCATCATTTGCGAATATATGGATTTGGTTTGTATGCTAATAAGCACCAAATGCCCATAACAGAAACTGTTCTCAAGGACAACCCCAAAGGAAATAAATACTCCTGCAGCCTCAGTCATGTCACTCAGCATCTGCTCTTCAGAGGTCTGATCAATCCGCTGGTTAAACACCAGATCTGATCAATCAGCTGGTTAAAAACTGATATTATTTCAACACATCTGTAAGGACATACCACAAATACATGAGGAATATGGTATGAGCTGTGTTTTGGAATTTTTCCTTCCATTATTTGTCAAAAATGAATGTAAAAATGAATATACGTTGCTGAAGTAGGACAGAGCATGGCATATTAATTAATTTTATTCAGATTAGTGCTAATTGCTAATGAAAGTAAGCAGGAGAGCAAGGCCCTGTCAGTCCCCCAGATTCACAGAATGATAGGGATTGGAAGGGACCTCAAAAGTGTGGGAAGCTGATCTCCTTTGCTTTGCCTTGGAGTCATTACATGCAAAAAAAAGGGAAAAAACCTCAATAAGAGTTAAACAATAGTCTTAACACCTGCAAAGTTAAGAAATGGTAAATAGCAATTATAACTTGAAAAGGATGCTTTTTACTGTGGCGTTTGAAAATGACTTATTTGGAAACGAGCACTGAAAGAGAAACAAATGGTGCTGTGCGGTATGGGAACAGTGTCACCCGCCAGCGGTGCCGTGTCCCCCTGAATGTGCAGGAGCCGCTGCCACGTGTCCTCCCGCACCAGCACATCAGTGCAGGACCTGGGGCCTCTTCCTGAGGTGGCGCTGACCTCCTGGGAGCTCATCAGAATGCGAATTGCCAGGCAAAGGTGGGAAAAAGGTGTCTGGGAAGTTTGAATGGCAGCTGTCAAATGCGCAACAGAGACCAATCTCTGTTTAATTTGCCTCGAGAGATGAGAAATTCCTTGGTGGCATTTTGTTATGTCTCCAAAGGTGGTAGGGGTTAGGATTTTTGGTGACCACTTCTCTGAAGTGCCACAGAATAAGTATTCAATTCTCTTTCCTCCCAAGAGACTCTGGGCATGTTCTTGAAATACCAAAGAGGAAAGTAGAAAGACATAAAAAGGTCATTAGAAAAACTTAAGAAAGTGGCATTTAGCAGGTGTACCAGACTTGTATGGGCTGAAATGCTAGGCTGTACACTGATTGTTGCAGGTAAAGATCACCAGGGATGTTTTTAAAGGATATCTCAGTGCAATGTTGCAATTCCCGTTTGTCAACAGAATTTCCTAAGGGGCTGTTGATTTAGAAATCCTCCTAATCTTGCCAGACCGCTGGAGCAAATGAGTCCTTGAAATTACAACAGGAATTGCAAACTTAATAGGTGGTATCTCCCAGATTACTTAATTGCCAAGAAACCTCTGGAGAAAGGGTTTTCTGGGTTGGTGGCTGTGTGGGGAGCTGAGGGGTCTCCCTGGCCGGGAATTGCTGCGGATCCGCGTTCCGAGGGATGTACCTTACTGCTCAACTTCGGGCATGGGCGGCTGTTTGGAAAGAAAATTAACAAAGGGGTAGTCATTCTTTTTTTGGTATTTTAGTGTAACCCCCCGTCACCGAGCCAAGGCTCTGTGTCAAGGGAGAAACATTCCCAAATGGGATTATTCCCCGTGCCCGTGTGCTGGGAGGCGGAGAGGAACGCTCACTAAGAGGATTTTCCTCCAGCTCTGCTCGTTATCCATTTGGTGTGGGCAGGTCTGGTGTGAAGAGAAATGCACCTTCAGTGCTTAGGAAGTGCCGGTATCTACAGAAATAATGAATTAAGTTACTGCCATGAAGCTTGTTTCGCCTTGTGTTGTGCGTGTTTAATTATTTGACAGGTTTTGATAGAAAGTAAAGCGTTTAAGTGTCTGTATATTCCTACATCTGGTTCAGCGAGCTGATCTTTATGTATTCATGCCTTGTAAGTGGCTTTGAATGCACATCTAACAAGGGACTGTATTAGGCATAATAGGATAGGTACGGCAAAAAGGAGAATGTTTCAACTGGCGTCTGAAAGGCATCGGTTTCTGTGCAGGATAACAGTGTGAAAGTGCCTCTTAGAATAACCCACGGAAAATGCGAGAGACGAGTTAAACGTGAACCCAGGAGGAAGGTCTTGAAGATTGTGCTCGCAGCAAAAATGTGATCAATGGAGAGCAGAAAGCGAAACAATGGCAAAGCCTCCCAGCTAAGTAGGTCACCCCATAACGAGACAGGGACTCAGGCACGGAGGAGCAAGTTAATTTTTAAACACCAAATTCGGAGTTTGCTCCAAATAAAACATATATATAAATTTAGCAATGGGTCAAATAGAACAAAATAATATAGATATTTTTCTTAATGTTATCAATTTTTATTTTATTTACTTGTATCACACTTTAATAGCTTTTAACATTCTAAGTCTTCATTAAATATGAATTCTTTGTGTTACTGTTTTTCCTCCATCCCCAGCTCAGGGCTCACATGAACCAGTAGCTGCTGCGTTCAATCAAACCCCAGTTAAAATACATCTGTGGTTATGATTAGTATTTTATCTTCTTGATTAACGGAGAAAGATCATTTAGCAATAAACCACTGTGTGATAATAGTGTATTTGTAATATGTTTAGTAATGATACAGGGGACTTGTTCTTCCGTCTCAGATGTCAGCGCTCCAGTCCCAGGGTTGTCCCTGTGTTTGTGTTCCTCTGCGGGTCTTTGCAGCTCTGTGCTGCCGGGCATTGCTCTGAAAGAATGAAATGCACGTGTGTTTTTAGAGATGATCTGAATTTTGGATTAATTAAGAATGTAAGTTCCAGGTTCCTTCTTTAGATGTGAGCTCTTATTAATATTTATAAAAAACTATTACATCTTAATACATTCATAATACGTATGTGGCACTATGAATTTTAATAGGTTTTTATTAGAACATCACTGTAACTGTGGGGATGTTCTCCATCCTTCTTGGAGTTGAAAGAGCCATCACATGGATTTATTCTCCAAATGTTTACAAGAGTTTTTATTTAAAAGCCTCCTTTTTAATTACCACGCCAGGCTATCACTAAGAGGCCGCGGGCAGCGTAGTTTCAGCTGCATCAGAACCGTGGAGGCGCAGAGCGGCTGGAGGTGCAGACGCGACTGAGCCCGCTCCGTGGTCCTGGTGCTGCGCAATGTGAATGAACGCGGTGCGGGGTCTCTGGTGGCAGCACCAAACCCACTCCTCACCGTTTCCTGGGACCGAGACCCTTCTTCAGAGAGGAAAGAGAAGCTTCTAGTGCCTGAGTTCTTCAGAAAGCGTCTGGTTTTGATAAATAAAGCGACAAAGTTCCGGGCATCCTGTATCGCAGTTTCTCTGTACGTTTTTGCCCGTGTTTGGCTAAACTTTGCCAAGCTCCTTCCTCTGCACTAATGAGGATTCCATATTTTTTTTTGAAATCTTTTTAGTATTCCTCATTTCAAAGTTAATTTGCTTT
The DNA here is from genome assembly GCF_036013475.1 of Columba livia. Lineage (NCBI taxonomy): Eukaryota > Metazoa > Chordata > Aves > Columbiformes > Columbidae > Columba > Columba livia. Next base: position 2,356,491 of record NC_088627.1, on the reverse strand, counting down.
CAGAACAACCCAATTAGAGGTGAATCACTCTATATATGCGCAGTTCTGCATTAATCGCTTTACTTGATCATTTGATATTTATAAGGTGAATGCCTTATTTTCTTCAGAAGGCAGATATCATTGCCTCCTGCCTACTGCATCTCAAGGTCTTTTCCAGTTTGCGGTGGGCTATTAGCAATAAGGAATAATGTTATCACATGGTTGTTCAGAGAATTGTGTAATTTGCAGCAGGTTCGGGGGGTCGGGAGCCGAGCTCGGCCCGTTTGCCACCCCGGGTGGCACCTTCTGCACCAGCACCCTGGGCCAGCAGAGGGGAGAATAGTTGAGGTGTTGGCAATAGGTTGTCTGTGATCCAGCGGAGAGATGGATGGATCTTCCCAGCCCAACCGATTGCAGTGTTTGTGCTGGATTTGAACTGTGCACACCATCCCGCGTCCTGGACTGAATGATTTTTCAGGGTTGAAATATGTATCTCTTATAGATACATAAATAGTTACGGACAAGCCCTTTTTTTCTGTCTTTTTCTATGTGAGTTTAGGATTAATTCTGGATTGGTCCACAGGGGTTTTGAAATGAAAATAGCTTTAAAATATTTTGCTATTAGCATATGTTGGCAGGAATAAGCATGAAAGGCGGGCTGGTTCTCAGTCAGCCTCCCAGTGTGAGCGCTCCGGCTCTAAATGTTCACAGCGTGTTCTTCAGGCTGTGCTAATATACATCAATTCTCCCAGACAAATTAACACTGAACGTTTGCAGTCAGAATGTTTATGAGCTGGGTCAGCTGCAGGAATCTTATTGTGATAGCTCTTGACGTGATTTTACCCAAAGCTTTTCCTTCCCTTCTGGTTCTCCTTGGAGCGGGTTGTTCTGCCGTTGCACCCGTGCCTTCCCTCCGGATCCACCCCAGCAGAAGCAGCAAACTGGCTTTAAGTCCAGAGAAGGAAGAAGTAACATCTAAATCTCAAATTGTGAGCAGAGGGGGTAAAAATGAGACACGGGAGTAGGTGAAACGCCGGCCGGACCAGTGGAAGCAGCTCATGAGCCAGCCCTGGCAACAGTCAGGTGAATATGCTGAGCAACAGTCATGTGGCATTAAAAATACATTTCTTTACAATACAATAAGAAATGATACTGCGTTTTGAAGCCTGCAGCAAATTTTCATGGGAGAAAAAGTTGTATTTTTTTAAAATGAATAAATATTGGATAAGTTTTCTGGTGGTATTTACAACATTGACACTTGAACTTTCGGTTTATTTGTAAATTCATAAATTGCTGTCTTGTACCATTTCAAAGTTGCAGGCGGCACTATCCATCTCCAGCAGAATCCCATTCCGAGCCAGCAGCAGGAAGAGAAATTGGCACAAATTCAATTCATCCAGGCTGGAAACAAGATTGAGACACACCATCACCTTAATTCATTATTATTTTCACGATGCAAATTGTAATCTTGTCATTATCCTTTATGCCATCCTTAAGATAATTCTGTTCTCTGGGGAGTTTCAAATGTTTCTTGCCAGGTAGCGCCGCTAGAAATATATGTTACATATCAGCACAGCGAGCCCTGCACGATAATTACAGGGGACACGCAATCTCATTTAAACCTGAGGACACCTCTATAAGCAGGGAGGGTGCTGTGCTCGTTGTGCCGCGTGGCAACCGCTAATGCTGTTGTTATACAGGTGTGGATTAGATTAAACTGTTTGCTCTTTCCATTATGCATTTCCCTGGTAATCATAACTACAGGCACACAGAGCTCCTGGGATCCGAGCAGCCCATAAGAAAGTATTGAAATGTGCTTCCTTACCACCAGCTGCGTTTGAAATAAGAAGCATTTGTGAGTAATTTCCAAAGCCACTGGACCAAAGAGCTGAATGGTGAGACCCTAGAGCCTGCAGGACAGGGAAGGCTCTAGAAAAACAGTGGAAACTTTTGTTCTTTTGCCTTGATCCAGCCAAGCAGGGAGTGTGTAAGTGTGGGTGGGTAAAGCTGTTTGCTCCGCTGGGTGGAAGCACCTGCCTGGCACTGGAGGTGGGTGTCTGTCTGTCTGTCTGTCCCTGCCTTCATCGCACCTGTCAGCTTTGTCCCAGCTTAGTAATCAGAGGCACTGGGCTGAGGCGAAGCTTGACAGCGTGATGAAGAACACATGCTGATGTGTAAGACAAATTGCTGGAGCAAAGCTGTGGTAATAGCTTGTAATGCAGAGAGAAAATAAAACAAACACCACCTGGAAGTTACCAGCGGGGTGGGTGTCCCTGCAGCCATGGGCTGAGACCCTGTGGGTGCTGAGACCCTGTGGGTGCTGTTCCCATGGCCGTCCTGGGTGCCCCCACCCGCAAGTGGGAAACTCCAGCACCAGAGGGCTGTAAAAATACGTGATGGGGAATATCTGTAAGAACATCAATCTTCATGAGTGAGGAGAGGATGGAGTAGGGGAGTCACAAGTGAGTTATCCTGTCACTCCTGACAAATGAAGATGAATTGTGTGACACCAGCTATTTATTTACACACTTTGCTGGGTATGCATATGGGTATGAGCAGGAGGAACGGTGTTGTGTCACATGTGGAACTGTGTGCTGGAAAGGGCCTTTGCAGGGATGAGTTTGGGGTGGTTATTGCTGCGTGTGGTCAAAACCAGAGGATGGGCCAGTCCCACCCCCCATCTTTGAAAAACAAGTGGTGGGTGGAAAAGGGGCAGCCTATTGTAGAAATAGAAAGCTGTAGCAGATGAGGTGTCGCGTCCTTCGGTTTCCTGGGGAGTGGATCGATCGTGTCCGCTTACGGAGCAGCGGGACGGTGCGATGCTAATGCTGTGTCCTGACTTTTGCCTGCGGTATATAGCATGGATGGGGATCAAACTTGGGGGGATGCTGCGCGCGGCCTGGGCTGTGTCTCACCATACCCATTATCTCCCATCAACATGCTGATAAACTGTTATCACTAAATTATCCTCAAGCTTCACATCAGTCGGGTATGAAATCCATTACTGTCTGTCATACCGCTTGGCTAATGGAGAAAAACCCTGTTTTCTCCATTAGATTTTGGTTGGATCCCTTTATCTGCCCATTACCTCTCCTGTAACTCCTCCTAATGGAATCACACTAATACAAAATGACAAAGAATCAGAAAAGATGACACGGAAATTGGGGGAGCTGTAAAAGCCTGTGTTGCCCCTACTTGGCCTTGTTAAGGAAGGTGAAGTCTGAATTAGTTTTAAGATTTGTTCATTCAGTGACTGATCCCGTGAGCGGGTTTATTTTGCTTAAAAAAAGAAAAGATTCTGTTTTGCAATATATTCAGTAGGCTAATGTCATGGTAGGAAAACATTTACTGTGATCAGTGCAATGGCTTCCCTGACCCCTTTGTCTTTATAAAAAGCACATGGTATGGCTACCTCATGTTTTATTGCTGTTTTATTAATTTAATCTCACCGAGCGAGTATTTTTTTAAACATTTCTGGCTGGGGATTGTAAAGATTTAGCACACTTTTTATTTTTTCTTTTTTTAATATTCCATGGACACCTGAGATGAAACCAGGCTGTATAATTTTCTTCCCACTCCCTGTGTGCAGTCACTGAATTCATCTTAATTTCCTGCACCAGTGCCCTTGGACTGGGGGCCGGTTGCTGCCACCGGTGAAGTCGATGGCACCGTTCACAAGCTCAGGTGGTTAAAACGCTCGGGCTCCAGCTATGCACAGAAAAGCTCGTTTTTCATGGATGCTCTCACAGCGAAAGGATGTGGGACTGTGGGTTGATGCAGGGGGACAAATCCCAGCCAAAACCAGGTGTGGGAAGAGCACGTTGTGTCCAAGCTGTGGTGCTGACCCGGGGAGTCTGTCTGATGCTCTTGCCAATACATGCTTCCGATTTCAGGCTCTGAAGTTTGCATGCTGGTCCTGAACCCAGTGCTTTTTTTCTTGTGAACGTCTAACAAGTTCTTGCATCCTTAACAAGACTGTAATCCTGATCAAAGTTCCCTTCTTTATCCTTGATTAGGGGGGAAAAGATCCCCACTGTAACAGAGCCTCCCTTCCTCCCTTTGTGGGTGCCTGAACTCTTCATTTTACAAGCCCTTTTCCCCTGCTCTACCTCTGTATTTGTGGGATCTCCAGGGCGCTTTGCACGGGCAGTTGGCAGAAGGCTCATGCGGTTTGCACGCTGTTTGAATGGGAGTTTGTGTGGGAGGAAGAACGTTCCCCTGTCCCACTGAAGGTTGAGCTCTGCTTCCCTCCTCATCCTCAGACCCCTGGCTCCTGGGGAGCGTTAGAGTTTAATAGAAATAAGTAAATGACGAGTGTTTCATGGGCTACTGAAAGGTCAGCACAGATCACGCCGTATAATTTGCTGGTTCTTCAAACATCCTTTTCTGGCGTCTTGTTAATCCCCAGACAGACAAGCCACAAGTGCATGAATCCTCTCTTTTCCTGCTCCAGCAGCACCCGCGGGCCCTTGATTGTCACCACTGTAACCAGTTGCACGCTCTCCCCTGCCGCAGATATTAATTTTTTGTTTATAGAAAAATCCATAAGGTTTGAGTTATCAAAAGCTGTGTGCACTAGTGGGAAAGACACAAAATCAATGCTGAAATATTGCCTTATTTAATGGCTGCTGTAAATAGCTCTGTTATGATTGTTTAGTGGAGGTAAATGATGAAGCACGGGAGAGGTGAGCTGTTTGCAGCCCGCAGCCTGGCACCCTCCAGTGCACTGGAGCTGGCACGAGTCTGAGATCGCGCAGTTCATGGCTTTGCCATCTCTCACGCCAGAAAACAAAGGGCTGAGTGGGCCGAATCTGACGGCTCTCGGTGCTTTGCTCCGGTTCCTGGCACATCTGTGCTGCTCGGGGCGCTCAGCCCAGCCCCTCCTGCAGAGCGTTCTAGATGCCTTGCTTGAAAGTCACAAGGAATTAGGAAATCCTGCTTTGCACAGCTCCTTGAAGGTCAGACATGCTCACTCTGAGCAGCATTAGCCAGTCTGATCATGTGCAAACTGGGGTCTGAAGGGCTCATGGAGCCTGACAAGGGATTTCCCTGAAGTGCTGCTGCAGCCAGTCAGGTAGCGCCGGCATCGCCTCCGTCAATATTTAACTCTGGGTCAATACAGCTTGATGTTCGGCTTAACGGAACTTAATATCTGCCTAATGTCAGCAGAGTTCTAGCAACTGCCTGGTTTCTGCGGAGAGGGTTTCTCGGCGGTGGGGCCGAGGTGCTGGGAAGGAGCCGCAGTCTCGTTGCTCGCAGGCGAGGGCTGTGCGAGCGACTCTGGCTCCGGTTTACCCAATGGCTGGGATGCAAACCCAGAGAGCTTTACTGGGGCTGTGCTGGTCAGAGCCAGCTCTGTACTGGGAGATGTGCGGCGATGCACCGGGCGGTGCTGTGCCGTGCGTTAGCAGTGGCCTCTCCAGTCGGGCCCATCTGTCACCTGTTTGTGCAGCTCCAACGGGCCCTACAGAGGGTTCTCTGCTTCCCATCAACGTCTGCAGATGGGTGGTGCTGCTGGTTTTGGTTGTTTTGCTGTGTTCTCATGAGGGTTCCCTGTATCTCCAACCCACAGGGGTGCACTGGGGCTGCTGCAGCGGCTCCGTCCTGCCTCATGCTCCATGGCTTTCCTTCCTCCAGCAGACGTGTGTGTGTCTTTGGGCAGCAGTTATCCAGTTAAATTTTTTTCTTTTTATTATGGTTTTTAATATTCATGACACATGCAAGTTAGGAAAAAAGGTAATTGTCCCAATTAACACTAAATAGGTTTTTCTCACACATCTTGAGTAATTTGATGCTTCTGCTTATCTCATAAAAAGTTTCCTAGTGGAACTGCCTGAGTCTCAGTGTTCATACAAGAGCCTGCTGAGCTTCTGTAATTAAGCTGTGATTAGCCAGCTATAAATACATGGTTTTGAATACAACATTGCACTCTTAGGGCAACTGGAGATAATCCAGTGGTGGGATCAGCGAACACCTCAGGTACGGCAGCGGTTTGTCCTTCCCACCCAGAACAAGAGCACGTCTCCTGGGCCTGAAACCAAGGGCACGAGGTTGTGTTGGTCCAGCCAGAGACATGATGTATCCTGTGGCCTCTGGGCCCAACTGCCGCTGTTTGTAATGTCAGGGAACTGCTTTCAAATGAGTTACAGCTGATATTTCATCACATACATTATTAGGCTAAAGAATAAACTGGAGGAAGCCAGGACAATTCAATGAAGGAAGCAAGCTGACAGTTCTTGGGTAAATGATTCATTATTCACTCAGCTCTGGCTGTTTAGTGCACTTGTCCCGACTCCCGAGCAGGAGTCAGCTCGTTTCAAACCCTGCTGCATTTCCATTTCTCTGCTGTGACCCAGCGTGACAGATGAAATGTTCATGAACACACTTATCTTTCAAATTAGAAGTTCTGTCAAATCTGATTCCATGAACTGCTTGCAGAAAATTCCTATCAGCTGCTAATTTTCATCCCCTCACATCTCAAATACCGTTTGTGAGCTCTCTAACTCAATGTTATTTCAGTTTTAAAAGCACTTCAGGAAAAACAAGGTAGGATTATTTGGCAAAAGAGGCAGTTGTCTAAAGCGCTGTCAGAACAAGCACTTTCTTTTCAGCAGCCTCTCCATACTGGAAAATGTTTGTGTCGTACTGGGAGAAGCGTCTGCCTGCCTTCCTGTGACACACGTGTTCCAAGCCAAGTCCCTGCTGTTGAGCTGAAGACAGTTTTCAAGGGGTGGAGAAGTGTCATGGATTTTGTAGAGTTTGGTGTGCCGTTCTGGAAGTGTTCCCGTGGATGTGGAAGCAAATGGGGAAATGTGAAACTTTGGAAGATTGTGCAAGAGCAAAGAGTTGCATTAGAAAAAGCGCAGGACTGGAGAGCGGCTGGCAGAGCCTGCGCCTGGGCAGCGGAAGAGGAAGCAAAAGAAGAGCCTTGTGCAAGATCAGAACTGAACAAAACACCCAAACAAAGTCAGAGGAAGGAAAAGGAAGATCAACAAAGGAGTTTGCGCTGTGGACTCTGATGTGTAGGCAAATGTGGCATGTTCTGTGCCAGCCCTGAAGATCAGTGCGATACCTGTGACCGGTTGGATCCAAGCTGCCGGGAGGGTTGTGAGAGCATCCCCAGCACGCAGCACTGCTCGCTGGCCCGGCCTCGGGCAGAGTTACAGCAGCCACGGAGCACTGGCGGGTGGTGGCTTCGCTTTGGGTGTTTTGCTGTGTACGTGTTTTTCTTCAGACTGGGAGGAGAGATGCTGTGTAGATGGGCAACTTTCGTTTATTGCTAACTCCTCCATCTGTTTTCCATCTTTGCTTTATTTGCTGGCAGTGCTGCGTGGGTGCTTCTTGGGAGAAGGGCGTTGCAGAGCCGTGGCACAGCTTTCCTTGGTAAACAGGATTTGATAGTCACTTCAAGTGAGGCTTTGCAGTAATTCTCGCGTTTCATTCCTTTATGCTCTGCCAATCCAGCTGAGTCCCGCTGCTCCTCTTTGTCCCTCTGCTATTCCAGTCCAACCCTGCCCCCACATGAATGCACAGAGAAGTATTTTTTCCAATTTAAAGCTGAGCAATTTTATTTGTAGCTGTAAGTGGGTCCATTAGTGCTGGTCAGAGGAAAGCTGAAGAACATTTGGCAGATAATTGGGCCTGGGTCCATCAGAAGGTCTTGATGTGGAGCCTGCTGCAGCATGTGCTGGTGAAACATCTGTGTAAATGGCTCTGCAGCTGAGGTTTCATTAGAACTGCCCATCACGACAGTCCACCGAAAGCTCTAAATACGCCAGGGACTCCTCTGTGTCTGCCCAAAATAGCAAACTCTCCACTTAGCGGCCCTGTACTAAAACGGGGGTCGTCTCATTTAAATGTTCCCGGCTGTAGGCATGACCGGAGACTGTGTTGTAATGTGCTGAGCTATCAAAGCTTCGCTCTTCATAGCATCTCATTAGTTGTGGAAGAGGTGAGGCTGGGGATGGCGTCCAGCTGTGTCCCTGAGCTGAGTATATAATTTTCCAGCCACATCTGGAAAGGGGGAGGTATGTAATTGGATGGAAATGGTCATTTGTCACAGTGAAAAATGCCTTTTCCAGTAGGATTTTCTTTGAAAACAAGAGTCTACCTCTGGCTAAGAGGAGATAATTCTAGTGTTTGTGGAATGGGATGACAGGCATATATCATCTCAGACTCTTTCCCCAAGTGTGCTCTCAATTCACTCACTTTCAGCCTAGGGCACCCATAGGGTTTCTCTAGGCACCTCCCTGCTCGTTCCCCCCGTTTCCCAGCCATGCGGTGCCCGCTCCGCTCCTCGCCCTGCTGCTCCAGCTGCCGCCTCAGGACGCTTCTGCACCTTGATGTTTGTCCATGGCCTGTGTAGTCGCTCCAGAACATTGAACACTGAACGAAGATGGAGAGCAGGATACATCTGGTGCCTCCCTGCATCTCTTGCGTTGCGCAGAGTGAGTTCTTCCTGGGTCTCCATGCCGGTGTTTGCCAGGCTGGGCACACCAGGCTGTCCTGTGACCGTCACCCAGCAGGTGGCTGGTTCTGCTGTTGTGTCCCTGCCCTGCCTGTTCCATCAAGCCAGGCGAGCGGATGGGATCCCCCTTCCTTGTCCATCACCGGTGTGTGGCCGGGCTCTGCAACAGGGCTGTGGGTTCCATCCCCACTGCTGAATCAGCACGGGACACTATTTGAGACCATTGTTGCCCCACTGAGATGGGGTCAGAGGACTGTTTGCCGAGCCGCGGTTGGTGCCGTAGAGCAGCAATAGCAACAAGCAGGGAGTTTTCAGACATGCAGATTTGTTTTGCGGATCATCATCTGTTCCTTCCATGTGCCACTTAAACTGTCTGTTGTTATGCAAATCCCGTAATGTATTTAGGAGTGCTCTCCTGAGATTTCAAATGGCAACTAATCTGGTTAGGAGATCCATTCTGCAAGAGACCTGTGTAATGTATTCAACTGAAGATGAGCTATTGGTATTTTAGGCATTTGACTAGAGACAAAAGCTTTTTTATCCCATTCACCAAGCATTACAGCGCGCTTACAGACCTCAAACCCATGTAACCGCAAGGAGGGAAAATTAACTCAGAAGTCTCTTATTGAAATAAAAAATGTTAATTTGAAGTCTCTATGTTTTGACTCTAAAAATAACTTTTAAAAGCAAATGTCTCCAACAAAAGCAGCACAAGTGTTTGAATAATTTTGATATACATGAAGCACTTTATCAAATTAATCTTTCATTCGAAGACTATAAATATTGTAAAACTCTTCATTTTCAACCCCAGCCATTGTGTTTTTTAGCAGGGCAGAGTCTGGTGCAGTTCTGGTCTCGTGCTGCGGCACAGCGGGGCTGGGAGAAGTGCAGATGGGGCAAAACCACCAGTGTCCCCATGTCCCCATTGCCTCCCCGTCCCCATGTCCCTGGCCTTCCCTTCCCTTCCCCATGGTCTGATCTGGGTCCCTCCAGAACTGGCCACTTAATGTTCCTTGTCAGATGATAGATTTCAGGAGAGCATTAGTAATTAGGAACTCCACTCTCATCAAGGAAAATGATTAGCGAGAATGCATGCAGTTTACAAAAGCGGTTCAATTAAAGAGAATAACAAGCTTTTTACAGCAACAAAGGAAGGACTAAGTAGACCTCAGTGAGTAAATAAAGCTGTAATCAGTGTGATCAATTAAAAATCTCAGGAAGGCATGAATTAGATTGATATTCCAAAAGGCTAACGTGTCTCTTGGGACCACAAAAGAAATTGTTCCACGTTTTAGGGAGAACATGGAGCTTCACTAATTGTAAACAACAAGAAAAAGTTAAACTGAGAAATGTTATTTTGGTATAAATTTATTTGGAAACAGATTTTGAGTGGTGTTTTCTTCGAGAAGCTGATAGAAAATCTACGGCTGGCTACAATGGAATTGAAGAGAGGTTTGGAAATGGATTGGTGGCATTTCAACCCAGATCCTGAGCAGCTCTGGGGGCGGCTGGGAAGCGGCGGTGCCGGAAGGGATTTCTGTGGCAGACTGGGCTGAGCAAACGGAGCTTTATAGCAGAAAGGAGCTGTACAAGGCGGTCAGGGGTTCTATTGCCACGTGTGAGGACAGGCAGAAATTCACGGGCAGAGGGCGGACGGATGCAGAAGTGATGGTACATGACATTCATAGGATTATGAATGATTTCTCACACTTAAGCTTGCTGTTTATGTGAAGCTTGTCTGTGCACTCTATAGCACCTTGTATCATGTGAACAGTAGCATGAAAATAACCTTTCCCCAAATAAATGCTGAATGCCGGGGAGCACCTGCAGCACGAATGACAAATCTGAGGTGATGGGGCTGTTTTAGCAAGTTCAAATTCCAACCAGTCTCTTTGCAGCAGAGGAAAGTGCTGTATCGATACCTCCCCACACTGTTCATTTGCACTGGAGAAGGATCGGTGTTCTCATTAAGTTTTCCAAAGTTTTGATAACCTTATTTCCCCGGAGGGAGTTTTCCGGCAGGGTAATGTATAGCCCGTTGTTGTATGTTCCGAATTCCATTTGCGAGAGATCAGTATTTTATTGCCAGACCAGCATTTAAAAAATTGCTCTTTATTTTCTGAGCTTCGTGGGAATTCACAGCCCCCAGAGTGGAGAGAAAATGATTTTTTGATAAGATTTGGGCTTGATTGTTATTTATGAGTTTGAATGGCAATCTTTCCCCCACGAATTAATGTTGCTGGTTCCAAAAAGCAGTTCCTCTTGGCTGCAGAGGTTGGCAGGGGGTGGACTGGTTCCCCAGGCACAAAGGGCTTTTCTGGAGTTGCAAGCACGTGTTTCCAGTGCCCGGCCACCGGCATCGCGAGGCAGCGCTTCCAGAGACGAGCGCGCAGCTTTTCCTAAAATAGGACCTGTTTGAGGCGTTTCAAGTTTCCTCCTTTATTCCTCTCTCCGTGCCATCCTGCAGCAGTCGCTGGAGCAGCTGTGCGCCGTGCTCTCAAGCCTTTGATCGCCGATGCGGCGCCTTCACATCCCCTGCAGCTTTCTGTTCAGCCGGGTGGTCCCGCAGAGCTGGGTGATGCGCCCCAGAACCTGGGGTTGTTCTCCTTCCTCCTCCTCCCGTCCCTGCCACACCGGCGCAGTCCCTTCTCCTTGCCACGCTGTGCTCGTGGGACTCACCCACAGAATCACAGGATGTCAGGGGTTGGAAAGGACCTGGAAAGCTCATCCAGTGCAATCCCCCCATGGAGCAGGAACACCCAGATGAGGTTACACAGGAAGGTGTCCAGGCGGGTTGGAATGTCTGCAGAGAAGGAGACTCCACAACCCCCCTGGGCAGCCTGGGCCAGGCTCTGCCACCCTCACCAGGAACAAGTTTCTTCTCAAATTTAAGTGGAACCTCTTGTGTTCCAGTTTGAACCCACCACGACCTGCTCTCTGTCACCCGGGCTTTCAAAGGACCTGCAAGTCTCTAGGAATTTGCATCCGTGCCTTGGGGAACCCGAATGCGTGAGAAAACAGTCCCCCCAGGCTCTGCCTTGCAGCTGGAGTGGGTTCATCACCTTGCTGTGTTTTCCACTTGTTCGTGATTTACTGGAGTACGTCTCCTGTTCGCTGGGCTCCTGAAGGATCGAGGCTTTGATGCGGAGCGCTGAAGTTATTCTTGGGCTGGCGGTTTGGGCTGCGTGCCGCTGCGGCACAGCTGCGCTCCCAGATCCTTCCAGTGCATGGGTTCCTTTCCTCAAGCTTTAACAGAGAAACACACTAATTGCTAATTGCTGCTAATTAATCCAGTGTATGGTTTATAAGCAGATGAAGTATAGCTTTCTTCCCCTCCTCAACAACTTGAGAACGTTTAAGCCTTTTGTGTGGCTTGTTATATTATCACAGTTTAGACTCCCCCCAGTTACTGAAATAGGTAGTAATTAGCTTATATCCCTGTGATCCTTGATAAATATGTGGGTTTTTTCCTAGTCCTGTGCTACTCCATGTATCTTCATGTCATATGGCAAATTAATTCCATTTTAATTTGCAGGTTTTTCTCTGAGCGCTTTCTGCCGCGTTGGTTACTGTGAATTGTGCATCTTTGCCTGGAGGTGTCTCTGCTCATCCTTGTAGCTCATTCTGAATCTCTTGTACGCTCTGCAAAGTCCGGATGACACGAAGCTAACCAGAGTTTTGTGCTTGCTCGTGTGCGTTGGTGCTGGGGCTGCTGCAGATCTGAGGAGTAAAAGCCTCTTCTCAGTCTGGATATCAGGGGTACAGTTTGGTTTTGGGAGCTCTTGGAACAAAGCCGAGTTCTGAGGTTTTCTTGTTGCTGGTAAATAGAGGGTATACACATCATTTTAATTAGCATTTTTTGACCTTAACTTGCTGTCTGCAAGGGAAAAAAACCCTTTACCAAAGTGGTTTAGTCCTCTTGATGGCTCTGTGCTTCCAAACCAGCCATGGAACAGCAGCGCTGGCCCTGCGAATGGCATCCTACTTGTTGCTTCTCGATCGCAACACTAGATAAATGAATTTTCTCTTCCCTCCGGGGTAATGACAGTTTAAAAATGCCCTGTCCTGCCTCCGCTTCCTTCATTTGGCAGATTTTGGGTGGTTTATATAATTTGGCAGTGATCCCCTGTCTAAACCATGTCCAACATTTCATGCAATAAACTTAATGGACTTTTCCATCTTTGAACAGCTGAATTCTTTGTGAGCAGCTGCTCTGGGTTATTGATGGCCTCATTAGAGTGCTGCCCTAGGCTGCCACCAACCTGCGACACTTTTTGCCGTATTCCAGCGTAGAACTGGAACAAGGTGTTTCCCAATGACCCCGTAGAACTGCGTGGAGAGGCCGAGTTGTCGCTGTGTGGGTCCCTGCAGCCCTGGCAGGGAAAGTGGCGTTTCTCCCGCCGCTCCATTTGAGAAAGGCTAAACAATTTTTGATTGTTTTTAAGGTTTCATTGGAGGCTTTGTAGTGAAAACGATTCCTTCCCTTGCTGCGAAAAACAATAACGTTGCCCTTTCCACCCAGCTTTGTTGTTTACTTCATCAATCATCTTTGCTTGGGAGCTCGTTTCAAAGCGCTGTGACAGAGCTCTTGGGTAGGAAAACTGGTATTTCAGTTCTTATTCTTGCATGCAGAAATCACCTGGCCTGTGTCTGTCGGTGACTTAGTCCAGACTGTGTCATCAGACCTTGATTCTGAAGGGACTAAAAATTTCAAATTTGCCTTCTGGAACCATTCTGTAACATCCACCTAAATTGCACTGCGCTAGAAAACATTTGGGATTGTGAATTTGCTTACCAGACCTTCCTAGCTCTCAGCATCCTCTGGAAAACAAGCTTGAAGGGAGTAAGACCGAATTCAAAAGGTTTTCAAATCTCACATTTGACAGGTAACCAGTTCTTTAGGTCTGAGCTGGAGTGCTCGGAGCTCCCCGAACAGACCTGCCTTGGCAGCCGAGGCTCCGAGAGATGAGCGGGATCAGTGGGGAAGGGCCAGGTCTTGAGGAGCCGTTGAGCGGGGTCTTTAAGGTAATCACGGACCCGTGTTTGTGGCAGCGGGTGCCACAGGGCTGCACTTTTCAAGCCGCCTTGAAACTGAACACGTGCCCATGGTGCGCACTGTAAATCCCGTTAGAAAGAAATAAATAAACCCACCAGCAAGCGACTCAGCCATCAGAATCTCAGACGCTTTTGTTTGTGTTATTTTCATTTGCCTGGGTAATCGAATTTGTTGGAATTAGGGGTTTGTCTGGATAATAACATTTTCTAACCCTCTGGAACAGAGGAGGGCTGTGGTGAATGCCGATGTGCGGCGCGCTGTATTGATTGCAATAAACTGGCCCTAGATACCATCAATTACCCACTTGTGATGGATGCTCGCTGGCTGCCAGCGCTGGATCGCACAGCGCCGTGTCTGCTGGCTGGAAACGCTCCGGACAGAGCGGAACGTGGAAACACGGACGTTCAGACTCGCGTGTGGATGATCAAGCTGGAGGTGGGTGCAGGGCTTTGGGCTGCGGTTGTGTCGCAGGGCATCAAGAGGAGCAGGAGTCATTCTAAAAGACAAACCGGTCTAATTGCATTACCTATTGTAGCTGTGTGATCGTCTGCAGGGCAGACTGGGATTAGCACTGTTGTAAGAACCTGCTGCTTCGCACCCGGCTCCTCCAGCCTCCGTAATGCTGCTGTGAGCTGGAGGAGTCCTGCTGCACCGCGCTCCGTTCCCGTCGGAGCGCACAGGAGTGGCAAAGCCATTAGCTGGGAGCATGTTCCTTAATGTGGCATAAGCAGCTAAAGAAGATGTATTTATGCTCCTTCATTTGCAATTGATAATCTCAAGAGGGAGAGGCTAGTAATAAATTTTCTCACTGGGGCTCCCATCCCTCTGCAGCCCACGCTGCAGAAGGGAACAGACAGCTCATTTACATAAGATAATGAAACTGCTGCAAAATAGTAATATTGCAAAGCAACTTAGTTTTAATAATGACAGATGCTTCTTAAACACTTTAATTCTGGCTCTCAGAGCAGTTCTAGCTAGGCCACCAAAGGGGAGAGTGATACTGCTGAAATACGTGGAATAAACCCCATTCCCTTCCCGCAACTTGGAATCGTGCAGGGTAAAAAAGCCCTAAAAGGATGGGGTGGTCTGAGCCTGAAACCTTTCTGCAGCACACTTCTGGGGTTTTTTGCAATGATTCATCTAACTCTATACTCTGCCATGTTCCCCTTTCTCCCTGTAATGATCCCGCTTTCCCTTCTGCCAGAGATTGTGTTCTGGTTCCACCTGCTTCCCTTTCATGCCCCCCAAAAAGAGCCTCTCCAAGCACCGTCCTCCTCCCGGCCATTGCGCAGCATCTCTGGGGTCACGGAGCCTTCGCTGCTAATGTACAAAAACCATTTCCAGGCACATTATATCCAGAGCCCATATGTTACTTCAGTGCTGCCAAAAGAGTTCCTGTTTACTCAGCTCATGCTTTCAGTCAGTGTTCGGAGTGCACTAAATAGCACCATTGATACTACTTAAAATAAAAGGTGTCAGCGCCCTGTCTGCCCCAGCAAATTGCTCAGCACCGTCAGCTCCGCGCCGTCCCTGTGCCCAGCGCCTCCGCTGAGCTGCTCCCGAGCAGGCGGGGCCTTGCTGGCTTGGGTTTGGTGTCTTTTGTTACGCTTTCAAAGTCTGGAAATGCAGAGGAAAGACAAAAATCCCATTCCTGAGACGTGTTGTGACCATCTCAGCCCATTCCACCTGCCTCACGGTGCGTTAGAGGAGAAGCTGGATCGCCTGCCTTCATTCTCTCCGCTCCATCCCCAAAGTTGCATTAAGGAAATCAGGTGTATTTTGCCTTTAAAAGCATTTAGGTCCAAATTTGCCTGAGTCCCTCCAGAGTGACAAAGTTTTTGTTTGGTGTCGTTTGAGGAAGGAGTCGGTGTTGGTAGCTGCTGAGCAGGGGTGCAAGGGAGGAGTCGTGGGGGTCCCCGTCGTCCGTCCTTCCCCACGCGCGGGCACAGGGACGTGTCACAGTGCTGGCGGCGGCAGGAAAACACCTGCTCGCAGATGTACAATTACTGCTGTAAAATGGGGCTTTGCTGCAAGAAACACAGGTTAAAAACTGTTCTCTCTGCTGAGCTGAAGATCTACAATGTCTGAAAGTGCCTGGCTGGAACAGGACAGCGTGAGATGGGGCAGAGATGCCTCTCTCAGCGTTTCTTGGTTTCTTCCTCTTTTTGCCCAGAGGGACTAATTGATGCTCAAAGGGAACTGATCTCCTTTTTTATGAGTGAAATCTGTTGTCCAATTAATTATTCATTTGTAGCATGATTGGCAGCTTTCAGGTGGCGGGTTCACAGTTGGCGAAGGTTGATCTGTTGACTGACAAGGTTAATTGCTGCCTGGCGTTATTGGTGATAACGATTAATGTTGACAATTCCTTTGTTTCTAGCGCCGCCGGAGGTTTGCGGCGCAGGGTCAGCCCGCGCTGCCCGTCCTGCCCGTTCCTGTGCCGCATCCGTGGGATTTCGTTCCCAGAAGCGAGTCGCACGTGCTGAGCGATGCACGAGCAGCTTTGCAACGGCCTCAGTCGCTTTTACCTTTTTCCCCCTTCTTCTTTTTGATATATTCTCTGCATATCGATCGGGGTTTAGAATATAAAAGCGAGACTCAGCTCTGCTCTCAAAGTCCTTCCTTGGCGGGAGTGTCAAAGCTGCGATTTTCCAGCGGGGTGGAGTGAGTAGGGATGAGAAAGATCGATGAGGGTGACCCTTAAAAATAAGTTAAATGGGAAAGAATTGTCTTTTAAACCTTGGTGTACAGGAAATGGCAATTTCCAGGGGTTATTTAAGAAATGCACAAGCATAGTGCTGAAAATCACAGAATCACAGAATGGACTGGGTTGGAAAAGCCCTCAGAGATCATCCAGTCCAACCCTTGGTCCAACTCCAGTCCATTGATTAGATCATGGCACTAAGTGCCACGTCCAATCTCAGTTTCAAAACCTCCAGGGCCGGTGAGTCCAGCACCTCCCTGGGCAGCCATTCCAATGCCTGACCACTCTCTCTGCAGAGAATTGCTTTCTAATCTCCAGCCTCAATTTCCCCTGGCAGAGTTGAAGCCCATGGCCCCTTGTCCTATTGCTGACTGCCTGGAGAAGAGCCCAATCCCCACCTGGCTAGAACTGCCCTTCAGGTAGTTCTAGAGAGTGCTGAGCTCAGCTCTAAGCCTCCTCTTCTCCAGACTGAACAAGCCCAGCTCCCTCAGCCTCTCCCCATAGGGCTTGTGTTCCAGTCCCTTCCCCAGTCTTGTTGCTCTTCTCTGGACCCGCTCCAGCACTTCAATCTCTTTCCTGAGCTGAGGGCCCAGAACTGAACACAACACTCCAGGTGTGGCCTCCCCAATGCAGAGCACAGGGGAAGGATCACTGCCCTTGGCCTGCTGACCACGCCAGTTTGGATACAGGATGCCACCCTTTGGCCCCAAGCGCATCTCCGTGCGGGAGCGGAGTCCCCGTCCCGGGCTGTTCTCATCCCTCCCCGCCTGCAAACCGTGGAGCTTTGCTCCCGCCTCAACGCAATAAAGCAGAGTCGTAAACATTTCAGGCTAATAAACATTGGCCCTGAGGGTGTTTTCAGTTTTTATCAGGCTAATAAGATTTCTGGTTGCGTGCGAGGGGCAGCAGGTGAGCGGAGCTGCTCCGAACCCTGCAGCGGTCGGGGGGGCTGGGGGTGGCGTTAAACAGCTCCGCTTTGGGTGTCAACATTCAACAAGGGTTCAGTATAAACAGGCATCAACTTTGTTATTTTCTAGAAATTCTTTTTTATTTAAAATTTAAAACCATATTACTTCATACAGCAAACTGTGCACTTTTGATATATCACAGTGTCTTAAAAAGGAAAATAATCGGAATTTTTTCTTTTTTTTGTTTTCTTTTTTTTTCTGTAAATTTTATTTACATTGGCCTAGAATGATCAGCAAGTAACACAGTTACTATGAAACCAAAATTGTTACAAAATGTTTACAAAAAACTATATTCATAGAAATTCTGCATGTCCACAAAGGAAAAAATCCCCTGAATGTCATGGAGACCATTTTTTTCCTTTTTTTCCACTCTTTTCTGTTTTTTTGTTTTTTTGTTTTTCTTTTTTTTGTGTATGTGTCTTTTTTTGAGAAACGTGTCCCAATAAGGTACAGACGGGGGTTTGTGTTGCCCATGTCCCGCCAGCCCCGGTGCCGTCGCTCCCGCGGTCGCTGGGTGATGGGGTCCCCACGCGTTTGGTGGGTGCCCAGTGACACCCGCCGGGATCTGGGGGGTCCTGTCACCGTGACCGGGACCCCACCACGGGGGAGCAGGGGCTGCCCGGGGCTGGGGCTGCTGGTTCCCCTTCGCCGTGGTCCCCGACTCGTGCCGCTGGTCAACTCCGAGCAGAAAAGCGACGCTGAGCAAAGCTGTTCCCTGTGTCACGGGAGAGCTGGAAGGACAAAGCAAGCGATGGAGGGACAGTGAACTGAGGTGACAACAGTTTAGATACAGTTTAATAGCCCAAACCTGGGTTTTCTTCATTTCCTCCTCACTTTTTCAGTCTTTCCAAGTGAAGGATGGAGCTGATTGAAACGAAGCTGGAAGCCAGATGGTTTCAAAGACGCGAGTTGCCGATAGTCACAGACAGGTCCCAAGTAGCCGGCAGAGGCTTTGTCACCAGCTCTGTCCCAGCGCATTGCTCTGAAGTGTTGGGCGGCTCCTCTGTGTCACCTCAGGGGACACGGGGGACATGAGAGCCAGGTGCTGCCGAGCTGAGCAGCCACCAGCCGGATTACCCCTCCTGCGGTGGAGCTGCGCTGGGTCCCAGCAGCGCGGCCGAGGGCTGGCACCAGTTCACCCAGTTCCCAGTGAGCAGGAGCTGCTGGGAAGGGGAGGCAGCGGTTCCCGGGCGGGGGTCCCAGGGAGCCCCCAGCTCCCACACTGAATGTGTCCAACATCTCAATGCTCAGGATTTAAACATAAAACCCCAGTGTGGCTGCGCAACGTTGGCTGCTGTTTCGTGGCTGAGTAATGGTGGGTGCAGGGAAGGAAAAAGGTTCATCCGCAGGGTTTGGTCCTGCTGGTAGGTAGCACCAGTGATTCCACATTCTCATCCGGCACTCTGGGATGTTTGCGAGCAAAATCAAATCGAACTGGTGCAAAGGATGAATAAATGGTACTAGTAATATTTATTTATTTTTAAAAAATAGGCCAGGAAGCAAAATGAATGCTATTTTCTGTGGTATCTTAATCTCTCTGGATATTTAAAGCCAGTTTCAGGCTTTATTTTCCTCTCTGCCTTAACTGTAAAAATCTCTAAGAGTTTAGAAATCTGTAAAGGAAACATAAAACCTACTACTCTGACAAGCCTAAGGATTGCAAAGAAATACAGAAAGAATGTCTTTGGGAAAGGGACCCACACTTCAATCCATCCTCTGTTGTAGGCGTCTGGTCAGCAAATTACTCAGAATATGGTGCCCGTCGAGTTGGCAGCTTTCACCCCGAATTTTTCATGGTTTCTGTGAAAATGTGAAAATGTAATGTAAATTCTTTGCATATCTTTACTTGAGTTAAAATATGGCAAATTACCTTCTTCTGTTTCGGGTCACTATGTTGCTTTTTTACATCATGGAAAAAACAAAACAAGGACTAATTATGTTCTGCGGTAGCAGGGGAACAGCTATCTCCCCTGCAGCTAATTTATTAATTCTTATCAGCTCCAAAGACAACCTTCCTAACTGAGCCTCAGGAAGAGACAGGTGGGGAAAAACAACCAACCCTGAAATCAGCTACAAACAGGTTTGTTCCTTTGGGCGAGGATCAACTTTCCAGAAGGGCAGAGCAGGTGGGTTCAGGTGCCGGTTGCTGCGGTCGCTGTGCTCACGACACGATGGAGTTTGGGGCTGCGGAGCTTGGGCACCATCCGTCACCGTCAGCCTGACGCGTGCAAGGGCAGGACATTGCTCTTCTCTTCAACACCAGCGTTTAAGTCAGAGCTTTTAAGCACCTTTGCAATACTCGCCATGAGATGCTCTGGGTAAGAACGGGCAGAGCTGTTTCTGTTTGTTTAATTAATCCGCAGAGTGTCCCCCTGGCCACACGTGCCGTTCCCTGTGGAGGGACAGAGCCGAGCGATGTTACTCGGGCGTTACTTTAGGTCAGCAGAGGGGTCTTTGGTAATTCTGACTAAATTCATCTGCAGGACCAGCCTTCTGGGTTAAGCAACCTAAAAAGAACACAGTTCACGGAAGATTCCTTGAAAACGTTTCGGTGTGTGTTTGCTGAGATGGGGTGGAGTTGCAGGCTGCGGTTCCCGGGGTGTCGGGCTGGGCTCGCACCGCGATGCTCGTCCCAGCCCAGCGCTGGCCGTGCGGGCTGAGCCTTGGCCGTTCAGGTCTCTGCTGCCACGGGGGGCGTTTAGTCCTGGTCCAGACAGATGGTCCTATCCTGCTCCAGGTGCACATGCAGCGGTGCTGCCAAATTTCATGGGAATCAGTACCGTTTGCCTCTTGGAAACAGCTCCAGTCCTGCGCTGCGGGAGCCCGTGGGGTCGGCCGCATTCTGCGGTTCTTCGCAGGAGAGACTGAGCTTTGCGGAAAGAGCGAAGGAGCAGAGGACCTGGAGATGTCAGCCTGGGCCTGGGCTGGGGTTTGGCACAGGGTGTGGGTGGTGGCAGCAGCCCCGCGCACACCGCGCTGTCCCAGCCCTGCCCAGGTGCTGGACTCCACTCAGGCTCTCCGGTGAGCTCTGTGGATTGGCCGCGTGCGGTGCCGTGTCCCCTTCACCCGGCACGGCCAGCACGGCCCCGGGCATGGTGTCACCGAGCTGCTCCCACAGCCGGCACGGCTGTGGCCACTGCGGCACTCACGGACCTTTCCCGGACAGCCGAAGCGTGCCGCGTGTGTCCCTGTGGGACAAATGCTCGCACAGACGCCGTGCACGCCACACCTGACCAAGTGTCGCTTTTTATTGCCATGCTAAAGAGGGAGCTCGGGGGCTCCTCCTTACCCACCGAGGGTCAGTTTGGCTCAACTCTGTTTGGCCTCCGTGTGTTTTCAGTATGTAAACATCAGACTCCTGGATGGTAGTGTGTTTGGACTCCATGAGGCCTGTGGGATCTAAGTGTTAAAAAAAAAGCAATGAAAAATAAGAAAAACAAAACAGAAAAGCCCCAAGTCCCACATTACAGTCCGTGCTTTGAAGTTATTTCTCCTCTGCCGGTGATCGATGCAGCTGTGTTGCAAAGGCCTTGTTCTTGAGATGAGCCAAACCAGGCTTTTTTTTTGTATTTTATTCCTCTTGTCTCTTAATCCTTTCTTCCCTAGTTCAGAGTGCATCCAGCCTCATCTGCCGCAGTTCTTCCCTCCCGCCCCCCCGTTCCCATTCCCTAGGGAAACACGGGTGTCAATCCGGTGTTGCAGGTCATGTTGTCCTTCCCGGGCAGCCGTCGGTCGTTGAACGTGTGCATGTTGATCACGGCGTCCGTCTTCACCATCACTGGGGCCTGGGGCTTGTGTTTGACCCGGCGCTGGCAGGTGAGCGACAGCCGGATCTCGTCGGCCATGGCACTGCAGAAGGAGCGCTGGGGACAAAAAGCATCGTTACTCCTGGTAAAATGTTCTGCTGACCTCTCTGCCAGCAGGAGGGCCCTGAAAGCCAGCTCTGCAGAGGGCAAGCGTGAGGTTTAGGCTGCGTTTAAGGCATCAGCTGCGCTTAGTGGGACTTCAGTGATGTATGGGCGGCTGGCTGACCCCTCTCTCCTTTGGTGAGAACTGAACCTTTGAGGAATTAAGCCCCGCGGAAGGCAGAGCTGCAGGCTCTGCTGGCGCACTGGTGCGGTGTGTGATCCCTGCTGGGGCTGCCAGCTCTGTGCGCTGGGGTCAGGGGGCTGGGGAACCGCTGGGATTGCTGGGGGGCACTTTGCCTTCATCTGTCTAGTCCAGCACAGGAGCAGCTTGCTTTGATTTCCAGTCATGTACGCAAATGTGCTTCCCATTTACTATACCACAACATGCAAGGAAGAGGAAAAAGCACAACAGCAATCCTCTGGTTTAATAAGCACTCACGTATGGGATGAGCTGTTTGTGTAAGTGTTGTGAAAAGCTGGTAAGATAGTGTGAGGCTTCCTGGTGGACCCTGACCAGTTCCTTATGGCTCTTTGAACAGGAGTGGGGAGAAGAGATGGAAACTTCATGTGTGTACATGTTACGCCTGGAATATGCAACATGCTTGTGTGTGACAGTGGTGGCTGGATATAACAGTTCAGAAAGGTCCCTCCCAGGGTCCTCTGCCCATATTGTTATGACTTACGTGTCGTCTTGCTCAAAACTGCCCTACTAACGTTTACCAGAGTAGTTACTGCAGCAGCAGATGCCCCTGATCAAGGGGACAGGAGCTGAGGCTCGGGGAGCGGGACAGAGCAGTGAGCCCTGGGATGGCATTTTTTGGGGATGCTGCATTTCAGCCCGCAGGCTGCGGCTGCTTGGGTTTCCAGGCAGCACGGGCAGGGCTGGATCCCTCTGCCCATCTCCCTGCCTGGCTCTGGGGTACAAAACCCTCAATGACTGGGAAAATTGGTACCTGCTCGCGCTCCGCCGTTTTGCGCAGCTTGTAGATGAACTCCACCATGGCCACGAAGACGGACAGCACCAAGCCTGCTGCCAGGACAATGAAAATCCCACCGATGTTTTGGATGCCCAGAGCGCTGGCCTCCTTGTTCTCATCCTCAGGGCAGCCATTCCCCCGCCACCACTTCTCCTTCATGACGTGGAGCTTGTCCTCCTCCTGCAGCTGGAGGATGGCAATGGTGATCTTGTCCCTGTACGGTGACCCTGGGGAGAGGGAACACCGTTATGCATAGGGGGAATGTACTGCGCAAAGTAGGGAATGTCTCTGCATCAAGCAAAGCTTTTCAGACCTCTCTTCAACAGGCAGACAGCGTAAGCTTTGGGATTTGGAAGCTCGCCGCTGGGAGTGGAATACCATATCCCCTGGTTGGATTTGCGGTAACCAGTCCCCTCCTGCCCACAGAAGCCCTGCGGCTGTCGCTTACCCATGGGCGTCCCGATGCCGTAGCCTTTGGAGTCGAGGAGCCCCCCGATCTGCGTGAGGTTGCAGTTGCGCTGGGTGATGTACTCGATGGTGGTTGACTCCATCAGCAGCGCGTAGTCGGCTGTCAGCGTTCGCTGGATTCCCTCCTCGTTGTTCTTAACCAGTGCTGTGGGTTTGCTGCTCATGAAAGCCCACATCTTTTCAAACGTGGATATTTTGGATTTCTGGAAAAACAATACCCCCCACCCCAATAAGAATTAGTCCTCTATTTGCTGAAACAGGGTTCTTTACCGTAAATTATAATACCAGTTTGAGAACAGATCACATAATGGAATCACTACCAGTTTGACCGTGTCTTAAATACCTGCTTCCCTGCCCGGTGTCGTTCGGCATTACACTGGGTCTATTTAAAGGTATTGGTCTCCTAACCAGAATTTGGTTTCTCCTGTAGTGTTTCCGCACAATGAGAAGACAGAGAACATTTCAGAGCATTTGTTTTTCTCTTTTGCACACGCTCTGTTATATTTTTGTCTTTCCTCAAGCATCACAAGGAAACATGTCTCCTCCGAGATGTGTGCAACTGCCAAACAAATTTAACGTAGCCACATAAACAGAGGATAGAAGTATTCAAGATTGTCTTACGGCTAAAAATAAGCATGCCTATTCTTTCACTATCAGCAGGCGTTCTGTTAGAAAAGGAGGAATATGTTTTCTAGCTTGCTATTCATGTGAATGTTTTATTCTTCTAGAAAATGTGTTGGGTGGGAAGATATATGGTTATTTTATGTCTTTCTATGACGTTTGAAATACAGCATTTAGCTATGGCCACCTCTTGGGCTATCTCTCTGTAGGTTGTCAGGAAGATAACTGGCTTCAGTCTGGAAATCCTGCCTAGAAAGGCACTCATGCTTTCTCTGAAGTGCCGCTTGTTGGTCACTGTGTCTGTTCCTCTGTCCGTCCCGGCTGGAAAAGCACTTGGACATTGAGGCTCGTGTTCATGGTGCTGCCTGAGCCTTGATGTGCTGTTCTTTTCTGCCTCATTTCTTGTTTTTCCTGATGTTTTTCCTGCGTCTTTGTGCCTTTTTATTCTGGAAGAGGCAGCTTGGTCAGCCAAAATCTCCCCGTCCCCAGTAGCACCGAGCAGCAGCCGGGTGGTAAACAGGGGGCTCAGTCTTTGCGCTTAGCCTGGAGTCGGGTTATGTGCTCACCTGCACCCTGAGCATAGATTCTTCTGATAAAAACACTAAATAAGGCTGAATTAATGAAGAAAATCAGTCCCTTGCAGTGCTTGCTATTCCAAATGCTTTGCCTGCCCACCCCAGGCGTTTTTCAGCACGTTGAACAGAAGTTAAACGTTGTATGGCAGTCGCCAGGACCAGCCCAGCGCTGGTGGGCGTAGTGCGGTGACAAAGGCTGTTCCTCTGGCCCTGCGGGCTCATTCTCCTGCCTGAAATATCCACAGGCTCATTTCGTCTCAGTTAAAGCTCCTGTTTGTCATAATCCACCCGATGAACGTGCAGCCGTGGATGTGCGGAGCAAATTCCATTCAAGAGGCAGTATAATCTCCCTCACTTGAAAATCTGGTCCAGTGCCTCTAAGGTAGATTTGTGGCATCTATCAAACCTCAAAGAGCGGCAAGAAATGTAGCCTCCAAAAGGATTATTAAATATCTGTGCATTACAATGGGTAATTGAAATGAATAGCATACTCGGCTTGCTGATAACGACTTGTTTAACATTTATACAGTTCACTTCAGAGGCCTCTGGGTTCACTGGCTCTCCCTTTCTCTCTTTCTCTTCCTTCATTTAATGCTCCTTGGGTGTTGACACAGAGCTCTTAAACAACATCAGTGTTCTCCCAGTTTAAAGCATAGAGCAAAATAAACTGGCAAAAAATCAATAGGCTGCATTTAGTGAATCTAATAGGACTTGCATGAGGCATTGTTGCTCTTCGGGCAACTTAAATTACATGAGACAGGGCTCCCTGGAAGAGAAAAAACACTTTTCTCTTCTTAAATCACCGTTTCTGACCGGCTGAAAGGACTTAATTGTGGTTTGAAATGCCAGGAGTCAAGGTTTGGCAGCTGCGCTGTGTCAAGCCTGCTATGGGTGTCCCAGCTGGGGACACTGTGGTGGGGGGGACAGCGGTGACAGGGGGACACCAGTGACATGGGTACACAGGTGGCAGGGGGACACCGGTGACAGGGGGACACCATGGTGGGGTGGGCACCCCCAGAGACGGCCCGTGTCCCCGCAGCAAAGCGCCGCTGGTTGCGATGTCCTCGTGTCCCCGCAGATGAGGCCGTGGTGGCTCCTTCAGGCAAGTCAGGCCCTCGATGCAATCTCAGGGTCTCCCCAAGGTCTAAAACCTGCCATGTCCTCACTGGGAGCTTATTTCCTATTAGTTTAACTTAGCTGGCACGAGACAAGAACATTCCTTTTCCAAGTGAAGATTGACCAGCTGTAGTTCTCGGCACAGCGCTGGCAGTCGGATAGACCTGGCTGGTTGTTACGAGTCCAATTTGGAAGTGATTGTCAGTCATAGTGAGAACAGTCATCAATCAGAAGCCGCAGGGGTGGCCGTGGTGGGGACCACCCGTGCTCCAGCTCACACCTCATTCAACCAACAAGAGTTTATCCTATTGGGGAGAAGTTGTTCATTCCTCTGTTCTCTCGGAACACTTCAGCCCTACTGCAAACGCGGACGCTTATTGATGGGAATTTGGATGGCGTTACCTGAGAACATACCATTCAAATAAGCCAAACCACCATCTTCATCAGGCACAATAATATTAGTTGTCATTTAGTAGTCAGTAAAGAATTCATGTGAGGTTTTATTTTCCTGGGCGTTTTGTGGACATTTTATTTTGCTGGACTTCTGATTTTACAGCTTAAGGTAATTTACCTTCTAGAATCCTTACTGGGGTTAGTTACTGTCTGATATAGGCTGTGGGGAGATGCAGATTTCTTCTCTGTGGAATGAGTATTTACTCTTATGTGTTGCACAGAAGAGATCTGAGATAGTGGCAGGCAGAGACCCTCCTGTGGTCCCCACGCCCCCCTCAATGCCCACTTTGCTGAAAAAGGCAGATGAAGAGGAACTCGGAAGCATTAAGAGAAATGGCCTGACACTGACTTCTTCCTGGCAGAGAAATTCCAGCATCGTAAGCTCCTGATTGTTGGGAGTGATGGAGATTATTGCTGACAGGGACAGGCTGGGGATCATGTCCCTCTCCACCTGCTCCTGTCCCACCGGTTCACGTGAGCGGATAAAACCATCGGGGTCTGCCCTCTGCATCTTAATAAAAGCCCGCATTAGTGCTAAATGAGCTGCCTGTTGAAAAGCTGCGTCCCAGCCCCTCTGAATGCAGCAGTTGCAGCGACGCCGGGAACGCCTCTGAATCCATCCCTTGAGTCACAGCCCAGAATCTGCCTCTAATAACCAACGCGTCAGGACCAGTCACCCAAATAAATTAATGGGATAGTTTAGAGGAGCCACTACGAGGCATCTTGCCAAGACATATATGCCTTTTTATCAGTGAAATTGGCAGGAAAGTAACTTTCAGGCTTAAGGTTTTCAATTCCAGCCTGTATGGAAAAATAAATTGATTTTCACCAGCTGAAGATACTTACTTGTGAGGATTTAATATTTCTGTACAAGTGAGTATATATGTACACACGTACACACACTCACACTCGTGCTCCACATTAAACCTGGCATTTGTTCAGAGGCAGCACGCTTTGCAAGATATGAAGGATTTCTGGCATGATTTATAACGAACCCTAGATGCTGTTCCTAAATTAATTGAGCTGTGTTTATTCCTGTAACTCGATCTGCGTTGCCAGGGAATAAATAGCTTCTCAAAAGTTCTTTTCATGAAACCGAAATGTGCCAGTGGGGTTGGGAAAAGTCTCCGTTTGCTGCAGCTGGTTTGCTCAGGCGCACAGAACAAACCTGGGCTGGAGCAGCCGCTGGGTTTGGGCTCAATTCAACAGGGACCTTCTGCGGGGAAGGTGCTTAGAGAACGTGCGATCCGCCTGTCCTGCTGAGCCTAATGTGCACTTCGTGTTACGGTGTCTGAGCCAATATCAGGTACAGTCTCAGAGGCTATAAAATGAATATATGTTGTAATTGTGACTTCAATTAGCAACGAGGAGAGGAAGGTTTAATCATGATGTGAGTCTAGATGAGCTAAACTGGGTCTCTTTAGCTTGGAGAAGAGGAGACTGAGGTGTGACCTCATTCATGTTTACAGATATAAAAAAGGGTGAGTGTCAGGAGGATGGAGCCAGGCTCTTCTGGTGACAACCAGTGACAGGACAAGGGTCAATGGGTGCAAACTGGAACACAGGAGGTTCCACTTAAATTTGAGAAGAAACTTGTTGGGGGTGAGGGTGGCAGAGCCTGGCCCAGGCTGCCCAGGGGGTTGTGGAGTCTCCTTCTGTGCAGACATTCCAACCCGCCTGGACACCTTCCTGTGTAACCTCATCTGGGTGTTCCTGCTCCATGGGGGGATTGCACTGCATGAGCTTTCCAGGGCCCTTCAACCCCTGACATCCTGGGATTCTGTGAAGTCTTGGCAAGGGACTGGAACAACCTGCTTAGAAGGAGAAGCAGCGGTGGCTGAGGAGCCTTTTTAGCTTTGGTTCTTTGTTCTCAGAAAGTTCCGGCCCTGCCTGTGCCTGGTCTCACCTTGAAGAAGGTCATGGTAGCTCCGTCCTTCACCGCACCGTACTCTATTTTTGTCTGCTTGGCCAAGTCATCTGCCGAGTCGATGGGGGATTCCATCCTCTCCACCGTCAGGAAGGCGGCGAGGTTGGCCGTGTAGGACGAGATGATGATGAGGGTGAAGAACCACCATATGCCGCCGATGATCCGTGTG
Source organism: Columba livia (assembly GCF_036013475.1). NCBI lineage: Eukaryota > Metazoa > Chordata > Aves > Columbiformes > Columbidae > Columba > Columba livia. The sequence goes on along the minus strand of NC_088627.1, from coordinate 2,329,103 downwards.
GACAGGGCTTTGGGCATCAGCTCGGAGCCTGGGGTGGGACAGGAAACAGAGAGAAGAGACCTGTACATTTTATACGCTATACACATCTATATAGAATCACAGAATGTTAGGGATTGGAAGGGACCTCGAGAGATCATCCAGTCCAATAGATACATAAAGGATTAGGTTCCACTGTCAAAACTGTAACAGCGACACAATTAAAACCAGCTGGTTTTGAGGCAAATGATCCATGGGTCTTGCATGCAAGGAAATCAGTGAGGTTTTTGTAACGTTTGCAGAAAACCCCTCTCCCTTCCCTGCTGACCTTGGGTACAGTGCACAACGTACAGGAAACGTTCCAACGGAAGCGATTAGCCAGGCTGCTTTTATCAGATTTAAATAGCAAACCATTGCAGAACTTTTATGAGGGTTTTGTTCTGCTGTTTAAAAAGTGCTTTGCTTTTATATGGATTATTTTTCAAAGGATTCACTCTAGGGAGTGTGTTCAAATACACAAGGTTTTAAAAAAATAATCAAACAGAGAGAGAAAGGAGCTATCAGGGTCCAGTACTTTGAATACTGGTGAGAAGTGGGGAAGCAGGAGATGTTACAGCATAAAAGGGGTAACAGGTCTGGAATGACTCTTATTGAGCAGACATGAAGGACTAAATGGGTTGTGCTATTTTTGTAATTGCCCAAGATACCTTTTAAAGCCAGGAAAGAGCTTTGGGTTTGAAACAACTGTGTTCAGAGGATAAATCCAGCCTGGAATTTGCAACAAAGATTGGGCTTTGCAAAGCAGTTTTCAGCAGCACGGCACCAAAGCACATCTCGGAGTGTGGATTTCTCCTCTGAGCGCAGCAAGGAGACCCCGCAGGGGGCCGAGGAGCTGCTGTGGGTCACCCCAGGTCCTGCTGTGGGTCACCCCAAGTCCTGCTGTGTGTCACCCCAGGTCCTGCTGTGGGTCACCCCAAGTCCTGCTGTGGGTCACCCCAAATCGTGCTGTGGGTCACCCCAAATCCTGCTGCAGGTCTCCCCAAATCCTGCTGCAGGTCTCCTCAAATCCTGCTGTGGGTCACCCCAAATCATGCTGTGGGTCTCCCCACATCCTGCTGTGGGTCACCTCAGGATCCTGCTGCTTCCCTGCTTTCTCCCTTTGATGCATCGGCCGGCGTGACATCAGTCTAGCTTTGAAATACCATTCTCCTTAGATGCAGAACAGAGTTAAAAGGAGTCCAGCTCTTTTCATTTATCAGCACTTGCTCCGAGGATGATTCACCCTGCTCAAACACCTTGCTGGCAACTGTCGTGTCCGGCCGGGCAGCCGGGAAGCGCCCGTCACCGTGGGAGCAGGAGCACAGTGCGTGTTCTGCTGCTCTCTGGGTGGAACTACTGATACACAGTAAATTAAAGCGTGATAAATGCTTGACATTTTCTGCTTATTTTTATTCCTGGATTTTCTGCAATTAGATCACAGCTGAATTTTGTTCCTTTTTCAGAGATGCTCACAAGCTCCCCCTCTGCTATCTTTTTAACAGATTTGCTCTATTCATCTCTCCCTATATATCCCTTTGCTTTATTCCAACCACATATAGGAACATAATCCCATCCATATCCCATTTCTAAGGTCCCTGTGACTGTGGTATCTTCCACCAGGAGCACTGGAAACGTTCAGTCTCGCGGTGGCTGCCGGGCAGAGCTGCCTGCAGATGCTCCTCACCATCCATCCGCTCAGCCCCAGCAGCCTTGGCCGGTGCTAGAGGGAGTTCCAGGCCATTTCACAATGTGCAGAATGACCAGATGAGGATAAAAATGGAGACAGACCAGAGGGGATGATGCTCTGTCTTCTGTGAAAGTTGATTTAAAACAGAGCGAGCCAGGACAGAGATACTGAGATTAACCCGATTGCTTGGGTGAACTGAAGCGGGGATTTGCAGGTCTGTGGGATGCTGTGAGTTTGGGGAGCCCAGGGGGTGCAGGCAGCACCCTATGCTGGGACAGGGGGGTTGTGGGGCTGTACCTTGCTGCATCAGCGCTCCCATCCCGAACCAGAAGCTGTTCAGCAGGGTGAAGTTGTTCTCCACGACGTCTGAGCCCGGGTTGCAGGGGTGAGCGTCGTACCACTCGTACGGGCTGAACCTGCGGGCACGGGGGAGCGAGAGCTCGTTAGTCGGGACGTGGCTGAGAAGAACCCGAAGGAGCAGGAGAACAGGAGCCGGGATCCATCCCGAGCGCAGCGGGCGTGCGGCTTTTAGCCAGGATCCGGGGAGGATTTTCAATGGGAGAAACGCTAATATTTTTAGAGCTGTTCATTTACATTTTCTGAGAGTCCCAAATTTTGCAGAGATTAAATTAAAAACATAATTGGTGTAATTGCTTTTGAACCAGGCATTAATTATCATCTCCGCTGCCTTCTGAAATCCGTGTAGCTTCGCAACAGCCCTTTCCCAAAGCCCGGCCCACAGGCTGCGCTAGGAGACAGTTCTCTCTGTAATTCTCTGCCAGACGCGCTGCCACCCAAGGAGGTGTCTCGGTGCTGAATTTCAGGGGTGCCCCAGCCAGAGGGTGGGTGCATTTGGAGAAAAGGGCCCCCAGCAAACCCTTGGCCAGGTCTCGTGTCCTGCGCACCTCCTCGGCTTTTAAACAAGCAAAAATCAGAAGGGACAACAAAAATGAGGCTGAATTCAGACCTGGCTTTACATGCTGCCTACTCCTTTAAAAACTTTCTGTAAATTTGTGCCAGGGGTGTATAAAGGATGATGCCTAAGCCCTTTCTGTTGAATAAAACCAGCGTTGAGGAATTAATGAAAACCTTCTTGGGCTGCCAATGAGAGAATATGAAACGGAAAGGGAATTGGTAAGATCAAATGAGCCTGACAAGATGACACGCTGAAGAACTTCAAGGTTTCCGAGCGAAAACCTGCTGGTGCTGCTCAAATTACAGAGAGATATTCAGGAAACTGCAGAGCGGCGACGGAGTCTTCGGTGCTTGAAAAGCGAGTGGGACCATTAGCGGCAACAGAGGGTGACGAGGAAAGGAGCGAGCGGGGCTCGGTGACCCCACAACCAACGGGGGCTGCTCGGGGTCCCCGCAGGCTGGTTCCCCCTCCTCAGGTTCAGAACAGGGGCTGAGAAATATTCCATCAAAAACCTGCTTATTTTCTTGTCTCTTCTTGGCCTTTTTTAGCGGGGAAACGGGAGCATTTCAAATAAGGTTTAAAGATCTACCACGAAATACTTTTTGAGTCTAAATTGCATCTCGAGAGGAATTTCTTATGGATGACCCAGTCCTCATCGCAATTAAGATGGATATTAAAGCTGCCACCCCGGTGTGCATCCAAAGGTGATTAGCTGTCGTTTGAAGGGCACGTGGGTCTGGGGACGGGTGACAGTTCAAATCAGCAGCACGGTCCCTGTGGAACCCCATGGAACCCCGTGGAACCCTGTGGAACCCTGTGTTGGGTCCCCGCACAAATTGTCCCCATGAAGCCTTAGAAATTGCTGCTGTTGATGGCTCTGGGGGGGCTGGGGTGGGAGCAGAGGCTCCGTCAATAACTAAAGACCGAATAAAAGGGGAGATGGATCAAATCCATCCTTTCCCTGCCTCTAAATAGTCTCTAAGTTGGTTTTAAGTGGCATTGACCTATGATTATAGCATCAGCAGAGGACTCTGGTGCCTAGTTCAGGAGACTCATGTCTCTGAATTAAGGCTTTGCTATTTCCATTGTGGTTTTCTCTCGAGAATTGAATTTTAGAGGCCTCGCTGGGGTCAAAAGCAGATATTGTTTCCATTACTTCTGAATGCAGTAAATACGTTCCCTATGCAACCTCTCGCTTTCCATCTCTATGTGTTGAAAGATCGTTCCTGCAGAACCTTAATTACGCTGAACACTTGATGTCCTCTGAAAGAATAGGAAGGCAGAAGAAATGTCAGGAACAAACCATGTGAAAAAGAAACAATTGCAGTCTTTCCTAGGTTCAGTTTGAGCCCCAAACCAGCCTGGTAAGGAGGGTCCCCAGGGCGGGGGGTGCCCGGGGGGGTCCCGGGGTGGACAGACCAGCTTGGGTCTCCTTTCACAAATGCGGCTTCTCAGGCGTTTTCACATCAGGGCTCATCCCAGAGCTTCCTTCAGCCTCCCCTCCTGTTTATCGCCAGGAATTTCACATGCAGATACAGTTTTCACATTTAACGCACTTTGAAAGGGGCAGCTGGACAATTTGGGCTGGATTTGGCCATTACGCGAGTTGGGAAAAATAAACTCGTAAACGTAAAATTGTGTTTGAATTGTCATTCCAAGCCGCACAAGCAGCCTGATACTTTATGACATTAAAGTCAAAGGCGTTCCGGCAGCAGAGCCCATCTAGCCGCGTTCTGCATGGCTACCAGACACATAAGTGAAGGAGTTCTATCAGTCATCGCAATATTTTCCCTTTTCATAATTACCTTGGGTTCATTTTCCCAGATGAGTATCTTTTCCCGCTGAGAGCATCTGATTCCATCTCCGACACAAAGCAAAACTGCGGAGGACCTCATCCTGCCCTTCCCCAGGGCCGAGCTGGGGCAGGACAAAGCCAGCAAGCCACGTTTTGCCCAGTTTCCCTGCATTTTGTGTGTCTGCGGCAGGGCAGAGCTGGCGGAGGGTGCAGCCATGTGCTAATGCAAACACAGCTCTCGGCGTCATACAGGATCGCACCAGGTGCCGCCGTTCTGTGTGTTAAGCACCAGCTCCAGAACCCCGGTTCTGGGTGGTTGCTGGTGCTGCTGCTCCCCACGGGCTCCGTGCAAAGCGCCTGCAGAGCCCTGGGCGCGCATGCGGGGCCGGGGAAGGGCCTGGAAAGCCGGTGTGTGTCGCCATTCGCCAGAGATGTGTTGCAAATTCTAGAGAGAACGATTGCAGTTGAAATGGGGAACATGGAGAGCATCCCGTGTCCCCTGGGAGGGACGTGCAGCCTCTCCAGCTCCGCGCCCCAGCAGAGGAGGGTTCAGACGATGCTGCTTCTCCAGCCCAGATGCTCTGCAGCATGAACGCTGCTAAGCCGAGTTTACTTTGACAACTGCTGTTATGTGTAATTAGGATGTTTCACAGTAAACTCAGGAAATCATCTCTAAATGCCTCCGTGGACCTGAGGGATGTTGAAAATTGCAGATTTGTTGTAACATGGGGGTTAATGGATTCTGGTTGCTGCAGTTTTCCTGTTTAAGCCTTGCTTTGAGTATCTGTCTGGTTGATGGCAGTGGATGAGACAGGAGCAGGTCTCTGGGGACGGCACCACAGCCCGTGGGGCTCTGCACAGACCCCGGCCGGGCCGGGGGGGCTGCGCGGAGCCTTCTGAAGGCACCACCAGCACAACTTCCACTGGAAGGAATGAGAACCGAGTCTCTCATGCAGTTTGTGCTCAGGAAACATTCCCAGCATGGTGTTTACGCGCAATATTTAAACCCAGCGAGGGCCGCGTGTGGCCGGGGGGGCGGCTGCGGGCAGGAGGGGGCAAGTGCTTTGATTTGGTTTGAAAAAGTGGAATCACGTATTGAGAGCAGCCCCGGACTGTGCGTCTCATCAAAGACTCTGTGAAATTCATAACACATGCAAATATATGCAAATTCTGCTGCTTTTAAATATAGGGGTTTAAACATGCTAATTAGATGCATATTAATTTTGTAAACAGACGCATTGTCTGACCCGTAGCAATGGGTTCTCCATTCTTCTGATACAGGGAGGGGTTTGTGGGAGCTTTGCTGGTGGAGGGTTCAGAAACAGGAGGTGAAGACAGTGCAGGACACGGGGGCGTCTCCCTGGAGCAGGTAACAGGAGCATGAATGGCGAGGAATGATACAGAGCAAGGAAATCACCCTTCGTGGTACCAGGGAGACACTAATGAAGCGGAAAGGCAACAAAACTTCTAAAATCATAAAAGCAAGTGCATTTTAAAATTCTTTTGTACTGGAAGTCTACTAAATATGTAGAACCCTCTGCCCTGAGAGAGCGAAAGAGGCTTACGGGTTTATGTTAATAAAGCAAACAAACACAAGCGCGTTTAGGATGGTAAAGCAGTACAAAGGATAGAACACAGGCTGGAGCTGGCGAAGAGGGAAACAGATTCCCCAATGGATGGCTTGTCTGTAATTCTCCCCACGGGGGCTCTGTGAGCTCCGCAGCCCCACTGAGGTTCGGGTCCAACACAGACAGGGAGCCTGGCAGGTGTGAGCAGGCCGGGGTGGCCCCCACGTCCCTTACCTGGCAATGACAAACAGCACGCAGCTGACCCCCAGGTAGGCGAGGAGGATGTACATCCAGATGTCGGGAGAGAGCGGGTTGAGGAAGGAGAACACGCTGGGGTTGGTCCCGTTGGGCTTTCGGTACAAGATGCTGACCCCCAGCGTCATGAAGGGCTTGGAGAAGTCTATGGCTTTCTCCCGAACGTGGGTGATGGTGAGAGGAGCGACCGCCAGATCGGCTTTCTGTGTGTGACACAGGGGAGAGAGGAAGAGGCGTTAGAAACCGAGGGGTCGCCATCCCCGGTGAAGCACCCACAGCAGTCAGAAACCCCCAAAGCGCAGCCCTGGGGTTCCCCATTCCCCCGGCACAGGTTGGGCTCCATGTCCCCGGTCCCTCGAGCCGGACCAGCAAACACCGACCTGTCAGAGCTGCACAAACCGTGTTCAGGGGCTTCTGGCACCACTGACTCCAGAGGAAATACGGGCATATAAATCATGTTTCTCGAGACGAGCGGCACCCGCCCCGTGCCAGGTGCTTAACATACTCATGCAAGATTTATTTAACATCTGGTTCTGAAAATTAAAATTCTAAATTAACCACGAGTGATAATGGATATAGTGATTTGTCATTACTTGCAAACTTCAAATCAATATTAGCTGTCTTGCTAGTCCAACAGAGACTATGGGTTCACTGTAGAAATGGGTGAAGAAATGGGTCGGGGTTGCAGAGGAAGGTTGGACTAGTGATCTTGTTAGACATTGCAAACCTGTGATGGAAGTCAGTAGAATATTTTTAAATATATGGGAATCCGGGCCTTTTTCTATAGGAAAAGTTTCTTTTATCCATTACATACATATACATGTGTGTTATGAAGGGTCTCCTCTCCGTAGTGTTTTGTAACGCGGTTCTTTGGCCAAGCCCTGGTTGCTTCCCTTTCCCTGTCACCGGCCAAATGGAAATACGTTTTGAAATCATCGTGGTACAGAAAGTGTCCGTTTCAATCAGCAGCATTTGTCAAACCTCAGAGCAAACGGAAACAACACGTTGGCGGTGATCCCCTCGTGCCGGCGGTGCCGGCGGTGACGCTGATGGGAGTGGAGGGACGGGGGTTTTCATAGGGACGTTCTGCATCCCCGCGCCGGGGGATGCTCAGCAGGAAATGCAGCATTTTAGCTCCTCCATCAGCTCTGTGTGAGTGTCCTGACTCGACAGGGAAAACCAAGGGAGATCTTGAAGAATTGGACTATGGATTTTTCTGGAGAACAGGACAAATGAGCAGTTCTGTGGTCAGCGCTCGCTCACAACCGCCTGCCTGAAAAAGCTTCGGCCAGATTTGCCAAAACGTTACAGCAGGGCAGTTTATGCTCCACCACAGAAAATGGAGAGAGGGAATCTGCATGGATGCCTGAGGATCAAAACGCTTTTAGTGCAGAAATAAAGTTTTACTGTGTCATTTCAGCAGCTCCTGTGATTTGATCACAGCCGCGTGTCCTTGGCAGTAAATGTCACGCAGGAGCGGAACGGAGCGTGGATTAGGGGGCCCGCGCTCCGCCGTGTCCTGAGCCATTAAAGGCAGCACAGGGCTGCACTTCCATATCCTTTTTATCAATGCAGATTTTTCTGAAGGTGGCCTCTAATTAAGGGTTTGCTGACTGAGAGGATCTAAATCAAAACCCACCAAGGGTGACGCTTTCATTTGTCGTGCTCTGACATTACAGGCCGGGAAGTCAATTATCAGGCCCTGGCTGCTTCCTTCCCTCAGCCCCAACTTTCATGCTGTTGCACAGTAAGATGGCTTTTATTAAAAATGAGGAATGATACAAATTCCAGCGGCTTAAAGGCTGTTATCCAGCAAAACCACTTAAGCACACACTTGTTTCCCTAGAGCCTGCAGGCCTTCCAAGCCTCATGTGTGTTCCTGAGTGTTCTGCTGAATTGAGGCCAAAAAGGTGAATTTTGCAGCTACGCACCAAGTGCAGACACTTCTCCAACACACCTTGAAGGGCTTGGATCCCCGTATTCACCCAGTTACAGCATTTTCGCTTGGCTGGAGCTGATGCAGGTTCGGCGGGTGTTCGGGGGGTGGATTGTGTTCTCTGCAGAGACACTTGGCTTTGTCGGCAAGTGCTGAGTGTTATCTCGGCTCTCAGTGATCACAGTGGCCTGGGGTCAGAACAGCTCTGGCACAGCCACTGGAATCCCACAGCCCCGAGCAAAGCGCCGTGTGCCCGGCCGAGCCCAGAGCAGCATAAGCACCAGGTAAACATTTATTCAAGAAAATAAGCTGCCTCAGTGCTTATTTTGCCAATCTGAGTTAGGTATTTACATAAACTAATGATGTATGTGTTGCCTGAGAGGCAGGTAAATAGTGCAGGTTTTACTTATTTAATTGTTATTCGGGTGTGACGTGGAGGACACTTCATACAGCAGAATCGGCTTTTCCCTATTCCTGCCCCTGTGGCTTCCAAACGCATCACTTGGATTAAACATCCACCAGCGCAGCAACGTTAACGGCAATGTGGTTCAGTTTGTATTTCTGCCAGATTTTACTGTCAATAAATGCCCATTTATTGTGAAAGTGTTAAATCAACTGTCATAAATCGTCCCTAAGGATAGAAATTACATCTTTTCTATAGTTACCATTGGCAGGGATTTCCATTAGAAACCCTATTATTTTTCATACCTTTTTTATTCCCACGTGAAGTCTCAGATGGAATGGAAATTTGATATCCACTGTCTCAGCAGAAGACAAGTTTTATTTGTGAACAAGTTTGTGCAAAATGTCCAGAACAACTCATTCTGCCGGTTTTACGTGATCCTGCCCGCAAACAAAGGGAAGATTTGCAGGCGTCATTTTGCCAGGCAACTCGAATTCATAAATCAGAATGGATGGGTTGCAATGCACAGTGTGGTTTTGCTTGTACCAATAATGATTTCTATGAATAAACATCAGTGACAGGTCACTACTGATGAAAGGAGGGTCCCTGTTTATTATGGATGCAGGACACAGGAGCTTCTGTGTCACCCGGGTGCCCCAGGGCTCCCCAGACAGCAGCGCAGGGACCGCGTTCAGCTTTCCCATGGGATGGAGGCTCCTTTGCAGGGGAGGATGAGGATGAAAATCCAGTGGTGAGGAAGGAGTTTGCTTCTCCGGGGAGTGCAGGGAACTCCCTCAGAACGGGGTTTTTGGCGAGGAAGGCTGAGCAGCAGATGAAGGGCAGCAGGGCAGGGCTTTGCGCATGTCACTGCACGGGGCTGTCGTCTCCAGACCTGCTGCTGGGGGCCCGGCAGACAGGGTCATGCTGGGAGCTGCTCCGACTGCTGTTGCTTTTCCTGTTTATGCTTAAGGCCAGACTAGAAACAAAGCAGTTTTACAAAGGATCACAGCCCGAGGCATCGCTGCCCGCGGCCAGGCGTGTCTGCATCAGAGAGGAGGATGCGAGACTCCCAAACAAGCCAGGAGACTGCGTCAACAGCCTGTCCTCCCACCCCAACAATCCCAATTCTTTTATGAGAAGAGATGCTGAATATGAAGGAAAGCCAGCCCAGCTACCAAACTCGCAGTGTGGGCAGCCCTGTTTTCATCGCTACAACTTTGTTTGAATGCTGTCTCCAACGCTTCTCCTACGAGGTGTGAAATAAGGCTGAACTCTCCCGTTGCAAAGCGCCGATCAGTTACTCCTTTCCCCGCACGAGCTGAAGATGCTTTGCTGCTGAGGAAGGGCCCCATCTGGTTGCAGTTTCACTTTTTAATGCTTTACATAAACACTGCTATAAAAAGCAATGACATGCAGATAAAGAAAATAATGGCTTCGTCTGGGGTTTGGGCACTGGGTGTAAATCTCTCCTGGGCACGCACCCACCACACCTGCTAAGAAGAGAGTTCCAGCTTGGTGCTGCAGCAGAGCCTGCAAGAAGAGCAGGTTTGCTCCTTGCCCGTTGCTTGATGTTAATTTGCTTTTCAGTTAGCCAAGAAATACTTTAATGCAGGTTGACCATGAATTTCATGCTCCTTAATGAGGTTGTTCCTCATACCTTCTTCTCGGTCTGTCTCTTTTAGCTGACCACAGCTTTGGGGATGGCTGAAAGCCTCCGGAGAGCCCTCTAATGTCTCACAGGACATTGAAAGTGACACGGTTTGGACTAAATGACAGTCTGGCTTCTATTCCTTCTATCTTATTTCCTGCTTTGGGGCAATTTACTTCTCAGAGCCCTGCACTCCAGACACTCCGTGGTGAGAGCCGCAGCCGCTGTGTGCCCGTGCTCTGCGCCTGCTCCTGTCTGCGTGTCAAAGCACCGGTCCCTTCTGCCGGGACACTGTCACTTGTCTAACCCAGCAAGGCTGTTGTGTAAGAGGCTATGAAATGTGTATTTTGAGCTGTCTGGAGTTTTCTGGAAGCAGACACAGGAAGGCAGGTTTGCGCAGCGTTCCCCTGTGGGACGCAGCGTCCTGCTGCCCCAAGGGCTGTCCTTGCGCGTCCTTGCTGCTTCTCCAGGGCGAGCCGTCGGAGGACGGCAGCGCTCTCCGCTAACTGATTAAGCATCACTTTGTCCCTACAAGGGACATAATCATTATCATCTGCGTTTTACAGATGGAGCAAGTCTTGCACAGAAGCAACTTGTCCAATGTCATTTAGGGCAGCGAGCCAAATCTGGAAACACGACCCAGATCCCTGAGCCCCAGCTCCGCGGCCTCTCGGCCAGACAATGCTCTGTACCTGCCCAGCACAGCTCATTTACTGGAGTGACTCACCCAGCAAACACATTCTTCTCACATGAACCGTGAGCGCATCACAGCTGCTATGTATGGGGGATTATTTTTGTCTCTTTTCTACTTAGGCAATGTTTTCAAAATGTGGCCAGGAACCTGAGAGGTGGCCAGGGGCTGTGCCACTCGAGCAGGACATTGAGGACAGAGCTGGGCTGCAGGGTGGCTCATACTGCTGCGGAGATCAGAGATTAATTTTGTCCTGATCTTTTCTTCTAGAGACCTTTTTCTGGGAGTAAGAGATTCATAAAAGCGCCAGCTTTCCTCGCCTCCCTAACTGGGCCTCTGGGATCACAAGATGTGCTGGAGGCAAAATATCTAATTAGGAACCTGAGCAACCTCTGCCTGCGAGTGAAGGTTTCAGAGTAGGTGACTTCTGGCAGCTGCGGGAGTAAAGCTGCCGCCACAGTTTCGCTGGTGTTTAATGGGCTCTCAGAAGTGGCCACAGCTGCTGTGTTGCAGGGGGAGCTCCACGTCCCAGGAGATGTTAGAAAAGAAGCTCAGTTTATATAAAAAAGAAGTGTATTAAACTGTCCCCTGCACACCTGCTCTTGCAGTCTGGATCCCAGAATCGCAGGATCTGTTATCCGGATTCAACTGGGCTGTGTCTGGGCCACGTCTGGGGTCCCTCAGCCACCCTGCTGTTGTGCCCTGGCCCCTGTTTGTGGGGGCAGAGCAGCCATGTCCCCGGGGGGCACAGCAGCTGGCATGGGCGGCCTGTCCCACGTCCATGTGCAGAACCCCCCAGTGAATATTTAGAAGGGTCAAAGAGCTGCTCTTCCAACAAGTCGTGCAACACTCGTCTGGGCAGGGAGAGGCTGAGTCCCGAGCCAGCGGGCACCCGTCCCCCCCGCAGAAAGCCTTGGGGACACGCAGCGAGGGCTCACTCACGTGGTCGATGAGCTCCTTGATCATGCCGTTCCACTGCCCCTTCTCGTCCTGCGCCCCGTACTTGCCGTCCTCCACCAGCCGGATCTCGTAGCTGAAGCCCAGGATGATGGCCAGCTCCTTCAGCAGGTCAATGCAGTAACCCTCGAAGCGGTCGTTCCCAAACAGGGCCGTGTCAGACTTGCGGAACATGACAAAGGGCTCTTCCTGCACACGGGAAGACAAAAAGTCCCCGTGAAGGGTCGGTGCGGTCGTGGCGTAGAATGGTTTGGGTTGGAAGGGACCTTGGGGACCATCTAGTTCCAAGGACAGGGCCACCCCGCGGGTCAGCCTGAGCCGCCAGGCGCATGGAGCAGGGCTGGCACCGTGACATGTTGGGAATAAATTAACTTTGCACAGCACATCAGCTAATTAGCAACCTTGTTTGCCCCACAAAATTTAATTTTGTCTCTTCTGAGCTGCCAACTGTTTTCCATTTGGTAGGATTTCAGGGAGAAAAATAACCATTTCGTGCTCTGAAAATGAAGAGCGTTGAGAAACAACAAAGGGAGGAGGACAAATTGGAGCCCGAATCCGGCGCAGCAGCGACGCAGCCGCCCCGCAGCGCGGTACCCGCGGGCCGGTGGGTCGAACACGGCGAGGGGTGGGCAGCCCCAAACCTCCGCGGTTTGGTTTTCTTGCCTGTTTTGGCAAAACCGGTAACATCCCGTCGCAGAGCTGAGCTTGGCACGCACAGCTCGGTTCGGTCCTGCCCTCCCTGCGCCTTCCCTGGAATTAGGGCTTTGTTTGTGAATCAGCCGGATCCCTGGATCTCGATATGAATACACGGGCTCCAGAGCAGCCATAAAGCACTATTAATTTGGGGAAGAGCTGTAGGGATTACATACATATTTAACAGCCGAAGCACTGAACATTAGGACGCCACTCGCTTCAGTAATGTATCTCCAGGTCTCAAACATTTCCTAGGGGGTAATTCTGAACTCTGTGAACCACTTATTCACGGACTATTTCACAATTTATTACTGAAAATGGCCAGACATCCAATTCACAAGCTCTCTCGGTTTGCTAATCGATTTCTCAGTGAAGGTGCCCTCAATTTCATAACTTCACAGTTCCCATATTGCTTGGGGAGAGCGGTGCTGGCTGCCGGGGTAATATTTCTCTTCCAACAAGTCATTGCAATATGAGCAAAAGGCGAAAAAATAACCTTTCATGCTTTTCCTTTTAAAGTTCCCTCCTCTGGCTTTTCTACAATCATTTACACCAGTGCAAATGCAAATCAAATTTAAGGGTGTGTTTTATTTTTTAGAATCCAGTATACGGAAATGTAATTATTGCAAAACTGGGGGCTGAGCACATTTCCTCCTCCCGCAGGCGAGGGGATTGCAGGGCCGCCGCGGATTTGAGGTAGATACCCCGTGGCACATGTACATGCCCAAGGAATTGTACAATTAATAGGAACTGATATCACCCGTGTACATTATGTAATTTGTACATGCTCGCGGAGTATGAGATGAAAACGCTGCCTGAGAAAAGCATGTCAAAGGCGGATGGCTGACAGGTCTCCTCCTGGCTCCATCATCTCGCATTATGCCGTGGCCTTTGAGATCTGGTGATTATCGCACCCTAGACCCAGACATTTCCACAGCCCCGGCCACGCGTCTTATCCCTCACAAGATGCATCTTTTCTAGTTTCCCTTGGTCCTCTCCATACACCTTTCACCAACACCCCGGTCCTGAATTACCTTTACCCTCTGTACCTTTGTGCCTCCTGAATATACGGAACACAAAGGGCCCAACGTTTCCATAGGCAAAGCCGCAGTTCAGGCTCAGTCATGGGCAGGCTGTCCAGGGCTGACATGAGCCTGCGCTGTGTAATACAGCCGTCTGGAAACCAATGCCACTAGTCATAATTCATTAGATAGTAAATAAAAATTCATACTGATCTGATGCCTGCCGTCAAATCCAATAGCGAATGTGAGAACAAAACGCGGCGTGACAGTTGGGAGCGGAGGAGACCTGTTAAGCAACCGCGGTTTGCGGGATAACGGCATTACTCTTAGCTAGTTTATCAAATACCGACTTGAGGGGGAAGAAATGTGATTGTCACAGCTAAGCCAGTGTCTCTGGGATTTGGGGGGGGAGGAGAGAGATGAGCTTGCAGTCACCTACCAGGACCGTGGTGACAATCAGAGATCGGTTGCTCAGCGAGTCGGTGACGTTCGGCCCCCGTCCTTTGGCAATTTCTGTGATGTTCAAACCCTCGGAAGGGCTCCACGCTCCAACCTGAAACAAAGCGAGCGAACCCGTGAACACCCAGTGACACCGTCCTGGCCTGGGTAGGGGAGATGGTGCTTTCATCTCCAGTAAGCAGAAGCAAACTGAAACGATCATCTTGTGTCACCTAAATAGGCGATTTGCATTAACCCTCCAGTTGCAGGTGACTCCAGCTGCACGTGTCTCACCAGCAACGCTCGCGCTGCCCTCTGATGCAGCTCTATGGAAGAGGACCACGGTGAGTGGAATTCAGGGGCTGCACGAGCAATTTGCAAAGGTACCGCGTAGAGCGAATCATCAAACCGGGCTGGAGAGTCAGCTCTGGGCACGGGTGAAGCAGAACAAAAGAAAACAAATACAAATATAAGGCCAGTTTCTTTATTTTCCCACCAATTTGCTTTGGTAGGGAAGATTAGACAGGACTTGACCAGCTCTGCACACAGTGGGGACCGTTCCCGACTCCGCGCTGTGGCAAACCAGAGGGACGTTTGGACCGGGTCCCCTTGGCCCAGGTCACCCCTTGGGACGGGCATTGGCCACCACAGTCCCCACCAATGTGAGGTGCTCTGTTCTTCTCGGGCTGTCAATTTTAATAAAAGATGAGGCTTTGAAGGAGGCTATTGACCCAGAAATAGCAAAACGTGTCTCTATTTAAGAGAAGTCATCTAGGCAGCTCTAAGCCTGTTAACCTGATCTCCGTGGCGCCGGGGAGGCTTTAGACCCGACTTTGAAGGCTGAAGTGGCTAAAGGACTGTGACGGGAGATGAAGTGTCAGGGGAGCTGGAGGAACGTGGGGGTGCCGGCAGCAGAAGGAGCGGGGTGGCCGTCTAGCCAGGCTGGCAGTGACAAAAACCAAACCCATGTGGAAATGGGAACAGAACGATCCATCCGTAGGGTCAAACTGTGCGATGGGACTCAGAGGAAGCAAAGGCAGCCGGCTCAGACCCACCGGGAGCCAGGACTTCCTATCTTTTATTTATTGCTACTTTTAAGCTGCTTCAACCTCTTCAGCAGTCCAAGGGAAGAACTTGGTTTTACTGCATTCCCCAAAAAGAGACTTTGTAATGAGCAATGCTGCCTGGCAAAAAAACATCATGAACTCTAGAAGAGTTTCCATGAACTTTGTGAAAGGCTCTAAATATTTCAGGTAAAACCTGAGCAATCCCCCGCATCTCCCTTCGATCACACAACAGCCGCGATGTCAAAAGATGGTGGTTCTGCATGGGAGAAGAGAAGCGAATGCGAGGCCGCGGCCAGCAGCGCTGCAGGCGCGGGTAACTCTGCCCTGCTGGGGTTTCTTTAAGAAATTGAATACATAGTACTTAAGCCTGAATTAATCAGTTTAAAATATTAAGATAAAAGAAAGAAAAAAAGTGCATTAAGAGAACTGTGCAAGTCAGATAGTCAAACCACATGTAATTAGGTATAGTTAATACTCCTGTAATCCCTGGAACATCCAGGAGCCGTGAGGATCAGGAGTTCAATCCTAAAGCTCAACAAACATAAGCTATTATACATAACGCACAATCCGTTCGGGATTTGTTTGTAGTTTGGCGTTTTGTTATTTCAGCTTAACTATTGACACAAACCTCGCTTGGGCAGAGATGTGACATCGATACTTCAAAACCCCTCTAGAGCTGACAAGGAGCTTTCAAAAAATAACAGCGGAGCTGTGAAATCCGCGAGTTGTCGGAGACAAAAGCTGCACGGGGTGTGCGCCAGGGTTTGGCGCTTCCTCTGGGCTTTGTGTGACACACAACAGCAATAAATGCGGCTGGTGCCAGCAATTCCCCGCCACACCTGAGCAACTTGACGTGACAGATATTGCGGTTGCACCTAAACATCATGTGGTACCCAAATCTACGCACATTTCTGTTATTCCACCAGCACAGCTCTCCGGCATGTCGGTGCCGCTGTGCTCCAAAAAGACACGTTGGGTTTTTTTGGTTTAGACTCTATATACAAAATACTTCGTAAAAAACTGAAGTCAAGGTGCAGAGATCATCTCCTGCTCAGGTCTGGCGAGGAGGCGGCTCTTCCCGCATCGGCTGGGCTGGCGGCAGCTCAGCCTCAATGCCATTGGCTTGATTTGAACTGTTTTCTGTATTCGACACCAAAAAACACTCGCTAGGAGAGCGCCGTGGCGACCTTGAGATTTTTTACGTGGAGTGAACAACTGCTGTGGTGAGAAAGCGTGGCAGCGATTTATTCCAAACCAAAGGCAAAACAAACTGTAAAAACAGGGGGATGGGGAGGCCAAGCTGTTTGGTGCCACGGAGCTTCACTGCACCCTGATCACACTGCTGCCTCCAGCCCTGTTTGATTAATTCCCTGTACGGGCATCTGTGCGTGTTGGGCCGCTCGCTGCACGGTTAATTGAAACGTCCCTCTCTGTGCCCCCGGCTGGCGCTTCCCGCAGCCCCGTCACCTGTCCCCGTGCCGGAGGGGACGGGACTCGGTGCACGTCCCCGCTGCCCCTCGGCACCTTGTGCCTGTCGAAAAGCAGACTCTGCTGGGAAGGGGGTTTGCTGCCCGCTGGCCAATCTCTGCCGTCAGTGTGCCAGAGACCTTCAGCAGAACGAGGCTGGGGGGACCCCGGGAGCACATCGGGCTGCTCCTTTGGGCTTAAACCAACTGACCTCACCTCGAAACGTTCCAGTAGCATTAATGCTTTGCATATGGCCCTTTTTATTATTATTATTTAAATAAGTAATTGAAGAAAAGGAAATGAAATCCCCACAAACACCTGGGAATCAGATTTGCACATCAGCATCGTGTTTCTGTGCCCGGAGATTTGCGCTAATGAGGAGGATCTGAGGCTGCAGCCTTTGTGCTGTGTGTCCTCTGGTTCCTGGGCAAACCGAATGAGACCCCTCCAACCAACCAGGCAAAACCACACTTTGCTTTTTGCTTATTGTCACTTGGATAACCCAGCCCAGAAATAAACAAAAATACACACTGCGCCCTCCTCCAAAATCCAGGCAGTAATAAGCTGGTGCCATTTCCAAGCCTTAGGCAATTTTCTTTGTGGGAAATCACACCAAGGTGTTGCTTTCAAGTGCAGTTGCCTCCTCAGAAAAATCAGCATTTTGTAAGCAAGGCCAGCGAGATGGGGGGTGGGACGGGCTTTATTCCTCCCCTCTTGGCCTGGGCTGGGAGCTGTTACCGGCTGCTTGGATCCCACTGCATCCCACACACATCGCTCGGGGCCACCGAGTCCCGGCTGAGGCGTGGAAAAGGATCTGAGGAATCCCACAAAGCAAATACCCTTTTGTGTAAAAACCAGAAAACATGGAAGTGATGCAACCACCAACTGTTTCCTCTGCTGCCTGAGAGTCGGAGATAGACTAAGCCATAGCGGGTAAGACAAACCGCACCTACCTTTTCGAGACCGTCTTCTTTGAGGCTGATGATATCCAAGTCAAAATCTGTCCGTAAACCACTCGTTTTATTAAAGACAATTCGTCCTGTTAATCCTTCCCATTGGGCCTGTGGAAGGGAGAAAAAGTAGCAGGGCTGTTACTAGGCATCATAAATAATCTTTTACCCTACACTGTATGTTCTTTTAATTAGTCCTTGTACTGGTTCTTAGTCCCCAAAGAGCATGATTAATTAACAGCCATCTCTGTCACTGTTCAGAGTGCAGGCAGAGCTGAAGATTTTCTCAACTCTCTTGCAGTCCTCGCTACAATTTTCGTTTGCACCTTTTGTGTCCACCAGCTGTTGCAGGACGTGATGACTCAGTAGAAAAGCGCTTGCATTTATCACGGCATCCTTGTGCGCTGCATTTATCCTTGGAGCACTGATAAATGCGGGGCTGCGGGGAGCCGGGGTTTGGGACAACTCCAGTCCGGCTCATAAATAATCCTTTTTTGCACGAACCTGCTGATGCTTCCAAGGTGTGTGGAGGCTGAGGTGTCCTGAACGCTCTCCTCCCTCCTTCCGGACGGAAGGTGGAGCAGAAGAGGCCAGGAGCTTGTCCGCACTAGCAGGCTCTGTGCTGTGAAGCAGGCATGGGGATCTGGTGGGAGTGCTGTGCCCATAGCGCTGCTCTGCTTTTTGGCAGGATGAGCCCAGGGCTGGTGCCCTTGGGGCTGCGGAAGCCCCGTTCCTGGAGAATTTCAGTTTGAAGGCGCAAGGTCCTGCACAGCCTGGTCTGACCTGGGAGCTGGTCATGGGAGCTTGGCGTCAAGAGCTCCAGATTCATTTCAGCGAAATGCTGCTGGGATGCTGTCTCTTTTCCAGCGTACGCTTTGCAGCACCACCAGAATTGCTCTCTCTGATTTAAGAGGTGATCGAGCCCTACATGTCAGGCAGTGGCTGCGTTGGCGGAGCAGGTGCTGGGGACAGCAGGTGCCGGGGACAGCGCTGGGCTGTGCTGTGAGCGCCCGTCCCAAGGAGGATGCTCCAGGCCGCTGACACCCTTTGCTGCTTTGCAATCGCGTCTCGGGCTCTGTCCCCGAGCTGGAGAGGGGGTGGCTGCGGGGACACGTCCCTCTGTGCACCCCTTGGTCTTTTGGGAGCTGAGAGAGAGCGATTGCTGCGTGTTCTGCTTGCGGTGGGGAGGAAGCTTATCCCTGCAACGCGCTGACACGCTGCCAGGAGGGAAACAACAGGCAGGCACTGGAGTGTGAGGCTCAGGGTAATTTGCAAAAGGAGCCAACCAAACAAATTATTTACACTCTGTTTTGGCAGCCAGCTGGAGCGGCTTTCTGCAGGAGGGAACAAAACACCAAAATGGAGAGAGAGAGAGAGAGGAGAGAATACCGTCTTTAGTGCCTATTAAGAAAAGAGTTCATTCTCTCTCTGCAATGGGAATCATTCTTCTTCTCTCCTCCTGCTACTCCTCTGTTTGAAAACTTTAGGGGTTTTTGTACCCAGCCTTTTAAATGTGACCCACTCGTGCATCCCATCCTGCAGCCACTCTTATAACTTGCCGTGCAAACTGCCCCAGGCAGCGAAGTTTAAAAAGGCCTTGGGGTAAATAAGAGGGTTTTTTATCACAAAGACAGGGTTTGCAGTATCTCCCTGTGGCTCCGCCTTCATTTTTTTCTTCCGTGAGGGCTCCTTTTTGCAGATGGAGCCAACCCGGGGTGTGAGTGCAGGGGTGCGAGCTTCGGCTGGTTTGGGATGGCTGGACACTTCTCACTGCACTCTTGGTGAGCTCCCTGCTCACCAACACCCGTGCTGTGAGGCTGCCTGCGCGCTTCAGCCAGAGGCAAACGAACAGTTGCATGCGCTGAACAGGGAGAAATCATAATGACTGGAAACACAGAGGGAACGAAGCTGCGTCCTCGCTCCCCTGGCTCCTCCGTGCTAAATCCCCCGCTCTGCCCAGGCGGTTGGTCAGTGCACAGGGACCCCGCGCTGCCAGCTCTGCCGCTGGGATTCGGCAGCACCGAACGCCCTTTGTGGGCCCCAAGCAAATGTTCCTGTCCACGGTAAATGGCTGGTGCTCGGCTGAGAAACGGCCTCAGAGAGCGAGCGGTCCAGCTGCTCGTGACGCAGCGCAGATCTCAGTGACAGCATGGGAGAGCTCGGCTCGTTCGGGATGCTTGGCACAGCTGGACAGATGTTATTTTGAAGGCAAAGATGGGATTTTTCCATTCTGGGTGCACTCAGCAGCCCGGCATGTTTCTGTGGTACCTGCCCGGGCAGGGGATGTTTTACAGCCGTGTCCCCGCCAGGTGATGCCCTGCACCCTGTGTGCCGAGCAGCTCGCTGCTCCCGCGGGGGGAGTTTTGTGTTAGCGGGAAGCAGTAATAGTTGCAAATCATGCTTTTACCTCTTTTATAAAGTTCATGAAGCGGCCACCGAACCTCCAGGCTTTGTGGCGGTGGCACTGCAGGGAGTTGACGGTCATCTGAGGGGCGCGCTGGTAGCAGACGGACACCACGTGCACCGCGTCGTACAACAGGGCAGCGTCTGTCTAAAGTCAAGGGGAAGAGCATTTGTGTCGATAGTGGTTCCAGAGCGAGGAAGCAAGGTTTGCTAAATTATGGCATGGAGGGGAAGTGCGAGAGTATGTCCAAGCAGTTTCATGGTGGATTACGTACTGTAGTGCCCAGCTGAGATCAGGACACCAGGCAAACACAAATAACAGGCAGGATCTCCTCTGGGGAAGCACAGAGAGAGGGACTGGGAGAAGATCTGGGGGGGGGAACCCAGCAGCGCTGCAGACAACACGATGCTGCAGTTGTGGGCAACGCCGCAGACAAGTAGGTGAATAAAGGAGAATAGTGGGGCTCTCCTCCGGGGAAAAAAAGAACAGGAGGGATAGAAGGAACCGTTTCAAGGTGAAATTCTGGGAGGCTCTGCCACATGTGGGTGGAGTTCTGGCAGGTCTGAAGGGAGAAGGAAGGAGGGAGCCAGTCGGCAATTCCGGGGGTCGGAGACAGCCCGGCAGGGAAGACAGATGGGCGAGCAGGTGCCGAACCTTCCGAGCAGTAACTCAGCGGAGCGGAGCTGCCATCAGACCCTAAAAGGGAGTCATCAAAGCTGCGGCAAAGCCCATCTCTGGGCAGAGCTTTGGCTCTTTCTCCCTGCACCAATCCCAGCAAACTGCCTGGCGCAGTCCAGCTGTGCCGGGCGTTGGGCTGGGGATCGTCCTGCCCTGAGCTGACACAGGACGTGTGGGGGGAAAGCAAAGAGAGGGGATGATGCCTCTCCTGGGTGCTGCGGGGTTTCGGGCACACACTGTCCAGTTACCGGTACAACAACCAATAACTAACACTTAGTCCCTAACGAACGTTCCTGCCCTCCCTCCCGCTCTGATCTGCTCCCCAGATTTCCCACGTTTAAACTTCTCGTACCATCATGACGCCATCGAGCAGCCCCAGCTCCGCCTTGGGCGCAGACTGCAGCCGCTCCATGGACCACTTCTCGATGATGGACGACACGTGCGGGTTCTCCACGTTGAGGATCCGAAAGCCGGTCAGGTTCACTCCGGAGTAGCGATATGGTTCTAGGTCTAATGCATAAAGATCCTTAAAAGAGAGAAACCAGTTTAAACATTTTGTTTAGCTTTGTTTTGTTGGTGTTTTCTGTCTGTGGCTGAGGTGGGCAGGTGGAGCCCACAGAGGGTGCAGGACGATGCGCTCGTGGGTTTGGTGGCTTGTCCTGCCCGTTGCCATCAGTCAGTGCTTGCAGGACGGGGCTCGGCGGGGTCGGGGGAATTGGGGTGTCAAATGTGCAGATTCACCCACACACGGCAGGGGAAGCATGAAAGAGGCGAGTGAACTGTGGGGAGAAAACCAGAACCGCTGCATGTAACCATGAAAAAGGGGCTTGGGAGCAAGGGGAGGGGGACAACGCAGAGTTCCTGTGTCCGAAGCTCCCAGGGGCCTTTCCGTGGGCGATTCGCTGTGAGCGCTGAACCCACAGGGTGCTGCAGATGACAGAGGAGCTCTGAATGCAGCATGCCAATTTGCAGACGGCTATCAAAGAGGAACTAAGACGTGTTTCTTGACATTACGACCAGCCCACACAGTCTGCAAATGAATGAGAGTGCCCTTTATGCGATCTGCAAAGCCGGGAGGCGGGCAGCCCGCCAGCAGCGCCTGGCAGCAGCGAGACGGGCGAGCGGAGTCTCTGCAGAGGCGCTTCCTAATGCATCTCCTGGCTCTGCCACACGCTGAATATTAACTGCAGTTTGGGATTAACTTCAGTGCTCAGTACCTGGTCTGAGCGGTTTGGGCTCAGACAACACGGCCGGAGCAGAGCACAGCGCGTCTGCTCAGCAAGAACCCCGGGCAGCGACCCGAGGGTGCAGAATGGTGGTCAGGATGCGGCTTCATTAAGGGGGATCATTTGTTGGACAGGACATATTTAATCAGAGCTTATCCTGAGCAGTTTCTGCAAGTGTTCAATGGTAGTAAAAATATAGGGAGGCTGAAAGGCAACACCACTGTCTTCTGTGGTAGAGCGGGGGATGAATATGGGAATGATGTTCGTTGCTCTCATAAGGGACTATCCCAAAGAGTTTAAATCCATCAGGAGGTCTCGTGGCTGTTGCTGTTGTGCATGATGTGGCTCTACAGGACTTGGGGTCTGGCAGCAGCGGGCTGGGAAAGGCCCTAAAACACACTGCCCTGAGCAAAGCGCAACAAAATCAGCACTTGCCAGCAACCGAGACTCAGAGTGGGGAGAGAGGAATTCTTACAGCTGTTTTGCTTTAATAAGCTTTGGGGGGTTGATCTTTTCCTGAAGCCTTTGCAGCCCCAAGGCACGCTCTGATGGATGCCGTGCTTTAATCTGCAGGTGCAGCCAGGGACCGAGTCATTAATCACACCCACAACAGAGTTCAGGGGCTTTGTGTTGTGTGTGTTTGGTTGGTTGTTTTCCCCCTGAAAAATCTCAGGTACAAACCTCCAGGTTTTGTTAAAGGGCATGGTGAAAACCAGCCCAGAATGTTGACTCTAAGTGCCTACAAGCGGAGTGTCAGGACACGGAGAGGTGTGGGGCTCAATTGCCATATCACTTTCTTCTGGATTTTCTGCTCCTGTGCAGCCACAGATTGAAACATCTGGTTCTATTTTCCACCTCATCTACATTCCTTTTCACTCATTATTTTCTGCACTGCAGATTAATTCTCCCCTCCATCCTGCCACCCTGGACTGGTTTGTTTTGGCGCCTAACTGGGTTGGGTCTGTCATTCTTGTTTCCGTCGGCTCACAGGCCGGGAGGAGATGGGGCAGTTTGTACGAGCTGCTGAGGAGCCAGAGGGGCTGGGGCTCAGGGCTGTCGCCACCCAGGGCCTCGCGGGGTCCAGCAGCTGCTTGTGCGTTAGATGAAGGCTCAGAAGGCTCCTCCTCCTCCTCTTCATCCTCCCGCGGTGGCCGAGCCCCGCGAGCCGGCCCCACTGAACCGTGCAGCCTCGCGGAACGTCGAAGCATTTCATGCCAAGTGTTGATGCACTGTGCTCAGTATTGACTGGGGACCTTTTAGAAACATTCAGTATAACATAATAGACTAATTCATTAGCACCCCATGGGTCTAGTACTGGAGGAGCTGAAGCACATGCATTGCAAGCTAGGAAAACATTGCCTTGAGGAATGACAGATTAAAATATCTTTCCCATGATATAACTGTTATTTCAGGAAAGTGGCATTAATTGTGATTGCTTATCTATTAATTTATTATAATTCTTCTTTTCCCACCTCCAGGCTGTACCTACACATGAAATGTACTCTAGGCTCAGCTGGGGCTGATTAATAGGAGGTTATCTGGGAAATGCTCAAAGCTGCCTGGAATAGATAATAGCAGCAGGGGTAATTAAAATGTCTTTTGCATTTGAAAAATAAATTTTGCAGTTTTTAAGGGTTAGTTTAGTCTGTTTCTTTCCTAAAGGCAAAAAGATAAATTGGATTTTCAAAATCACACAAAATTCAACAGTACACTAGACAATAGCCTCCTAAATGGAAACAAAAGTGGCATGCCAAAAATCCCTAACCGAAGTGCCTCTGGAGTCAGAGAGGAACTGGCCCGTGTTTAATGAGTGTGGAGTTAATTTCAAGATGAGTTGTTCTCATGCAAAATGAACCTGCAGGACTGAACTGTTGCCCACAGCGGGGCTGCTGCCGGCTCCTCGGGGAGCCCGAGCTCAGCACACAGACACGGACCCGGTTCCAATGAGAACTGGTCCCACCAAACGCCGTTTGGGGGTCTGCAACCACGCAAATTCACGCTGGTGCTCATCTTCAGTGCGTGGGTGGCTGCACTGAGATCAAACTGGCTGGAAGGGGAGATAAACCAGACCCCGCATCTGTGCCCAGCCGGAGCAGCTCCCAAGGAGCGAGCCGGGCCAGAAGCAGCCTGAGGAGAGGCCGACGTGTCTCGGGATGAGCTGCACTGGGGGATTTACAACCACATCTCTGTGGGCTGTGTCCCACCTGAAGCTCCATCCAGCCCTCCCTGCCCTGGCAGGTACCAGCCCTGGCTCTGCCGTCCCACGGCACTGTGTCCCCGGGACAGGACCGGCAGGACACACAGGACACCCAGCCCGCTCTCCCACCGCGTCGCCACCTCCTCACTTCCCAGTCCCAGCGAGGGTAAAAGGTGTTGGCACAGATCAGATACTTTACCAGCGTGGTGAAGATGAAGTGATAGTATTCCGTCATCATTCCCATCGCCATGGCCTTGGGGAGAGGAGGGACAGGTTAGTAAGAGTGTGCACAAGAATATCACAACAGTCGTGCAACGTCAACACCTGAAGTGCAGCAGAAGACAGACCCATAAACACAGGATCTGGATCCCAGATCAGTCTGTGAAGCAGTTAAGTGTGTGTTTGGCCAGCAAGACGCGTGAGCACCAGCCTGTCCCCTTGTCACCTGCTCACCAGCTTGTCCCTGTGGCCACGAGCCTGTCCCCCTGCCCCCTGGCCACAGAGCTGCCGGGCTGGTCCCTCCTCACCCGCACACCCGGGTGCAAAGAGCTGGAGCAAGGGATGATACCGCAGCGTGTGAAGCATCAGTTAGAGCATGTGAAACCAATCGAGAGTAAATAATGAGATTCCAGTTCAGGTTCTGCAGCTGGATCAGTGGTATGTGGAAAGTTCCGACCTGCTGGAGGAAACAAGCCCCGGCATCCCGGTCCTGGCAGCCTGTGTGCAGGAAACATCTGGGTTTGTGGGGAGATGAATAAATGATAAACCTGGTGGAGAAGCTGCAGGCAGTTCTGGGTGAGAACGGGAGCCCCATGGCAGTGATGACGGGCACAGCTGTGCGCTGCAGCGCCAGCTGCCACGGGCAGAGGAGCTGGGCAGCCCCAAACAGCCATAAAGCACTAACAGTGACCCAAACCGAGCGAGGACAGAGGAGCTGGGTGGGATGGAACAGCCTCACAGGCAGAGCCATCTCTGGGATAGGTTTCTACAACGATATTTTTGTCCAAGAGGATGAAATAATGGCTGGTTTGATGTCTCTGTTGCTCCGAGGAAGCTGACTGGTGTGGTTATCAGAAGTAGATAACAGCAATAATATACAAACATTACTGTTTTGGGGGGCAAACAGAAGGCTGGACTAACCTTCCCTGGCATTTTCTCAGCCCGGTGTGTTTTCTGTGTAGCGTTGCTAAGCTGCAGTTCATGGCTTTGGGTCCTGAGAAGAGCCGGCACGCACACAGCGCCAGGCGGGAGGACGCGGGAAGATTCTGTCTCCCTGGTCCCCCCTCTCCTCCATCTTCCTCACTCTGCGCTCACAGTGATGAGCAGAGCAGATGGCACAATAAACTATAATAAACTGCGTAATAAGTGAACAGCACCAAACACAGCCAGCATGTTAAAATAATAGGCAGGAGACAATGAGTCCCTTATATTGCTTGCTTTAATAATCCCTCCCGGGCTTTCTGCTTTCTCTGAGCTCTTCCCTTCCTTCTGCATCAAGCAGGCTGCAAGAGAAGCCTCTTTCCATGTGCTTGCTCTTTCAGCCCTTCAGGGGGTTTATTTATTCTCTGTGGCTGTGTCTTGCTGGGCTGATATGAGCCACACTTCCACCAACTGGTCTTTAGCTTTCTTTGTGAGATCCTCGTATTGACCCTGAAACCTAAAGGCGCTGGGAGATGAGGAGGAGCTGGGCTGAGCAGCAAACCTGCGAAAAGTGCCACTGGAGGAACTCGGGGAGAAAGGAATGGAAACTCACTGACATCTGCCTTAAAGGCCAAGGATTGCACACGGGGCTGCCGAAGGGCTGGAGAACACCGGCCCAGACGCGGCTGTTTGCAGCGGGACACGCAAAGGACGTGTGTTATAAACACCCTGCGCTTTCAGGGGCTCCTGTGGACCAACTGGCGGCAGACGGCAGCGCGGATGGCAAAGAAGGTATTGAAAATAGCAGGCATGAACCGGTCTCTGTGCCGCCTTCAACACACACTTGGCCACGGCACTTTGTCCTCCCGTAACGTTTGTTTGTTCTTACTGACAGTCACTTGGTGATACTTCACTTTTTTTTGCCATGAAAACTATAGTTCCTATAGAAATCCAATAGTATCCTTGAAAAATGGCCATGTTGCACCTCTTAGTGCAGCTGTGGCTCGTGGCCAGAGGGAGGGAGCAGGTCTGCCCCTGCTGTCCCTGCAGGACGGCTCCCCGGTGTCCCCCCTGCTCACCTGCTTGAGGATCTGAGCGGCCATCAGGTGGCTGCAGTCGAAGATGATGCGGAATTCCCTGCCCCGCTTCATCTCCTTGAGCAGCGGCCGCGCGTCGTCCGTGTCGAGCGGGAGCTGGCGGATCTTGAGGCGGATGTTGTAGCGCGACGGGGCCATGATGAGCTCCTGCAGCCGGATCAGCCCTGCGGGCAGCGCGAGACCCGCCGCGTTACGCACAGCCTGCCCTCGCCCCCTCCTGCCTAGCGCAGCCAGGTGTTTCTTCCCCTGTTCCTTTACAGAACGCAATCAGGACTTTCCTCTCTCCCTCAAATGGCCGTTGCTAAAGGCAAATCAGAGCCAAGGTGCCATGTGTCAATCATTACAAACCCAGCTGTTTCCAGCTGTTCTAAGGCAGAGTGGCTTTTCCCGGGCCTGCCTATGGCTGAGCTGGGGTCCCTGCACTGGTGGGGAAGAGGAGAATAGCAGGTTAGTCCTAACCTTTGACATCTCTGCGGTCACGACGTATTTTCTGAAGCAAATACGCCCTTGAGAAGGGACAGGATGTGCTAATCAGCTATAGAACAAATTAAAATCTGCACTATTTATGATGCACAGCATCAAAATAAAAAAAAATGAGTAGATACTTAAATTTATGAGTAGTATAGTTCATAACAGTCACTTAATCACAACTCGTGACTTTCTTACTACCCTTAGAATGAATTTATTTTTATGCAGATGGTGCCAAGCCACGCTGGATGCAGCAGGAGTTACTGGTATCTCATGTTGCAAGAAGAAATTCAGCAGATGCCTATTGCAAGGAGGAAGGTAGAAGCATGTCCTTCTGCATAGTGGAAGAAATACATTAGAATACGCCATGAAGGGAACATACTGTGACCCACATTTGCAAAACAGAGATGTCAAACTGTGTTCTCATCAGCCCTCCCCTAAAGAAACCATTTGGTTTAGTGGAATTAGGTTGGACAGGCTATCCAATGTGTCTTTTGTTTTGGGGTTTTTTTTATCTATAGTCTTTGCTTTGTTTAATATTCAATGCTTGCTCTATGTGCAAAACTTTGCCAGCTATGTTTTACAGAATTAGCCAGAAAACAAGAAACTTTGCAGAACTGCTGGGAAAGTGCCCCCTTGGTGCCCCACCGACCAAGAGCTTTGCTGTGCAGGTGGCACCGCGGTGCCAAACGCAGCTGAGTTGAGCGTGCTTGGCCCCGCTTTGTCGCTGGGGGGTTCCCCACGTCCTGGCGCTTTGTGAGCAAAACACATGGGAAAGGATCCCGGGGCAGCGCTGGGAAGTGGCACGTCCACTGCAACCAGCTGCTCGGGTGTCATTTTGCTCCTAAAAGCTTCATTAGAAAAATCCCTAAATGGGACCCACAACAAAACGTCTCCTGCGCCTTACCTGTGCTGTCATCGTAAACCACGGTGGCTGACCTCCATTTCAGATACTGCACCAGGTCCAGGATGGCGTGGCTGAGGGAGGCGTAGTCGGGGTACAGGTTGACGTAGAAAGTGTCCTTGTTATCCAGGGGGTGATGCTTCCAGCGGAGCTGGATGTGCGGGACCTCCAGCGCGTTGCAGATGGACTGCACGGCGTTGGTGCAGGAGCCTTGGGAAGGGCCGAATATTGCGACGACCCCCAGCGCCAGCTGGTCACAGGCTGCCAAGGGAATGGGGGCTGTGGGCAGGTGTCCCCCCGGGGCTCCCCCACAACCCAGCCCAGGCAGCGCCGTTCAGTTCTCCCGAAGCAGAAGCGAAACAACTGAGCCCTCAGGTCATCACCCCACAGCCACATTTCTTCCCTCCTCCTCAGCAATTCAAGCAGGCTGCTGATATCAGATCATAAAAACCAACTGGCTTTCAGGAAGAGAAGAGCTTTTCTGTGCTAGGATGTGGAAACTGCCAGGGATACAGTAAACTAAACAAAGGCATGGCCTCCAGACCTGCGCTCAGCATTAGAAGCAAACACTGAAAGGAGTTTTGCGAGGTTTGCGGAGGGAGGAAAGCGTAGTCGTTCCCTGTCTATTAAAATGCCTCTGGAAGGTCAGCTCCGGGAGGACTCTCCTCCACATCACTGACTAGCGAGGACAAAACGAGCGGCTGCGGCTCTCACGCCAAACCCTGCCTTTTAGTGCCGAATAAACGGCCACGAAGCCGCCAGGCAGCGTGCTGTGCTCTTACCTTTCTTAGTCGCTTCAAAGCTGTCGTGGAAGTGTATCCTCTGAATGTCGTACGTTAGCGTTGTGTTAGGCAACAAAGTTCTGTTTCTGTTGATAATATTGGCAGAAAACCTGAAGGCTTGTTCCTCAGCGCTCATCACCTGCGTGTTGGGGCCATCCGCGTACTCAAAGATGCCTCCTGCAACACAAGGCAAAGCCAGCGTTAAGCCACCTAAAGTCTGATTCGGAACCTCCAAGGACGAGAAGACTCTGTGACATTCGCAGGCTGAACAAGGCTGCTCCAGGACATTTCCTGGACTGAAAGAAAGACATTAAACATTTGTGGTTTTGCTACATGGCCCGTGTTCGGAGTGCCAGCTTTGTAAGGCAGATAAGGCTTTATAAGACAGATAAGTGGGTTTCCATAAGACCAAACCTCGGGAGGTGGGTGCGCTGTTGCTCAGCTGCAGGGATGCTCTGGTGTTGTGCTCAGGGGAGTTTCTGACCCTCCCGCCTCGTCCCCCACGTCCTCGTGCAGCTGTTTTTAGTGCTGGTTTCAGTGCCCTTCTCATCTCCTATTGTTCCTCATCTTTAGTTATCCGAGTTCATCATTCAGACCAGTGGAGGCTTCTGAATTTGCCTGCCCTACAGCTTATCTGCTCAATAATGCACATCTCGGATGCGGGCTTTGCCGTGTTCAAAAGTTGTTAATGCCATTACACCTCCCCAAGGGCAGCAAGCTCATGTCGCGGTACCGCTGGGTTTCTTGGCTCTGTATCCAAGGCTTGTCCCCAGTTCCCCGCTGACAGCCGCTCTAATTGAAGTGACTTAGTGCAGGCGTAAATTATGTAATTGCACGTCCTTGCCTCGGAGATGCCGGCACCATCCTCTGCCCCTTGCGGAACCACAGAAAGGCACATGAATCTCACTCTATCTTATTAAAAAGTAAACCTAAATAATTAATGGATGAACAAGATAAGCAAGCGCAATTGGTAACAGATGGTCTCTGGGTTCATTAGCAGAAGGAAAATCTTCCCCTTCAATTTAAGGTAGACCTAAAATGTTTTGTTGTAGACAACAGATGTCTGCTCAGCCCTCCTCATTCTCAAGAAGTGGCACAAACGCTCCTCCAGGAGCCAGAGCACGTTATCTGTGGGTTTTGTGGCCATTTGGTGTAAGCCAGGAGTGCCACTTTGGTGAGAGCCAGGGGGGCGTTGCGGTGACAGCTCCTCAGGACACCCCAAGCACTGCGAACACAGGAGCCGTGCTGAGACCGTCCCTGTCCCTCCCCAGAGCCCGCAGGCTTGTGTGGAGCAGGTCTGGTTGGGACAGAACATAGAGGGGCTGGGTACATGGATTATTGGTGGTTGATCCCAAATAAATTCACGTTCCCAACATCCAACTGGTTGTAAGAGGCTTTTTGACAGAAAAGAATTTCCTGTGCAGCCACCCAGTACCTTGAATTTAGTGGCAGGCGCTGAGGAGCAGCCAGGCAGAAGTGATGGATTTCTGGCTGTGCCGCTGGGGTGATGTGGGACCTGCCGCCGTTGCTCAGGTGTCACAGAGCCGGGGACACCGGCGGCGGATCTGCAGCGGCCACAGTGCTGGGCCGGCCCAGCGGGGGGTCGCGGCCGCTGTCCCTGCGGCTCCTGCGCCGCTCCTCCAGACACCTTCCTTCCCAGCATTATTTAAAGAGCCTAATAACTGGCTTGAGACAGCTGATTAATGCATAATCTTCATCATGATTACATAGCATAACTGGCATTAATTTGAAAAGCCACCTGATTATGAAAATAATTGTTGCGGCTTTTCCATTTGAGCAAAATGGAGAATATCTGCTTATGCTACTGAGAGAATGAGGGATGGGACATGCTGGGGGACCCCATGTGTGCCCACAAACCCCGCCGGGGGGTGAAGCGATGCAGAGCTGGGCAATGTGCTGATCACCGGCAGCCGTGGTCGCCCTCCCTGCGCTCCCCAGGAGCCATCGCGCGCGGGTCTCACACCGGTACCCTCGCCGCGGCTTTGCTCTCGTGTACAGAGTCAATGGGCTATAAAAAGTCAACAACAAAACCGTTCCCACTTTTATATACTATGTATAAACAAGTTTCATCTGAGACACTAAAACTAAGGGCCCTTTAGTGTTACTGCCTGTCTCTAAACCGTTTCTGCCTCTGCCCTATTTTTCGAGTTATTTCAGATGTCTCGGGGACTGCTGGATGCTGCTGCCGCGACCTGGTGCTCAGGTCTCCTTCCCAGCATTGCCTGTGCCAGGTCCCAGCTGCCCTGTCCTCGTCCCTTCCCGTGCCGCAGGTGACAGGTGACCGCGCGGCTCCCTCGAGCAGCCAGTGCAGCCCCGGGCTCCCCACGGGTGTCGTTCAACACGCATTGAGGTTCAACAGTGTCTGTTGTTTGTTTCTTGCTGTGTTTGTGTGGCCTTTAGTGCGCTGGGCTCCAGGTTCCCAAACCAGCCTCGTCTGAGACCCCCTGGCCAAAGCGCCAGCAGCTCCTCGGGCAGGACGGCACCAAACGCCAGCAACCGCTATCACCTGCTTTTACAGATTGTTTTGATGGAGTAATCGATTATTACATGTGACTTCTTGGATTTTAAATATCAGTCACCAGTCAGGGTAAATAATTATTCAGTTGTCTTTTACCTTTAAAGCAGACTAATTGCTCTCCAGGGAATGTCAGTCAGCATTTGGGAAAACACACTCATTAGAATCAGCTTCACGTCTTATTATTTTATGTGGTTTGATTTGATGACCACTGATGTTGCTGCTGGGGGGGGAGGTTTAAAAATTCAGAATGAGAATCCAAAGCAGACCTGCAACTCTCCTTGAGATCTCGAGCAGAAGAGCAGGAAGAAGAGCAGAAGGCCAGGCAGGCTGGTTACTGCACGTGAAGGGAGGTTTGGCCACAATGCACAGGGAATCCCACTCTAACCGAGCAGTGGACAATGAGTCTCTATTCGGAGTAAAATCTGGATCCCAGGAAACACCCCAAATCCCCCAGAGCACGGGACGGCCCGGCAGGAGCAGCGGGGACGGGACGGGAATCCTTTCCCAGCTCATCCTGAGCTGCGGCTGCACGGAGCCCCAATTATTTTTAGCTCTACTGAAAGCTAAGTCAAGAAATTCAAAGTATTTTAGTTTTACACTTCTTGCCCTCTTCCCCTTGTTAACAAAACAAACAGCTTCATTCTCGGCAAGAAAATTCCAACAGCCCTCAGTGTGCGGTGTGATCTCTTATCTCTAACTCCTTATAAAATCACGGAGTTACTTAGCTCTGAAGAACAACTATTTCTGATAACGCTTTTCTCTCCCCCGCTGACAGTGTTTTTAACACATTTAGACAGCTTTCTGACAGTCTCTTTCCATGTGACATCCTGGCAGAAATACACGTTTTGAAATAGCTCTTGCAGAGGATGGAGCCAGCCCGAGCTGCTGCCTGCGGCTCACAGACCTCTCGTGCCCCAGGACCTGTACTTCGTGTGTTTTATCCCTGCAACATCTTGTTGCAGAGCAGGGCTGGGCTCTGTTTCAGGGCGGGATTAGGGACCAGGCTCAGCAGGACCCGTACCCATCGTTTGGTGGCTGTTTCTCCCGGGTGGTCCCCGGGGCAGGACGGCACAGCCTGTCCTCCCCAAATGAGCCTTCCGCGGGATGCCGTGGGAAATGACAGTTCTGACTGTCTGACCAGTCCAGTGGAGAGAATGTCGCTGTCGTGGTCCAGGTCCCTCCAGGGCCAGTGTTTATACCAATAAAGAGAAATGAGAAAACACCAGCGATAAGTAAATAAATCATTCTCGGGAGCGCGAGGTTGCGCTCTGGGGATGGAGCTAAAACTCCCAGAGACTGCCTGGCAGCGTGACTCCTACAGCCACCGATGCAATAATACTGACTGAAGGGAAAGCAGCAAAATCCAGAAGGCAATAAATATAACTCCTTGTTCTTCTTGCCCTTTCCCCCGAGGAGCTGCTGCTATCAAATGCTCCATCATTAAACGCAGCCGGATGAGCTGGTCGCTGTTGGGGCAGGTGTTGAGCGGAGCCCAGGCTCCAGGCAGAGCCGGCAAACACAACTCGCAAACTTAGGAAACAAACCTCCTGGGAAGGAGCCGAAAACTATTTCTTAGCTGGGTTTGTGGTTGGACAGAAGAACTGGCAGGCTCCGAGTTCCGGGCCCCCTCGGTGCGTCAGCCCTGTCGCTTCAGCGCGGCGCTGCCCGATGCGATGCGGCACGGCCGCGGATCCGCCGCAATTTCGGGCTCCACGGCCGCGCATCAGGCGGAGCCGCGGTGCAGCTCTGCTGCCAGCCCTGCCGCGGGGACGGGCACCGCCGGGACCCCGCGGGGGATCTGAGCCCCAGCGCAGGACGAGGGTTAACCCCAGAGCCGCTGTGTCTGGGTCACTCACGCTCACACGCTGCTGGTGTTCATTACGCGTCTCTTTTATCAGAATTAGGAAGGAATTGGGCTTTTCCCTGAGCAAACGTTTCTCTCCCGGCAGTTTCTCCGGCTCTCAGGTCTGGCGTGTTTCCAGCTGTATTTTCCGAGCGCCCCAGGGTTTGCTCTGCCTCCCCACACCGACGAGGTTTCTAACCCAGCGGCAGCAGGGGACGGTCCTGCTCTCGGCTGCTGCGGCGCCCCGGGTGCCGCTGCCTGTCCGGGGGTCCCGCGGACCCCCCGGTGCCTGACGGGAGGAGCTGGTGAACCCAGCGACACTCCCAGCACCTCGGATTCCAGCACATTTTGCAGCAGAATGAAAGGCCAGGTACTTGCTGAGTAATGCCAAGAAAAGGAATTCAAGCAGAAAATCAGATATGCAAAATGTGTGTGTGCCATAAGGAGGGATTCTCCCGCCTGCCGGGCCAGAAAGCCCGTCACAGCAGGCTGAGCCATTCCCAAGAGACGGCATCTCCCTCTTCTCTCATTTTGATATTGAATATGCAAAGTCCTACTTCATTTGCACTGTATTAGGTACTTCATGTCACAGGGGGTGACATTCTTCTCCGTATGAGCCGTTTAACAGATGAGCAGCCAAGTGGCAAAGAAATACATTATTAATGCTTCTGGTTAAATTAACTGATTAAAAACACTGTGGCTAAAGTGTATGTATCAGCACTTTGCTTGCACTCAATGAGAAATTAATTGAAGATGGCGGTTTGTTTTTTAAAGGCCCATGGGGTGGGGGGGTCACACACGTCATGTGTGGGGTCAGTGGGTCACATATGTCACCTGTGGGGTTGGCAGGTCACACACATCACCTGTGGGGCCGGTGGGTCACACATCATGTGTGGGGTCAGTGAGTCACACACAGCACCCGTGGGGTCGGTAGGTCACGCATCACGTATGGGGACAGTGGGTCACACATGTCATCCATGGGGTCGGTGCATCACACATCATGTGTGGGGTCAGTGGGTCACACATGTCACGTATGGGGACAGTGGGTCACACACGTCACCCATGGGGTCAGTGGGTCACACACCACTTATGGGATCAGTGGGTCACACACGTCACCCGTGGGGTTGGCAGGTCACACATGTCATGTGTGGGGTCAGTGGGTCACACACATCACCCTTGGCATGGGTTGGTCACACACGTCACCCGTGGGGTTGGCAGGTCACACATGTCTTGTGTGGGGTCAGTGGGTCACACACATCCCCCGTGGGGTCGGCGGGTCACACATCACTTATGGAGTCAGTGGGTCACACACGTCCCCCGTGGGGTCGGCGGGTCACACGCGTTGGGTGTATTCAGCACCCGTGTCCGTGTCCATCTGGTCCCACAGGACACGGCGCGGTCGGCACAGCCCGTACGGGTCGCAGCTCCTGGAAACAAACTTCTCCTCGTTTGCAGCTCCCACTCGCTCGGCCTGATTGGCGCCGTCTCCTCCGCCGCCGCTTTGAACAAGCTGTTCTGGTGTTGCACGTTTTACATCTGAGAAAGAGCGTTTAGCGCGGCGGCAGCCCGCAACCCCGACCAAGGGAGCGGATCAAAGCGCTAATCTGCGATCAAAGGCCTTCAGCAGCGCTACAGCAGAAATAAATTAAGTTAACAACAGATTTCTTAATGATATTTACATATTTAATTTGCATAATACATGATTAAAATGAAATGGGCATTTTTATTTTTTTAAGCAGGCTCAATTAATTAAAAAAATGAAAAAGGCAGGACCATGATCTCGTAGGAGTAGATTCCCGTCAAGATAAGGGCAACAAGAACCTTTCAATGTACCCGGCGTACGGCTTGCAGCATCGTGCAGATCTCCGCAGGGACCAGGGAGTCCCGGCCCAAGGAGCCCCCGAGGGTGCCCAGTGACACCCAGTCCCACCAGTTTCCCTCGGCAGCCCTGGGACGGGCTCCCTGCTTTTATTTCAGTAGGTTTATTTCTCCAAAAGATGCAGACCTTGCGTGCTTTGGGCTAATCGCATTCAGACTGTTTTTACTCTTCGATACCTCACCAAACACTTGCATTGCCTTTGACTAATTAGCAGTTTGGATTTTTGGTGCCACAAGTGCAGGGTTAAACTGCAATATTTATTTGTGCTGGGTTGGTCTGTGCAGGACGGGGCTGCAAGACGGAGACCCCAGGGCCGTCACCCCCCTTGGCAATGGGCACCCCCTCCCCAAAACCTTCCTGAGACTGGGCACTCAGCAAACGTGTCCTGGAAATCACCAGTGACCGAATAAATCAGGTGTGCTCGGTTGGCATTTTTATGGTTGTGCTTTGGGCTATAAGCACGCTTTAAACTGTAATATACGGTAGAAAAAGAAGTTTGAAAGCTTAACATTATTAAGGATCTATAACACAGGGTTTGGGCAGCACAGCTCTAAGTCTGTTTTCCCATTGTGTTTTATTGGTCTGCGGTGTAATCTGGTGCTGGACGCGATGTCCATCTGGTGCAATGTGAAGCAGAGAAGCGAGGCTGGAGCTGCAATAAATCCAGGCTCACGCCTGCGATTGCCGCGGCTCAGAACCCGCAGGATGGTCCAGATCCGTCTGGTCTCTTTAGCTTGGACAAGAGGAGACTGAGGGGGGACTCATTAATGTTTACAGATACCTAAAGGGGGAGTGTCAGGAGGATGGAGCCAGGTTCTTCTGGTGACAACCAGTGATGGGACAAGGGGCAATGGGTTCAAACTGGAACACAGGAGGTTCCACTTAAATTTGAGAAGAAACTTGTTGGGGTGAGGGTGGCAGAGCCTGGCCCAGGCTGCCCAGGGGGTTGTGGAGTCTCCTTCTGTGCAGACATTCCAACCCGCCTGGACACCTTCCTGTGTAACCTCATCTGGGTGTTCCTGCTCCATGGGGGGATTGCACTGCATGAGCTTTCCAGGGCCCTTCCAACCCCTGACACTCTGGGATTCTGTGTGATTCTGTGATTCTGCGGGCACCAGGTCTCCCTGCGGATGCTCTTGGGTTTGGGCCCCCCAGCACCACCCCTGTTGAACCCAGCGCAGGCAAAGGTTTGCTCACTTGTGCTCCTGCAAACTGAGTCCCACGTGTTAATGTGTGAAAATTGTCCATGGGAATGAACCTGGCAGAGGAGGAGCAGGAACAGGGACCCGCTCAGGTCTGTCACAGCTCTCTGTTTCCTTCCCTACCCGTTATTAGCTCCTCTTTTACCGGGAATTAGAAATATACTTGATATAAGTATAGAATAGGTGCTGTCCTGCAATGCAATGAAGTCCCACATAAGAATTCAACCCAATAAAAATAAAAATTGTTGCATGTTAATTAAATTCTTCTTAAATATTCATTGCGAAGCCCCAGCTAATGAACATTAATACCTGCCTAGCATGTAGCATCTAATATTAGACTTTAAAAAATCTAAATTAAATCTTACACTTCATTTACAATGTAACCAAATAGCGGCAGGCAACTGATTGTTTCTCATTCTTGTGTTGATGCTTCCAAAAATCAGGGCTTTAAATAAGATGATGCATTGAATAGCAAATGCAACTCTGCAAATATTATGACATATTGTTTGCATTCTGCCCTAAATATTTAACAGTTCCATTTTACAAGATTTTTGTGCCACATGCTGAGAATTTGCTGCTGATAGATGCTGAATTTGATTGATGAAATGGGCTCCATTCAGGAGCTGACAACCCCAAACCCTTCACAGGGTCTTTGCTGTTCGCATTTTCTGGGGTTTTTTCTACCTATTTAAAAAAGTAATCAGAGAGAGGGGAAAAAAGGCACCGAGTTCTCTGCAAAAATTGTTTCTGCTTAATCCCATCTGCTCTCCACAGCAAAACCTTTACGTAGGAAAAGATCAAAGGTCTGTAATGGGTTTAGCGGGTTTCCAAGAGGCTGCGGGTGATTGAGCTGCCCTGTGCGGGGGAGCCGCAGATGGCATCGGGACATTCAGGCACCCAACGTGGCCTTCGCTTCTTCCTATTCTAATGTCCTTCAGCAGAGGGAAAATCCACCCTGTGCCGGGATGCGGCGCTGGGCGTGTTGGGACCAGGGTTCGGGGACACCTGGGACACGTGGCCTGACCTGCCCCCTGTGCTGGGATGCAGTGCTGGGTGTGTTGGGACCAGGGTTCGGGGACACCTGGGACACATGGCCTGACCTGCCCCCTGTGCCAGGATGCAGTGCTGGGTGTGTTGGGACCAGGGTTCGGGGACACCTGGGACATGTGGCCTGACCCCGTCTCAGGAGGCATCTGCACCATTCGCTGTTCGTGAGAACAAGAAAGCTCAGGATTTCTTAGATATTCCGTCTCAATCTACCTTGACCAACGTCTTTCCTGGCAAGAAGCATCTGCCCAGGGTAGGCATTTTGTAACCATGCGACGTTCTTATGCATGGTTATTTGTCCTTTTTTTTTAATTTCTTAATTGCCAATTCTGAGCGTCCAGGGTAATTACAGCTGAAAGCTTCACTGACTTAAAAGCAGCACTTTATTCCAGGGAATGAAAGACAAAGAGAGAGTGACAAAAGGGTCCGCTCTGAAAAGTGCTTTCATGGTTTTCCCGTCTGTTCTCTCGGTTTACGAACAGGCGGAGCAGGGGGTGCAGGGGGACGCGGGGAACTGCCCGGCAGCACGACTGCAGAGGAACTCTGAATTCCCGGTAATGATCACAATCAGCTATTAAAACCTCTTCCGTCTCATCAAAGAATACAGCGCACATGAAAGAGCAGCTGGCGTGGAGCCGTGATCGGTGCTTGTGGCTGAACATGGGGCTGGCGCCGGGGTCCCCGTCACCGCGGTGGGGACACGGCCGGGCTGCCCACGGTGTCCTGACAGTGATGTCCCCACTGTCCACAGTGTCCCCACCAGAGCTGGGTGTCCCCACCAGCACAGGATGTCCCCACCAGAGCTGGGTGTCCCCATGTCTCTACCAGCACAGGGTGTCCCCACCAGCACAGGATGTCCCCACAAGCATTGGGTGTCCCCACCAGCACAGGGTGTCCCCACCAGCACTGGGTGTCCCCACCAGCGTTGGGTGTCCCCACCAGCACTGAGTGTCCCCACCAGCATTGGCTGTGCTAATGAAGCTGAACATTCATTATTTCGACTAAACAAAATGAATCACAAATTACGGTGGCCAAATTATCAGTTTGGTAGCTCAGAAATGGCGAAATTTGAAGACCGTTCCAATTATAGAGGAGGTGGAATAGGAAAACTCTATTAATAGGTTCAAATCCAATTAAAAATGTACGTTAGTCATTGTGTAGCTTCACACCTTTGTCACCAGTGACAGCGGATGGAGCCGCACCAGGTGTCTGCTCAGCGGTGACCTGAGCGCTTTGCTGTTCACACCAACCCCAAAGCTTTGATGTTTTGTAGTAATTCCAAGATTTATCATAGTGATCACTGCTTATTTAGTGCTAAGGACACTGTTTCCTCCACTACACCATAATGAATTACCAGGGATCGCGTGTTCAGTGGCTCCTATTGATTCATGCGGAGCTAATTAATAGATACATCACCCAATCATAAACATGAGCAATAACACACGCCTCGTTAGCACAAACGAGCAAACTGCTACAGAGAGGGCGGGGGCAGGTCTCTGGAAGGGTTAATGGGATAATATCTACTGATGGGACTAAAACTTGTGTTGTGAACTTGAGCAGCCCCTGCTGCAGGGTGCCAAAGGAGCTCTGAATGCAGCTGAGCTGAACTGGACTTTAATTAAAAGGCGTATTGAAGGGAAAGATTTCTGTCAGGAAAGCTGAGGAGTGAAGGTTCCCTGTTTCTAGGGCTTGTGTTCCTCCTTGCCTCCTGCAGCAAACATTGGTTGGGGGGAAACCACAGCAATTTGGGGAAAACAGTCCTCCTGCTTCAGCGTGGGCTGAGCAGCCGCCTCGTGGTTGCTGTTGCCACACTGGGGCCAGAGATCCAAATCGGGGACAGTGTCCCCCGCTCATCCTCTAGTTTACAGGTGGCTGGTGCAGAACTCAAGTAATAGCTTCAATCTCAAAGGGCTAAATGAGAAAAAATAAGATTAATAAGTGGAGCAGTCCACCTGAAAGCAAATTGGTAGAGGATGCTGCAGGCGTACACCCTGCTGTAGTGCCGAGCGGCTGGTGTATGCATCGCTTTCTTCTCGATGCGTGTAATATATTTAGAAGGTATTTGCAAAAGATGTTTCTAGCATCTTGTAGCCCAGCGGTAAGTGGGGCTCTGCTGGGTAGCGGCGTGTGAATCTGATGAACCGAAGTGTCGGGTCGCTGCCCCGCGCGCGGCACCAATCCTGCACTACGCTGCTGCAAACGCGTAGGTCCCGGTGATGTCCCGGGGGTGGCTGCGGGGCGCCCAGCCAGCGCTGGAAACTCGGTGCTGCTGCAAGCGCGCCCTCTGCCCGGCGCTGCTCGGCGTGGGGGGAGTGCCACGAGGGGGACAGCAGCGGCACGCAGGAGCTGGGGGGCTGGCGGTGACACTGTGGGGCTGGCGGTGACACCACGGGGCTGGCAGTGACACTACGGGGCTTGTAGTGACACCACAGGGCTGGCAGCGTGGGGATGGCAGTGACACTGCGGGGCTGGCGGTGACACCGTGGGGCTGACGGTGACACTGTGGCGCTTGTAGTGATACTGTCGGGCTGGCGTTGACACCATGGGGCTGGCAGTGACACTGCAGGGCCGTGTGTGCAGTCCATGTGCTTCGCGGGACTCCCTTAATTAAAATCAACTAGTAACATCTTGGGGCTACAATAATGAAAAGATGAGTTAGCGCTGGAAATCAACAGCACTATTTCCGGCCAGGCTGTGGACCTTGCTACTCAAATATAGAAACAATGCAGAAAAGATCCGAAATGAAAGCATGAAGTGAGATCCAAGGCTTCTCCACGCAGGTGTGTGCTCCTCCCGTTCTTCCCCCATTCTGTGCTGTCCCTGTGTCCCCCGGTGCCCCAGCAGAGCCTTGTTTTCGGAGCAGGAGGGGACATTCCCGCCGCCGAGGTGACCGTGCCCGCTCCTGCACAGGGAGCTGTGCGCATCTGTGAGCTTTGCTCAGGGCCCTCTTGGGCATCTACTTCCAAGAAATGCAGCGTGAATTATTTTACTTCTTAAATACTGTTTATGGAAATACTTCAAGGCCTGCCCTCAGTCACATCTCACCAGACGACGAGTTGGAATAACCCTACTGCTTAGTGCTCCACTCGGCTTTGTAGTATAAAGAGAATACTATAGCTTTATAGTGTAAAGAGAAAAACCAGACACCAGCTAGAAGGCAGAGGAGAAAAAGATGTGCTTTCTGAAACTTGCAGATGGTAGGATGAAGGCCTGGAAAGATGATTCTTTGCTCAAGATGAGCAGCGAGTTTGGCACCGAGTCCTGGGTCCCCTGCACTGTCAGTGCTCCCGATGGCCTTGCTGGCAGTTTTGGGGACACGAGCTGGAGCAGGATCCGCCTGTCCCCTCCTGCTTGACAAGAGCTGTGTCGTGACATGCCATGACATGCGCTGATCACAGGGAGCAAACCAGCCACCCTAACAGCACGGGGCAGCTGCCTCGAGCCCCGCAGCCCCCCAGGACAGGACCACGCTCGGGCAGATGAGAGATGTGACAACTGTCTGTAAGTACTGAGAAAGCGTCAGCTCTCATTTGCACAGAGGGTAAGCGGGATAGAGATCTGATGGAAATTTTAGGCTGGACTTCAGCAACAGCTTCCTTATTGTAAAGCCGACAGACTGAAGCGCAGCCTCTCGGGGTGGAAATCCTCCTGATGCCGCAGATGAACTTCCCTTGATGTCCCCACACTTCTGCTTTCTCCTGGCCTGTGTCCTCAGGAATGTCCTGCCAGGGACCTTGCAGGATAAATCAGCTCCTGGGAACCGCTGCAGCCAGAAAAAGCTGTTTCCAGTTGACAGACAAGCCCAGATAGCGGTGGCTGTGCTGCAGTACTTGTGGCAGGGTCAGGAGCGAAGCTTTAATTCAGACACTGGCTCCGGCAGAGCTGCACAGGGAGGAGATGGAACAAGGAACCACTTGGCAGCCGAGTCGTGCTCCGTCCCTGCACACCAGCAGCGTCCTGGGCTTCTGGAGAAGTCAGTTCACATGCACCGGGTGCTTCACAACTGTTCAATGAACCAGCTTGCCCAGTTGCATCTCTTTAAACCAACCATGAGAGAGGACTAACCTGAGAGCCAGGCCGGCCCCACTGACAGCTCCGTCCCGAGGCAGCGGGATGGTTGGGAGCTCTGGGAATTGCCTCCCTGTGCTCCTGCAGAGCTCCAGCTCCCATCTTTCCCCGTCTCCCCTTCAGAGGCTTTAATTGCCATAATCCTTTTCCATGTTGCAGTAACGAAGCACTTGCTTCCCCAATAAGCAGGAGTTAATTTGGGTGCATTCAAGCTCTCTGTTCAGCTTTTTGGATTTGGGAGGCACTTGTGATGCATTCATGTTGAACTAACAAATTTTTATTAATGCTTTCAAATGGAGATGAACATGATGTGTTATCTCAGAGATGTCAGGCTTGATGAAACCAAAGATCCCACTGGTTCAACCTCTGCCCCTTCTGTTTTGTGTAGCTGAGCCTCAACGCAGTACTGAGACTGCAGTACCCTCCGAGATTAATACGGCAGCCCTAATGGGATTAGCGTGATATTGGTGCTGCGGTACTCCCGAGATGAACACAGCAGCCCTAAAACGGGATTAGCATGATACTGGTACTGCGGTACCCCCGAGATGAACACAGCAGCCCTAAAACAGGATTAGCATGATACTGGTACTGCGGTACCCCCGAGATGAACACAGCAGCCCGAATGGGATTAGCGTGACACTGGTACTGCGGTACCCTCAAGATGAACACAGCAGCCCGAATGGGATTAGTGTGACACTGGTACTGTGGTACCCCCGAGATGAACACAGCAGCCCGAATGGGATTAGTGTGCTGAACTGGGTATTGCAGCTGGGCTTGCTTTGCTCATAGCAGCTCTCTGAACTTCATTCATTAATGTGCTGCTAAAACAAGTGAACGGGTTTGAAGCGTAACTTTGGGCTTTCTATCTCCCTCACCTAAGCGAGCGTACAAATATTTACTTCCACCTGCAGAGTAATCCAAACACAAATCCTGGGAGCAGCCAGGGTAAACTCTTGGGCGATTAAAGCTGGTCAATAGAATCCAGCGGATGGGTGGACATATTGGGTTGGGCGGCAGAGATAACCCCGTCTGGTTCTCTTTATCCCATAACAAAGGGATGTTTC
The DNA here is from genome assembly GCF_036013475.1 of Columba livia. Classification (NCBI taxonomy): domain Eukaryota; kingdom Metazoa; phylum Chordata; class Aves; order Columbiformes; family Columbidae; genus Columba; species Columba livia. The sequence goes on along the minus strand of NC_088627.1, from coordinate 2,287,057 downwards.
ACTGGCACCAGTGCTGCGGGAGGCAGCAGCTCCTGTTCCACGTGTCCCCGGCTCTACTGGGACACCCAGGACATGTCCCCAGGCGGGTGGGACAGCCAGGACGTGTCACCTGTGCTGCTGGGACAGCGATGGGCAGTGACGGTGATGGCACGTTTGCCCGATGTGCCGCCACGCGGTGCTTTGTCTTGCCGTTTCCTTCCATGCAGATTTTACTGTTAATAATGCCGGTTTTAGCTTCCCCTTCCCAAACTCATATGAGCAGGTATTTGTGATCTCTTTCAAATGTATCTCGCTGGCAAATCTGAAAGAGGGTATTGCATGAATATAAGAAACTTGTAGAGTCCTTCAAATAATCCTTGGTTGTTAAGTGCTGAAACAAAGATGCATAAAGATCTATTTCTGCAAGCAAAAGGTTACAAGGGAGCAGATGAGGGTGCCTGTGGAGCTAAAGGGATAAACACAAATGCCTTTCTTAATTCTCTCATCCCCTTGACGCTCACCCACCACCAGTGGAAATAATGAAGCTCTTCCTCAGGAGACGAGGGGGGAAAAGGCATCTTAGCTGCAAATTTTCATTTGTTAAAGTAGTATCAGATACTAATAACTAAGCCTTTTCCTGGTTTAATAACAAGGAATCTTCCCAATATCAAAGGCGATATTAGAAGCGATGGGGCCAATTAACTCCCAGAGTTTTCCTGTGACCTTTGAAGTGTGCACTGAGATACTTCGTATAAATAGACTAAAATAATACTGAAGGGTGATGGTTGTTTCTTCAGTTTAGTAGCAAAAAAGGCTTTCCTTAAGCAAATACGGCAAGAAAGGTCAGCAAACAGGGTCCCATGGTTAGTGCAGAGAGGCTGGTATTTAAAACCCAACCTGTTTCAGTGCTGAACACCATCGTGATTTTAGGCATTTTAGGGCAGAGCACTAGAGAGTTGGTTTAATTACCAGGTTACAAGGAATTTGTGCTTAAATTAACTGTGCCTCCACTTTCCTCCCATCACACAGACTTAGTTAAAACACCCCTGAATAGTACAGATTTCTAACAGGTTCTCCAGCGAGTGGCGGTGGCTTTAGCTACCGATTAACAACCAGGAGCTGGACTGAAGGTCACCCTGTTGTGTTCTCCATGGGTGTCTGAAAATAAACACAGAAAATGTCCTTTCTGTATTTCTGTGCAGGGGGCCCAGAGCATAAACACGGCCATAAAATCATCGTAACATCACACAGCTCAATGACAATATAGTGTCAAAGACATCCTCAGGAAGATACAGAGTGGAGATGCGGGTCTGGGGATGGATCCAAAATGAATCCTGAGGAAACTGGGCAAAAGAAACATGCACCAATAAGTAGCACAGAAATAAGGACTCAAGGATACTCAACTATAAAAAGGTGGAAAAAGGGGTTGTCTGTATAACCAGGAAGCAGCTAAAACAAAAGCCCAAAAGGGAAACATAAAGCTGGAAATTGGGTAATAAATCTCTGCCCTCATCAAAGAAGAGACAGTTCTATTGGAAAATAAAACCAACATTCTAGAACACAACAAAGCGGAATTTATAGTCCAATTAAAAATGCACGACAGAAGAAGAAAACCTCAAATACTTTTCTTCGTAGTGTAGGTAGAATACAGTGAGAATGTGCTGTATCAGAGGGGGAAGGCTGTTGGGGACTGGAAGCACGCAATAGGTCCTGTGTGCAATGGATGGGGATTCTCCGTCTTTGGGACGATGTGCAGTGGCTCTTGTGCCCCCAGGAACGCTGTGTCCTGGCATTAATGTGGCTCCAAACCTACTGGAACATCCCCCAGCTCAGCGACAGCAGATTGCCTCGTTATACAGGCCACAAAGACATCTTTAAGTATCATAAACTGCAAGCGCAGAGCGGAGGATGAGTCTCTGACTCCCAAAGAACATGGAAAAGGGGGAGAACACGGACGTGCTGCCCAGGGAGGGCAGTTCCCAGGGGAGAGAGGGGACAGACAACATCTGTGTGTCCAGAGAGGGAGGGAGAGGGAAAAGCAAACGCCATTATTGTCAGAAATGCTCCTGAAAACGCGGGGCAGCTTTTGCATGAGCAACGAGAGCTGCGCTGGCCACACAAACCATCTGGAGCTCCCCGTGGGGATTCAATACACTTCTTCAAATTGCTTTAGACGTTTCCCACTCTCTCTACTCATTTATGTGCAGGGTTCAGCGAGACACTGTTTCCTATTTGAACACCACTTGTCACTTGTATTTGGGTCGTTTTTCTTCTCTCTGCCGATACTTTACTTTGTTCTTCTGGCTCCCGTGTCCTTCCCACAATGGCAGCTCTGGTGCGGGGGACCCATGCACCCTGACACTGGTGACACTGCGGGGAGCCTGTGCACCCTGGCACTGGTGACACCGCCGGGGTCCATGCACCCCAGCACCAGTGACAATGAGGGGGGCCCGTGCACCTTGGCACTGGTGACCCCATGGAGAGCCCATGCACCTTGACACCAGTGAAATCCGGGGGGGGCCCATGCACCCCAGCACTGGTGACACTGCGGGGGGCTCATGCACCTTGGCAGTGATGACACCGCAGGGGACCCGTGCACCCCAGCACTGGTGACATCACAGGGAGCCCATGCACCTTGGCACTGGTGACACCGTGGGGGACCTGTGCACCCTGGCACTGGTGACACTGCAGGGAGCCCATGCACCTTGACACTGTGGTGACACCGCAGGGAGCCCGTGCACCCCAGCACTGGTGGCACCGCGGCGAGCGGGGCACAGCCAGCCCCATGGCACCAGAGGGGATGGCACGTCCCTCGGGTGTCACTGCAGGCGTGACGCTGGTCTCTCTGTGCAGCAGGGCCAGGACTCCGCCTGTCCCCTCCGTGTCCCCGCGGTGCCGGCGCCAGCTGCTCCCCACGGCTCTGCTCCGCGGCTGATCGGGAGTCAAACCACAGACGCTCACACTCCAGCAGTGAATTATGATATAAAAATAAGCATAGTGCTGATGATTGGCTTTGTCTGCTTTTTGCAAACAGATGCTCCATTGTTTATTGAGTCCGTTCTCTGAATCCGCTGGCATGTACATGGGACTTGGTATTTTAGATTTGCAAGCACTCTTGTATCTTAATTTTTAAAGCGCACCCTTTAAAATGCCCGTCAGGTGCATTTTGCATCTTGTCTGTTAGCACGACCTTCTCCCACAGGGCAGGATTTAGCAGAGACTGGAGCCAGAAGAGCCTCATTTCCCAGCGCTGTCAGAACAGCAGATCCCAGCACAACCCGAATCTAAAGTGTATCTATATATCACAGCCTTCCCTCGCTGCTGCTCGGGGCTTCATCTCAAGGAACGAGAAACTTTGTTGTGCTGGAGCTGACCTGTTGCTCAGAATCTGGAAGTTTTCTTCTAGAAAGAGTATGAAATGCACTGCAGCAATGGTCATTAATCACGGATCATCCTGCCTCCCGCCGAACTCTGAGGAAGTTGCCCAGTGCATGTTGGCTGCTCTAGTGGATGCACAGACAGGTGCTTCTGGTGCCTGTATAGCCTTAATTTGCTCAAATATCCCGTCTTCTGCGAACAGACAAGCTCTTACGATGCCAAAATTAGTTTGCATCAAACAGTTCTGTCTGCAAAATGCTGTCTCTTGTCTGTTTGCAGACACGCTGTGTACCTGGCAAGCAGATTCATTTTAAAAATCAATTTTACATAGGGAATATTTGGAAATATTATGCCTGCCATGGTTGTTATGTGCATGTTGGGTAGAAAGGAACCCCTGCCTGTTTGTCCTGCTGCTTGTGACATTTTCAAATCTCAGCCCTGTCCCGTCTACCAATATTGCAAGAGTGTGTCCTGAATAAGGGGATTTGGCGCAGCTCTGCGGCACTCAGCAATTTCAGCTCCCGGGGATACATATGAACAATTTTCCTCATGCTCCTTCTCATTTCGGTTTTCATTTCTGCAGAAACTTAAAGGAAAACTCAGCCCAAATTACTCTGTGTTTGCCTGCCATCAGAGCAAAATTATACGATAGCTTTTACTTGATTTCTGCATGAAACCCCGTGTCTTAGTGAAGTGCTTGTGTGTGTATCCCGCTAAATAAGACGGGGATGCAGGAGGTGGAAGGGTGAAGCCAGCCCTGGATCGGTGGGTCCTGATCCAGCTCTGCGGCCGAGGGGAGGTGGAAAATACCCAGGACCTTTGGGAGCACCAGCATCCCACGGGCTCCAGTGCAAAAGCAGCGATAGTCCATCCAAAGGGAAAAAGGCCCTGCAAGGAACACTGACCTAGGCCATCTCTGCTGATGGTGCCCAATTTAGGCTTGTTCTTCTAAAATAACAACAGAGCGAATTTTCCAAGCATCTTGGTGGCAGACACCTTTTCCCCGAGTTCTTCAAAGGAAAAAGCTCCTTTTTTTAAGACCTCACTGAGGCCCCTTAGGCTACAGCGCAGCAACTCTTGTTGGCTTTCAACAGCATTTTCAATTAACACCAAAATCTAATGAAAGTACATCATCACAGGTATTCGGCTGCCACAGGACTGATAGGAGACGCAGACTTCAAATGCAGTGTCTTCAGAAACCCAGCTAAAAAAAAGCTTTTCATGCGTATTAGTCTGATATGTGCTTTTCCACTTGTGCGTTTCACCAGGGGGATGATACTCGGTTAATTTTGACAGAAGGAGAAACCGCTTTGCCCCGTGAGGACTAAGACTGGTCCCAACAAGCCCAAGTCAGATGGGAAGCGTGGGGAGCAGCTCAGCTCTGCCCGGCGTGAGCGTAACGTGAGGAACTGGCACAGCAGCCGTTCTGCCATCCCCACCGGACCCGCCGGCAGCCAGAGATGAGAATGTCCCCCAGTAGCCGAGACTTTGCTATTACTATTAATTTTTAATGTCTTGCTTTGTTCATGCATCACATACACACAGCCCGAATCCAGCTTTCAATCGATAACCTGCCCGCCTTCCTCCCGTCTCCACCTTCCAGCCCCCGGGCTGTGTGGTGCTGAGCAGGGCCAGGGCCGCTCAGCTCAGTTGTGCATACTTGTGTTTATTTTCTTCTGCATTAGTGCATCCTTACGACTGCATTTCTGTTAGTGGTTTTGAAGTGTGCTTCAGACACTGGGCAGGCACCTCGGTAGACAAGGTCGTGCCCTGAGATGCTCTGAATCCATTTTGCAAGGAGAGGGCAGGGCAGGCGAGGGGGGCTGAACAATGGGTTGTGCAAATACAACCCGGAGGTGTCTCCGTGTGCCCGACACCCCTGACGGCCACGGGCAGCACGAGCACCGACCAAGCTGAGCAGCGCTGGGAGAGCTGATCCCAGCGCAGGAGCCGCAGCGCCCTCGAGAAATGGATTCAGAGCATCTCAGCAAAACGCTTCCCACGGGCTGCGCTGGGATCCTGTTCCCAGCTCCTTTCCATTCCCGAGTTAGCTGGCATGCACCCCTGAGATCCTGCTAAAGCATCTCTCGGGGTCCAGTTTCTCCTCTTTTCAACCTCCCCCAGGATGCCAGCAGCCTTTCCTGCTGTCTGGTGGGAGCTGCAGAAAGCTTCTCAACCCACTGGGATTTAAAACCAGGGGTCACAGGGGTCCTGATGTGTCTGGCTAAGAGAAGGCTCCATTTTCTCTGCTCTCTGCAAGCCAGCTCCAGCAGCGCCGTTCTGAACAACACACCAGTTCCTAGAATCTCAGGCATAGGCTGAGATTGCAGTATTTTTAAGACATAATGAAAAAGGTAATTTTCCCAGCCTCCCTGCAATCTTCATCATTGGGGAGGTATTTTGTGCAATTTGCAGTACTAGCTATAATCATGCTCCCAGAGATGATAGCATGCTGCCGGAGCGCCGGGAGCTCTTTGAACCCTGCGATGCTTTGGGCCCCCGAAGTAAAAGACAAAAACCAAGAGAGTAGAGCCATGTCGGTGCCATCTCTGCTGGAGCCGCGCGGATGAAACCAGCGCTGAGCACAGCGTGTGCTCTGGGCACAGGCTGGTTTAATACCCACATTTGAATCTCTGCTCGCGGGCTGAGAAGCTGAGAAGCCCAGATCAAAGGTGAATGAATCCCTCCAATGTGTTAGCACACAGAACATATGTCCTGCAAAGGGGCACTGCCCTGTCCCTGGTGCCACACTCCGGTCTGTCACTCCTCTGCCATGCTGCTGCTTCAGGGGAGGAACCCACGGCACTGACATTACCACGACTGTCACAGTCATTTTGGCAGGATTAGTTGCTGCTTAGTGAAAGGGGCGCGAGGTTCATCTCATGTCCAGCGCATTAGCCTTTGAAATCCTGATGGGACTTGGAAGAGCTTCTAGATTGCCAGGGACTTTGTAGCCTTCGCTTTGGCTGTGATGGATTTGCTGAAACCATGGATGGGGGGGAGCAGAAGAGGCTTTACAGAGGAGATGTGGAGCCAGAGGTGCAGCTCCCACCCGGCCGCTCTCCCTTACAGATCTATGGGGCATTATGAACAGGGCAATGCTCCCAACATGGCTCCGGTAGCCGAGCTGGTTGGACTGGGCTCCATCTACCGTCACGGCAGCACCGGCACAGCCAAGGGGCTGGGAGGAGGAGGCTGCTCTGCTCTGCTCTGCTCCGCTCCCCAGCTGCTCTGCCAGATGTGTGGGACGCTGTGGGTAACGCTACATAGCGCAGGGTCTGGAACACAGCGGCTGATGGAAGGAAAGTGCAAAGTTGTGTTACGGGCAAAACGGAGCCCGGGAGTCTGGGCAGCAGCCTCCGCGACGCTCATGAAATAAAAACATCCCTCTTGCGCCGCATGCCAGAAGCCATTATCCAAAAAGCAAATCATCTACAGAAAGGACCACGAGGAGAGCGTGGCTCAGAGATGGGGGGCTCTGCAGCCGCTAATCCGCAATCATTCACTTAATCAGAGCGTCCCTGTCACAGCCTCACTGCCTTGTGTTCTTGGTGCTAGGGCTCATGATATATATTCGCAGGCAACAGGACGCAAACAGGCTGTAATGCTCAATCAGATGATGTTAGCGTTTTCGAGAAAACAGAAATGAAAATGTCAAACCTGTTAAGCTCTGGAGTGCTTTCACCAGAACGTGGGCAGGAGGGACTCCAGGAGGTTGTTTAAAAATAGGAGCCAGAGGGAAATTGCTCTCACAGGGGTGACATTCTGGTGCTGATGCCCTGCTGGAGCACTGCTCGCTCGGCTTTTTATAGAGCACAAAGGGAAAAAAAAGAACCATGTGATGCTTAATTTATGAACCCACTCAAAAAGCAGGGGCTCAAAACTCAGCTCAGTCATCTGAAGTTCAGCCTTGAGAGGGTGCGTGTCACAGCTCTGAGTGCCTGAACAAAGCAGCAGGAGAGGGAAGGACAAGCACAGTCAGGTGTCCAAGGCCTGGAGCCCCTTATCGATGGTTTTACCTGTGCAAGGGCAGCACAGGACACTTACCCCTCGGAAAGGTGGTATCTGATAGCTGTTGTACACCTCGTGAGTACAGATGTGTGCCGCTGTGCCAGGGCTGCTCTGCTGGAGCAGCACGAGCTGCAGCACAAAGCTGCCGAAAGCTGAACGGAGAGTCACCAGCACCAGGAGGAGTCTCAGGAACTCTGAGTATTAAGGTGACGCAGTTGTTTCTCCTCTGTGCGGGCACTGTGCACTTAAGAGATTCGGAAGGGTTTACTGATCAGGATTTTAGTCTGTTTGTTGCATTTAAAGACCGTTTCATGCTGTATGTAACTCGGGCTTTTCACTCACTAAAACATGCATATGTGATAGGATGAGTCTCATGTTTATTTACACGTAAGGCTATGGTTTATACTATGCTGAATAGGGGACAGCATTACTAGAAACCTTTTTGTTAGATTGAAACCAGTGCACTGGGAAAGGAAGCGTATAATGCAGAGATTGATTTTTTCCCCCTCCCCCTGTGGTCCCATGGGCAGCTTCACAGCGGGGCAGGGAGCGAAGGGTGGGCCCAGGCAGCTGGTCCTGTCTGTCCGTCCGCCCTCCCCGTCCCCGCTCGGCGATGCCTCCGCTCGTCATGGCAGCGCGAGGAGGAGCTTGGCAGGGCTGCGTCTGGCGGCTCTGCCAAGAGCTGCTTGGCAAACATGCTGTTGATAGACGGGAGAGCAGATCTCAGATCTGCAATATGGCCCGGCTCAGACGGTGAGCAAACAAACCCTGTGCCCGCCCGTTCCTTGCTCAGCTCCTCGGGTGTCCCCTTGGTCTCCCGCAGCAGAGGTGCTGGTGCCCGGCACCTCCGTGGCCTTTCACGTGAGCCCGGAGGACACTTTCTTTTGGCAGCTCTTTAGGGCTCCCGGGATTCCCTAATGGTTACAGCTGCTCTGTTAGCATAAAAGTGATTTGTTCTAAGCCTACAAATATAGAAACATTTTGCCTACCCCATTTTTCTTCTTGTCTGAGAGGAGGCCAGGCTAATACATCACAGAGTCTGCAAAGCAGCGTCACAGCCATCAACCGATGTACAAAACCGCTCTGAATGCTCCTGCTGCAGGGTGGGGACACCTGTTGTCACTGCCCTGTTCTCCGTTACCCACCGCCCAAGGCTCGTGTCGCACAGGACAGAGCAGGGACCCAAAGTGACGCCTTTCAGTCCCTGTGTGTGATTTCAGTCCCCAGGAGTGACATGCGCGGTTCCCTCTGGAACACTGCATGTTGGGAAGGCCGAGAGAAGGGCTGGGTTCCCACACCCGTTCTCCAGCCTAACTTTGTAACGTGCCATATGCTCCCACCACGCTTTCCTCCATCTGCACTGCAAGGCTCCTGTTTCCCTTCCCTTCCCTTCCCTTCCCTTCCCTTCCCTTCCCTTCCCTTCCCTTCCCTTCCCTTCCCTTCCCTTCCCTTCCCTTCCCTTCCCTTCCCTTCCCTTCCCTTCCCTTCCCTTCCCTTCCCTTCCCTTCCCTTCCCTTCCCTTCCCTTCCCTTCCCTTCCCTTCCCTTCCCTTCCCTTCCCTTCCCTTCCCTTCCCTTCCCTTCCCTTCCCTTCCCTTCCCTTCCCCTCTTTCTCAGCTGTTTCCATCAGAAGCTTTTCACAGCCCAGATCTTGGTCTGTTTGTGAACCCTCTTCCCACCAGGCCTGTTTGATGCGGGAGCCCCCTTGCTGTCCCCATCCCCGCATGTCAGAGTGTCCCTATTGTACCCAGAGCTCTGCCCCAGCTGCTCTCTGCTCTTTCATCCCAGCAGCTCTCGGAGCCGCTCTCCCTCTGCTCCGGGCCCCGGCGCGGGCGGCACGAGCTGCACGCACGGTGGCATCAAAGCAGCAAAGAGACACGGAGACTGCAAATACACCGAGCGGTACAAAGGGCAAGGCGAAAATAAAGAGTCTGATCCAGACGTTCAGGTATCAGATGACAGAAACATAAACAGCACGCTACCGCCTGGAAATGAATTGCGATTCAGCAGCCAGGCGAGCGGAGCTGACGGGGAGTGACAGCTCCTCTCATCAGCTTTTCAATTACCTGCTGAACACTGGACCTCACAGGCGGCACAAAAGTCACCGGCCCCTCATAGCAAGCGGCTGAAGGACCAGCAGCCGTCCCTTCCCTCAGAAGACGTGAAGAATAAAGACAAGCTTAGAAGGTTTTTAAACCCTCATTCAACCCCCCCGGCGGTATCGATCGCTCTGTTGCACAAGGGAGGACACGTGTCCCTTGCTGCGCCCGTGGTCCCTGCCCCAGCGGGTGCTCCTGTGGGGCTGTGTGTCCCCAGGCACCTGCAGCCCCCATTTCCCCCTGTCCCAAGGCAGCCGCGGGACGTTGGGTCAGATAAAACCATCCCCGTTACGCAGAGATCCCGGAGCCGCAGAACAGCTCGGACTCCACGTGCTGGAGAAGGCGAAGCAGGGAAACAAAAACTCCGGTCACATAAAAACCCATAGCGTTCACCTTATAAAACACACAAACTCAGTGATTTAAAGGGGGGAAAACTACTATTTGTTTCCAAATTTACAGGCAATAATACTTGATTTAGATCCCTGTCTACCTCCTGTATAGACTGCCATATAATTTAAAGGACAATAAAGTCTGGGACCATAATACCATCACCACAGTAAATCAGGCCAGCTACCACTACTCAGAACAGAAATTATTAATCTGTGTTCCAAATGATATGCCTACATATTGCTTATTTTAGCTGTTTATGCAGCGAGCTGAGATAGCACTTTCCCCTGTTATTATATTTTACTTTTGCAATGAAATACTGTCTCCTTCTACCAAAGGGGCATTTATTACCCAATATATATGAGGGCAGCAAAAAGCATCTAACACCAGGGTACAGCTTTACAAGGTGCCGCCGCGCTGTTGGCTGCTGGGATGTTCTTGATGCCGAGGGCACTTGGGCATCCCCAGATGGCACCGAAATGGGGTTTGTCTGCAGCCGGGAGCCGGTACCACCTTAATCTGAATGCAGAGTCTTACGAGTTTCATGTTTAACATGAGCAGAGTTACCAAGTTCAGTGAAATCGCTGCCAAACCCCCCCGAGCTGTGCCCAGGATCCTGTCCATGTTACCGAGGGGCCGGCACCATCTGCACTTGCAGGAGTTTTCATCTGGAGTAAAACATGAAGATGTTAACATGGTTTTTAACATAGTCCTCAGGACTACTTAAAAACTTGTGTTTTTAGTAAAGTGCGATTTATTTTTTAAACAAATAGCGTGAAGGAAAATATTGCAGCCTCCCACATTGTCTGCACACTGCATTCTGTCTGAAGCAAAGTTACATTTGTACATAATGAAATATTCAGCTCTGAAATTTTCCCCCGGAATGTCCCCATCTGCTGCTAGTTTTCTCTTTCATGCTAATTATTAAATAAATCAGAACAGGAATAAATAATAGATTTCCTTTAAAGAAGCAGAAATAAAATGTAATGAGTGTTTGGTGTCGGGGTGTGTTTTTCCCTTTGAAGTCGCGGTAGCCGTAGTGCATCCCGAGCCATGGACATCATCATCCTCTGCCCGGAGCAGCGCCAGGCGCTCCCCGAGCGGCTCCTCCAGCTCCTCCGCTGTTGTCCCTCATTCCTCGGCTCACAAATCCAGTGTTTTACAGCTGTTCTCAAGCAAATGGCAAGTCCCGGAGCTGCGTTGGGACAGCCCGGCCCGTGAGGACGCCCCGGTCCCCCCGGAGCATCCGCAGACCCAGACGGGAGATGCTCCAGTTCCCTTCATGGTTTCGCTTCCTCGGGAGCTCCTTCTATTCAGGAATAATGGCAGCGGTTAGTCCACAAAACCTCTCCCAATATGACGTGCTTTCTCGGTGAGGACTATGCTCTTGAAATTCCATGTGTAGCATTAAGTATATTTATTTACAGCGCAGCCTTATGCTGCGGAGGGTGCTGAGCAGCCCTGTGGAGGTCCTGGTGTGGTTCCTTGCGCAAGAAAGACCGAGGGACTTGGTGTTTCCCAGCCGGAGGCCGTCACCCCATTGTTATCCCTGCTTTGTTATATTTTCTCTCTCCTTACTGGAAGCAAACGCATCCCTAATAGTGCAAACTGCTGCGGGAGCGTTAATGAAACACATTGCAACCGTAAAATAGGAAGAAACCTGTTACTATAAATCACGCTTGTGTTTCCCCGTTACCAATTAGCCTGAGGGAGTCAAACAGGTCAGGGTTGCGTGCAGCTCATTGGGAATGGGCTTTCACGGTTAAAATAACAGGAGCAGGAGCTGTTGAGCTGTTTGCTGCGCCTCTGGAGGGACGTGGGAAGGGTCCGGGTGGGGACAGCGATGGCCGCAGCGTCTGTCTGTCTGTCTGGGGCCTCCTCATCAGCCCATTGCTTTTGCCACATCCTAAATATCCCTGTTCTGAAGTAGAAAACCTCTTCCACCACTTAAAATATTCTTACCTCTAGGAAGATTTTCTTAATCCATAATTTATACCCCATGTGTTTTGCGTTATAGGGTGGTTTAAAAATCTACAGAAGGGCGTCTTGTTGATGACAAATTTTGAAGTGAAATACAAATCCTGTTTGCATCTACCCTCTTTATGCCATAGGAACTTTCCAAGAAGGAAAAGTGAGAGCCGCAAATGTCAGGAAGATTAAAAGATCTCTGTAAATGAGGTTTGATTCATCTTTCCATCATTCCTGGAAGAAACGCATTGAACCGTACTCCAGAGTTTGCTGCTCATGAGGCTTTCAGATGAGATCTTGAAACACTTAAAATCTGTACGCTTGGTAGAAACTGGAGGTCAAATGGTTGTGCTGAAAGGAAGTATTTTTACTTTGTCACCTGGGATAAAGCTCCTTTGATTTGATTTTTTTTTAAACATATTCCTAATGTGGTGATGAATGGTAACTGTGGTAGAACAATGAATGGTAACTGTGATAGAACAATGAATGATGACAGTGGTAGAACAATGAATGGTAACAGTGGTAGAACAGTGAATGGTAACAGTGGTAGAACAATGAATGGTAACTGTGGTAGAACAGTGAATGGTAACTGTGGTAGAACAATGAACGGTAACTGTGGTAGAACAATGAATGATGACAGTGGTAGAACAATGAATGGTAACAGTGGTAGAACAGTGAATGGTAACAGTGGTAGAACAGTGAACGGTAACAGTGGTAGAACAATGAATGGTAACTGTGGTAGAACAATGAATGATGACAGTGGTAGAACAATGAATGGTAACAGTGGTAGAACAATGAATGATGACAGTGGTAGAACAATGAATGGTAACAGTGGTAGAACAGTGAATGGTAACAGTGGTAGAACAATGAATGGTAATTGTGGTAGAACAATGGACGGTAACTGTGGTAGAACAGTGAACGGTGACAGTGGTAGAACAATGAATGGTAACTGTGGTAGAACAATTAACGGTAACAGTGGTAGAACAATGGACGGTAACTGTGGTAGAACAATGAATGATGACAGTGGTAGAACAATGAATGGTAACTGTGGTAGAACAGTGAATGATAACAGTGGTAGAACAGTCTGGGATCCCCCAGCAGGCCGAGGCCATGTGTGTCTGACCATCCCTGTGGGGACAGTGGAGACCAAAGCTTTGTGTGCTGGAATATTTCATTCCTCCTCACATCTGTTCGCCCCAACTTATTCCAAATGAGAATGGAGTTAATATCTATAACGGCAAGCAAAAATCTGACTTTTCCAAAACTGTCTGTCCAAAAGATTCAGCTCTGTCCCTTCCGATGAGCTTTTTGGTTGTCATCCTGACAGTCTGCTGTAAAACGATGGGAAGACAAGACCGAGGCAGAAACCGCAGGGTGTAAATCATTCAGAGCCAGGTGATGTCTGTTAATGCCAAAGCGCTCAGAGGACCCAGAGAAGAGTGAGAAGTGAATTCAAGCCTTGCCAGGACATCCCGATGGGGGGTGACGGTGTGCCCATCAGTGGGTCCCTGTCCCCAGGAGCTCAGATGTGTCCCCACCAGCAACGTGTCCCCACCAGCAGTGTGTCCCCATCAGCAATGTGTCCCCATCAGCAATGTGTCCCCAGCAGCAACGTGTCCCCAGCAGCAGCAGGTCCGGTGTCTCCAGACCATCTCCTGGGGGTCTCCTGGCGGAGCCCCCGCGGGGCCACGCTCCCCGGTCCGGCACAAACGGGTGCGTTATGGCTTTGTTATGCTAATGTCCCAGCACTGCACAATTTAAATAGCACTTCCAGAAAAATTAAGTATGTTCATTGACACAGTGAAATGTTTTCACCCTCCATGTAACCTTCACAGTTTCTGTACAAAATCTATCAGTCAGTAAACTATTCATCTGCGAATGCTTACCAATTATTATGCTAATGCATTACAATACATTACAGTGAATTCTTTTTAAATGCCAGGAAATGCAGCTGTCTGGCAACCCACCTCGCCTGTATTATGGAGCTATCGATAAACAACATAGCATTTGCAACTGGATTTTGACTGCTTTGTCGGAACTATGCAAAAGAATTCTAATCATTTAATCCTGTGGAGGAATTTGGAAATTGAAGTGGTGTGATGTATTCTCCATGCAGCGGCCTCCAGAGCGGCACATACACACAGAGGGATAGTAACTTAGGCTGGTACCTATAGACTGCAATTGGAGCTATAAGGCTGTACATGAGTACAGCATAGTAATAGTTCACACCGAGATGATCCCTTCCACAGATCACAGGGACCAAAAGGAGCTCATTCTGAATTGCAGAGGAACGATACGATAAAAATCCCAATTTATTATCCAGAATTAATATTTCTTGGTGAAAAGAAGGAGCTGCTTGGTATGTGAAATCTCACTGCGTGTTTAACGCGCTGCGTGTGCGTGCAGAACCGCGGCCGGTGCCGGCGTTCGCTGTCCCGGCAGCGCCCTGTGCGGATCCGCGGCTGCGGGACGCTGCTGCGTGTGCTGACGGAGATGTACGTACTCGGTATTTTTAACCGTTTGCCATTGCATAATGCTTTCCTGAACTCATTTATTCCTCTGGAGAGTATTGGTGAGGGACCGTGTGTAAAACACTTACTGGCCGCGAGGCTGTCCCTTTGCTGGACTGGCCGCTGTGGCTCAGAAGCTGCTTTGCCCCCTTGCTTTAGGGCGAGTTGTCTCGCTGTGGCGGATGTTTGGGCATTTTTAATGGAAAAATGCAAAGAAAAAGCAATGCAGCCAGAGGCACCCGTCAAAACGGCTCTAGTTCCCGTATTTGTCTTTTCTCAGAAGCTAATATCCATGAATTTGGTTATTAGAGTCATAATGTTATAATTATTTCATTTAATACTCTAATTATCCCTTGTGATTAATCCTGGCCATAACAGAAATGTCTGTGGGTCTGGAAGGCATGTTCCAATAGATTTGGCATTAGGAATGTTAATTTGAGTTAACAGCTCTGATAGCTAGAGGAAGAGAAACCAAGAAGCCAAGAGGACCTGCAGCTCTGAGCAAGCGCGGGGTCTTTCCTGCCTGGTTCTGTTTGTAACTGGGCCACTGAGCCCGAGTTTTGCTGGCGTGGGGTCTGGGACCTGGGGTAGCGCTGGGCCGGGGTCCGTTTTAGGTGGATTTAGGTGGATTTAGCGCAAAGCTGGCACTTTGGCCAGGCAGTGTTTCGATGTGTGTTCGAGAGCTGACTTGCTACCCTGTTTCCCCTTATTTTCAGCCGCAAAGTCACATTCAAAGAAGGTATCTTAAATTATTAAGTGTCTTCCGTGCCTGTGCCAGCAGCCCCAGCGTGGCCAAGCTGCGAGCAGGAGAGCAAAAGCTTCTTCTGAGGCTCCATTCTTCAGGTCCAAGGACCTTGGTGAAGGAGCTTTGTAACCGTGAGATACACATTGGCTGCTACATGCGCAAAAATCTATCTATACACCTTCACACTGTGGTTTACTGAGCTGAAAAATTGCTGAAAAATCAGCACTAAAGCCAGCACTAAGTCTGGTTTTGCTACTTCTTGCTTCTTTCCCGGTCAAGTGTGCACTCACATGCACACCCAGACTCACACGTGCCCTCGAAACTTTGCGTGGCTGCCTCCAGGGACCGGCCGTCTGCACCTTTATGTACAGAGAAAGGAAACGTATGGACAAAGGGAGCCTGTGCTCAAAGGGACCTGTGGACCACCTGGCTGTGATCTCTGGAGAAAGGCTTTTCCTATAAGCCCTTTGAGCAGCATCGTGTCACAAAGAGCCGCCGGTATCTTGTGCAAAGCGAGGAGGGGCTGGCCGAGAGCTGCTTTGTTTTGTGATGCAAGTTACCGGTGACAAACAAATTACCCAAATTAACTAAACGGTGTAAACCACCTGCGTACACAAACTCACTTTTCCTTCAAACAAAGGAGCACCTGGCAGTGCCAGCCTTCCAGGGGTTTGCAAACGCTGCTCTGTAAATATTTCTTCAGGTGCTCTCAAACATTTGCAGGTTGGCTTCTGTAAAGCAAGGGGCTCAGGTGCTGCAGGGATGGAGCTGGCTGGCTCATTTTAGGTGCTGCCATGTGAAAGAAGAGCCAAATGTGGCACAGCCCAGCGCGGCAGAACCTCCCGAGGGCTCCTGTGCACCCAAACGGCTGAGGGCAAACGGCATCGCCCCGGGGCTGCCGTGGAGATTAATGTTACCTGGCTTCTCCCCTGCCAGTCCATCACCCACATGTTTGCTCCCAGCTTAGTTCCCCTTGTAGTAAGTCCCCAGAGACTGGGTTTGCCCTGCTGGCTGCACTGGGACTGAGTGCCTGGTGGGGTTGGTGCCATGGCCAGTGCTGCTGACCTTCCCCTGCCCACCGCCTGCAGCATCTCAGCTCTTGGGGGGTTTCCAAGTCCACCCACCTCTCGTAGACAAGTGTTGCTGTGCAGGGAGCACTGTGAGCCCGGCGGCCATGCCCCTGGCTGCGGTGCCGTCTCCTCGTTAGCACAGCCAGAGCCCATTAGCAAGCCAGAAAGAGATCCAGATGTTGAGCAGCTGCGGAGCCGCAGGAGGCAGAGGGCAGGCTGGGTGGGAAGAGGCTCTTCAGTAAGAACAAACGGGCGGATTCTTGTCCCTTCCCATTTGCATTTTGCACGCTCCCAAGGTGGCTGCCAGGGGCTGCAGCGGAGCCGCGGCCTTCAGCTGTCAGAACGATGATCTCGATTCCCCTGAAAAGTTCACGTCCGACGGAATCGTCCCGCCGGGCCGTCTCGGGTGTGCGCGGGCTCGTGGCGACGCCGCGGGAGCAGGGAGGGACGGGGACGCACGTGCTGCGAGACGCTGGTCAGATGGAGCCACGCTCCATGTCCAGGAGGAGCGAACCTCGTCCTCCGTCAGCAGAACCAGCCCCCAGACCGCCTGATAAAAGCTTTTGGGGTTTTATTATGGAAAGGAACATGCTGCAAGGACTTGGCTCTGTACCGGGAAACCCCCGTCCAAACTCAGTGTCCTCCTGGAGACACCTCCTAGGAGAAGGTTGCTCAGCCTGGAGCTGCGGGACGGGCGGCGGGAGCTGGAGGTTCAGGGGCCGGCCCCACGGCCACTCCTGCCCTAATTTGATTAACGAGCACACTCGACTCGGCTCCAGCGCGAGTCCCGTTCACAGAGCAGCGACTGTCAGTGAAGCCAAGTCTCCTCTTCCCCTGGCTCCGGCAGCCGATTACTCATTTCCAGTGCAACAGTCTGTTCTTAATTTGGCGGTTAGGAGGTTGTTGGAGGAAATAATGCAGCAATGTCCTCTTAGTGGGAGTCTCAAAACCAATATTCTAAGAGACGGGAGGAAATTAATGCGAAAATGTGGTGTTTACAGGCCCTGTCACTGCCCATGCTTGAAGGACTGACTGTTAACACCTGGGCGGTAACAAGATCTTTCTCTAAAGGTTTTTTATAAGGCATCAAGGATGATATTGAAGAGCATGGAAATAATCTGATTAATATGATGTCTCCTTGAAACATGTGAGGTGCTGCTTTTACTGCAGTGTACTTGTCGTCACAAAGTGCAGAACAACACAAAACGCAGAGATCCTCACTATATGGAATATCGAGGCCATAAAACCCAACGATAAAGTTAAATAATTTACCATAAATATCTAAAGCTCTCAAATTATTCTCTCCATTAACAGCCTATGTTTAAAATGATCTTTGCATTCACCATGTCACAGATGGCAACATCAGACAAGAGAGTCCTTGACAAAATCTCGCTGTAATTATTCTTTCCACAGCTGCAGTTATTTTAATGCCTTTTCAGTTAAGCTGAAAGAGACGCACACATTTTATAAATAAGGGCTTTTAACCAGTTTGACAATGAAGCATTTGAAACGTACGGTGCGAAAAAAACAACCCAAAAACTTTCACTGCGTCTTGAAACCTGGGGGAGCGACTGCGGGAACCCGGAGCAGGAAGGCGACTCTTCTTTCTACAGCAACGTTTAGCAATTAAAGCTGAAACTACGTTGATTGTGTTGCTGTTCCCACAACTTTCGGAGCCGCTCAGACACCCCCTGATGCTGGTTGTCGTGATTTTCGTCCGCGCGGAGGAGTGGGGGGTTTGGGACAGCTCGGAAACCGTGAGCCAAAGCACCAGGGTTTGGTTCCTACAGGAGTTGGCGGCAGTTTGGCAGAGCTCGCTGTGACCTTCACTCCTGCTTCTCCATCTCTCGAAAGCCCTCGAAACACCTAAATCTATGTTTTAGCAGCCTGAATAAGCTGCCATATTTTTTAAAGCTCCAAACACTCAACGGCTCTTGTGAAAAACAAAAGAAGCTGGATCCTCTTTAAGTGAAGTTCGAGTTGCAGCTGCTTTTCCCTCCCCCGCTTTAAGCTGCCTGTTAGTCTAAGAAAACGCGTGGAGCCCCAACTCAAATGAGGGTGGTTGTACTGGGAGGGTATTTTCCCATTTAAACCAAATAAAGAAAAAGGAAAGACCGGCAGATCGGTGGGAGGTTTTCAAAGTGATGCACAAAGAAGGCGTCGTGGTCCCCGGCGCTCGCAGACTGGGGAAGCCTGATTAATGAAGGTTATTGCCGGGGAGGCCTGGCTTTTATGCTCAACGCTGAAAGGCACCAATCCTCAAAGCATTCAGCATTACACAATAACAGATTGTGTGCAGTTAGCCCTACAAAACAAACGTGCTCTCTTTTATGTAAGATTATAGAGCATCCATCAGTGGCTGGCATGAAATACCACACAGCACCAGTGTATGTAATTAGCAATACGTGAAGTCTAAACATTATTTTAAAGGAGCTGGGACAACAACAACAAAAAGGGAGGGGATGTTCACATCTCCCTCTCCCTCGGAAGCGTCTGTTCTGCCCTGACCCAGGTCCCCGGAGCACAGGCCCCTCCGGGACGGGCACTTCCCCAAATCTTGCTCCCGCATCACCCAGCCCCATTGCTGGGATGCGGCCGCCTTGGTCACCGCACCCGGGACAGGGACCATTCCCTGCCAAAACCTCCGCTGAGCCTCTCAGGAGATCTAGGCTGCAAATGAAATACAACGGTAGAGCCGAAATGGGGAAAATGGGGTTTTTTATGACATGCGGTGTGCACTGTGTTAATGGGCTGCTCATAAACCACGGCTTGCCTGGAAATCCTCTGCAAAACCCAGAGAGCTGCCACATCCCACATCTCTCTGTACTTATTTAATCTGCCTCCAAAAGGAAGTGAGGGCATCAATTCTCGCTTGGAGAAATGACACCGTGGCTGTAAATCCATTTGGTTTGCTCTGCGGTGACACTGTGGGGACCCGGCCGGTGGCCTGGGGAGCAGCGGCGCCGCACTGCCCACGGAGCGGTTGCTCTCATTTGCTCTCATTTGCTCTCATTTGCTGTCATTTGCTGTTTCTTGCATCCCCTCCACCAGATGCAAATGGGAACAGTATTTTCCCCAAGTATTTTGCCTGGGGCTGCCCGGGGTCTCTGTCAGAGCTGTGGCCTGACCTGAGGCTCCTGGATGCCAATCTCTTCTCCTGCCTTTTATTTTTGTGCAATTAAGAGCTATATTTAAGCACCTGAATAAACAAACAAACTTCATCCTTGAAACAGTCGAGCATACCTCGTGGGGTCCCCGTATTCCTCAGTTTTGAATCTCACGTTGATAATTAAAAGCAAAAAAAATCACTTATACAAATTACCATCACATCATGCTGTGGAGCCAGCACAAAGCTGTAGTCACTTCCTATTTCAAACATGCTCGAATTAAAGGGAGCTTGGATTATTATCGTCTTTCAAGAGATGCAGGGAGAAGGTCTCGGCTGGATGGCGAGCAGCTGTCATCAGACGGGTGTCCCGAGGGCTCCCGCAGCCTGGCACGGGCTGGATGATGACACAGCCCTGTCACTGTTTGCCAGTGTCACTGTTTGCCAGTGTCACGGCTCCCGATGGCAGAAGAGACCAGGGCAGAGCCGCTCAGAGCCGCCCGTGTTCCCAAAACCCCACACGGTATCTACAGGAAAGCAAGATGTGCGGTTCCAGCCACCCGGATGATAAAGAAAGGTCAATACTAACATGGCCATCTGGGCGGTCAAAGACATAATGCTAACCTAATTAGATCATAGCAAAATATAAAGGGCCTTGGACAGATTGTGTTGAAGTATGTTTCTCATAATTGTATAGAGTGATAGCCCGGACTCGTGAGAATGGTATCTCGGGCTGAATAACCACCCCCAAGCGCATGGGACGTGTGAATGTCCTTGGGCCTGGGCTGTGAATGAGTGGGAACATAACTGAAACGAACATAACACGAGTGTGGTGTGTTTTTAATAACAGTTATTGGAAAAACATCTTATATAACATCTTAGT
The DNA here is from genome assembly GCF_036013475.1 of Columba livia. Classification (NCBI taxonomy): domain Eukaryota; kingdom Metazoa; phylum Chordata; class Aves; order Columbiformes; family Columbidae; genus Columba; species Columba livia. The sequence continues at coordinate 2,266,922 of NC_088627.1, read as the reverse complement.
CTGGGATTTGCATCTGTAAATCCTATAAATGGTCAATGGAGAATAAAGAACCAGCCCAGCCCAGCTCTCTGCTCTGCCAGGCTCTGCGCTTCTCTCCAGACCAAGATCTCTGTGCGTGCATCATGTCTGCGTCCCGCCGTGTGTCGTTTCCCGTCGCTGCGGGTATCGTGGCCTCGGGGCAGCTTGGGGGCTGCTCCTTCGCACCAGGACTCGTGGCCCAGAGGGGCCGTGGAGCTGGTGGTGTCTCCTGCAGAGGAACGGCCGCGGCGTTCCCGTGGCTGCGATAAAGCCGGAGCTGCTGGAACCCGCTGCTGCTCCTGCCCAGGACCCTTGGCTGGAGCAGCCCTGGGAGCTCCAGCGTCCAGCAGCACAACGTGTCCGTGTCCTTTGTCCTTCCCCGCAGCCCCTGGGCTCCACTGACCCCGGCAGCGAAGTGTCCGGATGGGGAGGGACCTTCCAGCACATTCCAGCACCTTCATCCCTCCTCTGGTCCCTCCTCCTCCTCCCAGCCCCGCCGCACCCTCCGCGACCGGCGGCTGCTCCGCTGCCTTTGGCACCGACTCGCGCAGAATCCTTCATCGTATGGATCTGGCTGGGGAGCCAAATGATCGGGAGCTTATTATAGCCTCCTTTTTAATTAAGTGTCTCAAATAGGGCTTTAATTGGGATGTAATAGCACATGCTATTGTACATTAGTTAAATACCACGGGGTTATTAAGAGTATGTTTTTAAGGCTTTACAGTCCTATATTGAGTAAACAGTTGTTAAATTTCAATAAATAACTTTTAAAATCTACATTAAGTAAGCAGTTAAGCATATTTAGGATACTCGTGTTTTTCAGAATGTCTCCAGTCAGAGAGCCCTGGGTTGTAATCTCACTATTTCACCAGTTAAACGGGTTTGTGGCTGTTCATACCTATTGCTCAGCCTCGGTGCAGCGGTGTGGGCTGTTTCCATCCACACGCCGCAGTCCTGCAGCCCTCAGCATTGCAACGGCCCCGAGGAGCGGGGACAGCGCTCAGCCTCATTTTACAAGCGCAGCATTAAGGCACAGAAGAGCAAAGTCATTTGTTCAAAGCCACGCGGGGAGTCTGTGGCAAAGAAGAACAGGAGCTAACGAAAGATCAAAAAATACTTCTCTAAAAATAAGGCTTTGAAAATCTCTAAAGGAATTGTGGCTCTAACAAATGGCTTTATTACGATCAAAAGTGCAGTTAGTCGTGTGATGCTTTTTTGTCACGGACGTTGGTAATGAACATACAGATGTCCCACAATCTACTGAACGTTTCTGTCCCTTTGCTGCTTGTGCGTAGGGAATCCCAGATGGGGGTGACAGGCTCTGGGAGGGACAATAGGTGGCTTGTCCCCATGCTGTGACCGGGCTTGTGCCAGGAGGGTCTTTCTAAGACGGCACATCAGGAGCGAGGTGTAATCACCCCGGTAACCATGGCAGTGAATAATTTAGGACTCACTTAACCTTCATATTAAGGCTGATCTTGCACTTCCCGCTGCTCTCTGCAGCCGTCGTTCTTACAATGAATTATCAGCGTCTCCGAGGGGTAACCGGGTAAGCGGCTGCTGTTCGGGAACCGGCGCCCGCGGCACCGAGTGACACTCGGAGGAGAGAACGTGGAGAGGAGGCTCCTCGGGAGGGTGCGAGCAGGGACCGGGATGGGGACAGGGACTGGGATGGGGACAGGGGCCGGGATGGGGACAGGGGACAGGGGACAGGGGACAGGGACAGGGATGGAGACAGGGACAGGGACAGGGACAGGGACAGGGACAGGGACAGGGACAGGGACAGGGACAGGAACAGCGACAGGGACAGGGGCAGGGACAGGGACAGGGGCAGGAACCAGACAGGAATGAGGACATGGTTGGGGACAGGGACAAGGACAGGAATGGGGACAGGAGTGGAAACAGGGACAAGGGCAGCGATGGAATCTGAATCCAAACGCTCCTTTCTGGAGTCACTCCCATTACTCCGCACTGCTGAACAGGTGACACTAATGAAGAAGCCAAAAAGTGAGGAATCTTCAAGCAGGTGCACTGTCAAATTAACGAGGAGCTGCTGAGGAACACAAATAATCCGTGCTCCCCATTCGAGCTGGTCAGCGGTGCCGAGGAAAACCTGCCCAGGCTCCACCAGCCACCCTCCCTTTGAAATCCATCACGGGCAGGTAGTTTCTGACAGCTGGAATCCAGGGATGGTTAACCCTCTAACACCCAGGCTATTTAGAAATAATTATTGTTGTTATAAATCAAAAACAATGGCTTAACTGGTCACGAAAATGTATATATAAAAAAAACAAAGTGAAGCGGCGTGGCCACAAAGGAAAAATCATTAGCTCCCTAGTGGGTTTACAAGTAATTTGCTAGCAATAAAAATGCAAAACCACATTTTGGTGTGTGATGATCATATATAATCCTTGGACAAGAATTCTTTCCAGGACTCACAAGTCCACTCCCTTAATGGCAAGTTTTATTACCCTGGTTTCTCTGTGTTTCCTTTCAAAATGCTGCTGTCATAACAATTTACGAATTACAGTCCCGTTGGCATAAACTTTCATAATTCATATGGAAATAGGTTTCCTCACAAACACTCACAAAGCACAAGGAGTCACGTAACCACGAAGAATGACCTTAATAATGCAGTCAAAAAATATAGATCAGACTCCTGGGCCAGGACTAAATATAGACGGTCACCAGGTTGGGGGAGAATCTCCTGGGTGAACTCGTGCGAGCGGGGTCAGGGTGGTTGCTGGGCTGTCAGCCGCTGTCCCCACTGCTGTCACCCGGGCTGGTGGCACCTCGCAGCTTCTTTGGGAAGCCAGGAACACAGCTTGCTCAAGATTTTAACTGTGCTGCTTTATTCCCTGCACTTGTGAGGCCAGCAGGTGAGGAGTGGGGTTCAGCGTCCCCAGGAAGGGGCTGGGATGGGGATGATGGCTTGGGCACAGCCATGGGGCAGGTGGCATCTGCTGGGGTAACCTGACCACGATGGGACCCTGGGGTGGCTTGTGGTCACATATGCCATGTTAACCTGACCGCGATGGGACCCTGGGGTGGCTCGTGGTCACATATGCCATGTTAACCTGACCGCGATGGGACCCTGGGGTGGCTCATGGTGACATATGCCATGTTAACCTGACCACGATGGGACCCTGGGGTGGTTCATGGTGACATATGCCATGTTAACCTGACCACGATGGGACCCTGGGGTGGCTCATGGTGACATATGCCATGTTAACCTGACCACGATGGGACCCTGGGGTGGCTCGTGGTCACATATGCCATGTTAACCTGACCGCGATGGGACCCTGGGGTGGCTCAGGGTGACATATGCCATGTTAACCTGACCACGATGGGACCCTGGGGTGGTTCATGGTGACATATGCCATGTTAACCTGACCGCGATGGGACCCTGGGGTGGCTCAGGGTGACATATGCCATGTTAACCTGACCACGATGGGACCCTGGGGTGGCTCGTGGCTGGTCCGTGTGGTTGTGTTGTTGTGTGGGGGATCCTTGGAGTAAGAGAGAAGGAAAGAGAGTGAAAGTTAAGTCCAAAGTACTAAAACTAAATGCGGATTGATAATGTAAAGATAAGGATACGCAAATGAGGTTTTGTTCGTTAGTGTGCCGTTGCTCTTCCTCTAATTGGAGGAAAGGGATCCAGCGCCTGAAATTGCCACACTTAATGCATAAAGTGACACTGCAGACAAAATATTTCATGTTTTTCCTCAAAAAACCACCACGCATTAATGTGTAAGAACATTAAGTAAATATGGATATAGCTGTCTTTCTGCTGATCAGTGTATAAATAGATGGGCACGTGTACAAAGTCAGTTTTGTCTATTGAAGCCCCGGGACTGGCGGTAGCTGCTGGAAAAGCCCGGGATTGTTGATATTCAACACTTTTATTTATAACTTTAATCTTAAGTGAAGCTGATAATCTGTGCAAAGACAAGTCTATGTTTTAAAAAATGTTCCTGGCTTATCTGAGATCGTGTCCCAGGCTTTCTGGGCAACCCTTTCCCATGATGTACACGAACAGGAAAAGAAGCTAAAGATCCTGTTTCCATTCAAATATTACGAGCTGAGCCTGGATATCACCCTGGAGCGAAACGTCCAAGGACTCATTCTGAATTTCTTCTAAGTAAAGATGACAAAACCCGATCTTGCAGAAATAAAAATCCGTAAGGAGAAAAGTGCATAAAATGAGGAAGAAAATGGTTTTCTTTCCCTATAAAGGAAGAACAGATCTTTAAGATTTTATAGAGCAGAAATTTAAACCAAGAACCTCCTTTTTACAGGTCCCTGTTTCAGCTTCAAATGGTAATAGCATTGCTGCAAAAGAAATTGCCTAGTGATGGCATCCGGAGCTGCGGGAGCTCCGCTGCAGAACTGGGGTGCAGGGGACAGGGATGAGGACTTGGGGGGTTTCCTGTGGCTTCTTCTCTCCCAAAGGGTGGCTTTGGGAGCTCCTTGTGGGGTGGGTGACATCGCCATGAGGGGACACGAGCTGCCGCTGCCCTGGCTCTGCCCCATCTCCAGACTTCCCGTCTCCAGTTAAGTTTTCAGCTCCTGATGAGGCGGTTCAAGTCAGGAGAACCCTGTCTCGGTGCCAGGCACTTAGAACTGAAAGTAATTAAGGGAGAAATCTTTTCCTGCAACAGAAAGTACTGGGCATGTGGAGATAGCATAATAATCAGCGTTTCCGCCGTCCGTAAGCCCGCAAAACAAATTGGATTTTGAATGAAGCACATGGAGCGGTGACCTATGTATAAAACTTATCTTGACCTCAAAAAGTAATGACGTTTTGTCTCCAGTTCTGCTGCTAATTACAGATGCTGAATTCTGAATGTTCACGTTTGAGGGCTCCCTGCTCGGGTGTTCGAGATGTCTGACAGCAGCGTGGTGCGCTGGAGTTCGTGTCTTTGAGGGACAGTCCCTTGCTGCAGGTCCAGCCCTGTTCTCGGGCAGTTTCTGCCCAGCTCAGACTTTGGACTCAGCTCTTCTTCCTCACCTGAACTATCTGTAAGCTCCAGATTTGGTAATTTGGACTCCTGTTAGTTCTTCCCATGGTTAATTCTCTAGATGAGCCCTTGGGGCCCGTGTCCCAAAGGCCATTTAGAAGCATTTAAACAGCCTGTAACACAAAGCAGAGCGAGCGAGCAGGGCAAGAGTGACCTGAAGCGTGATTTGCAGGGAATGTCGACTTCTCTCATAAACAGCAGAGACACGGTGGGATGATTATCCACCCAGATTTATCTCTGCAGCTCCGTGTGGATCCTTCTGCGCTTAAAAATGTCTCACTGCCCTTTGCATTATTGCATTGCCCTTTACATTCATACCGCATAAACCTCTCAAGTACCGTAAAACTTACAAGGTGTAATATAATGTCGTGGTTTTCTTTTATACACCATAAACAAAAGTCACTGAGAAAGCAGCACGGAAAGGGAGACGTTATTTGGCCTGACAATGATACAGGATGAAAATATATATACAAGTACACACACATACACTCTTACACACTTAAAATCCCAAGCTGGATTGATTATCTGACGTTGATGGATCACCTCAATGTATTACATAGATAAGAAAATTGATTATTCAATAAATTGCTGTCTGCACTAAGAATCCAGTGTTAAAGAAGAGGAAATATTATAAATCTGTCTCACATAGGCAAAGAAGCAGCTCCTACTTTTGAGGTTAATGGTGCTGTGAAGGAACAACAGCCCGTGTTCTGTGTGCGGGGGGACTGGGGCCCTGCCCGGAGCTGTGGGGCAGGGACCGTCCTGCACAGCTGCTCCGGGACTGCGGACGAAGGCGACTCCAGCCCGCCCAGGGATGGGAACACGGATGGGGACAGGGACAGGGACAAGGATGGGGACGGGGACAGGGACAGGGACAGGGACGAGGATGGGGACAGGGACAGGGATGGGAACAGGAACAGGGATGGGGACAGGGACAAGGATGGGGACAGGGACAGGGACAGGGACAAGGATGGGGATGGGGACAGGGACAGGGATGGGGACAGGGACAAGGACATGGACAGGGACAAAGATGGGGACAGGGACAAGGACGTGCACAGGGATGAGGACAGGGACAGGGACAAGGATGTGGACAGGGACAGGGACAGGGACAGGGACGGGGACGGGGACGGGGACGGGGACGGGGATGGGGATTGGGATGGGGATGGGGACAGGGAGCACCGGCATCTGGGGCGCACTGAGGGAGGGACCTGCCCGGCACCACCAGGCTCACAGACACCCAAGCGACGGGGTGTGCAGGGGAGTGAGAATGTCACGGGGATCGGAGCAAGAAAGGAGAACAAAGGAAAGTGGAAATGACAAATGGAATATCGAGGACCGCGAGAAACCATCCACCTCCGTGTCCCTCGGCGGGTCGGGCCAGTGGGTTTTCTGGGCCGGGCTTTGTCTCCTGTTTCTTTCTGGGTAGCAACTTCTGCTTCCCAAGGAGAGGAGCAGAACTAGATAAGTCAGAGGCTTTTAAAGAACTTGGGCGAAGCACGTCATTGAAATGCCTTATAGCAGTATTAATAAATAACAGCAAAAACTGAGCTAACAGACATGCTTTAGAATGGAAATATCTAGTGGCTGGATGCTTTCTCTGGGGAAGAGCATTTGAAACGGCCTGCGATAAACTTCTGTAGTAAGAATCCAGAGGAAAGAATACAAACATTCCTGCAAGTTACGACTACGATATTGCTGAGCTGAGTTAGTTCTAAAAGTCTCCAGGTCACATCCTGGTGCCATAATGTTGCTATGACTCTCAACACGGAACACAGCAACTGCCCCAAGTCAGGTGTTGGCAGCGACTGAAGCTGCTGCCAGATGTTATTTACTGCGTGTCCCGCGGGCCTGACGCTGCCCCAGGAGGCTGATACGGGAATGCGCTGGAAACTGCCTTCTTGCTCAAGGAACTGCGCTGTGCAGGAGGCAGAGACGGCGAGGAGAGCGTAACGGGTGCTGAGCTCGTCAGGGATGCTTTGTCTGTCATTGTCCAGCACGGAGCATGCAGACCCTGCTGATGGGGTCTGGATGTGTCTGCTGATGTGCAGCCCTGGCACACTGGCAGAACTTCATGTATAGAATAATGCAAATGGCTATAGAAACCATTAGGGAACGGTCTTGATCTGCTCTGATTTTTACTCAAAAATATCTACCAGCCACCCCTGTGCAGGATATGACAGATTACTAATTCCCCTCCAGCGAGGCATGAATCAGAGCGATTCAGACCGAGCAGCACCTGTTCGCTTGCAGAAAACCTTTTATTTAGCCGGCGGTGCAACACCCATCTTTGTTTCAGGCTCCAGACGCCACGGCGGTTCAGACACACGCCTTGTTCTTCTCTGGCGACTTACAGGCCAGCGCTCCATTCGGCCGCCGCGTGTGCAGCTCCCAGGTTAAACCCCGCTCTGCCCTTCCTGCCAAAATCCGTTCTCAGGTTCTCTATTAACCGTTTGCTGCATTGGTAACAAAATCAGCCCCATTTCTAACACTGAAGTGCTGCAGGAAGGGAACCCCCGGCCGGCGCCTGGGCAGGAATTGAAAATCACTGCTGGGACTTCCTCTGAGCACTTGGAATCACTGCAAAACTAACCAGCGAGTCTAACGCTTCAGTCCCGATAGACAGGCGTAACTCAGCTAAATTTGTGGGTTATACCAGATTTTATTTACTGCTTCATCTTGGGAGATAAGTAGGAGATGACAGCCATCTATTCATTAAAGCGGGGGAAAGCCGCCCACAGCCAGCGCTGGTTCCACCACACTCTTCCACATCTTTAATGGAATTCGGGTTTTCCAGCACCAGCTGTTATTTTAAGAACAGTTTATGTTCCTGTTCACCTGGGCGCTGGTGAGTTCAAAGAGCTGCTCTGGTCACCTCCCAGTCCCCAGGTTGAACAAAGGACGTGCTGCAGCAATCAAATGTCATTATGCGCTAATGAGTATCCAGTGGCCTCTTCCCGGTCCTTATTGGCCACGAGAGCAGCGTCACAACCCGACCTGCTGCAGTGGCACTAGCAAACGCTCCCGAAGTGGAGGCTTGCAGGCGTCAAGGATGGAAGGCTAATTGAAATCAATCTGTCTCAAAAGCCTTTGTAATGCGCTTAGTGCTGTAGTACCTGCGAGTCCGGGTGCCCCTTAGGGGGGATCCCTGGGTGCCCGGTTTCCGGAGGGATGAGCAAAGTGCAAAGCCCAATTGAACAATTTGTCTTTGTTTTGTTCTTTTGATATTAGCCACTTTATTTGCCTGCTTAAAAACTTCCCTGGACAGGGATGTTTCTCTGACTCAGTAACTACACAGACTAAACTCCTAATCCGAGGTGCAAATACTCAGTATTTTGGTGTACTCTTCAGACTTAGTGGGGCTGGAGCAAAAGGGCAGCCTGTACTTAGGGAGACACCACGCAGCCTGCAGGCTTTTTTTCCAGGTGGATGTGTCATTGCTGCATCAGTTTCTGTTGGGGTAAATCCAAAGGGCACAGGCGGGAGGAGCAGATGCCAGCTGCAAACCCCAGCTGCAAACCGCAGCTGCAATCCGCAGCTGCAAACCCCAGCTGCAAACCCCAGCTGCAAATCGCAGCTGCAAAACCACAGCTGCAAACCACAGCTGCAAACCGCAGCCGCAAACCACAGCTGCAAACCACAGCTGCAAAATCACAGCTGCAAACCGCAGCTGCAAACCACAGCTGCAAACCCCAGCTGCAAATCACAGCTGCAAACCGCAGCTGCAAACCACAGCTGCAAACCACAGCCCCGCTCCCCAAGCCACTGCAGACTGGGGGTTGCTGTGTGGCACTGCAGGTTGCCTCTGGCACCCAGGTGCCCCACAGCTCTCGCCAGCGGTGTTTGCAACCCAACCGGCATTTTCCTGATTGTCTTCCCTCCCAGCAATTCCGGAGCAGTCACATCCCTGTTTGTGTGTTCATGCACAAGCTGGAGTCTCTAAGGGGCACCGGAGCCCCCAGAATTCACGGGTGGAGCGTCGGGATCCCCCGTAGTCACTGCAAACATCTGCAGTCCCAGAAGTTCAGGTCTCACAGCTTTAAGACAAGCAGCTCCTCTCACTTCACGCCAGTTCCCTTTGGCAGCGTCACCACAGCACAGGTTTTATCCTCCCGTTCAGCCCTCAGCTCCTCTCCATCATTTCCCTCTCCCCTCACTTGCGTGTTGAGTTGTGGTGCTTTCAACTCGTTATCTGCCTTACCCAGAGACTTCCACCAGCCTGTCTTCTAAGTATGCAAAGAAAAAAGGAGTCTAGACACCGTCACATTAAACCTCCAGCCAAAATGAGGGAATGGAGATTGCACAGAAACGCAATACATTGGATTACAAGGCTTAACGCTTGCTACAAACAGACTGTGCAGTGTTGGGTTTTCTTTGATATTGTGTCGCCATGAGAGACTCCAGCGTCGCGGCTGTTCTGGCAGAGCTGGAGGCTGCGGGAGCGGCGCTGGAGCGGAGCAGTGCCCTCTGCCGAGCTGCTGCTCCGGCCGGCGTCCCACGGCACGCACGGAAACGCTGCGGTTCGCGTGAGATCCCTGATTGACTAACGCTGCCCGTCTGCGCCAGGGCAGCGCTTCATGGACCGGGACAGGAGAGACCCGGCTTTGCTGGAGGCTGAGTTACTTATAGCGCTGCTCTGTGCGTGGCTGCGGTGTGAAGGCTTTATGGAAACCTTTCCATAATATCCACCTCTGTTTAGCTGCTTCGACAAAACCATCCAGAGATGAATGAAGCGGCAGTGGTGGGTTTGCAGTTGCTGGTGGCAAAGCCCGAGGTGGCGGCGCAGCAAGAGCAGGCAGCTCATCACCGTGTCCTAGCGCAGGCAGAGCTGTCTGTCTGTCCCTGCACACAGAGCGGCTTGTCACTGTGTCCCCAGTGCAGACAGAGCTGTCTGTCTGTCCCTGCACACAGAGCGGCTCGTCACCATGTCCTGGCACAGACAGAGCTGTCTGTCTGTCCCTGCACACAGAGCAGCTCGTCACTGTGTCCTGGTGCCGGCAGAGCCGTCTGTCTGTCCCTGCACACACAGTCCACACCAGCTCCTTCCCCACTGGCAGAATGCGCTGCCTTTAACCCCGGGGGTGGGTGTGCTGCTGCCCATCAGGGGACGTCCCCTCGCTGAGGCCACCAGCACCAAGCAGGTCTGTCTATTTTGGCAGCGCTCCTGCCCCCGAGATGAATGAGGGTCTGCTTTTCTTCTGGTCTGTGGTTTGATCTTGATTTCCTGTATGAAGTTCTCAAGAGGATGCCAAGATCAAATAATTAGAGTATTCTGCGATAAAGAGGTAACATTGTTATTCAAATGTATTCAGAATTAATTTACCACCAAACAATTTACACTGCCACCCTTATATCCCGCTGAAATTACTAGAACACATTATCTGACACACAAAGCATCTCGTGACCTGAAATAACTTTATCAGCCGTTAAATGCTTGAGCAACGGGTGCATGCCCACAGAAATACCCACAGAAAGGCAGGAGAAGCCACAAAGGCAACAGAGGGGGTTAGGAACAGGGAAAACACAACAAACCCAAGCATACCGCTGTATTGCACCAGTGGAAATGCAGAGAGGGGGATCCTGCTGGCCCCGGCAGTGCGGGGGATTCTCATCTCGCACCCCCAGATGAGGTGGCATTGGAGCCAATGCAGGTTCACCCGGGTGGCCCAGCTCTGCTGCTGGTACCACACACTGGGGGCGCTGGGGGCACCAGGAGCACCGGGAGCACCAGGAGCACTGGGGGCACCGGGAGCACTGGGGGCACTGGGGGCACTGGAGGCACTGGGAGCACCGGAAGCACTGAGAGCACTGGGGGCACTGGAAGTACTGGGGGCACTGGGAGCACCGGGAGCACTGGGAGCATTGGGGGCACTGGGGCACTGGGGGCACTGGGAGCACTGGGAGCACTGGGAACACTGGGGGCACTGGGGCACTGGGAGCACTGGGAGCACTGGGAGCTGCCGGGGGGTCACTCCCCCAGTGGCCCCTCTCCCCCCACTGCCATCCAGCGCCAAACCCGTCACCAGGCTGGCGGTGCCAGGAACCCCTGGCGCTGCCGTTCTGAGGGTTCGCTCCCCGCATGCAGCCCTGTCCCCCCCAGCCTGCAAAACCTGCTCGTGCCTTTGTTTTTAAAAATAACACTTGCTTTGCAGAGTGTGGGAAGGTGATTTCAAAATAAAATCCCAGACAGGCATAATAAGCCTCAGAAAAGGCAATCACACAGAGGAGGAGAATTACCCACAGAATTTGTTTTCTGCTTATTTATATAAAATAATCAATGATTTTTTTTCCACACAGACTCCAATCCAATTTGATTGTCTTTTCTGTGTTACTTGCAAATCATACGAACGATCGATGCCCTGACCCCTTCTCTAGGCAAACACGGCTTAGAAAGAGACTAGAAGAAATACAATCCCATGGATTCCTCCGTGCAGGGCTATTTGTTTAAAGGCTTAGCTGGGGCCCGATCCTGCTCACAACACCTCAGTGATACAAGACTGTGACTGTCAGACATGCTTGAAGTATAATTATTGCCACAAATATCAGCGGGAATATAACCTTATTAAAAAAAAAAAACAACCAAAACAAAACCAAACCACAAACCAGAATAAAAGCAAGAATGTAGAGGTGAAGGTGATTCCTGTGAAAGGTAGAACATGAGCTGAAGGTCCCCCCGGCACAAGGGAGGGACGAGGTGAGCGTGCAGCCCAGTTTGGGGGGACCTGGGTGTGTGGGGCCCTCCTGTCACCCCCAGCACTGGGGACAGACTCCCCCCCCTGCTCTGCCCCCCAAGCAGCGCTGCCCATGGGGGTGACAGCAGCGGGACCGCGGTTTTGGCGTCATCTCCTCAGCAGCACCGGAATACAAACAAACCCTCTAATGCACAAACGCAAGGGCTGGGATTAGATTGACGGCGCCCGTAGTCTGTTTTTTACAATTCCTTATTAATCTCAAACCGTTGGCATCCATCTGATCGGCACGTAGATCTCGCTAACACGTCATCCATCAAAATAATCACTCCGAGTCGTGTCTGATGGTGCTTCAGCAAAGCGCGGCGATGGAGACCGGTGTGCTGCGGAGCAGCAGGCGCTGGTCCCGGTCAGCCCTGGCTTTGGCAGCGCCGGGGCCACCGGGCTCCACAAAATGGCATCAGGCTCTCGCCTGTTGCTGGAAAAGGTGCTACTACTGCTCGTTAATCTAGGAGAAAGGTTATAGAAATAGGCTGTCAATGGGAGCTTAATCATCTTGCTGCTTTTACTGTGTGAGGGGCATGGGTTTGGGAATACTGAGCTGCTCGGTGCAGCGCTTACTAACAGGTGTAACCTCAGCGATCCCATGGCGGCATCACACAGGGTGTAAACATGGAGTAACTCCATTGCACCGCTACCTTTATCTGTCTTTGTAGCAGCAAAGCTCGCAGCCGAATCGAGCACCTTGAGCCTGCAGCAGATCTTTCTGATAGAGCATTTTCAAATATTTAACAGATTGCATAATAATCCAACAGCTGTTGAAAAAGCTTCAGATGCAAACTCCTACTTAATAAAGAAAAATCCAGCAATAAGGCAGAGATGTTCTTTGTACCTGTATATGTGTGGATTATGTTTAGATGTGTAGATTAAATATTTATATTTTACTCAGGGGAGAAAGAGCGCTTTTGGCTTTTCCTTCCCTTTCTTAGATATCTCCCCCTGTATTTATTTTAGTAGTCAGCTTCATAGGAAAAGAAGAGAGCTTTGAGAAGTTGCCTGTTTTCTCTCTGGCTTGATTTTCATTTCTAAAACAATACTTACTTAAGTGTTCTGCGCTTCCTGGCATAACCTAATAATTAAAAGAATCACTTGAAAGCCAGGGCAGCTTTGCACAAATTAATGCAGGGGGTAAAAGCTGCAATTTTCCAGCGGGCTGAAAAAAGGACAAAATTACGCCAGCTTTAGCAGAGAGCGAAGGGAAACACCCGTCTCCCTGCAGCCCCGTTTGAAGCCTTTTTCTGATCTGGAGGTTTCTTATTTTACTGACAAAGAAAAAGGCTGAACCAGGTGCTGAACGTCGGGGTGTTTCTCAGCAATTAAAGCAAGGCCGTTCTGCGGAAGGCGCAGCAGCGCTCCCACCTTCTGCGTCTAGAAAACCCGGGTGCAGCACCAGGGAGGCGCTGGGCGTGGGGCTGGACATCCACGGACCCGCGGGGATGCTCCTGGCTGGGATGGCGCCCCCGAGCTGGGCTGTGTCTGGGGACCCAGGCACCCCCAGCCCGGACCCCACCAGTGCCCACCACAGCAGCCCACGCAGCATCGGCCCCGCTGCTGCTAAGCCAAAGCAGGTGGAGCTGCCAGGGTAGGTCCCCCCTGGGGACACCCCACCTGCAGCAGGACCCCCCCGGGGACACTCCAACTGCCGCGGGACCCTCCGGCACACCACCAGTGTTCCCAGTGGGGATCTATGCCCTGGAACCCGTTGGGAAGAGAAGCGCTGCCGCGGCGCTGCGGAGCTCTCGCCAGGGACAGGCTGTGACGGATGGGGGGGGACAGCGGGGACACCTCCTCCCTGCTGGCAGCAGCACCCGGAGCTTTCCTGGGAGGGGGTTTCTGTGGCGCAAAACATTTCCAGCTGCTCGGGGCTGTGGCCGAGCATACCAAGCAGCTTGGCTCTAGCAAAAGTTCAGCAGCCGCCAGGGCCCAGGCCCCAGCGGTGGGTCCATTAACCTTTTCCACCAGCATTTCTGGCACTGCAACGGGCACAGAACCACGGCTGCCTGGAGAGCCCGGCCGCAGGAGTCCAGCGGAGAGCAGATGTTCACCCTGCAGGAATCGGCCGTGACACGCTCTGGCCGCACAGTCGCTCAAAACTGTTCTGGAGGTGACGGTGCTTCTCTTCAGAACGCAGCTGCCCCTCCGGAGCAGCGTTTTCCCCATACTGCCTTTCACATTGCTGCTGTGCAATTGCACTGGGATAAATAAAACCCTTTTTTTCCATTTCAAAATATTCACAAATCTATTCTGTTTTCACTACTTTCTCTGGGTTAGAATCCAGTTCTTGAAAACACAAGTAAATCTCTCCTTAGAATATTTACTGGGCAGACAGCAAATCCCTGGGAATGTGTACCGGTGGCAAAGTACATGGGATGTAACAGGAAACCAGCACCATTCTCTCACTGACACGCTTAAAACAAGTATCTTGTTTAATTAGAAAAAGAAGGATTGTAGACTCTTTCCCAAGCTGTTATCTGTGCAATTACTTTATGTAACATTATTAAAAATTAATTTTCCCCACAACCTCCGCAATTTAACGAACACGCCTGGCCCTTAGCAGCGGCTGCAGCATAACCAGCCCGCGGGCATCCTCCGGGCTGCAGGGCTCGGTGCCACTGCCCCCGGCTGCCTCTCCCTGCTGCTGGGCATGGCTGGCCTGGGCTCCGAGCCCCCTGCACAGCACCCTATTGCACCAGACTCAGCACCTCTCCTTGCACCGCTATGCACTGGGCACTGCAGCCCCCCCTCCGGGGGCAGGCCATCCCCTTCTCCAGGGGCAGAGCAGCCCGACTCGCACCGGGCACCACAGTCCTTCCAGCAGCAGGCTTGGCACCCCCCTCTCCAGGGGCACAGCATCCCCTCTCCAGGGGTACAGCATCCCCCTAAACAGGGGTACAGCATCCCCCTAAACAGGGTACAGCATCTCCCCTCTCTGCGGGCACAGCATCTCCCTCTCCAGGGGCAAAGCATCCCCCTGTCCAGGCGTACAGCATCTCGTCTCTCCGGAGGCACAGCATCTCCTGTCTCCCGGGGTACAGCATCCCCCTCTCCAGGGGCAGAGCACCCTCCATCTCCAAGAGCACGGCATCCCCCCTCTCCGGAGGCTCAGCACCCCCTCTCCGCTTTGCACCGTGCCCAGCACCCTCATTGCACCGTGCCCAGGGCGGCTGCTCGCACCGGGCGCGCTACCCCCGTGGCAGCGGCACGGCACCGCTCCGCCCCGGGACACGGCACCGCTCCGTGCCGGGACACAGCTCCTCACCGGGACGCGGCACCGCTCCGCCGCGGGACACAGCTCCGCAGCGCGCCCGGCCCCGCTCCGCGGCCGCGGGCACCGTCCTTCCCGTCCCCGGGCAGCGCATCCCCCGCCCCGGCACCGCGCCCCGACCTTGCCCCGCGGGGCCGGGCGGCCTTACCTATCCGGATGACATGCGGCATCCCGTGCGAGCACTGGCCCCAGAAGCCGCCGACCAGGAGCGCTGCCCAGTATTCCCAGAGCACGCCGCGGAGAGCCGGCCAGAGATGGGGCATCGTTGGGGAGGGCGCGGGCCCTACGGCCCCAGGGGCAGCGGGGCAGCGGGCGGCTGCTGCCCGGGGCTCAGGCGGAGCGGCCGGTCGGCGCCGAGGCCGGACCGCTCATGGCACATCTTAGTGCGGCCGCGCCGGCCCGTCCCGCGTGCCGAGCCGAGCCGATCCGTGCCACGCCGAGCCGAGCCGCGCCGGGCCGTGCGGTGCCGGTGCCGGTCGGGCGGCACCTGCGGAGCGGTGCCGGTGCGCCCGCAGGAGCGGCTCTGTCCCCTCCTACCGCTGATGCGCGCGGCTCGCGCAAAGCCCGGAGTGGAGCCCGCACACCCTCACACACCCTCACACACTGACACACACCGACACACGCTGACACACCGACACACACCCCCGACACACACCGGCACCGACGCGCTGTGCCCGCCCGCTCCCCCGGGGCGCGGGGCAGGAGGCGGCCGGGGAGCGGCGGCGCGGGGGCTCCGGCAGCTCCGGGGGTCCCTCTGCCCCGACGGCCCCCCCCGTCCCGGGGAACCCAGTGTCCTCTATGTCCCCTGTGTTCCCGACAGCCCCTCCATCGGGCTCCGGGTGAGGCGGAGCAGCATCGCTCGGGCCGGGATACCGGGGATGGGGCCGGTACCGGGGGTCGGGGCTGCTGGAGTTGGCGGTACCAAGCGGGCGCCAAGCCCGGGCTGCGCAGCCGGGAGTTTAATGACCGTGGTGACAGAGACAAAGGGCTGCACATGCAGCAGATAAGTAGCTGCTTTGTCAACTTGCTGGGCTAGGCTGGGGTGAATTTATTTTTTCTCATTTAAATAATTTGATCTATTCCATCATTTCCAATCGCTCCCATTTGCCAGCTGTCTGCTAACTACATCGCCTGGAACATCTGAAGAGCAAATCTTTAATTTTCTTACAAACATACTATTACTTCATATCTGTCCATCCTTTTAATTTTCCTTGTCCGCCGCTTTCCCCAGCAGCGAGCTCGGCGTGCTCAGCGCTGGGAGAAAAGCCGATCGCTGTCCTGCGCTCGAGCGACTCGGAGCAGCCTCCGTTCGCCTGACTGTGTGAACTGGCGGGGGGGACATACGCGAATCGTTATCGGTCTAAAACCCGAAGGAAAGTTCCTGGGTGTTGCGTGTGACAGCGGAGAGCGGGCGCAGCGGCTGCCGCAGTGAGGCAGACCTGCGGGGCTGGGGGTTCCCTGCGTGCCCGTGGCAGCGGGGGGATTGGCCAGGGTGTCTGCCAGCTGTCATCATCACGGAATGGTGAGGAGAAGCTGGGAGAGCCTCTGGGGATCTGCACGCCCACGGCAGCACCAACCCCTCCTGCAGATGCTGGTGTAACTCTTGTCGAAGCCCCCCCGGGCGCTCGAGGCCGCGGTTTAGCTTGTGTGGGGTGATGGGAAGGTGCCCCTGAGCACAGCCTGGGCTCTCAGCATCATGCCGTGGTGGAGGAGGCTTCTTCTTCCTCCTTCCTAAGAGTCAGGCCAGGAGGCGCAGGCACGCAGCATCCTCAGAGCGCCGTGCAGAAATGCGCTCTCTGGGGTCTGTTCTGTTCGGTGTGGGCAGACGGCCCCACGTCCAGCGGGAAATCTTACCCGTGTCAAGGACACTTATGGAAAAGGGTCTCTCATGTTAAGGATATTTTTATCCCTCCTGACACCGAAAAGCATGAGATTTAGCAAAAGGGCATGGAAGAATTTTTCTTTACTTATTGCTTAAATGAAGGACAGCTGTTTCTGTGAACTTGTTATAAGATTAAATGTCACAACCTGGTGAGTCTTTGCACCTGGAGATAAAAAAGCCCCACAAACCTATTGGGAGGGAAAGGCTAGAAAGGGCTCTTTCTTCTGTGTCTGTTCTTTACTCTTTGCAGACTCCAGCATGTAGAGAAGTGGGTCTGATTTTCAGTAACTTGGGATAAGAGGCTGAGGTTTTGTGGACTATTTAAATTAAAATGTATCCAGGATGATATATTCTGTTGGTTCATTAGTATCAGGATGTTGCTTCTTGCCTTTTTGCTGGCACCAGGTTTCAGCCTCTGGATCCTACCAGCACAAATAGCTTATTTCTTATTTGGTTGGGATCTGATGGGTTCTTGGAGGTCATGAATAGTGCACAGCGGGTTTGTAGGTCAGAGGAAGAAGCCTGTGCTGCTCAGGAAGGCAGGACGATGGTTTACCTGAAGCTGGATGGCAGAGCAAGCGCGGTGTGCCCGGGCAGGGGTGCGCGCTGTGCCTGGGGGTTGCTCGGGGCTGCCGTGGCCTTTCCTGCCACAGCAATGGAGCCGTGCAGCAAAACCACGGCTCGTGGCTCTGTGTCCCTTCCTGTGCGCGGTCCCCAGCCCAGTCCCTCGGCAGCGCTCCGCTCTCCAAGGGCACCCCAGGCCTGCCCCATGTCCTGATGAAAAAGAGGGATCATTTGGAAGCTGCTCTTAGATGTGGCACCGTGGTTGCCTTAGGTTGTTTTTCCGCCACCGCTGCGGGTGCCCTGCCCAGGCTCCACACCTGTGAGCAATGACCTGCAGGTTGGGCCACAGTGTCCCCAGCTGCGGCCAATTACAGCAAAGACAAAATGGATGGAAGAAAAGAAAATGCATCTGCAGGAGAAAGAGAGCGCTTTGTGGGACCAGAGCTCCAGCTCAGCGCTGCTGCCAGGTAAGTGCTGCCCAGCTCCACGTGCCGTCTGTCTGTCTGTCCGTGCCAGTGTCTGGGCAGGCAGCCTTTCCCTGAGACACGGCTGAGTTTGTATTGGGTGAGATGGGACCGTCTTTGGGCGCCGGTGGCTGTTGCGGTGCTGGAGGACAGGCAGAGGCAGCACGAGGGCTTGGTGTTCTGCGATTTGTCACAGCCACGTTCAAAATGGGAGGTGTTTGCCCAGTTCACAACCGCTGTGGAAATGGCTTTAATGTGGTAATTCATCACTCCATAGCGTATCAATTAGTGCATGTGCTCTGCTGCGTTTGTAACTCAGGAATGTGGCGTGCCCTTTGGAATAAGTCATTTGGCTATTCCTCATTTGTTATGAGGGTGTTTGGATACGTTGGCTTTTCATGCTGCCTTTTTTACAGTGGATATGTGTGGTATTTAGAGTTCATTTATTACCCAGATAAGACCCTGATACTCGAGTACATTTTATGGTTTTTTATATACATAAAAATCTCAGTTTCCTTAGCTACAAATACAGCTGTATATTTATTGATGTTCTAGACTATGAATGTAAGACTTTATTTTTGAGTATGAAAAGGAGCCGCTTGCAAAAGTGGAAATAGTATTTAAAATATTAATATCTAGGGAAAAATGCCAGTTGACAAAGGACCTTTTCAAATAAGATTCATGCTTCAGAGCAGCAGCAGAAGCATGAACCTGCAGAAGGAGATGTAAGCATTTCTATAGCTATGGCGTTTTTCTATGCTAATGAAGAAAAAGAGGCTTCTCTTATTTTTTTAATGGTATCTAAACCAGTTCATTTGAATTAGCTACATCCACATGCGTTTTGTTTAGATTTATATGCATCAGGTGTAATATAACCACAATCAATGTGAGTTATGAGGCCCAGTGCTCACATTACCAAGATTCATGTGCTGAAGTCGTCTCCGAAAATACCAGAGAGTAAATACAGGGGGGCTGGAGAATGCAGATTTCTGGGGCTTGAGTGCCCTCTGCTGAGAGCGTCCCCGCCAGCCCGGAGCTCTGACACCGCCAGCGTGATTGATGGGCCGCTAAATTGAATCTCAGCCGGCTGTTTGCAGGTTCACCATTATGAAGAATATTTCCTTTCGTTCTGGTCGTGTGCTCGTTTCTCCTCCTTCCGCTTCCCTTTAACGCTGTGGGTTTGATTCTGGTTCCCCTGCAGCTTTTCGTGTGCTGCGGTAGGTTTGGTTTTTTACATAGCAAGTTTAGCTACAGTGAGGATTCCTCCTGCAATAATTATCTGGGAGCTCCGTCCAGCGCTTTGCTGTGGAAGGCGTTAAACCCTCGCGAGCAGCCGGGACGAGGTGACGGTGCCGCCTGGAGCTCTTGCCAAAGCCAACAGCGAGAAACCACGTTTGCCCCCACAAACTCACTATGATTTTGTGCTGTGTTTAGCTGGTTGGGAAGAGAAGGATTCCCATCTCCGCTCGGTATTCCGTGTTCCCCGTGGGTTCCTCTGGCCGCGGCGCCGGGGGCACCGGCAGCTCTGCCGTCCCCACCGCGGGGCTGCGGAATGTGCCAGAAACCACCCGCGTGTTGTGCAACGTGTTGCTGGGCGGATGATTGGAATGTCTGGAGACTTCCTGCTGCTTAGGTTTTTGTCCGGTTCGTTCTCCCCCTAATTCCGTGCAAGCTCCCGGGAAGCGCGGTTGGTGGTGGCGTCTGCTCCGCGGGTTCTCGCCCAGCGGGGCCGGGGACAGGCAGGGAAATGCTGCTTTTTTCCTGTAATCTGCGTTAGAGAGTAATAACTCCTAGAAGAATTGTTGCTGCACTACGCTGCATATATTTGTGTTGGAACATACTGTGGTGTAATAGCTGGTTTGAAATGTATCCAGTTCTGCTGAATATATTATCGCGAAAGTCAGGCGAGCGCACTGGGAGAACGCGAGCTCCTGTCAAACCGGAGAGCGGGAGCGCTCTGCGGAAACTGAGAACGAGCAGGGTTGGTACCGACTGCGTTACTGTGCACGGTGGCGCAGGGACCAGTGCTCCGGGGAAAGCTCGCACCATGGCCCCTGTGGTGGAACCGATTCAAAGGCGGCTTCGCGCCCACCTAGGGGACCCTCGGGTGGCGTTGAGAGGCGGTTGAGCCACCACGAGCATCCCTGCCAGCAGGACCCTTGCTGGGCGCCTCCTTTGATCAGCCACGTCTTTTCATCTGATGTTGGACATGAGCTGGTGCTCTGAGAGACCTGGCTGTGCGCGGCGAGCAGGGCTCGAGCATCGTGGCGAGCAGGGCTCGAGCATCGTGGTGCCGGGGCTCGAGCATCCCGCTCATATCGAAGCTCCACGAGCCCCCAGCTGCTCATCAGCCGCACGCAGCAGCGGGCGAGTTTGTACAATTGTAGCGTGTCTTACAGGTTGAAAAGGGCAACAGGGAACAAATGAATAAGAAAGACTGGTTTAAATTATTATCTTTATCGCACCACATGTTCGTCCCCTGACAGGAGAAGCTGTTTGGGCCAGTTGGCTTTGTCAAGTGCTCCCTTTTCTGTGCTGCAATGTAGTCTTTTGAAGTAGGCTGAGTGGAAATACGTATTTGTGTCAGCCAGCCTTTGCATGTATTTTTCATCCTCCTTCTGCAGAGGTAGGAAATACTTTTTTTCATTGGAAGAATAAAAAGCGCTCTGTCTTTAGGATTGGTGGGAGAAGCCATTGAGCCATTTGCAACTGATGGGCGTAAATTATGCCTGCTTAGTCAGACAAGAAAATGAGACACTGCAGAATTAAACTCTGCTTGCAATTATCTTTACATGGAACCAGGTTACAGCAAAACTTGGTGTGCTCTGTGGCTTCCTGATGAATTCGCATGTGATTTTTAACCTGGCAGCCTCAGAGCGTGTGGACAAGCACAAGGTTGGTCACCGGCCAGCCCGCGAGGGCACAGGGCGCTTCACTACCCACGTGTCTAATTACCCGTGCAGAGGTTTGGAATGAGTTGTTAATACCTTTTGGTTTTTCCTCCACGCATGCAAAGGCCAAGAGAAGAGCACGTTGTTTTGAATGCCTGTTAAAATCAGGCTCCAGTGGGATTGCGCTGGGAGTGAATTTGGCCGGCTGCAGCCAGCCTTGTTCCCGCTCCCCTTGCACACCCGGGCCTGCTTCCAATCCGCTGCAAATGTCTCGGTTGTTCCAGCACATTCAGAGAAGGTCTGAATGCTGGTGGGGGAGCTGTGGCTGGGTCTGGCTGTTCCTGTTCAGAGCAAAATAAGGCAGGACTGGGCATTGCATCCTGATGTGTGGGGATGAGGAGGCTCCTGCCTGGGGCGGGATGTCCATAAAGCAGCTTTTCTGTAGCACTGGTTGTGGGCGAGATGCTGCGGACGACCCAGGTGTGTGAAATGCGTGGAAGCAAAAAGCCCATGACCACGGGAATGATGTCCTGGCTCTGGGACAAAGTGCCAGGTCGTGCTTGGAAGAGACTTGGGCTGGGATTAGCGCTTATCCCGCACGCCTGAACTGGAGCGCGGATTTCCAGTGGCCTTGTTTTAAGCTGATGTGAGACGCCGTTTAAAACCGGTGCTAAACCAGAGCATTGTGCGGGTTAAATACTTGTTATTCATGGCTGTGGGTGCTTGGGCAGGAGGTTAATGTTGGTGCTTTTCGGCTTAGCAAGCAATGAAGAGTTTCATGTTTCATCCTGGTGGAAGGGGATTGTGCAGTGCAGTGTTTATGGGTTGGAAGGGGGGGAGTGTGGGAGGCTGCCCATGTACATCACAGTCCTCACAGGAAGAGAGAAACGCTGCTTTTTATTAGCTTTTGAAAATCCGCTGTTTATTTGGTATTTAAAGGTGTTAGGAAAACAGAGAAAATGAATTTTAAAAGATAGAAAACCACTTGCATTTTGAAATGTAACCGGTAAGATGCTCTCTGGTTTCCCTCCTTCTCCCAGCTCTGCGGTGACAATGCCGGTGGCACCGGTGTCCAACCGGTGCTGCTGCCACCGCCTGTGCCGGGCTGTGCGGCTGCCGGTGATGAACAGTCGCACAAAATCGATCAGCACCTGCCTGCGCGTTGTGTCTTTGGGAAGTTGGGCGCCTTTGTGTTTTGGCTGGAAGTGGATCTCTATCCTTCCCAGAAGGCAATCGCAGTGCCCATCTCACACAGCCGCGTGTTTCGGTGAGAGCTCAGCCCTCCCGGCGCTCGCCGTGGGAGGACACAATTACATCTCCTTGTGCTAACAGTGTAAAGATCAAGTAAGGAGTAGTTTGACTAGAGATTAAATATAAAGATACCCATTGATGAATTAGGAAAAACCCCTCCAAGTAGATTAATGTCTTGCAGAACTGCCAAATCAAGGGCTGGAGAAGCGTGGCCGCCTTGTCTGCCACTCTGAAGTGGCTGAGGACAAGTTTAATAATGCTTTACAACTTGGAGGCTAAAGGAAGAGCAAGCAGAGACAGAGCAGCCACAGCAGGAGCAGGTGCCACAGCAGGGCAGCTTGGGGATGCTCCCTGCCACGGGCTGGAGCTTTCCTCTGCTCCTTCCCGGGCAATAAAATATATATATATATGTATCTATCAGGGAGTCCTTGTAAATGCACAGCGCAAGTGGTTCTGTGATTGCTCGAACATCAGATCCTTGGGTTTTTTATTGGTGTGTTGCATCGCTTTGCCTTTCGCTGGTGGGAAAATGGCCCTTAGAGAACCGGGTGCGGTTGGTACTCGCCGAGAGGTGTCATTGCTTTTTTTGGGTGTACAGTTTTAGCAGCCGAGTCCTAGGGGTGGGGAGACAGTGGGATTAATTGCTGGCTCAGGGAGTAAACAGCTCTAGGTGAAGTCAAGGGTGATCAGCCTCAGCTCTGCAGTCATTTCCCGGGAGATGCTGGATGCCAAGGGTGCCTCTTGCTATAAATTGCTTTGGATGTTTGAATATAGACCTCTTATAGACTCCAGTGCTGCACAGGACTCTTCTGTCCTTGTGCTGCTGTTATGCTCTCAATCCCTGGGACTTGTTCAAGGTCGATACGAGGAGCCTGTGCTAATCCAGAATCAAGTTTAGGTTCACCTACTGTAATTTTGTCTTATCTTTGCACCCGGTTTTCCAGATGCGTTTTCTGTTCCGTGGGGCGCTCCCGGGTCTGACACAGCTCTGATGCACCAGAAGCACCTCGAGCGATACACAAGTGGGTTATTTCTGCCCTGTGCTCTCAGAACCTGCTGAAGACGGAGCGCGGCACCGAGAGCCCCCGGCACGCAACGCGCGCAGCCCCCGTTCAGAACAGCAGAACAAGTTTAATCTCCGGGCGGTGGGGAGGTTTGCATTGTCAGCACTGTTTGATCCAAGTTTTACAGGCAAAATTGAAGTCATTCCTCACCAGGCTCAACACATTGATCTCCAGGAAAGAGCGCTTGTAAATAACCTCCTTGAGAACATGTCACCCTCTTCCTCCTCCAAACCGAACTCTGTGAGAAGGGCAAATCCCCAAGGATGCTCCGAAAGCCAGGTGGAGGAGAAGCAGGAATGGCTTCAGGGTATTGCTCTCTCATTCCTCCATCTCCAGCCCGTTGGATGCACATATCACATGCTCCAGATCACAAGCTGTTAATCTGACACTCGTTTCCCCAAAAGCTGACTGGCTCTTTTCCCTGGAGCTCAGGAGGGCTCCGGGCAGGATGGGTTTTGCCGTCCCCCCGGTGCTGAGCCAACGTCAGACACTCCTACACAAGGTCACTTCAGCGCAGCCATCGGGGGAGACAAATGATCCCCCTCTCTCGTGATCAATAGGTCATTTTGGGGAATGCCTTCAATTGAAAGGAGAAGCAGCTCATGTTAGACTTGCTCTAAGCATAACATTTCCCTGGAAGGCTTAGATATATTTAGGCATCAAACTGCCAGAGAATTAGAAAGTGGTTTGTATTTTTTTCCCTTCCTCACCAAATGAGACATAATGATTGCTCTCGGCGCTTGCAAATTGCGCTGAAAGTGGTGAAGTTTGTAATTTGGAGATGGTAAAGCCCGGGGCGGTGGATGTGGGGCGTGCGCCCCATCTGCGCCTCTCGCTGTCACCAACGCCCGTGGGGTCTGACCTTGCAGCACACTCAGCACTTTGGATCGACGGTCAAGTACCTTTTGACTTCACTAAGTTGACTCATTAGCTTCAAGTTCAGAATGTGTTTAAACGATTTGCAGAATTGAGCCCAGCCAGTGTGATTTTTAAATCGGATATAGTTCCGTGGGTTTCTTAGCAGGTTTGGAGGGATCCCGTGGCAGTTTGCAGTGGGTACGGGGTGAGCGAGCAGCGGCTCTGCACTCGCTATTGGTGCCTTTATAAACACGTGTCATTCCCCTTGAAAGTCACTTTTCTGGAAGGAGGAAATGACCTCGGTGCTTGGCCGGTGCTGCTGGACGTTCCCAGCACCAACAGGTTCTTGCTGCTGGGGAAACTCCTGGAGAGCAGCTGAGGAACAGCCCATGTCCCTGTGGCCCTGCGGCACCCGGGGACCGGTGGGGAGCGATGGACCCGGGGGCGCGCGGGCAGGAGGTGGAACAGCGCGTGATTGGGAAAGAAAATGAGCTCATCTTTAATGAAGCGCTTCAGAACCAGCTTTGTCACTTTTACCCACAAAGGAAGTTATTGTGGTGAAATTACATGATCATCTCGTGCTGGTTTTAAAAACCAAGCTGTGCCTCCTGAGGAAAAGCGACTGTACAAACCTTTGGGTTTTTAGCTTGAAAAACAATGCGGTGGGGATGTGTGTTTTCAATCAATGGGGACTCATAACTAATGGATCAGAAAAGTTTAGAAGCCAGCAACAAACTGAAGGCGTTAATAACTCTTGCTTTCAAGTCAATGGAATTGATTAGCAAATTCAGTTTATTTCTGAATGATCATTGTAGAAAAGTGGAAAGCAAACCAATATTTAAAGATGTACCTGCAAGCAATAATACATGATTGCAGGCTTTGGCAAGCTGGGGAGTAGAGAAAGGGCTGAATGACATAACCGATCATTCATAATTGTCATCCAAATTGTGTAGCTGGTATTGAGCTTTAAAAAATGAACCATAAGAAGCATTTCTTATTGATTTTTTGTTTCATTAGAAATAACACGAGGCTACCTTAAAGAAACTGGGAACAGACTGCAATCTCTTCCCTTTTGCACAAATTCTGGTTGAATTTGCAATTTGATTTTAATTTAAGATTTATTAACGCTGTTTCTTTCCCTTGCGCTCCTGTTGCTGCAGGAGAGGTTGGACCCATGGGAGCTGAACTGAAACCTGGGCTGTGTTCTGCGTGTTCCCCTATAGACAGACCATTGAGAAGGAAAGGAAAGGAAAGGGGGATCTCTAGGTTTCCAAGCACATCAGGGATGGTTTTGGCTCTGGGAAGAATAGATGTGAACTTGGGTGGGTTTGGGCTCTGTGCTGCAGGATCCGGTCCCAGCTCCGCTCGCCGGCTTCTGGTAAAGGCACCGGCGTTCCTGTGGTTATCGCGGCATCTAGGCGGATCTGGAGATACGCATGTAGCATCAGCACAGCAATCTATTAGCATAAATTACTGATGAATTCACTGAAAACGCCAAGCCTCAGCTCTCTGGTTAAAAATAGTGACAGAACTTCAAAGGGGCAACGGGCACGATTTATTTTTAAGATAATGTGGATAATTTCAAGTACCAAAGGATCTTGCTTATGCTGCTTTCCTTGGTATTCTGCATAATTTGCTGTGTCCAGCTAAGATTAGATGATAAAAGCAAAAGCGGGATCATTTTTCCTTTTCAGTGTTAACTGTTTTGTGTCTCTGTGCCCAGAGCTCAGGTCTGGAGCTCCATGAGCACAACGTCCCTCCGGTCTCAAGCGCACAAATGGAGCTCCATGAGCACAACGTCCCTCCGGTCTCAAGCGCACAAATGGAGCTCCATGTGCAGAACGTCCCTCCAGCCTCGGGTGCACAAATGCGGCTCCAGGAGCACAAGAGGTGCCCATTAGTTTGGGCTTCCCCTAAAAAGAAGCGTTTGGCCCCTTCAGAGCTCAAACCAACGTCCAGGGATGATGGAGCTTCTCTTGCCCAGCCCCGTTCCTCCTCCCGGCTCGTTTGCTGCGTCGTTAGTGGCCGCGGAGGGACGATCGATGCTCTGGGTGTCACGGCCAGACAATGGCTGCGCGTTATTGCCGTGATATCGACAGCCCGGCTGCTTTTCTCGTTATTGTCTATACTTCATTTGGGAAAAGTACCGTAATTATCCCCTCGCAGTCATTTCAGGGCTGGCGCACAACTTGAAAAGAAATCAAAATGGGGACACCTGATTGCAAAGAAAACGCTTTAAATATTGAACAATTTGTCTGAAAGTCTGGATTTTCTATTCCCCTCAGCACTTAGCGTTTGTGCGGCCATTCCCTAGAGCTCGAACAGTGGATGTTTTACATTGAGGGTATTTACAGTCGTAAAGATGAAGAAGGGTTCATCTCCCATACCCTTTCTTGCTATTTGTACCTCTCCTTCCAGGTACTCCCTGGCAATTAATAAACCTTTAAACCTGCCTTTTCCCCCCCAATCCACGCAGACTTTCCCAACCTCTTTGTCAATCTGTCTTTTCATTAAGCCAACTGCAGACTTTTGATCTGTTTCTCTGGATGAGCTTTTGTGCTCAGCATTCGAACGAGCCAGCGCCCCTGTTTACAAGATTTACATCAAAATAAGGTTTCTGGAAAAGAAAATGCAGCTTAGCAAAATAAAAAATTGTGCAAAGCCCCCAGAGAACTAATTCATATGCATTTCAGCAATAATGATAAAAAATAGCATGAGCAGGCTGGCTGGAAGCGGAGATGCAGCAGGAATTGGTGTTCCCCACATCCTGGTGCTTGTTTGCCAGGCTTGGAACAGCCCCAAATGTGCAGGGTCAGTGTTCTGAGCGTCTTTCTCAACATAACCTGGTATGAAATCTTTTGGAAAATGGGTCAACCTGAAAGCAGCTCCTTCGGTTTGTATTGGAATAACCCATAAGGGTTTATATTGGAATAACCCATAAGGGTTAGTGCTCAATGCCGGGCAGGATGAGCCGTGGCAGGTGGTTCCTGATGCTGGTTTGTGATGGACACAAGACCACGGGGGTGCTTTTGGCAGTGAGGAGTTGCTCCCCAGCTCTTGTTTTACACACACACCCTATTCCTTAGAAAATAAACAGCTCGGGACCTGATAAAAGCTGAAGGAAACTACAGCAGTTAATTAATAGCCCCGTGTCTTGTGCAGTTGGCTCCAACAGCAGACTCGGTGTTGCAGCTAATTGGGAAGCCAGTCCAGATCGCATCCTACACGGCGTGCTCATGTTAATAAGTGATTTCTGCATTCAAGGGGAGTTTTTATTCAATTTCCAGTGTTTTATTTTGACTGGCGAGTCAAATATTCTTGAAGTATCAAAACAATCTTTGTAGCTGTGTAACAGAAGCGTGCGGGTGTCATTAAACATGAGCCCGGCTTGATCTGGATGCTGGCAAAACAACTTCAAAAGTATCCTGGGCCTTGCGGGGGAAAGGAGCCGAGCTCCCTCAGGATGAAAGGGTCTGTTTGAGGATGCTTTAAAGGCAGGGCTGGTCCTGGGCTGCATGGGGATCCTCTTGAGAGGGAGCAGGGGATGTGAATGTGGATTTTGGGGGGGATGCGGAGCAGCATCATCCACCCGATGCTCTGGAGCTGGTTTGACTTGGGGCTCCCCTGCCAAGAGACACCTGCTGACGTTGTTGGGCGACTGGTATAAAACGAGGGGAAACAATCATTTTGGGGGTATGGAAGGTGTCAGTGCTGGATGAGGAAGAGCTGGGGGTACAAAGGGTGGAACAAGCGGGCAGAGCAATGGATGAGCTCTGTTTTTATGTGTTAGGTTGTTGGGAGTTTTCCTCTGCATTCCTTTGATGCTTTGGGGTGTATTTGTTTTTCCTCCCGGAGTGTCTCTTGGATTTAAGCGAGAGCAGGGCTCTTATTTAATGTATTTTCTTGCCCCAGCGGTACCTCAGTAAAAGAGGAGAGGGATGCCGGGCAGGTTAATTTAAGAGTCTTGTGGGATGAGACGCTTTTCACTGGAAAACCGTGCAGAAATTTGGGCTTAAATCTCCTTGTTCTGAAATCCTTGTCTGGCAACATCCTTATAGACCTGAGCAGGTACCTTGGGGACCCCTCTGCCCCACCAACCGCGGACAAATGTCTTTAATTTTAGGGTTAAGGCAGTAGAAGCGGGTCAGGGTGAAGTGCTCTATAGGTTAACGCTGCCTTCGTTTATGGCGCAGTGAAGCAAAACCCCAGAGGTCTGAGAAGTCGACGAAGAATACCCCTTTCCCTCATTGTTTTTCTTGCTGCTGTAAAACCTACTTTGCATCAATCCCACACAGTCGTGCAGTTTTCCCAGAACGTCACCGTGCAGCGAACATGCAACTGCACAAACTATTCCTGCATATTTAAAAAAATAGAAAGAAAATGAGAGATTTTTCTCTTTGCATGCAGTTTTTAAGAAGCGGAGAGCAAAGAGCCATAAAGTTTCCTTTTATAGATGTAGAAGGCAGCAGCAGAGCGTGCTAAAGTGAGCGAGGAAAACCCAAGGTGACATTTAATTTTAGCGATAATAAGCTATGGCAAAACTCCTCTTATTAAAGACCTAAGGCAGATACGTTGGGCTGGTGCGTTCTGGAGCAGAGACACTGCGAGGAGCAAAGGGAGAGGGGTTAAGCACCTTGAGCAAGGTTCAAAGACCCAGGCGATAATTTTAGGGGTGAAGAATTTGAGCACCTCTGCTAAGCAATAGATGAACGACCCCGGTTACAACGGCCGGAGCTCTGGTTCCCCCAAATAAACGCTGTGCTGGGGGTGAGGTTGCCCAGCCCACCCTGGGACTCTGCATTTCAAATATTAAGTTGTTTTATAGCCAGTTTATGAAAATAATGTCTATAGGACCAGCCTTTCCCACCGGTGGGATATAAATAGATGCCCGGCGCCGAGGCGATGAGCGGGTTATACAAGAGCCAAAAATACCTCCAGAAATGACGGGCAGTTGGAATGACATTTGCAGAATGCTGCTAATGGCAAAAAATTGCTGCGGCGTTTGACAAAGTCCCTGTCACGGAGCGGATCGTCCCACCCTGCTGGCACGGGGACGGTCGCCCGGGTTTGGCTAATGGTGGCCCCTCCGTCGTGCGGTGCATTTGCTGCTCTCCGGGGGCTTTTCTGCCCGGGGGGGACGGGGAGCAGCAGACAAAAGGGTTCCAGCATTTCATGGCATCCTCAGCCTCGCAGCTCAGATCTCAGGTCAACGTTATTTTCCTCTTCCATTCTGCAGAATGACAGGAGAACTGATCGCGCTCACCTTAGCGAGGAAGCGAATCCCTCCATTGTTGCGGTATAATAAAGGACAATAATTCTTGGAGAGGGAGCGAGAGATGGAGTTTTTGTGAAATGCTCCCGTTTTGTATATAAACCTATCTCTATTTTTCAATCCTAAATGGCCCTTGTATTCAAAGCCTGGTGTATGAGCCTTCTCCATTCAGCGTGAAGGAATAGAAAACCGTCCAGAATTGCTCAATCTCTGGCAGAGGGGACATTTTTCTCTCTGGATGTTTTTAACTACATCTTGCTGCAAAGCTGTGATGACTTTTATGGTTATGAGATGGGGATTAAGGGCATTGAGCCCCTTGTCTGGCTGGATCGCACACCCTGGGTGGCTTTGGGCAGTTTATCTCGTGGCGAGGGCAGGATCGGAACCTGAGGGGACATCCCCTGCTCCCCCACCATGTCCTGGCCGAACTCCCCGTGCTCCGGGGACACCTCGCTGCATTAAAGGTGCTGCTGGAAACTCATCACCAGGGTTTGAATAACGCATTTCTTTAAAGAAACCAACCCAAACCCTCTCGGCAGCCCCATTGCCAGCCCCGGTGAGCCTGGCGCGCCGGGACGGCCACCGCGGTGTCTCACACAGGGTTTGCCTCCAGCCATTTTTGCTGACAATAAGTGGCAAATGTTTCTGTGTCTCCTGTATCCTGAGGCCCTTAACTGTTACAAATAAACCGCGTTATTAAAATTGTCAGGGCAGAGTGATAAACAAACCCCTGTGGCGTGTTTAGATGCTCTGGTTGTGCTTGCGGTGGCCGGACCTGCCGAGAGCTCGGTGGTGCTGCGCTGTTATTGTTTGGTAACCGGCGGCTCCTGGGGCCAACCGGCCGCTGGGACAGGGTGAGATGTGCTGCGGGTCTGTGTTGAATCTGACCACAGCTCCTGGGGGTGCGGGCTGTGCCTGCTCGCAGTGAGGGGGACGAATGGCATTGTCCTTGTCCCCCTGGGGTGACACGCGTGCGCTGGCAGGGATGCGCGGGCAGCCCGAGGAGAAGGATGAGCAAGGTTACGTCTGTCAGCGCTGGGCTCTGCGGAACCCCCAGACACACGCGGGTTCAGCTGGCTCTGGGAATGTTCTTCAAAGATCCTGAAATAAAAGCGAGGATGGAAATTTCCACCCACCTCGCAAGGAGTGCCCAGTGAG
The DNA here is from genome assembly GCF_036013475.1 of Columba livia. Classification (NCBI taxonomy): domain Eukaryota; kingdom Metazoa; phylum Chordata; class Aves; order Columbiformes; family Columbidae; genus Columba; species Columba livia. The sequence goes on along the minus strand of NC_088627.1, from coordinate 2,236,468 downwards.
AGCTGTCTCCTCAAAACGCTGCCCTGTCCAACCCCAGATCCTGTTTATTTTCCTCTGGTCGGGGTGCTGAAGTGCCGGTGATTGTGCCCATACCTTTGCCTGGGCTCCTTTAGAGAGCAAAACCAGCCACGTGTCCCTGCCTGCTTCCAACCCCAGGCTCCGCTAGACATATATTAGTACTTGCATGACTCAATTGTATTAATTGTTGCATTAAATTATATGGTATTACTCAAAAAGAATGTTAATTTAGTTTTCCTACAACTGTGTTCAACTTAATTTTTAATCAGATCTGACAGCAAAAATTTAAATCAAGTGCTGCATCTTGGCTCTAAGAGGACTGAGTACATAATGAATGTACTAAAGCGATCAGGACGGTTTGCAGCGCTAATACACATTAAATATAGGCAGGCTGTGAGCTGCAGACGGTAATTATTCCTTCTCTCCCACCAAGCTGAGCTTCATGGAGGAAGAGCTGAACCGAGCTCTGGGTCAGGGTCTGTCCTGGGGCTGTTTAGTGCTGATACTCCATAAGCCAGACCTGGATGGACGCAGACGGGTTTAACTGGGGCTGAGAATGGAGCCCCAGCAAACTCCTGCTCCCAGGAGCAAACACGAAGCAAAAGTAGATTAGAAAGCGGGCTTCAGTCTTTGTAATTTAGCCAGTAACGCAGGAGGGGCAGGGAGGGAACCCAAAGCAATTTGCAGTGGCAGAGTGAGCATGTAACTGCATCTTAAGTTGGGAGCGCCAGTTAAAGTGTTTTCCAGGCGATTGCAGCGTTACTGAACTTCCCCAAAGCAAAGAGCATCTTCCAAAGTAGGGCAGGGAGCAGCATGGTTTCTGGTGAGTGTTCTTGGGAGCTGATCTGCGTTCAGGGGATTGGGTCCTGGAGGTGAGGAGCGACTCGTTAGGAGAGCTTGGCTAATTAAAGAAGAAATAAACCACTAAACCGTTGGTGTGTTAATCACAATAATGTACTGGGGGGGGGGGGTCGGGGAGCCGTGCAATGCTAAAAATCCTCATAGAAACACTCGGCTTCCCCTCCTCTCTCGCTGTACGGAGGGAACAGCATTGGGAGCACATTGATGTGCTGGACACCCCGACGGCCGCTCGTTCCACCACCCCACAAGGGCCACGTGCGGGTTTCTCTCCTCGGTGCTCGTTCCATCCACGGGCATGAAGGGCTTTTCCTCTTTTGAAAGCAGCGTGCGTGTCTTTTCACAGAAAAAGCAAGATCTATAAATTCATAATGGCCACAGTAATCTTCCTTTTCCATGAGAAGCTGGTATTAATAAGGAGTGTCACAAACTATGAATTTTATTGTGGTGATATGCATTATACGTGATGTACGGAGACAAAACGTGATGCAGCGAGTGCAATGAATTGTATTTGTTGCAAAGACTAGAGCTAAGTGGAAATAAATTAAGCGTGATGTGTTTTAGGAGGTTCTATATTCCGTAGCAGGTACAAAAGCCTGTCTAAAAATGCTCATATAGAAAAGATTTCTAAGGTGCAAATGGAGATACAAACACAGAAAAAGGAAATAAATGAATTTTGATGCAGAGACACATCCTTTGCTGTGCATTTAGAAGGGGGCTGCAGAAAGCAAATATTCCGCCTGTTCTGGAAATTTGCAGAACCAGGATAATTGCTACCTGTGGTTGCTGTGGGAACCAGAACTTTGCAATTCCAGATTTTAAGAGCACGAAGTCTCAGCCAAATGTGCCATATTAATGTGACTGCTGTCATATTACAGGAAATCAGCCAATTTGTGGTTAATATAAACACATTAGGAGAGGAGAATTTTGTAGCAGTAGGGAGTCGGTTGGTGTGGTGTTCCTGGAGGAAAGGCTGGGGCTCGGCAGTCGGCGCTGAGCCAAAGGCGGAGCTGTTGGAACCCAGCGTTGCCTTTTGATGGCCCAGCAGCGGCGGTGTCAGCTCTGGCTGCCGGTCCCTTCCTGACATGATGTGTCCCCATCACCCCCCGGCAGGAACTGGGACCGTCACACTGGGCGCTGCTCTCCCTCTCCCATGTAGAGCAAACACACACTCACTTATGTGATTTTCCTCTCGTTTAACGGCAGGAAAAGCGGCGGAGCGGGGCTGAGGGCTTGGCTGGCGGCAGCTGTACAAAAGCAGCGGTGGCTGGTGGCGGCGGGAGCGCGGGGGGGCGTTGGGAGCCAGAGGAGCCGGTGGCCAAGCAGCGGAGCAGCAGATGGGTTTGGAGAGCGGGGGCACCACGCCAGCGTGTCGGTGGGGACGGCCGGGGCAGCCGTGACCTGCGGGTCCACAGCACGAGTGGCGCTCCCAGCTTCTCCAGTGCCCCCGGGACCAAGGGCCGGGGAGCGTTGTGTTTATTATTTGAGAAGAAGAAAGCGATGAGGATAAAGGGGCTCCCTAGCTAATGGTTTGGTCTTGGCATACGGTGTGTTTTCATGTGTACCGACTGTTCGCGCTCGTTGGGGCTCATCAGCCAGTTCACACCTGCAGCACCCGGGGATGCTCCGCGGTCCAGGTGCGCAGGTGGGCAGCACGATGTGCAGTGACACGTGTGCCAGAGCCCTCGGGACACAACCCAGAGCCACCACAGGTACATCTACACCTCCAGCGTCGCTGCTGCACTAGCGGTTTATTTTTAAGTGATGCTTAAAAGAGCCTGTGTAGGCTCATGGAAAAAAGAACAACAGCAAGGCAGAGCAAGCGCAGGGAGGATCGCGGCAGCGCGATGCCAAAAACCAGCCAGAAATCAGCAGCAGCAGAGCCCTGGGTACAGCACTCATCAGGAAATACTACCTGCAATGCAAAGCAAAGGCAAAAAAGGCTCCATTTTAGATACATCTGCAGTGATATTTTATTGATTGTGTAGGACCCTTAAGGCAATTTCGTTAGAGCCGGCAAAGAGGATTTTGTGTTTGTTCCCTGGATGCCTTTGTTTCTGCCCCCACGCCGCCTGGAAAAGTCCTCCTGATTGCTTTAGTGCAGCGCTACCAGCTGCTGGAGTAACCGCTTTAAAACTTGGGGTGGGGAGGAGCAAGAAGGAACAGAGCAATTTAGCTAAAAGAGTGTTCCTTGCATCAGCCTCGCGTTTATGGCTTTTAGAAGCAACACTTAGGATTTGCCGCGTTGGCACGTTCAGGCTGTGCTTTAGCAGCGCTCCCTCACTGGCACATCGGAAGATTAAAAGCAGACCCAAATATTCCCATACAAAAATTTACTATCGGAAGTATATATATAAAATATATAATATATACACTGGGGTTCATGCGTCCTGGCTGTCGGAGTATCGCAAAGTGCAGAGGGAATAGGGATTGCTGTGCGTAGATGGGATGAATTAGAGGGAACACTTGGCTGCGCCTGAAACTCTGCGATGGGAGATGAGGAAAATAAGTTATGTTCAAAACAGAAGTAACAAGAGTCCCACAGGACATTTCCAAGTGTCCCTGGTGCTGCTGGGTCCTCAGCCTGTTGTCTGTGTCCCCATTGGTGGTACTGGGGCCGGGGTCGTTTTGGTGGAAGCTGGTTGAGCTATGGAGTGACGAGCGCTGCCTAACGAAGGCTCTCATTAGTTCTCTGAGCTGCTGTTTTAGTAACCGGTTAAGGATCCAGTCCACACTTGCATGGCAATACTTCTTACTAGATTGAATGGGAAAGATTTTAGGTTTGTAAGCTCGTAAACAGACAATGAAAACTCCCAGCACACTGGTGATACATCAGGGTTTGCATAAATAGCGGGAGTTATTCTAGTAAAAAGCAATATTCTTGGCATCATGCTATGCAAAGTGGGTGCTTTTACCTACTTTGAATAAATGTCCTCATTTTAAAAGGAAATAAGTCTGTGAATTCTTATGCTTGCTTATGAAAGAGCTTATAGTACAATTAAAACACTGGCTTTTACTTAATCTTGCTGAGAAACGATGCGCCGTTCATTGCGAGAAGGAGATAACAACGGAGCTGGATCTCGGTGTTCCAGGGCAGCTCTGGGTCGGGCTGGCAGGGCCACAAACCCAGCTGGGGGGAGCTGGGGGGACCCTCAGCCCAAACGGCAGCAGAAAAGCTCCCGCAGGCTCTTTCCTGGGACACGAACCATCCCTCACGGGCTTTGTGCTCCATCCCCGCGGGTGCGGGACAAGGAGCCACAAACCCGCCTGTGCGCCGAGAAGGACAAGTCCAGCTTTATCCTGAGGTGGTTTAGGCTGGAAGCTAAACGCGGCGAGTCAAAACGGCTTTGTCATTTTGAGCATCTTTACTGCAGAATTTTAAGAAAGTCAGACTTGCTGTTTCCTTTAACGCCTTCTCTAAACGCTTTTCTTAACAACAGGTTTTGGGGCAAAGCAAATCTAACCAGCTTGGGTTTGGAAATCTGGTTTGGATTTCAAACCTGTGACAGTACAACTCTTTCCAGATTCCAATTAACTAGAATTTTTTCTTAGATTTTTTCTACATAAGCCTCTATTCTCTATGAATTTTTAATCAGCTTTATCCTGGGAAAACATGAGAGAGCCAACTGCAAGTGAAAAGAATAAAGGCAGTTGCTGCGTAGCTCTGAATATCTGTTAAGTACTGGAAAGCTCATCGTGAAGAAGCAAAGCAACAAAGAAATCATAGCTCCATTCTTATTAGAAACTGTGAATGAAGATAAAACCTTTTCACAAGCATCGCCTGGCTGGAAAAGATGCAGAGCACCAGCAGCAGATACGGCTGTGCCCGTGCTCGCGCGTGGCGCCCACAGCGGAACGAGCAGCAGCAGAGTCTGTGTCCTTGCTCTTCCCAAACTGCAGAGACATGCTGGCTGTCCCCAAGGAGCAGGGACCCCAGGAGGGGACTGGGGACGTGCTGGCTGTCCCCAAAGAGCAGGGACCCCAGGAGGGGACTGGGGACGTGCTGGCTGTCCCCAAAGAGCAGGGACCCCAGGAGGGGACCGGGGACGTGCTGGCTGTCCCCAAAGAGCAGGGACCCCAGGAGGGGACTGGGGACGTGGTGGAGTCCGAGCCAGCTGGCTGAGGCTGCCCAGCCTCCCCCCCCGTTTTCCTTCCCACCTCTTCGTGTTTGGGAAATACTAAGCAATAATATTTAAGTGTTTAAATAAAACATCCTCCTGATTTGAGCCTATGCATTTGCAATAGGTGGCATGAGCCGCCCAGGCCGGTGCGCGGGGTGTTTGCTGGTTGCGTTTGTTGACCTGCAATTACATGATTCCAGACGTTTCTATCAAATTGCATCTGCTTTCAGCTGCTCCTCCCCAGTGCGGTGGGGCCAGGGGGGTCCCGCTCGTCTTTGGGTGTCCCCAGCACCAGCCTGGCTGGGGAGAGCTGCTGACCAGCCCTTTCCCCGTCAGAACTAATCAGCGTCAGACAAGCTAACGGGGGACACAAAACCTATTTAAAAGCTACATTTACCACTTGGCTGATTCCATTACATCCTGTAATATCCAGGTGTCACATTTCCTCTCCGAACGCTGGTTTTAATGCTTTCCCAGCCTGCGAGGCTTATCTGTGTGACGGGGGGTCCTCCCGCCATCCGCGCCCCGCGGGACCCGGAGCAGACAGAAGGGGACCCGTGGGGAGGGAAGCGGGTGCTGCAGAGATGGGGTGGAAACGCATGAGCTGAGCTGGTCGCGGTGCTGCCAGACCCGTGTCCCTGCGGTCCCGGGGACACGGAGCTGGTGAGGGCGATGCTGAGATCCTCGTGTTTCGCAGGTTTTCCCCGGTGTGCCGACCAGCCCCGCGGCCACGGCTCTTCCAGCGATGGCTCCTGGGCGGGAAGCAGCCGCTTGGTTATTTCTGAGGTTTAAGAGCTGAATGTGTTGGGTTTTTAACTTTGTGTAGTCTTCATTATCACTGAATTATGCATGATCGCTTTCGTTACAGAGATGGGTTTAAAACCATGTGCATTTGTTTTGCGTTGGTTTTCTAATGGAGACGCCCATCCCTGCCTTCTCTGTTGCTTTTGCCACTGTGGATCAGGCACAGACAGGGGAACGTGGTGACCACAGCTACAGAAAGGGCTGCGCTGATTTATTCCCTTGACGTGGGGGCCGCTCGGTGCGGGTAAAGCGAGCAAAGGAATACTGACTTTCTATTCTGCAGTAATTCTTGGTTTAGAGCAGATATTTTTGCAAGGATTCAGGTGCTTAGTTAAAGTAAATATCACCCATGCTGCTCCCGGCTTCCCGCGCTGGGGCCGTCGCGAGTGGCTTCGTGTAAGCACCAAGAGCAGGCGCAAGGTGTGTGTGACATACGCGTTCTGCCTGGGGACTGGAGGAGGCTTGATGGTGCTAAAATGGGAATTTTAAGTCGCCGTGCTGGATTGCACCCAAAATGAAAAAGAAATATTTTCTCAGCAAAAGCAATGCTATGCACATAGCTCCTCAAGTTTCATCTCTTCCCCATGCGTACAGAGCTGAGATTCCTTTCTTAGCTTTTTCTTTGCTTCTGTTTTGCTTCCCCTTTGGGCCCTTGACTGCAGTTGTATCAGTAAATGTATCTAGAATGAGAAGGAAACCTTATCTTCAGGCCTTGCCCATGTTTTTCTGTTCACGGTACACAAGTGCCAGGAAAAAACCAGCCTGTGAGTTTGCAACCTGCACTCAAACTGTCTTAGAGGCAGCTGAAGTTATAGGGAGTTGTGGAGCTGTTTCTAGGTGTCCTCAGTCAGGCATCAAAGATCCCGTGTCGTTTCTTGTTTTGCATCCGTGCTGTGGCGTGTGTTACCCATGGTGGTTTTATCTGTAGCTACAGTTATATAGAAAGACTAAGGATGTAATTGCTTGCTTTGATTCTTAACAAGATCAAACAGGACGACAGAAACGCCGGTCGCAGGTTTTGTGCAACGCTCCCTTATTTGAGCAGATGTATCTGCCCCGTGCAGTTGAAGGCGCGTTGGTGATGTGCTCTGAACCGAGGACGGACGGCAGCTCTGGACGCTGATGCTGAGGAGCAAATTTGGTCAGAGCGCGGCGTTTTCCAAGTGCTGTTCCATGGTCAGGGAATGCACACGCACAGAAACGTTGGGACAACCCCGATGCGGCACAGGGAGCCCATAGGGACATTCCGCCCGTTTCCTTAGGTCGCGTTCCAGCCCCGCGTGTCTGTGTAACACAAACCAGGTCAAGTACATGAACAGGCGTCAGGCTGCTCGGAGTAAATGCAGAGATAACAGAGCAGCGATGTTTAAGCACGACACAACTCACCGGCAGCCTAACAGGGCTTGGCACCTGATCTCCCGCGGTACCGTTACTCAAGGGCCGCGCGCGCGAGTGGGAAGCGATCGCGCTGCTGTGTAATTCAGCCTTGTGTTGTGTGTGATTCCCTGGCTCTAACGCTGAGTACATGAATGATTAAATACATAGAGCTCTCTGTTAGTGTGCAAGGCAAGAGGAGTTTGCAGGGGAGTCCAGCTCGTGCAGACAGAGAAGCTGGACCCGGAGGCGTTTAATGCTGTAGTGGTGTCCAGAATGCATGAGGACACAGACCCTGCTGGAGAGGGACGTTGTGCAGGCACGTTTAAAGGTGCTTAAGGACAAAGAATGAAGTTGAATATCTGTGTGTTTAGAGGAAAATGTGATAGGATGCTCTTAGGATTGCTTTGTGCTCTGTTCAATGCGGTATTTCTGCTGTCCCACCTCCCGGCCCTTTGGCTTCTGTTCTTCTGTGGAAAAGGAGGGAGTGAGGAGATTTGAAGTGTTCCTGAGATTTCCTGGGGGTAAAGTCTCTTTGTGGACCGGGTCAGTGCTGTGTTCTCCGCAGTGCAGGATACAGAATGATGTTTTATTAAGAATGGTGAAGTTCTCAGGTTCAACTAGAATAATGTCTGCAGGGCTGTACGCGGGGTCACTGAAACAGCAGTTGTCGTGAACTTGACATAAAGGTACTGAAAAACAGTGTTAAAATGCTGGAGGAATACAGCAAAGGTGTCTTATCTGATGCACCTTAAACACAAATATTCAAGTAAGCAGAAGAGGAGCGTGACAAACGGATAGTGAAGAGAGCAGTTCTGGGTGCAGGTGCAGAAATGAACAGAAGGGAAGATGCGGCGTTTTGTTTCTTCTCTGAAATATCCTCCGTTCCTCGGAGATACGGGAGCGATAAGTCTCTGAGAAAGAAAAACCATTCCTCTTGGTGACCTTATGGATTTAAGATCTATTTCTAACCCAAATCTTCATAAAAAAACCCTGCCACACGCAATCTCCAGATTAAACCTCATCTTATTTTCAGACAGACGTGACCTTTCCGAGCTTTGGATATTAAATATCACAAAACCTGCTGCAATTTAAGCTGAGGATTTTACATTTAAATAAAAGTAACTTAAGAGAAAAAAAAAGCCCATATTGTCTGCGGAAGGCAGGGGAACGTGGGGCCGGGTGGGAGGACGCGGTCCCTGCGGCTCCCACAATGTCCCTGCCCAGTTCTGTCTAATTGGCAAGAAATCTAAACTTCACCAGAGTGTTTTCCACCCTTCCTTTCAGCTGGAATTGCCTTTCGGTCAACAGATGCCTCGCGACAACAAATCGATGTTGTTCCGTGTAACAGAATTACCGCATCTTGCACGGCCACAGATGTGCTCTTTGATTATTGTCAATAACTGATCTTTTCACGGGTGAAATGAAGGATCTCGGCTCATTAGCGCTCGCTTTGCCGAATGTCGTTTATCACCAGATGGAAGTTAAAACCTCCGAAAGTGGTGAGGGCGCTTTCGATGAAGTTGGGTGCTAAAAGTAGCGCTGGTCAAAGCTGGGACTGAGCAAATAATCCTGGTTTGAACCGGGAGGGCGGGTTTGGATGCTTTCCCAAGGTTCCCCACAAGTCCAGGCGAACCCCAATTTCCCAACACATCTATTCAGGCCACATAAGCGAGTTGCCATGGAGATGTGCTGAGCACGATGCTCGAGTGATGGAGCCTCGCAGCCAGAGGCATCTGTTAATCTTATTTTTATCAATTTTTAAAGAGGGTACGATGGTGGTATCTCTCCGCCTTCCCCCAATCCCTGGTATTTGCACTTTATTGAGAGCATGGGCTGCGGCGACTTTGAAAATGAACCTTAACGAACGTGAAGCGCCGGCCTGGGGAACGTGTGCTGGAAAGGATGGAGTTTAGTAGCAGGGAACTGCCACCTTTGACATGTTGCTCCGGCTTTAACGAGGGGCAGAGTGACAGCCCAGGACAGAGGAAAAGGACGATGAGCCTTTGCCGTCGCCTCGGGAGGTCACAGCAAAGCCGGGGCCGGAGCCAGGTTGGGAGGAGAAAATGGGGCTCTTAATTATGAAACTCTGACTCAGAGGCCGTCTGCAAAAGGGTCTTTTAATTGGCTTTTCCTTCTCCTTGTATATTGACTCCGGCTGCCCGTCCGTGCCCTGGAACACGTTCCTGGAGGGGCTGGGCGGTGGGTCCATGACGGGCTGGGACAGCTGCTGGGGTCACAGATACGTCAATTGAAGCATAAGGTGTATCCACAAATACATTAATTGAAACATCAGGGGTGTCCAGCCAGAGGAACTTGTTCCATTTAACATGGGGAGCACCCCTGGGCAGAGCGGTGTTGAACGCGCATCAGCATTTTGAAGACCTTTAGCAGCTGCTGTAGGAGCCTGTGAGTGCAGAGAAGTCATAGTGTTCTGAGGAAGAGATAATTATTTAATACAAAGCAAATATCTGTGTTTTCCTCATTTTTTACCTGGTTTTATTTAGCTAAGTGCCATACAAGTCTCAACAATGGGAAAGTTTCCATGCCAGCTCCAGGCAGACAAAAGCCAGCCTGTCTCTCAGAAGTAAATCACGGCTAACTCTGCTGAGGCTTTTATAAGTCACTATAAAAATGACACAAAGAAGCACCGAGGGTGTGAGCTGAAAGCGGTACGGGAGGAAAAATAAAGCAAAGTTATGGCCCTCATCACTCACTTTGCACAGAGATTCCCAAGAAGAATAGCGAGGATTGCTGCGAATCGGACCGCGCTGAGCTGGTGATGTTGCTGCTCCCTTGTTCTCATGGTTTTCAGCATCACGGTGCTGCTTGAGGACACGATGGGGCTCTGGTGTCATTAGACTGGGTGAACATGTAGTGGGAAGCTGGACAGTCCTGCCCACCCGGGTGTCTGGGGTCACGAGTGTTTGTGTCTGAACTCGCAGCTCGAGGCAAAAGTGTCGCTGGGATCCAGAAGGATTCACTCTGGAAACATAATGCAGACTTATGAGAGTCGTTTGCCTGAGTATTATCTAATCGTGGAGCTAAACTGAGCTGTGTGATGATATAGGTACATTTTTTACATGAGTAATCTGCAAAGGAGATGCTCTACATAAATGTCACCTGGTTTTGTTCTGATTTAATCCCCTTTATTTATTGCACTGTTGTGCCTGTTCGTTATTTTCAATTTCTCTTCTCGGCGCTTTAACTCGCTGCATCTGCCACTCCTGATCCTGCCCCAGCCCCTCCGGGTGAGGACAGCGCGGCACCTCCTGTCATCCTCTGCTTCGCTATGGAGGGAACACGGAGAAAACAGGTGCCAAAAATCAGCACACGCTAAAAATAGCGCTGCGGGTCCCTGCGGCGCTGGCTGCAACGCGGCCTGGCCACCGTGCCCGCGGCACCGCCCGGGTCGTCCAGCACCCGTGTCACAGTGCCAGCGAGGGCAGGTGGCACGGCTGAGGGGTGCCCAGCTTGCCCAGGGCGGCCACAGCGCCGGTCGGGGGGTCTCACCCCCTAACGGTCTCAGGCTGTGGCCACCACATCATCCCAGGACAAGGACGTTCCCAGGACGGCGGAGGCGGCTCCGCTCTGAGCGATGGTTGGTGTTGGCAATTTATCAGGCATAATTATGCCAATTAGCCCACGCGTGCAGCTCCAGCTCCAGGAAGGCTTTATGACCTGACAGCACATCTCTGCTGGGCAGAGAAGCACCAACCTTCTCCTCAGATTATTGCAAAAAAATCAGCCTGGGTGATAAGTTTACAGGTTAGTGGTTGGGTTATAAATGCTTCGTTTTGTTGCTGGTTTAGTTGCCCTGCTTTGCAGGACTGATATCAATCCTCATTCAAATCAAAGTCCTTTTCACACATGCTCCAGTGAAGTGGAATTCTCTGCAAAATAAGGTGTTATTAACCCAGCTCCGCTCTTCCCGACGAGGAACAAGCGCTGCTACTGAAACCATTCCTCACCGATGAACCCTGCTTAAATAGCGATTAGCAGACCTTCCGGCAGCAAGGGAAATGCAAAACCTGTGCCCTTTGAAGCTCGGAGCTGTGCTGACTTTTAAGATGTATTTTTTATTCCTTTTCCCGGAATTTCAGCAGGGATTTTTATAGCTCAGATCAGCACGTCACTTTGGGACTTGTCCATTGCTGTTCCCTTCTCTCCCTCTGCTGTGATGCTGCTCCGGGTCCATCTGATGCGGTCCAGCATCACTGGGCTGGCGTCTTGAAACAGGGCAATAATATTTGTGCATCAAGCCCCAATTCATGGGGGTTTTGATAATTCTGAGCTGATCTGAGCTTGTGCTTTTTACATGGTGAAGGTCCCAGCAGATCCGGCTGAGGAAACCTGTGTCGGTGCAGGAACCTGAGCTGCTCTTGCGAACAACAAAGAGCCAACAGCTCTAATTATTAGCTTTAAAAATTCTACAACTTGGAAATGAAAAGAAAGTTTCAGCATAAAGCAGAAATCCGCGTTGTAAGTATTGACTCAGCCCTTGCCCTCGTGCGTTGTCACAAACGAGGACGTGATAATTAGATATTTTTGAACGGACAAAATTATTTTATTTGCTTCCTTGCCAGTTTTCATGAGACCATCAGTCATCCCCTGCAGAGACAAGATTTCTTATGTTCGCTGACAGGATAAATTATATGGTTCTCATCCAGCAAATCAGCATCACTGTGCAACATTATCTCTCGCAAAGCGACGTCTGAGAAAATCATAAATTCTGTCCATGTTTATTAGATCTGTCTTTTATTCCCATATTAATTTTATCCCAAGCTGAGCTGCTTTTTTCCCCCTAATTATTAATCATATTAATAAGGATAGGGGGGACGTGGCTTTCTGCAAAGCAAAAGCACTGCGGCGATGCTCGGGTCCCGATGGACTGTTCATTAGAGGCTGCGGTGAAGCCTGATGGTGGTGATGCTGCGGCTGTCGGTGCGGGTGACACGGTGACAGACCCGTGTGGGTGCTCACGGTGGGGACCCGTCATCCTCACCCAAGCGGGTGCTGAGCATCCCCAGCACCCTTGGCATCACGGTGCCTTCGGCACAGCTTCTAGGGACCTTCCAAAATCAGAGCTTGCTGTTGTAGAAAATCTCACTTATTGGGGTGACTTATTGATTACTGGCTTCCCCGTGTCCCCTGGTGATGTCCCCGACAGATCTCCAAAGATAAACTTTGCAGTGGGGATGGGGGGGGGAAGTTTCTGCCCCCATCTTTGGGCCCTTTGGGTGAATCCTGGAGCTGGGACCACCAAGACCAATGTGGGTGGAATGGGGACGTGATGCTGTGGAGAACCGTGAATGTCTCTGTGAGTCAAGACTGAACAAGTGAACGTATGAAGATGAGATGGAGAAGGGGACCGGGAGCGATGCTGGCGTTTAGCAGTGATGAACCTCATGGCCAGCCGTGCCGAGGCTGAGCTCTCCCCACCCCCGGAGCTGCTCTGGGCCAGAAGTCACCATCCTGCCACTGCCCATCCTGCCAGAACCTGCTCCAGCGCAGAAACAGCCTGGGCCGGGGACACATTGGGTGGAAACCACTGAATTTCAGGGCTGAGCAGGCGGCCGGGGCAGGGGGTGCGCGGCATTCCTGACACCGCTTGTGTGTGACACGGTGGGTGTAATTCAGCTCCTTTTCTTCTCCCAGACTCATCAAAAGCTCTGGGAAATGAGGCTGGATACGTGGGCTGGGGCGAGTGAGCCTGAATTATTGTCGGAGTTATTGATTGAAGAGTGGGAGAAATAGCATTAGAGCCTGAATCTCCTTTTACTCCAAGAGAGGAAACAACATCTTCTTAAACTATGAGTCGATAAATAATTGCTGTGACTTTTTTTACCTTTTCTGATGATGGTGTTATATAGCTCTGAGGCATTTTTGAAAGGAGTGCGGCTTTCTCGGCCTGTGGAGGGGTCAAAGCTTTCAGACCATCAGCTGGGTTAATATGAAAAGGAGGATACTGTTAGAGAAAAGAAAATCCCTTGAACTGGACACATAGGACAGAAGCGATGGGAGCCCCTTGGCAAACACCGGCCATTATTTACTCTTTTGTTAAACTGATGAGTGAGTAGCAGGAACAGACTCTCATTGTATTTGGTGCTCGCTGTTGTAGGTTTGGGTTCTGGGACTGGCAGCCCAGCTCCTGTGGGGCTGTTTCTTTTCCAGGGCTGGTCTCCTCCTGCTTCTTCTGGCACAAGTGAGTTTGATTTTGTAATGAAATGAAACTCTCACCTTGTGCCAAAAAGTTGCTTTTCAAGAACGTAACTCGGAAAGGAACTGAATTCCCTTGTTTCATCAACTCTCACAAAATGAACAGTGGAACCTTTTACTGTGATGAAATTAATCACTGAGCAGAAATTTGCTTGTAATAGCCTGCCACCAAAGCAGTCACTAATGGTTTTAAGCATTTTACTCTAGGGGTCAGCAATTTCTCACCCCTTCGCGCTGGAATGAAGGGGCTGTCAGGCTCCTTGCGGTGAAGTCTCTCCCATTAGATGAGAGAGGGGTATTTTAAGGATGCCAGGGTTACAGCAGGGCAGAACATTTCAACAGCAGAAAGCCGGGGAGGCGCGGGAAGTCAGCGATGCTCCGGCTGGTGGGGACACAGGTGCTGGACCACATTGCCGTGTCCCCATGTTGCTGTGTCTCCACACCAGCGACGCGGCTGCTCTTGGGTTTGCTGGAGCAAAGATGCTGAAGGGAGTGGAGCATCTCCCGTGTGAGGAAAGGCTGAGGGAGCTGGGGCTCTGGAGCTGGACAAGAGGAGACTGAGGGGGGACTCATTCATGTTTACAGATATCTAAAGGGTGAGTGTCAGGAGGATGGAGCCAGGCTCTTCTGGGTGACAACCAGTGATAGGACAAGGGGCAATGGGTGCAAACTGGAACACAGGAGGTTCCACTTAAATTTGAGAAGAAACTTGTTGGGGGTGAGGGTGGCAGAGCCTGGCCCAGGCTGCCCAGGGGGTTGTGGAGTCTCCTTCTGTGCAGACATTCCAACCCGCCTGGACACCTTCCTATGTAACCTCATCTGGGTGTCCCTGCTCCATGGGGGGATTGCACTGGATGAGCTTTCCAGGGCCCTTCCAATCCCTGTGATTCTGTGTAATGGGGTGAGATGGGGCTGGTCGGCTTCGTGCTGCAGGGCTGGGATCCCCCACCACCTCCTCGCAGCCTCTGGGCCGTTAACACGAGCCACAAGAGACCCGTCACCTCCTTTCCAAGCAGTAATATTCTCCTGCTTCTTCTAACTGGCATAGCTGGAGATAAAATCGTTTCTCAGAAACAGGCACAAGATTTGAACTGACGTTCCCTGAGAAGATGAATTCTGCGGCTAATTTCCCCATGTACAGGTTGAGCTGAATAGCAGATGAGTGGTGCTCAGAGGAGCGCCTGGGTTTCGTTAAGCTCCAGCTCCCATTGCTGTGTTCTCCCAGCCCTGGTGCCCGAGGGACACGGGGGATGGAACATCATGTCCCTGACCGTGGGACGCTGCTCCGGGCAGCCCAGATGTGCGAGAGCATCGTGTCCCAGCGAGGAGGGGAACAAGACACACGATGCAGCGCGTTTACTCAGAGAATGCAATAAGTCATTCTCTAATTCAGGAGAGAGTCACGAAGGTCATTGCGTTAAGTATAGAAATAAATTCTCACGTATTTTATTGTTTCCCATGCCTTGTTTATATTATTACCTGCGTGGTATGTTTTTATTAGTACCAAGTGCCTAATCTCTTGATGCTTCATTATTTTGCTAGATTTATATGACTGACAATAAAAATAATTATTTTAAAGTAAGTAGCCAATCACGAAGCCTCTGGATGCTAATAGTGAAGAATTAACTCTGCATTAATGCGAATGCAATATGCCGTTAGTGCGGGCAGAGGAGTACCCCATAAGTCACTAAAGAAAGAACGGGGGATCAGTGTAGGGTATACCCAGGGGAAACAGCTGTGGATTAGCACATCTGAGAAATGGAAATGCTTCAGAAGCAGCTGAGTGACATTTGGTTTGAAGGAGAGCAGGTGGCTCCCAGAGCCCCAAACCCAGCATCTTGCAATTTCTGGCACATTCCCATGTAGGTTCTCTTGGTCGTGGCCGAATCCAGGAGCTGGTGTGAGAGGGAGCTCTTCTGCACCTTGGATAACGTGGATATTTGCACCTTGGAAACGGCCCGCGGAGCGGGAGCAGCTCTGTGCTTTGCGCAGGCTAAAAATGCTGTATTTTCATCATAATGGAATGCTCACCTCTTGATTCTGTCCCTAATGTCATCCCCCGTCATCATGTACTCCTCATTGTACTGGAGCATAATCAAAATTTCAAGGGCTTGGATGAAGCCGATCGAAGACGGATGGGGAATGTTTTTCTCCTGACAATAGGCGTTGTTAAGGCTTTTGTGTGCAGCTCCTGAGAAATGAGCGGGTAATCTCCATCCGTACATGCAAAGGAAGTGGAAAATCCATACAGGCCATTTCAAACCCTATAGATTTGTTCTCCTCGGGGTGCTGAGCAAAATGCCCGTCTGGGCTGAAAGGCGCATTGGGGGCGCAGGAGGGGTCCCGCAGCGGGGGGATGCTCGGCCATGGTGGGGGGATGCTCGGCCATGGGCCGGTCGGTGCTGCAGAGAGGGAGCAACCAGGGCACCCTAGAGCCGCTATGGAGAATCCAATGGAGTCTCCTGCCCTTCCGCATTTTGGGCTGTTGGGAAGTAATCCAAAATCCTTTGAAATGCCCCTGCGGTGTCCTGGGGCACAAGGTGACGCTCTGAGCTGTCCTTCTGATCTCTGGAGTCTGGCAAAATCCCCAATGGGCCTGTTATTGGGGAGTTTTAACCTTTAAAGCAAACTATTAAGTGGCACCATCTCACCGGCCTGTTCAGGTAACAGGTAGATTGTTCTGGACAAGAATATAGGTCACTATGTAAATAAAATACAGCAAAATAGAAAAACTGAGGAAGATAAATTTGTCATCAATGTGGTCATTACTATAGAATTATTTAATTAAAAAAAATAGAAAATAAACTACAAGGATCAATCCCTAAGACTTTGCAATGCTCTAGATAAGTAGCGCGGAGTTTTCTTTCCTTTCTGTTTATATTTAGATCGACCTCGTGCAACCGAGGGAGAATCGTTTGGGTTAATTTTAGAAGCCCCTTAATTTCTTCATTACTTTAGTAGCGTTTCTCACCAGCCCCACGGCCTTCAAGCCCAAGACAGTTGACTAAAGACAAATTAGAGCCCGCGCTTCCTTTGTCTGCTGTAATGAGTGGCTGCCATTGCCCCGGAGATGCTTCCAGGACTCTGAGCTCTTAAATGCCTGTTTGCAGTAAGAAAGATATAATTTTAGGTTTTCATGTTTAAAGATTAATTACATAGTAGCCCCTCTGCAGATCCTCAGCTTCATTCCGCTTGTTTGCCGTTTGATGCTTTAGAACAGTTAAGGCGTGGGGGATGATGCTCGTCCCCCAGAATGTCCCCGGGATCTCCCGGCAGCCGCGGTCCAGCCTGGGTGATGGGGACGGCATGAGATCACCTACGATCGTGTTTCTCGTGGTGCAGGAGCTCCCAGCATGATGGCTCTTGAGTCTTTATTCTACCTTATGATTTTCAAGTCGTCCGGGTGCACGGTGTCTTCCCTCCCCACCTCTCCTCTCATCCGAACCGCAGGACAAACCCCCAGTGGTTTGAGCTCCGGGCTCCTGCGGATTTCACAAGCGAAGAATCCACGTTAAAACACGTCAACAAGATGCGTGTTAATAGAAGCAATTTTAATGCTGAAGATGGTGCATTTTTTAACAGTTATTTTAAAAATAATAACGCTTTGCTTTTGGCAACCTTCAGATCACTCCTGGCTGCGCACATTTGCCGCTGGTTGGTTGATTTTGGCAATTTTGCTATTATAGCAAATGCAGGACATTCACATCATATTCCTTGCATGCACGTAGCATGAAAAAAGCAACTCTGATTTAAAAAATAATGTTAAGCCTTCCTTCATGACCAACCAGCTGCAAAGAATTATTTTAAATCAAAATAATGAGGTTTCTACAAATGGATTCTGTTTGCCTTCAGTGAGATAAAAATGAGACGTTATTTCAACTGGCTGTGCTGCTCCCCCTGGCAACACGCAGGGTCCCTCGCTGGACCCAACTGGACACAACCATAAAGCCCAGTCCCCCCCGGGCTGCTGGGGGCTGTTTTGTACCCACAGGGGTAGGAGAGGGAGGCGGGATGTGGTACCACGCGCTGGCAAAGGGATGGGCAGGGCTGCGGGGATGTGGTGGGTGTGAGTGATACGATGGGACGCGATGGGTACGAGGGATGCAGTGAGAGTGAGGGATGCAATGGGTGTCAGGGATGCAAGGGATGCAACGTATACGAGGGATGCGATGGGTACCAGGGATGTGATGGATGCGATGGGTACGAGGGATGCAGTGAGAGTGAGGGATGCGATAGGTGTCAGGAATGCGAGGGATGCGATGGGTACCAGGGATGCAATGGATGCCATGGATACAAGGGATGCGATGGGTACAAGGGATGTGATGGATACGAGGCATGCGATGGATACAAGGGATGCAGGCGCAGTCCCAGTCAGGGAGTGACGGGCTCTTGGGAGCTGCAGCCCCAGGCTGAGCTCAGGCTTGATGAAAACAGTGTTCTCTTGATTTTGTTACTGTTCCTTCTGGGAAAAAACAGGCAACTGGAAGGAAAAGACTAGTCAGTCTGCAGAGGTTTCACACGTTGCCTTCTGCCTTTTCTTTCCCTGCAGAAATAGCTCTTACCCAGCGAGTGGGAAAGGCATCACAAAACACAAGCTGCCTGCAACCGGCACAAACTGGGCTCTTTGCTGGCAGATGAATTTATCGTGGCAGCTGAACCTCCCCGGCAGAGCTGTCCCAGCAGGAGCTCTGCGTGCTGCTGAATGTCCCTGGTGTCACCGCAGCTGTGGCTGCCCAACCTGGCACAGGGAGCGGGAGGTGTTGTGACAGCCTCATCCAAGGGAAAACACTACAGTGTAAGAGGCTAAAAATAGGTAACATTTCTCCATCTGTTCTGCTTGCGTTAAGAGCACAGAAAGCAAAGGAGGTGTAAAGGCTCTGGCTGCAGCTGCGGGCGGTGGGCACAGGAGCCGGTGTCACCTCCTGCCTGCGCTGGATCGGGGCCGAGGTGCTCAGCAGGACGGAAAACCATGGAAACCATCGCAGGGGCGTCATCCCAACACGCTGGCCCCCGCCTGGGGGGTGAAAGGGGCCGGTGGCCGAGCCCCTGGGCCAGCGGGGCTGAGGTCCCGTTGGTGGCTGTGTCCCCGTTTGGTGGCTGTGCCCTCCAGGCTTTTGCAGTCACTTCTGTAAGGGGCGGACAGGGTTAGATGTACCAATACCTGGAGCCGTGGGAGGAGCAGGGTAATAGATGCGATTATTTTTATGAATGATAGGCAGGAGCCTTGATTTCTATGGGTGAAACTCTATAATATGCCAATTCCTCGCAAACCCGCCAAATAAATCTACATTCTGTATACAACTTAATTTTGACTTCATAGCCCAAATGTATGTGTTTATTCCTGGGAGTAAGCACTATTTGTAGTTTCCAGTACAATGCAGCTCATAATTTTTTCACACCTCTCGGAGCAGGTGACAGCTTGCTCGCAAAGTCTCATTCACTCTCACACTGTGCACAAAGCTGTGTGTTTAATGCGTGCACAAGTGACACATCAGAATAAGGTCCCCGACAGGAGGATGTGTCCCCAGCCCCAGAACACCCTCTTTCCTGTGCAGCGGTGGAAGGGCCGCGGTGCAGGGAGCCCTGCAGCCAGCCCAGCGCTCGCGGGCGACAGCAGGAGAACATCTCACTCTATAATTTCCTCCAGCACAGAGCCCCTTTTTACTTAATTGCAGGAAGGATTGTTATGCTAATTGCTATTTTGTACCGAGTTAATTCTGCAGCGTTAGATGTCTGAATTAAGCGGAGGGGCTGGGCCCTGTGCTGGATGGTTCTTTGGCTTGTGGTGGCCCTGTCACCCCCCTGGTTCCCCCCAGACATAGTCACCGAGCATCACTGACCATCAACCAGCCGGTCCCCTGGTGCCAAAGTGGCTTCTCCCTCCACCCGGGTGCAGGGAGCCCTGGGATTCCAGATCCTCCCTGCGCCGTCCTTAAAACCCCTTAAGCTGTAATACTCTTTGATGTGCCATAATTGCATTTAGTCAAGTTTTAGGTGTGTTTTAATAGTATTGATTTTTAATAACAAAGCTGCGGCTGCTTAATGCTGAAAGATGATTCATTGTCAGTGGGAACAGAAAGTCCGGGGGCAAAGAATTATTTTTGACATACAGTAATTTCTTCTAGCAGGATTTATTTTATTGAATGTTTCCAGCTCTGTGTTTTGAGGCCGATGAACCTCGTGGGGTGTGGGGGAATGGAGATGGGTGGGGTGTGTGGGAATGGAGATGGTTGGGGTGTGGGGGAATGGAGATGGTTGGGGTGTGGGGGAATGGAGATGGTTGGGGTGTGGGGGAATGGAGATGGTTGGGGTGTGGGGGAATGGAGATGGTTGGGGTGCTGAGCAGCGTGCAGCTCCAGCATGAACCTGCGACCACTGGGTGTCTGTACGTCTGTCTGCAGGAGGTGGTGGGTGAGGCCTCCTGGGGACTTGGCACAAAACCAGCAGCAACAAAAAGCCGGTAATTCCTTCATTCCGCATTTCCCCATAAATGTGCCCTTTATTGGTTAATCCTCATAGTTAACAAAATAGATATTTCCGATGGGGCTTTAGCTTGCGGGTTACTTATGGGTAATGCAAAGTGTATTAAAATGTGGTATACTTTTAAAAATTAGATATTTTTTTTATAAGCCATTCAGCTGTAAATGCGTTTCAGTCACACTGAGAAGATGAAAGAGCCTGAGCCACTGTATTACTTTAAGTAATCAGGCTTGAGACTAAAGGTAGCTTTCTTTATAGCTGACAAATAGAGGGAATAAATAACCTGGACATTAAAACTTGCATTAGGCAAATAAACATTTCCACAAGAATTATGTGTGACATTCAAGGGAAGGCAAATAAACCTTGACTTATGGAAAGCTATCAAACCTCTTGGAGAATTAAATAACAGGAGATCATTATGTAGCATTTGGAGCAGCTATTAAAGACTGTCCGGCCTTCCAAGCACTGCTGTAAATAAGGTGTTTGTAACCCAGCACGCACCTGTTCCACCAGTGGCTGATTCTCAGTGTCATGTGCAGTTTGGTTTCATCTGAAATGCCTTTTACATGTGAGAAAGGAGGTTTCCTGTACCTCTGTGTCCCCTGCACCCGTCTGTGTCCCCAGGTCCCCATGGGACCCGTCACCCTGCGCCATGTCCAGCACCCGCCACCGCGGCTCTGCCACCGCTTTCACCTTTCCTGGAGCTTCACGTTTCAGTAAAATGACTCATTTCTTAATTCCGATTGTAAGAAGTTAATCAAATAACTTAAACAGCCTGGTGAGCACCCCCGGGGTCGCGACTGCGGCGGAACGCCACGTTAATGTTCGGCTCTAGCAGCAAACATCATGGTTTTCAATTTAGCAGATGATACTTGTGATTAGTTATGTATCATATGTGCTATATCGCGCTCTCTGGGTGGTTTCTTTCATCAGTAGCAATAGCATTTTGCCAGTTCTAAAAAAAGGCCATTTTTCTCCGAGAGCACTTTCTATTTACTGATCCAGTGAAGCGGCATTGGGATCAAAATCATGTTTTGAAAAGTAATTGATATAATCAGCTACACAGAGCTCTGCGTTCACGATAAGTTTTCTCCCCAAGCGGGAAGCGCAGCAAGATGGCATTCGATGAACGGGCGTTTCTCCCGAGCAGCGCAGCGTTGGGAGGAGTCCCCTCTGCTCTGGCTTCTCCCCTGGGTGATATTCCCTGTGGCAGCTCAGGTAACGTCAGTGCCTTCCCGTCAGAGCAAGGAGTCCGGAGTCGTCCTCTCTGGGGCCGTTGTGTCAGCCCTGCGCCGGCTGCCGGTGCCGGGGAGAGCCGGGATCTGCAGGCAGAGGCGTCCCAAGAGACGCATGGAGCTCTCCTGGGACACAGGGGCACTCAGCCCGCTCTGCCGGCATCCCCAGGGGTGGGACCCCCCGGAAAACTGGCTGCTTGTTGCGCTTCGCTCATCACACCGTTGGTAAATGCTGGGATCCAGACAGCGTCGAGTTCACTGATGCGAAACCCAGGCAGAAAATGAGAGCAAGCACTGACCACGCAGCAGAAATCCCTGCAGCATCCCTGCAGCAGGCGTGCTGCATCCCTGCGGTGCCCAACATCCCTGCAGTACCCTGCATCCCTGCAGCAGGTGTGCTGGTACCCTGCATCTCTGCAGTATCCAGCATCCCTGCAGTACCCTGCATCCCTGTGGTATCCAGCATCCCTGCGATACCCTGCATCCCTGCAGTGGGTGTCCAGCTTTCCTGCGGTACCCAGCATCCCTGCAGCAGGAGTGCAGCATCCCTGCGGTACCCAGCATCCTTGCAGCATGTGTGCAGCATCCCTGCAGTACCCAACATCCCTGTGGTACCCATCCCTGGGATCTGGGTCTCGCAGGCTGTCGAGTGTGTCAGTGCCTTCAGTGACTTGGCAGTGCAGAAGGGACAAGATGCTCATTGAAAACATCCTGAAGGGAGACACAAAGGAGCAAATGTTGCAGGAAGGTGCTGCAGAGGGTCAAACAGGCTGGAGCTGCCACCTTCGCCTCCTCCTTGCCACAGCCCCAGCTCAGTGCCTGGCTGCTTGTGTCTATGAGCAAAGAGCTTTTGCTCTCCAAAACACACTTTGAAAGGGCAAAGGTTGGCAGCGAGGGTATGTTGAGTGCTTTCTGTGCTTTGAGACGCTGCAGGAGATGGAACAGAGCTACAGAGTGGGAGGAGGCAGCAGCTGCTCCGAATGGTCCCGGGCAGCCTTTTCCCAGCTGCACGCATGCTGTGCCGCTGCTCCGCTCTGCCAGGACACGAGGAACCCGGGCTAGTTGCGAGCTGATAGCTATTTATTCTCCCTGTGTGTGGGGTGAAAAGGTTC
The DNA here is from genome assembly GCF_036013475.1 of Columba livia. Lineage (NCBI taxonomy): Eukaryota > Metazoa > Chordata > Aves > Columbiformes > Columbidae > Columba > Columba livia. The sequence continues at coordinate 2,214,247 of NC_088627.1, read as the reverse complement.
TGTGCCGCAAAACTGCTCAAGAGATCGCTTTAAATTAATCAATTAGGAAAAACGAGCTGTGTGATGTAAAACGTCCTTGCTCCGCACAAATCTTTTGAACTATTAGTTCTCTCGAGGAGATTAATTATGAGCGTACAGAGCTAATGCCCTTTTAATGGAATCAGTTATTCAGTTTTAAGGAGTCCCGGGTACGGAGTGCGCTGGCATTAGCTATTCATTGAGTAGGTTCCAGATCAAACACGGAGGATGGAGCTGACGGAGAAGGGCTCTTCATGCCCGCGGAGCCGCGCTACGCGTGCGGAGCTGCCGCGAGCCGCAGCCCGGGAGCTGCTTTAATTGTCTCCTCTGAATGTGATTCCAGAAACTGGCTTTTAACCCGCAGTAAAGAGCGTTGTTTACCAAGTGAATACATTTGCATCTCAACTAACTCTCCGTGGCTTAATGAAAGTGGGAGATGAGCGCTCGGCTGCTCGGTGCTGCTGGGCTGCAGACGGCTCCTGCCGCCTCCTGCACCGTTTCTCCTTCTCCGCCTTCTCATTCTGACTCAGAGTCGTCAGTGTTTAGTGTCTGTGGTTTTAGGTGCCTGTTTTAAGGTAGCAAAGGCCTGAGGTCATGCAGGTCCCACCAGGCTCATTAGCAACTGGGACAATTAAGGACATGATGTGTAGAGGCTCCAAAATTGAAGCACCAAGAGCAAATGCCCTTATTCAGCAGCAAAATGCAAATGGAAAGTTGAAGGAAACAATCTCTGAAATAACTCTGGTAGGGAAGAAGAGGATCTTTCCAGGACATCTGAGGCCCCTGTAGGACACTTTCAGGAAGGCATCCTTTGGGCAATAAACCATTACTAACTGGGGTGGTGATTGGAGAGGGAAAGAAGGGCCATTAGCTTGGGAACGTGGTTAAAGCAGCACCTTCCTTGAACAACTTCAACCCAGAAAGCGAGTTTGCAGTCTGCCCCAGAACTCAGGCATCCTAGCGACTCAATACAGACTTTTTGCAGACCAGTCTATTCAGATTTATCAATTATGGATCTAACTGGTAGCACAGCTTCCTCCATATGGCAGCCAGATCCATCTCCAATGTTATTCTTTTTCCATGGTAGAAACAAAACATTTGCTAAACTGAAGAACATTCATTAGCACACGATGGAAATGACCCAGTATTTTGGTTTCCCACTTGCCTAATTAGTTTTTGCAGATTAGCAAGTAGAACAGCTGAACAATCAATTGGACGTATTAATCAGGCCTATTTTGGAAGCTTTAAATAGAGAATATGTTTCGTCTCTTCTTTCATTTAGGATATAATGGCTCGTAAATGGACACACACAACATAAATTACATCCTTTAACAAGATGAGCGGAGAAAATGGTGAAGTCTAAATAAGGAAAACTGGAGCGTTTATTGGCAATTCTCTGGGCTCCAGCCTTTCGAAGGACATGGAGCCCAGTGTGGGCTGAGACAGACCCGCCCGAAACGGCTGTACAGACGGACCCACCTGGGAGGGCTGTACAGACAGACCAAGAGCTGCCTCTCCCTCTCAAGGAATGCAGCGAGTGGCAGGAAAAGAGCAGGAGAACAAGAGACCCCCAGTGGGATGGGGTGGCAGGTTTGGGTACCCACACCATGAACAGATTGAATTCCTTTGGGGGGATTCCAGCTAGATCTGCTCCCACGTCCTTTCCTGGATGCTGGGGAGCAGGAAGCCGTGGTTTATATTTCTCTTATGTGTTTCTTAGACCCTAGCCGGGTTCTCTTGTAGCTCCGAGTGGGGTGGAGGTTTGGGATCCTTTGTTGCGCCTGTGGCCCCTGCAGAGCGTTCTCGACGTGGCAGGATGGCCGAGCGGGGTGGCCCCGTGGCCACTGTGCCGCTCAAAGGACAACTGCAGAGTGAGGTCCCCGGCTTGGGTGGGAGGAAGGAGACCAGAGCACAGCCGTGTGCCGGGAGAGCGCCGGCAACGAAAGCAGCAAGGTCAGAGGAGACAGAGATCTTTTGTAGCTGAAAACCTCTTATATCTGGTCCTGAACGCTGCGGCTTGCGAATATCTGAGCGCTGATGCTGTGTGTAGGTGTGAGGCAGATGCATTAGGTACCTTTGATACATTATTCCTGTTTGCAAGGGTTCGATTAAAAATGTGTAGGCTGTTGAAGATTATTTCTACCATCCTTCTTGCAATGAAGTTAACAGCTGACTGCGTTCAAATGCATCAGTTGTATAAATTCATAGGGCATTTTCATGTTTCAATCTAGTTATGTATTTCTAGTTGACCAAACGTTCAAATTACCATTAACCGCAATCCTATCACTTGGTTCACTGGGCAGAAAGGCAATATCTGAGGTTTAACCGTTGCGGAGCTGCAGCCCCGGGCTCTCCCGGCGCGGCGAACGTGCTGTCGCATCCCGACCCCCGGCTGGCGGTGGCGGCGGGTCCGGCGGCTCTGCTGTGGTGGTGGTGGGTCCGGCGGCTCTGCCGTGGTGGTGGTGGGTCCGGCAGCTCTGCCGTGGTGGTGGGTCTGGCAGCTCTGCCGTGGTGGTGGGTCTGGCAGCTCTGCCGTGGTGGCGGCGGGTCCGGTGGCTCTGCCATGGTGGTGGTGGGTGCAGTGGCTCTGCCGTGGTGGCGGCGGGTCCGGCAGCTCTGCTATGGTGGTGGTGGGTGTGGTGGCTCTGCCGTGGCAGTGGCGGGTCCGGCGGCTCTGCCGTGGCCTCACCACCCGTGTGCCAGGACACACCGCATTTCCCCGGCTGCTGAGATGCTCTGAACACACCTTGCTTTGCCAAACACTGCTTGGGTGTAAATGGGCTAGAAAACAGCTTTTCCTGAAGAGATTAACATAAGCAGGAATAAGCCCCAAAAGCCAATTAAGAAGAGAACAAGGGTCTGTAAGCCAAGGTCTATTAATTAGCGTGTAGTACAAAAAGGATCTCAGCAGCCTCCCCCGTGACAGGGTCCCAGCGGTGACAAGGACAGCGGTGGGCTCTGCCCCGGCCTGGACTGACCCTCAGCAGGTTCCAGGCCGTGTCCAGCCCCAGGTGACACGGGGACAAGTATCCCTGTGTCCCTGTCCTGCTGCAGCTCCTGCTGGAAAGGGCTGCAAATGCATTTATGAACGGCCTGTTCCCAGCGTCCTTCCGAGGGTCCCCCCGCGCTGCCGGGCACTCGCTGAATCATTTAACATGCCACTTAGGTTTTTAAAGATGCTGCATCTTGCACCAGCTGAGCTTAAACGAGCCTCTCCTGTGGATAAATGCCTCTGCAAAGCCACGTCTGACCGTCAGGTCTGCCTGTGCTTTCCAGAACGTCATTTCTTTTCTCTACACTGGTGGGAGCTGGTTTAACCCTCACCCTCCCCATCCTGCCACGCTCTTCATCAGGCCCACGAATCCCTTACTAAGGATCAATGTTTTAGCTACTCATACACACATAAGGACATCCATCTCTTTTCTGCCTAATGTGAATCCTCTCCCTAATTTCTTTCCATCTATCTCCTTGTTTTGCAGCCGCAGGTGAGTGCGGAGCCCATGGAGCCGATGGGCGCCCAAGTCTCACCTTTCAGGAAGGGGAAAAAGGACCGAGGGGCTCTCTTTTAATGAGTGTCTAGTCTCTGTTGCAACTTGACATCTTCATTTAATTTTGTTTGCAATATACACGTGGAGGAGAATGATAACATACTATAGTAATGATCATTTCTGAGACAGTCACTTATTCAAAATATTACTCCTGTTTAATCAGTGCAGTCGGGTGATTTATTGACTTGCATAACCAATCTTGCCTGGCATTTCACTGTAATTAAAACAACTACATTCCCAGCGTCCATCTGCATATAATAAATTGTAAAAGTCTGTGTCAGGGCAACATTAATACTGGTGGTTCGTACGTGTGACAGCTGAGTCCCTTTGCCTGGGACTCGTCCTCCTGCTGGTGGGGGACAAACGCGGGCGCTTTGCTCGTGTCCAGCTGAACCAGAGAAGGAATAGGATGGGTAGATGTGGTTCTGCTGGCTGATGTGACAGTGCAGGTCGTGCTGTCCCCTCTTCCCCATCTCCTGCTGGCTCCAGCAACCTGCCGCATCCCATTGCCCTGGCCCTGCTGATAATTTCCCTTGTATTATCAAAGGGTTTGTGAAAATCAGTTTCTTGAGTCATATTCCAACAAGCAAAACTCAGAAGTATTCTAAAAAAAAGAAATGTAGTGGAAGATGTCAGCTTGTCGTTGAGAAAAGAACAACTGTCAAAACCCAAAGATTTTCTGCCAAAACCCACTGAAAAACGTTGGCTGAAAACTGCGGAGAGAGAGAAGCCGGTCCAAAAGAGTCAGTTTGGGTGTTGTCAGCCTTTTTTTTTTGACAAAAATTCTAAATATTTTGAAGAAAGGGGACGGCTTCCAGGAATTTCTGTTTTCGGCAGCTCCGTTTTCTGTGGGTTCTGACCCAGAATTCCCGGGTGGGAAGGACGCTCGGAGCCGCCGCAGCCGGCACCACGGGCCCACTGGGCAGGAAGGTGAACCGGACGACACTTGATGCTCACTTGAGGCTTTTATCCATGTGCTGAAGGGCTGGGATGCTATTAAATCATACCAGGAAAGGGCTTAACGCCTCCCCTGCCGTGGCTGCTTCTCGCTGGGCGTGCGGAGCTGGAGCAGCGCGAGCAGCAGGAACCATCCCGGCGGTGACGGTCACTGACCAGCTTCCCATTCTTTGCTGCTCACTGGTCAATTATTATTAAAACCTGCCCTGGGACACAGGTTTTTATTGCCCAAACGCCTCTAACCGGGCCAGTCCCACTTGCTTTGGCTCCGGTCCCTGCAGTTCTGTCTCACGTCTCGCACGGACCTCAGCGCTGCTGTCACTCGGGAGATTTTCCCTTGGCGCTTTTTCAACCCAATATGTTCCTTAGCAACTTCCTCCAGCTCAGAGATACAGAGGCTTGGGCGTTTGCTTTGCCCTTTAGGTTCCATGTCAGTTGTTCTTTAAGAGAAGAAAAGAGGGATGGAGAATTCAGGGTCCAAACAATTTCAGAGGAAACAATCAGCCTGCACAAGGGCACCAGTGCCGTTTGTCGGCAGCCCCGGGCTGGGAGGAGCTCCTGTCCGGGACGCAGCCTGCAGCTGGAAAACTGCCTTTTCAGGGACTCAGCATCCAGGAGGGAAATTATTCCTGTCTATAATTATTCAGTCTCTTTGTTAGAGCACAGCAAGCCTATAGAAGTGGGCACAGGGAGCCGCTGCCCCGGGGCCATGCGAGCGGTGGGCTGGGGGGCTTCCCTGGCGTGGAACCCCTTCCCATCTCGCTGCCCTGGGCCGCAGCACCCGCCTCCCTCCCGCTCGCAAGATGCGATTGCCACCTACAGTCCCCGCGTCGCTGCCGGCAGCTCCCGCGGACGCCGCGCGCTTGCAGCTTGTGCCTCCCCTTCGTTGTTGTTTATTATTCGCGTTGACTTTGGCTGTAACGTGTTGCTCCTGGTGATCACGGTGGAAAGGACACGTCTGACGTGTGAGCTGAGCACGTTTGCTCCGGATGCTGCAGATCCACAAACGCTGAGCCCCTCAGCATCATATGTGGACACAGCGGTACCGGCTGGGGGGAGACCCCTGGCTGGGACCCTGTGCGGCACCCACGGCTGCAATGGGATAAAGCACCCCCAGCCTGGGACTGCTGCTGCCCGGAGAGGCAGAAACCAAGGATTCAGAGGCAGTTTGTTTAATCTGTCCTGACCCCCATCAATTCACAAATATTTCAGAGCATTTCAAGCACAGATCAGCGAAAAATTCCTGATTCATGTCATTAAAAAAACCAAACAAATTAAGACTGTGCTAAGTGGAAATTACCTTCAGAGAGGGGAAGAGATGTCAGGTGGATCTCTGCTGCTCCCAAGGATTTACGTTGCCTCCAGCCCCGCGGCCAGGCCCTCTGCACCCTCCAGAGCTTGGCTTAGTCACTGTTTAATCTTTCATTCCAGGCTCTAAAGAAGCTGAGGTCCGTGTGCTGGGTTTGGTTATTGTGAGCAGCGCTGGGCGGTTGTGCGAGGGGCCGTTTGCCCCGCGGGAGGGGGAATTGCTGGGTGCACCCCGTATTTCCCTCCCGGCACGTCCCGGTGCTCCCTGCAGCCCCTTTGCGCTGCCTGCAAAACAAAGCCCTGTCCCCATCTGCGATTACAAATTAGCAGCCTAATCCTAAGTATCTTTTTTGCCAGAAGATGCTTGTCTAAATCTGATTTTTAATCTGTCTTTACCAGCTGCTCCTGCTGCTGCCCTTTGTAGTTCATTTTGCATGTGACTTACACTGGATAAGAAAATATCTGTCTAATTTTCTCCAATGTCAAACATCCTTTTAGCTGGAGATGGTGTTTTATGTGTTCTACAGTAGGAGGGGAGCTCTGCCAGCATAGCGGTCTCTTCTCTTCCCTGGAATTTATTGACTACAGTGAGGTCCTGCTCTAATCTCCTCTCACACCCTGTTTCTTTCCCTAAGAAACACTAAGCTCCTTGAGCCTCCTGTATCATCTCCGTTATGGGCAGAGCTCTTCGCTGGCTTATACCCCGCTCAATCCTATTGAAGCGCAGGGCAGTGCTGTGCATCCCAATCAGCACGGATTTTTTGCCTTGAATAGCCTATTTGATGCATGCTCTGGGGAAGAGAACCAGCCTCGCTCCAGACTAAAATCCTTCCAAAAGGGATTTTTAAATACTTCAGATAAATCTTACTAATGGTAAATCTAGCTATTCAGTCCCAGCTCTTCATACGTGGGATTTGACCCTTTGTGATGTTAATGCAGGCGCTCAGAGGATGCTGCTCGTGGTGTCATTTGGCATCTCCACGTCCCCTGGTCTCTGCCGTCAGCCGCTCCAGCCCCTGCAGCACATCGCTCTGGTACCCGTGTTTCTGCTCTGTGCTTCGAGCTGCTGCTGCTGTGCAGACAGAGCGCTATCCCTGCGATCCAAGCTAGGAGATGAGCAAAAAATTACATCAGGTCTTACTAAAGAAAGGAAAGCAAGACTATAAGAAACCTCAGAAAGTGTTCTGGAGAAGTGTGTGTTTTGGCATTCCTTCCTCCTGCCTGTCTGGGGCTCGTCAGCAGCTGACGAGCAGCACATGAGATGGGCAGACGCAGTCACTGCTGTGGGAGCACCGGTCTGGTTCTTCCCATCGCTCCGCCAGCCCCAACAGAAGGTGCGCAGCACAAACCTCCAGCCTAATCCCTTCCCTCCCCCCGCCGTGGGACACCCAGAGCACCCGCCAGCGGTTCTCCCAGCAGCACCCTGTGTCTCTGGGGGCAGCCGCGGCAGCGTGTGCTCGCCCGTGCATCCTCACACCCCTTATCCTCCAGCTTAGCAAAGCCCACAAGGCTCCACATCACTCACACGTTTCTTGGTGGGACTTTGGGGTGTCAGAACTGTGAGGCTGCTGAGGATGCTCTGCCTCTCTCTGCAGGAGCGCATTCCAAGCCACTGAAGCCGTGCACGCCGCGGGTGCTGCACGGGAGCGTGGGTGGATGTGGGTGCTGGTGGGAGCAGATCTGAGCCCTGCACGGGGCTCCGTCCCTCGGAGCCCGAGTGGGACCCTGCAGTCCCAGCCCCACCATCCGCCGGCTGTCAGCAGCTCTGCAGCAGGATTGCCTTCCCTGATTGCTAATTTAGATTTTCCTGCCATCCCACACAGTGGAATCAGGGGAAATAAAATTACAGACTTATTCACTCTTTTTGTACAACTGATGTGCTGATTACCTGTCAATCACAGAATTGCATTAACATCTGACAGTGTGTGCATAACAATTACCCCCGTCAAATTAAGGAAACCTTTCACGCTCAGAGACAGAGAGGGGGAGGAAATTCAATCAGCGTAATTAGTTCAATCAGAACAGAACTTTTCATCAAGAAGGGGAAAAACGCACAGCAAAGGCAGGGTGCGAAGCGGGTATCTCTCTGGGCTGAGAGGTCAGCTCGCGCGCGCATCGCGGGGCGCTTGGCACCGCCTGGCCGAGGGCTCAGCGGTCCCTGTGCTGCCTCCCCGGCGAGTTCCTCCTCTCCTGGCTCCACAAATCCTTTTCTGGAGTTCCTGGGCGCTCCCTGCCCGCCCCTAGGGAGGCGAAGGGGAGGAGGTGGGTTCCCACCACCCTCCCGTGGTGCCTCTGCTTTGCACCCCGAAACAGCAGCTGGGGGATGTGGGGATGCAGGGATGTGGGTGTGCAGGGATGTGGGGGTGTCAGGATGCGGGGATGCGGGTGTGCAGGGATGTGGGGGTGTCAGGATGAGGGGATGCGGGTGTGCAGGGACGTGCAGGGATGTGGGGGTGTCAGGATGTGGGTGTGCGGGGATGCGGGGGCTGCCTTGGCTCTGTGGGACTCAAGCAGCGTGGAGGCAGTGTGCTCTCGCGGGAGGACTTGTGTCATATTCCCTTTGGAGGGGAGGGGGATTATTAATGCTAATTACTAACAGCAAACACAAGAGAGAGGAAGAAAAGCTCAATTAGCAACAGGGCAAATGAAGCTGGGCTGGCGCCACTGGGTGATGGTGAGCACGCTCCAGCCGTTCCCTGCCGAGCGGGGTGTACGTGATGCTTCCTCCCTGATGTTGGAATCCAAACCCACCAGCATTGCCCATGTGCTCCAGGAGGGCCGGGGCAGCCCAGGGTGCTGGATCTGTCCCTTCTGCCTTATCCCACTGCTAAACAGAGCGACCGAGGCATCATGTCGCTGAGGCTGAAGGTGGCTGATGAGCCCTGAGGTGGTTTTACCCAGCGACATGAGCACTGTCACGGGAAGGGGAGGGGACCTGGAGCTCCGTGACTTCTCAGCACAGCCAGCAAAAGGCAGCGGAGTGACAAAAGGAAGCTCTTACAGTAGCGTATGACAGGCACATGTGCCAAATGACTTCTGAATTTTTGCCCAGTTAATTATTTTGTAATTAAATTCAAGTTGAAAGGCAAAAGCGTTGCTGCCACTGAGACAGCAGCTCTGTGGGAGTGAGTTGTAGCGAGGTCAGGAACTCGTGGGGGTTTGCTGCAGCACCAGCTCTGTGCGCTATGAAGGTTTTACCCAAAAGAGGCTCTTCTGGAGGGCCGGTCCCTCTGGCCCGCAGCTCTGAGCCCTTTCGGAGGTGCTGGGGGTGCTAATTGCCCTGAGAGCACCTGCGCTTTGCATGGGATTTATTGTGTCTGGGCTCACAGTGCTGTCCTGCCGGGTTAGGAAGACTCCGACCTGGGAGGTAAGGATTGAAACGTCTGGGGGAGGGACAGGGTTTCCCACATTGGAGATGTTTTCGGGGCATAGAGGAGTTGTTGCAGAACGGGGCTGAAGCGTCTCGCGTGCGGGCACAAGCAGAGTGGGGCTCGGAGCTGGGAGAGAGCAGGATCCTGCAAGTCCCCACTGCAAACACTTGTAATGAAAGAGATTTTCAGCTTTAAGGACAATGAGCATGAGAACAGGTTGCTGGAGAGGATGTGGGATTCTCAATTTCTGAGAACCGAGTAAATAAGCATGTGTAGGAAAGGTGAAGCAGAGCTGCTCTTGCCCGGGGTGGGCGAGCGGCCCCTCGCAGAGCGCGTTTCTGTCCGTCTGTGATGTGCTCCTTGTTAGCTCACCCATCTCAGCCCCGCTCCAGGATTAGGCCCAGCTTTGCAGAACTGTGCAGAAGACTGGAAGGACCTGATCCCCATCTTCCAGCCCTTGTGAACAGCAGATGAATAGGAGCGAGCGGGGAGAGGCACAGGGAGCCGTGCCCACGCCTGTTCTGAGTGTCACTGGGTGGTACAAAGTCAGGTGAATTTTCTTTACCCAAAATACGGTCTGTAAATGAATAAGCAAGTAAATAAACCAGTCGTCTCTCAGCAGTCTTCCTGCCATCTGCTTACCATTACCAGCTGGCATCCACCCATTAGTTTATATCCCTTTTGTTCCAGAGGATCCAAAGCATCTTGCAGACTTGGGGCAGCGTTTGGCTCTCACTCGTACCTGCGTACGTCCAACAACTTTGTCCTTGAAAAAGCTGCTGTTACGGGTTATTGAGCTGCCCACGGAAATGCAGATGCCCCTGGCAAGCCATGCAGCAGCTGCCCGGTGGTCCAGGGTGGGTGGTGGGTGCCAGGCTGCCCTGGGGACCCACTGTCACCCCGTCCCACCAGCCTGGACTCCCCAGAGGAGCGAACGGCTGCTCCCGCGCTGGGCACGGGGTGGGCGCAACGGGAGGGTTCCCCAGCGAGCGGCACGTACCCGAGCTCTGCACGAGGAGTTGGTCTCGGCTCTACGGCCCAAGTCAGCCACGGAGGAGCGGAGTGAGGAATTAGAAACAAATTGTGAACAGATGTCAGGCAGAATAATAAGAAATGCATGGAAGGCCCACCAGGACAGATCGATGAGGCAAAACCAGCTCCGGGCTCGCTCGAGCAGCAGCTGCTGTCCCGGGAGGAGGAACCAGCCTGCGCGGGGCCGGCAGTGGCCATGGAGAAGCTTCGTTTGCGCAGGTTGTGGTCCTGCGGCTGCTGGGGTTGCGCAGCAACATCGCGTCGGGATGCGGGACTGAAACATCTCGGCTCCGGTGCTGCAGAGCGGGAGCTGGAGACGGCTTTCCCTGTCCTTGCGCCCCATCCATGGCTGCAGGGAGGGAGGAAGCTCGTGAACAGGACAGCTCATAAAAGAGGCAAAAATGCCTTGCAAAACCTTCTTTACCTTATTTGTTTATAAGGGGGAAAATGTAGGTTTTGTCATTAGCACGTTTTAAAGTCGATTCTGATAAGTGAGTCTGGCTGGTGGTGCAGAACTGTCAGGGGAGAGACGGGATTGGGTTTGACGGACGCTTAGAGCCGGTGAAAGGCTGATGTGCCCGCGCAGAGCTGGTGTCTGTCCCCATTAGTACCAGCTCTCCTGCCCGGGCTGCTCTTGGACCAGTTTCTGGGATCCCTGTCTCACCCGTAGGCCAGATGCAGCCCCAGTGCCAAGTGTCAGCCCAGGGCAGGGTCCCTGGGGACACGTGTGTGACCCGGGCAGGAGCCCTGGCCCTGCCATCCCTTCTTTAAATGGGTTTTTCTAGGAAATGCTTCTTGCCAGTGCTAACGTTGATATTTAAGAGTGTTTCTTTTTAGCGGTATCTTTAAGCAAAATCAAGCTTTTAGCTGTGATTCATTCCCACTTGACAATCAAGCAGACACACATAGGCACAGATATATCCGCATATATATATATACACACACACACACATAGACACATATATATCTGTTCAAAATTGGAAAGCGATCAATTCCGAGATTTATTTAATGCTGCATTGCACAAGTTTGATAGCCGGGTTGGTTAATTGTCGCGCTAATAACGCCCTTCGTCCAAAAGATTTGCAGGCAAAAATAAAAAGCTTCAAAATGGAAAATGGCAGTAAATACAGACCCTTTCTGTACGTGGCCCGGCGCTTTTTAAAACTAGCATCTAAATAGCAAATCAGCCGACACTGAGAACTGTATTTGCAGTGCAAGGTCGCGGCTGCAGAGCCGGGACTGCGATTCACGGCGCTGCTGAGCGCGCAGGCAAAACCTATCAGAACGTAGGTAATTTGATTAGAAATTAATTGGCCTGCATCAGAGCCTTAAAAATCTAACAGATTTGCTGCTGATAAAATTAAACTTAGAAACGGAATTGATTAGCCGGTGCCAGCAAAGGAACCAAAATGTCAAAGGCACCAGCTGCACATTTGCATTTGGTACTTAACGAAGTTCTTACCAAAGCGGGTGAGAGATGTTTGACATTTCCGTGATTTCTGCAATTCTAATGTGTCTTTTATTGATATTAATTTAAAAATGCAAGGGAATCATGATGCCTGCGGGTCCCCTCCCATGTGTCCGTGCATCCCATGCATGCCTGCGTGTCCGTGCATCCCATGCACGTCTGTATGTCCAAGCCATCCCGTGCACATCTGCGTGTCCGTGCATCCCATGCACGTCTGTATGTCCATGCATCACATGCATGTCTGTATGTCCATGCATCCCCTGCCTGTCTGTATGTCCGTGCATCACATGCATGTCTGTATGTCCGTGCATCACATGCATGTCTGTATGTCCATGCATCCCATGCACGTCTGTATGTTCATGCATCCCATGCATGTCTGTATGTCCGTGCATCCCATGCATGTCTGCATGTCCGTGCATCCCATGCATGCCTGCATGTCCATGCATCCCATGCACGTCTGTATGTCCAAACCATCCCGTGCACGGGGTGATTTTTCAGGAAGAGCGTGTGCGTGTGTTAGTGCAGTTGTGTGGAAAGGGGACGAGGGGCCGTGTCCTCACAGCCCATGTTTTAAACAGGCAAAGTGAATAAATCACTTGATTCACTGACTCATTTCCATTGGCAGCGCCCGTGTCATTTTTATGCTTACCATGATGAAAAAGGAGTGCTTGTGGAGCGTAAACCCCGGTGAAGTTTTAATTGGGAGCAGTTATTTTGAAACATTTTCTTCTGTAATTTATTTTACCTTGGGGACTTGTGACTGGGGGAGAATCCTGTCAGGTTTCTGCAAAGGTTTCTGCCTTAGTCTATGGGGATATTTTAATTTTAGTTTCACAGTGAGATATTCAGGAATAAATAATTGTAAAGGTGCCACATAGAGCAATGAGGAATTGTTAGAACTTTTACCAGAGAGCGAGAACTTTTACCAGAGAGATGTTGGGGACAGGGGACATTGGGGACACTGGGGACAAGGGGACACTGGGGACAGGGGGACACTGGGGACAGGGGACATTGGGGACTCTGGGCACAGGGGACACTGGGGACAAGGGGACACTGGGGACACTGGGGACACTGGGGACAGGGGACATTGGGGACACTGGGCACAGGGGACACTGGGGACATTGGGGACAGGAGACACTGGGGACATTGAGGACACGGGGGACATTGGGGACAGGGGACACTGGGGACAAGGGGACATTGGAGAGAGGGGACACTGGGAACATTGGGGACACTGGGGACGGGGGACATTGGGGACAGTGGACACTGTGGACAGGGGACATTGGGGACACTGGGGACTGAGGACATTGGGAACACTGGGGACAGCGGACACTGCGGACAGGGGCATTGGGGACACTGGGGACTGAGGACATTGGGGACACTGGGGACAGCGGGGACAGGGGACATTGGGGACAGCATCCCCAGGGGTCCGAGCCCTGTGCCAGGACCCCCAGTTTCTCCCCTCTCCTCCCCATCTCTCCGCACTTTCTTGCCGTGTTTTGCTTCATATCTGTCCCTGCAGGCTGAAATTATAGATAGGTCAGATGAAAAGCTCCGTTCTCTCAGAGTGGAGGTGAAGGAGAGCCCATAAATTCTGCAGCCTGTGTCTGGAAACACAAAGGACAACTTAAAATTCCCTTTAAATCAAAAATCCTTCCTGCGTTATAAATATTAATTTCAAGTACGTGGTAACAAGAGAGACGGGGAGCCTCGGGATTATTTCACTGATATTAGCAACAGTTTAAACATGGCAGTTGCTGTTTGATATGACGCTAAATTAAAAGGTTCACACTTGGTGTCAAAGATTGGCTTATTGAAGAGGAGGGCAAATGTGGTTCTGCAGGTCAGAATTATTCCCAGCAGATGTGTTGATTAAATTAGGCACTGGCACATGGTTCGTTAAGATGCCGCCTGGTCCCTGGATGGCGGGGGCAGAGCCGCTGTGCCCCCAGACACCTCAAGACCCTCAAACAAGCCACCGAAAGAGAGGAAAAGATGGAATATTCCATCCCTGGGGAGCAAGGTTGTGGGTCCTGGTCCTGGTCCTGGTCCTGGTCCTGGTCCTGGTCTCGGTCCCGATCACAGTCCCAACCCTGCGCTGCCAAAAGATGAGCACAGAAATCAATAGTCATGTTCCTGATCCAGGCAGATCTGGATTTCATCCTTCAGCACGTTAATTGGACATCACTTTTCCAGTCGTCTTACAGGCTTTGGGAAATAGGAGGCATGGTTTCTTTTTGACACTAACGAATAGAGCAGCTGCTGGTTGCGAGGCTGGTTTGGGTGACGAGCTGACGGTGAAGGCTCCGGTCCCAAAAACTGCTCGGGACTGAGCACAATCCCGCAGATCACTCGTGACACTTTAACAGACTTACTGGGAATAAGCTGACAATAACCAGAGGAACCTCAGCCCCGCATCCTCTCTGTACCCGAAACCTGCTGCATCCCCCACAATTAACAGCCCGAGCCAGAACGACCCCGTGCGGCGCCAACCATTTGAAGTCTGTGCTGTGATGCCTCTAAAATGACCAAACCTCGCTGTACTTAGGAAATAACCATTATCAGAAGCTACTTTTATTACCATGGAAACAGAAAGATAACCCAGGTCCGGTCCCATCTCTCGGCCAACAAAGGCAAATATGTATTATGTATGCGTGATGTTTATGGATGAGGCGGCAGCGATCGCTGCTGGCCTGGGTGAGGCTGGGGTGCATGTATACATGTGTGTATAACACATACATACAAATGCATATCGGAATCTCAGCAGAAATACAGTTTTGTGTAAAACTACCAGAACAGGCCAAACACCAAATTCCATTTTTCCAGACTTGTAGACTGAATTGTGCAAAAAAATAAAAGCAGAAAAGCCCAGGGGGCACCACGGTGGGTTTGATGTCCCCCAGCTCTGGGGTCTGTGCCCCACGGGCTGTGCTGGGGGGTCACTCGTCTGCTTCAGGCAGCAGGAAGCAACCGGCATCTGCATTTCCAATGGGACTCATGTTCTCCTGTGTGTTCCCCCTCAGTCTTGCGCTCTGATGAGTGTTTTGATTCCAGGCAGTTGTTCCCTCTTGCTCGACATTAAATCTTCAGCTCATCAGCACTTGACTGCGTTTGTAGAAACAAATAGAAGAGGGAACTTGGGCATGATTTAACAGCTTAAGATTAGGAAAGAGTTCATACAAATCCCTGATCTGTCTGTCCGTCAAACGTGGTAACACAGGGACTGAGGTGACCCATTGCTGTCCGTCCGTCTGTCCCGACACAGTGGCTGGGACTCCTGCGCTTTGCAGCCCCTTTGCAAGGACTCTAATTTACGAATTTCCCGTGATGTCAGTCAGTATTTATGCACGATATAGAAAGTAATAAAAGGGCAGCCGTGCCGAGGGTTGCGTTGGTACATCTGAGCAGCACCGGCCTTAAAACCTCCATTAAGCTTTCACGATGTTGAAATAGGAGCAATAAATAATGACACAGCTTTTTAGAACTAAGAAATAAAGCAGAAGTAAAGGGCTATGCCAGTGATGGATTGGCACCCCTCAAAACACACAGGATGTTATTGTGCAGAATGATTTCCGCGCAGTTTGATGCACAGTGCTAACATTAAGCACTGCGCTGCTGAGAAATCCTTGTGGGCGCTTGTTATGCGTGTTTTCTAAATAATTTGTTAATCTTGGAAGATGGGAAGAGCGATCAGGTTAAAGGTGCAGAGAGCACATTGGCTGTGGAGCAGCTGCATGATGAAGTTCGATAATTTGAAGGGTCTTTTCCAACTTCAATGACTCTGTGATCCGTTTTTTTCCGCCAAGACGGCAGGAGGTGCGAGAGGAGCCAGGGTCTCCCGAGACAGCCGGGCTAACTCGTCCCCCGTGCTGCCTGTTGAAATGGATTACATTGTGCTGATGAAGTGAAATTAAAGCAAGAAGATTTCAAATGTAGCTAAAGCAACAGTTTCCCTATAGGATGCAGGAACACGGAGCCGAGCTGGGAGGGATGCGGGAGCAGCTGCTCCCCATGGGCTGTGGCAGAGGGAGCTGAGCCGCCCGCAGGGTGCCCTTCTTCTCTGCGACAGATGGCGACAATGACATTGCAATCAGAATGTCCACCAAGGGTGCGGAGCTGGAGCTGCTCCAGCTCCACCTTCATCCTCATCTCACCTGCGATCGCCTGCAGACCCATCTCGGAGCGTTTCGTGGTCTGGCTTTGCGTAGGATCTCGAGCTGCCTAATTTACACTCCTCTGAAGCAAGAGAGCTGCTCAGTCTCTAATTTATTTGTTTTAATCAGGGCACTGAGGTGTGAGAGAGCTCAAGGGAGACGTGTCCCTTTTAGAACCAAAGTTATTGCTTTAATAAACATGGGAGGAAGGCAGTAATGGACTAGGGAGCTTCCCCTGGTTAAAAATTTAGTAATGAAGTGCCGCTCTTAATGAAACCGAAGATTAGTCCTATGGAACAGAAGCTCGTTTCTTGGCAAGGCGGTGAGGAGTGGCGATGGGAACACGGGGAGATGCCACCGCCCGGCACAGTCCCGCTGGCGCGGAGGTTTCTCACCTCTCAGGAGCCCTTTGGTCCCTCCTGGTCCCCGGGTGCCACCCAGGGAGCCACCAAACCCGGCACCACCTCCGATCCTGTGCCCGGGACAAGCGCCGAGCTGGTCAGAGCGCTTCGGCATCGTCAGCTAATTAATTAATGCAAATATGGCGCAGCCGTGCCGGTGCTGGGCAATGGGTGAGTGGCCGCGGTCCAGCCGGGGCTGGAGACAGGCGGCCTTGGAGAGGACTTTAATTGCTGCCATTTGCCTTGCGGTCGTGATTTATTGCTCCTTGTCTTTTCCCAGTTGGAACGGGAACCGGGGCTCTGGGAATGGTTTTCGGTGCAGTCTGAGCATAACCTTGGGGGATTTTTAAAGTTCGTTTTTTATTTTCCTTTCTCTTGTTATTGGAATAAGTTCCAAAATAAAATCTAAAACATGGTGGGAAGCCTTTCATAGCTCGGCTTTCTCCAGCGGTGCCCTGTAACTCATAGAAACAATAGCGACTTGCAAAATGCAGCAATTTCCATCATGAATTTGGAGGGCGAGGTGCACCGAGATGCTGCTTTCTGGGGTTTAAATTGATTTACAGCATATTCAAAGCAGCTGTCCTGCTCCTTCACCGCCCTCCTTCCCCTCCGGTGCACACAGCGGTATGTGCTGGAGATCCCTACTGGTATTTCTTGGTCTTTAATTGTGGTGTAATTTACTGGTGGAGCCAGCGCGGTGCTGGTGGCTCTGCCCGCCATGGGCACCCCTGTGCTCCCCGCTCCTGCTGCCCCGTTCCGAATCTGCCTGTGTCCTGCCTAACTTTGATCTAGGTAATGACTCTGAACTCTCGTTAAGTCTCATTTCATGTTGCGCCTTTCATGGTTCCTTGTCATCTTGTTTATCCCGCTGCACGCTTTGAAGTCCCCGTGCTGCGCGTTGCACCTCCCCGCGTAGCGGGCTCAGCGCTGCGAATTAGCGTCATTATTTTTTAAGAGCCCATTTGCAGAGCTACGGTAAGTCTGTCCTAGAACAAAGGAGCCCCAAAGCACGCCGGGATGTGCAGGGCAGCAGCGGGTGGTGGCACTTGGGGACGCTCCAGCCGGCCCCGGTGACTTCGCTGCGGGAAGGTGGCGCTTGGCATCTGGTCTTCTGAAAACAGCGATAATACCTGATACCAGTATGCGCCAATTCTGCTGGTTCGCTTGGTGCTCAGGTTCTGCCATCGGGTCACCGAGAACACCCTCATCTCAGGCAATAGGACGTTGACTGCCCCTTTATTCTGCTTTTCAACTTCTCGCTCCTCTGTTCGTATTTAAAGGCGTAATTCTGTCATATCGTGCTTGGCAGCGAGTCAGGAGCCTGTGCCAGTCCAAGTGGGAAGCGAGACTGGAGGATTTCCTTCACACATCCACTTCTATTTAAAATATTCTCAGTAATCACCAGATCGGTTCGCATTTGCTCTTGAAAATGCTCCTTGTGCAGAAATCCTGCATCTCTGCCCACCTGGCTTGAATCTCCCTGCAACCAAACACGAGCTCAGCTCCAGCTCTGTGTTCACGCAGCAGGAGAAAACCCAAGGGCAGCATCCCATGGAGCGCACGCAACGAGACAAAGAGAGCAGGAAGGGGTTTTTGCGAGACAAGTTGCTATAAAAGGCATTTATTCATTTTTCATAGTTCATTACAGGTGAAACGAGGCTTTTCCGCTCAGAGCCCCCCGCAGCGAGTCCCTGCGAGCCTGGTGCTCCCGCTCCAGCACCCCGTTATTTCGGGGGGTTCCTTCCCGCTTGTCCCATCTCTGCTGCAACACCCACCGGGAACCCCCTAATGCTGGGTCAGCTCTGCAGGGCAACCACTCGCCCCTTTGGCAACTGCACAGCCAAACACCCCCCGGTACCGCGTGCCTGCTGCTGCACCCTCTGCTTTAGTGCCTTTGCACTATATATATAGATTAGTCCTGCTCTAAGTAGTTTAATGAATCCAGGCCTTTAGGGAGAATTAACAGTGTATTAGCACTGCATCTGAAAAATTAAAGGAATAGTCAAGCAAATTTGTTTTTATTGACTTTTAGTGAGGCATTTAATCCAAACATCTCGTTAACTGCAATATAACTGTACTATATAATGGGTTTTGCAATAAGAACAATTAGCTTTGCAATTAGCATAGAGTGAGCTCTCTGCAATTGGCAACGGGCCTATTAAAAACATGTCCTGTGGAGAAAAAATAATAGCATTTCAGATGGGTGGATTGAAACCGTTTGACTTTAAGCACCAATAATATTTCTGGTATTGATCCAGTGTCCCGGATGATGGAGCGGGGGGAGGGAAGGTCAACCGCTCGCGGTGAGCCAGTTTCTCCCCTGTCATCGGCACGGCATCGATCGGCATGATTGGTGGGTGAACCGCGGAGCCCTGCGGTAATTAGCCCATCCCGTTAATACTCGGCCTGTCTGACCGAGCGGGGCTGGGTGGAGATTGTGCTGTGGGGATTTTCTGTGTCCCTGGGGCTGCCCCCGAGCCCGTTTTTGGGGGAACACTCACCCGAAGCGCAGATAAAGTCTCGATCCATCACCTCGGCGTGGAGCTTCTCCCCCTTCGGAAACTGAACCCGACAAGGTTTGACATCTATTGAATAAATACTAGCCATCCAAAATGTCTGGATTTAGGTTTTATTTAAATCTCTGAGCCAGCAACACTAACTTAAACTTTATGATGCACCATTACAGTCTCCGAGAGCGTTCTGCCTGCCAAACAATATGTTCCGTGAAGACTGATATAATCTGCTTGTTATCTGCAGCGCCGCCTCGTAGTGGTGCTTTATTGATTTTCTGCACAATCACACTAAAAAAGTCTTTTTTTTTCCCCCCCTCTGGTATCTTTTTATGATTCTGGAGGATTTGTTGCCGCTCATCTGTCATTTTTTACCCACTCGCATCTTGGCTGTTCTGTAATGGTAAAAAGGAAGGAAACAACAACCCGCTGTTGATTTGCTTGACCACGTTAACAAGCGTAAAGCTGATGAGGAGTAGAGATGGTGATAACCAGCTACATGGACAGACAGGCAGACAGACAGACAGACCCTCGTGCTCTGCCCGTCCCCACACCGCTGCCCTCCTTCCCCGCGCCACGCTCCATCTCCAGCAATAATCTAAAGTCAATTTGCTCTAACAATTGAGAATATTCCCTTCTGATGAATGCTTGTTTGCCTTTAATTTGTTACAAGACGATGAGACTTAAAGGAAATGTTCGGCTGTCAGGGAAACGCGCTCTTAAGACACTTAAATGTGTGAACTCTGGTATAATTTCCTAAGCCATTTTCTCTTTTCTAACTCCCAGCATTGTCACTGCTGGATTTTCTGTCTCGCTCGCATTTTCTAATGCAGCAGGCAGAATATTTTACTTCTGGGGAGCCTACCTGGGCCTTGGTGAGGTTTAGATGCTTTGAAATGTCACTCGCCATATGCTGCCGTTATCATTAAGACCTGCATTCAAATGAAGAGCCTTCTCTCCCAGGTCCATAGCACCAGACCATTGCACTTCAAGGGATGCAAAGTGTCCCTCGTTCAAATGCCAGTGGGAATCTCATCCTCCTGATGAGCACCTGCTCCATTTTCAGCATCTGCACGTGTCCCCTTTGAGAGCAGGTCGTGGGTTTGGCCAGGGCTGGGACCTCATCTCCAGCAGCACTGGGGTCGCAGCCTGGCTGGGGGTCCTGGGCTGGGCCACTGCAGCAGAGTCATTAAGCTCAGCTTAAGGCCCTCCTTGTCCTCAGGCAAACCACTTCCCAGCTTCTCCTTTGCAGCGGAGAGGCTCCTCAGGGAGAACTCAGTCTTCATAACCCAGAAAGAGGTGGTTTTCCTCCTGGATATCCCGTTATAGGTCTGGTTTACCGTGCTGGGGCACCGCGGCAGCATCGGCGTGTGCGACGCCGTCTGATCTCCCAGCGCTGCAGTGCATCTCTGCTCCTCCTGCACAGCTCTGCTGCTGCTTCCCTTTAAAGAAGGCAAGGAAAGAGGGGGAAAAAACCTCCTTGCATTTCTGAGAGTTATGAAATAATCATGCAGTGTTGCTCTTCATCACTACTAATCACAAGAGCAAGCTCTCACACAGAGTTAGTTTGCACTAAACCTTCTGTGAATCTCTGAAGCCGCAGATGAGAGGTCGCAGAACTGGAGATTATCACTTTTAAGTACAATTCATTACCTCAAATTAGCATCAAACTACACAGACCCGTAGGCAGAGCTCTCACGTACAAAACCGCCCCTGCCCTGAGCCATGAGCCGTCCTAACCCAGCGGCTCAGATTGGATTAGTCAGAGCAGGTTTGGAGAGCTAGGCTGGAGAGGAACAGTTCACGTTGGATTGCATTCAAAATAGCGTCTTCTCCCCTGCTAGAACGTATAATTGCATTATTAGGCAAAATAGATTTTAGCATTGATTTATCATCCCCTTTGGAAAGGCGTTTTGCTGTGGTATACCATTTAAACTGAGCTTAACGGGCCGTGCATGGGAACGCATCATGAGCTGGTGGCCGGGGAGGAAGGAATCCGCTGTCAGGGCTTCGTGTGTGTGTTCTTGTCACCCTGACAGCAGCAGGAATGGGGCGGGCAGGCTCTGGATGGTGTTATTATTATTATTTTCACCTATCAAGAAAAAAGACCCGTTACAACCTGCAAACATCAGAGGGAGGATCTGCTGACAGCGTGGTGGCTCCCGTTCCTCTGCTCCGGGGGAAAAGTGTATGAATAACTTATTCTGACTCCAAGAGCTGTGGAAACTTGAGAAATAATTCCTGAAACTGATGACTGTGAAATGTCAATAATATCACTGAGGGCTCTGGAAGGAATCGGAGCAGTGGGAGCCCGGCACTGGGCCACCACGTTCCCCGCAGGAGGGCTGCAAGGGACGTGCCGGGGGAGCCGGGCAAGGGGGAGATCGAAGCCCTGGGTGTTTCCATGTTGCTTGTTTGCTTTGGCTCCACAGCGCTTAATCCTGGAGAAGTTCCCCTCGTGAAGCTCCCAAATGACAGAACATCCCATCAGCGCTTAGCAGAGCTCCGGGGAGACAGTCTCTGATTACCTACCCTCGTTTGTGCGTGAGTCAGATGAGAACTATCAGCTCTCTTCTTAAAAGCCCTTTCTTAAGCTGCAGTAGCCCCTGCGGGTGCCTCCGCAAGCCCACGATGTGGGGGCCTGAGGTGACACAGTGACCACCCGTCATGCCCAACCGGCGCCGTGGGCTGCGACAGGAGCCGGAAGGGGACCCCGGCTGTCACCAGCACCGCCGAGCCCGTCAGCGTCACCGCCATCCCCAGCCCTGCCCCAGGGGCCAGAGAGGGACACGCTGGGGACACAGCTGCCTCCGGCAGCCCGGGGACACGCTCTGCCCCTCCCTGCACCCAGAGCCAAGGCAGCTCGTCGCTCAGCACACAATCCAGATTTATTTATATGTGCACAACAGAGGGAAATGGCTTTGCTGCCAGCATCAATCCTTCAATCTAATGCCTCTCACTCCATTGTAACTGTATTTCATGACCTTCTCAGGGATTTTCAGGTTTTTCACTTGAAGGAACAAGAGCTGTGGAGAGAAGGACGTGAGAATAAAGAGCTCTCTGGTTTCCATTCAAGTACAGAATGACCCAGGCGGGAAAGGGAAACTCATGAGTTGTGATGATACGCAGTTTAGATCTTTGCGGCACCCAGCGATGCTCTGTGTTGTGTCTTTGTGTTCTGTCACTGCAGGGGTCACCTACTTGAGCATCTTCTGCCGCTCGTGAATCCGGCGCCAGCGCCCGGCTCTGTGCGCGGGAGCAGGGCCGAGTCCTGCACCGCGTGTGCCCGCAGCTTCCTCTCGCACTCCTGTTTCTTTACGTTTGGGATGCAGCCGGGAGCGCGACCGTGGCGCGTTTTCCCCCTCGTTTTGGAGCAGACTGGAGCGGGAGGGCGGCTGAGCCGACCCAGCGGCCGGGAGGGCAACCAGGGGCTGGATCCCCCGCTCCCCTGCCTGCCTGCGTGAGAACACACATCCCCGCAGCAGCGGTACAGCAACAGTCCGTTAATTATGCCGTTTAATTAGATAACGAATATTCATATTTCAGTAATGACTCTGCTGCTCATTCTGCATTTAGCGCCTCGTGCTGCGGTGACGCAGCCCTTACCCGTGCGCTCGCTCTTAATGAACAACCACTTAGAATTTTAAAAAGTGGAGGATATCTTTCTGAGTTAATTAGCTTGAAATTAGCTTAATCACAGCTCATTTAAACCTATCTAAACAACAGCACAAGGAACTCTAGGAAAACTTGGGCTCAGGCTTACTCTGTGTTGGGTGCTGCGGGAGGAAGAGCATCGTTCTGACGCCAAAAATGATTAATTGTCTCTTTTAGAGATAAAATGAAGCTGCTTTTGAAATGTAAGCCAGGCTTCTGCCTTAGGACACTCCAGGTGAGCTCGAGCTGTGAGGGTGTTCAGCAGAACGGTGTGTTGGTGGGAAGGGACGTGTGTGCCCAGTTAATGCCATCTCAGCTTCCCTGCCCCGGTGCTCGAGTCCCCCCGGTTCCTCCCATGAGCTGTTTCCATCCTTCACGCTGCTCGTGCACAGTCTGCAGGTATACGAGGTGTATTATTCCTCGCTATGTGAGATTGATTTGAATATTAATTGTACATGACCTGTTGACTTCAGCTCGTGCAAAATCCACCCCACAATTAGTTGGCTTAACTGCTCTGTCTCCTGCAATAGCTGTCAAGAATAATGAATTAACCCTGAATTTGATCCTGAACAGGGAAGCTTCGCACTGGAACAAGTTTATTATTTCATGTGCTTTTCGGAGTTCTTGAACTCGTAGGTAAGATCTAATCAATTGAACATCTGGGTTTCCTGGAGGCTGAGGCAGGATCATGCAATATTTACATCAGTATTCTGAGATCAAAGGCCGCTACAGGTCTTGGAAAAAAAACCTCCACGCAGAGGGATAAAACAGGGGAGAAAATCAGAGCTGTGTCTGAGCCCTGTCCAGACAGAGCGCGGCCGGGGCAGGACACAGAGGTCCCTCAGGGAGCCGCTGGGACCCGGGTGCCATCGGGGGGCACAAGGGAGGTGGCAGCGTTTTCTTCTTCAGAAGGAGCCGATCATGTTGCCCGCGCAGCTCCCGGAGAAACCAGCTCCTGTTTCTGTGTTTGGTGTTGGCAGCTCTGTTGCTGAAGCTCCTACAGCAGAGCAAATGTCCCCGAGGAGCGGTCGAGGGAGCGTGGGGCCGAGCGGGACGGGATCCACTGGGTCCCGTGGGCCGGTGTGGAGCGTGGCAGCACCCTGCGGGAGTCTGGGCGCTCCTGCGCTCCATCCCCAAACCGCCACGGGTCTCATCCGCCCTTAGCTGCAGCTTCACAGAGGAAAACCCTTTAACACCACGTCGCAGCTTGCGGAGCAAGTACCGCATTAAATTCCCTTGCGAGCACCCGAGAGCTGCGTGGGAGCAGGAGATGCTGGGGATCTGCCCACCTTCCAGCACCGAGGTGTTTCTACCTCCATCCTGCTCCCCTCCCAAGTGTCCGGGTGGCCCCGTTTGCAGCCTCGTTACCCAGGGCTGGGGCACATTCTGCAAGAGGAGGACGGGGGCTCACCCAGGTAACAACCTAATTGCAGGTTTGCTACATGAACGGATTATTTCCACTGTGCTGGTACTTAACAGAAGCAGCTCCCTTTGGGGACTCTCTTATTTCCCATATCATGAAAAATGTAAGGGCTATTTAGGGCCTGTTTTCCCACTCTTCGATTTGCGTAGCTCTCATTAGCAATAGGCGGAAGCGTTGTGCTGCTCTTGGAGTTGGAAGTGGCTCCTGTGTTTTTAAATCAGACACAATATAGAAATACTTCAGGGCTCCTTCAGAAGAGAAATAAACACCGCTCTAACCACTGCAGTGAGGTACCAAGTCCCTCTGGCTTAGTCATTTAGTCTGCAGTTAGCAACAAGGTGAATTTTAATTCCAGGCCATTTTTTTCAGTCCTGCTGCTCTTTGCGTGTGTGCTGCTTTTCTAATAACAATGCGAGCCATATGGTGCCTCCAGCGCTGGGACCGCAGCCACGGGGTAACAGATGCAAAATGGCCCTAGACAATAGATTTTAAAGTTTGCCTTCTCACTTTTGAGGAGTTTGCAGAGCTGCTAAACACAACAGCATGAAATATTCAGCAAACCAAACATGGCTGGAGTACATAAAGACCAGCCCTTCTGGAAGTGATTTCTTCTGGGGACCCTCTCTAGGACACTTTGGAGGCGCAGCTGCAGGAACCACGTCTGCCCGAGAGCAGCCGCAACTCCACCCTGGATCATTTTGGGAGCCCTGAGGTGTCGTCAGAGCCAGGGCGAGGGGTGAGGTGCACCCTGGGGTCCTGCCCATCCCCGGCTTTGACGTCCCTGGACTCTCTCTTGCGTTTTCCCACCCCCAGGCTGGCCTGACTGCGCCGCTGGGCTCCGCACTGTCCTGCCGTAGCCAGGCAAGTCCCGTTCTCCAAGAGCTTCCTCTGGCTCAAAATAACAGAAACAAGGGATAACTCTTCAGCTCTGGAGAACGGGCTGCTCGGGTTCAGCGGCCTGAGCTGCGCAGAGCTAATCCTGCTCGTTAGGAGACATTAAAACCTGAGTTACAAATGACTGCGGAGTTCCACAAATGTCACTTCCGCCGAGCTGTTATTCATTCATTGATTTCTATTAAACAAGTAGATAAATACTTAATCTGAGCAGTGACAGCGCTCTCATCATAAAGTGAATTAGTGCTTAGAGTGTGTCTGGCTTATTAGCAGCCTTGCCGCACTTTGTCACTGTTACCAGGACCGCCAGCCAAACCTTTTCATCATCATCCTCATCCTCGGTGGAGCCGGTGGGCTGCGCCTTGGCTGTGGCGCTGGCCCATGGACACGGCACCAGCAGCAGGGCCGCGGTGAGGAGGCAGGAGAATTGTAAGTAGTTTAAAAAGGTAATTAAGACTTCGGACAGCTTTCTCATTACAGGTGGGAGCTGGTACTGATAGTGTTCTTCCCGGGCTATTCTCCTGTGAAAGGAATTGATGTGGAAAAGCAATGCAACAGCGTGTTGGAAGAATCCATTCTCATCATCCCCTTTCGCACCCCGTTTCCCTTCCCTGGCTGCCTCCTCTCCTTCCTTCACCTATCAACCAACCAACAGTTTGGCTCTAATTCCATAGGACAAGCGTTAGGAGCTGCGAGGGCAGCGCAGCGATGGGCGGGATGTTCCCTGTGTCCCGCTGCGCGGGGCGGGGAACAGTCTGGGCTGATGTACTTTAGATTTGAGCTGGGAGTAAATTGGAAGACATGAATCATCTTGACACAGACGCTCCTCAGATGGATTACCTGGTCTGGCAGCTTGTTCCTGTCTTTCCACAGGCTTGCTTTCTTCTTCCTTTCAGTGAAAAGTGTAATTTCCCAGACGCAGGAGGTTCCCGCTCCATGCCCCGGCACGCCGGGGAGCGCGGTGCCGCTCTGCGGCTGCTGCCATGGCCGGGCTTGATGCTGCCAGGCAGGATTCAGCCCCTGCTCTGGCCCAGCGGGCCTAAATTGCTCGTTAAATACATCCAGATACCTTGCCACCTTAAAGATTCAGCACTTCACCCCACAAATCATGTGCAAAACAGGCAAATAAGCCCCATCCCCGTTTTGCAGTGATTGCAGCAATCAGAGCCCAACTCTGACTTGCTCCCAGGGACTGTAAATGGTGAACTCTGCAGGCACAGCCCCCAGGTTGATAACGAGTGATTAGCCTTAATTCCACCTCTTCCTCTCCTTTAAGATGGTTCATCGGGAGCCCCCACGGTGTCGGTAAGCGCAGGTTAATCACAGCCCCGCGCGGGAGCGATGCGCGGGCAGCATCCCTGCCTGCTGCTCTGCCGCTCTGCCCTGGCCTCCTTTGCCTCTTTGTCTCCATCTTCTGCTGGACCTGATGCTTTTTTGTGGTGGGAAGGGATTGGAAAGCACAGGGACACCTGGGGAAGGAGGCAGCACCTTCCTGGGGGGCTCTGGAGGAGCTGCCGGCCTGGGGCAGGTACATTTGGGAGCCAACCCCTCCTGTGGCACCGAGCCCTGAGCTGGGCTGTCCAGCTCCCTCCTGACACCACCATTCCCATTATCTTTGCCCTTCCGCAGTGTTCCCACCTGGGCCGTGGGGCTCTGAAGCCCGTCTGAGGAATGTGAGGTAGGATGCAGTTTTGTTTGCATTTATTTTCTTAAGAGCTGGTGAATTTTGGAGAGCAGCGTGGCTTCCTCTCCATCCCTTTCTCCACCCCTTTGAACACATCGTTCCTTTTGCAGAGCCCCGTTGTTTAATTTTGCCAAGTGCTCATGTTAATTAGTTTTGCCCGTCTTTGTGCATTCTGTTAAACGAGAAAATGCCGCACGTAAAATTCTAATTTCGAAAGCCGCCTTGTTTGTTTTATATTGAAATCACCCGCGCCGCTCCGGCCCGCAGAAACAGATGCTTTCTTGTTTCATTAAAAACTCTTTGTGATGATAAAAAGCAGTAGAAATGAGATAAAAAGTGGTGTTTCCTTAAAGGAACATGAAAGCGAGGGAGATAAATCCCGCGTATTGTAGGGGATCAAATGCGCGGCGAGGCTGCCGAGCGGTGATACTGGTGGGTGGCGCCGTGCCCGCCCGGCCCTGTCACCACCAGGGGACACGTCGGGCTCTTAGTGCTCCCACAGTTATTCCACCCAACAGGACCTGCAAATCAGTGCAAAGGAGAAACAAACTTCCAGCTTCACGCTTAATTGTTTCACTTTTTATTTCCCCTCATCACTTAACATCAAAGTGAGTTTCTTTCTTCTCGATTTTCAATTTTCTGTAGCAGTTGCTGAATTGCTATTCGGCTTTACTGAGTTTTTCCACCCACTGTCGTTTTAAAGGTCATTTAATTATTATTACAAAGAATTACAGAAAGATAGAGAATTGTCTACGTGCCTTAAGCTGCAACAAGTTATTAGAATGGATATTTTTTTTTTAATAGCTGTGTAAAATTAATTAGTGTTGGCAGCTTCGTGCTAATCATAACTCAGAAGTCTTTGCGTGGGACTGTGTCGTCCCGCTGACGTTGGGTGGGGGGTCAGCCCCACGTGGGGTGGTGGCTCCTACCAGGCACCGCTGCCTTATAGAATACTGGGAGATGTTTTTGGGGGATTTCAGGCTGGTTTCAGTGGTTCCGCTGCAGCAGGACCAGAGCTGAGCCTGCACGGTGCATCAGCCCTGTCCCGCTGGGAATGTTTTATGAGCAACTGTTGCGTGCACAGGATTTTCCCTGCATTTCAGCAGCTCGTTAATGGGCAGGATCCCTGCTAAAGCAAACCTCGGCGGGCACCGAGAGCCAGGCTTCTGTTTCCACGAGAACACGGTTTCTATCACAATGCAGTTCTCGCTGGTGACCAGCCAACCTTCCAGCCTTGCCAGAAACACAGAGCGGGAACGAAGAGAAGGGTGTGAGGGCACCACGCTGGCAAACAGGGACTTGGGAGCGGCACACCAGGTTTATCTGCTGCTCTAAGCAATCAGAAGTTATTGATATTTACTGTACAGACAATTCAAGATTATAAACCAAAGTAAATACTTCCCTTTCTACATGTAAGATTGGACAGACAAGCCCAGAAATGCAACACGTGTTTATCGGCGTGGTGGGAAGGTGGCATTAACCGGACCTCAGCCTCTCAGTAGCCTCCTCTCTGTACCATAGCATCCTTTTCATCCCTAACACTCATTCCACAAAGACAGGCACAATCAGCCAGAAAGTCTGGACTAAATTGTAAAACCTTGTTCAGTCCTCTAGGTGGAAGGCTGAGAAAACAAATCTAGTTATTAGAAAAAGGGTAGTTTGTCCCAAAGAGCAAAACTAGGAGTGCAATCATTTCTTTACTTGATGTGAATCAGGCATGTGGGTTGGGAGGATATTGTCAAAGGCTTGAAACAGTCTGACAAACAGACCTCAAGATCCCACATGCCGTTCCTGAATATTGTGTCTCTTGAGCCTTGTGCTCCAGATGCTGTTTTGCAATTCATGCATCACTTCTTTTGTACGCTGTTGTGTAAAAGTGGAAAGACAGGCTGGAGCCTGGCGGTGCTCTCCCGGTGCGGCACGTCGGGGCTGAGCCGAGCAGGACGCGGTTTGGCAGCGCAGGGTGGCAGGGCCGAGGCGCCGGCCGCAGCGTCCCGAGCGCGGTGCTGCGCCAAGGGGGTCCCTGTGCCAAGGGGGTCCCTGTGCCAAGGGGGTCCCTGCGCCCTGGCTGCTGCAGAAACCCGCAGCTCCCCAGAGCCTGGCACAGCACAGGCTGCTGCGGCGCCGTGCCAGCGAGGCACTCCTGGCGCTGGGGAAATCCCCAGCCACGCGTAGTGAAAGCACCGTCCTCTCCCACGGAGCCAGGACCAGGGAGAGGCCAGTCCTGCTCGCACTTCTGCATTGTGTGCATTGCACAACCGCCGCGCCAAACGCAGAGCTTCCCTCTGACACCAGGCAGCTCAGCCCTTGTCCCGTCTGTCAAACGCTGGGAAGGAGCTTTGCTGCTGAGCCGTTGGCCAGTTAACACCTTCTCTGTTTTAGCCTGAGCAGGTAGGAAACCATGTCTCAGCCCCTGCCCACCGGCTCGGCCGGCTGCCGCGCTGACACAGGCTGACTCACATCAGATCGGCAACCGGAGCGGCCGCTGCCGCTGACATCATGGGAGCCGCGCGGGGAGAGCCGTGCCGGCTGTTTGTGTCTCTCGGTGACACACATCCGTCCCGTGGGAGGGCGTGGGGCGGCCGGCGCTGTCCCGCGTTGCGCAGCCGGCGGGCGGGCAGCAGCGCAGCCCCACGAGCCCGGGGTCCGCGCTGACCCCGCCGGCCTGGCCGGGGAAGGAGGAAATGAGAGTTTCCTGACAGGCAACGTGCGCTCAGCTCCGCGCCCTGCGGAGCGGGAACCCCATCCCACGCGGCTTTACTGGGAGCACTGGGGAGATCCAGACAGTGTCCCAAGGGGCTCCCCATGAGCCCCCATAGCACAAGAGCTGCTGTCGGGATTTAACCCCTTGGGTTTGGAGACTTCAGCGGGGCTTGTAAGGGAAGGACTGGAGATGTCCGTCCCTGAGCCCCTGGGTGCCCAGAGCAGACACTCCAGCCTGGGCACATCTGGAAGGTGGTCCCAGATGGACAGTCCTCCTCCCTGTGACGCTCCCACTGCATGGTGGCATCACCAGCGTGTGCCACGGGTTGGGACCGGCCTGCTGGAGAGCGGCTGATGGCACCGGTGTCCTGGGCAGGGCCCCCCGAGCTGCTGGTGTGAGCACATCCCTGTGACCCAGGGAGACGTTCCTGCTCTCAGGGCTGGAAACACAGCAGCAAACTGCAGAGCGGACAGCGCGGGGACACGTGTCCCTTTGCTCAGGAAACGTTTGGCACTTCTGATTTTTGCTGCATGTCTCCGTTCATCCCGCAGACATGCCTATGGATGACTAATAGCTGCGAGCCATGACACCGCACGGTCTCAGCGCCTCTCTGCGCAGCCAGCCTTGCCGACACGGAGCCCGGCGTCACCGCACGCCCGTGGCACGTGATGGACGCGCTGCCACGAGCGGGCACAGGGCTCTCCCTCGCTTGCTTGTCTGGGGCGCGCTCTGCCTTCCACTCCTGAGAACAAAATCTCTTTCCCCCATGGATGTGGCTTCTCAAGAGGTATTTGCTCAGCAATGGGTATAAATCCTCCGTTCTTCACATTGCCCTGGGTGGGATAAAATAGTCTGTGACTGTCTATTTAAACATCTTATATTAATACCATGAAGTGTTTGTTCAACTTACATTATTCTTTTAGCTCTGAAGTAGTAAACGCTCCCCAGCATGCCAGAGTACAGCAAATCCACAGCTACGGATGCTGCATCTAAACAAAACTTGGCTGAGCAGGCAGGGCTGCATCTGGAAAAGGGGCAGCTGACATTTTCCGGCAGAGGGGCTGTGAGTGGGAAAACGGTAAATAGCTGCTGTCACAGACACTTGCGTAACTGCTTGGTTTTCCCCATCATTATTTATTAGTGAAACATGTTGCCTCTCTCCGCTTTTGACTCTGTTGCAGTAAAGCCGAGCTTAGCCGGTAAGCCGGGAATGCTGCTTTGGAAAGGAGAAGGTGCTGCCAAAGTGTAAATGCTCTTGCGTGTTTCTGTTGAACGGCTGCTGGGACGGGCTGGTGGCAGCGGGAGGAACCCTGCTGACATCGGGTCGCTGCTGCATCCCAGCAGGGGCTGTGGGACCTGGTGGCGGGCAGGGCCGTGGGGACCGTTCCCCGGCGCAGCCGAGCCCTGTCCTCGCTGCCGGGACGGCTGGTGACACCTGGGAGCCATCCTGGCACAGCGCGGTTCGTCAGGGCGTCGCTGGGTGCAGGGTGACCTCTCATGGAAGACTTTGGGAGACACCCCGAGCGGCACAGCCCCGGGTGGGTTCACTCGCAGCCCCTCGCAGGCCGCTCAGCCCAGGGCACACAGCGCTTGGAGGGACAGCGGGGTGACGGTGCGGCTCCTGCCATCTCTGTCCCATCAACCCTCGACAACAACAGATTTATAGGCAAAAAGACCTTGAAAGGGATGGCTCTTTTCCTTGATGGAAGCGCAAGAGGAAAAAATAGCCAGGGTGTGCCTGATCCATCTGTCAGTGAGGAAATAAGCCCGCCCTCCTCTAGCTTAATGACACCATTCACTAGGACCAAAGGTAGAACTCAAGGCTGCTTACAGCGAGTAGTACGGTGTATAGTCGGCACACGGGCAGTCGCGGTGACAGCCAAATAAATGACTCTGGCGCGGTCCCTCGGAGCGAGCGCTCTCCTCCAGGGCAAGCAGTTGCCTCCAGAACACATCTGCTCCGCCAGGAGCCCTCGGGCTATGCAGGGAGTAAGTTACTCTGCATAGTGCCTAGCAGGATC
This sequence comes from Columba livia, assembly GCF_036013475.1. Taxonomy (NCBI): domain Eukaryota; kingdom Metazoa; phylum Chordata; class Aves; order Columbiformes; family Columbidae; genus Columba; species Columba livia. The sequence continues at coordinate 2,183,100 of NC_088627.1, read as the reverse complement.
TCCTTAGAAGCCAGGAAATAAGTTCAAGACAGAATATTTGAGAGAAAAATCAGTCTGTCTGCAGCTGCGAACAAATCCCATTCTCCTGGGTGAAGGCGGCATTGGGAAGGCAGCTGGCGATGTGCCGATTGCTGTGGGCACACGGGCTCAACACGCGAGTCAGTTCTGCACATCCTTGGTTAGCTTCTCCTCTAGTTCTCCCTCACTGCATCCCTCTGGTTCCTCTGCTCCCAAACCCACTGAGGGGCTCTCGCTCTGCACCCTGTTATGGTGCTGCCATCAGGGACATCTTTATTGAGGTGAGCACGAGAAGCAGATGGTCTCTCAATCAGCATCTCCATAAATGTGAGTGGTTGCGGCTATAAAAGCAAACTGCTATAAAGGGACTTTGCTAAGCTTTCCTTCCAGCATTATTGTTCGTCTTTCCTCATGAGGCACGGTCACCCTCTTCCAAAGAAAGGGCATACATCATCCATTGCTTTTACCTTTAATTCCTGAGTGCTGTGTAATAAATTATACCGCTCACTGTAAAAGAAAACTCGGATGCAGCTCTGCCAGCCTCTTGAATCCCTGCGTTGCAGGTGATGGGAGGATTCAGTTAATCTTCCTGGTATTGTTCACTTCCCCAGGAGCACGTTGGTGATGCGGTGAGATGAGCCATCGGGTCGCTCTGCGGGTGAGCGGGGGTTTGGGATGTCAGAGCTGTGGGCAACGCACAGACCCCCGACAACCAGCCCTGTCCCCTCCGAGCAGGGCAGCTGGACCTGCGCTCAGTGCCCAGGGCTCCTCCACACAGCAGCCTGAAGAAAGCTGAACTCAAGTAACTAAATCGAAAGTGGATCAAAGAGCATTAAAATTCTGCATAAAACTCTCATTCAGAATTAAAGTGGCCTTAATTCAGTTTAATTTACTCCCAAATGCTACTAAATAAAGCCATTTAAATTGTTCTTAATTAACGTAAGTGTTCCCATATAGGCATTTATAAATGAAGTTTAATTAGCCCGTTTTTAAAAGGGAGTTTACTGCCGCGAGCGGCCGTAGATCGGCAAGCCAGGTCCACGGGCTCTTTGCTGACGCGGCTCCCGATTGAGCTGGTTAGCGGTGGTTGTGGAGCGCTGGCATCTCCTCCCGAGGCCGCGGCACCGGGACGGCTTCCTTCCCAACAGCAGGTATCAGTAACGAGATCCTCGATACCACCTCTGCTGACTGTGTTAAATGCCAGAGGACAAGCTCTTCCTTTAAAACCCGGGACATGGGAGGCGCAATCCCTATAAAAATTCCCTAGAAAAAGGTGATGTCAGGATTTTACAAGAATTGTTGATGAGCAAGGAGCCAGACAGGAGGGCATCGCGTGCTGAGTCAGCAGAGCTGGAAGGACACGGAGCACGGGGAGGGACGGTGGGGCAGCTCTGGCTTCCACCCCCTGTCCCTGCGCAGGGGACACTCCATGTGCTTGGGCAGAAACAAAGTCCCCGGCCTCGTAGGTGACAGTGAAGGGCCACCCATCATCCTGGCAGTGGCTTCACTCTGGAAACCTTCACATCCTCCACAACGGTGCCAAACAATTGAAGCACTTTCTCTTCAAAGCAATTTGAAAATGAAAAGGAAAAATCAAAAGTAACCACGGGGAGTTTGGGGTGCAGCCAGCGTATGACCCCTTTTGACTCGAGGGTGGAGAAGCCAACAGACCCTCTCCAGCCTGGCTCGTCACCAAATCAAACCAGGCAGCGTGCCGTTGCTGTCACTGCTTTGCATCAATCAGAAGATCCAGATTTGTGGTTTCACTTGGGGGTTTTTCCTATAAAAAGCACATCTGTGGCCATACTTTTTGGTGCAATAGACTTTAGCCTGGAAGCAAAAGCACACAAACAGTGCTAAATTCATGCTGACTGGAGTAGATTCCAAGGGAAAGAAGAGTTGGGAAAGCACCTACTTAAGTACTGACTAAGGATATTATCTCTGATCTGAATCTCGCCTCTGTGTGTGTGTTACTGTTGAGTACACAGTGCGGTTTCAGACACGGCCAGAGACAAGAAAAAATGATTGTTTCGGGGTAACCACAAGGAAGATGAATGCAAATGTATTCCTGTAACTGGGAGAGTTCCCTTGCTCTTAAGCTGGGCTCTGGTACATGGCCTCGGGGAAGCAAATTTGCAACTACCTTCATTAAATTGTTTAAGAATGATTAATCAGAGGGCAGAGACATAAGATTTTTGCACGTTGTGAAATGAGAGTTCAATTCCTGCAGTTATGTACGGTGTGTATGGATGGCTTTCGCCAGCAGTCAGGGGACAGGTCCTGGTGATTGATGGATGCTTCCTGCGGGCTCTTATCTCCTCCACAAGCCCGGGCTGATAACTCCGCTGGCTGAATCACATCCAGCCGCATCCCTTGGGGCTCAGGGTGGTGTGAGAGCCGTGTGTCGCCGGCTCCGGTGCGATGCGTGCCCGCCGTGCGGCCCCTGTGCCCCCGGGCTGGCCACCGCGGCACCGGAGCGGCCACCGCGGCAGGAGGTGCTGCCTGCACCCCGACCACACTGCCATGTCTGACCATCATTCAGTGTCACCGGCTGCTGGAAGTGCAGCTCCTGCAGAACACAAAAGTCCATAGAGCGCCTTTGCTGATGTGCCCGCAGCCTGCAGCTGCACGTTCACACGTTCCTTCTGCCTAAAGCTGCCTAGAGCTTAGGCTTGGTTTAAGTGCATTCTCAGCCTCTCCTCGGTGACAGCAGGATTGTCATTGCGCCTGATACACCATCCCCTGCGCTCTGTCCTGTTCCCTCCCTTTCCAGGTGCAGCTCGTGGGTCTCCTCTGCTTTCCAGCTGGGTGCTGAGTGCGCTGGGGCTGGCGTGAGGTTCTGAGAGCCCTTAGGCCAAAGCCTGGTCTTTAACGTGGCGAGGGGCAGTAGGTTGGTACCGCCCAGCACCCACACAGCTCGGCAGACGGACTCTTCTGGGAAGCACTGAGCGTGTCTTGGAGCTCTGGGACTCACTTTCCATTTGATCCGCCTCTGATGGGGGGGACGGGGAAGTAAAAAAGGACCAGGGCTGGCGTTTAAGTGTGTTAATGTTTTTAACCTGAGTAACAGCAGCCAACGAGAAGCTGGAAAACCCTCTGAAGAACCAGCTTCTCTGTGCATAGACCCCTTTGATGGGATTCGCCTCCCACATCGGCTGCGCTCGCAGCGCCGGCCGGGGGCCCGCGGGGAGCGGGGCTGTCCCGGGACCGGGAAGCAGGACGGAGCGTTTACCCAACGCGTGTCGGGGCAAATCCGCCCGCATCGCAACACGATTTGCATAAACCCGGGTGTCTGCGGCGCGGACCCGGCTCTGCACCTGCCGGGGCTGCTCCGCGCGGAGGCGCCGGGGGGAGCCGCGCGGGCCGGGGGGTGCACAGACCCCGTCCCACCTCCGCTCCGGCCGCCCGGCGGGGCACCCGGGACGCAGGGCCCGAGCGAGGCCGCCCGGCGGGGCGGGGCCGTGGGGCGGTGATCCGGTCCCGCCCCGGAGCCGCGGCCGGGCGGGGCGCGGGGCGGACCGGGAAGCGGCGGCCGCTCTGCCCCCGCCCGCTCTGCCCTTCCGCCTTGGCGCGGCGCTGCCCAGTATAAAGCGGCGGCGGCCCGTCCCGCTCCGGCCCCATGGAGACACGGCGGCGGCCCGGCGGCGGCAGCCCGGTAAGCGAGGGCGGGCTCGGGGCGGGGGTCTGGGCCCGGCCTTGGCGGGGCCGCGCGGGGGGCCGGGCCGCCGCTAACGCCCGTCTTGGCCCGCAGGTCCGGGGCGTGAGCGGAGCCCGGGAGTCCCCCGCGGGCAGCCATGAGCGTCTCCGCCGTCCCGGGCTGGCCTGAGGCGCTCCCGGCCGCCCGCCCGCCGACGTCCCGGCTCGGAGAGAGGATGAGCGGCAGGGAGCCGAGCGAGAGCCGCGGCCCCGGCGCGGAGCCGGCCCGGGAGGCGGGGAGCCCCGGGCGGGAGCCCTGCGACAGCGCCGAGATGCAGCTGAAGGTGGATTTCTTCCGCAAGCTGGGCTACTCCTCGGAGGAGATCCACGTCGTGCTGCAGAAGCTGGGCCTGAACGCCGACACCAACACGGTGCTGGGGGAGCTGGTGAAGCACGGCCCGGCCGAGCGGGACGGCACCGAGGCCTCGCCCGAGGCCCCGGAGGCCCCGCTGGTGCCGCGGGGGGGAGCGGCCAACAAGCCCCCGGCCCCCGCGCCGGCCCCGGAGGAGCCGGAGAGCGAGAACCTGCGGCCCATCGTTATCGACGGCAGCAACGTGGCCATGAGGTGCGTTCGGGGGCTGTGGGTGCTCGGTGGTGGCTTTGCGTGACCCGCAGCTCTGACGTGTGCTGAGCGCTCGCTGCCTGAAAATCTGCGGGGGTTCTGTGGGGGTTTCTCGCCGTGAGCGGCTGCTGCTGGGTGCCCCGCAGTGCCTGGTCATCTTTTCCAGGCTGTCGGAGGTGAGCATCGCTCTGCCTTGGCGGCCACGCCTGGCTGTACCGGCCCGTGACCAGTGGTCACAGGGCTCTGACAAGGGAAATGAAGACATTTCCTTCCACTTTCTAGCTTAGGAGCAGGATAACTGAAGATACGCTCTCCTCTTACCTAATGGCTTTATGTAAGTTTCTGTAGCAGGAAGTTGCTCAATAAATAATTACAGGTTTAATTAGGGAAGGCTTTGTAATATGAAGCTGTCTCCAGTGTTAGAGACCAGTCTCCAAATTGTGACTCCAATATTTTGGTTAAATTTCTGTCCATTGTAAGAGATGGATGGGGTGCCGAAGGGGCACTCTGGTGTCACCAAGGCAGTGACTTGCCCCCAGCATCTTGGGTGTCCTGGTGCTGACAGCACAGGTCCCGTCAGGCCCTGCACCCTGAGCACACAGGAGCCCTGGGCTGGGTGTTCATTAGCCTCGTGTCCATGCTGTCACCTCTGGTTTTGCTCCCCATGACAGCAAGTGTTGCCTGCCCCCCAGCCCCGCTGCTGCACCTCTACATGGGGCTTCTGGGCTCCGCTAATTTAGTGCAACCAAGTTTCTGAATTGGGCTTTGTTGGTGCTGTTGAGAAGCGAGCCTCCCTCACTGTGTTTTAGCTTGATAGATCTTCTAATGTGTGTTTGTGTACACAGACCTTTTTATAAAGAAAAAACAACAGCCAAGAGGGTGCTCGCGGCGCTGCTGCGTTACCGTAGGCTTTGTCCGAGGTGAAAGTGCTGAGCGGAGCTGCGCTTGCAGGTGTGGTTTTCCCTAAGCTGCGGTTGACAGCTCTGAGACGGGACTGAGAAAAGACGAGGTACAGTCTGCTGTGCGGCTCATGAGCAGAGCCTGCGTGTCCCAGCGCGGATACGGAACCCCCGTGGCGATCGAGCGGGGCCGGAGGGTGACGGCTGTGACCTGGGCGCCTGCGGAGAGCACGGTCCTGGTCCTGCTCGGCTCCACCGCTGCGCCGTCACTTGAGGAAAATGGCCCATTGTGAGACCTGGGCTGATAAGTGTGACTCTGGCATGAAGTTTACCTTAGATAAGTGCTCAGGCTTAAACAACAGAACTGGTTGTGTATTTTGAATGAGGAGCCCCTTAGCCGTGAGATTTATCCCCAGAAGAGCAGGGGGATCACAGCAAGTGTGACTCAGGGCAGGCCAGGCGGTAATAACGCGGCCCATAGGACAGAGTTTGATGTGAGAAAAGCAGTCTGGCTTTTTTAAGCAATTTGCTAGAAGGGGAATTCCATTCTGAAACTTCCTGTATTGATGGTGTGATGTTCCCTGCTGATTCATTTGCAGTGTGTACCACGGCCTCCCTGAACAGCTCTTGACAAACATATGCAAATCATAGTGGAAATTAGCTTTTACTTCCTTCTAAGGGAATTTTTCCTTGGCTGCTGCCAAATCAGATCAGTCCAATTAGTTATTTTCTGTAGACTTGAGATTGGTAGCAGGGACTAAAAAAAAAATCTCTGCTTTTCTCATTTATCTCTACACGACTGCAGTAATGTGTGTCTGGCTATCTGTAGCAAACCCAGTCTGACACTGGGGGAGATTTTTAGAGCGTCTTTCTTCCGATTGCTAATGTCAGCCTTTCTGTAGTTCGGGTCTCTTTAGGTGTTAGTTTTGGTGTTAGTTGTATAGTTCTTATAGAATAATTATTTTGGTCCAAATCTTAGACTTTCATAAGAGCTTCAGAGAAGGGTGAGGACAGGAGGAGGAATGAAGTTTCATTCTAGTGGTACAGTTGTGCTACCATAGCAGTGCTTTTTAGCAGCGCCTCTGCTGGGGTGCGAGTGCTGTACTAATTACAGAGGAGTCCATGGGCATGTGAGTGGTGGTGGGAGTTGAAATGCCATCCAGGTGTAGGTGGGAAGAGTGAGACTTGGGGCAGGAGTGGTGCCCAGGTGGGGAAAACCTCACTGAACTCTGAGACCTGTTATCTTCAGTACAGCACATCTTGGCAGGGTGTTATCCTGAGATGCAGGCTGTTAGATCCCCGGAGTGACAAACCGGCTGTCAGACAGAAACGCTGAAAGTTTGCCAGAACTGTTATCAACAGAAGAGTTAGTGACACGGTAAATACTGACACTCGTAAAACAGGAGCAGTAGTTTCCTCTGTAGAAGTTCAGGAAACTTATTGATATGACCTAATGAATAATTAAGCAGCAGCTTTTTGCTTTGGTACAGCTTGTGTTGCTGCTGTCAGACTTTGTTCTCAGCCTGCCAAGGGCTGTTAGGACTTTCAGCACTGATCCTGTTAACGGGAGCTGTTTCTGTTTTGTACAAACAGTGTGTTTGTAACTGACTTTTTGGGCCATAACATAGTGAAGAAGAATCTTTCCTCAATGCTGATGCCCTTGAGTGCAGAAAATGCTTTCTGTTCCCTGACTTGAGAAGAACACCACCTGGTGAGGGTGCAGTTTGCGCTGGCAGAGGTTGGCCGCTGCTGGTAGCTGGCAGAATAGGACAAAGGGCGTTCAAGATCACATTGTACTCAGGGCTAAAAATAGAGCTCTAGAGTCCAGAGATGAAGCAAAGGCTGTTGGAGAGCAGCTGCTCTCTCCCTCCCATTGAGCATTTGGGTCTTTGCTGTGCAGAACTGCTAAAAGCACCAGGAATTCTGTGAAATCTCGCTGCTGCGTTTACACAAGATGAGCAATGAGTGCTGGTTGTGCTGCGCTAACACTTCTTCACTGAAGGTCGTGTGAATTGCTGGATGCATTTGCTTGACTAGTCCTTACATAACCTGAATATTGAAATTCTCCGTTTTCCTCTCTGATGCAGCCATGGAAATAAAGAAGTGTTCTCCTGCCGAGGAATCCTTCTGGCTGTCCAGTGGTTTTGGGACAGGGGACACAAGGACATCACGGTCTTTGTGCCGTCTTGGAGGAAGGAGCAGCCACGGCCAGATGTACTTATAACAGGTGTGGGAATATGAAAAACAAAAGTAGCTTGTCAGGCTGACTGTTTTGTCACTTAATGAGCTTGCAGAGTTCTGACTAGTTAGTAATTAACTTATGAATGGAAGATGTGAGTAGTAGGAGGTCCAATAAGCCGAGCTGAGCAGTGAGAATTAGTCATTAACTTCTCCCCTAAGCAAGTTCTTGCCTGGATCAGCTGGAATAATTCAGAGAACCAAGAATGTCATACTACTCTGATAAATAACTTTTACTTCACATGAGTTTTGTCATTTATTTATAGTGTTGCTTTATCTGTGCCGAGGCCCTTGGGCTCTGTAAGTTCACAGTTGTGTTTGTTCTAGACCAGTACATTCTCCGTGACCTTGAAAAGAAGAAAATTCTGGTCTTCACTCCTTCCAGGCGGGTTGGAGGCAAGCGCGTCGTCTGCTACGATGATCGGTTCATTGTGAAACTGGCACACGAGTCTGATGGCATTGTGGTTTCTAACGATACTTATCGGGACCTGCAGAATGAGCGTCCTGAGTGGAAGAAATTCATTGAGGAGCGGCTGCTGATGTATTCCTTTGTTAACGACAAGTACGTTCCCATTCTTCTTTTGCTTTTAAAACAGATTCATGTGAGCGTGCCATCTTGTTTTAATGAAACAATGGCAAGTGATGCATGAAAAGAGCAAAATGTTAGTACAGAATGGGGGAAAGAAACCTGTAGACATTTTTTTGGTAGAAGGAAGCATGGTGGGAAGAACTGCAGTACAAAGGCATAAGGAATTGGAGTCATCTTCATGGCTGCTCAGGGTTTGGAGCTGGGACTTTGCCATAGCTCTTAGGAGAGCCCCAGGATTGGTTTCCTCGTGGGAGGATCATTAGCAGGCCCAGCAGCAAGTACTAATTCTGGTCAAAGAGCCGCAAACCCCGCGTGTGCCTGCGGCACAGGGCGCCAGTCTTCAGCAGGTGACAGGAGAGGTGTCACTGCAGTGAAACGGGAAAGTTCTTCAGGGCTCAGAGCTTTTGACCTTCAATGAAATGGGGAACTTCTAGGAGAAGTGAAACCCTGACCCAAGAAAGGAAGCTGCTCCTCAATGAGGTTTCATTTTGTTTAGGTTTATGCCTCCAGATGATCCTTTAGGGAGACACGGCCCCAGCCTGGATAATTTCCTCAGAAAGAAACCTGTGGTGCCAGAACACAAGAAACAGCAGTGTCCGTATGGTAAGAAATGCCTTCTGAACGTGAGGACTGAGGTGTCTGCAAGTGTAATTCACGCTTTTACTAAAACGCGGCTGCTCATTCCGTGCTCTGCCTTTCCTTGCAGGGAAGAAATGCACTTATGGAATTAAGTGTAAATTCTACCACCCTGAAAGGATCAATCAGCCCCAGCGCTCGTTAGCTGATGAACTCCGAGCCAATGCAAGGTTGTCTCCTACCAGAAGCACCAGTGCAAAGGAGGAGAAAAAGGGCAAAAGAGGTTCCCAGGCAGAGCTCTTGTGCTCCGTGCCCACAGAGAGTGAGAAGAGCTCTTTGCAGAAGGTCTCTGCAGAGAGGAAGAGCTTGGCCCACAAAGCAAAGCCCAGCGATGTTCCGCTTCAGGTCAAGGGCTGCGTGTCAGGCAGCGTCCCTCCTAACAGCGGGAGCCACCGGCCCTCTGACAGCTACCAGCAGCCCCACATGGACTCTCTGTCTTACATCTCTCAGGAGCACCTCGACTCGGGCATTGGGTCTTTGGAGAACCAACTGTCCGACATGTGGCCTTACAGATGTGCCAGTCACTGTGATCACTCGCGTGCCGATCCGGTGGCAGTCTGCACCTGCGGGAGACAGAGACCCATCTACCCGCATTCTCCCAGCTTAGAGCAAAACGGTCTGGTGTCTTACAAGCACGGTTCCCATAAATCTTCCTCTGGTGCTAGCTTCTTGCAGTATAGCCCTGAGCTGTCTCACTCAGGACCACCTCACTCTTTCTCAGGCTATGGGGTGCCTGTCCACCCCGCTAACGCTGGGCAGTACAGTCTGCCCAGTGAGTACAATGCCCCCCTGCCCCATTCTCGGGAGTTCTGGTCTGAGCCGTACCCGATGCCGCCTCCGCAGGTGAGATCTCCCAGCGTGCGAGATCCGCGCTCGGTGCCGCGAGCCCCGGGGCCGGCGTATGGGGACTCCTGCCAGTGGGCTGTCTCTGACCAGTTTGCGGAGGAGCGTGCCAACGTGCACGTCAAGCTCTGTGGCATATTCCATCCCCACCTGGTCGATGCTGTCATGAGCCGTTTCCCCCGACTCCTGGATCCCCAGAGGCTGGCTGCAGAGATCCTGACCTACAAGTCTCAGAACCCCGGTATCTGAGGCAGCTGCTGAGGGCAGCTGTGCATGTGACAAGCTTTAGGGACAGTGTTTGCACCTGTAGCTGCCACAGATGCCTTCTGAGGGTCCTACTTATTCCTTGGAAGCAGCAGATGGCAGCTGCAGGCTGGATCGCAGGTGTGCTGTGCTCACAGCCAGCTCTGGTCTGGATGTGACCGTGCGCCCTCAGGTCCCATTGCTCCCCGAGAGCGCTGGGGAGGCTCTGGGTGCTGGACAGGGGAGGCTGCAGCTTCAGAGGGGGTTGTTCTTTGGGACTTGTGTGCTGAGTCAGACACACCTGAAATCCTGCAGTCACTCACTGAATGTGCCCCTACTCCTCCCATTAGCTTGGTTTGGAGATGGTTTGGTGTAGTACCGGGCTCAGCAGGCTCGTGGAAGATAAGGGGCTTCTGCCTTTGCAGCGCTGTGAGGCTTGTTTGTGAAGACCCAAATGCATTGTTAAGGCCCCTTAGCTCTTAACCGAGCCTCTTTACTAAATCCTGCCATGCAAATCTGTGGAAAATGTTGGGTTGTAAATCTAGTATGAAGCCAGGTTTAGCAGCCTTCGATTTGGTTTTATTGGCGCACTTCTTTAACGACGCTTTCCACACCCCTCCCGCTGAAGCTCACCTTCCCGAGACAAGACCGCTCGTGTACCCGAGTGCTCCGCAGCAAGAGGAGTCCTGATCCTGATCTGCGACTGCCATCCTCCTCAGCACGGGGGGCCCGGAGCTGCACGCGCGTTGTGTGCTCGCTGTTTGAAGAACGCGGCTGTCAGACCCGCGGTGACCGCGCTGCCGCTGCTCCACAACAGCGACCGTGGCTGGTAACCTGGCTCGGGCTGTCTCTGTGCGGCAGGATTTATGATGTTGTGCCTTTTGTCTTCAGACAGCAATAGTTTTGAGCACTCAGTAAAACGGCTGGGCTGCTGCCAGTACTGTTCCTGACCATTCCTTAATATTTTTCTCTGTAAAGCTGTTGCTTCACCTTCCTCCTCACTCATGTTTTCCTGTCCCCTTCAGCCTTGTCAAACCACAGCAGCAGCCAAAAATGTAGAATAAGACTTATTTGATAAGACTGTTTCCGCTTCCTTCCCTTTTACTGTAAGGTGTTTTTTTTTTACTGTAGATACTGTAACAGATTTTAAATATGCAAAACCAATTGCTGTAGTAATTGGTTCTGGTCCTGGAGTTTCACTGTGCTTAGAAGGCAAAGATGTTTCTTGCACTTGCAGGCCAGAAGCAGTTGATTTGTTGATACACATTGTATCTGCGTGTTTGGTTATGTTTTTAAATACGTCCATCTGGTGGTTAAAGCGAGGTCGGCGAGCAGCAAATCGCAAAGGGGAGAGTGGAACACGGCGCTTGGAGAACCCTCTGGGAAGGGTTTTGTCTGTCACTCTTGTCCCCTGTGACGTCCAAGCGGGACCTGCCCAGACTGGCACCATGTGCCATAAAACCACAGGGACACAGAAACCTGTATACCTGGTTAATTATGATACATTACAAATTAGTAATGTTTCATGTTAGTAAGCAAAATGCTTCTTAATTTTAAGTAACCTGATACTTTGCATATTTGTAAATTACAGGAAAAAACGGTTTTTAATGTTATTATCCAGCGACGTGCTGCTTGATGCTGTTTTTAATTAGTACTATTCTTGACTCAGCCATTGTGTTACTTGGTGTGGTGTTTTATTTTCTGGTAGAATGCTGATATATGCTGCTTCTCTTGCAATCAGAAGATTAACATTTTATACTCACAAGCTGACGTTTTGATGAACTTTCTGTATCATTCTGCAGTATATAGTTTATGTACTGAATGGAGGCAGCCGTGCGGAAGCCATGGCCAAGAAAGACCTTGTGTTATAGAAATAAAAACTGCTGAGTTGAATTGTTTGGTCTCTTGTGGCTTTTTGAAAACCATTGAACATTTTGGCTTTTTAATTGATGGAGTGTGACAGGTAAAAAATCACATTTCTCCAAATTTGTGCTCTTAATTTAATGCAGAACAATGGCTATGACTAGTTAATCAAAACCAAGGAAAGCGGCTTCTCCTGGAGTTAGTGCTTGGTTTAAAACAAACACTAAGAAATATGAACCTTACAGTCCGAAGGGTCATTTATTGGCTGTGGGAGAGGAGCCTGGGGAGGGTGTCGTCTGAAGTGACAGTAAGTTCATGTCACTCTATACGTGTGCGATGGGGAGGGGGTCAAGTGATGGGTCACAGATTAGATCAGACCTTTCAACCAGGGGAAGACTCTTCCTGCTGTTAGTGGGGTCTGCAGTGGGAAAATGCTGCAGGACTTCAAGGCTGATATTCCTGTAAAATACCTGAACAGACAATTGTAGCTTTGCAGGATGTGTAGATGTGAGGGGGAGATGGTTATGTCTATTATATTTCTGTCAATGCCGGACTGATACAACTAAAGGAATTGGCACAGAGGTTTGTTACCATAACCAGGAAGGGAAGAGCTGGTGGTGATTTAGTTGGGTTGCGATGTTATAACAGCTTTTCTGTTGCAGTGACAGTCCAGGTAGCACACAGAGCGATTTGGGAGGGTCAGTGCCTCACACAAGACTGGTCAAAATTATTCCCCCAACCTGCTGCTGTGTCACCCAAGAACCCTGCGGAGATGCGGCCGCTGAATCCTCTCGTCCTCTGACACGCGGCTCCTGTGAGCGACGCTGCTGCCTCCTGTTCGGGCCCATCGATGCTGCCATGTAAGTGCTGCTCAGGAGCTCGGGAAACGCGGGCGCTGCTCGTGGAGGTGTCATTGATCTGTCCCCGCTGTGCTTTCCCCTCCCCGAGCGGAGGAGCTGCCTGCAGCCGCGGGCTGTGCCTGGGGAGCGTTCCAGCGCGTCCTGTGGTTACCGCTTCCTCGGGAGGGCCCGTCGTAGCTGCCGCGCATTCGCCTTTGTTTCTCATCCTTCTGAAAGTTGGGCCTGAGTTAAAGAGGTCACACGCAGGCACCCAGTTGTTTCCTGTGCTTGGGGGGGTTGCGATGCCTCCGTCCTGGCCTCGTGCTGAGCCCTGGGGGCTGGATCCTCTCCCAGCTGCTTTTCCTACCCCCACAGGGTGAGGAGTTGCCGTTGTCGCCCCCAGGAAGATAAGCGGCCATGCTGAGCTGGAGAAGGGGCTGCAGAAGTGTCAGGGCACAGCCATGGGAAGGAGCAGGAGAGTGTCTGAGGTGGCCCAGGCTGTTTCTGTGGGACAGCGAGGCCAACGGGAGCTGCCTGGGCGGCTGTGAGCTCTGCAAAACAAGCACTGAACCCATCCATCGCCAGCTCTGTCCTTCCAAACTAAGCGTCCCGTCCTTTACCCTCCGGCAGTGGTTGCTTGTGCTCCTCGGGATATCTCCACTTGTGTTTTTAAGTCAGTGCTCAAAAGAGGGAAGGACAAGAGGGGCAGCTGTGTTGGGCAGAGGCAGCTGGATTCCTGTCTTCGTCCCCTGGGCGGTGGGTGCAGCCCCAGCCCAGACATGGTGTCTGCACCCCGGCCTCCCCTCCCCTGCGCCAGCCGCCTGCTGCCCTTCTTGCTCACCCAGCTTCTGCCTGAACCCATCTGGTCCCTCCCATCGGGGGATTTCCAGGATGTGGCAGGCCCAAATCAAAACATTTTAAGGCATTTCCAGGGGCAGGAATCTGACCCCAGGCCCCTGTCTGGGCCGTGGGAAAGGGGCCATGAAGGAATGGCAGTACATGGGGCCGTGGTGTCATGTGGGGGCTGTGGCTGTGCCACCCGGCCAGGGCAGCCACCCGGCAAGGAAGCAGGTTCAGCATCAAACCGCTGTTTTCACCCAGCGCTGAGCCCACAGGGCTGGTTCTGCCCCTGCAGATAGGAAGAGGTGCAGCAGCAGCTCTGCACCCCGTGTTGCAGAGGCAGCTCGAGGCTCATTCTTGCTGTGACACAGAAATGCAGGAAGCGAGTAAGTGCACAGGGTAAATGTTGCACCTGAGGGAACAGAAAGGTGAAAGAGCCACAGAGGGTCTGGGTCCTGCAGGGGCTGACAACGCTGCAGGTCCCTGTCAGTGCTCACCCTCAGCTGCACAATTTGAGTTCAGCTGTCACCAGCCTTCCCAGTGCCTTGGGGTTCAGGCCCTGAACACCCCTGTGCTCCCTCAGGCCAGGGTTATCCTGGGGGAGGTTTTCCCTTTGGTAGTTGAAGTGCTGTCTTGCCATCGCAGTGTGTCCTGGAGCAGACTGCCCTGAGCAAAGCTCAACCCCGAGCAAAGCTCAACCCCGGCTGCAGCGACTGGAGAGGCAGCAGCCGCTCAGCCCCCCGGCAAAGCCACGGGCAAGAGGCAGCCCTGAGCTTCCCCGTGGCCTCCCCAAGGGCTGTGTTGCACAAATGTTCTGGAGTTAATGCGGTGTCCGGTTGAGCAATAGGTCAGGAGGATTCGCATGGTGTGTTGGCCCTGGAGAGGGGTTTCTGCAGCCTGTGCGGCAGCTGTTGCCTCATTGTGTGCGGATGGTACAAGGGTTGCATTGGGGCTGCACAGGGCTGGGAAATGCTGCCCAGTGTACCTGTGCTGCTGGATCTTGCCTCCTGCAGCCCGTCCGTGGCTGCTGGTGGAGCGGGGCTGGCCGGGGATTTCCAGCACAGCCCATGTGTTGCTGCTGAGCTGCGGCTGCAGCAGCACCACGACCTTGTGCCATCGCTGCCGTCTGACACGGCCGGTGCTGCTGCCGCGTCCTGCGTGGCTGTGGTTCCTGTGGGAGTTTGGGGCTGGGGTTTGCTGCAGCAGGAGTGGCTCATTTGCCGGACCTGATTTATTTTGGTATTTCTAAGAAGCGTGGGGCTGTCCCACCTCAAACACGGCGCAGGAGCCAGGTTGGTGCAGGCTGAGTCAGGCTGCTGTTATTTGCATTGCATCAGTTCCCTGACGGTCTGGGGTGCTGCTTGGGCACGTTGGATGATCCCAGCTCGCCGAAGGAGCCTGTCCCCAGTCCCTGCGCTGGGCCAGCTCCCCGGGGACGGTGCGGAGCCTGCAGCCGGGCTGTGGGGATGGTTCCCCCGTGCTCTCCAGGGCTCAGGGGATGGCAGCAGGGTCATGGTAGCTATTCCTCAGCATTGCAGGGTTTATTCTCAGGCAGCACCGGACAAGTCTGCCTGGTGCTGGCAATAAAACTGGAATTAAAGTATTCCCATGCAAGCCTGAGGGCTGGAGGCCAGGCCTGTGCTGCCTGTGGCAGAGCGTGGATGCTCCTGTGTTAGTGCTGCCCTGTCTCTGGGGCAGCTGCAGCTTCTGCAACAGGCCGATTGCCAGTGAGTGGCTCCGTTCCCCTGTACCTGGCACTCATCAGGAGTTATTGGGTGCCAGACACTCGTGGGGTCAGCGCTGCCAAGGGCGTAGGCAGCTGGCGGTGGCAGCCAGCGTGGTGCCAGGGCCCGCAGGGAAGGGCTGTGCACACAGGGTTGGCGAGACGTGTTCTGAGCGGTGGGAACGGTGATGAAAAGGGTTTGCCCATCTCTTGGTGAGGAGCGGCTGGTTTGCACGGCCTTCTCGCAAGGCAGGATTAGCTCTGGGGTGGGAAGCGCTGCTGCTACCCGTTCCCCTCGGCGGGTAACACTTCCCTGACTGAGTCACCCCTGGGCACACACTGTGCCGGGCTGGGGACCCATCCCCTTGGCACCCCCTCCCCGGAGCTGTGGGACCGGGGTCTGTGCGGGGTCGGTGGTGCAGCTGCCCCAGCCTGGGTGGGGGAAAGACCAAGTGAACACAACCAAGTGGGAAGCAGCCGCCTGTATTTTGCAGCAGCTGTGAGGGGGGTCCTTGGCAGGGTGGGGGCAGCAGGACCAGAGCACAGAGTCACCCGTTGACGTCCCAGATGGGAGCTCAGCATCCGTGGCTGAGCCGTTCTCTGGGGATGAGACAGCCCCCCCCCAAAGCCAAGAGCTGCAACTTGTGTGGAGCAGCTGATGGAGGGGACTTGTCTGGCCAACAAGGAAGTAAACGAGGCAGCACTTGGGTTTTGCAATTCATCCGTGACACCAGCGTCTCCAGCTTGTGCAAGGTGAGCGGGAGCTGGCAGAGAACCTGCCTGGGGACAGTCAGCTGGGGGTGGCCCTGGGCACAGCGCGGCTGTGACGGGCCCTGGGCAGCGCGGGAGGCAGCACCTTGCCCAGAGCTGCCTCCCCGCTGTTCCTGCTTCTGGGAAGTGGCTGCAATTCTGCGGAACAGGCAGGACGGGACAGGGCCCGGCTGGCACCGCGGGATGGCAGCACATACAGGGACATGAGAACACAGCCGGGACTGTGGTGTCCTGGCCCACGTCCCATGGTGCCTGGGCATGGAGGACGTGGGCTCCTTCTTCTCACCACCACCCTGCTTGCACATTCACTTACATGTTCTACCTGTCACAGAACTGCTGGCCTCTAAAGGCTGCCTGGGCACGGGGCCGGGTGCCAGCATGGCTCCATCCACCGGTGTCCTTTAGCAGGTCCCCACCTGCCGGGCTCTCTCCCTCAGTCCTGCTTGCACATTCATCCTCTGCCTCCCCCGGCAGCTCGGGACTGTCACCGCTGTCCCACCGCCACGGCCGTTCCTGCAGCTGGGATGGGGCGTGAGTGCCTGGGGTCCCAGAAGGGACAGAGGGGCCGGGGGCCATGGGGACTCACCCGCTGGCGCAGGCCCTGCTGCTCCTGCAGCAGCTCCAGGAACCGGCTGCTCCACAGCAGCTTCTCGGCGCCCAGCTCGGTGCAGAGGAATTGGACGTCGGCCTCCAGTGCCTCCAGCCTCCCCAGCACGGCCTCGCCAGGGTCACCGCGCCGCTGCCCTGGTGCCACAGCTCTGCTCCTGCCACGGCCCCACACACCCGCCCTCCGCCCCATGGACATCGGGACCCACCTGCCTGCCCTGGCTCCAGGACAGAAGTGGAGCCCCCATCCTCCTCCTCCTCGCTCTCCTCGCTGCCGCTCTCCAGCCTCGCCCGCAGTGCCATGCTGAGCTGAAAACCACCATGGAGAGCAGGGACTGACGGAGACACCGGACACCGAGCCTGGACTGACCCAGACTGGGGAACCATGTGGTGCCCCGGGGACCTACAGCCCCTGCAGGGCCACACGTCACTGGGCTCCGCTGTGTCCTGGGGCTCGGAGCTCACCACAGCCCCTGCGCTGCGGGGACATGGTGGGACAGTTACCTCCTCGGTGACCTGGAAGGCGCTGTCCCAGCACATCTTGTAGCAGATCAGCAGGTACTGGGGGAGAGGATGTGGCCACATGGTGAGTGGTGACTCAAATCCGCCCTGGGGAGCACAAAACCTCGGAGCACTGTCACCAGGGCTCATGGGAGGTAGAACCACCGCCCCACCCCCCACCCCCCCATCGCCCCCCCACCCCCCCCCGACCCAGGATGAGGGTCCTGAGCCCTGTCATGCTGCCAAATGGGGTGGTGACCCCCTCCCAGAGCCCCCAGTGCCACCAGTACAGAGTGCTGGCAGCACCCACACCCCGTGTCCTGGCCTCAGCTCTGGACACGCGGCAGGTTTGGGGCCAACAAGTATCTGAAGGTCCCTGGGGATAGGCCCCATGGTACTGACCCACAGCAGCCTCCAGAGCCCCCGCAGCCCCCGCAGCACCGTCCCCGAGAGCGACAGGAGCCGCCAGCACCCGGCGTGCAGGAGCTGCCTCCACCTCGGCACCGGCGGGACGCGCTGCCGGCCCATGGGGACCCTGTGGAGTGGGACACAGAGGTGACGTCCCCAGGACCACCCCCCCGCCGTGCTCTGCGCACCCAAGGGACGTGCGCGTGGGGGACAGCGGCTCCCGCTCCCCGGCTCTGCCCCCTTACCCATGCACGGATCCTCCTCCTCGGCCACTGCTCGGACCGGATAAACTCCTGCTAATCCTCTTGGTGACGAGGCTGTGCAGGGATTAGTGTCCCTCCCGCTCCACCTGTGGTGGCTCTGAGGGCAGCTGCTGCTCTGCCACCCTTCCCCTCCCCATTTGCTCTGTTCAGGACTCATGATTTATTTTTAATTGCTACTTTCAGCTTTCGTTGCCATAGAGCAGCTTCACTTAGACATTTGCCTTTGCAGCACCCCAGGAAAGTGGAGGGGCAGCAGAACGGGACGAGCTGTCCCTGGGGACAAGGACACGTGTTGGTGCCGGGGCTGTGGGTGACACAAGTCTTCCCGGGGTGCAGGAAAACAGGAGCCACAGAAGCAACTCCCCCCCTTGAGAAAAGCGGCGCCTGTTGCAACACCAGCACTGATGTCTTGACCCAGCTCCTGTCACAAGCTCCTGATCAGCGGGCGGCACGCCAGGAGCTGTAAGAACTGACTCACATCCCAGTCCTACCTTGAAGCGGGATTAGTTGAACACAGCTGGAGATTAGTGCCTGGCAACCCTTTCAAGTACTCGGTGTTTTGTCTACCCGAGGAAAGAAAGCAGCAAGGGATCCTCCTCAGGGTCACGAGACAAGAACAGCTACCACGAGAAGGTGGAAGGATTCCAGCAACGTCTTCATAAAACAGACGGAGAATAAAAAAGCACTAGGAGTCAAATTTTGAACTGAACAAAGCGGTAGAAGAGAGACAAACACGTAACTTTTATTGTTTATGTACAAATGACAGAAGTTTGTATTAAAAAGAGAATCCACCCAGCCTCAAAGATAGGAAAGAGCAAGAGGGTTCTGAGCTCCAGCCTTCCCTGCAGCTAAAAGCACTGCATGAGTTTTAGGGGATGGTGGTGGGAGAAAAGGGTTCACCACCCCCTTCTCTGCTTGAGTAAGAATCAAAATCAGCTGTTCCACAAAATGAAGAACCTTCCACTTTGCATGGATTAAAATAAAGAAACCAAAAGTCAATTTGTTAACTATACACTTTGGTTTAAAAAAAAAGAAAAAACCCAAACACAACACCAACAAAATACACACCAACCCCCAAACAAAAATTAAACTACAAAGCTAAGTATCAGCAACAAAAGTAATCTAAGCCCTACAACACGGATGGACGTACTGACTCATACCCCGGTTCCAGTGGAGAAAGAAACACCCCCATGGGTTTGCAGAGGAGGGGGCGGCAGCAGCAGGAGCAGCCAAGTTGAGGAGCTCCCGGCGGAGGTGGAAGTCGGAATCCCAGCTGCCGCCGCTGCTGCGCCCCCTGCAACCGCGGGGACCGACACACGATGCGCAGGACATGGCCCAAGATTTTCTCCCCCCCGTTGAGTTCTTTAGAGCGAGCGGCTCCGTCTGCAGAGCGTGGGCAGAGCTGCCGTCCTGCTCCTTCAGCCCACCGGCGGTTTTCTCAGAGGGGACTCGTGGACCTAAACCCCAGCGGCATCGGCACCCGTGACTCTAGTAGTCCTGCGGAGAAAGGCAACGACAGGCACGTTACGACCCTTCCGCCTCCAGTTCTGCGCCAGAGCTGGGATGCTCAGGCTTCTCTCATTTCTACACACCATTAGTTGCAGGCAAAACAGAAAAGAGATATTTACATTCCAAAGAAAGGACCCTTTAAAACCTCAGTGCAAGAGTGCATCAACTCAAACCAGATGCTCTTAATGCTCCAGATCATGACAAGATAATAAGACACAAACCAGCTTTTTGCATAGGACTTGACTGCGACCTCGCTTCATAACAAGCCGGCCTGGGCTCATTTACTGTTAAATCCACAAGACAATGCTTATTTCATACCACGATACTCCTCAACCATGAAAACAAGGTCTTGAATTACAGCAGAGGGAGGCTCGGTAAGGGTGGGAGTCAGCCAGCCACACGAGTCTAGAGATGAGCAATGAAAACAAGGACAGAGCACTGATACTTACGGCTCTTGGCTTTTTGTTTAACTTGAGATCAATCCTGTGGTTGGAAAGATAAGAGAAACGTCCATTTCAATACATTAAACCAAGACCAGAGTTCAAAGAACCAGCTACTGCATATGGCACAGGCTACAACAAAGACTATTTGGTTAATTCAATCCACATTCTCAATTCGGCTGAGCCAAATCGCTGTCCCAGTGGTACTGGACCAGAGAGCAGCAAAGAGACCGAGAGTGGATTCTTTATTATTTGCCAAAATGCATATTCCGGCCACTCACAAAGAGAGTTAATAAAGGTTCGGAATAAAAATCAGAGGGGAGTTACACAGCATAAAGAGCTCAGGTTAAATACGCATGCTCTACGTTAATTTGTTAGATGTGTAACTATGCCACGGGTAATTACTCAGACATAGTGGTAATGGTTATTTACTTGGAATAGCGATAGGCAGGAGTTTAAGAGGACAGGGATTACATGAGGCAAAGGTACTGAGTTCATTACAGTTTTCCAGCAGGAAATATCCAAGTCTACACTAATCTCCTTAAGCAAAGCCAGAAGAATCAGTTTTTAAACTACGATTTTTAAGTTAAAAAGTTGATATATTTTAAAAACGAAACGGAAAGGTAAAGAAGAGTGAAGTTAATTTAATTTTGCTGAAGTTATTAAATAAAATGTTACCTCCATCACGCTTTTCTGTTTTTAAAAAAAACTTCCCAGCCTAACCTAATATACATACCTACAATTAAACAGATAAACTATGGGTTAGAAAGGTCTCAAAAGGCACATCGGTGTCTACACACTAACAACACAGCACAAGTACTAATTCAAGTCAAACTTACTCAAAGTCATAATCAAACATGCCAGACGGGCTGAGGGGCAGCATTTGAAAGGAAGAAAGCAATAGAAATTAATATACTAATGAATTAAATAAATTAGTTGATTAGCCACCCTAGCGAGATCACTAAAAAAAAAATAATAAAATTAAATTTTAAAAAATAATAAAGCCAGTGTTCAAATGCCATAAAGTTCTTCAGGTTTCTTAAGCAGAGCTGGGCACAAAAAGCTCCCCAGATGTGGGAATGCAGGGTCCCCCCGGCCGCGTTTTTGGGAGCGGGGGTGCCGGGGCAGAGCGGTTCAGTGCACAGGGAACCCCACTGGGTGGGAAAAGCCCCGAGTGTCCACATTGTGACAGCAAAGCAACGCTGGTCCGGGACGAGCACCCGACCGACGCTCATCCTGCCCCTCCGCAGCCCAACGGGCAGTTAACTGGAGCTAATTACAGCCTGGGGACAATCCCACCCCGGTGTCGCCACTTTGGACAGGACTTGTCACCAGAGCAGCTGCGTTTCCTCAGCACTGGGGTTCTCGGTGGAAACAGTTTTGCTTCCTCCTGAAATACTTTTTAGCCACGAAAAGCGCTGATAGAACAGAAAACGCTCATCTTTGTGTTCCTGTGGTGGCCCCGATAACGACACTGTGACTTCCAGCTGCCTCCTGCGTTCAACCGCTGGGACGTCCCCAGTTCGGCCCGTTCCCACCAGTTCAGCCCCGTCCGAGCCCGTTCCCCCCGCTCTCACCAGCACAACCAGCTCCGCACAGCAGGGCCCAGAGCTCGCACCTCTGCTGGCACATGGAAGAGCTTCTCAGCAAAAAGAAACACCAGGATTGCCTTATTTTTGAAATAAACATCATTCCAATGCACTCAAGGAACAGCCTCACGGGCCTCTCGCGGTCTGCCCCGTTTTAAGCGCTCAGCTCCGCTCTCAACAGGCTGGGGCTGCTTCACCCTTTGTAACCCAGAGAGACTTGGAAATTGCTTGGTCTCCTACCAGTGTATAGGGGATGGATTGCCAGTAACGGCATGCAGAATTTTACCAGTGTTTTTATCACAGACAAACTTATCTTTTAATCATCATCTATCCGTCTGGCCATGCCAAGCATGACAGAGCCTCAGTTCCTAACTGCAATGTGGCTGCGTCCCTCGGGGTGACAAGAATCGCTGTCCCAGGGCGGACGCAGGAGAGACCCCAGGGCAGCAGGACCTGCGGGTGCAGCCGCCTCGTCCCGGCGCTCCAGTCCAGGTTATGCAACCAACCCAAAGCATTTCTATCATTTCCAGCATTTTCGGTGCACCCCCCGGCGCCTGCAGTGGGTTGGTTTGCTGGCCGTGTCATCTCTGAAACAGCACCTGTCTTAAGCTGTACTCCAATTTACAGCTTATTTCTCAGAACTTGCTTAAAGGTGTAGGTTCTTGTCTTATTCCCAAACTTCTTGCCAATTATCTAAAGGCAAAAATAAAGAGTTTTGACCCGCTTTGTGTTCCCAAAGGGACACCCAGCACTTCAGGATGTCGGCCCAATTAAGACTGTAGGAAGAAAATTCTGATCTAAGAATTAAAGATACGCTAGCGGCTCAAAACCTAACGAAGGAGAAAAAGGAGTTAAATGTTTTCCAGGTGCTGTACCTACCTCTGCATCTCCCAAACCATCCTGCCCCCAGAAACCTGCACATTTCCACCATTTCTCTTCACAACATTTTTCTCTTGTAATTGCATGGGACGGGCCCCTAAAGCGGAAAGCCCACCCGTACATGAAGCCAACAAGTCAACGTTAGCAAGAACGTTTGATTTTTAAAAGCTCCTTCACTCTAATAATGTTTAGGCACCAGTTCCAGCAATCATTTCAAAAGGGGCTGTGTCTGCAGCGTCTCCTCTCCCTAAAAACGTGGATTTCCAGGGATTATTTCCCCGTGGGGAGTGACTCGCATGCCCTGTCCCTCGGTGCAGGGCACCGGGTGCGCAGCAGGTTGTGTTGGCCCATGGGGAGCATGGTGAGGCCGGGGGTTATTCCAGATTTGTGAGCCCCCAGCCCCCGACGCTGCAGACAAACCTTCAGGGGTTTGTCATCCCAGGTCACCATGAAGAGTTCGGGAAAGCTTCATTTCGGGCGAGTTTGAGGTGAACGTGACAAAGCAACTCTTCCATGTGACAATCAAAAGAGACTCAGTTTGGGGCACTGCAAACTCAAAGGGCTTGGAGGGGAAATCTGAGTGAAGAGCGTCCACAACCCCCAAAACATTCCACTTTGCTCTTTCACCTTCTCTCCCAAAGAAAGTATTGACATTCCTGTCCTGTTTGGCTCTGGGGACGGCAGGTTGTGCTGCTGGGAGGGCCGAACAGGACACACACCACCGAAAAGCAGAGAAATGCCACAACAAGGACCTGAGCTGCTCGACATTCTGACAAATTACCGGTTCCTTCACACAATAAAGGTGATTCAGCAAGAGCCAAGCACTCAGAAGGCACAAGAAGGCTGCTGGTGCCACTAACCTGTGTCGGTTTTTGTTCTTCCGTTTTTTGTGGCTGCTGTGGTGGCTCCCGGACGAAGTGGAGGACGCAGCTTTCTGGGGCTTCACCCCCTGCACAGACCCATCCAGCTCCTCAGCGTCCTCCTGGTTGGGCTCGTTCTCCTGATTGTGAAAGTCTGGAGAAGTGTCACTTTCTGTGCCACTGCCCGGCTCCCCTGGAGCGTGACAAAGGGGAACGAGCACAAGGTTACACCCCAGCAAAGCCCCGCACAGCAGCGACCCCCAGGAACAGCGCCCGGGGCAGCAGAGACAGGCTGAGCATTACAGCACCACAGGTAAATAAGTGAACCTGAAGAAGAGGTCTGAAGCTGCCTCCTCAGCGGCTGAACCACCACGCTACAATTGCAAAAACATCTCTTACAATCCTGAACACAAGCGGCTCCTCCCCGTGTCACTTGCAAGTGACTCGCGGGCGGTTGCCTCAGCAATCCGAGCCTCTTCAAAGAGCACCGAGAATAAGTTTGATGCACAATAAGTCCTTGCTGAGCACAAAGGTTGACCCGAGAAAGGAAGCTCGACTTTACTTCTGTTCCTCCCAGCGCCACTTTGCTGACCTGGAGCGCTCGGGAGCCCCCGAGCACGGACCCACGCGGGGGCAGCACGGACCCACGCGGGGGCAGCACGGACCCACGCGACCGGGGCAGCACGGACCCACGCGACCGGGGGCAGCACGGACCCACGCGACCGGGGGCAGCACGGACCCACGCGACCGGGGGAGCTGACGTGTGGGGAGAATGCAGCTCTTCCCAGGCTCTGAGAGAAATTAAGAAGTGACTTACGCTTCTCAATGAGCTGGTCCTGGACTCCAGCTAACGCACTGACCGCCTAGAAACCGAAAGGGGTGTTAATGAAGGCAGGAATTCGCTTACCCCTTTTCAAATGCTCAAAAGCCACAGAGATCACTGCACAGGGAAAGACACGTCAGGCTTTTGCCTGGAAGGGCTTACGGCCCAGCACCAGCACAGCACAACGGGGGTCGAAGCAAAGAGAAAATGACACGGGTGGCAGTGACAAGTGTGTGACACAGGTGGCTCTTGACAGCGGTTCCTTTCACCTCTCTGGGCACCAGGAAAAGGGGTTTGGAAAGAGGCTGCAAGGGGAGTGAAGATGCTCGGGGTCGGGGCTTAAATGGAAAACTGGTCCTGCAGCAGCCCTGGCAACCAGGAGGCGCAGGGCAGGATGGGGATGGGGACGGACACAGGGACAGCCTGGCACTCACTGCTGCCGAGGTGACCGAGGACTTGCTGAAGAGCCGTTCAGCCTCCTTGAACTTGCGGTTCCTGCGGTCGTTTTTGCTGTTGGAGTTCCTGAAACGGAGAGAAGCAGCATGGCGGGGGCCCGGCGGGCGGGCGGCACCGGCGGCACCGGCAGCGTCCCCGGACTCACTTCTGGTTGGTGAGGTAGCGGTCCCAGCCGCGGATGATGTTCCCGTACATCTGCGTGTCCTCCAGGTAGCTGCCCTCGAAGGCGTAGATCTGCCGCTCCAGGTTGGCCAGCGTCTCCTGCCGGGCACAGCGCGGCCATGGAGCGGGCCCGGCGCGGCCATGGAGCGGGCCCGGCCCCCGCCCGCCCCGGCCCCGGCCCCGCCGCCCGCCCGCCCCGGCCCCGCCGCCCCGGCCCCGCCGCTCACCGCCAGCTCCTGCTTGCGCTTCACCAGCTCGGCCAGTTCCCGGCGGGTGTCGGGGATCTGCGGGGGCCCGCCGGCCTTGGCGTGCAGCGCGGCCATGGCGGCGGCGGCTGCGCGGGCCGAGCGGGGCGGGGCGGCGGCTGCGCTGCCGGGAGGGGCCGCCGGGGGCAGCGCCGAGCGGGACCGGCCCCGCCGCTCCGCCCCGAGCCCGCCCGGCCCCGCCCCGAGCCCGCCCGCCGGCACGGGGACCCGCGCACACGGCTCCGGGGCGGCCCCGGTGCCCGCCGGGTGTCCGGTACCGAGCGGGGCCGCGCCTGCGGAGCGTCCCGGCTCTGCGCCCCCGCTTCGGGCAGAAAAAGCCGGTTCGGAACAGCCATCGCAGCCGCTGCCACCGAACCGGTCGCTGGAGCTGCCGCCGCGTCCTGCTGGAGGGAGCGGCCGCTCTGACCGGCCCGTTCCCGACCCCCCCGGCCGGCCCCGGTCCTGCCCCGACCCCCCCGGGTATTTGCCGTTTCTAAGTGTGAACCGGGACGAAGAGCCGGGGCACAGAACGAGCCCCTGGGGTGCGGCACAACCCCTCCGTGCTCCCCACTACACAAATCGCCCACTCTCTTTTTATTAGTAAACTTATTCGGTGTCTCTAGTACTGAAATGAACACTGGAAGTTCATTGGCTTTGGGGAACAGTAAAGGAAACAAAAAAGGGACACTAGAAAAATATTACAACTAAATTAAGGGTTAAATTTACAAATTCTTTATTTAAAAATCCCTAGAGCATATATAAAGGAGATCCTCCTAGTCAAAACTCACTCTGACCACTGCTTGAAAACTGGCATCAGTGCCCCATATTTACACCATCAATGCTGGAGCCCGTGGATACAAAATGCACCACTTGTATACACCAGGTATATACACAGCAGGCAGGGAGAGCTCCTGACCACAGTACAGTGTGGGAAATATACATTTCTTATACCATAAAGCAAACCATGGGGGGGAGACACCCAAAAAACAGGCAAGATGCAAGTACTTTCCATGAGCGGAATTGTCTTTTCTCTTCCAAAAGCATCGTTTTCTTTGACGGGGGAGAAGACTATTTTAAACAAGAGACAGTATATGTTTTATAAAACTTAAATAGTGCAAACTCTGGTTCAAACACGTGACCACAAAAAGGGTATTTATGTGTGACACGAACAAACCAAGGAGGCAGAGCTGCTCCTCGAATGCTGCAACACACCCCGGGCAGACACCGACCCCCTCCTCAGCCCCAAAATCCCAGTATTGTCACCCCAAATCCAGAAGCATTCACGTCCACCCAAGTGACCCTGTAATTCCCAGGCAGCGCATTCCAGCGCAGTGTCCGTCCCTGGAGGGTTTCACAAGACAAACGACCTGCCGGGGAAACGCTCCTGCCTAGAACTTCTAACAGGGAAAGGAATTTGGCCAACTCACCAAACGACACGTTACAAAAAGCACCGGGTTACTTTCTAACTAGTATTTCAGTTAAGTAGCCTTTTCAAAGGGCTACAACAAAACAATTAATGAAAATAATTTAACATTCGCCATCTGCGTTTCACACCCTTCCTAGAAGAGGACAGTCTCTTAACATTTGTGAGTATTTCCAGCATCAGAGCGTTCGCATCCAGGTGCTCTTCTGCTCGTCGGGGCAAAAAAAGTGAAGAAAACATCTGTATTCCCTGGTATGCAGAACTATCAAAGATGAATAATCAGTGAAGTCCCCCAAAATAAACCACGAGAACAGATCAACAACAGAAAAAGGACTTTAAGGCAATAAGAGGCGTCAGTGCTGCGATGCTCCAATGTTTACAGCCCAATGCACGGGCAGCTGCAAAGACTTGCTCTCCCCTGCCCCCTCCCCGGCCTCCTCCTCATCCGTTAACTGTCAGACTCTTCCTCCTTCTCCTCCTCATCATCATCGTCCTTTGCGTTGGCCTCAGATTTATCTGAAGATTCGTGGAGAAGAACGTATTCCCTGCTGCTGAACCCGAACTTCAGCACGTCCTTCTCCTTCAGTTCGTAGTAGCGCTGGGGCTCGATGCGCTGGTTGTTGAGGAACGTGCCGTTCCCCGAGCCCAGGTCGATGATGTAGGGCCTGACGCGGCGGCCCACGGTCCCGTCGGCACGCGTGTACTCCACCAGCCTGCCAAAACAAAGCGCACCCGCTCAACCACAACACACACAGAGAACGCTCTCCAAAATCCCCCCGTGACGCCGTAATCGCGGTTCCCAGCGCTGCGGATCAGCCGCCTCCGTTGTGAAAACCCAAACGAATAAAACCTCTCCTTGAAATGCTTGTTCTGCCAATTACACCTGCTGGTTTATTCCAGTTTAGATGATCAAACCGTTCTGTGTTTAACCCTGCTGGGTTATCAGCCTGACTCAAAGGCTTGTGGTTACACGAGAAGAGTGACAGATATTTCTGATTTCTAGGATGACATGCAGCAGCCAAACATAGATTCCCTCTCTCTCATGTACTCACAGCAAACTCATACCCTCAGCTGGGGCTGTTTGTGTGTTTGCTTTTCCCTCAAAGCTCCTGAACGCTCCTTTCGGAGTCGCCGCGGCGCGTACTCACCGGTACTGGAACACGGCGTGCTGCTTGGAGCAGGACGGGTGGTCGATGGGGATGTCGGCGATGCGGCGGTGCCTGCCCAGCAGATACGCGCTCTGCCTGTGGATGTACATGACCGGCAGAAACTCGTCGTTTTTGAAAGGGTAGAGGCGCCATCGCTTCTTCGGGATCCGAGCCTCGGGGGGCTCGCTGTACTTAATCACAACCCCTCGGAAAGTGTTGGCGTCCTCTAGCAGCGCGCCAGACAGTTCAAAGTTTGGTTTCTCCTTGCTGACAGGAGCTTTTTCTTTAGGTTTGTTGTCAGGTTGCCTGAGTTCCGGATTCTGGTCGACGCCGCCGCCACCCTCGTTATTTTGTCGATGCTCCCGTCTTCTCTCGTTGTAAAACTCCCTCTCCGCTTGCTGCTCACGGATGTTCTGAACATCCCTCTCTCGCTCATGGCCCCGAACTCCGGGCCTCTCGTTTGGGTTCTTCCTCCGGTCTGGGTGGTCTCTGTGCCGCTCTCTGTCCCCGCTCCTGTCTCTCCGGTGTTCTTGTTCTGTCGGGTGTCTCTGCTTCCGCTCCTCGTTTCCTCTGCGACAATGATCATCTCGCTCCTGCAACCAAGAGCCGCTTACAGTGATGTGTTCAGAACCAGGATGAAAGAGCAGCGAATCTACCTCGGCTCGTAAGAAACGCACAACCCTACACTTGGAAAACGTGCGCTCGGGCGCGTTCCGTGCGGATCTGACGCAAAGCGAGAGAAACTCGTTCCCTCGCCGGGTGACTGAGATTCGTACAAGCGGCGCTGACCAACGCGGGATCGGCAGACGGCGGCCGCGTCCCCCGCTCCCGGTGCGGCGTGACCGGGCAACCGCGCCGAGCTGCCGCCACAACGGAACAGCCGGGGAAAGGGGCTTCGTACCGCGCTCGGCCGAGCCCCGCCGGGAAGGGCCCGCGGCCCCGGTGCCGCTGGGCGGGCCGGCCGGGCCCCGCTGCCCCGGCGGCGCCATTTACCTGCTTCACCTTCACCTGGTGCGGGCTGCGGCTCCTCCTGCCGCGCGGGGACCGGCTCCTCCGCCCCGACCGGCTCTTCCTCTTGGGCGATCTGGAAGCCAAGGAGAGCGGGATGAGCCGCGGCCGGGCCGGGCGCAGCGCGGGGCCCGCAGCCGCCGGGCGGCCCTACCTGCTGCTCCTGCCGCGGCTGCCCTGGCGCGACCCGGCCGGCGGAGACTGGCTGCCCCGGCCCGAGCGGCAGGGGGAGCGCCGGGGGCTGCGCTTCTCGGCCTTCACCGCCGCCTCCCGCCGCCGCCGCTCCCGCCGCCGCTCGGCCGCCGGCTCCATGGCGGCCACAAAGGGAACCGAGCGCCACTTCCGGCCCGCACGCCGCCGCCCGTAAGCACTTCCGGCGGAACGGGTGTGACCGGCACCGCCCCCCGGGCGGTTCTGCACCCGCGCAGAGGCGTGTCCGGCCTGCGCACGCGCCCTCCTCACGGCGCCGTCTCCATAGCGACCCGGGACGCAGCCGCCATGATCCCGCCGCCGGACTCGCTGCTGCGCTACAACCCGCCGGTGCTCGTCACCCGCCGCACGGAGAAGCGCTCCGCGGGGGTGAGCGGGGCCCGGCAGCCGCCGCACGGGGCGGCGCTCCCCGGGGGTGAGCGGGGCCCGGCAGCCGCCGCACGGGGCGGCGCTCCCCGGGGGTGAGCGGGGCCAGACCGCCCACCGCGCTCCGCTCTCTCCGCAGGCCCACCCGCTGAAGGGGACCCCGCCAACGCCCGCCGCCGCCGGGCCCGTCCCGCCGCCGTCCCGCACAGCGGCCGTCGCCGAGAAGCCGCCGCAGGAGCTGCTCAACGCCATCCTGCCGCCGCGGTGAGCGGGGCCGGGCCCGGGCGGACCGGGCAGCGCTGGGCCGGGCCGGCCCGTTGACAGCCGGTGCTTGTCGTTGCAGGGAGTGGGAGGAGGACACGCAGCGCTGGGTGCAGGAGGTGTCCAGCACGCCCAGCACCCGCGTGGACGTGGTGCAGCTGCAGGAGCTGCTGGACCTGCGGCTGCGGCAGCGCCAGGCGCGGGAGACCGGGATCTGCCCCGTGCGCAGGGAGCTCTACGCGCAGTGCTTCGGTCAGCACCGCACCGGCACGGCGCCCGCGGGACGTTCAGCACCGCCCAGGGCCGTGCGGGGCACCGGGGGCTGCCCCCGCACCAGCCCGTGCCGCTGCTGACACCAGCAGAGCCATCGGCTTTTATACAGACAGATCGTCAAGTGCCTACACATCATAATAGTAAAAGATGCAAAGATTAAAATTCCCCTAGTTGTACTTAATCCAACAGTTAACTAACTTAAACCACCGTGTGAGAACTCGTGGTGCTGGTCAAATGCTGATGCTGGCCTGGCTGAGGAGGCAGCTCCTGGGGATCTTCACTCTGCTGGGGGTTGTTGTTCAGTATCACTGCTGTTACCATAGATTCTGTACCCCCACTCCACTTTTATTTGCTAAAACTTGATGCTAGAGCGGTAACGTAACAAAAAAAACTATTACTACCTCTAGTAAATCCACGTTC
Source organism: Columba livia (assembly GCF_036013475.1). Classification (NCBI taxonomy): domain Eukaryota; kingdom Metazoa; phylum Chordata; class Aves; order Columbiformes; family Columbidae; genus Columba; species Columba livia. Next base: position 2,153,490 of record NC_088627.1, on the reverse strand, counting down.
CTTTTGTGGTGCAGAGAACAGGTGAGAGACAAGAAGCCCATTCCCACACAAACGTACAATAGCTGCTCTAACGAGGTGGTTGTACTCTTTTTCTTTGAAGATGAATTGATCCGTGAAACTACAATCAACTGTGCAGAGCGAGGGCTGTTGCTGCTCCGCGTCAGGGACGAAATCCGGATGACAATCGACGCTCACCAGACGCTGTACGAGAGCAGCGTCGCGTTCGGCATGCGGAAGGCTCTACACGCCGAGAAAGGCAAAGCTGACTTGGAAAAAACAGTAAGTTGGGCTGTCAGACCCATAAAGCAGTTTTCTGCAGGTGATAGAGCCTAATGTAACATTTTATATGTAATATCCTTAAGTCACTTATTTCCATTTCCACTGGATGGCAGTAAAGCTCAAAATACTTGTCCTACTGTCTTCCTTGATTGCACTTCCTAACTCGTCTGCTTTGCATCTGGAACACTTTAAAGACTGTACAAGATACAGTTTCGTCCCATCTTAACTGAAAATCATTAACAAGCAAAACGTGAGAGATCTGTGCTCTTCTCCAAGATTGCAGAGCTACAAGAGGAAAAGCGGGAACTGCAAAGACAAGTGAATGAGCAGAAAGCGAAATGTGAAGCTATCGAAAAACGTGAAAGCGAAAGGCGACTGATAGAAGAGAAAAAACACACCGAAGAGGTTCAGCTCCTGAAACAAATAAATCAGCAGCTGAAGGTAAAAAAATAGGACTTCTCATTTTTTTTAATTAGATCAATATAAAAACAATTTCCTTCTTCGGGAAGATTGTGCTTTTGCCTTCTCTGCTTCCTCGCTCAGTCAGCGATTGGTCAACGCTAATAAACCTGATGATGGCAACAGCAGGTCAGATTAATTGAATCTTGACCGTACACATTGGGCAAGGAGAGAGCAGAATTCGTTCAGAAAACGACCAATTGTTGTAGCCAGTCCTGGAAGCCTCGTGCTCTGCGCGCTCCCCCAGCGCAGGGAACTCCCCCATCAATCTACTAATTGGCCGTCAAGTTGTCTCAGGAACTGAAAAACTCACTGTTCCCAGCTACTTTTGTCCCAGAGTTGGTTTGTGTTCCAAATACTCAATTTAGCTAACACAGTCCAGCCTGAAATCAGAGATTTCAGACCACTGTTTCAACAGCTTTTATTTAATTTCCTCTTCAATGCTTTACATTATAAAATGAGCCTTTCATCGTATGGAACCAAGGCCAGCGCTTTTCTTCTCAGAATGCAACAAGTGTGCATGCCAAGAATGAAAAGCTAATTTATAAAACATGTAGTAAGGAATCAAATAGCTCATGAAAAAACCCCCAGCCTGCTTCTCTTGTGAAGTATTGCAGCATCCCTCAGCTCCTCGCTTTGAATATCTAATTTATCGCTTTACAGCAATGCAGTTTTATTTTGTAGGTTGAATCTAATTTGACTTACTGTCTCATTTGTTTTTCAGGCCCAACTTGAAAGCATCCTTGCACCAGCTAAGTAGTTTTTTGTTGTCCTCCAGGCAGTGCTCAGAAGAGCTGGCAAAGCAAGAAGTTTGCAATTAGTGGCAAACATTTGTCTTCATAAAACAATCTTGAATTTTCACTTACCGGTAACTGTAATTGTATTCTTTCATCCTTTTTCTCTTCAAGAGCTTTGTTAATTACTGCACGATCTTTCAGTGCCACCTTTGCATTCAACTCCTTTAGCAGTGAAGCTGAGACTGGCCTGGTGGTAATACACTAGATGACCTTCAAAGCAATAAACTAATACATATTTTTATATGCAAGCATCTCTGTAACATTATTACTTTGAAAATGCAGAAAATTCAGAAACAATATATAAAGTGTCCACTAGAAACACAAGTCACCTTCACCGAGAATCGAATGGCAGGTAATCTCAGACAGGTATTTGGAGGGTATTTCCTTGAGTAGGTGTGAACCGTACATCCAAATCCCTGTCAGAACCGTTGGTGGTCACCTCGGATGGGCAACACGATTGTTCCCCAAGAAATGAGGGTGCGACACCATTCCAAGCATCAGCTTTTCAGTGGAAGTGACTGAAATCGTTACTTGAGGTACCTGTGTGACCAGCTGGTTGTATGCAGCAAGCAGAAAGAGAACTGGCTGCAGGCACATGAAAAACTCACAAAACTAGTTTCCAGGAAGAAAAAAAACCCCAACAAAACTACCACCACTGAGCACTTCAGGATATGTTCTGCCAGTGCAGTGTTCCTGGCCTGAGATGGCGATGTGGAAATACCATCATCTCCAGTTGCATAAAGGACTTTCAGATGATGCAGAAACAAAGAGGGAGATGCTACTCCTGGGAACAAGACAAGTCAAACCAGGCTTTGAATGGGAACTGCAAGTTTTATATTAAAAAAAGCCACTGCATACTAGAGCTGTTTTATGTAAAATTTAATAGAATAAGCAGTTACTGCCTGTGTTTGTATTTTTTGTGCTTTGATCTCTGTCCCTCCAAGCCAGTTTTTTTCTTGTTCTTATTCTTATTTTTCACGTTGTGAGTTTCATAATACCGGACTCCGACTTTCTTGGAGCGCTGCTGCCTCTCAGCTCGTCTTCTCTGCAAATACACACAAAACGCATTAGTAAATCCTCAGTATCCACAGCCTGAATTTGTTTGCGTTATTTCATGTTGTTCACTTTGCATTCCGCACGCTTTAAGTAAAATAATTTGAAACAAAACGTTACTGATGTGTGTATATGGACATCAATATGGAATCCACCCGCTGCCCACCTAGTTCCAAACTGTCCCATTGCCCAAGAACCACACTCACTTCTTTGGATGTAAGCTTCTTGCACGGCTGTTTACCCGAGTGGTCATCATCATCATCATCATCTTCCTCTTCTGCTTTCCTTTTTCTTTTCTTCTCTGTGCTGCCTGCGAACAGCAGAGATCACATACTCAGGCATCTCCCAAAACAGCGTGCCAAACTTAACACTGGGTTGACCATCCTATCTACTTCAGCAAAGCATTCCTTTGGTCGTATTTTAACAGCTTCTACCAAACAAACCCATAAGTTTCTTACCAGAGAATCACTGGCTATTACTATAAACTGCTTTCGAGAAGCCAGTTGCTCAAAGCCCCGAAGTCCAGAAGAATTTCATAGTCTTGTCAGAATAGGGCTCTCCCATGCGATTTTGCGTTTAATCACACTTACTATGGAAACCGAAACCACAGATTCTTGACGTCACCACAGTAAAACCTACAGCCTGAAGTAGCTCTGGGCTTTTATAATGTTGTAAACCCCTTCCGCTCCCTCTGTGTAACATTACACTGTGTGGGATGGAAGCTGCTCAGACTGCAACCCATCCTCAGCACCATTCTTTTGGAAACACAACATCTTTATCTTAATTTGCTACGAGAGGGATGTGACTTACTGTACAGACAGGGGTTCTACAGAAAGGCTACAGCAAGGCCATCAGGCAGCCCTTCGGTGAGCTATAGAAAGATTTAAATAGCTCTGGGGGGAAAAAACCCTTGCAATCAGGAGCTAAGGAACGCTTATTCCCTTAACTCTCTTCTGTTGCTTACAGGATTTCTAAATGTAAATGAAGAACATCTACTAATCCTGTTTTACCTCCGACTTCAGTTTCCTTGGGTTCCTCACACTTCTGCATGGATTTCGCAAACACTTTTTCAGTCAGCTGCTTAGGGATTCTACAAAATAAGCAAAAATGTTGTAATATCAGGAACAACCTCCCCAGGGAAGCGGTTGATTCCCCAGCACTGGACACTTAAGGGTGCTGGGCCAGCTTGTCTAGACCAGGCTTTTGTCAAGAAAGGTTGGACCAGGTGATCCTTGTGATCCCTTCCAACCTGGGATTCGATGATTTTATGATATTGCTACCCAGAACGTCGACAGATTTCTAACCCAAAGCTTAAGAAGCAGCTTTCCAAAACTGTAAACATTTTCAATTATGATGGCAAATAGGACTTCTTGGAATGATGTTTCAAAACCAAACTGCTGCTTAACCAAAGTTCAAATACCTATGGCTTAAGTAGGTAAGCCGTGGCAACTCGTGTGTGGCAACACAGAGGAACTAGTCACACAAGCCAGGGATGGAGGGAAATGGCAGCAGAGCCACATTAACCCAGTTTCCCTGCTGTGGGATACCCGAGCCACCGAACAGGTTCAGATACCTTATTGCCGAGAATCTCTTGGCTTTGGCTTTATCCAGAAATTTTTTGTATTTTGCAATCTTCTCCTCCAAAGCCTTAAGAACTGTCTTAGAGCTCTCCCTGGCACCTGGCACCGCCAACTCCGACTCCTCCGCCACTGAATCCTGATGTGGCTCATTTTCCTCTTTCTCCTCTTCCTGCTCCTCCTCTCCAGCAGAATCACTGTCCGTTTCGTCAAAGCCTGGCACATCCACAGGAACCAGGTCTTCTTCTGAGAACTCAGGTGCCACATTAATCTTCCCAAAGTTCTGCCGAACGTGTGACATGAGTTGCCTCATTTCGGTGTTTGTATTATTCTTCTGTTCTGCTGGCTCCACACTTGCTGCTACTGACTCTGGGGTTTTCTCCTCATTATTATCTTGGCTTGATGTCACAGCTACTTCCAACGCAGTAGGCTACAATAAAGAGTGCAATGGATACATTAACCACAAAGTCTGCCCCAGCACCTCTGAGAGCGATCTCCATTTTATCTCTGGAAAAAACATAAGATGAGATGCTTGTAAAATGGCTCAGACATCTCCGCGAAGAACATTGCTACCTAATCCTCACCAAATCCGAGTGCACCTGAATCACCAGACTTGGGCAGCACCCAAGATGTACACTGCCAAAGTTACATGGCACTCCAGGAAAAAAACAACAGCGAATACTATTAGGAAAACTGAATAATACATGAGAAGAGGCATGAGCACCACATTCTTACCTGGGGACCTGTTTCTGCATTCGGTGGCTTCACAAAGAATGGAATTCTGCCTCTCTGCCAGTCATTGAGAACCATCTTGCTCACAGTTTGTGTGTCAGGTTCACCACCCTGAAAGAACCCAATAAGAATTTATGTCCACGTTTGCAGGACACACCACCTTTCTGTTACCCGTAAGCAACAGAAACAGTCACATTTCCCACGTTCATAACAGGCCACAGGCTCTTCGAGCCTGCAAATGCAGAAAGTTGTCACACCTTGAGCAGTTTCCCAGTCCTAGCAGCAAGTTTCTCAAGGAAGTCTTCAGTATCACTCCATGAATCAATTTTGTATGTCTTCCTGATGTACTCTGGCTTGGCTCTTTCCAGCACAGCACTAATGTGATCTTCAGGGCTCTTAATCTTCTCAACTTGAACCTGAAAATGAACAGTAGAGTATCAAGTCTTTGCAAAGTGTGCGTTCATTCCTTTGAACCCGCCACACTGACAACAGCAAATATTTTCCCGCGTTTAGTGCAGCTACGTACCACTCCCTTCAGCACAATGTCTGTCTCTGAGTCTCCAGATGGATAAACTACACCTGGGCAGTCAATGAGAAAAATCCGCCGCATCAAGGTGATGTATTGCCACACCTGAAAGAGATCCAGAGTTCCCTGTGTCACCTCCTCCCACGCAGCCCTCGGGTCTGCTCTTCATGTGCACGGTTCTAATACACAGGAATTACCTTAGGAAGTTGGTATTAACGCACAGAAACACAACATAACTTGGCATTTTTGTGAGCCAGCCAAGATGTACTGCACCTTGCTCCTTCTGTGTCAGCCAATGCCATCCCTACGGCTTTCCATCAAACTACTAACTCACGGGACCAAGGTGAGGAAATTACCATTATGACAAACTCTGATATTCTCTGGTTTTCCTCTTCCACCATTCTTTAGTGATATTTAGAAGTAAAATATACAAGCTAAAAAAGAAGATTCCTGTAACTTTGTCTTCACATTTACCGTCACGTTCTTGAAGAACAGCGTTAGAAAACCAGCACGAGCAGAGCCTGAGAGCACAAATATACCCGATCATTGGATTTGGGAAAGCACAGACACTGAGCCAGGGCAGCTGAGCGTTCAGCTCCCAGCAGCAGAGCACAGGTCCCAGCGCCTGCACAGTACAAGTGCTTGGGAATGTCACTGAGCTCGTTTTACATGGGTTCTGCCTTTGACCATACACTCACATAGCTAATTTTTATCTTTAACGTAGGGATCTCTTCCTACCTTTGTTTCACCTGCAATAGGGGCCACATTGCAGACCTTCTTAGACCGTAACGTATTGATCACGGAGCTTTTGCCAACGTTCGGGTAACCGATGAAACCCACGCTGATCTGTTTCTTGTCAGAATGTAACTGTTAAGAAACAACACATCTTTTCAACACCACACAGAGAAAGGCGGATGGTCAGACCCACTTCTTCTGGATCTCCTCAGTCTGACAAACATTTTGAAGATATTTGAAGGAACATTTTCTCTCCAAGGAAGGGAACTTTAGTGAGGAGTCCTTTGCTAATGGAACCGCCATAGGAAAGCACAGCGAGCCCCAAACACTAACAAAATATAGCACTCCATGCTAAACACTCCCCAACAAACAACACCACAACCCCCCCAAATTGTTCTGTACCTTTCCAAACTGCCTTAGGAGCTGTATGAAAGCACCTTTGCCAAAAGGGTTCGTGAGGCTGGCGTGAAAAGCAAGTGTCGGGTACTCCTGGGAGAGGACAGCAACCCAGCGCTTCTGTGGAGGAAAACAGGACGTGGTGAGCGATCCTGCGCTGCAGAGGCGCCAAAACAATCTGCTTCCGAGCACAAGTACACAGCGTCTTCACTTTGGTCACGGATGTAACCATCTATGAAAATTGCTATGTAACAACCTTTGAAGCATTTCACCAACCCAACGCTAAAAGCACTGAGCATTGTTTTTATAAGAGACAAACAATTTCCCAAAAACGCCTTCACTGCTAGCTAAAGCTAATTAGTTTAGCAATTTAAAGCAAACCAGCTGTGGTGGATATGGATCTTAAGCGGACTAACATTTAGCATACTCTGGAGACATCAGCTGAACTGTTAATCCAGACAGAGGAAGTAGAGAATTTGTGGCTGGCGAGTGTTGCCCAACTCAGCCAAACTTGGACAGATTTACATTGTAATTGTTACTTTTACAGCAGGCAAGCAGAGCGCTCCCATTGCTCCGGTTACGTTACGCCCTTTGAGACAGCATGAGGACTGGCAACAGAATTAAAGCAGAGGCTACAAAAGGAACAAAGAAGGCCCGAGGAATAACAGGCAGGACTGTGCTTACAGTAGCCCAGGTAGGAACAAGATCACACTTGTTCAGGACAAAAATGAGATGTTTCCAGTGTTTCTCCTTTTTAAGGTAAGATTCCACATGAGGGGAGCGAGTGCCCATGGGATCCCTGGCGTCAAGAACTTGAACAACAACATCTGATGAGTCTATCACCTAAAAAACAAACATGCAGAAGGAAAGGATTTTACAGAAAGCAAGACATCTATACCTTCAAAATGAAAACCAGTAATTTCCTAAACTACATCACTAATTTAAAAACCTCGTATCCTCCACAAACAACTGTTAGATCCCCACGGACTAGAGAAGCTCAGAGCAACATGCACTGACCCTCCACACCCTCCCTTCCCGAAACCCCCCCGAGTCAGGCTGGATTGCTGAGCAGCTCTGATCTGTTCGTGTGCACCAGGAATTGCTCGTAGCGCTCAGGAAATGCTGCACCCAAATGGGAAAATCCACTGCTTCAGTAGACAAAAACAATGCTCGCTATCCATCCTGCAGCAATTCAATTCTGCCTTTTCATAAAGGATCACGACATAAAGTGTGTTTTCTGGATCAATATGAAACGCACACCAGGCAGGAACCTGCTGTTAACCCGCGAAGCAGCTACAGCAGGGAGCTGTCATTTCGTGCACTTGTTTCACAGCTAGTTCCTGCACTTTTGGCAGCATCTTACTGAAATCTGTTTTGCTCTATTGTTCCCAGTGCTTTAAAATCCAAGTGAAAAGGTTTCAAGCTACATTCAGAAATGTAGCTTGAGCAAAAGCTCACGCAAGTGCATACCTAACAGTCATGGGGAGCACAGAAACTGTTCTTACAACCCTCATTCCTTTTCAGTTTCCATTTTTCTAGCAGGCAAGGTGACTCACAGGGAACTGAGGCGCAGCACCTCCCAAAGACAACCCTTTTTAGCCTAAAGAAACCAAAGACTCTCTGACTGGTTGGTTTATTTGTGGTGAAGCCAACACCCTCACTCTGCCAGTCCATCCCTAGACCATAGATGGATGTTTGTTCCAGTGGATAAGAGCTGAAGAACTGAGCTGAATCAGGCAGAAATCTGAACATTAATCTCTGCTCCCTCTACAGTGACTGTTCTCAGTTCCCGTTTACGTTCCAGGTCAGTACCAGGAAAAGGCTGCGCGGTTCCTAGTCAGTCCATTCAACGAGGTTGACGGGAAAGGAGAGGGAGTGACAAACTCAGGACATCTCTGCCTGAAGAAAGTCATTGAATGTTTCCAAGAAACTTTACAGCAAATTCAATTGTATCAAAGCTCCCCAACGGAGCAATAAACGGTTTTCAGAGCTTTTCTGAGTATTACCGTACAGGATTTCCAAATGCTGTGCTGAAGCACCTGACTTCACAAAGGCTGGGAGACAGACCTGACTCTGCTGCTCACCTTGTAGAGCTCACCCCAGATTCTCTTGGACTGCCCCTTCTTAAATATTTCCTCTTGTGCTTCATCCCTGGAAGTGGATTACAGAGACATCAGCACCCACAATAACAGGTTACGGCGTTGTCTTCTCTAAAGGAGAGGAGGCCCAAGCGACAGCCAGCCAGGATTCTGCTCCCCTCCCCCTGTCCTGATTGCCCAGCTGCAGAAAGAACCCACCAAACACACGATTCCCCCATCTGCCCACTGCTCATTTCCCCACCCAACCCAAAATGTGAGCTTGGAAATATTCTGACACGCAATAGAAAATGAATTAGGAATAAAGACAGAAGGGTCCCACAGAAGCAAGTTGGGTTAAATACACAGGGACAAAACAGGATTAGAATTTCCAAATTCAGCTACTTTCAATTTCCTTACTCCTCGTACAGTAACAGCATCAATGGATGTACTAAGTGCTTATTTGAAAATAAAGGTGGCTTTTCTGAATTTAAACAATGGATAACTTCCTTTCTGTTTACCTTACACCAGTGTCTTCCGTCACCAGGTCTCGGTCCTTGCCCTGATCGTACGATCCCGAGGAGGCTTCGGCGTTTTCCACCAGGGACTGCACGTCGCTGGCAGAGAGATTTGGCCTTTTCCTCTGCGCTTTGGGGCCAAACGTCGTTTCAAATGTTTCTGTGTCAAGAATGTGAACCCTGGAGGTCTAAGGAAAAACAGGTTGGTAAAAAAAACCCACAAGTGCTGTTTTTTCCCCATCTCTCATGACATAGTGAACGAGACCTTAGCTCCTCACAACCTTGCAACCTGTGACAAGAGTTACAGGCCCTTTCCTAACAATGTTTGAGCTTTCCAGCTTAATCTTTGAGAAACATAACAGTGGATATTTAACAAGCAACAAAACACATTGCACTTGCCAGAGAACTACGCTCCAGTTCCCTCAGCGTAAATTATGTCAAATGTAATTAAAGGTACAATGATGAAAATTTAGCTGCTATCTTTGATCATTTCTTATTTTTCTAACAAGTGCACCATTCTTGACAAATTCGCAGATTTTTGTCAGGGGTAATTACAATCAAGACTGTAGACTTTAAAGCCTGTAATGAATGCCAGCTTTTCCTGGAACTGCATCCAATTCATTGCTGAAAGAAGTTATTTGTTTTTGTAATGCACATTTTAGTTTCTTATAACTTTCTCCTTAATTTAGGTAATATTTTTACGACATAAACCTGGAAAGCTTCCATGTGAAAAAATAGCTAGCAAGGACCCAAAATAATAGTTCAAATACCAGGAAAGAAACTTGGTAATAACTAAAACTAGGTGTACAAAAAATGAAAGGTTGCGTGCACAAGAATTGCCCATTCAAGATAAAAACCACCGCAGCACTCACGTGAGGTTTAATCCGATCATAGAAAAGGGACATTGGCAACTTTCTCTGCTTCATGACCACTTTGTAAGGATCTTTCATGACTGTTTCCATCTCTTCTTGAAATTTCTGCAGGGATGATTGCTTGATCACACGAGTATTTCCTGTGTGTCAAAACAAATATTGCACCTTATCACTCCTCAGCTTAATGGCTTCAGAGACCCCAGCTACACTAATAAAATATTAATATTCTATCTGGAATAAAACAGTGACAAAATAATAGGATTTGACTTAAGACAGCCCCCAAACTGGCATAAACAAGTCAACCCCTTTCCTTCCCACCACTTAAAGAAGATTTTTAAACTATTCTGTCCCACACAGAACCGCGACCACAATTCAGGAAGCGAACACACAACATCCAACAGTTTTTACGTCTGCAGAGTCGGAAAGTTGAGGGGGAAAAACCCCAAAACTCACCAAACCATTTAATATTTGGTTCCACTCTTGCCACTGTGCCCGGTGCCACCGTCGACTGGTACTGCAGAGGCTTAATCACTTTGCCGTGTTTGTTCCTATGGGAGAAACAAGCAACCGAGTCAGTGCCCGCAGAGCACCCACCCCCAGCGCTGCCGTTCACCGGACCAGCAGCCCCTCCACACCGCCCAGAGACCCCCAGGGCTCCTTCCTCTGGAAGCAGCGCTGCCGCTCACCGCACCAGGAGCCCCCACCCCAGCCCCACCTCACAGTATCACAGTATGTTTGGGACTGGAAGGGACCTCAAAAGATCATCCAGTCCAATCCCCCTGCTGGAGCAGGAACGCCCAGGTGAGGTCGCACAGGAACATGTCCAGGCGGGTTGGAATGTCTGCAGAGAAGGAGACTCCACAACCCCCCTGGGCAGCCTGGGCCAGTGTTCTGTCACCCTTACTGAGAAGAAGTTTTTTCTCAAATTTAAGCGGAACCTCTTGTGTTCCAGCTTGATCCCATTACCCCTTGTCCTATCATCGTTTGCCACCGAGAAGAGCCTGGCTCCATCCTCATGGCACTCACCCTTTATATATTTATAAACATTAATGAGGTTCCCCCTTAGTCTCCTCTTCTCCAAACTAAAGAGCCCCAGCTCCCGCAGCCTTTCTTCATAAGGGAGGTGCTCCACTCCCTTAATCATCTTCGTTGCCCTGCGCTGGACTCTCTCCAGCAGTTCCCTGTCCTGCTGGAACTGAGGGGCCACAACTGGACACAATATTCCAGGTGTGGTCTCCCCAGGGCAGAGCAGAGGGGCAGGAGAACCTCTCTGACCTACTGACCACCCCCTTCTAACCCACCCCAGGTCCCATTGGCTTCCTGGCCACAAGGGCCCAGTGCTGGCTCATGGTCATCCTGTTGTCCACCAGGACCCCCAGGTCCCTTTCCTCTACACTGCTCTCTAATATGTAATTTTCCAACCTATACTGGAACCTGGGGTTGTTCCTGCCCAGACGCAGGAACCTCCACACCACCCAGGGACCCCCGGAGCCCCATCCCCTGGAGCGGGAGCCCCGCGGTGGCTCCCGGGGCTGCCCTGCGGCGAAAGGGGCTGAACACACCGGCACCAGAGGCCAGGCTGCCGGTCTGTGCCCAGAAACTCGCTCCCTGCGCGGCCCCGAAGGGAAACCGGGCACACGGAGCCGCCTGCGCCCCGCGCTCACCGCCGCTCCTTCTGCCGGTACATGTTGAGGCGCCGGATGGTGGCTCGGTCCCGCATGTTGTTTCCTCCCGCGCCCCCCACGCGATCTGCGGAGACAAGACAGAGTCAGGGCGGGCCCGGTACTGCTCAGCTCGGCCCGGTCAGAGCAGGCCCGCGACCCCCGCACGAACCGGGATTGGTGCTGGCGCGGGAGGGGTTGATGGTGCTACGGCCTTTGTAGCGCGGCTTCACCATCGTGCCGAGCGGGGCCGGGCCGAGGAGAACCGGGAAAACGGAGAACACCGGGAGAACCGGGAGGCCGCTCCGCCACACACGCCGCACCAGCCAGGAAGCGGCGGCACAAACGCTTCCGGCGTGCGGGTCGGCGGGATTACGCACTTCCGCTAAGCAATCGTCCGGCGGCGCAGGCGCGTCAGGTTGCCCTGACAACCATGTGTAGACCCCCCCCGGTCGCCATGGCAACGATGGGGCCGGTCTGGCCCACCGCCCCGGTGCCCCAGTTTCCCCGGTCCCCCGGTTCCCCGGTTCCCCCAGTTCCCCGGTCCCCCCGGCCCGTTCGCAGCGTGTGATCCGGGCCATGTTCCCACCCTGGGCACCGCCGGCCCGTTCCAAGCGGCGAAGGCCGCAGCGAGCAGGCGCTGGCCCCGGCGCCGCCATTGTCCGTGAGCGCTGGTTGTTCCAGACACACAATTAGAATCATCGGGCCCTGGTTTTTTTTCCCCTGGGTTACCAGCTGTGACTTTTTAAAATTAGAATTTACAACACTGGCGTTTTTCTATGCATGTAGAGAATTGTGTGGACAGTGCGGAAACCTAAGTCAAATTATATGTCTAAAGACAAAGCCTATGTTCATGTTAGTGCCGGATTTTAACAGCCATTGGAAAGATTCTCACCTTGGGGGGATTAACAAAGCTCCACTGAAATCGTGTTAATTCATACCAGAGATCGGGCTGGGGTGGAACTGCCCAGCACGTCGGGGAATCATCCCCCAAACGGAGCTCTCGCCCATCGTCTCTAAGCGCTCATTAGCAGCAGAGCATTCAGAGCTTGTTCAATTTCCTTCTAGTTCTGCTAATGCTTTTCTCAACCCAGAACAATAACAGAGATGCTGAGGTTTTGTTCTTTTAATGATTTTCAGCATTTCGCTTTTAGGTAGTGCATAGTCCCGGGCGTACAATGAAGCCCTAATGAGTCAAGGCTTGTGCGATGTTTTGTAAGATGGCACTCTTCAATTTTCAGTCTGTTTTGGTTAAGCCTACAATTTCCATTTTTTCTCTTAATAGCATTATCTGTGCCTTGGGCATTCAAAAAATACACATTGATGTGGGCATGAAAAATTAATTCCAAATTGCAGATAATTGTTTAAGCTATCAGACTCGAGGCTCATGTTGAAGAGTTTTCCCAGGACAAGTGTGTTTTCTATTAGGGTTGATATCAATCTGTCAGAAGATCCTTTTGATTTTCACATTTTTAGACTAAATAGTTGAGTAATACTTGCTCTGTTCTCCCCCACTCTTTCTTCCTTTTCCTTAAGAAAACACTCTTTTTATTGTTAGCAAGATACCTTGGAGTGCATCCAGACAATTGCTGCCTCTTTCTGTGAAAGAGCAGAAATCGCTCGCTTCAGAGATGAGGTTACGTCGTGGAGAATTCCTATTGCAAATGCGCCCGAGTTAATTGTTGTTCCCACGTTAAAGCTTCACCGGGGAGGTCTCGGCACGACGGCCCGGCCTCGCCCGCGGTGAGCCCGAGCGGGCCACAACCCCCTATTTTCCATCTTAAGAAAAGATCACGCTGATAATGTCTGGGAGTTGCATTCAAACTGGAATAAATTCATAAATAAATGCTCCTCGCAGGCTTTTCCTGACCAAAGCTCCATGGCTGGGGCTGGCGGTTCATGTTCATCTTGCAGTATCTCTGTAGCCGGGGTTGTTTACTTGTGTGTCTGATAACATACGAGTCAGATTTTTACTCTAATACAATTTTTGTTGCTGTGTGACTCACAAGCTTTTCATCTGCTATTGATGCATCCTCCTCTTTCCATTTTTAACGGGCCGTTGTCCATCCCGTGTGCCGGACAGGACGGTGACAGATGCCGCGTCCATCAGATGTGCCAAACGGCCTCGGCTCCATTGACAAAATGAGCCTGAAATCAAATAATTTTGAATTGTATGTGGCCTCTTCCTTGTCAAAATCCCAGTGAATGTGGTTCCGTGATGCTGTCAGAGTGACTCATCACCATAATTACATATGTTCTAAGAGGTTATTCCCATTGTATTATTAAAAACTAGTGATGTCTGATTTTTTGGCAGGGACTGCCTTCTTTGTATGATCTACAGATTTTGTCAATTAAATGAAGGAAAAATAGATTTCCAAGACTTCAGAACAAGACTGGACTTGTACTCGGAGCACTTTCAGTGTGGTATGGAGCTACTTTGCTTTATTGAAGAGGAGAAAGGCACCGCCAGCCATCTTGCTCTTCTCTCACGTTTTATTTATGGTGACTGGTTAAATACAGCTGGTATTCCTGTAATTTTAATAGAGGGTTTTTTTTAATGTTATGCCTAACATCTCTCTTTGTGAACACTATTGACTTAATAAAATCTGTAAATATATAAAAAATATCCTTTTGAATGTTCTCAGACAATGTAATCCAAATAATAGTGCTAGGGGTAACCTGTCTCACTATCCTACTCGATTTCCTTTCATCAAAGCTGAGATTTCTTCTGAGTGAGAAATCACTTTAACATAAACATGGGCTAAAAAGTATATACATTGCCTCTATCTCCATGGGGGCAGAAAGCTAGTAAATTACTGTTTGAGGAGTATGTGTGCACACATTTAGCTTGACTGCGGCTGATGAAAAACACAGATTTATATTACACAGAGAGGATAAGAACATCATACAGCCAGCCTGTGTTTGGCGAAATTTGTCTGCCTTAGCTCCTAAATCCCAGCAAATGAGATCAAAATTAAACAGTTCCGAACCCACGACTGCGAGCTGTTCAACAGATTATTCCTTGCCCTTTGTTTCCCATTACATGGGATGAATTACCCCCCAGCCGGGTCACTGGGGAGAGGTTCTTGCTTCCCAACATTTTGGCCGGTTGGGATTTGACTCCAGTTTTGACGAACGAAGCAAACAACGCTTGTTCAGCAAACCCCTGTGTTTATTTATTTGTCCAAAGAAGCGTATTTTACAGCGATGCCATGGAGAGAACACCACGACAGGTTTTATTTGGGCTGAAAGAGAGTGTTCACGTGCATTGAGTTGAGGTGGCATCAGCTTGTCTGGGGAAACCTCTGGCTTGGGCTGTTGAGCTCGGCATGCAAATCACGTCGGTCAGAGGCAAAATGTGTCTAAATTCATAGATGAACCAGCTCTCTGGGATGGGAACAAGCACAGCTCGGGAGCTGATTAAAAATAAAAAGAAATGTTATTTTTTAAAATATTTTCCTCCTATTTTTTCTAACCCGATTTAATTTTCAAATCGCGCATACCGAAAAATGCTGCGTTTTAAACTTTCCTTTGCCCTTCTCCTTTCTCTTCCCATTTTGCTGTGAAAAAGGAAGACAGACTGGAAAAGGCTACAGCAGAAAGAAGCTTGTGGGGTTTGTGTTGATTTATTATAGGCAGCTTAGTTTGGAAATAGTTGTGCTAATACTGCCGTGAGTTACCACCGGGGATCCCGCTGGTGAACGGAGCTCCGGGTACAAACCCCCAGCGCCCCCCGAGCCCCCGCGGGACCGGGGCTGAGCTGCCGCGCGGGGGAACGAGGATGAATTGGTTCTGAATTCACAAGCTGAGGCTCACGAAAGGGTTACTGGTTATCGCTGCTGAAAAGCGGAAGGGAAAAACGGTTCTGATTACATGCAACGCCGTGGCACAACCCAAATACTTATCTCACAGGCTGGCTGAGGCTGGAAAATAAAGTGAGATCTGATCTTTCAGCTGGGAGGCTTTCAGGAATCGTCTGAACATGATCCATAAACAACTCAAGGGGTGACTTTTAAGAACCTCTTTCTCTCTCTGCCTGGTATGCTGGTCATTTATCATTGTGCTGAAATGAAATCCCCTTTAAAAGATATAACGGCTTCTTGTTTACTTAATCACAAAGTGGATGATGGGCTGAAAGGTTCTGCTGCCAGCGGGGCAGTCACGGAGAGCTTGGTGCGGCTCCACAGCCGAAACAACCGTGCGGCTCCCCCATCCCACCCCGAGCCCAACCGGCTGCAAAGCCACCAGGCCAAGGGGGTTTTTCGGGGTCCCTTGCAGAGCCAAGTCCTCGGTGGGTGTCAGGAGGCGACCAGGACAGGCAGACACAGACTGGCAACCCCTGGGGCGAGCAGGGGGCTCCGTGCAGGTGTCCCCGCATGTTCACTGCCTCGCATGCCCTCCAAACTATGGAGCAGAGCAGATGGTAGCAAAGCAAGCGTGGCAGAGATCGTATTCTCCAGGTTTAGCTTTGGGGTGAACTTCTCCCTGCCCATCACCTTACCAGGGGAGCTGGGAGCTCCAGCAGCATGTCCCTGATCCCCCCGGGCACACGTCTGGAAGCCCCCGCACTTCCCTGGCTCTGTCCCCCTGGACCAGAGGCTTTTGCTGAACTTCAGAGGAATTAAACGTCTGCACGTGTTTGTATTGAGGAAGCACACTTCAAAATGTAAGGGAAACGGAGCTGTATGCCACCTCGTGACGGTGCCGAGGGCAAAGCCCTCTGTGCAGATGCAGCGTTCGTGTAACCACACGGTCTCACCAGGTCTGTGTCCCACGGGCTCCTCGTCCCGGTGCCTCTGCCCCGGTGTCGGCTCGCGGAGCAGCTCGTGTGGAACCCAGGCAACCGCAGCCGGTAGCACAGCACGCAGACCAGCGGTTTCTACCAAACCGAACAGTTTGCTTCTCCTCTGCAAAGCCCCAGCGGCGCTGTCCCCTCCCGCCCGCCCCCCCTGCCCCACGCTGGGGGTGTCCGGACCACCGACGAGCGTGTCCCCAGCCCAGGATGGGTCCCGCAGCCGTGACTGTACAAGCAGAGTCACAACGTTTCGGCAACCTCCGGTTTGTTGTAACCTCTCGTTTTCTCAATCTGCTGCGTGTTAACTGGATCCTTCAGTGGGAATTCCTCGGGGGGCTCTGCGGAGCACGGTTGGGGCCCGCGAGCGCAGGACGGCCGGTTTGTGGCTGCAGGGCCGCTGGCAATGTTTTCTAGGCTTTCCTTAAAGCTTTGGTGGGTTTCCCTTCTACCAGAGAGTCTTTGTCCTGTGGGACACCAGCCTCCATAGGGGCCAAGGCACGAACCACACACTCAGGAAGCTGGTTGTCATTTTGATTATTTTTTTTGTTTTTTTAATTTGAAATAACTCTTTGAAGCAGATTCAGGGCAGATACCACTGACCTCTTACCACAAACGTTTAACATGTATTCGCAATGATAAAGTCATACAGCTTAAAACACAAAATAAAGGGTGGGGAGAAGAGAAAGAGGCCGCTGCCTTTATGCGAGTCCAGGTCCCCGTTGGGCAGAGCGGCCGTGCGGGTCCAGTCTCGTCCCGCTTGCTGCACCAGTGCTGGGGCCGGTCTCGAGTTGAGGCCTTTGGTCATGAAGTCTCGCGTCTGGGTCCTTGGCGGACTCCCCCCGCACCTCTGCTCCCCGCAGCGTCCCCGCGAGCCCCAGGGAGCCGGGCTTCGCTCCGTCCCGCTCCTCGGCAGCGTCCTTCCGCGCTCCCGGGCAGCGCGCGCGTCTGCAGCCTCCTTAAATATTGTGTATGTGGTTTCCATTGGGTCTGTGGGTCGGTCTGGGAGTATATGTCTGTCTTTCTGGACATGTGTACGTGTTGTGTAGCAGTGCTCTGGTTCATTAAAGCTTTCATATACATAGCAGCAATGAAGTCTTGCCATCAGGTGACGAAAAGGGGCAGCTACTGGGCAGGGCTGGCGGACGTCACGGGGACCACGGCCCCTCTCTGTTTGCTCTTCCTCCTCTTGGTGCCAGACTTAGCGTCTTTGGTGTCTTTCCGATTTCTGTTCCCATTCGCATTGTCTTGCTTTCCTTGCTCTTCCTTTTTCTTCCTTTTCCCTGCAGGAAAGCAAAGGGGCACGGTGAGGCTCCCTAGCAGAACGAGCTGGCCCATGGCCCTTTGCTGCTGGGGGTGGCCCAAGGGCCTGCACCCTCCCCGCGCAGGGGTGCCCCCAAGCCACCCGTCTGCCAGGCTGCGCTTTGCATTGAAAGCTCTTGCCTAGGTATAAACAGGGAAGAAGGAGCAAATCTGGATTTAGCTGTGTAATTGTCGGTCTCCATCAGAAGTGTTAACACTTGCATTGCTCTGCGGCTGCATACCAAGCCCCTTAGCTAACGCAGGCTGCCGGGTGCATCAGCGGAGCAGATCGTCTGTGTCTGCCTCCCCATGCCCGGCTCTTTAATCCCTGCGGTGTTAGCTACTGCTCAGAACCGGTTTCCCTCAAAACACTCAACCCGGCTGCAATCCTTGTCCATCCCATGAGAGGATGACCAAACCACCGTTCATCCTGAAGACACATTCCTGGGAAAAACACAGACCTAAGCACTCAGGTGGAGAAGAAGACGGCTCCCACCACCACAGCGCACAGGTGTGCACCTTTGCTGCTCAGATCCTTGCTGCTTTCTGCCCAGGAAAGGAGCTAAAATATCTGACAGCCCGTGGGACACACGACCAGCCGTGCTGGGTATGACCCCTGGGGTCTGTGCCGGTTACACCCAGGGTCTCTTGCTGCCGTCACATTGTGTTCCCCATACTGCAGAGGGGGAGTGAGACGAGCAGCCCATTTGTAATATTGGACAATGGGCTGAATGCTTGTGCCTGACAAATAAAGGGTGCTGGGGAGGGATGGTGAGATATTCCATGCCTGCTCACCTTCGGGGCACTGGTTCTTCTGCACGGTGCATCGTCGCAGCTCCGTGGTGGCGGGACACAGGGACACGTCTCCAGAGGGAGCCTGCAGAATCTGCCGCGTTCGCTCCTCATTGCCCTTCTTGAAACCACAGAGCTTCCTCTTCTTGGAGCAGGGCCCCCAGGGCCCCCACTCACTCATTTCACATTGTGCTGCCAGATAACAAGAGAGGCCAGCAGTGACTCTCGTTTGTCCATTGCTGTCTCAGGATTCCTGGAGCCCTTGCACACCTCTCCCCTACTTTGGGCTGGACGGGTACGTGTGTTTCCCCAGCAGCTTCCTCAGTTTCCGGGGCACCCCCTTGCTTGGCACACTGCACAGACTCTGAGTCACAGCCCAGACAGGCAGCAGCAAGGCTGGGGTGCTGCTCCCCATCTCAGCTGCTTCCCAGAGGGCTCTGCCCTCTGAAGGGCTGGGTCTGGCCTGTACCGTCACCCACCCGACACGGGTTCGATGAGCTGCCATCTCTGAGGGGCTCATTTTATCTTCCAAGCCAAACTGTAGCAATACATGCAACCACGCGCAACAGACACACAGAAAGCTCAGTGGAAGGTGCCCGAGCATCACTTACCAGGACTGCTGCACTCCATGGTGCCATTGGCAGCGGAGTAGCCTTCGGGGCATGTGACGTAACATCTCCCTTTGTGCAAATACAAACCTTCCTTACATTTTGTGCAAAAGTTTCGACTGAAACAGGACTCACAGTTCTCAATTTTGCATTCTGGGGAAATACAAAACACACAAAAAAAACCCGTCACGTAACCCGAGGTGAGCAAAAGCCTCAGGAAGCTTGTGACTGCTAACTGGCGTTTGCTCCTGGCTCCAGGGGCTCTGCCAACAGCCAGGGCAAGTCAATGTCCTGCCAGCCCTGGCTGTGCTGCTCAGATAGAGTCAGTTTTCTGTGCGGTCCCCTGGTACAGGCCAGAGCTGCTGTGCTGCGGCTCCTGCGGCCAACAGCAGCTGCTGCCAGATTGGAATTGGGCAGGGTGGAAAAGGTTTGGGCTGGTGTTCAACTTGAGGATCAGTCAGCCAAAGGGGGACAGTGCAAAGAATAAAGTCCCATATCCACTGCTCCAGCTGCAGCTCCAGTACGGGCTGCGAAGGAATGGGGTTAGATGGAAATCTGGCCACGAGGGTGGTTTGTGTGAAGCTGCCAGGGAAGTGATCGCATTTTTCCATGTCCAGTTTCTTTCTGGTGCTCTGGCTGAAAGACGCAGCCCCAGGCTGGGCACTCGAGGTGCCTTGGCCATCACCAGCACAAATGATGGGGTTATTCCCTGGGGAGATGGCTGCCCTGATCGGCACTGCCTTCTCCCCTTCCATACTGCCCTCGTTCTGCCCGCTCCCTCCTGCCCCATACTCACTGATGCACTTGTTCATGTCTGTGTTACGAAGGCCGAAGTATCCCAGTGGACAAGATGGCAGGCAAATCCCAATTTGCCGGATATCATTCCTCTCCAGAAGGATGAAGAGTTTGGGGGAACATCTCAGGCACCCGTTGAACTCGGAGCACAGGTCGCAGCCTCTGGCACAGCCCTGGCTCAGCTCGGTGCTGACTGCAAGAGCAAGAGAGGCAGCGGTTGGTGCCCAGCTGTGCCCTGGGGCTCTGTATGCCCCATCCCCAGCCCCACAACACCGACATCACGGGTGACTCCAAGGGCTGGGGTCCCGCTGCACTGACACCCTCACCGTGGCTCGTGGCACCGCCCCGGCACAGCCCGGTGCCCGATGCCCTGAGCTGTGGGCACGCTGCCGGACAGCCGGGATGGAGCTGTGCGGTGCCGGAGCAAAACCCTCTGACTGATTCTGTGCTGCACCTCAAGCCCGGCTGCATCCCCAGCTAGATCTCACTCTGACCTCGCTCATGTTGACTGTGTCTGGCAGTGCAGGAGGTTTCACTGCCCCCAAAATAGAGATGTGTCCTCAGCTCCTAAATTCAGTCCAAGAAAAATACTCAATCCCATGTCTTGAGAGTTTTCTGCTTTTAATTATCATAGAAAATGCTGCTTGTTTTGAAACCAATAGCATTCTTTGCAGGCTAGAATGCAGGTTATTTTTATTAGTTTATTATGCAAGCAGCGTCCTTGTTTATAGAAAAGCTGTGTATTTTAAAAAGTGTTCTTTTGAATACTGTGTTTACTACACTTCAAAAGCATCACAGTGTTCACATGCCAGACTGAGAGGTAAGAAAACTTTCCTCCCCCTCCGCAGTGACCCGAGACCCCAGCAGCTCCCCCATCGCAGCCCCAGCGCCGGGTCTGCAGGACCAGCAGCAGCCGCAGCCTCGGGCGCTGACACAGAACGCAGAGGGGTCCCCAGCCCCACAGACCCTCTGCACCCGGTGCCAGGAGGTTTGCTGGGTCTGGACTGGGATCTCCTTGACATTTGCCGGGACCCCCAGGGATCCAGCCCTGTCCATCCCGCAGCACTGAGCCCCAGTGCCCTACGTTCGTAACAAAGGATAAACCTGGCCCTCGCGGGAAATTGCGCTTTATGGCATTAGCCACAACGTCAAGTTTTCACTGTTCTCACAGGGCTCAGCAACCCCAGTTTTAATACAACATCATTTTAATATAATTTAATTTAAAGCAGTTTTAATGTAAAACAGTTCTAAAACCAGTGTACAGAAATGACGGCCAACCCATGGGGCTGTTCTGGTGCCGGTTCAGCCCGGCTTCCCTGTGTGAGCCCCGGGCTGGGACCGGCCGAGGGCCAGCCAGGCTGGAGGGAGAATAAACCCCCCATGCACCCCGGGTCCCCCACAGCCCTCCTGTCCCTGCCTGTCCCTGCCTGCGGGGTTAGCGGGGACAGCCGCCGAGGTGATCGCCGGCGGCTCAAGGCTGCGGCAGGTCCCATGGGACAGGGCACTGCACATCTCCACATGCGACAGGGACCTGGGGAGTGCCGAGGGTCACCCCAGGCTCTGCCCAGCGCTCTGTGTTGGCAAACACATTCACCATCCGCGCAAAGCATCGCAAGAAGAAGTAGAGAAGAAAAGCGTTTCATACATACTTCGTCTTTGCCTCTTGCCCTTCACCACTTTGCTGCTGCCTGTTAGATCCATTGAGCTTAGAAAAACCACCACCACAAACAGTCCAAGCTGCATAGTAACGCTCCAGCGCTGCGGCCCCTCCGTGGCAGGGTGGTTGGAGGAGCCGATCCACAGCTGGGGATCCCTCTGCTGCCGCTAGAACGTCTCGGGCTGGATCAGAGCTGAGAGTCTGTGCGCAAAGCCTGGTACGGGACCATATCCACACACTACAGCAGCGACAGCGAGCTTAGGTAGCAGGTAACATGGCTCTACCTTCATCCCCGTGAGGAGCGCAGGAGCTGGGCTCTAGTCCCATCTGGGGCTCCGGCAGCGAGCGTTAGCTGCTGGCAGGTTCCAAATGTGCTCACAGGAACTGCAAAGGAAGAAGAGAACAGATTAACTCGCCAGTCGACATTGCTCCTATATCGGCTGGGCTCAGCATGGCGGCGGCAGAGCATGGAAATCATGGGGAGAACCGGGGGAGCGGCACACAGGGGGTGCAGAATGAATCTCCCTCCAAGCTCATCCCCGAGACACTGCATTGCTTAATAACAGTGAGACATATCGGAACGCCTAACGCAGCTTTGCCATCTGCCGATGCTGCACACGGTTATAGCTGCAAGTTGTTTAAAATGGTGCCAGTCCCCCTCGGCTGCCCCTCCTCACATAGCAGATGGCCTCTGCGGATGCCAAGCGCACAAGATGTTTCCCATCAAGTGGGCATCTCTGGGGCCGGTGGAGGAGCAGAGAGCGAGCCTGCAGTCTCAAGCTGGCAACGGGGCTGTCTGGGGACGGGGCGGGATCGTCCTGTGAGCTGCCCAAAACGCTGCGTTTCTGCTCAGAGGGAATTTCCAAACCTCCCAGCTCCCGTTCCCCCGGAGCGGCTGGGAAGGGTCAGCGCTGCCTGCGTGGGCAGAGGCAGCACCAAGCGTGGGACCTGCGCCGCCAGGGCTGCCCAGGGTAGGGCAGCCAGCGCGGCTGTTGGTGCCACTCTGCCCTCGCCAAGCAGCAGCTGTGAGTTGCCCAACATGCGTGGTGGGACAGGACCATGAGATGGCTATGCCAGGAGGACAGGCTGGGTGACACACCAGCTGCTCTGCAAGGACTTCTTGGAGAGCAAAGAAAGTCCAGAGCAGTGGGAAATTGCCCACGGCAGCCCAGGGTGCAGGGCTGCGGGTGCGGCCAGCCCAGGAGACGCTGAGCCTCACTCCTGCCGAGCTGCTGTGCAGGAACAGCCACCTCCGGGCTGCACCCAGAGCTCCGGCACTGCCGGGCAGGGTCACGCTCGTCCCTCTGCAGCTGGCAAAGCCCCCCACTGGCTGCTGTTGTGTGGGAATAAAGGCGACAACATTCACCCTGTGAAATCAAATGAAACAGAAAAGGGTTTTAATCCCTTTATAATCACTGTGCAATCACCAATGCCCCAAATGGCCAGTGGCGATGGTGCTGGAAGGAAGCCCGGCCACAGCCCGTGTGCTGCCTGCGGGATGGACATGGTCCCCAGGGTGCCGGCTCCCCCATGCCCAACATGGGCTGGGGGACCCACCAAGGGGCCACTGGCTGGAGTAGCTCCCCTGTTCCAGCCCAGCTGTAGGCTGGTTACGGCTACAGCAACAAAATACCTGACCAGAGAGGGCTGCCCACGGCAGCACAGTGGGCTGGCAGCATCCTGAGTTGCTGCTGCAGATGTAACCCAGGTGCTGCTGGGCCTTGTAGGAGCTTGTTCCTTGACACCAAGATGTGTCCCAGCACAGACGCCTCACGGCAGCTTTGGCTCACATGTGGCAGCGAGGCCCAAAGGCCATCAAATGCTGCCGTCATCCTCCTGCCCTGATGGCTTTGAACTTTCCCCCCTGTCCCTGCTGCGGCTCCGTCGAGCTGCTGGGGCAGGAGCACAGCACTCCCCATGTGCTTGTCGTTACAGCCCACAGCTCATCCACAGGAGTTTCAAATAAATAATTAGTCGCTTGTGTAAACACCAACTTGTTCTGCACTTCCAAGTCTGTTTGCTGCAAGCAGCTTTATAAACACTGTCAAGTGCTTAAGCTGGGCTGTTGGGAGTGTTTACCGGATCAGAGAGCTGTACAGAGGGATCCCAGCCCCGAGCCCCCTCCACACCACGCTGATGTGCAGGGACCTGGGCACAGCGCAGGGCTCCCCTGTGGCACAGGCAGCTGGGCCAGGAGGCGCCCTCCAGACAGATGGCACGGCACAGTATGGCAATGCACGGTGTGATATGGCAATGCATGGCTCAGTCGGAGGACCCCAGGGGTGCTGGCTGGTTTGCATGTGGCAGTGTCAGTGCAGCACGGCCCAAACTCTCCCCAGATTAGCGCTGAGCACCAGCTGTGCTGGAGGGACCACATTGCGGCCACCCCATCCGGCTTCCCCTCGTTTTTAATCACAGCAGGTTTGCAGGTGAAACGCATTCACAGGAAGCACATGCTGAACCTGCTCTGCGTCCTGCAGTGTTTACACAACACTCCCAGTTTAGCAAAGTCCCCTCGGTGTGGGGACAGCAGCAGGGATGTTCTTCGGCAGCAAACACAGCCCCAGCGTGCCAAGAGCCAGTGTGAAGCTTGTGCTGCCGCCACATACCCCATCCCTCAGGGCTTGTTCAGCACAAGGGCAGGGAAGTGCCATGGAAAACCTTGGGGCCGTGAGCACAGACTAGACCAGACAAGCACACACTTTTCCTCCTCGTTTCATTGCTTTCTAGCCCAAATTGAGCCTGGGCCTCTGGCCACAGCTCTCGCTCAGCACAGAAAAGCTACTGGCATCCTGGATGCTGAAAAGGCACCGTCACCATCTCAAAATGTCCCTGCAAGCGCACGGTGCCTGCGGCATGCCCACCAGCACCGGCTGCAGCAGAAGGGCCGGGCTTCCAGCTCTTCCCACCCTCACCTCAGGACACAAATTATAGTTCTTTCTGCTGCTGCAGCTATCAGTCAAGCTCAGGTTGCTGCAAACAATTTCCAGTCTAAACATTAGTAGGATTTATGCCATTATCCCATTGACAGGAAGAATTTGGGGTAACCTGAATTGCTCTGAATTAATTGATGGAGAGACCTGGCCCCTGCATCTGAGATGACAGTAAGCCTTGTTTGCAATTCAATCAGGATAAATTGGTCCTTGGGAGCTCCAATACAAACCAGAAAATGTAAACCATCCAGATAATTTACCATTAGTCCTCCTACACACAAGGTGAGAAAGACCAACATTATATCCCCAGGATATTCAAGACCTAATCCACAATAACTAAATTGCTGATATATTGCCTCTTGCTGAATGTATCAGGCTATCCGTAATGTAAACGGGCTCTCCAAAGGTTTACTGAGCCTGGGAGAGAAGGACCAGATGCTTGTGCGAGGGCTGGACTCAGGACAAAGTCCGGTTCCAGCAGCAGGAGGAACGGACCCCCGGAACTGTCAGGTAGCTGATGGTCACATGTGCAGGGGAATTTAGGGATCCAGGCCCTGGAACTAGATACAAAAACTGAATTTCACCTTGGGAGTCTGTTTAGGGGCTCACCGGGCCAGTGTCGAGCAGCAGTAGGATGCTGGCGCAGCCTCCTGCACCCCGCATCAGGAGGCCTCGTGGCCACCACGAGCCCCCTGCACCCTCTCTAGTCCAGCCCTATCCCAGGAGTGGCTGAGCTGCTATTGCAGTGCGGCTGAACGGCACCAGGTGGGATATAGCCAGCAGGAGAAGAGGCATCTTTCAAACAAGCAGGAGCCCACACACGCCGTTATCTTGCTGCATGCCTTGCCCTCCCTTGGCAAAACTCTCCGGCAGGCAGCGCTCGCCCAAGACATCCAGCACTCCGGCCCCAGGTGTGGCGGCACGGCTCCCCTGCCCGGTGAGGGAGCGGGGCCAGCCAGCTCCCAAGTGAACATCGTCCCCAGGAGACACGGGTGTCAGGAACCAGACGGGGAGGCGAGTGCCTGCAGGCACATGGGGCGGGAGCCTCGTCCAGCCGTGCTCAGGGAGCATCACCAGAGCCGGCCTCAGCAAAGAGCGAGCACCGAAGGGCGGCTCAGTGCCGGCTGCGTGGCTGCTGTGGCACAAACCTGGCACCGCAAGCTGAAGAATCAAACCTGCAGGACCAGCGACACCAAACACCTGTCTGCCCGGGTGCCCCAGGCAGCTCTCTCAGCCCTGTGGCACCGTTACTCCTATTTTACAGGCACACAAAGACGTGCCCACAGTGCTGCTGCTCCCTGAACCCCGTGCCCTGCGCCGGGTGACCCCACGGGCAAAGCTCCTGCCTCCCCTGCCAGCCCCACGGCACCATGCCTCAAGTATTGGGGTTGAGGGCCCTCATTCTCTTTGGGAAAGTCTCTTGCTGTCTTTCTCAGGGGGGTTTTGCTATCGGCAAGACAGAAACAGTGCTAATGCTACATGAGAGCGCTGTGAAAGCCTCCGTGGAAGAAGGTCCCACGTATGGCTGGGTCGTCGCAGCTGCCACGGGGTGTCTCATGTGACTCCAGCAGCAAACATCTCTGCCCATGCACATGCAGAGCCACTTTGTTCTGCCTAATCCTTGAAGCAATAAAAGAAGGCTGCATTAAGTCAAATTTCCGAACCAGAAGGTCTTCATTTGATATTCTATCCGAGTGCCAAAATCCCTAACCCATAAACTTCACTGAAAAAATAAAATAATAAAACCCAATCTGGCAGCAGAGTTCTCCGCAGCATTGTTGAGGTCTGACTCCTTCCACCAGCTTCTGCACTGCATTCCCCGGATCTGCAGAGCCGTGCTGTGACCCGCTCATGGGGAAGAGCCGAGAAGAGGCTCCTGCCTGCGGGGAGTCGCTCCGGGGCCGTGCCGCAGCAGCACGGGCCCCCCCACCAGCACCAGCCCCACTCAGCACCAGCTCCGTGCCCTCCCTGCGTGGTGCCCAGCACAGCAGCTGCTCCGAGTAACGCTGCGATTAGCAGTGCCACAGGCGCCGCTCCGGGAGCGCTTGTGCTCCAGCATTGTAAAACATCAGGAAGTTTTTTACTGGGGTATTTCCATTGCTCTCCTCACTTGCGCAGGGGGTGGCATGTTGGGTGGGAGCAAAGGGAAGCAGAGAAGCTGGGTAGCAGGCTGCAGCCTGGGGTGCGCTGCTTCTCCCAAACCCAGAGCAGCGTCTGAAGCTGCACCAGAGCCATCCCAGCACACACAGCTCCGGTACCGCACACCAGAAACTGCCCTTGGAATTAGCTGTAGTCGCTGAAGAATCAAACCTATTTCTATTATGTAAAACGTCACGTAGCTTGGAGCCTTCTATGGTCCCATGACTCACTGAATGTCAGTCAGGGACGAAAGTTCTGCGGTTTTGAGGGGTTATAGCAACCTGCACCCCAGGACAGGGGGGCACAGCAGAGAGCCCTGCAGAGCTCGCGTGGTTTGCAACGGGGACATCCTGCAGCAGCCCATGCCACCCGCTGCACAGGGCATGTGGGGAAGCCACAGTCCCAGGGGATGGCGCTTGGAGGCTGTTGCTGGTGGGCACGGCTGAAGGCTGTGTCTGCGTCTGCCAGGGGCTCAGGCAAAGATGGGCATGTCCATCCTCGGGAGGTGACAAGTCACCCTTGCACAGCCCCAGGGAAGTCATCCCTACCTCTCTTACCTGTGTGTCCCCACTGTCCCCCTGCGGGTCCATCCCGACAGGCTGGGGGGGCTGACCTGGCCCCAGCTCTAGTGTTCACTGCAGCCTCACGGCAGCAGCGCAGCAGAGAAGCACTCTGCCTGCCTAAGCCTAGCCTGGGTGATGGAAATGTGGGGTTTACACTCTGCTCTGCCACTACCTGCACACGCTGGCATGGCCGGCTCATTTGGGCTGTGCTCAGGGGTCACCCCCATGCCCCTGCACCCTGGTGCGGGTGCTGCTGCACCCCGGCCCGCGTCCCTCAGGGTGGAGCTGCTGCTCTCGCAGCGCCGGGGCTGGGGAGCTAATCCAGCTGAAACCAGCCCTTTTTCCAGGGTGGTTTCCAGGCATGTCGCAGCGTTCCCAGGCCCGCCGTATGGCTGCCACCCTCCCTCCCAGCCTCCACGGCCCCGGCCCCATGGCAGGGATGGGTGATGGGGCAGTCAGGAGCTCATCTGCTTCAGGGTCGCAGGTGGACTTTGGACAAAATCATTCAAACTGGAGAACACTCCAGGCAGATGTTTTACTGCAAGTGCTGGGTCCCGGCAGGATCTCAGCATAAAGCTGACGGCCACAAACAGCACGGTAAGCCCTGCCCCACATCCATGGACTTGCGAGTAACAGGATTTTTTGCACTGGTACCCACCAACCTCTGTGCAGGAGAGCAAAGGCTCCATGGCTGTCATGCCGTGCAACCTTTGCTTCTGTCGGTATTATCCTATTTTAATTCATTTTATTATAAGACACCCCTTCAAACCCAAACTGCATCACCTGAACACCCCCTCATCCATCTCCAAGGGAACGCACACACCTGAACCTACAAGAAACCCCAGCAGTCCAGGGGTCACCATTCCCCAGTCCCTTGAGCCCGCGTCTCGCAGCTCCCCAGCTCAGCTGGCACGGGGGACCGGGAGGATGGAGGTGGAAACGTCCCTCACTACCACCAGCCCTGCGCCCTCGCCAGCCCGCGGGCTGGCAGCCCAGCACCCAGATCCAGCAGCGCTTCCCCTGTACATCAGCACGGGCTGTTATCACAGGCGTCTAATTATTACCGTGGTTGCTGTTAACCATTTCCCCACTGATCCCCCATCTGAAAACCCAGGGAGAACATACTTACCCCGCACCCACCAGGTGCCTGCTGTGCCCCCATGGCTGCCGTCCTCTGCAGGAGGCTGAGTTAGGCGAGACCACCACGATATTGAGACAGCACCTGCTTAACTGCCTGGTCCCCTCATTGCTCAGCACACTGCTGTCCCTGGAGTCGGTGGGGAGCAGGCAGGGCACTGCAGCCACGGCGCAGCTCTCAGCCTCTGCACCGCAGCCGCCAGGACCCCGGCGCTGGTCCAGTATCAGCAACGAGCTCCAGCGAACCGATCAATATTGCGACTAAGTCTCCGCATCCCCTTCCCGGGTGTGGGAAGGTAAGACAGTGGCTGGGGCAGCGCGCAGCAGCCCAGCTTCCCTGCACAGCCCCACACACCTTGGGGTGGGGGAGACGGGGATCCCAACAGATCGCGCTGCGATTTCTCACAGCTTTCATTGTCTGAACTCATTATCCACATTGCACAAGGCAAACCCGCAAGTCGGATGCTGACAAGGCTTGCGTTCCTCATTAGCAGCCCACATTGCAAAAGCTTCATCTAAACAAACATGCATTCTGAAACCCTTACCTCTGACTTGTCACTCCCTCATCACTGCTGAAAAGACTCTACTGGTTTCTCAGCTTTAAAACACTACAAGACCAACTACAAAAATCCTCGGTGCCTCCAGAGAAAGTTACACGCACATTTCTGTCAAAAAAAATGAAAAATATATTCATGGCGAGTTCATGGAGAAGTCTGGTGCGTTTGGCTCTGGGTATTTCGTTCACTTGTTTTTTTGAAGCAGGTTTCTAACAGCTTCCCGGGTTTTGCGCAGAGAAACAACCCCTTCTGTGATGTGCAGGATTTCAGCTCGTAAAGATCTCCCAGGCTAGTTCATACTCCATCAGCCCACGCTGCTCCCTGCGTATGCAAAGCAGAAAGTATGTGATCATATCAGAGCAATTTGCACGTTAATAAATCCTGGTCTCAATGCCGTAGACTCCATCCCCATCCACCGGGTAGGGGCTTTTTATTATTATTATTACCAGAGTATCCAGCTTTGTAAAGGCATTTAGTGCAAACTCCTGCATGAGGGAATTCCACCCCACTAGTACCACCTCCTAAGACAATATCCAGCCAAAATATTGTGACTGTTGCAAAACCCGGACTGGAGCTGCACAAAGGACCTTCCAGCGTTGCATCCAGAGCCAACAGGGTCTCAGTAAATTACGGCAGAGTGACACACCATCCAGTTGTCTTTGCAGTCTTTTTTATTTATGACAGTTAATTCCGAGTTATTACTAACATTTCAGTGGTAACTGGCATATGAAGTCATCAGCTGTCACAACTGCATCTGTTAATAAACATGTCAAATATTAAAAGCAGCTTATGATCCTCTGGGAGGGGGAAGGCACTAAGGCAAAGAGCTCGAACGCCGGGTTATTTTTCGATCCCTGGCTGTGCAGCGGGAGCAAACGCTGGCACTGGGGAAAACGGCATGGCTGCGGTGGGCTGTGCGGGGACACCTGCCCTCCGTCACCCCCGCATGGTCCTGGAGCTCTCCTGGGACAGACCCCGTTCCTGCGGGCGCAGGGAACACGGGGGCTCGGGCGCCTTCCCTGACCCACCGTGCGCCTGCCTGTCCCCAGGAGAGCGCCGGGGAGCCCTGTCCCCTCCGCTGGCCCTACACCCGGGTCCGGTGGGGACCTGCTGCTCCCGGCACGTGGCCGTGGAGCCGTGCTGGACCCCGCAGTGTGCGGAACAGCAATCGGTGCCTGCTGGCTTCCCGAGCGGCTGGCAGAGCCGTGTGCCCTCTCTGACGCTTTCCTCGTCCAACTGCCACTGGCTTTCTCTGGCTGAAGGGAATTTGCAGGCTGTGTTTTTTGAGGGTCGCTGCAAAGATCAATGGCAATGTCTTCTAAACTCTCTACATGAAAGTTATTTGGCCATAACACAAGGTAGTCAGTCTCCTTAGAGCCCAAGCCAGTGACCTGCACTGGGCAGGAGTCAGGGAGCTGCTGAAGGAAATGCACTGAATGCTTCAGCTTTACCTTCCCCCTTTTACAGCTCAACTCTCCGACCATCTGAACACTTCCAGTATTTATTTTAGGTGTAAGATCCACTCAAGCAGATGCCATAATTCTTCTGTAATGAGTAAAATTCTGTCTTAGCTTCCAAGTGTTCCTAGGGACAGCGCAGGACAACATGCTGACGGGTGAGACGCCCGTGCCAAGCAGGGTGAGTCAGCCTGCAGTGCTTAGCACAAGTCTTGAGGCGAGGAGGAGCAGCATTGTCTTCCCTCAACCCTCCCCGAGCTCACAGGGCTCGGAACTGGAAGCTGGGGGACACAGGCTCCTCCAGAGGTTGTTACAAGCCCTGTGGTGGCTCCCAAACCCCCCAGGTCCTTTGCTGGGACCAGGGCAGGTCCCCTTGGATACCGCGCTGAAGATGGATCTTTGGCACCTTGATAACTGTCCTGAGTTTCATACTTGTATATTATATCTTCTGAGAGCATCACTATCTCGCAGGAGCGCTAATGAATGTGTTTTGAATATTGCGCAGGTACAAAGTGGTCACTGTTGTGAGTGTCCATATTAAAGACCGTTTCTGTGTATATTTGGAGGTTTTTTCCTATTCTAGGAAATTATGAAGTACCATCGAATATTGCTCTGGTACAAAGTCACTTCGCTGACCGTAAGAGTAAAAAATCTTACAAACAGAAGATATTGTATTTTATGCTCACATTGAATAGCTGAACCTCATTTTTCTAACCTCTCTCAGAGCACTGCAACTCCAGTTGACAGTTGTAGATCAAGTTTCAGTCTGGAGCAAATGTTTATAACTGAGCAATAAGCCCCAAAGACAGAGGTCTATAATGGAAATGCTGACAAACCTGGCTGCAAGAACAGGGCTACCGGACACGTCAGTGATGAGCGAACAGAGCAGCGTATTCGACTGAAGGCAAAGGAGGCGAGCGTGCCAGCTCCTCATGTTAGAAGGTATCATTACAGAGGACAGTAAATCACACTAAATCTGGCCTTAACACCCTCCACAATAAATCCAGCATCAAGTCCCACATCTCTTCCCCTTCTGACAGGCAGCTAATTTACCATTTTGTTTTTCTTTAGTTAATGGCTGTTGAGGCTGATCCTAAATTAATCCTAAACAGGCTGTTCCTCTCTCATACAAAAGGACAAGAAATTCCACATTTTAGCGGGGTAAAAAGCACCAAGCGGCTCCAGATTGAAAGCAGAGCTGCTGACTTGGGAGGCTTTCCCTGCTGCCCACAGCCGTCCCGGCCGAGCAGGTGCCCGGCAGCCGGGGCCAGCGGCAGCTGTGGCCCCAGCCTCGCTGCCGGGACCGTCACCCATCCTGCCCTGCCTGGGGACCACGGGGACGAGATGAGCTGGTTCCTGAGCCTCTGGGCGCAGCCGCGGTGGGTCTGCACCCTGCAGCTCCAGCACTCAGCACCGCAGCTTCTGTCAGACCAGGGCTCTGCGCCTGCCACGTTAACCCTGTGTGCAGGGGCAGGTATCAGCGCCTGCAAGCTGTTGGC
Organism: Columba livia; assembly: GCF_036013475.1. NCBI lineage: Eukaryota > Metazoa > Chordata > Aves > Columbiformes > Columbidae > Columba > Columba livia. Next base: position 2,121,579 of record NC_088627.1, on the reverse strand, counting down.
TGACACAGAGGGTGGATTACTCATCCCTGGTGCCTCATCAGCCTTTGATAATATCTCAGCATAAGCAAAAAGTAAGAATGACGCTGGCCGAGAAAGCAGAAGGAAAGCAAGAACGTCCTGAAGCTGTCTCTGACGCTCCTAGCCCCAACCTGCGCACCCTGCTTCGACACAGAGGTTTGCTTCTCAGAAGGCTTATCTCCTGCAGAATGATTGATGGCCCAGGCAATTGTTTTTAATAATATCTGAACACCTGCAGTCCCCAGTCCCCGGTAATACAGTTATCCCAAGTGCCTAACTTATTGCATAAACAACTGCTCTGGTTGCAAAGACAACTATCAAGTTCCTGACACAGGCTGCACAAGCGGAGCTGGGGGGTCAGGCCTGGGGGCACGGGGGATCACGCTTCCATGGGGAGACATGGAGTGAGGGCAAGGGGAGCTGACTCTGGTGGGCTCACCTGGGCATGCCGCTTCTTCCCGGGCAGAGCAGACAAGCCTGGGCCTCCAGGCAGCGCTGCTCGGTGGCCTCGCTCGGAAGGGACGGCATTGGCAGCCCAGCAATGGCTCTTGCTGGAATCACGTCTCCATCCAGGGGTGTCCCTGTGCAGCCACCCTGGTTTGGTGCTGAGCAGCTGTGAGCTGCAAAGCCATGAAAACCACTTCTGTGTAACACTCTTTGTGGGTGAAGGAAGAGCAAGGTCCGTGTGCGCTGTGCCAGCCCAGTCGCGGCACGGGCAGCGTGCCAGTGCCCCCTGCGCCCCAGCACCGGTCTGGAGGGCTCTGGCAGGACCGGCTGCTTTTGTGCTCACCGGGCAGGGCTGTAGCGTCCGAGGGCGGACGTGTGCGCCCTGGAGTGCTACCCTGCTTTTCAGGATCTCTCTTTCATGCCTGCAGTGCTTTCTGACACCGTGCCCTGTGCAGGCTGGACATTTCGCCTCTTTCCAAGGAGCGATGTTATGCGCATGTTGGGAAATGCTCCTTTTTCATTCGCTTCGAAGGCCTTTTTCCCCTGTTGTTTGAGGAATGCTGTTTGAATTAGCTCCATGGATTGCAAACAGACCCCGTTGTTTTCCTTTCCCAATGCAGGGAGGCTTCTGTTCTCTTTGGCCTGCTGGATTAACCAGGGGGCCTCACACGCTGACCCCTCGGCAGCTCAGGGAAGCTAATTTAATCCCAATATTGTTACAGATCACAGCAGGATGGATCTCACAGATTCCTTGAGGCAAACCAGCACTGAGCTCTGGCAAGGACAACAGCGCACTGTGTTTGTAGAGGCAGGAGCTGCTACATTTTTCCCTATAAAATTTCCTCTGCAAAACTCTTGAGGCTGGGGAGGAGGGCAGTGCTGGTGGGATGGGGGTCACCCTGCGCACGGGGGTCCCACTGAGGGGCTGCTCCACCTGCATCCCCCGGCATCCCCAGGCACGCAGGAGGGTGGTGGACCGCTCCGGATCCTGGCAGGAGATGCAGCCTGGCATTTCCTCACTGTTTCTTTCTTCTCTTTATTTTTTTCCCCTTGGTACCAGCTCCTGGGGCTGGATTTTTGAGGTGTGTAGTCATCAGGCCATACCCTATGCCTTGCCCCACGGATGGCCCCAGGAGTTACCCTCTGCTGGCTCTCTCTGAGTTTATCAGTTCCCCACTGTGTAAAAGCCCAACAGCAGGCGGGTTTGCAAGCACCTTTCTCAGACAACTCAGCTCTTCATCAGCTCAGCTCCTCTCTGCCCTCCCTTCCCCACACATACGACAGAGCCCTTTGAGGTCAGTCGCAGCAAAACCACTGGCGAACGCAGAGACGTTTGCCTGCAGCCTTTTCTGTCCCATAATGAGCGCTGTGGAAATGGTCTGTGACGCGACGCTGAGCCTGGAAAAAGGCAGTGGGGCAATTGATATAAACCTCACTTGTATTTTCACGGGGAAGATCTGCCTTCGCTGCCTGCCCAGTGTGTCTCAGTTCTGCCTCCCCTTGCCCTCAAAACCCCCCTGAGCTCAGTCCAGTCATTCAACAAAGCCCCGATCCATTGCACAGAGCTAATCCATTCCCAAAGCACATCACACTCTCACTTGGGCCGAAGCAGGGTCTGTTCTGTGGGCCACCATGTAAGGGGACAGCCAGCCTGGCAGGGCAGGGGCTGTTGGAGCCGCTGGGATCTGCAGGGGAAGCCCTGCCTCTCCCAGTATCGCTCTGGGGGTTTTGATGTTCGGGAAAAGTAAATTGCTTTGGGACGCTATTAAAGACAAGTTTAAATGATGACACACCACAGGGCTGGGACTCCCAGCGTTTCTTGTAACTCTGTCCAGAGCTGGAAGTGGAAGAGGCCACCGGCACAGCCAAGGGGACACGAAACCAAGAGCCTTTGCAGCAGGAGTGGCTCAGCGAACAGCTTGTCCCTCTCCAGGCTCCTGCCGCCTCCCTTCTGCCTCTGCTGCCATTGTGCCCAGCGGCGGCATGGCATGAGCGGGTGCTGCCGTGGGGCTGGGCTGGCCTCGCTTCCCCGGCAGCGTGGGGCAGAGCTGGGGAGCAGGGACGGAGCACCCAGGGGACCCACAGCCCAAAGAGCCCGTCCCGGGAGGCCGGGCACAGGGACGGGAGCTGGGCATACCCATCCTCCTCTCGGCCATGAGCAGCTCTTGGGAACATTCCTGCTGGATGACATTTCCCAAGGCATTGAGAAAAGAGAAAAAAAATAAAAAAGGCACTTTTTTTCCCAATATAAATTCTTGCAACATTAAAAAACACACAATAGCTGTAAGCCCTGAAACGGCTAGGGGTATAAAAGCTACAGCTTGGCATGGAAATAGCACTGCCATCCCCACCAACTGGTCAAATCCCAGATGTGAGACATCATGTGTGACAAAACCCCAGAGGAAGGACATGCAGGAAGCTTGTAATTACTGTGGGCTCCCCTTGCTGCGTGGGGACACGAGCTGGTGGCCTTGGGAGTCCTGAGTCCCCCTGCCAGTGACCTGCAGAGAAGGAGCCATGGCCGGCTGGGCTGGCACTGGGACTCTCGGATGGTTTTGGGGCCCTGGGGTAATTTGGGAACCCCACAGACACCAACCAGAGGTTCTCCATGACCCTCAAATGGCCGTGGCACTGACGCTGGTGCTCTGGGTGGTACCAATGCAGCACTGAAGGGTGAATAGTGCCTGTCCCTGTGTCCCCACTCACAAGGGACACAGGCACCTGGAGACGGAGCCATGCGGGTCAGACAGGAACATCACTGCATTGAACCCGGCAGAAATAAAGCAGCTGAAAACATATGTTGAGGGGATCCTTGTGCAGCAAAAGCTGTAGAAATGTGCTTGCTCCACTGCATTCCCTGAAGCATTTGCAGTACGCCTATAATTGTGTTAATTGCAATTAAAGCCTGTCCCCCGTGACTGCGCCGAAGGAGCACGGCGAGGCCGGTGCACGGCCGCCTCCGCTGCACCGCGGCTCTCGCCGATTTCCAGCGGAGCCAAAAGCTTTGCTGGTGCGGATGGGCTATGCCTACGTATTGTGTTTTAAACTATATAATTAATTGAATGCAGTGCTCTGCAAGGAGCTAATTCTGCCGAGGGACTTTGGTAATTGTACAGACACGGAGAAGAGCAAGGCCCAGCCCCACGCTGGGCCCACGGCCCGACGGGAGGGATGAACACAAGAGCTGCGGCAGCTCTTCCCTCTCTCTTTTTGCCTTTTTCCCCCCGTTTCTCTCAGTTTTCGCAACTGTTCATCATGCAGGACCCCGAGGCGATGCTGGCCCTGACAGCATCACCCCACCTCGCCCCACGCTGCTGCACTTATTGCACACACACCATCCACTTTAAATGTCTCTGTCTGCACGGGAAGCGTTTGTACCTCTTTCCATTTACAAGGGGGAGAATAGTAACGCTCCAGTGACTGCAATGTCGGCAAGAGAGCTACCAGAGCCTGGACAGCCTCTCGTAGTGCCTCTGCCCTGGGAGCTTTGGGGTTTCGCTTCCAATTAAGTTTTTCATATGGTAACATTCAGGATTTTGATGGGAGATGGGGCTACTTTTGTCTAAGAGAGAACATACTTTCACTGTTGCACCCGGCCTAGGAATGAGTTCTCCACTATTAAAATGTAATTTAATTTATCTCCGTGGATTTTGTGATGACTAGGATTTGTTCTAAGGAGACCTTTAAAGGAGAACTTTCGCATTATTAAATGTATGTGCTAGGAAGTTGAGTTCTGGCATCCTCTGATAACCAAATTTCTTTTCTATCCTCCACTATATCCATCATGATAAAAGCCCCTGCCAAAGCCCTAACTCAAGCCATTCTTCTGGCATATTGTGAAATGAATCAGGGAAAAAAAAGAATGAAACCCACAAGATGCTCTAATCCAGTATTTTTTTAATCAAAGTTTCAAGGATATTGATGGTTTACCTCATAAGGTAAACATTTGTAGGCCAGTTGCTTTCCCAGGGTTAAACCAGAAACAAGTGGCTAGCTGAAACTGCAACTAATTTGCTCTGACAGGCTCCAGTCAGCTTCAAAATGAGTTTTCTTAAAAATCACAGGCCCTTTACACGCAGAGCAATGGCACCGGTGCCGGCCCACGGGGGGCTGTGGGATGATCCCGCGACGGCCGCCTGGCTCCTGCCGTGCCCGGGCAGCCCTGCCCCTCGCGCTGCGGAGCTGCCTCGCCGGGGATGTCCCTGAGCCACCTCTGGCCTCGGCAGACCCGGGATTAGCGCCCAGGGGGTCCAGCCGCACAGTCACTCCCTGCCAACCGATGGGAACGATCCGCGCTCTGACCCCGACCAGCACCTACCTACACACTGACTCCTGGCCCCGAGAGACCTCAGCGCACCAGAGATCCCCCTGTTCACCCCAGCCTGCTTTGAGCGAAGCCGCGCGAGTGTGTCCCCATTCCTAACGGCCTCCCCAGTGCTTGTCCAGTGCGGCGCTGGAGCCACTGCTCGCCCAGCCAGCACGCTGCGGCTCAGCAGAGGAGACAGCACCGTGGTCTTTAACTCGCCCCAAGGCTCACGGTGCTACTGTGCTCTCTGTTTAAAGCTCTTTGCAAGCGTATGAGGTTTCCTGCGCACAAAGAGGAAGGTACCTTTTTTTAGAGTCTAATTTTATTGCTTCCCTGATGCATTAGCTCATGGATCAGAGCCACAGCAAACCGCGCCATGGAAAGAGCTCCCTTCCCTAAGAGCATCTCCAGGGCATAACAACGGCTCCAAAGCCAGGAGAGAGCCAAGATGATTTCACCACCGAGGCTGGCATGGCCCCCAGCACTCGGCGCGGTGTTGGCACCTTGTTGGCACAGCCCACGTGCCCTCCCGGCAGGTCGTTGTGCTGGCATGGGAGGACGACGTGCCTGTGCAGTCCCAGCTGCCGACTGCAGAAAGCTGCGGCTCTGCTTTGCGTATAAGTCAAAACCTGTAAGCTACTGGTTACGGAGACACTCGCTATTTCAGCAGACCGAAGTGGGAGAAGGGAGAGAGCTGCCAGAGCCCAGCTGGTCTCTGCTCCGGGAGCTGACGGAGGATTAGCCCAGCAGCATGTCTTTACAAATTGTCAGTTCCCAGAGTACACAAAACAAAGCTCTGAGGACTGAGCGTCTCGGCACAGAAGGAAAGACAAATACTTTGGGAACCTGGCAGCCCTTTCCACCCAGCCACGCAGACGCAGGCACCCTGGCTTCCCGCGGTCCCCGCCGGCGCTGCCTGTCCCGCAGTGCCTCAGATGCAGCGCCAGGGCCAGAGCTGCGGGGCAGAGCCCTGCTGCCTGTCCCCACTGCCCTCAGCTGACACCGCCGCATGTCCTGCTCCCCGTCCCAGCTCCGTGCCTGGACGATGCTGGGATGTTATGGCAGTGCCGGGCCCAAGCCGGCGCCGTCCCTGTGCCTGCTGCTGCCTGTGGCCACAGGGACGTGCCAGATGCTCTCGCCGTGCCTGTCCTTCAGCCTCCCCTCCCATTAACCGCCCACCCCAATACACGATGGCACTTGTGATGCTGCAAAGCAAATGCATGCCAGGCTGTGGCAGGCATGGGGAGAGGCGTGCTGCCCACTGCCCGTTCCCTGCTGCCCATTCCTTGCTGCCCACTGCCCATTCCCTGATGCCTGTTCCCTGCTGCATGTTGCCCGTTCCCTGCTGCCTGTTGCCCGTTCCCTCCTGCCTGTTGCCCGTTCCCTGCTGCCCATTCCCTGCTGCCCATTGCCCGTTCCCTGCTGCTCGTTGCCCATTCCCTGCTGCCCGTTGCCCGTTCCCTGCTGCCCATTGCCCGTTCCTTGCTGCCCGTTGCCCGCTGCCTGCACACAGGGCTGGGGCCTCCCCGCCGGCCGCCCTGTCGCACACGACGGCTGAGCTGGAAGCTCTTGCTACTTGTTTCACGGGAACTTCCAACATTTCAAAAATTGTTTTCATTCTGGCTTGGAATGAAGACAAATATTTCAGAAATTTCCTGGATAACATGAAGTTTAAAATATCCTCCAAACTAAAATAGGAGTAGGCTATCTCAGCTCTTGTGTTATGTCATATCATGCCAACTCATGGTACACTGCGCAGAGTTACAGATGACTTGTCATGAGGAGATGTAAATAAAAACACAAATGATGTCAACAAGAGAGGAGAAATGAAAGGCTGAAATGAGAAATTCCCTAAAATGATGTTTTTCTCCCTTGTGCAAAGTAATTCTCCATGGGAAACTGCTTGGATTTTACGAAAGAGCACGGTCTGGCCAAAGCAACTCTCCTGTTCTCCAGAGAATGAGGAACACCCCACCAACCCCATCCAGCCCCGCGGCGATGCTGCCCCAGCCAGGCCATCCCCCGCTGTCCCCCGATGTCCCTGTGCCCCTCACCTGCCCGCTCTCGACCCCTTATCTCGCTCCTGGCTGGCCAAGAGCAGGCGTGCTGGGTGCGCACCCAGCCCCGCTGTCTGCCGGCAGAGATAACGCCAAGATGGATAACGCCGGGGCTGGGGTTAATGGCCGAGGCAGCGGCTGGTGGGGAGAGGAGGAGGAGGTCCAGGGCCCCGCTCTGCCCGTGCCGGCGCTTACCTTGGCTCAGCTCTGCCTGGCCAGGGCTGGCTCCTGCCCTCCTGGTGCCCGGCGCATCGCTCAGCGCCGGCGCGGCTGCCCCATGGCGGGGCTGAGCGCCGGGCGGACCCGCGGGCGCCGGCTGGCACCCATCCCCTGCCCGCCCCGCGCCGCTGCAGAACGGCTCTGCTGGGAAGGAGCGGCCGGGCTGATGTCTCCGCGCTGTATCCACCCCTTCCCACCCTCTGGGGCTTCCATCCTGCCAGCTCCACTTGTGGGCTGTCCTCACCACTTTGGGCCTTTCTACCGCTCTCCTTCTTGTGGCTCCGGGTGTCACCACAGACACGCTTTTATGAGAGTGGGCTTGTGCAAGGCTTGTATAAAGTGTTCTCAGAAATACGAGGTCCTGTCATTTGTAAAACTAATAAAAATGTCCAAAAATTTTTACAAGGGAAAAATGAGTCATTGGATGGCACATTTCTCATTACTGGCATTTTACAATTAAAAGGAGCATCTATTGAATCAATCCAAAGCTCTTATTGTTAGCAGACACTAATAACTTCCTGAGCTATTGAAGATACTTTTTTTCTGAAGAAACATGACCCCTGACCACGGCATTTCTCATCGAGAGCGATATCCAGCTGAGACCAGCTCTGCTCAGCTCCTGCTGGAGTGGTTTCAAACGCATCCTGATGAGACTGGTGGCTAGAACTGGGTGGGAAATTGTTTTTAAGCCCTCAAAAATGTTCAAGATTTCAAAATTTTTCCCGCTCCACATGGGGAGGAATCCAGAATTGTTCAACATTTCTACAAAAAAACAGAAGTCTTCATGGAAACCAGCTCCGGAATAGCCAATGGCCACCGGTCACACTGAGCCGGGCGAAGGGGACTCCCACCACCCCGGCCCGCCGGCGGCTCGGACCGCCGTGCTAGTGGCTTTGCTGGCATGAGCCAACACCTCCTCCCAGCGTGGGACATCCATCCCGGACCTCTTGACCTTCTCTGGTGAAAAATGAATCCAGTGAAACTTTCCCGGTTTCCCCGCAGCAGCTGTGCGTACGTGGCTGAGCGCCGGTTTGTGCCGGGCTCTGCCCTGCGCAGAGCCAGACCGGCAAAGCAGAGGCATCACCACCTTCTGCCTTGGGCAGACGGAGATTTTTGCAGCCGCTTGCGTTTTCAAAACCCACTAGAAACTTCAGGATAATATAGAAAGGGCCTAATTTTCAACAGGCACTAAGCCCATCTGCTGCTGTCTCCTGAAAGCCAGCCTCCCTCCAGATGTCTCAGGATGGATCCTGGTGAACAGAATCACCACCTGCTTTTGGAAACGGACACCCTGATAGAAAATGAGGGACGGTCTGAGGAGAGCTCGATGAAAAGCAGTCCCGCAGCAGCACAGCATGTGGCTGGTGCTCGGGGGCTCTGAGAGCCCCCAGCCAGCCCTTCCCTGCCCACGCAGCTTCGTTCAGCCCCATGGCATTAATCTGAGAAGAGCCAGCTCAACGGCAGGACTCATTTCTCAAAGCTTCTCCAGATGAAGCAAAATAGGTTTAAATGCAGAGTCCATGTATTGCCTACAGCAGAGATGTCCAGGAAAGCTCCTGCTGTAGGATTTGGCAGGGGGAGCTCCTGGTTGCTGTGTGGCCAACCACCAGCCAAACCCTCAGTGCATGCTCCGAGATGCACGTTCCAAGGAAACGTCACTGGTGCAGCGCAGGCGGTGCCATGGCCACCCACACCATCTCCCAGGACACTTTCTCCCACCTGCCAGCAAATCCCAATGAAAAGAAAATCCACTTGGGCTTCGGGTGACCTTTTTCTTCTCTGTATGTTCATGCTGGCTTCATGTTTGTTCTGAGCTTGCTTGTGGAAGGCATGCCTTAGGAGTGCTCTTTTCCCACGCGTGGCCACCTGACTGTCCCAGGGCAGAGGGAGAAGCTGTTTCCCTGCCATGATGCCAGACAAGAGGAGCCAAATTCTCTCCATGTGCACAGAGAATACAGTGAGTTTCTGGATGAGAACATACATCTTTCCTCCAAAACCCTGACAGACCCTGGGCAGCCAGGCTGCTGTCACTTGTGGGGAGGTTCAGTCCCTATTCATATGATCAAACACGTGCGAAGCTGATGAAAAACTACCACGAAATCCCACTGCACAGCAGTAACAATGAGCAAGAGCTGGCTTCCAAATACCGAGTGCCCTGCCAAAGCGCAGGCAAGAACAGTTCCTGCTGGGCTGCGAGGGTCTCCAGATGCTGCTTGTGCCATTGCAGATTCTCTTTGTGCAGGTCTGTGAGACAAGCCCCAACCCAACCACCTCCCCAAGAGCCTGCTCAAGCCCTTTGCTAGAAAAGAATGCCCCAAAACTAACCCCCATCTGTGGTGGAGACTTCACTCTGGCTTAAAGAGTCCTCATCCACGCTCAGCAGAGGGCTGCAGTGGGCACCCGGTGTTTGGTGGTTGAGCAGCGCAATCTGGGCGCATCAGGAGGATGTTGGGCTCCCCTCTCTCCATCCTCCCCACTTGTTCCTGGAGGGGATGGTTCTTTCTCTTGGGAAAGTGCTGCGGGAGTGGGAATGCTGGTGTTGGGGACAAACAGATGAGGTTGTTTTCCATTCTCTGTTGTTGTGCAATGGCTCCAGAGCTGGAGACACTTCCCACTTCTTTTCCTTTGCTACTGAACACGGGGTTTGGGATGACAATACGTATTGTCATTTATAAGCACTGTAAGACCCTCCTGGGACCTACGTGCATAAATCTTGTGTTTGCTTTAGCATTCTTTTTCTCTCTTGCATCCTTGCAACACAGCTTTTGCCTGTGCTGTATGTCTGTGAGAATGAGCTCTGAAGAAAACGAAGCCCTGCTCCTGGGAGCATCGCTCTGTGTTGCTGCCATGCTCCTCCGCTCCAACGGGAGGGAACCAGCTGCTGACTCAGCCTGTCCCAGCCAACGTCCCGCCGCGGCTGCCAGGTGCCTGAGCACAGTGCACACAGCGGGCATCGCCGACAGCCAGCGAGAAGTGCCAAGGGCTTCCCTTTATGGCTCTGTATTTCCTGTTAAGTTTTTATGGGATTTCCTCAGCAGATTTATGAACGTGCTCGCCTGGCTGAGGAGGCCAAGGAGCCTGGTGCAGGCATAGAAAGATGCTGGCAGAGCTGAGCAGGGACCCGCTGCCCCGAGTGCCACCGGCCTGGCCATGCTCCCATCCGCCGCAGGGACAAGCCGCAGGTGCCACCGCCAGCACTCAGTCCCCAGCTGCCTTGTGCCCAGCCCTGCGGGGAATCTGGCGTCCCCACTGCGGGGACTTATCGGCTGATGTCGCAGGATTTCCTCACCCCGCCGGGAGCACACAATAGCGAGGACAGGCTGCTCCGCAGACACCCTAATCTCTTGGTGATTGTGCTGTGTTTCGGGGGGTGACAATAGTTCAATGCAGGTTTGCAAGGTTAGCAGGAACTTTAATCCTTACAGAAGAAAAATGTGACAATTATTTAATGCCGTGGCTGGGAGCTTTTGTGCTGCCCTTAGTACGATGTGTTTGTACTGGGCAGTGTCTCAGTTAAAGTGTAGCCGAGAACAAACGCCGCAGAGTCTACCTGGGCGCTGGTGTGTGGGTGTGAGGGGGGACGGGCACCTGTGACCAGGGGCTGCAGCTGGAGCTGCCAGACGGCTGCGTAGTCTGGCCCCATGTCTGCCCTGTCCCTTTGCATTTCCAGACAAGCAAGGGAGTTTCTGCCATCATCCAGTGAAAGCACAAACATGTACACAGCTGCAGCACACAGGGACGGCTTTTGTGAGCAGCAGGGCTTTTTATTGTCTGAATTCAACTTCCAGAAAATTGGGTGTCTTTTAGAATTCAGAGATGCTGCGCAAGAAATGCAGCTGACGAGCTCCTGTGCGCTGCGGCGGGGTGAGCTGCGGGAGGAGAGCCCGGAGGGCACACGTCTGCGGAACGGCCTGGGGAGCGCAGGGGGAACGTGCCCGGGATGTTGTGGGGGGCCGGGCAGGGGGAGCTGGGGTACCCTGGGTCACTGAGCGGGTGTCCCCAGGGCAGGCAGTGAGACTGAGCAGAGGGGGGCAGGTTGCCGCTTCCCCTGCCCGGTGGTCCCGGCGCCGGGGGCAGCTCGGCGGGTGGGGAGCACCCTGTGTGTGCCTGCAGAGCTGCTGCGGGTGCAGCGGGGTCAGCACGAAGCCTCGGCTGCTCCCCGCAGGACCGCTCTTCTGGCATCAATGAGGCGCTGGGCGGTGAAGGAATGAAACACACAGCCGGCTGGTGAGCGGAGCCATGGCACCGTGCGGGGTTCCTCTGGCTGCGGGGACAGAGGGAAGGATCAAGCACGGAGATGGCATGGGGGATCCCACCTGCTCGCCCGTGGGCAGGCGCGAGGCCACAGCGCATCCCTGCAACCCGCTCCTGGTGGTGCGGGTCAAACTGCTGACGTGCTGTCCCCGCCTGACCCGCACACGTCCCCAGGACACCGACAGCCAGCGGCAGCAGGAGCTGCTGGGTCTGGTGGCAGCGCAACGAGCCGGGCAGGGCTGGCGAGGCAGGGGGACCTGTGGCGGTACCTGGTGCTCCAGCCAGGCTGGGGCAGCGTCTCAGCCTGGGCAGGAGCAAACACCTCCCAGACATCCCCCGCGGGAGGGTGCGTGTGTGTGTGCTCGTGTGTGCGTGTTGGAGTCACTGCTCCTTGGTGGATTTCAAGCACTGCAGGCACAAAGTACAAATCTGTGTCTGATTAAAACAGCCCTTTGTAATATAACCTATATGAGCCTGCACTTAACACCCATGGTCCCGAGGAAAGCCCAGGCTCCCTTCCAGCCGCCGGGCTGCGTGCCTCCAGGGCAGATCTCCCAGGGACATGGGACTGTGGGGCAGGAACTTGGATGCGTTTCTGTGTGGATTCTTCCCCCTTCGAGAGAGGCACAATGGGGCTTTGCATGAGTGATACAAACATGCCAGTTGTACTTAAGGTTGACAAATAATGTAAACCACACAATCTGGTTTGAGGGAAACGACTTCACCACAATTTATTTTAGTGCTTTAAACATCACGCCAAACTCTGTAGTGAATTGCTAAATTAATGCCGGGCTGCCATCTAAATAGACATCTTCAGATCACAAGCATGTTATAGGGGGAATGGTTTCCTTTGAAATGGTTCCCACAGCTTAAAGGCTGTGCAGAGAAAAAATGTGCCCAGGATTCAATTGCTGCCAACATGTGGTGGCCACATTTCTCTGCCGCTATTGGCCAAGATGTGCAGTAAAGCTGAGAAAGCATCATTTGAGGTGGATAGATAAACCGGTGATTGCAGAGAGATGGGGAATGTCATAAGCAGCTCGCTCCACAGAAAGTGATAAAGCAAAATAGCCTCAGTTCCAAGCTCTTAGCCTGGAAAAATGTGCCCTGCCCAGGAAGGCATCTGGTTGTCCCCATCATGCACTTTCTCGGCTGCTTGTGATGCAGCAGAGAAGCCCAGCGAAAGCACGGTGGATGTTTCTTCCACTCTTGGCTTCCCATCGGCATCTTGGCTGATGTGGCCAGCATTGCCGTGCTCCTCTTCTCCCTGGCTGTAGGCAGCCGGTGGCACTTTCCACCTGTGCACAGCAACATCCCCAATCTCTTTGGGGAAGAGCCCATCAGATCCACTTGCCTGGGGAAGCCGGGCTCCTGAGACAGAGCGCTGGGACACGGCACCTGGGACTCGCAGGGAGCGAGAAGCTGGTTTAACACCTTCCACATCCACAAGCACACCCCTGGTGCAGCCCACCCTGCGGAGCACAGCAGGTGTGTTTGGGCAGAGGCTGCCGAGGACGCCCTGCAGTGGGGGGTCCCTGCCCTCCCCAGGCAGCTCAGCGGGCCCTGCCCGTGTCCTCAGGAGCTATGCTGTGGGTGGCTCCAGCTGCAGGGTGCCAGGAGCTTATGTACCTGACCCTCACCACAAGGCACTGCTGTCACTGCCTGTGCTGCCAGGGGAGCAATGGGACCAGGACAGCTGCCCCCTCCAGCCCCAAGGAGCCAGGGAGGCTCATGGTGGGCACTCACGCCTGACTTGTGCTTCACAGATGCACTTCAAATGCTGGAGATACCCCGGCATCCAGCGCCTGGTTCAAGCAAGCACTCTGTAGACAAAGGACGAGACGACAAAGGAAAGGGAAGGGAGCTGTCACTTGGCTACTGCTCCCACCCAGGCAAGTTGGGTTTTGTTTCCCCATCACCAGCCCAAAATCCATCTTCCATGCTTTCGTGGCTCGGTCGCTCTTTCCCCTTATGGTTTCCTTCAGCTGAGCTGGAGGAAGAATAAAGAAATGTCTCTCCGGGCCCCAGCCTCTTACAAGGCTCATAAATATGTCTCTGCTTAAAAACTCAAGAATTAATTAACTCATGAGTATCTCCTAACCAAAGCTCTGGGAACGAGCACCGTCCCGTGCAGGGGGCTGCACGTCTGCCTCTCCCCTACCCACGGACACCCACCGGGATGGACCTGGGACCAGGCAGTGCCCAGTGACTGGCACCGCAGCCCCGCATGGCCACCGAATGCCAGCTGCACCGCACCGGGGCCCCAGTGCCACTGGGCTCCCAGGCCATGTTGCCGTGTTGCCTGCACAGTGTTTTTGATTAGGTGCTTGACAACGCACAGACTTGGTGGTACGTCGTAAATTTTGAGGGCTAACGATGCCATGGGAAGGTTTGGACCATGGGGGCTCCTGCCATGGGCTCCCCCGTGCCTCCTTGGGAGGTGCAGGCTGCGTTGGGGGGTGCCCCTTCTCCCCAGAGACATGGGCACTGGAGGGTGCGCAGGAGCCAGCCCATCGCTTACAGCTCCCTCCACCACCATCGCTTGCTCGGGCTGCCCAAAAGTGGGGTCGTCTCTGCAGCACCACAGCCAGCCCAGGACCCCACGGGTGCCTTTGCCAGGGCCATTGCCACGCTGAGGCTCAGCCGTGCCAGAACAACCCCTGGGGAGGGAGGGTGTCTCCAGCAGCCGTCTGGTCCTTGGCACAGCATGTCAGCTCAGTAATCGCTGGTCTCCGAAGAGCAGGAGCTGCCAGGAGCCACTCCTTCCTCAGTGGGTATGTGCAGAGCTGGTACGAAACAAACAACTTTTGCAACATGTTTTGTTTTCCATCATTACATTTAAAAAGTAAATAAATTAAATCCATTTTGCTGCCACTTCGCTATGTCAAGTGTAACCTGAGCACTGCTCGCAGGGGAGGCAGAGCACGGTGCGAGGCCTCCCCAGCTCCCCGGCTGGCATGGGGTCTCTCCTCTCTCTGCTCCTCTGCCACCTCCCACCCTGTTCACCACGTCCCCAGGGACGGTGCTGCCCGGCTTGGTGAGGGAAGGAGCGAGCTGCACGCGTCCGTCCCGCTGCCGTGTGTCACGGGGGGCTGCACACACCGAGTCCCACCCAGCAAAGCGTCTTGAAGAGCTCTTGGCTGTGATGAAATGGTGTCCCCAGCGAGGTTTTTGTCCTCAGTCCGGGCGGAGAAGAAGCCCCAGGGACAGGTCCTGCCAGTCCCTGCCCCACAACCACAGGGCTGAAAGGATCTGGTGTAGCCACGCTCGCCCTCTCCCAAGGGCAAAGGGACTCTGCACATTCAGGTCCGTACTGACCCAGGCAGCCCCTGCCGCCCTCCCCAGCCCCTCGGGGAGGCAGGAGGACACCCTGTCACAAACCAGCTCCTCGCACTGGGTCTCTCCAGGTGACGTGGTGCAAAAGCAGCGTTGCTGTCCCAGTGAGCGGCTCAGGACGCCGCAGACGTGCCGAGGGCAGAGCCTGCCTGAGCTGCAGCGCGGGGTGATGCACTCCAAACTCCCACAAACGCAGAGCAGGGTGGGGACCATTTGCCCTGGGAGCTCCATCCGGAGGCCTGGGTTTTCTCCTCTATGTGAAGGCAGCTGTCCGCACCCGGGACAGACCCCGGTTACGCTGGCATCACAGTCAAAGCGCCCACTGATGTCATGTAAAGGGGAACTTGGCCCTCGGTGCAAGAGGATGCGGCGCTGCTTCCAGCTGGCCTCCTCGCTGCTTCTCGCGCTGCCTTTGGGACGTAATTAATTTTCTCTGTTGGAGGGGTAGTTTCCAGCTGAGAAGCAGGGATCTGCTGGGTTTACCAGTCAGTGAAAGTGGTTTACAAAGCACAGGCCACCCTTTCTTCTCAAGAGCGGGCTTGGAGAGGCAGCGGCAGCACCGCCAGGTTCCTGTCCATCACAACACCAGGCTGCTTTTTTGCACAAGCCCAACTGTTAAGCTGTATCAGAGACCTCTAGATACCACATGATTTCAGCACTACATCCTCTGGTAAGCTTTGCTGAGCCGACTACACCTCCATCCCACCTCTCCCATGCGTGCACTGCCAGGCCCTGCGTGTGCTCCCATCCCTTTCTGCTCTGAGCTTGAGGGGAAGAGGAAACATTTCAGCAAACCCTTTTACCAGAAAACATGCAAGTGACTTCTTTAATAATAACATCCAAATGAAAACAATGTGGGCTTCAAAGTCCATCCTCGGGATGCTTTGCGGTTCACGGGCTCTCTGACAGCAATACTCCTTTCCATCCCGGGGAACGCGCCCAGAAACACCCGCCCCTTCTGCGGTGCCCACGGTGCCCCTTGCGCTTGGCCACCCCATGGAGCTGAGGTTGGGGAGCGGGTGCCGGCACCCACGCGGGGATGTCTGGGATCTTGTGGCTGCACAAACTGGCCGTTCAGCGGCTTCCTGGCTGCTGCTCTTTGCCAGCAACACGGGCACGAGCCCCGATGAGCAGCGTGGCCACGGCTGTGGCTGCTCTAAGGGCGGTCTCCTGTTACCGAAACGTAAATGTTGATGTTTGAGAAGGGGAGATGCTGATGGAAACGGAGCTGGCCCTGTTTGTTTGTTAAAGCAGCTATTTTAAACAAGTTCTGTTCACAGAGCTTGCAGTTCGGAAGGAAGTTTTCCCAGCCATAATATCCTAGCTCAGCGCTGGGCAGACAATGGTTCAGCAGTTGCCCGGGATTAGCGCGGTGAAATCACCCTGCGCAGCCGGGGAAGGGCGTCTGGGAAAGGGCAGCCGTGGATTTTGTGCCGGGGAGGCCGGGGGGGCAGGCGCCGGGGCACAAGCTGCCTCCTGTACCATGAGAGCAGCCCCACACCGAGGCCCGCACCGCGGCCACCGGCCACCGAGGGCCTGGCATCACGGCCCCTGCACCCCGGCGTGTTCACTTCGGGAAAGCAGACAGGGCTCTTGGAGGGTGGCGGAGGCGGCAATGCCAATTCCTTTATTCATTACAGCCTCGTATACACATAAAATCTTTACAAGCTTGCCTTGAGCTTTTAAAAAGGCCATTTAGGACGTGTCATTTGTATTGTTTGACTTCAGCTGCCTTGCACCATGGCTGATCTCAGAGGCAGTAAAACTCTGCTTCCACGTAAAACCCAAATGAGTTGAGTTTATTTGCCGGGGCAGGGCGAGGGAAGCACTTACCAAGCAGCTTCCTTGGCTCAGATGTGACACCCTGGTGCCTGGGGAAGTGTCACCCTGCCTGCTGGGGATGTCTTGCCCCAAATCTCCCTGCAAGCGTGTTGGGGGTCTCATGGGATGGGGGCACGGGGCTGCAGCAGATCTGCTGTGGATGCTGCTCCCACCGACAGGCCCGGTTGCTCCTGCGCATGGTGGGATTACCCAACCAGTCTCTGGCCAGTGTCCCATCAGCGCCCCATTGCTGGGGTCCCAACCCCACGGTGTTCTTGTCGCTCGCTGCCCCACACCCAGCGACTCGCAGGGTTTTTTGCAAAGGGCCACGGGGCAGAGCCTCCCGCCGCCTCACGTGTTTCTGCTTGGGACATCCCGGCGAGTGGCCGTGGCAATGTCTGCGATGCCACAAACATCAGAAGAACGTGCAGAAGATTAAAGCAAATAAATCTCTGCCATTCCTTTGGTTGCTCCACAAATGCCAAGGCGTGAAAGCTCTGACTCCGGAGGTGCACATGGAAACGCTCCACCAAGGGGAATTAATTACAGGACCACTGGCCCGTAGCATGAAGATTTTTTCATTAAGGGCTCAGATGAAGCTTTCCATTTCTTCCTCCTCTTGGTGAATCTTATTGTGATTAAATTAAAGGAATTCTTGTTAAAATGTTAATATCCTTCTAAGACTGTTTGTTGTTTTTCTCAGCTGCCTCTGTTCTCTTTATAGCCTTTGCTGCCTTTTCCTAACGTGTTCCAGCTCTTCCTCCCTCTTCATGCTGCCCTCCCCTCTTTTTCCAAGGCAAACTGGGAATTTACAGTTGTGGTTCAGTTGTGGCCGTGGGTGGTGAGTCACGCCGAGGATCCCCGGTGCCGCTCGTCAACACACGCTCCTGCCCGGGGCTGCGGTGAAGGCACTGGCCCCCTCCCCGTGGGCTGCCTGGGGGCCTCTGATGGGAAAGGATGGGGACAGGAATGGGGATGGGATGGGGGTAGGGTAGGGATGGTGATGGAGATGGGATGGGGACAGGGATAGGGATAGGGATAGGGATAGGGATAGGGATAGGGATAGGGATAGGGATAGGGATAGGGATAGGGATAGGGATGGGGGATAGGGATGGGGATGGGATGGGGATGGGGGTGGGAAAAGGGATGGGGATGGGATGGGGATGGGATGGGCATGGGGATGGGGATGGGGATGGGGGTGGGGATAGGGATGGGGATGGGGTTGGGGATGGGATGGGATGGGATGGGATGGGATGGGATAGGGATGGGGATGGGGATAGGATGGCGTGGCATGGGATGGCATGGGGTAGGATGGCATGGAACGGGATGGGATGGGGTGGGATGGGATGGGGTTGCCTGTGCCCCTGCAGCACCCCCCTTCCTGTTGCTCCCACCGGGCACAGGTCCATCCCCAGCGTGTCCCCTGTCCCCGCAGTCCCTGGCCAGCAGCTGCTGCGTGGGGTGAACACACCGGCAGCTTCCAGAACCTCAGCACCAGCACCTAAAACTTACTAAGAAGTTACCGAAAAGTAGAGAAACAATAGGCTTTTTTTTTTCCACAGCTAAGGAAAAAACATTTATTTGTAGGCATTTTCCATTCAGGAGCATCCAACGCAAATACATTGTTCCTCTCCGAATTCCCAAGCATATGGTATTTTGTGCTGTTAGAGTTTAATATTCTTTTCATTACTGATATCTAATACAGACAAGTCTTGAGGGTTACGCAAAACATATGTGAACCTAATTTGTTTTTACTGTGCCACATGTTTTTACTCCCTGCATCATTCAATTAGTTTTTTTTTTTTTTAATCATGTGATCAGCAAAAACTTAATGCTATTTTTAAGCATGGTAAGAAAGTGAAAAACACATTTACTGTGACTGCAGAGTAAAAGGAGTGTACATAGATCACACTCTGCAAAAACAACTGTTACAGTGTGATGGCAAAATGTGATACTGCTGCTGTGAAAATGGCATTTCTATAGCTGTGCAACTTGTCAAAATACTGCACAGCTTGTAAAGCAAATTCCTAAGAATTCTGGGTTTGGAGTAATTCAGCTGATTGACAGAGATGAGAAGGGGCTTCACAAATACATGGCCAGCAAGCCACCAGCTCCCAGCCTGCCATGGAGACCTCACCATCTTCCCACCCTTCATCCTGCTCGGGACGCTTCACCTTCTGACATCTCTCTGGAGAGGTGGACACTGATTTATGGAATACATCATCTTTAATGCTCTTTTTTCATTTCTTAAATTAGCCATGTGTTCATATGGGATCCATATTCATGCAGGGGCTACAGAAGGAGAAGTAACTGTTAGTTGTGGTCACTGCATCAGCTCTGGTACATCGGGGCTTTATTCTCTGCTCTGCAGTCATGTCCCCAGACAGCTGCTCAAGTTGGGGTTGAACTGATTTGGGAATTTTGGAGCCTGGCAATGGGGGGAGCAGGGAAAACAGGAGGGTTTGGGTTGCTGTGTGCAGAGAGCAGGTGGAGATATCAGTGTTGCGGGCAGGCTCAAGAGATGCTCATTGCCACACAAGACAGGTTCCTGGACACAGGTCTCTGTGATGCCAATAACTGGGATTAAACCACAACCAGCCTTAGGTGTAGATGGATCTTTAGTCAAACTCTCAGCCCAGGTCCTTGCGGGTGGCAGGGAAGGGTGGCACGTGGTGGGACATCGGTGCCGTCCTGCTGCCGGCTGAGGCAAAGTGCCCGTCAGGGCGGCCCGAGCCCTGGCAGCCGGTTGTGCCGGAGAGCTTCACACAACCCCGCACGCAGGAAACCCTGGTGCTGCCACATGCTGCATTCTCTGCTCACACACATGTGCCTTATTAGCAGTGTCAGAAGCCTCCAGCTTGTGGGTGACTGCTAACCACAACCGCCAGCATTAACCTCCTGCTTGGGGGTCATTTGCAACAACCCACAGAAGTGCCTCAGAATGGGGCCATGTTGAAAGAAGCTGGTGGGCTCCTAAGAAACAAGAGAAAAAAAAAAGCTTTATTATTTATTTGGGCCTTTGAGAATTCTGGAGTACAGTAATAAAAATGCTGTGGACATCTGGAGCCTTCTAGGCCAGGAGTCGCAGGGTGGCCATGGTGTAGGACAGTAGGACAGCTCCATTCATGGGCTGAGCTCATGGTCACTGGGCTCTGCCCACCCTCTGACAACCCAGCGAGCTGGTGTCAAAGCCATCTGGCCATCCCAGGATGAGCTTGTCCTCCAGCCATGACAAAGCTGTCACTGCAGAGCACCCTGAGCACGTTGGGGACCAGCCCGAGTCGTTCGGGGGAGTTACGTGCATTGAAAAACCCTTTGCAGGGGAAGGAGGAGCTGGGGGGATCTCAACCAGAGAGGGGTGGTGGGGAGGCCAGGAGACAGCAGCTTTCCCAACACAAACACTTCTGCTCCTTCCTGCAGGAAAACTCCAGAACCTGAAGTCAAGTATCACCCTGGGACCCCAGCTTGCCTGGCAAAGCCAAGCCCAGGTTTGCTGTGCGCGGAGCAGTCGGTGCCGTGGAACCGCGGGGTGCTGCTCCGCACATCTGTGTCAGATACTCCCGGCATCAATACTCCATGGAGCCGGGAGCCAAAGCCAGCTGTGCAGCTGGGTTCTCCCACGGTTCACCACTCATCTGGCCAAGATGCTGAATCTGCATCGAGGAGTGCATCGAATCTGAGCCCCTTTGTTATGGGCAGGGCCTGGCCTTCCAAGGGTTAAGGGTAATTTGAATGATTCCTTTTGTTTAGATTCATTTCAGGTTTCGTGATTTCTGTTATTACTGCATAAAATCACTTGCAGGCGCCTGAGGTGGGGGCTGGAGGGCAGGAGAGCTGTACCAGATGTGAGCTAATTGGAAGCACAGCAGCGGTACCAGCAAGTGCTGCCCGGCCCGTGGGGGCTGAATGTCCCCACAATGGCTTTGTCACACCCCACAGGGGAACCGCACCGGCCATGGGGACAGACTGGGGACAGGAGGACATGCTGCTCTGGGATGGAGGATGCTGAATAGCAAAGCTCTGCGCTGCAGTGGATGTTGAAGCTCTCCCCACCCTGGGCCACCACGGGCTGAGGTGAGAGCTCCAGGTGCTGCCCAGCTCCCAGCATCTTGGCTCTGCTTTGAAGTCGGATCATTCTGATTTCCATCCAGTTTACAAATGAAGCTGGCTGAGCAAAGGCAAATATGATAATTACTGCAAAGCGCAGACTGTTCTAATTGCAGCGGCTGCCTGGAATGTGGATAAGAAATGGACCCAGAGGCCTCACCAGAGCTTCAGCAGATGGGCCATGTGCTCCTGGGCAGGGACAACCCCAGCATGGCCACCTGGGTCCCAGTGGGATGGGATGGGATGGGATGGGATGGGATGGGATGGGATGGGATGGGATGGGATGGGATGGAATGAGATAGGGCGGGGTGAGATGAGATAGGGTGGGATGGGGCGCGATGGGCTGGCTGGATGGGATGGGGTGGGATAGCAGGCATGCCCGGCTGGGAGCCCTCCTCCAGTGTGAGTCAGGCGCCTTGCACCCGAGAGGGGGGAGAACCTAAGGAGCCCATACAATAAAAATCCAAGGCATCCCAATCCAATAACCAGAAGGAGCTGCAGGTGCTAATGAGATTGTGCATTGTCTGTTGTTCCCCAGCTTGCATCTGTCAAGAGCTTTCTATGCCCCACCATGGCAACATTTGCTTTAATTAAAGAATCTCCGCACGGCACCAGAGGGCAGATTCACCCGGCCGGGATTTGCTGCACTCACCAAGTCACTAGACAGTCTGTCTCTCGCTGGGGATTAGGCTCAGGGAAACTCTCAGGCTGCTCGGCACAGACAAACAGGGGAGCTTCTGTGTGACTTTGAAGAGCACAGTTCAATTAACTTTTCTTCCTCTCCCTTTGGGCCGGACACAGAGCGTGTCTGGGGGTTCACACTGCGGGCAGGTGACAAGGCTCAGGATTAATTAAGGAGCTGACATTCCCGGAGCCCCGCTCTCCCGGGGGAGCAGCCCGTGCTTCCCAGAGGGTCCCCAGCCCCCTGCCCACCCTGGGGGGCGGCAGCTCCTGGCTCCGGCCTCAGGACACAGCTCCTGGGACCTGAGCCATTGGGGTTCATTAGCAGCTGGTGCTAATGAGCGCTGAAAGAGAACGCTGGAGCAGCGATGGGGAGGGAGTTGTGTCTGCCCTGCCCTTTCGGAGTATGTGGTCCTTCCAAAACCACAGCACCTCCTGCAACCTGGGCGATTGAACCAAAATATCTTTCGAAAGAAATCTGGAAATAGACCGCTGACACTATCAAAACATCCTGTTTTGACATTTTTCTGAATGAATCACTTTGATTTTTTATTTGAAATGACCTCACTGCCTATTTTTTTGGTAGAGCGAAAAGAGGTTATATTTATTGAAAAGTTTTAACCAAAACAAAGCGATTGATTTTTGCCTCGATGGAACGTGTCAGTCCCCCATCCCTCAACATTTGCTTTGAGGTTTGATTTTCTCTAGCAGACTATTTCTAAATATTATAGTTCTGACTTAAAGCCAGATTTCCCAAGACGAGCCCATTGATCCGGCCTCAGCCCTGGACACGTTCTGCTGGAGCAGCCCCTCAACGGGTGGCACCGGAGGGTCCCGACCCGGCCCCACAGCCCTGGGGTGCAGCCCCGTGATGGGGGGACCGTCACCGACCCCCGGAGCCGAGCGCTGCTGCAGGCTCCTACCTGCTGGGGGGTGATGGGGGCCGCAGGTGACCTGGCTATTAGTGCTATTTGACAACTTGTTAGGATTAGAAAACTCATCATAAAAATCTCCAAAAGGAGAGCTTTTGGTGTGTGTGTGCAAGTGAAGCTTTTCTGCCCCAACCAGGAACAGATGTCTGAGCTGGTTGATGAATTGGAAACATCTGAAACAACTTTCCAAGCTGAAGTACAATAAATATACCTTTCATCACGATCCCTGCAAAAGGGTTTTAGAGGCAAAAATCACTGAAGTGTTTAATATGGCCCACGGTGGAGAATCATTAGAACAAATGAACCAAATTAAATGAGAATTTCTCCCCATTTTAGTGACTTTGCTGGGACTCCAGGTGCCACCTTTTCAGCCAGCGGCGGGCCCTTGTCCTGCCAGCCTTCCCAGATCGCTCTTTGTTGGTTTAGTACCGTCACCTCCCGCAGGAAAAGGGGGAAGCAGGGCCCCCAGGTGCCCCCAGGGCAGGAACTGGGTGCTGCTGCATCGTGGGGGTGGTTGCCAAATCCTGGTACCGCAAGATCCACATCCCCAAGCCACAGCCCAGCACCCCTCTGCCAGGACGGGGCAGCGGATGCTGGGGGGCTCAGGCATCCCCCCTAGGTGATGCCCAGCACCGGGCTCTCCAGGAGGGCATCGCACCGCCTGCCAAACCCATGTTGCACCCTCCCAGCGCGGCACACGGGGCTCTGCCTGGTCCGACCGGGAGCCACCAGCGCCGTGTCCTCGCGCTGCCGTGCCAGGAACATCTGCGGAACACGGCGGCTGCCTGCCCGAGTTCAAGTGGCTGCCATTCTGCTGCTGCTCCCGTGACCTGGGGAGATGAGAATCTTTCAGCAAGAGTTGTCAGGAAGAGTTTATTTTTCCATGTCTCCACTTGGCTTGCTCCACCAGGCAAAGTCATGTTCTATTGATTTATTCTGAAATCACATTTATTTTCCTTTAAGAAATAAAACCTAATATTTCTTCCCTCAAAATTCATGCGCATTGCATGGGATTTGAGGGTCAAATTTTCAAGTGTTACTACATCCATAAAAAGCTCCCACACCGGCAGGTAGTGTCATTCACATTGGGAACCCAATACCAGAACAAGGGCGGGCGCTCAGCAAGCAAAGCGCAGTGCAGGTCTGCAAACACCTCTGCAGGGCGGCTGTGACATGCCTACGGTGACACCGTCCCCACGAGACAGGACCGTGCCACGTTACATAACACTGGCTGCTGGTTTTATACAAATACATTATCAGAAGGGCTAAAACATCCCCCAACACGTGCTCTGAGCAGAGTGAGTCACTAGAACATGACTCATAAATAACGCAGACACCTTTGATGTCTCCGTTTCCAAACACGCGCAGGGTGGCTGGCATGGCCGGCCGGGAGCGCCTGGGCTATCGCGCAGATGTCGCTGATGGGATGCTTGTGCTCGCACCTCGCTGCCACGCGGCAACGCGACGGTGTCGCTGCCAAAGGGGATGCGTGTGCAGGGACTCATTTCCTCCAGCTTGCCCGGCTAAAACTTCCCTGCTAATCCCCACCCGTGTTAGTGGAGCAGCTTTTGCTGGTGGATGGGGTGGGAGACAGTGAGTCAGTTGTGGTGCTGACCAAAATTTCTTTGTTTTTAATTTTTCTTCTATTCTGTATTATTTTTGTTTTCAATCCTGTTTCTACAACTCCCTGGCCCTTGTAACGGCAGATCTGCCGCAGACAGGCCCTTGCTAAAGCTGCCAGGCACCTCGTATTGTGAGCACCTACACGCAGTTGCTGTTAAACTTGCACAACACAAGATGACCGGGTTGTCATTTTCCCGGCTGCGTGCCTTCCTCAGGATGCATTTTATTTCATTGCATTCGCTTGGTTTTCTGGAAAGTTTCACCTGAAATGGGTCAGTTGCATCTAAGAATGAGACTAAAGGAAACATTTTTACAATGTCTAAAAAAAATACTCTGGCGAATCTGTTCTTTGAGAATCCCTCGTACTTTTATGCCCTGAACCAGAGGATTGAAATTTGGCAGCGAGCAGCTTTCATGTGAGGGATGCGGTTCGTGCTGTCCTTTTGAACGAAAAAAACAACACCCATCTTCGGCCAAGCTGCTCGAAGATGTTGAAAATATCTGCTCACACGCTCGTCTTCGGGACGTGATCTGGTGCGTTCCAAACCCCGACGGGGTCTGCCGCTCCGGGCAGCGACAGCAGCTCCGCTTGGGGAGGGATGGGGGACACCAGCCCCTGCTCCCACCGGCATCTGCAGGGACCGCGGGTGCTCAAACAGCAGAGGAGTGACCCTGCACCCAGAACCCTGGACCCTGCACCCCAGAGCCCCCATCCTTCCCCACGGTGCTGGGGGTTCGGAGCGGGGGCTCAGTCTCCGCCAAGCGCCGCCTGAGAACCGGCGCGATCCGAAAGCAACTTTTTAATTTAAGACAAAATATTTTGGAAGCTGCCAGTTCCCTCCCCTCGCCCGCGGGTTTCGGGTTTCAGACAACCCGCCCGGTAATGGGTTACAAATGCACCCCCGGCCGGACAGTTGTTTCCATTCAGCGCCGTGAACTCCGCGCCGAACCTGGCGGTGGGCAGGACCGGACCCCCCGCTCCCCCCAGCACACCCGCAACGGAATTGTTCTGCCCTAATCTAAACCAACACTCCTCGCCGGCAAATTGGATTTCGGTTAAACCCTGTGACTTATGTGCAAATCCTCGCAGCACATCGCCTGGCGCAAAGCTCCTGCGGGGCGCGCAGCCATTGCAGCTGCTGCGGGCGACGGGCACGGCGCGGGGGGCGCAGATCGCACCCCTGGATCCCGGGCATCTCACCCCCAATCTGGGCATTGCGCCCCCAATCCGGGCATTGAAGCCCTGATCCAGGCATTGCACCCCCAATCTGGGCATTGCACCCATGGATCCCATGCATTGCACCTCTGGATCTTATGCATTGCACCCCAGATCCCGGGCATTGCACCCTCAGGTCCTGGGCATTGCAGCCCAATCGGGTATTGCACCCCCAATCTGGGAATTGCAGCCCCAATCCAGGCGTTGCACCCCCAATCTGGGAATTGCACCCCTGGATCCCAGGTATTGCAGCCCCAATCTGGGCATTGCACCCCAAATCCCGGGCATTACATCCCCAGGTCCTGGATATTGCAGCCCCAGTCAGGACATTGCACCCCTGGATCCCATGCATTGCACCTCAGATCCCGAGCATTGCACCCCCAGGTCCTGGCCATTGCAGCCCGATCCGGGCACTGCACCCCCAATCTGGCCATTGCAGCCCCATCCAGGCATTGCACCCCTGATCTGGGCATTGCACCCCAAATCCCAGGCATTGCACCCCCAGGTCCTGGACATTGCAGCCCCAATCTGGGCATTGCACCCCTGGATCCCATGCATTGCACCTCAGATCCTGGGCACTGCACCCCCAATCTGGGCATTGCAGCCCTATCCGGGCATTGCACCCCCAACAAAGCATCACAAAAGGAACCCCAGCAGTGAGAAAAATAGCAAAATCTGGATTAAAAGAGCCTCATTTTGATGTCAGAAATTCAGAATATAAAAGTTATCATGGTAAAATAGGCATGGCAGGCACTAGCTAGATATCATAAAAGATATCTTTTTTTCTGAACGTTATTGAACTTTTGGAGATGTAATAAAGTACAGTTCCCAGACGAGTCAACCAAACAGATCTTGTTTGGATCATGCGAAACTGAAACTAAGCAAAGTCACCCATTTCTAATTTAGTTACATGGTGATTACATGGGTTCTCGGCTGAAAAGCAACAAGGATTTTTCTTTTCGATGATGAATGAACATTTTTAGTGCCTGGAGTAGCAGCTGTCACACAGCTTGTATTTTTGCCAAGAAAGTAACTCAGAGAGGAACGCAAACTTTTAGTTCAAGTTTTTTGTCTGATTTTGAGTTGTAGGACCAAAACATGACTGAAAAGCTTCAGCGTCCATGGGAGGAGCCGCCTGGCACCATCAGTCTGTTTGTCCATCCTACGTGTGGGAATGGTGGCAAAAGGATCATGAAGCACCTGAGCAGTGTCCCAGCGCAGTTCAGGTGTGACCCGAGGCCCCGGTGCGCCCAGCCACACTCAGGGCTTTCAGAACACAAGATTTGGGAGCGACGGCGACCGAGCACCACGCAGGACACGCAGCATCGGGTGCACCACAGCTCCGGGGGTTTGTTTGCTGCAGCTCCCCGACGTCTGAGCAAAAGCTGGAATGATTAGTGAGATCCACTTCCTGAGCAATTATTCAGATATTACGGGGTCCTTCATGATCGACTCTGCTGTGGAGAGTGCTCAGATGGAAAAAATCTATTTAATTTTGTGGTCTGTTAGCAATTTAAGTTGAAGAAGTGGTGTTCAGTTCTATTGTTTTCAGACCGTGATGTTCGTGTGAAAGATTTCTTTGATTCGGGATGCTGCAATATACGAAGGAACTGCAGACACTATATAATAACAGCACATTTGTGAAAACATAGATAATTGATCAGGAGCTGATTGCCAGCGAGATACCGATGTTGTTGTTTATTTAAAGGGATGTCATCAACTGAAAACTCATGTTTAATTTATAAGTTAATTTGCATGCTGAGATTGGAGAGATCTTGCGCTAACTCCAAATGAATGAGGTTGGGAACGGGTGTTTCTCGCTGTTTCACCCCTTTTCTTCGCTTTGTGGTTGTTGCCGCATCTCAGCCGTACCCTGCACAGACCCTGGTGGAAACACTCGCTGTAGTAAAACCCAATACGTGTTGACGTCCCTGTCTGGCGCCCGGGTGCACAGTCCCTGTTGACAGCTTCCCCGGCATTGCCCTCACCGTGTGTTCACCGGCACCCAGGGCAGGAGCGCTCGGCATGGGGGATGTGCGGGGGGTATGTGTGGTTTTCATCCTCCCCCTCGTCTCTCTGAATTTCCTATCTGGGTTGCATTAATCAGCTCCATTGTTCCCATCATCCCGGGCTGTGTGGGCCAATGGCCGAGCCTGTTCCAGGCGGGCTGCGGGCACCGCGCTGTGTCCCCTCCGCTCGCTGCAGCTCAGCACAGATGTCACCTCATTCCCCTATGAACTGAACTGCGAGCAGCCAGCCTGGGGCTCTGCTTTCACCAACAAAACACGCACTGTGACGGCTGCTCCCCTTGCCAAGCGACTGGTGGTGGGTGATCCAGCGCAGGGCTCGGAATCTGGTGTTTTCCTGATTTCACCAACCTCCTCCAGCAGTTTAGTGACACTGAGAGGTACCGGAGCAGCCACAACACAGAGCAGGGGCCAAACTTTTTGCTGGCACGTGATAAACACAAAGAGGCTTTTCTGTGTACAGGCAAGCTCAGCTTTCACATGTTGCATGTGGCCTATTTGGCCGCTCACAGATCAGCCTGCAGAAACGCAACGGAACGAGCACGAGAGATGAGATACGGGCTCCTGCACTGGTTGGAAACCTCGCAGGGGGAAGGATGAGCCCCCAGCATCGTGCCCACCACATGCAATAGCTATTGTTATACATCCTGCCCGAAGTATCAGCACAGACACTGAAGTAGCACTTAACAAGTCAAACTGAACTCAGCCTGCTAATTCCACAGTGAGATTAAGCAAATCTGCTTCTGATTATTATTTATTTTATCGGGTTAACAAAGCAGCAGGGACAGCTCCATAATTAAGGTCAAGCTGAGCATCGCATTCAAAGTAAAACCCTCTCCCTGAAATGCCATCATTTGTGAAAGAATGCTGCTTCTGAAATTTTACAAGAAAACCTCTTGTTTGGGTCAGTACTTTCAGCGGGAATTTCCCAAGGGGGAAGATTTTATATCCCAGGACCAAACAAAATAAATCTTCCCTATGGCTGTGGTGGGGAGCGGCGGCACAAACTCGCAGTGGTGTGTCTTGCAATGATTCCCAGAGCAGGCAGCGGTGTAGGCGGCAGCAAGGGCATCAGTGCAGGCAGCAGCATGGGCAGCAGCACAGGCAGCGGTGCAGGCAGCAGCATGGGCAGCAGCACAGGCAGCGGTGCAGGCAGCAGCATGGGCAGCAGTACAGGCAGTGGTGCAGACAGCAGCGCAGGCAGCAGTCACAGGCAGTGGTGCAGGCAGCAGCAGCTCAGCAGCCGCACAGGCAGCGGTGCAGGCAGCAGCACAGGCAGAAGTGCAGGCAGCAGCACAGGCAGCTGTGCAGGTAGCAGTGCAGGCAGCAGCACAGGCAGCAGCGCAGGCAGCAGCAGCTCAGCAGCACAGGCAGCGGTGCAGGCAGCAGCAGCTCAGCAGCACAGGCAGCGGTGCAGGCAGCAGCACAGGCAGCAGCGTGGCAGCCACATGAAGTGGCTTGTTCTCATGTCACAGCGAGTGTCCCACGCACCGGGATGGCGGGTTTCCCTGCCTGCAGTGACATGATTAATGGTCTCATTACTGCAGCTTTCACTGCGCTGCCTGACACACGCGCTCGTGCTTGTACACAACTGCTGAGTCCTCCTCGCACTTGGTGCCAGCTCTGATTCATATGTCAATAAACACAGTGAAAGAAAAGTGGATTTTCTTGCCAAACTCAACAAACAGTATCTTTTTGGTTAGGGCTGCAGCATCCCTGTGAAATGGGCGCCAAGGGGCACGGTGCTGCTGTCGCTCCCTGCTCTGCATGGGCCAGCAGCCCCCAGTGTGTCCAGGGAACCAAGGACCGAAACATCCCGGCTCCCCGCGCACTGCTCTGCCCACCCGCTGCCAGGCACCTTGCAGCAAAAAGTGGGAAGGGATGGGGGAATGCAACATTTAATGGCACTTTTATTGATAAAATGGAGAATTATATTGGCCCATATCCCTCCTGAAACTTTAATAAAAGTTGAATGATAGCGTTTTCTTCTCTACTTTTTCATTTGTTTCTAATATAGACCTGCAGTGGGGCCAGATCAGGAATGCTTTACCCTTTCCAGGAGGCCTGCAGAGGCAGCTCTGTCCGGCTGCCCTGCGCAGCAGCTTTGTCACCAGCCGCCGCTGTGACGCTGCGGCTGCCCCAGTGCAGGGACATCCCCACGGCCACCATGGGCAGCGATGTCCCACCGGCCCCGGGAGGTCCCACGCTGTCCCCGCGCTGCCCCTTTCTCTGTGCAGGGATGTAGCAATCAGGACACCCCTGTGAAAACTGTTTCTTTTTCCTTCCTGGAATTTAGGTCAGATGTACTTAGTGAAGATGACGAGATTTAACACAATGCCGTTTCGTAATTTTAATGAAAGTAGAAAGATCTACCAGAACTCTGGAAATAAATACCCAGGAATGGGCTTGGAGACTCCCAGCAAGCTCGAGGAGCAGGACACGTCCAGCTCTGCCTGAGGTCTCGTGCTCATTCTCCTGGCTTCCATCAAACCCTTTTGCAACACCGAGATATTCTCCCTGCTCTTTCCCCACGCGGAGCCCACGGAGTCGCATCCAGCCCCGGCAGCGCTGCCAGGAAACAACTGCAGCTTCAGATGGGATTAATGGCCATCTGTCTGCATTGGCCTTGCAGCCGCTGGAGGAGATTGGGCTCTCGGTGGACCGGAGTTGTCAGGGTGGCAGCACAAGGGAAGGCTGATCAAGCTTGGAATGACCTGTGGTTGTTTGAGACTTCGTTTTGTAAGATTCCAGTGTGCACCGAGCCATCCCTCCTGGACCCTGGGAAGTTTTCTACCCCTTTCTCTGCTTGCCTCATTGTGTGCTGGCGTCTGGCTCTTTCATTTATCTGACATGAAATATTTCTGAGCTGTCATATTAGGATAAAGAGATTTATTTGTTCCTTGTACCACTCGCTCCTCTGCAGTTTTTCTCTCTCTGCCAGAGGATTTCTTTCCCCTGCTGCCAGCACTGTGCTACACTTTGACTTGTATGAGTTGATAATACGGCTCAACATGTAAATCCTTGCACCTTGCAAAAATCCGATAGCACTAATCAGATGCTGGAGGAGCCTGGGATTAGCGCCACTCTTGGTGTTCTGCTCATTTTAACACTTCACGCCCTCAAAGCCTGGCCATCCAGGCTCTTCCAGTTCAAATTCCACGCTTCCTTGGTGGAAACAGCTGGATTTGCCACGGGTAAAGGAAAATGTTTTCCATTAACACATCTACCACCCCTCATTAGTGCATTCGCGGTTGTACACGGGTGCTAATGAGATTTCGCTGGCACCATAGGAGGAGAGACGATAATTGGGGCACATTTCATTTTCCCGGCTGGAGTGGCTGAATTAATTGACGGAGATTAACCCTTCTGCAGGAGACAGCAGTCACCTCAGGTGGAAGCAGGGAGGAAATTAGTTAATACCGGGGTGATTATTGGGTGGGTGGTGACAGGTGCATGAGCAGGTGAAAATGAGCCGTTCTGCAGCAGTGCTGGTTTGCTGGGGCGATGGAGCCGGTGTGGGGAGCAAAGCTACGTTACAGCAACCTTTGCTCATGCTTTAATTCCCTACAGCTTCTGTTATGCTGTGTCCTTTGTCCAGCACTGCTCAGGAGGAGAAATTCCCTCCCTGGATGCATTTTGCACCCCCAGAGCTCCCAGCCCTGGGAAACCTTCCTGCTGGACTGCAGCTATGGATGGGAATATTTCTCATCTTAGCAAATGAGAAACGGGAAAAATAAGGTGAGTGAATGTTTTGTGTAATGGACAACTTAATTGCTGACATCTGTGATAAAAGCTGTTTTTTTCCAACCTGGAATTTGTTTCTATCTCAGGGATGTGGGGGCAAATTCTTTGGAGAGTCCCTTTGAGTCGCATCCAAGGAGGACAGGGAATGAAATGTGGCACATGTTAAACATGTAAATGAGGTGCTGTTTTACTGATTTATCTGTTTCTTGCATGAGATCTTCTTTGGCTGCATCAAAATTACTGTATTATTTATAAGCCTTAAACATTTAAAATTAGATGTGTGGTTTTAAAACAAAACATCAAAACCTTCACGCAAACCACATTGTTTCAATAAGAAATTAGATTAAAAAAAGCAAATTCAGAATGTTTCTGTGCTGGATCAAACCTGCACCTCATGTGGTTCGCATCCACACTGGATGCATTCTGTCGGACTGGGTTCTTTTTGCAGTGATTTGCAACAGTGAACTGAAAATAAACAGATCTGGTTTCATTCAGGGAATATTTCCTTGTTATTGAAAAGCATCATTTTCTGCACTGTCCCTTGACATTTCTTGGGGAAATCCTGGAGACTCGCGGCTCATCTGAGGCACCAGGACGTTGTCGGAGATAGTGTCGT
This sequence comes from Columba livia, assembly GCF_036013475.1. Lineage (NCBI taxonomy): Eukaryota > Metazoa > Chordata > Aves > Columbiformes > Columbidae > Columba > Columba livia. Next base: position 2,090,175 of record NC_088627.1, on the reverse strand, counting down.
GGGATCCACTGCAGCACATACTCAACGGGCCCTGTCTTGTCCTCCTTGCTGTGCAAAGTCACTTTGACACCCACACCGTGGCTGAAACGGTTCACAAGAAATGCAGCAAGTCTGCCCTGGAGGGATAAATCACTGTATTGCACACTGCAGCTGGAACACTGGCAACGTCTCGGCCCCGCTGCAAACCCCAGCATCCGGAGAAGACGTGGATGCTTGTGGTCCACAGACACCACCATCACCCTCCCCCATCCCAAAAGCAAGATGAAGTGCAAGGCAAGCAGCACCCCACTGATCTGCTCCCTCGCAGGGACTTGCTCTGCCTTTCCAGCACCAGGAGCTGCACCTTGGGGATGCAAAGAAAAGCTCTGAGGCTGCTGCAGTTGCTATTTCTGTGGAGCGGCGCAAATCGTGCCTCAGAGCATTGCGGAGTCCTGGATTTAGTCGTACCCTGACTTCCAGCTTCTGGCTATTTATGCAAGTTGTGCGTTCTTCAAACAGGGGAAAAAAATGCTGATGTTTCTCCCTTACCCACAGGGGCCGTTGCCCCAGCATCATCACCCCATAAACATGTCAACAGCGGAACGCAAACCAAATTGCAGCAGAGAAGCGCAACCATAGTCAGGATCGCATCTGCCGGTTTGCTGCTTAGACTATAATTGCACTTGCGACAAGAAGTTGAGAGAGGGTGAAGGAGTCTGGGGCTCCACATCACGGGATAAAGCTCCACAAGGAGCTGTGCTGCACCTGTTCTGGGTCACATCGCGTGCTCAATGCTCTCAAAATCAGCAGCTTTCTCCCCATGAGGTTGGGCAGGACTGACACCCCTCAGACCGAGGGGTTGGGTGACTTGCCCAGGGCACAGGGCACCCTGCGTGCTGGCCGAACCACCCCGTGTGGTGTGAGCTGGGGACAAGGGGCAGAGCAGCGCTGGGCTGTCCCGCTGCAGCGGTGGAAGCAGCAAAAGGAACCGCAAGCCCATAAAACAGAGCGCGAGCTGCCCCTGGTGTGTATCGTGTGCGTCACCCACATACTGGCACGTCACAGATGTCACTGCCTGTTGTCAGCATGGGGGTCACCTGTCAGCCTTTTCCCATTGATGCTGATGCCTTTTTTGCACTCCCAGCTTTGTGGTGTCCATTGGTGTGAGTCTGCATTGCCCTCTGCGGCTCTTCCCCTCTGTCCTTCTCAGCACCCACTCCCTGCTTGGAAAACTGGGAATGTTGCTGGAGGACAGGAAGAATTTGCTAACGCTCCATTTAATGCACATTTTTGTAAGAGCAATGGAGGAGTTGAGGGGAAAAAGCAAGAGCTGCAGGAATTGCTCCTTTCATTTCCTGTGGTTTCATAATTTTGTTGCTTACCAATTTTGAATTTCACGAAGTTTGTGGTTTCCCAACAGCCTTCGTCTGTGGGGAGGATACATTTCAGTAGCGTACTGAACTGGCATGAAATCCCAAACAAAAATAATATGACAGCAATTGGCATTCTAAACTATGTGAGAAAGAAATACAAATACCCCGCTGGCTGCCTTTGGCCCAGACAAGGAAGCAAAGCAAAACATCCCAGGGTCAGCGGGTCACGTCCGAATGTCAGGAATGGACATAACCCGAGAGCCTGGGTCACCATCTCTGTGCAAAACGTCCCCAAGCGCTGGCCAGGGCCTGGCAGCCCCGCCAGCCTGGGACTGATCACTGATTTTTACCAGCGGAAAACACAAAATTGCACATTTGAAAACCACCGCGCGTTTCCACTGAGTTTGGGTGCTGGCAATGGCTGTGCTGCAGTGGGTGGCAGGAGGGGATGTGAGGGGCTGCTCTGGCTCTTCATCCATGAGGGTTTTGGTGCAAGTTTTGCACTGACTGGGGCTCGGGGATTTGAGGTTTGTCCTGATGCAGCTTTGGGGATGTCACAGCTTGGGGATGTCACAGAACGAGTCCTGCGGTGGCCCTGGCTGGGTCTGCGGTGGATGCGCCCGGCGATGCTGGAGCGGAGCCTCGAGTGACAGCCCCAAGAGTCCCCTGGAGCCCTTGGGATCGCAGCTGATCAGGCACGGCGAGCGCTGCTAGCATCCCTGCCGGGGACTTAGCTTGTGTTTATTGAAAATAAACTTTCAGAGGTGAAGAGAAGCCTATTGGTGAAGAAAATAGGTTTGTGAACTCAGAATTTATAGCCTGCCTCTATAAAGCTGTCCAGAATCCATGGATCTTTGCTTCAGATACTCATGTTAAAATAATTTTCATTCTGTTAAATGAAAAGTGCTTTAAGTTTGGCAGGGCTGTGCTGCTTATGCTCTCACCACTTCATAAATAATACTTTATAATAACAGCTCAGAATAAAACAAAAAAAAAGGGGAGGCCAAGGTCCAGGGCGAGCTCTCCTTGTCGGCTGTAAATACCTCTCGCCATGATGTCAGCCGCTCTGACGGAGGATCTGCCCAAATCACAACCACATGTGCGGCCGGGGATGGGCTTTACCTGGACTTTCCGCTCGTTGAGTAACATGACTGGCGGTCCTGGCAGGGCTCGCGCGTGGCTCATGGTCGCGGGCTCCTCTGTGTTCTTCTGTTAGTCGGTTACTAATATTGGGCAGCGCAATTTCATCGCATCATCTTATTTTTATTTCCCCCTCACTTTTTCATCCTCCAAATAAAAATTACTTCACACTTTCCTGAATGCCTCCAATGTGATTTAATTCTAAACACGCAGCCATGGGAACGGGCAGAGGACGAGCTCCGCGCTTGGGCAAAAACCAGAGCTCGCGTGAGGCCGGAGCGAGACGGTCCTGGCTCCGGGAGGGCGGTGAGGTAAGTGTCAAGAAACAAACTCCCCGCTGCAGGAGATGCAGCCGACTGTTTGAGGTTTTACTGCAACATTGCAAAATGGGATCGGTGGCCTGAGCTGCCCGGCTCCTGTCCCACGGGTGGTTTGCGGTGCTGGTGGCAGAGCAGTGTCCTTGTGCTTGAGGACATGGAGGAGCTGAGCAGCGTCCTCGTGCTCAGGGACACGGAGGAGCTGAACAGCTCATAAGGGACAATCTGGGGGCAGCCACAGCCCTGTGCTCCCCCCATGGACGTCCCACTCTGCATGCCCTGGCGGCTGGAGTGTACTGGTCCTACTGGGTATACAGGGCTTCTAGGACCAATAATACTTCTAATGACTCCTGAAAATGGTTTATTAGCCCTCAAAGGGGCTGAATTACTGAAATCTGCCCAGACTTGGCGTGGGTGCACCGGAGCCTAGGGAGGGAGCTGCCCCTCACCCTGCAGAGCAGCCGGGGGGCTGAACGTGACCCCCCCACTCTCTGAGTGTCTTCAAGAGGACTTTTTCTCCCTGCGCGGCTTTGTACCCATGATTTTAATTAGTCTGCTCTCTGAAGTGGTTTGGGGATGCAGCTCGTTTGAAAGGCACAGTAAAAAAGAGCACAGTCGAGCGCTAAATAGCAGAAGGACGTGTCCACATGTGGCAGATGTTAGTCACATCGCTGAGCCCTTTGTCTGGAAGGACTCGGCCACATACAAGGGAAGCATGGGGAACATCTTGGGAGCGGAGCAGGCGCTAGAAAACCATGTATTTTGGCCAAAACCTTGAGAAATGTGTGTATAATAGTCTTTTGCTAATGTCTGACTGCAGCAAAGCTTTTCCAGCGTGTATTTGACATGAAGCACGAGCTTTAACCTGAATCTCCTCACCCCAGCAGCGAGCTGATGCTCCAGAGCTCCCGAAGGTTTATGCTCTAAGTTAAGGACTTTAGTGCAGGTGTTTACTGAGTTGGGGCAAGGAGAGCTTGGGCAGCTCGTCACCCAGCTATGGGCTTCGTAACCCAGCGCCAGCCCCAGCTTTTGTGTTAGCAGAGGGAGATCTCTGAGGATTTGGCTCAGTGCAGACAATGATGCCATGAGCGTGGAGTTTTTCTCAGTGCCAATGAGTCTAACCTAATAAAAGGGGGAAATTTCCACTGACCACAGGGGAGCAGGATGGTTGAGACAGAAAAAAGAGGTGGAAAATTATTTATGACAGTGTAATTGCATTTGAGACAACTCGTATCCAGCCAAGATTCCACAAGAAATTTAGGAAAGAACAACTTTAGGTCAATCTGATTTGCTGTCCTGTGTGTGCAGGGGGGAAATTTCCCTTGTGAAAGCTGGAGTTTGCAATCATATAAGAACTCGCAATCAAAATTAATGTGGAAAATAAATGGCTGGCTGGCATCCCTGTCAGCAACGGCCACTCACTTTAACTCCGCCGTCCTGGACAGCCGCACGTCCCAGCCCCGCGGAGCTGGCATCTTCCTCTCCTTGCTTTAAAATCTGGATTTGTTGTCCCCGGGGCTGGAGGGAGGAACAAAAGGATGCCAGAGCTCTGGGCAGGGTGGCAGAGGCTGTGTAACTGGGTTGGGCGCGGAGGGGCCCGTGGGCAGGACCTGGTCCCTTGTCCCCGGGGTGTCCCCTCTGCAGACACCAACCAGGTTATCACGGCCCTGCCTGCTGCTCCTCGGAGCTCCGGGGCCCAGCTGCTGCTCCCTGGTCAGCACAAGTGCTCAGAACTTGTGAAAATGAGGAATATGTGCTTTTCTCACACTCCAGCTGGACTCTGAGTCTTTAGGTGTTATACTTTCCAGCTTTTCTCTGCCACCAAGGAAGCTAGGAACCTCAGTTTTTTTCAAATTAGGAGGGAGTTTCATGACCTCCTGCAAGACTGTCTCTCCGGGCTTGTTTAATGGCCCAGAAGTTGGGTCTTTAAGGAAAAACACCAGTTATTGCAAGAAGTTGCATCCTGTGAGACCAGGGGCTGTTTGGTGTTTAGCAGAAGGGCTGGGGAGCTGCCGCCTCCACATGGAGAGGGGACGAGACTTTCACCTTAGAGAACGTGCTGCTAATTCCAGTGGTTAATTTTGTCACGTGTCGTTTCCCTCTGTTATTTGGTTCAAAAGATGAAGACTAAACGTAGATTTCTAAATTGTCCAGATTTCAGACGCTGCCCTTGGGAAAGCGTCAATCTCATATTTTATTTTCATTGAGGTTCTTTTGCAGGCCTGCAAATGTGTTTGTTTTAATAATGCAGCTGCAGGACAGATTAAAAAAAAAAAAAGCAAGTATCGCTGGCATTTAATATCTCTAATCCAGCAGTAAGACAAGCCTGCTGACTGTTTGCTTAATGTTCAACATCCTTTTCTGATTAAGCAAAAGGTTTGAAGTGATTATAGTTTATTTACAACAAAAGTGGACTTAAATGAGAGTTAATTCCTCCCCCTCCTCCCTCATTGGGCCAGCTGCCAGTTATCATGTGTCTGCTCAGCTCCCTCTTCCAGAGCATCCACAGAAGCCACGGGTAGATGTTCCCACCCTCCAAGGAGGGTTTATCCTGCAGGAGCCCCTGGGGGTCCCAGCTCACCCCACCGCACGGCAGCTCCCGTGGGGCTCATCCTGGCACCCTGGCCCTCCGGGGTGCTGTTCCTGCAGAAGGTGCAGCATTCCTTCGGTTAATATTGCAGGAGAACGTTTTAATTTCCAGCACTGATACGCTTTATTATCGTTCATCAAATAGGTTTGGAAAAGCAAGGGGTCACTCCGGTGGGTGGTGGCAGCAGCCCCTGTGGCTGGGGTGCTGGGGTGTGCTTCATGTCCCCGCACCCCGTCATCCAGGGATACAGCAAGGAGGGAAGGGGAAAAAGAGAGAAGAGGTGAAAGTGATGAAAAAGAGAAGGCAAAACCCACTCCCCAAGAGACCAAAAACCTTAGTGAATTTATCTAAAAACTAAGTGGATTTTTATTTGATTTCTAGTCAAAATTAAAATACTTCCAATGGTAGCTTGCAGATGGAAGGGGTTTTGTTTTCAACAGACACCAACATTTGTCACAATATAAAAGCCAAAATCCAGGGGGGCAGCATCCAAGGGCTCTTCCCGATAACACCCAGGGACTCCCTAGTGCCATCGTCCTCATCCCAGACCCCGCGGTGCTCGTCAGCCGCCACAGGTGCCAGGCACAGCTGCAGGCCTGTAACGAGATAATTATTTAGCAATGTAATTGCACCTGCTAGGCACGGGTTCCTGGTGCCAGGCTGACCACCGGGTTGCTGCTGAGACCCATTTCTGGTGAGTTCCGCAGCCACGGGCCGTGTGTTGCAGGGAGGGGGTGCTTGTGGGGCAGCACCCGGGGACCCCCTTTCCAACAGACTTTTCTTCCAACGGGCAGGTGCAGGTTCTGGGTGGGAACCCGGTGAGTCTCAGACCTCCCAGGGGCAACTGCAGAAAGCCGGGGGGACACATGGGAACCCCCAGTTTTCAAAAGGCTCCGGCTTCTCCCTGGCTGCACAAACGTGGCTGCAGACTGTTACGGCCCCGCTGGACAGCTCATCCTCCCCGTGTGCAGAGAGCCTGGTTGCGACTTCCGAGGCATCATTTCTCTGCTAATTGGAAGTAATTTTCTTATAAAAACGTAAAATTGCTTCTCCAAACAAAGCGTCGAGTGCGTGCGCCACATGCCGACGTGGCACGATGCCGCCGGCACGGCTGTCTGAGCACGGAGGGGTTGCCGCGCTGCCGGGCACGGCTCCGGTGGGATTTGGCATTTCCCAGCAGCGACGGCGGCTCAATGGACACAAAGAGGCCGCGGGACCCAGGGCCGGCACGCCGGCACTGCCGTATTGCTACCTAACGGATCAATGGAGGCCCCGGCTCTCACCGGCAGGGAGTGCGAGAAAGAAAGACACAAAAGCTGCAGAGAGTGAATAAACTCAATTAGATCGCTGTAATTGCAACAAGAATTAGTGTGGGGGTCGGGCACATGTGCCGTCTCGGAGCAGTAATTAAAAGTGCCGTGTTTGCCATGCTGGGGAGGTGGCCTGCTGGGTCCCAGCGGTGCCCTTTGAAAAGCTCCGTGATGGAGCTTCTAGCCTGGATAAATACAAATGTCAGTGCCTCGCAGCCCATGGGGGCACTCAATCCACAGCCCAGTGGGAGAATCCCCTGCTTTACATTCCCAACAGTTGGGCTAATTTCAGAGTCAGGCTTTGATGTGCTTTGGGGAGCCCTGTGTGCTACACACTTTCCCAGCGAGGCGCTCTCTCCCTTTCTCAAATGCTTTATTAATTTTCTCCTGTGGTTTTTTTTATCCTCCCTTTCTCTTGGGCCCGCCTGCAACTTCTCTTTTGTGCTCGCACAGCGGGATTCATAGCGGAGAATTTATATCATTCTGAAATATATATAAAGAAGGGATAAAAGAGGAGATGTAGGGACCTGCAGAGACTATAGCAACAACCACTCCTGGGACCCACGGTCCTTCCTCTGGCCACCAGCCCCAGGCGCCCCCAGTGCTGGCGACACCAGCTTCCCAGCTGCAGCCGGGGCTGCTCCTCCCCATCTTTGTCACTAGGGAGAAAGGGACAAGGGATCGCCCAAGGGACAGCAGAGGTGACACTAGGCTGCCCCAACCCAGCCGTGCGGTGGGCAGGACAGAGCAGCCACGCGTCCCAGGTGGTTCCTGCAAAGCCAGGCCTGGGGTTTCGGAGGCTTCTAAGCCGGCATCAAGCTCCTTTCCTGTTTTTTATTATCAACTGAACTTGGCATGGAGGGGATTCTCTCCCCACATCCCGTTGGCACACAAGAGGCTCAAAAACCAGCAAAACCATTGTTTGTGCTTGAAGGGCGGGGACGAGGGTGAAAAGAACAGCATGTTTTAGAGCCCAGAGCTAGGAACCATTAGAGCATCTGGAACAGCTAGTGGGACAGGGGCGTTACAATTAAATAAAAATGGGTGATTACAGAACCGTTCCCTGGCTCTGACATACACAAGGGCAGTCGCGGCACACGCAGCTCAGGGGATTCCTCTCCTACGGGCCCGGCACTAACAGGGTTTTCATCGGGAAAGCCTGAGCGCGGTGCGGCTGCCTGGCGCGGGACGGAGGAGCGCGGCCGCCCTTTGCCAGGACGCGGTGCTGAGGAGCCACGTTCCCTGGGGCAGAGCGGCACCGGGGCCGGAGGAACCAGGACACCGCAGCCCGCGCCGGCACGCACAGCGGGAGGCTCCGCGCCTGCCAAGCTCCTGGCCGCGCCGAGGGCGAGGGGTGTTCAGCCTTGGCTGTCAGTTTGCAGCTGGGACGGAGCTTCTGAGCCAGAAATGCAGCTTTCTCCTTTAACAAGTCCCTTAGGAGCGTTCGTGCCTCGTCCTTCCAGTTCCTGCTGCTCAGAGGGAACTGGCAGGGCTGGACAGCGCAGCTTTTGCAGAGATATACAAGTCCTGCAGAAAAAATCCTACTGTTCAAGGACCTCAGTCTTGTCCCCTGAAATATGCTGTTTTCATTAAAGCAGTGAAATCGGATTTCAAAAAACCCAGACTTTGGATAGCGGCCCTTGATTTGGGCCTGATGAACAAGATCCAGAAGCAAAACAAAGGCTGTTTCCACAATGGTTGGAGGGAAAGGGAACCGCTCCAATTGCAAAACTTGGATCCTGGCACCGAGGGAGTCTTTGTGTGCGAGACCTGTGGCAATGGATGGCAATGACTTCGGGAAATTTAATACTCGCCCAGCTCATAAACAGAAAACAAGGAAAATAAACTTGGGCGGATGGGAGGAAGCAGAGAGCCAAGCCGTGGATTTCTGCTCGGCTGGACAAGAGCCCGTCTGTCCCGGGCAGCGGGTCCTGGGCTTGGTGGCTGCCGAGGCCGCGCTCGGGGTGCTCGAGGTGCTCGGGGCACCGGGCTGCGGGTGGTGGAAAGCAGCAGCCACCCCTCTACCATGGGCACCGGCCTGGGGGAGAGGCCATGGGGGGCCGGGGAAGGGGACACAACGGGGACAGCACAGCAGGAGCCTCCGCGCTGCGGGACAGGAGCAGGGACGGCGGCAGCGCCGGTGCCCACCGCGGCTCCCTGGGGCACGGTGCAGGGAAGGCGGCAAATTGCCTTGTGCTGTTCCATGTGGAAGCTGGAAACACTTGGCTGCAGCGGTGACAGGGGTGGGATGACAATGTGAATAGAAAAGAAAAGAAGTGTCTCTGCCAGGCTCCTCCTGGCACGCGTTGGTGCGTGGTGCAGCTGGACCCCTCCTGTGAACCCCCACGGTTGTGCAACGTCCCGGAGCAGCTCCTGGTCTCGGCGCTGCCGCCTCCCCCTGCCGCGCGGGGCTCCGAGCAGAGCCGGGATGGGTGTGTGCCGGGATGTGTGGCCGGTCGGTTAAACCATTCACCGTCGGCGCTGTGCGGCAGAAGAGCAGCCGCATGGTGCACATCAGGCGAGGAGGTGACGGCTGGGGATGCAACCGGAGCAGGGAAGGGCTGCGACGGGATGAGGGCAGCAATTAAAGGTTCAGTGAAAGAAATGACTTTGGAAAAAGCTTTTGAGAAACAGAGACGATGACTCCATAAAGCCTCAAATCCGCTGCCAAACGATGCCGCCTTGTTCAAAAACACAAGAACTAACTGTTCTGTCCTGGCCACAGACAAGAGGAATCAGTATTTAGACCATTTATGGGCCACAGAGGGTCAGCGGAGATATGAAATGTGTGGATTCATTGAATTCCCTCATTACCACAACCCTCCATTTGCAATTACAGACCCATGAAGCTCGGCATCCCGCCTGCAAACCCACGTCATGCGCTGCCCCGGGGCCGAGCCGGCTGTCCCCGCACCACGCCAGGCACCGGCCTCGAGCGCACCCCAGGGTGACAGTGTGACATGAGAGGTTCCCCGAGACCTGCTACCGGCTGGCTGGACTGTCCCGAACCTCCCAGCCACCGCGGGGGCAGCCTACAGTATTTTTATATTCTGACCAATTGTCGTTCCGTTGGCTCAGGAAGAGAAGCCGCGTCCTCCCCTCACATCAGGCAATTGTAGTTGTTTATTTCAGGCTTTAAACTACGGGCTCACTAAAGAAAAGCGACCACGAGCGGAGAAGCACGTATGAGCTGTGCAATGCTGGACTGTGTCACCAATGCCCGCGCGGCACCGGCCCGGCACCCCAAACCGGCCAACAGGATGGGTGTCCCCAGAGCCGGAGGGGGTCCAGGCGGTGCACCCCACCAGCACTGCTGCCTGGGACCCAAACCTGCTCCTGCAGCACTGGGGTCAAGCGCAGACCCTGGCCCTCTGACAGTCCCTGCCATGAGGAAGCCTTTGCCTGTTCAAACCAGCACAGACAGACTAAAGAAATCCAAGCCAGCCACCTACTGCTCCTCCTTGGAAATTCAGAGAAGCGTCACTGGCCTGCCCTTCCTTTCTGACAAAGAATGGCATGATAAATACTGGTGATAAAATACAGTGGATACTTTGTTGGCAAAAAAAAAAAATCCTTAATCAGTATGAGAAGCACACTTGAAACAGTATTTTAGAAAAATATGTCAGATACGCTGGCCAGCCATTAAATTTCACAGGTTCATTTTAAGAACTTCAGGAGATTGCTGGCATTGCCTGAAAGGGAGAGGAAAATTATAAACACATGCTAGGGGCTCCAAGTGAGATGCAGAAATCTGGAGGATAATCCTTATTGCCATTCAAGATATCACCAAATAGCCACAATAAAGAATTCCATTCACCTGCTTGAAGAATGACTGACTGTAACCTTTAATGCCAGTGAGACTGAAAACATTTCTTTAGGCTGAGTGGACCAGATATTTTATGGTGACCGTGGGTTTGCTCAGACCTCATTTGGCCTTCAGCCCATGCTCCCCGAGCAGCTCCTCTCCTCTCGTACCACTAGTGTGCAATGTTGGGGAGTCGATGAGCAGCTGCAATGGCAAAGCTCGCACCGCACCAGCGGGACCCCCCAGGAGAGAGGTGGGCACCCAGGACACCGATCCCCTGGGACGCTGCTGCTTGTGGGGCTGCATTGGGAGGGCAGCAGAGATGCTGGCTGTGGTGGGATGCAGAGGAAGTGGGGAGAGCCATGGTGCTTCCAGACATCTCCAGTTGTGAAATCAGGCCTTTGGGAAGGCAGAGGGAGGTGCAAACCAGGGAGGATGGGATCACGCTAGTCCCTGTAACACTGTCTTTCACACTTTGTCTCAAAACTCTCCTGCCCAGCCCCAGGCACAGGTGGTGCTGAACAGCCACAAGGCCAAGGGTGCGTCAGGATGTGGGACGCTGCGCCAGGGGAGCACCAAAATGCAGGATGCTGTACCAGGATGTAGGATGCTGTACCAGGGGAGCACCGAGATGTAGGATGCTGTACCAGGATGTAGGATGCTGTACCAGGATGCGGGATGCTGTACCAGGGGAGCACTGAGATGAGGGATGTTGTACCAGGATGTAGGATGCTGTACCAGAATGAGGGATGCTGTACCAGGATGCGGGATGCTGTACCAGGATGAGGGATGCTATACCAGGGAAGCACTGAGATGAGGGATGCTGTACCAGAATGAGGGATACTGTACCAGGATGCAGGATGCTGTACCAGCATGCGGGATGCTGTACCAGGAGAGCACTGAGATGAAGGATGCTGTACCAGAGTGAGGGATGCTGTACCAGGGAGCACCAGGATGCACCTCTGGAAGCATGCCCAGGAGCTCCATGGATCCAAGCTTACTCCTGGGAGTAAAGGTCTTCACCAAGCAGCAACACATAGAAGTAAAGTGCTTGGAGCTCAGGGGCATCCATGTAGACATGGTGGGAAAGCCGAGGAGCACCGTCTGCAGGAGCTGCGGAGCTGGGAGCCTCTGGGTCTGAGGAGATTGTTACTATACTTCAGATTATATAAATAACTCACTGAATAAAACCACATGTGACCACATTCTGCTCTCCATCCCTCAGTGCTCTGCCGACAGCACACAGGCTCTTGCAAGGCTTGTTTACTAGGGAGACTGTATATAAAGTGAAAATAATTTGCTAAGTCTTATGTTTCCACTTTAATTCTCAGTGTATAAAAAAAACCTGTGAATTTGCTAATGGGCTTTGAAAACTGATTTTTAAAGCTAGGGCAGCATGAGTCGGTGAGTTGTTACAAAGGATTACAGAAGGAACAAGGTTTGCTAGAAAGATTATTCCCTGGAGAAAATCTGTAGCAGCTGAAAGGCCAGGGCCTGTTTCTTTCCAAGGAAATAAACACATTTCTGCATCCAAAATCAAGCTTCATTTCAGGTATGAAGTGAGCTTGTTTGTTCTCTGGTGTTTATATACTTCCCATAGGCTTTGGTGTTTGGTTTAACATGTTTGAAGGCTGCAAGCTTGTTTGTTCTCTGGTGTTTATGTATTCCCCACAGGCTTTGGTGGAGTTTAACATGTTTGAAGGCCAAACATACACTCACAAATTCCCTCCGCAAAGGAAGATTCCTGTTGCATCTTTAAAACACACTTTTGGACAGAGATAAATGGCTGTGAGCTTTGGGAACGTTAGAGCCAGATGGTCAATTGTGATTTCTTTGTACATTTCTGTATTTCGCTCCAGAGTTGATCTTGCATAAAATATGGTTTTTAGCATTTGCTATGACTTGCAGACTTGGGGAAACCTCCTGCATCTCCCACCCCTGGGTGCTGTGTCCTTCCCCAGCGAGGTGACCCGGTGCCTGCGGCTCCCTGCAGGGCCAGAGTTTTGGTCACAATAATCTCATGATCTCCTGCCTCCGGGCAGTTGTGCCATTTTCCCCTTTCCACAGCCACCTCCATCTCTTGGAGAGACTGGGCTTGATTTTCTGCATCGCATTCATCCGAACCAGGCGTGATTGCTGATCCGTGCACCTTGGGCTAACGGGAGAGCGGGAGTTAACGGATCCCGCGGGATGGGGCTGTAATTGCCGGGAGGCTCGTCTGAGATGAATGAGCTTTTAAGGACTGCCAGCTCCTGAATGGACCAGCAGCAGCATCGACTTTTAATAACCAGCAACCAGTGGCAGGAGCACATATGGAGGCAGCGTGGTTCGGCTTGAAATAAATGCTGGAGGTGTCAGGGCAGCGGATGAAGACTGTGCTGGCAGCGGGAAGGTGGAAAAGATGAAACTCGGGATGCTGGGAAAACAAACAGCGCTGCCCTGGACGTGCGTGTGAGCCTCGCTGCGCTGTTCCAGCCCGCGGACCCTGAAACGGGGGTGACTAACAGCTGCTGGCTGGGTTGGAAAGGCAGCCCGGGCTCTTGCAAAACAGCTGCTGCTGCACGGCTCCAACCGGGGACATGGTTCCAGCCGCGGACACAGCTCCTGCTGGGGACATATCTCCGGCTGGGGACATATTTCCGGCTGGGGACGCATCTCCGGCTGGGGACGCATCTCTGGCTGGGGACACAGCTCCTGATGGGGACACATCTCCAGTGGGGGACACGGCTCCAGCTGGACTGAGGCTCCTCTGAGCCCAGCTGCAGGAGCCCAGCTGAGGAATGGGAGAAAACAAAAAACAAGGGTTTGACTCTTAATGGTAGGAACACCTCCCCGGGAACACGGCTTGTGAAACACATCCCGCAGGGCAGGACGATCTCCTGGCTGGGAACCATGCAGGGCTGCACCTCATCCTGTGTGCTAGGGTCACCGATGGCACCGTGTCCTCCCACAGCCCCTCTCCAGCAGGTCCTGTGGCACAGGGGACTCGCTGTGGCATCAGCCCCAACTCCAGCAGCTTTTGGAGACGCAGGCAGCAGCAAACACGTTTACAACATTGTAAATAATCTTGCAAACAGCTCCACTGAGCAGGAGCAGTGGTGCTCGTATGGAGGAGCAATAGCTAAGTTTAAACATCTGGTTCTGCGAATTCCTATATTGTAATAAAATAAGTCTTCCCACAGATTTCACGTCATCTTTGTCTGGGCATCGCTGAACTGTGAAGGGAGAAACTTTTTTATGGTTTTCGGAGGAACAAAGAGACAATGTGCATCTGGTGAGGTGTCCTGGCAGCCTCCTGCGCTCGAAACCAGCATCTCGTGCTGGCAGCGTGGCCCCGTGTCCGGGGACAGGAACTGCCTGACCCCCAGCACAGACCCTAAATGGCACAGCCTGCGAGGAGACCGTGGTCTCTGAGGTGTGGGGAGCACAAGATAACCTCGCTGCAGCCCATGAGACCAAGAACAGCAACCCCTGAGCAGAAAGAGGCACTAGGAAAATGCCTGCAATCTGGATCCCACCTTTTTGGCCCTTGTTCAAATGAAAGGGCAACAAAGAGCATACAGCAAACTGGTAAAGAACTCACAGTCTTAATCAAGCCCAGAAAGGACCATTCCCTGTGGCTCATCCAGTCCCCGCAGCCTCCATCACCTCGCTGGGCAGGGCTGGTGCCCTGCAAGGATGGAGCCAGGGCTGGTGGAGCAGGATGGCCCTTGTCCGGGTGACGTGGAGCTCTGGGGACCTCCTCTGCGGGGATTTCTGCCTTAGCAGTGTTACTGATCTCTCACCCAAATAGTCTTCAGGAATGGAGAGCTTGGTCCCAGGGGAGCCAAGAGCATCGGCGACCCTGAGCGGAGGGATGGATGTGCTGACCTGGGGTGTGATGCTCAGCCTCCCACTGCCAGCGCTTTCCTTCTCGTGCGGGAGGACAAACTGCAGGCTCGGTCCAGGTGCTCGTCTCTTTTGAAAAGCTTTCCCTGCAAAATATGAGTCTGCTGGAGCAGGTGGCTCGGCAGAGAGAGCGGGCACGGAAACCTGCTGGGGAATTAACAGTGCAAAGCTGCAGCGAGCCAGGCTGGCTCCTGTTTGGCGTTAAACCCAGGGCTGTCTGTGTTCCCTGGGAGCAGACCCAGAGCGGTGTGTTCCCAGACTCGGGCAGCAGCACATGCGTCCCCTGGGCTCCTCCCGACCCCGCTGCCTGCACTCCGGTGCTATTTGCCTTTGATTATCGTCCCCAAATGCCATTATGTGAGTGTCCTTCCTGACCGAGCTGCTCAGCAGGCTCTCCAGCATCAGGAGGGACAGGGGACCCTGCAACATCAATAAAAACACAAAGAGCCTTTGCCTCGGCTGGGTGATTCTTGGTAACACATCTCACCCACTTTGTTTATTGGGAGGTGGGCATGTTTAAGAGACCCTGGGCTTATCTTAAGTCTGCCACATATGCAAAGAAGAAAGGTCCACAGCTCTGTTGAAAGTTGGGGTGGCTGCAGCCATCTCTTGAGGATGGTAAATGGGTGATGGGGGAATGAAATGGGAAATGTGATGAACTTGGCTGTAGATGCATGTGGAAAAAGGGGGTTTGATGAAACCTGAGCATTTCAACGGGCTCCCTCACCTGGTACAGGCTCACATGTGTCCCCACTGGTGAGAGCCGGGTGGCTGCAACCATAAGTCTTCAGGACTCATTTTTCAGTGGGACTTGGTTCCATTTAGTGAGCGGACTTACCAGTCTGTTGGGGGAAAAAGGATTTCATTCCTCTGCTTCTTTTTGTCAGGATGGATTTGCTGATCCCCAGCATGTTCCTCACACTTTATTTAGGGCTTAATGTGCATCATTTACATTGCCGAGCTGTCACCAGCCTGTCTGAGCTCTGTAGGCAGGCAGGCGATGCACTTCCCTTGCCCCCTTGCTCTCCCTGCCAGATGTGGAGCTGTGAGGATAAAGCAGCCAGGGGGTCCCTTGATAGGTACAATTTGCCTTTCGAGGGGTTTTGCTTATTCCCCTCCGTGCAGGGCCAGGCAGGCTCAGGATGGACTCCTTCCTCCAGCCATGTTCCCAGGAACAAGTCACCTGCAACAGGCAGTTTTGCAGGGGAGGACTCAGTTTTCCCATCAATGGATGCCAAGTGATGGCTTTTGACCCCAGCAAAAGCTTAACCCCGTCTGCATCTTTACTGAAGATCCCCCAATCTCAATAGTGTTCACTAGGTAACGCACATCTGCATGAAACGTACGTGTGCTTTCCTGAATTAGTGGTTACAGAAGTTCCAAGTCACTAGAGAGGGTGCTCACAGAAATCAAGGTGGCATCTACAATATAATGAGAAAGAGTGGAGGATGGAGGTGAGAGGGACACGAGGCTTTTGAAACCCTCTTAGGAGAGCTGAGATGTGACCAAGGCCAACGACCCCCCGACATTGCAGACAGTTCCCATCCCTTGCTTCCCCGTCTGCTCCAGCACCGGCTGATGGAACCAGGGAACCCCCGACGTGGCTGTTTGACACCTGTTTGGGTCGGTGAAAAACTGATGGTGTTTCCAGGCTGGCCACAGCTGGATGTCTGATTCCAGCTCTCAGCTGCGCCGGCCCCTTTGTCCAGAGCTGCTTCCCAAAGGACTTTGTGGCTTCATCCAGGTCCCCAGGAATGGAGCTGCTGACCCCCAGGAGCTCTGAAAGCAGAAGGAACAGCATTAGCATGACAGGGCCCTGATGATCTCTACAGAGGAAACACAGGCGGGATTTACTATTCTGTCCCTTACAAATAGTTTGGCTGATATGCTAAAAGCTGGATGGAGCATAGAAATGGAATTTATTCAAATTAAATGGTTGCAAATGTCATATCGCATTGAGCCAGGAAGTTCTCCTACATGCAACAAATGGAATTTATGCTTCTAGAAAACATGCAACTTTACCTGCTACTGCCTACAAAGGACATTCTTGTCCTAGACTTCTGATTTTAAAAATAAAGACCAAACAGCACCATCTTGTTGGGGTGCCAGAACCTATCCAGAAAGATTTCAGAAAAGCAGAATATGCTTTTTCAATTAGTTGAATGAACACTGTTTCTTTCCAGGTGAATAGCAAAATTACCTGCAGATGTGACTTTAACAGCAGTTGTTAACATTTAACATTTGCCCTGCAGCTCAAAATCACTCACTCCTCAAGTGGAAGGAAAATCAGGCTGGTGCCTCGTGGGTGCTGATGTTGGCGTCTCACGAGGAATGGAGGGGCTTGGGGACCCCTCTGAGGCTTTTTGAGGACCCCAGATCACAGACTGCGGTGTCGCAGGGATGGAGGTGACACGTCACTGACTGTCACGGGAAGAGGCAGGAATGAGCGCTCACCCCTGGGGGTTTGGGGAGCGGAGCTCAGTGCCCGGGGCCCTCCTGGGGCTCCCCCATCCCGCACCTGCTCGTGTTAAGCACATGACGGGTGTGACTCAAGATAACTGGATTACCTCTCTGTCTGCTGTTAGATACGTATTAAAGTTAAGCAGGCTTGGGCTGGGCTGCGGCACTCGGTGCCAATGGGTGGTGGGCAGAGCTGGCGGCTCGGTGGGCACCCAGCAGCTCTCATCACACCTTCCTGTATGTGCGGAGCCCGTTTAAATCAATGGCTTGTAAATGCAAAGGCCCTGCTCCAGTTACTGCTCCTCCGCATCAGTCGATCCCCTGCTCTACATGAGATATGTTTCAAATGATAGCATTTGTCTTTAATAAATGGTCACTCCATAAACTGCCTCCTCTGGGAAACCTGGGGCGTATAAGTAAAACCTGATGTTTCCATTTCAATATCATGCATTTGCTCTAAGATGATTGCCAACTCATCCTCTGCTTAATATCAGCCTAAGGTGTACAGTGGGTTTGTATTACTATTTATGAAATTCATATAGCTGCGCTTAATTTGTTTCAGATCCCACAGCTGTACCTGTATGTGCATCAGCCTGACCTGAAACAGGGAGGCTCTTTTGCCAGAGTCAACGGCATCACCGATATTCAGAGGTAAGGAGCAAAGCTGCTTCCATGGCCGCAGAAGGTCTGGCTGCAGGGTGGAGGTTCTTTAGCCAAATGTTTGCCTCAGAACAGAAATCAGATTCAGGGAGGCACCACTGATCCGTGTCACTGCTGCAGAAAGAAGAGAAGCTATTACTTTAAGTTGTACAGAATCATGAGTGGATGGATGAATGAGAACTACCTGGGGTAGCTGGACTGCTCTGCTCCCCCCTTTTCCAGGGCTGCAAAACAAGTACCCCCAACAGCAGAGTAACTGAATGAAGCCACAGAGCAAGGAGGTGAACCCTCCAGCCTTGGAGATGTCCCGCTTAGGACAGCCTGGAGAGAATGGGCTCCCCAAAGCAGCTCCTGCAGTATGTGGCGGGTCCGCTGCCGATGGGGACAGGACAGTGGCTGCTCAGTGTCACCCTGGCCAGGGACAGCTCTGCAGGGACCCTGCTCACAGACCCCTGGTCAAACCTGTCGTTTAGTTCATAGCAAATGCCCTTTGGGGAAGAAAAATGAAAAAAAAAAAAAGGAAAAAAAAAAGAGACTGACCCATCTGAGTTCCATCTGTTGGAGTTTATAGCTGTTCTCCTTATAATTGCCAACAGACAATGTGAATTGCAATTAGCTAATTGCTTGCTAACTTTCCATTCTAATAATAGTGATGTTCCAGAGTTATACAAGCTTGGAGGCTGCTGCTGTTGCCTTGCGACTGGCAATAATATATAATGCCGTATTCCCTCGGCATTGCCCTTTGGTCCAAGTTTCATCCCCATGCAAATTGCTCCAGCGTGTACTAATCCCTGACGGGATGGCAAAGACATCAGCAGCGTTTATTTGTGGTTCGTTGCACTGGGGGTGTTCAACACTTGCACGATGATGTGGCACCGGGAAGCTGTGACCCCCGTGCGCCACTTGTCCCCTCCGCACGGCCCAGGCGGCAGGGCTGGGAGGTGCCTCTCAGTGGGGTGGGCAGTGGGACCGAGTGCTCCGCTTCCCTAGAGATCCAGCCCCCCTCTCAATATGTGTTTGGTTTCATTTGGGGTTTTTTTGGGGGGGTTGTTTATTTTTTTTGCTTTCCCCTCACAGGATCAGATGTGGCCCTGGCCCCTGTAGTGACATGTTTTACTACCAGTAGCTTCAATAATGTCAGCGCAGATCTAAACTGGAGCTTTACAGAACACAGTCTGAGCAGCAGGAGCTGTGCGGTGTCACTGCTGCGGCGATACGGGGCTCCCGGCGGGGACAGCCCTGGGGCTGGGGGTGCAGGGAGCTCCCTTCCCCACTGCTGAACTTCCCCGCACCCCTCCCTGGGCTTCCTAATCCCCAGCTCGTTACTGCCCTGCAGATGCGGCTAATTGAGAAGCAAAGTGACAGCCTGATCCAGCGAAGCCGAGGCCAACGCCATGAGCAGCAGCATTCCCTGGCGCGCGAGGAACTCCCGAGCACAGCCCTGCCAGTGAGCTGACATCTCCGCAGCTCGCAGACTAATCTTGTTAAACTCGACCAAAAAGCCTTTTAGAACTGGGGGAGTTGTGTCCAGCAAAAGCTGGTCTGGATTATTCCCCGGGTGCCTCGGGGGCTTTTCCACACCACCGGCTGCCCACGCCTGGGGCTGCAGGACCTGGCGTGATGTGGGAATGGGGGGCTCTGCCCAAACCCCCCATGCCAGGGCTCAGCCCACCTGCAGCCCCCACATCAAGGGCAGCAGGACCTCGTTAGCAGATCCCTCATTAGCAGAGTGGTTCCATTGCTGCCTCACCCAAAGCAATAAAAATCACAGGATTCCTCTTGCATTACAATGGAGCCTCTCATTTGTTTCAAACCAGCGGGGTGATGTTCTCTGCCAGGTAAGCAAGACCTGAGGCTGCCGTGGCTCATCCCTCCCCACGGCTCAGGTGCGTGGGGCAGGAGTGGGTTCGTCTTGCTCAAACGCAGTAGCGGGACACGACAAGCTGAAGGAATTCAGCCAAAGGAACAGCTTTGGTTACTTCTGCTTTGGCTTCCTCTGCGAATGTTTGTTCTCAGCACTGGCTGATGCGTTTCAGGCTGAGGGAACATTAGGAAATGAAAGGGAGAAGGCTGTGACACGCTGCTTGTGGTGCCAAGGAATGGCGGTGACACACGGCAGCTGGCGGGTCCCCGGCACGCACCTCACCCGTGCTGCCGCACGGAGCTCCCTGTGGTGCCCCCAGCTGTCCCAGCACCCACAGCCCCTCGGTCACGGCCTCCCAGCACCAGCTGCAGCTTCTCTGCTCACAACAGAGCTGGGGACGGTCACCTGCTGCTCGACACCTCCCAGGGAGGTGACACTGGCCAGGCCTCGCCAAGGGGACAGCAGGGTCTGCAGCACCTCTGGACACGTCCCCACCGAGAGCAGGAGGGGACGGCAGCAGAGCAGCCTGGGCTGGCACAGCGGGTCCTGGGGCTGTTTCATGTTGCAGGAGCAGCATCGCCATGGAGCACAGTGGCGAGCACACAGCCAGGAGGGTGAGGAGGGACAGACCCTGCACCGGCTCCAGGTGAGCATCCTTCTGCTGAGCGTGCAGCTCCTGCCAGGTGCTCTGGGAAAGGAGCCCGTGAGGTCTGAGCAGCTTGAATTCATCTCCTGACCTCAGGAGAAAAGGTCCCATTGTGCTCACTGCAGAGCTGGGTCTGCGCTCTGGCTGACAAGTGGCTATGGACTGCACACAAAAATGCTCTAAAGCTGACTGCACCAAATGTTTCTTCTCCACCTAACACGGTTGTTTGGGATTCGCTTAGAAACAAAACTGCATCTTGTAGTTTTTAATAAAGCTCTTGGCGAACAGTTCAAACGCTGTTTGGGGAGGAAGCAGGAGAAAGATGTTGAATTTATGGGAGCGGGAGGAGATCATTTGCTTCCTTAGGAATTGGAAAAGATTAATAGTGTGCAAAGGCTCTTGGATTAATTCCTCACATAGCAGAATGGTTGGGAGACTTACTGGCTTGCTGTTCTTCATTCTGCCTTCCCCAGGTGGCCCAGAGAAAAGGCTGAGGGAGCCACCCCACATCGGCCCTGCGAGGCAGGGGCGGCTGTGCTGGGGGACGCGGAGCTCCCGGTCTCACCGAGACTTGTTTTGCTGGGCAGTTAAAGATCTACCGTAAGTGCTGCTCGTGCGGGAAGGTGATGGTGATTGTCCTGTGCTTCCACCAGCTCACAATGAAGCAGCTTTGTCCCACGGCACATGGCTATTCCTGGAGCGCAGGGCACCGATGGCACCAAACCGTTCCACAGCAAGAACCTGAAGCTGGGACGCACTCCTACCGCCTGCGTTTTGCAATCAATGTGTAACGTGACTGCTCAGCATCAGAGACAGAACACACGGGTCACCTGGAGAAGCCACTGACCACACCCCCTGCCTGAAGTGACCATCACCTTCACGAAACCGAAGTTATGCTGCAAATTACATGAGAGGATGGGCAGGGATAAATAATACTGGGAAATGCAATGTTTGCTCAGTCTGAGGATGAATGAGGAACTTGAGCAGAACTGCTAAACATGAAAGTTCCTGCACATCTGGAAAGGATTAGTGAGGAAGGTGCTGGGGACAGGAGTTCAGGCGAGTTCAGGAGACACCTACTGTGGGTTTGTTTCCCCAGGAGGAGGGAACGGGCTGAGGGAAAAGCAGGAAGGGAGGACTGAAGTAAAACCTGCGCAGGACCGGCACATACGGAAGCGCAAAGGGCAGAACCAGCAGCCCCAGAGGGAGCACTGGAACAGAGCTGCACTCCCAGTTAACACCAACGGGAGAAAGCTTGGTTTATTTCTGAGCGGATAAGCTCTCGGGCCCTGCAAAATCCCCAAGGAGTTCTGCTTTGGGCCAGGATGAAAGTCTCAAAGAATCAGCATGGAAACCACAGGGGCTTGTGAAACCCCCGCTTGGTTTATTCAATGACTCACAAAGCTTTTTATCACATTTTTCTGTCTCCAATTCACTTTGCACTTAAATTCAGGTGCCAAATCCTTCGTCGTTTTTCTGACGATGGACCCTTGTAGTAAATTCAGTCTTGAAGTCTGTTTGGAGTCCACGGGCTCAGGCTGAAGCGAAGCTTTTGGGCTTCTTTGGGAAGTCTGGAGTTACCCGCAGCGCGTCCCCATCTCTGCGGCAGAGCTGTGCAGACACCACAGCAGCAGAACCCGACTTCCACCCTACAGGAAAACACAAACTACCCAGATAGAACTCAGATGCTCTCCATAAATGTTTGTGGGCATTCAAATTTAGTAACTGATTTTAGTTTGTGCTTTCCCTGTAAGTGAAAAGTAACTATTTTCAAATTAAGTTAGCAGGAGGTAAAGCTGAAAATCAAAGCATGAGCTTTGTGTTTCCTGAAAATGTGACTTTAACAAGGTAGCTCCAGCTGCTAACTTGGTTTTATTGCATTCCTGAAAGACAGATCTCCATGCAAGAATACTTTTAAGAGCTCTGCTCCAAAAATGAAGGCCCTTGGGTTTA
This sequence comes from Columba livia, assembly GCF_036013475.1. NCBI lineage: Eukaryota > Metazoa > Chordata > Aves > Columbiformes > Columbidae > Columba > Columba livia. Next base: position 2,068,190 of record NC_088627.1, on the reverse strand, counting down.
TTTTTATGGTTATTTTATGTTACCAGTTAGTCTCAGAGCCCTCGGTCCCTGCCCTCGCTGGGGTCTGGCACAGGTGGAGGGGACAGAAACACCTGCCAGGCAGGTGCTGCTGCTGTCACGCGCCTCCTCCTGTGTCCATACTCAGCCACCGTTACTTTTGCTCTTTGTTGTACCACAACAAACCTGAACACGGGACGTGAATTTCTCAGAAAGAATTTGCAGCTGGAAACGAAGCTCTGGAAAAGGGATTGGATGAAATGGCTCATCCTGCTGCGGACAGGAAAATAAATGCCTTATACCGAACTGGTGCTGTGACGCAACCCGCAGCATCAGCGGCGCTGACATGAGTCAGTGACGGGTCATGGCGACACGGAGCCGCTCGGGGATGGAAGCGCTTTGCACGCAGAAGTGTCTGCACTGAGGCTGCTGTGCAGCCGTTTGCTGAACAAGCCGCGTTCCTGGCTGACGTGCCAAACCAGTATCTTCACCGCATCATCTGCTTTATCTTAGCTGAAGCAGCAGCAGCAGGACTCTGTTCCTCCTTCCCTGGGAAGGGGGTGGCCAAGCAAAAGGCTCTGGGCAGCCGCGCCGTGACTCACCGCGCGGTCACGCTCTGGTGCGGATGCTGCAGGGCCAGGGCAGCGGCCGGTGGGCAGCAACACAGAGCACACGGGCTCAGAGAATCCCCTTCAGCAGCAGAGAACCACCCGCCACAGCCACTGAGCTCCCCACCTGTGCCCAGGTCCCTTCCTGCATGAACTGGGGGCAGCACGCACCTCAGCCCCCAGACTGACACCCTGCCCTCAACAAACGCTGGTTCCATCAGCCGTGATGCCAGCAGCTGCACCAGCGCCCAGAGGGTGACGTTATTTCTCTCTGCAGTTATTACTGCACAGAACAGCCCGTGGTTCTGCGCTCGAGCAGTGCCCTCAGCTGGTCACACACTGCCGGGCTCGAGAGCTGCTTCGCTGCAAAAACAGGGAGCACGAGCATGGCTGCTGTCTGTCCATGAACAATTCTTTATTTGGCCTTCCCTAGGAAGGTTCGTTTTCTTACAAAGCATGTTATTTAGAGACAGGCATCCCACTGCTTTCTGGGAACGTGATGTTTTAAGACTGTGATGTAAACGTGCCCTAGTGGAGGTATCAGACTGGTAACACACTGAACCTGCCTGTGTCAGCACTCAAGTGTCCAGGCACCTCCACAATTACCTTTTCAAGCCAAATTTGCTCCTCACTCTTCAACACAGAGGTGAGATGAAAACAAAGGCATTACTCAGAGGCACAAGGTGCAAACTGTTTCCTAGCTCTGATTTGGTATGCTTTATTTATGTGTAAGGACAGTACCTAAATACCTTTCTGACATGGGATCAGCCTGCTGGACCTGATGTCACCGTCACTTATTTGCTGTGCACCTCGGGTTAGTAAGTCTCAACTTTTTTTCAGTATACAAAATATCCATGGCCAGCAACTTCTGAAGCTGAAGACAACTCCTGTCCACCTTCATGGTTTGTTTAGCTCAGCCTCTACTTCAGAAGAGTCCATTTCAACTTGAAAATGACACAGTCCAGGTGTTTGCCACTGAGACCCAGTACCAAACTCATTTTCAGCTTCCAAAAAGCACCAGTAGAGCTTCCTCAGATCTTCCTCATGGTCACCTCAGGATATACCAGCCACTTGCAGACGCTGGTCGGCATCAGCCCCTCTGTCAGGAGTCGGGTGAGCAGCACAGCTCCCGCTGGTTGTCCACGAACAGAGAGACCTTGAGAAGCACATCTGAGTTGGAAGGAGACAAAAAACCAACCCTATTAACTTCGTGCATCTTATCTGTACTACTCACCTACAAAAACCTGCTGGAAGCAGAGCTACCTTGGACAATGTCATCCTTGTAGCGCTCCAAGATCCTCTCCCAGGCCTGCGGGAGAGCTTCCATGTCCGCCGGGCTGTCGCAGCTGATGCGGCGCAGGAGGAGGTCGCTCTCCAGGTACCTTCGTGACCGGTAAGGACGACACAGACAAAACGGCACCGGCCCGCGCTGCCCAGAGCCCGCTCACAGAAGGATACAGGTGCCGGTAGTAGCGCTCCACGTCCTGCAGCCCCTCCAGCGCGTCCGCCAGCGAGGGGCAGCGCGGCCCCCGCCGCAGAGCCGCCGCCAGCCCCAGCTCCGCCGCCCGCTGCTCGTACAGCCGCAGCACCGCGGCCCCGCCGGCCCCGGCGCCGTCCCGCACGGCGCGCAGCTCCGCCCTGCTGGGCGAAGCGGGGCGCTCAGCGGCAGCCCCGCCACCGCGGGGCCTCCCCGCCCGGCCCGCCCCGCGCTCTCACCGCCGGCCGCACAGCTGCTCCAGCAGCGCCTCGGCAGCGCCGCGCTGCTTCCGCCACAGCCGCTCCCGCAGCTCCCCGAAGGCGCCCAGGGGCGAGCCGGCCCACGCCAGCCGCCGCGCCGCCTGCATCTGCGCCGCCAGCCCGGCCAGCGAGCGCAGCAGCGCGGCCCAGCCCGCCAGCGCCGCCCGCCACGCCGCGTCCCGCCGCTCCGCCGCCGCGGCCCACTCCCGGAGCGCCGCCGCCAGCACCGCCGCCATGGCGCCGGCGTGTGACGTCATTGAGCCGCGCCGAGCTCTGATTGGTCGCCCCGTGCAGACCGCTGATTGGCCTATCGGTGGCGGTGCTGAGCCCTGATTGGTCTGTCGGCGGCGACGTTCGGATTTGAACGTGCGGTGGCGGCTCCAGGCCTGTTCCCGGTCCTGTTCCCGTTCCCGTTCCCGGTCCCGGTCCCGCCGCCATGGCTCCCCCACGGAAGAAGGCCGAAGCGGGTGCGCGGCGCAGGAAGCTGGCGGCGTTCCTGAAGGATTTCGACCGCGAGGGTAGGCGGGGGGACGTGGGGGGAAGAACAAGGCAAACCGGGGGTCGGGGCCGGGGGATCGGCGCCGGTTTCGGGCTGAGCCCTGGGCTGAGCCTCGTGTGTCCCGCAGTGCAGAGTCGGCTCGAGCGGCTGCGCGCCAAGGGGGAGCGGCTGGTCAAGGAGGTGGAGGACATGTACGACATGGCGATCCTGAGGCTGCCCGTGCAGATTCGCGAGATGAACTGGATCGAGTACTTCGGTACGGGCCGGGGGGGCGCCGGGCTGGGCCGGGGGGCACCGGGCTGGCGAGGGCACCGCTGCCCTCCGGTAACGAGAAACAAAACTAAGGGGACAGCCGGGATCTCTGTCCAGAGGCCCCGCGGCTGTTCCAGCGCCGCTCCCTGTGGGAAGCTGCTCGGTCGCTACCGGTGAAACCGGTTTGTGCCGCTGTTTTGCCCCCAGGTCGTGACGTATTAAAGTGCGTCTAGTGTGCTGTGTGGACTGACCTACATATGTATTGTTTTTAACCAAATATTTTCTTTTTAGCTAAAGGAGGAAGCGAGAAGGTGTTGGAAGAGGCCGCAACGGTACGTACCCAGCCCAAAGATTCAGCTTTTTGAGGACGTTACACACCGCTGCAGGAGCGTTGCAAGAGCAGAGGTCACATCAGCGCTCCTGCAAATGCTGTTTTGAGACTTCCCAGTAAGAGGTGTCTCTGGTACCAGCAGAGGATTCGTGTCTGGAACAACTGAAAGGTCCCATTTGAGCAGAGCAGAAAACACAGGGGTATTCTTGCAGGGAAATAATTAGGGGTTTGCTTTACAGTGTGAACTTATCGGAAGTTTACGATACTGATATTCCTAATGGTGTTTTAATGGTTTCTAATTTCAGGCAGACTTGGAAATAACAGAAATAAACAAGCTGGCAGCAGGAGTTATCCAGACTCCTTTAAAAGTCATCCAGAAAGGTCAGTTTGTCTTAAGCATTGCAATGAGTTCAGTGAGATGAAAGTTTGTTGTAGTTTACATACTGTGAATAATTTGGTTCTTACTTATATCCCTCAATCTATTTAAAGACAGAAAAATACTTCAACTTTTATTGTTACTATCTGCAGTAGCTCTACTCAATTTTATTAAAACACTCAAAATAATTCAAGATAGTGGTTCATCAACCATTGATAACACCTTCTCTTTCTAGTGCAAAAATGTAATCAGGACATTGAAGCTATTGAAGAAGAAGCAGAAGCTCCTTTGCTTCCTCTAGCAAAGAAAGCAAAACATGACACCCAGTGTCCAGGAGACTTGGATGCTGAAAACATTAACCCAAGAGCTGCAAAGGTAAAGAACCACAACTTGTGGTGCCTTTATTTCCCAGATGTAAACGCTTTCCCGATCTGTTGCCCCTGTGATAGATGTTCAGAAGGGACTTGAACACAGATGTCACTTCCTGACGCTTCTAGTGATAGAGGGTGGTCACAGAAGCTTGTATGGGGTTTGGTTTTGGACTCTTGTGCCAAGAAAAGGAGTTTATTATGTAGAAGTGTCTGTTTGTTGTGGCCTCAGCTGTCACACAAGGGTGAAGCCACTGATTTGGTGTTTCAGGTCAAGGCGTCCACCAAAAAAGCACCAGCGTCCAGGAGCAGAAGGGCTCCTTCGGCCAGAGTGAAGCGCGTCAGTAACAGGTAATAGGGGTTATCTTTTAACCTGAATTTCAGAAATGGAGAATAAGCATATAGTGCTAACATAACTTGTAAATGGAAGGGAGTAGAGTTTAGCTGGTTGATGTAGTTGTGCCATGCTACAGGAAAAAATCCATGATCTGGCAGTGAGTGAAGGACGGGCAACCTCCTCTCCTGTGCTGACCAGCCATCCCGAGCTATGGGGTTTGCCTTTTTCAGCTAGAGCCTCTGCTTTGCTGGGGCGATAACCTCCTTCAAGTCTTTGATAAGCTAGTGCTTGTACATTGGTTAAATGTGGTCTGGTGAGCAGTCAGCAATAGGACAAGGGGGCATGGGCTTAAACTCTACCAGGGGAAATTTAGGCTGGAGATGAGAAAGCAATTCTTTGCAGAGAGAGTGGTCAGGCATTGGAATGGCTGCCCAGGGAGGTGCTGGACTCACCGTCCCTAGAGGTTTTTAAACTGAGATTGGACATGGCACTTAGTGCCATGATCTAGTAAACGGACTAGAGTTGGACCAAGGGTTGGACTTGATGATCTCTGAGGTCTTTTCCAACCCAGTCGATTCTGTGATTCTGTGTGATTCTGTGATGTTTGTTTATTGTCCCCTAACAGATCAAGCAAAAGCAACTTTATCACCCCAGCTACCCGTAATACAATTGATCTCTGTGCTCGGGGAGGCACCTCCATGATAACACCCAGATTTGATTCCAGGTTTGTGTCTATTGTTTCTCTGTTAATCTCTTATCCAGGGGAGCGTCTTGCCCTTTGCTTTATGTACCTGTCGTCTATGGGCACATAATCCTTAGTGGCTCTTTAATGAAAGATTTGTAGTCAAAGTGCTTTGAGCAATTGCAGTGAAATTACTTACCTATAACTTTTGGTTTCAGAGTCTTCAAGACGCCGGGTTTGCGCACGCCAGCAGTAAACGAGCGTGTCTACACCATCTCTGCCAACGGCAGCCCCCTCGCTGACAGCAGCGACATCTGCATCAAGGTCCCTTTAGGAGGAGGGCAGGTGAGGCAGCAGCTTTAACCTGTAAAATCTGTGCTGAAGGGTCAGCTTGTCGCTTCCTGGGGGCCCTGCCCGGTTTCAGGTCATCCCCTCGTCTCTTTGGTTGTGCCAGTTTATCAAGGGATTGAGATGGACTAAAAAGAACCTGGAGAGATTTTGAGTCAGAGGCAGGAGCTGCTCAAACTGGTCCAAGCAGAATGTAGAACAATGTTTTGCTGGGCACTCGAGTGACGTTCACAGTCGCTGCTGCTGGCAGTAACGTGTTAATGTGCTGCGAGGAAGGCAGGAGATAAGCTTTTGGTCAAGCTGAATGTCGTTCTCTGCCCATACGAGGTCTCCTAATCTGCCTGGGTTTGATTTCTCTTTTATTTTTCTAGGTTTGTGTGTTTTGTTTGTTTGGTTCATTTCGTGTTTTGGTTTTGTTGCAGGGTTTTTTTTTTCAGCTTCAGGCTACTACAGCTCACAAAACAGAAAACCTAATATTTGCTTGCCTTTTTGCTTCTTTACAGAGCATTTGTTTAACAGCAAATGATTTGACCAAAAAGAATCTTCTTCATCTGGATCCAGAGGCCCAAGGGATTATGAAGAAACTCTCGGTAAGTCTGTGGTTTGGTCAGCCCTGACCTGCAGTTGTCGGGCACTGTAGTCACTGTCATTAGTCACTGGACTGTGGAGCTGTAGTAGAAACTCCTTCCGTCCTTCTCCTTGTCCTGTATTTTGGCTCATGTCACTGGCCAAGAAGCGGCATGACCTGAAAAGGGCAGGAGGGGGAGCAGCTTCACATCACATCCAGCTTAATACAAACTGGATGAACCACGCGCTTCTTGAAAAAGAACTATTGTCAACATTTTGAAAAACCAAATCAAAACTGAAAGTGTTTTCTACTTCAGGCAGGAGTTGTAAGTGGTTGTGGGCTATCAAAGTGTCTCTGAATGCTGACTCATTTCTCTTTCTTTCTAGGTTCGCCTCGCACAAGCTTGCAGTGGTACAAAAACCCAGAGATGAAACCACCGAATGTTGAGGTGCCTCTGTAAATACGCAACATTACATTTAGGGCTGCCACTCTTAGTTCTTGTTCTAATTCATACTGAACTTATGCTATTTTTTTTTTTCTAGTAAGTAAAATTTTCTAAGCACTTCATAGAATCGACCACTTTTGCAGCTGGTTCCATGAGAGAAAGTGGTTTTCCTGGTTATAATTTCAGTTGTGATGAGGGCTGGTTTGATAAAAGATTGCTGAGTACTGACTTTTTAAGGTTAGAACCCCTGACCTGAACCAGAGCTCTTTCCAAAAGTGTTTCCCTTGGGACAGAACAAGCTGCAGGAGAGCGGGGGGTGTGTGCAGGGGGCAAGTAACAGGGCATGTCTGTGTGTCACTAGGGCATGTCTGTGTGTCACGAGGTGTTTGTAGCTGGAGAACCAGAGTCCTGGGCACAGCCTGACGATGCTGCTTAAGCTTCTGAAATCTGCAGGCTCTGCTGCCAACGTCCCCGAGAGAGCACCTTGAACCATGGCCACTGTGATTGTCATTAAGAGAAAATCCACTCCTGCAGCCCAATGCTGTAACGGTGGCTGTTGTCTGCTGTTCTGCTGGTGCCACGCAGCCCAGCAGCAACGGGCTGAGAGCAGCTTTCCAGGGAAAAATCAATATTTACTAGTTATGGGTCAATCTTCTTTATGAAGTACAAACCCTGCTGATTTTGCACAGTTCAGGGCTCCACTGTGCCACGTTTCATCCACAAATTGAAGTAATTCATTTGCTGGAAATATGGGTAAGATCTGGGGGGCTGCTGGGAGATGGGGGGTGTTGGGACCTGTGTGCAGCCCCCTGGCCGAGGGGGTGGGGTGGGAGGGGGCACAGGGGTCTCTGCTCCAGACCCAAAGCTGATTCCGCCCACGGGTGATCTTGTGCTGGGAGCCTGGGGAGCTGCATCCCCACTGCAGCGTGAGCAGCACCCAGTGTCCTTGGGAACACAGAAAACAGCAATAACCTTACAGAGAGGTTTCTTGCAGACCTGGGATTTTTCCACAGTAACATCGCCCTGGCCTCGCTGTGCCCACGGGGGCTCTTGGGCAGGAAAAGTCAGCCCGACCTGCCAGCTGTGAATGAGCTACAGGTTCTTTTTCCCATCTAATATCTAGCTAACCTAGAAGTCAGAAGGCAAAGGGAGGGAACGTGGGAGACAAAGCTTGATGCTAATAGCCTGAGTTAATTGCCGATTGTTTGGAGCCTGTGGCTCACTCTGCCTGATAGCATCTCCCTCCTCAGCCACCTTCTCCATCTGGCACCGGCCATCTGGTCCCCGCAACAGGCGCCTCAGCGAAGCTTTGCTGGGGAAGCTTCTTGCTGTAGAGCTGGAGCTGCGGGATCAAAGGGAATCGGTCACGTTAAAGTGAATCGTGAAGCCGCTTTGGAAAGCGCAGGGCTGTGCAGAACAGCTCAGCTTTGTGCAGAGCCCACACATTTTACGATGCCGTAAACCTCCCGGCACGTGGGGAGGAGTGTAAATCCCCCCCGACAGGGGCATGGCACGGAACGAGATGACCTGGCACGGGGACCGGGCACCGTGTCCTTGCTCTCGCATCGCTACTGAGATTTATTTTTTGCCACGTAGACAACTCCACGCTGCCGGGACGCGATAGATGTTGCAGCTCTTCTGTCGCTGCAGCTCTCATTGTAATGCAACTTGCTGAGCAGCTCAGACTTCAGTGATTTTCCTCTTTGTCACCTGTCTCCCCATCATGTCACCTTCTCTCCTTCCTCTTGGCTCTGGCCCAAATGGGCATCGCAGCTCCTCCTCTGCCCTGATGTTTGGGTCTCTGCTTACAAAGAGGTTTCTTGCAGATGTGGGATTTGCCAGAGTAGAGTCCCCTCAGGGACACGGGTGACAAATCGCCGGTACGGTTGGTGTGGGGAACATGCATGGGCAGTAATGGAGTTATAATGAATTAAGTGCTGTTCAAATTGATGCAGGGCTACTGTAATGAATGTGTGCATGTTGCGAGCATTGGGACAGAGGTGTGATGAATATTGCCTATCAGCTGTGATAAAAGCCTATCATCCCAATACATATTTTCAAAAACTAATTTAAGGCTGGAAGAGATGATTAAAAATGAGGGGAGGAAATTGTCTGGGTTATATTTAGAGTCCCTTGCTAGGTAAGATGAATTCCAGAAGCCCACATACTGCCTGTGGGGTGAGAAGGATAGATGGGGATGTTGTGGTAGCTGGTGAGCTGCTGGGGACAAGCAGCCGCAGCACCGCGAGCCAGCTGTGCCCCAGCATCTGGAAATCTCAGTTCTGATCTCAACTCTTCCCTCGGTCCTTTATTTAATCTCCCTGTGCTGCTCAGGATGACAAGATCATTAGAAAGCCGCTTCCCGGTGCAGAGCTCTTCCTCCCGAGTGCAGTGTAACCGCGCGGCCGATGCCTGCAAGACAAGAGATTTAATTGTGTTCTGCCAGCATCCAGGGGATGTCAGGACTCAAATTTAAAGCCAGGCTGGCTGGGGGTGGGAGATGCACCTCCATTACTCACCCAGCCCAAATGAGGTTTCGCTTTTATTATCTCCCGAAATAGCCGGTACCTGGGAGGTGCTGATTGAAGCCATTTGAAAACATGACAACATCCTCAGGACAATAGGTGTCTAATCTAATGAAGCCAGAATGCATTAGCTAAGAGCTGTGTAAAGCGAAGAAAATGCAATTAAAGCATTCCTGAGGACAGATGTCAACCTACGTAGGGGACACTGATATGAAGACGTTGGCAGAAGTCTAATGAAAATAAATGATCTGTTTGAAACATTCCTCAAATCAATAACGGAGTCCAAGCCAGCGGCTGCCACCTCGCTCGTCACTCACCTGCGGTTTGTCACGTCCCAGCAGAGACTGGGACAGGCTGGGGACAAAGTGGGGATGGGGGACATGCTCCTTTTCCTTGATTGCTCAAAGCAGATCATGTTTTGCTCCCCTTCTCTCACGTTCTTCTACGTTGGAGCTACATTAAGGATCTGTGTTTCTGTTGTACAGTTAACAGAGACACCTTCTCTCTTTAGACTCTTATAAATAGTAATTAAAACCACCCACTTTTGTAAATTGCTGGCAAAAGTACCTTGCATCAAATCACAGCTCTTTGGCAAGGGTTTAAATTGGCAGTGACAAGTATATTTCTAGAATAAAGTTTTATTTTGGGAAGTTTGCTTCATTACGCCACATCACATTTTGCTGCCGTGTGATGCGATACCTGACACATCGCGTTTCCCCACAAGTCAAAGCAGAGATTTATCTCTTCATCTGCTGCTCTGCTGTGCGCTGAGAGACAGCGGCGGGTTGTTGGAACACAACAAAATCAAGGCAGGGAAGGGGCTGTGCGGGATGTGGCCACACGGCACAGCCTGTGCCAAGGCGGCGGCTCCGGCACCGATCCCACCCGTGGGCTCCATCCTGTTCCTCGGCTTTTTTATGTGCCATTTCAGCTGCGGCTGCTGCCCAGGACAGCACCCCCTGCACGGAGCGATAACGGCTTCTCTTTGTCTGATGCTGAAGGTGCTCGGCAGCCTCAGCAAGATAAAAAGGCCAAAGACATTTATAATTGTGTAATTAAACGGCTCCTGTGTCTCCCAGGCATGTCACTGCTGGGCAGATGGCTCCGTTGTCAGTGCAAAGGCAGTCAAGGTGACCGGGGGCACCCAGCCCTGCGCCAGGGCCACCCAAACCAGGATGTGCCGCAAACCCCAGCACTTGTTCCAGTGCGGGTGCCCTGGGTCGGTCCCTGCTCCCCGCTGCTCCCACCGGACCAGCCTGGGACTGTCACCTCTGTCCCCGCGGGGCCACCAGCGGCACAGCGGACGGTGGCAGCAATGGGGACAGCAGGAGCAGGTCCCCGCGGCCTCATCCCTGCAGCCTCCGCTTGGCTGGGACTCACCATCCACTATTCATAACTCCAGAGCTCTAATTATTTCTTTATAGTGCCAATATAGCCCTGGCCGAGCTCCTCGCAAAGACCAGCTGAATTAATTGATCGACAGACGGCAAATAGACTTCACCCATTTAAGCGCCCATTCAGTTCCTTTTTCCTAGCAGCTGTCACTGTTCCCAGCACAGCGAAACGAGGCTTTTGCTCGTGTCCTTTGGCATTAAGCAGCCTAAGGAAAAGAGAAGAAACACGAACCAGTGAAAGAGTCTCATCGAATTATTTCTAAATATTTTAGAAATTCACGTGCTGGCCATACACTGCTTTCATCTACTGAATTACACAACTAATTACATGCCTTGAGCACAGTAACTGCGTGTTTTCCCGCTGCCCAGCAGCATCCACATACATCAGACCGACAATCCCAGTCGTATCGACACCTCCACGCTGTGAGCACGTCCAAGGTACCGAGTCCCCTGGGTGATGGATGGTCCCTGCCCACCCGAACAGCACCTGCCCCTACACGCCAACCGCGGACCTTCCCGTCCCCAAAACAAACACGTGAGGGGTTTTTCCTCTAACAAAGTGTCAATAGCAAGAAACCACCATCCTGAGTTCCACAGTTGCTGCCACCTCTGCCGCAGGACCAGACTCTCCTCATGCTATTTAATAAAAGAACGTGCCACCAAAACTGTTCCTCACCTGACACCTGCTGCCCTTGCTCAAGCGCTACTGCTCCTCAGAACCCCTTAAATGACCCACACAGACAAGCCAGGCCAGAATTAGTGCTTGGTTTTACTTAGGTATTTAGATATCTCATTATTGCAGCCTTCAAACATAGTTCAATAAATACAAAATTAACAAAAATGACAATAAATCTTTGTTACCATTTATTATTATTAACTATTCCAAACCAACTGTGATTCCCTGGAGATGTCTGACTATGGCTCAAACATGAAATGCACACAGTGTCCCTTATGATAATATATTACATTTGATTCAATCTTAGAAAAATATATATTGACTTCTCAGTTAAGTATTTACAGTATATAACACATAGTTAATGAATATCAAAAAGCATGTGGAGATGAACCAACTTGATTCCAGGTCTGCTTCCCGCTGGGAGTGTTGCGGGACACGATAACACAAGCAAATGGCCCAGGAGCAGGAAGATGGGGAGAGGATCCAGAATCGAGTTGGTTCAACTCCCTGCCTAGAGAACCATAATGTACTTTATAGATAAAATGTAAACATAAAGAGCATCCAAAGTGCACTTGATCCTTGGGATCTGGCTTTTCTACCAAATGAAGGTTTCAGTTCACCGTTATTATTATTCTGGGTGTGAAACAGCAGGATGGCGCGTGACCAACCAGACCAGGCAGGGGCCAAACTTAAAGATAAATTATTTCCATTAAAAAACTAAGCAAGTGGCATTGGGACCAGCTGGGCCAGCGCAGCCACCAGCACCGCGGCTGGACCGCTCTGCTTGGCCAGAAGCGGCGGTGCCGGGCTGGTGACAGCCGCCCTGGGGCTCCTCGTGCCACCGTCACTCCGAGCCTGGTCCCCACAGAGCAGCTGACGGGAGGATCTGACTCCAGCAGATCTCCAGCCGCACTGTGAGCATCTCCCGCCGCATCCATTCCCTGTGTAAATCTTTGCCTTTCATTATTAATAATTCACTCGCGATACTTACAGATGATAATAAAAGGCCTACAAAACTCCGCACAAGGCTCCAAAGACCCATTTAATTAACTAACTTCAAGGAAACTCGTATCATTAAGCAGATGCTATTTATGTCTTCCATCAGGGATCAGGCCTGCAGTGGCGGGAGCTGCCACGGCACGACGGGCAGTACCGCGCTGCCGCCTGCTACCAAACAACGTGCTGCTGTACCTGGCCTGCACCGCTGATTTTGGGGAGACCAACAGCCCGTTCTGCCCAACGCAGCGTCTGCCGGGGCCGTGTGGTCCCTTCGGTGCAGCCGCCTCGGGCGCCCAGACCCGGGTGCTCCCATCTGCGGGTGCCGGGGGGTGCGCTGGCACCGCATCCCTCAAGCACAGACCTCTGCCAGCCCTTAACCTGCGGGGCAAAAGTGCCGCCCTGGCACGGCAGAGCAGGGCAGCCCAGCGGCCTTTCCCTTGGAAATGTTCAGCACCATTTGCTCCGCACTTTAGAGGAGAATATTTGAATTTGTTCACCGAGTGCGGTGTCAAGACTCAGTGAAGGAACTCTCGGAGCGGAAGGGACACAGCTGGGAAAGTTTCCTTTCAGCACAGCAGATGGGGAAAGTCACCTTCCAGGAGCTGAGTGCTGGGTGTGAGCTGCGCTCCAGTCTCTAAAAATAAAAGCAATAAAAGCTCCTTGTGGGGTTGCTAGAACATGTCAGCTTGTATAAAAAACACCTATGGATTTCACCAGACAGATGCTGGATACAAAAACGCTGTCAGCTCTGGATTAAGACAGTGCACAAATGTCCATCCACCCTGTTAACCTAATTACCATACAAAATGGCATCATTACAGTTTAACTCATCCTACAAAACAGTGCAAGGGAGAGCCACGGCCACCCGGGAATCCTCGGCTTCCCGGCATAGGGTCGGGCAGCCCTGCTCTCTTGCCATGTGGAACGACTTGTTTGGCAGCAGCCCAGTGATTCCTACATCGCACCCGAAACCGCGAGGTTTCAGGGATCTGGTGCGCTGTGGGGCTGTGTCCTCCCCGGGGGCGCCGGGCCCGCGCTCTGCTCACACCTGCACGCCTCGGCCGTGCATCCGGATCACCTGCGCCCGGAGGGTCTGGATCCCGCTCAGGATGGTCTTCTGGTGCTCCGGCAGCGTGATCCCCAGGCTGATGACATCTCTGCAAAACGAGCCCCATATCAGCCCCAAAAACAAGCCCTAATGGTGAAGTGCCCCGACACCAACTCCTCCCGGGCAAGGGCAGCGCAGGTTTCAGACTAATGGAAACTGTGGACCTGCCAGAGTGAGACCCCCAACCTGCCCCCCCAGCCAAAGCAACACGGACCCTGACCGGGAGTCAGGAACGTGCCGCACAGCAGATGTGAGAGGGCTCCTGGCCCTGCCGCCCGGGCTGCCCGCACAACAGGTTATCAGTGAATTGCACCAGGTTTGACTCGGCTTTCTGGAAGGGACGGTCAACGCTGCTCCTGTCAGAAACTGCAGGTTTAAATCTCAGCTTCAGTAACCAGCAACCGAGACGCACCACACATGCAGCCCAACCTGTGCCAGCGAGCTCTTACAGACACGTTTTGGAAGATCTGTCTTGTTTAGTGACACCTGATTGTAACTGCAACGCAGAGCTCGCTCATGCTGCGCCCAACAACACAAGGTTATTGCCAGGAAAGCAGTTCACTTACTGGGCTGTCATCCTGGCCACCGATTCCAGGTAGCAGTAGCCCGCAGCGGTGAAGTTGTCTTTGTACCTGCCCATTTCTATCGCCTCCAGCCACTCACCCACAGAGCTGAAAGACGGGAAAGCCGAGAAGGTGCGCTGGGTGAGGGGGATGGCCGTGCCGCGGGACCTGCCGACAGAGCGGGACGGTGAGCGGGGAGCAGGACACGGCGCGGCCGAGCAGGGAACGGCAGAACGGGCAAAGCCAGAGGTGTCACCTGGGGCAGGTGGAGCTGGGGCACTGCGGGGACTCCAGGCTCTGCAGCATCTTGGTCAGGATGTTGTGGATGTGCGAGAACTTGGGTCTCTGGCTGCGGTCCTTCTGCCAGCAGTCGAGCATCAGCTGGTGCAGGGGCGGCTGGCAGTTTGCGGGGGCGGGCAGGCGGAACCCGTCCTCCACGGCCTTCAGCACCTGCGGTGGCACAGGAGGGCAGGGGATGGGTCAGGCGCTGCCATGCAGATCATAGGCAAACGCCTGGGACAAACCTCCCTCCCCACAGCTCGCCCAGGGAGCAGCAGCAGCTCCTTGCCCCACACCATTAGCAATGGCAATGTCACCGGCTCCCCCACAACCGCCAGGACTCACATCCTGGTTGGACATGTCCCAGTAGGGCCTCTCTCCGTAGGACATGACTTCCCACATGACGATGCCAAAGCTCCAGACGTCGCTGGCCGGGCTGAAGTGGTGATACCGGATGGCTTCGGGGGCCGACCACAGCACCAGACTCTTCCCCCGCTGCAGGGCAGAGGGGAGATGACCCATTCGCACACACGATTCCTGGACGGCTGTTCCTCGGGCCCTCCCCGGCACCGCAGGGTGGACACCGAGCAAGCCCATGTGCCACATGCAGGGTTACTACCAAGAAAACTTCTGCCTGAATCTGTTTTAAAATGGCTGTGCAACCCTATGCTACATGGGAGTGAGAGTCCTGAAATATTAATGGGAGAGGAGAATGTCTCTGGGAAGAGCTGATGGCATTTTATACATTAATATTTAATAAAACCATTTCAGAGCTGTGCAAACACACAGTCCCTCCACCCAGGCTTGCTCTCCTGTAATTAGCAATCCCCATCTCAGCATCTGCAGAGCCCTCTGGATGCACTGGGGGAAGCAGGTGAGAGACACCGCAGCTGATTGCAATTAACAGCGGGGCGACCTTGACCCCGAAGCCACAGCCCCACCCCGTGGCCATGGGAGAAGCCGGGGCTCCTGCCATTCTGTCAGCATTTTGCTTTCAGAGAATGTTGATGGTAGAATCGGGAAAGGCAGCTTACCATGGTGGAGAAGATGGTCTCCATCTTATCTTCTTGTGGCTGCCTGAAACCCGTTATTTTGCAAGCCAGGCTGCTGTTCACAAGGACTTTGTGGGCAGCGAGGCTTTTATGTATGTACCCCATCTCTGCCAGGTACTTCATGCCAGAGGCAATGCCCTGCAGCATGCACAGGAGCTGGGCGGCCGTGAACTGTCCCTCGTGTTTCTGTAAAAAAAGAGGAGAAGCCAAAGGTGAGTGATGCCCAGGCCAGCGGCAGCGCCCAGCAGACCAGCCCAGCGCTCACCCTGAGGAAGGAGTCCAGCACGCCGTTCCCCATGTACTCCATCACGATCATCATGGTGCTCCCTGCACAGACAGACCAGGACCCCGCGTCAGCCCTGCAGCTGCTTGGGCAGTTCTGATGCCGCAGCCGTCAGAAAGCGGGTGCTGAGCCCAGCACGGTCAGCCCGCACTGCCTGGCTACCATGGACACACTGACTTTATCCCAGGCCATTTGCAATGAGCTGTGGGTCCGAGGCTTCCCTGTGTTCCAGCTGTGATCCCCAGGATCCCAATATCAGCTGCTCCCTTTATCAGAACACTGAGCCACACACGGGACTACCCAGCAAAAGCAACAGCAATCAGCTCAGCCCAGGACTCAGGACGTAGATACTTCCCCACCCAATAAAAAAGCTAATTAAAATCAGCACACGTGCTCGTGTTTCTTTGGATTTACATGGATATCCATTTAACTACAGCATCTGCAGACTAGTTCAGCGCACCCACTCCCACGAGAGCCAGGAGCCAGCAGAGTCATCTGTTTTACTGACAGAACCTCACTTCAATTTGCTTTTATTAAGAGTGCAGTTTTGCTGCTAAGCCAGTGCTACTACCTGGATTTGTTAATCTCGCCATAGGCATTTTATTAATCATCAGAATGCTAAAACAGCTAATGCATAAGGAAATGCCTGATTTCCAGAGAGCAGCAGTATTGCATCTCCAGCACTGGGTCATCACCCAAAGCAATGGCTTAAGCACATCGCCCGCCCAAGAGCCTCAGGCTGCCCGTGTTGCACCACCCAGGACCCCTTGTGGTGACATCCCCTCACCTCTGGTGACATCCCCTCACCTCTGGTGATGACGCCCTCCAAGCGCAGGACGTTGGTGTGGTCAAACTGGCCCATGGTGGAGGCCTCAGCCAGGAAGCAGCGCTGCTGCGCCGGGGAGCAGCCGGCGCGCAGGGTCTGGATGGCCACCGGCAGCTCCCGCTTGCTGGGCAGCTTCAGGCAGCCCCGGCAGATCTCTCCGAACTCCCCTGCGCAGCAGAGACGCGGGTTAAACAGCCGCCACGCCATGGCGGGACGTCCCGCGCGGCCCGGCCCCCGCGCCATGGCGGTCACACGGCTCCTCGTGTGCGGGCACCGACCCCGCTGCCATTTCCAGCCCAGCTACATGCTGGCCGACCTCCGCTTCCTCACGGCATTCAGCACCATGGTGGAGGGACGACGTTTTACTGAGCTGCTGCAAAGCACTATAAGGACAGGTTATGCATATATGTATATATATATACACCTGCTATAAAGCAAAGGGCAGCCAGCCTCTTCTAGGAAGTCACCTTCCCTTGAGGGGATATTTTCTTTGCTTTGGGACCATCTCTGTAGCACAAGTGATGTGTCTGGCTGAGTAGACAAGCAAGACTTTCCCATTGTTAATCAGAGGATTTGCCAATGCACAAACTCAGAAATGCAGGCATCCCTGCACGGCCGTGAGTTCCCCCCGCAGAGTCTGTTGTACCAGCTTCCCCCACCTGTGCTGCACGCACAGCCCTTCGAACAAGTTTAGAATGGGATGCTAAAAACGTGTGAAAATGCAATGGAATTTCTTCTTCCTACCCCTGTAAGCCATCCTCTCCACGCTCTGCTCAAGTGCATATTGTGCTTTTGCCCATGAAAAGAAGATTAACCCTCAGGCAGCGAGTTCCTGCTCCCTGGACCGTCCCCATTCCGCCTCCCAGCCCCGCACACGGGATTCCTGCAGCCGGAGGCACAGCCACGCTCTTGACAACAGGAGCTACCAAATTCATAGCATAAAAGGCCAATATTGGCTTTACAGCAAAAAACGTGTAGCTATGAAAAGCTTTATCGATTTGAAAGCCAGGTACTTGTCAGGTCAGCAGTGAGACAAATGCACTCCTAAATTCCTTATATTTAAATGTCTTCCTGACTAATCTCTTTCTTGACTTTTCAAACATCGTTTTGCTTCTGAAAGGTATGTGGGATTAGTCTCGCTGCTCCACTCAGCAGCTACAGAGACAACCTCCTCTTCCCCTCCATGTCCTCTTCCCTTCCACTCTGTCCTTTAAGCTGGTGGCCAAGCCCTTTCCTCCCTTCCTCCACCTCTTCCTTTTCTGCGGCTGAATTTATCTTTAGGAAAAGGAACGACAAAGAATAATTGTGTTTCCCATGATCTGGCACACATTTGTGATTAAGGCTCTAGGGCCCGGGGAGGGGATTTTAATTTGCTTTTAAGTTTTAGGCAGTGAAGTTGATGAAAATCAATAAATCATTAAGTTCACATATTTATAGTTTTCATGCTGCTGTCAAACTGCCCAGATGCAGATAATTGCTGATGCTTTCTGGTCCACACCTCACGTGGCTGGCTGTACCGAGTGCCGCAGGGAAACACCCGGGAATGTGAAATGAGGCTCCCGAACAAAACACTCACCAGCACGCTCCCATCTCCCCAGGGCCAGCACATACCCCTGAGACCAGAGTCAGGGCCTGCGGCGCTGCCGGTGCCACAGGACAAGGAGCTGCCTCGGGGGACACTGGCAAGTTGGGCAGAGCTTGCATGCAATGACCACCGACCCACGGCATGGCCACCGACCCACGGCACGGCCACCGACCCGCAGGGGAAGAACTTGCCTGTCCCGATGATCCTCTCGATTTTAACACTGGCATTATCCAGCTCTTTAGCAAAGAGATGCACAGCCTGCACGGGGTCTTCGCAAGTGTCAGGGTCGATGTACGTCCTCCTGGTTGGTATTTTAACTGCAAGAAAGGAGGAGACACCTAAAGGGCGTGGGAAAGGCTGGGCAGAGTCCTGCCCGCTTGTCCTGGGAAGTGCTCTTGTGCTTCATCCAGCTCCAGCTTGGCTGGCAGGACTAACATGCCACCTTTTTATAAACAAAGCAAAAGCCTCAGCTTTAAGGCTGCTGGGAAACATCCTGTGGGATTAAATGAACCTAATGGCTCTGCTCCACTGCCACAACCCCCAGGTTCAAGGAGAGCAGCTCCTTCACCTTGCGCAGCTCCCGCCTGCACTGAGCCTGTTTGACACCCATGCTAATCCTCCAGTATTCAAATCATCTCCATTCCCAAGACTTCTAGGGGAGATAACTATAATAACGAACAACAGCCATGTTCCAGGTCTCCTTGATTCACAGCATGGGCAGCAAAATACCTCCCACCGGCAGCGACCATCTGGTGCCTGGCGAGCAGTGCTGCCCAGAGCACGGCCAGAACCGCGCAGGATGCGGCCGACGCGCTGCCCGGAGCTGCACGGCTCCCATGGAAAACACTGCCTGCGTGCTGGGGCTTCCTCAGCACCCCAAATCACAGCAAACAGCCAGAACAACAGCCAAAGCACACCAGCTCTGCCGCTCGCTGGGCCCTGCCAGGAAGGGTCACGCCACGTGAGGACTCCCCTGCCACCTCGGCTCCATTCCTTCACCGAGACCGGGCAGCTGCCACGCTCCCCTCGCCATGGAAAACCTTCGGCAAGCTCCCAAGGGCAGCTCGGCAGTGCCAGGCCCTCCAAAGCCATGGGCACGCAGGCTCTGCTGCTTCTGAAATGCTCTGGGGAGCAGAACAGCGTGTGTGTGCTTCACGGGCATGTGCCAGGAATCAAATAAACCCATCAATCCTGACATCCGAGTTTCCTTTGACAACTGTTGTCTGTAAAATTACTGCTGCTCGATAATAAAGAGTAGCCCCAGAAAACAAAGCTGTATTCTCATGTAGCCACTTGTGAAAAGCGGACGGAATAATTCATCTTCCCCTTGGAATGCCAAAAGCATCCCCCTTTCCTTCGGCACGGTGGTGACCTGAGCACGGGAAGGATGGACACCGGCTTATGAAGCTGTCAAGCCTGCTGTCCCCAGAGACCTCGCTGTGCTGAGCCCTGCGCTGGGATAACGCGGGATGACAACACTTCAAAGGCGAGGACTCAGGGCTGCTTTGTCAGGAGCTGGTTATTCATAGCAACAAACGCAGGCGTCCCCACGCAGTCGCACCGGCTGGGCTTCACTTACAGTGGAAGTACAGCTCCTCATCGCCGTCCTGGCTGGCTTTGCTGTACCCACACTGTCTGCAGGAAGGAAGGTGAACACGTTATCTGGGCAGCAGCTCCTGCCTCACGCCGCAGCGCTCAGCGCCAGAGTCCAGCCCCACAGCACGAGGAGCCACAGGCTGCTCAACCCAGCGCCCGCACCGAGCACCAGCGCTGCCCACAGCCCCTGAGGGCTTCACTGCCACCCCCCTCTACCCCAAACCTCAGCCTGCACCCCAGCTCTGCTCACCTCCTCCAGACCATGACGCCGATGACCATGGACACCAGCACCGTCAGCCCCGCAATGGCCACCACTGTGATGGTGAGGACAGGGTTCTGCTCGCTGGAGGCCACCGTCACTGCGGGAGGGAAGTGGAGCTGGTCACCGTGTCCCTGGGGCAGGTCCCAGGGGTGGGGCAGCCCCAGCCTGCGGCCACCAGCGAGGCTGGGGGACAATTCACCCGCAGCACCCGGCTGCTCTTCACCATCCTCGCAACAATTCGCATTCAGGTTCGGTTTTCAAAGCTCGAGCTGGTGCAATCAGAGCAGCGTGCAGGGCAGCGCTGCAGGTGTGACAGAACAGCCCCCGCGCTGCCCCACCGGCTTTGTTAATCAGCGCTGAGATTCCTGTTTATCAGAGGGACATATTAAAATTTATGGCTTACAAATAGTTTTCCTTCATCACATTAATCCCTTCCCTTCCCGCTTCTGCAAACGGAGGTATTAGAAAGCTACATTCTATATAAAATTTTTATTGGCTTCAATTCATTCTGAAAATGTCTTCTGTGTGGCAAATGGATGCAATTTAAAGCCCTGTTAAACACAATCTGTGCGAGTCGTACTGAGCCAGCCATCTCAGGGCTTTCATTTCCAGCCAGGGTGGGTTATTAAGCTGAAGCCCAAGCACCTCTCCAAGCCCTCTTTTAGTCAGTGAAATAAGATGCTTCTGGACTATAGTTATGAACGGAAACTGTGAGAAGGAAAAGCAAACAGCACTGATGCTGGCTGACCACACCCAGCCAAGCGGCTAACCCGGCCAGTGCCTCACAAGCCAGGATGGCCATGGGGTGAGTGGCCATCTCCTGCCTGGGACGCAAATCCAGCCGGGTCCCCAGGCTGCTCCTGCCTCCCTCTGCTCCAGAGTCTGTCCCTGTGACCGGCTGCCCTCGCTGGTGCTGCCCTGAGAAGAATGAGGACAGACACCCCAGGACATGCTGACCAGCAGCAGCCTTGTGAAACTCCAACAGGAAAATGCAATTAAAAGCTGCGCTCAGAGCCAGAGGAACAGATGCTGCTCCATGGAACCGAGAGCACCCGGGCCGGGGCAGCAGCGTCCCCGCGACAGCCCAGAGTCCATGTCTGCGTGTGCGAGCACGACGCGCTGAGCATCGCCAACACTTACGCTCTGCCAGCGTCTTCACTTCAACACTGGGGCTGGAGTTCCCATAGTCCAGAGAGGAAGATGTCCTGATTTGGAAAATATAGAGGGTGCCAGGCTTCAAGTTATTGACCGTCACGGCCGTTGATGTGGTTTTCACAGTTGAGTAACTTTGATCTCTCTGATCCTGTGAAATAATGAGATACCTGCGCTGCAGCTGGACAGACAGCTGTGCCGTGGAGCCGGCGCAGCACAGCTTCCTATCCACACATAAAACCTTCACCAGAAAGAATACATTTACTAGATGTCTCATTGCTAGAAATTTATTTTCCATTTGATACACTTTTCCCTCTGAATCTCCATAGTTAAAGTATGTCTCTAAAAGCAAAGATTAGACACTAAGTTAATTTTCATGTCAGCATCAAGAGCCTAATTTCAGTGACTGATCACTAAACTATAGCTAGAATTCCCTACCTGAGTAGGACGATTCCTCATTCACATACCCCGAGCATCCTGTTGCTGCAGCCCATTTGCTCAGGAATTACCGCCTCGGGCTTCAGCATTCACCCTCACCCACAGATTCCTCCTTTCAAATCTATCAGATGCCAAAAATCACATTAATACGAATCAGCTTCAAGGTAGCTTGGTTCTAAATACAGAATGCCAATGTGTCACCTGCACAGTTTGCTCGACATGCAATCAGTTTCATAACGAGCCTGAGCACATGCAGATAAGGTAATTTGTGGCACCGTGTCATAAACTGCATTTATTTGCTCTCACAGCATTGTCCCCGCTCTCCACCCATCAGTATTTCTTCTAAAATTCTCAACCAGCCGCACTTGCCAAATAACAGATATGTTTAAAATTAAGAGACTGTCACAACAATGTTTGCTTGTGTCCCCTCCTGTGTGTAAAGCCACTCACAGCTCACTAAAGTCACAGGTTCGGCGACCCTCAGTCCCAAACCAGCGAAGACCACAAGGTCCAACACCTTCCCAGGCTATGGACACAGGTGTCATCTCATCAAAGATCCAGGAACCCCATATGGTTTATCAGTCCCTGTCTAGCTGGCTATGGCAAGCACCCAACTCCCACATTTCTAATGTCTGTGAAAAAAGCCGTCCAACGCATTAAAAATAAAAAGAATCATGAATTAAAATTATTAGCTTTACTCTTTTTCCCAGGGAGATGTCAGCATTAGGACTGGATGAGATCTTGCTGCACAGATGGGGGGAAAAACGCACTAATTAACATGAACTCTACAAAAAAACCCCTAAATTTCCTAAAACTTGCATAAGCAGATTGCATAATGCTCTCAGAGAGGAAAACACCTCATCGGCCCCCACGTGAAGCGCTCCTCGTCCCTACAGGTGCCAGCAAAATCTTCACAACAGCACCGCATACAGATATGCGCCCTCCCACCTCCCACCGAGAGCCGGAGCCGTCCCAGACCCAGTGCCCACCTTCTCATAGTACTTGACCTCGTACTCGGTGCCGTTGGGGGACCCCGGCTCCTGCCACGACAAGGAGACGCTCTTCTGCTCCACTTTATCGGTGCGGATGTTGGTGACAGGAGTCGGGGCTGAAAAAGCAGAGGGGAAAGCAGCGGGTGATGGTGGAGTTGCCGGAGTAGAGCATCCCCTGCTCCCCATCACCCAAACCCCCTGCATTGGTCCAGCACAGCCCACCAGGGCCCCGGGGACATGGCCGGTGACACCACATGCCACCACGCATCAGCCATTCTGAACCACCAAGTGTAACCAGGAGATCACACGTTACAGGGAATTTTATCTCCATCCTCATATCCACCGCGGCCGCGAGTCCCATGTCAGCACGAACGTGTTCAGTTGCGGTTACTTCATTTCTGCATCTGCCATGTGATGCCGCAGTAAACTTTAACAATTTAAACAGCTGAAGAACACGCTTTTTTTGCAGATACCAGTTTCCTCCATCTGCATCGGGATTAAAATAGGGCAAACTCCAAGCTGGTGATCATCCAACAGGAGAAGGTGATGGTAAAAATACAACAGCTTTGTAATCTGTGGGCAGCCAGTAACGCTCTGATGGAAAACAAGCACAAAATCCTAAAGGCACCGTCCGCCCGCGGTGCTGCAGAGGGGTCTGAGCGTCGGCCAGCGCTCTGAGCCTGCTGCTAATGGTGGCTGGGAAGTGCAGAATAGAGCCTTGGGGCAGGAGGGCTGTAGGACACATGGACGGGAGAGCTGCTCCGCAGCGGCTCTGAACTCCTCGTCAGCACATTTGCAGCTGCACTGTCCTCCTGGCACGTGTGCTCCCGTTTAGTGCCTCTCACCATGTCAGATGCACTTGCCAACTGCTCCCGTTGTGCCCGGGTTTGGCTCCAGCTTGCTTAACTTCGGTTTTGCTCCTGCAAACTAAGTCCTCCTTGGTGTTCTATACAATTCCCATCAATAAAACACCACACAGGTGCTCTCCTGTATCTCTGACTCCAGCAAACAGACTGAAGAAACCTGAACAAGGTGTCCTGGCTGTTAACAAAGTCATCAGGAAAACCCGCACTCAGTGGTGGGCTGTAGAGCAGAACCCATGGCACATGCCAGAAGAGCAGGCACCAGCCTCAAACATGTTTAAAAGGGATTAAAGCAAATCACAGAGACTATAAAGCATCTCACACTGTGAAAAAAAAATGTGTTTCCCATCAATATTTTAAGCTCCCCTAACATTGCCTCTATTCTGGAAAAGGAAACACTAAATTATTCACTGCTCTGCCTGACTTTATAAACTTCATTGCTTTTTATGTGGGTTTATGCCTCTTAATTAACCAGTGTACCAGCAGAGAAAGCATCAAACCAGGGTGGGCGCCATGCCCTGCACTCCTGCCCAGGGTTCCTCTTTCTGAACCAGACGATTCACCAGTTACCGTGTGGCTCTCGCAGGTCTGGTTCTCATGGTACAGAGGGCACAGACCCCCCATGTGAGCCCCCTCACCCTGGGTCAGCTCATCCCGAGCCCCCCGGGCTGGGGCTGCAGCAGCAACAAGCAGAGGAGTCGACTTCAGAGGAGCTAATTCAGCACAAACCACTTCTCCACAGCCCGAGAAAGGAGAACGTGTTGCGGCACTGGCTGCATTATTAATCTGCAACAGATTTAAAAGCCCTTTAAGACAGGAGCCGATCCCTGCGGGGAATATAAATGACAGCATCCCAGAGTGCACATTTACATAGCTAACACGGCTCTGCTCCTTCAGGTAAACAGCTCCTCAAACACTTTTATTTAGCCCCATGCTGGGACCAGATTAGAAAAAACACAGTATTAATTTTGCCTCCTGCAGACTAAATAGCATCTTTTCTTTTCCCCTGCAAATAAAATGAACCACCACTAATTCCCTCTTGTGACTGCTGAAGGGGAAGGGCAGCGTGAAAGCTGCACTCTGAGCTATATTTAGAGAAGCCGGCATCTGACAGCTAAATAGGGTCTTGTTTCTTTGTTTAATTTTCCCTCTGAGTTTGCATATCTGCAGCCGGAGCTTCCCTGCTGCTGCAGATGACATCCCGAGACCATCGCGTCATGGCTGCAAGGAAGTCACCGCCGCCAGCCGCCCAGAGTCCCCTCGCTCCTGATCCCCGGCCCCATCCAGTTCTGCAATGGGCTCCCACAGCTGGGGGCTCCAGGGTGCAGGACACGATGGAAGTCACACCTCCGCACACCATCCATGGTTAACCATCCCTGTCACTGGCCCACGGTGCCAACACAAGGGGACTTGGGCTACTCTGGGGATGGAGCGGTCCTGCCTGGCAATCCCTCCTGCACAGGGGACACCTCCTGCAGCAACAAACACGAGTGTTTCAAGAACCTTCCTGAGTCTCAGCTGCTCGGCTGATTCTGAGCCACCATCTGCATCCGGAGAGTTGACAGCTCAACAAGAGACATAGATTTTGAAGAGATTCCAAGATTAATTATGCCATATTATTTATGCACATCCCAGGTCCTTCAGGAGCAGCGTGGAGTCAAGGGCTGAGATTCCCCCTTACCCAGATGAAAAGCTGTATTGGGCAAACGCTCAGGCACAGGTTGGTACCGCAGACCTGTTGCTTCACTCTTCAGAGGACACGGCACTTGCTGCCCTGTGGCAGCTCCTGAGCCCGGTCCCCTGCCCAACACCAGGCAGAAGCCTCTGGAGAAACAGCTCATTAAGGGCCCTCATTAAGCTTGCCCCTCCTTAGCTTGTACAGTCTCAGGAACAGCCTGACCTCAGGAGACAGAAGAACTTCCCAGAGCTAAATCCATCCTTGAGCAGCCAAGATCCTAATGAGGAGTGACACGTCCAGCGAAGAGCAGTCTGCAGCACAGCATCCACCCGGAGCATCCGCAGAAATTGTGGTGTGAGGGAAGAGAAAGCAGCAACACGTGCAAAAAACATTTGATCAAGTGGTGGGAAAATTATTTATAACAAGATCAAAGTTTAATCTCTTCAGATGAAATTGTTGGCCAATTCCTGCCAAGAGGTATGTGAGGATCATCTGTCTCCATTAACCGTAGCTTGGCAAAAGGTTTTCATGCAAATTAATAACATAACCGCAGAGGAACAGACAAGGACATAACAAACCAGAGCTGATTTTCCTGAGGCACCATGAACAACCAAGGCAGGATCAAACCCTCCAGCCGGCGACAGCCCCATGTGTGCGGAGGTTGGATGCTCGCTGTCCTCGCATGCCGGAATAGACACGTGAAACATGAACTGGAAGGGGACACTTGAGCAAGAAATTGTGTGACAGACCGGCACAGGAGAGAGAAGAAATCAATCTTTCTGTTTCCAAAGGACAGCCCATATTTGAATTGTCTATTTTAAGGAGAGTTTTTGTGGATGGGCTGAAAGTGTTGTTTCTTCGGAAGTGCTTTTTTGTGACTTGTAAATTCAAACTGCAGCCGGAGCACAGAGCGGACTTGTCCCTTTGGAGCGCTGGCTGTCACCCTGCTCGCTGCCACAGCACCATGGGGGACAGTGGGGCCACAGGCTCCCCCGGCACCAACCCAAACCCCTGGCAGTGCCACAGGCCGGTCTCCACCTCCTCTCCCACTTGTGCCACCACCGAGCACCACGTCTGTACCATTGCAGCCAATTGTGAGGATCAGGACAGAGCCCAAGGACGATGCCCACGTCACCTCCAGACCCACAAAACCCCAGACCTGCACACTGAGCCCCACAGACCCCAGAGGTGACATAGGGGGTGGCAGTGGTGCCACGGGGGACAAACCACATGCGCTATGCAGCAGCTGTACCTGTGAGGCCAGTGGAGACATTGACCTCAGCGTACGGCTGCCCCGACAGCGGGCCGAGGCCCGAGACGCCGTTGACGGCCGCCACGCGGATGGTGTAGTTGACGTGAGGCAGCAGGTTCACCAGGGTGACTGTTGGCTCCACCAGCCCCGTCTGCTGCGGCACGAAGCCCACGGCGCTGCCGCAGCGCTCGCAGCCGCCCTGCAGCGCCGCGGGGCAGCGGCCGCACCACAGGCTGTAGGTCAGGTCACTGCGGCCGCCCGCGTCGGCCGGGGCGCTCCAGTGCAGCACCAGCGAGGACTGCCGCAGGCTGTACACCAGGTTCCTCGGCGCCGAGGGCGGGCCTGCAAGCAGAAGAGCGTTCGTGTGTGGGCACTGGGACATGCAGGTGCTGCCGGGGACGACAAACCTGCGGGTCCCCTGGCAGCAGCAGCACAGGCGTCAGTGCAGAACGAAGCACAGCCCTGGGCAGCCAAAGCGCATGGCAGCACAAGGGGACGCGGAGGCACCGATGCAGGCAGCATGGTGGGGACACAGGATGGAGGATCCCCCTGCAGGGACACGTTACACACAGCACAACACAGCTCACAGCATGTGAGAAGCGCCCGGGGAGCCTGTGGCTGTCAGACGCTGCCCGGCCGTGCTCGCGTGTCTCATGGCTGCGCAGGCAGCTCCGCAGCATCCATCACCGGAGCAGCTGGGGCCCAATCCAATTAACTAGAGGCCATTTAATTAAAATCTGTGAACTATATCGACTAAATGACTGTGCCTTCGTTATACTGAGGTGTCTGCAAGCCCAACCGCACGTCTGTCTCATCAGACTGCAGCCTCAGCCTGCGAGCTCCGTGGCATTAGGGACAGACCCCCCCATCAGTTCCCTGTGGCAGCAGCACCTGGTGCAGATGGGACCCCAGGGACATGCGTCCCCGGGCAGGGGACAGTATGGACAGCCCCCAGGCACCGTCGGGCTCTGCGCTGCAGGGCAGGCGCAGCGTCTGCATCCCCACATCCCCCTTTGACAAAGAGCCGCCATCCCAGCGAGACGTACGTGTGCAGGAGGCAGATGGCGGGTCTGACGGGGACCTGGAGTAGTTCTTCTGGCACAAACAGAATGTGGAGGCCTCCTCATGCGTGAAGCTGTGCTCAGGGCAAGGGGAGCAGAGAGGGAGACGGAGCGAAAGCTTGTAAAATCCAGGAAGACAGGCTGAAAAGAGAGAGAGGGAGTTATGGGCAGAACATCCCCAGGTGAATGGGGACACGTTTGATGATGGCATCTCCCCGTTTCCTTTGCCTGCCAGCAGATCCCACCCTCCAGGCGACCTCTCCTGAGTGCCTGCACGACCCTGGCACCAAGAGGGATCATAGAGCCATGGAATGGTTTGGGTTGGAAAGGACCTTAAAGATCTGGAGGGACATGGGGGATGAGGTGGCTGCAGAATGCCGCAGGTTATGGAAAACATGGCTTAGGGTTTAGAGGCAGGTGAGCAGCGCAGAAATGACATGGGAGCCACAGCAAGACAGAGCAGCAACCCCAAAAGGGCAGCAATATTGCAGTGGAGAAGCTGGAGACCTCCTCAGCCACCAGAGCTTCATACGCAAACCCAATCTGCAAGGCCAGTGGCAGCAACAGCCTTATCACGGCGGATTACACAGCAGTCACCGCGGGCAGCGAGGTATGTACTGAAGATGAACAACAGTATATAAATTTGCTTTTATAGGCCATACACAGGCTTCCCTTATCCTTTGAAAAGTACCTTTGATACACAAGCAAACAAGTTATTCACATGCTGGTCAAGGATTGGCTTGATCCTTACTACAAGCAATACCTGCAGCAGGACACCCAGAAGCTATTTCTGCATGAAAGACTTTGCAAAAAGAACTAAACAGGCTGCAGAACTCCACAGGGCAGTTCACAACAGCTTCAGCCTGAAGCACCTGACAAGGAAACAGCCTGTGAACAAGGGTGTCCCTGGCACTGCTGGGTGCCCCCAGCACCCCCACCTGCACGGGGTCCCTGGGGCTGAGCAGTGACCCCAGCAGGGCCGGGACTGGGTCTCCGCTGGATTTCCAGCCCAACAGCAGCACCCATGTTTTGCTTGGCTGCTTCATCTTCCCAATGCAGTGCTGCTGTCTGTCCCCCCTGAATATTTAAACTTAATCACTTGTAAAGTTCCCAGATGAACAGCTCCGCTAGCGCAGCCCTCTCATCATTTCTAAGCACTTGGCTGCTGAGACTGTTCCTTTTAAAGCAGATTATTCCAGTGCACTCCGGTTCATTAATTTTTAGCATGATATAAAACTGGCAGCTACAGCTGTGATCTGAGGACAAAGCACCAGACACAGCGCAGGGTGGGGAGGATTCTTCCCCGGGACGCTGAAAACAGGTGAACATTTAAGGGGAGGTGATTTCATCTGCTGCAAGGGCTTCAGAAATCCCACGTCCTGCAGCACGGACAGAGGGGCTGCAACACCAAGGGCTGTGCCCCCATGGCCCCATCGCCCTGACCGCTGGCACAGCTTGGAGCAGCAACGCACATCAGATATTCCTGCTTTTCTTACATAACAGATTCAGCCTTTCAAGAGCTGCCTAAAAGCCTCGCTCCTTGCCAGACAAGCTCTCGTGCTGTCGTGACACCCAGCACAAGCAAAGCCTGCAGAAAGCAGCGGATTTGGCCTCCTCGAGCCGCCTCGTTTTCTAATAACCAGGAGAAGTTTACAAAAGCATTTGTCAGAAGTTATGTCAGTTAATAAGCGCACAAAACGCCTCGATTTGCATTTCCCAGGAACACGGGCATCACGACCCCGTGCAAGCACATCCCACAAGGAACCTGGGCGCAGATCAGCTGTTAGGCTTACTGGTTAATTTTGTTCCCTGGTTGTCTGAATCTCACCCTTGAGAAGAACAAAAGCGCCCCCGAACATGTGATGCACCATGTGTGTATCTCCATTTCTTTTCTCAGATAAACTCCCACCCTCTTCCACCTCAGCCTACAAGTGTTTTTCTTGGTCCCCAGCTGGCTTAGGTGTCCGTGTCATTTCGCAGTGCTCATTTTTGCAGTGGGTATGCGGCAGCTCTCAAGAGATCAGGCCATCAATTTCTGGAATGAAATTCTCTTTTTTGTACACTATTTTCTATCCTACATCTTGTCCTCTGGTACTACTGCAACTTAATTATTAAATAATAAAATTCAATAATACATTCTCCTAGAGCCAGAGAAGCAGCTGGACGGGTCAGACAGATTAATTGCCTCTCTCCAGCTCCATCATTGCTGCCCACACAAGCTAATCCCCGTTGGGCAGGCATGCCTTATTCATCTTGCTGACAGCGGGAGCACGTGTTCCCTCCTCGATACAACACTGTACGCACACACGATCAAACTCGGAGCAGAACAAGCAACACTGACTTGTGCTGCAGCTTGGCAGATTACCCAGCACGATGCAGCCACGGGAAGGGTTTCTCTTACCATCTCCTCAGATGGGAGCGATGGGTCTGTCGAGGGGAGGACGCGTCCCCGCACACCCAGCCTGGGCCACTGAGGATGCTGCAGCTGCTCCTTCACCAGCAAGGATCTCAACGCTTCCTAAGCCACAGTCAGCCGCATGTTCAAGTTTTGGCTTAAAAAGTGGCAGAAGAGATGCTGATGAATCAGCAAGAGGGCATCAGCGTTTGAGCAGCTTTCTCTTGTTAATCAATGAACAGTGATTAAGAGACTAAGTATGTTACGTAGACAGCTGGGCTGCAGGGCTGTGTGAGCTCCGGGGCTGATCGTGGTTGCTGTTCAAGTGAAGCTCCTGCAAGCGTTGTCCCACGGAGCTGTTCAGCTCCAGGCAAAGCCCCTGTCTGGAGAGCATCCCTGTCCCGTAGCCCCACGGCTCCCACGTGCAGCACCTCTGGGACCGCAATGCCTGCAACTCACTTCCCAGGGAAAAGACAGTCTCTGGAAGAGCAGACAGACAGCCCGGACAAGCCAGTGAAGATGCAATCCTGTAACTCGGCAAGTTTAAAGGAGATTCCCCCTCTGCCGCCCACCCTGGGGACCAGGCGGCCACATAGCGGAGCCAAGTTCTGTTTCCACGGAGGAATCCGAGCAGCTCTGCACCAACACAGCCGCCAGTCTTGAAATACCTAAAGCAATGCATGTGCTTGAATTCAGTGCTCCGACAGTACTGAACAGAACCTCATGGCTATTTATGCAGGAATTTTCCTCAAGGACACACTAAAGCAGGCACATCCACCCAGCCAACTGCAATTTGCTGTTGTCTCTCTCAGTTCCCTGATGATTCTACAGAACCATTCCCTGGAAGGACTGACCGACCTGCCTCTCCAACATGCCCTACTCCCACCACACGCTGGATCTCGCACAAACACCCTTCGCCATGGGCAAGATTCGCTGCCCTCATATTCCAGCACAATAATCAGCATGTTCATCCAGCAGCCAGGTATCTATAAGCTTAAGCCTGACAAGAATTCTGCAAACAAATAGTGATGCTGGTAATTTTCTGAGTAGTTTGCTCTAAAATTAAGTGTCATGGAGTAATCTGTGTCTGGCTCTGCTGCAATTTTCACAGCCATAACTATTTCAGACACGCTGTAGAACAGCAATATAACATGCAATCCCAAATAATAAATATCTCAAAGCTTGACCATTACTCCAAAAAGAGACTGAAGACAAAGCGTATTTTACATGGGTGTTCCACGTGCACAACTGATGGGAAGCAGCGTCTACCACGAGGCATCGCAGGTACCACAGAGGCTGCGAATGGACGGGGGGACAGATACTCCAAGTTGATTCGGTACGAAGCTCTCCATGCCTTCAAAACGACACTTTGCCCAGGTCACAAGTTGCTCCAGCTGTGTTCTGCTACAACATGAGACCCCGGAGGAGAAAGCCAAACCATAGCCCAGAAAGGACACTGCTGTAGAAGTTTCATCAGCGATTATTCTTTTGGGGCAGGCACAGATTTACTCGCATAGCCCCATTCACCATCCCACCGCGGCCACGGTGAGCCCAGCGCCAGCCCTGCCGAGACGCAAACCTGCGTGTCTGGCTGCAGGACACCGGCGGCTGCAGCAGCAATGAAAGGAAAACCTGGTGCTTTATGCAACCTACAGAATCCCAGGAGAAAAGAAATAAACTTATTATGCATAATACTCAAGCATCAGCCAGAAGATAAAATAAACTCCAGAAGCGCATACAGGTTTGTAAGCTAATGTATAAAAGATGAAATAAATCAAAAGCCCCAAGTGCTGTACGTTTGGATACATCTTTTTTGTGTTTAAGTGGAAAAGCAGACCTTAGGCTTCAGGAGGTCTCTTCACACTCAATGACAAAATCCTGTAATTTATTCTAAGTTGCTCCTAACTGTCAGTTGAACTATTTCTTTTCCATCTAAGGACACTGTGGTGACATGGTGCCTTGATGGGACAGATGCAGTGCACAGGAAAGCATCGTACTGGTGCCACTTCCCACTCCCACCCCAACCTTATGTCCAGCACCAGCAAGCCCTGGCCACGCACCGCCTGTCCAAATGCATCCTTTCCAATTTGCTCAAAACATTAGCCAAGTTTACATCCAACTAACAGCTGGTGATAAGGAAGAAACTATTCGATTCCACAGTATTTACAGCTGCAGTGCTGTGCTACTCACAACACGCAGGATGATCTTCTCAAAGGCTTTGTTATCCATTTGTTCCCCTACTGTTTCAGAAGCCAAGCACAGGAAAGATAATATTGACTTTCCTGAGCGATCTGCAGCGAGGCACAATCTGCTCGGAGAGGAGCGTCCTCGCTGCTCGCTGGCGCTAGGACAACAAGTTATAAGCTTAAGTGACTGCAAGGTCAATTTGTGTTCGACCCAAGGAGAGCGCGGTGCTGGGACAGACTGCCTGGGGGGCAACGCATCGCTGGAGCAGGAGCCCAGAACACCCACGTGCTTTATAAGCGAAGGTGCAAAAGAACAAGGCCAAAGGTTGTTATTTTCTCTTGCTTTCTACCTGAGATATGGTAAATCTTCCTCGTGTCCTGTGCATGGAATGTTGAATCTGACATGCTGCTCAAAAGTCCATTCAGTAATGCAGAAAAGGGGGGAACTTCTTCTATTCCCCTTTTCAAACAGTCACTGTGGACATCGGCGGCTGCTCCTCCTGCCCAGGGGCTGCCACCACCACCAAGTCCCTGATGGGACTTCTTGTGTGAGGCTTCCCCTCCCTGAAAAGCAACACCACTTGCTGCTTATTGCAAGAGAAGAAAAACCCGTGCATGTGTTCCACAGGACCACGAAGCAGCACTGGCCAGGTCCCCCCTCACCCGAGAGCACCCAAAATGTCACACCTGTTCTGGCCACCCACATCGAATTCACTTCAAAACATGGATTAAAAATCCTGACAAAGCACTAGAAACTATTTCCTCCCTAAAACTGGTTTCAGTAGCATCATCCCCATGTAGGCAAGCGCTAGAGCCCGCTAATTAGATCATTACATACCATGAGGAGCGCAGTGCCGGGACCGTTCCCTGTACATGGCAGCGCAGACCCGGCTCCTGCTGCTGCCAAGAGGAGAGGAGGGAAATAAATTGAGAAGGAAACTTAACTCCAGCACAAATTTACGTTTCTGTCAAAGAAGAGTGGCTGACAGCTATTTTTAGCAACTGGCCTCCATCATATTAATTCAACGTCTGGCTGAAGTTGTCTCATTTGCAGCAAATCTGGCTGGTAAATATTAACCTTGGGCTTTGTTGAAATTCTCCTTGCAGATATTACAAGGGATTGGATGGGAAAGATGAAGCAGAAAGAGACAACTTCACAGCAAATGTCAGGCAGATCTTGCACATCACAGTTTGATTTACACAAAAGCTATTGCAATGCACCACAAAGTCAGTGGCACGAAGGGGCCACAGCTCATGTCTGGTAAAATGAAGGGTACAAAGGCATCAGTGCCAAGCAGGCTACTGAAAATAAAACAGGGATGGACGGGTGATCAGCTACAGAGCAAGAGGACTCCTCACTTGCCAGCCGTGCATCTGCTGGAAACAGGTTTTAAGATCAGAGTAAGTGCAAACCAGCATCTGGCTACAGATATATATTAGACAAGAAAAGCAGTTTAAGTGTATTTACAGTGACAGAACCTCTCCTCTTATTGGAGAGTAGATGTTAAACAGATGCTAACGCTGCTCGGTTCCACCCTGGAGATGGCTGGATTTCAGCCGTCACTGAAATGATTCATGAGAAACATGCAAAGCCGCGTCGGCTGCGCTGGGGCCTCTCCGGAGAAGTGCTGCGACACGGACAGACGGACAGCACAAGGGCTCGGCTTCCTTGCAGCAGTAATTAGCAGCACTGTACATCCTATTAGTCTTTTTTCATCTCTCCTCATTCCAGTGTGAGGATACAAATGTTCTCTCAGCAGCAGGGTGATTTCAGCACTTATATCATGGTTACAGGGATACTAGAGCTTTGTGATTTAGTTCAAACAGCTTCACCAGTTCGGTGGGAAATAAAGCCCATTCTTGCTGCAGAGATTGTGGTCAAGAAGTTTAATGGACAAGAAGAATCCGGGGGACTCGCACCCGCTGAGCCCTCCAGAGCCGCCGCCACGGGACCTCGGCCGCGGAACCAGACGTGCTGTGCCATCGCTTGGCTGTTCTGACATCCCCAAACTCCCACCCTATCCACCTGCCTCCAGCTCCAGAGCTTTTGTCCTCGTTGAATAATTTCTGCAGCCCTGGATGCTTTCATCAGAAATCATCTAAAGCTATTCACTTAGTGCTATGCTAAACCACCAAGAACTTTCAACCCCTAAAAACTGTTTGACCAGACATGATGCTGCTCCACAGAGAGCAACTAATGACCTGCTTTCTATGAGAGGGGGAAATACTTAATTATGTCCGTTAAATTACTTCAAATATTTTTCCTTAGAGAATATGAATTATTTAAACTCAACACAGAGAAACCTGAAACATTAGCGAAAGCCTTCTGGGACTCGCTATGTAAATTCCCACTCCAAACAGATGGGGAAAGCATGGCGAGCTGCCACACAGCCGCTGAAGCAACCAACAGCGCTGAGACTTCAATTCAATAGTTCTAATAAGATCTCCTTAAGGAGGGCACCAAGCGAACAGCCGCGACCCAGAGCGCCGGTAAAGGCTTTCACTCCGCAGGATGGCATGGGCGGCACTATTTAAATCTGAAAAGCCTCAAGTAGATCCGGACTGGGAGACCCGAATCCTCAGGAAAAGCTCATTCTCCTACTGCACCGTGTGACTTAACACGGGGAACCGACGTGTGTGGGACTCATTTGGGGAGGTGAAAAGGAGGAGCAGCGTGGCAGCCGGTGTCCCACACTCAGGGTCGATCCCTTCCCAGGCTCTCGCCTTCAAAACAGAGACCGAGTGGTCACCGCACCGGGTTTGGCAGAGGGACACCCGCTGAGGTCGAGGTTAGATCCATTTCTACAGCTGTCATTAAACACAACCTTGCAAGCTGTAAAGTCATCAAATTCTTGTGTCTAAAGCATGACAATGGGGATATTAATGTTCTAGAGTAATTTTATGGTTACAGATAAAGCTGTGGGAAGTGGCTGGTGGTGTTCAGAGCCTTGGCACGTCTGCCCAGCCAACACCGCGCTGCAGAGCAGCTCCCGGCAACACGCCCCATTTACCCAATTGCCACCCTTCAAATTAAGGTCTGGCTGTGAGCTGAGGAGCTGCAATCAACTAAAAGAATCATATTGCTGACAAAAGGCAATTCCGCTCCTTTGAGCTGTGCTGAGGCACCAGGCAGACTGGAGCAGCCTGGCAGCAACACGGACAGACAAAAACGGCCAGAGGACACGACGGACACCTTTACCTCTGCAACCCCCGTCCTTCTCCTCAAAGCCAGGCGCACACGCGCATTTCCCAATAGGGACCAGCCACTCGCCCTCCGCGCTGCAGTGCATCCGGGGGGGGTTATCCACATCCACTTCGGCATGGGCGACACAAGTGCCCTTAACCTCCACCAAAGTCGCAAAGGCCGTCTCCGCCACCGTGTCCGGAAACATGGCCAGGTTCTGCACGGTGGCGAGGCACTTCTTGTAATAGACCCGCACGGAGACCAGCGCCACGCAGGCGCCCACGTCCTGGAAGCCCAGGTGGAAGCCTCTCTTGCTCAGGTGCCCGATCTCCCTCAGCTCGGTGTTCAGCTTCATCTTGCGCTCACCCAGGTCCCCCTGCGTGAAGCTCTCATCAGCAGCGATGGTGTCGATCTTGGTGTGCTTGCTCTCGTGGACGCTACGGCCCAGGTCGGAGTCCGACTCGACGTAGTACAGGTTGAAAGTCTCCTTGCAGGTGCCCATCACACCGGGGATGCTGTTGCAGTCCCTCAGGGTGAACTTCAGCTCGATGAAGATCCTCTGGCCATCGCGCCTGGCAATCCAGCCCGTCTGCAGCCAGTTGTTCTGGTTTGGCTCCATGACATTGCAGACCTGGTACGTGCGTATCGGCTTGTAGTGCTCATCCACACCGCTGATTTCTTCCCACTAGGGAAAGAACAAAGGGCTGTAACAGCTCGGGAGCTGCCACAAGAACCAGCTGCCCCGGCAGAAACACACAGATCAGTATAAAAATGACCATCATAAGTCTCTCCACCCACAGGCCATTATATCATCAGCACTAAAAGTCCTTAAAGCACCAAAACCACAAGCTGCAGTAACACTGTGGTGCTGCTGGGCCAAACAGCACCCGCGATCTTTGCAGAGCTGCAAACAGGGAGACACAACCAGGAACAGGGCACTAGCATCAGACCTTCTGAAATGAAGTCTAATATGGAACTGGACACATGATTTACTGAGAGGCCAGAGCCTTTACTTCCCACATATGCCCCGAGTTTTCTGTCCCTGGGAAGGCGCAGTGCACAGCATCACCATGCAGCATGATGCCAGACGGGGCTGGGCTACCATAGAAGTGAAAGATGGCCAAGGAGATGTGACACCAGCCACACTATCACACAAGGACAAATATCTTCATGAACAGCAGCTTCTCTGCCAGCAGAAGTTTTAGCTGGAACAGGACAAACATTCTGATGCCCAGCGCTGATCAACACAACAGTGTGCGCCAAGCTGCCCACCCGCCCCGGCTCCAGGAGACCCCCCGGCTGCCACCTCCCTGCACCAGCACCATGCGTGGGTGTCAGACACTGCTGAGCACCCAGGGCAGCCCATCCCTGCAGCACAGAGGGACCGTCCCACCCCACACCTACCCCGTTTGACGGGTGTGAGGTCCAGCCCAGCTCCGCTTGTGATTCCTTTGAATCCAGAAGGACAACTGCAGGGAAGACAACATGTCAGAAAGCAAATGCTCTGACCCAGGGAATGCCAGTAAATACCCACCCAGCCTGTTGGGAAGCTCATCGCTGTCCACCCCTTCCCACATACCCAAGCAGGGCTCGGGTCCCCAAGCAGAGGGAACAGCTCCCGCTCCAGCTCCGCCAGCCACCGCGTCACCGCATGAGCACTGAGCAGGACTCGCACTGAAGAGATTTGGGCTGCACATCCAGAGCAGACCTCAGTTACACAGTTAGCACCCCAGCCTAATGAGGGTGATGTCCCAGGGACAGCTGCAGTCCTTCCGTAGGGACGCTGCAGGACAATCCCTCTGACACCACCAGACAACACTACAACCGCACCGTGCCCGCAGCCTGCTGTCCTGGAACCAAAACGCACTGGTAGTTGCCTCGAAACAGGAATTTCCCTGAATGACCACGTCCTTTCTGCACAAAACAGCCAATTCTCTGCTTGGCAGGAAGAGGTATTTCCCCAAATCCACGGTTCCACCACGCAGAGATGCAATCCCTGACAGCAAGTCGTGTCTCAGATGTGATACCGGGTAACGTGCGGACGTGTCCTCGGCCGGTCCCTGCCCCGGCGAGCGCTCCGGGACACGGGGCCCCGCGCACCGACTTCGGGGCTTCACCCCGCGTTTGGGCTGCGGTGCGGGGCGCTCCCGCCGCTCCGCTCCCGTGTGTGGCGCCGGCAACTCGGCACCGGTAGCACTGCGCGGGCAGCGGCCGCCGCGGGAGCTCGTTCCTCCCAGCGCCCCCGGTGACCGGGACATCGGAGTCCCCTCGCTCCGGAACCCCGTGCTGACTCGATCACCCCCATCACGCTCCCCGCGCGGGTCCCGCTCCCCGGGGAGCGACGGCGCATCCGCCCCACGGAACCACCGCCGCGCCCGCGGGGCTGGCAACGACACCGTGGGGAGGAAGGAAAAGCCCGCCCGGTCCCGTCGCAACGCGCAGCCCGACCCGCCGCGGGCGACCAAGGCGGCCGGGGGTCCGGAGCGCGACGGACACGGCTCGGCCAGGAGCGACTCACCCTGCTCGGCGGCGGCGCGGGGCGGTCCCGGCGGCAGCAGCACCGGCAGCAGCACCGGCAGCAGCGCCCCGAAGAAGCCGCCGCCGCCGCGCGCGGTCGCCATAGCGCCACCGACTCCGCACGCCCCGAGGAAGCCGCCGCCGCGCGCTTGTCAACGGGGGCGGGGCGCGGCCACCGGCCGGCTCGGCCAATCCGCGGCGGCGCTCGGCGGGAAGGGGCGTGGCGAGGGCGGGCACGTGCTCATGGGCGGTGTTCACTCTGAAGCCTAATGGTGGCTGCAGTCCGACGCCCCATCGGCCCTGTCTCATCGCACGATCCCGCCAGAATGGGCTGAGCTTTGGGCTGGCTGGTACCACTGCTACAGCCGCCGGCTCGGCAGGTATGGGGAGCACCCAGAGCGTTGGGCTGTGTCCAGACACGGAGCTGAGCGCTGGTTCGTGCTGGCAGCAGGGCTCGCCCAACTAAACCAAAACCTGCCATAAAAGGAGGTGCAGTGGGGCCTGCTGGGGGGCAGCAACTGGTAAGCATGTCCGTGTGAACGCTGACAGGAGCACAGCGTGGCAGGGAACAGCAGTGTCCTGTGTCTGCACAAACGCTGCACCTGAACACCTCCGTGTTGGACACCGAAACCGCAACTCCGCGGTGCCTCACACACGCAGACGCTTACCGCAGCAGGTATCCTACTGGAGCCTGCTGCCAATCAGACTCCAATTT
Source organism: Columba livia (assembly GCF_036013475.1). Classification (NCBI taxonomy): domain Eukaryota; kingdom Metazoa; phylum Chordata; class Aves; order Columbiformes; family Columbidae; genus Columba; species Columba livia. The sequence goes on along the minus strand of NC_088627.1, from coordinate 2,030,061 downwards.
GCACATTGCATAATAGGATTCATTAGATACGGTGATTGCAGTTCATTTGCCTCGTGTCACAGCTTCTAAGTGCTCTCTCCTTGAAGTCACCAAGACCGCCCATGTGAATACATTTAACCGTACGTGAAAGTCGCTGCAGGATCAGGGTCCCAAGCAAGCCAGGTACCGGCTCAAAAAACCAAGCGCAACATTTCTTTAACCTGTTCCATGGGGATCTTGCCTTTCCAAGCATTTTTTTAACACCTAAAGCATGTTTGCTTTCTAGAGGTTTGGGAGGCATTGCGTCTGAGTATAAATCTGTCGGAAAACTGGGGCACTTGGCCAGCCCTGTGGAAGATGCTGCTGCTGTGGCCATTCTGCACAAATGCATTAGTTTGACCAGCAGGAAAATCCCTGTTCATTTACCAACACTCTGCTGGCCGGGAAAGCTCAGCAGGGCCAGTGCGGTGCTGCCACGGTGCCGCCAGCACGGGGTACAGCCCTGGTGACCCGTGTCACAAATGCGTATGGTCAAACCTCCATCACATTCCAAGTAAAAGACAGGATTTATTTATAATCTTCCATGAGCGGAAACCAGAAGAAGTGACCCATTATTACTGGAGATTTTTCAAACCACCCAGGAAGAAAAGTGATATTTAGTTGTCGTTAAAGGCTCATAACTGCATAACAATTTCATGCTATGTTAACTTCCAGGTTTTCTTTCGCATATAAATTTTTAAGGAGTAAAACAGAAAAACCAAGGCACTTGACCTTTAATCACAGTTATTTGTGTGATCAGTCAAGTGTGGGGAAAAGCTAGTTTGTGCCTGAAAGATGCCCTTTAAAACTAGATTGCTCTAATATGACACATCATTCACACAGTGTAATATATGGGATCTCGCTCACCAGCATCTGGGGCACAACTGGTCCTGTCCAGCTTTCACACGCAGGACCTGGCTGCTGGTACATTAGAAGGTATTCATGGGTATGTTGTGATAATAGAGTACAAAGCTTCTCCATCTATCTGAAATATTACTCCAAGCACTTAGAGCCGCCATCCCTCACCTTGATCCCAGCGCTGCCACATCCACAGGTGAGCTGGACAGACATGGGGACAGCGGAGAAGGGGTCACCCAGGCCGCAGGCTGCCGGGGGAGCATTGCAGAGCGCTGGGGCCATCACAGCCCAGACAACGTGTAATTCTCCAAGCTGAGCTATTACCTGCTGTAAGTGGAGCCAGAAAGATAGTTTTGAAACCACAGTGAAAATAACCCTCCTGGAAAACAAGAAAAATCAATACAAACACCAAGAAAAGAGGATCAGAATCCGAGACCATCAATTCCTGAGATAAAGAGCTGAAAGTCTCAGTGGGAGGACAGCCAGAGCTGGACTGAAAAACAAAACTTGGTTTCTTTTGCTGACAAATGACTTTTTATGCTAAAGGACAAAGGAGCCAGGAGGACGCGGGCCTCGCTATGTGGCTGCAACACCTGCCCTTGAAGAAAGAAGGAGCGGGCAGAATCCTCGCGGAAGCTTTTACACCTCTCCTTCCTCTTCCACACTTGAAAGGACTTTCTTACAATGGAAAACAAGACATTTGTGCGATTTCGTGCTGTTTGGGGCATGTCACATAAACATGCTCTCCGGGATGAGTTTTGCTGCTTCTGCTGTGAGGATGCGGAGTCAGAGCAGGCAGCAGCAACACGAATAATAAGTCAATACCCCGCGCAGGAAAGCGGGGTTGCTCACACAACCCGCAGCGCGTCCCGGGTGCCGCGTCCACCACCGAGCCGGCGCCTTCCCAGGGTCCATCCCTGCACCACCTCCTCACTGCTATCCAGCAGAAATCACAGCAGAAGTTAATATAAAGCTTCCCCATACATCTCATGATCAAAGCTGCACAGCCCTGCACCGCGGGCTGCAGAAGGAAAATACTCTGTGATTAACTCCTTTTACCTTCCATGTTGTTTGCCTGAAAATAAAAGCAACCAGAGCAATGCGGTTGTTTTTAACAGCTTAATTTTTCTGTCAGATGTGTATTCTTTGCTTCAGGATCTCTGTACTATAAATGTTTTGCAGCAGCTCTTTAGCTTTTAAAGTAATCACATGAAAGACCCTTGACTACATAAAGGCAGCTAATCTGGGTAAATGCCTTTAAGCATCTTTACATTTCTTGCTAATGGATTTCTAGGCAGCCCACAGAAATCCACGTTCTAGAAAATAATGTAAAATATAGTGAGTGCCTAATTTTTTTAAATGCTTTGCATTTGTCATATACTGAGAAAATCCAGAGCTCCAGGCAGCGTAACATCATTATGCTTATATAAGTAATACTCTGTTCTGTCATCATCAATATAAAACCCAGCCCTTCACTGAGGGCAAGGATCCATTCAGCATTAAATTCCAACTCAACCGGAGACAAATTATCACACGCTATTAATTAGAGCCAGACAGGAGGGATCCGGGTGCTGCAATCTGGTGACAGAATCTGAAGGGCAAGCCAAGGCGTTCGCTGAGCGCCGGAGTCGTGCGTGCAAAGCGTCGCCCTCCCCGCGCCCCGAATCGAACCCCAAGCAGAGGGTGAAGGCGAGAGGTGGGTGCAAACCCTGCAGAATTGGGTGTCCCCTGGTGCCCCATGTCCTTCCTGCCCCTTTGCCCGCTGCCTCCGGGCACAGCACCGCGGCAGCACCGCAACATCTTTGCGCCAAGGGCTTCACCCCCAGCCAGCCCTGCTGGTTCTTCTGCTCTGCCCCTGCCTGGAACACAGAACTGCCGATTGAGAGCTCAGGTGTCTGAGCCTCCGAGAGCTGAGGTCTGTGATGGAAATGATGATATGCCTCCAGTATAATGGTGCAAACAACCATTATCATAATTTTGATACCAATTACGTGTAATTTGAACAAAGGAGTTGTCCTAGCTTTGATTTGCTCTCCTTGTATTCCTGGCTGGTTTCATTAAAATCACTTACAGAGATTTGCAGCAGTTCTGTTTGAAGTGCTGTCATTACAATTTTCATTTTCAGTGGCGTCGCGAATAATTTCACAGTAGGCTGTTTATGTTTTACAAAGGGCTCTGCAGGAGGTGGCCGTCCCTCGTGGTCAGACGCTGCGTGGGGCTCTATGGCAAAGACGGGTGTCTGTCCCCGTGTCGAGCCCCCGCCGCTGCCCGTGCTCTCCCCAGACCTCCCTGACCGCTCTGAGCAGCGCCAAACTGACTTTGCAACCCAAACCTTCCTAAATTTGAAGGCAAACTGCGTGCCAGGCCGGTAGGCACCGCTTCCGCGGGGACCCCCTGCTTTGTGCGTGTGTCCCCACACATCCCTGAGGCGGACCCCGAAGTGCCAGCCCACCTTGGGTGTGGATTTCCCTGTTTCACAGTTACTCCTATTTTTTAAGAGCTTCTATACATTTAAGTCTTTGTGCTGAATCACCATTTAAAATCAATTACCGAGATTTCCAATTTTATGGGCCCCTCAATAAAGTGGCAGTAAATGTCCCTTAACAAGAGGGCACTGAAGTCACCGCCCTGAGTGACAGGATTTCCCCGGGGGATGCTGCTCGGGCTCCTGCTCATTAAGCAATCAAAGATGCAAGTTGCATGACACGCTGATGAAGAAGGACACCGCAGGACTCGCTGGTAACTCAATCACCACAAGCCACTCACCAATTATCCCTTAGTCACGGGTGAGGGTGACAGGGAGGCCATGCAGAGCCAGTCTTTTCCATTTGTCCATGATAAAAGAGGGTAATATACTTTGCAAATGACAATTAGCAATTTACTCCAGCTGGGGCTAAGCCCTAGGTGCCTTTTGCACTCCAAGGCTCAGCCCTTGGGCAAGAATCTAAATCAGGCACCAGCGCGGTGTGTCCAGCTCCATTAATGCTCTCTGGTAATTACGGAACGCTCGGTGCGCGGTGCAGAGCTGGTTTCCCACGCCACAATGGGGATGCGGCCCTGGAGAGGGAGAACCAGGCGCTGGCCGGGCTGTCCCCTGTCACCCGCCATGTCCCCTCAATGGAGAGAGGGACCCTCCCGGCCGGCACATCCCAGCCCTGCTCCTGCCCGCCAGCACAACGGGGAAAAGCAGCTCGGGGAAGCAATAAATCCAGTTTCATGATGATGGTGCGCTTGCAACCCATGGTGAGATTGCCATGTAGGTTCACAAAAATTCTGCTTAAATAAACAGAAAGGGAGGAAATGCTGGAGAGGGTGTCCAATCTGCATTATAATTAGAGGAAAGAATAACAAATGGTAGAAACAACCTGTTCCCTCTGCAGCTGCAGTTTCTTCCTACTGTATCTGAAAGGCCATGCACCACCCGTACCAGGAGCTTTCTCTGGGAATGTATGAATGTTTCATTCTGCAAGAGTGGAAAAAAGAGCATCTTTTTGCGTGTATTGCAGATTCTGCTGTAATGAAACATCAGAGAGAATTTTATCAACCCAGACACTTACGTGTCTCCAGTCTGGCAGCAAAAGTGGAGCCTGCACTCCTGGAAGGGTCTCCATGAAGGGAGCATCTCCATGAAGGGAGCGTGGCCACAGATAGAGCATCTCCATGAAGGGAGCTGGTGTGGACGTGGCCACCAGGCTCCAGATCGGTTCACCAGGTACGGGGCTGGTCTGTGCCCGTGCAGCAGCTCAGAGTCACCCGAATCACCACCCATAGTCAGAGGGTGCAGAGCTCAGTGGATGCATTTGAGAGGTTGTTCAATCCCAGACTGACAAATTTATCCATAAACCTTCCTAATGAGGCTGATAGTGAAGGAATGGAGAGGAAGCAGCGTTATTATCTGTAAACAGCAGCGGCTGACAGTGTGCTTAATCACAGGCTGCGTAATGGCAACAGCAGCAGAGGACGAGATTAGAGCTTCTCCAGTTGGCCACAGCAAAGGCACGGACACGGAGCCTGAGGGTCACGTCACCCCCACGCGAGAGGAGCAAAGACCAACGCTGGGGCTGTCCCGAGGGGCGGGCAGGGCTGGGCGTCCCCAAAGCCACCGCGCGGCACCGCGAGCCCGCACCGCCTTCCCGCTCTGCTCCTAACAGGATTTCACAATCTGCAGTGAATGTGCTAATGGGATAGAGAGGTAAAGAGTTCATCCTACTCACTTTCCTCTGCTTCTTCGCTTTTTTCTGAGCACCTCTCTCTCTCCTGGTTTTCTACGGCTCACCTCTCCCTGCCTGAGCGCTCCTGAGATCTGCAGATTAAAAGCATTAATAAGAGACAGAATTTATTACGTGAACCCTATTTATCACAAAGCAAATGGTATCTAGCAGGCTGCAGCCCTGGGAGCTGCAACCATCAGTTTACCAGAAACTATCGAGACTGTGGGGTTTCTCCTTCCCCAGCCCCTGGGCAATGTGGCTGCAGGACTGGGGGAGTGGGAGGAGGAAAGAGCTGCAGGAGCCGCTGCTGGAGGACAGGAGGTGTGAGAGGGAGAGCCATGGCGGGACGAGGCGCTGCCGGGCTGCAGAAAGCGCAGGGGAGCAGCACGAGACCCCGGGATAACGGGGCTGCAGCACTCGGGCTGCCCAGCTCCTGTCTATGGAAGACGGGATTTTAGCACGTTCCTCCTCATCTCAACATCTTGGGTTAAACCAGTAGATCCTCTGCAGTGAAATCCAGGTGTTTTGATTTATCTGTGAGAGATCTCGTTATCAGCTGCAGCAACAGAGACTCTGACCTTTCATGTCAGGGCCCCTTTGAATTTACTTTCTGCCCCAAGGTACGATGAAAAATCAATTTTCTTTCCTCCAAGGCCCCCTAGTTTTCAAGAACTTTTAAAGGGCAGAGAAACCATAACTGGGACATCTTCTGCCTTTACAAAGGTCCTTCATCATGGTAGATTTCAATTAATCAGCCTCCTACTCACCATCGCTTCCACAGAGGAGAGTGATGGAAACCTCCCTGCAGCCCCTCGCGGGAGAGGGGGAGGCAGAGGAAGGATTTGGTGGCTGGGGGAGCCGTGGCCACACGTGGGGAAGGCTCCAGCCCGGTCCTGCTCCCATCAGCAGGGGCACACAGCGTCACACCCGGTGCAGGACACTCCGGTGGGTGCTGCCGGTTGATGGGTTCTGCTCCCCAGTACCGCTCGCCGCGGGTGTCTCCAGGCTCTCAGGGTGTTCCCAGCTCTGCAAACCCCGAGGCTCCCCGGTTCACCCCAGCAGACACTGGGCCCTCGATGCGAGCGTCGTGCTCCTGGATCAGTTCAATGCCGTGCGGACGAGGCCGCTCAGCCCAGCCCCGGTGAGCAGGCGTGGGACCGACTCCGAGTGGCAGCAGGCAGCTCCCTGTGCCTGCCAGATGACATGCATAATTCAGGCGAAATATTCATTTAAGACCGTCTGAGCCATGGTAATAAAGCAGACATTATGACAATACAGATCAATAAGTCCAGAAAGGATCCTTCGCTGAAACACGCTGCAATTGTTCAAAGCAGGTCTTAATTGTGACAGGAATTGATTTCTCTTTTCTAATATCCCTGACTTTTAATTAAAAGGTCGTTAAGTAGACAATACATTTCCAGTATTATTTAGAGGCAGGACAATACCAAGGAACGCACACTTAAAATGCAGAAACAGTGCCTTGTTAATGCAACGAGACTGCGGCGCAGGGAGTTGCTCCATGCTGACGCAGAGATGCTCGGGGCTGAGCGTGGCACAGGGATGTTGGTGACCCGATGCTGGCTCCACACCCGCGCTGCCCTGCACCCCGGCCTCAGCAGGGACACAGGCACATCCCCAGCAGGGACACAGGCACATCCCCAGCAGGGCCATGGGCACGTCCCCAGGGTCCTCCGTCCATCTGCATTTCACACCCTCTTGCACACCCAAGTGCCTCTTGGCATGGCAAGACATGTGAGGACACCAACTGTGGAGCAGCCAGACGCTTCTCAATCATCCTCTATTAGAGCAAAACAGGCCAAAGCACCTTAAGCTGACTGCAGGGAGGCCATTAACATCAGAGACTCCATTAAAAGAAGAAATCGGCGTTTTATCTCCTCATCAAGAATCATAAAGGAGAAAACCTTGGAGGACACCCATAAATCCCCTAAGGCATCCCCAGGGCGCCCAGCACTGCCGCCCGGCACAGCGGCTCGGGGCACACACCCTGCGCTACCCCAGCAATGCGTCTGCCTGGCCGAGGCACCAGCCAGGCAATTTAATGACAGTCACAGCCTCCCACCCGTACTGGCGGCAGCAGCATGGCACTGGGTGTCCCAGCCTTCCTCAAGGGTGCCTGTCCCTGCGAGTGGTCCCTCTCCAGAGAGCAGGGCTTCTGGGCTGCAGGGACGGCTGCTGGATGTGCATCCCTGTGCATCACTGTGTGTCCCTGTGCACTCCTGTGCATCCTTGTGCGTCCCTGTCCATCCTTGTGCGTCCCTGTGCATCCCTGTGTGTCCTTGTGCATCACTGTGTGTCCCTGTGCATCCCTGTGTGTCCCTGCGTGTCCTGTGCATGTCTGTGTGTCCCTGTGCATCCTGTGGCACCGCAGCCTTGACCCGCCTGGACCAGCCCGGTAGAGCTGGCAGAAGCCAGGATGAGGAGCTGGACCCAGAGCCGGAGCTTTGCCAGGCTCACACTCCACAGGCAGACGGGCCCCAAGGGACCATCACCTCCCATCGCTTGAGCTCTCATAATGGAGCTTTAACAGGACTAATCAAATCTCCCCTGCCTTCCCACCCTGTCTGGTTCCTGCTTGGAAAACACGTGTGATGTAGTTGGGAACGTGGCATTTGGACCAGGTCCATCAGAAACTGAGTAATCATTTAGCAGCAATTTAGGGCTCTATCTGCCACCTGGAAGCCAGAGCTGGACGAGCGAGTCCTCACCGAGCAGCCTCTGCCTCCCATCCCCATACACCAGCACAGCCCCATAGGCTCAACCGGGCTCCCCCCGCCCCACTCCTCCTCTACCCCAACAAACTCACCAGCCAGAGCCTTGCCCGAAGCCGGCAGCCGTGTAATTCAGAGCAGCAGCACGAGCAGGGAGAGGTCCAGGCCCTGGAGACCCTGTCTCTGCATTAAAAGGTGCAGGGATAGCTTTTGGCCATGCTCACAAAATATGTCTGGTATTTGCTTTGTTGGTGGGTACCAAAGTGGTGAGACACTGCGGCAAATCCTGTTTCCCTAGGACTGATTAGATTAGAGAGCAGAGGTGCCTGAGAGCTTGCTGCTATTGCTGGGAAAGAAGGAGCAAAGACTGAAGAAGATTCTCAGAAACATCCACACCCTGCTAATTCTTCCCCAAAGCTGCTTGTTCATGCCAGTTTGAAATGCAGAAGCATCACCTTCGCAAATACAGTCCATTCATTCGTGTTATTTGGCTCATCAAATATAAGCCAAAGCACCGACAGTGACAAATGGTCTCCTGGCTTTTGGAAGCCCACAGCAGCCCCACCACGCTGCATCCCCCGCAGGGAGGACATCCCGTCTGCAGGAACACCGGTCTGGGAAGGAGCGGGATAGCCCAGACAAGTTCATTTGCGGTGCTGTAACATCACGCTGTTGAGCTTTTAATACATCCAGCTTTGTTACCTTGGATATTTCGTTCTCTAAATCAGTGCAGCCCCCAGAATGATAAAAACCTTCATTAATATCACTGGGTTATTGCCTAAAACAACAGCACACGATCTGGTGCTTTTTAGTTTGATTTTGCTGTCACTTGGGACAGGATTAGAGAGAAATACATCTACTAATTCTTCCAGCATCCCTCAGCAAACATCAGCTCAGACCAAAGAGGACAGGAGATGCCAGTGCTAGTAATTGGAAAGAAGCTCTTTGCTTGCAGATGGTCAGAGACCCTTGATGGCACCCCAGGCTTTGATATAATTATCGCCGGCACAGAGCAGCTGCCAGCCAGCACAGTGCTTGAGCGAAAAGGAAGAGCCGCTAATCACACGGCCTCTCTTCCTAAAAGGGGCTTTCATCCCTGTTCAAACCCTGCGCAGGGTGCTGCGTGAAGCACAAATCAAGTATTACAGAAGGAGCTCATGTATAATTAGCGGCTTTTCTCGCTGAGGCAGAAATTAGCGTTTTGCCGTGGAAGGGGTGGAGGCAGAGCCAGGTTGTGCAGAGCTGGGGCAGACGCCGGCGGGAGCCCGGGCCGGGGGTGCTTATAATCCAGCTCACTCAGATCCAGCTCACTCAGGTGCTACAGCATCGCTGTGGCTTTTCCCAAACAAGCCAGAATTTTCCAGCCGGACACGTCTGGCTTTGTGTCAAGTTCCAGTTTCCCCAGCCAGCGAGTCCCATTGCCTGCCAGTCATTAAGCTCACATGGGCTGTCAGCCCATCGCCACCGCGCCGGGACGGCTGCGGCCACTGCCGACGGCTCTCCGGGGCCACAGCCTGTCCAAAGGTTTGGCCTCACCAAACATCCCATAAGGGAACATGGCAATCAGGTCTGAGATAGCTTTCCATCCATCCCCACCCCATAGGAAGGTGCGAGAAGCATCACCTTCATTTTCACTGGCATCAAGTGTAATTAGCAGGAGGCTGCAGGCAGCCCAGGCGGGAGCATCACCACCCTGTGAGCGGAGCCGCTGCGGTTTGTGTTTTGTTTGCTCTTGGAACTCTGTTCCTGACCTTGTAACTGTTAACTCTCAAAACCTGACCTTAAGCCTTGCTAAATACGTTTTCCCTCTGTGTTACCGTAAGGGCTGTGTGATGCTGGGAATGACGCTCAGTCACGGCAACCCGGAGCACCAGCATCTCACCCAGGAGCAGCCACAGGTACATCAAGCAGGGACATGTCTGGGGAGCGGGAGCATGAGCAGGTGCCACGGAGACTTCAGAGAGCAGTAATTAAGTATTGACTGAGAACGTCCTGAGCAAGCCCCAGATGCACATTACATCCTGCTTAACTCAATAATTACCATATATATTATCCCTTTCCGCACTCTATCTTTATTAAGTTAAAAGGCCTGTAATTAGCTACTTGGTTTAAGTGTAAGATTTAAATTAATTCATATTACGAAATATAATTGCTTATTAGAGATAATGTTGCACATTCTCTCACATCAGTATCTCTCCATAATATTTTAACCAAAATACAATAGTTTGTCACAGCGGGTGAGCAGAGGTTTTATTCATCAGGCGCTGGAATGCAAAGCATCCTCCACAAAGCCAAAAAGCCCAACAATTCATAGACGTTCTGATACAAACCGACTCTCAGTCATTCCCCCTTCCAAAGCCGAGCAGGAGGCTCTGTCCCCATCAGACCAAGGTCTGCGGCGGCCCCGTCCGCACGCCGAGCACACACGGCGCCCGCGCTGGAGTGACAATGACAGCGCTGCCGGGAGCTGCCGTCACCCGCACAGACCACACGGAGACACGAGCAGCAGCCGCTGCTGCCCTGAGCAGCTGGAGCTGTTCCCGGTTGGATTTTAGGCTGGGAACGCCGCGGTCTCAGACCAGCAGCCGGTTCTGTGGCGTTGCCCCATGGCAGACCCGGGTGAGCAGAGCGGCCGCGGCTTTGCCGTCCTCCCCAGGAGCAGGATTTGCAGGGACCCACGTTCTTCACTTAACGAGCCAGGATAACGAACCTCACCAGACCTGGTACCTGACCCCCGTGGTCCCTACGCAGCCACAGAGGGACATCAGTTCATCCAAGGGGCTGCAGCCCCAGCGCCCACCAACAGCACCATAGCCTGGCATCTGCCAACGTGTTTAGCTGATGATTTAAGCTTTGATTGCATTTAGATGTTAGAAGAGTTTTATTTTGGGACTTAGTATGTTATTTATGAAGGTATGTCAACACAGCTTATCAATTTAGCAGCTGTTGCTAGTTTACTATGAGATGCTGCTCAAGACAGGACAATCTGTCTCGCTATATAATGTCAATTCTGTGGTACTTACGCAACTTCAAAACCACTACAACATTAGGAACAAACAACAGACATACTAGAGACTTAGTGAAATACCTGGTAAAAACTGCACAATAAATTTTTGACTTCATGGCATTTGCTGCTGAATTAAAATGATAAACTAAAGTTTTTATCTGCTGAAAGCCGTTTCCATGGTGTTAAAGCAGCAGATGGTCTTTCCTGGAGATAAAGGACCTCAAAGCTTTGCCAGCATGGAGAAGAATTAGAGATTTAACATATGTATAGTGAAATTTAAGAGCAGAGCACCTGGGGTGCAGCCCTGGGCTGTTCTAAAGGGGGATGGACCCAATTCACTGGCTATCGGGGGCTCCTTCCTACCTGTTCAGGAGGGAAACCCCAACAGTCACAGCCTTCCCTTCATTTGCACTAACGGCCTCTTCTGGCCCTGTTTTATGAGTCATTAATTCCTAATAAGTAGAAATCTGCGTGACGGGCTTTGGATATGAATAGTTTACTGTATCAGAGACAATCCACGATCTAAATTACCAGCTATAAATCAATTTTTGGATGTTGACATATCTTTGATAATGATAAATGAGGAATTTATAGATGCTGCTAAAGTTCACATCAAGATTTTGATTTATAAGCACATTGACAAGATGGGAACAACTACAGACCCAGGCGCAGCTCTCCTGTCCGTCTGTCCGCCGGTCTGTCCATGCGACTCAGTGCTCGGGGCCGTGTCTCCATGGCAGGGGCTGCTGCTCTCACACGCACCAGAAAAGCCTCCTGGGCTGGAGAGCTGCTTTTCATTTGATTTCAATTTACTGCTGGAATTAAGCTGGTGTAAAACAGCGTGCGAAGAGAAAAATCACCATGTCTGTTTAGAGAGCGTAAAATAGGTACTTAACTGTTTGACCACTTAGATGGTGGGGTCCTAATCAGTTTTCAGCCAGCTCACGTCCTGCCACAATTAATACGCTGAAATGATGCTTGTTAAAAGCAAACAGTGAACAATAAATAACTCGGTGCCTGTCGCTCCTCTCTCCAGGATCATGTTCCCTTCCTCCCTGCACCCACGGAGCAGCGCTGGTGGATCCGCAGCATCAGGGTTCGGCACATTCTGGGGGTTCGGCAGATTAATTCTGGGTTTCAGCAGATTTTGGGGGTTCGGCAGATTAATTCTGGGTTTCATCAGATTTTGGGGGTTTGGCAGGTTAATTCTGGGTTTCATCAGATTTTGGGGGTTCGGCAGATTAATTCTGGGTTTCAGCAGATTTTGGGGGTTTGGCAGATTCTGGGGGTTCTCCCTTAGGCCACAACACCCACAGGCACCTGAGCCCTTGGCCCTGCAAAGCTGGACAACCAGAAGCACCGAGCTGTGTGTCCCAAGCCAAGGCCGCGACAGCTCCCCTGCCAGCAAGAGAAACATTAATTGCTAAGCAAGTAATTAGTGGCTACAAAATATGACCAATACAATTACATCGAGGGGTTTTTTTTGCCTTTCTCTGTCCAGAATCCTGGCACTGAACAGTCTTATAATTAGATGACAAAACTGACAAGCAGCTCCAGCGCAACAGCCCGTCCTCGCCTTGTGCACAGGCTCCCAAGTGTTCTGCACCAATAATTACTAATCAAGTTATTTCTTTCAGTATTAAAAAGGCGTTCCGCAGGTAATTTGCCCATACAGTGCTGGCAAACAGCCCTGTACCTGCAGAGCCCAGCGGGTCGGGGATGATTTCAGCTCTGGGTGCTCCCTGAAGTGACCCCCCAGCCCCAGCTTGGGACCCTCCTGTGCCCCCACGGGCTCTGCACGGCCAATCCGTACCCCAAAACTGCCCAAAATGCCCCCAAAATGGGCACTCAGCGCTTGGCATGGTGCAGCCCATCACCATCCAGCTCCTCCAGCATGTCACAACATGCCACCTGCATGGGGACATGCCCCACTCAGCACCGTTTCACCCCAGATGTTTGCAGCTGCTGCTGTGTCCTGGCTCAGCAGCACCATAATGACACCATCCATCTGCATTTCCTACGACTATGTGGAAAAAAAAGGCCATGAGTCTGTAATTTGTCACTATAACATAGACCCGGAGAAGAGGGGAACAAACCACTAATATTGAACAAACAAACAAAAGCCAATAATGGCTTCTATCGAGCAGAGACCCAAAGCTGATGGATGGCCTGTAGCAGCACAGGAGAATTATTTGTGAATTGCTATCGATTTCCAAAATCAAAATGTAAATTTTGCCTCGCAATTGAAGTATCAGGGGAAGTGGGGGTTTCTTTCTTTTAGAAAGTCTTTTCTCCCCTTGTGACCAGCAGGATGGGTCCCCATCCCTCCTGTGTTTCGGCACCGAGCACCCCTGCTGCTGGGAACGGTGCAAGCCCGGCTGTCCAAGCTGAAGCGGCATCATCTAATGCATGACAAACCCATTACGATGCTAAAGATTGGAACTGCTGCGATCTCAGGCAGGTGCCCAGGAACCGGCCCGGAGAAACAGCCGTGTTTTGCACAAGGCAGTAATAAATTACTGAAGGTCACCTACGACTTATCACCGCTACGGATTCCGAACAGTGACACTGCTTCCCCGCGGGGAGCAGCCTCGTGGGTGCCAGGACATCTGCTCTGTTTGAGCTTCTAACAGAGGTGGGTTTGCTTATTTTATTGGGTTGGAAGCATCCCAAATAAACACACTGTCTGCTTGTTTGAGTGATGCCTTCGCCATGCAACACTGTGAACGCACAACCCATCCACTGCGCACAACCGCTCTGACAACCGGAGAGAGACTGAACCCCAGGAACCGGCTGCCCCGGGAGAAAAGAATTACCAGCAACTTTTGGAAGTAAATAAATAGTTGGTGAGCTAAGGCGCTTGAATTATTAATGGTCAAGGTTCAGACACCTTGGTCGTTAATAACAAGAATATCTGATGCCAATAAAACTCTTTGCCTATGGTGCTGCCAATATAAAAAAAGCCAATGTGTGCACAAAACCAGCTACCGGCGAGCGCAATGAAATTATCCGAAAAACAAGGTAAGAGGCTGGAAAATCCCCCAAATGCGTCCCTGGTGTAGACTGGAATGTATTCCCTGAATGGGGCAGCTGTGCACACAAAGAGAGGAGCAGGGACCAGGCTGGGGACCGCTGGGACATCCCAGCAGCAGTGGGAGACTCCAGGAACCCAGAGACGTTAAGAAGAGCTCACAGATCCTCTTGTTGCAAGTGCAAGGGTGAGACAGCAGCACAGCAGCTGCAGAAGCCGCTCGGTGCCCCAGCCCAGCAGAGCTGCAGGACACACGAGACACAAAACACATCCCGAGTCCGTCCCTGCGGCTCCGCAGGCTCTTCCCGTGCTCAAGAGCGCGCCAGGAGGGGCTGCAGGTGACAGGCGCTGCCAGAGATAAGACTCGGCAGCACAGCGCCGCGTTTTCATCTTCAAAGAGCTTGAAGATGCTGATAAATTAACAGCAGCCTCTCCTGGGCGCAGCTTTTGTCCCCGCGGGAAGGTCCGGGCCAGCGCGCTGGCATCGCGGAGCCGCTGCTGGAGCCCGTCAGCCCGAGCTGCCGCACACCGAACAATCAGAGATGGGGGCAGAGGAGACACCAGCAGAGCAGGGGTCCCTCGGGTGTGAAACACGGGGGTTTTCGCTGCAAACAGCCCCCAGCACAACCCCCCCAGCTGCGTCCGTCCATCTGTCCATCCGTCCCACCTGCCCGTGTCCCCCGTCGCGGTGGGGACGGGCGGCTGCCACCACCACCAGCGCCCACCCCGTCCTTACGTCTGGCTTGTGTTTCTACTTATCCCTTTCATCTCATCAGAGGCTGCTCAATTTAATTCCCCGCACCTTGGTATAAAGTCAGGGTCCCATCCAGAAAGCAATTTGTGTCTCCCGGAGCAGGCACTTGTAACATTTCCCATTAAAATGCAAATTTGGCTAAGTTTTCTGGCACCTCTTTTCCTTCCTTAAGGTAAGAAGAATATGAACTTGTATTATTTTTTCCACTGATGTTATCTTCCTCCCAGTTTTGTGCCAAGTATAAAAAGCTACCCGACATACACCTTCTGCAAATTAAATTTGAATTGAGTCTGACAGCACAACAGGGATCCAGATTACAAAGAGACGTGCTAGCCTAATTGGAATCATTTCTAAGAGGTGATTCGCGGCGGCGTTAAGCACGGCAGGAACAAGCGGAGCCCGCGCGGTCCCTGCACCCACCGCTCACCTCGGCCCAGCCGCCCGGCACCGTCCTGGCTGCAGGAGCAGGGGACGGGACCTCTTGGCACAGGATTTCGGCCAAACATGCTCAGAATAATTAAACCCATTGTCCTGCTCACACTGCAGTGTTTAAAAGATGATATTTCATGATTAAAAGCCCAAATCCTGCTGGACTCGCCACTTCTTCTCCCCTCGGACACCAGGAGGTAGGGGAGCTCTCTCCACACCTCGGGGGGCTGGTTAGAGCCTGGGGGGTATTTAAAGGACACGACTACTCACCAAGGGGAAAAAACTGATTATCATGTGATGGTCAGCTATGCAGAAAGCAGGGGGACGAGGCCGCCCGTCCCAGCGCTCCTTGCCCTGAGTCACCACTGGACACGGGTACGCTGGACCCGAGCGGCTGCAGAATTAACATGGAAGCATGGGGAATTAATTGCTCTCGCCACCTGCTTTTCTAGCGGGGATAATTCTAGGTGCAGCGGTTTGAACGACGGCATTTCGGAGAAGAGTCTCCCGTTCTCCTGATTCATCTAAGGTTAACTAAATTTGTTTCTCAGCAGGAGACAGCTCATCAGCCCGGCCCGCAGTACAACAGCTCCGCGCGCTCCCGCACGTCCCCGAGAAGCAGGGGACACTTAGGGGTTTGTCCCCAAGAAGAAGCAGGGTCCGGTGACAGCCCTGATCAGGTAGTGAGCTCGTGCAGGCTCAGGACCGCCCGTTCCCCCAGAAATCTCATCATAACGGGCAATTACACGAAGATTGTGTCGCAGCGTAACGAAGTCATTGCCCTTGACGGAGCTGCAGCGGCACACTGTGTGTGGGCAGAGTCAATGGGGAGCGGGGTCATGAACAGAAATCGATCGCTTTGCTGCAAAGATGGGATGGATCCAGTGATTCCCCTGTCCCGGACACCCCAGGGACAGGGGCTCTTGGGGACCCCTCTCCTGCGGGGCAGCACCAGGTCTGGGAGCCGCCACGTGGCTCCGGCTGCTCCCGCAACCTCCGTCCCTTCAGCAAATTAGCAGAATCAGCCGGCATTAATTATGCAGAGAATCATTTGCTGGTGAAATTAAAAAAAAAAAAAAGATCTAATTTAATCAAAGTATAATTAAATGAATAGTTAATTTAACAATTCCGCAGTGAAAACCCCTTGACCTCTGCAGCTCTCCTCCCTGCACGGGTTGTCCATCGCTGTCCACCCGGCTCTGGTGACACCCCCAGGACCCTCGTCCCCGTCCCATCCCCACCTCGGCCTGCGCTGCCAGCCCCTTCCCCAGGGACTCACCCGCAGCCATCGCCACGGTGTCAGGACCAGAAAGGGTAAATCACAGCCTGCTTGAAAAAGGGAGAGAAGAGACGGGCACACACAGACCAGATCACCCTCAAGCCCCTGAAAACTCCCAGTCCCAATAAACATTGTTTTTAAGGACCTGTTAAAGAGAGAAGAAGACGAGCAGCAGCCAAGTGGAATTTCCTTTGGAAAAGGGAGCTGAGAGCAAATCTGACAAATGCGCCTGAGTGACTCGGGAGAGGGAGCACGGTCTGGGAAGGGAACTCTCCAGATGGCCCCGAGGTCCCTTCTGTCTCTATCGTCTCTGCTTCTGCAAACTAATCCCCTAACTCAGCATCCTGGGGAGATGTGCCAGGCATCCTGCCAGCGCTGCAGCTGCGAGGAGGGCTGGAGGGCAGCACGAACAGATATCCGTGTGTGGCATGTAAAAGGAAACTGGGCTTTTGCGACAGACACCTCCAGTCTCTAGAGACAAACCCAAAGGAGCGTTTACCAGCAGCCTCCTCGCGCCACAGCAAACCTGGCTCAGGAGTGCGTGCAAAAGGCGGAGAAGCCCCAGTTTCACGGATCCCGCTTCCCATGCGCTGTTCCACACCTCCATCCTGCTACAGGCAGGCTGGTTCCTGCAGCAAAAACAAGACCTGCAGCTCAGCAGCCCCCTCTATGTACCAAAATGTCCTGCGTGGACACCATCATCTCTCCTGGCTGCAGCCACCAGTGACAAATCCTCACTCCCAGCTTCAAGCACCTGGCGCGGCAGCCTGTGCTCCATCTGGACGTGTTTCCCTGCGCTGGACGATCCCCCGGTCAAGGCGTTATAAGAAAAGATATCAGGAGATTAACATAAACATTGTTGGAAACATTTAATCAGCTACAAATTGCAATGTTATGTTTGCGGCTTAATTAGCCAAGCCTGGTTTTCTTTGCTCTGTATTGTGAAGTAGAGCGAGGGCATTTAGAAGTGGCATTGCAGATATCTGTGGTGATGGAGGAAACGTCCTTCCCGGCCGGGACCAGCGGGATCTCAGGGAAAAATATGTAAGAAAAATATTAAAGCAATTAATTCCAATCCCAAACATACTGTGATACCGTGTGTGCGAATTAAATGCATTCTCTGAGGCACCTTCCCGTAATGAGAGTTATTCCTGGGCTGCTCTAATTTATGTCCCGCTTCCTACAGCACTCCGAAGGAAACCCAAAATTCCGCAATAAGGGCTGCTCTAACTAGAGGAGCTGTGAGGAGTTCTCAGCACAGCCACCTCTGCCATGCAGAGGGTATGAAAAGCCACAGGCTCTCAGCCACCCACCGCAGCAGCAAGGATGACATTGTGATGGGAAGCACTCAGTACATCAGCAGATAAGATCAGCTGAGAAGCAAGAGTTACCCGGCAAATGCTGCACATCAGACAGACCCGGTCACTCAGCCAAGACCTCCAAACACAAACCCCTGAGTGTGTCCTTCCCCAACAGCTTCACGGGGACAGGAGGGGTCGGACACTCAGCGGTTTCACCTCTGACACCAGCACGAACCGAGCTCGGGTGCTGCTCATTTGAATCGTTGCTGTACCAGCTTGAAGTGGCTCTGCTAATGAGGTTCTAAAGATTCATTTTTATTTGGAGGGCAAGGGCTAATTAAAATGCAAACCACGTCTTTCCTGCTCCGAGCGCTCATGCCAATGTGATTTCCAGAAGGGCTGCGAACACAAGAGTCACCCTGATCTGTGCTGCTCCCGTGAATCGGCTCGTGAAGGTGTTTATGGTTCCACCTACAAGATGTAAAAAGGCGACTGCGCTCCAGCAGAAGCCGTTTGTCCGGTCAGCACGTCCCGCCCGGCTACGAGCAGCCAGCAGCCAGCCTGCAGCGTTCCCAGCGCGCACCAGGTCAGGAGCGCAGCTGCACCCCAGTTATTGATGGCGCAGGATTAGCTTGTCTGAACAGAGAAATACATCACCGGCAAAATAGGAAACATTTGGAAAGTGGATGGCGGACGTGAGAGTGATGAATGAGCGCTGGAGGAGCCCGGCGGAGATCAATGAATAGCTGATGAGCTGGGGGACGAGGCGCGGGGGAAGCTCATCGTGCAAATGGAGCAGCAGCAGCAGCGGGGAAATCGCTTGCTGTGCTGAGACATCCCTGTGAACCCCAACAGCCCCTACACCCCCCAGTGACACCCCCTGCATGGAGCAGCACCCGGCAGCACCGCGGGAGGGCGGAGGGCAACGATCCTGCCTTTATTTCCCCCAGTGCCTCTGTCCTGCAGGATTTCTAGTTTGAAAAGACGAGGCGAGAGCAGAGGCTGGGACAGGGGAAGCACCCGCAGACCCCTCACGCACAGTCTAGAGATGACAGCGACTCACCCGCCGGCTGCTCCTGAGCCGGCACAGCAGCAGCTCCGCAGACAGGCGGTTTTTGTGAAGACATCATTTTGGGGTCAGCTCTGTGTGTATCACAGTTCATTAGCAGCGACTGCGACAGCTGCTCATGGAGCAATAAAGACACATAACCCCTCCCTGGCCCTCAGACACTGGGAAAACCACTCCTGTGTGGGCAGGAGAGCGGCACCGCGTCCTGCCAGCCCGGCACGCTGCTGCCACCTGCGCCACAGCGCGGCACGCGGTTATTAATGTGCTTAAGCAACTGTACGGCTGCTGGCTCCGGGGCTCCCTTATACCAACCCCTACACCATGCACCCCTGCTCATCACTTCCAAATAGCTTTTACTTAGCTGGTTCTGCCCAGCGTTCAGCTCCTTCAGCTGCCAGTCTACACATTAGGCCTGAAAGGCAGTTTCTAGAGGCAGTGAACTCGCAGAGGGAGAAGAGTGACAGCACAGTGACTGGTTTGCAGATTCCTGTCCAGCACCACATCAAATTCTACAGTCTCTCCATTACCAACACGGTGCAGGTACTCCCGTGGGTTGTTTTTCTTTATCGCCGTCTGATGAACAAACACATCTTCTTTGGTATCGTTTCTGTTGATAAAGCCATATCCATTCCCGACATCGAACCACTTGACTGTACCAAGAACTTTGGTGGCCAGCACTTTCTTCTCCGTCTCAGCCGCGGCGGCTGTTGCGGTTGTGGCGGCGGCAGCACCAGGAACAGAAAGAGAAAGAGAAAGCTCTTCCCTCCTCCCTGGAGCGTCCCCCCCGCAGCCTGACCTCTGCCAGTCGCCTGAAGGCCGTGATTTGAGAGAAAATGACAGCAGATAGTTGTGGCACAACGGGCTGAACAGAGCGATTCAGAAGCGTCCATCAGCATCGAGCCCTGCTGGCGCTCAGGCGCGAGGGTCTGCCCGCGCGAGGTCACCACAGCAGCGTCCTTTGCATAAGTAAATGAAAGAAATCACTCGGAAAAAGCCTGTGAACACAGCACCGCTGGCTCAGCACAACGCTCACCGCACCCATAAAATGAGATTAAAACGTGTCCCCTTCGCCAGCAGGTGACAGCCAGCGAGAGGGAGGATTGCCAGAGCAAGTCCCACGCGTGCAGAGCTCAGGCTCCGGCAGCACTTGTCCCCTACACAAATGAGACAGAGGACGGACACGAGCTTCCCTCTTACAAAACTCACCTGAGCAGGGGGATGTCTCTTGCTGCTCTTTCAGAACTGACTCTGTGCTGCTTGTGGCCGCCACGTACGGTGAGGCGTGAATACAGCGGGAGCAGGACGTGGAACAGCTGCTGCAGGTGACGCTGCTGTCCCCAGAGAGGGGCGGCTGTCACCCCAGAGCAGCGCTGGTGCACGAGCAATGCGAGAGCTTTGCCAAACCTCTTTGCCAGACGCAGGTGGGACTCGTTACGGGGATCGCAGAGGCCCAAGCGCACAAAGGTGCTGCAGCAGCGCCCGGTCACAGCGGCACCAGGCGCGGTGATGAGAACGACGCGTACAGACACGCATGTGGATGCACAGAGACACAGACAGAGCTCTTGTTACCAGCGAGAGCAGAGCCAGGCAGAGCTGAGCCCTCTTTAATTAACAGTTCTCAACCCATAGGTTTACAGATACAGGCCTGGACCAAGAAAATGTTATTCCAAACACACAGTGACTTGTCTTGTGACTGTTTTCAGTCACGTTCCCATGCGTGGGCGCCATCCAGACCCACTCATTCACACGCCCAGGCCCAACATTCACACATCATACATACAGGGGTGGTTTTCCAGCCCGAGATATCATTCTCGCTGGCCTGGGCTATCACTCCTTACACTCATAAAAAACATACTTCTGTATAATAATTGGTTTATAACCTCAACACAACGCGTTGACCTTACAAAAAGCAACCCAACCGCGCGGGCACACGGTGCCCAGCTCCACAGCCTCCTCAGTGCCCCGGCTCTCCAGCCGGTTCTGGTATCAAGCCGTACTTCTGCCTCAGGATTTCAACCGTAGATGCCAGTGCGCTGCGGGGTGAAACAGAAGCGTCAGATAAAGGGTTTTAATGGATTAAATTGCATTTTCTGGGACAGACCAATCAACCAGACGCAGTACTGCGTTTTGAACCAAGAACAAAGCCGCAGTGACGTTGAGCAGCGCTCACCAGCCAGGACGAATGATGGTGAACTTCCCCGACACAGACAAGTCAACCACAGTCGACCCCAAGCGACACTCGGGGCTCTGGATGTCCCCTATGGGGCCTCCATCGATGATTAAGGACAGCTGAGGCCACAGCTCCTGGAATTCCTGAGGGGATGTAGATAAGAGTCTGCAGGCTGCTTCAACTACAGATCATATAATTTTTAAACATACAATAGCTGAGAAATTAATGTTTTATCGCTAAAGCTGGCTCCCAGTTTGAGAGCCTGGTTCTCCAACAGACTGCTGCAGCAACATCACTCAGCGGCAAACCCAGCCTTACCGAAACCGTCAGCGTGCTGGCCTGACAGCTGATGTTGGCGCTCGTCAGGGCCAGTGGTCCAGGGCAAGCTCGGGCCAACTCCCTAATGAAAGGGTGGTTTGGGATCCGAACACCCACCAGCTGCGGGGAAGAAGAGAACACGGTGTTACACACCATGTTTAACCTTGTTTAACCATCTTTAACCTTGCATTGCCTAAAGCCCCCGGACTTAAAGCTGCTACTCCAGAGCATCAATACGTCAGCACTCGCTGAACGAGCAATACGAGAGACGCGTCTTCATAAGACAACCCCTAACGTTGGGCTGTCGTGTTCAAATAAATCACAGGGAGCACAACAGCACAGGGAAAAAGGGAAAACGCCACTCACTGTTGAGCACAGCAAACACACGTTACAATAAAAACCACTAGAGCAGAAGCGCGAAAACAGCACGTTATTCCTCAAAAACACAGGTGTGTCCTGCACCGAAGACCTACCGATGTGAAAGGATTCAGGTCCTTATTTAGCTCTTCTGAACGCTTTAAGACCAGGGTCACGGGCCCTGGGAGCAGGTCCCGCAGCAGCTCGTCTGGCACGTTCACCTGGCAGTACCTGCACGGCAGGAGCGTGTCAGAGGCGGCCGCGCAGCCCCCCCGGGCCGCAGGGAAGGGCTGCAGGGAGGGGCCACTCCCGCACGGACACTCCGAGCACCGGCAGCGCAGCCCCCGCGGGAGCCGCGTCGGAGCCCCGGGCAGCCGCTCACACGCGGGCCGTGGGGCCGGGCAGGACCCCCCGGTTACCGGGGCTCACACCGACCTGTACAGCCGCTCCACGTCCCCCAGGCAGATCGCCAGCGGCTTCTTCCCGTTCCGCCCCTTCAGGCTGTAGATGCTCCGCACGGCGCCGGAGTCCTGGGCCAGCCCCGCCACGCCGTACACCGTGTCTGTGGGCACGGCCACCAGCCCGCCCGCCCGCAGGGCCCCGGCGGCGGCCGCCACCGCATCGCTCCAGCCTGCCCGAGAGCGGCGGGTCAGCGGGGCGGCCCGGCACCCCGGGACCGGCCCAACCCACCGCAGCCCCGCGCCCCCCGCACCGCCGTCTCCCTCCCGCCCGCACCTGTGTGCTCGGGCCGGGCCGCCCCGCCGGGCAGCGGCAGCGGCAGCAGGCGGGCGGCAGCGCGGCCCAGCCCCGGGCCCGTTCCCGGCGCGTCCTCCCCGGCCCGAGCCAGCGCCGCCAGCGCCGCCCGCCGCACGCCGTGCATGCAACAGCCGCTTCCGGGCCGGAGAGGGCGGGGCCGTGACGCACATCCGGGGGCGTGGCGAACGGGCCGTTGCCGTGGAGACGCGGGGCGGGCAGCACCGGGATGGAGGCGGCGGCGGCGGGACCCGCGGGGGAACGGGCGGTGGGTGCCGGGGGACGGGGTTACCGGGGGACGGGGTTACCGGGGAGCGCGGCCCGCGGCGCCGCCCGTGACCGCTGTCCCCCCGCAGGCGCAGCCGGACGTGCGGAGGCTGCTGGAGGCCCGGCAGCGGCAGCTCCGGGCCCGCATCGCCGCCTGCGAGCAGCTGGCGGCGGAGATGGCCGCGCTGCGGGCCGCGCTGCGCAGCGGCCCGGCCGGGGACAGCTCCGGGCCCGGGGCTTCGGGGGCCGCGCAGCCCTGAGCGGCCGGAGCCGGGAGGACCGACGGTCTCCGCTGCGCTCCGGGCTCGGTCGCAGCCCCGCCGGCGGTGCCGGGGAACCCGCAGTCTGAGGAACCGCCGAGCGACTCCCCAGCTGCGGCCTTGGGCTTGGCTCTCTCCTGCTGCACCGATACCTTATCTTACTAGATTTGCACTTTAAAATAAAGCAACTTTGGCTTAGTCTGCATCTACAGGGGGGGAAGGATCCTCACGCTTATCTCCCAAACAATTTATAAATACTCTTGAGGAAAGACTATCATAACACCATGTTTAAATAAGCATTTAATTAGGATTCCATTAGTATTAATATTGCTTTCAATTCCAAAAAAGTTAATTTCCACTTCTTTGCAGATATTTCAAAGTACAATATTAACTTCATACAAAATGAGCAATTAAGCAAACACCATTATTTCACATTTTACATTCTTCAAAAAATACAAATTCATATTTACTCTTTTGGGTTTTGGAGATGCTCTTCCTTTGGAAGTACTGTACCTGTAACTAACATATTCACATTGCTCAATGTAAGCACATTTGTTCCCATGTTTCATCGTTAAATAAATTCCTTTAACACCACGCACACATTCTTGACAAACCAGGGTTCCTTTGTTTTGTCACCTCCAAGCCCACGGCCCGGCTCCCCCCAAAAGCAGCACAGACACCTGCGGGGCCCCGGCCTCCCTGGGGCGCTGCGCCGGCCCCCGGCCCCGCCGGCCCCCGGCCCCGCTGGCCCGTGGCCACCAGAACCGCTCCCGCACCTCTCCAAGCGAGGCTCAGGCAGAAAGCAAGAGGACGGACACACAGCCACACAGCAAGAAAGACCAGCTCCTGGAACTACGGCTCTGCAGAAACACACCCTTGATTTTGCTGTAAAAGATCCTATGAAAAAAATTTCTTGTAAGAAAAAGTAGAAACTGCTTTTTTTGTTGTTTTTTTTTTTTGAGAAAGTGTACACTGCATAATGAACCAAATTTTGGCCAGCTTGCACACCACCCGAAGCATGGTGTGGGATTGTTTTAAACTGGTTCTGAGAACACACACACGTCGACTATGTACACTACTACATAAATATCCAGTTTAATTTGCATTTCTCAGTGCAGACACAGAATCCAACTTCTAGAACACAGGAGAGATATCCAGACAAGACGCAAAAAAGGTAAAAGTTCAGCCCTGTCCATGAGTATCAACTACAGGTAACACTTATAAAAACTTGACGTTGTTTCCAAAATATGTTATGGAAAAAATAGTGTAGCAATTAAAAACTATGCAATCAGAAATTTGTAGGGTTTATTAAAGACATGCCTTTTATTTTTTTGCCTTACGGTCCAAACTGACTCTAACAGTTCTGCCCAGCCAGGCCAGATCCCCAAAGCCAACAGATTTCCCAGCGCGTTGCAAAGCGGCTTCACCGCCCCCTTTGTCCAGGGAGGACCCGCAGGGGTTTGGGGACTCGCCCGCGGTCTCAGAGCCGAACAGAGAATGTGACACCGAGATCCCGCCTGCTCCACATGGCAGACGCGGCTGCCCCTCACCGCAGCTGCGCTCCCCGGGCAGGAGCAGCTGCTCAGCCCCACTCAGCTCCAAGGTCACGGTGCCTCAGCACCACCAGCCGCCTCCCAGCTCCTCCTCGCAGCCTTATCTAAAACTGGTGTGGGAAAAGTACTGTAAACGCTTCGACAACGTTGCTGCAGGTGCACGAAGTAAGGCAGATAACATGACATCAAAACTGATCTCAAAGACATTTCCAAGGTGCAACATGCCTGTTCTGAGCAGCTCGTCACTCCTGGTGGTCCTGGCGTGGCAGAACAGAGCAGGGGACGAGAGAGGGGGGACACGCACCAGATCGCAGTCGTGTCCAACCACAGTGACAGGACACACACACCAGATCACAGCCGTGTCCCATTGCAGGGACAGGACACACACACCAGATCACAGCCGTGTCCAACCACAGCGACAGGACACACACACCAGATCACAGCCGTGTCCAACCACGGTGACAGGACACACACACCAGATCACAGCCGTGTCCCATTGCAGGGACAGAACACACACACCAGATCACAGCTGTGTCCCACCACAGTGACAGGACACACACACCAGATCACAGCCGTGTCCCATTGCAGGGACAGGACACACACACCAGATCACAGCCATGTCCAACCACAGTGACAGGACACACACACCAGATCACAGCCGTGTCCAACCGCAGTGACAGGACACACACACCAGATCACAGCCGTGTCCCACCACAGTGACAGGACACACACACCAGATCACAGCCGTGTCCCACCACAGTGACAGGACACACACACCAGATCACAGCCGTGTCCCACCACAGTGACAGGACACACGCACCAGATCACAGTCGTGTCCAACCACAGTGACAGGACACACACACCAGATCACAGCCGTGTCCAACCACAGTGACAGGACACACGCACCAGATCACAGCCGTGTCCAACCACAGTGACAGGACACACACACCAGATCACAGCCGTGTCCCATTGCAGGGACAGGACACACACACCAGATCACAGCCGTGTCCCACCACAGTGACAGGACACACACACGAGATCACAGCCGTGTCCAACCACAGCGACAGGACACACACACCAGATCACAGCCGTGTCCCACCACAGCGACAGGACACACACACCAGATCACAGCCGTGTCCAACCACAGTGACAGGACACACACACCAGATCACAGCCGTGTCCAACCACAGGGACAGGACACACACACCAGATCGCAGCCGTGTCCCATTGCAGGGACAGGACACACACACCAGATCGCAGCCATGTCCAACCACAGTGACAGGACACACACACCAGATCACAGCCGTGTCCAACCACAGTGACAGGACACACACACCAGATCACAGCCGTGTCCCACCACAGTGACAGGACACACACACCAGATCACAGCCGTGTCCCATTGCAGGGACAGGACACACACACCAGATCACAGCCGTGTCCAACCACAGCGACAGGACACACACACACCAGATCACAGCCGTGTCCAACCTCAGTGACAGGACACACACACCAGATCACAGCCGTGTCCCATTGCAGGGACAGGACACACACACCAGATCACAGCCGTGTCCAACCACAGTGACAGGACACACACACCAGATCACAGCCGTGTCCCACCACAGCGACAGGACACACACACCAGATCACAGCCGTGTCCAACCACAGGGACAGGACACACACACCAGATCACAGCCGTGTCCCACCACAGTGATAGAACACACACACCAGATCACAGCCGTGTCCCATTGCAGGGACAGGACACACACACCAGATCACAGCCGTGTCCCACCACAGTGACAAGCAGCTGCCAGAAAGCGCGAGAGGACAGGCCGGCGAAAGCACAGTGCTCTCAGTGAGTATTTGCATAGATCGGACGTTTGCTAATGGTGCATAATTCTCCGGGGTGCAGACGGGGAGGGCAGAGCATCGCTGAGCTCGTTACTGGATTCATTCCGTTAGACAGACACAGACTGACCACGCAGGACAAGGATCTGTATATTGCACCAAGTTAAGCGCTCATCTTTGCACACCCCTGTTCACTTTTACTCAGAGCAAAAATAAACTTTGTGAAAGTATATACAAAAGAAATTGCAGCAATTGGGTTAAAGATAAAATAACCTAAAGTGCATTTTAGATACCAGTATGAGGTTCTGCGAACTAGTCTTTCTGGACACAGCCAGCATTACAGAAGTGCCCAATTCGTACTTTGTCCTATATAGCTCAGTACCAGCATTTAAACAGTGCACATTTTCCGTCCCTCTACCATCTACAAGCATGAAAAGCAACTTCTCCAGCCTTCAACTGCTTGCCTGGGCCACCGCCTGGGGAGTGGAGCCACCACTGTCAGGAATTAGACCCATATCTACATGTTTAAGCTTCTGCATCATCTAGAAACTGTAAGTAACAAATCCCCACGTGCCACAAAACAGCAAAACCTCTAAAAGAGCGACCCAGAGCAGTGCGGTGTTGCTCTCTGATCATTAAAGGGCTTTGTGAAATGCAGATTTTGCAGAGGGAGGGCACACTGTTCGCAGGGGCTCTGGCGTATTAACCCAACGTGCCCTTTTCTGGGAATTCAACATTTTAGCAGATCTATAACGGCAGGAACTCCCCACTTTATTAAAAATGTTGGTGTGCCTGTGGTAAGTGCTGGGGACGCGAGGGGAGGAGGAGAGGACGTTCTCCCGGGGTGTGCTGTGTCTGCCCTCTCGCCAGCTGCTCGCGGATCTGCTCCCGTCCCAGCACGGTGACCGTCACAGGGGCTACTCACACAGCCCTGGGGACGACAAAACACCCGTGACAGGGACCAGGCACAGCACGGAACACTCCGGAAAGCAGACCAGCAACTAAGCAGCTGAAGCACATACCTGTACAACACAGCCCCGTGGGACGCACAGCCCACGGTGCGGCAGCCCGTGCGCTCACAGAATCGCGCTGCTCCTGCCTCGTTACAAGCTCTAATTAGTTTCACCTGAATCGCAACCCACCTGGTGCACATACAAGAGGGTGACGGCAAACCCAACGCACCTGAAGTCAGTGTCAACTTGGAGCACATTGCTTTTCCTAAACACACCAACAGAAAGCAGCAGCTGTGAGAACAGCGGAGGGGAAGCTCTGCCGCCCGCTCGGAAAGCACACGCGTACCTCGCCGCCGCCGATCCCCACGCTCCCCAATCAGCTTCCTATTCCAACGCCTCTGGCAGACGATCTTACTCAGTTCTGTCACAACGGGGTCCCTGAAGGCGCTCTCTGGTCCAACCAAAAGCATTTTAGGTGGACTGAATCACAAGTAGCACGGAAAAACACTTCTCTGAAGGAGGGAAAGGCTCTGATGAGGTTGCTAAATCCCCCAATTGTCGCGTTTCAGGCCACATCTGGTACCGTTGTCCCCATCGGAGAAAAGCCGCAACTCCAGGGGCATCTGCACGCTCCTGCGTCAGCGGCCTCTTGCACGCACGCGCGCTCAGACAGGGTCGCTGCAGCCCGACCCGGCTCGGCCGGCGCCGCGGGGCTGAGGCTACAGAGCGCTCAGCACGGGGGGTTCATCGCCTGCTCGTCACCCGCAGCCCCGGGGTCCTGTGGGACCCCCGCGGGTACACTGAGCAGCTTTGATCAGATCCAGAGGGAAAGAGCGCTACCCACTAGAGGTTTGCATGACTAAATTTAGTGCAGAGACACTCCACGTTAATTGGCTTGCAGTCATTATCTTTGTATCTCACTAATGACAAGGCTGTAAACTGAATAAAGACTATTTAATATTCTTTCCTTTAACACACAAAAAAAAAAACCTGACAGCCCAAGCCAGAAAGATGGATAAAACACTATAAAATTACATCTTTTAAAATAATGCAGCATAAATAAACCATTTAGAATGAGACTGCATTTATTGCAACATTACAGGCTTTTTGGTGGAAGGGGGGTTTGTGTTTTATTTACCCTGAGTAGGTTAGAATATAGACTTTCAGTTTGATATGAAAAACTACTACGTCGTGTAACATATTTTAGTCAAGAAATAGCCCCGTGCACAAGAAGCTGGCATTGCAGTAGGTTGGAGGCAGATTCAGGCAGAAATTATATAACTCAACAGACAAAAAAGAAGCATTTATGGACAGCTGAAGGAACAGACTCACTGAATTCCAACTGAATTTATCTTGAATCATTCTGAAAAGTTTCCTAGAGTTGTTCTTGACAAAAGATGAGAGTAACCAGCAAAGGCACCACGCTCCTCGTTAAACAGTCGCGGGGGTTCTGGGGGTGACTTGCTCCTGCACGGAACCACAGAAACCAGCAGAGCAGCAGGACAACCTGACCACAGCGGGGACTCGCCGCGTCCCCCGCAGCCCAACAACAGACCCTGAGCCCCAGTGAGCTGGGGCTCCCACCGGGTCTCCACGTTGTGAAGCAGCGTCTGCCACCACACTTCTAAGTCCTAACGAAATTAAATGAACAGATCTATCCGAAAGGAACTCCTCAAAATTTCTGCAAGCTTTAGGAACAGCTACAGAACAAAGCAAACCCAGGTATCAGCTCCCAACTCAGTGATGAGACAAGCGCATCCCAATGAAATGGCAGATAAATCATCTCCTACAATAACACCATTTTCTACAACAGCAAATTCCTTTCCTGGGCTCCCCTTATAGTGCATGATTAGTATCAGACAAGAGACAGAAGAAATTATAGACCCAAGGAGTTGTAACAAAGACCCACTCACTGCCAGTACCTTAATCCCAAACATAACTGATGTGCAACTGGAGACAAACTAACCCCCCTTTTTCTTTTTAAAAATCTTTTTGCACATGAGTAACCTTAACTTCTGTGTTCACATATGACAAGCAAAAGTGACAGACAGTGCAGCCAAAACAGTTCATATATAACTTAGCTTTTTCTTTTTTTTCTTTTCTTTTTTTTTTAGATAGATTCTCAAAGATGGATGTACCTGGGACGTGACGAAGATGACATCTGTGAAGCAGAAATAAGCCACAAAACTTCCAAAGAGGAAGGAAAAATAATTGATCCTTCAGTTTCTGCTTCTAAGGAGAAGGGTTTGACCCTCCAGGTGCAAAGGAAAATCTGGAACATCTTCACTTAGAGAAGCTGCTGTTCAAACCCATTTCTTCCTCACCCTGCAGTAGTGCTTCGATTGGAATTATATTAGATGGGGTTTCAGGGCTTTGGAGAGACAGGAAGTCCGAGACATCCATGGCACTTAACGTTTCAGTCTGGGAGTCTGAAGGGTTAACGATCTGCCTGCTCTGCCCGCAGGAAGGGGAAGAGGAAGAGGAAGAGGAAGGAAAGGTCTGAGGCGGCAGCGGGGGAGCTGGCTGCTCCAAAGCCTCCGAATCGGGCGAGGGACATTCCTTCTTGAGGGCGGCTCTGTCCTTGGCAGAGTCTCGGCAGGCACACTGGCACTGGCAGGCCTCCTCCTGCTTTATAATGATGACAGGGACGCTGAGACCGATCTGCTGAACAGGGTTTCCTGAAGGTGAAACAAAGACAAACCCAACAGAACGACATCATTTCACAGCAGGGAGAGACGGATCATCTCTGTTCGATTTGACTCTATGCACCTTGCAGCAGAGACTACCTGTTACTTTGTTCGAGTAGAGTAAAACCTCCCGCAGATGATAAATAGGACAGTGCTTACCAAAAACCGCACTTAAAACCCGAGGAAGATTAAAAACAATTAAAAGATTGTCTTCAAAACTCCTGCAAGCAATGAAATCACCGCAAATCGCGGTCAAGCTAACAGTGCTACAACAAGAAAGAGAGAAACGCAAGTTCAGTGTCAAGCTTACCTGTATTGCCAGCTACTGGTAACGCAGTTGTAAAAAAGACCTTTTCTACTACTTTTGGAACTTGTGGCTTTAAAGGAAAAAAAAAAGTGAGTCAATTCCAATCAAATTTCTACTGTTCAAACAGCTGCAATCAAAAGCAACAGCTGTATACACATTCCAAGGAGAACACATGGGAAAACTAATTAACAAATAAAACATTTAGCTTGGTTCTGGGCTATGTTCTGGCTATTCCAAAACTCAGAGTATTATTTCTACAGTCTTAAAGATGGGGAGTAATCACCCTCCCCATTAATTACCCTCCCCATATGTGCTTGTTAACACAGCTCGTGGTTTTTGACGACTGAATGACTGAACTCTTAAAACCTGCTGCGCTTGCTCACACTGCTTGTACCCGCTGCCATTTACTCTCGACCAATTGCAACTAAGAAAATCTAAAGGTGACAGCAGTATTCTTAAAAATAAAACAAAGTCTCAGAGATCCAGGTTTACTAGAGAATCAGAAACATTCCGTTTTCCCAGAAAACCTTTTGGGACTCTAATTGGAAGAGGGACGGCTCAAGCTGTTTTAAAGCCGTGCTGGATGCACTCACCATTTGTTCTTGGCTTTGCGGAGAACCAGTGGCACCATTTAAGATCCACTGTAAGTTCTGCTCGTCCATGACAATGCTGGACTGCAGGATAGCGGTGCTCGGAGAAGGAGTAATGGTTATCGTTGGATTACTGGTCAGAACAGGGTTGGCCGCAACAGGCACAGTCTGAACGACAGCGGGCAGGGGCTCAGCGGCACTTGGGGCTGTCGGGGCCGGTGGCCCAGCAACCACCGAAAGTCCCTGCACGACGGGCTGCGGCGGGGTCTGAGTGTGCTGCAGGAAGTCTTGGTGACTGGCTGCGAACTGTGTGCTGCGAGGAACAGGCACTTCTGGGGATTGTAAAACAGTTGCAGGATTCCCGAATGCAGCTTGCTGTGAGCTGGTTCCTATGGAGGAGGGCGCAGCGGGCGCTGCTGAGGCTTGTAGTGCTGAGTGCGACGGCTCCGGGATGCCGAGCTGCAGGACGAGTGGAAGAGACAACGACGCTGAGTCTCCTGCAGAAGGCGGGACAGCAGTGACCGAGTCTGCGTCGCCGTTAAAACCTTCAATCAAGGCAGCTGTCAAAAGAAACAAAGGAAAAACAGGAATACAGCAGTTCTCATAAGATCTGAATGAACAGCTTTTTCAAGGAACTTCTCAGCTAGCTGATGGATTTTTGTCAAGTAAAGCACTGCCAGTTTCACATCTTCAAAAGCGTGTAACACTGGACTGTGAAATCTAAAACTAGGTCCAAACTCAAGCAGCCAGTAACACTGAATACTACACACCAGCTGATCAGCCTCATTAGCTCTAAGAAGCCTTTTTATCAGCACATGGAGAGAGGAAGCTGAGAACAACACTGACGTGGAAAGTCCAAGAGCATCAGTGTCAGCACTGTAGGAGGACACACTGCAAACACCCGGCCAGTTCCCTGCCAGTGTCCCGGTGTGACACCCCCAGCGAATACAGCGCGTTTCAACACAAAAACTGTCAAAAGCGCCCTCCTAAACCAGCGCAGGTTACAGCTGTACCTGTCTGCTGAGAGTCGTCCGGATTTGCAGTGTGGTCCGGGCTCTGAAACATCGACTCGAAGATGCTGACTGGTGAGATTGTGCTCAGGTCTTGTCCGTGTGTCTGGCAAACAAAATAAAGAGCAAGATGTCATAACGTTATGTTTCATTCGCCTGAACAAGCGCAACAGAAGTAATCGCCCATACGTATTTAATCTGCTGCCTTCTAGTTGACAGGACAAGCACACAGCCAGAAAAAAGCAAAACTGAACAGGGGCGAGGCAATTCCAGGACAGTAACTCACCGGATTTGAGCTCTCCCGCAATTCTGAATCTGTTGATATGAGGCTTAAGTCACTCAGGCAAAGGGAGTGGCTTGTATCCTGTAAGGAAGAAAAATAAACTGAATTCTATATTAAAAAACCAGTATCAGAAACATTTTAAATTACTCTATACAGTCCATACAATCCTGTCTATGCAGAATTCTTTTTACCTGTATGTGACCCAAGGCTCAGTTCTAAAATCAACAGCACAATGTTACTAAGCAAAGGATATTTTGCAGCTATCAAGGATTCTTAACATCTCTTCCGCATTACTTCCAAAAAATTAAATAACCTAGAATTCTAAGTTAGCACTGGAACAAATCGATCTATAGAAAATAAAAAATGTAAACTCTAACAGTATATATTTTTCTTTGCACACTTATTACATAGAAACTACAGGGAAAACAGGATAATATATAACACTGCCTATACATTTGTGTCAACACTCAGCATAGTCATCAAAGCAGCTGTAGCCCAAGAATTCATTTCAATGGGATTTAAAAGAACAGACAAATTTAGATGAGCTTTTCCACATAAAACACCAAAGACTATACTAGAAGCTTCAGAAATATTAATCACACTGTTTATTATCCACATGCTGTACACACAGCATATGAGATAAACCTGATGCTGCCACCTTCAACACCAGCAATTTCAGAACTGAAACTGAATTGTCACCCGTGGGCTCCTTCACGGGAAACAGGGCACCAGGTAGTTACAATTCCCTTTGAAAATCCCAGCCCTAAACGTTACACCTTTAGAACACGCTACAGACCGAATAATTTCTTTCCCAAGGTACGGTTTTCTCTCCATCTAAGGCAGAAGCATCGGGAAGAAGCGCTACCCACCTCAGAGACGCTGTTATTGGGAAGTGCGCTATAGGAATGTCCTTTCTCGTGACCTTTCATGTGGCTCTTGAGACTGTACTGTGTACTGAAGGTCTTCTCACAGCCGTTACTGGGGCAGAAGAAGGGTTTCTCCCCTACAGGCAGCACAAAACACACACAAACACTTTTAAAGCACATAGAAGAGTGGTGGTAATATCTATACAAACAAGACTGTTTAGTGCCACTTTACGCATTCATGATTCTGGGGAGTCTTGCAGATAAAAGCTTCTGTTTTACCACGTGAACTGACATAAGAACACAAAATTTAATTTGTATGCATCATTATTGATATATTTGTGAAACACACTCATGAAATTAAAGACCTGTCAAGCAGAGCCCACTTCCCCAACCTGCCAGGGTCCCTCTGGGTGCCCTCCCTTCCCTCCAGCACACCGTGCAGCTTGGTGTCACCCACATATTACATATATATATGTATGTATAAAAACATACTAGGACTCTGAGAGTTAGTAGAAACTGAACAAATTCAACTAAAGCAAAACCAAGCCCTTGGGACTCACCAGTATGTGTCCTAACGTGTGTTTTAAGGTGATGGCTTGCAGCAAAAGCCTTCCCACAGCCGTCGTGCTCGCACCTGAATGAGGCAGCACACGAGAGTCAGCATCACGCCGCTCCAATGCATTAGTTACAACCTCGCCACGCTTTGCAATAGTCCCAGGACTCTGAACAGCAGGTCTAGTGCTGATCCGAGTCAGCAATCGGGTCTCTCCCACCGGCTCCTGCACAGGCTGCAGCAGGGCTCTGAACAGGATGGTAAAATTCAAGTATGAAGCTGGCATTTGGCAGGGGCCCCTTCATGGAATAAACATCTCAGCACAGCAGAGACGCAGCACTGTGTTTTAAGAACGTGTTCATGGTGGTACACATTTATGTTTAAGAAAACAGCTTGACTATTCTTGTCTTTTCAGACAGTCACTTCACCCCCTGTCACAGGTGCCTGAGGGAGCTCTACAACAAATATGTTCAAACACTACCTGCCTTTGCTTTTTTCTCATGAGAACAGCTTCTCATCCAGGACAGTAACCGCCACCTTTTGGCACAGGTGGCCCGTCACACAAGCCCCACAGAAGTGAAAATCGCCGTCCAGCAACTCACCGAAATGGCTTTTCTCCTGTGTGTGTTCGGATGTGCTTCCTCAGGTCGCTGTGCGTTGTGAAGTATTTACTGCAGCCTTCCGATTCACAGTTAAATGTTTTCCCTGTGTGAAGCCTCTGATGTGCTTTCAACCTAAAAAGCATGCCAAAAAAAAATCCCTCTCATGACTTGTAGTACGAGACAGTCCCTACCTGAGGCAAGCGAGACATTCATTCAAATGTGCAGGACAGGATGAAAGGCTTAGCTTGAACTGAAGGTAATTAAGCTTATCAAAGTAATTGATATCACTTCTGAAGCCCTCAAGCGAATCTGAGAATTCCTTGTGCACCATTTTCAATGCTACTGTAACATAAATAAGCTGAGTATGTCACCAGAGGCTCTGTCATCCTACTCCTGGCACAGCATTCCCACATTATGGGGGGGGTTATATTAATATCCGTAGCTGGCAGAAGCGTAACAATTGTGTCCAGGCCCAAACACAAAGCAGACGCAACGTGCGGAACAGCAGCCGCTTTCCTACCTGTACAGTGTATTGAACGCCTTTTCGCAGCCCTGCACGTCACATTCAAACGGCTTCTCCTTCGTGTGCACTCGGACGTGGATTTTGAGGCTGTAGGAGGTAAGAAAGGCCTTGCCGCAGCCTTCCTGATTGCAGACAAAAGTGTATTCCCCACGGTGCGTCTTTTGGTGAGTGCGCAGGTTCCCGGCAGTGCTGTAGGTGCGCGGACAGCCCTCGAAGGTGCACTGGTATCTCTTCACCTGAGAGACACAATGCTGCAGACTTAATAATTCGTAAGCATTTCTGGAGTTCAAACAGGGTAGAATTGCAGTTAAACACCAAAAGACAACGGAATAGCTTTTTACCTCAAAGGAAAAAAAAGTTATTGCCAATCAATTATCAGATAATATTTCTGCTGTGCTATGCGAGGAGTGGCACACATTGGAAAGCAGGCCAACATTGTAGAAGAATAGTAATAAGAGAGGACAGTAAAAAGACAAAAAACATCAAGTGTTTAAATTGAACAAACAATCTTGATGATAGGACCAGCAGTAACTTGAAGAGGAAGATATTCTGGAGGTCTTCATGGTTTTTTCTAGTCACTTAGCACTGTTAGAAGCACCATACAGAGAAGGAAACAGCAATTCCACTGTAGAGCAGCTTGCACTTCATTTATAGTTCAAACCGGCCAAAAGTTATCAATAAATATCCAAGCATTATAACACAGTTACAACATGATTAAGAAGTTTGGTTGTGTTGAGTCAGCCAAAACACAGAGCATAGGCCAATAAAACACAGGCGCGAGGTCAGAAGGCAGTTTTTATCAGAGGAGCAGGGGTACGTTATCTTCACCGGGGATCATCAGATCCAGTACGATTTCTGTACCACCCTGGCGGAGCCTTCGTGCAGCTGGAAATGAGCAGCTCACATCCTGCATCCCAGGCTGTTCTCCCTGTGACACACGAGCGATTCGACACTGGCATGAAGCACTGACCAACCACTGAGGAGTCTGCCAAGCTTTCCGGGCACTTACATTTAGATCCAGAAAGTGAAAGAAAAGGAGAATATTTGCTATAGACGAAGGTTTGGCTCCCAGCTGCCGATGCACACGTTCAAAGGAAGATGGCAGCAACACTTTCGGTTTAATGGCCTGAACTAGGACAGAGGCCTTGCCCAGATCCCCGTCCGAGCAGGACGCTGCA
Organism: Columba livia; assembly: GCF_036013475.1. Classification (NCBI taxonomy): domain Eukaryota; kingdom Metazoa; phylum Chordata; class Aves; order Columbiformes; family Columbidae; genus Columba; species Columba livia. The sequence goes on along the minus strand of NC_088627.1, from coordinate 1,994,300 downwards.
GACAGGAGCAGTACAACCACCGCGCTCCAAGCAAAACAGAACTTCCCGTAAAGCAGCAAAGCATTTAATTCTCTTTTCACATTAGCACATCAAATGAGCGCTGACTACACGCAGCAAATCACGCAGCTAATGGCGATTAAAGACTTGAGTCACAGCAGCAAGAAGCAGCGACTAAAAGCAACACGAAGCGAGAGGAAACCCGCAGCTGGCGAGAGGACCCAGAGCACAGCCAGCGGCCGCTGGGACGACAAAGGCTGTGGCCACGGCCTGTTGCTTTTGGCAAAGGGGAACGCGCTGCCTGCCCCACGGGGAGGAAGCCGGAGGAGCCTTAGTTAAGCATTTACCATACAAGTTGGAACCAAGTGCCCAACAAGCAACAAGACTGGCAAAAGCTGAGCCTAACGCTCTGTGCCAAAGTCTGCTTCAGCTGCCCGGTTTGCCCTTAACTCAGCTGCAGTTTACAAGATTCCCCTTCCATTGCTATTTCTCCCATGTCATCACTGAACGAAAATAAAACTAATTTGAAATAGAAGACTATAGCCACGTTGATTCTTACAGCCAGAATTATCGTGGGAGAAGTATAATATAAAAAAGGAAGTCAATTAATGAAGCGTAAAACCCTCTTTTGTTTCATAAATGTCTAAGACTGACCCAAAAATTTAACACTTTAAAACCGTTATCTCAAGCGTTAGAACTGCTACAGATGTTGTGGGAGCACCCAAGAACTGGGCTGCGGACTGTGAGAGACGAGCCCAAACGTGCGGGGGTTCTAGAGCTTTCCCCTCCCCACCTCCAGACAACTTATCAGCATTTGAAACCGCAGGACAAAACGCGTTTGTACAAGACGAAAGTGTCATATATGCTTACGGCTTATTTCCACTGCTCTCAAATCACGGTGTGACTCCTCCCCCCGCCCCCGGAAAATCAATTCAACGATGGAAAATAAATTCAGATAAAGGATTTCATTACGAAATTCCAGGTCTAACGAACTTTTCCTAAAAAGGAGGAGTAAAGAAATCAAAGCAGTTTAATTGCATGTGCAGTCGTCAACACTGAGTACGCACTGTTCTCAGACACTGCACATTGCACACTGATTATCCTACTAAAAGAAAAGAAAGTAGATATGACTGACATACGAAAATTAAATATTTTGGCAGCTAAGAAGGCAGGATACAACGGCTGCTAATATAAATAATAACTGAGCAAAAGGAGTTCTTTAGACTGAAATGGGCTCATTGAACAAATGTCAGCCCAGAAGTTCCGTAATTAATTGCAGAGCATCTCCCCACCACCGCACGGGCGGTAACGAAGGCTCCCTGCTAATCTAAATTATTCAGAGAGTTCACACCAGCTCCCTTTCTAAGCAAGGGCTCGTTTCTGCAATTCTCTTACACCGAATATCAGTTACACAAGCGGCTGACGTAGCACCGACACAGCGCGGACACTGTAGAGCACCCCTTATGTAACTCAGAAGGGCCAAAAAAGGGACACGAAGTCGTCACTGTGTTGGTATTTCAGTCAACTTTGCATTGCTTTTGTGCCTAAAAAGCCAGAATCCCAAGTCAGTCTGTACAGACCCTCATCACTTCACATGCAGGTGGAATTCACTAGGGAAACAGAATTAAAAACAATCACCACTCTAAATAAGTAAGATGACTTAAGCTTTCAAAATACAGCAGATTACAACCTAAAGTTTCCCTTATTTTCTTCTCACAGTTTCCCTGTGAGCAACGCAATAAAACAACAAGCAATTTTAAGTTTGGCATTTTAAGTTTCACGCTTCAGCTACTGTCAATAGTCTGGAATTTAACCTGTAACTTGGATGCGCGTTTCTCAAGAACGCGCTTAACCGCAGCGTAACAGGGTTCGTGTTCTTTAGTTATCTCTAAACTCAGGAAATAATTGTCCAACCAAGAGAAAAATAAAAGACCACTAAAATCACATACACTACGAATATCAGCACGTGTTTTCCTGCTATCTAGTGTGCTACTGAGTGTCAAAAAGCACTTCTTGGCTGCTTTAGAAGAAAGAGATATAGAGTGAAAAGTGATGACACTTGCAGCTTTGCCCAAGAGACTGTGGGAAACGCGCCTGCTACCAGCACAAAGTTTCACTATCGCTAAAGCAACAGCAGATTTAATGCCGTGTAATTCACCCCGCTATACAGGAACCTTTAGGAACAAGAAACTTCCGGCTGCCTTGCAGCAAATAGTCTTAGAAAAAACACATTGTCAAAGCATTTAAGGTCACCAGGTGAAAAACATTCACAAGAAGTATAAAATTCAGCATCATATTCACTTACTTCTTTAAGCTTGGTTTCTGGGCATTCGGACTGCAAAGTGAGCGTTGCTCCTTCGATATTTCTTGGCATAGGAGTTGAACCAGGATTTATTGTTAGATGGATCTGATCTGGAGAAATAATGTGTTGCACGTAACCCTGGGACATTCCTTCATGATCTGGTATTAAATGAAATCCTTCCTCGTGACCCTCCGGCAGAAAAGGCAAGTGATCGCCGCACTGTCCCTCGTCCTCATCATCCTCCAGCACGCTGTGGTCCTGCTCTATCAGCACAGTCGTCCTGTCGTACACCGTCCCGGACGATGAGGAAACCAGCCCGTTTTTGTCGCCAAACCTCATCATGTTGCCATCCTGGGCCAGCTCCTCCTCCTCCCCCTCGCAGAAGGTCGCGCTGCCGTCGGGGCTGTTCTCGCCCATGGCTCAGCGCTCACAGCGATCCCGCGGGGTCACACCGGAGCGGTTCATCTGTAACACCGGGAGGTCAGGCGGTTCTACCGGGCCGGGCCCCGCGCCCCCCACCCGGCCCCGGGGCGGTGGCGGAGACTCCGGGCCGGGCGTTCCCTCCCGTGCGCCGCGCTACCCCCGCCCGGCCGCGCCGCCCCGAGCAGAGCGGCTCCGAGCGGCTCCGAGCGGCTCCGAGCGGCTCCCAGCGCCCCCGGCCCGCCCGCCCGGCCCCGCCGCCCTCACCGAGCTCCCGGCAGCGGCGGCACCTCCGTCCCCACCCCGGCGGCACCATGATCACCAGCACCACTCACTTCCGCTTCCGGCCGCGCGCGGCCCGACGGGAGCGCTGCGCCCACCGCAGGCCCTCAGGGGAAGGGGCGGGGTCTGGAGAAAGGGGCGGGGCCGCGGGAAAAGGGCGGGGCCTCGCGGGAAACGCACCGCGACCGCTTTAGTTAAATAACAGGAACAGTCTAAATTTAGTACAACTTAAATAAAATACAGTCTGACTATCAGCTTTATATTTTTACTTGTCTACATTTGATACATTTACAGCTTGAACAGCGGCAGCTGATTCAAATTCTGCCTCCAGAAGCCGCAGACTATATAAAACACTGCGATATCAAACGATAAAAAGCTAGTGTACTGTACAAAAAATACTTTTTACACTAATTCGGTATCTAAAAATCAGATGAGCTGCATCCGAACGTCACGGTGAAGCGCCTTCTTGCAGGAGGAAGTGGAGGATAAAGTTCTGAGCTTTCTTCTTCTCGGTCAGACCGGGTACGGCACATCCAGGAGGAGGCCGGAGTAACACGCCACTAAATATACCGGCTGCATAATATATAATATAATATAATAAAATATAAAATATGAAATAAAATAAATAGTGAAACACACACAGAGTAAGAGCCCGCGAGCAGGGGATATCAAGACCAATTCCACCATCCCCAACCCGATGTGACAGCAAAGCCGACGACCCCCCCACCTCTGAGACACTGTGCATTTTTTTCCAGGCTATTGCAATGACTGTTTTTCTACGGGCAGTTTGCTCATTATTAAATGCTTCAAACCAGCAGAGGCTACAACTACACTCGGTCATTTTGGGGAAGTGTGTCCACAAAGCCGCTCAGGACAGAACGGTCATTTTGGTCGCCTTACCCAAAATATTCGCATCCAAACGGTTTCTCCTTGAATTTTTCAGTAGCTCTTGTAGGAATTCCATCAGATAATTAAACACCTTTTTATGACACTCTGGCATGCTAGAGATAGCCTGAGGAGGGGAAAAAAACCAACACATTTATATTGAAGACATGGCAAAGGCTTAGCAGCTTAATCTCCTACCAACACATGCAGATACCAACAGCTCCCAACAGTCACGCAGCACCAGTTCTATTATCAGATGGTGACGTTTCTGAGAGCAAAAACCTGTCACTGGTCTGACGTAACTCGGTTTTCCTCCCGTCCCTCGGGAACAAGAGACGCGTCCCCGGCACCAGCGGTACCTGGACACCCAGCGCACACCTGGACGCTCAGCACGTACCTGTTGGCTCAGCGCGTAGCTGCTGGAACCGGACAGGCAGTGGCCGTAGACACTGGTGCAGACGACGGGCTCGGGCAGGCTGTCCAGGAACACCAGCAGCGCTTCTGCCACCGAGTGGTTGCTGCCCACTGACCCAGCGGACGTTAAGGAAGAGGCGAGCGCAGCGGGATCTGGTTTGGCCACATTGCTGCTGAGACATTAGTCTTTGCTTAGGTCTCCCAGGACTCCTATTGTCCCAGGTCTGAGTTAAATCACTTGACTCCACAGAGCGAGCTGTTCCTGGCAGTCGGACACTTCGGTAATTCATCAACAATCATTCATTAACATCGCAAGGACTTAGAGGCTGATTACAGGGAGCAGCGAGATCTCAGTTACCCTGAGAGACGGCAGTTTATAAACCATGGTGGAGCACAGATGACTGATAAAGTCTTTTTCAGCTTCGACACTAAGGCACAGTGAGCTTTACCAGACACGTCTAAAAGGATACAGAGGGTATCGTGCATTCCTTTGTCCAAACAATCTCGGATTTGCCCAAATTCATATCTGACGCCTGGTTGCTGAAACAGGTCCTCCTGCAAAGCACACCATTAGTCAGTCTCAAGGAAAATAAAAGTCATTGGGGTAAACAGAGCAATTTTCGAAACCTGGCTGGAAAAACCTCTCCAAATTGATAGTTATTAGCACAAATCCCATTAGGAGCAGCTCTGGGCAGGCTGTGGCACCGCAATGGAGAGCAACGCAGATGGACAACTGTGACGGGTGCCACGCACAGAACAAGTCACTGGGGTCACTCATCACCACTGTCCTTTGTCTCTCTACCACTGGCCAAACACCCATAGCTAGCAATGGCTGCCCCTGCCAGCATCTTCTTCAAAACAAAACCTAATGCAAACAAACTCTTTTGTGTTCCCAGTACAAAAGGCACCAACCTGCTGGGAAGCATGGCGGCACAGGTGATCCACCATCATCCACAGCTCCTTGGGAATGTCCAGCGGCTTTTCAGCTTCATTATCATGACACTTATCCACTGGCAACGTGGTCTGAGAGAGGGAGGTGTGGGAGGGGGAGAAAAAGTATCTAGCCAAGTATTCAGCTCTGCAAAAATGCTTCACAGAGCTTATACCTGACAATTAAGACTCGTTAAGAAGCTGTGCAGCCTCACCAGTCTTCATACAAGACTAGTACAACAGGCACATTTCAAAAGTCCGGACAGAAGAAAGAAGCTGTTCTCATAAACACGCTTCACGTACACTCAGCTCAACGGGAACGATACATTGAGCCTCACATATACCACACATCCCCATCCAATGCAGAGCAACCAGAGGCTCCAGGGAAAAGGTCTACATTCAACAGCCGGTGCACATTTAGAAATCGCACATCTTTTTTAAATGTGCAGGCAGAGCAAACGGGATCGTACTTCCAGTGCTCCCTATATGGAACGGGCTGGGAAGAACTACAAAAGGTGTGAGGATGCTGCACTGGGGAGCACAAGCTGTATCAGCGTTCTCAGACTATGGGAATGGGAGAAGGCTTTTTAGAAATAAACAGGACTTAATAGCTAATTTTAATGTTTCTCATGGGTTCAGAAGGGAACCTTAACTTTAACTCACAAGTGCCCGAATGGATTCTGTTGACATGTCCTGGATCGGCTCCCTCATGTAACACAGCGTATGAAGGGGACAGCCAAAGCAACTTGGCAAGTAGTTGCCTGTTACACATAGAAAATAATCCCTCCCCCTGTCAAGATGCAAGACCAAGATATCTTCGATTTTGTCAGCTCCGGTGTTTAAGTTTGTAGCTGTTGATCTATTAACAAACACCTCCAACTCAACTGTGATCTCAGCATCTGCCAAAAGACGATAAAAAAACCCCGTATCCAGTTAAAAAAATGTATTAAACAAATAAGCCTGCAAATGGACACAGCGCTGTTAAAACAGCACAGCAAACTAAGCCAGAAGGTGACAAGTTTAGCTGGTTAACAGGGGATGAACAAGGAGGAGCTCACCTGCCATCAGAACGCCCTTGTAGGGAGTAACAGTCATCCACGGCTTGCAGTAGGTTATCTCATTTGGTTTGCTGATGAATTCAAACTCGCAGGGCACTTGGCCATTGCGGATTGTGAACTTCTCCAGCCGCAGCTCCATGTATTTAACATCCGGAAATCTGAACTAGAAACAAATGTCAGTCAAGACCATCAGCCGGCTCCCCCTTGCCAAGCACCAGCAGCAATTCTTGTCCTGCAGTTTAATCATTAAGCAGCAAAATACCCAGATTAACCCTCTTGCTCCCACACCCCGTCTCTTCCAGGATTACACAGGATTATGTTTGCTTACCCTGTGCTGCGCCAGGGGGCCCTTTCAAACGAATGCTCCCCTCAAACAACCTCCATGAAACTGGAGAACAAGGCAGCTGTAGCCTCACAAGTCTCATACGCTTATCTTTTTCAGTCCTCAACACACAAAGCAAACGCCGGTTTCGTGGCCTTTTCCAAATCCTTCAGATTTTACATTCTGTGTTTCAACCAAGCCGGAGCAAGGCCACAAACCCCTTTACTCTCTCCTCGCCTCGGGGAGTAACACACCCTACGTTTCAGCCTGGTACTGTGAATGGAATTCACCTCCATCTACACAGAAACAAATATGTCTAGGGCTTGTAAACAGAGAACAGCTGGAAGTGAATATATTCTCCTTCTTTGGAACCAAGCCATGGGGTCTAGAAGCCATTTAGTGCAAGTCTACCCCGGAATACCCTTGTGGGTGAACAGGCCCTACCTCTGTGCGGGACGTGGTCACCCAGGGGATGTTGGCGTTCTCCAGCTTATCCATGGAGCGGAGCTCCTCAAAGGCTGCTCGATAGCGCTTCTTGTCCATAGCCTTCACCTGGAAAGGACACATGCTGCACCAACTGTGCCTCTGCAGATGCCGTAACGCAGCTGGGAACGCGATTTGATCTCAACACGCGGAGCGAGCAGAGCCACTCGGAGCACTAATGGTCCAAGATCTGCTCGGGATCCAACAGCAAAGAACGTTGCCGTAACCAGCAAGAGTCACCCGGCTAGTACTCAAACAGCCTTTTTTTTCCCTTCTTTTAAATAATTGACAACACAGCGCCGCATTGCCAATGATGCAGCCTTCCCACACTGCGAGTTTCTGTGAAAATTATTAGGAACATTTTAAAAAAAAAAGGCAAAAGAACACTTCTGAAAAAACACCTATTCGCACATTATTCTGCTTAACTGCAGCACTGCTGAACACAACCCCAGCTTAATACGAACAACAATCCTCGCGGTCTCTTATCTGGCCACCTCGAGCCATGTTCTCTGCGGATGCCACGGCAGGAGCGGAGGGAACCGGCACAGCAGCCGTGTCCTCCGGCCCCACGCACTCACCCCGATCTCGAGCACGGAGCTCACGGGCTTGTGGTCACTGAGCTTCAGGGCCATGTGGCTGCGGTAGCTCAGCTGCATGACGTTCCGCCCTTTCCAGAGGATCCGGTCGCACCACGCGGGAACACGACATTTCTCGCTAAAACAGAGTGAAAAACCAGTTTCCAGGCTCAGTTACAGGCAGCACAAATGGGGCATTTCAAACCCTTACTGAGTGGGTGGGGAACTGGGAAATAAATCCTAAAAATTTTGCTTGGAGAAAAAAAAAACAAACCGACCAAAGAAAAATAATTAAACTAGAATTATTCCTTCATTTTGTACACCTCTAACTAAGAGGAAACCCAATGGATTATTCTTGGGAAAAAGATTAGGAATATCTGCTGTAAGAAAAGCAACACAAATAGATGTAAACTGCAGATGGATTTTAGAGCCACGGGAAAGGAACAGCAATAATCTCAGAACGGCTCCTATTCGCAGCCGTTAGATCTGCAGTTCTTGGCTTTGCTTTGACTTCAACAACAACTACAGCCATTGGCAGCACCACATACGAGGTGATGACCGTACCTTGTGTCCCACTCGTCACAGCCAGCGTCATATTTGTATGTTGGCTGGAAAGAAATCTCTCCCTCCATAAAGCCTTCAAAGACTGCGTTTTCATCCATCTGCCGCTTCAGCTATGAAGAAAAAAGAGACGAAAACATGCATTTTGAGCAAGCTCAATGCCGATTTCCAGCTGAGCTGAAAGGGCGCGCGGTTTCCAAGCGGCCCCTGGCAAGCAGGTAAGGCAGCGGTACCTGGTCATACTGGCAAAGCTCCTGAAACGCCTTCTCCTCCACCAGCTGCTTCACCTTCTCCACATCCAGTTCCTCCACGCGATAGTTGAGGTCGCCCATCCATAAGATGACACTGAAAGAGAACACAGAGCATAAGTCTGCAGAAAGGCAGCAGACTCCACCTGTCGAATGCACGCGTGAGCTCTTCCAAGCTCAGCACCATCAGATGGATGCTGTGTCTGCTCCTCCAGCTGAGAGTGCAAGTAAGAGTGAGAACTTCAAAGAGAAGCCGCATTTTCTACCTTTGCTGCTTTTCGCTCCTGTTCTGCATGTTTGTCACTACCATTTCATAACCGGTGCTTTTAATACCTCACACTGAATCCCACGACTCACTGTGGGAAACAATGCATATTATTGCCCCATTCCCACTTCATAAAACAGAACAAGGAAAATAAAACAAGGCCCAGAAGAGGATAAGGCGGCAAGTGACTCGTCAGAACCGCACAGGTGACCGCTCTCAAAACCAGGGTTAGGGTAAAGCATTTCTGTCCCTTCCAGGCTGACAACTGGGTCACCAGCAGCGTTCCTCGCGCCCCTGCTGAGGGAACCTCACACCCCAGGACGGCCACAAGGTTCCTCCCTGCCCCGTGCAGCGATTCACAGTCAGACAGGACGCGTACTCGTGATTGTCAATAGTGAAAGGGTTTGAATCTGAATCCGACTGGCAGAATTGTATCCGAGAGCAGATTTCTTTGAAGTCCAGGTTCCTCCGCTCGCATTCCTCCATGTGAGCTGCCAGGTGAGAATTCACAATGCACACACTGGTGTCATGGAATTTAAACCGTATGGCAACACCACCTTTGTTACCCTGAAAGATAAAGACATCGGTCAGAAGTGGATTCACAACAGGTGAATCCACAAGCGAGACAACAGCAGCGGAGAAGCCAGAAGACACTGAGGCAGACTGTTCAATTCCAGGGGATGGAAGAGGCTGAAAACACCAATTGGTGATAACTACTTAACGAACTCAAGTCAGTAACTCACGTGAGGATTGCACACAGCAAGAGAACACAGCAAGCAAGCACACAGATCTCAATTTGTATTTTAGGAATTACCTAATGAAGAAATAAATTAAAATCGGTAAGGGAGAGCACACAGCAGATCCCTCCAGCAACGTCCTGGGCTGTCGCAGGGTCTGTGTGTTTCTAGCGGCGGCCGCATCTCCAGGGCCCTGCTAAATCTCAGCCCTTCTCCCGCACAGCTGCCGTTCTTACCATCTTCCCCATGACTCCAGTTCCCACAGCCTCGGCTGCCACCTCGGAGATGTTCAACGCGTGCTCTGCTTTCACGTACAACAGAAGCATGAGTCCCACGAGCCGCACAAGTTTCACCTGAAAAACAGACCCTGCGTTGTTAAATACTGCAATGGAGAGGTTTGATGGGAGAAGGCACGTCACCCCAAATCCAGAGCATGGGTTGCCGAGGTACAGGTGAAGAAAAAGAGAGTTCCAGGCTCATGTGAGGGACCAGCGGGCTCCCAGCACACAGAGAAGGAGCAGCCAGGGACCAAAGTGAACGAAGCTGAAGCCCAAAGCAAAACCTACAGCACGGGCACAGCCCATGGATGGAGTTTCCCTTCAGCAAGTGACAAGGGACAACGCAGAACTAAAGAGCAGGAGCTGAAACATGAGCAGTGTTCCTAGCAGGACCCCTTCGCAACTCGTTCCACCATGCGTTGTGGAGACAGATATGGAAGAAGCTCAGATGCTTCCTATTCCCTTCCCCAAGAGAGCAGGGGCTCCTGTTTGCCCGGGTGCCCAGCTCTGTCCCCTGTGCTGTCCCTTCCTGGGCACCCTGCGCAGCGATGCCACCACGTCACCTCAGAGCAAAGCCTGCAGACAGGAGCCTCTGCAAGACACGGCAATTGAGAGCAAGGAGAAGGGAAAAGAGACTCGAGTGGAACACGATTCCACACTCAAACCTCCGCAAAAGCCACATTTACCTTTGCATATTTGGCCTTTGGATGCAGACTATCAGTTACAGCTTTAAACCATTCTTCTTCCTTCGGTGTGTCATCGAAGAGGAAGGCTTCTTTACTTAGATCAAGCTCCTGGAAACTGTGTTAGAGGAAGGAACGCATGGATGCATGCACTTGTTTATAACTCTCCATCCCTTTCATCTGAGAAAGAACTAAATCGCTTTATACTCACTACATTTAGAGCTGCAAACTCTCATTCAGTTATGCTGATTTTAAAGGCACGATAAACAAAAGGCTAAATTACTGTTGGTATCCAACTGAATGGCATTGAAGACTTTGTAACACCGCAATGCCGGAGGGTCCAAACGTTACCAGAAGAGCAGCTCTTTTGGGTTACACGAATGCTCTAAAAGCTGCACGATGGAGCCAGGCGATGCAGACACTGCTCAGCAACATGCCCCCGAGCCACAGAGCCGGCAGCGAGGAGCCCCCGGCCGGGTTTGGGGGGACGCTCACCCCACGCAGTAGATGTCCGGGGGAACAGCATCGCAGCTCAGCCAGGGCTGCAGGCTCTCCGTGGGCGACTGCCCGTTCACGTTGAATGTGCCGATGAAAAACCTGCAAAGAATTAACGGAATCCCAGAGCTGCAAACCGCAGAGCTGATGGAAATACCACTGTTAGTAACCCATGTGCTTAACACCACATAGAGCTATTTTGGAGTAATGTTTCAGGGGGGAATTAGGAAAAGGTGACAAAGTTCAAATCCCAATAATGATTTAATAACAGTGGCATCTTTACAGACAGGTTTTACAGAATGATACACTTTTTACATATAATATTAAAAAAGACTAGAGCTGCGCAGTAGCAGTTTGAAATGACAAATTCACAGAATGACCTGCATTAAAGGGTTTTAACCCGAGTAAACTTTTTGGTTCTAATTATATATTTTGCCCAAGCTCTTAATGAGATTATTGGAACAACTACACGGGTAAGTAGTGAACAGAAGCAGTGAGAGAGAGGTGCACAGAATAGAGGCATTTCCAGACACAGTCTGAAATAAGCACAGGAAAAAGTCATTTCCAAAAGGCCTTGTTCTCAACAAGACCCATGAGGCAAATCTCAACGGAGACATGAACCAAATTCTTCTCTGCAAATGCCTAAATGAGGAAAGAAAGCTGTCCCGGGGAGTATGGATCATATTTCTCTACAACATTTCCTATGTGCATGGACACTGGATGAAATAACAAAGTTATTTTGACAGCTTATGCTAACTTATTGCCTGCAGCAATGAGCTCACCTCAGGAACGACCATTACCTGAAGTTCCGGATGCCCATGCAGGCATTCTTCAGTTCCTCAAGCTGAGATTTAGACCTAATCAAGCTTACTCCAGCGTCCGGTTCTGATGAGACCGAAGCCTCGTCGAAAGTCGTGCTGCTGGACCACGGTACCATTTGAGTTGTCACCTCAGGTTGGAGTTCATCTTGCCTGCAAACGAAAGCAAAACTGCATTATGAAACCCAGGACAGACACACACCCGAAACAGCTTATCACGAGGACTTGATTCACACTTATCTGCCTGTTTCTGTAAAGACAGATAATCAGTGTTCGGGATAAGCAAACACGACTGAAATTAGCATTTCTTAGAACAGTTCGGATCTCTAGATAAAACCAGTTTATCACTAAAATAACAAATGGTTTTCACCAACCTGGTGCAGCCTTTACACCTGGATGTTGATGCAAAGCCTGTACGCATTCCCTGCTCGCTGGAGCAAGGAGATGCAAATCTCCTCTCCCGCTGCCTCTGCTCAGCCCTCCCGACCCCAGCAGAAGAATGAAAAACCCTGTTTGTTTAAAAGCCTTCTGCTGGAAACCTCCCAGGTCAGGCAGCACAGAGCGGGTGGAGGCAGAGGTGGTTTTATTTAGCATCCCGTGGCTACACAACACTCCTTTTGCAACACTAATAATGCCGCGGCTCGGGAGTTCCCACAAGCGTGTGGTATAAACCTGAGGTCAACAACCTGCAGAGCGATGCCAAGGACATCGCTCAGCCAGACTTTGAAGGATGTGCAGCGGGGTCCACAAGTCCTGGGAACTGGAGAAACGGAACTGTAACATTTTAAGAGCGTATCTATGAGACACGGTGGCCCGGAGCCAAAGCTGTCTGAATTCAAAATAAACAACGCTAGCAGGTCCTGTCCCACTAAACAGCAAAAATATGCCCAAATAGGGGACTAGCAGGACTGTCTCTGAGAGGCTGCGCTGGAACTCCCGGCCAAGTTTAGACAGCATGCTTATGCTGAACGTTTTCTCTCCTAACTAGAATCTGCAGAGTTTCTTCTCAAAGCGTTGCCAAGTTCTGCTGCAGATCCCACCAGCCCTGGGGACTGCGGCCGAGACGGTCACCGGCAGATGGAACCAGATAACGCAGCGCAGGACGGCTCGAGCACCGGGTGTGCACAGACCCGGCACCACAGACACCGACCGCCCCACTCGCTTTCCAGCTGGAAACCCAGGACCCAGGCAGAAAAATCTCTGCACTCTCTTTTTCTTCCCCTAGACATCAAATCACCGACAATTTGCTCACCAGAGTTCATTCCATCCATACGCAATCACCGCGAAGGACCCAGAACTTTTGTTCTATAGATATTTACTGTCACTGCACAGAGATCCCCTGTGGAGGGGAAGCACAAAACTGGCCAAGAAACATTGCCACCACTTTTACTCCTCACCACAACTCTCCCCTCAACGGCTCCACCAAACCCCTTCAGAAAGCCAGGGAGATCCCATACCCGGCAGCACTTTCATCCGTGCTGTCCTGGCTTTGGTTCTCGCTCTCTGAGAGCTCCTTCCCATTCTCTTCGACATCTGAGTCAACCACTTCTGGAAAAGAAAGAAGTTTCACGTTAAACACAAAGCGTTCTTTCGTTCTTCAACACACTGATGCGAACACCGGCAAAAAATCCGTGAGTGGAATATAATTTAGATTTGCGTGGAGAAACAAAGCGCCCTGCAGTCTCTCTTTTGGTTATCTGATAGATTGGGCTGATTTCCACAGGACTGCCCTGTGACGATGCAGCTTCCCCTCTAGAGGAAGAATTTACGCCAGTGAGCGTGCGTCAGGACTTAGCAGCACAAAATCCAGGGTTTTATCCTGGGAATGCAAAAAATGTACCTTAATAACAGGTTTTTCCTTTCTGAAGCAAGACGGGAAGTACAAAGACAGGAAGAAAAAGGGACAAACAAACACACACGCTACCATTTAAAGCGTTTCTACCTATCTGCGAATACACAGCAAAGCACAAGCGTTATCCCCGCGAGGCAGGACGGTACAGCCACCATGGGAACCCAGCAGAAACAAGGGTCTCAATGCAAACTGCACCTTCCTAAAAGAGATAACAGGGCAGCCACCATGCAAATGGAACTAAATACAGGCGTGACACCAAACACATCGCACTACATTAGCAAAATTTGACCAGCCTTTCAACTGCGACATTCTGCTCCTACAAGTGGCAAAGTAACACTTTCATTTCATTGAAGGACAGAATGAGCTACGGCTCTTCCTGGAAAACAACACACCAAACTTCATTCTATATCAATTTACATTCCCAAAGACCCCAAGTGATGGCAGAGAGCACTTTATTCTGCTCATACAAGGTGGGGGCGGGGGGGGGAAGAGAAGAAAAAGATCCCTCGACTGCTCTGGCTCAAGAGAAATAAAGTGAAGCCTTAAAAAGGCAACGCTGTCAAAGCTCAAAGGCATGATCTGATAGAACTGCTTCCCAAAGAGCTCACCATTCAAAGAGCGCTACTGTGCCCCAGATACAACAAAAAGACACCAACAAAGGAGCCAGGTTGTGTTCCATCCAGCATCTTTTTCCTTTCACACAGGCAGATATGCCCAAGTCTCCCCCAGCCAGTTCTAAACTACCAGTTAAAACCCCACGTTGGAGGGATGCTCCTGGGTCCCCCGGGCTCCATCCTGCGGTGCTGCTGCCCAAGTTAAAAAGTTCATCCCTTCTTTTCTGCTTTTTCTTTTTAAAATACTACTGACGAATGCAGAAATAAAAAGAAGGAATGCCAGCAGCACCGAGCTGCGCCTTCCTGAATTAAAAGCTTAAATGAAGGTGAGTAAACGAGAAATGGTGTCACTCAGACTTTGAATCCCACACCGACTTCCAGGAACTCTGAACCTTCTCACCCGTGCGCTTGGCAAAGACGGAACAGCAACAGGCACCGTGTGACCGAGCACCGGCCCGGGGAGCCCCGCACCAGCCGGCAGAGCCCGGCGGCACCGGGGCGGTGCGGGCAGCTCCGTTCCCGCGGAACCGCAACCTCCCGCAGCCGCAAGCAGGGAGGCGGCCCCGGGTCCCCGCACAGACGCCGCCCCCGCCCCCCCGGCCGGTCCCCCCGCTCCCCCCGGGGCCGCCCGCCCGCGGTCGCCGCAGCTCCGCCCGCCCCGCCGCCCGTCCGGCCCCGCACGGCTCGTACCTGGGATGGACCTGACGACCTCCCGCAGGAACGTGCGCGTCTGCGAGCCGAAGGGCAGCCGCACCGTGAGCTGATCGGCTTCCGAGCCCAGCCGGACCGTCACGTCAGCGCCTGGAGACAAGGGGTGGAGAGCTCAGAGCTGCGAGCTCGCAGGGGCTGAGCATCTTCTCCCACACAGGCAGACTTCAGCAACAAGCCTCCCCATGCTGCCTTATCGCCATCCTTTTCCACACGAGAATGCAATTTAAATATATAAAACTCAGCATTTAGAATCATTTTTATTCTGCTCACTCAGTGACAATGATTAATCTTCAGTAGCAGTTTAAAAGCGTTTGGAAAAATCGTTCCTTTGGTTGACCTGGGGTAACAATACTCATTACCATGAACTGAACTATGGTAAACAGCACACTGAGTTCCCCAAGAGCAGCAAGACAAGATCCCCCTGGCCAACAGCCCCATCACAAGAGCCCCCGCTCCTGCCTGCCCGAGTGCGGGGGGTCAGGGCCCAGGAACACCCATAACACGAGCATTAACACAACGAGAACTCACCGATGACAGGCAGGTCATCGTCAAGTACAACTGTAAAAGCAAAACGAAGTTCAGTTACAAAGCCAACTAATGGGATTGCAGACCACACTGACACTTTGAGGTTAGTGAGCTTGGTGAGTTCCTCAAACCCCAAATACTCCTTGTACGAACAGAGATGGGCAGAACAAACCTGCCGGGGTAGGAGGCCACGGCTGGTGCTTGGTAGGATACAGGACGCTCCAAATCAAGCAGGGCCCTTCCTGCTACGCCATGTGACGCACAAGTGTCACCAGGGATTACAAATTGACAAAAAGATGGGAAGGCCCAATTTTCAGTAAGTAGAACAACAAAATATGGACTCCAGGCCCCTCCATCCCCTTCCCTGGAGCTGGCCACTAAGCCACCACACTGTGTTAGTACCTTCTTCCAATGCAAAATCTTCTGTGATGGGGATGACCCTCTCCAGGCAGACATCCTCAGCTGTTATGGCCATCCGCCGGTGGGTGTACACATAGATCCTGCAAGCACAGAGCAGACGTGGAGTTAATACCTCCCCAGTTCTGGTGTCTCTGCAGGTATGGACAGACCCCGTTCCATCCAGCAGCGCCCACCAGCGCAGCCTCATGCAGACCCCAAAGAAACTTCTTGACCACGTGCCCACCCACCTGCTTACTCCATCATTTAAATAAGAATGTATTTATGTTACTGGCAGAATGCAGCAGACCACAACCTCTGGGCTTTTCTCAATAGCCACCCGTAACATACAGCAGGAGAAACGCCGAGGCACGAGGCCTTCAAACCACTGCCCTACTGGACTCCAGGCCAGTAGAAAGTCTTTGTGATACAAAAGAGTTTCCTGGTGGTTTCCATGGCCTGCAAGATCCACAGAGCTCTTGGCTTTTCCCTGCCCAGACCCGCTGCCCTCCCAGTGTCCCGCACACAGCCCAGCACCCACGCGTGCTCCCCGCAGGTCTCCACCAGCCCCAGCAGCCGGCTCTCCACGCTGTCCCCCGTCGCCAGGACACCCTGCACCGCCTGCAGCGCAGAGTCAAGGAACTGCGGACAGACGGGAGCCCCGGGGGACCGCACCGGGGCGGAGGCGCCCAGGAGCACGGCTCCCCCCGTCCCTCACACCCCGGCCGAGGCAAAGGATACGGTGCGGCAGGTCGCCCCCTCCTCCAGGCTCTCCTGGATGGCGACCGACTGGTCCATCCTCCGCGCCGGCAGCGCCGCGGGCGCCGCTCCCCCGGCGCGGGGGCTCCCCCGGCGCGGCCGCTCCGCGCCGCTGCTGCGCCGCGCCCGCCGCGCTCCCCGGGCGGGGCCGTTACCGGCACCGGCACCGCCGCCGCCCCGCCCGGCCGCGCTCCCCGGGCCGCCCCGTTACCCGCCGCTCCGCTCGGGCGGGTCCGGATGACGCGGCGGGGCCGGGCCGGGGGAGCAGAGCCCGGAAACCCCGGGGCGGGACGGCCGGAGCGGCGGGGCTGGGGGCGGGTTCACAGCCGGCCGGTCCCCGCACCGGCGCGAAGCGGGGGGCAGCACCGGGAGCGCCCCGCAGCACCCCCAGGGCAAGGGGGAAGAGGACGAGGAAGCCCCGGGGGCAGCAGGAAGTTAGAAAGTTAATTTCCTGATAAAATCAGGAGATGCTCTTTTTTTTCCCCAGTATCACCTTAAGTTAATTTTTCGTTGAATCTCAAGATCCACCTGGCATGAGCCACATTCTGAACTGCCAGCTTATCATGCAAATGAATCACTGCAGAGCATGTGAGCAGGTGCTGAAATATCACCATTGCCTTTTGCATAGTGGAGATAGGAGAGTTCAGCCCAAGTCAGCTTCTTCTGCTGATGTAGAAGGGACAGCCAAGATCTAGACATTTAGGAAAAAAAGGGTAGTCTGTTAAAGTAACCGCTTTGCTGTCTGTCTGCTCCCTTCTCTGCACTCCCACAGCCGTGCAGAATGGATGAGCAACTGCAAAGAGGAAACAAGAACAGTCTGAAATATCTGCTGTAGATGCTAAACCTCTTCTTCTTACAGGGGACGTGGCACTGGATGGTATTTTTGAGACAGAAAAACTCGTTTCATCCTGTTTTCACTCGCACTGGATATGCTGACGTTGTGGCCTGAAGCGAACTAAAAACACACCCCAGCCCCGTGCTGCGGTTTTGCCGCACCGGAGCGGCAGGCTGGTTGTGGCTGCCCTGCGGCGGGACGGGGTTCGTCAGCGTTTCGGGTGTTTTTCATCCAGTCCCACATCCGCTGCACCAGATCCCAGCCCGCAGCCCCAGAGCGAAGCCCTTCTGCTGGGGGGGCACAAGGCTCCTCAAACCAACACACCCCCCCGCCCAGGACACCCCATTGCTGACCAGGGGGACCGACACAGGGATTTTGCTATTTTTGCAGTCTTTTATTTAAAGATACAACAGTGACAGAAGACAGCAGAGAGAGTGTTTGCACAACCAGCAGCGCATTGACACCGGTGAATTCTGCCCAACAAGCTGTGCACCAGCTCCGGGTGATGCAACAACAGGTTGGGGGTTGAAACATAGTTACTAATTTTACCTACCCTGATAAGAGATATCTCAACACCGGAGCGGTTTTAAACTAACAAGTAAGAGTGTACCCAAAAAGGCTGCGCTGCAAGCAGATTATTAACTAGAGCAGACCCTGTGCCTTCAGTCAAGGCAGAATTTTCTAGTTTTTAAGCCAGACCGGAGCCCATCGGCAGCCGCTGCCACTTTGTTTGGCTCAGGGGCCTTGGGTGACCCCGTGGACAGGAGGCACCTGCACAGGCCATCTTGTTCCTGGGACAGGGACGCACCAGAGGGGTTGGATGGCAGCCTGGGCTGAAGTCAGAGAGACAAGGATCCTACCAAGCGCTGCAGGAGAACGGGCTGCGGAGCGCCCAGGCTGCTGCTCACCCCCAGAGAGAAGCCCAGACGCCGTGATTCAGGAGCAGAATCGCCCCCCACGCCATAAGCTTCACGAGCGGGGCCAGAGTCACCTGCCCTGCGCCACTGATGTGAACTTTGCCATCCAGTTTCAGGCAGCTGGCTTTCATGGTAGCGGGGCAGCACTCCTGGTAACAGGCAGCCTTCACCCCGCTGGCACAGACTGGTTTGGCGGCCTTGCAGGCTCTGCTACATCCCGCCATGTAATTCAAGCCCGTTTTCTTCATCTGGAAGAAGGAGAGAGTCGTTATCCTGGGGTCCTGCCAAGCCTTTAGTATTTGCATTATAGGGATGCACCCAGCTCACAAGCTGTCCTGCTCTCCAGCCCCAGGCTCCTACCTCACAGAAGTCTTGTCCAACAATGCATCTAGCAAGAGTCTTCTTGCCTTTGAAACATCCATCCCCGTGACAGGAGAATGCTGCACACACTTTCCCCTGTAAAAGAGGACCAGACACTGTATGTTCATCAGCTCAGAGACCAGAGCTCCCACGACAAGAACTGAAGCTCAGACAGCCCTTCCTTCCTGGGGCTCCCTTCTCTTGGTCAGTCCTCTCTCAGGTATTTTAGATACAGAGAGATAAAGACTAACAGGACTATGTCTGAAACTGCAAGAAGCTTTAGTGAAACACAGGCATAGCAAACAAGTTTCAAAGCTCCTTTTCCTTCCTCTTAACAGGGATCTGCAAAGATAAGCACCTTCCCCTCCACGCAGGAGAAAGGCTGCGGTGCCCTGTGGTCCCTGCGGCTGCGAGGACGCTCACCACGCTGGCCTTGGGGAAAGGCCTGTTGGACGGGGCTCGGCACAGACTCCTTCCTTTCAAAGCTCCTTAAGGATTTGTTCCCCTTCCAGAGGCAGGTTTTGACCCCAAAACACAAGTGTGGGAGGGACCTTTCCCTCTCCCCCTGCTCAAATGGGAGCTCAGCTGTCCCAGTACCTACATTTCGGGGGGGAGCTCGCGGGGTGGTGGTCGTGGGTGGCACGGTGGTGGGTGGCAGGTCACCTGCAGACACAGGAGGAGCCCGTGAGGCTGCACCCGGGGCAGCTCCACCAGCACAGCTCACACTGCAGCCGCAGCGGCTGGGCCACCCTGTCCCTCGCCCCAGCGCTGGAGGAGACGCGGTGATGGCACAGCCAGCCCTCTGCACCGGGGTTGTGCCCACCCGTGTCCCCTCCTGCGCAGCAGGTGAACCCTGGGACGTTACCGTAGGCGCTGGCGTTGAGCCGCAGGCAGAGCGCGGAGCCGCAGCAGTCCAGGGCGCAGCGTGGCGCGGTGCTGTTGGCGCTGCACATCTCCGCGCTGCACGCGCTGCTGCACCGGGCCGTGTAGTTCGTGCTGGAGAAACGGTAAAGCTGCAACACCAGAGCCAAGGGAAAACATACCAGGAGTGTGAAGACATTCCATGACAAAGGAGCAAAAATAACCGACAGACTGCAACTGAGAGAGGGGAAACAGGAGTCTGAGCAGCACACTGTGGATTCCCGATATAAAGGGAATCACAGTCCCTGCGCCTCCAGCTCGGTGAGCGCCGTACCTCGCAGCGAGTCTCATTCTGGCAGGTCACTGTCTCGTTGGCGTGGGCTCTGTCCTGGTAGCACCTCTCCCCGGAACACTGGAAGCTCTGGCAGGTGAGCTGGAGGGACAACACACCAGGTGTCACCGCGGTGCCGTGCCCAGCCCAGCCGCGCTGGCTGGAGGGGCTGCCCGAGCTGCTCCCCTCCCACCCAGGAGATGCTCTCACGGGACTCCAGGCTCCCACGAGACACCAGTCAGGCCAGACACCGTGTCCGTGGGGCTGTAACAGCCCGGCCAACGGCCATCGCCTCTCCTTTCCTTACCGGTGTTTCTGCTGTACCATTCACTGAAGCACTGGCTGCCACCGAGGTGGTGGTGACCACCGAAGTGTTGGCTGCCACTGCAGCATTGGTGACCACCAAAGCACTGGTGACTACTGGGGTGCTGGTGACTACTGGGGCATTGGTGGCCACCGATGTGCTGGTGACCACTGAGGCGTTGGTGACCACCAAAGTATTGGTTGCCACTGAAGCATTGGAAACTACCAGGGCATTGGTGACCACCGAAGTATTGGTGACTACCGGAATGTTGGTGACCACCAAAGTACTGGCTGCCACTGAAGCACTGGTGACTACCGGGGTGTTGGTGACCACTGGGGCATTGGTGACTACCAAGGCATTGGTGACCACTGGGGCGTTGGTGACCACCAAAGTATTGGCTGCCACTGAAGCACTGGTGACTACCGGGGCCTTGGTGACCACTGAAGCATTGCTGACCATCGAAGTGTTGGCTGCCACTGAAGCATTGGTGACTACTGAGGCATTGGTGACCTTCGAAGCGTTGGTGACCGCTGAAGTGCTGGCCACCACTGAAGCGTTGGCCACCGCTGAGGTGCTGGTGACCACCGAGGCGTTGGTGACCGTGTTGTGCTCTGGAAGACACAAAGTTTCCCCTTAGTGAAGGACACACCAACCTCACCCCCAGCAAGCCCTGAATCCCCTCCTGAGACTCTTCACGGGCCAAAGGCGTCTGCAGGAAGCATCAGTCACACTGTGGTTGGAATGTGGATGGCACTAAGTGACAGGATGTCCCAAACAGAGTCCGTTTGCAGCCAGCAACCAGGCCATCAGAGACAACAGGCCACTGCAGCAGCACTACAGATGTCACAACAGCTTCTCCCTCCCTCTTCCAGCCCCCCTGCATGTGAAGAACAGGCTTTTCTGGTATCAAAACCTTGAAAAAAAGTTCCTCAGTGTAGCTCTATCCTACAGAACACAGCCTGGAGGGGACAGGGACAAAGTCCCTGTTGCACCACGCTGCCTTTCACCCACTCCCCACAGGAGCCCCGAGTTTCCCGTGGGGTGCAGAGCTCACCTGCGGTAGCAAGAGGGTCCTGGCTGCAGAGGTGCAGAGCCAAGATGCAGAGCAGCAGGCCTAGAACAGAGGGAGACGGCTGAGACCACCACATCTGCCTGAAGAGCCTCCCCAGCAGCAGGAGCAGCTCATCCCCAAAACACCAAATCCAGCTGTGCTGGTCTCCCTGGAGCAGGGTGGTGGCCACGTCCCCTGGGGAGGCCGTGGGGAGCCCCACGGACACACTTGAGCTCACACTGGACCCAGGGGACCAGCCCAGCTGCAGAAAGACCCCCCCACCCACCAAGAGCCCCAGGGAGCTGCTGGCACAGCCCCGACACTGGGGCTGCTGCGGCAGAACCCCTGTTACCTTGAACAGGGAGGACGAGCCGTGGACAACTGGCCATCTTCATCCACCTGCAACTTCACCCACCACCTGGCAGGAAGAGCCGTGGTCAGAGCTGGGCAGCAGGAGGGGACAGTCCCCAGGACACGGGCCCAGGGGCACGGCGCAGCTGCCAGCGAGCGGGAGCCGGCAACACGGTTGGTGTGGTTACGCTCCCCAGGGCACGCAGAGCTGCAGGGTGGTTACAGATGACGCCTGGCACTGGTTTGCTGATGCTGTTGCAAATGAAGATGAGACCCACCGGCAGCAGCACCCACCACAGCAGGACCCAAAGCCACCAGCCCTCAGAGCGGCAAGGGAGACTCTCCCTAACAATTCTTGCTGTGGAAAACCCAAGTCTGGTGTGAAAAATGCCCATTTCCAGATGCGTCTCTTGCCCAGGGTTTCTCTCCCCTTCTAAAGCGGGGCAGCCACCACCCCAGCCAGGTTTGGACACCCTCACTGCGCAGGGTGCCAGCCCAGCCCAGCCCTAGGGCAGGCGAGGAATGAGCACCCACCAGAAACAACCCCATCCCGAGGAGAACAACTCACCCCAGGGCAGGGAAAGAGCCGAGAGCCCAGACTCGTCCCGTCCGGCTGCGCCCCGAAGCCCCGGCACAGCGATGCGGTGTGTCCGGGCACCGAGTGCAGCCGCCGTACCCGCCGCACGGGCTCGCAGCCGCTGCCAGCCCCACCCCTGCCAACCGCCGCTGCGCAAACCCTCACCGGGCTTTGTCACCTGCTGCTCCGCAGCAGCTGGAGATGCAACCAGCGCAGCGACGGGAGAAAAAGGGCTGTTCGAGGCAAAGATGTCACACCAGCCAACTCCATAGCAAAATAAACCCCAGCTGAGGGGCTGGAGGGGACACAAGGAGCTGCCAGAGTGCTGGAGAAACCCCCACAAACTGCCCGCACAGCCCAGCGTAAATCAAGCTCTGTTATTAACTTCCTGGAAAAATCCCAGCGGCCAAACCTCCACAGGGAGACAGACCTGAGGTAAAGCAGCAATACAAGGCAAATAAATTTGTTTTGCAAAGGAGCCCAAAGAAAGCAATAACACTTACATATTACAGGACCATTATTTGCTGTCAGCGTGCAGTGTTCATGTTTGCTGTACAGAAAGTCAATCCTCATCATAAAAGTCTCAATCACAACAGGAATAAAAGAGAAGCAACTATTTCTAACAATTCAAACTGTGTAAAAAGCATTTTAAAAATAACCCTAATGAAATCTCTTCCTTCCAGCATACGAAAGGAGACAAGTTTCTCAGCACTTCCTAAATTAAAACCAATTTATTTTTCAAGGTTTGTTTTTTTTTTTTAATATAAAATAACGTCACAAGTCTGCATTTCACAAGGGGCTTACTAGAAAGTGACTCTATAAAGTATCCTTGAAACCTATATTCATGCACATAGAAAATCCAGAGACTGAGTACGAGTCAGAGCTGCTGACACATCTCCACTTGCTTTCCGGGTGTGAAACCCTTCACTTGGGAAAAGCTACAGCAGCCCTTGGCGTTTCAGGTCTTCATAGGTCTTTTTATTCACCACGTTCCCACTGGAATCCTCGTACTCCTCCTAAAATGGAATTAACAGTGTAGGGACACCTGGACAGTCTGACTCCGGCTGTACTACAGCATGTGAATTTTAGCTGCGGCAGCGCCTGCCGAGCACGATGTCCTGCCAGCTCCCTCCTCCTCTCGCACAACAAAGGTGACACTGGCTCTGTGAGGTTTCTCTCCCCAGCGTGCAGGGGACTTTAGAAATTGTCCTGACAGAGCCAGACAGTTCACACAGGCTAAAACGGGGTTCCCACCTGCACAGGACTAGACACAACCAGATGTGTAACATCTCACCTCTGTATCGGGCTGCCATCTCTCTGAAGCCTTCTGTTGTTTCAGCTTTGCCCACACTGTAAATACAAAGTCATTCAGGATCTGATGCCACCTCCCTTGAGATAATAGTTTTTGGTCTAGTAAAATATACACCAGCTTTTTTTTCTTTTTTTATAAATTTCTTGTTAAACACTCTCACTTCAGCAGCCCAGGAATGTGTGTAATATTCGTATCACAGACAAAACAGCTGGCAACAAATGAACACTTTGCTGCAATCACAGCAAGCGGCTACTCACAGGCACCCACAGCAAAAAAGCTGCTCTCGTCGTGAGAGCCGGGAGGGACAGTCTAGGGAAGGATCATCCCACATGCCCCATGTTTCTCACCCTCTTCCCTGAAACTAGTCTCTGGCCATAGGTAAGACACATTTTCGGCAGGCGCTAATATGAGTGTTCTTATGCCACGTTTCACTACTCACAGGAGACGGCGTCCTCAATCTGCGTGACGTTGGCAAAGTGCGCGGTGTTGGGAATGCCCAGGCAGCGCATCCCGTGAGCGTGTCGCCACTCCTGGGGGAGAGGCAGGAGGTCAGGGGGGAGACAGAACGCCCGCAAGGCCAGGGACTACAGGACATGTTAACATCTGGGCAGGGTGAAACAGATCCTACCAAACTACAAATCTATCAGTCCTAAAAACCTTTATCAAAATACTTTTTCTGTATTTTAGACAGTAACAAAACACTGGCAGCCACAGGCACTCTGCACCAAGCAGACCTGGATACTGGAATTAGTGCTCAAAGAAGAACAGAAACTTGCAGAAAGATCTCAGTACGCCCTATGGAATCGACAGTTCCAGTCGCACGGCCCCGCAGCACCAGCCCAGACCCGCACTGTGGAAATGAAAGAAGTGCAACTCGGGCACTCCAGTGATTTCCTGGTAACTTATCGTAAAGATTACCTGAGCACAGTACTGATGGGTTTGTAGCAAAACCTTACTTACCGCAAAGTGACGCTGAAAGGCTTTGGGCCCTCGGTAGGTGTAGTTACCACAAATCTCGCAATTGTAGTTGATGTTTAAACCATGTAATTTATATAACCAGTACGGGATCGGCTGACAAGCAAAGAGAAACAAAGATCAGGCCAACGACAAGGCAGGTTCAATCAGAGGAGTAACGTGGGGTCGGCGACACCTCCCACTTCTCCAGACCTGACGATCTCGGTTACCTTGCCATCCCAACCAAGAGGCAGGTTTTTAGGATTATAAATGATTTCATTTTCTTCGTCCTCGCTCTCACTTTCACTGATCTGCTCTTCCTCCTCCTCCTCCCGCTCTTCCCCTGTCCGTGCTTGCTTACGCTGCACGTTCTCGTGCGTGAGGTGTCTCTGTTCCTATGGTGTGAGAAAAGAGGAGGAATTGTTCACACAACACGACAGCAACAACATCAGCAGCGTGAAACGCTTCCTCAGGGCACGGAGGGAGGGGAATGGAAAACTAGTACGGAACACAGAACTCTCATTTTGTTTGGCCCAACAACTTAAGTTTTTAGTATAACATTTCCTACTTCCAAAGAACGAGAACTTGTACTACCATTAACACTTCCAGGACAAGGCAACAGCAACAGCCACCCTGCTAAAAGCCATCACCCCAACCTGAAGCAAGGACTTGGGTGAGCATCGAGGCAGAACAAGTAAAGGTTCGCAACACCCTGTGAATTAGGCATGAAACAGAAATTATCTACACTGATGGCTTCCCCAAGGGAACACGCAGCCTCTGTATCTGTTCATAAAAGCCCTCCAAATAATTAGCTAACGGAAAAATAAATCTAATTCATCATATTCTACTTACTGACAGAAAAAGGTATCTGCTAACATGCACTTTAAAACATAACTCTGGACATGAAAATAATTCTGGGCATGCTCTCTATGACAGTATCAGGTAAAGATGTGGATGACCTTCCAGTCACTATTTAGCAGCTCTGAAATAAAAAGCTCCAAGACAAAATTAAATCCTTACCCCAAGAACTTCTACGTACTCATAAATCTGAGCTTCCAGGAACGCAAGATCTTTATTTCTTTCAGTGTCTCTGGAAAGAGATAAAGAAACTTTAGGAAGTTCATTCCAGAATTGCAAACATCATGTGTACTCTGAACGCCTGAAGACGTGTGACTTGTACACAGCAAGAAAACAGAAACAAGCACCAAACAGCTCATGTGAGCTGAACTGCACATGAACCGTCCAGCTCCAATTTCCTCCATTTGGTTCAGGACCCTTGGTCCAGCATGAAACGCTTCTAATACTGCAAGAAGCTCTGCTGTGACTACGCAAGAGTGACACCTACACAACACCTCACACCCCCGGCCTCAGAACCACCTTCAGAACTCACCTCTTGCTTCCTTTTGTCTTTGGGTTCTTAGCAAACAAGGAAGGATCGAGTGATTCCAGGGATTTGCCTTTAGTGCTAAACAGTCTCTGAGCACGTTCTTCCAGAGTCCTGTGGAGAAGGGAGGAGATGAGTCCAAACCACAGTTCTGCATTTCCTGAGAACCAGTCGAATTCACACAACAAAATTCTAAGTTTAACTTTTAAAAGTTCATGAGATTTCCTGTTATCTTTGTCTTCATTCCTCAAGCCAAATTACACTACACAAGAGACTTCAGTACAGGACACTTTTTGAAGCAGCAGATCGCAGCATCGCCCGATTGGTTCTCAATGTTTTGTCTTGCAAACATCATTAAAGTAATTCTTGTACAGAAGAGACAAAAAAACAGTTATCCCATAAAGGAACGCAGGACAGGAAGACCTCAAAAACTGAAAAGGAACTATAAAAAGACTGCACCTTACCCGCCACATTTTAGTCCCAGGGCCAGTAAAGCTGATTTTAATCTGTCCAGTCCCAGGGAGGCCAATTCCTGTTCAATTAAAGTAAATCACAATAAGAGAGAAGCTATCAAATAAACGCAATACGGACGTATGTCCATCGCTAAAGAAGAAAAAAACCCCAGACAACAAACAACGAAAAGCATTCAAGAAAGGACAGTCAAGAGTGCCCCACTCCTCACTGCAAACACACCTCCCAGGAGGAGAAGGCGGAGAGGTCCAGGTGGGCTCCAGCGTGGGTGAGGGCACTGCTGGTCTCTTTCTGCCACGAAAAAACACACAGGAGATCGTTGTGACATCCTACACTTCATGGAATTTAATATTCTAACCTCAAGAAAAGCCATTCATTTCACAGAGAAAAATTATCTCGATAACCTGAGTGCTAGAACAATAGAAAAGAGACAAAATAAGCAAACCTTAAAAAAGGGTGTGTTTCAAACTGGCTACGTTGGGTTTCAAATTCAAGTTAGCATTAAATTGCATCTTTGTGACACTTTGCTATTAGACTCAAGCCCAGCGATGACTTTACAGAAGTGATTCACATAAAACCCATCCCACACACAGAGCCATCCACGCGGGCTCAGCGACTGCTCACCGGCCAGCCAGGGAACGTCCCGTTTTCCCACTTCTTCTCAAACTCAGTCTGAATTTTCCCAAAAAGTTCATTCTGGTCCAACAATGGTTTCACTCGATCTGTGTATTCCTGCAGGTACTCGAGAAGCATCTCAAGGTACCTGGCAGAGTAACCAAGAGCACAGGTAATTCAGTATCAGCCTCAAACGTGTTTCTCTAACCACATCTTTGGGAAGTAATTACCCCCTCATGCTCCACAGGGAAGTCATCGAGACAATGACAGTTTTCAACATGATTTCTAGATGCAGCAGTTACAAGGATAAAGGTCCTTCCACAGAGTAGAACGAGGCTTTTGACCTTTTTACTGCACTGCACGTTTTCTCAGGGCTCAGACACACAGAGTCACTATAGCTCAGTGACCCAATTTACATGAGTTAAGTTTGACTGATAAGTGTATAGCTGCTAAGAATATAATTAAGAAGCAAATTCCTTCTTATCAACTGTCATAAAAGCAGCAGGCGGGCAAACAGGCTCACCTTTTATATTCAGCATTTTTTCTCTCCTTGGGAATATCAAAGAGTTGGTCAAATGTAGATAAGTAAGTGATATAATCCAGTTTCTAAGGACAAAAAAGTCGGAGTCAGACTTTACACAGGTGCAGCCAAATTAACATCCAGTCTGCAGCTGCAGCCACTCACCTCTGAAGATTTTAGATTTATGTACTTGAGATAACAATCGTGCAGATCCAAGTATCGGCCGTACCCTTCCTCATCGGTGAACTCCACCAGATCTGCAGGAAAGGTCGTGAAGAGTTTTATGATGAGCTTAATCTTCCCTACTTATTATACCTATGCTCTAGAACTTGAAAAGGATTAACCACGGACTAATTAATGCTTAAGGAAGGTGTTCACAGTGCAGGTGGGATGCTCACTGATCAGACACCTGACTGCACCACTACTGTGGGTTATTCCAGGGGCGGCAGGTCAGAAGAATTTAAATGACAAAAGAACAATTTTCAGAAGTCATTTACCAAAAAGGGTCTACAAAACAGATCAAACAACTCATTAAATGATGCCTCTCAAGCCCGCACCATATTTTCCCTTAAAATGGCCTCAGAGAAAAGCTACAAACTTACTCTGAGCTTCTTCACTTGGGTTGTCTCTGGCCTTCAACAGTTCCTCAAACTCCACGGACATCGGGACACAGATCTGCAAGAGCAGACAGAAGGCACAGAAGAATGATTACTTCAGCTAATGACCCAGAATAATTAACATAAAATCACAACAGGTTGCAAACAATAGAACTGCCAAATGAAAAGGCATCCAAGACGTTTTTTCACCATTACTTTTGCACCAAGGGAAAAGAAGTCTGACTCCAGCCAGGCTGAGGAAGGCAGGACCAAGCACCAGCTCAGCTGTGGAACGTTCCGGAGCTGACGCCCCGCAAGCAAAGAACAACATCAGCATCTCACACCCTCTCCTACCCCACCGCTCCCACCGGAGCTCACACGCTGCCCTGCAGCACTCTGAACCTTCAACATCATCGTAGGTGACGGTTTAGTGTACCTAATACTTGTATATTAAGGCAATTACACTGGAAAAAAACCCTGTTTATTGCAGGGATGAGGTCTAACAGACCACAAATCACCTGTTCTTATGAAGAAGGTCACTACTTACCTCATTTGGATGCTTCCGATGAAATTCCTTAATTTGTTTCAGTCTGTTGTAGAATTCTGCGAATTCATTTGGCCCTGAAATGGCGCTGAGTTCTTCTTTCCGTAAGCTGTCGTTCATGGAAAAGGACACATTACAAGCAGGAAGGAAAACACATTGATACTGATAGAATCTTTCTCCAGGTCTAGCGCTGCGTTTTGATCCCGTACAGTTACAGCGAGACAGACTGCAAACCTCAGACGGTCACACTGGGTGTCACAGCCTCCGCTTACGAACCCTCAAGCCAACTCACAGCCTCTCCAGAGCCTTCAACCAAGCAAATAACCAAATACGTGCAAACCCCACGTGCAGCCTGGGTCCTGCTCCAGCAGGTTTAGTCTCCAAACCTCGGTTCCTGTCTCACACACCATCATTACTACTTGTGTATTTACAACTGACCTAAAAGAGCCCTGGAATTGATCTGCAGGGCACATCCCGCAGATGTGCGGGTGTCTGCACAAGCACTCACCCGTCCTTGTCGTCGTACAGGTCCCTCAGGTTGCCGCTCACTTCCATGTATCTCTGAAAACAGAGAAAAAAGCCCCAAATGCCCCTGAGGCCGTTACGAGGGCCAAGAGCCGCCCCCTCCCGGGCGCTCGGGTATCAGCGCGGCCCCCACCCCGCACTCACGTCCTGCATGGCCCGGGTCCGGTGGTCCGAGTTGATCTGGTCGCGGAGCTGCGGGGAGAGAAGCGGGAGGAGCGGGGAGAGAAGCGGGAGGAGCGGGGAGAGAAGCGGGAGGAGCGGGGTGAGCGCGGGCCCGGGCCGGCCGCCCCCCCGCCCCGCGGCCCCGGGCTCACCGTGGACTTCTTGGTGAGCATCTCCTTCACCATCACGTCCATGAGCCGCTCCCGCTCCTCATGGTACCGCCGCTGCTGCTCCAGGATCGTCTCCATCCTCCCGCGCCCGCCCGGAAGCCGTCGCTACTCGCTTCCGGTTCCGCCTGCCTGAAAGTTCCGGCTCCGCCGGTGCCCCGCGGGAAGGCCCTGGGGCCGCCCGCGCCCGTTCCCCTCCGTTCCTGCCGGTTCCCCCCGGTTCTCGGGGGTCACCGCCCGGCTCGCTCCGCGCCTGCCCCGGGCCCACGGGCTCCCAGCACCGCGGCCGTGCCCGCGGGGCCCGTCCCGTGGGAATCCCCCCGCAGGAACCGCGGCGGCTCCGCCCCGTTCACCGGGCGGCTCTTCCCTTCAGCCCCGCCCGGGGCGCCAGGCGGACCCCGAGCCGGCGCGTCGCCCGCGCTTTGCCCAACGCAAGACTGCAATGAAATTCTAACTCGTAAATAGGTTATTCGTATTTTTCTGCCACGCGTGATGAATTAAGCCAAAAGAAACAACAGTAACATTGAGCTTAATTATGGCAGACAAACTGATCCTGCCCTGGGAACAGCGCATTCGCTGCGGAGAGAGCGGTACCGGTGGTGAGGATCTTGTCATTTCTGCCTCCCGAGTGCCCGTCTGAAAATAAAAATGGAGATGAGACTCTGAACTTCGTGTTCTTCCCTTTCCCTTCGCGTGGAACTTCACCCCTGGAAGGGAAGGAGTGGACGTGGAGCAGCGGCCCCTCCAGCCTCTTCATTTTGGGCGGCTGGGCTGGGAGCGCAGTGTCCCTGCCACCTGCTCCCCACATGGGGCTGTGCACCGCGCGGGGGGTTGGGGACGGTTTGGGGACAGTTTGGGGACGGTTTTGGGGACAGTTTGGGGATGGTTTTGGGGACAGTTTGGGGATGGTTTTGGGGACGGTTTGGGGATGGTTTTGGGGACGGTTTGGGGATGGTTTTGGGGACAGTTTGGGGACGGTTTTGGGGACAGTTTGGGGATGGTTTTGGGGACGGTTTGGGGACTGTTATGGGACGGTTGCTCCGGGAGGTGCCGCTCTGTCCCCATGGCCGCCGTTGTCCCTGCGGCTGCGGACGGAGCGGGGGGACATGGCGCAGTTCTCCTGGAAGGAAAGGTGGCATGATGGAAGCAACTCACCTGAGCTGAGCTACCGCTCCGTCCCCGCCTCCCCGGGACCTTCACAGCTGCTGCATGGTCAGGGTGGGGACAAAGGGACGACAACAGGGACCAGGAGGAGCATTCACAAGACACCTGTGGCGTTCAGCGTGGCTGTAACCACATCCCCAGTGCCAGACACCAGGAGCAAAGCAGAGCTCTTCACCCCTTCACACCAACCCTGGGACTGCAGTGACTGAATGTGGCTGCTGTGGGGCTGAGCCCGAGCCCCCCGCCTCCCCCAGCCCTTCGCAGCCGCTGCCCGCTCCCCTCCGGGGACACACGAGCAGCCAAGGCAGGTCCGTGCTCGGTTTGGGGAGCTGGGACAAGGCGTCACTGCTGTGCAAACTGTACCCAGCCCAGCAGCAGCTCAGCTCCCCGCTGGGAAAACTGGCTGGAAAGAGAACAAACCCCTGGAAGGGAAACTGGTGCCCTCAGCGAGTCCGAGCCGGGAGCGCCGGCTCTGTGTCCAGCGCAGGACGCACACAGCTGGCACGTGCCCAGCAGCGAGCAGCCGGCGTCACCGCGGAGCTGCGCCCTGGGCCACGACATGGAGCTGCTCCCAGGCACCGAGGAGCAGCACGTCCTGTCCTCGTACCATCCCCATCCCTGCCTGAACCCCACGGCTGCACCAGCCCACGGCAGGGCCCTGCTCTCCCGTTGGCATGTGCCCTGGCCTGGAGCAGTTGGCCCTTTTGGGACCTCACAGGGCTGGGACAGGGAGCAGCTCGGACATGGATCTGCCTTTCAGGGCTGTAAAGCCCGTCCCCAGTCCCATAAACCCCATCCTGGCCCCATAAAACCCATTCCCAGTTCTGTAAAGCTCATCCTGGCCCCATAAAACCCATCCCCAGTTCCGTAAAGCCCATCTTGGTCCCGTGCTGAGCTCCCGCCAGGCCGAGGCAGCGGCTGGCAGCGCAGCTCGGGCACGTTTGGTTAATGCCAGGGGCTCTTTCTACACCCCCAGCGAGTTTCCCTGCGCAGCCCCAGCCCTGCCCTCCCCCTGCACTGTTCCCCGTGCTCAATAATATTTTCATGACTGTTTTAGACCCGCACTCTGGGAGTCCCGGGGGATGTTTGTGCATGACATCACCCTCCCCCTCCTGTAAATCAGGCTCTGGGCCATGCGTAGCCATGACCCATTCATGACAGGGATAAAATCCAGATGTTCCAATGCTACGTGCAGCTGGGTCATTTCCTTTTTTGGCTAAAAACGTGAGGCTCTTGAGGCTGACTGAAAGAGGAGCCCGGGGGCCCTTTGTACAGAAACCTTTTGTGGTTAATCCCTGGAAACAGCGCTGCAGAAACGAGGGTTTGCGGCGCTGCTGCGGAGGACGGGCTCAGCGGGAAACCTCGCGGGCTGGAGCTGCGCGCTCACCCTCGGGGCCGAGCCGCAGCAAAACCAGAGCCTGGCGCAGGGCACAACAGCAGCAAAAACCTCGCTTTTAAAACCCCGTTAGCTGCCAGAGCAGGAGCTTTTGGACGAGCCAAGAATGCGCATGGACGGAGGCAGCACTGAGGTCCCAGGCGGGCTGTGCCCGTCCTGCTGGAGCAGCAGCCATGGAGCCCGGCCCTGCGCCGGGGAATGGAGCGAGGGGCCGGGGGCCAGGGCGGGCGAGCCCAGAGGAAGTTGGGGCAGCTGTTTGTAAATGTAAAGGAATCTGTGGAAAGTAGTTTCAGATGTTGGGGGAATAAATGGCTCCCTGGTTGATAAAAGTGAGTAATGAGCACACACGGCTGTGGGGAAGGCTGCCAGGAGGAGATCAGTCCCTCCACCTCGAGTGGAGACGACAGCGACTTCCCCACCAAACTTCCCCCCGAGAGCCCGTGTACGCAGGGGGTACATGTCGCAACGGGAAGGAAGATAATCTACACAGCGAGATATGACTCGGTATCGCAGCCATATGGGTTCCCGCGGCCGTGCAGAGTCCTGACTCTGCTGAGCCCGGCCCAACAGCCCGCCCGGGGGCACCAGCACCCGCTGAGTCCTGCTGGGGCCCGTCCCGCAGAACAGCCTGCCCGGACGGACAGCCAGCACGGACAGACAGGCACCGGGAACCCGCTGCTGCTCTTCTGCCGTCACCCACGGGACTGACTGTGGTTTGGGGAGGGGAGCAGGAGCCCTGCGGGGATCTGCCGGCCCCAGCGCAGGGTCAGGGCGAGGACAAGACAGCACAGAGCGCTCTGCCCTGCGCCTGCTGCTCAAGAAACACAGGAGAGCAAGCGTCACTAGAACGGTTTATTATATAAAGCCGTAGGAAATACACAGGAGGCTGAGGTTTGGGACACTTCCTTCTAGAGACTGCTCCAAGCTCCTCAGAATAGCAAACGCACAAACTCTGATTTACCTGCATCAAAGCTTTCAAACAAGGGTTTAACAAGGATCCGCATACAGAGTTAACAACACTTCAACATGCATAACATTTCCTGTTTCCTGTGAGGCCTGGGAGGGGAGGGCTAGCCCCTTCATCCTGCGGTTGGTTACAAAACGACAGATATTCATGACAAAAAAGAGTACAAAAGAGAAAAATAAACCCACAAGGAGATGCTTTGGGAAACGCACGTGGCTGTGTAAGCAGGAAAGCAGGGTCAGCACAAGTGCCCCAGCAAGACAGAAGCAAAAGGGCTGTAGAGACAAGGCAGCGTGAGTGTCCCACTGTAGAGGGGCCCTGGGGACCAGAGCCAGCTCAGCTGGCGGGCAGGGACGGCTCCAGCCCTGGGGTGACTTTGGGAAGGCTCAAGGTGTCTGATTTTGCACAGTCAGGGCCAACACAAGGATTGGGGAGCTCCAAAGTCCCTCTGCATGGCAGCCCAGGTGTCACCTTTGCTTTAATTTGGGACACAGTGAGGGACGAATGTGGCCAGGGGAGCCCTTGCAGACCCTCCCCACCAGCGTCCCAGTGCATCTAGGGGCGAAACCAGTGGCCAGGACCCACCAGCCCCAGCCCAGACAACGCAGGGGCAGCCACGGGAGATCACAGTGCAGATAGACAGGAACAGGGCGGGCAGGGGGTACCTGCAAGCGATTTGAGCTCCTCATCCACATCCGAGTGAGAGCACCTCCACAGAGACGTGCACGGCAAAGGGTCTGGCCCGCAAATGGTGAGGTGGCTACAGAAATCCCGGTGGGTCCCATCTGGCAGGCCACACGCTCTTCTGGCCACGCTCCAGCCTGGTGTCTCCAAACGGGGCACGGAGGGCCCTGCACGCCCGCCAGCCGCACGCACAGGCTGTGCTGCAAACCGCCCGCCAC
Source organism: Columba livia (assembly GCF_036013475.1). Classification (NCBI taxonomy): domain Eukaryota; kingdom Metazoa; phylum Chordata; class Aves; order Columbiformes; family Columbidae; genus Columba; species Columba livia. The sequence goes on along the minus strand of NC_088627.1, from coordinate 1,960,427 downwards.
GCAGGCAGCACGGCCACGCCACGGGGACCAGGAGCTGCTGCCGGACATCACACAGAGCGCGGGAAGCACATGGGGAAGGAGAAAAGTCAGCGCTGTGCCAGGCGAGCAAACGCATGCAGACCCAGCACCCAACGCTGAAGCTGCTGCTGCCCTTTGCTCAGCTCATGCCTGGTCAGACAGGAAGCAAAAAGAAAGAGTAAATAATGGGGGGGGATCTTGAAGCTCCTTTTTCAACTTTATTTAGCTTTGACTCTGCAAAGAGCCATAGCACAGCGTACTCTAGCCTTCAGGAAGGGGCACAGGAATCCCCTGCACACACCGCGGTTTGGGGTCAGCCCCCATCTCCTGTGCCTTGTGCCCGGCCCCTGGAACGTTGTGGGGGCGTCTGGCACAAAGACCCTGAAGAATAGAGAAAGGCCCTGCCCCACGGTGTCCTCGGAGGCTCATAGGTCGCTGCTGCAGTCACGGCACAGGATCTCATCGTTGTCAGGGATGAAGCCTTTCCCGACCAGCGAGGTGTTGCAGCGGGCGCAGTTAAAACAATTATGGTGCCAGTGACGGTCCTCAAAGGAGACGTATTTACCACCGCCAAAGCCTAGGGGAGGGACAGAGCGCAGCGTTAGAGCCCCTGGGGAAACCGGGACCAGCTTCCCGCACAGACCAGGTTTTGGCCCGTTTGACTCCCAGTCAGGTCTTTGGCTGCACTGTGGCACCCGAACACCCCAGGACCAAACACATCTGAAATACGAATCTCCACTCTTCATGGGGGAAGAGGAACAAAATGATTTCGCACTGGATTTTGTAGGGTTGAGATTCTCAGAATCACTATTTTCTCCCCAGAGAGGAGCAGGAACGGAGCTGCACCATGGCAGCGAACGAGGGGGCTGTCGGGGCCCCTGGCAGCTCCTTGCAAGGATGGTGCTGGTGAAACCCTGGGAAGAGCCCAGGCCCGGGCTCCTCCATGGCTCTGTGGGCAGCTTCCTTCCCCTGCCAGCAGCCGCCGCGCTCGTGGGCTGTGACCCCCTTCTCCCCACAACTGTGACAAAGTGATAAGGAGCAGATGGGAAGCGGGGTGCCCTGTCCTCAGCCAGAGTCACCCTCTGAGTCACCCGCTGACTCACGGCTCTGCCGGCCTTCCCAGCAGCAGGAGACAAGAGCTGCAAAGGGAAAGGCCAAGTGGGGGAGGACAGGAAGGCGGCCAGACCCTCTCAAGGGTTTCTGCAGAAGAGGAGCCCCTGCTCCCCCTGGCTTAGGCAGGGACAACAGCTCCAGACGCCCCTGCAGCAGTTGCTGCTCCAGCTGGGGCTGGGAGTCTCTGGCTTTCCCTGTCCATGAGCAACGTTTCCACAGGACATGGCAACCAGTCTCAAACAAGCCAAGCTGGAGATAAGAGATCACACTGTGTGGGGTCATTTTGGGAGCCTTTACCCCTGGGCAGAGGGAATTCTTTGCAAGGGGCACAGTTCACCCTCAGGCCTCTGTAACAGAGATACTCTCTCTTTGGGTTCCTTGGAAAGCGGCTGCAGTCGTGTCTGGGGGGGACACGCCTGAGGGCACCTTGCACTCCCCTGCCTGTGTCCCTGGGGGGCATCAAGCGCCTGGAGACACCTGAGCAAGGACAAGTACGAGCATTGTATGGGCCTGAGGAACACGTACAATCAAGGGGGCAGCTCCACCCAGAGAAGTCACCATGTCTGGAAACAGGGCTGGTCATACCCTGCTCTGCAGAGCACCCCAGGACCAAGGCTGTTGTGCTCACCTGTGATGGGCTTGGTGCAGGCGCTGCACTTCTTGGCATAGAGATTCCCAAAGCACTTGATGCAGTACGGGTTGTCATCCTGGGAGGTGAACTGCTGCCCAGCCAGCGGGGTCTTGCAGCCCGTGCAGACGAAACACTCCTTGTGCCACGGCTCGTCCCGGTAAGTCACTCCTCCCTTGGTCAGGGTCTGCAGGAAGAGAGCTGGTGACGCACAGGGACACGGGCTGCAGTGCAGAGCAGCAGCGGGAGGGGTGCTGGCGCCTGAACCCATCTCTGCTGCGGCTCCAAGAGGAGCAGGGAGCATGTCCCTGGACCAGAGAACTCAGGGCTTTGGGCTGTTTGGCCAGATGTACCTTTTTGCAACGGGTGCAGCGAGGAGCAAACTTGCTCTCGTAACAGGGGACACAGTAATAATCCTTCTGGTCTGGGATGAAGGACCGTGACCCGATGGGCTGCTGGCAGCTGCTGCAGATAAAGCAATGCTCATGCCAGGTCTGTCCGTTGTACTCCAGCTTACGGGATCCTGCAGAGAGAGCCGCACGCGTTGTGACAGGAGGGAGCAGCACACGCAGGGGACACGCACGGCTGCGCGGGACAAGCTGCGGTGCTGCACAACCGCTCTGTGCCCACCCTCCCACAAGCAGCTGGAGTGGGGAGCCCCAGGCCCACCCCCCCATTCCAAGGGGAGGCTGCAGGAACGTGCCCCCAGCACCCGCCTGTCCTAACCCATATCTGAAGATGGAGTCAGAATGGCCAAGCAAAGACACTCCTTTGCCTCAGGCCATCTGCAGAGACACACACACACACCCCATCAGTCATTCCTTCTCATCAGCACACACCAGAAAATACCCAGGAAACCCTTTGTGATCTCCTCCCCAGCCTGCTTCCCCATGACAAAGGGGAATGGTCTTCTTTGGTGATCGCAGCTCAGGATCCTGCTGTCCTGCCAGACAAGCCAAGAGCCTGGCCCGCTCTGTGCAGTGACAGCGTGGCAGGAGAGCAGAAATCCAGCTCTCGTCCTTGCTGCCCTGGTGATGGACCCTGCAGCCCTGGGACCAGGAACAAACTGCAGCGCTCGAGTCCGCCCGCTCCTACCTGGCATGACGGTCTTCTCGCAGGCGATGCACTTGGAGGAGAACTCGCTGCAGTAGCAGTCATTGCACAGCAGCTCCTCGCCTTGGCAGGTGAACGGCTCATCGGCCAGAGAGCGATCGCAGCGGAAGCAACGGAAGCAGTGCTCGTGGTAATGGCGATCCTCGTAGTACAGCTCCTGGGGAGGACAGCGAGGTGAGGGGGGGACCGAGCGGCACAGGGAGCCGCCCTGCCCAGCCGCGGGGCCCCGTCCTCACCCTGCAGTCGTGGCCGATCAGCTCTTTGCACTCATCGCAGGTGTTGGCGAAGTGCGCGTCGTAGCAGGGGATGCAGTACGGGCCGTTGTCCATCTGGATGTACTTGCGCCCGTACAAGGACTCCTTGCAGTTGTCGCAGTCGAAGCACTCTGTCATGGTGCCAGCCTGAGGGCCTCCTTCACCTGCTGCGAGACCCGTGGAATCGCTGGGTCAGTGTCAGCTTACGCTGCCCGCCACATCCCTGCCACCTCCAGAGGACGAGGACCGTGAGTCCCTGCGCTGAGCCAACAACGAGCCGCTGTCGGGACAGGACAGACCTGAGCTGCTGCACCTGCTCCATGACTGCTCGCACTGCCAAAAGAGCCTGCGCACGTTTGGGGCCTGGGAGGAATCTTGCGTTGGCTTTATACTCAAGTTCAACAGCCAGAGCACTTAGGCACACCAGAGACCCCCGCTCAGCCACCAGCACAGCCTGGACCAGCGGCAGGATTCCTCCTGATGGCCGTGAGCTGATGCTCTGCCTGCTGGGGCTGTCATCGCTGTGGATTCTGGAACTTCTCCAGAACTTCCAAGCAGCTGCTCCACAGGGGAGCAGAAACCAGGCACCCTGCGCTGTGCCCGGCTATGAAGCCACATCCCAGCGAACCCTTTTGCACATGTTGTTCCTTCTGTTTGGTTTAACCTGGTTATTCCTAAATATGGAGTTTTCCACTTGCTAAATCACACCCTTCTTTAATACAGGTCGCTATCAAGTGTAGACAAGCCCATGGAATTACAGCTGAGCAGTCAGCTGCAGAGCGCCGCATGCTGCAGTTTTCTTCATGAACCCACCCACTTCAGAAAGAGCTATTATGGCTCGGTCTACAGTTTAGCACTTAATGGGGCCAGGAGCTCACCCCAGCCCCTGCCTCCCTTCTCGGGGCTCCCCGGCCAGGCAGCCCCAGGGCAGGAGCTGATCCAGACAGCTCTGACTCACAGCACCGAGCTCCCCAGGGCTATTCTTGGTCAAGCCACACAGCTCCCAGCTGTTGTCAGGCCTGGTATGTGCCGATAGCACTGCCGGTGAATAAATCTAGTGTTCCCAGATGCCTACGTGACCAGCAGCAGGGGAACAAAGCCCCTTTTCAGATGCTCTCGGTACCCGGCTGTCGCCTGCCCCGCTGACCACCCCACAGCCTCCCGCACAGTTTGCCCCAGGGAGCCAGGGGGTGCCAGGACTCGAGCTGGACCTGCTGCCCAGCTCTGCCCTGTCCCTCCGGGGCACCCCAGGGGTGCTCGCCCCCCAGCAGCAGCTCCAACAGCCCCAGCACCCATGGGGATCCTGGCCGCTGCTCACCCGCCTCCTCCTCGGCCGCCCCACTTGCCTGTGCTCCCTGCAGCCACCCGGGACCTTTCTCTCTGGCAAAGAATGAAAATCAAATTAATAACTCTCCTCCTCCCAGCCCTGTCGAAGGGAACTTTCCAAGGTGTGTCTGTAATAAAAGGGCCTCTGACGAGCGCTCCTACCCTGGGAGCCGTGGTACCGCCAGAGCGGGAGCTGCCATGTTTGCTAAATGGGCTGCGCTTTATCTCTGTGGTCCTGTAACATGGGGTCAGAGGACGTGAACGTGAGGGAAGGAAAAGCAGCTTGATGGAGAAGCCCTGGGTTCTACCAGTGACACAGACTCAGCCTCCAAGCACTCACTGTCCCTCTGCGAGCCCCGGTCCCCACGCTCAAAACAAGGAACACGCTCCTGGCAGTGCTGGTCCTGCTCTCCTCCACCATGAGGGCAGCTGGCATTGCTAAGCCCCCAGGACCCCTTGGCCAGCACCAAGGAACACCCTAAAGCAGCGTGCCATGCTTGCCGCCGCTTTGAGTGGCTTCTCCCCAAAGTCTGCCTATGCCTGCTCCACGCTGTGTGCGCCAGGCTCCTGCTCTCCAGGCTGCGGGGTCTGTGCGGGCTGGGGGGCGCAGGTGGCAGATGTCGGGGTGACCGACACCGGGGTGGCCAGCAGAGCAAGTCCCGGAGCACCACGTGGCCGAGGCTGCTGTGGGAGCGCAGGGGATCAGACTCCGCGCTGCCTTTTCCACAGAAAAAAAAATGAACGGGCCCAGGAAGTTTGCTCAGGGTTATTTGTATTAGATAAGCCGTTTGCTCTCTTTGTTCTGCTCCTGCATGCGGTGCTGGGCAGGGGTGTCTCAGCGATGCCAAAGCAAACTCTGCATCTTCACCCCTGAGGACACTGCACTGCCGGAGACCAAGTTCACAGAGAAGACGAAGGTGGGACAAAAGAAAGAGTAAAAGAAATAGTAGAAAACCCCACAATTCTTACTGTGGTTGTGATGAGGAACCTGGAAATTGTCTCCATTCATGAAGAAAAGAGGTGGAGTTTTAACGTGGATTAAAAGAAGTCTTTAATTGAGGCTCAGATTCAGAAGGCACAACGTAGGCAGTGACTGTGCGTGCTAATTAGCACGCGCTCACACTGCAGCCTGCGCCACCCTGTACACGCTCGCTGCGTGCGAGGCTGATGCAAGGAACGCCTTCAAGTACCAACCAAGGTGCTGCCCTAAAGCGGCGGGACTGCAGTGGCCAAGTGCTCGCTTGCCCATTACCAGATGGCTGCGGTCCCTGTGGGACAAGGTCTACTGGAGCAGGTGCCTTGTACGTGGGGACGGTGGAGCTGGATGCGGGGTATTCTCTCAGCTGTTTGCTGGCTGTCGGAGGACAAAAATAAACACCAGATATATGTCTGCCAGCTGCTTACCCTCTCCCTTTGACAGATATAGTCATGCTCATGGAGGAAAGGAAGTTCGGTTCCTCTCCTGTGCCCATGAACAAACAGCTTTGGGAACAAGAGCTCCTCTCACAAACAACATTTAAAGTGCTCCAGGATGCAAATCTGATCAGTCTGGAACGGAGCTGAGAATAGCTTCACGTATGAGAAAGGTCAGCAATTTGTCAAGGACACACAGCAGAGTCCACTTTCTAATTAGAGAATAACATACACCTAACACCACCCCGGTGTCATTGTCCGCAACAAGAGAGCAGATGGCTTAGCAACAGCCCCAGAGACTATTACATTAATTTTAGTGTCTATAAACTCGGGACTTATTATGCAAAGGAGGCCGTACAGACTGTCCAGGGCCAGGCTTTCTGCTACACGCAATCACTCAAGAGTTTAACCAGCCTTTTGAGGTGATTCCTGCCACAACAAACTCCTTTGGCGAGAGGTCTCATGTATACGATGAACCCATAACCCTGTGTAACTTCACACCAGTTTGTTGTTCGTTGTCAGGTCACAACCAGCTGCTCCATGAAGTGATCCCAGAGCAACCCAAGGGAAACACTTAATCCTTCCAGGACGCAGGAACAGACCTGCCTTTCACTGTCTGTCAGGTTCCTGCCTATTCCCGTCTCCCTGGGCTGCCCTGAGCGCAGCTCGTGCGGCTGCAGGTCACACCTAAACACAGGCAAAGCACAACCCGCCGGGACAGGCGAGCGCTCCCCATGTAAGGATGAAGCCGTCAAGGGACAAGGCTTTGGAAGACAGTCCTCAATGCGCTCCAAGGTCAGAAGAGGAGAAGAACGCTTTTTGTTCCCGTTGGCTTTCCAGAACCATTATGGGTCCTGGAATTTGCCTGAAATTGTTTCTGCTTGCTGCCGACCCTAAAAGGGAAAGCAGCTGCCTGCTCCGAGGAGCAGCTCCAGCCCCTCCATTAGGCTGGGAACGTTTTCAGTCCACGTTTCCTGACAGCAGTGCTGTGGATCTGCTCATGGCCACTGCACAGCACAGCCGGGGCCAGCGTGGCCAGCCCAGGGGCTCCCCGGGGGTTCCTCTGCACATCCTCACGCCGCTGCCTCTGTCTGCACCTCTCGCTCTGCTCCCAAACTCATGAGCGCACCTGTAGACCTGGCGCAGTGGGAACAACACCCCCCATCTGCTGGTAAAGCAGATCCTGCTCTCAGGTGAGGCACTTTGCCAGAAAGGTGCGGGTGTTTCGGCAGGGCACCGCAGCACCGTGGGAGCCGTGTTGCATCACGCCCTCACCCGCTGGCTCCAGCGCCTCTGAGTCACTTCCCGCCCTCGGATCTGGCCCCGGAGCTGCCGCCCAGCCCGAACCTCCGCAGACAGCTCCGAAACCTCCAGTACCAAGGGATGCTCAGGGGCAGGGTCCTCGCAGGGACCATCGGCACAGCCACGGACCTCACCTGGCCAGGATGACCGTAATACGCAGAAAGACGCTGGAGCCACGTTTCAGGGAGTGTGACTGGTCACAGTGTGACCAGAGGAGCGACAGTCACGGTCCAGCGAAACCGCTGCTCATATCAATTCGCAAAAATGAGGAAGGAACAAGCATGCTGCTGCTTTCTGGACTCTGGCTCCCTCCTCCTCTCAAGCACATTAGTCATCCCATTTAAGAGAGAAGGATATAGTCCTGTTCAGATATGCCAATGCTGGTGTCAAAACCAGTGGAACCGAGAGCGAGCGCACACAATCCTCAGGCTGTCCTCGTTTGTGACAGCCCTGGGGCACAGCACCAGCACAGCCCAGCACCTCCAGTGCCGCCGCGGTGGCTGCCAGTGCTGCACTGCACCACTCACACTGCATCCCCGCAGCAGAACGCACACAATTCCCGTCTGCTTGGGGCGGCTCAGCCCCAACAGCCCCGGCAAAAGCACCACCAGCTAGTGCGGGCTCAACAAATCACACCATGTGCCAAAGCCACAAATTCCCCCGGTTTTCCTCTTTCAACTAAAAAACTGGGCAAGATCGAGGAACATGTTGCCCGTGCAGAGCTGAACAGGCCGTTTAGACCTTTTGAGCAGACCGTTCATTAACCATCATCCTACTGGTAATAAACAGCACTGCAAGAACACAAAACAACCACTGATAGTCATCAACCATACAAAACAAATGAATGGGCAGAGCCCAGGTTTCACACCAGCTCTAGGCAGAAGCCAATCTGGACAGTGAAATGCCTGTTGCTCAGAAGTGCTATAATTGATCTGTGAACCCTCTTTGCCAGTGTCATCATGAAGTGATGGACAAGAAAACGTGGTGGGAAGGGATCGTAACTGGATGAGGTTTCATCAAGGAAGCCACCACGAGAATATATATAAATGCACATGAAACTAACGTTGGTATACATGGTGCTTCATTAACCTGCTTGTTGTAGCTTGTTTTCTTGTTCACTGAAACTACCATCTTGCACGAGGAGCAAGGCCCCCTGCATGAAGTCAGTGCTTGCCAGAAACAAGCGTTTGCCCACAAAGATAAAATAGGAGAGGGCATCCATGCCCCAAACTCACGAGAGGACTCTGAGGCACAGACCCTGGGATGTCCTAAACCTTCCCAACGCAGAAGCCCAGAGAGATCTCCGTAATGCCCTATTACAGAAAGAAAAAGGGAATCCCAAAGAATAAGCATGTTGTGAGGGTTATAATCGAACAACGAAAGTTTGATTTTGGACTGCACTGATTGATGCCCATGGAACCCACCAAAGCTGGCCCATAGCCATACAAATGCCTGACTGCTTATCCAACCGCACAAATCCAGGGCTCCAGCAATAATGTTTCAAAATCTCTTTGCCCCATGAAATAAAGGTCATATCCAGTACACTAGAACTCAAATGTGAAAGCACGACAGGAAATGACTAACTGCACACTGAGGCCAAGTTACCTTCACCTCAGATCTGCTCAGCACACAAGAATCTCGCAATTCAAACAGACATCGCGTCCGATACGCAGAAAAAATAATCTGACTGCTCTAGTTGCTATTTCTTGGAGTCTGTGCATCTCAGCACAGAAATCGCTGCAAAACAAAGGAATTCCGCTCCATTTCCCAAGAGTTCTCTTCCAATTCTTGCCTTACGTTGTAGTTTTCACTCTTCTGTCCCTTAGAGGCAGCTGTTCTTTACATTGAGGATGAAGCCATTCTTACTGCTGAGGTGATACGTAATTTAAGTTAGTGATTATAAAGCTTTTTGTAGTCCCTGAATAAAAGGTACTGATGAGGTTATCCCTGTGTTTTGCACATAAAGGGAATGGAGGGGCTGCTTGTGGCTTGCTCCCCAGAGCACATGGACAGCAAACCCGCCTGGTCTGAGCTCAACCCCTTCAAACTGTCTCCATAAAGCCTGACCGCTCTATGCTGATTTAGGCTCTGCTCAACTTCAGGTTGTTTTTTTTTTTTAATAAACAAAACAACTTACAGTAGCCAGTAGCAAGAGAAGACATTTAAACCAGCCATGATTTATTTAATGCACGCCTATCACTTAAAGGGCAAAGTGAATTTTTTCACCAAATTTGGTCAAAATATTTCCTTTTCCCAAGCTGATTCTTTGTCTCGCAAACATAAGCGTTTGTATCTCGTTTCTTGCATACTGGCGGATGTACTGACTGAGAAAGGTAACCCGCATTGGAACCCTGGCAGTTTTGTGCCTTTCGGGGCTCTTGACCTGCACGCAAAACCAGCGGAGAGAAGAGAAAGGCAGGAAGGTGACAGGGACACACTGCGGTGACACTCGGGTGCCCAGCAGCCTCTCTCCCACCGTCCCAACCACCGACCAGGGGCCTCTCCACCTGTGTTATTTGTGTGAGATGTCAGGACAGTCTCTGTCTAAAGCGCTTTTTACAGCTGCTGGTGTCCTTGCAAGCAAAGGCAATTCCAGCGCTGGAGCCCGCAGCATGTGAGCAGCTTCTAAATCTGGGGAAGGACTGAATTCTGGCAAAGACAAATTGTCTCGGGTTACCATCCCGAGAAGTGTTTGCCTGCGGTCCGAAACAAAACTAAGATCATTTGTTGCCGGGGAGATGCTGTATGCACCAGCTGCAGCCTCGGCAGCACGAGAGAGCGCAGGACGGGGACAAACGGGATCCTTGAGAAGATCACCGCTCCTTTCAGCCCTGCCAACGTCCAGCTGAAACACGTCTCCTTCTTCTGCGGCTGAAGATCTCTCTACTACCTGATCTGGTCATCAGGTGTCATTTACTTTTACTATACAGGGCCAACTACCTTCAAATCCATCTCATTGCTAAAGCATTTCTCACTGGCACCTTTAAAAATTCCTCTTAAATACCGCACATTTTAAATAATAAAACCCATCCGTTATAAACGTCACATCTTTTACATAAAACCTCTAAGAAATAATGCCTCCCAAGAACTAAAAAGAAGATTGGGATGTGCAATGCGCTTTCCCATTTCTGCCACTCCATTCCTGGAGATGGAGAGTCTTTGGTGGCACCTATGGAAGGGAAACTGGTGACACATCCAAAAGTGGAAACGGCTTTATTAAGAGGCACAAATGCTGGCAAAATTATGAATGCCTTTATATCACACAGCTACACATGGAGGAACATGGGATTCACTGCAACAAGACACCATCAACACCCTGATCGCTCTCCCTCTGTTCTACGCGACCAGAACAAAAACGCTGTTCCCACACTATTTGTCCTACACCGGCAAACCCCTGCAAACAAAAAGCCGGAGCGGTTCTCCATTACCTTGCATGGCCGAACGCGACAGAGCGGCGCAAAGCCCGGCGGCACCGCGGCGGCACCGCGGCGGCAGCGCAGGGACGGACGGCGAGAGCAGGTGCCACCAGCCTGAGCCTCGCACCAATAAATCATCACTTCGCCAGCAAAACGCTCAAGTGCTTGCCCAGAAACAAAAGCGGTCGCATCATAACCCCCGGGGGTGACATCAGCGCAGGGATTGCATTTCCTACGGAGGTTTAAATGTCATTACTTGTGACTGGAAATTGGATACTTACATTCAAGTTACTCGAAGTTTTCATAAGAACTCCGATTCTGACTTTGTGTAGATATATTTTGCTTGCAAACCCGTCTATTTCTCAATGTCACCATGACAGGAAAAAAGAGAACAAGCAAGACTCCTAACAGAAAGTGAAAAGCTAATTAATACCATTATTAGCCTGACTTACCACGTCAGGTGCTAACGAGGCAGGAGGCAGAAATCATTGATTTCCACTGGAACGGGTCAGTGCTATTCAAACAGCATGATCCACTTGGGGCTCAGTTCCCCAAAGTCTCTGGATTGGCCTCTTCCACTTCCATTCCAAGTTCTGCTCTGTGTCTTCTCCTAAAGCTCGAACTCGAAGCTGTCGAGGGTCTGACAGCACTTACTCCATTGTTCTCGGTTGAGTAACAGTCTCACAGAGCACAAAGCACGACACGCTCTGTGCGCCTGGTCCAACACCTTCCCCAGCCTGAGCCGCCTTTGGTTCTGCAGCTCTTCAGGCTCTCCAAAAGCAACCCATCCAGACTTCTACACAAGCACAAGGGGCCAGATTTAATCTTCCTGGGAGTTACATCATGTTCGCACAGGGTTGAGAAATACTAGAAATAAAACTTCTCCTGGCCGAGTTACATGCGACACACTGTGTACCTTTTCCTATTAATGACTCTTCAGTAAGTACCACTATTACTCCCCGCACTCCAGAACCTTCTGAGGTAGGAATCGCAGCAATTTTATTGAAATGAAGTGTTCGCTGAGATAAAGATAGCCACTGAAACACCTTAACGTTTAAACGCTGACTTTTCCAGTTAAGATTTCCACATGGTGAGAAAAGAGGCAGAGGAGAATAACTAATCCTCCTTCGAGGACACAATCCAACAATTAGTTTATTTACTTGGAAAGCAGTTTATCTCCCTGACTCCCTACTGCAAAGAACAGAAATATATATGATGAGCCAGTGCAAGATCATAAATGCAAGAGCATTCCGTACCTCTCATAGGATTGTTGCTTCTTCAGTTCCCTAACAGCTGTCACCAGCAAAAACATTATTTATCCTTATAATACCTGCAGGGCAGGGAGTTATTTTATCTCCCTCCTGGGATTTGCACCTCGGTGGGTTTTGGCACAAGGCGAGCCTGGGAGAACTAAAAATGGAACCAAGATCCAAGTCCCTGTCCATCTTTCTCCTCCTGAGATGCAGCACATATCCCCGTCATTCGAGAAACAAGGTTGCTTTCCAAGCTACAGGAACAACGTGCGTCCAGAATGGGCTCTAAACCGGTAAGATGCAGCTTGAAAAATCAGCTGCTGATTGTTTTTACAGTTTGTGTTCCATATTACAAAGCCTCCCAAAGAGCTCGGGAGGCAGAGCTCAGCCTGGAAAGGGTTTTTCTGGTTACGCTGTAAACCCACAGCAAGCAGGGATCTAGAACGGAAATAGTTCATTACGGCTAAAGCACTGAGACCCTGGGATCCGCCTGAAACAGCCGGGATTATTTCTCTAGTTAAGCAAATTCCTGTTACTGAAACCCACTCCGATATGTAAAAGAAATGCTGAGAAGGTGCTGAGTAGTCACTCTTCTTCCCAGATAACAAGATCGGAACCATATTAATTGATGAGTTCCTAAGCAAACGCTTGAAACTTGAGTAAACAAATTCAAAATATCAAAGCCGTATTTACATTCCAGGGTAATAATTAAATATTTAATATCTTGTGGCTCCACTATTCTAGATTTTTCTATGCACCAAAATACTTAGTCATGTAGAAAACATCTGTAGCAGCTGGAAGACATTCATTTGGCCTGCTAAGATTCATTAGTTTAAAAATACATCAATAAAGCTTTCATTTGATTTCCAAAAAGCTAACGCTGCTGCTTTCAGCTCTGTTAGGGTGCCTGGTGAATAATGCTTATGCAACCTCCTCAGCAGGAGGCATCAGATGCCACAGTTCCACAAACGCACACAAATATCTGTTGGCTAAAACAAGCCTTGTGTTTAGGTTAACACTCTTCTGTACTAGGTCATTCTTCACAGCAATATGAAAACCAGCTTGCAATCCAATCCTGACTTTTATTCTTTCTCCTATGCTCCCACATTCCCAGTGCTGAAATCTACTTTTAAAAATCACCGATCAAAGTGAAGTAGGATTCACATACCTGTTTAAAAAAACCCCTACAAAACATAAGCCTCCGTGCATGCCCTTTCTATACAAGAGGCTCCTGAACAATCTTAATACAGCTTTTTAAAAATCGAGTAAACAAGAGGCACAGCTGAGGTCATCAAAAGAGTTGGATCTGGCTTAGCATGCATAGGGTTTGCAAAGGGTTATTTGCTGGCTGGCCATCGCTCTTTTGCTGGAAGACGCTGAGATTTCAGCGAAGGTTCTGCAGAGCGTGCAGCAGCGTTCGGCATTTGCTCAGCTAACGAGTTAAATCAGCGCAGCTCTCTGATGACACGAAGATTACGGGTGTAGGAAAACGGAATGCTTGGAGAGGGGAACTTTCAGCAGTCACCACCAAACTGCGGTTAAAACAGACACCAATGACTCCATTCAGCTCCCAAACCTCAGACAGTTTCCATTTTCTCAGTAACAAAGCATTTTTGTGGAGTGAGGTAACGGGCTCCATCTGCCAGGTCTAACTGCACTAAGATTGCTGAGAGCCAGAGGGGGGCTGCCCGGCCCCAGCGCGGGAACACAAAGGGACGAAGCTGCGACGGGACAGTCGGGGAAAGGAGCCTCTTGGGGACCATCACACAAACTCTCCTGGGAGTTTGATGAGAAGCAGCCACAATGAGCTCCAACCGGTGCAGACGCAGAGCACGAGAGGCCGAGGAAAGAGACTTTTCACTGCAGAGCGACCGGGACAGGAGGAGCAGGAGACAAACGGGTGCTGCAGGTTCGGTGTTGAGTGGCCACCGTGAAGGCGTCCCGAGAGCAGCACGGTGTGATTCAGAAGTGAACACGAGCCCGTGAGCGCACGGTGCGAGACGCACAGCGCGAAGACGCCAGCTCTCCAAGCATCGGTCTCTATTGCTGCACATCAGACGCAGCCTCCCCGGCGCACACTGATGCAAACCAAGGAGGAGCTTCGCAATATCAGCAGATCGGGGGAACGCTCCCACCGCTGCTGCTGATTCACTGAACGGCCTCGCACAACTTCCTTCTCACCTGCACATCTGGTTCTCCCATCTAAAGCAAAGGCAATTTTTCAGTTGGTTTTCTGAAGGCCTTTGCGTTCCTGTAGCATTTTCTCCGAAAGTTCTGAAAATGTTAATATCAACCTCCTCACCCTTTAGTTTGCTACCACACACCCCGCTGGATACCTGGGGAATGCAGCTGGCGACTGACAGACCTTTCCCAGCCGGGACAAAACATCTCCCAAGCTGGTTTTCTTCCTATGAAGAATGCTGCTGTCAGATCTCAAAAATCCACGCTACTAAGACGAGCCCCAGTGCAAGGTCAGCCAAAGAGAACTTCCATCAGGGATGCGCTCCGCTAGAAAAGACTCCCTGGAGATTATAAGAATAGCACAGTCAAGCCCAGATGGCAACAACGTGCAGAGCACATTTCCAGCTAACGCCGTGACTGGGGAGAGGACTATGCAAAACGAAGTCCACCCCAATTTCTGCCGTCTGCTAGTGAAACACTGGAGTCAAGGCTGAGACCTTTGGGAGAGGTCAGGATAGTCTTACAGGCTCTCAAGATGTTGCTTTTGTTCTCACTATTTGCTTCTCAATTCCTTTGTTAAGAGATATGAATCTCTCTGTAAGGCAGTTATTTGGAGCCAAGAGTTTAGATATTATTGCAAAACATATGTTTAAAAGAGACTGGAAATGATGTTGGCAGCGTTACAGAGGGGAGCAAAGCGCAGCTTTGGGTCAAAACAAAAAAAAATAAATCTAAGCTAGTAAGCAATTCCCATGTGATAGTTCAGGAGAGCCAGCAAAAGCTTCTTCTAGAAAGAAAACAATACTGTGAGAACGAAGCTAACAAGAGCTGGGTCTTGGAAAAATGAAACAGCCAGTAACGAGCCAGAGCGTTGCCAACAGCGCACACCCAAGAGGATCCTTCTGGGAAACCAACCCAAGTCCCTACGCTGGAAAGCCCTGAGGGACCAGGGTCCTGGAGGCTAAAAGCAAGCAAATTGCTTCATCAGTTAAGCTTGGTCCCAATGTTTTCTACTGTGCAAGAATAATTTGTTTTAGCCTCCAGGTCCCTGTGGAGCAATGGGTGAATCCAGGCGGTTTCCTCTGGGAAGGGGAAGCCCTGCCCAGCGGGACGTTTTTAGGTTTCCCACCATCGCTGACATCCCCTCAGCCCACAACCCATCCCAGCGCGGTCCGGCCGTCGGCTTTGCTTCGCTCCCGGTGCTGCCGCGGCACGGCCGGTGTCACCCGCTGGGAACGTCACCCGCTGGGAACGTCACCCGCTGGGAACGTCACCCGCTGGGAACGTCACCCGGCTGTTCCAGCCAGCACTCGCCACAAAAATGTGTCATAATGACTGTGCCTCCACAAAAGCATCTTCTGGAGACTCATTTGCCCCAAACAGACACAGAGCAATTATTCTGATGTACCGTGTTTTCCAGAGGGATAAAGAAGAGACCTTGCTCTGTCTCTCTGTTTCAGAGAGATTAATACACCAGGAAGAAGGTGCACTGATGCAGAGTGATAAGGGCAAGGCTTTTGTTTGCAGACTTCTCTTTCATTTCCAGTCCAGCTACTCATAGTTACAGGAGTGTACAGAGAGGACAATGAACATGATCTCTAACTGTGCTTCTGTGCTGGCAGAGAAAAATCCTGCATTGGCAGGAGATATCAAGGTGCCGTCTAATGACTTTCCTCCTCTTCCAACTCCTTTTCTGATTCATGTTGGCATCTTCCTTGCGATTGACCTAAATAACATGTTCGGGCAGCACTGGAAGCATTTCTGCCTCATACTTCAATAGCAGAAAGATCTCCGCAGCTGGAAAGAGTGTTTCTCAGGAAAGTCAGACCACAGGTGGCTCGGGAGCGTCTTTCCCAAGGAAGGAAGAGAAGCCCCTGTCTTGTCTCATTTCATCAGCAAGGCTTCCTGGCTGCAGGAGAACAAAGGTTGCCCAGGAGCAGAGAAAACACACGCTACGTCTGTGCCCAAGGCCCAGCTAATCTGAACAATGTGGGCAGAGTATTCGGTTACCTCATTTCCAGGTGTGCTGTCAGCATGAGCCACGACTGGCTTGGGATGAAAGAGGAAAAACTGTTCCTAGATCTGGACTTGTCTGCATCGTTCATGGTAATTATTGCCCGGCAGCCTTTAATCCTGTAATGTCATATCGCACCCTCAGTCCTCAGGTTCTCTATAACCTTTTGATCACCGCTTGCCGTTCCACCGCTGAAGAGGCTGCAGGACAGGGTGCAAAACCGCACAGTCCCAGCAGAGCCCATGGCACGGCAGCCCTCGGGAGAGGAGAGCAGAGCACAGAACCTCCTTCTGCAGCCACCTTCAGACACACAGTGATTACGCGTGTTGGCAACAGACAAGCACTTCAGCAGTTGTATATCACAACAATTATAGGACCTCTCCAGCTATTCACTTCAGCACCTTTTATAACGTGACACGGGGACAATCCAAATCCCATCACCCCACAGTGGCTTCTGCACAGAGATATTTTTGATCCTCTCCCAGTCTCATTCTTTACCATAAGCTTAGGTACTCCTGGTAAACACAGATATCTCGCTTCCTTACAGCCCCACCGCTGACTACTGACCTCAATGTTGTCTTCCAGCAACGGCCTTCACAGGCTGTGTACTGAGTAAATGAAAAGTCAAGTCAATTGAGAATGCATCCTTGCCAACCAGGAAATGGCCTGTGAGGGAATACAGGGAAGTATTTGGATGCTGCATGGGCGGCCACAGCGCTTCCAGCTCCCAGGTGAGGAGGTGCCAGCCTGGGGTTGGCAGCACAGCGTGCGAGGCAGGCGCTGGATCCTCGGCAGCATCACAGACCTTCTTATTCAGAGGACACACATAAATACAGTTCCCCTGTACTTGATCTGTACCACTTCTCTATCAGGTCATCGAGCTTCAAAACTAAAGCGGAGAAGATGCAAGCAAAACGCACATGTCTTTGTGCTACCGCACGCCTGTTTAGTCCACAACAGCTAGCCTGTATCTGTTATCTCTACATTTTTTATTAGCTCATGTTTGCTTTGGCTGCACATCCAAGCAGTCATTTAACCAGGGTGAGAGAGGAAAATCTTGGACTCTCAACAATGGCCAAACAGCTTAATCTGCCACTGGGGACAATGACTTGACTCCTATTGGCGTTTAGTGCTGGCAGGGTCAAGTGTAACATGTGCTGAAGGAAGCACTAGGGAAGCAGATCTGCGGCCGTTCCAACAACACAGAGTTTCCTTGAGCTATTCAGAGGTCCCGTTCCCCGCGTGTGCAGGGAACACAGCTCCAGCTGTCCCGTCACCTGCACCGCGGCCCCACGCACAGGGAACCGCTCGCAGCTCCGGGTGGACACAGCACAACCCTCTGCCTTCCAGCCCAGACACTCACAGCTAAGTTAGGAAGCAGTGGAGATGGTGCCCTTGGCATCAGCCACCAGGTTGGTGCTGGAAGATAAACTATATTCCTGAACAGAACCAGCACTGGCCAGCTTAGGCATAAACACCAACAAACTTTCGTCCAGCAATGACACCAACCAGAAGGGTCTAGAATTAATATTTATCCATGGTGCTGATTTAAGTTTTTCTTTTCTTTGTATTTGAGAAGTTCAAAATGCTTTATATAAAAGAACTCTGCAGTTTGCAGGCCCAGGACAACCTACAGTAATATATTCAGAGGCAACTAAAAATGACATGAATTACTGTTAACAATCAGATGACCACGGGCCAACTAAAGCCAAAGTTAGACTGCACTAAGAACCAGAACATAAATTTCATTGCTGTTTGGATTCTGCGCTATCACATTTCTAAATAACTCTTGATTAACTATTAACTTAGTCCTAATGGACGTGTCTTTATGATTCCTCCCAGGGTAATATTATCCTCTCAGTGGGCTCCTGTTGACTAAGGGCAGAATCATTTGTTAAAGCTGTTCTCCATTCAGCAGATATCAACAGACACAAAGTGAGTCACCCGGCAGAGGCACTTCTGCTAGGATGAAATACAGGAAGGTGGAAGCCATGTGACATTCTTCAATTTCCCCTTTCCTTTCACAATCAGACACTTGATATTTTCTTCAACAGGAAAACTGACACTCCCCCTCCCTGTAAACTGCTGACAATTGTGTTTTACACCTGGCAAAATCAGAGCAAAACGGAAGGAAGAGAAGAAACAAAGACTAAGGACTTTTCTCAGCAACTACATCTCCACAGAATGGAGCATTTTTCTTTCCGGCTGTAGCTAAAGACTCACCACTATTCTTTCTTTTTTTAACAGCATAAAACATTTACATTTGTTTTCATGACATCACTGGAAATAACACTAAGTTCTCTCTGAATTTTGCCAGTTAGGCCATCAAAATTGCACCTATTTCAGCAGAAATAGTCCAAGCCCCCTAAGGAGTGAGGTGTAGCTGCTTGCGCTCTAGAATCAAACTCTACAGGAGAAGAAAAGCGTGTGTGATCAGGGCAACCACAATGCCTCCTGCCTTTCTTCCCCGGGATGATCTCAGGCTGAGCCACCCGGCTGCGTCCTGGGACACCGGGGCTGTTTCAGAGCCCGCTCGAAACCGAACTGCCGCGTAAACAGGAAGCGGAGCTGACAGCAGACGCGCTGCAGATGGCTGCGAACGCCGCAGAGGGAACGGCAGCGACCTACCGTCCGCCCAGAGAGCGAGAACCGGCCTGCTCCTCGGCACACGGGTCACCGCGCGGCTCCGCGGATGCTGGTCCGCAGGCGGGGGAAACGCATGGATTTACCCTCAAAAACATCCAACGTGGAGAGACGGTGGTGCTGGAGAAGCCGAGACCATGGAACTGTTCACGGGGCTTCCTGCAAGGGAATTCTGGATATTTCCAACCACCACCCTGCCTTCCGTGTGTCCCCACCACTCCCTGGGTACAGCTTTAAAGAGTTCTCCTCCAAACCCATACATTTGCTGTAAAGCATCCACTATAATTAGTGCCCACACCTAACTATACTGCCTGTATTTTTGTCTCTTATGCTATGCCACCAGTCTTAAAAGCATACAAAATTACAGACCTGGCTTGGTAAGACTTAAACTAACGCTCACAACTCTGTGCCTCTAAGGAAGTGGCCAGTGAGAGAACCATACGGTCTCCATCCTAGCAAAAGGAAAGAAAATTGCACAAAAATAAGACAGTAGGAATGTCAGACTTGCCCCTTCCTGCTGCTGGCCTCCCCAGCAGGACATTAAACCACATTTTGACAAAGCAAATTAGGGAAATGTGGCAGCTACAACACCCTTGTGAACACCAGAAAAACGCTACTCCAGCCAAACGCAGGTATTTAAATAGCAGACTCCTAAGGAAATAGCCAAGAAAATGCTTCTCAAAACCACACAGTAAAGCAATACTTGACAATCACACTTCCATAGCAGCTAGAAGTGTAATTCCCACTAACCCAGGCAAACTATGAAGTACACTGAACGTTTCCATGAATTCTCATGAAAGATCCAAGCGATTAACTTAACTGCAAGTAGAAAACACTGACAAAACTGGAAACCAGAGAACATTACCTGCAAGAAAACGTAACGGTCTGAAACAAAACTGTGTCCAGTGAAAGAAAATGAAGAGTTGCTGAGCTATTTTTTAACAATGAGATCCAAACTGTGCTTTTTGAGCCTTTGTTTAAGACCTACACGAAAACCCCAGGACTGTGTAGCCTTTCCCCATACCAACCCTGGGATTCTCTGCAAGCATAGCAACCGGTTAGGATGTGCTGAAGAAATCTCTATACTATGTTTGAACATTTCATTTCGATTTACTTCTAACTTTATTAGTTGGGCAGAGTTTCAGCGCTTTCTTAATAAAACACAGGTTAAGCATTGCAACTTTACAGCCTGCGGAAGAGGCTGAAAGGTTTTTTGTCTTTTTTTTGTTAGAAAGCGGGGCAAGCTGCGCTTCCCGGGACAAACCGAAGCGGGGCTCTCCGAGGGAGCCACATCCCGGGGAACCACGGAGCAAACCCGGCCGGGGTCCCCCGGGGATGCCCCGTCCCCGGACAGTGCCGGGAGCACCCGCCGCGGAGGGACCGTCCCGTCCAGCCCCCGGCTCCCCCGGGGAAGCCCCCACTGCCGCCCCGACCCGCCCGGGGGCCAAAGCGGCGGCAGCGTCCGCTCCCCGCCGGCTCCCGCCGCCGCCCGCCCGGCCTGTCTGACCCACCTGGTCGGTGTCCCGGGCACGCTCGCTGCTCGGCCGGCGCTGGGCAGACTCGGCTCGGCTCGGCGCTGCTGCCCGGCCCCGCCCGGCACGGGAGAGGGCGGGGCCGGCGGGCTGGGCCCCCGCTGCCCGCCCCGCACACCCGCTCGTTGCGGGACCGGGTTCCGCCGGGGGGGTGCGGGCAGAACGGTCCCTCCCGCCCCGGAGCCCCTGCCGGACGTTCCCCGTGCGCGGCGGAGGAGACCCCGGCGGAGGAGACCCCGGCGGCCCCACGCTAAACCCTTCGTTTCCCCGCCGGCTCCCGAGCGGCCGCCCCGGCCCCGCCCGCCCCGCCCGCCCCGCTGCTCTGCAGAACGGGGAACGGCGGCTCCGGGAGCGCCGGGCGGCTGCGGGCTCCTCTGCCACCGGAAAAACGCACCGAACGTCCCGGTTCTGGCTGGCGGAGCTGCCCCCGCCGGCCCCGCGGCTCCCCCTCCCGGCAGCGCCGGCTCCTCACGGCGCTGCGGGTCCCGCCCGGGCCGCACGGGGCGAGCGAGAGCCCGGGAGCTCCAGGCGGGTCCTTCCCGCGATAAAGTTCCAGCCGGCCCGGGCGCTCCCGCCGCCCCTCCCGCCCGGGCCGGGACTCCCGCGTGGGTTCGGCCGCCGAGTAGCAGCGGCCCCGCTCCGGAAGGGCCGGTCCAGGCTCCCAGCGCACGGTGCCGCGCCGGGCCCGCGGGACGCACCGGCGGTCTCCATGGAGACGGCGCCATCGCCCGGTGAGCCTCGCGCGCGACCTTTGACCCCGAAGCCCCGCCCCTTCCGCCGCGTGCTCTGTGGCCGGAGCTGAACGGCGCGGCCGCGGCACCGGGGACACCGGGCACGGACACCGGGGACACCGGCACCGGCACCGCGGCGGGGAGCGCAGGCCGCCGCCATGTCGTCCGCCTTCAGGAAGGCCGCCAAGTCGGGGCAGCGCCAGCACCGCGAGCGGGCACAGGTCGGTGCGCGGGGCCGGGTCGGGGGTCCCGGTGGCGGCGGTGACCCCGGTGAGCGCGGCCGCACACGCTGTCCCTGTGTTCCCTCCTAGCCCGCCGCGCGGAAGAAGCTGGGCCTGCTGGAGAAGAAGAAGGACTACCGGCTCCGGGCAGAGTGAGTCGGGGTTGGCAGCGGGGTGGCCGGTACCGGCGGTCGCGGGGTCACCGGGAGCGATCCCCGCACACAATCATTTGGTTGGAAAGACCCTCAAGATCGTGGAGTCCAACCATGACCCAAACCCCCTCCGGCACGTCCCTGTCCGAGGCCTTTCCGTGGAGCAATTTGTCACAATGTCCAGTTGTGGTTAATACGAAACGCAGAAGCGTTATCATCCACCTTTAGAGCCTAATTCTGAGATCTAAGAGTCCTAAGCAGCCCGGTGAGCTTTGCAGGACGGGTGAACGCGCTTCCGTTGCTCCGGGGACGCTGTTAGACCCCGTTCACTTCCAGCTGTTAAGCCCAGCTGTAAAGCCAAAGCCATTTGTTGGTGTCCAGCTCCGTATGCGGAGCCTCCTCTGCTGTCCCAAAGCCCCGCTTGGAAGGAGCCAGCACCCCAGCGGCTGCGAACGTGGAGAAACTGCTGAGCAACTCCTGGTTTTGTTTTCTTTTTCCCCCCAGTGACTATCGCAAGAAGCAAAATGCCCTCAGGGCGCTCCAGAAGAAAGCTCTGGACAAGAATCCTGATGAGTTCTACTTTAAAATGATACGCACGCAGCTCCGGGTGAGGATCCGCGTTACCGTCAAGCAGGGTTACACTGTTGCCCTAAGTAACGTATTCTTTTGTTCAGCCTTGTTTAGTTTTTAATTTATGAATTAGCAAACATGATTTGGTGCCTGTGGAAGGCTTTGAAGAGAACGAGGAGCAAAGGACAAAAAGGTTCTTCTGCGTTTATTATTAGGACGCCTAGTACGCTATAGCTGGAACGGCGTCTGTCTGCACGTGCTGTGTTCTGTCTGGTTGTAGGATGGAGTTCATGTAATAAAGCAGCCGAAGAATGAAGCGACTCCCGAACAGATGAAGTTGATGAGGACACAGGATATTAAATATGTGGAAATGAAAAGAGTGGCAGAAGCCAAGGTAATATTTCACTTTTTTTCTGGTTTTTTAGTTTTCTCAGAGTTGTTCTCCTTATTGCGTTTGTTGTTGTTGTTGTTGGCTATTGTGGTTATGTTTAGTGAAATCTGATTTGTGTCCTACTGGAAATGATAGATGAAAATGTCAGTGGAGCTCTATATAGAACTTAAAGGCATACTGAATAACAAAAACTATACTATGCATTATTATGAAACATGGCAATTTCTTATTTAAATTTCAGGCAATAAACGTGTACTCTTGCTTCTCATATTTATAAAGAATTGAGGATTATTGTTACTGAAGTGGGTTGTTTGAATATGGTAGCAGCCAGTCAGCAGAAATATGACCCACTTCTGAACATGTTTTCTGCTCTATGTTGATCCACACACCATCTCCGCGGATTAAAAACATAAATGATTTGCCTTGTTACGAGTGTGGAGCAAAACACAAACTTTGCTTTGCTGTAGAAAATCGAGAGGCTGAAGTCGGAGCTCCATCTCCTGGATGCTGAGGGGAAGAGTCCCAACAAGCACGTGTTCTTCTTGGACACCAAAAAAGAAGGTGAGATTTAAATAGGTGTCGTCAGAAGACTTGTTCAGAGAAGTTTTGTTGTAGGCTGATGAAAGCGTTACGGTGCTTGCTCTAGAAATCTCTTTTGATTATTAGATTAGACCTCAGTTCTGCAGGAGCTGCGTTGCTGGGGGTTCCAGTGCTGACTGTACTTAAGCTACACGTTTGGAGGGTTTGCTGAGCGTTAGTCCAAGAAGTCCATGTGATTTTATTCCTAAATGTATTTATATTTATAGTTCAGGAGTTTGATCTTGCAACTCATCTGGATACTGTTCCGGAGCTCGTGGACAGAGTGTACAACCGACCGACCATCGCAACGTTGCAGAAGGAGACACTGAAAGGAGCTACTGATCCTGCCCACTTAAAGGTACTTTGCACTGCCACTATTTGTATTAGAGTTTTCTTAATGTTTTAAGCACTAAAGAGGATTTGTTGGACCATTGTGGAGAGAACAAAGTTGTTCTCTTGTCCTAGAATTTTTATTGTTGACACGGGCTGTAGTGGATGTCACTTGATCATCAAGTGCCTACAGTCAGATCTGCATGGACACAGAGAACTTGCTCAGCTGTATAAATCAACAGTTGTGACGTATGGGCCAGAAAAGAATGGTATTGATATGATTAGGCAGTTTCCTTGGCAAAATTGATATATTTTTCCTCCGTTACAATGACACAGGACTATCTTTTCATTAGTTTGCTGCAGTTTTAAGTGTGATTTCTTTCAGCATCCACTGTTCAGTCTGCCCTTGCACCCCTGAACAGTGATGAGGAGAAGTTTATTCCAACACAGATGTATCTGTTGTTTGGTTTCTGATTTCCTGGTGTTCTGCAGCCAGGTTCTCAGCCTGAAGTGGCTTGAGATTCGGGGTGTATTTCCCCGATTCTTCTTAAAGACATTTGAGTTATAGTCTCACTTCCCAGCTTTCCTAATTTAAAGTGTTCCATGATCCTTCAGGATGAATTATTTACGCAGTCAACTTTGATACCGCTGTTTTAATATCACAGCACTTCTGTCCTAGAAGTAGCTACACTGGGCTTTAAATATCCCTTAATTAGTTTAGATATATTGGGCAATCCTATAAGCTTCAGTTGCTATGTGTCAAGTAAAAATAAAAGCATCTAAAATTACTGATTGGTAACTTTGCAACCTGCTGGTTTGTGACCCAGATGTCAGGTAACAAACACCCAGTGGTCCCTTTTTTCTTGCCAGCTTTCTCGGCTTGGCTTCTCAGTAAAGCAGTTGGACGGGTTGTAGACTGGCAGGTTTTCTCCTCTAAATGTCTGAGTCATATTTTAAGCATGTTGGGAGCTGTTCTCCTTCTTTTAATTACTGAAATCACACCTGCAGTAATACCATTTTTGTGCTGGGAAAGCCATCCGCTCTTCCTAGGTAAACATGACCAAACAAGCTGCATTTTGGGAGGCCTCTGTGCAGTTCCTGAGCACTTCAGGAACTGGTCTCTGGTCTTTCTCTTTTCTTCCCCCTTTCATTGGGGAGTTAAATGTTATCTTGCGGGTATCTCAACATTGAAATACAAAGGATTTAGAAAAATGAAATTCCAGCCATTCAGTGAAGGAGGTTACACAGCATCTAAACTGGGTTAGAAGAGGGTCGATTTTCTGTGTGTGTGTTTGGATTTAGGAGATTAAAGCAAGCACAAAGAATTAAGTCCTAACTAGAAAACCTCCAGTATGAGAATCAAGATGTTAAACTGGCTCTCTGGAATCTAGCCACGGGATTTAAACAGCATTCTTTAATATGATTATTATTAGTTAAAAATGTTAAAAATGCTTGTGAGCTCCAAGTGCCTCAGAATAGGTCGGTTATGGACCATAGTGTTTCTTTGTTCTCTCTGTCTTAAAAATGCCTTCTTTTTTTCCTGCAGAAATTAGCCCAGCAAAGGAAGAATCAGTACGACCTCCTGAAGCAGCGCATTGAGAGAGAAAAGGCCATGTTTGTCGTCGCGCAGAAAATCCAAACACGTAAAGATCTTCTGGTGAGGGATTTAGTTCTGGTTCTCTGTTTCTTTAGGGTTATTAGGTCTAGTTCGGTATGGACGTGTTTCTTCACCCTGATTTCTATACTGACGTTTCCAGATAATTCCTAACAATAAGCAATCCTCCTTTAGCATGGAAAAAGCGAGGAGATGAAGCATTCCAATTGTGCCAAGGCTAGAAAGTCAGATCTGCTAGGCCAACTCCTACCACGTCAACAAGGACAAAAACAACTTCAAAATGATGCTCACAAGCCTCTTCTAAAATACCATTGACATCTCTCAAGTACCAAACTAATTCTTTCAAGTAGCAGAGGCAAGGAAACAATGGAAAGTGACCACTTTTCACTCATGTCTTGTCAGTGGCAGACAGGGACTTATTTATAGGAGTGTGTTGGGTTGTTTTCTTCTTGCAAGCCAGCAAATATATCTTTTCTTCTTTATTTTCCAGGACAAAACTCACAAAGTAAAAGTGAAGAAAGAGACAACAAATGGTCCGGCTATCTACAAATTCAAATTTCAGCGGAAACGTTAGCCATTCCGTTCAATATGTTACCGTCTCTGCTTAGAAAGAAAGAGAATTCTCCTTCTGAAGGGCGGATAGCACCGCACCGGTTTGTTTGCCACTGCAGCCTAGCACTTTGTTAGAACAAATTACCGTCGGCCTGCGATAGCCATAAATATATTGTATCTAATTAATTGATTAATAAATCAGTTTGTTCTCTTGGTATTTACAGTGGGAAGCCACAAAGAGGTGCCCAAGCACCCTAGTAATATGCACCATAAAGAAGCCTTGAGCCAAGGTCAAAATTAAGAGACTGGGAGGTGGGTTGACATGTCTGAGACCATAGGAGATTTCAGGTCAGCTTCTTCACTTGCTTTTCAAGCAGGTTAAAGTTGAATTATTATCTTTATAATCGTTCCCTCCCACTGCCTCCAAATCTCTCTTTGATTGTCCCATTCTGCTTCATCTGCACAAAGTATTTCACTTTAAAACATAGTAGTTGAGAGGCGTTGTAAGGGCACACTGTTAACTTGAGGCGCGGTGTTAGCCAAGCTATTCTGGAGTGGTACTAGCAGCAGAGAATTGTTTCTTCCACCGTACATAAAGGAAGAAAAGCTCAACCTTTTAATAATTTCCATAGCTGAGAAGCCGTTTGTGTTTGTTCTGCCTTCTCCCGTCCAACGGGGTAGGGCCCGTGCTCCGCCGAATTTCCAGCATCGCCTTCCAAGTCTGAACAGAAGCGACGATACTGAAATTCTTGCACAGGGAGATTGGATACAGAGTCCAACTGTGGAGCAAATGTTTGTCCTCCTTGTTTATATTCTGCTTGTTGCAACGTTGGTAGTTGGGAGGGGGTTTCAGCCAAGAACAATGAAGGCGCATCCTTGAGTGTCCTGGAGCCGTTCGGGCAAGTTCAGAGCGCCTGGGCGTAAACATTCCTTCTCTTATCTCTCTCGCTTGTGCTGTGGCTGCCAGTGAGCAGCACATGCCCATGCAAGATGGTGAAAAAAGATGCTCTTCTCATGCTCTTCCCACTTGGGGAGAAGCGAGGAGGACTCCCAGATGGAATGTGGCATTTTAACGTGCTAAAATGCAGCTTCACACGTCGTTTCTGCCATTGCAAGGATTCCCAAGTTAGCGACGACGGCGGGGTGAATTTTTCTTCTGGGAAGGGTTAAGGCAGAAGGTCCGCTTTGCTCCGAAAAGCACCTGAGATACCCTCGTGTGGAATGTGAAGTGTTGCGATTTCATGGTTAACACGATATAAACCACCTGGGAGGAAAAACAAACAAACAAACAACCCCCCAACAAAACAAAAACAAAACAAACAAAAAAAAACAACAACAAACCAACGCTGCAACGCTTTTTCCCGTGAAAATTACTTACTATTAATAATACGTACTCGAGAGCGCCGGACCCGGCCGGCAGGGGGCAGCAGCGGCCCGCGGCGGACCCGGGATGGGGATGGGGGTGCTGGGGGGATCTGGATGGGAATGGGGGTGCT
Organism: Columba livia; assembly: GCF_036013475.1. Taxonomy (NCBI): domain Eukaryota; kingdom Metazoa; phylum Chordata; class Aves; order Columbiformes; family Columbidae; genus Columba; species Columba livia. Next base: position 1,933,584 of record NC_088627.1, on the reverse strand, counting down.
GGGATGGGGGTGCTGGGGAGCCCGAGATGGGGACCCGGGTACCGAGGGGATGGTCCCGGTTCCCCGCAGCCCGGCTCCCGGTGGCCGCTGGTCTGTCCCGTTCTCCCCGGGCCGCGGTTTGTCCGGTTCTGCTCCGGGCTCTGCTTGTCTCGAATTCCGTGCCCTCAGCTCAGGGATAGCGAAAGAGCATCAAATTCCTGCTGTGTTGCGGTCTCTGGTGTTGGAGGCTGCGGAGCCGGTCCCGGCAGAGCAGGCTGCTTCCCTTTCACGGCTGGTTCAAATAGCATCTGAAGATTGTAATAAACACGATTGATTTTGAAAGCTGAAGTTGGCAGTATTAACAGAAACACAAAAAGCAAAGAGGAATGAAAAGCAAGCTAGATTTCAAGAAAACCGTCAAGCTCACCTGTATTTTTGGGGATCTTTTAATTATATTTAAAACGTACCTCAAGGCCCCCACTACACCGGCTGGGTGCCCTTGAAGTAAAAATCTTTTAGATTGAGACTTAAATGGATAAAATATTTGATCCCTATCTCTGATTAATTTTACCTGCATCAAGCGAGTTACTGAAGAGGATGAGAAAGAAAAACAGCAATTGCACTGGAAGACACTGAAGGAATTACTGTCTGGCAGGATCTGAAAAGTAACGACCCGAACAAGAACAGCTAATTAGCCTGGTGCTCGAAATGCCTGCTGCGCCTCCGACCCCTTCGGCAGCTCGAGTGCTGCGGTGGGCACAAATGACCTAATCCCTGGAAGCGAGCCATCGCGTCCCAGTAAAGGAGCGAGATATTATGGGATGCAGTAGGTAGCTGTGAGGCTTTGAGCGGCCATCGCTCTCACCGTGGAGAATTATAGGTCAAGCGCCGTCCCGCTTGCTCTGCTGGCGGTAGTTCTCTTTCTGCTGGCGTGCAGGGGCTTTCAGAGACACGAGCTTCCTGTTCGCTGCACAGGGTGTGAGGAGCAAAAGTGATGCTTGTTCCAAGTTCCTTACCCTGGGAAACAACAGAAGTCTTAACTAAGGGAAAGCGGAGCACGGTGTGTGGTGTTACATCGAGCAGATGTCTTGCCGGCCCCTGACTGCAAAAGCCTGGGTACAAATCCAGCCAGCTGTGGAGTGGTTTATCATCCTGTGGCCGCAACAGACTGACGAGGTGCCAGCTCTCGTGCACAAACACTTTTCATTTACTCCTGCCCGACACGTTCAAGGATTCAGTGGGTGCTGATCACTGAACTTCCACCTTAGCAAGCGGGGCTGACTCACCTATGGCCCTGCAGAGCTCCCATCAAAGCAATTGCCCCAGCCCAAAGAACAAAACCAAAACAAGTTCTTTTATCTGACCAACATCCACCATTGCATTTCACAGCATTAACGTGGCTCAGCGTCCAGAGAAACATTTAGGCAGTTAATGCTGAAAATGCCATCACAGGTTAAACATGATCATTCAGTGCCAAGACCCAGAGTCAATATATTATAACCCAACAAAACACGCAGCTCACTCAAACACTGTGTAAGATCTGAAGCGAGACCGTGGTGGGATCTGCCATCCTCTAGCTGGGCCCTCATGGGGAAGGACACAGAGAAACAGCCCCCAGCTATTTTCTGCTTGGGATAATTATAGTATCAAAGGCTGAACCAACAGGTTCTTTAGCAAGGAGATTCCCTGCAGCTTGCGAGATACAGATATCAAAATACCCCACAGATTCACAGCTCAGGTTTCAGGTGACTCAGAATAATATTGTGCCTTATAATAATTTCATGTAATTCCTTGTTCAAGCTGAAGAACTCAATTGATAATGACTGCCTATAAAAGTTAATAGCAGGCTACATTAAAATGCTTGCAGGATTATCTCTAGGCAACTGCAACAATATATTACCAGCAGAACCATCACCAGCCCTTAGGCTTCACAGGTGGATTCCTGTAGGCCCTATTTTCCGAGCCCAAACCAGCCTGGAGAGCAGCACAGTGGGATCTCTCGCCCCGTCCCTGGGGCACAGCAACAAAACCAGAAGCCGACGTGCCGGGGGAACCCGGAGCCCCCCACGAGCAGCCAGTGCCGGGTCTGCGGCAGCCAGAGGGATGCTCGGGCTCGCCAGAGCCCTCCTTGCTGAGCAGGGAGGTTTCGGTACCCCCATCCCACTGCCCGTAGGTGCCGCACGGCATCATGACTCCGCTCACCGACAGCCCACGGTCTCGCTCGCCTCTGGATGCGGCTGTCGCGGGTCTGCGGCAGGACCGTGGGACGGGTGGCACTGCGGGTGCCTCCAGCCGGCAGGACTGGCTGCCCTGGCTCTGTCACCAGACCCTGCTGTCCAAACAGCCGGGTTCAGCCGAGGTGCCTTGCCCAAGGGCACCAAGGAGAAAAGGCTGGTGAAGTTCCTCCACTCAAGCCTGAGCAGCTTCACAGCAGGGAGTTGAAAGAGCAGGATGTAAATCAGGAATGACTAATTGCTACTCAACATGGCTGCCCTAAACCTCTCTTTTCCACAGGCTCCTTGGCCACCAGACGTGTCCTCGCCTGGCTGGGAGCAGCCAGGAACAGCACAGGGTACCGTCCCCATTCCCACCGCCCAGCACTTGGACACAGTCCCCCAGTTCCTCCAAACAGGATGTTCCTGCCCAAATTCAATTACCAAGGGTTTCGAAGAAATAAATACGTGCTGCTGCCTCTGTTGGGAACAGGCAGGCGCCGGAGCAGACCAAATGCTGTGCGAGGTGAAAGCAGCAAATATTTGCTTTACCATCTCTACACTTATATATCCAAAGCTTTTAGTGCCTTGAGAGAACCAAGGTGAGCAGCATTGCTTTGAGCAGGTAGAAGCCCATTATTTAGTGAGAACATATTCCCAGGATAACCCTGGCTTGGCAGACCTAAAGACTGAAATAGTAAGTTAGTGCATATAGATCATCATTTACTGAGCACAAGCCCTGATGCACCTTTCTAGGGAAGCTCTAATTTATTATGCATTGTCATTAGCTGCAGCAGGCAGCAGGGCCTTCATTAGAGTTAGAGTTAAGGTCTGTTTTGGCTGCCTCATCAGCATCAGTGAACTGCGTCCCTGTGAGGTTTGATACAATTTAATTAACCTAATTAAAAGCTCTGATTGCAGAGATGATTGGGGTAGAGCCAGCAGCAACTGCATATTTATAACGAGCTGGAAGGTGTGGGACTGGAGCCAAATGATATGCATCTCTAATGAGCTGGTGCTATTGAAGTGTGGATTTGAACACTAACATTTATTTTTGGCAACAATGGCCAGTTTATCTTCGTGATAGAAACGATCGTGGCTTGATTGTACTTAGCAGGGAGCTCGGCACTGTGCTCCCTGGGCTTCTCCAGCTCAGCAGCAGCCCCACATAAGCACCCCACAACCCAGCTGCTCCCCCAGTGCCCCAGCAGCACCCTCATACACCAACCCACAGCCCCGCATCGTTCACACACCCGCCTATGAGACAGCACATACAGACCCCAACCGCGTGCCGGCAGCCCCGGGTGAGCTGGTGGAAGATGCCAGCAGCCTTTTCCTCCCCAGCCACCTCATCCAGCCCTCCTGCATCCCCTCCACCCTCCCTCTCCTGACCCTCCTGCCCCACAGCTGGGTTCCCAAGACAAAAAACCTTCATCCGTCACTCCTCCAGGCATCAAGTACCCCATGCCCTAATCTTCTGTTGAGGACTGGCACGCTGATAACAAAAGGCAGCCCGGAGAGGAAAGGAGAACCATCTGCCTGTGCCCTGACAGGGGCTTTAAGGCTTCTGCTGCCCTTTAAGGTTCTGCAGCACACACACCTGTTTCACCCACCAGAACCTTTTCTCCTGTTTAAAGACAGAGGGGCCGTCAGCCCTTTGCAGCTTGGGGCTCTGCAGGGTGCTGGGTCAGATGTGGAGGCTCCTGGCAGCCCAGGTTAGGAAACCTGTGTTCCTGGGCTGCAGCACCTCTGTTTGATGGAGGAGATGGCAGTGACCTTTTCTCTCCATGTTTAAAGGCTACAAGCCCCACTCAGACCCTAGACAAGATGTGCCACCAGCTCTCATCCCCCAGGACCCATGGGGTTGGGGTCCAGCACAGCCAGCAGCAGCGGGATGTCCCAGGGGCGCTGGGTGGCCAAAGTACCACAGCAAGTCTGCCGAGCCACTTGGAAAATTTGATCCATGCTAATTATGCTGAAAAAAGCCCTTCTGATAACGAGTATGAAATGGAAGCATAGATAGTACTCATCTCTGAGTGCCATTAATCTTTAAAACTGGAACAATAAGTGAAAACACTGCAGGGCATATGAAGCAAGGTGTGATTCACATCTGCTCCTCCGTGGCCGCCGCCTGATTTATTGGCACGAAGCAACTTTCCTGTACTGTTTCAACAGAGCCGCATTACATAACACCACGGACTGTTTTCCTTGCCCTCATCAATCAAAGTATCTCCTCTTTTTTTGTTAAATAATCCGCTGTCCTTCCCTGGTACAGCTCGGGAGCACAGGAGACAAGTCCCCCAGACCCAGGGCTCTCTCGCAGAGCAGGGCTCAGTTCTCCTTCAGCCTGGCTGTCATAACCACCCGTGACGCAGGGACAAGGTTCCCCGCTCAGCAGGACAGGAGGGTCCCCAGGGCTGCTCTGTGTCCCGCAGACAGGGCGACAGCGGCTCCTTTTCCACCCCTGAGCGCAGGCACCCGCTGGTTCGTCCCCTGGCTCCCTAAGCCAGAGCTCTCCGGGTCCTCTGCCACCCAGACTTACGCGTCTGTCCTCACATTTGATGCCTTTCATTTTCAAGCGGTTCTCTCTGGGATTCGCTTTCTTTCATTTAAATTGTGGATTGTCTGAAGTGACCTCTTAGCTGTTTCTAAGGAGAGGTTGCCGCCTGCTTCCCGCTGCAGCCCCGGGAAGGCTGCTGACCTGCGGCTTTGAGCAGGTTCAAAGCGCTGCTTGCCTTTTGGCCGTACCCCTCCATAGACCCTCTGGATGGATTTTTCTCCCACACTCCTGAAAAGGCATCATCAGAGACACTTCCCCTCACAGGCTCTTTAATATTTACACTGACTTTGTGAACAGATAATATATTCCACCTTTTTTTTAGCCTGTTGAAAGCACACGGAGGGAGCGGTGACTGCTGCGTGCCGGCTGCCTTGGGAGGTTGGGAGGACAAACAGATCTGGAGGGGAATGCAGGTTGCTCTGAATCACACTCACTTGCCTGCAGCTCGGGGCTGGCAAAGCTGGGGTGGCCCTTCCGAGTCCCACGTCTCCGGCTGCAAAAGAGACACAGTCATTAAAACCTCCCTCCCAGTACTGACTAAGCCAAAAGCTGATCATCTTGTTAGTTGGAAGACAATCCAAATGCAAAACACAATGCTTCTAAAAACTGTCCCATAGATTGCCAAGCATCTTATAAAGCCTGGCCATGGGCTTAACTATATCAAAATCATACGGATGCTTTTTGTCAAAATCATTCTAAACCAAGAAGGCAGCAAGCAGCTTACAACCCAGAAGTGTCACAGATGTACTTGCAAATGTTTGTCCGTAATTCTGTTGATTCCAGACTGCAAGTCCAGGAGGGACTGTCAGATCCTGTGTGCTGATCGCTGCATGCTGCCATCCACTGCACTGCACGCAGAGCCACAACTGGGTCCTGCAGCTCGAGCTGGGTTTTGGCATTCAGTGCTGAGGAGGCTGAGCAGCCTCAAGCAGAGGCTCACCCAGCCCAGGGCTGTGGCCGGCAGAGAAATGCTGAGGGGATAGATGCCTAGAAGCAAAATCGTGATCCCTGGGGCAGAGGAAGACAAGACCTCTATAGTCATTGGCATTTTCACTTGGACAGAAACTTCTTCCTCACCTCAAACCTGGTGAAACACACACACCGCGGACAAAGGTGAGCAGAGCATAGCTAGAAATGTCGATGGATGCTTCAGGGTACCGCTCCGCAGCGCATGCCCCGCGCCTCGCCCCGTGCGTGTGAAAGGTAAGGTGCAACCTCCTGCCCCAACAAAATACATCAGGCCAACCGGGGCAAAAGTCCTCTCCGCTTTCGGAGGTGACCGGACACGGCCCCAAAGCAGATTTGGTTATAACCTGTACAAGCTGCAAGCATCACACACCTGCTGAGGGCAATGCGAACCTCCCCATTCCCGTCTAACGCTGCAGGGGTGCTGGGCGAGCAGGGGCCCCGGGCAGGTGGGACGTGGGGGGCTGTGGGTGACGCCAGGCGCGGGCTGGCCGGAGGTGGCCCCTTAGGTGGGCCAGCGATGACCAGAGCGGTGAGGCACACAGCTGCGCAGGGGGTCACATTTTTTCAGTCCGTGTTGCCCTTACAAACAAATGTCCCAGGATGCAGACAATAATGTTTTTATGAGACTTTAAATTCTCAACTCAAACGCTCTTTGTAGTGGACTAATAGCCAACACGTGGCCCTTCGTCTCATGCTGAACTTTTGTGGTCCTACAGGGGAAAAAAAAAGGCCCTGGCGAGCATTTACACTGGGCACTTTGTTCTCACAGATTTGTAGAGCAAAGAGAATAATGTATTGAGACTCTCAGCCCGTGCCAGTTTGGCTTCATTTGTCCTTCTGAACTTGCCCTGAGAGATAATGTTTCCTTCTAATCTGCTGCCGTCCACCTACAGCAAGGACCCAGTGAATAATTCTCCCAAACAAGCCTTTATTCTTAAGACTCTATCTGGCCCCAACCCTTTCTCCCCCTTACAGAGTAATTGTTGTGTTCATTACATGATAATAGCCCGAGCTGTATTCCAGCCCACACTTGCCATGGCCACACAAACAAGGTTCAGGCTGCGCTGCTTTCAGGATAATGCGGTTCATTTGGCATTATTTGAAAGAATGTGCCAGGCATCTGAGTACCGGGCATGCTTACTTCGCCAGCCTGCCTGCGTCAGATCACAAGTCAGATACAGTGGCTTCTCTCTTCTGCAAGAAGCCAGCACATCCTGCAAAGAGCTACGGCTTTTTTTCCATGCACGATAATAAATGGCTGTTATACTCCCATGGGAAGAAGATACAAAGAGGAGGAAACAAGACTTATAAGTCTCTAGTTAATGTGACAAATCTTTTCTATTCTTCTCCGGTCAGGTACTTACGTCACGCTTTCACAATGATATTTTAATAAGCCTCTGTAAGCTTCACAAATTGCACTTTATATCTGTAGGAGATGGGAAGCTCCAGGGGATGAGCAATGTATACATTGAATGCACAAGAAACCGATTATCCAGCCTGCTCCTGGAAATCACTCTCTAGGGCTACCTGCAATGGGTGTCCCTCTGGAAATACCCAAGGGAGCTCCCTCTGCTGTAGAGAAATATTGGTAATATCAGCGCTGGCTTCCTGGTGCCTTTCAATGGGATAAAGCTAAGCCGAGGTCAGATACTGCGGTCAGGCACTTACAGGGGGCTTTGTTCCTAACTCTGCTCCGGAGCTTAAGAAACAGCTGAGGGTCACTCTGGTACCTCCCAGGGAGGTTGGAGGAATTAAAGCCTCAGATCACACTGGGCTAAACCTTGGAGTTGGCTGACAGAGTGTCCCTTTGCCCAGGGGAGGCTGGCTGACTCCAGGAATGACTCTTCCTTACCGCTAAATAATGGGTTAGCTCAGGCTGACATTTGCATCGCATGCAAGTGTCACACAGCACATGCTGGGCGCTCAGCCTGCAGGGACGTGGTGGTGCGGGGTGAGCGCATGCATGTATACGTGAAGCACATACGTGTGCATGCAAGCGTATTTATGAGCACACATGCAGAGGTTTGTGTGCTGAATGCAATCGGGCAGGCTGTTCCCAAACTAGCCCATACACAGCAGGGGGGTTTCTCTCCAGAAAATGTAAAAAAAGCCCACCCTCCCACATGCAGGTTCACACCTGAGCACATACACACAAAACACGCAAGCATCTGCGCTACGCTTCACACTCAGTATGGGTATGAGATTGCTTACATCTCAACACAGTGGTGGAAAAAAACCCAAAAGGCACTGAGCGAGGCTTGGCTTCCCCGGTCTGTGCTTAGTTCTGTGTGCCACAGCTCCTGCAAACCCCTGCCCGGAGCGTTTGCACACACACGGGTACCCCCAGCATCCCCACGGCTTGGCCTCTGCCCTGTTCCCAGGGCTGCTCCGGAGCTCACGGAGCTATCGGCAAGTGTGAAACATCCCCGCGTGGGACAGCTTGTTCGGAGAGAGCAGGAGCTCAGAAAACCTGAGCAGGAAAAGCAGTGTCCTTTGTGTATCATGAGGCTGGACTCCTGCCAAATTCCTCTGCACCCACTGCCTCTATTAAACACGTCAATCATTTCTTGGCAGTCCAAGCCCTAGAGAAGAGCTGAGAGGCAACTTCAGACAGTTCAGTTGCTTTCATTAAAGGGTGAAAAATACCTGCTGAGCAGGAGCTGAGAGCAGGGCTGCGCTCTGCCTGCTGGGAGAGCCGGGCTGCTGAACCCTTCCTGACGAGGGGGGGAACGTGGCAGCAGAAGACAAACCGCGGTCACGGACTCTGCCTGCCTGTGAAATGCCCCCTGAAGCCTAACGCTCAAGGACAGCCTGCAGAGCCTCACATGTGGGTCTCTGTCTTTTTTGGTGACTGCGAAAGCAGAGACGAAGCATCAAGGTGAAGGGGATGCAGGAGAGCCCATGGATGGTGATGCTGGCGTGGGTGGGCTGGGGATGGTTGAGATCCGCCTGGGACCAAATGGCTCCGACACTATCTGCTCACCTAGAAGGTGTTACCGGCCTTTGCAAGTCAACATACAGGGGCTGGAAGAAAATCTGCTTCCGTTTCTAGAGCTGAACCCAAGGGAAAAGTCTGGGTTTGGCTCCCCACGCTCCACACCAGCTGCAGCGGGTGGGTGCTGGTGGGAAGGTGCCCTCGCTGTGGGGTGGCACCGGGGCTGCTGCACCAGGGCCAGCAGCGCTGGCACCCAGGGAGCACAAGGCTCTTGGGAACAGAACAGGAATGTCCGGGTGACTCAAAGATTCCTGGCAGGGGCACAGCTGGTGCCGCCGAGCAGAGCACAGGAGAGGAGGACAAGCGGGCAGGGACCCTCTGGAGGAGGCAGCTCTGCTCTCCTCGCCTGCCGCTCTGCTGCTTCCCTTTGCCTCCTCACGTAATTGCTTTGATCTTCACTCCAGGGGCTCACTGTTAAAAATTAATGTTTCATGGATGTTGCTGCCCACGGCTTGAAAAATGGCTTTTCTGCCTCAGGTAGGGTCTCGCACCGACTCCTGAAGGACTGTTTGTCTCTGAGCTAAACAGTTGGGACAAATCTTCTTGGGCTCCTCGTGCCTCAGCTCAGGGCAGGAGGGGACCCGCTCCCGCCCCACAGAGCTGTCCTGAGTAGGGAGCTGTGACCGTGCCGCAGTGCCAGCCCGTCCTGGCAGCCTCCGCGGGTCCCCGGGGCCATCGGCCGTGCCCGCAGCCCGGGCTCACCTCCGCTGCCTCCTCCACATCTGCCAGACAGTGGCCACAGTGGCTGCTGGGGCTCATGCCCTGTAATTAGCAGAGGGCTGGTGCAGTGTGCCGTGCCCTCCATGCCCTCTCGACAGGCTTTCTGCCCAGGATCCCTGCACCCAGGTGCCAGCAGCCAAGGGAGAGCATCAGTTCTTTGGGCTTACAGCAGAGAGTCCTGCCCATCTCCTGAGCTCCTCTCTGCCCAGGGAGCTGCTCAGGCAGAGCCGAGCTGGGTGTACAGCCGCCCCGCAGCCCCGGGCAGCGCAGCCTGGGAACGGTCCTCGCTCCTGTCCTGCCGGCTGTTTTGGGAGGGCAGGGATGCAGCGCCCGGGGCAGCGGGTGGGTGCAGCAGGAAGTCGGGCTTGCCAAGCTGGGTGTGTAGCATGTGGGGATGCTTGTCTGGGCTCCCAAAGCATTTTCCAAACACTTTAATTATAGTGATTTATAGGGCAAAAGTGTGGGGGCGAGAGCTTGGGAAAGGCATTAGCAGGTTTGTTCCGAGGGCTCTAATCAGAGGTAGGTGACGGGAGGGAGGGAAGAGCACTGGGGCTGTACCTTGAACTGCAGCATCAGGACAGGTCTGAGGGATGCAGAACTCCCAGCCATGCCAGGGATGTGCTGATGGCATCTCTGAGGCCTTGATACATTACATGCTCCTGCAGGAACAGCCCCGGGACCAGAATTACCACCGGAGGCCCTGTGCCTGTCCCCTGCCCTGCTCCCAAGGTCCGCAGCACTGAGCCTCCCCGGGTCCTTCCCTCCACCAGTGGGGCACAACCCGGCTGCCGTCAGCCCCACGCACAGCACCGGCACAGCCCGCGCATCCCCGCGACAGCAGAGGAGAAACATGAGGCCACGTGGCACACGAGGGTCTTCACTAGATAGTCACCAGAAAACAACCAACAACTCAACAGCAACTCAGTTTTCTCCCTTTTTTTGTGTTTTCTTGAAAATTAATTATCTCTTCTATTGTCATTTTTTAGAATGTTTTTCTCCTAGATCTCCACCATGTCACTTAGCTACACACAGACGCACGTGCACGAACCCATAAGCAGTTTTCTGCAGCTCCGTGGCAGGCAAAGAGCCGCTGGATACGCACAGAAACAGCAGCTCCTGAGCCCGGGGAGCCCGGCGAGGTGGCCGAGCTCGCTGCAGACCTCAGCCCCGCCAAGCCTGACTTGCTCTGAGGAGACTGTCACGCCTCCAGAGTCCTCGTTACACTGGAGGAAGCAAGAGAAATCCTGCGCTGCTGTCACGGCTGGTGGCAACAGCCCGGCGGGGGCTGCGGGGCCGAGCCGCGGTTCTCAGCTGGCGCGGGGACGCGAGCGGCGCTGGATGGTGGCTCTGACCCCTCTGAGCCACCGCAGGACGCAGCCCTGGCAGCGTGGCCAGAGCACATGTCATCCCTGCTGCAATCCTGCTTCTTGGCCTGTTTTCTGATAAATAACCTTTTCCTGTCCTTTTTGACACTGATGTTTATTGATGTCTGAAATCCCTCACAGCCAGGTCTGGCCTCAGCCAGCCGAGGTGCCCTGTGCATCCCACGGCCACGGCGCAGAGCAAGCTTCGCTTCACCGGGATGCCCACAGCCTCCCCAACGCACTCGCTCCCAGACGTGTCAGGGTGGGTGCTGGCAGCATCTCCCAGTGCAAACATGTCACTGGGGACAGAGCGAAAACAAGAGAACGCTTTAAATAAACGTACCTCTGCTTCCCGAGGCAGCTGCTCCTGTCTGTGGAGGCAGCGCTGAGCATCTCCATCCACAGCTCTGTGCTGCTGGTCCTCTCTCCTGGGAGCACGGAGCAACAGCCCCAGCGGTGAAGGGCTCAGCCCCAGGGTCAGCACAGTGTCTGTGGAGGACAAAGGCATCTGAGTCCACAGCTGCAGGATGTCCCTCAATTCCCAGCACCAGCTCAGAGCAAGGGCAGGAGGCAGCAGCGGGAGGACAGGACTCCGGGGGCTGAGCCAGGAGCTCTCACCTTAACTCCCATCCCAGGACATCTGCACTAAAACCACACGGACACTGGGTGGGAAACCACCCTGCCCTACCCAGGGAGAACTTGCTGATTAAGGGATAAGCAATCACTTCTCTACCCACAGGCTTGCGTTATCACTTAATTGAATCCAATTGATTGAGAAGCTAAAAGCAGCCCTGGCTTAAAGCACTGTGGATGGTGTCTGGGAGCAGGGCAGCACACTGAACCCTTAAAAGCATTGGCATCAGGGGCAGACACAGTCTTGCTCTCCTGAAGTGTCTCACACATCATTATTATGAACAGGACCCAGCAGCAGCAGGGCAGTTCTGGGGAATATTATTTATCATACTTCAAGTCTGCACAAACACCCTCTTGTTCTCACCCTCTCTGCCCTCAGTGGGCAGCCTCTGCTCCCGCAGAGTTTTCAAGGGAAGGAAGTGTGCATCTGCAGGGCGATGTGGGGGCAGCCTGGCTCTTCAGTGGTCTAACCACGAGCCCACACTGCTGGGAAAGGAGCCCAGAGACCTGCTGCGCTAACACAAGGTTGTATGTGAGAGCAGCTGCGTCCAGAATTGCTTGTGGACCTGCATCCTCTGAGCAGTGCTGGAGAGGGAGAGGTCCAGGAGCAGCCCTACCACAACTGTCCCACATGAGAGAGGGTGGGCAGACACTCCAGGCATGGGGAAAAGATGGGGGGGAAGCGATGGGCACCTGCAGAGCCTCAGCAGCTGCCTTCCCAGCTCTGCTCTCGGGCATGGGGATGCAAAGTGAAGGGGAGGCAGCGCTTCCTCAGCAGTTGGTTGACAAGCCCCTGGGTGGGACTCACAGCCCCGACCTGGGCTGCAGGGCTGGGGCAGCGTCGCAGCGAGGAACAGCATGTGCTCTGCAAACTGTTTCTTTGCACCAAAATGCAGGTAGCAGGTCCCAAAGCAGCACAGCAAGTGGCTCAGCACAAAGTGTCCTCAGGAGAGAGGAAGAGGAGCCCCAGGCCAGCCCCTGCCCCATGTCCCCTTAATGAAGCCATTACAGTTGGATTCTTTTTTCCCCAGGGAAGGGGTAGAATTTCTGCAAAAAGACAAGACTTCCTTTGTGGCCCTTGTGCTGGCGCTGGCAGGAGCCATGTTTGGAGCCATACATCATCAATGGAAGGTATCTAATGATATATTGCCCTAATACATCACCATAGCAACAGTGCTCTAATAATGTATTATTCTAATGTGTTACCCAAGCGCACGTTCTTCCCGATGATGTATGGCTGGGATCGCTGTGCTCTGCCCAGCCCAGGTGCAACAAAGCTCTCCTGGCTGCCAAGCACCCTCCTCAGAGTGGGACCTGCCACCGCACGGGACACCCCAGCCGGCTGCAGGTGTGCGCACCCTCCTCCTGCCACAGGGGACACCTCTTGTCGCACTGGGGACTTCTCATCACTGATGGTCACTTCATGCAGCGACAACTGCGTTTGGGACTGTGCAGCATATTTAAAAATAACGCTTGTGGTCAACGTGCTGTTTCTGAGATGGCTGATCGGACTGCGGGAAGCAGGCTGCACCACGGCTGCTGTGAAGGTGTCTCAGCTCCCCACACACGCTTCTCCCTCCCCACCACCCCCCCGGGTCCCATACCTTAACTCCAGCAACGGCCAGTACGGGACGTGCAGGGACGAGTGTGAGACTGGGCACAGGGTGACAGAGCTGCAGAGTTTGCTTCCACCTTTATGAGGAAACCTCAGCCAGAGGTGCCGCCCTGGCAGCCCGGGCAGGGGAACGTGGGGGTTTGGGCACAGCACCCCTGGCCTGCAGTCGTCCCGCCGCCCTCCGTGCCGCTGAGGTACAGGGTCTCACTTGCGGAGCTCTGAAAGACAGTTTGCAAAGCATTCCTTTCCCGGCACTTGAAAAGTTAAGAAGGGGAAGCGATGGGCCGGGTTGTGCATTTCTCCAGCTCCTTCCAAGGTAGCAAGGCCATGCAGCACCCTGGGTTTGCTCGTTAACAATGAAAATACCAGCTGGAGCTCTCCTGCCACTCATTACAGGGACGGCATTGTTTCCAGTTCACACTATCTTTTTGACCATTCAAATGCCATTAATTCAGTCACCCCAATGCGTAGGACAGTTATCCGAAATGTTTTCCCAAACAGCTTAGTGACTATAGAGCAACAATTCATGGAATTGCTCGGGGACATCTGTGCAAAGCAACGCACAGCAAAGAGCTCCCGGCCAGCTGAATGGTCTCTGTGTGGACCCCGGATTCCACAGAGGAGCAGGGAAGCCAGCAGACAGAAAGACTGAATGAATGGCAGGAGAAATCATTTCATCTATGCAAATCCATGCCAAGCTCTCCGTGCAGCTGTTGTCAGCAGGGAGCTTTGCCCCCTGGACTGACATGCAGGGAGATGTTATTGTGCGGTGAGACGCTCCTTCTGCTGGACCAGCAGCCGCTTGCTGCGCAGGGATCGCATCCTCCGGTGTCCCCCGGGGCCCGTATCTGCCACCCACAGGCGTCTGGGGCGAATCCTCCCCACACAGAGCCGGGCTCTGCAGCATGGCCCTCGCTGTCCCTCTGCTCTGATGCCCAGGCCTTAGAAGCCCCCAGAGAGTGACAGCTGATTACCGGCTTAAAGCTAATGACACCTCCTTGACCATAGAGCAGCAGCAGCACCGCCTGGATCGACAGCTGTCTGTAGTGACTATAGCGGCAGCAAACGGTAACCCGGGGGACCTGGAGCAAAGCCTCGGGGTGACCTGGCAGCTCCCGTGGGGCAGGGGCGAAGTGGGACAGTGACCCCTCCGAGCCAACCCTGCCAGCCTCAGGCTGATGGAAAACAGCAGAGAAAACGGGTCTCTGCAGTGTCAGGTCTCTCACAATCGGGATGATGAGGCACTTGAGACCCAAACCCGTGACACCCCAGAGCGGTGTCCCCTGGTCACCGGAGCCGGAGCTCACGCAGAGGCAGGAGCTGCTGGGTCTCCCAGGGTCAGGCTGGGAGATGCAGCTGCAGCCCCGGCCGTGCGAGCGGCGAGAGGCGCAGGACACCTCCCTTGCTGCATAGCAATGCTGCCCAACGGGGCACGTTCCAGTCTCTCAATGTTTCAGGGGGACAGCAGTGACAAATTACAGCATCTGCAGCGGAGAAAAAGGAGACAGAGGGACCAAAGGAGGAATGATTGTATTATCAATAACGTTTCCAATAGCTGACAGATGAGGACACCCAAATGATTGTTAAGGTTTCAGTAGAAACTGTCTACATGGCAGCACAAAGGCAAAGCGCGAATTAATCCCGGGTCTCCGAAAGAAGTGCCCCAGGGATGTGCGCAGCAACGCCAGCTGCAGGCAGAGAATGCGCTCAGCATCACGCTGTGGACAGCCCATTAAACAGCAGACAAGAAGGGACCTTTTCCTTGTCCCCGTGGAGACAGAAGCAATCCTGAGAGCTCTCTGAGAGGGATGAACACACAGACACGCTGCTTAATGGGATTCTTCCAAATCGCTGAGATTTTTCCCCACCTTCCCGACCCAGGAGTCAGTGTGAACGCTTACTAAACACTTTCTAGAAACAGCATCTTGAAAGCTGCCAAAAAAGCTCACTGCTTTTCCCAAAACTAAGATTAGGGAACATCAAGATCACCTCCTGATTCTTTGGGGAACTGAATCTGCAGAACAGCCATCCTGTTTTAATGAAATACCAACATTCCCTGCGGAAGGCAGGGTGTACCCCCCGCCCCGCGCGTGGCGGGACGCGCAGCTGACAGCTCCGCGGTGCCATATGTCAGACACAGCCTGGGAAACGCTGCCATGCTGGAGACGTAGCAGACAACATTGGTTTGTGCTGGAAACTGGCAAATCTCCAGGCTGAGGTTTCAAGGGATAATTTGTAGATTGAATGTTAATGAATATTATTGTTGTTATCAGGAAAAGCTGTGCTGACTTCACTCTGCTGCCAATTGCACATCTTGATTTCTTTTTTGTTTACCCCAATACCACAGAGAAAGGGCAATTCCAGCACAGCTGATGATTCAGGAAGCCAACTGAAGGCATATGGGAAAATGATCCTTACTGCACCCAGCCTGTGTCGCCCCCCCCCAAACTCTGCTGCTTCCAACACTTGCTCAGATACAATATCATTGTTTCACCCAATTCCCATCCTGCAAACCCTCCATCCTTCAGCAACCACCCGCAGCCACGGGACCTGGAGGCCGGGAGCAAGCATCAGTGGCACCCTTAACAGCATCAATCCTTCCTCAGCATTTCGGGTGTCGCAGCAGGCGGGGGCACCGCTGTCAGCTCCGCAGCCCCTCACTGCATCCAGAGCCGCGACGTGGAGCCTGTTTGTGTGAAACACCAGCTCGCGGAGCAGGGCTTACCTGAGGAACACGGCTGGGGGGGCTCCGGGCGCGGGCCGGTGCCCAGGGCAGCGGGGGGGCCCTCGCCCTCCCCTCTGACAGGCGATGCTCTGCAACCCGCCGTGATTTATGTGGCACTTGTACAATTGATGCGCTTTGTGCCTGGGGACAGCTGAATGGTAGCTCCGTCATTAGTTTAAGCAGAGGTTAAAGGTGATCAATAACAAGGGTTTCATGCCCAATTGATCACCCCTTGCTATTTATTTCTGCCTTTTGCTTTCCATCCCGTGGTGCTTTTAGAAATAGTAATTAAAGACATAACAAGTGTTCCGCTGACCAGAATATCAAACACTCCAGGTATCCATTCAACACTCTCCTTCTTGATGCCGACCTGTGCCCATCCCCAACACGGGCGACGCTGGTCCAGCCAGAACCAGCGCGGGCCGTGGGACAGGCAGTTTGTACCCACAGCTCCAACCCCCCCTGCCCAGCAGCCGAACGCAGCTATTGCCGCCCAGCACACAGAGCCGGGCCCGGTGCTGCCGTTTGGCTCTTCCGCGGTGCTTCTCCTCAACACACAGAGCGGGTCTGTCCTGCCGTGCGCTGCCCCGGGGCGGCAGGGTCGGGATCACTGTGCTCGGAGCATGAAAACAGCCGTACGCAGACCGGCCAGAGCGGCTCTCGCGTCCCTGCAGTGCAGCTGAGCCCGGCACAGAAACGCTCGCTCCACCGGACCCCCCCACCAAGTGTCCTGGAACCCCCGCTGCTCCACCGCCGGCCAGGGAGCAGCTCATGCGGCTGCAGCTCTTTTTGCTGAGGCCCTCTCAGCACTCCATAGAAATTAACCCTTGCAACCTAAGGAAAGATTTAGTCCATCACTTCATGGGCAGTAAAACACTGGGCGGGGGGGAACCACACACACAACAAAAACAAAACAAACAAATCAAAGCATTTCTCATAGTCCTCAGGGAAACTGTGAGGAGCTCTGGGAATAAAATGCAGGAGCTTCAATACTGTTTTAGAGGAAAGTGTCCGTTGTTGTAAATCTGATAACCACCCTTCTGTCCTACAGTTCTCTCACTGCCCATACCGCTGATCTGCTTGAAAAGCCATCGCTTATTTGTCTGTATTGAACTTAGTCTTAAACATGACTGAGAAAACTGATCCAATTTAAAACTCATTATATATTTTAAAAAATACATAAGGACATCTGATGCAATAGCCTGGCTTTAAAACTAATCCTGCAAGTGACTGCAGGAGATGCAAACATGTAAATGAAGCTCATTTCCCAGAGTTCTGGCAAGCTACAAGTTTAAGATCCAGTACAATCTCAAAGTCACTCAGCCCCCCGGGGTGAGCGAGAGGTACCGACACACACTGAGCTGCAGGTAATGAGAAACCACAGGACGAATCCCGCAGGAAAAACACCTACAGTGAAATGAAAAAACACTCATTGGCTTTCTCATACCTTCGATTGATCCCCCAGTGAGCAGCAGGCATGTCCACGGAGCATCTGACAACTGTGCATACACATGGTATCTGCAAGACGATTGTTGTGCGCCGGTTCGTTCATTGACTTTCAAGCACCCGGCTGTTGCGGGTGCAGCGTTGCAGGGAGCCAGCAGCTCGGCCAGCCATTCGCCTTTCCCAAACATGTTGACAGAAAAGCCAGCTTGGAAATATCATGAAAGAAACACTTCTCTCTGGCTGTGGTGACCGCTGTCCATTTTGGCCTTAGAGCGGCTGCTGCAGGGATTCGAGAGCAAGAAGACTTGGGAGAAGGATCATCTGGCAAAGTGATGGAAATGGGTGCTGAGGGTGTTGCACAGATGCCTTTGTTGGGCAGAAGGTTCCAAAAGAAAGGCGGTAAAGAGGAAAAAAACGGTTAAAAATACCTTTAAAGTTTGGCATGGACAGCATTCTCCTCTGCAGCAAGAGCTCGCAGCACCACACGAGCCAGGGCACCTGTGTAACTAAAACACCTTTGCAATGTTTACAAGGAATAACAGCCATTCTGACCAACACCAAAACCAACGTGATATGGAGGAACATGAAATATTCATGAGGTCTGATCTAACACGCACATTTTATCTTGTGTACAGTAGCATATGCTTTAACGCTGCCTTTGCAACCTTGTGGTTCCCGTGCACGCCGCGGCGGGTTACACGGAGAGCCTGGGATTACCAGTTCAGATTGAAACCAGAGGAACTTTCATGGGTAGAGTTCACCCGAACGACGAAGGAAAACACCCGATGAAGCGCAGTTGGCTGCGTTTGTACTTCTGTGCGCAGGTGAGAGCTGTGTGCGCACACACAGTTACACTCACCAACAAATAACAAGTGGGAGAGATGCTGAATGCCCATAAATCAGCTCTGCAAAGCGCAGCGGGAGCTCACGCGTGCAATGAGCTCCTTCTCTGCGTGTCTCCTGTATACACACATGTATAAACTGGGCAGAGCCACATCGCATCCCTGCTGTGAGCCTGGAGAAATCCCGATCTTTGGGGCTGTCCATTTCGGGGGGTCTGTTGGGCCGGGTCTCTCTAAGCAGCGGTATTAACCTCAGCAAGACCAGGCGCTTTCACCTATGGGCACGTAGCAATTTAAACCAAAACCAAACCAGCCCCGCCGCATCCTCAGCACACACCACCAGCTGCAAGCACCAGCTCCAGAGGTTTTTTTGGCCAGGATGTATTAATTTTAAACAACCCAACTGTAAGAAACAACACAAGGCAGCTACAAATTGCACAGTTGTGGACTTCTGCCCCGTGGGCACAACCTGAGCCTGTTTCCAATACCTGTGAAATAACAACACTGAGCTTTTCCCGGGGCCGATCCAGCACCAACCAAACAATGGTAGCATTAGTAGTACATTAAAATATAGGCAAACAACATTAGCA
This sequence comes from Columba livia, assembly GCF_036013475.1. Classification (NCBI taxonomy): domain Eukaryota; kingdom Metazoa; phylum Chordata; class Aves; order Columbiformes; family Columbidae; genus Columba; species Columba livia. The sequence continues at coordinate 1,914,933 of NC_088627.1, read as the reverse complement.
CAGATTTAAAATATGTGCTCAACCAGACGGTGCTGAAATCTCCATGTGTGGGAAAGAGAGCGAGCAGGGATGGGCAGAGTTAGGAACAAGATTCCAAGGTGTTAACACCCACCGATGCTCCAGATTCACATGAAAAGGGATTGCAGCGTTTCAGGTGCTGCTCCGGGCAGTGAAGGGCCAGCTTGCGTTGCCGGCACTTTGCTGGGATCAGGCTCCGAGTGGTCGGTTTGCAGAAGAGACCTATTTCTGTTGAAAGCATAAGATGAATACGGCGTTAGTAATGCTGTGCGGCTGTGCCTAGCGGGGCAGACTGCGGTGCTGTGGTCACTCGTGCAGCTGTTGACGCACTCCCTGCCCATGCAAGTGACAGCAATAACGTCCTAAGATACCTGAAAAGAAAGTTGGGTACTGGAAGACCACAACCTTTCCCTGCGCATGCAGTGAAGCTGAGCAGCAACTGCCCGATGAGAACATAAGTGACGTTCTGCTTGGGGAGCGCAGGTGCCCTCCCGAGCACCGCGGGCTGCTCCGCCCGCACCGCGCCGGGTCTGCCCGATGCCAACGGTCCCAGCCGGCCAGAGACCCCCCGGCCACCGCGTGCCCTCCGCTCAGCACCCCGAGATCCGACCCCCATCACCGGGCAGACACCGGGACACAGCGAGGGACCGACCGCAGAGAGCAGGGGAGCAGAGGCCGAGGAGCATCCCCTGGGCCAGGCTGAGCTCCTGCAGCTCCCGTGGGCACACGGAGGGATCTCACACCAGTGCAGCCCCCTCCGATCCCAGTAACACCTGCGATTCCCTTATCTACACCGTCTACTTTGCATATTCTACTATTTACATTGCACACTGTCCAATAACTATTAGTACGTCTGCTTTAATGTACCAACATCACCTTTGTGCGCACCGCTCCTGATGCTGCGTTAGGAGCTCACACTTTAGCGAGAAATAACCATCACCAAAAAAAACCATCTCTCCCTCCAGGAATTGCTATTTAACCCTCGACCAAGAAAACGCACAATTTCTTCTAAGAAAGGCAAAGCTTTGGGGCATTTGATTTTCAGAACGGCTGAGAACCGCGGCGCTGCAGACATCAGATCTAGAAAGTGTGGTTTGTTTCCGCTGCTCAACGGCACGAAAGCGCCAAGGCGGCGGGGCTGCCGGCGCCTCATCCGATGCGACAAGCCAACCACCCGGGGCTGCGTCCTCCCCGCGCTCACGGCGCATCGCATCCCGCACCAGAATGCAATGTGAAAACCGACCCTTTCCTCTGCGTATCGATACAAACGCTGTTTGCCAGCCAGATTAGGGCGGAAGGAAGAGGCTACTGAAATCACTCCTGGTATAGAAACGCAGTACAATTAATCATGCAACGCAAACAAGAGTTTGTTTGCTTTAAAATATACAAAATAAACCCTCTTTTGGTCACTTCTGACTTTGTTTCTTCTGGTTATCACGCGGAAATTCTGCAGTAAAGGCTGCAGAGCTGCAGCATCACCAACATTAAACACAACGGGGTTGTGTCTGAAACACACAGAAGGACAGCCAAGAAAAGATTAGCAGAGTTGAAATTAATTTAAATGCTTTCACAATACATTGACTTGAATCATCATGCTCCTTTTTCACTGGGCTGTATCATCTAAGCTGCTGCATATGCTCAGTTATTTAAAAATGAGTAAATAGCCAGTAAACACAGCAAAACTTTAGGAGTTCAGTATCTCTACAACAGCCCCGCAATTCTGTGCTTCTCTAGAACAACCAACGTTACCCAAAAGGAAGCAGAGTCTGTAACAACAGCTGACAAAACCTACAATACACACCGAGACCCCCCAGCGAGATCTCGCATTGTGCTCCGCATGCCAAGGAAAGTTGTTAATACACTAAAGTGCAGCATTTTCTCGCTTGTTTGGACCACAAAGCAAACCGTTTCTTTACATATTTATGAGCAAACATAGTATTTAATGAAATGACTGCTCAAAGTGACTTTAAAGCACCAAACCCCCAGTTTACTAGAATTTTGAACGATCAATTAATAGGTTTGTATCCGCTGATGTAGAATAGCAACCTTTTGAGAATGTGATAACATTATCTATTGCAAATGCTTTGTTGCTTAGGCAAGTATTGAACACCCCCCACCAAAGGCACAAAATGCAACTAAATCAAAGCACAGCGAAGTCAAGAGTTTTCACATACAAACTTTCAAGTGTAAGTGACATTTCACATGTTAAAAGCTTATATATATAGAAAAACAATTATCTATGAATTCCCATGCAGGATGCAGTGCTGGCACGAGAAAATCCCTTTCAAACCTGCTGTTTTCACAGCATATAATTGGTATCAAGAGTAAAGTAGGGAAACCAGCAAGTGCCAGATGTTGAAGAACGTTGCTAAGTTCTCTGCCAAATATGAAGTAATAATTCGGTGCTTTACTACCAGATTTCAAGTATTTCAGCAGTGCAAGAGCTACACACATTGCAAAAGTTGTGCCAGCAGACAGAACGCTGCAGGAGTCAAAGTAAAAGCAACCACAGTCCTCACAGGTGACTTTTCTTGCCATTTGCTGCAAATAGAGAACGCAATAACTAAGTTTTCAGCCTCAAACACCGGGGCATGAAACCATGAAAGGGAAAACTGGAGATACCAGAAAGCCTGAGGGTGGTTTGAGTGGAAAGCAGGAATCTTCTTAGCAACACCACCACACATTTGTTACTTCTGTGATCAGTTCCGTTCAGAATGTTTTCTGCTCACGCTGCAAAAAGTTACATTAAGATCGGTAAAACCCGGTAGCAGCACAAACACAAAGCTCCCACGCGTGGCCAGCGCTCCCGAGTTGTGCAGAACGGGTTTGGGGCTGTTCACACGTGTGCGGACACAAGCGCATTAAGCGCAACCAAGTGTTGCAAAGTGCGGTTAACGGCAAACGCGACCGGGGAGCAACGGGGCGTCCCGGAGGTACCGGAGCCCCGGGGGGCCCGTCAGCCGCCGCCGGTCGCTGCAGGGGGGACTCGGAGGGGCCCCCGGAACGAAGCGCCGCAGCAGAGCCGGCCCCGGCCCGCAAAGACCACACGAGACCGGTTCCTGGGTAAATGGTTTATGTAAGTAATAAAATATTTACTATAACATAAATAGAAACGTACCCTCGCAGTCTACATTGGTTTTGCAATAAAGATACAAACAAAAACCGAAACCCAAGGGGATGGACCGGACCGAACCCACCAACGGGAGGGAGAAAGCTCCGCGCACGGTTAGAAAATAAATAGAAACGGGCCGGGAAACGATATCGAAACGTCCTCCGGGACAGCCCGGGCCGGGCGGAGCGGGGACACGGCGGGCCGGGCCGGGGCCGCCCCGGCGGCCACGCGAGGGAGGGAATAAATTAGAGATCGCAAACCTTTGGCTACTGCTGCTGCGGCGCGCAGGGCGCCCGTGCGGGCGAATAAATACAGCGCGGGGCGCGCAGCGGGCGCGGCCGGGCCAGTCTGAGGAATAAATTAAAGCGCATCTCCCGCCGCCCGCGCCCGCTCCGCCGCCGTCGGGGCCGCGGCGGGGCCCGGCAGTCACTGCACGGCGCCGGGCAGCGCGTGGTGCAGCGGCGACGTGTCCGCCTGTGCGTAAACGTCCTCCATGGGCGGGTGCGGGACCCCGGCCGGCGTCATGCGCTTCTCCTTCTGCCGCCGGTTGCAGAACCAGACCCGCACCACCTCCTTCTCCAGCTGCAGGGAGTCCGCCAGGGAGGTGATCTCGTGCGCCGAGGGCTTGGGGCACTTGAGGAAGTGGTTCTCCAGGGCGCCCTTGACGCCCACCTCGATGGAGGTGCGCTTCTTGCGCTTCCGGCCCTGCGCCGCGATCTTGTCCAGGTTGGTGGGGCTGCCCGTGCTGGAGTCCGTCTCCTCCAGCCACTTGTTGAGCAGAGGCTTCAGCTTGCACATGTTCTTGAAGCTGAGCTGCAGCGCCTCGAACCGGCAGATGGTCGTCTGCGAGAAGACGTTCCCGTAGAGGGTGCCCAGCGCCAGCCCCACGTCGGCTTGCGTGAAGCCCAGCTTGATCCGCCGCTGCTTGAACTGCTTGGCGAACTGCTCCAGGTCGTCGGAGCTCGGCGCGTCCTCGTCCGACGGCTCGGGCGGCCCCAGCGGCGGCGGCGATGCCGCCAGCTCGTGTGCTCCCGCTTCCTCGGCGCCCAGCGGGTCGCGCAGCCCGTGGTGCAGCGCCGGCGCCGGCGGGCCCAGCATCCCGTTGAGGCCCGCGTAGGGCTGCGCGTAGAGCAGCGGCTGGCCCGACGGCGGCGACATGGGCGGCAGGTGGTGCGCGCCGCCCTGCGCCCAGCCGCCCGCCGCGCCGCCCGCCGCCGGCTGGTGCACCAGGTGCGGGCGGTGGTGGAAGGCGGCGGCGGACAGCTCCTCGCGGGGCCCCGGCGGGCCGCCCTTGGCGTGCTCGGCGGGCGGGAGGTGCGCGCCGCCGCCGCCCCCGCCGCTGCCCCAGTCCGTGCCGGCGCTGGGCAGCCACTGGTGGTGCGCCAGCCCGACGGCGTGCCCGGCGGCGGGGGCCAGCCCCTGCAGGTACTCGTGGTGCATCATCTTCTGCACCTCGCGGTACGTGGTGCCCTGGTGCAGCCGGTCCCCGTCGGGGTGCATGAGCGCGGCGCTCCGCGGCAGGTACTGCGCCGTGGCGGCCATGGCGAGTGCGCCGGCCCGCGCCGCGCCGCGCTTTAGAGCCGCGCGCCGGGGCGCCGGGCTGCCGCGCGCCGGCCCCGCCCCCGCGCCCCATTGGCCCGCCCGCCGCCGCCGGCGGCCCGCGCCGCTCCGCCATAGGGCGCCGCCGGCACGGGGCGCCGCCCCGCGCTCCGCGCCGCCATTGGCCGGCGGCGGGCGGGCGCTGCCCACGGATTGGCCGGCGGAGGCGCTCGGCGGGGGAGCCCGCGTGCGCCCGCCGGCGGGGCGGCCGCCGATTGGAGGAGGGCGGTTCATTGATGCCGAGCTGCGGGCGGCCGCGTGGCGCGGGGGCACGTGCGTGGCGCGCCGGGGCTCCGACGGACCGGACCGGCCCGGCCCGGCCACAGCGGCACCGCACCCGCAGCGGGCCGGGCTCCGGCGGCGTGTCCCCTCCGCCCGGTGCCTTCGGGCTGCTGCAAAGCAGGTGGGAAACGCGGTCTCCCACAGCTGCTGCAGCGTCCTCTGCCGATGAGCCCTGCGGTAACCCAGAGCTTCTCGACACGAAAAGCCCTGATCTACCTTTTCCGTAAACCCAGCCCGTGGTCCCTGGGACGGCTGGAGCGCCTTCCTGAGCACCCCGTAGGATAAAGCACAGAGGGCCAAGAAAGGAGGATCTGAGATTGGGTGTCACGGGAAATGTGAGTCTTGGAAGCAGCCTCAGAGCCGTCTCAGAGCTGGTTTGAGGGTTGGCACAGGATAAAGGGTGGAGGAGTTTGTGGGAAAAGACAATGACAACAAGCAACGGACGTGTCTGGCAATGCTGGGAGAGGGGTAAGGGACAGCTTAATTAACTCAGCTCCAGACTTCACTTGGGGCTTGAGGCCCAAAGTGAATCGGGATGGGCACCAGGAACATTAATCACTTCTGAAAATTAATCTCCGCCTCTGTGGGAGCAGAGACAGTGACCTTTGCCAAGGGCTTGGGCGAACAATGGACCATCGGATCAATACATGTACGAGTGTAACATGTCAATGGCCGCGCTCAGAGGCCCTGCTCTCTTCCAGTTGACAGGAGATGCCTGGGCAGGCGCTGCCCGGTGCAAACGCTGCTCGCACTGCCCACCTGGCATGGCGTGATGGCGGCGTGCGGGCTGTGCTGCGTCAAGCCCCTGGTGCCGCGGGTCAAGGTGCTGCCCACACCCCCCCTGGAGGTGCCTGATGTGTGATCGCTCCCGTTCGGCGCACACCAGACCCTTCTCCCGGTTTGCCCAGCCCGTGGAGCTGCTGGTCGCGTGGGATCGTGCCAGGCTGGAAAGGTCCGTCTGTCCTCCAGGCTCACAGCAGGCGGGGTGACAACAGCCAACCCAGCAGGAACTGCTGCTGCCCCTCAGCAGCCCAGGGCCAAACTGTCGGCAGCAGGATCAGGGGGCTGGGGAAACGCTGGCCCTTGTTCTGCCACAAGTGACAGAGCTTGCTGCCGGCAGGCTCAGCTTTGCACTGTCCCAGCCAAAACCGACAAGTTTGGGATTGAACATCTGCATTTTTGGCCGTGGAATAATGTGCAATTGGTTCCTTTCGCTGAAACCAGTTTCTCTTTTCAAGTATACGGCCCTAGAAAGAGGCAGGACTTTGCAGGAGAGATGGGTTTCATAGATCATGGAGCATATTTCATTAGGAAAATAATGGTCTCCCTTTTTTTTTCTGAGGAATCCTTTGCAAACACTGCATACGTTTGTAATGAATAGAACCTTTCAGACGATGCAGTGACATGGTGTAAAATATCACACTTGGTTAAGCATTTTCTGTATATTTTTTTCTGACCTAGACCCATATTCATGTCAACTCTCCATGATGCAGTGCCATAATATTCAAATTTTTGGTAGCCAATTGCTTTTGATATTTATATCCATTTTTAAGGGAATCACAATGAATAAATGTGCCCAGCTCTAACTTATGCAAAATAAGCAGTGTGTAAATCAGTAAATCATTAGTAGAAATGAATCATTTCCAAAGGGTGAGGACTGGATTGCGTTTCAAACTTTAATCTGTTTGTGTATTTCAGAAGCCAGCAAAGGAGAAAACACATCCTATGTGATCACTTAGGTCCCCATCACAGACCATTTACACAGTAGTATTGGAAACAATCTTTTCACCCCAAGGCATTGTGCACAGCTTGTGCTTTAGCCTTGTTTTGCTTAATAGAAGTTGAATGTAAAGACTGGAAACGGCAAGGAACAGAGGAAGTATCATACTGTGATACTGTGAAGATGAGGAATCCCTGTGGAACACCGTCCTCTGCTCTTCAGGAGTCACCTGGTCCCAAGCACTGAGGGTACTGGGGAAGCGAAGCTGCTGTTTCCTCCGCAGCGTTTGCCCCGTGAGCTCCATCCACGGCCGGTTCGGCTCCTCCGGGCACCGCGGAACGTGCTCGGGGCTGCTCTCCCGGACCCGCGGGTTCGCGCCGTTCCTGCAGAGACACCAGCGTTATCTGCTGAGAGGAGCCCCAAAGTCAAATCTTAATTTAGTGAGTGACAATTAACAAGTTAGTGGCTTGGACAACAGTTATTTTATCCATAAAACCAAGAGGAAGGGAAATCGAGAGTGAATTGTGGGGAGCTGTAATACAGATGTGCGAGGTCTGCGCGCTATGATTAGCCTCAGTCACATGTGGTCATGTAATTATTTGAAAATTGGCCAGAAATTTGTTCTCACAAGGCCCAAATGAACACAACGAGAGCTGTTGTGATCTTTTATTGAATCAACGCCATTTAGATTAGGCAGTCACTAAATTCCTATTTACACAACAGACCTTAATGGCTCCAAAGGAAGCACTCAAATTTATTCGACAAATAATCTCTATTTATGAAAGCCCCATAATATGCATTTACATAATCCCCACTTTAAAAAGCTCTATCAGCTCTGAAGTTCTTCAGCTCAGAGATATGCCCCGGGGGATTAAAAGTACCAAACAAAACAAAGGGAAGTAAAGCGCACACGCGCACACATCCTCCGACAGGCACCGCGGCCCGGGAGATTAACACCGCGGGGCCGACACACCAGCTCTCCTCACCCCCAACACGCTCAGCATCACTTTGGGCACACGTGTGACACCGCACTGTCCCCACGCATCGAGTCCCGCTCACCTTTCTTAGCCTTTTCCTGCAAGTATAACACTGGTTAATCACGCATGCACGCTACCGTAAAGAAACAACCTGTACGAAGGTTTCGGGGGGTTCGTGGCAGCTTTGGAGCCGCTGACTCGGCACGGGGCCGGTGGGTCAGGCGTTTTATTCACACTCAAGCCGACTGGACGCTTGTTGATGTTCCCAAGTGATGGATGCGGCGTTTTGCTGTTGGAGGTGCTGTCCTTGAGATAAGAAGTATGACAGGGTATAGATCTGCACCGAGCATGTTAATGTTGCTGAAGGTTTGAATTTTAAAAAGCTGCTCTTTGCTGTGGAAAACAAGCTGTCCCAGAAAAAACTCAGAAGAAATGCAAATTCTGGATACCGATTTGTTACCTTCTTTAATTTTAGCCTGTTTAGCAACTACCCATTGTTTAGGAACAAGATGCCATGACTCTTGTCTGGTGAAGCACCAGTTGCACAATTCTGATGGCTGGGGAAAGTGTATATTGGACTCAGTCTTACTAAGGAAGGGAAAATCCTGCAGAATTAATTTCCAGCTTCAGAGAAATGCCTTCACCGCCTGTGTGTTCTCAACCGTGCGTCCGTGTCTTTCATTTCAAACTCTTTCAGTAGCATTTCTAATATAAATGAGAACACAGAAACACAGAAATGTTGGTACTTACAGCATTCAAGTGATGTAGAGTTTTGTCTGCAAACACCTCGTCCTCTCCCGAAGCTCAAGGGCTCAGGACTGGGCTGCATCAGGTGCCTACGGCACAAAGCATTTCTTCCCAAAATAATTCAAAAGCTTAATAATGAAGCTTTTGAGTTACGGTTTCCATTTAATGAGGCTCTTTGCAGTTTACATAAAACAACCACATGAATAAATACTCAGTTTAGAGAAGATAAGACCCGGGGATGAGTTTGGCGGGGGTTCAGCCAGAAAGATTATGCATACAGCAGATAAAGGTGTCTACGGTTGTGCCGTCACTTGATGTTGTCAATCTAATATCAACTCGAACATGGAGGAGAAGCGGCCGGTATTTTATGAGATTGCAGCGAGTAACGGGACTCAGGAACCACCGCACCGGGAGCCCTCGTGTGCTCGTCCCTCGCGGTCAGGCAGCCGTGACTGCGCCAGCGCGGCGACCCGACCGCTGAGGAAGGGGAATTGCACGGAGAACGGTCCATTTGGTCATTTTCCAATCAGATTTGGTGCAGGATATGTGCGTTCCACATTGATTACTCTAACGATGCACAGTTCCAGAGCTGGTCTTTCGATATTGGCAGGCTGTGATTCCCAGGTTGGCTTCCCAAAATGTACATTTGAAAAATGTACAGATGCCGAACAACAGGGAGGCAGAAATTGTCTTTTTGTCAAGGTTGAGGTGCAAGAGTTGAGAGATGATGGGATGAATCCCTGTAATTTTGTCGTTACATGCCTGGTTTAAACTCTCCACCTCAGGTTTCAATCTCTTATACTGGTGCTAATCCATATATTTATGCTTTGCTAGTCTGGATTCAAAGTGGTATAATTCAGCTCATTGTCAGGACCAAGACTCCTCCCTGTCTCCTGCCTGCACTGTCACTCTATCATATTTTTTGCACGTCTTGTGACTCATCCTTGGCCCTGCTCTGGTATCTGAGGCAGAAGACACTCCTCTTCTTGAGCCAAGCTCAACGATGGAAGTATCTAACTTGGCAAGTTCCAAGCTTCCTCTTTGACCAACTCACCCAATAACTTCTCTGTGTATGTTGCTTCCCAGCAGTCTATCGGTTTCTGTCCTCTCTTTAGCCATTTCCTTACTAGTTTCAATTATTCCGTTAACCTCTACTTCCCTTAGTCCTGTAGAGATCCTGATGAGATTACCAGGGGGTCCTCACCACGCAAACAACATAAAACAGGTAGATGTGTAAAGACTTATCCAGCAGGCAGTGGTGTCCTGTGAAAGAAAATAGCATTGAACTGAGCGGGAAGATCGAGTGCTGCAAGGGACAAACCTTTCCAGCCACGATGCCGGACCAATTCACACCCGTACTGTTGGGATGGAGGGAGCTGAGGATGCTCAGTGCTTTGGCAGGTTGTTCAATCTGTGAGTCATGGCTCTACTGGAGCCGTACCATTCCCTCGGCCAGACAAGCTTTGCCTTCATTAACTCTTTCCTGCAGGAGAAGCAGAAGCCAATTAATTACAACTTAGACTTTATTCCATTAAACTCCTCTAAGCTCCAGGGGAAGAGCCTTAAGACTCTACTCTGATCCTGTTGCCACTGACGCCAGTAAAAAGCTCTCCACAGACTTGGATGGGAGGAGGCGTTAATTCTCCGTCTGCTCTCAGCCTGGAGCGCAGCCAGGAGGGCTGTCCCTCTGAACACCGTCCCCGTCCCCATCAGCACCTGCCTTTGGGAGATGCATTGTCTGCAGAGAATGATTTCTGCTGGTCCCAGTGGCAACGGACTGAGTGGCCATCCTCCCATTGGCCACACATAGCAGTTACCGTCAAATCCTTGTTGCCGTATCTTATTTAAACATTGATTCTTCTGCTCCCTATAAAGAGAAACCCTGAGCCCTTCACCTTGCAAGCTGAATGGACTTTAATTAAGTGGATTTTCAAAGAGTGATCATCACATCTGAAACGACAAGACTTCAGATCATTCCCAATACTTACAGTTTTGTTTCTAGAAGAGAAATTTCCACAAGCAGGGACTAAGCCATAGCTCCACAAGGCTGAGTTTAAGTGGGGAAATCTTAGAAAAGAACTGTTCCTCAGAATGCAGGTTGCCTGTTTCATACCGGACTGCGCAATTGATGAGGCAGGAGTGGATGCTGCTTTGTTACAAGAACAAGTTAAATGCCAGCATCTCGTGCAACACTACAGACGTGTCTTTGCATGGGGTCTGATGCCACAATGCCACATACTCTATGATGCATAAGCAGCTGGTTCTTTATTCACAGGCAGATTGTTTAGGTATTTGGTGTAGAATAGGTACAAACTGATATACAGCATATGAAAATGCAACTGGTCTTCTGGATACAGGAGAGCAGAGTTCAAAGTCAAATTTCTCTTTGTTCTTTGTGTGTTGCAAGTAGCTCTTGGGTGAGGGCCCAGCACTTCTCAGACTGGTTACAGGACTGTCTCATCGCAGCTCTGATCTGTGCCACAGCTTGAATTTCTTGTATTTTGTTTAGCTGCACTGTGGGCCAACAAACTCCCACTGCAGTCAACAGGCCCTCAGGATCCGGTCTTTCTCCCGAGTCATGGTGCAATGATGTGTCACCACTCTCACTGCTGTTCTGAACACTTTTCCTCCCAGTCCCACTTATTTGGGTCAACATGTCCTAGAATGTCATCAACAAAATCCTTAGCAGCAGCCCAGCTGTACATTTTAACTCCTTGCCCATCAGTGATTGTTTGGGAAGACTCGGCACTATCTGTGATGCACGTGCGCACACGCGCAGGAAGCCAATTAAAGCGGCCAGGGCCAGTGTTCCCTCCCGACCCCCCCATGGGTGCGTGCGGCTGGAACAGCTTAATGAGATGGGACAGCTAGAAACGCATTGCTAGGCAACATGGCGTTGTGGCCGGTCTGGCCCCAAAACGGAGGGGGCTGGTGAGCCAGCAAGAGGAGCAGCGTGCCACGGCCGCACCACGGCCCGGGCTGCTGGTGTGGACGGGCAGACAGAGCTGTTGGGAAGAGATCGAGAGAGAAGACCCTCATCTACAGAACGTGCTGAACCGAGACGGGCAGGAGCGTGGAGTGAGCGCTGCCAGCAGAGGGGAGCTCCTGCCTGCAGCCCCTCGTGTGCAGTTAAGTTATGACAACTGTTAGGAGTACCTGTGTTTCAATTATAATAAAATTAAAGGAATTCTGCTCCTGTCGGGGAATTCTGTCTTGCCAGGGCTGAAGCGCGCACGTGTCCCATCCTGTGTCCCAGCCCACGCGCCGGCTCCTGGTGACAGCAGCGCAGCCTCCTCGGTGGGAGCGATTCTCCACTTGCTTTTCAGACACCTGTATGCCACAAGAACCACAGGGTCAGGGGCTCTGCCCGTCCCTGAGAACGCAGCGAGCACCCTCCCTGCAAACCCGTGGAGCATGAGCCTTCCAGATGTTAACCATTCTGCACAGAACAACTGGCAGGTTTCACCCATCTGTTACAGTTTTTACCCCGGTGAAGTGAGGCTAACAAAACAGTAACACTTGGGGCTCTCAGCTGCCTCGGACAAAACACAGCGGTTTGGTCCTAGGTCAGCACTGTGGGTGGGCAAAGCACTGATGATATTTATAAGATAATGTTCTTTCCATACCAGGCAGTGAAACAAACTTCTGCTAGAATGTGTTCTTTGCACAAGTGTTTTCTTTTTCCAATTCCTATCCCACAACCTTACTTAAAGCCGTGTATAGAAATAAGGTAGAAGAGCATTAGAAACTGCAGAAGCTTGTATCCCCCTCTGCTTGTACTGCTCCAGAGCTACAACCTCTCTCCCCCACATTAGGTGGTATTTTCATTAGATACCCGACCTCTGGTTCTGATTAAATAACTTGTATAATTAGATTGAGACATCTGCTTATCCCTGGGGGAAGAAATCCTTTTCAGCACTGGACTAAGTCTGATTTGGTTAATTACCTTAGCAGCACTGTATTAATACATAGTTTCTTGATGTCAAGAAGCTGTGGTATTAGGTTTATTCCTCCTGGCTTTCATGATGCTATAGTAAGACAGTTTAGGGATTAGGAGTCAGGCACTGAGCCTAGTATTCCCCTCCTCTCTTTACTCATCTCAGCATTCTCCCCTCGTTTTGCTGATTAAAATATTCCCTGTTTTACTTGTCTGTTGAATACAGTTTCCAGGTTCTTTGTTTTACATGTAAGGATAATATATTCCTAGTGACTGCTACAAAGCAATGCATTCTGGGATACTTCGGAGTAATTAAAGTTCTCAGGGTTCTTTGGAGATGTGAATTTGTATCAACAAACAAATGCATTCCGGTTGGCACTCGGGTTTTCAGTTCGTCCTCCAGAAGCACAGCAGTTCACACACAGACGGACACAAAGCCAGAGCGGCGCGCAAGGGCTCTCGGGTTCCCACACACCGTCCCTGTCCGCCGGTGGCTCAAAGTCTGGACATCTGCAGGCGACTGGATTGCAACCGCAACGAGGACAGATTCTGTCCTTCGGACACGCGTGACCAAAGCGAACAAACCTGCGTGTGCCGAAAAAGAAGCGACTGAGATTTGCATCAAAGCTTGGAACAATGAGCTCTCGGGAGTGGGCGGACTAGCCCAGTGGGCACCGAGCCCGCGGCGGGCGCTCGGGAGCCGCTGGGGAGCCGCGGGCAGACGCTGTCCCCGGGCACACGGCTCTGCCAAGGCCCTCGCCGGCCTCTCCCGCTCGCCCAGACTGAGCAGCCCAAAGTGCCCCTGGCTCCGAGCTGGTTATTTAATCAGACTGGTCCGGGGGGCCCAAAAGCACTTCTGGCAATGGTGAGAACTGAATCAGGAGCAAAAGGAACATTATGCAATAGAGCATTTTTCTATCAACAGATGGAAATACCTAATAAGATGTAAATCATCTGTTTGATAACCAAGCCATTGCAGAACTAGAGATTCAGGCTTCCCAGGGAAACTTCAATTCTCAAAACCATGCATGTACTATTTATATGACTTGCCAGCCTATCCAAAGGCTCGTCCTTTTCAGAATGCTATGCGGGCAGCCAGAAGGCGCTTTCACAAAGAATTGTTTGGACACTTCTCAAAGCAAAAATATATTCAGTGCAGACCTTAATTGTAACACTAAATCCGTGAGTTTTAGAAAAAGGTGACGGGGGTGGAAATCATGGGGGAGCAGAGGTATAGAAATGTAACGACAAATGCCTATAGGAGGTGGGATCAAAGATACCATGTCCAGCAACAGAGGCGCAGGGAAGGCTGTCAGAACAGCACCGAGCTCGCAGCAATGCCTCTCCACGATACTCGCCCAGGGTCTGACGGTTTGCAGAGATTTCCCATGACAGAACTGAGGTTATTCAATAGCTGTTCGATGTTTTTTTTTCCCTTCCATGACTTTGTCCAGTTTATTTTTTAGGTTTATTAAACCTTCAGCACTCACAACACTCTGCAGCAAAGATTTCTGCGGATTAACAACACGCTGTGCAAAGAACCACCTTCTTTTTTGAAGAGCAGCAAGCAAATCACCTCTGGGTGACTTCATGCTCCTCGCGATTTCAGAGCCTGCTGTAATTTTGTCCTGCACTCACCTCTTTCCAGGCTGAGCAATCCAGTCCGTGGAGCTGTGCCTCCTATGGATGCTGTGCTATACCCTTCATCAGCCTTGTTGCACACTTCTGAATATCTTCCAGGTATATAAGTGCTTCGACAACTAGGACAGAAAGAGAATGAAATCATTTCACTTGATTTCTGTCAGATAAAGCCTGTGTTCCCATGAATACTGGGCCACCCAAAGCAGCCTCACAAAAGCCAAGACTGCTGTGAGGTGAATACATTCAGTTTAGGAAGATTTAAAGACAGTACAACTTAGGAAAAGTTTGGTTCTTGTTAACATCTAAAGTGGCCCTTTACTGGGCAAATGGTTTTAAACAACCTTTCCCACATTTCTTCTGAAATAACGCAGAGGGGAGGGAGGCAATCACTGCCCGGGAGGCAGGGGCAGCGGGAGTGTTCCTCACAGCGCCCCTCAGAGCAAAGCCCACGCGCTGGTTTCCTGGCAGACCAGCTTCAGTTTCAGCCAAGAAACATTTCCCCTCCACTCATTTTTAGGTCAGAAGGTAAGTAAAGGTTGAATTTTGTCCTGGGTACTTTTCTTTCCTTGCAACTTTCACACAGAAGCATGAAATATAACCAGATACTTCTCAGGCAAGACAATAGATTACCCTGTACTGACGTGCAGGCCCAAGGTGTCTATTATTTATAGACCTCATTTTCTTACAGCAGATTTGCATAGGAGAACTCCTGGTGGCTGACAGGCCTAAAGCTGTGAGGCTCGCAAGTCAGCACAGATACTGGAGAGCACGATAATTCAGCAGCCAGGTATCACTTTGTGTTATGTTGCACCGCAACCTCTGCATCCCTGGACCGAACCAGCCTGGCCACGACTGCGGACGTGAGTCTGGAATAAAAGGGCAGAGGAGAATGTTACCAGAAAACAGAGACTGCTCGGTTCTGGAGGGGATGTTTCATTATTCCTCAAATCACTTTGGCACTGAGACTGCAGCTGACAGAGCTCTCACACACGTGTTGTCACTAGGAGTAACTTTCAGCCTGAGAGCAAGCAAACTGCTTTGGCAAAGCTGAACGAACTCTCCAATGCCTGGTTTCAAACAGAGATGCTGCCTGGTGTCCACCAGGCTGATTGCTCCTGGCGTCATCAAACAGATTATCGATCTGCCGGGAGCCAGAGTGTGTGTTCAAGGGAGACTCGTTATTTCCCTCACTGGTGACATCCCAAAAGTCCTCTGAGGATGAGGCTTACCGGTGCAGGTGGCAGAAGGGTCTATCTGCTCCCAGGCTTCAGCTCAGCCCTCAACACCCCTGCTCCTGTAAGAGGAAAGAGAAAGCCCAACTTCTCCTTGGAAGAAGGTGCCATAGAAGCCACACGGAGCCGGTAGCTAGTGAGAAGGGGGCAGTGGTTGAGCTTCAGAGCACTCCTGCAAGGAGAAGAGCTGAATTAAGAGATGCCCGTGGGAGGGAGGTGACGGGTGACATGAGCAGTGTCACGCTGCTGCCCCGGGCAGGTCCCCCCGCTCCTCCTCAGGCTGCAAACTGGCAAGCCCGGCTACCAAGATCCAATTGCACAAAGCTGGATCATGTATCACAAAACCAGCTTTGCTTAGTTAATCCTCAGATTGATTTTAAGGCCTTTCAGAGACTGAAAGGCTATTAAGAGATTTGTGTGGGCAGCGCTTCCCAGCGCAGGCGCCCTCTCCACTGCCACTCACCTGATGTTCACCCAGTCGTGGCCCGAGCCCCTTGCAGTGCAGGGCAGCCCCAAAACCTCAACTGAAATGGTATCCACTTTCTCTTTGCTGAAACCCCATCTGGAGGATTAACACTCGCACACAGCACCATAAGGTGCTGACCATGGCACCAGCTCTTCAGGCACAGGACCCACAATGAGAGCTGGTGGGCTGTCCCCTTGTCTGGATCCCCGCTGGCACGTGTCTGTGACGCTCAGCACTTGGGTTTTCCCTGTCTCACTTCTTCGCCATCCCCAGCTCTGCTTGGAAGGGATGCAATGTGCTGAGTGTGCAGACCTGAAACGCTTGCTCTTGCCTTTGACTGCTCATGTGCCTGCCTGTTTTCTGCAGCACCTGCCTCCTCATGTCCAGATTCAAACTCCAGATAATGTAACCCTGCTAGCCTCCTGGGCAGGGTTGTGTATGCTGGGAGAAATGCTGGCCTTGAAAAATGGGTGTGGGTCTGTGAGATTCTTCAGATAGTTTCTGCTACCGGATTGTCTGGAAGAGGCTGAAGTCTGACCTTCAGACGGGCCGCTGTCCTACGCTCTGGCAAACCAAGGCACGAGCAGGGATGTTTTCTCCTGGTGGTTAGGCACCTGCTTTGTTGCAGCAGGCAGCAGCTTTCTGAGGAGACGTTTTTAAGCAGCAGCTCAAATCACTGCTCCACTCTTCAGACTGCACCTTGCTGAGCTGAACCCCCAACACCCCCGCACAGAAAGAGCCGCTCGGCAGAAGCCACGGCGGGCACAGACTGGTGCGGGCCACACATGTCATGTGAAGGATCAGGACACGCTTGGCTGCGGCGGATGCATCCCAGGGCACACAGAAAAGCAGACACCAGCCTCCCCCGGTGCTGGCAGACCGCTCTGTGGCTCCAGCGCCGGGCTGGCATCCGAGTCCAGGCTGTAAGTGGTGCTGTTGTTCAGGGAGATGCAGCCTCCTGGATTTCCTCTCTTGGTTATGCTACAGCTGCAGATGTGGAAGTCTTGGACAGCACCCAGTCTATGCTGTGCGCAATGTAACATGCGCTCCCAAGCCTTTCAGCTTTACTGGAGACAAACGTTCAGTGCTACGCAGAGCCGTAATTCCAGCAGAGCAGAGCACAGAGCACATGGCAGGTTGCATGTGTGACACAAAGTTTTCAGTCATCCAGATGCTGCTGCCGAATCCACTCAACTCGGCAGCACAACCGTGGGCCAGCAGCTCCTCTGCAGCATGTGTGCGAGACGAGTTTGGTGACGCTCAGTCCAGATCTCAGGGCACGTGTGCACAACGCAGGAGACCCACCACAGACTACTAGCTGAGCCAACGGACAAAGAAATTTACTACAGCAGCTTGAAACAGGATGAAAAACGCATGGGAGGGCTCTTCATGTGCCAAGGCCTTCAAATGGAAAGATCCCAAACCAACAAGACCTGGTTCTAAAGCACCAAACTCTTCCCCTCACTCCGATACTGCTGCTTGTCCCTGCTACAGGGCTGAGAAGTGTCACAGATCTGGTGCCTTTTGTTGATGTGACTTATAGAGCAGTCCGTGTACCAAAAAGGAGAGCCCGGGATGGGGATGAGGATTCCCAGCGCTAGGAACAGTCCAGCACCAGTTTTGGAGGGTTTGCAGTGAAAACATTAAGCAACTTTGCTGCTTGTCAGAAAGACCAGGAAAGGGAGAAGCAAGAAATCACAAGCTGTTCAAACCTGATGTCAGCTCCACACAACACAGTGGAGCGGTGTGAGACACCCGGGAATAAGGTCTAACAGCTACAGGTACCCCGGCCTTGTTAAAAGTAGGTTGTGCCAAGCAAGTCCAAAAGTCTTTCACTTGAGACACTGATTTTGCAGATGACCCCACAGAGGATCTAGTTCCCAGACCTGTTCCTCTTGGGGAACAGAGACGGACAGCAGGATTTTGTGAGCCTGTAACTTCAAAAGATCAGCAGCCATGCCAGGATGAGCATCTGCTGGGACCACATAAGCTGCCTTGTTCCTTCTTTTTTAAATAGTATGAGAATTCTGAAGCTGCAAGACAGGAATGTGGGCAGAGACCTGACGGTTCCATGTTGCTCAGCTGAGCAAAGCTCTGTTAATAACCCACAACCCCCAGAGGAAGGGAGGGAGGGCCGGTTCTGTTTTTGCTTAACCAGGGTCTCCTGCCATTACAACATTATAATATCAAAGAACTTTGTGCTGAGAACTAGATACAAGAGCAAAAGAAGCCCCAAAAGGACCAGACCTGAGGATCTCAGTGGGGTTTGCTGCAGGACGGTAGGATTGAAGCCATAGTCTGGAAAAACAAAGACTCAGGGGACAGGATCAGTCTCTAATTATCTTGCAGTTAATGTGAGTGAGCAGCAGGATGAGGAGAGGGAGGGGCAGGAGACAGTAGCATGAGAAGCATCGACCTGGAGCCAGGGAAGGAAAAGTTTAGGCTAGATTAAAAAAATAATAATAAAACCCATTCTATTAAAAAAATGACTGGCAATAACCAGAGTCCTGCAGGGAGAGGCTGAAAACTTACAAGACAACATCAGGTGCAGTGTCAGCAGGTCTGTCCCAGCCTTCCCTCCTGGTCGGTCCTGCTGGCGGGGTCCAAACGGCCCTGGGTACCTGTGACCTCCACCTGGAAAACGAGTGTAGTTTAACAGAGGCACCGTTTTCAGCAAGAACTGTTTGGACATCTAACATACGAATATTTCAAAAGAACAGAGATGTGTTATTTAGGCAACACTCTCGAGGAGTAATGAAGGCTATTTCTAGCTGTATGTGCAGCAAGCACCAGGTGCTGTTGTATTTTAATCTAAGTTAAGTGATTCCTGTTCCTACCCCAGTACTGAATACTCCATTACTCTCAATAAATCACGCTCAGTCCCGCATCCCCTCAATCACATTAAGGCACCTCCCGTGAACACATGCAGTTAGATCTCCGCTCAGCGAGGCTTCGGCTGCGTCGTTCTTCACTGTCCGCAGAACCTTCTGGTTTTTATCCTCAATAACCTCAAACTGCAAACAGAAGGTGGTTCCTGGATGGGAAGGATTTGCCCTGAAGAGTTGTTTTCGGAGCAGTGCTCATCTGCAAAGGAATATCAATTCTTCAGCATATAAACTGATCATACAGCGATTTTAATATTTCATATTTAGACATTCTGACAACAGAAACGCAATCATGTAGAAAAACAATTCATATGACCTAAAACCCAAGTAACAAAAAATGTGTTGAAACAGAGATGTTAATATAGATCCTTCTGTGCAATTAGAATTAACCTCGCTAACACTTCAAATATTGTCAAATGAATTGTCTGGCATATCTCTCATGAGACTGAATAACTTCAAATGGTTGAGAATTAGAGCTTGGCTGCACTTGTTGTGGATGGAGCCAGACAGCAAAACATGGAAACCAAATGGCAACGTAAACCTCAATGAAAACGTAATTCTACTCTGGTAGTTGACTAATGATTTTGGCTGAAAAAGTACATTTACCAAACCGCCCCTTCGTATTGTAATGAGTCAAATCCGATTTCCTATCATCAAACTTGCAGGTGGCAGCCAAGAAAATTATGTTCAATTGAGCTGAGCTTTAAGACTGAATTTGTAACTTTGCTGAATGTGGATGGTCCCACCGTCCAGGTTTCTCACCCAGTTTGAGGTTTTACGTCTGTATTTCAGGCATTAAGCAAGAGGCACATCCAGCAAACAGGTTCTTTCAAAGGAGAATAAACAGAAACAATCAAAGGAATTTGGACCTGGCCTAAAATCTCTTTGGGATTGGAGCCTCTTGCTCC
The DNA here is from genome assembly GCF_036013475.1 of Columba livia. Lineage (NCBI taxonomy): Eukaryota > Metazoa > Chordata > Aves > Columbiformes > Columbidae > Columba > Columba livia. The sequence goes on along the minus strand of NC_088627.1, from coordinate 1,895,409 downwards.
TGCCAGCTCCAGCAAGCAGTGCTTCCACACTTATTTATCAATGAGAAAACTATTTATCAATCAGTTTGTTGAAAAATATAGAAGTCCTGCTAATCCTCAGGTTGCACGTGGAATTGTGGCCCATCTCCCTGTGGAGCACCATCTCCCATGGGAGACGAACCGCTGGTTCCAGCCACATCAGCCTGACAGAAAGTCCCACTAGCAATAAACACCCTTCCAGCTGCCCTTGGCCGTGGCTATTTGCTACAAGCACTATCTACAGTCAGGAGAATTCCTGCTTTGGACTCGCAGCTTGGAGTTTCAGGAGTGGGCCTGTCCATAAGAGGAGAGTCTTCTGGTTTCTTCCCACCAAGAACTTGTTTATTGTAGCCTCAGATGAATCTTTCCTATAACTGCGGTTAACCTCTTCCTATGGTTAGGCTCCTTATGATTCACCTATGCTAAGTATTTCGCAATTAAACTCCCCCATAGAGCAAAATAAGCCTTTATTATAGCTCCAGAAGGCCTCTTTGTCTGGCTGAACCGGGTCTTCTGCTTCTGTTCCCATGGCTTTTTCATAACAGGCCTGCGAGTTCTCATCCTTGAGTTGGGTGCTGCTGTGACCATGAGCTTTCATGAGCTGGTTTTAAAATACAGACGGAAAAGCTGGTGGTGCTGGCTGGGCGGGGGGGTCTTGCAGTCTATTTCATACAGACCTCTGTTCTTTGAGGCTAACCTTTGTTCTTTGGGGGAAACTACATCTTTATGAGACAGGTGAAGCGCATGTTCCCCTCCACCAAAATAAGCCCCCGAAAGAGAGCAAGGTATACATCTCGGGACATTCCTAAAATCACAAACATAAGCAACTGGGAAACAAGGGCATCTATCACAACAAAGAAAATCCGTGCCATGAAAACAGCTCCACAAGCAAACGTACAAAAATGAGGTCTAAACATTTACATCAGAGTGAAACACAGTTTTGAGTAAAAACCGGCATTGGCAATATCTAATTATTGCTGAAATCTATTAGGACAATGTTTTATGTTCTGAAAGCCTCCTCCCAGCTCAGTAACAATCCTTCAGGATCTCTGTATGAGGGTTTAAAAGATTTCAATAAATTCAGGGAAAAGAAAGAAAGGTTTGGTTCCAAGTCTGAGCCAAAGTTTGCTGTGTAGCTCAAGAGTAAATGAACTCGTGGCTTTGACTCCTCTGTTCCCTTCTCAGTGTCTTCTATACTTGAATGACCGAGCGCACAGCCTGAACACGAAGGCTTCATGTTTTATTAATGGTGTCCCATTCATTTCCTGTTTTCATGCTGATAACCTGCCGAGGGAGAGGAAGGGAATTCAGGTGGCAAGACCTCAAATTCAGTTTTCTTATACCCATGAACAGTTCACAAGTGGGTATTTCACAGCAAAATCTCTTTCCTGCATGTATTACCGCGTTCTCTGGGAGGCTGAACTGCCTTCACAGCTCCGGCATCCACCTCCAAAAGCCCCAGTGCTTTCAGTTCTCAAGGTGATAGGTTTCAGATTCTGATTCAATCAACCCTCAGTAGCTATTCTCACTATTGTCCTTTCTACAGGACTAACCTCATCATACACCAACTTACTACCCTGGCAGAAATCTCCTAGTCAAACAAAATCTGCATTAGCAACACCATTAACTGTTTGTAGAAATGCCAATTTATTCCCTGGTAAAGACAAACCAATGTAGCTATTCCCAGAGATTTTATTTTTTGACCAAACCAATGTTACCAGCTGTTTTTTTAGAGCCTAATTCTTTCTGCAAATTTCACAACTATTTCCTTTGAAAGCATGATTTCCTATGTCTGTAATATTTACCATGAGCGAGCACGCTCTTTACAAAAGGCCTCCATCAATACAGCGTTGAGAGCGAGTTCCTAGAAAACACTGAGTTGTTGATAGTTGTATTTATGAGCTGGAGAAGAACAAGGATGTCACCTCACTCCTTCAGACTGAAACCCTTTGCTGGTAAAGGCCTTGGTCTCATACAACACTCCTGCAAATAACACAACATAACTTTGCAGAGGAAGATACGAGTAATGAAATCTCCCCTCTGAGCTGGCCAGAGATGCCCCAGTCTGCTTCAATCCTCCCCACTCCCTTCGAGCAGCGAACACTCCAACAATTACTTGCCTCTAGCTGCTTCTTCCTACAAAACCCTTTGGCCACTTTCCCAAGGAGTTTAAAAGCCCTTCTTTCCCCAGCCCGCGAGCAGCCCTGTGTGGCCGTGCTCTGTGATGGGGGGGCTGCTCCACTCAGCTCCTGGGGTTTCTTTTAGGACGTTTTTCTTTGAAAGATAAGCAGCACGGCGATGAGATCGGCAACCTCCTCTGCGTTGGCAGGCAGACATGCATGCCTGGAGGTGCGAGTGCAAGTGTGTGGTCTTGGGTGTGGGGAAGAAAGGAGAAGGGTGGTGACCTGAATGTTGGAACCGAGTTCAGAGTAGAATTTGGTTGTTTTTTTTTCCTTTTCCTTGCATTGGGAACCCCAAGCATGAAAGAGCAAGAGTTCCCTGCCCCACCGGTGATATAATGAACGCCTGTCAGAGATGTGCTGCCTTCTGCGCCCCTTGGCTGTAGACAGCCAGACTTTTGGCCTTGCTCTGAAACCATGAGAACCAGAAATAGTGTTTTTTTTACCAGTGCGAATGGGGATTCTCAGGTAAGGACGGAGCTGTGGAGCCAGGACATACAGGGATACCCAAATGTTGAAACAGTAGTTATAAAATATGAAAACTGGCAACCACGCTCCCCTTCATATGTTTCATGGAAACACTGAGCACGGACCCGACGCGCACAGACCCATGTGTCCTGCTCGAGGCTCAGTGGTCAGCTCCTTTGTCTCTCGGTTATTTAGGAAGAGAATGGGACTAAGGGACTCTTAAAATCATCCCTTATAGACAGTATTTGTTTGACGTGTCGTTAATCTCCAGTGACAGAGATTCCACAGCCCGCCCCCAGCACTCTGCTCTAACACTGACCTATCTTTACCATCAGACGCATTCCCTTCTTTCCCCCTCTAGAGCCCAGCTTAAGCCATTATCAGAAACATATGGGAGAACAGAGTATTCCCTCCCCTTTGCTGCAACATTCTACATATGTGATGGCTGCTTTACCATCTCCCATTTGTCCTCTCTGGACTGAGCAAAACATACTTTTGTCAGTCCCTCCTTGCACAGCATGTTTTCTATTTAGCCGTTCTTACACTTCACTTCCGGATGCACTTCCAGATAACTCAAAGCCTTAAAGCAGTAAGAATTACTGCGTTTCTTCAAATGCCGCTCATGCTTGTGCACCTTAGTGCAGCACTTGAGTTTGTTCTGCAAAATCCAAACGAGAGCTTGGATTGCATTCTCAAGCAATGGGAGTAGAGTGTGACGCAGAGCGAGGTGTTAGAGCAGCTGCCATTATGGAAGGTCTGACTGGGCCCAAAGACAGGAACCCACGTTCCCATCCCTAGCACTGAGGAAAATATGTATTGCAAATAACTCTTTGGCAATCATTTGATCCCGTGGCCCAGGTAGCGTTGCCAATAGAGCCCAGAATCTGCTTGCTTTATCTTCTCTTTTAAAAGTTGTGTCTGATGATCACTGCCCCATAGGGGTGTATGGCACCTTATCTGAGTACACTGTAGACCTGCAGTTATTGACTTGCCATATATCTAACCAGTGCATTTTCTTATCCTTTGCTTGTCCTGTGTGGAGGCAGCAGGTTTTTATTTTTTACTATCAATGCAATAATCAGTGCACGAAGTTTTTTGACTTTGGGGGAAAATGAATCAATTTGAAGTCACTGACCTTTCCTTATGGTCACCTGCCACTTGGAACGCTGCTTATTCTGGTGTTTGGCTATAAGAGAAGGGATATTTACCACGGAAAAGTGAATAGCTGCCAGCTCTCAAGGCATCACTGAGCTCTGCAGGCAGGCATTGTCATAGGGTGGCATGTTATGTAAGCACTCCTTAAATGCGAGTTATTCTGCATTCTTGGCAGCAGACCACATGAAATTTCCCTTCAGATGTTGATGGGATAAAAAAAAAATTATATATATGAAAATCACCTTATCATTTACAATGCAAATCTTGGAAGGAAAGTTAGTAAATTAAGCTAGAGATTCGCCTAAATTAAGCTGGCATTCTATTCTGGTGCTTCAAACTCAGAAAACATTGCTGGCTGACAAAACAAGCCCTGGAATGATTAGCAAAGCCCCTCCTTCAGAGGCAGCAGACGAGCCATCCCTTTGAACCTTCACAGCACATCATAAACGCTCAGCAGACTTACAGTGTGGCAGTCCCAGTGCTATCAATTATTTACCCTTTTTCTGTTTACCTTCAGGCAGCAAGTAATTATTTTTAAATATTAATTTAGTTGTGTCATGTACAGTTTGTGGTTTAGCCCTGAGATCTGAGATATAGAAAAGCAAACTGCATCTCAAATCACATTTAGCTAGTGACGCATTGATAGTCGATCCCCACTCCAGCTACTCAGCAGCTACACTCAACTTCTTCCATCATTAGAAACAGAACTCTGCTCATTGCAGGAAAGTGAAAGCAATTTTCTTAATTGGAAAAGGCATTTTTTTTTTAGTCTAAAAGTCCCAGAAACTGGAAAATCTAAATAGGACAATATTATTTTACTCTAAAAAGTTTCATTTTCTTTCTGATGAAGGTTTTTTCTTACCCCCTTCTTGCTTCCCTCAGAATTTTTCCTGGAGTGTTTCATTTTCTTTATATTCAGCTAATTGAGGCTAAAAAGAAGCTGGATGTTACTTCTGCAGCCCTAAGAGAAAGAGATCCTAGGAGACACCAATCGCTTTCCTGCACTGGAAACTCTACTTCTTAGAACCTGAAGAGAGAGAAAGAGGAAGAGAGAGGAAGGCTCTTATCAGCTCACACGAAAGTCTTTCCACAAGGGACTGGGTTCTTTCTATTAAAAAAGTTTATACTAGCAAAATAAAACCTCATTTTGATATATTTGCACAAAGACAGAGATGTGTGCGCACAGAGAAGTCGATGCAGTCTCAAGTTCAGGGCAAACTGCTGGTTGCACTGATGGCAGTGGTTGGTATCTTCCTGAGGAAAACCACTTTGGAGTCTTTTGGTGTTCGTTTTTGCGCACTGTTGCACTTTCAGCTTTTTCTTAGCATAAACTCTGCAAAGAAGCCTTGATTTTAGCTGTTCCTGAGACAGAATCAAGGGGAAATGGAACCCTGACGATTAAACTTGGGTAACTTCACTGGTATTTCTGCTATTCTGGTGGCGCCTGTAGGCCCCAGCCACTTAGTCCCCACCCTGTTCTGCACAGTTCTACGAACACCAGAAGCATCTCCTGACCACGAACACACAGCCACGGTTTCAAGTGAGGTGTTGCACTGGAACACAAGTATGAGGAAGCCCAAAGGCACTACGATACACTCACAAGGTCAAGGGCGCCGTCCACGGTGCTGAGAGCGCTGTCCGTGGTGCTGAGTGGCGCATGGGCGCTGTCCGCGGTGCTGACGGGCCCCGCACGCAGAGGAGGTCACCGAGCCGGCTGGGGACACCGGCACTCGGTATCACCTGGATGCAAGGGAACCCAACCATGAGTCAGACAAGAGTCAGTGCGGTCTGTTCCTCTTGCTGCTCAAGACGAATTCTGACTCGCACAGATAATTTTCAGGGACAATCAGGGCAGCCAAGAAAACAGTGACATGCAGAAATGGCTGATAAAATTGCAACGAAACGTCTGTTGACATTGATTTTGAGCCTGCGGGCAGAGATGAATGATTGAAACACTAGGCTTGTTAAAGCTAGAATGCTTTTGATTTCTCTTCTCTGTGCTGAACAAGATTTAGCTGGGGGGAAGTTAACAATCAGCTAATTGACATTGAATTAACCATGAAATGCAGTATAACTACTTTTCTTCTGAAGTACTCTTCAGCAATGCCTTAACAAGGCTTTTAATTATTGATTATTGCTTATAACACAAAGTAGATCTCCTTTTATTTGTTTTAAAATCTCGTGTCCTTCAAAGGTGTCAGTTTGACTACCCTCTGCAGTTCACCTATCTGCTAATGGAATCCAAACAAATAACCAAACAAAAACTGTATCTCCTTCCTCTGGCAAAGCATCATAGCACAACAGATCATGAGCATGATGTCATATGGTATGGAATATCCCTTTGGTCAGTTGAGGTCGGCTGTCCCATCTGTGTCACCACCCAGCATGTCACTCATCCCCAGCCTCCCTGCTGTGCGAGAGGCAGAACAGGCCTCTTATGCTGTGTAAGCACTGTTTGGTGATAACTAAAACATCAGTGTGTTATCAACACTGTTTTCCATCACAAATGCAAAAGGCAGCACTCTATGAGCTACTATGAAGGAAATTAACTCTATCCCTGCCAAAACTGGTACAGAACCATAACAGCATTTAAAGAACTGTCATGTGCATGAGCAAAAAAAGCAATACTTGTCTGCTGTACATCTGAGAACCTGGAATGGTACCGACAGCAGTGGGCAGAACTATCATCAGTGCAGCTGCATGTGCTGCATGTCAGCCACAATGCGGTTACTGCTCAGCACACACTGGGAAGATGGCAAAATCTATGTTGCTAATGGCTGCAGAAAGGGTGAGAGTATAAGATTGCTCAGAGAACTATGCCAAATGCATCAGAACAATGGCCAGGAGAATATTGGTAAAGACCAAATACAAGAGAAGACAGATTTTTGTGTGTTTAGAAGAGATCATTATTGCAGCAGTGGACACTGCTCCCTAAGGTAACTGCTCTCTCATGTGTGAGATGTTCTTGTCTCTTTACAGTAGCACAGGGACTTGGGGAAACAGCATCTTCTGTGAGACCTTGACCCTGTAAGCAACTTTAAGACAGTGGTCTTTCTATCTCCAACCCTCTTGGTCTTGCTTGTCCAAAAATCCTGCCTTGGTCCTGAGAAATCATCCTAATCAAATGTTTGTCACTGTAGGAGCACGCTTATCACCACTACCAACACCAAAACTTGTTGTACAATAAAAATCCCAAGAGCTTTCTAGATGACAGCAAGTCAGACACGGGCTGTCTGTAAACGGGGACTGCAGGCCAGCAGGGCTGAGCCAGATGGGACACTGTGGGATAAGCCTGTCACTCTAACAACAGGAAGGTGTATTGTGCACAGAACAACAGGTAAAAGGCTTATGGGAATTTTTCCCCCAATTCACTATAAATCCAGCACAGAAAACCATTCCAGTGGCTCACAACACACCTGGCAGATTACACCACCTCCAGGCTTTAAACCTCCATGAGGCAGCCTGTGACACCCTGTTCCCTTTCTATCCTTCAGTGCTTTCCTTTTACCCCCATCAACAGCCAGGAAACAAGATAAGTTTGAGGAGCTTAGAAAACAAAAAGCAAAAGCCAGAGCCCCCAAACCAAATACTAAAAACAAAACTCCCAAACCTAACTTGTAGGGCACAATTTATCAAGTAAGCAACAGTGCCTAGAGGGAGCAGAGTGCTGAAAAGGGAGTGAGACGGTATCACTTAAAGCTTTGAGTTCACACAAAGCATTCCCATTCAGCAGGTGTAGACATCAAAATAAATAGCCCTCTGGCAATCTTCCAGATGGCCTAAATCTCCAGGCATATTCAGCCTGATTACCTTAGATTTTTTTCAGGCTTGCTGTCTCTGCATTTACTTGTTCTGTGTCCCTTGCCAGCTACAGAGAAACAGCTGTGTCTGGCCTAGGGTGTGAACATCTGGTTCTGACTGTCACATCCAGCTGTGAGTCTTCTGCAACACAACTCCATTAGCTACTAGTATAGACAAGTGCAAAATAATGAACATTGCGAGAAACAATTTTAAACTACTCATTCACAAGAGCAAGCATCTAAATAAGTTGCGGCTTCTCAGAAATACGTCCAGGTAAAAATGAACAGAACACTGAGACTACTGGGCAGGTACTTAAACTGCAGAGGCCAGAAACAGCTCTCTGCTGAAAGGATAAGGTGACTATTATTCCCTTGTCAAATGACTGTTTTAATCTTTAATCTGCTTCAGCCTATATTGCTGGGTGTCAGCTGGGTTTATATCCTAATTTGCAGTAATTGCTATCAATAATAATCAGTGGGATGTTGCCTTCCTGAATCCCAAGAGCAGATTCAGGCACTTGAATAGAAAAGCAGTTCTCTAGGAAGCACATGAACAGCGAGGAGAGCTGGAGGATCCCGCTCACCTCCCACAGGCACCAGCAAAGCCTGGAAGAGCCGTGCAGGTGAGAAGTGCTGCGACCGCCTGTGCTAAGCGGCTGGAACGCAAGGGACGGCCCCAGGCTCTGCTCCGGAAGAGCGAGAGGGGGAGTTCACACATGTGGGTGCCAGTGGCACTACCTGTGCTCACTGCAATCATCAGCCTTGGCCAGACTCTTCCCCACTGAGGACAGGTGGGAATTTGGAAGGACAAAGAAGAGACAGAGTATTAACACTTTCCTGGATGCCTTTGGCGCCGTGGAGGATCAGTCAGTGTTCCAGTACTCTCCAGCCGCTCTCGGGTGTGCTTTGTGGCGCACGCACAGCTCACATTCTGTCACAGGACCCGTGGCAATTTAAAACTGGAGCACTCAGGACCACCTCAGGAAGAGACCATAAGCTCTCAGAAATAAAAGGCAAGAAACAAATGTTTGCCAAAGCAGCGCTGTAAGGAAGACAGAACAGGACTCTTGTGCCTCATGTATCAACACAACTGCAAACCACACACGAGGCTAAAGCCTCCATCAACTTGTGCAACTTCATTACAAGAGCTTAATTTTATGCTACTCCTCCATTTTAGCTACTGATCCTGGTACAGCTACCACAGCCTGCCCAGGGCACACCCCTGGCATTGGTATAACCTGTGTTGCATATTCTCTGAAAGCCAAATCACTGTGAGCTCTACTATTACCTCCTCCACTCTCTCTTCAGATGAATGCACGCTACCATGTGCATTATGGTGATGTTCACCCTCAGAGTTCCCATGAAAGTGGTAGATTTGCAGTGTGCTCAGACAGAGCTGGAGGCAGTGCTGCTCTTACCCCGTCCTTCCAGCTGTAGCACTATTTCTCTCCTGGGGGAAAATTACAGGTTCTCCTCACAGAGGTTTAGTTTTTGTCTCCCATGCATTTCTTGGCTAGTCATCCAGGCTGCTGTTCTCATGGGGAAACTGTTCCTAACACACCATTCCTCAATGTTAGGTTTGGCTGGCGGAGCTATGGGTTCCACAGATTCCTCCATCCCCATTCACTGATTCTGGATGCATCTACCTGTCAAGACCAGGGAGTGTCAGAGGGAACGGGTCCCAGGACGCCTCTCCCGCCTCTGGCAGCTGACAGAAGGTTTGAGCTCAGCACTGCTGAATTCCACACCTCAGTCACACCCTTTGGGAACTGCAGCACATCCATCGCACCAAAAGATCACAGAGCCTGCTGAGGTGACCACCTACAGTACTGGGTCATGGAGCTGAAAAAGAAGAAGAATCTCTCCACTGCAAGCACTGACACTTCCATTACTCCCTGCCTATTGCTCCACCTATGCTTTGTGCATTAGTGTTCCAGCTCTTATTCTCCCATGTGTTTTCTTTTGGATGAGTGGGTAATCAAACAACCTTGGCCAACTCAAGGCCTTCCCAGTATGGATTTGCTGGCTGGCCCTTTCTGTTTCTGAGAGGAGCTCTCAAGACCATGCTGAAATGGTCTCCTTCATCAACCATTCTTGATGGCCCAACAGGTTCCCATTATACTAGTTAATCTATCTCAATATTAATACTAGAAGAGTTACAGACATCGAAAAAACCTTACAGATGGATCTGAGAGCAATATAAGTTTCAGTAGGTTACAATGTCGTGAGTTGCTTTTGCTTTTATAGATTTTCTGCCAACTGGGAATTTTCCCTCAAGAAGTTCCAAAAACCTTCTCAGCCTCTAGGAAACTATTTGTTTGGCGCAGTTAACTCAGGAGCTTTTCAAATTTTGTCAAACACATCAAACCAAATGGCCCCCAGGCAAAGATCTTGCATAGCAAGTTTCAACCCACACAAACTTCTAGTGCTAGCTTGTGAACCCTTGGAAGCACAGGCTTACAAAGGACACTGCGTATAGACAGGGACCTTTTAAGGCTTTGATCCTCCATAAAAAAAATGAACACGAGAAGTTTCCTTAATTTCACCAGATCTGGTGCACTGTATGGTACCTGTTTATTCACTTGTTTTCTGTTTAACTGTAGTCATTGCGGGTAGGACCGGCAGTCCAAGTTACAAAGCCCCCTACGAAACAGGGATCCAGTTCTGGCTGGAAGCTGCTTTAATATGGTTAATCACTGTAATTAGCCTCAAGGCTGTCTGTCCTCCTCTCCCTCCATACTCCACCAAATGGTAAGCCATCTTTCCGCACCCACCGTTCCAGAACTCTACCTCGTGGCACGACAGACACAGACACTGTTCTCAACAGCCTCTGGTAGGAAGCTCTGAATCCCGTCTGATGCCAATGGGAAGGCGCTGACCTCCAAGGGATGCTGCTGCAGAGCGGCTCCTCGCACAGCTGGCCGCTGTTCGGGGTGACATTAACCCAAATGGAACACTGTGATTAAACCTGATAAAATTAATTCCTATAGATACTACACATAATCCAAGGGGAACGTTCACTTTTTTAATTATGCAAAAAAATAGAGCAAATGATGAATTACTCAAGACACACGTGTATCTTTATGCAGAATGGTGCCCTGCATGCTTGTAGCTGTTTGTCTTATAATACAGCGTGAGCTCAGGTAACCTGAAGGACAAGGATGATGCAGAGATGCAGAACACCATGTCACGGCCTCTCCAATGTTCACATTTGTCTTTTCTTACTATACCTAATAAAGCTCAAATGACAAAAGGTGACATACTGTATGTGTTTTATCTCATTATTAATTAAGCATATTTGTCTCTTAAATCAGATGTGACTTGCACCACAACATCAGTAATTAAATTAAATATTGATGTGTGATGGTTGTGTGGCAGGGCTGCATGGGTAAGTGGAATTGCCATATCTAATTAACGTCTTGCAGGAGTAGCCCCATTAGGTTTGTTAGTTGAATCTCCAAATGGTAATACTAACAAAAGGGTAACTACCACTTAACAACCCTAATTAATAGAAGCCTCATCAGATTTGATGAATATCTTCATCCCTGTTTCGAGGGCTATTGTCTAGACTTTTGTTGAATTATTGTGAGGTTGCGAACTACTTAGAACTGGTAAGTCTACTGTGCTTTCCCTTTAAGTCTGCATGGCGGGGCTGCTTCTTTGCTCCTTTGAAGAAACGTACGGCAGCATCACGAGGCTGCAGATGAGAAAGGAGAGGAGATGACCCTCCCTGCCGCGGTTTCAGCGGGGTCAGGCTGCTCCCCGCTCGAGCAGCACGCTGCATGTGGACGAGAGGCTGGTCTGGCTGGAGAGCCCACTTGCCCTCTCTCAAACACGCAAGGTTGGCTCGTGCTCTTGGTTTTGAAGTGTTACCTCCTGCATTTCTATATGCAGCAATTTCTCCTTGGAAAAGACTACAAGGATTTTTTTTATTTTATTTATTTATTTTTAAAAATGCTAATTAAATTCCAGTGTCTTATAAGCAGTTCAGTGATGCTATCGCAATTCTGATTACCATCCTGCTGTATGCTGAGCTGAGAATGCAAAATCACTTCACTTGGGGATTAGATACAGATTCCAGCCAGGGTTTCAGGGTGAACTGCAACTGTATCACTCCTCGCAAAAGATAATTCAAATAGTAGTTGTTACACAGTCTGGGTATGTTACATAATTTCAAACGATTAACGCTCATGTTCATTTAACTACTACAGGTGCCATTCTCAGCTGTGACTGAGTGAAAACAAATCAAGCGCATTACAAAGTGTTCCCCAATTTGTGCCTTAGAAACTGTTTCAAAGCTTTCAAATCCTTCCCAAGCGCCAGAGAAAATTCTCCACTGACAAGACTCCTTCTACTCCTACCAGTAAATGACAATACAGGGCACTGTGTCTGACCGGCTGTCTCGGGGCTGCTGCGATTCTGTCCTGAGGTTCTAGCTACAAGAGGAGACTCAAACACCGATTTTCTTCCCTTCTTTGTGATTACAGCTGATCCTGGCCGGGTTCAAGACGTTTGTCTTTCTCCATCATGAAATGGTCAGCAGTACTTGGCAGTAATTAGCCAGTTAATCAAGGCCAGGCTGCTTCAGCCCTTACAAATAGTTGGTCCTTTCTAGAGTCTAGTGAGCAAGAGGAGTCTGAAGGAAACAGAAAACGCCAGACCTTGTTTCGGCAGATACCGCTCTACGTGGAGCGCGACACCTGGCCAGGGGAGAGACTTCTTCTGGTCACACACGAACGCCACCTGTGCCTGTCGAGCAGGTATAAGCAGGGTTAGGAGTTCTCACCAGGCAGATACTAAATGCAAATGTTAACTGTGAGAAGCGCAAACATACCGCTCATGTTTTAGCGAAGCAGCAGAACGAGCTTTCTCGTTCTTTCTACAGAGCAGAACCATACCTGCTTATGGGACGGATCTCACTGATCATTTTGGGGTGCAATGCTGGCAGCTCTTTTCCTAACACACTGAAGGCCAAATGAATGATCCTTTGTGCTAGCCAAGTGCTAGCCTGTCAGATTTACTGATATTCCAAGCAATACCTCAAATCAATTTTCAGACGCATGTGGAGTAGCTAAGTATTTAGAACACTTCACCATCCTTTAAGTGCCCGTCTGCATTGCTGGAGGAACCTGACTCTATCATTGGTATTTAGGATTTTTTCTTCTTTTCTACTGAGCGGTCATATTCCTGATTTAATAGTCAGTATTAATACATTAGAACATTCGAATTATAGCAAAAGTTTTGTGGCTAGTTCTCCTTAAAGGATGTAATTTCCTTTATTAAGACCCAGACAAATTGCAAAGAGATAAAGGTGCATCCACCTGAAATAATCTGCTACACACCAAATCCTAAAACACGTAATACGGACCCAAAGCCCTCGGCACCCGGCTGCCGCGGTGCCCACCGGGTGCCCCTCGCCCCTCCCTGTGCCCGTCCCGCTCATCCCAGCACCGCTGAGCTCCCTTCCCTCTCCCAGCCAAACGAACTTTGATGGCAGTGGAACTATCTGGATTTCATGCTTTTAAATAGCACATGCTGCATTCAATGAATTTCAAAGACACGCTAAACCCAAATTACTGCTATCCATGGATCTTGAGAAGCTTTTATAAATGGCTGCATTACAGTGTAGTACAAAGCAGTGATTTCCATAATGCTTGTCTAATGTATAGAGCATTTTACATAGAACAGGCCCTGTTTCATCTTGAAATGCTTTTTAATTAATTCAATTCATTAATACTGCTTGTCATGGCTAAACTCCTGAGACTTAACAAAAACTTTACTTCAGCAGTTGTCAACACATTTCATTAAAACATATGTTTTGAATGCTTTCTGATAACATCACTGTTCTTCATATGCAGAGTGCAGTACTTTAATGTATTAAACAGAGAAGAGGGACAGCAAAAACCTTCACTCTATATTGACAACACTACGTTTCGAGATGAGGAACGGGTGGGCCAGCCTGACTGTCATTCTTCTCGTGACCCCCGAATTAAGTGAAGTCAAAGCTCTCTCAGCTCACATTGGGACACACTGTTGTCCCCACACCTTCCCAAGAGCTCCTCACTGCTGCCACATCCACGCAAAGAGGCAGAACCAGAGTTTAGGCAGAGAATATAAGAACATTACTATTCTGCAGCAAAGCATTAAAGAAGACTCTTTGATTTCCACATGTCCTATGTAGACTTCTCCGATCTGTAGTCATCTAGAACTGTGGATTGTGTCTGGATTGACCCAGGGGTGTGTTCGGTGCTGGGAAGTGTTCCCTTCACAATCCTACAAGCCAGCCCATCTGTTTTCCAGTCCTCCTTCCACCTCAAAACACATCTTCCTTTCCTCCTCTTCCTTTCCTCCCATCACCTCTGAGCTGCACGTCCCACACCCGCTACAGTCACACAGGGACTCAAGTGCCGTTTTCCCCAGCGCAGCCACAGTCTTCTAATCCTTACAACAAATTACATAAAAGCAAATTGTCCAAGACAGGGTGACAGCCATACATTAATATTCAAGAGTTGGGAACATTTGACCTTTAAATTGCATACCTGGACAGAATGATGCCTTATGCTGCGCGTATCATTAACCAGAGCACGGTACTGACCCGTGGATCCGGAACATTCTGCCCTGCAGAAGGAACAGAGGAATGAGCTCCTGATGAACCTTTAGATGTCCTGGATTATTCACAATAACTCCTTCAAACAGATCTGACCGGTGAGGGAGAAAAAGCAAAGCTGCCCTAGACTGGCCTCTGGATGGGTGAGTTACAGAAAACACCCTTATTTTAAACAAGAGCAAAAAAAACCCCATTTGTCTGGGTATTATTATTTTTTTTAAGGCAAAACGCTGTCCCAGGAGAGATTTTTTAAATGGCTGAATAATGTAAAATATTGCAAACACTTTGTGTAACATTTTCACTGATTATTTAGTGTGTCCTGCCCATATCCCAGGCCACGCTGTCAATCTGTATTTTAAGCCACCTTTCTGTCTTGCTGCCTATGCTCTCTAATGTTTTTTAATGTTGTCTCCTGTGTGTGTTTTGTGTAGTGGAATACTTTACAAATCAAAATGTTATTGGGGAATAAGCCCATGATCTCCCGTGTACCATTTCCTGGCTGTGCTGCACACACATCTATTGTTCGAGATTGAATTGGTCCCAGGAAGCATCAGAGCATGTGAAAGCCACTATGAATTGTGCAAAGTGGCTTCAGGGCAGTAAAGCACGTCAGAAGAATAAGGTGCAAAATCTGAAAGTCCAAATGGAGGAATCTCAGTCAATATTAAGGACCAAAGAAATAAGTCAATGCCCTTGGTTACAGCTTACACACTTATCTTGTGGCATTCCTAATATAGTTGAAAGGAGCATGCGTAGCCAGGACGCAAAATAAATCCAATTATTAAATAGGTTTATGTGCAATTAAACTGTTAGCCTTTGCTTAATACTACATGTGATTCACAAGGCTGATTTCATTAGCCTAAGGGTACTATTCCGCTTTTACCCGGTGTTTTTCACCTCTTACATTGTGCCTTCTGTTTAGTGCTCAGGAAATGAAGATCTTTTGGAGAGCGTAGCGCATTTCCACACCAGCGAGCGCACTGGCAATCACTCCTGTTCAACTTCGGGCAGCGTTTGTTCACACATTCACCGAACCAAAGCTTCCAAGAAACGGTACATTGTACTGAGGGGAGGAGACCGAGAGAACACGTCTTCATCACAACTACCTGCAAGATTTGCCATGGGAATTCCCGCAGAGCTTTCCCTGCAGGGCCGCACCGGGGCGTCCCAAGCGGCCCTTCTGCTCACCAGGGTCCTCTGGCCAGCTGGTTTCTTCTTCCAAAGCTGCAGTGCACTGTGAGATTAAACACAAGGCTTGATTAAGGTGAATTCATTGTATACTTATTATACTAATTATATATAAACAAAAACCTACAGAGAAAACACCGTACTTCAGCAGATCTGTTTCACTGAAACCGTTTTGTGTGAGAAAAATCACCTGGGTCATTCCAATTGACTTCACGTGTGTGCGAAACAGCAACACATGAAACCCAAAAGTAACCAAATATTCTTTATCTAAAATGCCCTGAAATGAACTGAAGTTTCCATGTTTACTGAGCCGCAGAATTCCTCCAGGACACAGTTCAGAGAATTACCCTGATAAAATAGATATGAATTACAAAGAGAAGCATATGGGCAGGGAAGAAAGAGTATTTTATGTGTAACTAAGTACAAGAAATGCTAAAAAATAAAAACCTGTAACAAGAAACTATTTCCAAACGGATTATGTATGCATACAACATATAGCTTAATGCAAAGTTATATGTTGCAGTTATTTAATATCTTTCTTCAAAGGTTTTACTAATACATCAACAACTGAACGTCTGAAGGGGGGAAAAGACTTCACTTTATAGTCTTAGATAATTGTCCCTGTAAAAAACCCAAACCTTTAATTAGAACTCAAATGAAGAAAGCTTGATTTGTGTGCTGTGCCCAAATGCTGAGGAGTCGGATGTAAAATATTTGTAATATTTAGGGAACCCTGAGTTTTACATAAAAGTAAACAGCATTGCCTGAAGGCACAATTTCCAGCAACACAATAAAATGTGCAGTGAATTTATGGCGGCCATCCATTAGCTCTTACCAAGGCAACGTCGCCCATATCTGTCGTCCATCATTATAATAGAGGGTTAATGCACCGAATTTACATAAAAAAGTCATATTGTCTGCATGAATTATTTACACTCTCAGCTGTTTTTACAGCTTGGTTTCAAGCTGGATTCTGGGAGAGATTCTGCCAGTAAATTACTCTGTGGAGACCTGACTGTATAACTACAAACCGAGCTTGCAATGGAAAGGAGAGAAAATGGGGATGCGCAAGTCAGTGGCTGGAAGGGGAGCAGGAGCCGTGGGCTCCTCGTTCGCGGGCACCGAGGGCAGAGGAAGCGCGGGGAAGCGTCAGAAAGAGGGAACCTGTGCGTGCAACTGGGTGTTAGCACCCGGCTTTCCACAGCTCCGCGCGTCCATGTGGTAGATGCGCTCAGTTCCTGGTTGTGTTCTCACAGATCAGCACGCTTGTCTTTGTTAATTGATAGTGTTTAAAAAAAACACCCCTCAAACAACACTCCCCCTCCCCACAATCTATTTCTTGTGTACCAACACCAAGCTGACTTCATTCAAGTGTAAGTTTTGCTTGCTCTTCCTTTATATTAACATGTACGATTTCAAAACAACAGGAAAAAAAGCCCAGTGTTTCCTCGGACATGGACTAAGCACGTTCTTTCCAAAGCTCCTGTGGAAACACACAGCAGGAAATCTTCAGCGATTTCAGTGAAGTTCACATGTGCTCTCACCGTTTCAAACCGTTCAGCTTTTCCAGCTATGCTGCGCAGCGGAGTCACCAGCACAAGCTGTAGGTCTATGATCAAGGTAAATCCACGACCCCGTGCAGTGGAACACCCCCGCTGTCACGCCAACCCCATCGCTCCCGTCGCCGTTTCTCCCCGAAGGACACTCGGAAAACTCCGTACAACGGCAGCGCGCCACCAAATCGCAGCAGACGGGACCACTATCGCTAATTCTTCCTGTTGATTGTTTACACCCTTTAAATATTTGCAGAGTTACGCGCCATCCTCGGTTGCAGGTGAGCCAAGCCATCCATATTTATCTCACTTAATCTTACCTCATAAATCAATCTCTCCAGTCAATCTCTCCACTCCCTAATTATTTTTGTTGCTCCTCTCTGAACTCCCTCCAATGTGTCAATCAATATCTTCCTGGTAATGAAGTGCTCTGTGAGGAGCACGGTATTCTAGAGGCAGCTGTTCTGAAGCTCTATACAGCCCAACAATGCAACCAATATGGATTTTCGGTCTTCACGGGGAGGGTGATCTAATGGTGAGGACACCAGCCTGGGGCTTCGGAGACCTGGGCTCACGTTCCTGCTCCGAGAGACAACCTGTGTGACCTTGGTCAAGTCACTTAGTCTGTGCTTTAGTTAGGCATCTGGAAACACTGTGGTGTATGGCACACACAAACAACAAATACGATGGGATGGTAGGACAAGGATCTGGCTATGGAGACAGGAAACACCAATACTCAACCAAACAGCACTTTTCTAGTGAGATTCGGTACTGATACAGAAGTACATCCTCGGTACGGTGCTGGAACAGCCCTGGACAGCAGCACTGGCCGTGCGGATCGTCAATTGTCCTACCTGGGACTTGCAGCACTTGCTATATTGTGACCGCATCCTTCTCCTCACCAGCCGCTTTTCCCTCCTCTGCGCTTGCTCCAGCACCTGAACGTCTTTCTGGTAGCGAGGGGCCCAAAACTGAACCCCGAGTTTGAGGCTCAGTCTTTTCCATAAACTGTATAAACATCGTGTAAGATTAAATATATAGAGAGACGTGCAATTAACGCATGATTAAAAGTTCTCTAAATTACTCTAAGTTTTTATTTTAAGAATCTCATGTTCTTTTCCTTTTCGAGGAGAAGGTTAAGAGTATCAAAATAACTGAAGGAAGCGAGGAAGGGTGAGGATTGCAGTTATGATTCATCAGGCTCCCAGAAATGCATTATAATGTACTATAGGCTGTAAGACTAAAAATTATTCCCCACTGAAATGGTATTCACACAGCTTCTGCTGTACTGAGGCGTACATCGTAATATAATCATCATAACTAAAGTAAGTTTCCCTTGGGGATTATACCTCTGTGTGATTTAATCCTTAAATTTGTTTTGCTTTCATCCCCAGGAGAAGAGAGATTTCAGTTATAAAGTATTCTTCCTAGAAATATCAGACACCGCACATGCATTCATAATCTGCACTTACATTTACAAAGCCCAGGGCAGGGGGCGAGCAGAGATGGAAGCCTAAGTGTTACCAATTTGTTTGAAGAAACATGGTTTGTTTTCCAAGAAGAGAAGGGTAGAGCAGAGGGAGGAGTCCTGCTCACCGGGCAAGTTCCCCATGTAACTCTCCGCTCTTGTAACAGAGGGAATTATTTGTTTTCAAGACAGGGCTGTTCCTCAGAATGTCTGAAAAGCAAAGATCAGAGAGAAAGGGGTTTGCATGGTAACGAAGTGTGGAATGAAATGGAAGGAACCTTAGCGTAAAAACTTCAAGAGTTTCTATGTAATTCAGGGTCTTAATTTGTATTTTAAAAGACAGGGTAGGTAATTCAGAGAGTGATTTTCAATATGACACGGATATCTGAGGTCCAGGTGCTCCATTACATTTTGCAGCCAAATTCTGAGGTAGATTTCCAGAAGAACGATGTATCTAAAGTATCCGAAACGTGACGTAATTCACAAGAACGAAGGGAAAGTTCCTAACTCGCTTTGCCTTTGCAATGCTACAAGAATTTCCTTCCCATGACAGTCCTCAGGGAAACCGTTCCAAATACTAATTTGAGAAATACAATTCTTAATTAGCCACTTTCAGTAGACACTAAACCACTACACTCCTTTTCCAAACATCTACTAGGATGAGAAAAACCAGTCATCTAGTGGAAATAATAAATGCCCTGCCATGTGAGCTATTAAAAAATAGCCTGGGAAAAAAAAAAGACAGACCCAGTTTGAATCATAAATATATATACTATTAAAGATGAATTACACATGCAGCCGGTATGCATAGCTACGTACAGTCACCGGTGGCAGCTGACATGTAACACATCCAACACAGCACGAAGACACGACGTTTAACACACGCGAACGACTCGTCTCCGCTGCTGCTTGTGGAACGGGCAGCGGCAACGCTCGGGAATTAACGTCCCCTTCGCCTTCACGCGGTCCATTGTTTACACCACCCTTTCAAAACCAATTGCCGATGGCCAAGATATTCCCAGTTCTACTGGAAACAACGTGGAAGCAAAATCATTCTCGGTCTCTGAAGTCGGGACATTAAGGGACTCCCTATGGCTTTTTTTGGGTTGTTTTCAGTTTGGCTGCGTGGCGACAGGAGCGAGGGCGAGCTCGAGCGCTGCACAGGCTGTTTGTGACTCTCAGAAGCAGCCCTGGATGTCAAAGCTGTGCCAGGAGCTCGTGAAGCCCTGGAACAAAGAGGTCACAGCAGGAAAATAGGTCCAAGCCAGTTTCTCCAAGGCAGTTAATCAGATTGTACTTGTAGGAACATCAAACCAAGCATGTGCTTCTACTTCCTCATTGTGATGAGTTGAGAGTTAAATAAGGTGGAATGGGAGGAGACCTTTCCACATGAAAATCACCTGGCAGCAAGTCAGAGCTGTGCACAAAATCCACCGGCTTCCCAGACCCCACCTTGGGGTGCAGCGTTTGCAGGAACAGGTATCGGTGCAGCAGACACGGGCTCCACGGGGCCCCCGGCATTGCTTTAAAGCTTCACGGGACTTCTCCAGGGAGTCAAAGCAAAGGATGAAAGCTTCTCTTTTTTAAAACAAGGTTCGTGCGCGGCTCACCAGCACCTACTGCCTCTATAGCCGTGTGTTTGTGCAACTGCACGCACTCATTTCCCGGGTTTGAGTGTGACAGTCTGGGGACACGTCGCCCAATGCCCGGGGTCTAGCATCACTAGAAAAGGCTCTTCAGCATCATATTTTCACATATTTGCCTGTGCTGCCTGAGAATTCATCGCTCAGAGGATGTCATTTTGTGATACTGTCTTGGGGTACATATGTTTAATAACACAGATATAATGTCACAGCAAGACAGCCTTTGGCAGTCTGCAAGAAAAGAACCTGAGATGAGATGATATCATGTCACAGCCGCGTAGTACCAGTCAATATGACAAGTAGCCTGAAACCACAGATCTGCTCCGGCATCGCTTTCAGTGGCCAAGTGATAAGCACCTTCCCCAATGCAGAGATGCTGCTTCTGTGGCCAAGTGACAGCGAGAACCTCGCAGCTCATGCGCTGCCCCCGTTGCCAGCACCAGCACAACCGCCTGCCCAGCGCCCCGGTGCAGCTTTCACGGTAACAAGGGACAACGTTTCGCTGCCAGCCACACGCCACCTTGTTTCTAAAGCACCAGAGTACGGCTGTTCATAAGCAAACAGCTACTACACTATGGATTTGTGACCATTTTTCTCCAGTCAACACGTATGTAGGAATTTGCAGAAAAACCCAAGAGAGATGTTTGAGCAAACGTTGCTAATAGTTTTTAAGCTGAAAGACGCCATAGAAATGTTAAGCGTGAGTCATGACTTCAAAGCAGAAAATAAGAAGGCTTTTAAATAATTGGTGATGCAGTCCTGTTGTGATTTAGGGACAAAGCATCCCTCGTGCTTCTGGCATTTCTGGAATTCTTAAGAGATCAAACCAATTTTGCCAGCCTGGTCTTTGTGACGAGGACTCAGAGGCACAACAAACACTCCGGTAGAGACTGAAACCCAGGTCTGGTTACAGCCACAGCTCTGAGGAAACGACTCTCCTGTAACAGGTGATGGGGCTGTTCTAAGGTGACGTACAGCGTGAAGTTGCTGCGCTGTAGCTGTGTTATTTATTTATAGCACAGCCGTATTGATCCCATAAAGCTTTCTTTAAGTATGGAGAGATTTCAATTAATAGCTTTTACCTTGTGCTAGGGGCCATGCAGACACGCTATAAATCAGACAGTCCCTGCCCCAAAGTGTTCACAAACCCGATTAGAACAAGATGCGGCAGGTGGAGGAGACAAACTCGAGGGGTGGGAGGAGGAGGAAGTGGAAAAACCAGCAGCATTATGCACATGAAGCAGAACTCTCTGCTCAGCAAGGCCGGGCTCTGCCAGCTGGCACATCCGCAGGCAAAGCCGAGCCTTCGGAGGCCCTCAAAGAAGGTGAAGGAAGTGACTGTTTTAAGGGAGTTTCCCTTATGTATGTGTAAGAAATGCCTGTGGGAAAAGCACATGGTGCTTGTGGGTGAAGCGGAGGAGCAGACGGCTCTGTCCTGCACAGGGCTGGGCGCTACCGCTGCAATAATGGCTCAAGAGAAGCGCCCCGTGAAGTGTGCCTGATTTTCTCCCATTCGCTCAGCTGCACCTCTCTGTCCCTGCATTTCTACCCGGGATGTTCAGAAGATAGTGAAATAGACTTTAAAGGTGCTAATGATGTAATTATGAAAACGCACAAAAGACATCTCAGCATTTCGAGATAAATTCAAGCCAAGCGCACTGCCAACGTGCCACACTCCGTGCTTCCCCTTTGAAATAAATGGCTTTATACACTTCAAAGAGAGCTTTGTTTCACTTGTTCAGCACAAGATGCAAATACATTGCCAGACAGAGCAGAAGGGAAAACGTATTTTGCATCATGGGGAGCAAAAATACCCAACCAGCCGCTCAAATGAGAATGGTCTTGGGTT
The DNA here is from genome assembly GCF_036013475.1 of Columba livia. Taxonomy (NCBI): domain Eukaryota; kingdom Metazoa; phylum Chordata; class Aves; order Columbiformes; family Columbidae; genus Columba; species Columba livia. Next base: position 1,873,480 of record NC_088627.1, on the reverse strand, counting down.
TGGGAGGCACAAGATTTCTTCTATCTACTTTATTCAATTTTTTAATTAAACTGATTTTTAAAATCAAATGTCCTTGCAAGGAAAACAGTGGAGATGTTTTCTTAACAGAGCTTCCCTCACACATCTCCAAAGCCAGGGTAGGAGAAATGAACACAGAAACGGGAGCTGATCTGATGCTGGTCGGAGCAGGGGGAGATGATGCGGCAGATCCTTTAAAGGATGTGAACCATTGGGGCTGCTCTGCCCTGTGCTGCAAGAGGCCAATACAAAGGGACTGGGAGGAAAACAAGACAAAATTCACCTTCCTTCTGTTCTGATTGCGGTCCTGTTGCAGCAGAGCTCATCTGAGATGGGAACGACAGCAGAGTCAGACAGTGGTGTGACAATACGGGAACTTCTAGGGACGCTGCGCAGTGGGGACTCTTGAGATGGGGCTTTTGAACAGCAGCTGATGAACCTAATGCGGGAAAGAAAGAAACATTTGTGCACGCGTGAGCAGGTTATTCACTGACACAGGGAAAGAAAGTGAGGTTGGGCTTCCCCTTCACTTGCCAGTTCTGCAGGGCATGCAAGAGAGATGCTGAGAGACACTTCACACTTGGAAGAAGCGATGCCATCCTGAAATGGGTTCACCCCTGACCTGGCATCCATTTCCAAGCACCTCCTTCTGTCGGGGTCCCTCCACCAGCGGCAGGAATTTGAAAACCTCATTAACTTTCCTGAGCAAAGCAGAGTAGCTTGCAGGATCCTGAAAATTTTAATCTGGGGCTGTCTGAAGAGACTGGAAGGGGGGTGAGGCCTTTCATCTTCAATTTAATAAGGCAGTGGCTAGGGTTGGCAGTGCCTATCCTCCCCGTGCTCTCCAGGCATTTCACTCCACACCTACAATTTACTGGAGTCTTTCCACAGGCTTTGCCTTTCCCAGGCACACAGGTGGTAGAACCGAGAGGACAAAGGGAAAGAACTCGGGATTGTTTTGGAATCGCTCCCGGTCCAAACACCAGTTTCATTCCCCAGCTGCCCTCCCCATGATGTAATGGCCACTGTGCAGGCACCGCAACCGTGTCAGACCCTCCGGGAGCCCCACGCCCCGGCCGCGCTCTCCTCACATGCACCCGCGCCCAGGAATGTCTGAACAGCAAGAACCTTCCTCCACCTGCTCAAACTTGGCACTCCCCTCTCCCCCATCCCGAAACAGGACAGGGAAGCTCTCATGTGCTTCTTCCCAGACATGATCTGGCTCAGCACAGCGATGACAGAACTGCCTAAAGCTTCATTAGGAAATATGGAAACATTTCAAACCTCCTCCTCCAACTTTAATTTGTGCGTTATAGCTGCTGCGAGTTCTCCGTTTGTCATAAGAGAGTCCCCTTTACTTATTGGTTCATTCAAAAATAAAATGATGAAAATGAAATTTAAGGGAAAAATACATTTAATGAGCAGAAGTGTCTCTGCAGTTCTCTGTGCCGGAAGGAATGGCTGAGAATCCAGCACGAGGTAGGAAGCTCAATAACTGCACTTCAGTGCAGCTGTCAGAAAGAATATACCCAGGAACAGAACAGAACCTTAACATTACACCCTATTTCTTCCAGCCAAAAGCTTCCTGCACATAATCCCGTGTGGCAAGTAAATGCTGCAAGTCAAGCTCCTGAACCCGCACCTGGTGACTTAGAGAGACCCCACAGAAACTTCCAGTTCATGTTCATAACATCAGTCCAACATGCCCCAACCTCAGAGCGCAACCCACCGCAAAACGGGAGCCAAACCCCACTGGGACAAAGCGGCACGGGGCAGACGAAACACAGCTTCCCTTTGCTTCTTTTAATACATTTTTAAGTCACCTTACGGGATGCTGAAGGGCACACCGGGTGCCAGGCTCCTTGTACCTGCGAGTTCCAACCAAGAACATCCCAGCTTTCTGTGACCAGGAGAGAACAGACGGGGCGGCTGCACCACAGGGTGCCCAGGCCAGTTACTCATCTGTCCAGTGGGTACTTTCTTTAGCAATAGGTAACTGATGAATATTTTTGGCTCCCTAATCTGTGTTTCTTGAATAAATAAGGCTGTGTCACTGGGGATAAACAGCAAAGTTCCTGCTGTGTATTCTGAAAGACAGCACGACCTTGAGGACAATTTATCTCAAGGGGAGAAGCACAGTAAGACGGGAGCGCTCGGAGGAGCAGACCCTGCTCCTTCCCCAAATGTATTCAGAACAGAGGCAAACGCTGCTCGCTGCAATTCAAGGCTGCCTGAGTTTTCACCTGTAGATACGCAGATAAACTTATATCATCGGCTTCCAGGTTTCTGTGGGCTGGTATGTCAGCAACAGCCACGGTGATTTAGTGCAACAGCTCCACGCGGATTAAATCACAGCGTCATTTGAATTTTACCCAGGCTTGTCGCACAAATCTCAGAAACCACCGTCGTGCATAAAAACTTCCTCTTGACACTCCTGAGGAGTCATGACACCAACCAAAATCAGGTCCAAAACAAGGAGCAAAGAATTCTAGCATGGAAAGCAGAGGCAGCACAAACAGCACATTGACTGGAACATCTTAATTGCATCACAGTAGCAACTTCCTGTATTTATTAAGCATATTTTCCCCATTTTCGATACACGATGATGCATCGTATAGTGTATTTTTTAAATGAAGCCGGTTTTCCTTTGACTCGCGCTCAAATGGAATATCCTTCAAATATTCCACTCGTCAAAATGAAGAGTATATTGTTATATAACAAGTTCTGGAATATTTTAGTAAGTACAATACCACTAAAATCCCCGTGTGCGCAACCAAGTATCTTTTCTATTTCAGAGCCCCTGAAGAGTGGCACAGCAAAACAAATCTGCTGCCGGCTCCACTGAAGCCAGATCTCGCTTCACTACCCACAAACCGCTGGGTGTTTCTGATGATGCCATGGCACCCTCTGTGGATTATATTCACTCTCTGGCCCACAGGTGAAGTTGCCATTTGAATCCCACCTGCCATCATTCCTGGTCCCCAGTTCTAAGTTATGATGCATCAAGGACTTTCGGGTTCAAATGCCTCCCCACAAGGTACTTTTGCAAGTTTTGAACGTGGAATAAACACTTTTTAAATGTAAAAATTACTACTTAAAAAGGGATTGCAGGGATTGTGTCAATGTAAGTCAAGCACATCCCTTGTCACATGCATGTCTGATGTTTTTACACTCACTCCAGCACACGCACACAGGCCAGGTCTGCTCCCATCCCGCTGCATTCCAGGCTTTGCTTCCAAGTCCTATTGTGCATTCCAAAAGGGCCAAGAGCTCGCAAGAGCCCACCGGACAGCTCAGCCAGCCTGAGGAGACAGAAACACCGTTACTCAATGTAGCTGCTTTTATCCCACTGAGGCCAAATGGGGAGAAGAAACTCAGGTGCCGACAATTTGCCTCAGTTTCCAAGGGAAGGCTGCCCAGGTGCAGGCGCTGCCCTCCTCTCACACCTTGCAGGAGGCTCCTCACAGGCTCCGTGCACCTGGTGTGACTTCAGACACCAGCAGCACACAAGATCAGATACTGGCCCACAGTGCACGTACACTGGGATAATCATGTCATCTCCTTCCCTTGTTTTTTGAGGCAGATATGACTGTACCTGGAGGAGATACACATCTGTCTACTTAACAATCACAAATACCTTATAAAATCTGCCTGAAATTAATCTATTGTGAAGGTGAGAAGGGAAAACATGAATATCGCCATTAACTCGCACATGCATACATACAAAATCTTTACATAACATACCGAGCGGTTGGAAAGCTGCCTGCAGACGTAATTGGGTTTCTGTGTGAAGAGCATTTACACCCTCTCATCTCTGCTTTCCCCATTCATTTTAGTAATTACATTCAGAGAAGCAGCTAACGTGCTTGTAATTAACACCATGAGGGAAGGATTTGTAGGTGTTTCGATACAGGACTGGGATGGAGAGCGAGCAGAGCTGGCCGGAGGGGATGGACCCGCACGGTGCATTCTGCGTTTGCTCAAAGTTATGAGGTTACAAGACCTAGAAGTGCTTTTTGCTGCTGGAGACCTCGTTTCTGGCCTTTAAATTCACAGGGAGGAAAACAGCCGCCTCGCACAATCTACATTGCTTCGTTTTCGATCCATTTCATTTGGCGTTTCATTGGCAAAGGCTGTAACAGTTATTTCAGTTTGGTGGGTGGAGCTGCTATGGAAACTCCAGGTCTCCTCGTTTTGATGATGAATATTCATGACTCAAGCAATCTGTACCAGGCAGACTCTGCTGCCCTTTCTTCCCCTTCTCTGCTACCCAAGGAGTAGCTGTGCAGAATATTAGAGATGCAAATAATATTCTCTTTCATTTAAAAATGAAAACTGGACACTGTGCTAAAGCTGGAAGGTCGTTGTATTGAACTGAAGTACAACATGCTTGCAGCCCAAGTATCCAGAACTTCCATGAAGAACGAGATGGGTGGCAGGAAGCGGGAACAGTAATTAATGATCCATTTCTCCCCCACCTCCTTTGCTCTCCCGTCTGCTTTCGCAGCTCTGCTCAGAAAACCAACGCTGCTGTTGTCCAGCCGGGGCTGCTGGCGTTTGAACCCACGCCCCCGAGGGAGGATGTCAGCTCGCAGCTCACCGCCACCCTGACGCCGAGACAAAAGACGGCAGGGTTTGTGCGGAATCTGCTGCACAGACGTACCGCGCTCATTTCCTTGGCCAACGCAGAAGTCAGGCTGCTACCAGCTTCTCTTGGCCTCTTGCCACTGCACAGTGTGAACGAGCGACCGAAACGAGCAGCGCGCAAGTCAAACGTGGGAACCGCGAGGCAGAGAGAAATCCCTGTTTGTGTCGCGAGCCGGGAGATGGACACCAGGAAATACACAAATTTGGATCGGAGATGTCGTGTCTGAAAGGAAGAACGTGCCGCGGGGCGCGGGAGCCGCTGCCCTCCCAGCGGGGACTTGTTCTGATGGGAAATGATGCTCTTAGTGCTGAGAAAGCTGAAGACGCTGGGGGAGGAGGGTTCATGAGTTTACAACTCAGGCAATAAATACCCACTAGGGAACTCAGGAGTTTGGTTTGAAAGAGCCCACTACGGTGACGGGCTCTCTTAAGGACTGTCCGCTCAAGACTAGTGCCACCCGGATGGGACAAAATCAGTTGTCCACTATTTACTGGGTTTTAAAGATTGGTTTCACAATAAGATCAGGTCCGTGCCTTTGGGGTGTATTTGTTTCCAGCAGATATCTGAGCCAAGATCTGCAAGAAACATTTCCGTATATTTTAAGTGGGAATGCACGCGTAAGAAGATTAATTCATGCACTGTCACCAAGTTCTGTGCTGAGTATTTGGCAAAGAATTGGCATTTGCACCTCACACTGTGCACACTGCCGTTCCTCTGTCCAGCCACGGAACAGGCACGCTCTGCAAAGGTCAATAATTAATACAAAGGAGATTTTAAAAGTTTGCATTAAAAAATTACTCTAAAATATTCAAAAACTGTTTTCACGATACAAAAATATCAAGTGGGAATCTCATGAATAAATCTAAATAATGAGGGCATTTGAAATCTTACAGTTACTTGGCAATATTTAAAGAAAAAAGAGTGAGACAGAGAGACAGCATGGCAAGACGTGAAGAGCTGCGATGACTCGTTTTGGTGCAGTGAAAACAAGCGCCCCACGGCTCTGACTTGAGCCATCCCCGCACCCCACGGCGGGAAGCAGCTGCTTGAAGACAAGGGGCAATGGGTTCAAACTGGAACATGGGAGGTTCCACTTAAAGATGAGAAGAAACTTCTTCCCAATGAGGGTGGCAAAGCCTGGCCCAGGCTGCCCAGGGGGGTTGTGGAGTCTCCTTCTGTGCAGACATTCCAACCCGCCTGGACACCTTCCTGTGTCACCTCATCTGGGTGTTCCTGCTCCATGGGGGGACTGGACCATATGAGAGAAGAAAACGCCTCGCGATGGCGGCCGAGGCTCCAGCAGCTCCCACCAGCCCCTCAGCAGGGACCAGAGCTGGGAACTGCCCCGAGACGAGGGTGCCAGGCCCGGGCGCCCCCGCTCCACGGCCACCGGCTCCTGCTGCAGCCGCTAACGGGCCCCGGGCTTCCCGCAGCTCCCAGGACTTAGAAATGTCTGCTGTATTACGACAACATAGTTGCTTTTGAAAGAGAAATAATGTAAGAGTAGAGGACGGAGAAGCGCTCTGCCCAAGGCAGCGTGAAAATAAGCAATAGCAGGTGTCTCTGATGAGTTTCTCGGTTGCCCTGCCCCTCTCCGGAGACACATCAAAGGGAGACAGGGGATAATCAGTCCAGCCTGCTGGAGCCCGCTTGCTCAGCACAGGCAAAATTAATTAAGAAGGAAGGAGAAAAAGAGCCAATACGAGCCTGATTCTGTCAGGGAGTGCAGCACTGACAAACAGCAAATGCTAATTCAGGAGTTTTCTATCTCTTTCACATCTGCCAGCGGGAAAGAGGAGCAGGATTCAGATTTGAAATAAAGTGGGTTTGGATACCTCTGACGCATCACACGACGCCACCTCCACCGCTGCCGCCTGGACGCCGACACAAACTAAAGGGAGAAAGTCGGCCCCTGTAATACAAGGAGAACATACAGATGTGTTGGTTATTGCTGTTAGAGGAAAGAAAACAAAGGTGAGGCCTCGCACACAACAGGAGAAGCCACAAATAGGCACCTCTTACCCCGCTATCAGTGAGCTGCTCATCAGAACAGGAGAAACGCAACCAACAAACAATTCGGGAGAAATTAAATCAATTTCATTTGACATGATAAGCACTAAGACTTATTAATATTTATTAATTATTAGTACTGAGCACTACGGGGTTGGAAAGATGAGGCCCACGCTAGCAGGAGGAAACAAAATGTCAAATGGAAAACAACATGCAGGATTTCCAGGCATTCAGGTGCTGTAATAGGGAGTCCCTGGAAATGCTCATAAATTAATTAGATTAAAGATGTAAAGCCATCACTCCAGGGGTATCATTGCTCTACTATTTTTTCTTGCTCATAATTCAAAAAGGAGATGAAGCATCTGAGCCCAGTTTGGGACTAATAATTTCTAAGTAAGAGATAAATATGTCAAGGTTTCATAAATAGAAAGGGGAGCACGGCACTATAAATAAGCTTTAATATTTCTTTTATTGTAAAGTTTATCTGGTTGAGCTCCCGCCTTTTACAGGATGCTGCTATTACTATTAAAAGAAATTGCACTTTATGTCCCGAAGAGCTCCTGAAGCCCTGTTTGCGCAGCACTGTCTGCAGCCCTGCGGCACAGCCCCACGGCACAGCCCCACGCACACTGGGCAGATACCCATCGTGCTGCATCTGTTCCGAGCAGCTTGTTCGGGCTACTCCACAGGTGTGTTCATCTGGGTGCGCTGCCTTTTTTCCCCCCTGTTCATGGATATTATTACCACAGTCCTCAAATCTATACAGTACAGTTAGTCTGAAGAACTCCCACGTTACCTTCTAAACTCATGGCCAAAGGCGCGTGGGAATGGTATCCCAACAGTGGCCGGTCCTTCGCTACCAGGCATGAAGAGGCATTGCCCACGAAACCAGTCCACTGGTGCTCTGCTTTCCAGGGGCAGGGGAAGGACTATCAGGTCACCATCTGCCCAGCAGCGAAGCAAAGTAAAGCCTGTTTCATCCAGAGTGTAAAAGGTACATTGTTCAAGTCAAACAGAATCATATATCAGCAGCATACATTAATAACTGATAACACATAAATATCCAGTGCATTTAATGCTATCAAACTAATTAGGTGTTGGTTTGCCAGGAATAAAGGTGAGGTTTAAAAATCCAAGATGACACGATTACCATGGAGTAAGACACTCTTGCTCGTCCTGCACACAGGCTAAAAGCACAGGTGACTGAGACAAGTCACCAGGCTGGAAGCCAAACTTATTTCACGCACTAAATTTGCAATGAAAATTCTAATGAACCCATTGTGACAAGCTAAAACGGTGCTACTGCGGCCAGAGGTCTCCGGCTCGCTCTGAGGTAGGTTTGGAAGCATTAGCTTGCTGAAGGGCCACTCGGAGCACACGTCACTGCTAAAGCCAGCGCTGCAAAAACGTCAAGACTGCCATGGAAACTTCGCAGTTCAGATGCAAAAACAACCCAAAAAACCAACCACTTGCCAGCCTTATAGTAATTGTAGTGAAAAAAAGTGCTTATTAAACACATGTACCTGCTGCTCCACTCCGGCAGAGCTGAGCCTGGAACACGGCGTGTACTAACCTTTCATTCTGTGGGAGAGAGACGGTGTTAAATAGGGTCAGAACCACACTTGCTCTGGGGAGAAGAAAGGCTCACTTTGAAGACAGGCTGGTTACCCTGTTTTTCTTCCTACACCACAGCTTTCAGATTGCAGCTAGGACTTGAAGGGAGTTGTTCCCACAAGCTCTCCAGCCCAGTGTCTCCACCCGAGAGGCTTGAGTAAACAGCAGCAGCTCTGGATATGAATCAGATGGAAAAGATTCAGCCCTCTCTGCTAGGTCTGAGTTCAAAGGCATCCATGGCTGAACAGCTAAATCAAGATCACTATCTGCATGTGAGGGCAGAATGGAGCGTTCAGTAATAATGAACTGCTCACCCTTATATGCTCATTTCTAGAGGCAGTGTAGCAGGTTGTAAATGGAATTAGTTGAAGTCCATGTACCATCGTACATAACACTGCGAGAGGAGGGGAACAATGGTTGTTTCATGAGACCTTCCGTTTCCTTTCTGTTCTTTGGCTGCCTCCAGCTGAGGTGTTGGACCTGAGCTCTCACTGCCAGATGAAGACCAGGGACGCACCACAGAGCAGAGCTCAGCCTACAGCACCCAGGTCCCTGCCAGACCTCGGCCTCCTGTACGTGCTAAGACCCAGAGCAGCCTGTCCGCACCAACAGTATGCGCGATCCGTTCCCTATATGCACACATCAGACCTGAGTTTTATTGCGTGACACCCTGCCCTAGCACAGGGGCTGCATCTACACAGCTGCTGGCAATCGAGCAGGTGCACTCAAGCAAACTCAAGTACATACACCAAAGCTGCAGCCGCATCTCGCTGCCTTACGCCCACTCAACGCAAGTTGTGCCATGAAGAGCTTATGTATAAATGGGCAGAAGTCAGGGACAGTGAGGATGCAGAAAGGGAAGGATGAGTCTGTAGCCAGCAGAACAGCTCAGCGTCAGCGCCTGGCTGGGAGCACAGGTGCCTCTGGAGACCGACCGCTTGGTGACAAATCTGTTCACCTGTGCCACTTCTGCAGGTCACAGCATCCGTGTCTGTGTTCTCTTGTATATGCAGACACAGCCCCAACTCCTCAGCGGCACGGGTACCCCACTCGTGTGTATTCCGTGCTGGAATACAGCCGGAGCCCACAGCCAGGGTGTGCCTGTACCTCCCTCTGTGAAGTTACCTGGTTTATTATCTGTAGAACAGCACACCTGGGAAGATGAGCCAAATGAGTATGAGATATAATCAGATATTTTCTGTCTTCAGGTGCCACCCATGTGCACACCTTCCCTAAAAGCTGTGGAGTGAACCTGCTAACAATTCTATTAATAAAGAGCAGTGTAAGTAGGTGAACTGGATGAACTTGTGTGAAAGCAAACCCCAGAGGTAGATCAGTTGCTCTGTTCAAAGCAAACAGATAACTATCCCATGCTGCAGGCAACTCTCCCCCTCCCCCTTTCCCACCTCCTCCTTCGGGACATCTCCAGGCATGTCCAGGGTGGTGCAGCCTGGCAAACAGACATTTAATCAGTGATTTACACATTTTAAAGAAGAATCACAAAGCCACCAATGACCCTGGGAAATGCCGAGTGCCAGAACATGGTCCAAGGACTCTTCTCTGCGCTCATTTTCACCGTACGTGACACTGTTAATGCACAGAAGTAACGTTCTTTGTTTCTCAGGGGGTTGTGTCCCCCGGCTTCTCACCTGCTGCCTGGAGCCCCAATGTACCTGCAGTGTCCCGCAGCGGGGCCCGGACTCACCGGAGCGCTGAGCAGCAGGGGCGGCTGCTTGCTGCACAAACCCAACACAAAGTCCTATAATATCCTAGAATGTTATTGAAAGGAACCGGTCAAACGTAACACTGCGAACATGTCACAACATGAGAAAAGGTTTCAGAGCCAGCTGACTTATTCAGGCCGTACCGAGCAGACACTAGGGTTCCCATTGCTCTTCCCTCTCACCTAGGACAGACTGAGGTCTCCTTACAGGTGTTTTCTGAAGATTCTGAAATGCAGATTCCGCACAAGGATCTCTCACTGACATTCTTATGCCAAGCATGATAAAAAAGGACAAATATTACACATGGTGTCTATACAGCGTAATTTAATAACACAGCTCTATTAATAATATCATTCCAGTAACACCTTCAAAACTCTAAGAATATTTTTCTTTCCCAGCAGCAGAAGTACAAAACTGCTGCGATACTGGATGCAGAGGGTGGGGCACTGAATGGGAAGGATAAATGATGCATCATCAGAGATACTGTCCTATAGAAAGGTGTTTTCACTCTCCAAATGGAGCTTTGTATCAAATTTCTAGATTCACCTGGGAAGAAATGATGTTGCTTAAAGAGAAATACTACACCCTTAGCGAAGTCCGACGGGAAGGGCGGTAAGGCTGGACAGACAGAGCCCGCCGAGTGCTGCTCTGGCTCCGCGCCACCCGCTGACTGACAGCTGATAATTATCTTTGATTTAATGTCACTTAATGTTCTTCCCCCCTCCCTGGTTATTCTCCTCCTATACTGACACACACTAGGAAAAGGAGGGTCTTGGAAGAACAAGCAAAAAAGAATATGCTGCTTCCGTAAGCTAGAGAGAAAACGCCAATTTGATTTATTCCTTAAAAATGTTCAACAATCTCCCAGTGAAGAAAACTATAATTAAAGCTTTAAACTTCAGAGAAGAGGTAAAACGTGGGCACAATGACTAGCCCTGGATAGAAATGAACGTGACAGTGTTCTATCTGCAGAGCAGCAGCACTCTAGAGGGCATTCCTAAAGACATGTTCTGCAATCAGGACTGCTTGGGACTTTCAGCATAAGGAATATCATTAATTTCATTGCCTTGGAACACCACCGAAGAGGCCTGAGCTTCCAGACAAGGGAAAGGCAACGAGCAAGGCAAAGGGTTTCCTATTATGTTCAGTGTGGAGTACAAGGAGGGACTCCCATTCTCCCTTTGAAATAAGACAGTGTTCACTTCAGATTAAGGTTCAGTTCCCATTGCTGCTCTGTGGGGTCTCGGCTGCTCTGGGCCTTCCCAGGTACTATTCAAAATCCACAGAGAAGAAGTAACCAACAATCTTAAAACAATGCAATAGATATTATTATCGCTGGTCAGCACAGAGATATTGGGGTAATCAGAGATAAGAGGGCAAAAGTGATAGAAATGTAGCTTAAAAATAAGTTCCTTCGCTGTGGGAACTCTCAGAGAACATAAAAAGAATTGATTTAACACCGGGACTGTATTTCGTCTGTCAAAAAGGGATGGATTAAGGTACCATTCACAGTATTTATATACTATTAAGTGCACTAAGAAAGGAAGGCAGGAGAGAGCAGCATAAAGCCGTGTAGATGGATCCCTTAATACTGCAGGAAAGCAAACTGTAATTTGGTTTCTCCCTTGGGATGCAAACCTCCTCCTCCCCCCTTTTCCAGGCTCCAATCCTTAACTAACAGCAGCTTCACCTGCAGAAACATCCGTGTCAGTGCAAGGGGAACGCGGAGCTCTTGCGCTGCGAGGTGACACTCGAGAAGTGTGACCAGCCTTGGTCTTCACACTCTCCTCTTAGGGTACAGCTGGCAAAGGCGCCCTCTGTGCTCCCTCTGCCCATACCAAGCTCTTCAAATAGCGTCTCTTCTATTAGGAAATTACACCCTCCAGCTCCACCGTCAACGTTTTCCCCATCTCACCATTATACCACAACTGTCTCCTCACACCAAAGCCCAGGTGGTGCCACGGTGCTTTCCTACGGTCCCAAAGAATTGTGTGTGTGTGTGCAGCAGAACAAGCGGAAGGCACACCTGATTCTGCCTTTGCGTGTGCTCACTGATAGAGTCTTTGATAAACACATCATGTATCCTACCTAAAGGGGCCGTGTGCTCCGAAAGAGCCAAAGACATTAGCATTCTTCACCCATAACTTCTGAAGTCGGCATTTGACTATTTTTGCATTTCTTCCAGGTTGTACTTAGACAACTTCTAATTCTATGGGGAAAGCCAAGACTATAAAATGCCGGAGCTCCACTCTGCTGAAATAACATTAGCGAAATATCAAGTCCTTTATGATGTCATGAGGGATTCCTTAATGTGACTATAGCCTCCTAATGACATCATAAAAAACAACTGCAACATCAGAAAACAGCCAGGGGTCATCAATCAGCCCATCCGCTCTCCCGCTCACCAGGGGCAGCAGCCCGACTCGCTCCTATCTGCTTTTTACGAGCGGTGCCGTCCGCTGAATAGTACACAGAGAAGAGACTCATAATCATACAAATAGCAGCGAGAGCGGTCAATCACCACCTGAAGTGTTCAGTACGCCTGAGGGAAATCTGGGTGCTGGAGCCTCAACAGTCTGCAAGTTCAGCATGGAGAAGAGACAACATCGCCCCCTCTGAGGTGACCCGCTGGTCTCTGGGCACCAGGCAGCACCAGTTCACTCAGCCATTATTCAATGTGTGGAGAATGGGATTGAAAAATGAATTCTTTGGTCGCCCTCTTTGTTCTCCAGCCATAAACAAAAGCTTGTTCCGTGTCGCCCAGATACCCATCTGCAGGTCCCACGCTGAAAGGCTTTGCGTCCTCAAACGGGAATGGGTGACGGTCCCAATGGGATGCAGTGACTGCCGAATCCTCTGGCAGGAATGGGAACAGGCTCCTTCACATTGGAAAATGCAATGTCACGGAGTTAAAGCCTCATTACGCTCTCTTAAGAAGACCTGGAAGTCTTCCAGGGTTGGGGACATCTCGAGGAGTTGCCCAGACCCTCAGAAAAAAACCCTGAAGTGACAGACCCCGTAGTCTCTACATGTTCCACAATCGCTCTTGGAAGGTGTTTAAAATGGAGCTTCTGCCAGTTAAGGATAAGCTAGGGGAAAATCAACCGCTTTTTGCACAGCTGTGTGACCCCTCTCGTCTCCAGATCCCCTGCCCCTGTGGCCTTGGTTTGTATTTTCCAGCATTCAGTACCTGCTCACACCCGCACCCGGAAGGAACTCTTCTGTTTTCTGAAACACGGAGCTGTTATTTCAAGAAAAAGTCGCGCAGGAGAACAGGTTTCGGAATGGAAAACCAAAATGATACGCAACTATGTGCAAGAGTTCATTAGTTTAAGGACAGCAAGCAGAGCCCGAGCAGATCATCGACAAGTCAGCATGAGGCACAGACACAGGAGGAGGCAGCGCTGCCGGCACTCTGACAAACAAGTAATTCTAATCTCCGTGTAACTCTGCTACTTCCAGATTATATAATCCCACTCTCGAAAGAGGGTTATTTGAGCAGACTGTCACATTAAATAAACACATTTGCTGCACATGTTAATTGCAGTAGAAAGCTGTTAAGCAAATAAGCTTGTTGCACCAAAACGTTATTCTTTTAGCAGGTCTGTTCCTTTCACGGCTCTCCAATGCTCTTTCGGAACGCACATTTCAGTTCAGGGCAAAGAACCGTGCTCACTGAACTCATCGATTTTTTTATCACATTGGCTTTTGGTTAAGTCTGTGCCACAGCAGCGAATTCTTTTCAACAGGTTTATTTCTACAGCAAAATTTCAACCGGAAGATTTGAAACTCAATGTGGAGAAGGGGATTCTCCACAGGATCAGAAAACAATTCCGAGGTGTATGTATGGGCACCATGCATCCAGACACATACAAAATTACATGGTACTCTTACCTGAAACAGGTGCCAGAGCATCCTCAATCCAGATTCACCGAAGTTCTGTTCCATCTGTCACCGCAGCAAAATTCTCTTAGTTCTGTTTCGGTAAACTTCTGCATCCATGTAATTCACTTGCTTATCAGGATCTCAGCCACACTGTGCAGCGCTGTCAACCGTGTCCTGAAGGCACAGGAGCGCTCGAGGTATTCCTGCAATTAGAATTTACAGGGGGAAAAATAATCTACTGATAATGCATGAAATTTCAAATGTAATTCAGCCTCTCAGAGGGTAGGGCCAGGAAAACCCTTCTGACAAGAGCAACCGCCCTGCTGCTGTGGCAGACCCGACTCCAGGGCACGAGGAGCTAAGTGAGGCCAGGTCAGATTCACATAATTACTTTTCAGAGCAGAAACACATTTCAAAAAGCATATGCAAGCAGCTTTAATTGCTCCTTTTGACCATTTCCCTGTATTGACAATGTACATTTGCACTTCGTGTAAAAGTCAAGATAAGCTGGATATAAAGAAACTACAAGGTGCTTCTAAATGAACCGCTCCACACTTACAACTACAGTTCCAGCTTTGCAAGGTGATTTCTCTTCGTGCACTTTGTTTTGTACATTAAAAAACGGCAAACACTATGGGAATGCCTCTTGTTAACGTTTTCCGTTTATGTCAAACAAACCCTTCAAATTCATGCCAAATACAGAGTCAAATGTTTGAATGAAGATATTAATTATCTGTGAATACAACTAACAGCTAATGACACTTGCCTGTTATTGGTGTCAGTAATCAGGATTCTCTATATGCAGTCGGCAAAACCCTGATAAGCCTCTACTTGACTGTTATGAATCTAGACGGGATAGGGGCGTCTTTTTCCAAGGAGTATATGAAAGGGTTGATCCTGTCTGCCCTTTTCTCCCCATAAACGTTTGTCAATTCACTCGCCATCTGCTGTCCCATGGCTACATGTACCCATGTTAGCTGAGGTTGCAATATAGCTATGTGAAATAATTTTATCTGATTTGTTGGATGATGGTATTTCTAATGGAAAACAACATGGTAATTTCAGAATGTTACTGATTAGATGAAAATGATATTGCATCAAAGTTACTCCCTTAATTTATTCTGAAAAAAACAAGAAGGATTTCTCTATTAAGATGCTTAATTAAAATCTATCTCTCTCCATACAAAATCCATACTTCAGGTCCTGCATGTCATGTCTGAAAAGAACAAAGGCTGATTAGCATCTTTTACACTCTGCTTTTCTTTTTGTCACTTACACATTCATTCCAGCCATTCCAGCCAGGTTTAGAGGGTCTGCAGGAAAGGGCGCTGTTCTGCGGACTGAAGAACAAAAGAATGCAGCTGAGCTTTTCAGGTTTAGAGAGAAAACGGGGGGGTGGTCGCTGTCCAGATGGGAATCGGGTGCGGTGTGATGGGGAACGGTTCCTGCTTGGAGGGGACCTGTGGGAAACACATCACGTAAATAACTTCCCAGGGACCCATGCTGAAGTCAAACCGCTCCATGCCTGTTTCTTTAACGTATTACCTAAAGAGAACTCAGATCTCTGAATAACTTTCCATCTGACTTGTTTCTGTAGTCCATTAACCTACAAACTGCCTTCTTTTGGATATAGCACGACACACACTCTTGTCCTCTGAAACCTGGATACCCTGACAAGAATAAAGCTCTGCCAGCACTAAGGTGTCAGCACAAGGACAGGCCAGACCTTCCACAGCGTCCATGACCTTATTAGCAGGGTAAGAGTGGCCCCAGCTCCCCTGGGACACCAGGCGAGGGGAGGGCAGAAGCTGTCAGAAAGCCAGGCTGTTGTCACTGCTACGACCAGGTTCCCTTTTACTTCTCTGGCATCTTTACGACGAGCCCAACTCCCGAGAACCTGCACGCATCTATTTAGAAATCAGCAACGCGTGTTCAACAGACGGGCTGCTGAATATGCGTTCTTTCATCACTGAACGATTCCCTGCTGGTTGTAATCAGGATCCATAAACTTCCAACCTAAGTCAGTCTGAATGCCGTGATCCCGCCTTATGTGTTGCTGCTAAGCTCAACCACATGTACGCACGCGCTTGTGTTCGGATCTACTGTGCAAGAGCAAGAATTAGCGGAGATTCACAGAATCACAGCATCACAACTCCTGCAGCTCCTTAATAAACCTTTGGTCTCTCAACTTACATGGTGAAACTTCCAGTTAGTATTTAGTTTATCTGACTGTACAGTCCCCTATATAAAATAATTTATTTTAGCAACGGGACATCTAATATTGCTGCAGTATATTTTTTACACATATGCATGCAAAGATCAGAACATCTCCCATTGTCTGATAACTCACTGCTCAATTAATTGGTTTGTGTTTCGCAAAGTGGCTATTTCTCAGCGGGGACTAACCACACGCCAGCTATGAACTTTAAAGGAAAACCAATTATTAGTTAACAGCGAAGAAACAATCTATAAGGCATCTTAAAGCGCGCAAATCTTCCTTATAAACTGCTGAATGGAAACGTGCAAATAGCAAGATGTCAGCAGGCAGAGTTTCCGTTTCCTCGCACAGAAAGGGCCCAGCCCGGCCTTCCCTTCGCCCTCACAGCGGGTTCTTCCTTCTCTCATCACCCCGGACGCCCCGCTGGGCGCAATCAGGATCCACACGCTCGGGCTCCAGGCGGTGGGAGCTCGGGGCTGCGGGACCGTGGGCGGTGACACTGGTTTCAGAGCCAAGGATCACAGGGCAGCCTGGCTGCCGATTCATTTTCAAACGCACAGAGCGAGCGTGCTGAGGAAGGCAACGTTTTCTTGGTTTATAGACAAAATTCAGCATAATGTGGCTTCTGAGGGAATGAAAAGAAACAAAAATTTGCCTGATTTAGTTTCCAAGCTATAGTGCTTTCCATAATACAATACTCTACAGCAGCGCTTTTGGGAAATACCGCTACATTTTCCGTATCCCGCTTTTGTATTCCTGGCTGTTTGCAGCCTGCAACGCGTCCCCTCCTCACATGTCAAGGATCACGCCAAAGTCTCTCCTAGGGCAGGTTCTCTGACTTCATAAAGACAATAATTTGAAATAATATGAGATGATAAATGCAAATGTATTACAGTGCAATGCCACAAAGCTCCCCAAAACACTGTCACTTCCATTAACCAAACAGCCTGACGTTACCTATTTCACCATGAGGACCTGAAAAGACACTAATTTTTTTAGAGGTTTTAAAACCTGAAACTAGACCTTGGAACAGAAACAAACAGACAAAACCCCAACCCAACCAAGCAAAGGACAAAGTCTCTGCCACACGTGAAAGCAGACTGCAGAAATGCTATAAAGCGCATCTCAATTCTATTTACCTTGAGGGCCCCTCGCCGAGTCAAAGGCGCTGCTGAAATCGCGAGGGAGGTTCCTGTGATTACAAGCCCAATGCCCAGTGTGACCAGTGACAGAATATGATTTCACTTCTCCCACAGGAGCAGGCCGACCCTCATCTTGTCTGCCTCCCAGCGAAAGAGCAGCGCTCCTGAAAGGAACTCATTCCTCGCCAGGGGTTATATCTGATGCCGTTTCTGTGGACATTATGTGTAGAGACTTTGTGTGCTGCTGAATAAAGAGACGTGAAGCCTCCTGGACAGTATCTGTTCAGGAAGAGCTACAGATTCTTTTCAGCTCTGTTCACTGTTAGAGCTTTACGTACTGAGCGTGCAGACTCGGACTTCTTGCCATGAAGAACTGGTTTGTACAAGTTTTGCAGCAATAATGATTTCCTCCCAGCATACTGAGCTTTGACTAACCTCGGAGAGCATGAATTCACACTGTCTGTGACTGTGTTGCATGTAGACTAAGCCACTGCTTTTGATGCAGCTTTTTCTACTGCCATTGTACAACCATTTAAAAGAATAATATCTATATAATATCTATATTTACTGGAAAATATAGAATAGTTCCAGTTGGAAAGGACCTACTACAATCAGCTAGTCCAATTGTTATCCGGTCTGATAACAAAATTAAAGGGGTATAATCAATATATACACGGGGCCTTGCACACTGCCACCTCGTGGTAATTCACACCCGCGTTCCAGAACTACGTGAGCCCCAAATTCCTCTTAAAATATTAATACAAAAAGGCAACAATACTTCCTGGCATCATCTCCTAGAAACATTCATGAGAATTCATGGGTGTTTAAGAAAGACTAATATCTGTGCAAGAATATCCATTTCTGTATGTATTTACCCAAGCTTTTCCATAGTGTTTTGCTCCTCTGTATCTTGAAGGTCATTCAGAAGAGTTGTTCTCTGCCCTCTGCTCTGCCCTGGGGAGACCACACCTGGAATATTGTGTCCAGCTGTGGCCCCTCAGTTCCAGCAGGACAGGGAACTGCTGGAGAGAGTCCAGCGCAGCCACCAAGATGCTGGAGGGAGTGGAGCATCTCCCGTGTGAGGAAAGGCTGAGGGAGCTGGGGCTCTGGAGCTGGACAAGAGGAGACTGAGGGGGGACTCATTCATGGGGATCAATATGGAAAGGGGGAGTGTCAGGAGGATGGAGCCAGGCTCTTCTGGTGACAACCAGTGACAGGACAAGGGGCAATGGGTGCAAACTGGAATACGAAAGGTTCCACTTAAATATGAAAAGAAACTTCTTCTCAGTGAGGGTGGCAGAGCCTGGCCCAGGCTGCCCAGGGGGTTGTGGAGTCTCCTTCTGTGCAGACATTCCAACCCGCCTGGACACCTTCCTGTGTAACCTCATCTGGGTGTTCCTGCTCCATGGGGGATTGCACTGGATGAGCTTTCCAGGGCCCTTCAACCCCTGACACTCTGGGATTCCATGTGATCCAAAACACAGCTATTGCCACTTTTTAATATTATGAAAACGTAGCATTGAGGACAAGTCGAATATTTTTCCCAATACTTTTTCTAACAGTAGTTCTGGGGTTATGTGCATTTCTACTTGCACATGGGCTTAATCACACTGCCGCACATTTTGCTGTCTAGAACCCTGGGTAATTGGCAGCACAAGGCACCTTTCCACCACAATCCCCTGTGCTGGGCCACCATACTGTGAGAGCACAGGCTCACCTTCAGGAGCTGACAAAACACACTGAAAATTGGAGGGGAAAAGGGAAAAAAAAAAAAGGAAGAGGGGGAGGGAGGCAGGGAAATACATTTTTAAAGATAACCTGGAGGCAAATATAATATTTATACTTATCCTCACAGCACAATCATAAGCCCCAAAACATGTCTAATGAGGTGGAATTGCAAAATGGCCATGAGTCCTACTTACTTGGCTTCTCAGTGGTCTCTCAGCAGTCACATGGATCTGTATTTTTCAACTATGTGACTGCTGCAGGCAAAACTCCGATAAGGAAGAGTGAGAGTCACAGCAAGTCCTTAACTCCCAGGGGTATTCAGCCACAAAAATGCCAACCTAGGAGAAAGGAGAAGACAGACAAAAAAGTTGCTGGGGCAATTAAGCACTGCAGACAACTGTACTTAATGCTTGGTTCACACCGCAGAGCATCCTCTGCTCAAATGAACTTCCATTCACAGCTTTCCTCAACTCTTGGAATGGCCTCAACTCTTCATAAACCATCAGAAAGATGAAGGAAATCAAAACATGTCAGAGAGTTCTTCAGAGTCACCAGAGAGGGAGGAGCCCCAGCCTGGTCAGTGTTGTGCCCACCACCTGTCACTGAGCAGATTCCAGCTTTACTTCAAGCCCTTTTGGAAAGTATCTGATACTTCTTAGGAACTTTTTTTTCCTAATGGTGTAATCTGAGCTGTACATTAAACCAGCTGCTTGGCAGCTCAGACACTCCATGCACAGGTACCCCCCAGGTGACGGGTACACGGGTGCATTCCCAAAATGCGCTTTCAAATGAGGAAGCAGCGTCAGAAAAGAGGGGAAGCAACTTCTAGGACACTGTAATATGGCCATAGTCATAACTCGCTTATGGTCCAAAACCAGCCGGGGTGCTGAGCACAGGGCAGCGCGGCTCCTGGGCTGCACTCGAGGGCTTGGGACTTATTCCCCTCATTGCATTGCCATCTTTGTTGGGGGTTCAGGTACATATAGGAATTAATACCTACTGAAGGCTGTAAAAGATTGTAAAGCTACTTTTTAAACTCGTATGAATGACTCATTCACATTTACTTGGAACAGCCTGAAATTACAGACATAGATCCCCAAGAGGTATCATGTCATAATTCTGTGCATTGAAAAGATGCATTCTAAGCTCCACTCATAGCTGGTGTGACAATCAGATTTTGTAATCAGTAAGCTTAATACCTTTTAAACTTTCTCTGACATTGCAGAGCTCTCCCTTTTCCCCATGCACTTTATTAGACTTTTAAAGAAGACAGTGAGAATAAACTTGATCCTTTCTCCTTGTAAAGCAACACAAATGTTCTCCTCCTCTTTGAACATTAGTTTTAGGCACTTACGTAACTCAGCAATAAAGCTAACAGAGAACTCCCGCTACTGTACTACAGAGCTGATGGGGTGTTGGTTTGAATCCCTGTGAGCTGACCTGCCATGTAATGTAACAGCCTGAAACCGGGTGCTGTTTTATAATGTTTATAATTAAAGAAATACCTAATTGTTCCATGGGATAAGATGAATCAGTCTTTTACATGTATTTGTGATCTCCTGTAGAAAACAGAGCACTACAAGTCTGAGGCCAATAATTCAGCTTAATCTGCTTGATTCACTCACTGTGTCTTTCATTTCTAAGCCATAATTTCAAATCTAGCTCAGACCAAACTGACAGAAAATCTTTGTGATCTGAGTCACAGGAAAGGTCAGAGAGAAAGAATTTCCTAAGCTTTAGTCCGCTCCGAACCACAGCAGCCCATGATGTGGAATAGTAAGAGTCACATCATCTCCGGCCATGAAGTCGGGTATCCTTGATCTTCCTATGCAACAGAACGTTGCTGTACAGGATCCTAAAAATCTTCTGATGAAGAAAAAATGTGTGGCTCCACTACAGACAGGAGCTGCTTGTTCTAGACCCTCTTCCCTGGCCTCGTGACAACTGAACCATCGGTGGGTTCGCTGTCGCTCCGAGCCCCCCCGTGTACTTAACTCCCGACACCTCCACCCGTGTCTGGGGAGCTGCCCTTTTCAAGCCACGGTGGCTGGCAGCGGTGACACAGGTGACATCTCCGCAGTGCAAAGCCTGTGACAGTCACTTGACCCTCCTTAGCAGGAAGCGACCGCATTGTCTGCGGACAGAAAAGGGAAAATGAAGCCTCTCTGCTTTATGGATTCCTCACCCTATATACACTGAGCCATTTATCTTCGCCCGTGTGCCCCACGTACAGTCATATTTATGTACCTATGGGGGCTGTAAGGAGCTTATTTATTATTTGTTTTCATTTAATGATCTCTGTCATTCTCCCCCAGGAATACCCAGACACACTATGCAAATCATATTAAGCCCCTGGCAATAGTGAGAATGCCTTGAGCAGTAATATCTGGTACGTTTGCTCTTTGAATGTGGGCAACCCGGTTACTAAATCCTCCCCTGCACTTCCCCCACAGCCACTTCATTTGCTGATCGTGTCATTCCCCTCCCCGACTCACCCGCTCTTCCAGGCCTATTCGGGGCTCCCTCTCCCCGTCACGGCAGCACAGAGCGGCGGGTTCCCAAGGGCCTGTGGACAGAAAGCCTGAGGACTCTCAGTGTTGCACCAGGAGAAGCAAAGCAAACCACTTTTCTAGCAACCATCCAATGGACTCTGTATGATCAAATACCTGAGGCGAGATGGTGAAAGAAAAGGTCAATAAATCATAATTAACCCCTATGATAAAAGTGCATCCATAATACAGAGAGAAGGTGTAAAAACTGAGAATTCCTCCTCTCTAAGCCCAGCACGGCAGAGAGGCAGGGACAGTGAGAAGTGTGTTTCTTCACAATGACCTTTGCCAATGCGCTCGGCCTTTCTAAATCACGGTTTCATATCTGTGATACGGGAATAAAAATCCTGAGTCACAGCTGTAAAAATCAGGGAGGTGTGAACTGCAAACAGACCCAGGATCACAGTAAGAATCGCCACTTTGGCTAAGGGAAAGGTTTGATGTTTCTCATGACCCCCGTCACGCTCTCCATAGCGCCCGGAGCGCGACTGCGCTGCTAAGTCAGGTCTAACAACTCAAACTGCACTTTCACATCCATTCTTTTGACAATTGGTACTGCATTTCAGCTTACTCTTCATTATCCTCCTCCCTGTCTCCTTTTAGGTCTCTGCATTGCTACTTTGCTATTCTAGTCCACATGACCTGCACTTTGATTAATTAATTTATTCTGATTATTTAACTCCTTTTGCAGTTTTCCATATTCTTCTTCCTTGATTTTTCTTCCCTTATCTCTCTCTCGGTCTTTTCTTTGTATCGCTTTCTATTTCTGCTCTCAAGTAATTGTTTTGCTTTTCATCTCTGCTTCTTCCTTTTATTATCTTCATATATGGAAAAATACATACTAATACCTCCAGGGAACATAATCCCAACGCAGACAGGGAGACCCAGAGATGCTGAGTGCTGAAAGAGATGGAGCAGAGACAGCAAACCCAAGATTAGATACGGTTGTGCAGGAAGATACGGCTGCAGAACAGACTAATGAAATCTTGTCAACATATGCAGAGACATCACATTGTGTTACACACCAGAGGGATTTAAATCGGGCCTTATAGGGATTTCTTGGTTAGTGCATACGGAACACAGCATGAGGTTGTGTGTAATACAGTGCTTTAGCAACACACCCATCTATCCAGGTATTTATATAGACTGTATTGCCAATATTCACTACAGAACCACCAACAACCTAAAGGGAATTCAAAGAGGATCAACACAAACTGACAAGAAGCTGAAAGGACAACTGCAAAAAACAATGGGAAAGGTTGAATGTTGACTGGCTTGGTCAGGAAGGGGTTAAACGGCTCACAAAAAGTGGCAAATAGAAACACACCTGATTATCCAGGAGGGAGAAACGAACTTTCAGGTCATTCACAAAGAGATCAAATGAAACCAGGTTAAATGTAATGAAGAACTCGATGCTGTGGAAGAGTCTCTGAGGCGAGAGGCCTGGGAGAGGCAGCACCGGATGAGCTGTGAGGTCCCTTCAACCCCGGCATGCGGGGACTCTGACCAGAACGGCCACCAGGCACTGCGCTAAGATATAACGACAATATTCTTACCTGATAAACTACAATTTCAGGAATGGTTGATTCATATGAGCAAGTTTTAAAAATATTGGAAGCATTCACTTCATTCGACTCATGCTGATATTATGCATTTATATATATATCTCTCTATATGTATTTTAGAAGCATCCTTTGTTCCCTTTTTCTTTTTTTCTTTTTAAATCCAGGAAAGCGATTTTTCTTCCACGGCATCGGAAATGTCACCTCGAATCGTCACTTAAAGGTAGAATTGCTCCCGGGCCAAGTGATAGTGCATGTAACTGCATCACCGGCTGCCCCAGGTGACTCGGGAGCTGCGGTTCCCTCTGCTCTAAGTGTTCAGATATGAAGCTTCGCCCCGGAGCTGAAGCAAAGCCGGTGCTGAGGGTGTGCTCTCCTACCCATATGCACACGTAACTTGGTATTAACATGATCTGTACCCACACGGCCATAAAACCAAACAAAAATTCTTGGTCTAAATATAGAAGTGATGCTGGAAAAGCTCCACGCGTCCAAGAGCCTCCGCTCCCCGGGTGAGGACGCGACGCCGACAATGAACCGGATTCAGCGCTGCTATTAACCCCCCACTATGAAAATGCAGCATGAAAACATTCCTAATAGCTTTGAAAAAAAACACAATGATCTAACGGTTAATTTAAAAAAAAAAAATAATCTGAAATACAGAAAGTAAATTTTTATAAATGTGAAAAGTCAATGTTCCAATCGCGGTATTAGTTCATTTGCAATTCTCATCTGTAATATTGACTACTCAAGCTTTTCTCGTTAAATGAATGGTCTGCTAGCCTTCAGCTCATGTTCAATTGATTTCCTAAAGCACATGAGATAGACTTGGCGAGAGGGGGCAGGGTAAGCCGGGCCCCCCGCCACCGTCCCACACTCGTTCCATCAGTTTCCCAGGGATGGAGGTGAGGCTGGCTGGTCTGGAGTTCCCCGGCTCCTCCTTCCTGCCCTTTCTGAAGACTGCAGTGACATTTGCTTTCCTCCAGTCCTCAGGCACCTCTCCTGTTTCCCAAGACTTGGCAAAGATGATGGAGAGCGGTGCAGCAATGCCCTCAGCCAGCTCCCTCAGCACCCGCGGGTGCATCCCATCCGGACCCATGGATTTATGGGTGTCCAGATTGCCCAACTGCTCCCTGACCCAGTCCCCATCAACCCAGGCAAACTCCTGCAATGTTCTCAAAGCAAAGGATTTCTGAGAAGCTTTTCGAACCAGTTCAGATCAGGAAGCTTTGGTTTGCTTCTCCCTCACATTTCTTCCATGGTCAGACCCCGTCTGTGACCTGCACGGAACGCCGAGTCCTCGCGGTTCATTTGCACATGTGCTGCGCTGACAAGCAGCATTCAAAGCATTCAGAAATTAGGGCTTTTTTTTCCCTATTTTCCTTTTAAATTTTAAAATCAGGTAAGGAGTATTTTCACGTTCATCTCCCCAGCCTATGACACACCCTTTAAGTCACCTTCCTGGCATTCCAAACCCCCGTCGAGTCTGCCCTGTTGTAATTACTGGGCAGCCACAGCCTCGGGATAAATCTAATAGACTTTTTGGCACTGTCAGATTAAAACTTACCTATCAACCCGCTGCAGTGCTTCAGCTCTCCCTAAATCTGTACTTGGGAGAGAATTTATGACCAGGAATCGCGTTTCGCAAAATGATTGAAGTTACCAAACATCCATAAAAAGTTGCAGTTGTAGATAGCGTTTTTTTGAAAGTCTGCTTAATTTATGAGAGGTGGAAGGTTTATTGTCATTTAGAGTCTACTGTGATGCAGCAATTTAGCATTTGCCGAAGCCGTACGCAGCTGCTGTCTCATTTATGACTTTTACATGTTTTTAAATTGCCGTGTTTGTAACTGGGGGTGGCTGTGCTGGGGAGGGGCAGGGAAGGGGACTCTCCTTATTGTTCCCCACCTTGCTGTTAAAATGTGAAGCGGGTCATGTTCCTTCTAACGAGATTGTGAGCTGTGCAGTCAGCTCCAGCACTCACCTACACACCAGAGCGTCCCGCTCTCCTCTCCGCCCCCGTTCCATGGTACGATAACATTAAACACAGATGGAAACTCCTGGGCTGCCGGTCCGGCGCTGGAGATCCTGCAAACAGCAAAGACAACGAAGGGCCACGCTGACCCCACTGGGAAGGGCTTCAGTCGGCCCGTTCCCAGCAAAAGGACAAACACACCCCAGCGACGGCTCCAGCGCCGCCGTGGGCTCCTCACAACGGAGCCGCTGCGGTTGCCAAGCGCAATGCACAGGTCTCCAAGCTGTGCAATGGAGCACGGGGATGCCGCGTCTGGCTGCTGATCCTGCTCTTATCGATAATTCCGTTATCTTAATTTGTATTAGTTCGCTTTGTCATTTTTCTAAGGTAGACTCGTGTTTATAACTGAAAACTAATTAAAGGCATTTTGATTTATCTACGTTAGAAGTCCAGTCTCTCCCTCTTGAGCATTATGATTTTCCAGCTTAATTGAATTCTGCATTGTGTTTATGATGTAATTTTAAGAATCCCTAAAAACAAACTCCAAAGGCTCTTTTCATTACTTCTCAATTTCTTTTGCAACAGGCAGTTTTATCTATGGAGAAGGCTGGAGATCCTGTCAATGGTAATAAAATCCAAATGCTTCTTAATAACTGGAGTCAAGTCAGAAGGAGCCACAACAACGAGGAATTAGAGATTAGCAGCAGTAATCATGGACTAATTGGAACAATAACCTATTAAGTGGTGTCTTGGCGGTCCTCGCAGACACAGAACTCTATGGAACTGAAGCTGGCATCACCGAGCGTACAGCCTTGTCCTTCCCAGCGAAAGCCTTGCACTGCCAGGAAGAGACCTCACACTTTCTACTTCTACAAGAACGTAACATGCCAATCACTGGCACTCAGTGAAGTTTCACGCTCAGGAGCACACTTCATACTGAAGAACTACAAACTAGCTACCTTTTTTTAAATACAGTTTAGCTCTGCAGCTTTACAACTAACAGGCACAGGGATGTAAACTCTTCCTCCATAAGCAAATTATTTTGTTGTCCGAGTTTGCTTCCAGAGAAGGTAGATATCATACCATTAAGATATGGCATGTTTAAGTAATTAAACCAATATTAACAGAGCGAACGTTAGCACGTTGGCTTCAGCAAAGCAGCTCCAGGGGGGTCTGGAGGATGCCCAACGGGATCAGCTCTTTCCAGCTCAGAGCAGGGGGCAGTTTGTTGCATGCGGAAGCCGCTGCCACCGTGGAGCATCCACTGCAACGCAGGAACGCCGCTGTCACTGCACAGAAACTCCGCGTCTTGCCTTCCCCGGCAGAGGAGGAGGCACGTTTGGCGAAGAGACGCGGCCGGTGCCCTTGGCCATGTCAGCAATCCACAGCCACACAATTGACTGCAAACCGCCACCTGTGTGAAATACGGTCCCCACTCGCTAATGCAGCCGATACTGGAGAAGAAAGATCTGGGAGAATTGAACTCTTCAAAAATAAACAAGCCTGGGAACCAAAAAGTGAGGGCATGGTTAACATTGACCTCAATAACTCTAGAAAGGGACCCAGCAGCAGCACAATCGTCCTGCAGAGGGTCCGTGCCAGAGCTGACAGGCGAGCAGCCCGGAATCTGTAGAGCAGAGCGGTATGTGATGTAAATGTTGTCCATCATAAAAATCAATGGTTCCTTTGCTAAGTGGTCAATATTTATTTAGCTTTAGCATTGTTTAATTCAATGCATCAATTAAAGATAGTGTAATGTCTGATTTGGTCCCAAGCTGCTGTTTCTGTTTGTCGTTACCTCATCTGTTTGATATCACTCATGTCTTTAAGTCTCTGCTCTTTTGTCCCCTTGCATAACTCAAGGACAGGAGTAATTGACGTGAAACTTTTAAAAATTAATTTCGCCGCGTATGGCACTACCAGAGAGTGCAAGTCCTCAGAATCATTTATAACTTCACGGTGATTGGCCCTGACAAAACAATACCTTAAAAACTCAGGAAAGTAAATTATGGTGCAGGCAAATGGCTGAAGGCGAGCTGGGCCCAGGCCTTGGAGCGCAGCCAGGCAAAACCAAAGTAATGCGCTTTTGATATTAATAACAGAGATGATATTGATCCGTAAGCCAGTGTCACTTCTATGCTCGGGCAAGGAGATTGCTTCAGGCATTTAGTCCACTGAAAGCCACTTTCCATATAGGCCATTTAATTCTGGGAGTCTTTAATTATATGAAATGGAATGCAGTTAAAGGGCCACATCCCTATTTACTCATCTTAGATATGGGCTGTGATTCAGGAAGCTGTCAAAGAGGTATATAACTCAATTCTTAGATTTCAAAATGCAGCCGTCCTTCTCTATGTTTATTTCATCTCTGTATCCCTTTGGCTCGGAGCCCGCTGGGAATTTGTAGGTACATGGACTCAAATTATAGGATGATATTTTTCAAAAGACCTGGAGCCAATCTTCCTTTACAACAAAATAATTTTTTACACAAGCAAAGCGGCAACTCAGAGAAGAACCAACAGCTCTTACCGAAACACACGATGCGCTAGAACAGAGACAGCAGAGATCCACAATTCGGAAACGCCCTCTGTCACGTTTACATGAAAACGTACCTGCAATCCACAAACAAAAGTGATCGGGTGTGCATAAGTAAATTACTTGTCTTAAATCCACTAAAGAAGGTTGTCCCTTAAAAATTCAGTCAGTGTGGATGGGAAGTTCAGCTCTTAGAGATGGGAAAATCAGGGTCCGCCAGCTGACACGTTAAAAGACTTAAAATTCTATATCTCGCCATGTGGCGGTGGAACGTTATCACCATTCTGTATGTGCTTGGGGTCAGAGAGCAGACGACGGGCAATCGGGATCACCACGAAATGACCAGTTGTTGGCGTTGGCAAATTCAGATGTTGGAGAGGCCGCAAGAAAGGGATTTCTCTGGCGGGCGCCCCCGCCGCCGCTCTCAATGGATACGCCGGCACAAGATGAGCAAACGCCAAAAGACAAAGTGTGGCTGCAGACAGTGAAGAACTAAAACACCCTGCTGCAAACGCTGCCAGCCAACGGCCACAATTATCCTGGCTGCAGTCAACATTCATCCAGTTTAATAAGAGTCGCTGGGAAGGAGCAAGGTAAAAGGATTGAGTGCTGCGCCAGCACACATTTTTCCTCTGTAATCTGCCCCGTTTCGCTGTTAATTTCTGCAAATACCACCTGCCTGCTTTGGGGGAGGTGCTTGCGTGCCCTCCTACATCCTCTCCTGGTTTTTGACTGGAAACCTCCCAAACGAAAGAGTTAACTCACTTTCTATATTAAATATTTACATAAAAATGTTCATGAAGGTGTGTGTAAATTATAAATAATGTAAGGCAGGCTTGGTCTCGGTTAGAGCTAAGAGACCCAAATTGTATCATCATAATACATTATTCACAAATAATGCATCTATTCTCCTCCATTAGTGTTACTAGAAAAAGCCCCTGAGTGCTTAACTTGAATTTGGAAGAGTGTAATAAATGTGAGATAAACAAATAGCAGTGGGGATGCATCTGTGGTTAAACAAGTGTAAATTAGAGCTCAGCCTAATTCCTCTAAACTAGACACAGGACCAGCACGACGTTCTGCAGAAACAAGAGACCAGTTACAAACGGAAAAAAACCAAGACATAATAAATCCAAATTATTTGCTATAGTTCCTCCCTCCGCCCCGTCCCCCCACCCCAGAGCAAAACAAGTCACCGCAGAGAACAGAATGATGTTGAATATTCCCTGGCTGAGGGAGCTGGGGCTCTGGAGCTGGACAAGAGGAGACTGAGGGGGGACTCATTCATGTTTACAGGTATCTAAAGGGGGAGTGTCAGGAGGATGGAGCCAGGCTCTTCTGGTGACAACCAGTGACAGGACAAGGGTCAATGGGTGCAAACTGGAACACAGGAGGTTCCGTTTAAATTTGAGAAGAAACTTGTTGAGGTGAGGGTGGCAGAGCCTGGCCCAGGCTGCCCAGGGGGTTGTGGAGTCTCCTTCTGTGCAGACATTCCAACCCGCCTGGACACCTTCCTGTGTAACCTCATCTGGGTGTTCCTGCTCCATGGGGGGATTGCACTGCATGAGCTTTCCAGGGCCCTTCAACCCCTCACATTCTGGGATTCTGTGAAAGTTACACTTAAATGACCTTCATGTTGTGACAGTAAATGACAAATGTAGAAAATACAAACTGAACATCACACTTGCTCCTAATGCCCAGTGGGCTCAGCTCCTGCACCTTCTACCACTTTGAGATGCCCAAAATTATCTTACCATTTTGAGATCCTCCAGCTCCGTGCGGTGCCATTGAGACACATACAACAGGGCGTGCAGCTTCTAAAAAGGGCTGAGGTGCCCAGTTTGGTTGCCCAGAACAGCGGCGCCCAGCACCTGTGGTCAAAAAATAAGAACTTCATTAAAAAGAATGTATGTACATAAATTGCATTTTCAGAAATGGCTCAATCCCCTGCAGAACTGGCCAAGGGTGTCAGTTACAAACACTGCCCAGAAATCCAAGTCTTTAGATAGGCCCGCTGACATCAGTCAAATCCTGATGATGAGAGAACCAGGGCCTGAAACGCTGGGGATACTGGTCCAACACCGACCCTCTGGTCAGCTGGTGAGAAGAACAGCCCCAGACACAAAAGAAAAGGCGAGAACAGAAGAGCAGGTGATGCTGCTGGCCTGGAGAGGGACAGCGGGACAGCCAGCCCTGGGCACAGGGACGTTCCTCAATTCCAGCTCAATTCCAGCCTCCTGCAAGCTCAGCAGGGCCTTCCCTGTTGCTGTCCCACGTTTTCTCTTCAACTAGAGAGCTTCTTGTCCCCAGGCCCAGAAAAACGTCATCAGCTGCTGATTACTGAGAGCTCGAGGAGTGATTTATTAACTTCCCGCTTGCTCTCAGCTTTGGAACATGACTGGACTCACCAGTCGCGCAGCTCCTTGGGGTGGTTTTACCAGGTGTTCCCCGGTGCCTCAAGCCTGTTGCTTTTTCACCCAGGTTTATATTACTGCAATCTACAGAATTGTTTTGGTAGTTCTTGGGGCATTTTTTTTTTTAGTTTCTTGCTATTTTCCTGGAAGTGACATAAATAAATGTCCCCTTCCTCCCAACAACACAAATGTTTCTGCCTGTTGAGAGTTCTGATTCATTTCTCCAGGTAATATTGAAGTAACTTATATTGTGAAACCTTCAAACAAGTAAGAAAACCCAGTCTTACAAAGTCCAAGTTCTCAACTGGTAAATTAAACCGGAGATGGGGATTTGGGGCTGAATGCGGCTCTTATTTGCTCGCTGGCTCTACTCAGTGTTCGGCAGCACGAGTTCTGAAGGTGGAGAAATGTCTTGCAGGTATAACAGGCCGGGTAAGGGGTCCCAAGCTCAGGCACGCAGCAGCTTCTCCGTGTCTTGCTCAGAAATCTGTTGGATGCCACATCAAAGGGCTTTATATGTCACAGAAAGCGCTCAGAGCCAAGAAACGTCTCTGGAATTCCGCAACAAAGTTGATGTCACCTGAACAAAAGAGAAATAAAAATCAGGAAAAAAAAGCTACTAATGCTTCCCGAACAGCTACTGCAGAGCTGTATGAAGGACTCAGCCTCACCTTCTTCTTTGTTGGTTTTGCTAGATACCTTTAAGCTGTATGTTCCCCTGATGACGGGAGTGAGACACACATAACATGTGCAGCACAACGGGACCCAAATTTCAAGTGGGCAACGTGTATGTCAATTTAAATAATAGGTAACACCTTGGTAATATCCTAGAATACACTGCAGGCAAAACCTGCAGAAAAACACCCCCGAGTCACTACAGAAAGTGAACTTTTCCCGTCGTAAGGTATTTATCCTCCTCCATTCATTAACATCCAATTAGCTCCTGAGCCCAGTGCTGAGGGTTTCTTTTCAGGCAAACAAAACAATATTACAAAACCAACCAACAAAGGGCCCTAACCCCAAACAAACCCCTCTGTGTGATTAATTAATACAGAGGCAGATTCACAGAGGAATCCCCACAGAGGCTGAGACGGACAAGAGCTGCTGTGAGCTGAGAACCTGGAGCCCCGAAGGGCTGAATGACGTGGTGACGAGGACAAGGAGCAGCACACGATGGACGTGGCCGATCACCGTCACCGCTGCTCCTGCCGTTCCACAGCATTGCCCTGGCGTTCAGGTGCTGCTTGGAAAGTGCATGAAATTAATGCACCGTGTGTGCCAACACGACGCCGTATGTAGCTACAGAAACATCACCAAAACCTCATTTATATGTATTTATATGCTTATTTAACGCGATAGTGTCCCTTCAAGTAAACTTGTCACAGAAGATTTATTTCTTCCCCTATTGTCTAAGAGTGAAGCGTGAGGAGCACAAAGGTCCCCTGGTCGGGACACAAACCCCAGAGGCTCCGGCGAACAAAGCGGCTGCCGAGGAGGGACCAGGGGCACAAAGTGCTCACAAGTCCCTTTTGTTACCGATAGCGGCAGCATAAAAATAATATTTGATTCAAACAAATTAGGAAAAACGTCAGCCTCAAAAATACTAAAATCGCAGCGTTCAGGCACTGGAAAGGTAGTGGATATCAGCTATTTAATTATTTGCAAATACTTTATCATATATCTAGATGTAATAACTCAATTTTATGCCACTTTCATGGAAATTTATTATTTCCTTACTCTTTTTTTTTTTTTCCATCATTCTGTTCCATTTAATGAACACTTGGATTTTGAATATGAGGTGAATAGTCCTTGCAACAGCACACAAAAGGGAAATGATGCAGATGGCATTACGGTCCCGCTTCTTCTCCTTGCATTAGGCTGCCAATGATATGCAGTGGGGATTACGCTTTGTTTAAAGCTGAGCCTCTGCCTCTGCAAGAATACATTATACAAATCTTCTAATGTTGTTGAAATTCCCCAAAACTTGATTGTGTCAGACATAATGTGGCAATGAGGTTCTTATCCCTACCTTATGCCGAATAAATATCTAATATCAGAGAGTATAACCTTGGAAAAGTATCCTCCGGGGAACGTCCCTCGCGTCAATAATTCATAGTGCTGGTGGTGGGAAGGTACACTCAGCTCGCCCCGAACATTATAGGGAATACATTAATGGCCACACGGCCCCAGCGCTGGGGAGAGGCCGTGGGGGAGGGAGCACAGGACGGGGCTGATTTCCTTTCAGTCCCATTAAAAAATTACAGAAAAAGAGAGAGAAAACTCCAAAAACCCTGAGAATTATTCAAAGTAGCGCTCTGGCTACAAAGGGCAAAACACTACGAGACACCCCCCCCTCCTCAACAAGTCCATAATGAGAATGATTTGAGGGAGGACGCGTGTGTGATGTACGTCCTTACACGTGCGCGGTGCGGGATGTGCCTGACGTCCCTCACTGGAAGCGGCACAGGGTGAGTTTCCTGCTTCGGTGCGGCTGGAATTACACCGAGAAACCGCAGGAACGCGCCGGGGAATGAGGCCCCACGAGTCCACCCATTAATTCTACT
Source organism: Columba livia (assembly GCF_036013475.1). Classification (NCBI taxonomy): domain Eukaryota; kingdom Metazoa; phylum Chordata; class Aves; order Columbiformes; family Columbidae; genus Columba; species Columba livia. Next base: position 1,840,894 of record NC_088627.1, on the reverse strand, counting down.
CCTGTTAATCCCCAAATCAATACATTCAGGTTCAGTGATGTTTCTATAGGCAAAAAGAGAGGTGGTGCCATTCAAATGAGCTCAGAATAAATAGTTCTACTGCTAGTACGTATCTGCCCTAAAAATGACCGCAATTTTAATTAAAGATAAAATGAGAGCAGATTTTAATACACTTTGGGGTTTTTTGCATTCCTATTTGCTCTTTAACTGTTACAGTTTTAACGATTTAGGAACCAGAAGAATAACTAAGAAACCCAACAGTTATTATCTCAAATAATAAGACTTTTAGAGGCAAAATCAATGTTTGTTATAATGAAAATAGATTCCTCGGTTCCTGCAGGGTGATACGGCTGATTCTTTTTTGCTGTTAAATAGAATGTGATTGCTTATTTTCACCTACATGATGAACATTTTTGTTCAGGAATGAAAATAAAAGGCCAGAACTTACTGACTGTTATTAAGCACATCTACTGAAGCAGAAGCTCCCGTCACACGATTGAAGCGGAGGAACTGGGAATCATTTCCAGTGATATTTCAGAAGCTTGAGGAAGAAATGCGACGTTTCCAACAAGTGATGGAAAAGCTCATTCTGGGAAAAAAAAACGCCTGATTCCACTCCAGCTTCTGTTCCGATGGTTGAGCAAACTCCTCATTTCTTATGTCAAAGAAACCAACTCAAAAGCTAATTAGAAGTATCTTAAACAGGCTTAATGAAGGAAAATAAAACACTTCTTCCATAACAACATATCGAAACTATTACCAACACTGAGAACCCACTGATGAAGGAGGTGGGTGCCCTGGTGACAGGAGATACAGAGAAGGCAGTTACTGAACGCTTCTTTGTCTCTGAAGGGAGTGGAGCATCTCCCGTGTGAGGAAAGGCTGAGGAGCTGGGGCTCTGGAGCTGGACAAGAGGAGACTGAGGGGGGACTCATTCATGTTTACAGATATCTAAAGGGGGAGTGTCAGGAGGATGGAGCCAGGCTCTTCTGGTGACAACCAGTGACAGGACAAGGGGCAATGGGTGCAAACTGGAACACAGGAGGTTCCACTTAAATATGAGCAGAAACTTGTTGGGGTGAGGGTGGCAGAGCCTGGCCCAGGCTGCCCAGGGGGTTGTGGAGTCTCCTTCTGTGCAGACATTCCAACCCGCCTGGACACCTTCCTGTGTAACCTCATCTGGGTGTTCCTGCTCCATGGGGGGATTGCACTGCATGAGCTTTCCAGGGCCCTTCAACCCCTGACACTCTGGGATTCTGTGATTCAACAGCAACATCACCATCTTAGTCTGATTTAGCACTCATCATTTTATATTCCTGCCAGAAAGGGTCAGATGTCCTCCCTTTCCAAGCATTTACTACCTGACCTTTACATGGCTGATTTTACTACCCTGACAGAAGTTTTGGATTTCTTTATTCCTTAAGATGCACAATGAAAGTAGCTGGAATCTTCTAGTTTCTTCAGATTGTGTCTTCCCAATTATTTATGTAAGAGCTATGTAGATAAGCTGTTCATCCTCACCTAGTTCAGTGATGAGAGGAAATGGCCTTTTTAGAGTGTCCCTGCTTTTTAAAGCAGGTAGAAATAATAGGGTTGACAAAGGAAAAAGGAAAATTGAGCATTATGAGGGTAATAACTTAGAAAGTGTCAGATTCAGAATAATTGAATTCAATGACATTTAATGCTATGGAAAACAATAGCAGCAGCCCAGCCGCCCATCTGATTCATGTCTAGTTCATGTTTAACAAAACAAGGCCAAGGGTCACGCAGTCACGAGTCCCATAAATAACCTGTTAATGGGATTTCCAAACAAGCTGTCCTCAAAATGGTTTCTCGTCTCACAGAAAGAATATTAAAATGCAAATGGATTCAGGCTGTGTCCTCATAAACAACCATGTTCATTTAACCTCTGACCTCAGCGTTTAACTGCCCATTCCTGCAATTTGTACAGTATTAGGCACAGCACGCCGCTCCAAAGCGCTAACTTTGAGAAGAGACAACTAAGTGAATGGGTTACTATGTGTGATGCTCAGTTCATCATGTTAAAATTACTTTGTGGGCATAAAACTATTCCTCTAAAACTTCCCTTTAGTTACGTTGCCATTTTTGCTAAGGGGGAAGAAAACAAACAAGCAACAGAAATGATGAGCGAGTGCCCAGAGCTGAGCCCAGACCTCTCCGGCCCTTCGCTGTGGATTGCAGGCATTCCCTGCAGCGTTCGCAGTCGCGTCTTTGAAAGAATGGAGCTCTTTTTCTTACGATACTAAAAGACAAGCCTACCTGCCCGACATGATTGATACGGAGATCAGTCTTGGTCCAGACCCAAGCACATCTCTCCCCTGCTGCTCCTCGCGGGTCTCCAGCAGAGCCCTTCACCAGGCTGGCCTCATTGATTCGCTGCTTCTTTCTATGCTAAAAGCCTAAACGCATTTTTAAAACCAACACGGATTTCATGTATCTTAACAGCAAAAACAAACCGCAGAACAGGCAGGACATGGGAGAGCCGTGCGAACGCCATAATGCTTAAGAGCAAAAATGACAACAGTCAAATCCCAAACACAGTGGAAGGCAGATTTGCCCCAATATTTTACCAATATGCATTTGGAAAAAGAAACGTTTTCAGAAAAACGTCACTTTGGCCATGAGAATCTCGACAGCGGCCTTGGATCGCTCAGTGACTGCACTGATGCAGCGTGGATGAAAGATTTACGTTTAATCAGCTGCACCCCTGGCTTATCGGAGACTATCCCCTAACAGTTAAACGTAAGCCCAGAAAAGTTAGAGCTGGAAACTTTCCTTCTGTAACGGGCTGAAAGCAGAGTCATTAATGCTGTGATCGGTCTAATCCAGAGCATTTGTCGCTGCTAATTATTACGGACAAGCCTCTTTATTGAACCACATCCTCTTATCGACATTAGGATGCATGAGCCCAGGCTGTTGTTTTAAACGCACTCATTAACCACACAAATCAGCCCTGTTGACAGAGCACTTTTGAATTAAGCTTCAGACTGTAGTCATTGGACAAGGAGCAATTTATAATGCCATTAGCAACACTTGCGAAGGTTACAGGCATCAAAAATTGTTCAGCCGTAATTATTCTTAATGGATACAAGGAATAAACTGACGCAGGACAGCTTTTTCATTAGCTTTCAATCAAGGCTGATGGCTTTGAGAAATGTACAGTAAGTGCGTTTTGGGGAGAAATAATGATGTTGCAGCACCTTTCATTGGAAAATGCTCTCAGTTCAGAACTTAACTTTTAATAACCTTAATTTGATATAATTAAAAAATCTGATTTGTTTTGAAGATCTTACAATGAATTGTTTTGGCTGCTGTTTAACCCTTTTTCAAGTATTCATCCCAAAAAGTAAAACCTTCAGATACTTTGTATTCTTATGCAAAGTGTTGGACTTTTAACTTCTTACACCCCTAGTAGCTGGTACAGATTTTGAGAGGGAACTCAAAGCACTTCAGGAATGAAGGGAATTTTGCAAAGTTTACCTGCCTCCCAAAGTACCAGTATGTACACAACACTCTCCACAGAATCCAGTCGCAGATTCCCAGAGGGGCGATCTAGTGGTTTTGCTCACCTACAAAGCGACAACTCCCGAAACGCTGTGCTCCCTTCCCCTCCAGAGCCGCGAGGGCACACTCGGCTGTGCACGTCCAGCTCCAGCCCTGCAGAAACTGAAGATGACGGTCAGTGGAAGAGCCAAACGGTGACGATGTAATTGAGGGAGTTCTTTTCAGGTTTATGCTACGAGTTTGAAAATATTTCTTGTTTTAATAAAATAAATCCTGAAGTCCAATTACAATAACAGCATCTATGTCTGATTCTAACACCATCCTCAGCTCCAAACAATGCATGGGATATTCAGACATTCCAACCCGCCTGGACACCTTCCTGTGTAACCTCATCTGGGTGTTCCTGCTCCATGGGGGGATTGCACTGGATGAGCTTTCCAGGGCCCTTCTAATCCCTCACATTCTGGGATTCTGTGGGGTAGAGGTCCTGCTCCAGTCTATTAGAAGAATTTAATGACCACTAAAAGGCAAGCAGAGATTTGTATCACTCAGTTGTTCAGTGTCATTGTTCCAATCTTCATAGTGGAGAAGCAGCACATTTCTTTTAAGTAAAATATTGCTGGGAACTCACTGCTTCAGCAATTACCTCTGAAACACATTGTTTTCTCAAAGCCATTAACATGTCAGATCATGGCAGTGCTTGACATCCAAACACGCCTTGGAGGGCTGCAATTCAATTTAAGGATCATCTCCTCTGAACAGGCCAACCTGCAAATTCCACAAAATCGGAGAGAAATTCTCAGGGCACGCTTTGATCATGCTGCTTCCTAAATTAAAACCAAAACTGTAAGTGTTAAACATCTTTAACAAGGCATTAAACCTCTGCCATAATCCAGGAAGGGTCCCTTAATGAGTAATGACATATGTTGTGAAGGCAGTTATCTCCTAATGTTCAACGCTGAACCAGTGCGATGGAATGGCACAGTGTTCAAAAGGGATGTATCATCACTAATGAGAGGATAATTTGAAGCTGCTCTTCTGAGAACCCCAGAGGAGACTTTTCCATTGCTGCAGGATGGCAAAGGATGCAACACTCCATCTCATCACACACTTCAGGGAGGAATGCGAAGTGACAACGCGATAGAACAAAAGCTGAGATAGAGACAGAAAATGGTTTAGGTCATTCGGAGGTTCCTGAAGAGCAAATCTACCTTCCCTTGCTCCCCAAAGTCAGTCGGGTGTAGATCAGTGACATCTCGTTGCTCCTCTTCCCTTCACCCAGCTGACCAGTGATGGTGGATGAGACCCAGGAGAACGCGGCCCAAAAGGCGGCTGTGGAACACACTAAATACTGCAAAACGAGATAAGGGAGGAGGCCGAGAAGTGACAAATGAGGGCCATGCTCAGATGCAGGAAGGGAATCCAACTCCTCTTCTACTAAACAAACAGAAAACCCTTCAAAATTAGACCGCACTCCCTCAGTTCAGCTGTGAGGATGCTGTGGAGACTGTGTCAAATGCCTCACTCAAGTCAAGGGAGATCACGTCCACCGCTCTGCCATCATCCATCCACCTTGTTATGTCCTCATAAAAGTCAATGAGGTTGGCCAAGCACGACTTCCCCTTGGTGAAGCCATGCTGACTGCCCCTAATGACCCTCTTATCCCTGATATGCCTTGAGATGGCACCAAAGAGAAGGCGTTCCATCGGTTTCCCAGGGATGGAGGTGAGGCAGGTTATTTATTCCGTGCTTCTTTCCCCTCCTGGAAACTGGGACAGAACAGGCGCAATGACTTTTCCGGGTGATACAAACATTCAAGGCTAATGACTGCACAGTACCCCACAGATTATGGTTTTATTTCTCTTTGCCACTCCCACCCTGGGCTCACCGAACACGTGTGCCAGGGGCGGTTCTGGTTCACATACGGCTCACCAATCGTGTATGATGGTGTCTGCCATGGGCCACTTAGAGAGAGACAGAATCACTCTTTAGGAGCAAAATTAACAGGGAAAAGGACAACGAACCTGATACAATTTGCACACCATTTCTTTATGTGAGAAGCTGTTGAAGTCCACAGAACCAATTAATCCCCACACATTCTACTACTAGAGTTTTAACAGAGTTGTAATGATTTTACCTCCTGCCTGCGGGAAATAGCCTCCACACCGCCGGCATCTCTTTACTCACTAATTCCCTGCTCAAGACAGGTTTGCACACAGAGATGTCCCAATGAGCTCTCTGCTCCCACTGCGGAGCGAGGGCAGAGGAGCCAGCGGTGCTGCTGCCAGTGAAACAACACAGGGCTGGGAAGAGACGGGGATTCCACCAAAGAGAAAGGACACTCCCGGTACAGCCTGCCATGATTGCTTTGGTACTCAGGCAAAATTGTCACTCCCTGTCCAGCACCTTTTTTTAATTTGTTTGGTTGTTTAAGGCTTTTCTTCAGAGATTTCAAAGGAAAACTGCTAGAGACCACTTGTTAATGCTTCTTGCAAGCCCTGATTTGGTGAGAGAGTGATATTTAATAAACATCAATGTGAAATGTGTAACTCAGCTCTCCTCCCTTGACCCTTCCCCTCACGCAAAGACAGATGCAAATTAAGTGAATAACAATCAATTGGAGACGTTGCCATTTGCTGAAGCAGGCACTACTGCATTTACCTGCTTGTTCCTGCGTCCAAACCGAGGGAACTGCTTCCAGAGGCAACGGTGACTTGACACTACGTGGCAGAAGTTACGACAGGCCAGAGATCCTGGGTGAACCCGCACTGTATTCACTAAATTACACTTGTTACTACGGCAGCCCCTGAGCTCTGTAGAGAAGGTCGTTTAGATGGAGACCCAGATGGTCTTAATAGCCTGGCCCTGGTCAATAGTTTACACCTAAGGAAGAGCCTAAGAACAGGCACCCTGGGTAGTGATTCTTTCCCCAAATTCTTTCCCACCTTCTAATATTTAGTAGCCTGGGGGCTTCTTGAGCCCAAGGTCACAGGTACTGATGTGAGAAGTTCTACAGCTCTTTCTTTCTGCTAATTTTGCATATTGTAGATAACAGCTCCATCCAACAACCTCCAGATTATTCACTGAAAGAAACAGCGCACGATCCATCTTTTTTAGCCTCTCTCTGCTGCTCTGTCACGTTTCCTCTGGCGCAGGACAGGCTGTTGTTTGGTTGTTGGTGGTTTTTAACGTCTTTGACAGAGCTCTCTAAAGCTGAACTGGGAGCAAACCTGTGAGCTGATCTCCAGTTAAACTTTTCAAGCCAAACCTCATTTTGATACAAACATGTGAAAACACGAACTATCGTGATGAACAATCCGCCAGGTGTTCCAAAACTGCAGTAAAATCTGGAAGTGAATGAGACTAGGACACAGAAAGAAATACGACTGAGTTAGAAATCGCAATACCTAGGGTGGTTATAGGAAATTAAAACTCGAAACATAAATTATTGACCAAAGGCCTCCACATCTGTTTTGGTTTTTTTTGTCCGGTTGTTGTTGTTGTCTCTCTGTTTTGTTTTCCCAGTTTTCTGGATGACTGCCCTGCTTTAAGGATGGAGAGTAACCTCCTTTTTGCTGCACGGCGCAGAGCGTTCGCAGCCCTCCCCAGCGAGGGACGGCAGGGGGGCTCCAGCACTCACAGGGGCAGAAGAAAAGGACAAGAAAACCGTCTTTGTTCCGGGCAGACAGTACGAGGTCACGTTACTATGGCAGCACGAACCATTTCCCCTCATTCTAGCTGGTAGTTCAACTTTGCCCATAGTTGATTCCCTGGGAAGCCTAATCCAGAGTTCAGGTTTGTGTATGGGGGGTCAGGGGTCAACAGCAATGTGACAATGGCCCAGTCAGAAGAAAAGCAAGCTATGATATAGCGGAATCAAAGAGTCGGTTCTCCAGTCGCTGGGGCTGCCTCGGACAGAGAGGTTAGAATTCAGCCCCTCGCTTTAACCTGAAGTTCCTGCTTTAGCTATTTTGTGCTCGGCATAAAGAAAGGCTGAATGGTGAACAGCGAGGACGGCCCTGGAGCAAACGGCAAAGGACAAGACAGGGCTGACAGAAAAACTGTGCCCAGTGCTGCGCTGTATTTATCACCTCAGTCACTGTTACATTTACAGGCATCTTAGATTAACGCTGTTATTCTTCCTGCATAATTCCTTACAACTGGGAATAACACGCTAATGGGATATAACACCCCACACAGACTGCGAGCAGAGAGGCCGGAGTTTCTGAGGAAACGCGTAGATGTGTGACCTGTGCGGATGGAAATCCTGCAATACAAAGGTACCAGTGTAGACTCTAAAGTATCCAGCAAGAAAACACTGCCAAGTGTAAGAGGAATAAACTGTTTTCCTCCTGCCGAAACTGGATGGATGCAAGACGCTCATTCAACACAGCACAACTCTCACATCAATATGACAATATACATTACCTACCAGCATATTTGTTACTTACATAGATGTGAGTAATTCACATGGAAAATTGATTTATCTATCAGATAATTAGTAAACTTCAATAATTGCAAAAACCTCTTAGCAATCAGTTGACATTTAATTAGCATACAATAACTGTCTTATTAAATCTCCATTAAATATCTGTTGGAGTTAATTAAAACCCATACGTTTCCACGACTGCTGGGGAAAACACATTATAGTTCAACAATAAGAAGCCTGGAACTGAGTCGCCTGCTTATTTCTGTTGCACCGAGTTGCTCTGGTTTAAGGGAAGGACAGTACGATGTTCCACAGAACCCCAGAGTGTCAGGGGTTGAAGGGACCTGGAAAGCTGATCCAGTGCAATCCCCCCATGGAGCAGGAACACCCAGATGAGGTTACACAGGAAGGTGTCCAGGCGGGTTGGAAAGGCAGAATAAAGCTGGATCACAGAGAACATCAACAGTATGCAGTTGGAAATCTACCTCCTTGGTGCTGACCTCACCTCAGCGCCTTCAGGACTTCTCCACACAGTCATTTTCTGAACAACTAAGCATATGTATAAAAGTAAAATCAAATGACCGCCTCAGACCTGACAGAACTGCTGAACTAAGAACCTCCTTGTCCTCTACTAAAGGGAATCACCTTGAGAAGGAAAAGCTCTGTAAATGTTGCTCTAAATGTTAGCATTCTCTGCTATCGGTTATTATATGTATTTATAGAGGTAGCAATAATGATCTTCAAAGAATGATGTCGCCTGACCATATTTTACGATGCCTTTATGAGAGCCAGGAATCAGCACTCTGTTAGCAGGAGTAGATATTTACCCCTATCGAGGTACTAATGTGTATCTCAAAGGGACCCTGTTTGTGAAAACAGCAACCTCTGGACCTACTCACCACGATCAGTTCTAGCGGGTCCAGCACATTTAACCTTGCTCTAGCTAGCGTATTATGCACGAAACGTAAGCTGAGTCTTAGTCTCCTCCTTTCCTGCAATGCCAGATGATTAATCAACAGACACACTCAAAGGCAAACCAAAAACCCGCCGTTGTGTAAAACCTCAGGACACGGCTTTGCATTCACCACAGATGGACACGAGGTCTTCTCACAGCACTTGCAATATAATTGGAATTCAACACTGAAGAAGAAAATTCCCCGACTAAAGGATGCAAAGATTACAATCTAAATACAACATTGTTGGTTGAGAGAAATGAATGTAGAGTATTGAATGTTCAAAATTGTGTTGAATTAGATAAGCAAATCCCATGTAGACTTTGTTAATGATTCATAATCAGCTAATAAGCTCATCTCTAGTAGAATAATGATCCATGGACCCGTTAGCTCATTTATCACTATGTTTTACAACACTGGCAAAGAAACTAATTAAATCCCAGCATCATTACACAGAATTCCTTTTAATAGAGATACAATGATGCACTAGAGGCTACAGATTACACTGCAAATTGTACCAAGAGATTCCGGACAGCGAGTTTTAATTAACATGTTATCAAGAAGCTGCTCACTTAAATACTAACTAACTAGGAAACATCTGCACGCTCACGGCCATTGGAGGAAGCAGACAGGAAGCAGAGAAGCAGCACGTGAGCCGGTGAAGTCGTGGACGTTTTCTGCCCACAGCGAAACGCTGTTTCTGTTCACTGCCCACATTCGTTATCCAGCACGAATCCGAAGGCAGAACTCCGGTCCAGAATGATGCTGGAGATGCTGGGAAGAGGAGTCTGTGCAGTGCCAGCACTGGGCTGGAGCAGCTGGAACATCTGCCGGGTGCACAACAGCAGAGTCCAACAACCTGATACCTTATTTTGCTCATGGTGGGAGAGAAGACAGGGAAGTAATTGCCCAGAAGAGCCGTTCTCTATGCAAGCAAGAGATAAAAGTACTTTTCTGAAGAAATAAAGGAAGGACTTAGAGACAGCACAGAATGAAGAGAGAGCGAAATGGCTGAATAGTCCACCAGTACTGGTATTCAAAGGAACGATGACACTATAGCAGAAAAGCAATAGAAAGCAATCAGCAGTATTCCCTTCTCACCTGAACATCCCAACCTAGAGTGTGAAACACAGACAAACCCTGCAGGGAATCCAAGGCAAACCCAGGCGTGTGCCAGGACCTCCAAACGCACTCACAAAGGAACGTGCAGCCCTAAACCAGTGAGGAGGTGCCATGCCTATTGAGAAAGTAATCAAAAAGGCAGAACTGCCTAGCGAAACATCTCAAGCTTTATTGTTTTGACCTCTCGTACTTCTCCTCACACTCTTTCTTCCACCAAAATACAGTCTTAAATTTTAAGCACAAGTCATATCAGAAACAACCCTAGTGCACAATCCTAATGCACACTTCAGTGAATTAATGCCAAGTTGATTAGAATGCTTGTAAGAACCCACAGTTTGGGGAACGACTAATGACAGATTAATTACTTTATAACTACTAAACACATTTAGTCTTTCCTCTAGAAGTTTTCCCTGTTTTCAAGTCTTTCCTTACAATGCAAATATCCTTCCCTGCTTCCAGCCTCACACATTTTGCCTACGTTCCTTACACATAAAAATGTCTACGCCGGCTTTCCCATGAGCAACGACTTCCCAAATCGAGCACAAACAAATTACTTTTCTTATATCTAAACATATTAGGCAGACTTCACAGCCTCTTTGTTGGATTTTGAAGGGGATTCTGGATGAACAATGAAGCTTAGGTTTCGAGCAAAGGTAATTTCAGAAGGTGGAATCACAGCTTAAGAAACTCCCCAGAGAATTCTCCTGATGCAAAGCTAACAAGACTTTGTGATAATTTCTTAGGAACTGGCCTCATTCCAAGTTGGATTTTAAACACAGATTATAAAGCAAACACCATCCCCCACAAGTATTAAGCAAGAAGAAAATAGCAGAATAGGGGCTGCAGAAATGGTCTCTATTGTGGGACCAAAACCCGTCAATCAAGCGGGTTGACAGGCAGCGGAGATTGACAGACAGGCCCTCTCTCCTGACTTCAGTTATCTGGGGGAATGGGAAAAGTGTCTGCAAGAACATGCTAAATTGCCCAAGTCATTACCAGTCACCAATTACCAAAGAAAAGATAACAAGGTGTATTTTAGAAAAATCGAAGCAACAACATGCATTTCAATAAAGTGAGTTTTTCAGAACTTTAGAAAACAAAATGAACTATTTAGGGAATACATGATGGGTTTTCCATAGAATACCAAGCGCTTTACTAGGCCAGCAGGCTTTGGAGATTCATCACTATTCTCTCTATATTTTGTATTGAGGCCAGAGGTCAACCAACAAATATTTTCCTCTGTCTCTTCTTAGGCTTAACCTAAAGAAAGAAAGTAAGCTCCGTGTCCCAATGATTAAACCGAGGTTCTGTGCTTGGCAAACTACAGTCCAAAAGCCATTTTGGTTCCCATGTGCATTTACTGTAGCTGCAGGAGCAAATTCTATTATATGTTAATAAGTTACAAACAAAAGACCAAATGACATTGATATTTACTGCCAGATTTGGGGAGAACATAAGGCTGTTGTCAGAGGGTGCAGGGAGGCAACTAGGAAAGCTAAGGCCTCCTTAGAATTAAAACTGGTGAGAGGGGTCAAGGAGAACAGGAGTGGAGCATCTCCCGTGTGAGGAAAGGCTGAGGAGCTGGGGCTCTGGAGCTGGACAAGAGGAGATTGAGGGGAGACTCATTCATGTTTACAGATATCTAAAGGGGGAGTGTCAGGAGGATGGAGCCAGGCTCTTCTGGTGACAACCAACAGTAGGACAAGGGGCAATGGGTGCAAACTGGAACACAGGGGGTTCCACTTAAATTTGAGAAGAAACAACTTCTCAGTGAGGGTGGCAGAGCCTGGCCCAGGCTGCCCAGGGGGTTGTGGAGTCTCCCACTCCGGAGAAACAAAAGCAGGTTTTCTGTAACTAATGTTCCAGCTCTGACCTGCAAGAAGATGATTATGGTCTAGAGCGGAGGCACAGACAGCACTGAATTCAGAAGTGTCCTCTCAGGCATCCTGTCTCGCTCCTCCTGTGTCCAACAAGACGTGACATACCCCATATCAGCTGATGGCCCATGGAGGGAGGGATGAAACTGCTGCTCCAGGCTGGATTTGCATACCGCTCTGACACCTCCTCAGGCCCGCAGTGGCTTCGCTAATCCTTCTGACTTATGCAATTTTTGTGGTTTTTTGAAAAAAAAATAGTACTCTGCAGTCCGGTTTGATGATCCCACGTACATCTTATACCCTGGAATTCCTGCCGCACTCTCAAATGATCCTTTTGGACAACATACAGTAAAGGAACTTAACACTTCACCTCAAGAGCCACTTGTACTCATGCATATCACATACCAGACCACAGCTCTGCGTCTTCACAGAATCACAGAGCTGGAAAATAAATGAGGTTGGAAGGGAAGGGACCTCTAGGGGTCATCTAGTCCCACTCGCTGCTCAGAGCAGGTCTAATCGGATCAGCCTGCTCAGGGACCTGTCTGCTCAAGTCTCCTGAACACCTCCAAGGATGAACATTTACCCATGGGGTAGGGAAAATAAAGAAATTACCAAATCTAAGTAGAATGGCCCATGTTCCAACCTGTGTCTGTGGCCTCTCACCCTACTGCTGTGCACTCTTGGCAAGAGGCTGTTCCTGCCACCTTCGGATCTTCTGGTCAGGTAGCTGTAAATAAAAGACTAAGCACAGTATTGGAGTTCGTAGCTCTTGACTCACTAGTATTAGGACAAAAATATTCAGAATACTTTTACAGTAAAGGGGGAAAAAATCCAAGACGACTGCAAATGGCCTGCAAAAGAACTCCTGGAATCAGCCCGGCCAAGAGCTGAAAGTGACTCAATGAGCTGAATGATGGACGAGGGACCACAAACGCTCCCTGATTTCTAACAGAGCTGACGAGCAACTTTTAGCGTGGATGACCCTGATCTTCAGAAGGGAACCATCTCTGACACTCAGGATTAAAGCTGAACAAATGCCAAAACCAACACCCGTTTCATCATGGTGGAGAAAGAACGTCATTCATTCGGAAAATGCTTTCTATTGGTATTTTTAACTTTTATGACACCTTTATTTTTAAAGAAACTTAGTGCTTCCCTTGCACTGCTCTTGGAACAGCAAGAGCGAAGGAGGAGGATGAAGCACAGCAGATGATGTACTGATTTTTACAGTTTAGAGGGCAGGCAATGAAAGCACATTTGGTGCTGTCACATTCGGAGATGGGAAAGGGGACCACGTCACCGGTTAAAAGATAGTTTAATTAAAAAAATTCCAACCCTCCTCACTTAAAGGAATCCCAGACTTGTCGCACAAGCTTTGCCAGCACTCCACGGACTATCTGGAAGGTGTTCATCTCCACCTTGATCCTCTGCACCCCCACAGCCCGGCAGGCGGGGTCTGACCCCTCTGCCTCCCTGCAGCACCCTCACCCCAAACAGCCTCAGAAACCCAAACTGCTTCCCAGGCTGTTAGAAAACCTAACGGGCCACAGCAAACAATGTAAAACCTGCAAAGCAGCTCAAAGCTAATTAATTTCTATTACTAGTGAAAGAAGAACCACTTAACGTGTCTTTTCTTATTTAAATTACCATTGACAGCACCTGCTTTTTTATTCTTAGGAAACCCTGCTACAATACTAGTTAAATTATGTAAGACTGTAGAATTTAGGAAGATAAGGCAATTACCATTACAAAAACTATTCTAGCTTACAATTTATGGTGAAAAGAAAAGAGTTATGATGCTCTGTTAAATCATTCAGTGATGTATTACATACTCAGTTAATCCTTCTAGCTGTGCAAATTTAGGGCTAAATGGTGTCATTGTGTTCAGTAATTAATTATTTTGTTTCATTTAGTGGATACTTCATCTGTATTGTTGAGGGATAATGCAACTTAATGATGCAAACGCACCATGTCATGTGTATGAATGGCCAACAGGAGGCAGGAGAAACTCCTGAATCCCCAGGAATATCAGAAGGAAACTCGGCCGTTAAGGCAGCAGAAATCCCCAGGTACCCAGACGTTCCCAGACATTCTCTAACAACACCAAGTTTATTTACAATCCTCTGCACGTTCTCGTCTTCCAGCAAATCCAAATGCGTCTGTTGGAAATGAGAGGCCTGTGCTCCCAGCGCCAGCCTGCCAGGCCTGGTTTGCCCATCCAGCTACTATCAGCGTTGCCAAATTCAGTTACTAATGTGCACGAGATATTTCTAAACATAAAGAATGCTGCTTTTGTGTCCTTAGAGTTCTACGTGATGCTCTTCAATGGAAAAATCACAAATAGAGAGGTCTCCCCAGGGCAGAGCAGAGGGGCAGGAGAACCTCTCTGACCTACTGACCACCCCCTTCTAACCCACCCCAGGTCCCATTGGCTTCCTGGCCACAAGGGCCCAGTGCTGGCTCATGGTCACCCTGCTGTCCCCAGGACCCCCAGGTCCCTTTCCCCTACACTGCTCTCTAATAGGTCATTCCCCAACTTACACTGGAACCTGGGGTTGTTCCTGCCCAGATTCAAGACTCTACACTTGCCCTTGTTCTATTTCATTACATTTTTCCCCGTCCAACTCTCCAGCCTGTCCAGGTTTAACGTTGGAATTTCAGATCTAATCCATTCCTGAGCAGGAAGAGCAATCACTTTGCTTTTAACCTCAGTTGAAAACACTGCTTTGCATACCTGCTGTTTCAACATTTCTGGCTTGCAATTCAGCAGCAAATAATCAATATTCAAGCCCGTTCCCCGTGCAGCCTCCCTGGCGCACCAGACCGAATTCCACCTTCTGCAAGAGCGCTGACACCTTTTGAAATTGAAGAGCAACTTTTGCACAACCCCACGTCTTAAAGAACGTTTTTGTGCAATACAGATGATATTATGTATTTCTGCAGGTCGCTGGTACGCGCGCACCTACTGGTTTGGTTCCATCCTCAAGCCTTGGTGCAGCAGAGCTGCCCCGAGCTGAAATCCAGTGATTTTCTGCCGTTTTAAAGCTGATTTCTGGTGGGATGGTGGGGATGGTATCCCAGCTTTTCCCAGCTGGCCCGCACCGGAGGCAATCTGCAAATGTAATTCTGCGAGAAATGACTTTGCCTTCGTTCAGAGAAGCTCTTTGCTATCCAGAACACAGCAGTAAAGCCCGAACCTCAATGGGGAGCTCATTAGCAACATTCTGCATAAGAGGAGCATATTTGAAAATATATTTAGACAGGTGTAAAACAGTCAGAATTTATCATCTCTGTTTTTTCAATAAAAACTTGTCAAACATACACAGAAAATAAACCATAAGGGAGTACGATTTATTCTATTTTACTGGGAAATCCTACTTCAAGATTTTCAGGTCTTTTTATGTCCTCATTTTACGACATTAGCGCATTTCCCAGCTAAAAGTGATGACAAACCGGGTGCCTGAAATAAGGATGACAAAATTCAAGGTTTACAAGGGGAAGTGACTTAACCTCCCCTTCTCAACCCTAGAACACTCACCATTTCTTATCTTGGTGTCTGACTCATCTTTGAGGAGTTTGCTCTACCTTAGAGTACTTTCCCATCACTCAGCACATCTGTAACAATGCTCAAGTATTTTCTCACAGGCGTATCTCACGTATCCTGCCTGTAGCCATGCTCCAGATTCCAAACCGGTGCTTGCAGCTTCCCCAGTTCCCCACATGGCAGGAGAAAGATGTATGAGGAAGAGAAAGCCATTTTGACATCCAGTCCTTGGAAAACTCAGGAAAATCCACACAAAATGAGCACTGGCCCATCCTGTGGGAAATAAAAGTAGCATGTGGCCAAAAGCCGAGTGCCTGTGCTGCAGAGCCAGCGGGGGCTCAGGCTGCATGCGTGCAGCTAAACTTGCACTCAACCACCCCGTTCCAGGCTGGGCTGGCTCTGGCTCCGCTCAGCCAACTGCAGTGCTCCTGGTGGTCTTTACAAACACCCCGGGTCTCTGGACGAGCTGCTGTCAGCCACCCTGGAGCAATCCCCAGCCTCCTGGTGGAGGACAAACACAGCTGAGCACGGCTCAGTCACACTGTGTCAGCGGCTAGCAGACAATCTGGGTACTACAAAACTTTGACAACACCAGTGACTAATGTGTCTGCAGAACATTCAAGTTACTTACTATTCACCATTTTCTAAAATCACAAGAATCCCCACGTCATTATAATTCAGTAGAGAGTTGCTACAGCTCTTTGCACAATGGCTCTTAACCCTGGGTTTATGACCACCCTACCCCTACTCGGTGTGCGGGAGCTCCTGGACACGTGGTGCTGCCCCACGGGTCCCCTCAGCGGGACTGAAATAGTTAAGGTCACAACAGAGCGGTGCTATGTAAAGGAGAAATTTCCCTGTCCTTGCCTAAGTGAATGGCTGGGATTAAACTGACAGCCCACCTTAGTGATGGTGGAATAATTGGTTGTTCAGCGCTGTCCTTGTCAGAGCTCTGACAGTTCTGCAGATGTCCTGCTCAGCTCTCCAAAGGTTAGCTCAGCTGGAGCTGCTGTTCATTAATCATTCCTTCCTGACAGGGCTCCGAGCAGCCCACATCTGCCACTCCGTCCCACTCAGTCCCTGTCGCAACCGGCTTGTGTGTAATCACTGCTGGTTTTCTTAAGAGGATACTTGATAAGGGAATATGCATTTAACTACGAGACACATGGCGTTGCCTTCTCTCTTGGTAATTCTTTTAGCAAAAGGCCAGTAATATGAAATTGGTGCCATTGTCCAAGCCAGTCTGGTACAAAAACAGTGGACTGTGCACTGGGTGTACAAGAAGTATACAGCATCACGGCCTTGCCACAGTATCTTTAGTAAATTTAGTCAAGTATCATACTCGCACTGAAGACGGGAGAACGTAGCATCATAATAACCTTGCATGGGTACACGACAGCTGGGAACTGGACCTGATTTGGAAGGAGTGGGGAAAAAAGCCATAAAACTATCTCAGCAGCTGTGGAAAAAGCTTCACTACATTCTTCCGGTCATTTTTTCCCAGTCTCTGGATTGCTCTGGATTGTAACAGTTGCTTTGCTGTTTGCTTGTGTACATAGTGACTGAAAATGCCTGTTGCTTTAACCAGGTGAACTGGCTAATTGATTCCTTTGGATTACTCTGACTGCTTTTATCAGAACCCGTGAGATTCACCCATGGGTAGTAGGCAGCTTAGAAAAATCAGAGGAAGAGAACTACTAAGGTAATTCCCAGCAATTCCAAGTATACGCAGCACTTCATGCCATATGGCAACGCCAGCAGACTTCAACACACACAATTTGGCAGGTTAACTACTCATCAGTGTGTGCCCCAGCACAAACTACATCCTACAGTTCCACAAAAACACAAATATATTACTTATTAATCTTGACTATGTTAAAATAAGCATCAGCACACAGACTCCCAGTGTATTATAGTTGCCGAAGCTGTGAAAGAAATGAAATTATTACCCACTTAACAATCTTATTACAAGATTGCCCACTGACTTTTCTTAGGGTGCTGCGGTTCATATGTGAGCATTGCAGGAATCATCATTTCAAATAATTGATTAACTGTCTAGTCTACAAAGTTTAAAAAGGAACAAACAAGGACATTAAGTGATTAGCATTCTTCCTTTTAATTTGCAAATCCTGTCTTCACAGCTAAAAAGCCGAATGCCTCGGGCTCCATCCCAGGCACACAGATCCCAACAAGCTTGACAGTAGAAAGAAGGTGCTAAAGACGCACAGAACTGACATGCTGGATTAGAGCAATCAACACATTGACCATTAATCACAATTGAAGGCTTCACAGTGCAGCTACACAGCAGCAGTGGGCCTGTTCCAGAACGTAACAGCAGCGATGCTGAATTTCAGACTACTGAGCCAACCCGCTACTGTGATTTGGTCAACATGAGCACTTAGAGCTGTGGATCTTCAGTCAAGTAAATTTTGAATTTAGATGAAAAGAGAAAACTCTAAGTACTGGACTGGTTGTTGGGTTCCACAACACTGACTTTGCTAGGGAAAATTAACTAATCAAACTTGTCTAAATTACATACTCACAACCAGAGTCCCCACCATGTCCTCCCAGGGAACATTTGAAACTCATTGCTCAGCTCACAGTGGTGCCTTGTGGTGCTGCCTCCAATGGACGGACCAAATGTAACCTCAGCTGAAGAGCAGGAGAAGGTGAAGCCACCTGCAAACCATCTTGAATCTGCAGGATTGCGAGTGCTTATCAGTCACAAAAAGATGTATGCGCCATTGTGGGATGGCACTGTAACACTGCAAAAACTATTAGCAGTTTTATCAACCATGTCAATAGCTCCACTGCTGGGGCTGCACAGGGAAACATGAAAAGCTTACAGCGTAAGGGACTAAAGCAGAGGAAGACCCGAACTGCAAGAGAGGGGGACCAATCTCAACCTCGCTACCCCTTCGCTTCTCAGTAAAATGGACCTGCGACACTGCCATATCTGGAGAATGCTTTTAGATTCCTAGACTACAGACAAGTAGAAAGATCTGAAAGTCAGATTACTTTTATTATTGTGCTCCCTCTGCTGGTTCTAGAAAAAGGGAAAATTCAAAGTTCAACTGGACAAGGCTCTCAGCAGCCTGATCTACACTGACCAGCTCAGAGCAGCGGGCTGGACCAAGGGGCAATGGGTTCAAACTGGAACACAGGAGGTTCCACTTAAATATGAGAAGAAACTTGTTCCTGGTGAGGGTGGCAGAGCCTGGCCCAGGCTGCCCAGGGGGTTGTGGAGTCTCCTTCTGTGCAGACATTCCAACCCGCCTGGACACCTTCCTGTGTAACCTCATCTGGGTGTTCCTGCTCCATGGGGGATTGCACTGGATGAGCTTTCCAGGTCCTTTCCAACCCCTGACACTCTGGGATTCTGTGTGTGTAGCAAGTCATGAACAAGTCGCAGGCCTCTCTTCACAGAAGTTACAAATATCTAATCCACCTGCCATGTCTTATTCATAAAGGTTGTCCTAAAACAGGAAAACAAGCGGGACAGAGCTCCTCAGAACCAGAGCAGAACCTCATTAACTAAACCACAGAGACACAGCACAGAGCATCCAGATGGCAACAACAGTGAGTTCAGTGAATATCCCGCCAACCATGATGGGACCAGATACGGCAATGAAGACCCAAGGAGAAAAATGTACATAGAGAGCATCGAAGAAATCTATTCTGCAAGTGCCGGAACTGTAAAGAGCTGTTCAACACAAACCTCCAGCTGCTCGGTGTGTAGTATCAATGTACAACCAGGCTCCAACAATGAGAGTCAAAAAAGAAAACCAACCAACCAAAACCCCAACACCACCAAAACATGGGAAAAAATGGACAAGAAGCCATCCCATGTGACTTATACAGCCAATAAAAGCCATGCAAGAGCAAATAAATAAATACGAACAACAAACAAATACAAAGAGCTTGTGAACGACTCATGGATTTTTCATGAGATGAAACAGAAATTTGTCAGACAAATTATTTGCTGTGAATTATTCACTCAGCTGTAATTATGGCCACTGGCAGGCAGAGAAACCAATAACTTAGACTGATGATTTCTGAGCTTCTCAGCAAATCCTTCATCAGAAGACCACGATCTTGAGGAAAAAAAAGCCTTTTTGGTGAACTTGTAAAGCCACATGTTGTTTCTGGACAGGGACTCCAGGTCAAGAGTTTGTTCTTGTTGAAATCACAGCTCTAGGTACCACATCACCCGGCAATTTCTGTGCTTTGCAGCCACCTCTGGTCTCCAAAGGAAGTATTGAAACAGGGGTTGCTTTAAAGCACAAGCAGCAGAGCGCACAGGAGCTGTGGGGTGTCTGGTGCTGCACGTGGGTTTCCCCTTGCACAGGAAATTGTGGGGTTTGTTTTTAACTATTTATCAAACAAAAAATTCACCTCAGTGCTCGAGAGCTCAGTTGTCCAAAGAGAAAACCTAAGACAAGCAACGGGTCCCAAACAAAAGCAAAGCAAAACACAGACAAAAGATCCATTAGGTCCTCAATAAATTCCGTTCAAGTGAGTCTAAGACCAGCGGATTCAGAAATGGGATCACTATAACCTTCAGCGATGCAGCCCATTCAATTTCAGTGAAATCGCCTTCGCTTCTTCTGGGATAACGGATGGCAACCTACATCTCACCCAACAAATGTCACCTCTTCTTGGAACACGTGGCTCCTACCAGGCCCCTCACCCCAACTGGTGTCACACCTGATCACAGCAGCACCTTTAGACAAATCCTGCCCATGAGAGGCCTCGCTCGGCTTAAAATCTTGGGCACACAGGTAAGTTTGCTGTAAGATGGGCAAAGACAATTCTCAAAACAGTCCTGTGCTGCAGGGCCTTCCCAGCACCCTCTTGCTCACGTGAGCTGTTAAAATGGCCAGAGCTGGCGGTAATTGCTGTTGACATTGTTGGAGCCTTGCCTCACCGCCACAGACAAATCTTTCATTCATGAAGAAGTGCTTGTTAAGCCAGCGCTGGACTCCAAACCCACTTAATTAGATTGGGGAGAAAAAAATAAAAGAAGTTGCCTAGCTGTGGTGGGAAATTTGCACACAAAGGCCGGTGTCTGGGCCATCCCTCCGCTATTGTGTCTCCCCAACAGTTTTACAAGAGAACAGCATCTCTCTCCCGTCCCTTTCGTCCCCGGCACTGCAGAGGCAGCGGTGACCCTCATTAAAGACCAGTTTGTTAGGGAATGTTTTCCCAATGATTCACTAACAGGGTTTTTCTCCTCAGCAATCAAGGGCTCGCGAGTGTTGGGTAAGAGCTCTCCAAGGGCTGATTGCTTCGAGAATTTCCAAAGTAAAGAGTGCAAACAGGTACGTGGAAAAAGCCTCTTTCGAGCAGTTATGTAAACAGGCCCAATGCCGTTTCAAAACCTCCATGCTCAAATTGTCAAGCCTGACTCTTGTGTTATATTCACACCCCCCGTTCTGCAGATCCCCACAAGCAGCGCTCGTGGCAGGACACAGCGTGCAGGACACAGAACAGCACGCGGGGTGATTAGAAAATCAACAAAACCTCAACACCCTCCCCAAACACAGCTTCTATTTTACAAGGAGCAGACACCTCCATCCTATCCACGCTGAATTCCAGATGGCACAAGCTCTTTTGTGAAAAAGGAGTCAGGAAATGGAGTAAGAACATGGATTTGGCTTTGCCCTAATCTGGCAATTTTCGGTCTTCGTCTTGGCTTTTTTTCTTTTGCCCATCAATTTACCTGTAAGCCCTTTGAGGCAGTGGCCGCAGCTCTGAGTGCTACAGCACATAAAGCAAATTGCCAGTATTAATAATGGATTGCAAGAGCATTTCAGAGAAAAGTACATGGAAAATATCACTAATATTTAACTGCAAATGTTGTTTCTCCTCTGCACATATTTCTTTCTGTATGAATAACAACAATCTGTTCTGTACTAACAAATCACCATGGAATAATTTTTCTATTATATGGTAAATAATGTTCAAAGTAAAATTACCTAATTCCGTATGACAGCTGCATTCAGCTGTTTCTATATAATTCTCTACCATAATTGAATATTGTTTTACATAAACCAAAATGCTTATGTCTTTATGTGAAACACAATAAACTCATAGGAACTATACTGTCTTATTTTTTGAAATTCCGTGGAGTCAATATGAATTTACAACACTAGAATACTGAGAAAAGTTAATGAAGATCACAGAATCCCAGAGTGTCAGGGGTTGAAGGGCCCTGGAAAGCTCATCCAGTGCAATCCCCCCATGGAGCAGGAACACCCAGATGAGGTTACACAGGAAGGTGTCCAGGCGGGTTGGAATGTCTGCACAGAAGGAGACTCCACAACCCCCTGGGCAGCCTGGGCCAGGCTCTGCCACCCTCACCCCAACAAGTTTCTTCTCAAATTTAAGCGGAACCTCCTGTGTTCCAGTTTGCACCCATTGCCCCTTGTCCTGTCACTGGTTGTCACCCAGAAGAGCCTGGCTCCATCCTCCTGACACTCCCCCTTTAGATACCTGTAAACATTAATGAGGTCACCCCTCAGTCTCCAGATCCAGAGTTAGTTTATAACACGCCTTTTGTCCTCATAATTCACGTACATTGATAAGAAGCTGAACACATTAATTTGTCAATCAGTCCCGTGCTATATCTAGTCTAATTTCAAACAGACTGAGTACACACACACACACCAGATCACTATGGATTTCCCAGAGGTAAACGAGCTTGTAAACATCCAGGTATGCCAGGATTTCCTGAGACTATTCGCTGTAATTCTGAAGCATATCGCACACATATGACAACAATCCAGGAAGTTTCAGTACAGAAACCTCCTTTTAATCTAGATAATAACATGAAAAATTACTTGGTTCTTTAAGATCAATTTTCAGTTCACAGATCAGACCCAAGAGTTAAAACAAACCACTGCAAACTATTTATTGATGTTAAACTGAAAACCCCCCGGAAATCTCTGTGAAGAATTTCAGGGCACATCTAATACTGGAAGGAGTTGTGTAGAATTTCAGAGAGAAAGGACAAGACACAACCGAGGGACCATGGAGCAAAAGACAGAACACACCGAACCGGCCAACACACAGAGCCAGATTTGAACCCTGCTGTGTTTGAACCAATGAGGCCTGGACAACAGCAGCTCTGGCGACAGCAAAAACACAAACAAAACCAAACCCAAATCATCCTATCAGTCATAAAAAGCTTCTGCCCACGGCCCTTAACAATATGATGATTTATTTAAAACAGATACAGTCCTGAAAGTGACCCACTTAAAATTATTAAAAAGATAGGGTGTTTACTGTCCATAAAACAGGCAATGGCTTATGAATATGCAAACTGATCAGATGTAATTAACATGATTGGCTCCTACTGAAATACAATCTTCTGTGTTTAAGGAAGTCGGATGCAAAACCTAATGAGGTCAAGTTAATATGCTCGTGAAGAAAGCATCAGCTGTCACTGCGATTAACAAGAATGCCGGTACTAATCCCCTTTTCTGAGAAAATCATTTAAATTTTCCTCGATAAACAAAGAAATCTCAAGAGCGTGGAGCCAACCAGCAATGTGGGACGATTAAGGAGGAAGAAATAACAGCTTGTGTCCAGTTTATAGTAACAATAAACACACTTAATTAACTAGAAGGTTTTCAACAAGTGTTATGGGCGCTCATTGACCATCACAGCTCTGGCCTCCTCCGGCCAGCACAAGGTGCCCAGTTCCAGATGTTCATTCTCAGAGCTCAAACATGGGCACATCAGCAAACATAAAGGACTTTACAAGCACTGCGGGCAGACTATGCAAATACCCTTTTAGTGTATGCTTTTCATATAATAGTTCCCACAGTTCTACCAACTCTACATGCCGCTGCCATTTGTACTTCACATCCGCCTTTAAGACCTTTGTAATAGGAGGCCAGAGAAATCCACTTTCAGGCAGAGTCCTGTGGTGGAACAGTGACACCCAGTGATGAGTTTTACACTAATCTCCCGTGAGCAGCACTGTAACTCCGGCCAGGACCACATGACGTGCACTAACAAGGAAGAACAAGGGAATAGAGTGCACTATCAGCAAGTTTGCTGATGACACCAAGCTGGGAGGAGTGGTGACACTGGAAGCTGTGCTGCCATCAGAGACCTGGACAGGCTGGAGAGCTGGGCAGGGAGAAACTGAATGAAATAGAACAAGGGCAAGTGTAGAGTCTTGAATCTGGGCAGGAACAGCCCCAGGTTCCAGTGTAAGTTGGGGAATGACCTATTAGAGAGTAGTGTAGAGGAAAGGGACCTGGGGGTCCTGGGGACAGCAGGGTGACCATGAGCCAGCACTGGGCCCTTGTGGCCAGGAAGCCAATGGGACCTGGGGTGGGTTAGAAGGGGGTGGTCAGAAGGTCAGAGAGGTTCTCCTGCCCTTCTGCTCTGCCCTGGGGAGACCACACCTGGAATATTGTGTCCTGTTGTGGCCCCTCAGTTCCAGCAGGACAGGGAACTGCTGGAGAGAGTCCAGCACAGGGCAACAAAGATGCTTTCGAGGTCCCTTCCAACCCCTGAAATTCTGTGACTTGCTTGACATGTTTGCTATAGGTGGAAACACTTGTCTATCAGCAAGTACAGATGAAATTCAGGAAGTAAAACGCCTCTATATGGCAGCTGAGGAGGAGATTTGGATGGTCCAAATTGCTCCCTTTACAAATCACTTTGCTGATTCCCAGGGTCACAGCGTCAGAACAGATCCTGTCCTTTCGGAGCTCACTTGGAACACACTGATGCTCTGGGTTCTTCTGTTCTGCAAACCAAAATCTCCATCAGGTCCTTTGTGTTCTGGCCTCACGTGATGGGTGACAACTTCTGGAGTTCGCTTCAAACCGCTGCCACGTCTACACCGCATTGACAAGAAAGTTCTGCAGAGACTCGACATCAGAAATCACCAAGAATGTGAGTTGTACGGCAGCTGCCGAACCACACTCAGTTTGCCAAGTCTAAGGAACATGCTAAAATCTTCACACAGTACACGATGTGACACTTATTAGTGTCTTAAGTCCACTTTTCCGAAGTTAACCTATCGGTCGTCTCAATTATCCCATTTCCTAAATTCATAGCTTCTCCCTCACATGCCTTCAGCTTCCTTTGTGTTGCTCCTTCCTCGTACTGCAATTCTGCCTTTCATCTATATTCTCTACATTCCTCTGGCCTTCTCCCAGGGCATGTGCATAAAAAACCCTGTTGGAACTGGAGTGCTGCCAAATTTAAGTTCACTGACACTTAAAGGAATTCCAACTGTCCTCAAATCAGACTGAAAAGAATCTCTAATGATGGCTTATTTTTAATTCTTCTTAAGTAGAGGACGCTAATGAATTTCTCTGATTTATTGGGGGAGTAAAGCAGATCTAGGTTTTCACAGATTCCTTCATGAATATTTCTCACTACATACTGGATGTCATTATTCTACTGAGAATCAATTAGCCCAAATGCTGTTATGACAGTTACAGAGAAATTGTATTTTTAGCTACAATTTCTAGTGTTCAGTCTCTTCCCAAGCAATCTTCACAGAAATGCTGAAAACTTCAAATCTAATCAGGTAGTGAAAGAAAATCTCTTGGAAGAGAAAGAAATATATGTGATTGGGAGGGTTTTCTAGAAGAAAACATGAGCTTTTTACTCGTAGAAGTACTCTGTCCAATCGAATGTATAAGCAATCAAAACACAGCAAAAGGAGAATTTATTTTCTCTGTTTCATTTGATTCAGTTGTAGACACTTCCCAAGGAAGTGACAAATAAGCAATGCTCTCTTTGGCCATTTAATACAACAGATGCTGAACAATCATTTTCCATAAGCTGTAGCATCACAAATTCACCATGTCTGAGGCACTTTCATTAGCAAACCCTCCCCCCCTTGCCCTTCTCCTGTCCTTTCACAACTACCATCAATATTAGAAGAAACGTGGCAATATGGGAGATGACTTACAAGGCCAAAGTCATATTCTGTGTGCTGCAACACGTGTTCTTACAGAAACCGTTCAGAGAGCCAGGCAGGCTCACCATCATACACAATGGACACTCATGGACCAAAGCAAAAAACCAAAGACCAAGTGTGAAGACGCCCTCTTTTGTAAATATATTGCCCCTTGCGATGAGGGGAACCAAGAATAGGAATATAAGGAGAGGCAAGTAAGTGCAAAGGACAGGGGAAGCAAACAGAACAAAGTGCGATGGGGGTGCCACATGATAACATCAATGGAAGAGCTGCTAACCTTAGATAAGATCAAACCTCACAGAATCCCAGAGTGTCAGGGGTTGAAGGGCCCTGGAAAGCTCATCCAGTGCAATCCCCCCATGGAGCAGGAACACCCAGATGAGGTTACACAGGAAGGTGTCCAGGCGGGTTGGAATGTCTGCACAGAAGGAGACTCCACAACCCCCTGGGCAGCCTGGGCCAGGCTCTGCCACCCTCACCCCAAACAAGTTGCTTCTCAAATTTAAGTGGAACCTCCTGTGTTCCAGTTTGCACCCACTGCCCCTTGTCCTGTCACTGGTTGTCACCAGAAGAGCCTGGCTCCATCCTCCTGACACTCCCCCTTTAGATATCTGTAAACATGAATGAGTCCCCCCTCAGTCTCCTCTTGTCCAGCTCCAGAGCCCCAGCTCCTCAGCCTTTCCTCACACGGGAGATGCTCCACTCCCTTCAGCATCTTCACTGAAGATTTGTTTTTGTTGTTTGACCTCAGTCACACATCACCACGCAGACGGACCCTCCTCTTCTCCCCAGCACACAACCCGTTTCTCAGTAATCACCCACATCGCTGATATTTCTGAGCTGTAGAGCCAGGACACACAGCACAAAGTACGAAGACCGTAACGAAGCTTTCTTCCCAAGGAGGCACTAGTCACGGGAAGAAGACAATTTAATCCAATTTCAACCAGCAGCACAGGTAGCTGCAGGTTCCTTAAAATAATGTGGTGTGTAACAGCTCCACTCGAGGCTGTCTTGTGTGAGTGTATTGCCTACCAGAGCTATAAAGCCTTCACATCCAAACACATTAATGTTTGAATGTACAGCTTTCTTACCACCCACGCCACCCTGCCTGGAACTGGCAGGAAAAATCAGAGAAAAACTGGTATCAGTTGCATTCTAACAAGAAACTGACAGCCACTTTGTCACACAACCTAAGCAAACCATCACCACCAATGACTGCAGACAGTTGTTGGAGTGGAACTTGATTTTATTTGAAGAGATGTCACTATATTTTTCTGCCGAGAAAGAATGCCGAATTACCTGTCTGTTTCAGTCACAACATGCTATGCTGAGATTATTTATCTTCTTTCTCTCTGGATCCAAAACTGAGGGGGCACTTCAGAAAGAGAAGGAGGACGCGATCACCAAGGCCCTGGAACATCATACTGAAGACGTTCATCCACTTGTTTCCTCTATCACAGGTTGGCTTGAAACTCGGAGGGTAATACAGAATTCTGGTATTTTCTAACACAACTCCTCTCCTGTTTTCTCCTTAGCTCTTACATATAGTCCTTAATACTACAACCTCCAGTCTTTCAACTGTTGGTGGATTTTACCTCTAGAAGACCTCTGGAAATGAGGAACAGAAAAAGGGGCAGGCACCCTTTCAATGGATGGCTGTACTAGTTTGGATTTGATTTCAAGTGCAAGAAGTTTGCATAATGATCTGATCTCATCACTGGCATCAAATGTATCCTACCAGACACCTGGAAAGAAATACATGCAACTCAGTGCAGTTGTGATGGTCACTGGATCCCCGAGTGTGAACGGCCACTGCAGACTTGGGGAAGTGTCTGTCATAATTCATCTATTTTCATGTCTATTATGAAACCCTCCTGGGGTTAAATAATACACAGATACAAGACAGTTTCACCTTCCACTGGAAGGTTTTTAAAAATGAAAACAGACATGTTTTTTGAGGCAAAATCTTTTGCAGTTAACTCCTCAGTTCTGCACATATTCCTATAGAATCTGTGGCCAAAGGAAGCTCCTCTAACCCATTTCCCATCACCTCCTCTGATCTGTCAGCTTCAATCGGGCTTTTCTTGTAGCACTGCTTGTCCTGTACTGAGAGGACAACAAACAAACAACTCATCCTTCTGGATGTAGAACTGCAAACTACAAATTTATTCTACTTGCTTAAAAGCCTGAGCTGTTTCACCAGGCATTATTCACTACTGCACATTCTGGACTACCGGACTTCACCTATTTCCATCACCTGTCTCTTCTCTCCTACTAGCTCTAGTAAAATACTCAAGCCAGGCAGAAAAATTCCAAATGCAGAAACATCTATCGGCATATTTACTGATCAATCAGGCAAATTTGGTATGTTTTAATATGCTGAATCATTGTGGCTATCATTTCACTGTTTATTTTACAATTAGCTTGCATTTGGAAGCAGTCAAATAAATGGAGGGCTTCTGAATGGAACTGTCCGATCACCTTCCCTTTGGGGGAACAGAACTTTAAATTGGCAGATTCAAATAACTGATTTTGCAGCCAAATGTCAATACAGCATAAAGGGACCCTCAAGATTACGTTGATGAAATGACTTATACCGAAGTACCAATATTGTGTTGTGTACTAGAAAACAGCATTAAATCAGTAAATAGGGATTTTTTTAGCCTCACTAAGAAGAGCAAAGCGGAATGTCTATGTTTAGATTAACTACGAGGGCTTGGGTTTGCTTATGGCCATTGACTGTCGGGACATTTAAAGTGTCTTGATGGATTAGACGTGTGTTACAGAGACTGAATTCCTCCTGCCTTAAAAAAAAGGCACCAACATATTCACGACCAGCTCACATCATGTTCACTTAATATATTCTGGACTTGGACTGGAATAAGTAACACAGATGGATCAGCGGTAAATATTAAAACAAGCGAAGCAGAGGAAAAAGCATTAGCAGCAGTACAGAGAACAGAAGGGAAGCAAAGGTGACTAATACTGAAGGAAAATGGGTTTGTATGTTGGACGCAGTCATTACAACAGGGTCGTAAGTGACATAAATGATAAAGGGACACGTGGAAAGGGAGAGGTACAACGGGAAATCATGAGATAGTAGGTCATGCTGAACAAATCTGATTAACTTCTGTGAAAAAGTCACAATAAGAACTGATGGGACAGACTAACAGACATAATGTATTTGGACTTCAAAATGGCTTCTAATACTTCACAGCAGCAAAAGCTAGGGGAAAAGGTCAGTAAATACAGTGCAGATAAAGATGGAAATTCTAAGCTGAATTTAAAACAAGGTCAGGAAGAAGCAGCAGAGAGGTAAAGGAGAGACAGAGCACCGCCAGCTCTGCCAACGGCGCAGTGTTTGACCCCCTCTCACTCAGACCAAGTGCCAAAGAGAAACACAGGACTGAGGAAGAAATTAAAGCTATGGCCATAAAATATCAAAGTGGAAAGGAAGGTTTGGCAATGCAAAGTCCCAGCAACCTGCTTAAAACTCAACACTAGATTAATTGCTTGCTGTTAAGTATTCTCTTCCATGGCGTAAGATAATTGTAGGAAAACCTTCAAATGCCTTATTAGTTTGCTTAGTTATTCTCTCATAATGTTAGAGGTTGAAATAAGCCAGTAAGAGATCACTTAACACGGGTGACCACGTCAGACAAAACACACCAACAGTCCCCAGTGAGGAAAAGGCAAAAGGAGAAGAAGCCACTTGCCATAACCAATTCATAGAAGACTCAGAGGAAGAACATTCCCTGCAAGTTAAACTCGTGCACTAATGCAGGGAACCAGATGCCTTGGACAGAATGCTTAGGACATTCTTTTTCTTGCCCTGGTACACATAAGCTACAGGAATTTAATTACGCTGCATCCATCACCTAAGAACCTTCAAGTATGCCAAGCCTGTTGCTTCCAGCGTTACAGGGACTCGGCAACATCCTCAGATGATCACAGTGTTTCGTGACCCCTTGTCAGACTAAATCAAAAAGCAGCTTTAAAGCAGACAGTCATGCAGAAATCGCCCAGCCTGTCAACATGTGTGCACTCGGAACATCTCCAGCACGGAGAGTGTGGAACTAGATACGTAACTGAAAACACTGTACACAGCACAGCTGCATATAAATCAAGCCCGTCTTATCAAGCCCTCTTTCTATAACCTTAAGCCCTGCTGCCTCTGCAAATTTTTAGTTGTAGCCTCGGCCTCTCTAGACTGTCAAACATCTACCATCCAAAGTCAAACCCACCTCCCAAATATCACAGCATCACAGAATGTCAGGGGTTGGAAGGGACCTCAAAAGCTCATCCAGTGCAATCCCCCCATGGGGCAGGAACACCCAGGTGAGGTTTCTTTTATTCACCACTCCTTTAATGTAGTAACAGGCTGTAGAATTTCTTCTTGGATAGTTTCTTTGTTCAGAAGATTGTTTCAAGGGACTGCTGCCACTGGAGGTCACTATCTCCTGGAGCAGGAAAAGAATATGGTCCAAAATATACCGCCAGCTCCAAAGAAATCCATTTCTAAAACTAAGTATTCCCAGTAATTCTGACCAATAGACAGGGAGACAGTAGCACATGTAACAGGAGCTACTGCACAGCCACAGAACAGGCTGCTCAGCATAGCTGCTGTTGGCTCTGGGGCTTTTAGATTTAGCTGCACTTTATACAGATGCTGTTGAAGAAGCCAGTAGGGAAACTGTGCCCCAAGTTCTTGGCAGTAGGGGTAATATTCGAAACACACATCTGGGAGCAGCACTGTTAGATAGAGGACGTTTGTTTGAGATTTCCAGTAGCAGTTCTGTCACACGGCAAGAGCTCCCTCTCCATATTATCTTCAAACAGATCTGAGTGAAAGGGCAAACAGAAATTTGAAAGAG
Organism: Columba livia; assembly: GCF_036013475.1. NCBI lineage: Eukaryota > Metazoa > Chordata > Aves > Columbiformes > Columbidae > Columba > Columba livia. Next base: position 1,810,612 of record NC_088627.1, on the reverse strand, counting down.
ATGATTGCTGCCTTTGTGAGGGACACGGTTACCTGCGGAGACGGAACATATATGAATTCCTATTTGCAATCATTTCCACTATTTATGAGGTCACTGGACTCGCTCCTGCTGAGCTCAATTTAGCAAGAGCTCCGGCTGGATCAGTGCAGAGAATACCACAATCACATTGACTTGGTGATGTCTAAGCTACCGCAGATACACAACTCCAGGCTATCAATAGGCTGAAATCTATGCACATTTCGGCAGACAGACAGATTTAAAAAGCTAAGATGTAAATACAAATTAAATAATGGTCTAATTAATTATGAGTCAAGAATAAAAGGACGCAGCTCACGCACTAGACCGGCCACTGGTTTAAGGCCACACAGGAACTTTCTTCCTCCCCAAGCGCCTCATGCTTTGGTGGCAGTTCTTTCAATTACAGTTTACTTAAGAAATTGGGCGGGGGGGGGGGATGAAGACTTGTAAATGTTTAAGGTTAGAATGTTTGGCAGTCATTGTCATACTGATTATATAAATAGAAGAAAATTGTATATAGCACACAGCTTGAAATGTAAATTTCAGAATGTATGTTAGGTCTCATATTACAAGTTTTGATGAGTCTAATTGGGGGCCAAGAGCAACAAAAGCACACTGAACTCTGCTTTGTGCCATGCCCGAAACCAAAGAGAATGAAATGTGCTCTGTGCTTCTGAAATCAACTACATGTCAAACTTCAGCCAACAGATTACAATTTAAATAACTTCCTGACAAGTGGAACCCTTCGCTCTAGATCCTCTCTTGAGAAGAATAACCAGTTGTCAATCTGCAGAGTTTTATCTTACAGCCTTAATGAGTTCATCACTGAACTAACAGAAGAAATAAGGCACAGGACCACAACCAGTATCTCCAAACACGTCAGATCACAAAGGGCAAGCTTGGGGGTCTAATTCCAGCTGTATCACTGCACTAAGCGCTTCTGAAATATGGTGCAAGATGCAGAGAACGGCTAAAGAAGTGATCTACAATGTATATCGAGATTAAGATGATACCTCTTAACCAGCACAACATATACATTTCCGAATGGACTGCAGAAAACCTGTCATAATCAGGTTTGCACGCGCAATTTTGCAGGCTGTCAATGCTAGAAAGGGTACAGAGTACATCAGGCCAGTTCAGCTGTTTAAAATTTTATGCTTAACTTCTGACTGATAAATACAAACCTCCTACTAATTTTTGTTGTCCTAATTCATAAATATTTACTAGCATTAAAAAGACAATATCATATTTGGGTTGAAAGATCTTTAATATATGTTGTACATCCCTCTATTTTCACTTCCAGGAAACTTCTTTAGCAATTCATGTCCCAGGCTTTGGTAGAAACCCGTCCGTCAAAACCGGGATAGCAATGGAAATGGAATCAAAATGTTCCATCTAGTAACATTGGCTCATTCTTTTTTTAAGTGTAACACTTGGTTTCATTATACTTAAGTATTTTTTATCGGTGTTTGCACAGAAAAGCAGCAATGTGCATTTTAAAAGAACTGTGAAGAGTGTTGCGAAGTCGAGCATAGCGTGTGCCTTTTCTCCCTGGGAAACGAGCCCAGAGACAAAAACCCATTCCAGTAATTTAGTTTAGTCCTACATATAAAATAACTGAAGTCGAGGCGCCTGCACTGTTATTATTTTTCTGATGTTTCTGACACCGATGTGCTGAGCTTTATGGCATTCACAGTTTCAACAGCAGTTGAGTTTCCACTTGGTATAGTCGTAATACTCCTTAATATTTTCGTTTTGATGTAATTTGCGGCCCCAGCTTTTTAAATATCCGCTCTGTAATAATGTTTAATTTCAGGGGTCACTCCGCCAAGGAGTATATTAAAGCTTATAAAACTCATTTCCAAAGCTCAAATATCAAGCTGTGATCAGGTTAGGAGGGCAGCATCTGTGAATATTTCATCTTTTATCATGCTGATAATAAGGAGATGACAGAGGCACATTATTACAATGAGAGAATTGCTCATTTCAGCCCCGGCTGCTGGAAGCTGGGTCTGCAGCGTGCGTTCCTCAAGAAAATCAATTCTTATAGGAAAAGCAAGTTTACTGAGCCACCACTGTGTCTTATTTGATTGTAATGAATAATATATGGACCCAAGAGCTTGCACATCTGGTAGGGAGAGGGAAAGGAAAAGGTTTAAGTTTGGAGGGGCACTTGAGTATAGACAAAAATTGATCAAAACCGTCTTTTATTGTTTAGAAGCAATGTTATGGGACCGCTGTTTGATAGCCTATAATTTTAATAACAAATCTTGGAAGGTTCGCTAACACAAAGGCAGGACGCTCGCCTGCCCTGGCAGAGCAAGTTCCAGCTTCCAGTCACCTGTTCATGCTCCAACAATGCCCAGCGGTGTGAGAGCTCAGGGACGCCGGCGGTTCCTGCCGCAGCCTCTGGCACCTTCACTCTTTGGCCACATTTCTCACTAATCTCTACCTAAAGAAGAAACATCTGAGGAAAAAAACCTCACCTATCACCTTTTGTAAAAGGCTGAAAATGCCCTTCTATTAAAAAGCAGCAGCATTGTTCCTACTTTAAGAGGGCCAGAAGAAAAAAAGCTGAAATCCTCTTATTTCTTGGGTTATATATATATATATATATGAGGTTACACAGGAAGGTGTCCAGGCGGGTTGGAATGTCTGCACAGAAGGAGATTCCACAACCCCCTGGGCAGCCTGGGCCAGGCTCTGCCACCCTCACCCCAAACAAGTTTCTTCTCAAATTTAAGTGGAACCTCCTGTGTTCCAGTTTGAACCCATTAGCCCTTGTCCTACTGTTGGTTGTCACCCAGAAGAGCCTGGCTCCATCCTCCTGACACTCCCCCTTTCCATATTGATCCCCATGAATGAGGTCACCCCTCAGTCTCCTCCACGCTAAAGAGACCCAGCTCCCTCAGTCCTCATCAACCCAGGCAAGCTCCCCCATTGTCCTGCCTTCCTCTGGGGCCTCAGCGGTGCGGGGCTCCTCAGGACAGACTCCGGCAGAGCAGACACAGACAAAGAAGCATTCAGTAACTCTGCCTTCTCTGTATCTTCTGTCACCAGGGCACCCACCTCGTTCATCAATGGGCCTACCTTGCCTCTCTCACATCTTTAAAAATAACATGTAAAACGACAACCACTAATGTGAACTTCCCTTGCCTTATTTGCCTGTTGATAGCGCTAATATATGAAGATGAAAGACGAACTCATCTCTGATACACTATCAGGGGAGCAAAACTCCCTCTGCTGAGTTAAACCTGCATAAAGAGCAGGACTCCAAATACAGTGTCCTCTAGGAGACAAGGCTTTTTGATTTCAATATTGAAATAGAGGCATTGTTCAAAGAGATCTGCGTGTGAAATAATTATCTCGAAAATAAACAACTTAAAAACATTCAACCCCCAGCCCGGCACTGGCACCAGCCTCTAACGCGCAGGTTTCAGAGCTGAAGGTCTGGGATTTGGTGTTTGCTGCACAAGACCACAATTTCCTAGTTGGTTTCCCCCAACCCCCAAACTCTTCAAACAGGCATAATTTGATGGTATAATTATGCATACTTAATCACAAGTCTCTTTTATTAAAAAGGTAATTTTATAGCCATTAAGTCTTAACAATGGGTAACTTTCCAGCACCAGGGAGGGTCATTTTTACTGAAATACATGTCACAAAAGTGATGTTTTCTTCCTACCTTCAAAACGCTTCTCAAAGTCCAGGCCCTCTGAGCGAGACAGGAAAGTAATTCCTTACCATTTTATTCCTGCTCTTTAAATTCCTCCTAATGCAATGCAGTCACAATGATGCAATGCAGTCACAATGATGCAATGCAGTCACAATGATGCAATGCAGTCACAATGATGCAATGCAGTCACAATGATGCAATGCAGTCACAATGATGCAATGCAGTCACGGCGGCCCCCATTTATGATCAAAATGAAAAAATATTTTAAAAAATAATAAAAAAGGTAGCTTCGCAATGATTCAACTTCAATAACTTGGCCTACAAACCACCTTAATTAATCATTTGAAATTATCTTCTTACTTTTACTTTTTGTTACAGCACAGAATTAGATTTACTATTAATGGACAAAGCAGCACTTACTAGTGAGTATATAACCTTAAATACTTCATTAAAAAGTGCCGTTTCCATTAACAGAAGGTATTACCGTAGTTAGTAGCTTTTAAAGGGCTTGTTAATGGCTCACTCTTTTTATTCATCATCAAAATTGAAGTATTACTAGTATATGTTTTATGAACTTAAGCCAAGAAATATGCTTATTCAGCTGTAACAGCACACTTACAAATGATACCTGCTCCTTAAAATAGATTTCTGCTATTCCATGGTTGTAACGGTCTTACTAATGGAGTAATAACGATGTGAACGTTATTAGCACACCTTGGATGATGGGATGTCCATCATGCTCATGACAAAACATAAGTTGAAGCCATGCAAAACTTTCACCCAACTTCATATGGGACGTTATAGAGTTTGAACGTGAATTTGTAAAGAAAACCAAAACCCATATAAAAAGCTACTTGCAGACACTTTGTTCCATTTAGAATGCAACAAGCAGAATCCAGTTTACAGGATGGAGGGGTGGACAGGAAAATATCATTCCTTAACCACTAAAGGACCCCAACTCATCACAGAAAGGACAGCCCAGCCCTGGAGACCAGGACTTGGCTTCTCAGAATCTTAAAGTTGTCCACGAAGGAGAAAGGAGAACTCTGGACAAGCGAGACAGCAGCATCCCGGCCCCTCTGATGTCTCTTTGAAACACTTACAGATAAGTAACTATAGCAAGGTCAGCTCCAGGGACACCGGTATCAGTGGAGAAGTTGAGGTTTTAGGAATCAGGGACAAGAGGGATTGCTGCTAGAGAACACTAAAAATGAGCCACCAGCATAAAGGGGAATAGCAACTGTAAAATCTTGCAAATATCTTGTAATTTTGCATTCTTATACATTTGCTAAGGTTTGGGCCAAACCCCACACTCCTCACTGAACAGTTTTCTCCCTGCTTCAGTTTCCTGTTTAGCAAATACTCCTTGAGCCAGTATTATACAGTACCCTGCAGAGAAATCAGGTTAGAATGATAGTCTTTACCTCTCAAACACAAACCTTCCAGGCAAGGAGAATTCATTCTGCACACATTACAGACACGCAGTTTTTAAAGGGGTGGGGAGAGGCAGAGGAACTAAAACCAAACGAAAAGCAACACCACCACACTACAACGTTCATCTTTTCACCCGGACGCATTATTTGCAGTTTCCCTAATATTAATATATGCAAGCTGCTGCAGAATCGCTAGGTGTTATTATTCACTACAATTTTCTATTGCACTGTGATAAATGACACCCCCAGGGGTAGTGCTGCTTGGTGAATGCTTATTACAATCATTTAAGTAGGAGCTGATTTACCTTAAATAGGTTGGTTCATATGGCTATATGCCACAGCTGTATAGGCCCAGCACTGCTAAAAGGTGGAAGTGAAAACCCAGAGCAAAACCACGTTAAATATAGAATATCGTGGCAAAGAAGCACAGACTGAAGTTAAAGATCTTACTCCTACGTAAAATTCAGATGAGACAAACGGCTAGGGAAATAGCTGTATATATCATTGTTTTCTCTGATGTTTGGCATTCATATGCGAGTCCCATTAAGGCTCAGCTCCAGGGCTAATAAAACTGTTTCACAGTACAAAAAGCCTCTATGCTATTGAATACTGGGAAAAAAAAATCTCATATAAACACATTGGACATCATAATGAAGCCAATACACAAAAATTTTTCATCTGATCCCATAGGACAAAAATTCTAAAGATAAGCAGGAGTAGTATGCAATACAAACTGTGAAGCAAAGCTCAACTTCTTTCATAAAGACACCTGAGGTACCTATTGGCAGCACAGCTCTGTATAAGCCACCTACTCTTACAACAGTAGAAAATCATCAACATAAATGAGGATTCTAAAATTGTATCACTCACATATGTGCACTATAACAGTAAACATGTTGATAAATAAGCAATTTTAAACAGAAAAGTAAATTTAGTTGATGAGCGGGTAGTGAGGTGACTGCGAACTGGCTGAAGGGGAGAAGCCAGAGTCGTGGTCAATGGGGCAGAGTCCAGCTGGAGGCCTGGATCTCTTCAGATCATCAGACCCAGTTACAGCAGGAGTTTACACCAAGTTTGTCCAGCGATTTCAATAAGTATTTCAAATGGAGAACAGTAATGAATTAAACTCTAGCTTTCTAAAGTAAACGAGTAAGCCAGCAGCCAAAAATATTCTGATGAGAGTAGGTAAAGCAATTAAACTTCAGCTACTTTTTAAAACAAATTCTTTTAGATGCTAATGGCCATTGTTTTCTCACTTAGTAAAATTTTGTGTCACAAAAGGTTAGATGACTGCAAAGATTTAATTGAGTGTCTAACAGAAAGGGAAACGTTTCTTCAAAAGGCTAAGATGGACCTCTTACCACCATTCCTCCAGCTAAACGTCCCCTAACAATAGAACTGTGATTTGCTGAAATTAAAATGCTATTATGGTGGAATTAGGGCTTCAATATTTTTAGCAGCTTAAATAGGCCTTCCATTTTTATAGGACATCTGATAATAGATAATTACATTTCAACTTAAAGAAACTGAGTTGTTTTCCTACGGAAAAAGACTTTTCTTTTTTCCAGAGAGGCTGAAGTACAGCAGTGGGCTGGAGGTGCCTACAGCGGATATATATTAGCATATAAATGGCCCTTAGCGGCTGCTTGATTCCACCTATTGCAAATTCCACTGCAGCATCAGAATGCACTGAGCACGCGTGACAAAGCGGTTCCGTAACACGGTGGTTTTATACAGAGGACAACTTTCGGTGTTAAAAAAAAACCCTGTTCCCACGTCATCGGGTTCTCTTTATGTTTACCGTATCATTCAGTAGTCTAATTAACGAGTTCTAATGAGCAATTTGACGCTGTGTTAGAGGAAGGTGCATTGGTTTAAGCAGCAGCTCTTTTCTGAGAATATGGAAATAAGTCCAAGTAGTGCATTTTCTGTAAGATAGAGGTTATTTATTTTATATTTACATGAAACGTGTCTAAAATAATCTCTGTCCTTTCTATTGATCAGAAACAATGGAAAAGCAAGGGGCTGTTATTACCCCACCAACACTCGCACGGTACATCTCCTGGGAGTCAGACAGGGAAGGAAAGCCACGTGCATTCCCTGTCTTCTGTTCCAGACTGACCTTCAAGATTTACTGCTTTAAAATGTTAATCATGCTGAGTGACATTTCTTGTGTCACTAAGTGGATTGTAACAGCAGAGGGAGAAACATTCTTTTTAACAACTTTCCTCACAGTCAGAGAGGGGTGAGCGAAGCCAGCGCCGAGGCGAGGAGACGGCTCGAGCTCCAGGAGAGCCGCGAGGGCACACACGCTCCAGTCAACGCATCGTGATCGGGGAGGCGATGAGGGCCTGCAGAGGAGCAAGCCCGCCCAGTTCCACACAAAGACCTTTCACTGAATCACACACAACTGGTCCAGTGGCACCTCTCAGCCTTCCACTGATCTAGGGCCTCAATGGTGAGAGCACCGGGCAAGATGATACGACCAACGTGAAATGAGAAGCATGGCTGCACGCGGCTCAGAACCGCCACGCTGTTCCTTCACCATCACCCCGAGTATGGAACGGGAAACTCTATCTGTATTTGGAGATACAACAGCCCCATTCAGGCAATTTCAGGGCAATTAAAGTATTACCCATGAAACATGATTAGGGTACCTTGGCTTTGGCAAGATAGTCACCATGCAAAAGTACCCGACTTCTGATACTACACAGTCTGAGCTCGGAACTTTGCAGAATCCCTTGGTAATCACACAAGATTTGCAAATGCAATACAAGGCAGAGGAGAGTCACACGCGGCTGGAGAGTCACCTGCAGCACCTACAACTCCATTGGGGTTGGCTTTCAGGTAACTGAACTGAACCATTCGTATCTTTGAAAATAGCAGTGATACGTAGACATCTCACAGGCCATCCTCATCCTCATTTCTAACTAATCGCGTCTCTAATGTTCTGAAAGGTTTGTTATGATTAGGAAGCAGCCAATGCTGCAGGCAATGCTTTCATGAATGCCACTCTTGAACAACCTGTCTGCCAATGCAAAGCCCTCCGAACTGCAGCCTAGAATTTCTTTTCCTAACCTTCCTGCTTCGTCTTGGTCGTTGGCAAATCTCCCTGAATCAATTACGAAACAATGAGGTCCACAAGTGGCAAAATAAAATTTGCAGCACAAATACCAAAACTTGAAATGCTGCTTGTAAAAGTACAGTAAGAGATTTTTAGATTTGGCTGCTTAAATTGTCCATTAAAAGTGTTACTGTTTAATTATGACCAATGCATCGGAAGAAATTAAATACCAGTCCCATCAATTTTAAAATTATCATTTCATTCTCAGCTAATCAAGCCAAAGAAAGGTCAAAGACCTCTATCTTCTAACAAACACAGTTCTTGATTCATTACGTTTGTCAAAAATTTTATACTGTAAGAAGTGACATAACCCTACTATTTTATCTGCATCATTATCATTTTTAAATATGTTATTTAATCTCCGTGACCTTTGCATTACCATTTATACTGAATGAAGTAGGGCCAACACCCTGCAAATGACATGGGAGCCATAACCACACACTTTGGATGTCTCCCCTTTATTGGAAGAGCTGATTAAAAGAATTATTTTTCAAATTAGTAAAGCCTACTTTAATGCATTTTAAGTCACTAAACCAAAACTAAAATATTTGCACAGTAAAGAAAGAAACATGGGAGTATAGTAACAGAACATAAAATGATTCAATTCTTTCTTAAGAAGTTTCAAATAGTGCAGATCAACAACACAGAACAGAAATTAATTGCAAATAAATCAAATTTCCCAGAATCCCAGAATGTGAGGGGTTGAAGGGCCCTGGAAAGCTCATGCAGTGCAATCCCCCCATGGAGCAGGAACACCCAGATGAGGTTACACAGGAAGGTGTCCAGGTGGGTTGGAATGTCTGCAGAGAAGGAGACTCCACAACCCCCCTGGGCACTCTATTCCCTCATCCAAATCATTGATGAATATATTGAATAACACCAGCCCCAGCACTGCCCCCTGAGGCACTGCACTGGATCCAGGCCCCAACTGGACTGTGCCCCACTGACCACGACTCTTTGGCTTCTTCCCTTCAGCCAGTTCACAGTCACCTCACTACCCGCTCATCCAGACCGCACTCCCTCAGTTTAGCTGAAGCTGAAGCAGTTCTTCCTGAAGCATTTCAAACTGACCACAACAAAAGCAACAAGAGACCTGAAGATCATCCATGTCTGGGAAACAATCCATCCAAACGCAATTATTTCTCATGTGTTTGGTGTCCTCTGTACACTAAGATTTGTATTTTATGTACTTACATAGAATTAAGTACTTTTTCACATATCGCCACAGTACACAGCTTTCAGATCTGATAACTTACTGTGAAAAACAGGCAAAAGAAATGGGGCTGTCTGGCTCCACACCTCCAGCCTGCGCTGACGTACTAAAGCAGAACAGTGGAGCCGTGCGCTTCCCTTCGACAGCTCTACCCACTGGAGTTTAAGGGACAAAACCAACCAACCAGAACACAACAACGACGAAAAAACCCAACATCAGATGTAATTTGGATTTGGATTTCCCAGACCAGGAGTATTTTTCCTGTATAAACAATCTGCCATTTCAGAAACTCTCCCAGTAAGGAAAGACTTCTGTAATAATTACACCACAGTTACTTTCATGCAGTTTCTGTAAAAATATCCCCAGCAGTTAGACAAACATTGGCCTAATGATCAAAAGTACGCAAGTCCCACAAGAATAAGGATTTAATAGTGCAGTATGACAATGCTTCTAACACTGTACAGCTTAATCAACAGAACCATGAAGCTAATTTTGCCGACAGAGTTACGCCGTTTTATGTCTCAGCTTACTAGATACTGCCCTATCTGCAGCCACCTAATTAGAGAAGAAAACCTAATGGAAACCAAACAAGGGCAATCGTAGGCATCCTTTTCCAAGAGAACACACCTTCAAAGGAGCCATCGCACGATAGCTGAAGTGCTCTCCCGGGGCAGAAGAGCTCAAGGTGGTACAAATACGGCACCATCGTACGCTATAAATCAGGCTCATCTTATGTAAACAGTGTGGTTTTCCTGCTTTTAATGAGACAATCTTCCCCTGCACGGGAGAAGCTAACAATAGGAAAAGTGTCTTTGATTTGATTCATGGGAAGCTTTATTTTCAATTGCAGCAGCTCTGTTGCAGGCCCCAGCCCTTTCATCTCAAAGAAAAACCTAACACGTCTTACCTGAAAGCGCAGGGGATGTTAACAGCCATTCCCAATCCATCCGTCTAGAGAAACGAACAGTTGTGCGTTTACCCTCATCTTGATCAAATAAAAAACATTAGTCTGAACGCGAGCTTTATTTCTCTTCTTGAGACGGAGCTGAGAGGCTACAGATTTCACAACTGAAATAAAGCTCGCGTTCAGACTAACGTTTTTTATATGATCAGAATGAGAGTTTACATTGATGCGGGTTTTCTTCCCGTTGGGAGGTCATTCGGAATTTTCTTGCAAAAGCAACCCAGAAACGTATTTCACGTTCTGATCATAGAATGGGCCAAGACAGACAAGGCTCCTGAGTGCAAAAATAATCCCTAATTATAATTAACCAATAAAGTGCTGGTAGCATCTGTTTCCTCACATCCCTGCAGGGCTCATGTGTAGCACTTGAGGTGATCTCTGTATATTGGTCAAAAGGGTTAATTATTCTACAATGGGAAGCAGAAAAAAAGTAACACTGAGGGAAAGTCTCACTGAGGAAATGTGCATTACTGAATCAATGGCCAGCAACTGCAGAACTGACTCACAGCGGGCTGCTAATGATGAGACAAAGATTACAGCGAGATACATCTTGAATATCTGGAAAGGACATCAACTCAGAAACAATAACACTGAGGCAGCACACATTAGAATGGATGGTGTAAACAGGGAAAAAAAGAGAAGGAATGAAGATTAAGAAGGTGGGAAAAAAGAAGGTCTCAGCTGATACTTATTCATTCTCTAAGTATTTTAAGTTTTGTGAGTTAACCACAGCCTCTTTCTAGCCACGCTTTAGCAGATGAGGGGTTTTCCCCCTCTCCTTAAAACTGTCTCCATAGAGGTCTGCATTGCAAAGCCAGCCATAAAACTTGAGGGTTTTTAAAGGGTTATGCTCACAGGGCCAGACACATATATTCTGTTATGACTGTTGAACGTATAAAAATGTGTCATTTTGAATTGTGAGGATGAAGTATAACACAGTGAGATATGTTCAGTTTCCTCATGCCTTAAGAATATTTTGTTCACTGTATAGTTACCACACACTTATTTCTGCGAGGCATGCTGCTTCTTGTACGTGTCAGCTGAACCGACAGCAGCCCCATCCAGAGACAGATGATGAACCTCCCGCTGTGCTGGCAAACAGACGCTCAACCAGATCTGACTTTCAGTGCTAACAGGCACGGACACTGAACTTTGCAAATGAAGCCTCGCACTGAAAGAATGTGTCCAAAAGGCCCAAAGCTTCAGACTCCAACTTGTAATCTCTGCCTCTCAGCTCGAGCGAAGCAGCTTCCTCACTTGGCCTTGTTCTTTTCAGATCTTTAATTCAAATTGTGAATTAAAGAACCATTTGAAGTGGGAAAAGACACACAATCTGACTAACTGTAACACTCTGGAAAAATCAAGATGGTTTTTATTTCATAGAAGGGTAATGTGATTCCCTCATGAAACAGAGACTTTAGTTTCTCAGGAACGTACCATTATATTGCATAAGAGCTTTTTCATATAGACACTGAAATCACTGAAGTAATTTTTCTATGTTGAACTCTATTTCTTTGTAGTAACATAGATTCTCCTAGTTAATTTATCTAACCATCGACTTGGAAGGCAAACGGGGAGAATGCCATGGACTGTGTCCCAGAATTGGAAGGATGACAGTAACTGTGCACTGTGTAACCTCATCTGGGTGTTCCTGCTCCATGGGGGGATTGCACTGCATGAGCTTTCCAGGGCCCTTCCAACCCCTGACATTCTGGGATTCTGTGATACTGCAAATCTGAAGGGATAATACCACATGACTTAAATTACAAAGTCTTTACAAACATTGTTTCTGCCTTTGGAAATCTTAAAAATTTTGTTACATGGTCATTCAAAATATAAAGTAATGCAAGATTTCTTCTCTCCCAGCAGGCAGATTAAGTAGATGTAGCTATGTAAGTATGCTAGTGCATAGTATTTCATTCAAAGACAGGTGAAGTTGTCTTGTTGTATGTGGATCTCTACACCACCACTAGAAAAAAACAAACCGCAGTTAAGAAAACGGCCGGCTAGTGATATATTTAAAACCCCACCTGACATGAGAAATGAAAGAGAATAAATGTATACGGCTAGTGAAACTTCCAGGGAACTGGAGGAGACTTGAGCACTTTTGCTGACAGTGACTTTGCTGTCAGTGCCGTCTCTCAGGCAGCTGTCAGTCACAGCCCATCCGTCTGTCCCGCGGGAGTTGGTTGTGCCTGCAGACAGCTCTGGAATAACCGCTCCTGGGCGGCAGAGCGGCAGACGGAGAGGATCTGTCAATCATTGTCACTAATTATTAACTTCTGTCACTCAGAGCAAGGCAACATCTCTCCGCCTGATCCGCTGTGATTTGATCTGCTGCGAAACCTCAGAGACAGACAGTTCAACCTTTCATTATGTGTCACACACACCGCGCTCTGCTGGGTCAGCCCTGGTGACTCAGTGTTCCAGCAGAATTCTATTTTCGCCACTAAACATTACAGGGAGAAGCTGGCACGAAGGGCACACTCTGCGTTCAAATACAGCGGTCACTCATTTTCTGTAAGCATTCTGAAGCTAGAGAAGCATGGAGGTATCAGTCTGCCAAATTTTAAGCAAGGGGAAGGAAAAGAATCTCAATATATGCCAAGTAACTCGAATTTTCACAGGATAAGCTGCCTCTTGTAATTTACTAAAACGTTAATTATCTTGTCTCAAAAGACTTACTCTGAAAAGAGGCAACTTATTCACAATGTAATTCGCAATTATTCACAACAGTTAGTGAGGTTAGGGAGGCAGAGCAGACAAGAAGGGTCAGCCCTTCCCTTTCCACTGGCCAGAGAGAGACTGGAAATCATCATCGGTGATTTCTGATTGATCATACATTTACCTGCATTCTCCATGCTGGAATTATGGGTACTTTTAATAAAATTCCACGCAACAACGTTGGCCACACTCGCTAAAGGAAAAGGATCAATAACCGAAACATATTGCTGCAGGAAAAGTGTATTCTTCTTTATATTTTGTGTATTCTCTCTTTATATTTTCAAGGATACATGCAATATCCCTCTAGAAATTCTACTCAGCCAAACCCAATGCAGTATCCCAGCCCCAGTCTCAGCGCCTCCCTCCCAAAAAACCCACCCACGTCAAGCTGAGACCATGGGACTATTTCTGTTTCCTCTGGTTTAGACCCTGACCATCTGCTGTCATTACTGCTCAAAGCACATTTAACTTCCTTTCATAACCTTGACAACAAAAGTCACTAACAGTATTTTAGTTGAAACTTCTATAAAATATTACAATCAAATCAATTGCATTAACACATTTGAACCTCTAAGTTCAACACAGTGGAAAACACAATACTACTTTATTACATCAGCTGTCTGGTCATATATAAATCTTTTATAACCAAAACCAAAGGTATTGAGAGCACTATTTATCCAGAGTCAGCAAAAGGAATTATCCGACAGCTGAAAATGAAAAGCCACTAATAAGCATTAAGGTGTATGGAAAAGCTTAAACAATGTGATTACTGAAACTTTTGCAATAATAAGGAGGGTATGTGATTCTATTTTACCTTGCTAACAAAACTCCTTTGGGTTTTCTTATTCTGTTATACAACAACTAAACTGGAATACTATGTTAAACAAGTCTCATATTCTACCTGTATTCAGAACATATTTAAAATTAAGAGAGAATGTTCTTTCAGCATATTGTACTTCACTAAAGAATTTGTATTTTCACTCAAATTACTTGCCCAAAGCAATAAACAGAAGAGGAGGAAAGCCAAACTGCGAATATACACTTGGTTTAGAAAATAATTTTCTGAATCTCATCAGCTCATGTTTCCAAGCAAGACAACTAAAAGTCCCAAGAACCCGTAACTGTTGTCCCTGACATTGTTTTGAGCCCAAACAAGTTTTACAGGTTCGGTCACATACACAGGCATAAAAACCAACACATTCCTCTCCTAGATCTTCAAAAAAAGGAACTATGAAACTCAGAAGAACCATTCAGCAGTAGATTTACAAGTGGGACCTACACCCCTAATCCCAAACGCTCTCCTCGGGTGACAGTCAGCTCTGACGGGTTGCTGAATTCCCAGTGCGTCCAAGTTTCCACTGCACAAACTCCGAAGGCCCTTGAATTCCTACCTGTCAATACGGGGTATAAGTGAACTTCTCCTGGCCATATTCTGTATCAAAAAAAGACCAACCTGCCTCTGTTGTTTAATGAAGTCAGGCATCCGAATCCTTAACAAAGTGGAATCTTAAGCCCATCATTTTCTCTGGCATTTGCAATTTGCCATTTAAAGCCATTCAGTAAGCAGGTTGTTGCAGAGCCCAATAGCAGGCACTGGGCCTTTTCTCTAAACGGTACAATAAAAATGAGATGCTTAAGACTGGAGTCCCTGTGTCAAAATAAAGACACAAGATTCCGCCAATATTACAGTTCCCGTGCTGCCACTATAGTGACGGAGAGCAGCACCCAAAGAATATTCATTCAAGTAATGCCTTTCCTGGGCTAATAGGAAAATATTATTCTAATGCTGAAAATCAACATCCTGCCCTGTCCAAGTCAGAGAAATATTTTACAAAACAAAAGGTCAGAGTTGCAGCAGTTCCAGAAGGACATTTTATTCTTCCCCAGAGAACTGAGGCTGGTAATAATGATAATAATTTGTATTATTGTAACAACAACATTTCAGACCGAATAAGCTGGGATGCTTTGTGCCCTCACAGAAACGCATGAGACTCACTAAGTCTTAATGTTTGATTCTGAATCTGTCTGTCAGGAAACAAGCACAAGCCTTCAGCAGCCGCGGTGTGATTAGTCTCGCAGTCACTCCAAGGAGCTCTCAGCTTCTCAGCGTGAGGTTCTCCTGCATCGCTGCTCCGAGCCTTTAGGCGAAGGATTCTAATAATGAGTCACAGCGCCTTGACTGAGCCCACACTTCTGCTCTGCTGAGCCGCTTGCTGAGAGGCTGCACGCTCCCGCATTAGCATTTTACAGCTTGCCCTTTTTTAAAAAATTTTATTTCTTCTTTTGTATTCCTTTTCCTTCCTCCAAATGCTCAGTGCGTTTCAGTGACAGTACTTAGTGCTACCACCAGGACAGAAGCCATATGCTCACGTTTAATAACCTTCTGGTGTGAGGTGCTCATAAAACTTAAGGCAGAGTGTTATGTAGAAAAAATAAGGTAAGATAGAGTCTTCTGTCACATGCTAATAAATAGGTGTAGACATACTCCTTCAAACCAACAGAGGTTACAAAGGTAAAATATTTTACACATTTCTCTTTCATCAATGGTATTTTGCAGAAATAAAAGAAAAGAAAAAGGTGATTCACTTATTTAGCTCCACACAGGATTTAAAAGAAGATTTTTTGATGGAGGAACACTATTGTAGGCATTGAAGCAAAAAATCACTGGGGTTTTTTTCTGTTGTCTTGAAAACAGGTTTTCAAAACTTCCCCAACAACTCTTCCATTCATTTACTTTTGACAGATTTCAGTGACAATCCTGTCTCTTCGAACATGACCACCTTCCCTGTCACTACTCCTGGCGATGAATCATTCACATACAAACACAACTGCACGATTAATAAACCTGAGTCTTTCTCCTGCTCCTTGAGTTCTGTGGGTTTTTTTGTTTGTTCGGGTGACCATGCATTTCTCAAAGTCAAAACAACAGCAGGTTTTGAAGCTTTTCAAGAATATTACCGAGGCACCTACTTGGCTGGAAAGTGGCTTTGAAAATTCTATGAAAACAAATAACTTCAGAAAGTCAAATGTAAACCTCGTGATGGGTTTTTCTTAACGTCAGAAGACTGAGATTTGGCACTTTTTTTTTTAAAGTGAACTGAACATTTATGCTCATCCTACTCCTTGAGAAGCTGTGTGACCTAATTGCACTGGATTTCCTCTGCATTCCTTCATCCCTAGGAGGGTTCTGCGGTACAATTCTGTGTAAAATTATAGTTCTTATTCACTAACAGGTTCATGTATTCTTTAAGACTGATGTGCGGTGAGCCATTACAGGCTAAACTAAGTTGACAGACTCTATTAAAGTGCAACACTGTCATGGAAACTGATCTTAACACAAGTGTATGTGACGGATACCAATTACTTTGCTCTTTTTCATAAAAACTCTGCATGACACAGGCGTTATTATGAATGACTGATAAGATCACTGAATGCTCTACATCATGATTTTCAAACATGATTCATCCTTAAACACGGAGTCAGTGTAACTGCTTATCTACCACATCATGACCTGTGGTTTGCAGGAGAGGAAGATTAAACCAGTCACCTCCTAAGCAAAGTTACTATCAGACTGTGCTAATTGTCACTTACAGAAACTGGCATTTTTCTTCATGACAGTAGAAGGATGTTTAATGATCTTAACATCTCCCCTTCTGAGGCATTAACTTATTAGACAAGCAAGTCTTTTCCAGAAAGCAATTATTTTAATCAATGCTAAATCATATAAGTTATTATCCCTTAACAACTGTCTTTAAAAGCAATTAACTGGAGAGTTGTTTCTAAACACCACAATATTGGTGCTACAGTCAAAAGGATGGCACTTATGGAGAAAACCCCACTTTCTGTACTTCAGAACACTGGGGTGTATTGGAAGGGGGTGGTCAGTAGGTCAGAGAGGTTCTCCTGCCCCTCTGCTCTGCCCTGGGGAGACCACACCTGGAATACTGTGTCCAGTTGTGGCCCCTCAGTTCCAGCAGGACAGGGAACTGCTGGAGAGAGTCCAGCGCAGCCACCAAGATGCTGAAGGGAGTGGAGCATCTCCCGTGTGAGCAAAGGCTGAGGGAGCTGGGGCTCTGGAGCTGGACAAGAGGAGACTGAGGGGGGACTCATTCATGTTTACAGGTATCTAAAGGGGGAGTGTCAGGAGGATGGAGCCAGGCTCTTCTGGGTGACAACCAACAGTAGGACAAGGGCTAATGGGTTCAAACTGGAACACAACAGGTTCCACTTAAATATTAAAAGAAACTTCTTCTCAGTGAGGGTGGCAGAGCCTGGCCCAGGCTGCCCAGGCGGGTTGTGGAGTCTCCTTCTCTACAGACATTCCAACCCACCTGGACACCTTCCTGTGTAACCCCACCTGGGTGTTCCTGCTCCATGGGGGGATTGCACTGGATGAGCTTTTGAGGTTCCTTCCAACCGCTGACATTCTGGGATTCTGTGAAAAATTAGCAGTTTTTTGATAAAATGAAAAATGTATTAGGAAATATTTTCAATTCTCTGAAACAAGCTAGTATTTATTGTCCTCCTGCCCAGCACCAGAAGATATATCAGCTCACAGTTGTTCACAGCACGTTTTCAATTATATAGACATATATCAACACTTTTGCTCATAAATGCTTAAGTACATTGCAAATATGCAAATATGTAAAAAGCAAAACTATTTAAATAAACTTTCTCACTTACAGCTCTACTAGACTCTCTTTGTGTAATAGATTGTTTAAAAGAGAACAAGACAGCCATCTAGAGGGCAAGATCACAAGGGAACACTGAGTGACCAATTCACTCACTGTAAGCCAGAAAAAACCCAGGCTAAACAGATGTGAATCAAAGGGAAAAGGATGTACATTACTCCTCCATTGTCCTGCCTTCCTCTGGGGCCTCAGCGGTCCGGGGCTCCTCAGGACAGACTCCGGCACAGCAGACAGAGACAAAGAAGGCATTCAGTAGCCCTGCCTTCTCTGTATCTTCTGTCACCAGGGCACCCACCTTGTTCATCAGTGGCCTACATTGCCTCTGCTGTTAGTTTTATCTGCCACGTATTGGGAAAAGCTCTTCCTGTTGTCCTTGACCCCTCTCGCCAGCTTTAATTCTAAGGAGGCCTGAGCTTTCCTAGTTGTCTCCCTACGCCCTCTGACAACAGCCTGATATTCTCCCCAAGTGGCCAGCCCCTCCTGCCATGATCTGTAAACTCTCTTCTTCCACTTGAGCACACCCAGCAGTTCCCTGTTTAACCACGCAGGTCTCCTGGCTCCCTTCCTTGGCTTCCTACATGTCAGGATGCTCTGATCTTGTGCCCGGTAGAAACAGTCCCTGGACACTAACAAACTCTCTTGGGCCCCTTTACCTTCAAGCAGCCTTGCCCACAGGATTTCCCCCAGCAATTGTCTGAAAAGGCCAAAGTTTGCTCTGCTGAAATCCAGGGTTGCAATTCTGCTTGCTATCCTGCTCCTGCCCCAGGAGATCCTGAACTCCACCATCTCACGGTCACTGCAACCAAGGCAGCCCTCAACCTTTACCGCTTCAACCAGCCCCTCCTTGTCAGTGAGGATGAGGTCCAGCAGTGCTCCTCTTCTAGTCGGCTCCTCCACCCTTTGCATCACAAAGTTATCCTCGAGGCACTGGAGGAACCTCCTGGACTGTGGCTGGCTGAATGGTCCTTCCAACAGACATCAGGGAGGTTCAAATCCCCACCACAACCAGGGCCTGTGACTGTGCGGCTGCTCTCAGCTGTGTGGAGAGGCCTCACCAACTTCCTCACCCTGATCTGGTGGCCTGGAATAGACACCCTAGGTGGCCTATAATAGACTTGGAACTTCAACATAACTCACTTCATCGATAACCCTGATCATCCAAAGTGACAATTTTTTCCTTTTAGGAAGGTAATATACAGGAAGTCCATATTTTTATAAGAGCAAAATGCCTTCCACTATATAGCACATCAGTGTGAAAAATTCAAAGTACTGGTCCATAATTAGGGATAAAATGTCAGTTCTGTCCAGCTTCTTTACTACATTACTGTATTTCCTTCTCCCGTACTGACTGGTCCGGTGCAGAACAAAACACAGCACAAAAAGGCAACTAAACCAGCAATGAGCTTCCTTACTACAGTATCATAAACCAGCATTTATGGCCACAATGCCCATAGCAGTTCATAACTGGTAAGTTGTAAACCTTCACAATAACTCATACAAGTGGGAGTTCCAAGAGGAACATCTTTACAAGTAGCTACTTCTTGATACATCAGAGAACTGGATTCATTTGAACATTATATTGGGAAAGGATTCTGGATAATTCTTACTGTTTACTCAGATCAGTTCCTGGCAGTGGTAAAGCTGAATGCAGTTCTATTAGCATAGCTGGTTCGGAACAGATGTCACAGATTAAGAAAATGTGCAGAGGAACCATTTTATCATTTGAAGAAAGTACAGATAAAGCTCTTTCTTGAGTTTTGATTCAGACTGGGCAGAGGGAAGACTGTGGGGGGAAACAAATAATTAATCAGCAATGCTCTTCCCTCCCTCTGGACCAATGCTCTGTTTATTTTCTAACCTACCAGAGATATAATTGTTCTTAACACAGCAAGTCCCCTATGACCACTTCAGGCCCCTCTTAAGCCTCTTACAGCTACCTGGCATATGTTTCATTATACGGGGGCAAACGCATACAAAATTCTCTCACATCTCTTTCATTTCCACAATATGGAGGTAAGATCTTGAGCTGTCACTCAGAAATGGGGGGGGTACAGAGGAACTTTTAATTTTACTGCGTACCGATCTAGGAAAAAGTCTGCAGCAGACCGTTCACACTGAAATATCTCATCTGGATTTCCAGTGAGCCCGAGGCATCCCACACCTTCCCTTTGTCTCACATCCAACACGAAGGGGGGATGACCCGCTTACCGGCACCAGCAAGAAATAATCTTTGAATTAAATCCAAGAGTGCTCTTTACAAGGCTCTTTCCACTCGTCTTCTAACGATGACCTCTTCCCTAATTCTGCAATGGTTTCAACCAGCTTTTCGATCATTGGTGTAGCTATAAAAAGCAAAACATCTCCTCCTAACCCCATTATGATGAAAGCTTTAAATTTTATTATTCATTTTTAATGGGAAGAAGTTAAACTCCCTCAGGAACCATAAAAGGTAGGGTTCTGATCTATCAGCTAATGGAAGGTTGCTATAGTCATGCCTTCAGCAGTCAGATAAAGGGTATACCTCGTACTTGGATGACTAGAGACAGAGGTTGCTTGTTATTATTATTTTTAAAAATAATTATTTCATTTTAAACAGGACTATTTTAGGGGTTCTTCTGTTGTTTGGTTTTTGGTGGTGTGGTTTCTGTTTGTTTTCTTAATCTTAATGTGCACGGCACCGGGAAGACGGGGAGACGTAAAGCAAATAAAAAGAATATGGTTTACCTGAGACAGAACCACAGCACTTGACGAGAGTTTGAAGACGACGGTCTTCCTTGGCTGTTCTGTTCGAAAAGGTTCCTCAGTCTTCGAGGAAAAAGCACAAACGCCTCTGAACTCGCCTGCGACGCAGCAGCAACTGAGCAGGTGTTTGTCCCAAGTAAAGCCGGCTGGAGACAGAAAGTTAAAAAGGTGGCTTCGGGAAAGGAAACATTTTTAAAAGTCTCCTTGTAGACGTGTGACAAGAGTGCCACCTATCGCGAGAAAAAAACAAACAAACAAACAAAAAAACCCCACGATATTCTACACTAAAGGGTCTAGAAAATCTTTGGTAAATGAGGAAAGCCCCCGCACCGAGCGCGGCCGCCGCGCCCCGAACCCGCCACGGCCCGTCCTGAGGGCGCTCGAACGTTCTGGACTGCGGCAGCGCGCGCTTCCCGCCCCTCACGTGCGTGGCGGCGCGAGGACGGCTCCCGGACGGCTCCCGGACAGTAACGGAACCGGCCGGAAACCGCCGAACGCACAGGTGCCTTTGCCGCCATTCGAGCGACCCCTGCTGGCCGGGGCAGCCACACCGCGGGGCAAGAGCGCGCTCCCGCCTCACACCGGGACGCCCCTCACACCGGGACCCTCGTCGGGACTGGGACTCCCCTCACACCGGGCACTCCCCTCACACCGGGACACCCCTCACACCTGGACTCTTCTCACGACGGGGACTCCCCTCACACCGGGCACTCCCCTCACACCAGGCCCTTCCTGCTGCTGGGGGACAGGGCGCCTCACAGCCCCACACATCAGAAAGAGATTTTATTCCTTCTCCCTGCAGCCTGGTCACCTTTTCCCTCACACCCTCCCCTGTCTGCACCTTTTTTTTCTCCTTAGAAGCACACAATCTCAGTCGTGTGCAAAGAAGACTGCAGAGCATCTGTACCAGTGCAGGTTCGGGGACGGGGGGAAAATGGAGCAGAAAGGTGAAGCAGCAGTTGATGGTCTCCTTTACCATTTCAGTTCTTTTATTGCAGAGACTGTGATCTTGCCTTATCCCTAATAGGACATCTCCCTGCAGCGACTTTTAGGACTTTTGCTGAAGTGCCTCACCCTCCAACAGAAACAATAGCGTTACAGTTTGACCTTTTTCCATTTTATTAACACAAAATCATGTAAAGAGTGAAGACAAAGACAGGAACGTATGCGTGTGCTCAGGACATGAAAACCTCACTGCACAAATGGGAATGACCTTCCTTGCCGCGGCCTGGCCGACTCCTTCTCCTCCCAGCTCGGGTACAACCACAGTGCGACAGACTTGCAGCTACAAGCCCAGCCTTACAAACCCACAGCGATGCCTTAAAAAACCCTGCAGCTCCGTTACGACAAAGCAGCTCAGCCTGCCTTCAGAACTGCACCTGTTACTAAGAAAACTGAACCAGAGCACTTGAATTCCCGAGTCTCCTGCTAACTGTAGAACAGCAGAACCTTTATCTATTTAATATCATACAACATCTTCAAGACAAAGGAAAAACATTTACACGGTATGTGCATACACCCTAATGTTAATGCATGTATATTCATTTTTACATAGGTTCAATGAAAATCCATTCGAAAAGCACAGAAGCAACCCCATGGTTATTTCTGACCACATAAATATATCAGTCACAGGGATCGCTTGCAGTTACAGATCTTCTTGCAGAAACTTTTATAGTGCTGCTTGTATAGTCAGTTGGTCCAGTGGCTTCAGAACACGCACAGGGACGGGTAAAAAGAGGCGAGATCTTTACAGGCCAGTAGCTGAGCTTGCTGCATAGCAAGGCCAATGTACAGTATGACATCTGCAGTAATAATACCAATAAATTAGATTAAAACAATTCATATATACTTCCCGTAGTATGAAAGCCAGAATTCACAAAAATCAGGAAACACTATTCTATTCAGATTGCATGGTGACAAACAAGGTGTTTGCCACAGTGAATCAATGCACTTTCAATATCCAGTATTATTAGTAGGTTGTGGCACGCTGATATTTAATTGCCATGCAAGGATAACATCCTCAGACATTTTCCTGGGATCTGTCTCGATTATCAGCCAGAGGGCAGAGGGAGATCCACCATCAGAAGTCAGTTACTTTGCCATTTCTTCACTTGGGAAGAGCTGAGAGTGGTTGGTTGCTTTATTCCAAGAGATGGCAGGCATTTGAGTTTAGTTAGCCATGCGGTTGTGTTGTAAATAGGATTAATCACAGATTTATGACATCCACATTTTCGCAAAAGAGAGCAGGGAGTTTATTTCTGGTTTTAACGCTTCCCTTTGGTCAAAGGGGGCGTACCGAGAAGCATGGTCTGAAAGCGAAGTATCACAATCTTAAAATGAAGCTCCAGGTCAGCTCTCCGAACAAGCTTAGGATCACTAGAACAGAGCTCTACCTTCCATCCACTTAGTAAGTACTGAATTCACACGAATACTCTGAGCACACCAGCAAGAGCAAGAACTACTTTATGGAATGATTTGTGAGACCAGCCTCACCAAACAAAAAGCCTGAGTTTCACAAGCCTGAACAATAACTTTTTTTAATTACAAAAGGGTAAACTTCAACAAAAGTGGATAGTCTACGGATTAATTAAAAAAAAAAGTTGAGCAAGTGACTATTCAGTGTTTCACGCACAACTCATCTCAATAATTTGTAGGTTTTGACTGGGCAATCAGTCAGAGACAGACGATTAAAACAGGACTCCAAACTGAAAAACCACTGCACATGTAACAAAGCTGGTTTCAAACCGGCATTTCTAACTCCACTGGCCTCAACGTATTCTTAC
This sequence comes from Columba livia, assembly GCF_036013475.1. Lineage (NCBI taxonomy): Eukaryota > Metazoa > Chordata > Aves > Columbiformes > Columbidae > Columba > Columba livia. The sequence continues at coordinate 1,787,244 of NC_088627.1, read as the reverse complement.
AGTAGTTCCAGTTGTCCAACGCGAGTTACAAGCTGCTGTTCCCCAGTTAGCGCCACTCTTCTCCGGTGAAAACATCCTTCAGGCTTTCAGATTACCCCTCTTTTGTTCCAGAAAACTTGAGAGTGAAGAGCTGACAAGTCTGTCCAACGTCCTTAGTTCTCTAGACTGCGTTCCTGGGTGTGCCATTGTGAGTCACTGCTTTCATATTTGAGGCGCTTGGTTGATGGTTGCATATCCTGTGGGAGGCAACACCTACTTCAAAGACTTCATGAATGGCTTTGCGGAAGCAATGAAAATTGTAGTCTATCAGACCTGTCAAGAGGAGAGGGAAGGGAGAGGACAAACTGTGATCAGCTTGGCACATTTACATAATCGACAGAGCTTCAAAACAAATATAAAATGTTTTACTTAACCAACAGCTATTTTGCTACTTATTTTAGTACGAATTTGGATTCAGAAGATTTAACAAGATTTAGATTTAGTTACACAAAAATCAAGGTGACTTGTAAAGTCCTATTAATATTTTATAGTTGATAAAAAACATTAGATAAAAGCCGTTCAATGGGGGAAGCCCTTACCTTTGCGCTCAAAACTCTCTTCTCTAAGAATGCAAACTAATGCCAAAAACTTTGTTACTTCTTGTAAGTACAGGACCGTTGTGTTATTGAGCTTGATAATTGCCGTTGACTCTTTATCATAGGCACTTCCAGTGCCATCTTCCTTTAACCTAAAAAAGTATGAGTTAACCCCAGATATAATCAAGCAGGCATGCAGAGGTCACTTCAATACCTGTGAAATGCAGCGTTCATCACTTACCCATATATACAGGAGACATCTATCACTACATCAATCATGTCACAGCACAACTCATATGACTGCATGTCCACAGGGGAACTGTCTGTTGCAATGTAGATTTTGCTGACTACATCGAAGAGAAAAGCCTTTTCAATGCCTGAATTCTTCGGGAAGAGAAAGAATTTGGATGAATTTTTAAAATAAACGCATTTAAAAAATCTCAAGTAGAATTCATACGCTACTCCAGCCTTGTCTCTAGGGTGATATTTTATTGGACTTAAAGTATACAGCAGCATATTTCTATGTTACAAATTCTGTAAGTAATGCAAATGCTAAAAAAATAAGGGCAAAAGTCTCACAGGCCACATGAAGCAGACAATTTAGTTCGAGGCCAAGTTCGTATTGTGAAAAGTCTCTTGCCAGTACAACCACATTAGACTAAACGCCTTAGCAGACTAATCAGTACGTTGTGCTAGCAGAAAAGTTCCGTATCAACAGTTATAACCAGCCAAACTACACTTTGTCAGTATTTAGAGACTCACAAAGCACGCACCAGTACAATTTAGCTGTGGTAAAGAGCTTCTAACGAGGACAACCAGGCCAGCAGAGTGCACCAAGGCAAGAGCCACCTGGACCTCCCGAGGGCACATCTGGCCAGCGCCCATTGGCAGATGGACTCGCTTTACCATTCCGTGTATTTCACTCAAAGTTGTATTAGATTAGCACTTACTGATATAAAGATATTTAATAGATTTTCCAGCGTTGGCAGTTGCGGAATGAGCTTCTGGACCACTTTACTGAAGGCTTCAAATATTGAATGGTCATAGATACTGGTCAAATAAAAGCTGAGATGAGGATGGAGGGGAAAGGAAGAAAAGAGAAGAAAGATTCAAGAGTATTTCAGAATTGCAACAGAAATCTTAAAGCTATGCTTTCTAACATTCAGGCCTGATGGTTCATCTGAGATGCCTTTATCACAAATACGCCTGTCCACTGCACCAAGAATCTGATTGCTGAGCAACTGGAGTAAATGCGAAACAGACTCCCCCCAGCCCCGGGAGATGGGAGAGCAGAGAGAAAAACGCGAGCCTGCTTTCACAACACAGCTTACAGAACGTTCAGCACAAAGGTCTCTCCGGGCAGACCTTATTGCAGCCTTTCTGGACTTAAAAGGGGCCGATAAGAAGGATGGGGACAGACTTTTGAGCAGGGCCTGTTGCGACAGGACAAGGGGTGATGGTTTTAAACTACAAGAGGGGATATTCAGGCTGGACATGAGGAAGACGTTTGGTTTTGGTCTGTTTTATTTTACAGTGAGGGTGGTAAAACACTGGAACAAGTTGCCCAGAGAGCTGGTAGATGCCTCATCCCTGGAAACTTTTAAGGCCAGGCTGGACGGGGCTCTGAGCAACCTGAGCGGGCGAAGATGTCCCTGCTCATGGCAGGGGGGGCACTGGGAGAGCTGGGAAGGGCCCTCCAACCCAGACTATTCTGTGATTCTATGACTAGATTTCCAGTCCTGTTCCTGCCTTCCACTCGGTTCACACTGAGAGATACTGGCAATACTTAAAGGCTTCACAAGACTCAAAATAGCAGTAAAAACAGAGCAAAGATAGCTCGTTTTAAAGGTGTCTGTAAAAGACACCTGGATAAAGACACTATGGATACCAGCAACAGTAGAATCACATGCCAGAATCTTTAACTCACCTAAGGTGAAGTTTTTCAAGCCCAGCATCCGTAAGGTCATCATTAGCCCTCTGATGAATATCCCTCTGAGTTTCTATTTTATGGTCATCCGATAATCCATCAACTTTATGAATAAAAACTTCAAAGTTCATTTCTGGGTTGACCTTGTAGGCTTTTGAAACTGTAATGTGGAGTCTTGTTAAAGCTTCCATGTAGTCATCCTGTAAATCAGTTTTGGCAGGAATGAATGACAAGGGTTTATCTATGACAACGACTCCCTTCTGCACAAGGACAAAATAACTTCACTTCTGTAACTAGAGAGTATTGAAGAAGAGAAAGGAGGGATAATCCAGAGCATTTTAGCACAAGCAGGTTCTCATATTATTGCAGAAAAGTTCAGTTGAGGGTACTCGCCCCTTTCCACTCGAGCAGGAACACACATTCCAGTCACTTCACAAAACCAAAATCACGCACCAAAAGTGAGGTTGCCAATTGATAAACAACAGATGTTTTACAAGCTTATCTAAAAATATATATCATTAGCTTCTTGATCATTCCTCTCATGTGCCAAGCAAAAAGGCAACTTCCTTATGATTTTCTTTTTGCTTGGCACATGGCCGCCATCCAGAGACCTGGACAGGCTGGGGAGCTGGGCAGGGAAAAATTTAATGCAATATAAGAAGGACAAGTGCAGAGTCTTGAATCTGGGCAGGAACAACCCCAGGTTCCAGTGTAAGTTGGGCAATGACCTATTAGAGAGCAGCGCAGGGGAAAGGGACCTGGGGGTCCTGGGGACAGCAGGGTGACCATGAGCCAGCACTGGGCCCTTGTGGCCAGGAAGCCAATGGTACCTGGGGTGGGTTAGAAGGGGGTGGTCAGTAGGTCAGAGAGGTTCTCCTGCCCCTCTGCTCTGCCCTGGGGAGACCACACCTGGAATATTGTGTCCAGTTGTGGCCCCTCAGTTCCAGCAGGACAGGGAACTGCTGGAGAGAGTCCAGCGCAGCCACCAAGATGCTGGAGGGAGTGGAGCATCTCCCGTGTGAGGAAAGGCTGAGGGAGCTGGGGCTCTGGAGCTGGACAAGAGGACACTGAGGGGGGACTCATTCATGTTTGCAGGTATCTAAAGGGTGAGTGTCAGGAGGATGGAGCCAGGCTCTTCTGGTGACAACCAGTGATAGGACAAGGGGCAATGGGTTCAAACTGGAACACAGGAGGTTCCGCTTAAATATGAGAAGAAACTTGTTGGGGTGAGGGTGGCAGAGCCTGGCCCAGGCTGCCCAGGGGGTTGTGGAGTCTCCTTCTCTGCAGACATTCCAACCCGCCTGGACACCTTCCTGTGTAACCTCATCTGGGTGTTCCTGCTCCATGGGGGATTGCACTGGATGAGCTTTTGAGGTCCCCTCCAATTCCTGACACTCTGTGGTTCTGTGTGATTCTTAGTGATTTGTATTTACCTGGGCATCAATAACATATATTAGAGCACCTGTTCCTCTGAAGATCATCTCATAATCAAATGTTGGATCAAAAAAGTCCATCTGTCCAGGAAAATCCCATATTTGGAAATTCACAAACGAGCTGTTGGAAATATCATCTTTGTAGATCTTGTTGGTGCTTTCCAAGAACAGAGTCTCATTGGGAGACATTTTGTGAAACACCACCTGTTAGAAGAACACAAATAATAGTCTTTATTAGAAGACACAGGTAAAAATTCTGTGACTTGAATCTTACAAATAGGTTTGTCCATTCTATTCCGGTATAAAGTCACTGTGCTAATTAAACAACCGCAAGCTTCTGAGAAATTCCTAAAGGCAACTTCACTTTTAGTCTGCTGCCAAGTGTTGTGACACGATATCATCAACCTGTTCCTACACTACAGTAACAGTGTAAAAAGTAACATTTCCCAGATGACCAAACAGTAATCCCAACCAGTGACAAATATGACTGCCACAACATCTCACGGTCTAACGATCAAATACAACCTGCCACTGCAAGACACCTTATCGGGTACATTGTAGCAACACCTATAGGCTGCAAGGAGAAAATCTAAGGCAAGAATTGCAAGTTGCTGAGAAAGTAACCAACATAAGATAGCTTCACTTTCTTTGACACTTTGTCTACAAACAGGAATAACTGAGCAATCTACATCCTTTTCCTCAGAAGGGAAACAACCATCAGAGCCAAAACTCTTATAAGAATCTTCACAGTGACCCAAAGGGAAGAGCCCTTCACCGGGTTGTCCCGGCCACCACTCAACCTGCTACTGAACGTTCAGGTTATACCAGTACGGAAAATCCAATTGTCCAAAAGGAGAAAACAAATAGTTTCTGCAGGGACGGTGTTGAAGAGAAACTTCCTGATACTCCAAGAGCACCTCCAATTATTACCACAGCTGGTTCGCTCAGGCAGCAGCGCAATGAGCTCCCAGGCAACAGAACCACAGCTTCCAATTCCCAAGCCACATCAGCACAAGATAAATGTTATGTCCTCTTATTGCATACTCAACATCGCACTGTTCCTTTCCTGTACAACTACTTGAATGGGTCCTCAGAGAACTGATACTACTAACCTTGGTCATTAAAATAGTCCAAAAGCTACATCTGTAAAGCGACAGCAAAAGCAGAAGCCTGGTCTAGACAAGCTGGCCCAGCACCCTGTGCAGCTGAATCCTGAACGTGTCCAATGTTGGGGGATCCACCACTTCCCCGGGGAGATTGTTCCAATGGTTGAGTGTTCTCATTGGGAAAATTTTCCCTCTTGTGTCCAATCGGAATGTCCCCAGGACCTCTGGAGGACTCCGCACTTGCATTTGAAGAAAGTTTGAGGGCCCTAAGTCTAGACAGGGACTACAAATACAATACTTGCACTTAGGAACAAGGATGATTCTTAGTGCTACACTTGTCTGGAGCTACATAACAAGTGAAAATAGTCAGTTTTGTCTTATTTTTATTAGGAAACACCAGCAACTTCATGAAGCTACCAACAAACCTACAGCCCCAAAACAGTTTCACTTCCTCTTTGACCGCCTGGTTGTACTAAAGGAAACCAGAAGCTGCCTTTCTGCTCACAGAAAAGCAGAAGCGTCTTTCAAAGGATCAAAAGGCAGAACAGCTCAAGTGTCCTCCAGCCCCACTCGCAGGTTGGGCATCACACACCTGTCCCACTGCCACATCCATAAGAAAACACCTCGTGATAAATTTCACACCAGTACCTTCACCTTTTATTTTTGAAGTGTTAAAGGGAAGAACTACAAAGGCTACAACCTACACTATACAACCTTCCTCTCGGAGTCCGTTCTGGGAAGTGTCTTTAACAGGAGCCTCCCATCGCTCCAACTTCGCCCACATTAAAAAGCAGAAATTGCCCCCACAGGAACACGGAAAGGAGCGCGCGCTCAGCGCTGGAGAGGCGGCGTGGCAGGCGGGGCGGGAGCCGCCGGCTGCCCCTCACCTTCTGGATCGAGGACTTGCCGCTGCGCCGCAGCCCCATGAGCAGGATCCGCGGCTTGGAGTCCGCCCCGCCCGCGCCGCCGCCCGGCCCGCCCGCGCCGCCGCCGGGCCCTGGGCCTCCCTCCAGCTCCGCCTCCTCCTCTTCCTCCCCGTAGCCGAAGTCCTTGGGGAACGAGTCCGCAGCCCCGAAGCTGCTCCCCACCAACGCCGGCTCCTCGGCCGTGCCCGCTGCGCCCGCCCCGCCGAACTGCAGCGCCATGTCCGCCCGCGCCCGCCGCCGCCAGCGCCCGTCCCGGGCCTCCTGCTGCGCGGCCAACGCAGCCCGACAGCACACAGCCCGCCCCGGATTGGCTAGCTCCGAGCTCCGGGGCGCTGATTGGCTGAGGACGGCAGGGGGGGTAGTGTGGCTCCGGTCAGACGACACGAGTCACCTGACGGCGCCGCCGCACGTGAGCCGGAGGGGCGGGGCCAGGCCGGGCCCGCCCGTCCCGAGCGAGCGTCACCCGTGAAGCCGGGTCCCTCACGTCCGTCGGAGAGGCCTCGAGGTGCTACGGGCGTCATTTGTACAGGCAGGCACCTCAGCGGACGTTTTAGCAAAGACTTATTGCATTATACTCCTAATTTAAGGCTCCGAAGACCAAACTGTTTTCAGAGAAGTTATGAAAAGCGCCCTCCCACCCCGCGCCGCACCCGTGAGTCCTTGTGAGCAGAGCTGAGCACCTCACTCACAGTGCTGTACGATGCATTTTCTACAGTATTACATTCGTGTTTCTACATACTGCAATTTAACGCCAGGTATATGTTCTAACTCAGAAGTGAGCTTTCTTCTCTGTTGCAGAGGGTGGAGCATTTTCATTTGTTGGTTGGTTTCGGTACGTTTGTGGTGTCTCCCCCCAGGTTTTTCTGGGTTTTTTGTCGTTTTAAAGATTTAACACAGTATTTTCTGCTCACTTTGCTCTCTCCTGGTCTCTTTAGGTCAACAATAGGTCCAGTTTCTGAAACAGGATCAGACACATGAACATGTGGGAATAAGGTACAGCACACACAAATTAAAGAGTCAAAGTACAGGTTGTTCTGCATCTCCAGCATCGTGCTATGTCCGTCACTTAACACCCCTCTCCTCACTCCTTTTGTGTCCCCCTGAGCAGACAGTTCCAACAGAAGCCTAACAGTGCCAAGTACCAACTTGGAACATACCCTGGGGGTCCTGCTTCAGCTTACAGTGGGTCCCATCTGTGTCACGTCACCCCTTCCAGTTAAAAACAAGGTGGAGATCAGTAGCTTCGCAGGACCATTGACCAGGGTGTGAAATATTCCAAGTTGGCAGGCACAGTTATCTGCAAGTTAATCATGACCAGCACCTTTTCTTAAACACAGAAAGCAAGTTGGCCAGTATGCTTAAACTCATCAGCTGCTGCAGCTGCACAAAAATAGCTCTACACTCACAATACTGCCTTTTTTCTTTAAGATGAGTAACAAATTAGACATGCACAGTTCACATACACACAAAGAAAAAGACTGTGGTTCTCAGGAAGCCCTTTATTAAGTGAAGGCATTAAAGGAGAAACTACTGTTATTCACCAAGCTTCTCGTCTTGAGGTGGTTCATACTGAGCCAGCTGTGGATTTAAAGAGAGGAATTTAGTTAGCTGCAACATTTCAGAGACACTTTCTACATTAAGAAATGCATGAAAACATTTGGTCTGGAAGTGTTCCATCTACTCTGAGCATTTTAATCCATCACTGATATTTATGCAGGTCCATTTTCAAGTCAGGCAACAAAATAACCCTTCCCTCAAAACATCCATTTGTCTTGTACAATCACGCAGTTATAACAAGGAGGGCTTTTTAGATGCACTTTCAAGCATTAAGTCTTGCCCTTAATCTTCCCCATTTCTTGTTCTAGGTCTCACTAAGTACTTTTTATTGCAAATAGCAGCTGATAATAACCAGTGCTTTGTAAACATTAATACTGGAAAACATGTGAAGCAAGAGTTATCATTTGAAGGCTGAAGAACGTGAAAGCACAAATAAATCCATGGTTATGAAAAGGGTTACTTTCCTGGAACAAGTTTTGACTTGCTTAAAAGTTTTCTTTAAACAAAGACCCAGGTCACTCTGCTTTCATGCGTCTACTTACTATCAGTTGCATTTTTAAGTCGGCTACGCCGAGTGAACTGCTGGTCTATTGCTACTCCCCCTAAAATTCTGCTCTTTGCCATATTTCCTAGTAAGAAATAACAAATGCAGCCATAAGGACTCACAGTGTGTAACAGAGAGGGAGGAGAATGACTGGGACAGCAGGAGGGCACTCCGGATGAGAAATACAATGGGGTAGTGCCCAGGAATTGCTTCCTACATGTCAGGATGCTCTGATCTTGTGCCCGGTAGAAACAGTCCCTGGACACTAACAAACTCTCTTGGGCCCCTTTACCTTCAAGCAGCCTTGCCCACAGGATTTCCCCCAGCAATTGTCTGAAAAGGCCAAAGTTTGCCCTGCTGAAATCCAGGGTTGCAATTCTGCTTGCTATCCTGCTCCTGCCCCAGGAGATCCTGAACTCCAACATCTCACGGTCGCTGCAGCCAAGGCAGCCCTCAACCTTTACCGCTTCAACCAGCCCCTCCCTGTCAGTGAGGATGAGGTCCAGCAGTGCTCCTCTTCTAGTCGGCTCCTCCACCCTCGGCATCACAAAGTTATCCTCAAGGCACTGGAGGAACCTCCTGGACTGTGGCTGGCTGAATGGTCCTTCCAACAGACATCAGGGAGGTTCAAATCCCCACCACAACCAGGGCCTGTGACTGTGCGGCTGCTCTCAGCTGTGTGGAGAGGCCTCACCAACTTCCTCACCCTGATCTGGTGGCCTATAATGGACACCCACGACAGTATCACCCCTGCCAGCCTGCCCCTTAACTCTCACCCACAGACTCTCAACCCACTCCTCACCCGCGCCTGGACAATACTCAACACATTGTAGTTGTTCTCTCACATAAAGAGCAACTCCACCAGCACTGCACCAGGTTTGCAATGGTTTCCTTCTCCCGCGTGAGGTTTACAGCCAGTGGTAAGGGGAAGCTAAAGAGGAGTGTCAGGGTCATTTTAGCCAAAAAGTGCAAACTCCTGATCCATGGGGATGCGAGTGCTTCCCCAGTAACGTCCGGCTACACGCGAGGCTGTGCCAGGTCACACAAACTAATATACAACATTCCTCCCTCAGTTTGCCTTCTGAAAGCCTTTATAGGAGATAGCTTTTATCTTTTCCAAAGCACTTCTGGAAGTCTAAGATACATAATATCAAGCAACTTAAACACATCCAGACAGGACCGAATGAAGACATGGGTTAGCCTCACTAACATATACTTGCACTAAATTAATAAAATCCCTAGTTTAGAATACTATCCTATGTTATAGAATATAAGTGTCTCATCAACAAAAAAGGAACCTTCACTGCAATGAATTCTGTCAGCGCTTCTCATCCACAAGGCTCAGCAATGCACTAACATTTATCAGTCGCTATAATGAAAGCCAACCGTATTCTAAGCATTAAAGTATTCTTCTTGTGTAATAGGGACCTACTGCGGGACATTAAGCGGACTTTTACCTTGGTTTTCAGTTTTTTATTTTCTTCCAACACGGCTTCGTATTTTTCTTTCATCTCTGTCACCTCCAAGCGAAGCGCCTCTACTTCTGGATTCTCAGGAGTTGAAGCTCCCAGGTGCTGCTTCAGGAAGCTGATATTTGCACGTTAAGTATTCCTTCAGTTAGACAGCACAACCGCCGTCTAGTTTGAACGCTTACGATGAGGTTAGCGCTGCAATACACGCGACCGAAACGGCATTAAATCACTGTAAGATTACTACAGTGCTTTCCATCCTACAGGATGAAGTTACAAAAGTCAGAAAGCTTTTCAATGTCGTTAGTATATTCCTAGAAAAACAAAACAAAGCCCACACCAAGGCATCAGTACGCACAGGACAAATTCTCCTGTTTTACTACACCCTTTTCTTCTTGTAAGAATGCCATTATTAGCTAAAATACGTATATAAAAGCCATGTTCTCAGTCTTCTAAACGAGCCTCTCCAGTTCACCCATGAGTCTGAAGTGGTTCTAGAAACAATTCCCAGAAGAGAAAAAGGATACTCCAGTGCACTATTTGGTTTCTCTGGCTCCTCATACAAGGCTACCAACACTGCAAACAGAAAATATTCAAAGATTGCAAGAAGTTCACAGAGCTCTACGTTTTTAAAACGCACCACAGTCAGCGGCACACAAGTTGCATGCCGTTTTTACAGAACGCTTTTCTGCTTCACAAGATTTTCACCTGTGTACTTCAACATAAAGAGCAGGACATACAGGAGGGAACAGGGCATCCCACCCGCTAACAGCTGACAGGAGTTTTGTTGATCACCTAACCACCATCTTTGGCTGTTCTACCACAGAACACAAAGCAGCTTAGACAACTCTTGCATATTCCACACACAACCCTAGTATTGGCTTCCACGAGAAAAACTGAAATGCTAACTCTTTTGAGAGTTTGAGAGCCATTGCTTATACTTAAAGTACCGCAGGACAACATCAGCGCTTCCATCAGTTTGAGCATAAAAACAAAACCTCCACTGAACACCTACAGTTATAAAACTAAATGGCCACCATGACAGCAGGTGATACTGATCATCTTTATGGCTGGGGGCTCCAGCGGAGAGCCCGAAGGCTCAGGCACAAGCAGCAGTACCCCGGCAGCTCCAGCAAAACCGGCCATGCAAACACCAGCTCCGTGTCTGGCAAACTCATGGACTCAGAAAGTCCCCAAATGTAACCACCTCCCCTGCTCACAGGGGCACACATGGCTATAGAAGACATCAGTTGCCATAAATACTTAGATATCGCAGAATAAGTTAATCAAACTAACTTTTAAATTGAGTTCTATTCTTTTAGTTTGAACAACCTGTTTCAGTGTGAGCAATCAAACTCTACAGGAGAGGAACCGTTTCCCCGTTCTCACGTGTCTCAACCATTCCTGCCCCACACGCCATGAACGGGTCTCGGGGCCGCGTTACCGGGGGGGACCTTGTTCCCATGGGGGGCTCCGTGCCCATGGGGGGCTCCGTGCCCACGGGGGGGGCTCAGCTCTGTCCTGCCCGCCGCTGCCCGGCTCGGTCTCCATTCCAACCGCCGCTCCGAGCTTTCCGGGAGCGCTCGGCCGCCGCGCAGACTGAGGAGAACGGGCGAGCGGCTCCCCGGGCGTGGGGCCGCCGGACAGCGCCGGGGCAGCCCGAGGGTGACCCGAGGGGAGCGGCCCCCGCCCGCAAAAACGCCCCAAGGGTTCCCCGGGCGGCAGGACGCAAGCCGGGGACTTACCCTTGGTGAGCGTGTCCAGCACCCCCGACTTCTCCAGGTACCGGCGGAACTGCTCCCGCTTGGAGTCCGCGGCCTGAGGGAGGACGCCCACACGGTCAGATCGGCGGCGCCTCCCCCTCGGCTAACGGAGCCGGCTCGTCGGACCGGGCCACCCCCCCTCTCCGCCGCGGCGGCGGCACGAAGGACCGCAGCGGTGCCGGTGCCGGTCCCGGGCCGGCCCCTCCGCGCAGCCGGCTCGGCAGAGCCGCACCAGCCCCGCTCCGGCTCGCTCCCTCCTACCTTGTAATGCGCCATCAACGCCCCACGCCCGCACCGCCCCGCGCCTGCGCGCGGCTCTTGTACGGCGCGAGCGCTTCCCGCCGTTACCATGGCGACGGCAGCGCGGCCACGCCCCGGCCTGGGCCTCGGGTTGTTCCGCCGGCCCTGCTCGCCCCGCTCGCCGCCCAACGGGCCCGCCGCTGCGCTCCCTTCCCCGGGCGGCCGTGGCCGCTGTCCCGCGTTGTCCCGCTCTGCCCCGCACTCCTCGGCAGGTACGGAAGCGCGTTTCGGGCCCGGCGGTTCCGGGCCGCACCTGTGCCGGGCCCTGAGGGAACGGTCGCCCAACCGCCGCCCTGGGCCGAGCGGCGGCCGCACCGGGCGGGCCCGGGGAGCCACAGCGGGAGAGCTTCGCCTCCTGAAAAAGGCCTCTTGCCTCGGCCCGTTTTGAGAAATGGAAGCGGTTATACCAGCTTAGTTTTGTGAAGCGCTGTGGAATCTACTGATAAAACCTTATTACAAAAATTAAACCCAGAACCAACCAATTCACCTTGCACCCGCGACGCTGCGGTCTTTCCACGCGTTTTCTACACTTCTGCAATGCCTTTGCTTGTCACTGGGATTAAGCTCCACTTTTTGGCTGGCAAGTGACAAAATAGAATGTTTGACCTGTGCCCACACACACAGAGTTATTAAAAATCCGCTGTCAGCCACAGAGAAGTGGATTGTTTTGTAACCTGTCTTGAACCGACAGAAACGCAATTTTGTGACCATCTAAATGCCGATTTTCTGTTATTTAGACAGTGGAGCAGAGTGCAGTAAACCAGGCTTTTTATTGCAGAGATTTTAGATACAAAACATGCATTAGCACAGTTATCACCCACAGAAACTTAGGTCTCAAGCCACAGTAGCAGTATTAACTCAGCTAAATCGTGCTATACATTTATATAAATTCCTGTGTATCAAACAACGTTAAATTGTACAGTGTCAGCAGAATTACGTGGGTTTGTATGTACGGATACGTGTAGAGCAACACTAGAGGTGACAAGAGCAGCTGCTGGAGAGGAGTGTCCAGTGAACAGATTTAATAGTACTAATGCATATTTCTTGTGTGGACAGGGCCATAATGCTTGCAGTAATGTTAGAATTCAGGGGAGAGACAAACAGACCCCGTATTGTTCGGAGAAGGAGTGGGTTTACACTTTGAAACACCTTTTCTATGGTTTTTGACACTGAAAGCAGCAAGGTGCCACCATGCTTTAAAATTACTTATTTTTTACCATAGTGAGCTTTCTGGTTTGGGAAATCCAACATTTCTGATCTATACATTTCAGTGGTGTGTTTTCTGGTTAAAAAAATTCGCTAGCTTGGTAGTGTGATGCGAAATCCCACTTTTAAAGCTCACAGCTCATTTACAAATGGCGATAGTGGATTTAGTGGCGATAGCGCACAATGAGAGACTCGCTCTGATTTCCGCGGGGGAAGCCAGTGGTGATACACTGAAAAGAAAGCGTAAAGGGACCGCGGGGCCAGAGAATTAGTGATACGTGTATCAGATGGTCTGTTCCTTCTGTATTTAGCCCAGCTGGAGCGGGGGGATACGCCTGGTGTTCTGCCTTCAGCCAGCAATCAAATATCTGCTTGAATTCCTACAGAGATTAAGCAAAAACATGTTTACCGATAGTTAATTTCCGCTGAGAGCACCAGTGCCATCTTTAGCTTAATTTCATTTACATTTGTAAAATATATTGTTAGACTGTAAGGTTTGATTTCTAGCTTTTTTCTTTTTCCGTTTAAAGAGCATCAGCTGTGATTTTACGCCCGACTTTTCCTAATATGTGGATTTACACAATGTACGTTTCCCTTTTTAGCCGAAGGGTGCTGTGGAAGTTCATATGCCGAGCCCCAAGCCGCCTCTCATCACACAGGAAGCAAAGAGACCGTTCAGACGTTACTCCGCTAATATTCACCGCTCTCCACAACTTTTCCATCGTCGTGGGCCGGTGGTTAAAGCTGGGCGATGCTCTTACACAGGGCGGGCTCGTGTCGCGGCGTTCCGACAACCCCAGTGTCGACGGGCGCGATTCGGGGGCTCCCCCGCTATATCTGCAGGTCGGTGGGGGCCCGTCGGCTGCTGGCGTTGCTGGAGAGCGAGGGGCGCCGGGGCAGGGCCGGCCGGGGGCTCCCGCGGCTCCGGCTCTCGTGGGACCCCGAGCTCGCCTCCCCGGGGGACTCCGGAGTGGCTGGTCGGCTGCAGGTCTTGGCGCCAGCGCTGTGACTTTGGGCTGTGCTTGCGCCGAGGCTGCTCTGCCTTCGGTTGCTGTTCTTGGGAAGAGAATTAGCTGAAGCTCCTGCGCCCTCGGCCGTCGCCGAGCAGCTCCGAGATGAACCGATTCTGTGTTGTCTTCTGAAAGCAGTGACGGGCTGAGCTGTGTCGGGCTGCAGCAAAGCTTGAGGTGGCGCTTCAGCGAAGCCTCTCGAAGCGATGTCTGCACTCTGAGCACCAACGGGGAAGTGTTTCCTTTCAGCTTCTTTTTGAGCATCCAGTTTGCCAAGCAAGGCATCGTTATTATTTGTGCTAATATTTGGAGTCTGATTGTCTGAAGCGTTTGTAGCCGGCCTCTTTGGCGATTTATACTCCTGATTGCGACATGTGTAGTTGCTGCTGCTTTCCGTACGGTTATTTTGCACAGACTGAAACGTGGGAGGAGAATTTAGGACGGGGTAGATGGCAGCATCAGTTTGCTTTTCCATCAGGAAGGTGTAACCGCTAAGCGCAGAAGGAAGCGTTTTCTGCGGGGTGGTGGATATTCCCAAAGACGGGTGCGGTATCACCGAGTACTTCTTGGGCTTGTTTCCGTAGGAATTGTCAGGGTCGTCCTTGTGTTTATTGTGCCCACAGAGTCCCAGTTTAATTTTTCGGAATCCTAGGTGGATAATTTCGAGGATATTTAAAAGCAACGACACAGTCGCTATCGATTGCATGAATAATATGAACACGGTCTTTTCCGTCGGTCTCGATACGAAGCAGTCGACTGTGTTTGGACACGGGTCTCTCTGACACTTGTACAGGGGATCTAGATGGAAGCCGTACAGAAGATACTGGCCGATCATAAACCCGACCTCCACGGCAGACCTGGTGAAGATGTGCACCACGTAGGTGCAGAGCAGAGACCCTCGCAGCGGCGCCTTGTTCAGCTTCCTTTGGTCCAGTTGCCGGAGCTCCCTCTCCAGCCTTTTCCGATTTTCGGTCATTTCTAACTCAGTGCTTTCCAGTTCCACTCTTATCTGAGCTTTCTTTTTCTGCCTCTCTTTCTCCAGGGCTCTCAGCCGGTATAAAGCATGACCCATGTACACCAAGGAAGGGGAAGACACGAATATAACTTGCAAGACCCAGTATCTTATGAGAGAGATGGGAAAGGCCTCATCGTAGCACACGTTTCTGCAACCGGGTTGCTCAGTGTTGCATATAAATTCGGATTGTTCGTCGTTCCAAACATCTTCGGTCGCCACCCCGAGGACCAGCATTCGAAATATGAAGAGAATAGTTAACCAAATCTTGCCAATAATGGTGGAATGAATGTGGACCTCCTCTAAAATGCCTCCGAGGAAATTCCAGTCTCCCATTATTATTCTGCCATCTTAACACTAAAATGTAGGAGAGAAGAAAAGCATCAAACACTGTAAAAGCTGGTGGGACAAGATTCTAAATTCCTTTTCAGTGGTGTTTTCTATGGAAATAGCGTTAATTTTCACCTGTAAAGCAGGAGTGTTAAGAAATCAAATGGGAGTTGCAGTCTTACGGCTGCAATACTGACGGCTATAGAGAAAACTTGCTGTTAAGGCAGCCTGCCAAACATGGAAATACTCCTGCCAATCAGTTTATAAATACGCAAGTTGCACCTTTTTTAAAGATAAATTAAAAATAAACAGCAAATTAAAATTAAAACCTACCTTTCTTTGCAAAAATGTGTAAAGTTAAAGATCTGTGGTGTCTGGGAAGAAGTTATAACCCCCACCATCTTCCCTCCGGCCGAGGAAATTTCACATTCTAAGCTGTTTATTTTGCTACAGGAACAAGTGATGGAGCACGAGCTTTGCACATTGAATTTATATTCGCTGGGGATGGAGCGAGGAGAAAATCGATCTGCGGTTCGGTCTGTTACCGCTCCCAGCGTCGTTCAACTCTGACCAGCGAGAGAACCTCGTTTAGAAAGCTCGAAATGAAGAATCTGCAGCTCGAAATCCCTTCAGCTGATCTTCACCCACCCAGCGGCGGCACAAACGCCCTTTAGTGCCGGGCCCCAGCAGAACAGCACCCGCAGCGGGCTCAGACGTTTCCCACACCTCGAACGATCTGCATCTGATGTTCTGGGACGCGTGACCTCGCGGGAAACGGTACGGCAGCCAAACAGCGACCGCACAAGTCGAGCGGCAACGACGTGAATTGGAGCGCAAAGGAGGATTTGATAGCACCGACGCTGCTCTTTACCTTGGTGCAGACATTTTGCAGATGTACATTAACTGTCCTAACCAACATTCAGCGCTTAGGAACAAAATAATTAGCGATGCGAGGAAAGAATACTCATTTCTCTTCCAGGTCTAAAGCCACCTCGGTGCCTTTCACTGGTGGCGGGTTTGCCGCAAAACATCCCCCAAACTTGAACGCCTGTTCTATTTCCTTAGCTCAGGGTCAACCACCACAGAAATCATTCAGTCGTGGAAATATTCTCCAGAGATCAAGCCCTTTTCATTCCTGCTCATCAATAATGTGCACTGAATGCGTACAATTGATTTCTATTTTCTACTGTATTTGTCTGACCCACAATGGTCGGCTGGACATCCAGCGGCACAAACAGCAGCGACGCGTCCTCGGGGCGTTCGGGGTGACACGACTCGCTCCCATCGTTCTCTTCCTGCAGTGAAGGTTGGATTACAAATGATGAACCGCTAATGAGAAACTGGGACAACCGGTCTACTCAATATTGTCTTTAGGGCCACCGAATGCAGCGGTCCTGTGTTTGAGAGCAGAGCAGACCGAGGTGCGTGTTTTCTGAGCTGCCTTACAGGTTCACTTTTGATCGCTAAGACACACGCAAATCAGTAGCTACAGATTAGTGGTTTTGTTTTCATGAGCAAAACTTCTGAAGATGCCCTGGAATTTATCCAAAACTTTAAGTTTTGTGGTTGGTTGGTTTGTTTGGGGATTATTTTTGCCTTTTTGGCCCCATCCCCCCCAGTCTCTAGTTGTCTACTTTTAAGCTTAGATAACACACCCTGTTTCCACTCGGGACGTCTCTTTGCCCCACATAAGTTCTTCAATGTGTTGAAAAGAGCTTCTTGTCCAATAAACAGGACTATGCCAGAACTGGATAAAACTTCACTCGTAAAACAAAGGCGACTGCTGGTTAAAATCTGCTGTTTGGTGTCACTCGTGTGCAGAAGCGCGGCGCACGGCGCCGAGCGAAGGAGCCGGAGCAGCCTTCAGAGCTGCAGCACAAAGCAACCCGCAGGCAGAGCCGCCCGCGGGCGCGCCAGGAATCCCGCAATACGCCACAAAACAACGTGGGGGCTCAGCTGCCCAAGCGCACACTGGGAACGACCACACTACACTCTCCAAACTGGCAAAATCTGCATTTAATTTACAACATAGTAAAGGTTACAGGTAAAAAGCTCAACAGAAAGTGTGAAAAGGCCTATTACATATTACACAAGTGTACAAACTTCTGTACAAAGCCCCAGGTGTTAAACTGTCCCCTCCTGCACTGGGCAGCTATGGCCCATAAGCTCTAAAATAACGAGAGCTTGTTCAAATCCAGGGAGGAGAAGAGCTTTAAAAACCAATGAGCAGTAAAGCTTCGCTTTTCAAGAAAAATCTTGCAAAGATCCACTTGCAAAAAAACACAACAAAAAAACATCCCCCCCAAGAAGATGACCTGTTCAGCTTTTACTTGCCCTAACTAATGTTACCCTAAAGAGTTGCCTTCATAAAGCAGACCGGCTGGAAAACGCAAGTTCTACATACCAGAGAGGAGCAAAACTAAAGGGAGATTTTAAGAGTCCGCATGGAGTATCTGGAAGAGCATCTGAGGCCTGGATGCTGTTCGACAGCAACCGCACAGGAGCTGGAGGGGGAAGGTCCCGGGTTCATCCACAGGACAGTCTGAGCTCCATCCCACGGGGAGGGGAACGAACCAGCCTCTCAAGCCATCGCTCGCGTGAACGGGGGAGGTACCAGCGCGTTTTACATCAACATGATCGAAAGGATCGCTCTGCGCATGCAGAGTGCACCCTGATTTTGGAGCATCCGCTGCTGCAGCCGCCAGCTCGCCCAGCTCGCCCAGCCGGGGACTGCAGAGCGAACTGCTGCGTGCGGCACTGCCAGCCCGGCACACGGCTCCTGGAGAAATCCCCCGAACGACACAGAAATTCGACTACATAGCTGAACTGCGTTATAGAATGTAAAGAAATCCAGAGTCAACCTAAGAAAAACAGCTCTGGCCTTACCTTGTATAAAGACATTATGTCTGAGTACAAGGGAATCGGAGTTTGAAAGGATTTGGAGGGCTAGAGCAACAACCCAACCCAGCTTCTCATTCTATTCCATGTGAAAAAGTGACACAGTCAAACAACGTAATACCATGAAACCAACTTGGGCGCCGTTTTATTCACGGCAAGGCAGATTCTCTACTGGAATTCACATCCCAGCTTTAGGGAGCGCTCAGTTCTCACCCGCTGCTAACGCAGCTGAAACAGCGTGCGGGTGGCGGCTTGGTTGTTAAACGTACAAGACACTGCTGATGGCTGCTCAGTGTTACGTGTCTCGTTGCATCTCGCATATAATCCAACCTCACAGGTTCTGTTTGCAAATAAAACGGAACTACTTAAGTGAAAAGGGCCACCAAGACGCCGTGATGCACCGTCCGACACCGCCGCACGGCCACGGAACCCCCGCTGCTCCTCCGCCACCTCAGCCCCACGCGTTCACCAGCTAACGGGGCGCTGTAGTGTTTTTGGGTGGAAATTAAAACAAACCGCAGCCAGACTGAACTTAAAAAAGGTCCCACATCAGCGGGGGCCTGGAAACATAAAAAAGAAAAGCTGACCTATATTTTGCAAGTTCTAGAACTCACAGCAATGGGATTTCTGAAAGGCTTGGCCCCACAAACATTTACTTCTGATACAGCTGACCTGCTACGAGCAAGTCCAGCAGGAACAACAATATTCATAGTGAGCACGACACCTAAATACACGAATTTGCAGGGTCATCCCATAAATGATAATTAAATTGTATTACTCTGCCCCTTCGACTTACGGATCAAAATTCAGAGTAAGGACCTCTGGGACAGTAATGGCTAAGAAAAGGCTGCCAGAGGTTTTTGATTCAAAAGGAGATGGGAGCTGTATTTTCTTTTTAAACAGACATATAAAAACGTTTGAAGACAGATCTTTAAAGGATATTTCACTTCTCCAATCTTGGTATTCCATCTGGTTAGGACACTGAAATTTTAAAAAGACGATACTGCACATAAAGAGTTTCTGGAGTTCGTAACTCCTGCCCCCCCTCGACAGAACCCAGCTCAGATCAGCAGGGAAGGGGTCGGCTTCTTGCCCGGCCATGCCTCCTTTGCGTATTTCTTCTTCTTGGGTTCATTCACAGCTTCGGGATTAAAGACAGCGGGGTTGGGAGCTGGGTTCATGTTAACTGTTGAGGGCACGACGGGAGTCAAGTCCACATCTGGGGCGAGATTGGGGTAGGGCATGGGCAGCCCCCCAATGAGCGCTGTCCCGTGGACGCCGTGCGACTGGGAACCCGCCTCATTGTGAGTTGGGGGTAAACCCCCATATAATCCTCCGCTGTAGGGGAAGTTTTGCATACGTCGCGATGCAGAATCATCTGTGGTCAATGAGCCTGGATTGTCCAGCCGTTTTTTCTGCAGATGGAAGTATTGAAAGAATTACTCAACATACATGAAACAAGGAATCTCCTTAAACTGGATGCCAAGGCCATTTTCCCCTAAAAGGGACCTAGATCAGCCACACACCAACTGGTTACAGACCATCTCCCAAGAGTTCTTCTGGGTTTCCCTGAAAACCACTGAATAACAAACTCTTAAAGGTGCACAACGCAGGAAGTGAGTTCATTAATGTAATGTATTAATTAGAAAGACGGGAGTTATTCTGTACCTTCACAGGGACAACTGCTGTCTGTACCATGTTCCTGAAGCGCCCAACAGAAGGGTCCACGTCCTCTGCAAAGGCAACAACAGGGAGGCTGTCAGTAGGAACAGGAAAATATAACCATCTATCCGGTAAAGGAACCTGCATGAAGAACTGCTTCACGGCCCTTCTCTCCCAAAGCCAGCGCTGCAGCTCTCGGGAAGCACAAGTCTGCCCAAATAAAGACAGGAGCTAAGGGGACACCTGGTGGTTTTGCCTCAAGGTAAGAAAGGTGAGAGCCAGTGTCGAAGGCTTTACTGAAATCCAGAACGATCACACTGACTGGCTTCCCTTGGTCAACTGGGTGGGTATCCTACGAGAATACTGGAAAAAGGGCCTTAAAGGCATCAACTAAAGACAAAAGCAAAGTACTTACCTGGATTGATGATCTCATCATCATCACTGAATGTCACTCGGGAGTTCTTCCGTTTTCTCTTTGGTCTCTGAATATCCAAGTTTCCTTCCTCAATGGTTAGCGTGGAAATTCTTTTGTTGTGGGCTGTATTAAACTCTGTCAGGTTCTAACGACAAATTTAGAGACGAAGCAGTTTAAGCACCCAGTATGTTGATTTAATTGTGTGATTGCGCGTATCAACAGACCACAGCACACGTGTTCTGCTTCAAGTGTGGACCCTGGGAGGGAAGAGCGCTCCGGTGCCGCAACGCGATGCCCGCAGGGGCGGTGGAGTCTCTGCAGAGACATTCAGAACCTGCCTGAGCACAGCCCTGCGCGACCCGCTCCAGCTGACCCTGCTTGAGCAGAGGGGCTGGACTAGAGGATCCCAAGAGGTCCCTTCCAAACCCAACAATCCTGTAAATGTCACACACACTGCTCTCTCCCTCTTCACTAGACAACTGTAGGAAACAGGGCAGCGTTTGCTGTTACCTGCCAACAGGGAAATGTGGGAAATCACCCCTGATGTGGGGACGTTAATTGGCAAGAGCTTTGTGAGACAACCATTGGACCAGCAGGATTATTAGATCACAGATTCTGGGAAGCAGCGTGACCACAGGCTTATCGTGGCAGAACAAGACACCTCAGGCTGTCTTCAAGGCCAAGAAATTAAGCACCCGAAGTTAAGGAAACAAGTGGGGAACGCTATCCGTTTAGCTGGAAAAGCCATCTAGGTACAACGTGCCATCGCACTCACATCAAGTTCTGTCTCCTCCTCTGGCAGCCCCAGCAAACCCTTGAGCTCTTCATCTTCACCGCCCATCTTCTCGTCTCCTTTAACTGCTGACGGCAGCGTCTGGGGCTTCTCTCGCAGGGTATACGCTCGTGTAGAAGCCCCAAATGAAACTGTGGAGTCAATGGGTATCTGTTGGGGTTTGTGAGCTTCCAAACGGATGTGACCCAAGAACGTGCCATGTGCTGAGAACACCAAAATCATCTGTTAGTCATCAGCTCAGGCTCAGGACATTTAAGTCTTGAAAAATTCAGAAACTGCACATATTTGGTCTGAGATACAAATCACTGAGATACTGCTGAAAACGTTAGCTATGTTCATTTTACCTACCGTCTCACAAACTAAGGTAACACACATCAGAATTCCTCAAAAAGTCATGGAAATAAATGACGAACACCATTTATTTCTGGATTCTTGTAGGTCCCAACGCACCATATCTGGAACCATTCCCTCGCTGGAAAAAACAGTATGTCAGGTTTTAGATCTTGGGCAACTACCCTCAGAAGAGAAAACTGCATTAAAAGTGTGAAGGGAAGGCAAAGTCACCTTCCTTGTGTCTCTTGGCCTCTTAGAAATGTTGTTTTAAGCACCAGAAGCAGATGTAAGCTGGCTGGAGCAAACACTCCTAACACTCACCGCTCTTTCACTAGGATGCTCATTCGGATTACAGTCATCTAGCCACACAGGGCAAATAGCAACAAAAGAGCAAAAAGTCTCAGATTCAGAAGTGTTTAAGCACTGCAATATCGTACTGCTGGCTGGTTAAACGGCACGCTACTTACTGCTGTTCAGATCTATGAGGAAAACCCTCTTGAGATGTTTGTGGTAGACCAAGGCAGCATGGACCCGAGAGCAAGACTGGTGGTCAATGGTGAAATCACACAGATCAGGATTTCTCCCAAAGAGATAGTATTTCTTCTCATCAATGATGAGTTTCTGAGGTAGAATATCAAACAGAAAAGCACATTAGACTCCTACAATCTTTTGGACCTTCCTGAAGGAAAAAAATGAAAAAGAAAATGAATATACAGAGCAAATTCAAACCCAAGCATCACAGCTAATCGATATTTCAGTTCTCTTCTCATTGTAAAATCAGAACAGCTGAATATGGAAGAGTCCTGGTTAATCCCCTCTTTAACAGCCAGCACAAGGCAGGCTGGGAAGGACAATAACTCTTCACAGCAGATCATCTTGCAGCAGAGATTCTCTCACATCTGCTCCCAGTGATTGTTACACATTGCTTGGTGCAGGTGACCCTGGGTCTGGTCCAAGCCAGGAATCTGCGCTACCTGATCTTCAGTCCAGCACAGAGCATCTAAATGACAATTCTGTACAGAAACGGACACAGAGGAGATTTCAGACTTTTAAAATAAAGATGTAATACTATCCTGAATATGCGCTGTGGTACGAATCCCTGTTAGTCTATTCAAGCAAACTGTTAATTTTAGGCTTAAATAAATTAATTGAATTAATTAAATTACTTTATTTGGATTTAGTTTGAGAACAAGATGATAACACCCCAGGACAGAGTTAATGTTTTCCTTCAAGTAACTTTCCATTGTTTTTGAGTTGGAACATAGCAAATCTAAGGACTCACTGTTATCTTGGTTGTCTGGGAACCAAAGTCCTTGTGAGCTCTGCCCACAGGCGCGAGGCAGCTGGAAGGGGACACGGACGGGACAGACCCAGACTGACCACTGAGAATATTCCCCGCCATTAGCACCAGGCTTTATATTTAAGGAGAGTCGGGTTCTTCTGGCTGCAGAGACCCGTTCTGGTTCTGCCCTGTTTCGCTGGAGTTTTCTTTTAATTCGGCTTTCTGCCATTCCACCGTGTTGCAGAGGTCTCTGCGCTTTTCTGCCGCCTTCTCTCTTCTCTCTCTGGCACCAGCTGTTTGGAGCCAGGAGCTGCTTCTTGGGACCAGCTGCACTGAGTATCTTTTGTTTTATATTTCCATTTTATATATATTCTTAGTAGTAGTGGTATAATAGTACTATTTTGTTATTTTATTAAACCACCTTTCTCTCAACCCACAAGTTTCCCCCTCCCCTTTAATTCTCTCCCCTATTTGGGGTGGTGGCGGGGGGAGCGATTGTGACTGCGACACACACTAAACAAGACCGTTCTCACTTGACACTGTTTCAAGAGATTTTTGCAAAGACACAAACGATTTCATAAACCGGAAATATTGCAATAAATCAGAGAAAATATTTTTATCGCCTTTCCTTCAAGATAATGTTTCCAAATTTTTCTGTGCCTCTGAGCTATAACCCAGTGTTATCCTTTATACACTGAGCTTAAACACTTCATGGCTTGTTTTAATGTTGCACTTTCTGGACCCAGCGATCACAAAGTGAACCCCAGATCTCTGCACGAGACCCGGGACACGGACGGCTCGGTAAGTATCAAGTGCTCAGCGATCCACAAGAGGTAAGAAAGTTCTTTCTTGGTTACTGCTGTCTACCGTAAGACACAAACCTGAAAAACTATTTGCCACATGTACCAAACAGGGAAACAGATGGATCACATTGAAAACCTCGCCTGGTTCAGGTTAGCCAGAGAGCTGATGGGAGGAAGAGGGAACCGGGATGTTTGTACCACCAGCTCTCCTAAGGCAGGCAGAGAGCCCAGCCTTACAAAGCCAACTTGGGTGTTAGGGGACAGACTTGCCGGAGCTTACGGAATTGTTTGGCACGCTGCTGCTTCTAGAACTTGTTTAGAAGCTGCTGATATAGAATTCAGAGAACCAATGAAGCATGGGGAGACCCAGACTCTAATTTTGCAGTTACTTACAAGTAAATGTGGAAAACGTTGGGAAATTTTCTACTGCTGGTGTCTACATGTATTATACACCAAATACATACAAAACCTATTTTCATACCTCAATGAGTTTGTCTCCCTTGACTACATCCAGATGTAAGCCAGGTGGAGGTTTCCCTGCCCTAGAAAATAAAGAAATGGAAATATAGTATCAAAATATTGAATAAAAATTTTATTAGTGTTAGAGCTAATACCCTATTAGAGCCACAGAACAAACCTATACAACTGTAAGCAGATTTATTTTGGAGAAAATATGAAAACCCTATAATTTCCTATTGTTCCCTGCAGATTCATTCTAACAACACATAAAACCTGATTTTTTAATAAGAATTAAGTTAACAGGACACGAGACATTTCAGCTGTTACTTCTCCATGTAAAAAAATGTCTACAAAATGAACAGAGCAGCTGGACATGCTGAAGTTCAGGTTCTCCCCCAGCAGCTACACGTATGGATTTGTTTGCCTTACAGAAGACATCAACTCCTCAGAATGATAAAATATTGAAGAGAGATGGCACTGAACAAAGCCAAGTTCCAGCAGAGGTTTTTCAAAGATCAGAACTACAAGCAAAAATTCTTTCTTCTGCATTAGAAACAGAAGAACGTGTTTCTTCAGTTGTTGCCCTTGTGCTCTGCAGGACAGTCCCCGCTCTGGGCCCTACGTCAGGACGATCCCGTGACGAATCTGTACAGACTATTTCCACCATTGATGGCAAATCCTCTACTGCAGGACTACAGAGTAATGGGACAGTCGGTCCAGAAGAGGAAGAAAAGCCCAAGCTGAGCTTAACTCTGGATGGAACATATTGAGTAACAAAAATAACACATGTCAGAAAGAGAGGACAAAGCCATTAAGGCCTTGGGATGTGATGCTCGTAGAAGCACCGGATGGCAGGACTGGAGCTTTCCAGAGGAGCTGGCAGCAGCTCATCTCCTCCGTGGTGCTCAGACCCGCAGCTGGGTCACAGCAGCCCCGTCCAGCTGAAGCTCCGCGGAGGCCGGTCCCACCAGCCCACTGACAAATTGCGAGTTGTAGCTATTAAGGCCATAGGACGACTTCAGTTCTACTGTGTTGGTTTAAAATTAGGTCAATTATTTAAGTTTCTAAATGTGGACTCAGAAGCCTAGATTTAGCCACCTCTCAAAACTCTCGGCCGACGTGCCTGCTGTGCACGCCGCCGTGCCCGGCTTCAAGGACAAGGGGGGATTTCCAGCACTCAGGAGCTCATCGTCTCCAGAAACCATGTGCAGTCACCGCCAGGAACAGCTTCTTCTTGACTCAGAGAAACTGCAGAAGAACAAGCGTTGCCTCTCAACCACACCATTCCAAATATATGGACATCCCAGAGCAAGCCTGACATCCCAACTCATGGTGTGGCAGACAGAGGAAAGAAAGATCCACAATCCCAAAACCGGGACAAAAGGAGAGACTGGCAGTATCTATTAAACATCTGACGGTCACCTCAAAACTACACCCCAGACCATTCGCGCCTCGCTGAAATTCCTTTGACTCGCTAGCAGCACCTCAGAAGGTATGAAAAAGTCTTGAAACTAGAATAGGGAATTGCAATCTGAAGACATTTTCTCATCTCATGGCATGGCTACATTTTAACCCACGGAAAGTACCGGCAACATCTTTCTTCCAATTTTAGATGCATAGCCCATGCCTTCGCTAACACGTATGGAGGAATTACAGTACGTTCATAAACAAGTGCTGGCATGAGCAAGTACTACTAAGCATTCATTATTTCTGATCTGTCTTGAGCTAGTTTAACCACTGGAGACACAAGAATAAGTATTTCATATACTATGAAGAAGTAACTTATAACAGCACAAAATCTAAATCAAAGCAGAACTGAAAACCGATGAAAACCTTGAATTTCATTATAATGCAAGTTGTGAACACTCTTGTATAAAAGCAGCGAGAAAGAAAATAATAAAGATATGACATTTCAAATTTCAAGTTGACCATCCAGAATAATTTTTGGCTTTATCTACTCTATCACGCCACCATTTTACGGAGGCCCATCTTGTCTCGGATAGACGTTTGTTACTGTGGATGTTCAGCACAATTAAAATCCATGAGTAATTCTTCTCTATGAGAGGGTTAAATGGTTTTCCTAACTGAAGCAGGCACTTCAAAACCAGGTGAAAATTTAAAAGCATATCCGCTAAGCACCCATTCACTGAGCACTGTCATCAAAGCACTGGAAGGCAGGGCACCTGTAGTGAAAAACAGATGACTGTGCAATTAGGGACTGCAGTGGTGCACACACACAGGCAGCTCACGCAAATGCTTTTCGGCTCTAACACTGGGTCACTTTCTATGCGATTTAAGATATAACTGCGCACAGCCCGTGAATAATAAAGGCTCTGGCACCCAAGGAAGATGGTACAGCTAAATCCATGCAGTAATGTAGCAAGAATACAAAGCAAACAGCACAGGGCCCCAGATAAATCAATCTTAAGGCCAAAAGGGCTGGACCAGATGATTTGCAGAGATCCTCTCCAACGCGGACTTTTCTGAGACTCTAAAAGCGGCCAAATTCACAATCTCAATGTTGCTGCTCCAATAGATCACTCCCCCCCGACTTCTTAATTCACTATAATTAAAAAAACGCAGGCTAGTTTCACACAGATGAATTTCTTGTAGCGAATACACGTCAAGAGTGTAAAATGCAACGTGCGGTTCATCCCGCGTTCTGTGGCCCCGGGCAGGGCTCCGAGCCCCGGCCCGCGCTGCCCGGCGCCCTCAGGCCGAGGCGGCCGCCATGGCTGCACCCGAGCCGGGCCCCGGCAGACCCAGCGCCCCAGCCGCCGCCCCCGCGGGCCGGGGAGCCCCGGGGCCCGGGCAGCGCCTCAGCCCCACGGCCCTTCCCGCCCCACGCCCGCCCGGCCCGGCCCCCTGGGCCCGGCCCCGCCGCCACCCCCCGGCCCGGCCCGGCCCAGCGGGCACCACACCCCGCCGCTCCCCACGGCACAGGCAGCGGCGAGCGGCCCGGCGGAGCGGGACCCAGCGCCCCAGCGCGCCCGCTCACCAGCTGGGGCACTCGAACAGCGACAGGCCGCCGCCGGAGTTCGCGTTCGCCGCCATCTTGGCTCTGCCCCATTCAGGCGGGCGCGGGGCAGGATGGGAAGCGAGAGGACCGGCGCGGGAGGCGATCCCGGCGTGCAGCGCGCGGCGTGGGCGGGGCCCCCGGGGCCGCTCACTGACGAGTGAAGCACGAGGGGTGCCCCGCGTCACCCCCGGTTTGGACTCGTAACGTCGTTGTGGTTGGAAGAGACCCTGAGGACCATGGAGTCAACCACAACCCACCCCGGCACCGCCCCGTGTCCTGAGACCCTCATCTCCATGTCCAGCCCTCCAGGGCTGGTGACTCCAGCACTGTCCTGGGCAGCCTGTTCCAATGCCCCACAGCCCTTTGGGGGAGAAATTGTTCCTAAATCCACCCTCAACCTCCCCTGGCGCAACTTGAGGCCGTTTCCTCTGCTCCTGGCGCTTGTTCCTGGGGAGCAGAGCCCGACCCCCCTGGCTCCAAGCTCCTTTCAGGCAGTTCAGAGATCAGAAGGTCTCCCCTCAGCTCCTGTTCTCCAGCTGAACCCCCAGGTCCCATCACCATTCAGACTCAAAGTTCTACCAACAGGCAACTTAGTCCAAGTTGTCCCAACACAGTTCTGGGGCAACAGATTTCTTTTTCTGCACGGGATGTTGTGTATGTCCATGTGAAAGTTACTCAGTGGTTCATCAGAGACCACAGAACTAAAGCTGGAGGGAACGCTGCTGTTGCTGATGTTAAGTCAGAGGGAGCTGCAAACATACCAGTGCCAATGTCTAAACTGCAAGAGAAAGAAGCTCCAACATAGGCTTTTAAAAGTGTTTATTGATGGTTATTAGATGGAATGATGGCGCAATAGTGCAAACCACTGTGCAACCGGGAGAACACGCTCCCTTCCCAGCTTTCACATTTACTTTATGATACAGGAGACATGGAATAAGGATTAAATACAAAATGGGTCAGTCTGCTGCATTTACCGCGCTCCATTGGGCTTTGGACAGGCTGCTGTTCCCTCAGTGCACGTCAGTTCAGAGCTACATGGAAGGAGTGGCTGCTACGTCCTGTCCAGCTCTACCAGCGAGACCGTTCCAACCACCCATCGTGAATTCGCACACACATCCTCAGCCTGGAGAACCTGGCACTTGGCTCAGCCAGCTCCTGCACTTTCTGTTTCACAAAAAACGGACAATACCAGATGTTCACAAGCCACACGTAATATTTACTAGTACACACTACAGTTGAGCTTCAAAAGTACTTCTTCAGAAGCAAGATTTCAGCTAGTACTCACCTATCTTGCTAGCTTGTAAACTTAGGTGCCCACTTCCTCATCTCGGCATGATTTTCTCCCTGGAAGCTTCTAGAAACAACTAGGAGAGAGCAGCTAAACTCTGTATTTCTAGGGCTTGAGAGCCAGCGTTGGAAGAAATTTATTTGTCCAATAATAAACCACCAGCTAGTTTCTCTAAGGAAGCTGCATTCTTCAATTATAAATCAAAGAACATCCTGTCTCAAATGGTGCATTTTGGAAAACAAACGACCCCACCACACTCAAAAATTAAACACGGTTACACGTCTCAAGGCTGAACTGACCAGCACATAGTGGTTCCAACCATCACCCGTGCTTTCCAATTCTGTAACATCACCTTTCTGCCCAAGCGAATCGAGAACCACAGCCACTTGGAGGTAATAAAACCATGGGGCAGATACTGGAGACTTTAGAAACTGCTGGATTCAGGCAATGTGAATCGGTGCTGTGCCCTCTTTGAATGCCACTCTTATTCCAGTCCAGCAAAGTTACCGATAAATACAACAAGTTAAGTTGTGCCATTTGTCATAAACAAGGCATCTCCAATTATGCATCACACTTCAGCATACAGTTGGGACAGGGAATAATACATTACAGAAAGCAAACCCACAAGATTTTAGTTACATAAAACAATATAATTTGTAAATAAACTGATAAATACTGTCTCCATGGTTCACTAATTCCAAATACTAGTTATCTGCACATTAGTTGCTAATATCTATCACTAGAAGTAGTTCCAGCTTGCGCTCTCTCAGGGTGGTCAATTCATTTGAGACTAGTCAGCCTGTTCACTCTGAGGGGAAAAAATCTCAGCCATGAGACTAAGTTCCATGGGGAGGTTTCGTCGCCTGCCAGATAATGAGTCCTATGATTAGAGAAGCCACAGCAAGGCCAAGAATCAGGATACACATCTTCTTACGGGACTTTTTCTAATAAAAGAAGAAAAAAAAGCCACTGACACGAGGAAGAGATGACAAGAGGAAAAAGCATGTCTACCGGTTACTAACTGTGGTGAACTAGAGCACTCGACACCCGTACTTACTCAAGAGAAGTAACGAGTGCGTGATCCTACAGATAAAGGTGTTTAGTTTTAGGAGCACAGAGGTCTAAGAAATGAAATTAAGTCCAAATGTGACAAGTTTTGCTTCTCTTAAGGAAAATGCAAGCTCTGCTTCAAGTTGGCTACAGAAAGAGGAATTGACAACATCTACCACGTGCTCTCATCCCGATGGACGTCACCGTGGCTTCAAAGGAAAGCCAAACGCCTCTTTGCGATTTAGATTTTCCAGCTAAGACCAAGTAAACTGCTAAGCAGTTCTCTGGTACAGTCTCCCCTTGGCCAATTGGGGTTGGTGTGGAAATAGTATTGCATTTCTACAGTTTAAATTATCTAATATACAGTTACTGTACTTGGATTTTACAACTTCAATCATTATATTAATCATAGGAAACTCCAGTCTGTCCATATGCCTACAGTCTATGTCCATAGATACCAAGTTTGAGGACAGTTATACATAACCACATCTCCATCCAGAAAACCACATTTAATACATGGCAAATAGCTCCCAAACTGAGATTTATAACACACCTCAACACTTTATATAGGAAACCACGGGGAGAGAAAACACTACTAAATGCTGCCAGGTGGTAAGAGCTACTTCCCCTCCCTTGCGCTACCCAGCACTGGAGTTTTGTCACCTTCTGGGAATCCCGTGTGGAAAACTGAAGTCCCAGCAGTGAAATTGCGTATGGGACGGACTGAACCCTTATTCCTGCACAGAACATGGACACACGAGGACAATACTGATGAAAGGAACGTACAGAAAACACTGAATATCACACACAAAGGAGATTTAAGCAGCAGTGAGAACCACTGCAAGAGATTTGATGGGACAGGGAGGGCAGACTATGGGAGAGAAACTCGGCAGTTAGACAGAATGCTGCAAATCCCAGTCACCAGGAGCTGCCCTGGTCTGGGCAAGGAGTTCTACACATCGGCCTCTTGTCCGATACATTTACAACATCAGAATTTGCTCTTTTTTTACTGTTCTGCTAAATCCTGAAAACAGCAAAAGCAGCTACACATTTCAACTTGCTGAGCACACCTCCGTGCAGGAGACTGACTGCAGATCCTCTGAAGTAAAGGCCAACTCCAATGCCATGTTTTTGACTCAAGTGCGTTAACTATTCCTTGCAGCACAATTTGGAGCGAGTGCCAGCTCGCACAAGCTGTTTTTAATGACTTGGTTTGTGTGCTGCAGTCCTTGGTATGTGTCTTGTTATCCCTGTTCCATTATTGCTCAACTGCACATTGACAATAACGTAAGCACGCAGAATTTACCTGATAATAGGCAGCTCTCTGTAGCTGCTCGCTGGCTCTTTCCACGTGGACTTCCGCACTTTCCACATTTGCCTCTATGCTATCTACGGGAAAATAAGAGAACTCATTGTAAAATATCTAAGAGCTTCAGGGTTTAAAAAGAAAAATCTGAAATACGATACTTTTATTACGAAATACTGGAAAATGTAAACTATGTAGGCCAAATATGCAACTGAACTAAAAACAAACTTCCTGTTATCCAAACACACTTACCAATCATGTCTCCTTGGTCATGAATCATCATGGCTAAATCCTTAAATATCTGATTGACATCCAGAATGTCTGCCTGAAGACAACAGTTCGACAAGTTATAGCAAACACGGGTTACAATCTTTCTAAGCCTCATTCTTGGCAGTGATTCCAACCATTGCTCAGAATGTCAGAGCAGATCCCATCGTTCACTGACTGAGGCGACTTGATGCTGCTGCCTATGGAACTTGGGGTTAATCCAGGAGCCTCCAGTGCTCCCGCTACTCAGTATTTGTGTCATCGCTCTGGCAATCGCCACAGTACGGAACTGAGATGGACACTGTGACAGGAGCTCCCCTACCATCTCTGAAGGACCACCAGTCAACACCAAAGGAAAATATACCTAATGTCCTTCAACAGGAGCAGGGAGATTGATCTCGGCATCAATCCTCTCTACGAGGAACTCTGCTCCTCCACCTGCAGATCTCCTCAGCCCAGCCCATTAGTTAGCACTGCACGACTTCTTTGGTTTATCTCCCAATACTGTTAACTGTGCAGGATCTACTGGTCACCTCTAATTGCCTGATTGCTGTTTCTCTTTCTTTAATGAGTTCAAGGTCCTGTTCAGTTATTGCCACATCATCTTCCTGAGACTGCATTTGATTCCAATCTTCACCACTGCAAAGAGACAGAAAGAAAGCACAGTTCTTTTTCCCAGTAGAGCTGCTTCCACAGACCCTGGCCCAAGTTACAAAAACTTTAGCTACGCATAGTTAGACCTACACATCAAGAGTACAAGAAGCTGTTACCTATCAAATGAAACAAGCTGTTCTTCTCTGAACCGATCATCAGCCTGGAAGAGAAAAATGAGTTATTAGTCTTGCAGGCTACCAGGACCGCTTGCAAAATCAACAGGAGTATCTTAAGACAAAGGCATCTATTGTCCAGAGAGCTCTTTGACAACGCCACTGTCACTTCAACTTTCAGATTTAACTTCGGCTAATCAAGATTAGATTGAGATTCCTCTTTAGATTTTAGATTCAGTTTGTCTCCGCAAATCAGAGGCAACCGAGAGATCAAAAGCAGCTAGTCCGTTTACTCAGATTAGCCATGACCGTTTGGCACTTCCTTTCTCAACATGTAATAAAACCTTAGAGCATAATCCAACTGATACATGTGTGCTCTTGTTAATTAAGCCTGCACACTTAACACAAAGCCCCAAGGCATGGGGAGAAAAATGCTTTCGCTGGCCTTTTTATTAGGGATTCTTAGCAGCCACAGGAGTTTGTCAAAACATAATACGGAGGAGGTTTGAATGTACACTGGAGATATTAGCAGGACGGAAACTATAAGAGAATAAGGAAACATAGAGTGAAATTTAAGATGTGATTTAAGGTGTGGTAAGCAGCCAACTGACCAATTTACAGCCTAGGGCTGACATCAAGCAAAGAGCAGCCTGCAATACTTTGCTGTTAACTACACTTTGCCTCCCCATCTCATCCTCCATAATATCTGCAACTACCAGGATTCCTTCGCTCCTCTACTAACATTGACAAGGAGGACACTGAAACGAGTGCCTGGTGCTTACAACATCTGCAACGACAAAACTAACGCACCGAGGCCTCGTCTGCACTCAGTGATGTGTCAGCGGATGGCTATGAAGCTGGGAGACAAGGGCAAGGGCTCTCAGAAGACTTGTAGATCACTACAGCAACACAAGACTCCTGTAAATACTCACAGAGATCCGGGAGCCAGCTCTCGCCCTGGCTACAGTCTCTTTTTCCTTCTCTGACACTCGCCTCTGTACTG
Source organism: Columba livia (assembly GCF_036013475.1). Lineage (NCBI taxonomy): Eukaryota > Metazoa > Chordata > Aves > Columbiformes > Columbidae > Columba > Columba livia. The sequence continues at coordinate 1,754,741 of NC_088627.1, read as the reverse complement.
CCTGGAAGTTATTTAAGGCCGCAGAGAAGTCATTCATTAAACGTTCTTTCTGAAGCCTCTGTTGGCGCTGAAGAATTGAAGCAAAAACAAGTGTTCAGATATTGCCATTCACGATAATGTAACTGTCAAACTTTCAAAACAAACCCCATCATCATCATCATCATCACAACAATGAATGCTGGCACGCAAGTGATCTTCTGGATCCAGCATTCTGAGGCACTCCAGAGAACACAAAGCCCAACATATTTTCTAAGCCTAAGCTAATTTCATGGAAGTAGTGATTTAAGAACACATCCAGACCTGCTCAGATGCAGACAGAGGAAGCGGCAGAGACCCCAGCTCCTTTAGATATTCATTTGTCTCTTTGGCAAGGCGGTTTGCAGAATGCTGTAGCTGTTGTCTGAAATCAAAGTTCAAAAGCAGTTACACAAGCTTCTACCTAAAAAACAGTCTGTGAGCATTTCAGTTTGGAAAATAATCACCATGTAGGGGTTCTGAGATCACACATCTTCATGGTGGGGTTTTTTCACCCTAGTGGAACAGAGATGTACTCTCAGCTTTTACCATCAACTTGACTCTGAACTTACTTTCAAGTTTTAAGACTCCAGAAATTACTCTTCTCATAACTTGCTGTTTATACTTCACAAGTTTGTAAAAGCTGCACAGACAGACAGACAAACAGACTCCTTGTTCAGTCTCTCTAGCAGTCAGTTTGGACCACGCCTGTTTGAATGTCTTCTAGATCATCCCCTGCTGGCATACAATATTTTTGAAATTACATGTGGCATTTTGGCTGCCACACAGGATTGCTAATCTTCCTAGTGCGTAAATCCACCTGTACTACAAGCTACTTTTTCATCAATTATGGGTCTTCTTGCTGTTTTTCCTTATTGCTCTTATGTGAGGAACAAGCACCTACAGACAGAAGGAAAGAGAACCTTGACAAACATCAGCCCATTTAATACTTACAGGTTCTCCTGGAGCTTGCTGGAATCCTGCTTGGTTCCCAGCTGGCTCATCAAATTCTTTATTTGAGTAGCTGAAGATAAAGAGATCACAAGATGAGTTAGTAAGACAAGTTCTAGTGTATTTTACTCCTTCTTGGATGCATTCTAGCATGACAACCATACGACCAAGAAACTGCAACGCCATTTACTTAACGACAATCTGTTCAGCAGCAGAACGCTTCCTGCGGAACTCTGTCAGCACGTTCAAGAGGAAACAAGCAGATCAACATCGGTCATCAGAAATTCCTGCGCCAGCAGCTCCCCCCAGGTCCCCCACACAGGGCGGGGTGACAACCTTCGCGCGCTGATTCCACTCGGGCACCTCACTGAAGGCACCTCAAGGCGAGCAGACGCCGCGCTCTTGCCATGGGGACAGAGGGTTTCAGTTCTGCTGGGGAATCCCAGAATCACAGCCTGGCTGGGGTTGAAGGGACCTCTGGAGACCATCCAGTCCAACCCCTGCTCACGCAGGATCACCGAGCAGATCACACAGGATCCAAGGGGTTTGAATGTCTCAGAGAAGGAGACTCCACACCCGCTCTGGGCAGCCTGGGCCAGGCTCTGGCACCTCCCAGCAAACAAGTTTCTGCTCATGTTCACATGGACACTCCTGTGTTTCAGTCTGTGCCTGTTGCCCCTCACCCTGGCGTCGGGCACCACTGAACAGTCTGGTCCATCCTCTGACACCCACCCTGAGATATTGATCCATTGATCACATCCCTCTCAGCTTCTCTTCCCCAGCTCAACAGCCCCAGCTCTCAGTATCTCCTCATCAGAAAGATGCTCCAGACCCCTCAGCATCTCTGTGTCCCTCCCTGGGCTCTCTCCAGTGATTCCTTGTCCTTCTTAAACTGGGGAGCCCAGAACTGGACCCAGACCCCAGATGTGGCCTCCCCAGGCAGAGCAGAGGGAGACGATTCACCTCCCTGACCTGCTGCCCACACTCTTCCTCACACACCCCAGGTACCATTGGCCTCTTGGCCACAAGGGCACATTGCTGGTTCATGGCCAACCTGTTGTCCACCAGAACTCCCAAGTAAAATGGTATAAACGACATAAACACCGCATGGGAACTGACAACAGCGCATATTTCACCCAGGCCAGAGGCGGCGGACCAGCTGTTAATTACAGCGCGGGGAGGGGGACGCTGTTCTGCGGCCGCGGGGAAGCGGGGCCCGCACCCCCGGGAGGCCTCGGCCCGCCCGGCGCCTCCCACCCCACACCGGCGAGGCGGCCGCTCCCCGCGGGGCTCCGCCGGGCCGGGCTGCCCCTTCCTGCCTGCCCGGCCCCGGCCGCACTCACTGTACTGCGCGATGCGCTGCACGTTGGCGCTGCATGTCTGGATGATGCCGCCGAAGTCCCTCGGCGGCGGCGCCCCGGGGCGGTGCGGGTCCAGCGGCCCGTACGACATGGCCGGGTCGGGAGGGAGCGCGGCTCCGCCGGGCCCGGCTGACAGCGCCCGCCGCTCTGTGCGCATGCGCGGCCGCCAGGCGCTGCTGACGGAACGTCCGCATATGCGCGGGGCGCGGCCGGCGGCGCCTGCGCGCTAGAGGGCGGTGAGGCCGCGGGGCGCCATGGCAACGGGGCGCCATGGCAACGGAGCCCGCGTCTGCTGCTGGAAGGACCCACAGGACCATGGAGTCCAGCTCCTGTCCCTGCGCAGGACACCCCGCAGCTCACACCGTGTGTCTGAGGACGTTGTCCAGTCTCTTCTTGAACGCTGTCAGGCTTGGGGCTGTGACACCCCCCTGGGGAGAAAGATTTCCAGGGTCCTGGCTCTTGGCTCTGATTTCTGTGGGTGCGAAACGTGAAGATGTCGCTGCTGTTACACACAGTCCACGCATCCTCCCGTGTCTGGAAAGGAGGAAGGAAGAGACCAGCATCAGCTTCCGAACAGTGACCCCAGTAGCGTGAAAACCAGGACTCGCACCCAGCACCCGCGGCCTCAGCGCTGTGGTTCTCGCCCGGTGCCACCGGGTGGCAGCAGCGCCCCGTGGGACGCCCTGGGTGGCCCTGGGTGCCGGGGGACTGGGGACCCTTCCTGCCTTCCCTGCCTCTCTCTGGCCACTACGGCTGCTTAGTGGCGATGCTGTCACCACTGATGTCCCCTGAGCAATCATAGCCCCCAGCACCTCGTGCAGGGACACTATAGAATCATGGGATCATTTAGGTTGGAAGAGACCCTCAAGATCATCAAGTCCAACCATAAGCTAATTCTAGCACTAACCCATGTCCCTGAGAACCCCATGTCTCTGTCTGCCCAACCCTCCAGGGCTGGTGACTCCAGCACTGCCCTGGGCAGCCTGTTCAATGCCCCACAGCCCTTTGGGGAAGAAATTGTTCCTAAATCCAACCTCAACCTCCCCTGGCGCAACTTGAGGCCGTTTCCTCTGCTCCTGGTGCTTGTTCCTGGGGAGCAGAGCCCGACCCCCCCTGGCTCCAAGCTCCTTTCAGGCAGTTCAGAGATCAGAAGGTCTCCCCTCAGCTCCTGTTCTCCAGCTGAACCCCCAGGTCCCTCAGCCGCTCCATCACACTTGTGCTCCAGCCCCTCACCAGCTCCGTTCCCTCCTCTCCACTCGCTCCAGCACCTCAAGGGTTTCTTTGCATGAGGGGCCCAAACCTGTGCTGGGATGGGAGGAAAGTCTCCTCGCAGCGTGTCCCCGCTCTGCTCTGCTTTACACTGGCTCCCACGAAGAGCTGAGCTTAAGGCCGTGGTGTGGAATTGGACTCAGCTATCCATAGTGCTTTGTCTCCCCTTCATCCTACAGATGGAAAAAGCCTTCTGTCCCACTTCCAGCCCCTTTCCACCAGGCATCGAAATAGGCTCCAACTGTCAGAGCTGAAGAGGAAAGGAAAAAACAGGGTGTGCTTTTCAGAAAGTACCAGGATCCCAGAAACTGTGTCTTTGTTAGAATCGTCTGAGAGCTATTTTGACTTAAACTGAGTCCTTATAGGAGTTCTCATCTGGTGCCTCTGGGCTGATGATGCACAAGCTGCAGCGAACGCTTCTGTGCAGGACGTGAACCAGGGTCCCCTGCCACGTCCCTGCCAGGCCGAGGGGACCCCGATGGCCATCGCGCCCTGAATGCCTGAGCTTGCCGAGCACACGGAGGCAGATGCAGGGTTTTGCATACTGAGAACATAAGGAGGGCTTTTCTGAGCTCTACAAGCTGCTTATTCTTTACAGCGTACTGACACCAGAACGGAAAGTGCCTTTTCCTGAAACTGGCTATTTATAAACAGCCTGCTGTGCTGAGCCTTCGCTTGCGAGGGGGCAGGGACTCTTGCAGCTTTTCTTTCTCTGCCTTGAGTTCACCCAGCGATCCTCCAGACAGGAGTGAATAGGGCAGATCTTGCTGACCATCTGCTGGAGGAACGCTGCAGCACCGGCAGCTTTTAATAACTCCTCGGAGTTACCGAACTCCAGTGGGTATCAGCCCTAAATGCTTCTCCTGTGCAGCCGGTGCTGTTCACAGCACTGGATTGTTGCAAAGGCTTTGTGGGAGAAATTAGTAATTTGCAGCAGTCGTGCTTTTAATGCATGAAACAGTTGTGCCAGTCCAAAGGGCCCGATCCCTGCGGTGTACGGGCTGAAATCGGCAGCAGTTTTAGCTTTATCTTTCCAAGCTGCTGAGCAGCGCAGTGTTCTCTGCATGCACACGCTTGAGGTGGGATTTGTCTGCTCTGAGATGTCTGAAACGTATCCTCTAAGCCCTAGCTAACTTTCCTTCCTTGTCAAAGCAGAGGAATAGGAACCTTCAGATCTCATTTCCTTGAGATGCCTTTCTTAGTATTTTCCCTAGCCTAATTGTGTAGGGAAGCTGGGCAACACTCTGCCTGCCTCCCCCTGGTTTGTCCAGCAGACCAGAGGGTCTGGGGCAGCGCTCAGCTCTCTTCCTCCAGGGCCGCTAGAATCCTCTTCTGACCCCACCGAAACCTCCGAGGAAGCTAGGACTAGGTCTAGGTATTAAAACGACTGCTCCTTTCCTGACCTAGCTGTGCCCGCTTTGCAAACAGGATTTGCTCTTGGCACTGCTCACAGGGCAGCACTGAAGTGTCACCCAGATTTCCCCACCTGTAGTGATGTGGCAGCTTTTGGTTGTGGCTCTGAGTAGCCTGGCATGGAAGAGCAGGTGCTTAGCAAAACAGCGCACAGGGCTTTGGTTAAGAATGAATGAATGAAATAGAACCCTTTGTCCCCTTCTGTTTGTCCTGGTGCTGTCGGAGAAAGCGAAGGGTGTACAGAGGGATGAGGAGAGGATGGGGCAGACTGCGCAGCTCTCCAGCCAGGCAGAGAAAGGCAGGTTTCAGTGTGCTCTACACCCCAAGCACAGCTGCAGTGCTGAGGATGGACGTGTGGCTCTGAGCCAACGCAGTGGGAAAAGATCAGGAAAGTGTCAGACATCGCTTCACCTCTTCTACTTCAGTGGTCATGAGTAGGTCATGGACTTTCATAGCAGGCTGAACTCGCAGAATTCACTGGAAATGTGAACTCAGGGATATTTCTGGCAAATCTGGAAAGGAAATAATCTTCTGTTGGGAGGCTGCAGGATGCAGCACAGCCCCCTGCACCCTGCAAGGTCCCAGTGGTTCTGAGCTGCGCATATACAACTGACAACAGGACTCAGCTGACTTGTTGAAACTTTTCTCAACTCACTATAATGCCCTGCAATCAACTGTCTTTTGTATTGACAGTTGAAACAGGAAAAGCAGGACTTGGTCCATACCTTGGTGTAGCAATTATGAAGCAACCTAACGGCACACTGTCACCAGCATCTGAAAATTATGAATGTTGTAATGCGCCATAAACCACCACATGTCCCAGAAGAGACCCTCAGCCTTCAAATACTGCTGAGAGGAGCCATAGAGTAACCTACTGAGCCTGCTGATCATCAGTGTTTTATGGAAGACCTGAGGTGCAGATCTCCCCGCTTTCCCCCTCCTTTAGGGCAAAGGCTGGACCGGGAATTGTGCTGGGATCAGACACTTGCAAAAGCAGTCACTTGGAAAGCTTTTACTGTGGGTTTAGTTCTTTGTCTCTGGAATATCACTCATATTTAGCAAAGAGCTGCTTTCCCTAATCCACATCCGTGCAGGTGCATGTGGAAGCTCCTGGGAATTCTTGCTGCACAGGAGCTTGGGTCAGGCCGGTGGGGCTGCTCACCGAGAGTACTGCCCAGCAGCATCCTCGAGAGACCTCGGCCCCGGGGAGTGATGCACGGCCCTTCTGCATCCGTCTTCTCGACTGTAGCATCCTCCTTCCCCATCATCCAGAGACCCAGGAATACACAGAGCTGCTGACCCAAAAGAGAGATGAAACATTGAGTCAGCCAGCAGCCGGTGCTTTCGGAGCCTCATCCATGCACCTGTGTGCTGAACCCTGGGCTGGCTCCTCCGGATCCTCAGGGACATGCAGATGAACTGTTGCTGAGCTTCCCCTACCCCCACGGCATCGCTTCTCTGGGCAAAGGCTGGTGGAGATGGTGCAGGAGGAGGACACCCCACTTGGTCCCCAGTCCTGAGTGGCATGGGGGCACTTTAAACCTGTTAGGACAGACTCCCAAGCAAATCCTGACTGGTAGCCCCAGTCACTCCCCATCTCTGGTAACATCAGCTCCCCTGTTTCGACTTAAATCAGCTGCCCCTTTCCCAGTGCACAGCACAGCCCTGCAAGAGGACGCACAGACATTTCCTCCGCCCCGTTTGCATCAAATGCCAAGTGCTTTTACAGAGAAATGCATTCTTGGGAAACCTCTGCAGAACGTTGACCGTCCTGCACCTGTGGGCTGGATGTAGCTCCCCACTCACAGCTGGGACACTGGAGGTCACAATGGTGTCACACAGCCCGCACCCCCACAACCAGCAGCCTAGAACACACCTGTTTATTTTGGGGCTCATCTACTTTAAGGAATAAATCCACTTGCCAGCTCCGCACTGCTTACCTATAACCTGCTGACCAAGCCATCTGCTGCTCTGCAGATGCACAGGGAAAGCAAAGCTCTTGGACAGCCCGTCACTGTGGAGCTGACAGCCCAACCAGGGCTCCCCCATCGGCAACACCAGCCCTGCCACCCACTTTTTGACCAGATCTCCAGATTGCACAGGCGTAACCACTGAAAGGACAGGACTTCAACAACTGCTCTTGAGTAGTGCAAGGAGCAAGGCCGGGGACACTGACAGGCAACCCAAAGAGTCTCAGAGTGATACAGACCCTCCAATAGCAGCATCCACAGCCCTGCTGCTACAGGGCAGGAAAGGAACACATGGGAATATTCCTGAACTCTGCAAATGACTTGCTGGGAACCCTTTAGAAAGAAAAATCTAAGCTCTGGAGGAGCTGTCATGATTTTTGGAGCCTCTTCGGTGTAGAAAACCGCAGCAGAGAGCTCCCAGTAGAGCTACAGACCAGCTGCCCGGGCTGCACATGGTCTGGAAGAGGTGTGAGGAGTCAGCACCCGCTTGTCTGGACCCCTCCGTCCACATTAGGATACTGCCCTCAGCACAGAGGAGCATCTCATCCCCCCAGCCACACTCTGAGGATCGACTTCGTCCAAGCATTAAACTAGAAACACAGTCCTTACGACTCAGGTGTCAGGTGGGCGACACTGGTGACCGGGATCCACAGATCAGCAACGGGAGTGAAGAAAACCCTTGTCCCCGGTGTTTGACACCCCGCTGCAGCCGTGCCAGAGACGGGCGCTGAACAAATGCACACTGGAGATATTTCAGCTTTTATTTGCTAATTCATCTTGTACATTCTCACTTGGTTGTTGAGTGACAGCCGCCAGGAGCCTCAGCAGCAGGGGGCAGCAGCAACTAGGAGTTCAGAGCTTTCCACAGAGCCTGGAAACAGGAGACAGCAGAGGAAACAAAACCCCACCAGCTTTTACATGTAACCTTTTCTGAGTAAGGGAATTAGAAATCGAGTCATCTTTATCACATTCGGAAAGGTGTTGGATTTACAGCCCTGTGTGTTCAGCATACAGATCTCAGGTTGAAGTGACTATCTGCAGAGCACCTTGAATACTATCCCAGGCTTTCTATTTTTGAAGCCAGAATCTTAAAGCTGCAGTACTCTCCATGCATCCTTCCCAGCAGTCCCGAAGCCAAATAACAAAAGAAGCCCTTGCAAATAAATAATAGGAAAAATAAATAAGATTAGATCTGGAATATACAGTTACATGGTCTTTATTTGGTTTCAGAGGTGGAAAAAAGTGAAGTTAGACTGCAGCTTTAAGCCTGAATCAGCCTCAAACACTTTGTGAATTTTACAGTTGATTAGCTGTACAGGTCGGAGATCCCAAGTTGCACAGAGATGAACATTTACGCACACGCACACCCTTCCCCAAGGCATACTTTATTTTGCTCAGCCAGCTAGAGAAAGCTGCCGGAGGGGAAGTGCCCCCTTCCCCAGCTGAACCTATTTACTGTCACAGTAAAAAGTCCCAACAAATAGCAAACTCCACCCACGTTTGCAAGGGGAAACTGGTTCAAGCCATGCATCAGGGAGACAATCTTCTCTCGGGGGATCCTTCAACTTTGCTGGCACCACAGAATCCTTGAGCAAATCCAGCTACCGGCAGGACCGCCAGCTGCCCATCTCCTCCTGCGCTCAAAGCCTGGTTGTGGAAAGTCCTAAGTCCATTATTTCTACTTAAGCCAGAAATCCTGTTAATGCCACTTAGAGGCAGCTCTACAGCAAGAGCTCTTGATCTGCTCTCTGTTTGGGGTACAACGCTCCCTCCCCAGGAACTCCAAACGGAAAACCACACGGAAGAGAAAAGCAATCCATTGCAAGTCGGTGTCCGATGATTGTCTCTTCGGGGAGGTCAGGAATCCAGGACAGGGCAAGGCAGGGGAAGGGAGGAGGATGGCAGGTGGAGAAGGAAGTTAGAAACAAACTCCAAACCACCAAGACACAAGGAGGAGCTCAAAGCCCCTCAACAGCTGATGGCACTGGGTTGCTGTTTGCTAACAAAGTCTGAAATGAAGTCGAACTCGTTCTGTCCCAAGAATAGCTCTGGCAGCTCCTGAATCCGGTCCAACCCCAGTTCCAGGACAAGAGATGTCAAGACCTCCTCATCTATGAGATCAGTGTCCATAACGTTCAAGGTCAGCGCTGGTGAGGGCATGTGCTGCATGCCTGGGTGCTGGCTTGGCCCCACTCTGTACTGCTGGGCACCAGCGCCCATGGGCCCATTGCTCATTCCCAGCGGGTGAGCCTGGTACTGGGTGTTGAGTTTTTGTAGGTGCATGCTGGCCATCAGCTGCTGGGTGCCCACTGGCCCCATGTACTGCTGCTGCTGACTTGGACCATTGAACATCATCGCGTTCTGCATCTGGTGGTGGCCCATCTGTCCGCTGAGGTTGGGTCTTGGCCTCATCGCACCATCCATGCCAGACCCTCCGTAGGGCATCATCTGACCGGCGCCAGGCAGCGTCCTCAGCACATGCTGCCCGTGCTGCGGGGGGCCCTGCAGCCCGCTCACCCCCATGCGGTAGTTCTGCAGCCCGGTGCCACCGTGGCTCATGGACATCATCATGTGCTCAGCCATGGCTCCAGGCCCCTGCAAGGCGACACACGGCTCAGGGCAAGGCTCCCGGGGACAGCGCTGCTTCCCGCTCCCGTCCGAGGATCCCGAGCACCCCCCGCCTCCGCGCCGGCAGGAGCGCACCGCGCTGCACCCGCCCTGGGAGCCGCGCTGCCGCCCGTCCGCCCGCGGCTGCGGCACAAAGCCCAGCGCGGCGCGCCCCGCGGCGGCTCAGCGCTCCGGCCCGCGGCCGCCCCGGGGAGCCGGGCTGTGCCCGCGCGGGTACGCACCGATCCGGGGCTCCGGCGGGCAGCAGGGTCGGGCAGCAAGTTGGCTCAACCAGCAGTGTTGCACTCGCTCAGCTCGCTGTGTGCGGAGCGTCGCGCTCCCGGCACTTATAGAGACGCGGGCTGGGGCGGGCCGGGCGGGCCGGCCCCCCGGCGCCCATTGGAGCGGGCCCGGTGCTGCCCGGCCCTCGACGGGGCGGGCGGGCGGCACAAAGGCCGGGCCGCTTCCCGGGCTGGCCAGCTCCCTCCCGGCGTTACAGACCGCGGCTCTGGTAATGACAGACAGATCTCTGCAGAATTGGAGCAGCCTGTTTCATGGAGTTTTATATGTTTTGCGCTTTTGTGATGCTCATGGACCCTGTTGAGCAGCAAGAGGCGATAACACAGTGTTTAAAAGGCTGCTGAATAAAGTGTTTGTTGCTAACTGTATTACACGAGGAATGAGGTCTAAGTGTGTGCTGTCCGGGGGGACTGAAGTTAGGGACAGACATCCTGGATGAGTGCCGAACCACACAACACTGACCTGAAGGGTTACTTGTATGGAGTATCTTTATATCAAAACACCTCAAACCAGCTCCTCAGAGCCGATAATGCCCAGAAGCCATCAGTTTCCAGATGTGAGGGGTGGAAAATGTCCTCTCTTACCTGGACAGAATGCAAGACCATTAACTTCCAGGACATTCTGGGAGTTGCTTTTGTTTGTGCCACCTTCTGCCTTGCTAAGTGGCTGGGATGGGTTTCAGGTGTTGTTGGTGAGCCTCTAACTGATGAATCAGTTGGTTAATTGTTGAGTGTAATTACGTAATGATTGTTTTTTAACTCTAGAGATTTTGACAAATGCATTTTTTAGTGCTAATAAACACATGCTCACACACATATACCTGCCTGCCCGAGAGTTCACATGCAGACGCCACCCAGGCGAGGAACAAATACGAAGGGAGTGTCTGCCCTTGTCTTTGCAGACGCATCCAGCTGTACGAGCCTCTAGCAGTCGGAGGAGAGGTGTGGTGTGTAGCTCACACGGGGCAGGAATTCTTGGACAGGAGTAACAGGGGCTCTCCACAGCCATGTGTGTTACACAAGACCCCCAGGATGGTAAATGACCCACTATTTTGAAAACAAATTGGCAGGTGAGAGAGCACGCTTGCTGAACACAAGTGTGAAAGTCTCCTCTGCCTCTGCACTGGTTATGTCCCTTCTGCTTTGGGAAGGGTAAGCTAGATCAGCATCTCATCCAGTTTGAAAACAATTTGGCCAGAAATGGAGCTGTGTTGGCTGGGATCACCTGATCCAGCTTATGTTGTCCCCTAGACGTTTCACCACCATAACCTGGGGTGTTTTGAGAGGAACCTGCAGAAGGAAGCGTGCGAGGCGATGGGAGGCATTGCGGTGGTGAGATGGGTCCACAGATCCACAGCCTCCGTGTTTGCCACGTTGTGTGCCATCCGCCCGTGTTCTGTGTCTTGAGGGCTTCCTGTTCTCAAACCACTAACATTTTATTTTACAGGGACCAGTGTGGGTTTATCTGCTGCATTTCACACTGCCCAGCCAGTGGCCGGGGGAGCAGAGCTGGCAAAGGCTGACTAGTCCTGGCAACATTCCTCGTTTTGGCCCAGAACAAGCAGTGGTTCCTCGTCATGCTGAGGTCTCAAGTATTAAGGACCCAAACCGCTGCAGCTGTATTTACATACGCTGTGTATGACTCGATCCAACCCCAGGTTTGCAGTCTCTCCACCTCCCCATGCGCTGCCATCTGTCATCAGCCCCCGGACAGACTGGCCTTTCTGGGAAAGCAGATAAACCGCCTGTGTATCGGATCCAGCCCTGGGGCTGTCAGTTGGTCAGCCCTGCCTTAAGTCACAACACAAGCCACCTCCAGGAGTGTGTCATTCACAGCTTCCTGACGTGGGACTTCCCCAGGCTGGCTGTACCGGTGTCATCAGCCCCGTGTTGGCAAGGGTGGATTACCCAGACTGGGAATCATTATAAATCACGTTGTGGCTCCAGTGGCACCAGTTTGGCTCGGCAAGCTGGGGATCTGTGTCCCAGTGTGTCTGTGTCCCAGGTCAAGCCATCCCCGCGGGTGGGCATCAGGTCAGAGGCCGGGTCACCGGCACATTGCAGACCTTTCCGTTCCCCTCTCAGCGGGGCTTGCAGCCCAACCCACAGGTAGTCTGTGTTACCTGTGATTTGTTTATGCAAGATATTCCCTCCTCATACTTGATCCCTGATCATCATGCATTGACTGCACAATTACAGGGGTAAAATCATGTCCCTAAAGACCCCAGGGATGAGAAGTGGCACAGGTGAGAGCTTTTTGTAAACAGAGACATGAACACTTACCTTGCAATGTTTTGTATGTGTCAGAACTGGTTCTTGCTAATTTCAGTTGCTGATCTGCAGTCCAAATCTCTTTTTTTGCAAGAGTCAGAGAATCTTGGGTGGCAGGGAGGCAGGGGGAAAGAACACTGTTACGAAGAGCTTTGTAGGATGTAAGATATATCGATGGAAGGGGAGCAGGTAGAGGATTTATTTTAGGAATTTCCCCTGACCAAGTGACTCTCAGCGTACACTTCAGTTTACAACCCACCCACTGCTCTGCAGGGGCTGCCAAACATGCAAGTGTCCAGCGTGCAAACTCCCTGCACACGCTCTGTGGGACACACCACTACCTGCATGCACGCACATGGTGCGGGAGCGTGTGCCCTTCAGCAGGGTCTCACCTGCCAGGGCTGCGAAACGCTGCAAAGGTGACCGAGACCAGAGCAGGGCATGGTGGGGTTTGGTGCATCTTCCCAAGCGGCAGAGGTAGCCAGGCCAGCAGCTCACCCAGGCACTGGTGTGCTCCCAACACGGAGCTGCTTTGCTCAGCTTGTAAACAACTTCTTATTTTTTTTTCCTCTGGGCTAATCTTGTTCTGTGAGGGCAGATAACATCACTGGATTTTTTCCAGTGTCCTTTGCAAGCACCTCCTGCTTTGGACTTTGGCTGAGATGCACACGAATGAGACACGAGCTTCCTCAATTGCTTTCTCCTGTTTGCTTTCCCCTGGTCCTGCCGTGCATCCCTGATGCTGGTTGTTTCTGCTCTGCTCCCTGTTCTGTGCCAGCCTGGCTACTGCTCTGTTGGTGTTTCCCAATTCTATCCTTCCTTTCCACTTTGGAGTTTTCCAGGTTTCCATATCGGCTGGTGTCTGTGGTCCCTGGACCGTGAGCTGGCACCAAATCAGCTCTGGTGTCAAAGCGATGGTCTGTGTGCAATGTCACGGGGCCCTGTTCTTGTGCGGTCCCTTCAGTGCCATGACTGTCCTCCCCAGATACCCCAGTGTGTCCTTTTCGCTGCTCAAGACAAGCCAAGTGCCCTCTCACGCCACCAACCCCTAGGGCTGCTTCATGTCAAGAAGCCGCTTTGCCCAAGGCCCAGCTCACGTTGCTGTCTGGGCATGTGTTTCTGCCCACGTGGCCTCTTGGGATGTCCTGGTCACTACGATTTCCCTCAGGCTGGATTTGCAGCAGCGATGGACAGAGCCGTGCTGTGGCTTCACTGGTGATGAGCCTGTTGAGTCAAGGATCCCCAATTGCTTTCTCCTGTTTGCTTTCCCCTGGGCATGCCGTGCACCCTTGTGCTGGCCGCTCCTGCTCTGCTCCCTGCTCTGCTCCAGCGTCTTGTTCTCTGCCTTGGGAAAGGTATCAGGGAGGAGAGCCTGGCACAGCCACGTGCCTCCTTGGATGTCCCTGTGGGGTTTGGGGTCAAGGCTGCCTTTTCTTGGGTCCCAATGTGATGCTGTGTCCCTCTGTCAGGACCTGGTGCATAGAGGGGGGATCAGTAGCCATGGAGAGCAGTGGGGCTTTCCCCTGCAAATGACTGTGTCCTCCTTGCTCCTGCACAGCACAGCATGAAGTCAGAGAGGTTTTAGGTTATTTCTTCTTATCTCTTTGCACCCATGTTGCTGCTGTCTTGAGGCAGATTAGCTGGTGGCGGTTTCTCTGGTCTGCTGAACTTGCCTCATGCAACTGACTTGCATTTGGAGGTGTGGGGTAGTCAGGGATGTGGTGCTGAGTCTTCGGGGGGCTGTAGTGTGGTGTTTCTTGCATTATCATCAGAAGCGGCTGTTGCTGTTTATCTGCCTTCTCTTTCCTTGGTGTTATGCAAGCTTCTTTTCAAATGGCAGTGGCTGTTTTCCCTGGGTCGATGTAGCAACGATGTTCTCCCTTGCATTTCCAGACCCTCATGGCTATGACCGTGCTCCTCCAGCCGCACTCCTGCCCCTCTCACTCCCGTGACTCTGTTAAGGTGCCCAAGTGCTTTTACACTTTCTTACCCGTCTGAGTGTTGAGCAGGGACTGCAGTGGAGCCCCAGGAAGGTGTGAGCTTGTGGGTGCGCTGGGTGCCCGGCGCCCCAGCTCGTGTGGCCAGGGCAGGAATGGGATGGGTGATTCAGGGCAACTGAAAGTTTTGTGCAGGAAGAGCTTCTTGGGATCCAGGTCGTCCAAGACCTGTTTGTCAGGTTCCTTTTTTTGTTATTCATCAGCTCAGTATTCCTGAAAACAAATCGCATTGTTGTCACCTCATTGGCATCGCACAGCCTGGTTTTCATGTGGACCGGTTTCCTTTCTACGTGAAGAAAATGGTCTGGATGTTTAAGTGAGTTATCAATTTATTGGGACTAACGTGAAAACATGTGCTGCTTGAAAATGTGTCTTCCTGGCCAGTATCCACTGAAATCCATAGTAGCTATTGGCACATGTGATGTTAGGAAAACAGCTTGTGTTGCTGCTGCCATTGTCAGGGTTAAAACGCAATTGCCCTTTTTGGGAACGCTGCTTGCTGAAGGCATCTGTTGTGTAAGGGACAAGCTGGTGAAAGCAGTGGAGTGCCAGGCGGGGAGAGAAACCGTCCTCCTGTTTGCCACGGCCACGCTGTGTGCTGTCGAAAGGCATTTTCAGTTCCTTGCTCTGCATTGTGCTCCAGGCTCCAGGTACGGTGGGTGGGAAAGGCCACTGGAGATGACCTGAAGCGATGCAAACATAGTGCTTGGTCTGTGAGCAAAGAATTACACATGGAAATGGGGGAAGGAAGGAGAGGTGGCCTCCCCCACTGGCTACTTTTGTGGGGTTAAAAGTATGAGCAAGTTTTGAAGCTGGTGACAGCAAGGAGCAGGAAGAGGAGATGCGAGGGGTTATAAATATCCGACTCTCAAGAGGCGAAGCAATGAGATACAAGTTTCCATGAACAGGCTCCTAGAGTGTGACACCCTCTTCCCTCTCTCGCGTGGTTGTGCTCCAGATAACAGAAACCACTGCTGATTTCCTGAACTCGCTATCTTTGACATAAAAAAAACCAAACACCACCGAAGAGCAGGAGTTTATAAATAAGGCTTAGAAAAAAAGAGCTGCTATTCTGAGAGGCAATGAAAGCGGCAGCTTTCCCAGCTCAACACTTCGCTTCTGGTTCACAACTAACTCAAGCCACCCCAGAAGGAAACCTGAGACCTGGAAAGCTGGGTATGGACCTGTGTCTGATGGGAAGCTGAGCCGGTGCTGCGTGCTGAAACCACACAGCGGGCATGGTGAAGTCTGGCTAAGTGTGGTCCTGGCACAGTGGAGCAGATCCAACTGACGGCTGTGAATGGAGAAGCCCTAGGGGAGGGTTCTTCTGAAGCCTCACCACTTCAGGAAAGACGTGGAGAAACTGGAGAGTGTTTGGAGGTGGGAAATCACCAGCAGAGGTGCTGGTAGATGGAGGTGCTGGATGGTTTGTCCTGGAGAAGGGACAACCGAGGCAGGCAGGAGAGTCTTCAAAAAGTCTTCAAAAGCAGGCGCATCCCCATGCCCAGTCTCCAGAGAGAAGCGAAGCCTGGCAGAGTCCCACCTACAGAAAAACAGCCCTTACTCTTGGTGCAAGAACAGACGATTTCCAAAATGTTGTCAGCTCTGACTGTGCAATCTCTGGGCTTTTGCAAGCTACGGTATTGACAGAACAAGCAGTTAAACAAATACTATCTTCTACTGTAACGTTTGTTATTGTAGGCCACAAACCACAGGCAGCTTGGCCTGACTCCAGGAGAGAGACCTGTGTAAATATTCCCATGTTCACAGTTATCTTCAAGATGCAGCCTCAACTTGGGTCTTTCCCAGAAAGGATGGAGAGATAATGGTTTACAGGCAAAGGCCGATCATCTCAGCGCACTGCCAGCCTGGAAACCTGCTCCCTGTGCTCCAGGGCTTCCTTTCTGCAGCTCCCAAAGCCAAGCAGGAGTTTTCAGGCAACACATGTTTATGTGTATATGCATGGAGAGAGGGGCAGCATGCTAAAGACAGGTGTATAGTGTATTTATTGGCAGCCCCTGTGGGCTCAGCTTTGAGGAGCAACACTAGAAAAATGGCGAAATCCATGCCGTTATTTTCAGGTAGCAGCAGCCCTTCTTGACACAGATTCAGCACAGCAAGCCACAAACGGGTCACCTCGGGGCTGCCGTGTCTTCATGACAAGGACCAACCTTGGAAGGATGCAGCCGTTCAGCTCCTCCAAGAGGCTGGTTGCTCTGGGCATGTCCACAAAGGTGGGAAATCACTGCTTGCCTCGCCATCCATGGGGAGATCTGCTGGCACTGAAAGAAAAGGGGGGAAAAGTATCATATGTGGAGAATTATCACCCATTGTGTCTTGTAGGCTGCTCAGAGGGCCGACTGCAGGACACAACTGAAGGTGAGGATCCACCCAGCTCAGGTGGAATTGAATTGGAAATGATCATCACTGGGCTTGGAAATTGACTCACATTAGGGCCAGAACTGGCTGGGAAAATTTTCCTGGAACTTGTATTGCCTCAGCATATACGAATCTACCAAGAAATCATGGAACTGGGCCAGATGAAGCAAAATTCATTCAGGAAAGCAAGGTTCAGAGTTCAATTGAACCTGTTTCAGAGCTCTTTCACAGTGAAATGTTTCCGTGTTTCCAGTTGAAGTGGATGTTTTGAAATCTCAATATTTTCCTGCTTTATGTGGTAGCAGAAAATCACTTAAAATTCAGGATAGGAATGGAAACTTGGAATTACCTAACATAATGAAAGCAAAATTTAGTTTGCATGTGTTTTATCCCAGTTGAGACCAAAATAAAATTCTGACATCTTGGAACCCCAGGCGGAAGGATCTTTGCACCCTGTCCAGCTTCCCTGCGGCTCAGGGAGATGAGTGTGTGTGGCCACGTGCCAGATTGCTCTGACTTCTGCTCTTCTTTCATAGACTCATAAAGTCATAGAATGTCCTCAGTTGGAAGGACCCATAGGACCATGGAGTCCAACTGCTGTCCCTGCACAGGACACGCCACAGGTCTCTCCGTGTGTCTGAGGACGTTGTCCAGTCTCTTCTCGAGCACTGTCAGGTTGGGGCCGTGACACCCCCCTGGGAGCCTGTTCAGTGTCCAGCACCTCTGGGGGAAGAATCTTTTCCTCATGTCCCACTGACCCTCCCCTGGCACATCTTCTGTCATTCCCTGGGCTCTGTCCCTGTTACAGAGAGAAGAGCTCAGCCCTGTTCCTCCTGCTCATCTGGTGATGAAGCTGCAGCCCCATGAGCTCTGCCCTCAGTCTCCTCTTCTCCAGGCTGAACAAACCCAGGGACTTCATATGGCTTCATCTCCAAACCCTTCACGATCTTGGTCACCCTCCTCTGGACACTCTCCAATAGCTTAATATCCTTTTTATCCCGTGTCCCCATCCCTGTGCACAGAGCTCAGGTGAGGCCAGAGCCGAGCGGGACGATCCCCTCCCTGCCCGGCTGGCGATGCTGAGCTGGATGCACCAGGACACGGGTCCCTCTTGACTGCCAGGGACACTTTACACTACACTGAGCAGCAGGTTTTGTCCTTCCCTCTTGTGCAGCAGTGTCCTCTGCATCTTAGTGACCACTGTCCTTGCTCAGTGCATCTGACTAGGTGGGGAGCAGCCTGCTTTGATCATAAGAAAAAGGGATGAGGAAGATGGAGGAGGGAGGAAGAGGGGTGAGATGGTGGAAGCCAGAGATGGAAAGAGGCAAGGGAGGAGTCTGCAGCAGGGAAAACCAGAAATAGTCCTGGGAAAGACTCCTCATCTGGATGGTAGACATGGTCCTGCAGCCTCCTCCCCAGGACCTGTGGGTCCAGGGCTGTGCTGAGAACATCTCCCCCCACGCCAGCTCCCAGTGCAGCCCTGTGTGCACGGTGGTTGTTTTTGACTGAGTGCAGGTTTTTCCCCGAGTTTGTGCAAGAAGCTCTCAGAGGGAGCTATAAATACTGCAGGGCTTCCTGTGCGGCTCTGCCGGGAGGAGGCTGCTTCCCCGCGGGCAGAGGCAGCGAGCGTCCCGGGGGCAGGAGAGGGGCTGCCCTGTGCAAGAGCCCCCTCTTCCCAAGGTGGGGATCGGTGCCTTCGTCCAGCCCGGCCGGCAGAGCCAAGCGCTGCTGCTCCACATCAGACTGGTCATATTTTGGTTTCTAGAAAGCAGCACGTGGAAGCCCTGCTGGGCTGTCTGGGGGATGAGGAGGAGCTGCATTCAGAGGTTCGTGGTGGGATCCAACAGCAAGGTCCTGCTGGGGACAGTCCTTTCCTGGCTGAGGTCCATTGGGTGAGATGCTGCTGTTTGAATTCTGCAGGTGGCACTCCTGGAGAGGGGCTTTAGGAGTGGCTCCCGTGGGTTTGCACCTGCTGAGGTCTCTGCAGAGGTGAGGGGAAAGGGACACCTCTCACCCCATCATCCTGCCCCCGGCCCTGCTGCCCAGCTCCTGCCAACAGCCCTCGGGGCAGCAGAGCTCCCAGAGAGGAAGGGAAGAAGTGTCAGGGATGATTGTAGCCAACGCACAAGCAGGTGATGGAAAGTACCTGGTGAGAGACTCACAGAACACCCAGTGCTCTCCCCACCAGGCTTCAGGTTTGCTGGAAAATCACTGGGGCTACACTAATGGTATGAAGGCTTCAACCAGAGCAGGTAATAACTTCACTCAGCCTTCCAGGTATGGTTCATCTACTGCACTCTAGTTCATGGTTTGCCATATTTGCAAGAGTGTGCTGCTGGTTTCTGCTGTATCAGGCAGAGCCTGAATCAGAAGAAAGCACCGAGCTGATGTTGCATGCCAGTTTATGAGGAACTTACCTGAGGTTTTGCATTTGGGAAGCCCCAGGGCTCAAATTGAATACAAAATTGGTACTCACGCAACTTCTGGTCCCCGAGGAAGCTCCATCCACAGGAGACGCCAAGCTGAATCTCAGCTGTCACTTTGGAAAAGGGTCTTGGGTGGAGATGGACAGAAACTTGACCTTTCCAGATTCGAGCATAGATGGCAGAGCACACCAGCGTAGTTTTTCTGATGATTTTTAATAATTATGTTTGAAATCATCCTTAATGCAAGTTGATTATATGGGCGACTTCATATTGTTGTTTGGCTGAAAGTGGTAGCACCGCGTTTCCAGTTAAAAACCAGAGGTGGCACCAGGGATGGGCAGGGAGAAGGACATTGACAGGTTTTTAAAATGGGAAATCTAACAAAATTGATGAGTGTTGACAGAATGTTTCTAAATTATAAATACTGCATTTCTTAGGACCAGTCAACTTGGGAAACTAGTGCAGATAGAGAAAAATCTGTTCCACGCTCTCCGGCCCAAGTGCTCCGGGAAGCCCTCACCTGGGCAGGCCCGTGTTTATCCACTCGGGCTCTGGGTGGATTTGCAGCATCCCTGTGACTTGTAAATGTTTCCAGAATCTCTGTTTCTTCACCCTCTGAGTCTGGTCTGCAAAGGACATGCTGTGGATCGCACTGCTCTGCAGGATGTCTGCTGATCTGTCTCCTGGGAATGGACCTTCTGGGAGATGAGGATTCTGGTACAGATTCTGCTTCTTGCCTGGTGACACGGGGCTTCCTGGGACTTTGCAAGAGGAAAACAACACATGTTCTGCCATGGAAAGGTACAGTTTGTGTTATGCCAAGGACGCAGTGAAGGAACACAGAGTGCAGGCAGAGACGGGGTGAACTGTCCCTTACGGACATCTTCTCTTCCATGCATCCATTTCACATGGCAGGAACTGATCTAAGCGAGGTTCGTGTGACCCTGCCAGGGCTCACGCCCTCGGTGGCGTGTTCCTGCTTGCCCCCGTGCCAGTGCTGGCTGACTTAACTCGGGGAGTTGATCAGACTGATAAGTAACCCTGCAAAAACAGCTCTGTGTTTGGCCACATCAGCCCCGCGTGGCGGCTGTTTGCACACTCAGGTCAGTCCCTGGTGCGAGGGAAGGAACCGTGTCGCAGGGGCTGGGGAAGGGTGGGTCCTTGTCAGATCAGAGGAGTTTGAATTGCTAGAGAACTGTGTGCGTGGGGCTGAGGGGAAAGGGGAAGCAATTAGTCCACAAATCCCCGGGGAGCTGATAGCAGCAATCCACCCGGTTCCTGACCCGAGCCCAGCTTCCCCTGCCTGTGAGCTGACGTTGCTTCACCTGCCAAGTGACATGCACCTGGCTCGAAGGTAAATCTCTTTGCTATCTCTTGCTTGGGTTATTGGTAAAGGTCAGGGTCCCGGGGAAGCTCGGTGCTGGTGTCTGCCTGGGCGGCACAGTCTGACCGGGATGCATCAGGAACTGTTTGTCCCGACAGTGCAAGTGGGCAGATCTGGGATCAGGCTCTGCCGATTCTGCTCCGAGGAACAGGAGGGAAGGAAGCAATTTCTGTAAATTTAGTAAGAAAGTCCTTAAATCTAATTGCTGGAAGTGGTTAGGGAAGCTGACAGACTATAATCAGCATCGTGACTTTTTTCCGGCTCATCAACAATGCCAGAGCTCCTTGACTGCGCTCAGCACAGCTCTGGTACAGCCTAGAAACCTCACCTGCTAAAAACCACTGAAAACCTCCTCTGCTGCAAAACGACCGAAAACTTCACCCGCTGAAAATGACAGAGAACTTCACCTGCTCACAGACTGATCCCACCTGCAAGGAGCAGCGCAGGCCAGACCAAACGCAAACGAGGAGTACGTGAAGCCCTCTGGCTGGAGAGCAGCCAGAAACATCTGCTCAGATGTGGTGTCCAGATTAGCAAGTTGATGACAGAATATTTTCAGAGGTTAATTATGCACAAACAACCACAGCAAACGGGAAAGTCAGGGCTAAAGTTATGTTTAAATTGCAATGGCCATTCCAAGAGATGAGCTTTCCTGGTGACAGCGCAGTGGCTTTGTGTTAATTGAGAATAAGAAGGGGTGACACAGCTTGGAATGACTGGAGGAGTGACAGCTGTTGCAGAGGAAATTTCTCAGGGAGAGCAATAGGCAGCATGGTCCATCATTCCTGAGTTAATATTCCTGAAGGGTAGTGTCTTCCTGAGATTTCAGAGAATGTCTTCTGTATCAGAGGTTGGAAACTTGTGCCATTTCATTGACATGAGCAATGGGGAGAAATGCTACCTGCCTCTGGACAGCCACTTTCATAGGGGCTCTTCTCTGTATTAAAGTTAACTCGTGTACTAATAAGAGGAGCAGGACACGGAGCAAAGGTCTCTGTCCCCCTTGTGCTGCAGGCTGGGCAGGTTGGGTGGCTGTGGGGACATGGGGGGCACAGCCCACCCAGAGGGGACCAGCTCCTGGGTTCTGCTCTGGTGAAATCTCAAATAAGGGCTCTAACTTCACACAGTTCAATGGAATGGCAGCTATTCGCAGCTCCAGGTAAACACTGGGAAATGCTCCAAGTACTCACGGCTCAGACAGAGACTGCTGTGAAGAAAAACTTTCAGTCCCTTAGGGGCAGGATCCCATTAGGGTGGAATTTGAAGAGTTTCATTCTGATGCTTGTAACAAACACAGGCAAATGTGGTAATTCCCCTAAATGGGAATGAAAACCTTTGGGGCTGGCTGAGCTAAAAAATCAGCTTGTATATAGACAGTGGGTCCTCCCAAGGCCAGAGGGGTCCTCGTCTTGGTTCTGATGGGAGCTGGATGCAACTCGCTTAGCAATCATCCTGGAATTTTGAATACGAAGCAACACCCCATGTGTGACGCTAGTTAACAAGCTGTGTGAAATCCATGGCCACGCTGAATGTGAATAGGCTGAGCCACAAGGAAGTAGCTTAAAGCTGGTGCACGAGGGCTCGCGGCTGGGAGGAGATGCTGTGACAGGGGAGAGCTGGCTGTTCCCAGCCACCCCAGGCTGCAGGGCGTAGCGTCTGCGTTACTGGGAGCGTGGAGGGCAGAAGAAAGAGGAAGCCCTTGGGAGCTGGGTGGGAGCCTGGGCAGGTGTGGCAGAAAACTCCATCCCTCGGATGGTTACACTGCAAAGTGGCTCCTGGCTGGCATCCCACAGTGGTCCAAGACGGGCTCCACGGGCACCCCGGCAGGAGCTGGTGTGGCACAGCTACTCTGGTTCCTCTGCTTCCTCCCCAGTCCTGTGCAAATCCCACCACAGTTGCTGACCCGTGAGATATGCTTTGCTGGATCAGGCAGCATGCGGAGGTGCCCTGGCGTGTTCTCCGTGGAGGGAGGCATGTGTGCCTGTGCGCTTTGTCATCCGCTCTGGTGACAAGTTTTCAGGCTGGCTTTTCTGCAGCAAAGACCCCGCAGCCTGATCCCACGCACAGGTCTCTGGTGGGGCAGGGAGAGCTGTGGTACCCAGCGGAGTCACTGGGCAGGTGCCGCAGGGTCTGGGACTCCCGTCGGTGCCCAGTTTGCAAGATGGAAATGATACTTTCTTCCTTATCTTTTCTCCACCCAAGTCATTAGGACTGAGATGCCTTTTCACAGTTGTTGTCTTACAGGGAGTTTGTCTCCAAGCTGCGGAGGAACCAATGGATGATGCCTGCAAAGGGCAGATCCGTCTGTCCACGGGCCAAATGGGTGTCTGGTGTTTCAGGATGGTCCATGCGCTGTGCTCCAGGTGTGTGTGCTCCCTGTCTTGCAGTGCATGGCTGTGCACTGCCCCAGGGACTGGACACCAGCTGTCTGCTTGGACAGATGTGGCCCAGGGCTGAATGACTCCCTGGATGATCCTGCTGTGACATTAAGCCAAAACGCAAAAGTTCCGTCCTCTGGGAACAGCGGATGGGTTAAGCAATGGCCTGCTGTGGCCATCTGACTTGGAGCCTGCCGTAGACTGGCCTGGACAGGACAGTGCCAGAGGAGAGGCGGATTCCCAAGTGGTGATTGTGCATCAGCTTCTTTCTTCAGTGAGACAGTGCACTTGCTTATTTTGAAGAGCTCATAAAACCAGTGGTGGCATCAGACACCCTTCCCTTCTCAGTGCTGCCAGGTGACCAACACAGACAGGAAAGCCCAGGGTTTCCAAGCAAGCTTTCCTAGGTCAGTGTGCCATGCTCAGGTGGCAGCCACCCTCCCCTTCAACTGCCTTAGGACACAGTCCCCAAGAGATATACAAATATACAGTTTGATTATTGTTTGCATCTTTGCTGCACGTGCCTGAGTAGCTCTCTACCGGACCTCAGCAGGCGTACTGAGCCAATTGGTGCTTGTGTGTTAGATGTGATAAGACAAAAGGAGGCTTCCAAGCCTTGTGCAGTCAGGGCTGGCATAATCCATGGGAAAAGACTGCAGGAAGCATGTCCAGGTGATTTCAGTGATGCCCACTGCCGAGGGGGAAAGGGCATACATAGGCTGGAGCCTGGCAGAGCTGCCCTGGGAAGCCGGGTAAGAGAGCGGCTGTTCCCGGCCTTCCAAGGTTGGGCTCAGCTCATTGCTACTCACCATCTTGGAGTGAGCTCCTGCACACTCACCCCATGGGCACGTCCCAGGCCAGGCAGGGAGCGGCTCCTGCGAGGCACTTTTCCCGTCTGTGTTTGGGGAGGGCAGGACAGGGCACATTTGCCCAGATCACGCCTGGTTCTGGGAACAACCAGGTGCCTCCTGTCTAGTTGGACCTGTCCCTTTAGCAAGCGCCGGGGAAAGATCTTCAGGGGAAAATGGGTGCTCTTACAAAACATGCTGTGGGCTCTTGTTCCTGGGTCACACAACCCCTAATTCAGCTGGAGGAAGCAGTTGCCTCCTGCGCAGCAGAGATAATAGACATCAGAGGAGTGTTTGAAGTCCTAATTCAGGCCCAGCTCTGCAGGTCTGGCTTCCTGGAAGAGTGCAGGGCTTAGTGCAGAAACAAGGATGCTCCTTCTCGCTGTGCCCTGCCATGGCTGCCCCAGGCCTGGAGCCACGCTGCTCCGAGGGAGCACAGCACCACACCACAGCGAGCGGGGAGCGAGCAGGGAGCTGCCGCAACGGGACGGAGGTGGGACATTGCACAACGTGACGCAGTTTTACAACATAATTCCCTGTGCCGTCCCTGTGGCACCATGACCGTGCGCATCCCTGTGAAATTGTGGGCAGCGGGTGAAGCACACGAGGTGTGACTCAGAGGAATCAGATCCCATCTGCATATTTTTGCATAATATCAGATCTTTTTTGCAGCCTATTTAGAAGGAGCTCCGCTGGAGCGGTGTCCTGTGTCCCTGGAGGTCCCAGCTTCATCATGGATTACCGGTCCTGAAGGCTCAGCTTTACAACTCTGTTCCTCTGCTGATCTCAAGGAGATTCTTGTTCTGAACTGCTTGAGGCCATTTTTTGGACAAGCTGTTGTAAGCAGGGGGTGAGGTTGGTGGGGAACACCCAGCCCCTCCTCTCGGCTCTCTCTAGGTGCCCATAAATAGGTGGTAGATTGTTAAGGTCACGAGCTGGTCTGGAACAGGCAGAGTGGTTCTACCATCTCTAGAGCGTGAGTTCAAGTCTGAGCTATGGCAACACGGGCAATTAGCAAGGTTTTTCAGCTGTAAATATACAGTGGAAACCAAGGGAACCTATAATTAAATGCTAAGAGTTGTAATTAATGCTGCCTATATGAGTATCTCAGCTTCTTATGGAATCCAGACGTTCCCTGCCGCTCCCTGTTTCCCTGGGTGGGCACGGAGGGCAGCGGTGGCTGCCGACGACATCTCCGGATTTCATCTGCTCCTACCAAGCCGTGGGTAGGTGGGGAATGAGTGTGAGGTGTCAAGAGCAGGTCAGCCACCTACCTCTGAAGAGCAGATCTGCAACGTGAGCCAGGAGGTGCAGCTGTGATGGGTAAAAGGCATCCAGTGATCAAGCCAAGCGATCTCCTCCTCTGGGGTGCTGTCTGAGGGGTCTGACGCAGGGGAACACGCTCTGAAGAGCGGCAGCAGGAAGGGGCTATGCTTTGATACCACCTGTGCCAGCTTCTTGATGCACCTGTGCTGCTTTGCAGTTGACCTGTGAAATACTGGAGAAAAGGGAATCTCTGAATGGGGGCTAAGGACTGGATGAGACTTTAGTGCAGTCACCCGGAAACCAGCATTAACCCAGGCTGTAAAACTGTATTTATGGATGTGGGTAAATAGAACCATCTCCATCTGGGAAAACAAGGTCTGCAAGAGGAAGCTGACTGGCTCATCCTCACCCAACAAGTCGAGGACGGCACCTTCTCCACCCTCTGCAGGACCCAGGCATCCTGGTTACCAGTTCTACACCGCAATCACGGGATGCACTTAGCTCTCATAAAGTTCAAAAGGCTGTAACGGAGGACTAGACACAGACTGAAGACACAGAAACTGGGACAGAAGCCTGAACTTGAAGAGGAAAAAAAGCTCTAAGTTTTTCTAGGGAGTCCCTGAAGTTAGTGAGTCCAACGTGGGTCATTGAGAAGATATCCAGAACAGCCTGAAAGTACCTGCTATTTCCCCTGTGCCCTGGTCTCTGGAGATCACCCCGAGGACAATTACCTGCTCCAAGTGGTACGTGGCAGAGCCACCAGTGACTCACAGCAGCATAGTCCTGCCAGCTCCGAGGTGACCTCGCTGTGACACGATGTGCTGGCAGCTCCACAGTGCCAGCGAGGAGCAGATCCATCCCCTCGTTCAAGGATGGGTCAGCACGCCAACACCTCGAAACATGTGGGGTGAAGGTAGTCAACAGCCATCCCGCATCCCACCGCACGCTTTGTGCAAAGTGCATCTTCCCGTCCAGCTCATTCTGCCTTGTCTGTGTCTGTCACCCACTGGGTCCTCACTGAACAAGTCCTGTGTGAAAACTCCAGGCCATCAGAGGACAGGTAGGGGCTGCGATTTGGCTCAAGTCAGACTCAGGCTGCTCCACGTGCTGGTTGCTCCTGAGAGACAGCCCGAGAAGCTGCAGCCAAGCAGATGAACAGATAAAGAGCCGTCCAGCCAGTGATGCAGATGGACAAGGAAAGGAAGAAAGGGACATCTTGTCTCAGGGCTCTGCTGTGTTATAAAAAACATTTACAGCTTCATAATCCTCCTGTGGCGAGTGGTTTTTTACTCATGAAAGAATAAGACAAATTCAAACACAGCAACCTCGTACCTTACTAAGCAAACAGAAAAACAACCACCGAACCCTGATGAATTCTCTAGGGACAAATAAAATGAACCTTCTTGTTGAATCTGTGCATGTTTTTATCTCCAGTGCTTTGTTTGTGGGATGAGCCCAAACTGGATCCAGTGACGCTGGAGGCTTTTCATGCCTTCCCAAAATGTCCCTTCCTTGCTCAGATGTTCTTTGTGGCTCAGATGGGAGCACCTGAAGGCACCAAGAAGCCCGTGTGGGATGGATGCTGCAGCAACAAGCCATTAGCACCCCAAGAAAGGGCTGCAAGTCAAGACTGTGCCAATGATTAATTGCAATGTTGGAAATACTCCCTCTTGCTGCACTCAGGAATTCCAGGTGCATTTGGTGACATTATGGGTTCGCCTGCCGTCTGTTCCCAGGAAAACACCGTATGATTTGTTAAACGGGAGTTTGGGCCAAAATGTTCAATACCAGAATAACCAGGGTTTCTTTTTTTTTTTTTTTTTCCAGGCTGTGAAAAATGTGCCCTTTTAAGAATCAATAAATTTGTATGCAGATTTCCAGAACATGAATAATTCATGGCTATAAGAAAGGAGAAACACTATAGTGGTTTGATTATGCAGTTGTTTTAAATAAGCAAAATTAGTTGTTAATGAGACCCCTATGCATATTTAGGAAAGCTGAATAATTTATTAAGAGCCAAGAAGTGACGGCTGGAGAAGGGAGGAGAAAGCCAAGCAGCTCTTTTGAGATTATGCTACTGCACTTTGGGGAGAAGTGGGCACAAATTAACCCCTTTTTGAATAAAACACAACTAACACTCAGGTCTGCAGAGACCAGGTGATGTTCATGCACTGAAAGCAGACACTTCTACAGTGGGGCTATGAATTAAGGATAAGCATTAGGTGGCATCCCAAATGTCAGGCAGGTCAGGAACATCCATTTCTTTCCAGTCTGCAATGAATCACCCGCCTGAGAAAGAAAAGTACATTTTCCAAGGGCCCAAATCAGAAGTGCTGGACAGGAGAAGGACTTTTCCAGGCAGGGAGAGGAAAAACAGAAAAACAATTCTACCCACCTTTTTGTCAAAAATTTCCCTTAGATTTTCTCCTAACAAGGGCTAATTATTTCCAGTGAAGCTCTTCTGCGTTATTAGCATCTGCACACATCCTGATCCCGTTGTCTCATGCCCAGGCGTGCTGGGGCAGATGTGCAGGCAAAATGCATCCTGCTGCTCGTGGGTGTGCAGGCGGAGCGGGGCTGTTGCTGCAGCGTTCCTGGGGCAGGTCTAACATCTGTCCTTAGCTCTGCTGCCTCTTTCTGCATTCCCCATTGAAGCTGCCTGCACCTTGAAAACACCAGCAGGGATCACAGCTTAACTGAGCTAGCCCAGAGACAAGAGGGTGGGGTTATGATTTTGGGAGGGTCACCTGAAATAAGGGTTTTGCACCTGCAAACCTTTGCAAGTGTCACCTGTGTGGATCACCTGTGGGAAAAAAACAGCAGCACTCTCATCTAGTGGCATCTACAGACATGCAGGTATGGGATGTGCCTGGTGGATTTACCATGTGTGTGGGAATCTTCCTGGGTGCTGGTCATGATGGGTGACCCATGAGGCCACTCTGCTTTTGGGAAGAGAGGTCTCGGGAATCATAGAACCATAGAACAATTTGGGCTGGAAGGGCCCTTCAAAGTTCACCCAGTCCAACCCCCTGCCATGAGCAGGGACAGCTTCACCCAGATCAGATTGCTCAGAGCCCCGTCCAGCCTGGCCTGAGATGTCTCCAGGGATGGGAATCGTTGCCATGTGTCAGCCAGAGAGGACGTAAGGAAGCGAGCTGCAAGTGCTGGGTCACGGCTCAGGTCGAACAGCAGATGCTCCTCAGTGGGTATGGCAGGGACACGGACCTTGCCCTGGGAGTGGGCAAAGGGAGCTCCCCGGGGCTGCTCGCTGCTGTGGGAGTTTGTTTTGTGACCTTCGATCACATCGAGGAACCTTCTCCTGTGTAGGGTTCATTGACACGAGTATGGGCTGTCACCTGCACAGGAGCTTCTCCGCGTGTGCTGGCAGCTTTGCCACGCGCTGTTCCTCGGCTCTGGAGCTGACAATTGCCCTGGGCCAGAGCAGATGCCCCATTGTGAAGCTTTGGGTGACCACAGCAGAAGGGGGGGCAGTTGCTGGACCTGCTCCTCTCCTGAGAAGCAGCTGCAGCTTTGTCTTCCTGGTGGTCCCCATGGCCACAGAGCTGCCTGGGACCTGCTTGGCTGGGCTGGCTCCTGCACACGTTGCTGGGACGCTACAGGTGCCCTCGGCCCCGGGGAGGCTGGTGGGATGGAGGGCAGTCAGTTTGCACTTGAGATACAAAAGGAAACTGTTTTCTCAGGGAGGTGACGCTGGACTTAAGGCTAAATTGATTTCCATAAATATTTGAGCAAGGCTGAATTATTTATAACCCTCTGGTGACACAATAGAAAGAACCGACGGAGTCGTCTGTGAATTTTCCAGATGATTTAGTTTAAAAATGCTGCTCGTTATTATTTATGTGGGTCAGATCTCCCTTTGCTCCTGGCCAGGCCTTGCACATGAGTTACCCAAACAGAGTCAATATACAAATCCCCCCCTTTATCTATCTTAATCTGCCAGCCAGTAAGTGAGCAGCAGCCTTGCTGTTCCATTCCCCAGGAGGACTGTAATCAGAAACCTTTGTCATTGGAATGAATGCAGAGGAAAAGGAAGATGGAAGGAAGGGAGGGAGGAAGGAAGGAAGGGAAGGAGGAAGGAAGGGAGGAAGGAAGGGAAAAAAGGAGGAAGGAAGGGAGGGAGGAAGGGAGGAAGGAAGGAAGGAAGGAAGGAAGGAAGGAAGGAAGTGCCAGATCCCCATTCTCTGAATTTGCCTTAGGGTGCAAAAACCACCTCTGCAGAGAGATGCAACTGTGTACGCCCAAGTCAGCCCTTGCTTGGGGACGTGTGGAGCAGAGCTGGGTTGGGCAGCATCCCCTGGGCTGCTCTCCCAGCCCTGGCCCTTGGACGCTGCTCCCGAGCTGGCATTTGCCCCAGCGCTGTGGCTGCCTCTGGGTGTTGGCTGTGGGAATGGCCCAGCTGTGTGTGCTGTGTAAGCAGAGGCAGGAGGGCTGTTTTCACCCTGTGCCCTTGAATGGCCACGTCCTAGCCAGCTAATCATTAGCCAGGTTAAACACGGCAGGGCCAAGCTGTTTCAGAGGGTTCCTCTGTACCCAGGACTGCATGGTGGCTCCTGCAGGGCTGGCGGGGGCAGCGTCACACCCCCAGCCCCACATATCCCAGCCCCACACCCCAGCCCCACCTGTCTCCATCCCTCCTGTGGCCCACAGGCTGAGGTCAAGCAATCCCACACTGCCGTTTCACAACAGAATCAGGGCTTTTCCCTCTGCTACGGTAAAAAACTCTTCACGGTTTCTCCAGGGCCTTTTTCACCCTGTGAGCATTTTTTGTCTTGGCTCAAGGTCCTTCATGTACTGATGCTCTTCCAGCGACCAGCACTGGCCCAGCAAACCTGCCAGGCTCTTCCTCTGCCTCCCTTCATCGGGGAATGCAAATATTGTAACTCCATGCTTCTTAATAAAAATGTGGGGATGCAGGGCAAGGAGGCTGCACCTTCCAACACCCAGCTAGCTCATGCTCTCCTGAAGCCACCACTGCTGGGAACCCAGGGCAATCAGGAACACCTGGGGCTTTTCCTCTTACACCCACTGCACAGCGATTTCCCTGCTGTTCTTTCTGGGACCGAATGGGGTCATATCCCTTTTTGGGAAGTGGCTGTGTCATCTGGAGACATCTGTGCTCCCAGGAAACATGAGTCGCAGCTTCTCTCTTTGTGGCAGCGTCTGCGGGGCCAGCCCGCGGCCGGCCACCGGCAGCCACGGCGGCACGTCTGTCTTGTACAGCTCCCTTTTCTTCTCCGCTCTTCCAGCACAGGAGGGTCCCAGGGTCAGTAAGGTTCTTTCCCCAAAGGCAATTAAGCAGTTGGGTTGCATGGGGGTGGCGGGCTGCCTGCTGTTCTTCGCCTTTGTTTTCCGTGAGCTGCTTTTGAGGGGGAAACAGGTGGATCGGAGGGGATCCCAGCCTGGTGAAAAGTCACGCAGCACAGAGAGCGCCGCTCCAAAGTCCGACACGGCAGCCTCCACCACCAGCCTGGGCACGTTTCCCTGCGGGAAGGGCAGTGAGGATCAGCCTGATTTATGTTTTTCTCCCAGCTCAAAAACTTGTGATGGTTTTGGGCGAGAGCGGAGGCTGGGAAGGGGCGCTCCCTCGCCGCTGTGACGGGCTGCCGTGCCTTTGGCTCCAGCTCGCAGTGGATGTCTGTCAGTGTCACGCGAGCCGTCAGGAGACAGATGGCATTTTACTGCCTGGCTGGAAGTCGCCCCTTTCTTTTCTTTTCTTTCCTCCCCTCTCCTTTCTTTTTTGTACCATTTTTGTGCTTAAAAGAAGCTGAGAGGGAGACTGAGCGCAAGCAGAAAGGATGCTTGCCTTTTGAAGTGTTATCTGATGCTAGCAGAGATGATCTCCATGCACCACGGGCTTTTGCATTTCTATCTGACTCGCCAGCCCCACAGCCCTTGCAGGACTCCCGGTGGGGTTTGGTGCTGGATGGGGCCGGGCTGGAGCGGGGGGTGAGGAAGAGGATGAAGGGCGTTGCTCTGGGTAGGAGAGCATCTCCGGCTTGCCCAGGCACACACACACTTGATGGCTGTAGCCCTTTTGGCTCCTGATTCTCCGGGGGAGAATCCTCCAAGGGATGGGGTGAGGATGCACTGTGCAGTTTCCAAAATACTCATGGGCCTGCCTGCTGCTGCGCCTGCTCAGCAAGTGCAGATCTTGACGAGCCCTCTTCTCCCCAGATTCAGATATGCATGTACAGTTATTAATATAATTCCAAATACGGTCATTATCACTCATTTGGAACTTATTATGTGGAATAACTTCAATAATGGGTGATAGGAGCTGGATGGTACTTTACTGGACACACAGTACATTAACTGCCTTATTAAATATAAATTATATGTCTATTTGCATTTCCAGTTCAAGGCTTTTACTCATTATGTAGCTGTAAGCACTAAAAGTTACTCTCTGAGAGTCAACACAGCCCTGCAGCTGAGAAGTGATGCACAGCTCTGCTTTGCTGGTGTTTCAGCTGGCACATTCATCGCACGAGTGTTTGCTGCCTTGGAACAAACTGTGTGTGGCCATGTGTGTGCACACTCACGTGTGTATGTGCAATACTGTCTGCACAGACACCCTGGGCAAGGGTGCAAGCCAGATGTGCAAGCCCTGCGGAGCCGTGTCACGGAGCACAGCTGGCAGCTGAGGGCAGGGAGGTGCAGGTCCACGGGGCAGGAATGAGCCGTGTTTGTCCTCTCCTTGGATCGCAATTCAGCGCTGTGTGATGTGGTGTTCATGAGCAGATGCCAGCACCCAAACTGCATGAATAAGTGCAGATTCAATTATAACCTTGGTTATAAACTGCTGAATCACTGTCCTGTGAAGTTAAAGTTTTACTTCCCTGGCCTCAGTCCAGATATGATCTATATTTTTAAATGGGAAATTAGTGGGAAGTTTCATCAGCTGTGATTGAGCTGTGCAGAAGTACGGGTATGAGTGAGGAGAAGGGGGAGCAGAGTGGGTTGGACACAGTGGGTGCACAGGGGGTGACATGCCTGGGTGCTGGTGTCCAGCAGAGCTGGGTCTGCCACCCTCCCGTTGTAAAGAGACCTGGCTGCAAAATAACATGGAATGGACTTTACTTGTGGACATCATGACCTTTGCAAGTCCTGAGGTAGATGGGGCACAACCCACCTCCAGTGCCCAGCACAGCTCTGGGAACACGTAACCCACGCTGGTTTGGCTTCTGAGATGGTGGGTGAATAGCACAGAGTCTGCCCCAGCTGTTAGAAAAGTCAGGGGCATCAGCAGCAGCCTGAGCACGGGCTGTGCTGGCAGGGATGTCACAGGGATGGACACAGGCTCAGCTTGGAGTTTGTTTTCCATGTTGCCATGACACAAACATTTTCTGCCTGTTATTGTCACTGGCAATTATCATAATTGTTTGTTGCAAAGCCCACATTCCAGGGCAGAGCTGCTGAGCTGCCCCAAACCTCAGCTGCACTTTGCTTGTGTTTGCAGTCCCCAGCCTGGTGGGTGGGATGGGGCCCTGGGCTTGAGGAACATCAGAAAGCTGCACGTTTGGAGAGGGAGAAGTTAATTTGAAGTCGGAAAGCTTGTTTTAGCACTTAAG
The DNA here is from genome assembly GCF_036013475.1 of Columba livia. Taxonomy (NCBI): domain Eukaryota; kingdom Metazoa; phylum Chordata; class Aves; order Columbiformes; family Columbidae; genus Columba; species Columba livia. The sequence continues at coordinate 1,722,318 of NC_088627.1, read as the reverse complement.
CTGATCTGGCACTTGCAGGACCTGGACACTCAGGCTGCCACAGCCTCATGCCATGTGCACCATGTCCTCCACCAGCCCCACTCCAGATTCAGTCCTGGGGTCTCCTTCCCACACCTGGGGCTGTCCTGTCCCTCCTGCTCTGTCTCACTGGTGGAGCAGGTGGATGGTGCGAAATCCACTGGAATAAATAGGGCTGGAGGATCTGGAGAGTGGAGGAGACTGGTCCAACACATCCAGATAGCGTTGGAGGAAGCAGGATGGGAGAGTGACCATGAGTGGTCTCTGTAGGCACTGGTTGCCCTACCCCTGGCCATGTCTCCATGTTCATGGGAAGGGGGACGGCAGGCACCAGCCCTTCGCATCACACAGGGGCCAAATTCAGTGCTTGTCCCATTACTGTCCCCCTTGTTATTACCTCTCACTGCAAACTTACTTGTGGTTTAATGGTGGATTAACAAAACGGAGTGAAAGAATAAATGGAAAGGATGCCTGTGTGCCCTTGGCCTGATTTTGCAGAGGGAGACTAATATGCTGAGTGCACGGCTTGGCTGACAGCAAGAGTAAGGCCATGTGCTGCCTGGATTTCTGTATGTGAGAAGCAGCTGGAAACACTGCCCTGGGCTTTCCACATGGACTGTGACCTTCTTGTCAGGCTTGCTTGGTGCTCCGGCTCATAGTGATGCTGGAAACCACGCTGTTCTGGCCACCCATCCCCTCCACACCTGCCTAGTTCCAGGTGTTTCACAGCAGCCTCGTGGGATGGTTGGTGTGAGTGACCAGGACCTGTGACCGCAGAGCAGGAGAGGGAGAAGATCCTGCCAGGTTGCTGGTGTTGCTGCTCTCCATCAGCAGAGCACAACTGGGGTCGTAGAGTCGACCCTGTCAAAGTCAAACAACATTGGTGTGGGACACCTGATCAGCCCCAAATCGGCCTGTTTGTACATAGACATTTGTCTTGTTTTCCCACCTTCACGGCTCTGCCCCAGCCAGTGGGTGAGGTGGCGAGTGGCAAATCCACACATAATTGCAAGCCCAGGTCCTGCCTTCCCAGCAATGCTCCATGGCCTGGCGATGGACCCCAGGGCCACCACACCAATCAGAGATGGTGCTTTGCTGTGGGGCTGAGCTCTCTGCCTCCTGCAACTCCATTTACCCATCCGTGGGGCCTGTCCCTTCCTTGACTCATCCAGATACCAGGAGCCCCGCTTTTCTTCTGTCATTGAAATAGCTTTGGCCCCTGCTTGCCCCCTCCCCTCGACCCTCCTCCAGCTCAGCATTACCACTCTCTTTGTGGAGAGCCACACTTCTGTTTGTCTGGGTGAGCAGCTGAGGCACGAGAAATGTGCCGATGCCATTCAGGGGCTTAGTCTGGGAGGCATTGTACCTCTGAAAGGGATGGTTAGGGCATTTACATAAAAATGTGCTTGATACAGATAATATGGGGGCTTGTGGGGGTGTGCAAGAGGGGCAGGGCTGGGAGGAGCCTCCGGGTCCTTCCTTTTCAGCCTCATTAATCAGCAGCAGAAGAGAAGGTGTGTGGTGCGATAGCAGCATCTGACTCCCCAGCTCGGCTGGCGCTGGCCGGCAGCCTCGTGGCTGCTCATTTGGGGCCGTACAAGCCATTCCTTCTCCCAGGACATAGAGCGAGCTGATCCGTGTGTGGGGGTTGTCTCCAGATGAGATGCTCGGGTCTGTCCCTGTCCCTGCAAGCTCCGCTCTGATCCTGTCTCTGCCTCTCCAAGCAGTCGATGGGCTGGGAATCAGCCCCTGTGAGGATGTCCATGTGTTCTCCAGGGTGCTGTGTCTGGGACCTGGGAAGTGCCCCACAGCCCTTCCTCCATGTCCCACCACCCCATGCCGAGCTCACCCTGCCCCTTGTCTCACCATGTGGCACCTGAACCAGCTGGCTTTGCCCTCTTCTTCTCAGCCTTTCCTGATGGACCTGCTATGGATCATATTGAATCTTCAACACCTCAGTCAACCGGGTTGGATTTAAGCAGCAGATTGTATATTGTCCATGGTGTGTTTCAGCCGTTGTCCTAAATTCCCCCTGGGGTTGGAACTGACCCCACCAGGAACCCTGGTAGCAGGATGGAAGATGTGGGAACCAGATGGGGGAAAACAAAGACTGACTTTGGCTCTGGACTGCTGCATTTATTGCACTGGTGTGTGTGGGGTGGCGTGGGACCTTCTCTGGCCTCTACACCATCATGAGTTGTCTGAGTCCAAGCACCTTAACATCCAAAAACTGTCCTCGAAGATCACGACTCAAAGATTACAATCAAAAGTAAAGTGCAGGGGTGACAACATATGCACACGTTCATTTTGCAGTTGAAATCGTTGAACTGAATTAAAATCCTTAGGCATGAGAACAGATATTTTTCTTCCATCTGTAAAATATGACCTAATGGAAAACTGAGACCTTGTACAGAAAGTCTCTCCCTAAGGACAGTTTTTCATGAAGATGATGATGGGTCCTGAGTTACTCTTAGACTGCAGCATTAAGTGTTCTGGTGGTGCCCAGAGGCTATGATGTTAATAAGCACCTAATTTTAGCAGTAATTTAGCTTCTGTTATAATTACTAGGTCATTGTGCTAGGTGCTGTACAGACACATGTGAAAAGACAGAATTAGTCCCAAAGGGTGTGTGGTCAGGACAGGACAGTCACAGCAATTCCTGCAGTGGGTCCATGTGTGGGTTGGGAGTGGGGATGACTTGGGCTGTGTCTGAGGTAGCTGAGGTCTGGGCAACGGGACTCAAACCTGAGGTGGCCTGGTCCATATTACCTGTAGGAAACAGCCCTGAGAGGAGCTGGCCCAGAGCTGCTCTGTGCAGTGCGGATGGGTGAGGAACCAGGACCAACGAGCAAAGTTGGTTTGTAGTTGTAGCTCACAGCCATGGTGGTGCTGAGCTCCTGTGAGCACCCTTGCATGTTCTCCCCACAAGTGTTTGCTGAGCTTATGAGCATCAATGAGTTCCCAGACATCCTCTGGGGAAGATGAAGGCTGCACAAATGGGGAAACCAAGGCAGAGAACACATAGTTTACTCCAAGTCACCTATACAAGAGCTGGAGCAGCATCCAGGGGTCCCTCCTACAAGACAGCAACAATCATTTGCTTCCCAGAGCTTGAAAAGGCTTTCTTCCCGGTCCAATTAAAGAAGTCAAATCTCCGTTCTGGATTTAAATAGACTCTTTTTTGCATACCACGGAAGTTCAGAGGATATTAACCATGATTTGTGTACCTGTCTGGTTGAGTCAGGGCTGGAACAGGATGGCTTCATCAGGGTAAGTCTTTTAATGTGCTGGGTCTTTGCCTTATTACCCCTGGGGGAGGACTGAATCTCAGGTAAATCTTGCAAATGCTGCTCATCCTGAATGCTCATCGAGTAATCCATCCTCAAGTACACTTTGGTGGAACTTCAGGATAGATCTTATCAGACAAGGCTGCTTCAACCATAAGAAAACACATGCAAGGACACATCAGTGCACAAATGGGAAGGTGTCGCCTAGGAAAAATGTAGTTGTAAAATGGAGCAAAATGCAGAATGCAGTAATTTGGTAGTGGTAGCTAATTTCGGCAAGATTTACATGGTAAATATCTAATGTGGATGCACATATATCATTCTGGTGCAAAAAGTTATTTAGCTATGAAGGTTTAAATGAAATGAATCATGGTCAAATGAAACTTTCTACCTCACTGAAATGAGAAGGGAAAAATGATTCATTTTGACTTTTTTTTCCATTGAAGACATGATTTGAATTGACACTTTCCAACAATGAATTTCTATTTTGGTCCAACTGCCTTTCCGGTGGAAACTTACCGAGATGAAGAGATCCCGATCTGCAGACGGGAATTCACTGCTGACCACCCTCTGGTATTGGCCTAAATTTGCTTTGAAAGTGGCTTCAGTTCAGACGGCACTTAGTGAAACCCATCACAGCTGCCCTCACACCTAATTTTCCTTGAAATCCTCTGGAACTGCTTGTTTTCTCCTTGTTCTTTCTGGTTTTCCCCCAGCCCTTTCCCTTCCTGGGTGGGCCTGAAGGTTTTGTCTAAGGAGTTGACAAAAAGATGGAGAGACTCCCCATCCAGCTTCAAATGTGTTGAGCTACAACTCCGTAGCTGTAGCCTTGATGGTGAAGAATGATGGGTCCCAGCAGCTGGCTCTGCCCTTGCTGGTGGAGGACATGTCCTCATAGACTACGATCATGTTGCACCAGTACCTGGGAAAAAGATTTTGAACACTGGAGAGGAAAGGGAAACTAGAACCAGGCAAGACGTGGAGCTGCTGCCTTGTTCCCTTTGGGAACTTCATGCTTCTTTCCATTCATTACGTGTTCATCTCCCCTTCCCAGGGCTCTTTGTCTTGGTTCCAGACTCAACCTTTGCCCCTCATCTGGTCCTAGAGACAAGTTGTCTCTGGTGGCTGCTTTTTTCCAGGCTCGCTATGGGACTGAGTGACAGCACAGTAGGAAATGAGGAGCACCAGCTTGTGTGTGATGAGACGTGGCTTGGAGATGCTCCGGGGCTGACTGTGTGGATCTGGTGCTTCACTGGCACTGGAATCACATACTTCTCCAGTCCTGGCTCCTTCCACAGGGTCTCTGGAGCACTGCAGGCCTGGAACAACTGAGGCAACGTGTATGAACTGCTGCTCTTTATCCTGCTCTCAGCAAGAGTGGAAATACCTTCTGGCTCTACCCAGTCAGCCCAGGCTCCGTGGCGAAGGTCCCTGTGCACACCACGCCGGAGCCTCACCGAGGTGTCTGTGGGACCCTGGGCTGTCCTCTCCAGCCTTGCTACCCGGTGGAGTTGGGCAACAGCTGGCAGCAGCGCGGGGTTTCACAACCTCCACTTGCACAAGCCTGTGCTGCTTCTGTGAGCAGTGCTGGACAAATTGAAGTTGCATAACCCCATCCTGCATTACTTTGGACTCTTTCATTACATATATATATATTTTTTCCTTTTTATTGTTGGTTTTCCCCTTTCCTTTTCTCTGTGTTGTTTCTACTTAAGCAATCCTGGCACAGCCCGGTTGCACTGGCTCTGTCATACTCTTCCCTGTGTGCACCCCTATGAACTTGCCCCCTTCCTGAGGCCGTTTCTTTCCATGCCTGTTGGTTATCACTTTCAGCTGAGGGATTTTGGGGCTGTCTGTGTTTTTCCAGGTCTGCAGGGGTCAATCTGCCACTGATGGCTCCGTGCCACAAAAGCTGAACCTGCAAAGGGGCCCAAAAACCACCTGCGCTGCGGTCGCTGCAAACTGCGAGGCGACTTATGAAGGTTCCCTGAGGAAGCCGTGCTGGCAAACACAGCGTTGCGCTTGGACGGTCTTGTTTTGTTTTGTGTTTGTTATTTTCCCTACTTAACGTGGGTCACACTGGAAGGCTGGGGTAGAAGTGGAACAAATATTGTCTCACCGAACCTCTCTCCTAACATGAGGCACAGCAAGGGAAGCAGCACATGCCTTTGTTGCTGAAATGGCAGCTGATTTTGGTGCATCAGTAACCCAGCTGAGGAAGGAGGGGTTGGGGCAGGGGACAAATGAACAGGAAAAGGGATTAAAAAATATACAGTTTATCATAGAGTTCTGGGTTTTCTGAAGGTGCAGAAGACAAGGTATTGACCACACAGCTATTGTTCCCAGAGATTCCTGCAGGACAGGAGCACATCCATATTCATGCATGGGGACAGTCACATACACCTTCTATGTCCGAAACGTTCCTCATCACAATATTTAAATAGCCGTTCCACTATCGTTGTTAGATCTGGACGAATAATCCACAATGAATAATGTATCCAATGAATCCGTCTCTGCTAATTGTGGAATATTCACGAGCAGATGGCAATTCGAGGCAGGTTTTTTCACATTTCCTTTTTTCCCTGCTCAGCGGACGGAGGTTTGCTCTAAGTAGGTGATATTTGAAATTCAAGCTGTGTTTCCGAGTTGCGATTGGCCAGTTGTGACATGATGGTGTCCCTCTTCCCGCATTGGCCGAGCGTACAAAGTGCTTCGGATACAAATACTCGCATGTGCAAATCTAAAATTCCGTTTCCATGGTTACCCATGCATGCAGCTTTGAACTTCACTTTCTTCCAACACTTGTGTTAGTAAAACTCATTCAGTCGCGGGTTCGTGGAAAGTGAATACAAAAGATGCATGAGGCTACATTTGCATGCTCTAGTATATATGATTCCTCTTCAAAAACACAGCCTGGATATTCACTGGGCTTTTCTGCCTCATTTTCTGGTTCCTGCTTTCATGGGTTTCAGCCTACAGGAATTTTCCCCAATATTATCAACCTTTGTGACTCCAGTTTTAGCATCACAAATACATGTACAGCTGGGTGATATCTCTATCTGCAGATAGACGTAATCATCTCGTAATCAGTCCTGCATTGGGCAAACCAAGGTGTTTATTTTTCTTGCAATCCAAGCCTCAATTGATTTTGCAAAATCAGGTTTCTCTCCTTCTGGTTAATCCCGTGTCATTCAGAAATAACGAGGCATTAGGACACGTTCAGCTCTGTTTTGCAGCAGCGATTGAGGGAGAGGAGAGAAAGGGAATTAGGAGTTTCAAAGTCAGGGCAGTTGGGAAGAGCTGAGCTGATGGGAAATCAAGTTGTTTTGGTTTTGAAAAGAGCAAACAAGACGTCACGGTCAGAGTCAGAGCGCAAAGCCCTACTGTACGTGAGTCATGAGGGCGTGTGTCTGTCCCTTCTGAGATCCTAACACATACCTTTAACTGCTGATAAATGAATACCTGCTCTGCATTATTTCCTAAATGCATTTCCTTACTGTGAAAACTATTTACTTTCCAGAAATTCCCCCTCCTTTCCCATTCTGGGACAGTTTAATAGAAGTTATTTTTGTTTCTCCGGCTATCACGTGCCTTGTGCAATATTTCTGTAGCCTCTGGACAAACATATGAGAGAGAGCAAAGGTTAACGATGATTTATGTCTGGGTTTGTAATTGCGCTGCGGTGGGGAGATGCCGGGCTGTGCACGGCACTTCAGCAGCATCCCGGGACACAGAGAACAGGAGAAAGCAGCTCCCCTTTCACTGGCAACCAATAACCCGCGTGTTCCGGCTGCATTTCAGATTAACAGCAAATTACAGGCACTGGTTGCAGGGTCAGGCTGCGGCTGAGCTCGGTTGCTGAGCCCTCAGGTCCCCCCGGCTCATCTATCGGCAGTTCTGTCACTTGGCTTCGCGGTGCCGCTGACTTTGGACCTTCTGCACAGCAACAAGTCGCAGAGCCGGAGGACGAGCGGGGACAGCGAACGCACAGCCCACGCGGGTCTCAGCGGGGACATCAAAGCTGTCCCCTCCCGTGCTGCCGGACTGGGAAGGCAGCGGATGTTCGGACAAATATTCGCACCTGGGAATATTCACATCACGCTCTGGTGCTGGGAAAACACCCCTCTGCCCATGCTCAGTGCCTGACCTTTTTAACTATTCAGAGTGCAGAACCAAATGGCTTTAAAGTGCGATCTGCTCTGAAATGGGTGACAAAGCAAAACAATGACCCCTTCTTATTCAGCAGATGTGATCTCCAGTCACTTTGTGCCCAGCTGTGTGTATTCAGGCTCAGAGCTGTTGACTTTAGCAAGAAGATGCCTTGCTGTTGCCCTGCAGAGCTTGCCAGGCTGCCCCTAGGGCTGGATGATGTTCCTCCATGTGCTGCAAAGCCATAACTGCTCCTCTGTCTGTCCCAGTGCAGGGACATGGAGGGTGTCCCTGGCAGGTGGGCCTGTTCTGAAGGATGTTGGGATGCTTGGAGGGATGGAGGAGGCCATCACAAAGCCAAGGATCTGAGGGTTTTATAGCTGTGAGCTGAGCATGCCTGTTGTGTACAGTGGGTGATGTCCTACAAACGTGGTGCACTCCTGCTTGGCAAGGGGTTGCTGTAACAGTGCAACAGAGGGTTTTGGTAATAGTCACTGACAAAAGTGTTGTCAGTTGCCTTGTGGGTTGAAAATCACTTTAAACTCCCTGTTGCACAATGTAGGTTTCTCAAAACTTTCCCCAAATTGCCTCTGTGGCACTAGGGACAAGTCTGAGAATTTCAGCGAGAGAGGAAATTCCTCCCGAGAGCCCAGAGGGGTTCAGAAGGACGAGAGCGCTCAGCTCTGTCTTGCGCCGCTGCCGTGTTTATTGCTGGCAGATGGTGCAGCCGCTCTGCCCTTTGGCCAGGATGGCAGCAGAAGCAAGTCCCTGCCCTGGGATGTACCGGGGACAGGCCAGAAGGAGAAGAAAGCAGAGTTTGGAGTGAGTCCCTTGTGATCTCTCCTCCTTCCTTTCTCCTCTTGCCTAGTGGTGGCATCAGCTGGTGCAGGGGGACAACATGCTCTCCACGTTTTGCTCCCATCTCCTCCCAGCTCCTGCCAACGCTGCCTGCCCAAAGGATGGGGACACGGGGAACTCCCCAGGAGCCTCTGGGGCTCCCGCTCCCTCCTCTTCCTCTGTCCTGGATGCTCAAAGCACCAGCCTGGGAGCGCTGCCTTTGTTTGCAGTAGCATTGGCAGCCCTTGCTCCTTCTTGGCTGGGGGCTGCGGGAGGAGGGGCTGCTGAGGGAGCAGATGGTCCCTCTTGCAGGGTTTGGGGGCCCGGCGCTCCTCGCTGGCAGGTTGGGGGGGATCCCCTTTCACCGCTCGTCTGGGGGAGGGCTCGCTTGCCTCTCACATGGTCAGTTCCCAGCTGAGCGCCTCTATGGGATTATGCTGCTATTCATCTAATTGAAATTGTATTTGGAGCAAAGAGACAGTATCTCTTTCCTCGGAGAATCTATTGTGCATAAACTGCACACAAAGGCATCCTCCTGGCAGAGGAGAGGGGGTGTCCGGGCACCACAGCCCTGCTCTAACTTCAGCTCTGCTGAAAACAGCCCCGTGTCCCTCCTGCAGCTCAGCACAGACCGTCCTTTAACTCCCTCTCACCAAAAGGGCTGTTTAGCAGCTTCTTTCTCTCCCCTTGCATTGTCCCGCTCTGCTCACTGACAGCACCGTGAAATCCACGGCTTGCCCTGCACTCCAGCAGGGATCCCCCACCTCTCCGGGACGGTGGGTTGCCAGCCCTTGTCCCCCCATCACATCACAGGATCAGGCTCAGAAAAATTGCGTTATCACCCTGGGCTGCCTGCCGGGGGTCAGAGCGAGTCACTGGTCCCACCCTGCAGAGGACACCCCTCCTGCAGTCACATTTATGGCTGTACCTCCATCAGGAGATGTAAAGTCATGGGGGCATGGGGAATTTGCAAATCAGTGCAACTATCTAAATGCAGAATGAGGAGGGTAAGAAAAAATAATCACACCCCACCCACAATGGCTTTATGGCTGAAATCACCTTGCACACACCCTCCTGGAAGAGCTGCCAGAGTTCATCTGCTATCAGCTCATGCCTGCGGATAAGAACAAGACCCATTTCTCTGAGCTCTGTGGGAGCAGGAGAACTTCCAAGTGGAAAAGGAAAATCTTTTTTAAAAAAGAAAATAGAAAGATTGTGCTGATTCTGCTTGCAAAGAGCTGTGTGAGCATCTGGCATGAGGCAAAGAGCAAAGCCCTTTGGTAGGGGAGGAGCACTGTACCTGTGAGACCCTACACAGGGGCTGTGGCCTGGGGAGCAGAGGTTGGCGTGGGACCCTCCTGCCCCTGGCAGCCCCTCCGGACACTGCACATGGTGGGAGTGGAGCAGGGGATGGTTCCTTGGCTGCACGGCGGCTGTTTCGGGAGTCGCTGCTGGCTGAGTTGCAAACATAATCCATCTGAGAACAGCTCATGGAGGTGCCAGAGGCTCTGCCCGGGAATCCTGTCCCTTCTGCTCAGGGCTTGTCCTGTCAGCTGAGGATTTGCAACCTGGGCTGGCCTGCTGGGCCAGCTCTGGCAGCTCCGTCTCTGTACGTGTGGGAGCTCCTCAGGCCTCCGGTGGCTTCATGAGCAGCAGCTATCGATGGCAGGGAGATCCTGAGGTCACAGACACGGTCCCTGTGGTGGCCCAGGTGGGAACAAGGCTGGCCATGCCATGGCTGTGCTACGAGAGCGCTGTGCCAGACTGGGTTCCAAGGGGCACTTGGCTTCCGTATCCCCTTTGCTAGCTTGGCAACACCAGCCATGGCCACCTACCAGCTTCTTCTGGGCTTAGGAGTCCTGTGTCTCCACTCCTGAGGAAAAAGGAAGATCGAAGCCCCCCTGACATACGTGCCAGCCCTGCAGTCTCCAAGGATGGATGGTGGTTGGTCTTCAACTCTCAGCCGCTCTCTGCTCTTCTATGTGGGGCATCCTGAGCTGCCCCAGGGTCTCACCACCCTCAGGGGCAGCAAATTCTTCCCTGCATGGAAGTAGGGTGTACCAGGGGTGAGTAGAGATACAACTAATACCAAATGGCTTTGTAAGCCACTGAAACCTTTGCACACAGGCACAAGGCAGTATGGCCTTTAACCAAGACTTACAGTGTCAGCTCTGTCTTTCTAGTGCTGGACTGGATCTGTGCAGCTGTAAGTCACAGCCACATCTTCTAGCAGCTCAAGGGAGTGTAAATTGCAAACGATTTTGTAGTGGAGGCGTTTTCCTGTGCGTGCCCAGGTTAGAGGCACTGACCAAGACCCTGTGGGCATAGAGATTAAATCATTTGTGGTCAGTTTCAACTGGCCATGGCTTCCTGTAATAAAACTATGCACATGCATATGTAAGCTAGAAGGTAGTTGTGCGCACTGGCTCTGTTCTGCTAGCACATGGCTGGTGTTGGGCAGTTGTCTATGGGCTGTTCTGTGCTATATGGATATTGCAGTTTGGGTTGTTTAATCCAGACTTGCCTGGAGTCCCTGGCCAGGCTCTGATATTATTAACTAGATAAAATGTGATTTACTTACACATCAGTAGCCTCCACATCATAAAAAGGAGTTTCAGTTTCCTGCTGGGTCCCAAACACAGCTCAATAACGGTTTTAAGAGTGTGCAAACACGGGCTCTGTTTTTCTAAGCGCACCTGCCCCCACTTGCAGTGACGCACCGGGCACGGAAAAATATTTGGTACCAGCTGTTCCCCCACAGGCCTCTCCCTGTGACCAAAATCTTCCCTTTATTATGTGTTTGTTTAATCTTCTGAGCTATATGCGATGCTTGAAGTAGGGGAAAGGGCAAGGCCAGCAGATGTAGCAGCGCCAGCAGCGCTGCTGATGCTCCGAGCCAAGCGGTCCCTGAGAGCTGCCTTGCCATGGGATCTCTTGGTACCAACAAGAGCTGTATATTTTCTGATCACTGTGTCGTACAGCCTGAAGTTTAGTTCACACCCTGCTCTTACAGAGGCAGCTCACCTCTCTGACCCCGAGTCCCACCTCAAGCCCTGTGCTCTCCTGTGACCATAGCACTTCATGTAACCCCTGAGATGCAAACATCAGTCTTGGAGACTCTGGCACTTACTAGGTGACCTCCATGCCCATCCTCCTTGACTGTGTTTTGTGGTTTACTCTGTGTTTTGTGTTTTGCTCCGTGTTTTGCGGTTTGCTTGGGTGATTCAGCCCCTCCTGGCTTTTCCCACCGGGAGGGGACTCCTAAAACTTGGATTAACAGACAGGAAAAAGCTTTAAACCATAAACCACGTTGACACACTGGAGGAGCTTTGAAAAGGAATGTAACCAAGATGGAAAACAATGTGAGCAGTTACCAGGACACATAATTTTGCACCCCTCTGTGTTTGTTGGTTGGAAATTGGATTCTCATAAAGGAGAGCAATAACAGACCTCTGGCTCCTTTGAGCACAGAGTTGGGCTTTTTCCCACATCCACCCCGCAGGGTTTTCCAGGGACACTCCGACTTTTGGGTCTGGACAAGGCTGGGACCAGGAAGCTGTGATTGAATTCTCAGATCCCGGCCAGGTCTGACCATGGGTTTGTCACCCTTTCTCCAAGGCTCTGCTCCTCCTCTGGATAAACTTAGACCAGCACAGACTAGTGCTGCAGAGCACCAGCACTAAACCCTGTTATCGGACAAACTGAGGTGCAGTTTACAATAGTGCGATGACCTCAGAGAGGATCTGTGGAGGAAAAATAAGTGGGCTGTGCCCTTTTTTGCTTCCTTAAAAAGCCTTCCTAGTGCGGCTTCCTTGTTTTTCACATTTGATTTGCCAGGAAGGTCATGTCTGACATTTCTTGGTTTTCCTGTAGGAATTGTTAGAGATCCCATGTGCAGAAAATGAGTTTCATCTGAACCGCCACAGTCCTTCCATAAGAAGCTGCCCAAGTATTTTCCACAGGTGTCACAGTGCCATTTCCAATATGTCTTCGGGACAGATTTGCAAAGCACAAAGTAAGCCAAGTGTGCCCGTGTCTCTAATTATTCCAGTAGCAAAACACTAGAGCTGGGACACAGCCCCCTCCCAAGGAACAGATGACCTGAAAGGTGTCCTCAATCCACCAGATCCCCTGAATTAAGCCCTGCAAAACGAGACCAGTAACAAGGCCAAGGAAGGGACACAGTGTTGTGCAAATATTACAGGCTTATCTCCTTATCTGGATTATGCAACAGGCCTAGAAGTGCTTCCATCCTGTGAACTTCTTTAGTGCATCTTCTGAGCTGGCGGGAGGTGTTGCAACACCGCGACTTGCTCCGCTCCGAGGCGTGAGGCATGTGCTGGGGGAATTCTTGACTTACCTGCTGGCTCCCAGACAGACGCCTCCAGCGCCTCTTGCTCAACCCTCACGCAGCACTTGCTCATAGGTCAGTGTGTGACTTTCTGCTTCCCAAGAAGCAAGAGAGGAAGCGGAGCCAGTGCTTTCAGGAGACGGAAGGGGCACACGCGCACCCCGCTCAGCGCTGGTTGCGGAGGGAGCACTGGAGCACAATTTGTTCTCTGAGCTCCCAAGTCACATTTCTAACTTCATTTTGCTGCGAGGAAGCCGAGCCGGATGGCTGTCCTGGGACTACCTGGATCAGGAGCCGTAAGCTCTGAAGCATTAGGGTCAGCAAAGCCATTTTTGCCACATGGCACAAGTGGCACTGGAGATCCCAGCTCTGCCCGGTTGCATCAGTGGGGGCAGGTGGTGGTGGGGCACCCCTTGAAAGGCCATTTCCAGAGCGCTTAATACAAAGGAACTTCCCTCTCTTGTACCCTGCACACTGCGGTGCGTTTACACCAATGCTGAAAACGCCATTCTGGTTTTCCCCCGTGCTGGCTGTGAAGACAGGTGGTCCTGTGGTGTCCCCTCCCAGAATCTGGCTGTGTTAGAAACCCACGGCCCGTGTCCTGGGAAACACGTAACCCACCGCTCCATCCTGCACCCACGGCAGCTGTGCTGCCCCGTTCCGTCGGCGGTGACACGAAGTTGAACCATTGCCTCCCGCTGCAAGGAACAAGAAATTATTGGCATGCACAGGCACTTTGGTTCCCATTAAGGTATTTGAGTTGCGGCGAACAGATATTCAGAAACAGTTGCTAAACGCAGTGACAAAAATAAGTCTTTAACTCTTTTTGACTCCTATTTGCCTTGCTGACTCAACACAGCTACCAGATTACATTCCTGCACATACAATAGCAATGCAGTTGTGACTAAATGACCTAAATTCTGATTGCAGCACCTCTGTCACTGACTGAGGGTGACTCAGAACTCACGTCTTGTGATTTGTTATTTGTAATTTGCCTTTTACTCCTTAGTTTAAACAATGCGCTCATCTCATTTGGGCTTGGAAAATGCACTTTGGCAAAGACTTTTCAGAGGGACAGTGGAACACAGTTGCATTCATCTTTAGGTGCCCAGATTGCTGTCAAGGCACTGAGATATCTAGTCACTTTTGAAGCTCCTGGTCCACATGGCTAGCTGCATCTCTGCTAAAAAGAAGGCAGGATAGGTAAATGCATCTGCAGCTAAGTCATAAACAGCCCTTTCCAAGAGATTGCTTGTCCAGACTCCTGGGGAAAAATCTATTGAGTCATCCACCTTCCTAGACATTAGTAAGGCTTCAAAACAAAGAGAAGAAAGGCTGAATTGATCATACAAAGCCTTCAGGGTAGAGATCCACGCTCCTGGACCTCCAGTATCCAGAAGTTCATGAACATCTGAGATGCCACGTTTATGCCCACCGGGGTTGTGAAGACTGTGTGACAGCGCAAAGCTGCATTTTGCTATGGAAAACTTGTCATCAGCCACAACTGCCTGGGCGGCAGAGCAAGGGCAGGCGCTAGAGTCTGTGTTTCTGCCTATTGCCTGTTCCAGCCAGCAGACCACAACCCCTGGGTATGTCTTTGCTACTGATCTGTTGCTAGAGATGATGTTGGGAGGAGACTGAGCAGGGGATCACAGTGCTTTACCACAATACAAATGCTAACGGTGGGAAAGAATTGGTGAAAGTGGCTCCTGGGGACATGCTGTGTGTGTGTGTCGCTGTTGGGAGATGGAGACAAGTCGTTCTGCTTTCTTTTTTCCATTGTGCATGGGTACATAACGTGGCCCTCAGCCTCCTCTGACAATAACGCTTTGTTTCCCTTAACCAACATCACTTTTTAAATGATGCAAATAATTCTAGTGCATCCAAACAGGAAGTGGGTGAGTGTCTGGGTGTCTGAATCAACATCCTGGAGGCCGGGCCTTTGCCACCAGCACAGCTAAATATAGGAGTCGCCTATGGATGGAAGCGCAGGTCTTGGAAATGGCAGAGCTACTGACACTCTGTGCCAGAGTGTGACCGTTGCCAAACACCACTGTTGCTCGGCCAGCTCAGTCCTGCTTGCATGGCCACAAGCTGCATCATCTCAGCTCCTCCATGCTGATGCAACCACATTTCCTCTCTGGTTGTGGCATCGGGATGGAAAGAGCAGAAGAGAGGGATGAGCACAGCTGCTTTGGTGCTGGATGAGCAGCACTCAAAGGCTCCCCAGATTAAACTTTCCTGGCATTGTAGGCTCAGCGGACTCATAGGGCAGCCAAGCACGGAAGGGGCTTCAGAACTACCCATCAGATGTTACCACCTCAAATTATGGTGTTTTTTTCTTCTCAATAAAGAATGTCAAGTGGTGTGTGAATGTGTATGTGTGCTTTTCAGCAGCATCTTTGTTCCCTATTCCTGCAGTCAGGAAATGTGGATCAGATCCTACTGAAAATAAGGAGAATTTTTGCTTCTTGGCGCTTTCACGCTGTGCACCGCTCAGAGCCACGAATCACCATTTTCCATGGGAATTTAGACAAACAGTGGCGGCAGAATTATATCCATCGAGTACTAACAATGGGCAGAGCATCAGCCTTCCTCCAGCAGAGCTCTGCTGAGGTCTTAAAGGACTGAGTTGGAAGTGTTATTTTAAGGTCCACGAAGAATAAATCTCTGAGCAAGTGCCCAGAAACTCCTTTGAATTAGTTATGATGAAGAGTGAACTAAAGAGCATATAATTTCATTTTAACCACGTTATCATTAATGAAACACACAGAGATGCAGCAGGAACATTGTACTGTGCTAGTATTGTGTTCCCACCTTTCACAGATATGTTCTAGACAGAGATGTTAATCTCGCAGGAGCGCTTCTGCTTCCTGCATGAACCTGACACTTTAAGGCAGATGTGGATAGATATTTTTTGTGCTGTGTTGAAAGCATCAACTAGTTTTTTTGTCATTTCACTAAAGAAAGTGGAAGCATTTAACGATGGGCTGGTGTGTAGGAGCAGTGACATTTCTGTGCTGCTATTCATCACGAGCATTTTGGGCCCACTACGCTTCTCTCTTTGTCCCAGTGCCCTATTTCAGAGCAGACTTTCACACATCTATTCTGGTTATTTGAAACACAGCAAAATCTACATCTAAAATGCAACTGGCAGTTTCATGGGGATCCAAATCCCGCCTCATATCGATGAGTTTCAGAAAGCTCACCAGGGCACCCTGGGGGCTGGCAGCTTCAGAGGAAAGAGATTAAAAGTTGGGAGGGGAAAAGAAAAAAGACATCAATTCCAAAATTTTGCAGACTAAAACGAAAAGAAAATCATGATTCAGATCAAAACAAAATACTGTTTCATCTCATGGGGGAAAAACTCCCAGTGTTTTCCACCAACTCAAGTATCATTATTAACAGAGGGTGACTTTGCTCGCAGTGAATATGCCATTTGTGGAAATGCCAGTGATGGTCATAGGAAGCTGGACATGACTTTTTGGTCTGAATAAGATGTTCAGGGCTGGACTCCCACAGGCCCGGAGCTGTGAAGTGCCTTTGTGCTGCTGTGGGGGTGCAGAGCCAGGGGGTGGGGGATTTTGTGTCTGCTTCATGAAGGATAAAGAAATATTGATTGGTCCATGGAGAGTGAGAATGTCTTGTGAGCCTGGGGGTTATGGTCCTTCCTATAGGTGCAGGCATCTTGTTTCTGCACGTGGCAGTTGGTCCATAGAGGTTGTCCGGAGGGAGGTGTGAGGGACCCAGAGAGACCTTCTAACCTGCTGCTGTGGGACATGTCCACGGGTGGGGGCAGGACTCACACCGAACACCCCATGTCCCACCTGAGCATCAGCCCTGGAGTCTCACTTAAAAGCGAACTGACCCTCCCAAGAGCCAAGGACATGACTGTGTTACAAAGGCATATAATAAAAGCAGAAATTTCATTTCAGTTGGGACAAAATTCTCCTGGCTAATCCCAAACATAAAAGGGAAAAGGGAAAAGGGAAAATAGAAGTGGCTTGATTATAAAATAATCATCTGGTTTGATTGAAAAAAATCAGTTGTTCTTGAAGCAGAAATCATCATCTGGCTTTCTCGGAGTCAGAAACCAATAAAAGCATGGGATGGACCCTGTCCTGACCAGACACTGGCTGCAAGGCAGTGGCACGAGTGAGCTGCAAGGTCGGCACGGGTCCCAGGCCAGCAGCCACCCTGTGAGCAGGGGCAACCACACACCACTTCTTCACATGCCCCATTTGGCAGACACCGGTGGCAATGTCAGCTCCAGGATAACCCAAGGACCGGCCATCTCGTTCCCAAAGGACTTGCTGAAGATCCTGGTGGTGTTCAGCAGCACACGCCAAGGCTGCGGGAGCAGTGACCGCCATCACGCTGAGGACACTCGTAACCCACACGTGGTGACAAGGGGCAACACACTGTCTTCATGACCTTCCCTTGGTGGGTAGAGTGATGGTGGGTTTCTGGATGGGGAAGAGCCCAGCTGGGAGCACACAGTGGGTGAGGGATCTCAGCTCTGGATGGAGCTGGAGAAGGTATCTCCACCTGCAGCCCTTGCTGAAGGGCTCTGCCCTGCGGGGTCACAGGCCTGGGTAACGGGCAGATGGTCTGTTAGTTTAGGTAGGCTTGATCCTCACAGGGAAGGAGGTGGGGGTGGCTTCTTGAGGTCTTTCTCATCCCAGCTGTCTCTGGGATTTACTGGCATCCCGTCACTATCGGTTAATCTCATTTCCACTGTCTCTCCTCGCTCTGTATCGCAGGGAGCAAAGGCACAGACATGCGCCAGGGATCCCATGGGAGCAGGGAATGCGCTCCAGCTGTGGGTCCAGCTGTGTGTCCTACCAGGCAGCCCTGGTTGGGACACCATGGCCGTGCTGAGGTCCGGCAGCTGCAGGGTCAGAATGGATGTTTATCACAACCTGTCCACAGAGGGCTAAGACGGGGACTGAGCTGGGCTCCTGCTGTGGTCGCCTTTAGGGCTCAGCCCTTCCCTAAAGCCTAGGGCACTACAGGGATTTAATGCAGTGTTTGAAGACCTGCCTGCTTCCCCCAAAATAAGACAGGGTCTTATACAATTTTTGCTCCAAAAGATGCTTACTTATTTATCTATCTAGCTGCCTGGGCACTATTTAAATTGACTTTTTTATGAACTGCAACTAGGGCTTATTTTTGGAGTAGGGCTTATGGCTTTGAGCATCCTCAAAAATCCTGAAAAATCACACTATAGCTTATTTTCAGGGTAGGTCTTATTTTGGGGTATTGTAGGTGTGCCTGCTCATGTCCTCCTGGCTGGAAGGATCCCTGGAGGTCCCTAGTCCAACCTCCTAATGTCAAAGCTGGAGCAGATCACTCCTGGCCTCGTCCAGTCATTTTGAAAATATCAGAGGATGGAGACTCCACAACCTATGGGCACCTGCTCCAATGCTTGACCAATCTTAAAATTACCTCTAAACAAGGGGCAGAGAAACAGAGAGCCAGAGATGAAGGTTCCGCTCTCCTCACGGGCGAGACGATACTGAAGCAACAATGCACCTCTCCCAGTTCTCTTCTGCTTCTCCATCAGGAGCCTCCAGACCATCACCACCCACGGCACGGCCAGAACCCGGCTGGTGCCCCTGGCGCAGAGGCTGAACAGAGAGAGTTAAAGCCCTAGAGGATCACTCCCTGTGCGGGTTTAGAGAGGCCAGCTGGAGGATCTGTTTTCTCCCTGAGCTGAAATTAGAGCCGTCTCAATGTGTGCTGCATTTCCCATGAAAGTTTCAGAGGACTTGCACACCTTTCACTTGCATCACCATTTCATGTGCTCTCACAGGTCTCCAAGAAAGAGCTCAGCAGGCAAATACTAGCCAACTAGAATAAAAAAAAATACAAAACGGCATACTTTTCTGGCCAAGACCTCATTCAAACTTAGAGAAACTGAGAAGCCTTCCCAGCAGCTTTGGTGGTGGTGAACAGATGAGGTTTGAATTTTATTTTTTTTGGTTAGTTTGTTTTTCAAAAAGCCGTTTTGTGTCAAAACAACGTTTTAGATGAAAACTTTTCAATCAGCTCGGGGGACAGCCAAGCACAGAGCCTGCGGGTTTCCCTTCTGCATCTCTGAGTCATTGTGAGAGTGGAGGGTCTCTATTTTTAGCCTCTGCACACACCAACTGATACCAGCTACAGCACCAAGCTGCTCCTCAGCACCGGGTTACCGTTGCGAAACCTCAGCACCAGCACAGAGTTGGTCCTCGGGTCTGGACTGGGGCGCATGGAGCGGCTCCTTTTTGGAGAGGAGCAGCAGGGCGGGCGAGGAGGGCAAGTTCTGCACAGGGATTATCTGATGTGTTCAGCTTGCATCACTTTTCCCTGCAAATGTAGGAGTGTTTTTTATGGGAACTGTTTGCAGCAGAAAGTTTTGAGTTTTATTTAGTAAGTCCAACCACCCAAACCTGACAACTCGAGAACTGTTTGTATTTGAGCTTGTCACACTGGTGCTTTCTGGGAGCGAAATGCTTCATGGCCTTCTCCTGCCTGGTTTCACTGCTGGGACTGCAGCTGGGGGTAGAAGTTTTGCTAGCTTTATTTTTGAAGAATCATCTTTGAAGTATAGAAGAAACGCTTTTTCCTCTGCCTTTGTTCCAGTGGCAGAGTGGGAGGAACCCATGTTTTTATAGTAGCTCCACTGCGTGCAGAAGAGAACAGGGATGGCGAGTGTCCAGCCTTGGGCCACATGTGGCTTTGCAGACCAAAGGAGTGGCCTTTTTTAAGCATATGAGTTAATTCTGGGTAGAAAAAGAAAGGTTTTCTCAGTAGAGCTGTCGGGCATGCATGCAGATGTCAAACAAGCAAGAGAGGGAGACTTCCACAACGCACCAGGGTGGTTCTGTATGGGGAAACATGACGTTGCGTCGCGGTGTGTCTGGGCTGCGTGATGCGTAGGTTAGCACGGAGGGGAACGTACATGGTCAACACAAATGGTTAAAGAAGAAGTGATGCAAAAATAGCTAAACAGACTAGAGGTGTCGGTAACCGGCCCGAGACACACAGCTTTTGTTGTAAGATGAGCTTGGTTGCAGCCTGCCTGAGAGACGCACCTCTCAATTACTATATGAAAGACACTGCACACACATCAGTTCCACGGTAGTGCGCTCATTAACCGTGGATTAAGCCACCACAAGACCGACCGAGTCCAGCTGTGGAAGGATATGTGTGAGACGGAAAACAAAAACAAAACCTTAACAAGCTCTTCAGTCCACTTTCTGACCCAAGAGATGCTGTTCCTGTAGTCTCGAATAAAAGCCCTGAAGCAGAAAGAGAAAGTGGGGACTGGAGGAACTCTGTTCCTCTATAGCTCATATACATTCACTTTCTTCCCTGAACCATTTTAAGAAGCAGAGAAACAGCAGAAGATGTTCCTCAGCTGCGTCACTCCAATAATTAACAACCAGGAACATGCCGCTCTTTGATGAGGCTGTGCTGACGCCATCTTTATCAGATATTTGCGAGCTGAAATTAATTACCTCTTGCCGCATGTGCACACTGCCATGTTTTGCAATATTTGCATAGATCAATGCTAATTATTTACACCCGCCTCAGAGGGTGCTTTGGCTCAGACCCACCCCGGCTGCCCACTGCAGCAGGGAATGGTTTTTGTCTTGAGTGTGCCACGTGTGTTTGGCTCACCAGTTTCTGGAGAAGCAGTCCCAAGGGCTAATGAAGCAAGGGAGACCTTCCTTGCTCTTTACTGATGCTATTTTGCTGGTTGCAGTCTCACTTTGGAGTAAAAACCATTACCCTCCCTCTTGCTACTCCCATGTCTGTTAGTGCTTCCTCTAGATTAGCCCAACAAGTCTTTATCTTGTGTGCGGAACGCGCTGGCTGTAGATCTACTGCATCTGAAGGTCGGGAGATGAGTGGGCCAGTAACTCCTGTTTGTAAGGTCTGTGTGTCTTTTGTTCACTCCATCCTCGTTTGAGGAGCGTCTGCTGTTCGCCAGCTCTCAGCGGTGGTTACGCCGCCCGGATCACACTTCATTTGTGAATGTATTAACAAAACTCTTTAACAATAATAAGCTTTAAATAACAAGAGGGGACTGGTGAATGGAGCCTCCATCTGTTCTCACCCACAATGTGCAAAGTCTACCAAAGTCAATGGACTTCTCTCTGCTGAATTCAATGGGCCTTTTGCCAAAATTTGTGTGAATAAAATGATGCTTGTGCATGTATTTATGAATGGTGAGGATATGCGTAAATCCAGCATCCTCTGAGCGCCCATGAAACCGTTTTTAACAAATCCCAGCAACTGCCTGTCTGCAAATGTCATGTCTTCTTGTCTCAGGAGGAGGAACTCCATGGCCCTGGGACAACACCTGTGCTGCAGCAGGAGAGGGTCACGTCGGAAAGCAGCGGCATTGCAGAGGACACAGCTTCCCCGGTGCACGAGTGCATTTCAGAGACTTCAGCGCCGTACCTGTGACTAATCTCATGTGCCCTGGGATTTCTTTCCTGCAGACAATCGCTGCTGTCACAGTGTTTATCTAGTTATAAGAAATCCAGTGCTGTTGTGACTTCTACAATGGAAAATGAGACTTGGGGAAGAATTCTGTGTAACTGCATGTAATGTACATTGCTCTGAAGTCATTATTTTCTCATAAGGGGCCCCTGAGCTGTTGAAATGACACATAGGGAGTCAGCACATAATGAGCCCAATTAGGGATGACTTTAATGTCCCGCTGGAAGGGCATACGTTCTCCGCTAATCTTGCAGATACCCACTTGGCCATGCAGAGCTGCCACAGCCAGCTGGACAGAAAAAGCAGACTTAATCTGGATTTGTTCTGATATAGCCATTTGGTGTTAGTCCTCAAAATGTTCTGATGGTTTGGGTAAAATAAGCCCCAGTGCAACGTCTTCCACCTCGGCACTGGCAACCTTACTCTGTTGTTCTTCTACAGAAACTGGAGTCTTGTGTGAGAAAGCAAAGTGGTAGGAGACAGAGAAGGAGGAAGGTCAAGTGTCCTGGAGCAAGCGACAGAAGTCCCGATGGCATCACGGGACCTCCCACAGTGGAACTGAGAACTGGGTAGGGACAAGGCACCTTGTCACATGTTGCCTGAAGGTGTCTGACTCCTGGCCTCTCCACAGAAGCTATCAGTGCAAAACAGCCTTTAAAATCTGCTTGCAGTCCCCATCCCTTCTGCCTTCCCTTGGTTTGCATTTGTCCCTGAGGCTGAATGACAAAGAGAAAATTCTCCTTTACATCAGCTGCTCCTAAGGAGTCTCAGCTTCACTTTCCAAGGTGTGTGTGGTGAGAAGGGACACCATACCCAAAAGGAAACCAAGGGCTCCCATGTCAGTGTGCCCTTGCCTCCTTCCTAACGCCCCACAGTTCACAGTGCTCAGCACTCAGTCCTCCTGCAATGGTCCTCCCTGCTCTCCGGGCAGCTGGGTACCCTGGGAAGAAAGCTGCATTTCACCCAGCAATAAAAGGAAAAAAAGTTTCCTTAAAGTTTATAAAACATGGCTGAAAGCTACAAGAATGGAGATGGATGAGGAGAGGTTTTAAACTCCACCTTACAATTCCAGGATGATGCTGTTTGCCGAAACAAGCACCAGCGAGGTACACTTGTTGTCTCAGCCCTTCTACTTGCAGCTTTTTGGAGGAACGCAGGTGCAGTTACTATGGGATGTAGTTTGTTTTGTATTTGTTTATGTGTGGAACTACTGAACTGTGTGTTGCAGCTTTTCCAGATCTTGGGCAGAAAGCGATCAAGGTGGTGAGCTGGGAAAAGGCTGGAGCCTCACAGGTCGGGGTGCTGGGGGTCGGGGGTGGATGCAGACGTGCATCGCAGCACCTTGGGTGAGCAGCAATGCAGACGTGCATCACAGCACCTCGGGTGAGCAGCAATGCAGACGTGCATCACAGCACCTCGGGTGAGCAGCACCACCTCCTTTCTTCTTCTCTGGCCCTTGGTAGCGGCTGTCTCATCAAATGCAAACATCTTAATGAGTTGAGCTATTCAGTGGATTTCCTCTCTGTTATCCTAGCTAAGCTATTTGCTCTACTCCCAAGCCGGCAAGCCTTCCAGGTCAACTGAAGATGCTTTGTAAACTTTTGCACACCATCAGATCTAAGCAGGACGGTTATAAAGCAATGGAGAGGAGTTGAAAGCCAATTTACCTTTCATGAGAAGTGCAGGTACCCTGGTGATAAGCTCTTGTCTCCAACAGAGAACCTGTGAAGCCGTGAGCCAAGAAGCCAAACACTGGGAGAAATCACAGGCTTTTTCTTCTTTTTCCCAGGGGAAGTTTTGCTATTTTCCTGCTTGTGGGTGATATCATATACCTTAATAACACCCCCACCCCTCCCCACAGTGTCATTCGAGCTGGCACTCTGCAAACTGTCACCCAAAGGTCAATTGCTCTGAGTTCCACCCTTGCAAGCGGAGCTTTGCTGCTGACACCGGAGTCAGGGTTCGGAGGCGCAGGGCGCCGGGTCAGCTCCTGGCAGATGGCATCTGTTTGCTGCTGCCCCGCTCCCGCTCAACCCGGTGCCACTTCTTTGTGCGCAGGACAAACGCGGCAGTGACAGTGCTGGGGGACACCCGCTGTCACTCCGTCCTGGGGCTCCCTGCAGACTCAGTGACACGTTTTAGTTGTAGAAATCAGATCTCAAAAAAAAGAAAGAAAAATAATCAATTTTTGAGGTTTCACCATTATACGCTAGAGGTGCAACTTCTTTTTTCTTCACTCCTTTATTGTTTAAAAGATCCACAAAAGTAGGAGCAATTGCAGAACTGCTGTATCTGAGAAGCCGTCGACTCAATGCACGCTAATCTGTGGAAATTTACTGTGCAATCACTGCAACGCAGGGAGAAAGCTCTTCCTTCCTAATCCCTTACAGCTCTTGTACCGCAGGATTACTGCTGCTAACAATAGCGTATAAAGCATTCAGGAAGAAGCGTGATTTTTCCGATGCTGGGCTGTGTGATGTCCCACACTGCAAACACAGCTGCTGATCCTGCTGGTTGCGCTGCACGTCTCTTTGCTGGCTCCTTAGGGTGCAGTGTGATGGCCACTTTGGAGTGTGTTGCTCCACCTGATATTTGATGATGACTCGCTGCAAACCCAAAGCAGAAACGTGAGGAAGTTTGCAGGAGGCTCAAGCTCGTGCTCCCCATTTCTGGGAAATGAAAGCTTGGTTTTGTGAAAAGGAAAAAGACAGAGCTTCCCAAAATATTCTATTTATGAGGCAGAATGAACCCTGGGACATCCAAAATCATGCTTGAGGAGATGTGATTTGGGTCCCGTGGTTAGTACGTTACCCTAGGAAGAGAAACAGCTGAGGTACCAGAATGAGTATGTTCTGCACCATGCACACCAGCCTTCTCCTGGCCCCATGAACATTTACTTACATACTCTGGATGAAGATGGTTGTTTCTGCAGCCTGTGCCCAGGGCATGCACTGTGAGCAGGAGGAGCGGAGCCAAGCCTCTGACTCCACTCACACAAAGATGGTGCTTGAACCTTTGCTCTCCCTGCCTGCCCCTGGAAAGGCTCCGCCAAACCAGGCACTTTCTCTGCCAGAAGTTTCGATAAAAGTGTTTCTGGGGAACCCGCCTGGCCAGTCTGCAGCTTGCACTTGATTTCCCTGGATATTCAAACAATCCAGCTACTGACAGGATGTTTGCTGGAAAAGAGTCCAGCAGTTCTGCAAAAAGCACTTTGGCACCTTCCCAGCGAAGCAGTAGGAGCGGATCGGGCAGCTCGTCTGAGCAATCGGGCCAATCGTGGCACCGGTGCAAAACACTCATGTTTGGTGCGTCAGAAGAAATGGATGCAAAGAGCACAAATGAGGGAGAAGGGGGAGAGAGCTGCTCTGTGCACCCCTGAGCAAAGGGGAGCCTAGAGATATAGTAAATCTGTGCAAGTCACTGCTTCCTGCTGGGGCTGCCTCTCCATGGTAAACCTGGGCATGGCGGAGGGTGGCACCATGGGGACATGGGCTGGAAGGTCTTGCTGTGATTGTGGGTCCCTGGCATGATTTGTGCTTTCAGAGGCAATTCCTGGACAAAAGTTTACGGGCAGCAGGGACTTGATACTATTGCCCTGTGCACTTAGGTGCATTCATCCTGGCTGGGAGGATAAGAAAGTTTAATAGATTGTTCTGTGTCAGAGGCCTCGGGGCCAGTAAACAGTGCCAGGCATATTTAAATCACTAGTGGAGATGCAAGCACTCCGGCTGCTGGTAAATCTCTGAGCATCTTCTGAGCAGAGGAGCAGCCGCCAGGTTATGAGAGGGGTGAGGAAGGGTCAGGGCTCCCCAGCTGGGCATTTCAAAGGCTGTTTTCTGCCCAGTTTCTCATCACTTGCCAGCAGGAGCACTGCCACATGCCAGGGTTACACAACCCTTTACTTAAGGAGCAGGCACTAAGGCGTAAGCTTTCCCATCCGTTCTCCGGACAAAAGGCTCAGCCAGTTCTTAGAATACCTGAATGCACAATTCCTTTCGTAACCGCCTCACAAGTGCGTTGCGGGCAGAGCGGAACCAGCCAAGAGGGGCCGAAGGGAACGGGCTGCAGCCTGGGATCAGTTTTCATCTTGCTGGGCTGTTTTTTTTCCCTCCCTGTTCCCTTTCATCAGATCACACAACCTCCCAATGTGACCTTGAGGGTGCTGCGGGGGAGGAGGAAGACACAGCAGGATTTGTGCAGCGGGGAAAATACCGAGCTTGGACCATTTCAGTGCGACGCTGTCCCGGGGCAGCTCGGGACCTCAGCGGGTCAGGGGACACAGAGCTGAAGGAGAAAAACCAGAGGATTTGGGGCCCACGGATGCTCCCCTCCCTGTGCTGAATTATTTTGCAGACTCAGCAAGATCCCCTTGCAGAAAAGGGCCCGCTGGGAAGTCCCACGGGGCTTCAGACAAATTAACTCAGTGTTACCCTGAAACAAAATCGCTTGAGCATGACTCTGCAGGGTGAGAGGCAGGCAGCGGGGCTGAGGGGATTGTGTTACATCAAGGCAACGATCGATCCCAGATAACGGCGAAGGAAAGAGAAAGGACCTGCCTTTGTTCTTGTTCCCTTGGGGTTTCTGTGCACAGCGCTTACCCTCTTCTTTAGGGTCTTGCACACGGCTGGTAGCCAGAAGCTGACACTTGTGCTGGGCCTGATCCCATCATTAATTTCATGTGGGTAAATGGGGAAAGACTCCACTGAACCCCCTGCTGGAGCAGGAATAGGGCTGGTGCTGCTGGAGGGATGCTGGTGGCCCCATGGCCACCACCCCGTAGCCCACCGTCCCATCCTGGGGCAGCGATGGGTTCTGTCTGTCCTGATGCAGACAGTCCATGGCTGCCTGTCCGTGGCCCATCAGCATCTGGTGGGAGCTCCAACACACATTCCTGCTTATGCCTGCCCATAGACGCAGCAGCGGAACGAAGGAAGAGGGATGTTGACCTTAGCACAGGGGCTGTAGGTGAATTACAAGCATGTTAAGGATCATGCCCAAGCGAGGAGAACCAGTTCCGCCCTGGCAGCGTGAACAGTGTGGATCAGAGGCTGGAAAATCCCCAGACACAGGAAAATGAAGAAATGAGGCACCAAGATTTTCTTTTGAACACTTGGTGTGAGTCAGAGGCACAGGAAAACTGAGCCTGGGAGGGAGGCAGTGGGTCACAGGCTGCGGTGCCCGGGGGAAAGGGAACAATCTGCAGGTGATCGTTCAGGAGACCCTGTCCCCCAGCATCATCTAGGGGAGCCACCAGGGACAACAGCAAACAGATTCTGGGTAACTGGGCTAGAATCAATCAGCCAGGGCTGGGATCTGCCCTTCTCTAGTCGCTCAACACTTCTTCACTTGAAACTGCGGTGTCAGATCGAGCCTCAGCCTGGCCTGACAGTGGCAGCACCGCTCTCGGATCCTCGATGGCTGGGTTGGGAAAGGGCACACAGTCATTGGGTTTTCTCCATTTTGCAACTCAAAACTTTCTATGCTCAGCCTGTCTCAGTTCTTCAGGACTGGATCGATAATCCGCTGAGATCACCAGACATTCAGCCTTCATCTGCATGGGGAACTGCATAGGCTGTGCGGTTACTTGGAGGCTGAGGAGGCACCGGATCGCTTTCGGTCAAGCACGTCTCTGCAATCAGGGTTTATGGAGGCTTCTCAGCAGGATGGGTAAAAGAAACACAGAGACCAGGAAGCAACTGCTGAAACTGCCAGTGATTAAAATGCAATAAAATGTTTGCCTTCTGCTGCTGAGCAAGAAGTGTGGCATGTGTTTTGCTGAGGTAGCAGAAGTGGTTGTGCTCACTGAATGAGCAGCTAATGAAAAGCCTTTCAAGCAGGAAGCAACGCTGATGAAGATTACGAGCCTGCTTAGATCTCAGAAAATGAAATGGCCCAGGCTGGATACTCCTGTTTCACACCTGATTTTAAACTGATTGAAGAGGGTTTACTCCACTCTACACCAATGTGGAAGGAGTGGGAGCAGCACTTGGTGCCAGAAGCTCGGGAACATCCCCCTGCCCAGGCTACCTGTCAGCAGAACGAATCCTTTCTGCAGCCCTGGACGTGGCAGCACAGGCAGATCACAGCCCAGAGTGAAATCAATCTGGCAGCAGCCATTTGTGCTGAATCCAGTCCCACGGGAGCAGCTGCTGAGAGGCAAAAGCTTCCGATCGTGCTAATTCCTCCTGGGCATCAGAACTTGTGGGGTTGCAAGTGGTGCTGAATCAGCTGAAGGGATGGCTGGATCCGCATCCTCTTTATTCAGGTGCCTTTGTGTCCTCTTCCCCTCCTGGTGCTGTTATTAACTATGGGCAGGCATGTGTCCCTGTTGTGCTCAGATGTGGTTGTGGGAGCAGGGCCATGAGATGCTCACCCTGCTCCGCACTGTTCATCCCTGACCTCAGTTGTCTTCTCCCGAGGTAGAATCGAGCTACCAGCATGTGACAACGTGTGATGTGCGTATAGTCACTGTTTCTTAAATCGTGCGATATATAGAAAGCGCTGATAAAGCTTGGAATATCCACAAGGCTGTGTTTGGGTTGGGGGACAAAGCAGGGAAGCACACTGGGAAAGCTTTGTACCTTCACACACAGCTCTGAAAATGAGGGGAGAGTGAACCACGTCTCTCTGCTCCCAGCCCTAGTTGAAGCAGGGTGCCTTGGGCAGGGAAGAGTGAGATTACCCAGCAAAGTTGTGCTCTGCAATGGACTCTGATTTCTCGTGAGGTGTCTAACACTTTGCTAATCTTTCCCCAGAATGATTCAGAAGACAGCACCATATCTGACAGCAGCATCTGCCTGGGGCCCAACCACTATCATTACTGATATTCTGTTCATTCTTGGTGCTAGTAAAACCCACTGTCTCTCTGGTACAAAATTTAATTCAATTGAAAGGGTTTTGCCATTTAATTATGGCAAAAGAGCACAAGTTGCTATTCAGACATGGAACTATACAACAACGTCTTCACTCTGAAATCACCTCCTGCCTTGCTGGGTGCATGCAAAACAGCCTCCATGTGCAGTCAGTGATGCTCGAAGCTTCATTGTCACCTCAATAAGAATTTCCTGCAGGACCAGGTGAATGAAGGAAACACCAAGTTTGAACTGTTCCGTGTCCTCTCAGCACTGCGTGGAAGTGCTGCTCCCAAAACCATCCACAGATGTTGTTTGGGGAAGCCAGATGCCAGCAGAGTGCATTGTGTGTGCCCGTCCCATCCCCTTGGACGGGGATGTGATCCTTACAGTGCTCTCCAGGCTCTTCTACACTGTGGCTGCAAGTCTCTTCTAGGCAGCATATTACAAAATCATATGTGTGTACAAACTTGTTTGGGTAGATATTCCCTGCCTCATCTCTTCCCACTCCCTTCAGGGCAGGAGTTATAACTTATCCTTGACAGCTGGTTCACACTGCAAACCCTGCCGTGCTGCTCAGCTTTGCTGAAGGTGGGCAAAGTGCCTTCACAGGCTAAAAGTTGGCAAGGATCCATGCATTATAAAATCTCAGCTCAGCCAAAGCCCCAGAAGGATTCCTGGCAGAACAAGAGCAGGCATGTCTGCGTAGCCTGACGCTGGGAGATACTAACATCAAGCGCTGGGTTGCAAAGCACATCTAATGGATGGAACAACACATTCCTAGGGTTGCATTCAAATCTTGCAAGACACACAAACACAGTCAAAAAAACCCAGTCCCTCTGCAGTTTTGATTTCTCCAGCAGCGTTACACTGACGGTGTGTTTTGGCTAGTTCTAGGCTAAAACAAAGCAGGTATTCTTTCTCAGTCATGCCTACCTTTCTCATAGGCTACCAGGTGTGCCAGGACCCAGTCCTGTGGCACTGCCCGTGCCAGACTCGGTTGCACCCAGCATCCCATCAAGGCTCATTGCCCGGCTGCTGCTGCCTGCGTAATGCAAGCGGTTACAGTCACCAGCTTGGATGCACCTGCATGTTCCAACACCAACGAGCTGGGTGGTTTTGTTAAACGGGTTAAACCAACCTGTGCTGCACATGCTGGGGAAATTCAGCTCAGCAGCCCAGCAGTGGAAAGGCCAGGCAGCTGGTGTGGGAAGGCTGCCTGCATCCCTCTGCAATCGCGGGGGAAAGACAGACTCCTGAGGACAGCACCTCTGCTCTGGGGCTGCTTGCTAGAAACACATCCCTGTGCACCCTTCTTTTTGTTTACATCTGCAGTTCAGAGTGCAAATATTCAAAAGAAATAAAACAGCATTCGTTGCTGCCGAAGTACTTGTTACTGCCAAACCTTAATCAACCACATTCTGAGTGGGCAGCAGAAGCACAAAGCTCATTGACAAAGACAGTTACACTCACTTTTTAACCAGTTCTTTTAACCGGTTCCTTGTGACGACCCGTTTGAAGAGGTCTGTTTCATGCCTGCAGTTTTCTCTTGTATTTACTCATCTTTCACTTTTTTATATTCAGTGCTAATTTCAAAACTCCTGGCACCATTTTCTCGCTCCCTGGAGAAACCACTTAGTTTTCTAACCCATTGCTCTGTGTATATCCCAGCTGGCTCAGCTCTTCACACTGAGCTCCTGATTTCAAGCTCCCTTCCCAGTTCTCCATCAGGATGTACCTAAGCCTTGCCAACAAAAAGCAGAGATCAGGTTTGATACCAGTCCTAATGCTGCTGCTTACATATCTGTTTAGTCTGAACTCTGCTAAAAAATTTGAAATTCAGGGCAGAACTACAGTGCTGGAGTCCCAGCTGTGTCTCAGGTACAGGCAATCCAACCTGATTCAGTGTGTTTTTTCTTGCAGAACTGCTTTTCTCAGGCAAAATTTAATAGAAGCACAATTTTTACGAAGTCTACAGGACTCAGCTGTGGTGTTGGCCATTGGTCTCACCCAGCCTGGATCTCTTGGCCACCTTCTCTGCTTGTGAAGCCACTGCTGTTCCCCAGGCTGGCTATTTGACTTTTCTCATTTCCCATATTTCTCTTACAGCTGCGCACTAATTATTTTCATGGCACCAGGGAATTCCTCCCGCACATCTATGCAGTTTTTATGGTTTCAGCTCGAGGTTACATGACTTATGGCAGGATTAGAGTGCTCCTGGAGTGGTGACGGACCTTCATTCTTTGTGCTGGTGCCACTTCTCAAGAGAAGGATTTTCCACCCCCTGGCTGCGCGTTCCTGCTCTGTCTTGGTGTCCTCTCTGCTGTGCGTGGTCCCTTCTGACCAGACCACCGACATCAGCCAGGTGGATGAAAACACCCCCTCCAAAATACTCTCTTTATGTGACCAACGCAAGCCACCCAAATTGCCACACGGCTCCCCAGACAGCTGTATTGACACAACCACAGGGGTGGAATTTCTCAAACTGGCTTTGCCACTACAAAAATGCTGGTGGCACCACACCCTCCAGCTGCCTGGGAAAGGAGCAGCCGGGAAGGTGGCAACTCAATCAGCCGCCTGGCAGGAGGGTGAGCCTGGTGTGAGACATCAGCATATCACAAAGGCTTTGTGTATTCCAGAACCCAACAAGCTCCAACAACGTTTCATTTGCATTCTCACAAACAAGAGATCCGGAGCCAAGCTGTAAATACCATCAATTGCCTAAATCGATTAGTTAGAAGGGAGGAAAGGGGAGGGATGAGGGAGGTAGGACTGCTTTGAGGATACCTACACCCTCAGGGCTGTCTGGTGGTCCCGGCTTGTGCCTGGAGCCGCAAGGACCAAGGGAGTGTCCGTACTGGATTAGGTGGGATGTGCCTATCTCACAAAAGGGTTGTCCCTGATAAATAAACATTTCTCTCATGTACTTATTGAGAAATCTACTGTAGTGCTCTAGAGTGGGGTTTGGTTGCATAAACCCATGCTGCTATATGCAAAATACACATTTACCCCAAGTTTCGCCAAACACATTTGTTTTCCTTCAGGAAAATGCAGGTCAATGTCTCCTACCTGGGTTCCAGGGGACTGTGAGGGACTCTGTCAACGGAGCTGTTAAAGCAAGAGCACATTTCGTCGGGACATTGGAGAGATAAGGTGGAAAGATAATTATAATGAAACACGCTGTCTGGCTTCTACAGCAAGGTCGGATGCGAAGCGTGTGTGGACGGGCACTCCTGGTGCTGTCAGCACACGCAGCCCTCGCTGTGCCCCCTCG
Source organism: Columba livia (assembly GCF_036013475.1). Taxonomy (NCBI): domain Eukaryota; kingdom Metazoa; phylum Chordata; class Aves; order Columbiformes; family Columbidae; genus Columba; species Columba livia. Next base: position 1,691,055 of record NC_088627.1, on the reverse strand, counting down.
TGCTGCCGCGCTGCAGTACAGTCCTGCACACCCTGTTTGCAAGGAGCGCTGCACCCCATGCACTGCACCCCACGCCCTGCACGCAGCAGCCTGGTCCCAGGGGTGCTTTACGTGCTTGGCACCTTTGCAGCCACCTTTGTCCCATCCTGCTCCCAGCTCCTTCTTGGCATCTTCTGTGTCCTGACCAGGAGCTATGCAGGATTTCACTTCCTGCTGCTGTGGTCTTCCTGATCCCCATCTAATATGCATGGCGGGAGCATTGTGTAAGAGCAGAAAAAATGGGTAAGATCCAGAGTCAACAACAGCCACTCTTTAGCCCTGACTCTGGGCACTCCTTGTCCTTTGCCTGTTGGTTATTTGGATGTCCCCTGCCCCAGGGAACATGTTTTTTCCTTGTCCACAGCACCTGCATGTTCTCTGCTTTACAAACAGGTAGAGCTGGTGGGTGTGCAATGGTTGTTTGCCACCCTGGAGCAGAACCCTTAGGTCTGGCCAAGCTGCAATGGCTCTGCCAGGGTCTCTGTTGCAGATAATGCACCGATAGCCCATGTACTGATGTACTGATGCCTCCTCTTCTCACCCGCACACCCCGGGTGTGCTTTGCAGCAGAGTTTGTTTCTGGGGAGCCTGCTGTCACTAGCAGGGGCAGGGGAACATTGCAGCGGACGGACCTCTTTGACAACTCCTCTGCTCGGCTTCATGAATTGCAATAAATGCATTTAATTCATATTTTATCGGCAGTCTACAGGGCTGGCCAGGAACATGCTGTGCAGCCAATACAGCAAAGTGTTTTCTTTCCTGTTATTCCTCTTGTACTTGGTTTCGCACATTCTTGGGACAGGGACAACGAGGTCTTCGGGAGGTGAAACATCATTTTAATGCCTTTGTAGAGAGGCAATACAGGGACATTTTCCAGCTTCTTGGAAAGTGGAAGTTCTTGTTGCGCACTGACAGCTGAACTGAAACAGGGAGTTTCTGCACGCTCTGGCTTGTCTCCTGTTGCTCTTGCGGGTTTTTTTCCTTGAACGCAACTCTTCTGTCACTGGCATTATTTTGCACATCTGAAAATGCTAATTTGGCACTCTTAGAGCTGACGTAGCACCCCAGAGCGTCCAGCTGCAGGGCTGGGGAAGGGAGAAAAGAAACAAGAAGGGAAAATGTAAAAGCCATTTGGTAACGAGCAGCAGCCCAGGCAGAGAAACCTGCTGCTGACAAACCAAGACGCGCGGGCAGAAGCCGCAAGAGCGGCTCTGGAACCCACTCCTGAGGTTCACAAGCACATGTGCTAACAAATAGCTAATAAAACAACACAACATGTCATAAAATAACAGTTTAAAAAATCATGGATTGCAGCAATTATAAGCAGCTGTGTGGCCCTGATGAAAATGGGTTTCACCTGAGTTCTTCTCCTTCTCTTGCTATGTATTTGTCATGAGATCTTGCAAATCATTTTAGCCTGGAGCTTTAAAACATCAGAATGGAGTCCACACAGTTCCTAAATGCCCCAGTATATTGCATTTTTGTTTTTAATTAGGTAGGTGATTGGTAGGATTTTTTTAAGATTTAATAAGATTAACAGTTCTTTCCTCATGGTGGAGAAATGCAGCAAAAGATATAAGGAATCACAGAAATAAAGATATACAGTATAATTCAGTTGCTTCTCCTCTCAGAGCCTCAGGGGTTATCTGTCCTGCAGATCCTATCAGTGCTGTCCCAAATATTCAGAGGCCCCAGTACTTCTGGGCCATTTCTTTCGGCATTTCGATTGTTATGGAAATAGGTCAGTGTTTCATCATTCAGGGCAGTAATAACACAGGTGTAGGGGAAGTGGATTTTATGCAAATATTTGGGTTTTTGCTCACAGGAGCAACATATGTCTAAATTTCACCCTCTCAGAAATCCTGATGTCCCCATTCCAGGGCCGTCATGGGGACACTTGTATTTCCTGACCACTGATGACATAAACACAGCGTTAGGCACCTCCTAAAAAAAAGAATCGAAACTTGGTCGGAAAGTGTGATTTCCAAGAAAAGGAATATTTGGGGTAGTTGAAATTTGGTTTCTGTTGAACTAGGCTGAAACTGAAACTTTTCGACGTTTCCTTTGAATGGGGAATGCTCCACGTGTTCCCAGGGCTGCGAGGTGACAGCTGTCAGTCAGCATCACTGCTGAGAGCCGCCCAAGCCTGGGGGAGCCCCAGTGTCCCAGTGTCCCCAGTGTCCCCAGTCTGAGCTGACCCAGCTGGTTGCGATGGGGCCAGGAGCTTTGTCTTATAATAAGCATAATTCTTTGGGGAAGACTGAATTATGTTTTCTTAGAGGTTGTCAATGCTATATTAAGGTATGGAGTACAAACACTGACTTCTCAAATACTGCAATAAATCTGTTGAAGGTCTGAACTTTTCAGGTGAGGACGTTTCTGGAAGATCTCCATAGATATCAAGACCAGGAGAGATGACTCCAGTGGCTTATGTGACTGTCTGAATACAAGCTCATGGATTCTTTCCCTGAGCCAAATGCATCTGGCACACTTTTTAAAGCCTTGTAATCCCTGTATACAGGTGTTACCTGTTGGAAAACGCATCACATGCCAAAATCAAGTACTCCCAAGGTTGCTTATTTGCACTCCTGCACTTTGAGCTTTTCCAGCTTTGGCTCGTATGCAAATCCCACAGTTTCTCCCAGTTTGCAGCACCTTCTGATCACTCTTTAGCTAGTTCATAGATAAATTCAACACGCTGAACCTCTCACCTTTTTCACCATGAGGCACATTTTCAAGAACTTACTGCACTCTTTGGAAAGCCCTATTTACCAAGTGTCATTAATGGTGGTACGTGAGCAGCTCCACAGCCACCTCCCAGTCCATGACAGCCGTTCCTTGAGTTTTCCCAGTGTTTATAGCACCGTAACATCTTCCTAATCACCTCATGCCTCCCTGCTGATCTTATGCAAAGACTATCATAGCATTAGTTTTCTCCCAGCTTCGCAAATACTTCATCCTCCTATGGAAGCACCTCCTTCCAGATCCTTGGTTGCAGATTGTTGGAGCTGTGTAACTTTGAAGTTTTTAAGCAATCAGTTAAACTTTGTTTTTCTCAATTGCAGTTTAACACCTTCCTTCTCTCAGGGGTGGAGCAGACACTTCTGTGTTATCTCAGCTTGCTGGGAAAGCATCTCCCTCTTTCTTTCCAGATATTAGCAAAACAGTTTAGTGAATTCCTTGTTAAACCCAGGAGACTGCCAGTGGGAACCTCATCACTTCCATCTCATAAAGGACATGTGAGACCTTCAGCCTCAATGTTTGCTCCAAATATACTTCAGCAATTCCACCTCTTTCTCCTTATTCTGGTGGCTGTTGGATCTTCGTTTATTTTGTAGCGTGCATTCTCATAATGGATTTTGTTTTCTATCCATACTATGCTTTCCCACAGCCAGAAGGTGTTACCCGCATGCAGGCTGAAAGCCAGCAGGCAGCTGAGATTGTTTCTGATAAGGCAGGAATCCAAGGACTTTTATTTTGCATGAGATTTTGTGGCCGGTTATTCTGGGCTTGCACAAGCCGTTCTTAGCCACTGAAAGGCCATCAAATTGGATTTTTAAATCAACTTTGGTCATTAAAATTAGGCCAGAAAAGGGCTGGTCAAGGCAGGTGGCTGTTTGGCACCAGGGCTCGAGTTTGGAGATAAAGGCTTATTTGCCATTGATGGTCCTCCTTGGGAACTGATGGACAGCTTGAGGTCACTGGATGGATTAAAGACTTTTTGTGAGATGCAGATAACTAGAGCTTTATGAATTCATGCTCTTTAATTTAAGGAATAGAATTTTTAGATCCTCTGGAGTTTTCCCATGATTTTCCAAACTAAACAGACTGATGAGTCTGTAGATCTGTGTGGGCAGGTGCTGGGTGTGCTCCATCCTGGGCTCATGCATAGATTTTGGAAGCAAGAGTAGAAAAATGATCAATATGGGGGAAAAAAATTAAACAGAATTCCAAGATTTTGCAGAGATTTTTAAATTTGATAAGCTGGTTTGTCTCAAAAGCAAATCCCATGCCTTTTTGGGTCTGCCAGTTGCAAGGACTCGCCTGTTTTGAGGTTGAAGAATACAGCCTTTTGAAGACACAGTTTGTCTTTCAGAAAAGATGGCATCTGGAAAAGATGAAATTTGTCAAGTTGCTTGTTGTGAGTGTGAGAGGAGCCACTTGTGGAGGTGGAAAATACAACGGGCTGGGAGCAGAGACACTTCAACTGCCTGTTCCCCATCCAGATGCACAACTTCCAACACATTAGGTGAATTGTCAATAAAGGAGGAAAGAACACCCTTGGAAACAGAGTGAATCCCTTTAATGAATAAAAACCTTGTGCATGAGGAAGTGAAATGTCGTTTAATGAGCCTGAGGCCCAATAAAGGAAGAAATCTGCTATTTACCTCTCTCTGTACTGTGAAACCTCTCTTAAACAAACACCTGCCATAGACATAAAGCTGCTGAGTATTAAATTGGCTGCACATTTACGCAGACTATTATCAGTTATCTAAGGAAAACATTGCCTCCTTTTCTAAGCTCTCTGATGGAGTCCATGGTAGACAAGAACGTTATTGTTGGTTCTGTATCGCAGGTTTTTACCCTGAATGACTGAAACACTAATGCCCGCCTTTCCTATCTGAAAAAGCTGAGATTTCCCCAAGGTACCGCAAAAAGGACCCTCACTGTGATTACCTCTGATAGTGGGACCAGCGCTGCTGTTGTCGTCCCAGGGGATGAAATCTTCCTGGAAAACCTGTTCAGAGGTCAGAGCTGGAAATGTCTCCGGTGTGCAGATGCTGGGATGTGCTCTGGCGTGAGCTCGGTTGCCTTGGAGGAGCCGCTCCAGCTCACTGTAAAAGAATAAATAAAGCAATCATTGGTGGAAAAGGAGGATGGATTTTCCTGTTCCAGGGCTGGTAGAGAGAAAGCTGAACAGAGGGTGGCGATGCAGAGGAAAAATCAAGTCTATGCCCTTGTGGTGTGTTGAAATCTGATAGACTTCACAGCTCCAGCACTTGAAATCAGCAGTCTTCCAGCTGGAACATTTGGGGCCTGTTCCCTAATTTGCTTTACAAAGTGGTGAGCTCCCCATGGGCCAAATCACTGCTAACAGGTGCATAGAAGACTCGCTAATTGCAGAAAGTCCATCTTGCAAACAAGACTGGCATGTGAGAGATGAGGCTGAGGGGCTGGAGGACAGAGACCTTAGAGGAGGATGGGGACAAACCCTGACGCGGTGACAAACCAAAACTGCTGCTGTGAAGATGCAGTTTTGCTGCAGAAGGACAAATGTCTGAATAACCCAGGGACGAACTGTCTCATAGATCATAGAAGGGTTTGTGTTGGAAGGACTGGCTGTGCACCATGCTCTTGGCCCTGCCAGATTTCCAAAGGTGGTACCATAGGTAGGACAGGACTCAACCCCTCCGACTGGCCAGTGCAGTGGAGTAAGAAGACCTCACTTGGACTGGGGTGGGATATGAGATGCAATTCCTACATCCACATATTGATGGAAAATGTGAGTATGTTGAAGACCACACAGGGTTGTGGCCATCCAGGGTGCTGTTCCTGGCTCTCCCATGGTGTCCTGAATAAGTCACTTGTCTGCCACATGCTGCACTGATCTGATGGGCAGAGAGGGGCTGCCACACAACCAAAAAGGTTATGAAATCAACCTTTGCATGCATATGCAGTGGATTATCATATTGTAGCCAGAAAAGGGCAAGTTCATTTCTACAGTGATATCAATATGTTTGAAATGTTCAGAGAAAACCAGCAAAGCCGTTTGGGACTCGGAAGCAAAGATGAAAGGCGTTAATATTTTTAGCACGGCAATCTCTGCTTCAGCAAGGTCGTGACACCAGCCCATTATCATTTGAAAAGTGTACTCATGAAAGAGGAAGAAGAACTGGTTTGGAGCAAGTAGGTGTCATGGGATGAAAGGCACAAAGCGACATTTCAAGTCGAGAGCAGCCTCTTCCAAGCACTCGACTGAGAACTGCGACACCCAATTTCCTTCCTGTCGCTGCCGCGAACCAGCTTCTTCATCTGCAATTTCTATTATTCAGATGGCTGGAAATTACCGCAATAAATATTGATGGGCCGATGTATGGGAATGACCGTGCTGAATATTGACACATTACTATACAAGTGCGTGTGAACTGCATAGAAATAAGTGACTGGAAGCCCAGCAAGCTGCGGAGCCAGCGCTGGAGGCGGCCTGGAAGGCTCCAGTCCATGCGGGGAAGGTGAGGTGATGAGAAAAGCCTCTCTGGCCTTCCCAGCTATGGCTGATCCAATGCTGGGAATGGATACGCACATTTTGGGGTTTGTTAATGGAGAAACCAGAAAGTCGGCAAGGATCTGAATTGCAGAATTGAATCCGAATGCCCCGAGTGTGGGGAGGCTGGCGCGGGAGCCGCTTTGCATATTCAGAGGAGATGGGAAGGGAGGATTTCGTGTCCAGGTGACCTCGTGTCGCGCTGTGGGGACTTAACCCCTCGCCCGGCTGCTGAGGAAGGTGAAGGTCTGTCCGTGACCCGGAGAACATCACCAAAAAGCTGCTTGCAAATTCTAGCAGTCTCCGAAAAGCATCCCGAGTGGAACGTCCGGGAATAAAGACTCTTAACCACTTAAAAGTGTTAAGATGCTAATTAATTCTGATTATTTTGTATGTTTTAATTATTCACTGACACTGTATAATTTTTCAAGCAGAAAAGGAGCTGTTTGCTTTGAGTTGCAACTTTTTAAATTATCACTGCCTCTGCTACTTAAAGCAAAGTAATTGTGTCTAATTAAACTGAGCCCAACAAGGCTCTATTGTGTGACACTTGCAAAGAAGCCTGTGAAATAGAAAATGTCAAAGATCAAACCAACCTCTTTTTAAGGCGGCTAAGGGGAGAAGTGCCACTGTTTATAAAATCAGAGCCAGGAAAAAATATCATAATTAGGAAAAAAACAGGTCATATGGAAAAACAATATCCAACTCGACAATCTTTCATGCAGATATGATTTGAAGTTCATTACTCATTGTACTCCTGCACAGAAGGCTTTTTGTTATTCTTTGTGCTAAGTCATTTTTTAATTTAAATGGAGATGGAGATGTGTTCAAAGGGGTTTTTTAAACAAATGAACACAGATGCATTTCATGTCGCTTTTGCACTAAAGGTTGAATGAAGCTGCAGGGAAGGAAAACTGCATTTCATTCATTTATTTTTTTTCACAAATAGATCTGTTTCTGACCACTTTCTTTAATATTCATGTGTGGCTGGTGGGCAGAGACTACAAGAGGTCATTTCCTTAGTTTGAAGCCTGGTTTAATTACTTTTGAAAGAACATAACAGTTAAATTTAAGCTCTAAAACATAAATATGTATATTAATATAGAAAGTGATGATGGGAGATTATTCACTGGCTGGATTTCATCACATGGACCCAAATGATATTGTAATCCGAGATGCTCATTCAGACATAAGACCCGTATCATTAAAATGTGCTTTAATTCTCCTCTTTGGCGCTTAGAGCTATTTTCCACCCCAAAAGGTTACATGTAAAATATACAAACAGACAGTTCCCCCTCCCTCTTGCTCCTGAACAAGAGGTAACAGCCCAGCACAGAGTTAATGTGTTTAATTGCTCTGGTCTGAGAGCTGAGGACACGCTGAGCTCTGCCCACAGGGGTGAGGCAGCGAGGAGGGGGATGGATGGGGCAGAGCTGGACTGACACCCAGACTGAGCAATAGGAGTATTCCAGCCCATTATAAGAGTATTCCAGCCCATTAGCATCATGCTTCAAATTTAAGGAGAGCTGGGATCTTCCCATCTCTCTCTCACGTTCTTCTTCATTCTTTTATTAGGAGCAGGGACAGTTCTGTTCCGGATGTTTAATGAGGCTTTTTGCCATTTTGCAGAGACATCTTGGAAACCAGCTCAGGCCCAAGTCTTATCAGCATCTTCTCCCTCCCAGTTCTCTCTTCTGCTTCTCAGTCTGGAAGGTGTCCTCTGAGCCTTCCAAATGGGTTAGGATGGAAAGAAAACAGCCAAAAAACCCAATGTGTTCCTCACCGCGACGGGCTGGTGGTTTGAGATACTCCAGTGGGTCTCGTACCTCTCTGAGGCTGCTCCAAGAATGCAGCTGGGATTGAAAAGGCTCCTCTGTCCTTGCCAGGGGCTGTTCTCTTTGCTGCCTCTTCAACCAAAGGCATTCAGTCTTGCCAGCACTTTTGCTCTGTGAGGCTTTGCCCTGCTGGAGAGACAGATGAACATTTTCCATCAAAATTATTTTCATCCAAAATTTTGCAGAAAATCTTCAGCAAAAATGTTTGTTGTGAGCCTGTATAAATTGCTCCTGTGAATGCACAGTTGCCCTGAATCCAGGCTGGCCCAGGTGCACGGCAAGCCCTAATAAACATGTTTCCTTCATTTGTTTGCTTGAAGCGCCCTGGGGCTGTCCTAGAGGCAGAGGATACATTGAGATAACATACAGATTCATTAGTGCTCCTGCTCATTAACTGAGACCTCTGTGTCAGTGATGTGGCTCCTCTAATTTGTGTCAGTGGTGCAGGGGGTGCGGAGCAGCCGCTGTCTGCTCAGCGCCCCCAGACAAAGCTGCACCCCGGGGTGACCCCTGCCCACCTCTGCCCGCCTCACCTGCCTCTTCCAGGGGCTCCATGTCCCTCTCTGGTCCCCAACACAATGTGCGCTGGGGCTGCGCTTAATGATGGAGAGATACAGGGACTCGTGCTCCAGGCCAGGTGCTAACAAAGGGGGTTTGGTGCTGGGTTGAGGAAGAAAAGCAAGAGGGCTGAGAATTAAATTTGGGACAGTAGTCAGGAGTTTAGGAAACACAGCACCAGATGTCACCACTTCGGTCCTGCCATGCAAAGCCCTCAATCTGCACCCCCCGTCAGAAGAAACAAATCCTCCTAATCAGAGGTGTCTGTTTGCAGGGATTAAGCAGAGATCAGGCTGTCTGAGGACTTTACTCTCTTTCCTGAAGAGGTCCTGGTTATTTAAAGAAGTCTAATTTTCTACCCTCATTACCAGGAGCTGGGTGACACTGTGCAGAGCCCGTGGGCTGGACTTGCCCTGTGTACCTGTCCCCTCCTCCCTCAGCCCAGGGTGACACATCCAGAGCTGGGAGCAGCCCTCCCTGTGCCTGCAGCCATGGGAGGGAAGGGCTTCTTCTGGGCTGGTCGTTCAATTGCTTCCAAAATTTCAGGAAGATCATTTGCATGTAGCATCCTGCATGCAACCCTGCTGGGATGCAGGTCAGGTAGCCCTGAACACCTTTTCACATCAACCTGTTCTGTCCCTGAGCTGGAACAAAAAGGAAGACAAAGGGGCTGTGCTGCTGTCTGTGCTGCAGAGCAACCCTGAATCACTCCACCACCGGCTCCAAAACTCCCTTCTGCGATCTGGGTACACAGGGCTGAACGATGATGCTCCTGAGATGCTCCTGGGAAGTCGAGGCTTTCCTGAAATGGCAGCGTGCTGCTGCCTGTTACCTGGTACCTCTTCACCAGCTCACAGCAGCCTTGTGTGTCCACAAGGAGAGCGGGTGAAGATGTCCCTGCTCATGGCAGGGGTTGCACTGGATGAGCTGGGAAGGTCCCTCCAACCCAAACCATCTGTGATTCTATGATCCTGCGATTCTATGAGCGCATTCAGAGCTGGTCCCACTCACCAGTGAGAGACGAGCAGAAATAGCTCCTGTGGTATCATTCTTCCAAGACTTCTTTTTTTCCCTGGGTGTAAATGATTAATGAAGGATATTGTGGAAAGCAGATGTACTGTTGCCACAGTAACTGAGACGAGTGGCGGGCAAGGTTTGTGCACATGGTGAATACTGAAGCAATGATCTTTGTGCGTGTTGTAGTTATTTTAGCCTTCATAAGATTCTGGTTAATTATTAACACCATAAGGTCCTAACCTGGGGGAATATTTATAAGTGAGGATAAGTTCATAATGAATCCCTTTCAATTTTCTCTCCCAATCCCCTTCTCTCCCTGGATACTGTTATAATTTTATCTCCCTAAAATCTCCCATTATCTCACTTTCAACTACAGTAACCTACTACCATCTTTAATTTTTAAAAAGGATAATAATGCAGCACAAAATGTGAGTGTGGGGATGATTCACGGTCACTCGCCTGCGGTGGCATTTCCTTGCTCTGTTACCTGCTGTTTTCCTCCCCTTTCTGGGTTCAACCTGTGCCTGAGCGAGGGCTCCCAGTCCAGCCAGTCTGTGTCACCATCCGTGCCAGTGTCCGGCCTCCTCCCCAGAGCAGCGCCGTCACTTTGGGACACCTGTCACTTCTCAGGGATGGCTGTCACCACCTGAAGCGCAGCAAAGGCTCTGGACTTTCAAAGAGACTGTCCCATGAGAGGGAACCTGGATTTTGCTTTTCGCTCCCTGAAATGACTGAGCTGAGGAAGGACACAGAAGGGACGGATCGGGCTCACAGGGAACTCAAAACAGCGTTATTAAATATTTGCCAAGACAATCCTTCCACTGGCTTAAGGGTTTTAGTCTTGATTTATACTATTAGGAGAGAGGAGTTGGAAAGTTATCACAGCGATGGGGAAATGGTGTTATGTTGGCTATGCAAAAGCTCCTGGACCTCAGAGCGATCTTTTGTACACTCTCTCTGGACTAACAGCACTGATTCAGCAAGAGAGCTCTTTCCAGCTGCTGCCCTGAGTAAAGCAGGGCAAAGCAATGCCCTTCTCTCACTGCAGAATTAAAGTGCTGAAGGATAACATAGCAACTCTGGGAATTAGAAGAAAGGAAGAAAAGGGATGAAGGAAGAAGTCAGGGAGTTATCAGCATCCCCAGCCTGGCTGGGGAAAGGGCACAAAAGGCTCCAAGACTCCCACGAATGTGCCCTTGGCCCCTTTTCCTGGTGCGTCAGGGCTGGAATTCGAGGCATGCGGTATGTTAGCACTGCAGATACTGGAATGAAAACAGGAAATGTGGAGAGGCTGCAGGCACCCAGCACGCTGGAGATAGCCCTGCGGAGCCGGGAGAGGAGGACAAGAGTGGTTTGCATTGCAAAATGTGCTCTTTTGAAGGGCTTTCTGTCTGCAGTGTGTGTCAGTGCGGTGGTCCCCATCCCTGCCAGCTCCCAGAGGTGTCTCTGCCCTCCATGTAAAGGGAGATGCAGGGCTGGGTTTCCTCCAGGCTGGTCGGATCAGGGATACAGCCACAGCCATGGCTCCTTTAGCTCACAAGAAGCTGAGAAAAGGGCAGAAAGCTCCTCTGTCTCATACAAACCAGGAGCTAGGAGATGTTCCCTGTTTGGGGAGCAGAGAAGTGATGCTGGATCTCACAGTACACGTCCAACACCTCCAGACCTCCCCAAGGGCAGAGCCTGCTCAGGGTTGGGCTCTCCTGTTCCCTCTGTGGATGCTGTTTCAATGACCACTGGTCCCAGCCATGGTCACTGTCTGGTCACAGGCAGCCAGGTGTATTCACCTGGAAAAACAGCATGGGGGGAAAGGTATACAGGTGTCAGGGTGATAGCTCAGTGATGAGGACAGGCTGAGAGAGTTGGGGTGTTCAGCCTGGAGAAGAGAAGGCTCTGGGGAGACCTTATTGCAGCCTTTCTATACTTAAAAGGAGCATGTAAGAAAGATGAGGACAAACTTTTTAGCAGGGCCACTGTCCCAAGTGGCATTATAGCACCAGATACTTCCCCTCCTGTGCCTCCAGCAGGGACAAGTCCCCTTTCACAGCACCAGAGTTGTGATGGACCCAGTACAACACAGAGCATGTCCCATCCTGCCCATAAACAGAGCTGGTGGAGATGGTTTAAGCCATTATCATGCAGCACTCCACCTATCTATGGTCTGATGCTGAATCCGTGGTCTAGAAAAACAGAAATACATGTGAAGAATCCCAAAGTTTCAGGTTATGTTTTGAAATCCACATGTCAAAGCCTAACTGTTGGGAGACATCAGAAGGTTGTATCTCATCACCTGTTTCCCATTTCCAGGTGTGTTGGTGTGACTACCGCAGGGCTAGCACAGCAGCCCAGCAGGGTGGCAATGACATGAATCACTGCAAACCACGGCCTCCCCCTTAATTCCATCTGCAGGTGTGGTCTTTGCATGTGGGGGTTTCTGGGCATCCAGAGCCCCACACGTGGCCTTGCTGGAGGGCCAGCTCCCCATGGCAGGATGGAGGAGGGAGCTGCACAACTACCTAAAATTATGTTTTCCACAGAGATCATAGTTTCAAATGACGAGACACTTAGCACCTAGTTACTGCCAGGGCATGCAGCCACCTGGGTGAGCTGAAACAAGTGAAACGCAGTAATGAGACAACTGTGTACATGGCTCCAAGCGCTCAGCATAAATGGAAAGTGAGTTGTGCAGATAAACGGTTTGAATGATGCGAATGCTGGCCCAAGAGGCTGTGTCATACACAGGATGTTGTTCTGTTTGTCCTGACAGCTTCAAGTCATGGCTAGTCACCTCCCTGCCTTTCTCCTGCTGTAGCAAGAGCTGGTGATGTGTTCAGGTGTTCTCTTGTGCTTGTTCCTCTGCTTCCATCCTGTGCACTCTGCTCCACAAACACAGCGCTGAGCTTTTGGCAAGGGGAGGAGGATCCTGCCAAAAACTGAGGACAAGTGGCAGGAATTGAGAAACTGAGACATTTACCCAAAAGAACACAGAGAAAAGGCAAAACATGAGGCTCCAGAGCCAAAACTCAAGTGGGCGTTTCAAGCATTCCTTGGATTGCTCAACCTGTACCACAGCTTCCTATTGCACAGAGCAGCGGGTGCTGAAGATCTTTGTTGCTTTCTCAACAGGGAAATTGTATAGAGATAAACTCACCAGCATGCAGAGATCTCCAAGAATGTCAAGCAGTTATTAGCATCTGATTCAGGGTTCATTCATCTGGGTGAAAAGAGATGATGGAGGGGTACGTGTCTGCATCACTTTGTGGCACTGAAGCTGTTCTGAATGACGCACAGCCAGGTGGGACAGGGGGACCTGTCGCCATGTGAGCACAATGCCATCCATTGAATGAAACTAAAGACAAACGGGCGAGGAAGCACTCATGGTTAATGAAATCAGGGCTTTCAATAATTACATCTGTGGAGCTGCAATCAAAATCTGCCAGGCTAAAAGCTGTTTCTTGGGTTTCTCTTTAAAAACAAGCCTGTCTTTCCAGGTGTGATCCCATGAATGCTGCAGTGGAGGGCTGTGATTATACACTTGTTTACAAGCCAGGGTAACTGATTGCCAATGCTGACGCACCGTGCTGGCTGATGCTAAGAACATGAGATCACATCATTCCACCTGCAGACGAAGTTTTTATAGGATAACTTATCCCTAACTCACCTGTCTCCATTGACCAAGTTGTGAAAACAACTGTCCTGGTGTGTTCTTCAACTAGAAGCAGTAGGGCTGACCCCTGGAGAAACTGCCTGTATGGATCACATCATTTAGACTCGTAAATACAATGCTCTGTCCATAAAGGCTGCTTGAAAAGGAAGCTCTATTATTACTCCTGATAAAAGTTTCTTGGTCCTTACTTATGATACATGTAAGAACTGTGTATGTTAAGTCATTCCTGATGGTTTTAAACCAACCTCACCGCAGGGAGATGTGAAGAAGCTCATCACCCGCCCTGTGTTTTCATGGGAAGTGTTTAAGAAGCCACATCCACAACCCGTATTGCTGAGTCCTCCATGGAAAGAGCTTCCCAGCTGTGGCAGATATTTATTCAGAATGGTCTGTGGCGACCTTGGCCTCATTGGCAACAGGTACTGCAAAAATCTTCATCACCTGTTTGAGACTCCTGTATTACTGGCTGCTGAGGTAGCTGAGAAGCTCTGAGGAGTACCTGGACACAGGCAAAATCTCCATTTAATTCCTCTACTATTTTCTTTCTTTGTTTAGGACATTGTTAGAGTGAACAATTCACCTGCTATCTGCATTGTCACTTTCTGTGACTACACACGCCTCGATAACTTTGCATGTATTTGCATAATGCAATACAACTTCTGTGGAAGTTGTTGCAGAATTCTCTGTTTGCAGGACACTTATTTCAGGAACGTTTAGCTTCACATTTAACGCAATCCAGCTCTGGTTTGACTTCTTTTTGCCAAACTGTTGCCGGTTTTGCTTGCCTTGGTCTGTGATCTGCTCTGAAGTGCACCCCAAACCACCACTGCTCTTGGCGCAATCACCGTCAGATGGGCCAGCATTTCCTTCTTGGTTTATCTGCCTTGGTTTTGCTATTTAATGGCTCCTGCACTTCCATAAGGATCTGCAGCTGAACGTGATGTTCGGATTCAGTCTCCTTTAGCTTTTGGAGGACATCATTACCCCAAAGCTAAACATTTCATCCCAAACCTACTTTTATTCCTCTGATCTATTTTTTGCTATATTTAAGCTCAGCTCCTCTCACCTGCTTGTCCCAGCTGGGTTTAGTCCTCCTGCCCATCGCCTCCCAGAGCTCATCGGTGCCATCACTGGTGTCAGCAGAGCAGGGATATCACTGAAAAGCTTGTGCTGTTCATCAGCAGCAGCTCCTGGGACTTCCACCTGCCCAAGGTCACAGTTGTTCTCCTCTGACGCTACGTGGAAGGCCAACCATGCAAAACCCAAATGCATTTGAAGCACGTGTGACCTTACCAAGCAACACAGCCACCACAAGAGGGAAGCAATTTCCTAAACCACTGCTGCGCACCGGTCCCTGCAGAAACCTGCCTGGCACCGCCATATCGTTTTTCAGCATCGAGGTGACAGCTGCGTCCTGATGCTCCACCTGGGACTGCGCCACCGATCATCAGCGCCAGGGGCTGACACAGAGCGCTCAGCGAGGGGGGAAAGAGGCTCATCTCAGTTAACACTTACTCATCAAGACATCAGGGTACCGCTGCCTGCTGCTGGCGGAGGGGAAAGCAAGAGGACAAGGGCTGGGCAAGATGGGCAGTGCTGCCAGTGATGCATCTTATATCTCCTGGTGCAGTTGCTGGGACTTGGCTTTGTTCAGTAAAAGGTCAGAACTCTAAGTCTCCTGCTCACCACAGGGAGTTAATCACAACCATTTCCAGCAGATGCTGAAAGGTATTTTATGTCGCTGTGCCAGGCTCTAAAAATTAAAGGACACTTATCTGAAGTTTTGGGGTTTTTTGCCCTGAAAACAAGACACGTGTCAAAATAGCCTCACCTCCTCCAGTATCTGATTTTGCTGCTTGAATGGACACAGTGTGCAGTGAACACAGCGGTGCAGCTCATCATGGGGGAACAGGCAGCTCTGCCCATCACGGCTGTCACCCCCGGAGGTGACAGAGCCCCCTGCCCTCTGTGCCCAGTGCTGGCCAAGCCCCGATCTCTTTTTCTCTGATACCTCACAAATAGCTGAGGAAATTATTCCAGCCATCTAATTACCATCTGACTCAAAAATTCAACATCTTGACTTTCACTGCCCTCAGTTCAGCGCCGAACATCCCTGCTCTGCGAGCTGGCCATGCAGCCTCCCAGCACAGGTACAGCCCACGTAACATGGAAAAACCCACCATTTCCTCAGGTCTTCTTCATTTTCTAACCATTATACTCCCCACAACCTTCCTCCAAACCATGAAAGACGGCTTCTTGATTGCTGGTCTCTTCCAAAAGCTGAAGCGTGTTTGACCTGGCTGGTCCTTGCTCCCCAGCCTGTGTTTGCAGGGATACTTGCTTTGCTGAACTGGGTGATTCTGGTGAACACCTGGCTAAGGCCTCCACCAGCTAATCACGTCCACCTGATTAAGGGAGGAGAGACAATTACCCTTATTTGTCTTGTCAGCACTTGGATGTGATGTGTGGCTGATAGTAACTGGCAGCCGCTTTGCCTCAGGGCTGCCCCGGGTAATAATTTACATAGTGCAGCTAAATCTGAAAATCCCACTAACATCCTCTTCTAATGATGCTCCAGGTACCTTCCTCAAAGCCCCGGCAAGGCTGTATCTAGGCAACAAAGACAGCTGTCCCTCCAGGAGGAACACTTAGATGAACACCTCCAAAGGCAAAGGATGCTGCTAATTAACCCTTGGGGCAGCGCTGAGCTCTCTGCTCCATAACAAGGTCTTTGCATCCCTCGCAGCCCACTAGAAGGCTCTTTGGGCTTTACCTCATACCTGCACTCCAGATCCCCCTCGCAGCCCTGGAGCCGGGCTGGCAAGCAGGGCAGCTTTGCTCTTTGAGTGATTATTTGCTAACATGTGGCAGGAGTTCACCTGAGCCATCGTTGCTCTTCTTTGCTCCTCTTTGTACTTACAGCTCCTGAGCAGTTCCAGAGTTTGCAGAAATTTCGTGTCAGGTTGTCAGTGCAAGTGGCAATGGGAGCAGAACAGAATCATAGATTCACAGAGTAGTTTGGGCTGGAAGGGACCTTCAAAAGACAACCAGTGCCACCCCTGCCATGAGCAGTGACATCTTCACCAGCTCAGGGTGCTCAGAGCCCCGTCCAGCCTGGCTTGGGATGTCTCCAGGGATGGTTCATCTACCACCTCTGTGGTCAACCTGGGCCAGGCTCTCACTACCTTGAATTTATAACTGCTGCTTATAAAATGGACAGAGAAGTGATTCTCTACTCAATCGCCTCACCTCAATCTGTAGGAGATGTCAATTTAATGTCTTTCCTGCTTACTTTAGGACGGGGGTTTGGAGCTACAACAGCTGTCTCTGGAGGACATGGTTACAGAAATATATTTTAACCCAAGATATAAAATGTTCTTCCCTGAAATCTGATAATGCCCAGATGAGGCACAGATGGAGGAAGAGCTGATGTTGAGAGTGGTGATGGTGCGATTAGGCTGTACAAGTCTAACTGTAGAAAGAAAAAGGGGCAAATGAAGCTTGAACAACTTTTAAGTCAGCATCTCTACATTTTTACCTGCTTGACTTTGCAGCTTTGCTGTTCTCATCACAAAGCAGTTTTTTATTTCACTCTGAAGTGTAAACATAAGGCACGTAGGTCCCAAGGAAAGATTCAGCGTGTGAAGGCGAGAATTTGTGAAGGTGCCCACAGATCCCAGGAATGATCCTGCCATGGGAGATGTTCCACTTACTGTGTCCTCAGATTTCTCTTGGCAAGTGCTCCTTGGAAATCCTGCCATTGAAGTTACTTCTGACCTGCAAGGTGACTTATTAAGGGCATCAGCAAACTCCTTACGCAGCCTCGGGGGAAAGCACAAGCAGCAATTCACTTCCTTGCACCTGGAAATCCCTCCAGTGTTCAGCAAACCTGCAGTTCAGCAGGACGGGGTTTGAGGTTGGTTTTGGGAGGGGCAGCCTGGGGGCACCTCTACATGATGGAAGCTTGTAGCTCGCTCTTTAATTGGAGGTGAATTTAATTTCGGTAATGAGCCTGGCACATTCCAATTCCTGATTAGATTTGCACAGTGATTAACCCAGCAGATATTCACTTGGCAAAGTGCCCAGTCCATTCCAGTTGCAGTGGACTGAAACCACTTCTGCTGCTACCCTCGCACTGGGAAGCAAGGTCACCCGAAGGTCATCGCAGATGTACCAGGGACATGTACCAGGGCTCAAACGTATGCTGATTTTCTAAACTTCTGTTTGAAAAGGACCTGTCCAGCTCCTCCTGTGGGACCCCACCTGGACTGAGACTCTGTGGTTCAGTTCACACTGTGCAATTTCTGGTGCTCCATGTGACAGAAGCAGCTTCTTGGAGAAGTTTCCCCCAAATGAGCAGGGTTTGTCCCAGCCCCTGGGGATGCTGAGCACGTCTTGGGGAGTGCTGCCAAGCTCTTCCATCTCTATGTCCTTAAGATGTGCGAGAAGCCTCCTGTTGCTGCAGTTGTATTCTTTGCTCAACTAAGATGTAAAATTGAGCTCTGAGTTGGTCTGAGCTGCCCCGTGGTTTCCATGTGGCTCCCACACGCTGCCCCAGAGCAGGACGAGCTGGTGATGGGTCCCACTCTGCCATCGCCACCCCTCAGCCAGTGGGTCCAGCTCAGTCCCACCTCAGCTGGGGAGGTGGGACCATGTCGTAGCGCAAACTGAGCAGCACACGAAACGTCAAAGGATTTTCTTTGCTGTAATTCCATTTACCAGTTACTGGATGTCTCCATTATGATTATTACTGGGGCACAGAGTGAAAATGGCCATAAACATGCTCTCAAATCAATTGTGAAAATCCATATTTGGCTCGGGAGAGACATGGGGTGATGCATGCTCCTCCACCCTTCCCCGTGCATGGCTTATAATTTTCTTATGCTCACAAAAGACATTTTTTTCCTTCCTTCAAGGACTGTCCAAAAGGGAAATAAGACAGGAACAAGAGATTATCATGTGTGGTTCACGTTTGTAATTTGGCACTGCTGGGATATTATAATACGGCCCAGATGCCTGGGAAGGTGTTTAATGTAAGCCAGAATGACTGACATCTCTCCATACAGGATCTGAAGGCTGTCAGCTCTCAGGTTATTGAGTGTCCCACTTACTGACAAATATATACGCCAGCTAAGTAGGGCACAGATCTCCAGTTCACCCTGCCTCAGCTCAGATCATTCTCCTGGAGCTGCTGTCGGA
This sequence comes from Columba livia, assembly GCF_036013475.1. Classification (NCBI taxonomy): domain Eukaryota; kingdom Metazoa; phylum Chordata; class Aves; order Columbiformes; family Columbidae; genus Columba; species Columba livia. The sequence goes on along the minus strand of NC_088627.1, from coordinate 1,672,478 downwards.
TGAGCTCCAAGCTGCTGCTGACACCAGCAGAGGATATTGGAAATTCCTTAAACCAGTAATGGCCCAAAAGCTATAACTTCATGTTGAGCAAATGAGGTTTGCTACGGAAAAAGGCACCAGGTCGTGCAAACTTCAGTAACTCCCATTAATCCATAACCTTGGGCTGCAGGAACAGCATGAGGACTTTGCCTCTTATGCGGAGCTCTAGGTACACCAGCCGAGCTCCTTGGGAAGGGACAGCAGGGGTGACAGCAGGCACAGGTCACGCCAGGCTGCCTCCATGCCCCTGGCCACCAGGCGTGTCATGCTGGCCAAGGTTGCCATTGGAGTTATCGTCTGTGATTTCTACCACGATGAGCTGCTCCAGGTGACTCAGGAAAGTGGTGCCATGTGGAGGTGGCACAGTGAGATGGGGGCTGTGGCTCTCCCCGACCCATGAAGCGTGGATGAGAGCATGATGTGCCATCACCACCCTGGGACCAGGCCCACCACCTTGAGCACCCATCTCCATCAGCATCGTGTTACATCGTGGAGGCTGAGCCATGGTCCTCCATGAAGTGGCAGCAGCACATCAGGAAGCTCTGGAATCAATGGCATGCTCTTAAGTGGAAGAGAAGACTTAAGCAGTGTCTTTGCAATAAATCTCTTGGGTTTATGAGAAACATAATAGCGCCCTGTCCTTTGGATTCAATTTAATGGGCTCAGGCAGCATTAACTGGGAATGGCATCTTGAGGATAAAGAACAGGTGTCAGCCCAGACTCAGGGTCTCATGCCAGGCAAGGATTATATTCTTATTTCTTATTATTGTTAATTACTGGCTGAGGCTCAGTGCTTTAGGAAACCTGCAGTAATGCCTCCATCAGTGCTCCAGATGATCCTGCATACTTGAAAAGGCCTTGTCAGAGCTCATCAGGTTCTGCAGGTGACTGGCAACATAGCAGCCAGAGGTGAGTGGAAATATCACAGACACACGGGGAAATCTTCTTGTAGACTAATCCCCATGAATGGTTTTGTTTGCATTCGTGACCTCCTTTATTTATGAGTATTTGGTAGAAAACCCCTTCCTTTCCAAACAAACACTTGTGAAAAGCAAACACGTCCTAATTACTTGTGCAAATATTCTCATTTGAATATTTATGCAAACATATTTACCCACATGGGCTCATCTATAAAACTACTATGAATATGTATTTTCATGAGAAAACACATTAGGTGAAAAAAAACTGCTGAGTGTTTTCTGTTGACTCAATAAGGGAACAGAAAGCGATCTGTGCATCTCCTCTGACTGTGGCAAAATCTGGATTCACAACTACCAGCTTGAAAACATTCAACCTACAATTACCTGAAATGGAATTACAAAGACATTGGAGCTGAACTCAATAGCATTAGGTGAAGTAACTGGGGCAGGAGCCACAGATTCAGGCTTAGGAGGTTCAGGATGGTCATTAGGAAAACTTTCCTCCCCAGGAGGATGGTACAGCCCTGGGTTAACCCATGGGAGAAGCAAGAGTTCTCCATTCTTGGAGGGTTTTTAGGTTTGGCTTGGCAAAGCCATAGCAAACATGATTTAGTGTTAGGATTGTCCTGCTCCAAGTGGTCGTTTGGACTGGATACCTCCATAGGTCTTTGTCATCAGTGCTGCTCCACTTTGATTCTAGGACCTGGGTAGCTCAGCTCCTGCAATGGTTTTCCCCATGGCTTCCACAAAATCCCATCCCAATGGGATGGGACACAAGGGCATGACAGGTGATGTACTGCATGGAAATCCTGCTCTGCTGAGAGCAGAGAAAGAGTTTGACGGAGAACAGCTCTCCTTCCAGCCCCACAGAGAGGTCAACAGCTAAAGATTCTTTCCTCTGCATGCCAGGTGACCTAATGTATATTAAAAAGTCGTGGTGGAATTTTCTATGTGAACACAACCACTTTTTACGGGGAGAAAACAAAGTACACTGAAAAGAAACCCAAACGGAAGATCCCATCCTGCTTTCCTGTGCTTGTCCTCAGTTTTGCTCAAGTGTCCTTTGAAAACCTATTTGAGTTTCCTTCATTTTTCATTTGGAGATTATGGGTGTGTTTGTCTAAACATCTGTGGTAGCTGGTTAACAGGATCAGGCCAGCATTAAACTAGTCCAGACGCAGAGAAGATAATCTTTTCCAGCCAAACAATAGCAATAACATTAATGCATAAATGCATAAATCCTGTTCCACTCCATTTATCACCCAGACATGCTACCCTCCCCAAAGTTGGGCAGTTGCACTGTCAATATTGGCTTTCCCTCTGCTGAAAACACATCCCCACAGCGTGAGCTGCAGAAAGCTTATGATCTCATGTAAAAGAACCATTAAAAACTTTCTGTGCCACCGAGGAAATACAGGAGTTCAACACATTGGATGTTCTCCTCTTCCAGAGACAGACAAGGATTGCATACATTTTGGACCTTAATTTCTCCATCTCATCTGTTCAATGTTAGGCAAAAGCTTCCAATGTAACTAAAGGAAAAAACAAGGCAAAAGGCAAAGATACAACACTACCTCTCAAAGTCATCTCCTTGGGACATCATGGTTGTAATAACTATGAACATGAACTTGGCAAAATCAAGACAAACCCACAAAGCCTGCTCAGACCTTCCTGCCCAGCTGAAGTTGCTGATTTGGGCTTTAAAAGGAGGAAACAGGCTGGAATGCTTTGATTTTTCTCCTCTAGACTACAAATCGCATTATGCACCAAGTCATTTCTACAATACATCAGACTGGGGGGTATTTTCCAAATCCTATGATGAGAATGGCTTTAAAAAGCAAGCAAATGAAGTCCCCAAAGATTGACTGAAGATAAAGCATGCACAAGAATTCATTCACCACCCCCCAATGATAACACAGCGGTGATCAGAGCTCCCAACAAGGCAGCTGTGGGCAAACAGTGACTCTTTAATGACGAGCATAAATTTAATTTGATTGCTGGGAATAATTGAGTGTTATGGCCCTCTGCTCATTGCAGTGGATTTGAGCAAACATAATTGAAAGGGACATGTGTTTTCTCCTCAGCACTCCCTCCGCAGTCGCTGATTAACCTCCCAGCTGCAGCATTTGAACCTGGAGCTGCCTCTCAGGGAGGACAGACACACTGACAGACACACAGATCGACACACGGACCCAGCGATGATGGAGCTCAGCCCAACGGGCTGCCATGCACGGAGCTCAGGACAGACATGAGGACCACAGCGACGTCCCGTGCGTTTCAGAGGGAGGAAAGGCTATGAGTTCGTGCTGAGCCTCACGCACCTGGGAGAGAAGGTGTGGATTATTCCTGCCAGCCCGATGCATTATTTCATTCTGAAGATTTTTATCAGAGGTGTCACTGGCTGCTCTGGCTTCATTTCCTCCTCTGACAGGTTCTTGCTGATAGACCACAGGATGTTTCTGAGCACTGCTCCTAACCCGCAGTAACTGCAGCATCACCACAGTTAGATGTCCCCACGCAACCCAATGAATACATGCAGCCTGTAGCAGGTTCTATAGAAAACCTATGGCCTGCAAATGAGAGCCATGAGGATGAGAGAGGGGGCTGCACACTACAGATGGCAGGCTTGAATCCCATTAGTTTCTCTGCTGCTTTTCCCCAATACCCTGAGATTCTTTTCCCTATCGAGACACTTCCTCCTCCTCCTGATGTCTGCACCCCAAAGCTATTTCTGCTCAGCTGATGGGTGGAATTCAGGGCTTCCACAGGACAGTGCATGTTGTGATCTGCACAAACTTTGGGAGAAACATTTCCAAAACCACCTGGGAGACTGATGCTTGCCTTGCAGCTTCAAAGGTGATGCAGGCATCTTGGAGCTCAAAGCTGGGGAGCAACCATGTCTGGCCGTGAAGGGCCACGGAGCCATGGCAAAGATGGTGTCTTTAAATCACATGTGTATAGAGGAGGAGGAATGGCACTCAAGGCCAGAGAAGTCAGACCAGGGAGACTGGGAATAAGTGAGGGAGGACCAAGATCCTCTGGAAGAGCTGGAAGTGTTTAATGAGTCATTGAGCATGACAAGCTATTCAGCACAACCTCCTCTTGGGATACACGCTGCTGCCATTTCTTCCATTGCTTCTGAGCCTAAGAGAAAGATTTTGCCTGTTAACAAAGCATCCTTTGGCACCTAGGACGATCAGTAAGGGATGGGATGAGTTTTGCCAGCTGCTTATTGCTGCTTCATCAGAAGTTTCTACAAGTGCTGTGCAGCAGAGACTGTCTCTGCCAGTCACAGAAGTGATATGGAAATAGAACAGCGTTTTCTTGGATAAACCTGGTGCCAAGCAGGGGCAGAATGGAGCAACCACAAGGCACCTCGATGTTTCTGTGGCGCTGCAGAGGATGGATGGACAAGCAACTCCCCTTGCTGGAGCAGCCCCAGAGTCCTCTCCATACCTGGAACGGAACCGGCATTCATAAACAATCTTGGGCTCCTTAGAGGTGATATTTTCTCTTCTGGTTCAGGAATGTGTCAGAAGTAAAATATTTGCTCAAACAAATCAATGTATCCTTCAGTATCCCTTGGAAATAAACACCAATCACAAAGAGGGCAAGGGTGGCCTCTTCTCTCTACAAGACATTGCAAAGGAGAAAAAAGATCCCTAAGGCAGCACATGGTTTTCCCTCAACTATATTGTGCCCCTGGACTAAAATAAATTATAACAGGTTTTGATGTATTCCTTTAAATACATCTCATTGTCAGTTCTGTTACATTTCATGACATCTTTATTTTTCAGCTAATTCATAAAACTCCACACTACACGTGGGTTCGTGTCTGATTTGTATCTTGGTGTTGGTTGAACCACCACCAAGCCAGTCTGCATTCCTGAGGAGGGAGTGTCATTTCCACCACTCATTGAGATAAGGACATGAGAAGTTCCCTATGTGAAAAGAAATGGGAAGACCAAGAGTTTGAAGTGCAACATACACAAGGAAAACTACATTGCTCCCTGACAATGGAACTCCATCATTCTCATCTTTGTTGTGCTTTAAAAAGCAAAATGATGACTGGGCAAGCATCAGTGGATATAAAACAATGCTGTCTAATAATGAGAAACCAATCTAAGAGCCTTTCAACATCAGAGCCTAGAAAAAGCTATCTGCTGCAGACATTCCCTGTGTTAAAGTTTGGAAAAACATTCACCACCCTGGAAGCACATGAGAATGTTTTTAATGATGCAAATAGGCCTTTCTTGACAATGACTTGTCTGTCACCGGAGAGATGTGATGCGCAATTCAGCCTCCCACACTACCCCAGTAGTACAACCTGTAGTATTTTCTTGGTTGCCTTTGTATAGTGGCATTGCTAAGAATGGGCATAAAATACCACAATGAAGAGAGTCGATGTCCTCACCGCTGGATGGGACCCACAATTCAGAAGTTAGAGAGGAAAATATAAAAGGAACAAAAAGGGAACATGATCTGAAATAAGTAAGGTTGGAAGTGGATGTGAGTACATGCAAGCAGAAAGAGCAACCTTTGCTTTTCACATCACATGCGTTGCGAAGAAAAGTCTAAGAAGGGTAGAGGCTGGTGGGGGGACCCATTGTTAAGTAATCAAAGTAAAAGGAAAAAAATAGAGAGAACAATGGAAAGTTTTGAAGGACAAGGATACTTCAGTAACAGCAGAAAGGGCACTTTCTTCAAATGCCACTAAAAGGTGGTTCACTTCTGAAGGGCAAACACAGGTCCCCAGGTCTGACGAGCCTCTGCATCAAAATGCACCATCAGGTGAATTCAGAGAGGAACTGCAGGGGAGGCTGGATTAACCTAAGAGCTTCTGCAGTCAAAACACGACACGAGCATTAAACCCGAGGAGCACCAAGGAGCCTGGAGCAAGCTCAAACATCAGCATTGCTTCAGCCAAGCTCCCCGCTCACCCAATTTGCTCCATCCCCCATGACGCTCTGACAGCATCTCTCCATTCCTCTCCCCTCACCCCGCTCAGAGGAGCGTGTTCCTGCAGATTGCTTTGTAGTAATTAGCACATCGGTGGGGCTTGGAGTGCAGAGCGGGAAAGTGGAACAGGAGGAGAAGCTAACAAGGTCAGAAGACAGCATGTGGCATCCCCGCGAGGAGAAGGAAGAGGATTCAAAACCTGCTGCAATCAAAGAAGCACCTGCCTGGGATGAATCCCTGGGGCCAGGAGAGCGAAAGGAGAGGGAGAGGGTTTCTTGCTGTAACATACGGCACCAAGTCTTTCTCTCCCATTTGTTTCAGAGACTAATTAGGTCAGTGTTACCCTTGTACATTCAGCCTGGAAACCTGAGGTCTGCCTGGGTCCTGGTGGACGGGGACAGGCTGGACCGCAGGGCTGGGACAGACGGTGTCCAGACTTGCACAGCGTGCTTGGTGCTCTCTGCTCTTTGATGCTTGTTTGATTTAAATGGCTTTCCACCCCCAGCCTTGTGGCAGAACAACGCCAACGATTCCTCAGCCCCTCACTGGCAAATTGACTGGATGGCAAAACAGACATGACTTTAAGAAAACCCCACATTGCAGCCATTTACACGGCACATAACTGGGACTGGTTTTCCCACCCCACTGCCAGCAGTGCCCAGAGTTCACAAGGCTGTTTTAAGCCACAGTGTCTTTCACTTGTGAGTTTTTCATTGATCTGTGTGTGTTTCATAGCATGGATATTCTGGGAAAGGTCTTAGGGTTCATTTCCAAAAACCTGAGCCTTTGGGACATTTTGCCTCTGTGTTTCCTCTCTTCCCATTTCAGCAGACACTGGTAAAGTGGGTCACCTTGTGGCACCAGAAAGGTTCTCCTGTGTGACAGATACTCCTGCAGAAACACGTCAGCCCTTCAGCATCTCCAATGCTATGTTTGGGCTGTGCTGTCATTATCTCCTGCTTTATCAGGTCCTCCTCTCTGGTATCTAACCTGAGGACTGACGGAGGTTGATTCCTGCAAGAGGCTCATTCCTTTACCCAGCTTGACGGGTGCCGTCACAGCTTCTCCATGCAAATGACATCCTGGGAAGCTGGCAGCTTCCCTTTGACTTTGCCAGATCAAAGGTGCTTGCTTTGGAAATCAGAAACTGGTTTTCTTCCCAGCCAGCTTGGTTTTGTTGGCTGCTGGTGAGAAACACAGCACAGGTGCTGTCAAAGCTTGTGGGGCCACGGCAGGAGCCCTTTGGCTCCCACCCAGCCACGCTGGCTCAGCCCGTGGGCAGGTTGGCTGCTATTTGGGCAGCAGCACATGTCCTTTTGCCATCTCTGTCACCCTGAAGCGGTGGCAGGTGGCACCATAATGCAATGCCCTCTCTGCCATCCCTCTCCTCCAGGACAATTTCATGCATGGTTCTGCTCCTTGTTTTCTGCCACGCTGCACATTGCCCCAGGGCTAAACAGCATCTTACTCCTTCCATGAAAAGGAAAAGGTGAGAGAAGGAAGACGGGACTTACCCTTCACTGGAGAGCCCTTCTCTTCATTTTTGATCCCTTCCTTTCTGGACTTCCGAATTCTGAATTTCTTCCTCTCTGGGCTGAGAGTGGGGAGCGCTGATGGGGAGGCAGGTTCCTCCCTCACCGCCCCGCTGCTCTGCCCCGACACAACCTGCGGGAGAGCACACGGGCCTCAGCTCCTGGGTCAGGAGAGTGTGCCGGAGTTTTGCTGCTGTGTTGTCCCCATTGCTGGAGGACAGGCCTGGTTCCCCCCCGGGTCGGAGCAGGGTGCCCGTAGGAAAGGCTGGCACCTTGGGTGCTCACACTGATGCTCGGTCCCCTCCATGCTCCAGGGAGGACCCACTGATCTCTCCTCCAGCAATACACGGTGAGTCACACCTGCATCTCCTTCTACCTCCCCACTGCAAGAAATCCTCTCCCTACCTTCTCTCCATCCTTCCCTCCTCTTTGCTCCTGCCCTGACATGGTAGGAGCAGGGACAAGCCAGACATCCTACAAGAGCCTAACAAGATGGTTGCTGCTCCCTCCAGCACTGACCCATCTGGCCTTGGTGCTAACAGCAAGCAGCCCAACTACATCCCACCAGCCCCGCTTGACTGTGCTGGGAGTGAATCCGCACCTGCCACACCAATGCAGATTAACCTGCACGAGATGGAGAGAGCAACGGCTGCAGTTGCCGCCAACCTCTGTCTTGGACGACAGGTTGTGACCTGGGTGAGCATCTTTGTTTTGAAAAAAAAAAGGCAGAGTTAATTCGATGGCAAAGTGTCTGCAAAATCAAGGAAAAATCACGCCACTGCTTTTGGAGGCTGGATTATTAAAAATAAATCCTAGGCTGTTGCTCTAGTCTGTAGTGCAAAAATGATTTTTATCATGCCATTGAGATTTCAGTATTCTTGAATCTCCTTGAAAAACGGCATGCCAGCTGCACGGAGAAAACAGATCATAATTATGCTGTTACACAGCTCTAGCTGTGGACAGTTTGGGGCCAAGCCTCCCTACTTTGGTCTATGAATACTTCTCCCCAGGAATCCCATGGGAAGAAACACAGGCTGTGTGTGTTTGCTCCAAGCAGAGCAGCTGCTGGATGTGCTGACAGAGCGAGGGAACATCGCTAATGGAGCCAGAGCTCCTTATTCTGCTGATTAGGAAGTGTGATAGCAGTTTAAAACTTTGATTTCACAAAAGTCTTGCTCACATGATACTAGAATGAACAACACAGACTGTGCTGGTGTCTCACCTTTCCAGATCTTTTAGCTAGAAATCTCACAGAATCCTGGCCCCAGGTTGTGCCCTCTGTCTCGTTTTCCCTGTGCTCATTCACAGGATGGCACGATGAGTCCATAGGGTCACCCCGTCTCAAGAGTTGTCATGCTTTCTGGTGGCTTGGTGCCTCTGTGCCAGATTAACTCCCATATTGGGCTGTGCCATGGCTGAGGACACGGATGGAGGGAAGCCGTTCACCGAGAACTGCAAACATCACCTCCTGCAGCTCCCAGCCAGGTCAGATCTGCTCTGTGCTGCTCCTGTGTGTGGTTCACACCTGTACAACGGCTGCCAGGTGGGATTTGTAGGGAGGGTTCCTCTCTCCAGCTGAACACACGCAACAGGGGAAATCCAGACCAGTGATGATGAAGCTGTCACAGGTCTCCCTTGAACACTGCAAGACACAATGACACAGAGGGAAGATGAGGTTTTTCCCCATCCCCAGCACATTCAAGTTCCCCATGCCAACATGTAATCCATCCCACATACACTCTCCTGTCTGTGCCAGGACCAAGGCTGAGATCCAAGCCTCCCAGCTACCTCCCTCTCCGTTTCACAGGTCTGAAACCCCTCTGGGCACAGACTCAGGACTCAAATACAGTTGTTTCAAATCTCATCCACTCACCCATGCTGCTTTTCATCTGGTGATGGTTTGTTTAGCCTGTCCCTAGCAAGTGACCCATAAGGATCCTGGCAGTGTTTATGCTACCGCTGATTATCAAACAGCCGTGTGACCCGCTGGGAAAATCTAAGTCAAGTCCTTGTCTAGCTGCTGACCCATGTAAACACTAAGAATTACTCCTTGGGCTGCAGTGATACAGGTCTCAGGTCAGAGGATTAAGCTCCAGGGAGTGAGGGTTGCTTTACTTTTCGGTGACAGCATTTGCACAGAGGTTTGATGACTTACACTCCCAGGCACTACCCACCCTGCTCTGCCTAACTCAGCTTTCCCAGCCCTCAGGAGACAAGCCCAGAGCACCCATCTGTTTGATCTGCACACCTCTTGGGCCTGGGAAACCAGCATAAGGTGAAAAGAAAACTAAAAGAGGTCAGAGAAGAAGCAGAGTGGGAAAAATGAATGGAAAGGAATGAGAGGGTCTCTCTATTCCTGAGTTGGAACATCACTGATTTCCATAAATGCCACTTCGGAGGTGACCTGAAACAGGAGGGAAGAGGCATCTCCCACCCCAGCTTGTCCTGGAGCAGCTCTGGTCACTGATCAGGAGTGGGTGCAGTGGGATGACTGTGGGCAGAGAGACAGTGAAAGAGCATCACAAGCTGATACGATGAACCTGGTGTGACAATTCCGCTTTCCCCGTACAGCCAAGGCCACAAGTGCTGATTCCGCTCAGGGTTTCTGCTCAGGTCTCTGGAATTCTCATCTCCACCAAGTTTTCAGTGGGACCTCTCACCTTGCCACTCAAACCTCCAACCCCTCCCCATATCCAGGGGACAATGATACAACCTCTTTTTTTCCTTCATCCCACTCTCATCTGCTCTGTAAGCTGATAACACACAACAAGTGCCTCTTACATAGTGGAAACCCATCCTTCCCCTGCTCCATTGGCCTTATCTGATACCTGCTGCCTTACCTCGGCACCATAGGAGCAGCAAAGAACAGACCTCTTCAAGGAGCTGGTTTCCTAGTCTTTGCTGACCTGGGTCACTGGTAAATTTAATCATGAGTTAAAAGCTGTCAGCTGTTTTGCCTGATAATTACACACACCTGGGACTCATTTCAGTTAAAGAGAAAGTAGCAATTCCTTTCACTAAAAGTTGTTTGGAAAAGCTCTGAGACCTGCTTTCTGCCTTAGTATCATGTCCCTTTGTTATTCACCTAAGCACTCCATAGTTAATTGCAGAGCTCACACTTTTTCTTGGCTAGCGAGCTTCCTACTGTTTCATGATTCATTACTTGTAAATGAGTCCCTATGGTTCCCCGACAAAGCTGATTCCTAGCTACACTAAAATCCTCAGATGTGTCCTTTGGCTGAGTTTGGCTGGTAAGGTGTGCGCCTGCTGCTGGGGAAACCATCGCTGAGTTACAGGTGGAATCCCCTCCCTCCACCTGCTGCCCTCGGGGCTGGGGATGCAGCCCAGGGTACAATCAATTGGCCTCTGGGCTGCAGCACACACTGACGGGCCATGGCCAAGCTTTCATCCACCAGTACCTGCCTAAAAAATAGGTATCCATTGCTCTGATGGTGAATACCGTGGGAATGGACCATTTAGGCCATGGCTTCTCCAGGGTTGAAGGTGGGCGACTCACAGCCGTGCCCCATTCCTGGATAGATGTGGACAAACCGCAGTGGGTCCCAGGCAGCAGGCTGGCACGGCAGGAGTCTTCATCTCTGGAGCAGCATCCTTCCCCTTTGTAGTCACATAATGACGATGATTTCATTTATGTTTCACTTTCTTCCTTGTCACCAACATTCCTTTGTCCCTTCCTCCCTTTACAAATGTTAATTTCTGTCTTTGTCTCAGCTGTAGCTGTTTCAGTGTTTTGTCTTTTGCCAACTGAAATGAAATCCTCTTCAATAGGCAGATCTTAGAAAATTAACATCACACTGCAATATGGAACAAGCACAGCTGAAGCAGCTGCTCAGCTGAAGAGAGAGACAAGAACAACAGGACTGCTAGTTTGAAGAGCACCTTCAACCCAGAAGAGCTTTGCAAACTTGGGGTCATCCTCTGCCTAGATCCATCAGAGTGGCATTGCTTTGTCATTCAAGTGGATGTCTCTCAATCCCAATTGATCTGCCAAGAAACTTCCACAGGTTTTGTCAAAGATCTTTAGGTTTCAAAGATCCTAACTTCATGTAAATACAAATACCAACAACTGGCTAGAACACAAGCATCCCATCTTGAAGTCTTTGCATTCTGCTGGGCAACAGTCAGCAGGTCAAACAACACACGTGTCCTGGCTGGTCCATTATCGCACATGTAGCCTTGGGACGGTCCCAATGTGACCCCACTGACGCACTCAGCAGGTCGGTATGGTAGGTGAGGAGTGCTCGTGTGGCCCACACAGCCATGGAGGAAAGAGGGTGTTATTTCAGTAAAATGTGGTCAGGGTCATAGCACAGAAACCTGGAAGAACCAGGCTTTTCAGTTCCTATGACCATGGAAATTCCGATTTGTCTTGAGATGGGGAGACAGGAAAAGCAGAATTGTGATTGATCTCCAGACCCTTAGGGGTCTCGCACAATCTCAGGTTCCCATCGCCCAGGGACTGTGCCAGCACACACAATAGTGCATTTGTTGAAGATGCAGAGCTCCAGGTTTGAGACTTGGCGAGAAGTTTGCTCTTGCTTTCAGCAGCTAAAAGCCAAGACCACAGACATGCTTTTGAGGCTTTAATTTATCACTTTCTGGGACACAAAATGGTTTTGGATCATCCAAATTCGTATCACTGGGCATAGTGTCTGAACCCATGGCAAGAGCAGCAAGACCTTTGTGCTGCTAAGATGACTACATAGCTTTAGGTACGAAAATCCTGTTAGCAACTTGAATAATGTGCTATCTACAAGGACATCTTTATTTTTTTCTTGTTAATTCTAACAAAACACCCACAGTGTCAGCTTGTGGAAATCTTCATCTTAAACAGGCAAATGACCGTGGCAGAGACCGTGTTCCAAGTGCCTGCTCCTTGTTTCAGGTCCCTTACACTGTCTATAATTTAGGGGTGCAGAAAGAAAAGGAAAGCAAAGATTTAAACAACGCTTTGAACAACATTGTGCAGTTGGCTACAAAAGTCTCATAAAGGAAAGGAAGCGCAGACCTGCTTCTGCCCCTTTGTCTCATGATTATCCCATTACCTTGTTCCCATTCACACCAGTTTGAGTAAGACCAGAACGAGCCCCTAAGGTTTAGAGATAATCTCTCTGAGTTTTTGGTTTTACATGTTGTAGTTCAGGCACTCAAATTTAATCAAAGTGCAGTTATTACCTTGCAGCTGCATTACATATTACAGCCACAATTTACACAAACACACCAAACGAAGATAGAAATCTCTCTGGGTATTGTATCATTTTGAGAACAAAAGCTAAACATCTTCCCGGGATGCTAAGACAAACGCCAGAATCAGATCTAATAAACAGCACGATCAGCTGCAGCTGCAGAACTAGAACTCGAGTGGAAAAAGGACTTTTCAGCAGTTCTGCTTCCATAGTGAACTTTCTCCCCGGAGCTGCAGGCAGCACAACCCGGCTCAGCCGTCAGGAAAGCGCTGCGAGAGGAACAGAGCACTCAAAGACCTGCAAAAAGGATCCTGATCTCTGAAGCTTCCAGCACCTACCACTCCAGGGATTTCGGAGGAGATTGATGGTATTTAGTTGTTTACAGAACTGAGTCCAAACAGCCTGGAAAGCTCTGACTCCGGGAGGCTGACTGATCATGTTGTGGTAACCAGCAGAATGGCTCAATTAATTCCTCAATTAAATCCTCAATTAATTTATCAGATGTAGGACAGGCTGGGCTGGACAAGGCAGCTGATGCCTCAGCAGAATCCTTTGCCAGGCTGGAAGGAATGTGGAAATCATTCAGGATTAAAATTCCTCTGGCCCATCCAGATTGCCCCTCTGCAAACCCAGCGGGGCTGCAGCCCCGGGGCCAGGGCAGGACAAAAGCTGCTCTGATCCGCTGCTGCCGCGCATCTCCTTCCCACCGCCGGACTCCAGACCACGCTCGGTCTCATGCCAGAGAGATCAAGAGAAAGATCAAATAAAAACACCAACCATTTCACCGTGGGGTGAATATCGCCGGGTTTACACTCCCGGTGCTCCCACCACCTGGGCTGCTCGCTGTTCCCTTTCTCCTGAAACAAAAGCAATGAACGCTCTTGTTTTTATTTGAAGACAACACAGGTGTGCTTGCACCTAGTTTTGCTCTGTTCCTGACTTTATTTCTCCTCCTGAATGAAACAAACAAGTCTCGTTACCCCCACATGAGTGCATTGCAGGCTGTGCAGCTTGCAGCTGTGCTCGCGGTGTCCGTGCGAGGTGTGGGCAGCTCGGCTCACGGGTGCTGCCCATCATTTCACACCTTCGTGCCCTTTGAGCTCTTTATTCTTTCACGTCTTTCATAACGTTGGTCTCTTCTCAGCAAGGATCCCAGTTTATAACCCACTCGTGTTGAACAGCCCGTCTTATTTGCAGGCACGGAGCGGGATTTGCAGGAATGTTTAACAAAACGAGCTGGGAGCATTAGCTCAACTGCAGCTCAGCAGGAAAGCGCACCAGGCCCCTCCGACTGCACTTGAGGGTTTCTTCAATAATGACTCACTTTGTGCAGGGAAATGTCATAAATTTAGGTAGAAATTAGTAGCACGAGTGTGTGAATATTTCTTCATTGACAGTTAAGCAAAAACAGTATAAAAATTAGCTGTGAAGTGGCCTTTAAATGAAAAACCCATTACAGCTACATCAGCCTGGTAGAAATAGAGCGCAAATGGGTTTGTTTCAAGAATGCAAATGGTCTTATTTCAGGAGTTTTGATTGAATTAAATAAACGTTAAAATTATCCTGCAATTGAATTAACTGAAAGTCACTGTATTTCTCACACATTTCATAAAGATGAATAATCCAACCATGTAAGATGTTAAAGAGTATTTACAGCATGTTGCCTGGGAGTGGTAAGTCTCTTTTCCCTATACCATTCTTTTTCTTTAACATCTCACTACAAATCCCTCGTTCCTGGTCACTACTAAAGGCAACTTACTGGGCCAGGGGAGCAGCACCGCGGGTTGTTAGGAAACCGAAATCGCACGGTTCGTGTACAAGGACCAGCCAGCTCTCCTGGGACAAGACGTAATTACATTTTGCTCAGTCATGCAGGTAGAGAAGAAACTCTTGATGATCGTGCCTCTTGTCCTTGCACGCCTCCGAAACAGCCTGCGCGGCAGCTGGCCTTGGCTCTCCAGAATGCATGAACTGGAAACCCAGAACGCTGGAGGAGCTGAGTACAGCCCTCAGGCTTCAGATGGTCCGTCTGGTTTCTCTCCTCAGAAAGGAGGTGTCCAGCAAAGCTCGCACCAGCACAGCACCCCCCAGAGAAGGAAACTTCATGTTTTCAAAGCAAAATGTCTCATTCTGGGTCTGCAGCTTCTCCATGCATGAACCTTGCAGCAAATATGAGAGCCTGCAGACTGGCCAAAGAGTGACCAGCATCTCCATCAGCATCCGTCACCCCTTGGACAGCAGCTGGGTTTGGCAGATCTCGGTTTGTGTACGCAACTGATGGAAATGAGGGAAATAACAGTTCAGGCTCAGGCTCAGCTCATCAGAAAGGTGCTCCAGACCCCTCAGCATCTCTGGACTCTTCTCCAGTAATTCCTTGTCTTTCTTAAACTGGGGAGCCCAGAACTGGACCCAGAACTGCAGATGTGGCCTCCTAGCATGGACAAGCTCCGCAGCACCTCAGTGTGTTCACCCCTAGGACACAACTCTTCGTGGAGAAAAAGGAGTAGATAGGAAGAGGCCAGAAGGTGAAGAAGCCCGGCCTGAAGGAGTCAAGAGCTACCAGGAAGGGTCAGAGCTCCCCAGGACCAGCAGGACAAACTGGTGCACAGAGCCTGACCCCAAGTGCCACCGAACCGCGGCTCTGGGGTCCCCACGGGGTCACCGCCGTCTGGCCGCGTCCCTTTGTTGCTTCGGAAGCTCTTTTGCTGTTCAATTCCACCCTCTAGTGGACAATTTGGAGAAGACCCAGTCCGCAAATTTAGAGAACAAGCGCCATCGCAGAACTCGCGGTGCACCAGGCGCCTTCCTTATATATAAAAGCCCTAATCCCTACATTATTTTGCGTCTTTTTTGAGATCTGCCAAAATCCCTTGGTTACTCAGGGTAGCAGGTCTGTTTACTGTTCAGTTTGGTGAAATTCTGATCAAGTTCAGAGCACAAGTGTAGACTCGGTGAAGGGTTTAAACGCTTTACACAAGCCCCAGCTTTTCTGTGGAATTTTAAGGCAATCAAAGAAGCAAAAATGGAAAACCAATGATGAACAAAGTGAACTTGTTAAGAAAAGCCCTCACTTGGAAAAGAAAAAGAAACAGAAGCATCTTTCAGAGAAAATGCAAATCTCAATACCTATAATGATTATAATGCAATAATAAACCACATTAATGTATCAATATAGTGATACTTTATACAATAATTTATTGTTAGTTGCATCATCATTAAAATTATATATATAATATCATAATAAGCATTTCCCTGCATCAATAGGCACCTGAACAATAGGGAAGTTCAAGCGAGTATTTGAGGATTCCAGTGTATTTTCTCCTCACATAATCCCAGGGACACATTAACATTTACCAGAACAATGCCGGGCTGAGCAATGCTTTCCAGTTAATTTGTTCTGCTGTGAATCAAATCCTGTTAAATAAACAGAGCGGATCCATTTCATCTCATTTCACATCTCTCAAAGGAAAATGCTCACAATGTGTGTTCTACTGAGAGCCGGGAACAAGGCACTGTAAGGGCAAAGCTTACTAAGGGCGCAACAACACCGTCACTCTTCCCCCGCTTCTCCAAAAAGTTGATGTAATTTTGCATAACTTGAGATACTTGTGATTTGACTTTTCTGGGTCACTGTTATTCCACACCATTTAATGCTCACAACAGCTCTTGCTGAGCGCAGTTGTCTCTTAAGCACCGCTGGATATCCAGCCCCTGGGGCCTTAATTATGCACTGAGAGGATGATTTATGTGTCTAAAAGGAAATGCTCACACTTAGGTTGCACACACCTCTGAAATAAGGACTTGCCACAGTTGCCGCAGGCGGATGTCTCGTGAAATTGTGGAGTCGCAGGATCATTTTGGTTGGAAGACCCTCGAGTTCACCGAGTTGAACCGTAATGTAAATCTTGCACCAGACCACGTCCCGGTGACTTCAGCTGCTCTTCATATGGCTTCATGTCCAAACCCTTCACCGACTTGGTGTCGTCCTCTGGACACCTTTATACCCTTTTTATACTGCGCTATACATCCTGTGCTTATAAACGGTGCTGGAGCCGCCCGGTGGCTGGGCCTGGACGTCATGACACCCCCGCAAAGCACGGGACACCCGCCCGCTCCAGCCCCCGCCGGCACCGGGTCCGTCCCGCCACGGGTCGCGGTGCCGCCCCGGGTGCGCTGGGGGGCGCTGGCAGCAGCGCCGGTGGGCGGGGCCGGGGCGGGGGCGGCCGTTCCCGGGACCCCGCCCCGAGGCCTCGCCCCTCGTTACCGCGCATGCGCCGAGGCAGAGCTGCGCCTGCGCGCCGCCGCGCGCCGGCCTCATGCGCTCCCGCTCCGAGCCGGCCGGCAGCAGCGCGCGCTCCGTCTCGCTGCCCGCGCGCCACGCAGCTTCCGCGCGCCGCCTCGGCGGGAACAGGTGAGGGGCGGGCGCGACCATCTGGGCGGGCGCGGGGAGAGCGGGTGGGACCACGCGGGTCCCCGCCGGGTCGGGACAAGGGCGCTGGTGGGTTTATGGCGGGAGTTTGTGTGAGGGGCGAAGGCGGGAGCGGCCCTCGGTGACGGGCCGGAATGGTAGGGGGGGCGGTGGCGCTTGAGGGGGTCGCTGACAGGGGGAGAGGGGAGGGAGGGGAGTGGCGGGGGTGTCGCTGACAGGAATGGCGCGGGGCTCCTGAGGCGGGTCTGCCCGGGCGGAGCCCCCGCTGAGGCGGTGCCGCTGTCCGGCAGCGGGGCAGATGAAGTACATCCTGGTGACGGGCGGCGTGATCTCGGGCATCGGCAAGGGGATCATCGCCAGCAGCATCGGCACCATCCTCAAGTCCTGCGGGCTGCGCGTCACCTCCATCAAGATCGACCCCTACATCAACATCGATGCCGGCACCTTCTCCCCCTATGAGCATGGTGAGTGGCCCCGCGGGCCGGGTTGGCACATCCAGCCACCCTTGAGCCAGCACCGGGGTGTCCGGGGCTGCTGTGCCGGGGAAGATCTGTCTCCTTTGCGTGGGCAAAGAGTTTTGCTGGGTGCTGTGTGTGGGACCCGCGGGCTGAGCCTGCCAGCTCGGTGCTGGTGGACGGGCCGCTGGTGCCAGGACAGATGTGCTCACTGCTCTTTGATCGTTGCTGAGGGATTCAGACCTTGGTGTAGTTGTCCTCTTGCCTATATAAGGCTTTTAGTTTTATTAGCCACTTCTAAACTTCTGTAGCAATCAAAGAAGGTGTTGTCTTGCTTTGGATTCTTCCAGCTGTCACACACAAATCCAACAAATTGCTGGTGTGGACTGTTTCCCCTTGACATCTGTGCTGTTTTCCGTGTGCCGCAGGCGAGGTGTTTGTGCTGGATGATGGAGGGGAGGTGGATCTGGACCTTGGGAACTACGAGCGCTTCCTTGATATCCGACTCACCAAAGACAACAACCTGACTACTGGGAAGATCTACCAGTACGTCATCAACAAGGAGAGGAAGGGAGACTATCTTGGCAAAACTGTCCAAGGTGACGTGAAGCTTTATTTCTGATGCTTAGAAATACAATCTGTATTTCTGTCCGGGTTGGATGCTTTTGCATTTCATCCTAACTTGAGGTCTTTGTTATGTGATGTTCTTGTGGTGCTTTTTGTGAAGTAGAAGATGCACCGGTGCAGATATACCAGTGTGTGCCATACAGGATCAGGTTATGCCTCTCAGAACCTTCTGGTGCTCAGCAATACGCTGCCTATTGTTCAGACTATATGCTGGACTTGGATCCAGCTGTCTAACAGAGCAAATGCTAAATGTGAACAGGCTTCAGACTAATACACCTGTGGATTATTAGCTGGGTAAAATGATTATTGCTTTTGATAACTGTCATGTCATTAGAAAACCCAAAGGATCTTTGAGGATCAGATCAGTCCCTTCCCTTTTTAGTCATTCTCTACAGCTGGTTTGGATAAGGATTTTTACAGACAGTTTAACACAGAGTAACTCTGGCTGCTTAGAGCAAGGAACTGTTTGTACTTGAATCTTGCAGTTTAAACGTTTCTTGCATATGTTTAAATTGAGGCAGGATTACATTTGCTGCCAACTCACTTCTCTTGAAAATCGCAGCCAAGAATAATCACTTCAAAAATGCATACTTCTTTAAAGACACAAATCAGCGCTGAGCTAGTGCTGCCAAGTTATTTTCAACAATTTGCGCTGTAAGGAGTTAAAAGGAGAAATGTGCAGGGGTTGTGGTTTTAACCCTTGCCCGGGTTTCTTTTTCAGTTGTACCCCACATCACAGATGCTATACAAGAATGGGTGATGAGGCAGGCACGGATTCCTGTAGATGAAGATGGCATTGAACCCCAAGTTTGTGTGATTGAGGTTTGTAGCTCTTTACTCCATACAAGAAACATTTTTTTTTTTAAACTGAACTATATGCATATTTTGCGTAATAATTTTTTGCAGTAGCGTTCAACTTCGCATATTGTTGAGTTTGTTAAAGCTCCTCCCTTGCTAGCCTCACTCAGTCTAATCTTTTGAATGCTCCGTGTTTGAGTCCACGTGTAGAAAGATGTAGATCTTGGACAGTTGTATTTTTGAGATGCTTCACTCTCTGGTGTAGTGTGAATTAGTCTATAGAACGAATCTTAGCTCTTGTAAGTATATACCAAAGTCTGAATTGCGCTGTGGCCTCTTCTTGCTGGGTTTGCTGGCGGGATGTGCTGATACAGGAGAGCCGGAGAGCCCGGGTCACGGTGACTTTAGGACTCTCCCTGCAGCTCACGTGCCACTTTCTGTTCCAGGAATTACAAGTCTGAACCCTGAAGTACCTGGGAGGCACCATCTGACAAGAAATGGGAGCTCTCAGGGCTCCAGAGAATCCTCGTGTCTCTTCCTGCACATACACAAATCTACTCTATAGCGTTACTACAATTTAACAGGAATTTTGCTTCTCAGTGCCACCTAATGTTCATATAGGATATTTTAACACCTGAATCTTTTCCTTGAAGACTGAATACAGGCAAAGCTTATGTCCCTGGAGAGGTGCTGCACGTATGAGAAGCTGTTTTTCTTGTGGCTTTTTGATTTTGGGAAAACCATGGGAGTAAAATTAATAGTTGAGGTAGACTGGAGGCAGTGGAAGTAGAACGTACAACTGGCAAATCCTGCTTTTCATGTTGGCGTTGACGCTCCTTTAGGATATTGGGAGGAGGTACTGGGGAGATGTTTTACTGTACTTTTATGTAGTTTTAGTATGCTTTAGCATACAAATTCAGTAGATGATGTTTTGGTACTAACTTGACTTCTAAATGTCTGTTTTTTTAGCTCGGTGGGACAGTAGGTGATATTGAAAGCATGCCTTTCATTGAAGCTTTCCGTCAGTTCCAGTTCAAAGCCAAAAGAGAGAATTTTTGTAACATTCACGTCAGTCTAGTTCCTCAGGTAAGGACCCAAAATGTTTTGGTGATCAGGGGCTTCCCCAGTCCAAATCGCTTTCTAAATATGTGTTTCTGAAACACTATATATATAGGCACTGTTATATTTGTATCTCTCTATATATAAACTTCTGGAAGGAACGAGCATATATGGTTATGTACTTAAAAAGGTTTGCAAGAAGGGAACAGGAACTTTTCAAAATGTGTGAATATGTAATAAGTAGTTGAGAGTTGCAGCCAGTGTAGTTTTGCATCTTTAACTGCTCTTTAACTGCTTTCTCCTTCTTTCCCTTTCTGTCCAGGCCAGGTGATTTATGGAGAAAAAATTAGAAATATAAGATATTAGGTATGTGGAAAGAGCAGTGGCTAAGAGCCCGAGGATCTCTGCGCTCTCCTTCTCTCACTACAGTGCATAATTACGTACTACACAGACTGGAACTCTGGTTTCTGCCAGTCGCTTTCAGTCTGTGAGATTAAAATGAGTGTACAGGGGTATTTAAAACTCGTGTGACTTGTCTAAGAACTGGGGCAAAGTTTTTACAAGATGAATGGGGTGGAGAATCCCGATTGGCCTTATGAATACATATCCTAATTTGATATACTGACTTCTGCTCCTCTCTGACCAGCCGAGCTCTACAGGAGAGCAGAAGACTAAACCCACCCAAAACAGTGTTCGTGAACTCCGAGGTCTTGGTCTCTCACCAGATCTGGTAAGGTTTGCTACATGGCTCTGACTTTGCAAATGCAGCACCGGCCTGGTGCAGCAACATCCTAGTCTAAATAATGCTTAGGTCAAAAGCTCTTGTATGTTGGTAATAAACAAGTAAAAGGAATGGAATTGAGTTTTTTCCACAAGTCGTGGAGACTGGAGAAAGCTTTTTTTCTCTTTAGAGGCTTGTTATATACATGTCTGAGCGCTTCTGTTTTGCTTCAAAACCCTGACGTTGCTGTTCTGTTAGATTGTTTGCAGGTGCTCCACTCCATTGGATACCTCAGTAAAAGAAAAGATTTCCATGTTCTGTCACGTTGAACCAGAACAGGTAAAGACTGCTGTCTGTACTTCCTTGCAATAAATATTCTAGTGTTTGTCAAATGTCGAATGGAGTTTTATCTGAGCGTGGCGGTTTTGTGTTCTAGCTGTGTCTTTTGTTAGCTGCATAATTAATTTGCTGCTTTGTCTTGCACTGTCAAGTATTACATTCAGAATTAACTGGCAAAAGTATTAGTGTGTCAGCAGTACAATATCTACCTCTTGTTGGCCAGGAATTGAAAAGTTGGCTCTTAGTGGTCACTCTCCAGGAAGTTTAATGCAGTTTTATGTAGTTGTTCCTCTGGCTGCAGTTGCACTTGAATTGAGAAGTAAATGCTGTTGACTATACAGGAGGAAAATTTGCAGCCTAGGGAGTTTCAGTGGTGCGGTGTTGAACTCTGCTTTTATTTGAGTCAGGAGAAATGAGGATTTAAAAATAGTTGTGCTGGTATATTTTTGATCCTTAAAGTACAGTCTGACTCCTGATGGACAGGCGGCAGTTGTCCAGAGCTGTCCTTCCTTTTCTGTGGAGGCCCATTTCAGTGAACTGGAGCCATTGTTGTAGATTCTCCTCAGTGACCCAAGAACTCTTCGCTCACAGTTGTTTAATCCGGTTTGTGATTATGGACTCCCTGTAAAATTTATCACAGTATTGAGACCGCAGGTTTCCCTGGGCTTTAATCAAACTGGGAGCCCCAGTTCCACACGATGATGGTGGGAAGCTGGGCTGGTGGGCAGCTCAGCCGTGGCTTCAGTTGGGATCGCCTGGAAGATTTACCACAGCACAAGTCTCTGAGATGTTCTTTGAACTTGCACAGCAGCTTTTTCACTGCTCTGTTATCATGTTATAGCCCTTCCCAAGGAGCTCCAGTGAGCAGTAACACCTGGGAGGCCTTGAAGGATGACCTCAAGTATGTGGAAACTAGTACTGAGCTATTCCTATCTTGTTATGTTATTAGACAGATGCTATTTCCTAGAAGTTTAGGTGGTCACATGGTTGTTTGCTAGAGATAGAAACTCTCGCAATATCTGTCTAAAAATACTTGCACAGGAACTCAGATCTGGCACTTCAGCCTGGAGGAGAGAAGCTGAGAGGGACCTTATCAGTAGTTATAAATATCTCTAGGGTGGGTGTCAGAGGATGGAGCAGACTCTGTTCAGTGGTGCCCAGCGCCAGGGTGAGGGGCAACGGGCACAGACTGAAACACAGGAGGGTCCATGTGAACATGAGCAGAAACTTGTTTGCTGGGAGGTGCCAGAGCCTGGCCCAGGCTGCCCAGAGCGGGTGTGGAGTCTCCTGCTCTGAGACATTCAAACCCCTTGGATCCTGTGTGATCTGCTCGGTGACCCTGCGTGAGCATGGGTTGGACTGGATGATCTCCAGAGGTCCCTTCAACCCCCAACCATTCTGTGACTCTGTGATCTGTTTTAATGACATCTGTATTTTATGGACAGGTCATCTGCATTCATGATGTCTCCTCAATCTACCGGGTTCCTCTGTTGTTAGAGGAGCAGGGAGTTGTTGACTACTTCAGGCACAGGCTCGACCTCCCCATCGAGCGGCAGCCCCGGAGGATGCTCATGAAGTGGAAGGAAATGGCTGACAGGTGAGTGGCACCGCTGCACAAGGTTTGAATTAAGACTCTAGATTAGTTTCTCTTCTCAGTCCTTGGTTATTGGGTCACAAGTGAACATTTCCTTTTGACAGAAAAAGCTCTCAGTCACCAGCTTGGTTGAAGTTACTTAGCAATTTTGAAATAAACGTTAAACAGTTCCTCAGCTGCAGCCAAGAATGCTGCGTCGGTCCCGTGCTGCCAGATGCTGGGGCCGAACGTGTGGGCAGCGCAGCCTCAGGACTCCAGAAATCCTTTCTGTATTTCTTGTTGCTGAAGTGAACTCGGACAGAAGCAGCGTGGGAAGATGCTCCGCAGGATAAACATGTGCAGAGTTGTGCTTTGATCCTCTCTCCTCATAGTTCACTGCAAACTTTTAATCTAATACAGAGTCCTGAAAAGACAGTTTGGATCTACTCAAAATAGCTTTGCAGCTTAAGGAGGGATGAGTTCATTTCTATGTGACTTTCTGCATCTCTTTCTGTCATTGTTGATTTTTTTTTTCTTTTTCCTTTCTTCTAGTCTTGCTTTAATGTTTTTAAGTTGTAATTGTTACGAAAGGTCATCTCTTCCAAAGTCGTCATCTCTCTAGTTGGACAGGCTTTCAAGAGCCCAACTGCTTATATTACTTGAACAGCTAAATAGAACGTGATTCTTGCTCCCATTTCCTGTGAATGATGAAATAACCCTTCTGTTTTCACTGTGTTTAGGTATGACCGTCTCCTTGAAACATGTTCCATTGCGCTTGTTGGCAAATACACCAAGTTTTCAGATTCCTACGCATCTGTCATTAAAGCACTGGAGCATTCCGCACTGGCGATCAACCACAAACTCGACATTAAGGTAGGGGTGGTAAAAATTCCTACCCCCGTACTCTTTCCACAGTGCTCCCCGTCTTACTTCAGTTTTTCGCAACCCCATAGACAGTAAGGGAGAGTTGATTCAGGCAGTGAACTTTAGGTTCGTCCTATATTAAGGTTTTAATGCTGGTTTGGCTGCACAGGTGCTTTTCAGGGTCTTGGTTGTAGCGAGATGCTCTGAAGAGGTGAAATATGTATCTTGTCAGAAAAACCACGGCTTCTGTTTGTGCATCTGTAGTATGATGGTGTGGGGAAGCAGTTTTCTTGACTAGGAGGCAGGATATCAGCCCAGAAAATACATAAGTATCTAGTAGGGAACAAATCCAGAGCTATCTAGGAGAAATTATGATATCTTAATCAGAAATAAGGAGACCCTGTATTTACACTCTTCTGCAGCATCTCATCATCCTTTTTTGGATTTCTTCCCAGTATATTGACTCTGCTGACCTGGAGCCAGATACTCTGCAGGAAGAACCTGTCCGGTACCACGAAGCGTGGCAGAAGCTGTGTGGTGCTGAGTAAGACTCTTGTACTCTGCCCATTTCTTCAGGTCTTCTTGAGGTCTTGCAGGTCCCAGAGTTCCCAGGAGGGAGGTGGTGGGTGCTCGGGTGCAGCCGCCCTGGTGAGCCCTGTGTGATTGGAATCTTTTCATCCTCCTGCAGTGGAGTTCTGGTTCCTGGTGGATTTGGTGTTCGAGGGACAGAAGGCAAAATTCAAGCTATTTCCTGGGCGAGGAAACAGAAAAAACCCTTCTTAGGTGAGAAACATGTTTCATCAATAGGAAATAAAGGGGGCTGAGTAACAGCCCAGCTGGTCTGCAGCAAGAGCTTCACTGATTTTTGTTAGTATCTAGAATGTACAATTCTGACAATAATTGGCTGAGGAAGGCAGTGATCGATGCTCAGCCACCACCTGCAATTAGCTCTGAAGTGGCCAGAGCTGGCTGGGATGTGATGACGTGGAATCTCTGCAGTGAGGGGGTGGGAGTCTCCGAGGAAGTTCTGGAGGAGGCTGTAGCAATGTTGGCAGGAAGAAATACATGACCGCAGATAAACGGAGCGGACGCAGAAACGGGGAATTGTGCGAGCATAGCGGGTGGGAAAGGGAGGTCGGGGTGAAACTTGTCGGAACTACTTGGCCCAGAGTGAGCAGAACCCAGCTCCAGGGCACAGGCCTGGCCCTGGCTGCCCCGTGAGGCTGTTAGTGCTGCGCAGCTCGGGTCGGTGGTCCCTGGCCTGACGTGCCGCGTGTTCTGCTCTGCCTTCCGCAGGAGTGTGTTTGGGAATGCAGCTGGCGGTTGTGGAGTTTGCGCGCGGTGTTCTTGGTTGGCAAGGTAACTGCACAAACCCTTCCTGGGTTTTGGTCGTTTCTTTGATTGTTTGAGTAACACCTGTAATTTTTCACTGGTAGGGAGATTTTTTTTTCCTAGGCCTGTAAAATTCCCCATTTCCTTTGCTAATTAAAAGGAAAAAGAACAATTTCTTTATCCTATTCAAATAAAAATTAATGGAGTAAGGCACGCTTATAATGACAGAAAACTTTCTGTTGCTTAGAGTGAGCTTCAGCTCCTGAATAAAACACCTGTGGAGTTGTGTCTGTGCCGGACATCCCGAATTCCCATTACAGCCAGTGGGAAAGAAAACCAAAAAGCAATTCAGCTGACGAGGCAGCTGCACCTAGTTCAGCGAGTTGAATTGCTTTCTGGGCTCTAGTCCTTGAGTTGTCTAGGCCCCTGTTGTCAAAACTCAATTTACAGAGTGCTAAATTTACTTTCTTAGCTGGATTGTGAGTCTCGCTCCCAGTGAAGGTAGGGGAAAATGTGTGTTTCTGAGTACTTCTGCCCCTTTTCCCTTGCTGGCTCTATTTAAAATATTCTAAGCTGTTCGGTGTGCGTTTTTCCTGCGTGGAAGGGGATGTCTTGTAAATGCTGGTCACGGTATGAGCGGCTTCATGTTTCTAACCACTGAACGTAACATTGCAGATGCCAACTCGACAGAATTCGACCCCAAAACTGCTCATCCAGTGGTGAGTTTACAGTGACTTGCTTGTAGTATCCTCACTGTGCCAGACCTCTCTGCACACGCCTCCTGGTGCAGTTAAGCGCTTGGATTATTACGTCTTGTGGTTTTAAGTCTGTCTTCCATCATTTACTAATCTGAACTTGTCTTTGCCTAGTGAACTGTATGGCAGTTGCTGCTTCGCAGAAGATTGCGGTGCTTATTATAGGTCAAAAACTTATATATTTTGAAATTTTTAATTACACCTTTTCATAAAGGTGTTTTCTAAGAGGCAGAAGGTTCTTAAGGGGCAGTTTGAAAGCTAACTGATTTTACAGGGTAAATGGTAAAGATTTGGTGATATCCAGGTTCCACTGCATAACTGCTGAATGGTGATCTCAGAAGTTAACAGACAGACATGAATTCTGTGGAACGTTTGTGGACAGATTTCTGAACCTGCATTTGTTAGACTGCAGGTTCCGTGCGCCTCAGCCCGGGGCCACCGTTGTGCTTGGCCTCTGCTAGAATTTAAAGTGCTCCTTGAAAAAGTTCTCAAAAAAGCAGCTGATGAAGCTATTTATCAAAGTATAAGCGATCCTGATTTGGGGCTTTTGTTTCTGTAAACGTGCTTGTGTGTTTGTTAACGTTGAGCTCAGTAACCAGCGCAGTGTTAGTAGGATCTGTGCGGGCTTTGACTGAGACCATTTCCCGTGCTAAAGCTCCCGAATAACCCGCAAACCTTCCCGATGTTCTGTGCAGCCTTTACTAGAATAACTCAGCTAACCAATGTAGTTCTGTTGGTCTGCCTGGTCCAGACAGTGTTCCTCGGGTGGTTTGCTTGTGTTCTGTGGGGATATTAGGGTTGTTTTCCACTTCAATGCTTCACAGTCTGCCTGGGACTGTTGTTCCTCCCTCATTCTCACCTCCCTCTCTGGATGCGTTTCGTAGGTCATAGACATGCCGGAACATAATCCTGGGCAAATGGGTGGAACCATGAGGCTTGGCAAGAGAAGAACACTCTTCCAAACCAAGAATTCCATCATGAGTAAGGCATTTCTTACCCCTTTCGGAAGTGTTTCCTGGGAATGTGTGTGGTGGGTGTTGGGAAGAGACCTGGGGATGCTGAAGCATCCTTGAGAGGTTTGCAGAATATGGTAGTGAAATGGGGATAAGTGAATTTGGTCGCCTCTAGAAGTGGCAGATTCTGATGGATGCTGTTCATATGGACTTGTTAAAATTCGGCATCCTGCAAACTGTTTGGCATTTGCTCTGAGAAATGCCTTTCTTTTGGTGTAGGGAAGCTGTATGGAGATCATGATTTCTTGGAAGAGAGACACAGACACAGATTTGAGGTAAATGCTGTTGTAGGTGTTGAGCTTTTCCGTGTAATCCAAACACAAGAGATCACGGGGTTTATTGCTTCTGGTCTTCTAGGTCAATCCAGAACTGAAAAAGTGTTTTGAAGAGCAAGGGTTGAAGTTCGTAGGCCAGGATGAGGAGGGAGAGCGAATGGAAGTGGTTGAGTTGGAAGGTGAGTACTTAAGCAATTTGTTTTGCGGGTGTAGGGTAAGTGTTCAGAGGGTTATCGAGCAGGTTTTTGTGTGGGTGCAGTCCGGGATCTCCAAGAATGATTCCATCTGTGAAATTACAGTAAAAAAGAATCCCACATGCCTGTCCATTTAGGGACAAAAGGCAAGACAGAAATTATTCTTCTTCTCTGTCATCAGGGCCTTAGCAACATCAGATCTTTTGGCTGCAGTTCAGCCATGGACTTAAGAAACTTGACATTTTTTGCATTTCTTTGTCTTAGATCATCCTTTCTTCGTTGGTGTTCAGTATCACCCTGAGTTCCTCTCCAGACCAATTAAGCCATCTCCCCCCTACTTCGGCCTCCTCCTGGCGTCTGCGGGAAGGCTCACGCACTATCTCCAGAAGGGCTGCCGGCTCTCGCCCAGGTACGTTGAGTTACACGAGGTAACCAGGTGGTGTTAGCAGCAGCGCTTCATTCTGGGGGTGTTTGGGGAAGCTGCAGCTGTGCCTCATTTCTCAATGATTTGATACCCAATTGGGCTTTCCCACCTGGTAGTCCTTAAGAAACTTGTTCGTGTTGCTGGTTTAACAGTGGGCTCTGATTGTTGCAGCTTCTTTTTTTTCCTGCTGCCTTAAGCTTTGTTTTGTATCACTTTGCAAAGCTACTGATTTTTTGGGTAGACTTAATGGTGCGTTTACCTTGTTGAGCTGCTCCCCAATGCCCTGCAGTTCTGCTCAGCGGTCGTGGCAATATGCAACAGACAGACGTCACTTTGGTAGTGACCCATTTTCCTCCTTGCAGAGAACACAGAGGGTTTGCTTGTGTAGCTGGAGTTCTAACATGGCACTAAACAAAAAACCCAAACTAAATGCAAAAGGGAAACAGCACTGAAAGTGTTACGCTGCAGCGACGCAAAAAGGAGACTCTTGGCCTTTCTGGGCTGAGCTGCAGAGCAGCTGCAGCGCAGGAGTTCGCTGTGTCACTGGAAATTGGCTGTTGTTGTGCTCTGACCGATGTGCTCTGTATGTATCATCATTTTAACTCACAAACCTTAAAACTGATGATGTCTCGGCCCTGTTTCCAAAGGGACAGCTACACTAGGATTTGTGTGCTCTGCTTTTCAGCCTCAGCTAGCAGTGCTTGCTGCCAAACCCCACTAATTCCTGATGCAAAAGCAGATCTGTAACACACTTGTGCTCCCTAAAACAACATCTTTCTGAATTCCACAGGGACACGTACAGCGACAGGAGTGGCAGCAGCTCCCCTGACCTGGAGATGACAGAGCTCAAGTTTCCATCAGTAAATCACGACTGAATCCTGGTAACTTCTGCTGACCTCAACCTCTTTCCTTATGGAAACAATTCCCTGTCCAGTCTTTCCTCCTGGCGTCTGAATGTTTCCTATCGGTCGGTAGGAAACTGGCACCCCATGAAAAGTGCTGGAACACACGTGTTCAGCTGTGCTGAAGGACACACAATTCCTCATGTCTGTGTAACAGATGGGGGTGGGTATTTCCTTAGCAAATTGACACATAATAAAGTATTAAAATGCATGTGGGAGTTTGAGATCAAATTCCAATACAGAAACAAAGCACAAATACAGCACATGTTCCTGAAAGTGGAGGCAAAGCTGAGCTGGGGTAGGTATGTGCTCGTGGCCGTGGCTCTGGCTGGTTTTGGGTGGTGGTTTTGGAGAAGTTCAGCAGCATTCGTGCAAACGGGGTGGAGTGAGCGTGGGGCTTTATTGCTGAATGCCAGGGGACCGTGGTGTCCGACTCAGACCTGCTGCACTGAGCAATTCCAGCCTGTTGGGCCTCACTCTCAGTAATTCCTGCTCCTTTTCTTTCTCTTTCTCCAGATGTGTCTTCGCTGAAGAGTCTTTAGATTTTCCAGGCGTTCCTACAGCAATAGCTTGAACACTGTCAGCTCTGGGCTTTCTTAAGTTATGAGTTTGTAATTTTTGTTACGAAATCCTGTCCCTTTATTTCCTCAACTCTTCTGTCTTTCATTTATTTTCTGTGTAGATTCTGTTAGTTTCTGGAGGAGAGCTCATTGCAGCACGTGTGTCTCTAGACTCTTAATTAGCACCATCTTGGAGATGAAAAGCAAATTCGGGCATAGGATTTGATGTGCTGGGTTGCACGTTTCCTTCCTAACGCACATTAACGCCGGTGTGAGTCTGTATCCCGGACACCGGGCTGCGTTGCTTTCTCTTGCCTTTCCCTGGGCAATCGCATCGCTTAGCGCTGAAATCCCACGGGTGACACTGGATTTGGGGACTCGCTCAGTTCTTGAGCTGAGCTGCACAGGATGGATCTGGCCAGCTTTATGCAGCCTTTCTTCTTTTTTGAGGGGCGAGGGGACATTTGTTCTATTTTTATTTTATTTTAATTTCCTCCAGTGCTATTTAAAAACATTTGGCATGGGTGGTCTTGGTGCATTCAGTGCCAGCAATGAATTTCTAACCAGGGAAAGTCTTCCTGGAATGGAATAGTTAATCTGGAAGATGATCAGCTCTAGCTGTGATATCCCATGGTGCAGGGATGCAATTAACTTGGATCATGTGGAAGGATAAATTAGAAAGAAAAACTGTCAGGAAAGGCCGTGGTGGCTGAAGCGAGTGTGTCCTGTGCCCGTGGTGGCTGAAGCGAGTGTGTCCTGTGCCCGCGGTGGCTGAAGCGAGTGTGTCCTGTGCCTGCGGTGGCTGCTGCTGCTTCTCGGGCTGGGAAACTTCACCTCCTTGCATCAAGGGGGAGGCACAGAACACAAAGTGAACCGCGTTCCGTGCTGCCTTGAAAAGCTCCTGCTGTGATTTGCCTTGGACTCTTGGTGCTTCTTGGGGTGGGTTGGCGCCGTGCGTTGCCTTTCCGTACCGGCGGAGCCGCGTCCCGCGCTGGACGCAGCACAGACGTGTCGTTCCTTTGCTGTAGCTCCAGATCTGCGCTGTCCTGCGGGGATGAGCTCGGCTTTGCAGTTCTGGGCTGGGAAACGCTCGCGCTTTCTGCTTTTTTGGCCTCATGCTGTAAGCACCGTGGGTTTTGGCCTTGGGGAATGTAGAAGAAAGGCAGACAGTGTCTCGGTGTCTGGTTTATGTTCAGAACGCTTGAGTTTGTTAAAGCTGGAACTGGCTGAATACTAATTTCCGTGTTGTCTGACGCCTATCTTAATTAAACACTGTCCTGTCTCATCTTAAACGATCTCTTCCACAGCTCTTCTTGCTTTATTCCTCAAATATAAGCTGCAAAGCTGCTTTTAGCCAGGAAAGCTCTGAGCACTCTGTGTGTGTGCCAATTACAAGAGTAATGGCAGCAAGATGTGCTCGGAACCTGGGCCGTGGAGGGGCTGCGATTGTTCTGTATCTGTAGCACAACTTCTGTTTTGTTTTCTTTCACCTGAAATGTGTTTGTTTTGGCCAAAACTCTGCAACTGACTTGGTCATTAAATGCTTATTTGTAATAAAATGAGTAACTAGCCAAGAGCTTCCTGTTACTTCCATAGCTCAGAGGGAGAAGGACTAAAGTGGCGCGGAGATGAGGTTCTCAGGGACACGGGTCGGTGCCGGGGTGGGTTATGGCTGCACTTGATGACCTTTAGGGTCTCTTCCAACTGAAATGATTGTGTGATTCTATGATTTCTCAGCTCCCCCAGGACAAATCTCCAGCTCTCCCTGCCGCGGGATCTGCCCTCCCAGCCCCTCTCGTTGCCCGTCCTGCAGTGACCCACAGGGGGAGACACAGCCGGGGGCCCAGCCAAGTGCTCCCATCAGTGCACGCACAGCCACACAACTTAGTAATTCTTTTATTTATAAACAAATCAATGTAAATAAGTGCAGAGGAAAGCACTGGCTGACCCCGCACGGGGACCTGTCTGCAGCGGGATCAGCGGCGGGTAAAGACGAGGGGTGTCCCGGGGCCGATGCCGTGAGCGAGGGGACCGCAGCCCCACCTGCCCCGGCCCGCACTGGTGCAGCAGCGCAGCCTGTGCTGGACAACAAAAGGCCTTTTGATTACTTTTCTTTTTGCAACTTTTCCCCTTAGGGGTAAACCTGACCCAGCGCACGAGACTGGAGAGCCTGGGGGCCCGTTCTGCTGCTGCCGGGGGGGTGAGACGCTGCTCTGGATGCGCAGGGGGAGCTGAGGACAGCACAGGGAACAAGTGCTCGCAGTGGAGATCCCGTCCCAGCCCTTCAGGCAGCACCAAGGACTGTGGGTGCTGCCGGGGCAGCTTCCCCATCAGCCCTTTGTCACCATCAGCCCTTTGTCACCATCAGCGCCTCGCTGGCTGGTCCCAGGGCAGGAGATGCTGCAGGGGACGGGCAGCCCCTGTCCCAGGGGACGCGGTGGCACGGCTGGGTGGCCCCTGCTCCAATACTCCTCTTGCAGCTGCAGTAACGTGTCTGGGACAGTGAGTTACTGCTCAAGTGCCATCAAAAATAAATACATTAGACTGTCTGAAACAAACGGGTGCTGGCGGCAGGAGGAGCAGCACAGGGACAGGTCACCGCGCTGGCATCCTCGGGCTTGCCCAACCCAACACCCTCTTGTACCCGCTGAGCTGGGACAGACCGAGACACCAGAGGACCAGGAGGCCCCTGGGAAGACAATCCTGTGCATTTCTGGCTAAAAATCTCCAAGAGCTGCGAGTTCAACACCAGGTAGAAAAATCATTTCATCTTTTTAAACAGAGAACTCCCTATAAAAAAAAAAACCTCCAAAAAAAAGAGAGAAGGATCAGTTGAGTCCTGCAGCATCCAGCCCGCCTGCGACGCCGACCCGGGCCTGTCCTTGCCGGGGAAACCAGACCCAGCTCCCTCCACACTCTCGGGCAGCGCCGTGTGCCGCCCCGCAGTCAGAAATAAATACGGAGCCTCCATCCCCGGCCGAAGGGGGGCTGGGAGCTGGGGGGCAGCGGAGCTCGGGAGGCGGGGGCCCAGTTTGGGCTCCCCCAGGCGTGGAAGACGGGGACGGGGCGGCGGTTGCTCGGGGCTCGGTTGCCATCCCCCTTGCATCCGCGCTGCCCAGCGAAGCGTCCAGCCCCCGGCCCGCTGCCCTCCACGGGGAGCTGAGCGCCACGAGGAGCAGGTGAGGCTGGGACCACACGAGCCGCAGCGAGAGGGAGAGGAGCTGGACTCAGCCCGGAGCTGCGGCCCCATCCCAGGGCAGCGGAGACGCAGGGGCTGGGCCACAGGGAGGGACCCTCCGCGTCTAACAGCATGAACGTGACTCCAGTCCGGTGTCAAATCCCGGGGCAGCCGCGCACCAGCCTCCTCCCGAGCGGCGCCGGGGCCTGGCCGCTGGCACAGGGGGCGGCTGGACCCCCGCAGCGGGGCCGGGGTGTCGGCGAGGTGTCCGTCTGCGGCGTAAATGGGGGTGTGTGCATGCGTACCTGTTGGCAGGCGAGCGCGGGTATGGGTGGCCAGGAGCGGAGCGTCCAGGATCCGTCCTGCCAAGCGTCCTTTCAGAACTTGCCTTGCTTTAGCTTGTCGATGTGGTAAGTGAGCTTCAGGGCCGGCCCCAGCTTCAGCCCCATGTACTTCATCATCATGTCGCTCCGCAGCAAGAGCAGGGCTTTCCCGTCGATCTCCTGCACGGGGGGGAAACAACAGCGCTTGTCACCGCAGCTGTGAGCCCGGCCCTGTCCAGAATGCCCACAGCATCCCCGCATCCCGCTCTGCTGGGGGAAACGGGCTTTGGCAGCAACACACTCAATAAATTCCACTTGGAACATGTTCCTTGCCAGGAGAAATTCACTATGAGGTGAATATTAAGACTCCAGGATGAACAAGGTGTTGTGTTTTGGGTGCGAGGGTTTAAACCCAGCTCGAAGGCAGCGGTGCCTGGAGCCCAGCTGGGCCGCGATGTCTGGGCTGCCCCTCCATGCTTTCTGAGGAAAAGCCTGAACGTGGCACGAGCAGGATTCCTGAGGACGGTTTTCTCAGCACAAAACCCCAGCCGGTACAAAGTCCTGCCGTTCTGCTCGCTCTCCTAGATCCTCCTTGTGTGATGATCTGCCCCTTCACATATATAACACACACATAATATATCCACACGCACACTTACGTGTTTGCGGAAGAGGTCAGCGTGGGGTCCCAGCTGCGGGTCGGCCTCTCGGATGAACTGCATCACCTCCTCCACCGTCCAGGACGAGGGGTCGCGGCTGCTGAGCCGGGAGACGTCCCGAGCGCCGAGGTACCGCTCCGAGCCTGCGGAACCGCCACACGCAAACGTCACCCCGGGCGTCCCGCAGCGTCGCCCCAGCGCTTACCCACCCTCCTCTACCGCTCCGTCTCATCCCGCAAAGCAACGGCAGAGCCAGCGCGGAGCGCAGGTCCCAGCCGCGCTGCAGAGATTCCTGCGGCACATGTCTAGCATCGAAGCCTTATTCTCTCTGCTTAGACCTGACTTTTCGGGGCAGCCTTCTGTGCTGAGCCCTTTTCGTCACTCTGAACCCCACTTTCCCCTTGCCCCCGTCCAGCCAAGCTTGCTCCCCCGTTCCCGCTCTTCCTTGCCCATCTGCTGGCGGTTCCCACCTTTGCAGAAAACTTCCCCCCACCCTTAGTTCTCTCCCCACATGCCATTTCTCCCCTCGCTCCAAACACCACCTGGAGCAATTTTAACCCAGCAAAGCTGTTCTGTGTTTTCATCAGCTGCATTTTCTGACGGACTGAGCCCGTATATGAAAATCTGTTGTCCTGAAGCACCGCTCGACCTCACACCGGTCCCGCTCCCAACGTGCCGGCACAGCCCGCTGCTCCCGCCCCGCTGCACACACCGATGTGGGGAGGCAGCAGCAGCCTGAGCCTTTTAGAGGCTTTTATTGATGCCTGCACCTAAATTACAACTGTTTTTGCAAACGCCTGGATCTGACGTGCGCGGATCCACTGCAATGAACGGCTCCCCTGTCCCTCCGCGCAGCCACGAGCCGCTCGGGCGTCCGCCCACGCTCCCGGCACCCCCCGGCTCCCAGCCCACCGGTTCTGCACTCCCTGGTCGCTCCCGATCCATCCTCACAGACTCAGACCCGCTTATCGCTTTGACAGCCCCTGCCAGTGCTCGCAAATTCAGCTCCTGCACCTCCTGCCCTCCAGGTCCCACCTCGTCACTCCAACGAGCGGCCCCGCGAGCGTCACCTCTCCCAGTTTCCACCCAGTCTCCAGAGCTGCCGTCAGACCTAACACAGCACCCGCGACAGTGCAGAGCTCAGTCTCTGCCATCTCCTCAAGTCAGAAAGGTGTAACTGCAGTTAGAAAAGCCCTTTATCGCCAAATCTACAACGGGAGGGCCGGCTTCTTAACGCTCTTACCCCCAGAGCTAAGCCTGCGCAAGGCAGAGGAGCTGCCCTGGCTGAGGCTAGAGGGCTGGTGCAGGTGCCTGTATCCTTGCAGGCGATAGTCTCTGGAGCTCCTGCTGTGGCTGGATGAATGGACAGAGTTCAAGGCAGAGTCCATGGGGTCCAGGCGAGGCTCCAGGGGCCCTGGGGGGCCATCTCCCAGAACAAAGGTTTCACCTGGAACGCACCAAGCTGCAGTCAGTGCACCCGAACGCCCCACGGGCCCGCTGCCCAAAGCAGAGCCGGGGAGCGGGGCCGAGCCCCCGCGCCGGCGCTCTCCTCGGAAGCACCGAAATCAAACCAGCCTGCGGTTTGCCTGGGAAACGCCCGTCTAACCAGTAACGCTCGGTACCCAAACTGGGGCAACCGCTGCTCTGT
Source organism: Columba livia (assembly GCF_036013475.1). NCBI lineage: Eukaryota > Metazoa > Chordata > Aves > Columbiformes > Columbidae > Columba > Columba livia. The sequence goes on along the minus strand of NC_088627.1, from coordinate 1,637,696 downwards.
TAATGCCTCAACATCGGGGGCTGAGCGCCGCATGTCCCCGGCATCAGCGCGCGAGGCCGCGGACCCGGCGGCTGGGACACGGGATATTAACTCTGTGGCCTGAGAAGCAGCTTCGGAGAGAGTAGGAGGTGGTTAATTCTTGGGCAGATCTTATACAAACTGCCGGTTTTAAATACAGGCTTGCGTTGCAGGAAAACACGCCACGATGAGTGGCGGAGAGGCAGGGAGCGGATAATTAAAGTTTAATTAAACAAATAGCGCTATAGATTCGAGAGTGTCTTTTTACTGCTAAAACACGGAGTTTGGCCACAAGCGTAAATCTGGTTTGCACAACTACCGAACACCCACTGCTTCCAACAAATGACAGTCTTTAAAAAGAAGGTCCCCACTGTGCTGGAACTGCAGCTTTTTAGCAAGAAGCTACATAAATGCCACCGGGTGCAAGAGGAAAAACAGGGTAAGAAGTGAGATCCCCTCCTCGTCTTTCTGGCTTTTTCCCAAAGGCAGAAGGAGCGAAGACTCCCCACTGCTCCCCATCACCGGGAGACGTGTCTCCTTGCTCAATAATCAATATCTGAGGATGTCAGGCTCAGGTTTTAAAATACACCCTCTGAAATGCAAATATTCCTGCTTGTATTTAAACTTCATGGCGGGGTGAACAGGCTTTTAGCTGCGGGATAAAAATGAATTTCTAGACGGGATATGGAAGCACAACTCATTCCTCCCTGCTCTGAACAGCCCTGGTTGGACCAAGAACAGCCCAGGGTGCTGTAGAAGTTCACACCCCAGCGGGATCACCCCCCAGACGAGAAGAGAAACTTCTGCCCACTTGTCTTTACTTCTACGGAAAAGGCTGGAGGACTCTGGGCATGCAGACGGCCCAAGAGACAACGGAATAGACTCTGAAGGAGACTGAGAATCAGTCCTGTAGGACGCAGCTTCCTCCTGCCCAGGGCGGTGGTGGAGTCACCATCCCTGGCGGGGTTTAAAAGACGAGGTTCTCAGGGACAAGGTGTAGTGCGAAAGTTGGGTTATTGTTGGACTTGATGACCCTGAGGGTCTCCTCCAACCAAAACGACTCTGTGATTGGAGCTGCTTTGTCTCTTCACTGACAATACGGAGCGTGCCACGTTCACCGCCTCACCGAGGCACCTCGATCTTTAGAGCAGCCACCGCGCTCCAAGAACGGGCTGAACGCCGCGTGTTCCACCCGCCGCTGGAGCAGCGGACGGGTTTGCTGACGGTTACCTGAGGGCAGCGGCTGATGCGTTAGAGGAGAACGTCAAGGAGACCAGCGAGGACGTGTATCTAGAGGTAACAAACAGACCGGGCCTCAGGGAACAATTTCTGACCTGCTGTTATGCTGGAATAGATGAGATGGTCCCACTCATCACCTTGTTCTTCACATCGGCTATGTGACCAACCTACAGTTTTAATCAACGTACATACTGGGCCGCTAGAAACTGTCCAGCATAGGGAGCAGGTTCAGCTCAGCTGTGCTCGGATAGGGAGCGGGAATCCTGAACGGAACAGGGCCCAGCAGTGGATGGAGATTAAACCTACAGCGCGGTGCATGGGAGGCCGTGGATCAACGACCCGAGCCCAGCAAACTCAGCAAGAACCGGGAAAACAGGGATTCTACCGGGAGAGCAGCAGAGCACGAAGCCACTAATTATGAGCAGTTTTCAGGGACATACTACAAAGAGCTGAGACTAACACCCTGATCGATGATTTCACCATCAATGAATTAAAAGGTTTTAGTAAGGTCAAATCTCCAGGGTGCACTATGGAACGTCTGCAGTTCAAAACAAAAGGGAAGGTGGAAGTGTATTTATTGAAGAATTCTGTTAGTCTTGCAGCTACCTGGACCCCTGGACATCTCCCACAAGGGACAAGGGACACCTATGGACCACGTACCAAAAAGGACATTTTGGCAACTGCCTTGGAGGCCGTGGCGCAGCAGATCCGCGCCTGCGCTACCTGACCGCGATTTCATTTGGTTTCACTGGTGGGGCGCAGGCTGGTGAGACCCTCCCTGTGATTTGGGGAGGATTGTGAGAATGAGACGGGATCCTGGGAAAGGGCAGCGGGTTCCCGGCCGTACAGCTGCGCATCAGCATCTGCACAACACGCTGCAGCAAAGCACTGCGAAAAACCCGGGGGAGAGTGAATGAAGCAGCCGGGTAGTTTTACAACCATTAATACCATGCGTAGCCATGGAAGCTAAAACATGAGTAATTAAATCCCAGATTATAAAGTATTAGATGATGACTACCAGGGCAGAAGGAATTCGCCCTGCGTTCCACACGCCTTACACAACGGCTCGGGGAACATGTCTTGGTGCAGAGCAGCTTCTTCACCTCTCTCCCAAACGCCAAGCGCTGACCCACACCAGAGACAAAGCAAAGCGAACGTCCTAAACCCGCGGCTCGATTCGGCACGGCCAACCTAATCCTGCTGTATGTTACAGGTCACTATAAACAGCTTTGGGAAGAGACGCTGTGCTCACCTTCCAAAGGGTGACGGTCATTCTTTGGTAACTTGGGGGAGAGAGGAGCACTGTATGGAGGGGAATCTTGGGAATATCGCTTTGCACCCCGGCCTGGTCCCTGCAGAGTGCCGTCTAACGAACTGCTTCTGTCTAGGAAAAGAGAACAAGCCCTATTTAGGAGCGGAGACTTTCGGGGAAGCTCAGTCCTGCCAGAGTCACTTGAGACGCGCACACATCGCCAGCCCGTATCAGCCTGTTAGAACTGCAACCCAGCACATCTGTCAGCGCTTAACACGTCACCTTTTGCTTATCAAGTTTTATCAGAGGGAAAGGGTGGCGAGAAACCTAACGAACAATCTTAGCCATGTTTTGCCATATCGCACCCCAAACATCACCTCTGATTGACTTAACTCCATTTCTCCTTGTTTCACCCCATGGCTCATCCCGCTTCTCCCCACTTTCAGACACTCGTAACCCTTGGATGATTTGCAAACATGCTTTGCCACACACGGTGCTTGATTAAACTATACTCGAGTGTTCAATCTTTCCCCAAACGGATCCCCAAGCGCCCCAGCACTTCTCCCAACGCCTCCCTGCGCTGGGTTCTCCGCATCGCACACAGCAGAGCAGACGTCAGGCTGGGCTGCGACACGTCCCTTTGCGGATGACTGAAGGATGCAGACGTGTCAGCGGGTGGATGGACACAGGATGGAAGCGCCAACAGGGATGGGGACAGCAAGCGACTCGGGGGTGGCAGCCCACGCCCCGGCTGCACACCACACGGTCAGCTAAGGAGCGATGAAGACGTCATGTCACCCACGGGGCCAGCAGCCCTCCCGCTGGTCCCTTGCAGGGGGACACGTGTGAGCCGGGTGTGCGGGACACGGGGGAAACGCTCGTAGACAAACGCCGGGAGCTGGACACGGAGCAGCCCCGGGTGCGAGCGGGGCAGGGACGGAGGCAGGACGGGTGACAGAAATACGGCGGGGACTGGACAACAAGGGAGATGCATCATGGCAAACAAGAAGACAAAGGTATAGTTGGGTGGGAAGGATCAGATGGTCACAATTTAGTTGACTAAAGTGAAATACAAAGGTAAAGTTGGAGCCGGGGGGTCGGGCTCTGCTCCCCAGGAACAAGCGCCAGGAGCAGAGGAAACGGCCTCAAGTTGCGCAGGGGAGGTTGAGGTTGGATCTGGGGAACAATTTCTTCCCCAAAGGGCTGTGGGGCATTGGAACAGGCTGCCCAGGGCAGTGCTGGAGTCACCAGCCCTGGAGGTGTCTAAAAGATGCATGGATGAAGTTCTTGGGGACATGGTTTAGTGCCAGGGTTGGGTTTAAGGTTGGACTCAATGAACTTAAGAGGCCTTTTCCAACCAAATGGTTCTATGTTTTTAAGAGGAGCACATCTGCCCGTGCCAGGGTTTGTGCCGCTGGCCCTGACAGTGACACTCTGCTCACCTCCGCAAGTCCAGGCCAAGGCTCCTGCTTCAGGATGCTGCACCTTGCACTGGTGCCTCCTCCCCGATGGCAGAACCTTCCTACACAACCAGCTCTGGTGTCGATGCCCCCGCGACATCCACCTGCGCTCGCTCCGATGGATCCCACCCTCGGCTTCCAGCCGCAGCCTCGCTGAGCCGCGGCAAGGCAAAAAGGTAAGAGAAACGGGCCAGGAACAAAAATACACACCATTGACTAAGGAGTGGACGTCAAATATTTGAACATTCTCGGAAGGGGGACATGAGGGTGCAGAAGAAGCCAACATGTAACTTAGGAAAGAAGATGCACACGATCTATCAGAAAAAGAAGAGCGGTCAGCCTCATTTCCCTGGAATTCAGCGAGGCATTTGATGTGGAGAACTTGAGGGTTACCAGAAGCTTCCTTAGACGCAAAAACATCTGATTTAAGGGGAAAAGCAGTTGGCAGAGCACTGAGCAAGACTACGAGGCTGGAGAGCGATTGCTAACGACTTTTCTTGAGCTCAATGTCATTCAACAACTTTGGCACACGTTTTAGACATTCACCGATGAAATGTGCTGATGACTTCCCAAGTCAGGCCAGATAAAAAAATACATACAACGGAGTACCAGAAAGGAGGTAAATCCAGCATTAAAACACAAATGTGCATTTGAGGGATTGTCTCGTGAGCTGGGAACTTGCAGCTGAGAAGAACAGGGTGTGCGACCAGGACGGGTTGATCATCACCTGCTACAAGGATACAGTGACAAACAGCAGCTTTCAGAGACATTGCCTGTGAACACAATGGTGCCACCAAGGCCCCCTGAGCTCCTCCCCAGAGCTCTGGGTGGCACTCTGGTCACCTCATGGAGATGAATTCAAACCAGCTCCAGCAGGGAGCTCTTCTCAACAGAGCAGCCGAAGGGCGAGCTCCCCAAAGGATACAACTGCTCTCTACCCACTTCCAGAAGAAGGAGAACTACGTTAAGCTAAAAGACAATCTTAAGACAAGGAGACACGGATATCAGGTTGTCCAAGAATAAATTTGGGCTAGAAACTACAACAAAGTTTCTAAAAATTCAGCAAAAACCCCCTTGGAGCAGCCTCCACTGGAAAAGCAAAATCCCCAGCTCCAGAGTGAATCAAAGCAACACTGGATGCTGTGGTGTCTCTAATAACAGGACCCAAGGATCAGTGGTCCAGTTCTATGTGTTCAGATGGCTCCAGATCAGACCTACCTGCTCGCAACACTTCACAGCCCATCCCTGTTCCTATTAACAGCAATCAGCTTCCTGTTTCCTGATGTACAACCAGATCTATTTCCCCTTATTTCCACGGTTATGCCTCACTTAGCGAGACCGAACGCCAGATGCAGCTGACCTAAGGACCTTCCTCCTCCTGCCACAAGCACACGCACCAACTCTCCACGGTACCCACAGCGGCTCCTGTTAAGCCAGCTTGTTCTGGGAATTTGGACCAGCTCCCAGTCCTAACTGGTGACAGATTTCTGGAAGAACCAGCCCCATTCAGGCACACGAGCGCTCGTGCTGCAGAGGAAACAAGGCAGGAGGCACCGAGCTGAAGGTGAGACCACGGCAGCCCTGACACTTGGTGTGATTTAGACTGATGTACAACTGCATCCCCATTCTTCCACGTCCCCTCAAAATCGCCGATACTGTTTCTTTTCCCTCACCAGAAGCCACCGTAATGTGTAGATAACAAAGTTTATCATCATCTTTCAAGCGCTTCAGAAAAATGTTAGATGACCAGATGCCCAACAATCCCTGAGACATCAGTATGAACGGCAGGACGAGGTGTTGTCACTTCTCTGGCCTGTGGTTAACCTTTCTTTAGTCCCTGCAAACACTCAAATGAAGAGTTCACGATGGGCAGCTCTCGGCATCGTGTCACATCTGGTGCTCTGCCTGAGCTTCCCTGAATTCCGACTTTGTTCTTTATGCTTTTCCCCCTGCCAAGCAGCCCAGCTCTCAGCACAGACACCGCTGACACCTCACGGTGCCTGGAAACCATGTGCTCCAGGACCTTCTCTACCCGAGCCCACGACCATGCCCAGACCCTGGCTCCTCCTCCTCCCATCCTGCTTTCGTTCTGTCTCATGACAACAGAACCACAGCCACAATTATCCAAAGGATTATCTTCAGAAAGACTTCAAACAGCACAACAGCTACTTGCTGACTCAAGGGGCAGAAAGGTAGCGGAGAAAGCAAGGAGAGCAAGATCAGCACAAGACACCTGTCAGCTGCCTAAAGAGGGTGCAGACAGCTTCCTTCCTCTCCACGACTGGCATTTCCACAGGAGCCCCACAGCCAGCGATCACCCCAGGGCTGCCGCTGCTGCACAGCACCGCCGGGAAAACTATCGGTCTTCTTGTTTTCCGCCGCTTTCACTTCAGAGCAATTTTGCAGCCTGATGATTTGAATCACGGCATGAACTATCTTGCCAGGAGTGTGTTGCTTCAACGCGGTGGAGTGTTGGCCACGCCAAGAAAAACGAAAGCCACCTACGCCTGAGATGGCTGCAGCACCGAGGGCTGGCAGCAGATCCACAGCCACCGTGGAAACCGCTCTGCTGGGTTTTCATTCCATTTCTAATTACAGTTTACCTGCTGCACGTTATCACTCTTCCATTTCTCACGCAGAATCTTTCAGCGGAATTCTAACCGGGTGAAGTCACTCTAAGCAGATTACAGGAAGCGGGAAGGGCTGGGGGACAAGGAGAGGAGGGAAGACAAGGAGACAGCACGATGAGCGGAAACCTACAGGCGGAGATGGAAATCAGACCGACAGGCAACCGAAAATATGCAACTTGGATCCTGAGCAAATAGAGTCCAGCGGGCTTGTGCATGACGCTGGGTGTGATGCAATGAGCCCTGCGGAGAGGGCTCTGAAACCCACGCCTGCCTCCTGAGATAAAGGTAAAATCTGGGTTAAGAGCACCTGGGGTCCCTAAACGCCGCCCCCGCCCCAGCTCCTACCTGGTAGATACCTGTCGTGGTCGTACTCGTGTGCCCGCTGCATGTGGCTGTTCTGAGTGAAAGGCTGGTTCCCAAAGAGGTTGTCACTGCGAAGATTGTGGCAGAGCTTCTCCAGGAAGCGGAGGACGTAGGTGATACTGTTTACTGCTGGCAGGTTCAGAGTGTGCTGTTCCCGATCAAACACAGCTGGAGACAGAAACAAACAGAGCCCAACACGTAAACCCCCAGCAAAAGCAGGAGGCTACGCCCAGGGCTGCACAGCCAGCTTCTGTATCTCAGCATCGCTGGTCTAGACCAGAGCAAACAAAAGCCGCTGCCTTCCCCGGGACAGGCTACAACCAGTCTGCTGCACCCGGCGCCAGGTACGGGGCTGCGGGGCCGGAGACGCCGCGTTCGAGGGAATGCAAAGGCATTCAAGGAGGGGCTTGTGCTCCCAGCATCCGGCTAAACGCGGGCTTAAAAGCCAAATTAAAAAAAACAGGGTACTTCTTGTCTTTCCATCAGGAGTTCTGAAAATCCCCCCCCGTTCCGCCTCCTCCTGGGGGATCGGGCAGCGCTGGGGACGAGAGGTGAAGCGTTAACGCTGCCCAGGCTGCTGCCGCCTTCTCCAGCAGCCGTGCCCCGCGGCCGCGCCAGCTGCTCTGCTCTGAGTCAGCCGCGAGCTGTTGCTTCACCGACACAGATGTTTGGCAAGAAGGAGAAGACAGAAATCTTCTGTCTGCCCCCGGCCCGTAACTGCACCGAGCGGCAGGAGAGACATCTTCCAGCGAGCGAATTCTTGCAATGACATCTCTGAAGGCAAAGCGCTGCAGGCCGGTTCTCACCTGAGATGACCTCTCCCCCGTGGCCTTGTTTTAAGAAGGAGAAGACTGTTTTCTGATGATAAGCGCAATCAATGCAGGCCTGTACTGCTTGCTGCAGGACAACAGAAGCTCGAGCTGGTCCAAAATGGTCGGGCAGCTGCTGAACTTTCTTCTTGTCTAGGTGGGGCCCAGTGCTGCCGTTCTTGTTCAAGTAAATGCAAACTGCCAAGATGAGAAATGTGTTTGCCATTAACCCACTCAAGAAAGCAAGAAACAGATGCCTAAAATCCAACCTGAGAGATGCTGAGGTTTTAAGACTGTCAAATCATTTCCAATGGGGAATCCACCATGACTGCCTGTCTGCATCCTAACAGCGGAGTCACTTATAGAGGGGAATCACCTCCGCGATCTCCCTGCCTCGCACCCACCTTCCAAGCTGCTGCTGTTTCTCCTACGCCTTCCCCAGCGCTCAGGCTCCCACAGGCAGCTGCAAAGCGGTTCCCGTGCCAGCCAAGGTGGCTGCGACGTTCAAAGGAGAAGAAGGAGCACAGCTCCCGCTTTTTAGGGAAGCTGCGTTCTTTAGGTTCCTCTGAAAAGTGGCCAGTTATGTTCTCAGGAAACAAAGGGCTCAGCCCATATCCAGTGCTTGACCTTTCCTGCCCAGACCCATCTTCAGCTACATCTCACAGGTGTAGCAGAGCACATATGCAGCACCGCCGCTCCTACCCCTGCTCTCTCGTCCCTGTTTGCCTCCATACCCTGGCTGAAGCTGAACAGACCATTGCCACCGCCGTTCAGCGGTTGTTCTGCACCTTGCTGCGGCTCCAGCTCGCGAGAGGTGCTGCACACCGAGCTGCTCCAGGCACCACGGGCCACAAGAACCGCCCCTGGAGAGCTGAGGAAGCACAAGCATGCAGGTGTAACCCAGGGAAAGGGGTCCCTGCACTGACCAGGTGGACTCGCAATCTTCCTACGACTTCATTATTTCCAGAACAGACAAAAAGATAAACGAACGGCTGATCTGAACACGCGTGCCTCTCCTCTCCTCCCAACACACCTGCTGGAATTGTAACGCTTGCTGGTGTACGGGCTTCGGAAGGAACGGGGGTATCTTGGTGTGTCGCTTTCTGACTGATGCAGCAACTCAGTGTGTGATCCTGCCCAGAATGCGATTCGAGACCCTTACCTGTGGGAGCCTGCATGGCAGAGCTGGGGATTGTAGCAGCGTCCTGAGGCACAGTGCTTGTGTCTGGTTCTGGGGTACTGGTGGTTGGAGAGGTGGGTGCTGGGTTCAGCAATGTCCTAGGTTTCCTCTGCAGAAAAAGAGGAGATATTTCTCCTTTTACCCCTGCTCTCCTTTACCACCCGTGATCATTACACTCTCTCCTCTGCATCCAACAGACAAGGCACTGTGGAGCATGACACACTTCTGATGGCGATGACGGGGAGTCTCAAGAACCTATTAATCAATACGTGTGTACTTTATAAACCACGATCCTGAAAAAATAACAAGCCTGAGATCTGCCGCCTCTGCTTGACTTACACTAGCTACACAAGATGGACGGAAGAGCTTATTCCACCGTTTGGCCATCCTGTCGTGATCACAGCATCTGCCATGCTACTTCACAGCTAATGCAGCTCCAAAGACACAGCTTTTCGATGGAAATGAGCTTTAGGACACAGACATTCTCTACAGTTCTAGGGCTGGACTCTGAAGGACGTTCCCAGCCCACGTGCCCCTTTGGTCTCCTACTTGCTGCAGTCACCCAGCCAGAGGCTGAGACAAACGTGCACAAGCACACGCATGCACCATCCCATGGCAGAACTTGCAGCACCTGCTTTTCACCCGCCTGCTTCAGCATCAGCTTTTACCTTACTGCCAGGCTTGGGGCCTCTCTTTCTGGGGAATTTCAAAGGCTCCACTGACTTGGAGGGTGTAGGCATGGGGTGATGGATTAGCGCTTTGGTCGTTCGACCACGCTTCTTCCCTGTTTTGCGACGCCTTTGCCCTTGTTGATGCCCCAAAACAGTCTTTGTGCTACTGTGCATGCTAGGCTTCTCCGAGTTTACTTCGGAGGCAGGTAAAGGGCTCTTTGGAATCACAACTGAAATAAAAAGAGAAAAAGCAAATATAATTAAATCAGGCGAGAATCAAAACCAAGAGCAGCCTCCATCGTTAAACAGTGTCACATGGAAAAACCTGGAGTATTCACAGCCCCCTGAACGGAGGCGACCGCTCTCCAAGCCAGAATAAAAACCAAACGCACCGATCCTTGGTTCAGCCCTCGAGCTGTGGGACACTGAGGCTTAGCCTAGATGGGCTGAACTCCAGAAGGATCATGTTTTCAGCCATACTTTCCTTCCTGGAAATAACTGGCACCTACACCTCTTCCTCCTGCGAGCGGGGACCTGCCAGCCATCAGCAGAAAGGCGCTGAGCGCGTTCCTGGGGAGGACCAGCCAAGACCTGCCCGAGCGCCACCGAGCCAGCGCCGCGCTGGAAATCCCCTCTCTCAAGGCAGAACTCAAACCTGTCCCGTCCCTAAATCACCGGTGACCTGCAGTGGAAGGTACCAGCTCCACCCTTGACGCCTGCAGGGACTATTGCTCCTGGCCCCGAGTAACAGCTCATCTCGGATCAGCCCACCTGCTCCTCTCACATGCTGCCCGAGGTAAGCAAAGTGCCAGCACACTGTCCGTTCCTTCTTATCTTCTCATGCTTTCCACGAGAAAACCAGGTTTCTGGTGCTTTTGCCCATAAATTCCCCGAACTGGGTCACTCATCTTTACAAAGTCCTGCTAAAGGCTCGAGATGAACTGGTCCAGCTCAGCAGAACAGTGTTTCCTTTAGATTTAAACTTCTGCTAAAAATGAAACAAAGCCAAACCCTCCTAGATTTTGAAAAGTGCACGGTGACCTTCAGGACGCCTTGTTTCTCAGACCTGGAAACCCTGCTGTGTATTTGACACGGAGGCTCTGAATTAGAAAAAGAAAACCCAACCCAACAAACCTCTTTTGAAGTGAGGAGCTTTACAGTTACAAAGACCTTGGCTGAGGAAACCGAGTGCAATAAAAGATTGATACCAGGACGGCACGCAGCCCTAACAGTGGCACAACCCGGGGTAACAAAGAGATTTTCACGGTTTTTCTAATGAGGGTTTTTATAAGCAGTTACTCTGAGCAAATTCCCATTCCCCTGGCACAAATGCAGTGTTTCCTGCTGACAGCTCTGGAGCAGCACACGGAGCTGGGTCCAGCTTTCCAGGGCTCTAGCAGGGGGTGACAGCAGCCAGCCCAGGTCAGGAGATGCTCCAGGCACCAGCTCTGCTCACCCCTGCACTGCCAGCCCCGGCACGGCTGCGACGGGGAGGTGGAACAAGGTCCCATCAGTGGCAGCTTATTTTGGCCTTACGTGAACGAGCCACTGGAGGTGGAGGATCCTGCTTTCTCCCTGGTTTTATGCCACTCCGACTCCGGGGTCCCTGTGCTCTCTGCGGGTCACTGGGCATCAACCCGCCGGGGCCAAGAAAACCCAAGTGAATGGTTCATTCGGGCAGCTCGAAACCAGGACCAGTGTTATCACACGGCAGGACTATGGGACTTCACACGGCTGGACACGCTGGCAAGGATCTCACAGAATCCCAGGATCCCAGCCTGTTTGTAATTTATAATAAAAAATTCTCATCTTTTTGTACAATAAACGCTAGAAAGATCTGCTGTCTACTTCAGCCATGAAGATATTACAGGTAAGGTTTAATTTGCCAGGCTTAAAGAATCAGTTTTCAGCCACACAGGCTGTGTGACATCCCAGTGTGCAGCCAGCTCCGGCCATAAATACACAGAAAATGACTTAGATTGTCGCTTTGTGCCACTATTGCTGAATACAACGGGGAATACATTGCTGAATAAGCACTAATATATTTTTCCTATGGCTGCTTCTATGAGACTGACAGAATGCACAGACATTTTTCTGACCTGGAGTGATTTAATGAAATGAAGTCTTATCACCCCACAACCCAGGGCCATCCAGCAGAGTTGCTTGATTTTAACCAGAACCTGAGAAAACACCAGCCCGTGCCAATTCAGTTCTCCTGCCCCTACCAGACACACTGAGCTGTGCAGAATCACCGACCAAAGAGCAGAGTCGTGCCAGCCCCAAAACCACCGATCACAGCGGGAGACGCTGCTGTCCCGTCACCGAGGTGTTTATAACCCCTTCCAGTGACTGGATGCATCCTAAAGGAGCCTTAGTTTTTTGCCAGGTGCCCGTTACTTCCCTTCTGCCTAGCATACAATGTGAAATACCTTTTCATGTTCTTAACCGGTTTCCAGCATCACTTCAGAGACAGTAACTCATTAGCACTTAGCACTTACTGATGCTCTTTAAACACGTTTAGATTCTGCTCAATGCAGGGGGAAAGTGCTTTGAGACCTGGCACAACAAGCGTTAGGGATGCGAAACACAATAGACTTGTTCATCACAATGCCCTGGGGGTCGGCGCAGGCCCCATTCTGGTGGTGGCAAAATAAACAGAGATAAGTGAGTGGCTCATGGTTAGAGACAGACAGCGACAGTGCTGCGAAGAGCAACCACGTCCAAATCGTTGTCCTCAGCGAAAGTCATTTTCAGTTTAGTGCTGAGCATGCAGATTTACTTAGTTCCAAACCTCAGGTCTTAATTTCTCCCCTCTATGGGAGAGAAATTAACTGGAAAACCACTGTACTGAATCATAGAATCACAGAATCATAGAATTGCTTTGGTTGGAAGAGACGCTCAGGATCATTGAGTCCAACCATAACCCAACTCTAGCACTAACCCATGTCCCTGAGAACCTTGTCTAAACGCCTTTAAACCCCTCCAGGGATGGTGACTCCACCACTGCCCTGGGCAGCCTGTTCCAATGACCTTTCCATGCTTATCACTTCAGGATCGGCCATCAGCAGAGCACGGACCCACAGGGGCTGTCAAAAGCACCAGGGGTGACTGACACACGGCTGCTCCACGCAGCAGTCCCCAAACAAACCCCCGAGCCATGGTCTTAGCAAGTAACGAACCTGCAGACTGGGTGAGACTCGTGCACAACACCCAAGTCAAGCTGAGCTACACGTGCAGCGGGACACGAGTCACCGGTTTCTTCACAGATTTTCAGCCTGCGGGAAGTTTGCAACAGCACGGCTATGCTGCTATTTATATCCAGCCAGCTCAAGGACGTACCTTCAGGTAAAATGCGTGCCATGCGCGGCCACCAGTCAATCCACCGACCGATCCCATCTCCTGCCTCTGGGAGTTAATTATCAGCAGGTTTCCAAAGCCCCATGTTGAGTATCGAAATGTTTCTGTACTCTTGCCATATTCAGGCTATTCAGGAGTGTTCCTGGGGCTTCTGCTTGTTCTGATCCTCAATAAAGTTCTTTTTTTAGCTTTGGCTTCCTGGTTAAATATTAGCAGAACACCTTCGACATACCAGTGCACGAAGAACAAGGAGACTGGTAGGAGGGTGCGGTTTATTCTGCCTTTTGTTCTTTTTTAAAGCTGTTCAGAAGTTACAAAAATACTGAAGATCAAGAGAAGAACTGCGAGAAGCCGCAAAAGGTCCGATCCGTATAACAAGTGGGGCTGTATATTCAGTACAAAGTTCCTAGATTCAATTAAAACTCCCGTCCGAGCCCCCAGACCCACAAAGCCAACGCAAGTCCCAGGATGCACATCTGGGCCCAGGCGGGGTTAGTGCTGAGCAAGTGTGCTCCAAACAGTCCACAGACTTTTCCTGGGCTGTTCCGATCGTGGCTGCACGTGCGTTAGACTCACGGATAAAACAGAAAACGCTGAACTTCTGTGCTGAACTTCTCCCGCCATCGGTGCAGAAGCTCCACCTGTGTGGTCCCAAATCCAGCCACCCCGACACACACAGACGTCACCCGGTTTGATGGACAAGCTCCAAATCCCATCTCAGTCCTGAAGTGACAGTAATTAATACTTCTCCACCTCCTGTAAAGCTCAGGAAACCACCTGCTACCCTGCCAGCTACTCCTGACGAGGCTCCTCTACCCACCGCCGCGTTCTCACCCCGAAGGTGGAAGAGAAACCAAGCAATATCAAAAATAAAGCCATAAAACACACATTACCTTCGCACACGGGCAGAACATTTAGCATCCGATCATCGTCTTCACTTGAAGACACCAAGCAGTTAATGAATAAATCATACGGCAGCAACGGTGGCGAGAGATGAAGAACTTCAGGAACTTTCTATCCAGGGTGAGCATTTTGTGCCTCTGTCACCTCCTGGAGCTCCGGCTCCGCAATCCGGGCAGCACAGGCGGGGAGACGGCGAGGCCAGCAGTGGGTGCGAGCTCCACTTCAACATATCCCCATGGTAATTATCTCAAACTATTAAGTTTTGCTTGCTTTGCAAGCAGAAGGAGCTGCTCTCCAGGCAGCCAAGCCCAGGGAGCGGGCAGCTCGCCGGCAGCCCCGGTTCCGGCAGGAAGGCGAGCGCCGGGTTTAACCGCGCCGAGCACCGGCTGGTTTGGCTGGAGCGGGACGTGTGCTCCGCACCAGCATCGGCGCTGCCCGGCCCGCTGGGCGAGGGGCCCCCGGCCAGCTGGGCTGGTGCCAGCAGCGACTCCACTCCTCCCAATTCCAGGGCTGGAGCCGCTTCCGAGCTCTGCCCGCCCGGCTTTAACGCTTTCAGTGCTGCCCCGTCCCACGCCAGCACGGCGGCGTCACCGCTCGCTCTGCTCTGCAGCGGCCAGGAGGGTGGAAAAATGAACCCACCTCCAGAGGAACCCAGAATCACCCGAATGCCGCAAAGACCTTCTGATTTAGACTGTGACAGCTACTCTTGTGGCTGCGAGCAGGTTGCTGCGGGCTGCGCGGGTCCCTGCATCCTTGTTGTTAAGGTTATAGTGTCTCCATCCAGCAGCGATGTACTAAACGTGGTGAGCACACTGAGGGGACGTTACTGCGCGTGTGTGTGCGGGCATGGATTAAGTCTGGATCTCTCAGGATGTGGAAATCGAGCTGCTTTTCAAGAGGCCGGGGAAGACTGCGCCCGTCCCAGCATCTTCCAGCCACAGCACTGCTGGGATGATGCACAGAGCCACCACTGCTCAGCCCTAAAAAGGGCTCCTGGGGGGTCCTGTAAACACCTCACACTTTTTGAGACGAATCACAGCTAAAGTTCCTGATACTGTAGCACAAACCCTAGAAAAACGCATGCATTTCTTTGAAATTTAACCCTGAGGTTTAAATAGAAGAGTTATATGTGTTTTCTCGAGTAAACACCCAGATCTTGCAGAAAATCTCAGATTCCTGCGCCCACGATCAGCACGTACAGGCAGAAAGCCCTGATCCCACCTGCTCAGCCCCTCTGTCCCACCTGTGTCCCTTTACCTGGCACGGCCTCTGCAGCGTGTCACCTCCTCAGGGGAAGAGCCCTGAGCTGGAAGCTGCTTTACGCAGGTACCTGACAAGACCCCGCTTTGGTTTCTCCTCCCCGGGGGCTCACAGCTCTCCTCCCACAAACCACTTCAGAAAGGAAAACACCTCCTCATGGATCCTCTTCCAGCGTGTGTTTCCCTGACTACAAAGAACTGAACTTTCCTCTAGTCTGCAATTGGTTGTGGAAACCCAAATTTCCCATGGATAACAGAAGCAGACACACTCTCTACAAGCCCATGACTTGGCTGATGGGGGGATTTCCCCCATCCCACCTCCCTGCTGACAGTAGGTGGTCCTGGAAACTACAGCTAACCAGCCTCTTACCTTTCTTCTCAGTGATTTTTCTCACGCACTCGTATTTCCCTCCTCAATCTGTTTTGCCCTGAACCTCGCAGCAGCGCCTCCACTTGTGTGTGCAGCTCTCGCTCTTTCTTCCCAGACATAATTTAAAGTAACTAAGCAACAATCCTCATTCTTTAGGTCAATCCTAAATATCGATTTTCTGCACTGCCTGTAATGGAGAGGGACTCTCCAGAGCAGCTTTCCAGATCTGCGCTCCACTTATGTCAGTGACTTGAGAGCACGATTGTTTCTGTCCTGTTTAAGAGCCATGAAAGTTTGAGTTGCCCGCAGACTTTCCAAGGAGCAGCAAATTTTGAGAAAGTAAAATGCATACAAAAAGTTTTTCAAGAGTACTGCACTAGTTTTATCTGGGATAGAGTAAACTTTCTTTCGTAACAGTTCATACGGTGCTGTTTTGGGTTTGTGAGCAAAACAGCGTTGATAACACACCCATGTTCTATCAGTTGCTGAGCCAGCCTTGCACAGCGTCAAGGTTGTCCCTGTTTCTCAGCCCACCAGCAACAGGCTGGGGGGACAAGGAGCTGCACAAAGGGACATCACACACCACAGGATGTCATGCTCAGTGACAGTCAAAAAGAGCCCATTTCTAACACTCTGAAATGAGCCCCCGAGTCAGGAGCACCTCCTGTGCAGAACCATCCTTAACCCAGAGCCCAGGGCTGCCATCCAGCACTTCATTTAATAAGAAATTCACCTCACTTGATATTTCTAAAAGACCAGGATGTGTGCATAAGAGGCACGAAAAGCTACAAGATGCTGTACGATATGTGTGGAGTGCGGATCGCTGCCCGAGAGACAACCCCGCTGGTGCCGCGCTGGCGGGGCGGGCAGCCGGAGGACGCTGCTGCGCCCCCGCAGAACCCCCCGCGTTGGGACGGTCACGGGGACCTGCCTTCCCCATGGCGGGTGGAGAAGCTGCGGACGCACAGGACGAGCTCAGGACGAGCTCAGCCGCGTCTCGCCTGGCCCTGTGAGCACAGCAGAGCTCGTGGGCTGACACCAGCGGAGCGCCAGGACCGACCACGTGCGCAGTCACCCCCCGAGCTACCTTTCCCCTGCGGCGCGTTTTTATTTGAACCCCCCAGCTCCAAGCTGTGCTGCATGGAGAGAGAAGCTCTGGGAGACGGCCGGGTGCCTGCAGCCAGAGCTCTCCCAGCAGCCACGGCACAGACAGCGCATCCTGACAGTGATGGAATTACCAACCTGGCGCGCAGAGAGCTGCTCCTCCTCGCTGCTTGACCTCCCTCTCCTCCCTTCACACACACGTGCCCTCCCAAAAGCTCCCGCGGTGCGGCTGGCCCGGCCCCAGCTCCACCAGCACCCTGCCCCACCACCACACTAAGCAAACACTGGTGAGAGTGGGAGGCCCCGGAGTGGGGACGTGCTGGGGAGAAGCCCCCCGCTCCTCCACCTCTGCTGGCAGCCAGCAGAAGGGCCAGATTAGAGCTGAATTAAGTTACCAGCATTAAATAAACATGCCTGGCCTCTTTGAAGTTCTGCTTCCCTTGAACATGAGCTCATTTCGCAAGGCCTCTTTTTGCTCAGCCCCAGGAAGCCATCAGTCTCGATGGAGTTAACCCTTCGCAGGACTTCTCAGCTCACTGAGCATCTCACCCATTGGTTCACGGCACGATGGTCAGTCCGGTATAACCACGGTCAGCACGGAGCTTCCTGGATCTCCCTGATTTAAGGGGAATGCCCACCTCCCCGACTCTCCGGTGCGGTCCTGCAGGCTCCAGGCTGCACACAGGGAAGGTTTTGGAGCTGAAGGAAAGGGGGATCCCTCTGTGGTGAACGCGCCTCCCACCCTGCCAAGAGCAGCACTCCCAGGCCCTGGGAGACCTGCTCAACCCTCCTCTGAAGCAGGGCTGGGGAGTAAAGGAACAAGGGAGGAATTTAATTACAGAGGAGGAAAGTTCCCAGCACTCCCTTCTTTTGGTTTAATCCCACAAAGTGGAAATTGGAAAAGTCTGGGGCAGGAAAGGGAGGGGGCAGCCACAGAGAGGAAAGTAAAACACCACAAAGACAAGGCTGATCCTGACTCCGTGGCATTTTTGCAGGGCTCTGCCAATGCCTGCTCTTGCCCCAGAACTTGAAAAACACGGCAAAGAGAGCAGAAACGTGCCTGAGAGCGAGGGCTGCCCTGCCCGCGAGTGAGGAGATGGGACTTCACAGGTTCACTATTCTCGTGCATGAGCAGGAACTGCAGGGCTGCTGCAGATGGAGCCGATGCAGGAGGGGGAACCTGTCCCTGCTGCCTGCCAAGGGGCGAAGCAAAGGCTCTTCAAGATGACTCCAAGTTATAACGGTGTCACCCCCATGATGGGGCTTTATTTCTGGATGGTTTGCTCGCTCACAACTCCAGGGCACTGCCAGAAATGTCATCCCCGGCCTGGAGGTCCCCGGCAGCTCGGCGGAGCCTGCGAGGTGCAAACAAACAGCGGGAAGCGAGGGAGAGGCTGGAACATCAAGGCTAAACGCAAGAATCCAAGATAAACAGCGAGAGTGCTTGTCTCTTCCCAACCATAACAAAAATCATCTCCACCCGAGGGGAGCCCCAGCCGGGCTTGCGCACAGGCCATGCCAGGCTGATACCCAAAATCCTGATAGCTACAAAACTGACGGTATCAAGACAGCCTCATCCTGACAGCAGCACAGGGGACAGAGCTGGCTCGCAGGAAAGCTCCAGCCTGATGTGTTAGCACAAGCTGACCCTGGGTCTTCAAGAGGAACAATCTCATCAGAGGAATGTCTCCCTGCAGTCACCCTGCAGCTCTGGTACAGAGGTCGCTCTCCTGTTTCTCATTTCATTGACAGCCAATGCCAAAGGGACGTGCATGGGGACAACAGCAGCTCCCACGGTCCTAAACACGACGGCAATGCCAGCAACCTAGAGACACATCTGAAACTCCCAACAGCAAGTTCCCCAATACCATTACTAAATAACAATCACAGCTCTAGGAACAAGGCAGGTACGACCTGATTCAAACCCGCTTTTTCCATGTTCACAGCAGAGGTCACAGCATTAAGACACAACAAGATAACTGTTTGAATCACAAACAGGCGCAGTCCTGCAAATCAGTAGTTCTTGTTATTCCCTTACACCCACACACAGCCCAGTCCCCCTGTGCAAACATCCCTAGGAATGTGTGTTTCACAGACGCAGGAAAGACTCCCAGGAAGTTCCTGAAGAGGAGCAGAGCTCAGCGATGTCGTACAGCAGCACTATCCCTCCGAGAACCACCAGCTGGCCCATCTTTATGGGCAGCTGTCCCTCAGCACCTCGGCGCCAGGCTGTCACACTGCTACTGGGTATGGTCATCTGCACCTCTACCACGCGGGAAGCAGCGTAAGAAAGCCAGACAGGGCACCCCGATGTCCTTGCTGCTCACCTCTGCCTGTTTTGCTGCTCTGTGAGAGCTGAGTGGAAGCGGAAGACGGCTACGCAACAACATGGGCCTTACCTTTTGTTCCAGGGGGCTGCAGATTATCTCCAGTCAGCGAGCACCAGCCTACGGGAAAGATGTCCCGGGAATCATATCGGCACCAGTAATCGAAGGCACCTCTCCAGCCATCAAATGTTATGAGGACCTCAGAACCTCTCACCTCCCCAATGGTGGCCGGGCAGATGAAGTGAGGGTTCTTCCTGTCCACTGCCTCCAGCTTCATACCTGTCTTGAAGAAGTTTTGGGATGGAGATGGTGGTTCCTACAAGAAGAAGTTGAAAATGTGCTCAAAAAGGATATGCCAGGGCTGTCCCCTCCACCAGCAAACTCACCTCCATGAGCAGATGAAGAGGGGAGTTAGTGGGCTGGATGTGAACCCCACCTAGGTGTGCACACACTGGCCTAGCGACATAACCACGTGCCCTTGAAGTCAAGAGGCAGTGACGTCTGCTACTGACTGCTCTGCATCACCTGGCCGCTGGACCAACCCCAGACAGGGCTACGGTAACACCGCACCCGTCACAGCTCCATCATGCGATGCAGGCAGGAAATAAAGCTCCAAAGAAAAGAGCCCCTGTAGGATTCCCTCACCTTGTTATCTCCAAGCAGGGAAACCTGACATGCGACAGTCTCTCCCCATCATTCCTCCCCCACTTTCAGCTTTGCTAGACACGGGAGAGATCCACCACGTGTCCTTATCCGGGTCTTGCTCTTGCCAGGCTGTCATACCTAAGACACACTAAAGCCACAGCAACCATCCCACACCAGACGCCCCTAGACTGGCTTCTGTCTCTCTCTGACTTCACTAAGGGTGTGAGAATACAAACTACAAAACCATACCTGCAGCATTGCCCCACAGCAATATTTGCACCCCCTACAAGCTCTAGTACATGAAAAGGTTTCAGAGAGAGGTGCTGACTTTCACATATTGCATTCCTGACTTTGCATAGCACCTGCAGCCCCAGTGAAAAACAAGCACATCTGTCCTAGAGAACAGCACCGTGGCAAAGCCGGGCAACGCTCGTCTCCTCTGCCATCGGCAGATCTCACGTGAGACGCCAGCTGTGATTTTGGTGCTCTGTAGCAAAGGGGACGTGCCAGAAGAATGTCTTTGCAAACAGTATAGGAAAATACCTTGTGAAAAATCCGGACAGGAGCCATCTCTGCTCCATTCAGAGTCTTCAGAAGGAACATGGGCCAAGAGGAGGCATTCAGCCGAAAGCCTGCAGAGAAAGAAAAAGAGATGGAGATTTAAGGCCATGGGGGCCACGGGATCCAGCAGCACATGCCTGTAATGATGGTAACTCCACAATGGGCTCATATTGTCATCCCACAGCACCTTCCTCCTCACGCTGGAGCGTCAGGTTTGACCTTTTCCAGACACTCTGAATGCAAAACATTATGTTGTTGAAAAGAAACATCTGGAAAGGGATGTTTGACTGCAATATTCGCTTATCATAACAGAAGTCTGTGCAGTGACCATACAGGCAGAGCACTTTGTGCTGGCAGCTTCAGCAATCCTACGGGAGGGAGACGTGAATCGGCAAGTGCACGCTCAGGCTTTGCGATTCCTTCCTCAATAGGGAATCGCAGCTCCTGGGTGGCCTCCTTCACCTTTCAGAGCAAGCTGCGGGCAAGCTAAACTGAAGAAAGACTTGGCTGGGAAACAGACTGAACCATTACAGGAAAGGATGGCAGTTTTTGGCTTGGCATCTGTGAAAAAACAGGAGAGAAATAACAGGAAGGGGCTTATGGGAAGGAAAAAGCAAATTCACATCCTGAGTCCATGGCACTGAGTACGACTGCTCGACTGACAAAAGTCTCCAGATATCACAAAACACCATCTTTGCTAAATGTGCATCTTCCTGTGCAGCCTATTTCTGCTGAACACAGCATCGTGCTTTCTGTACCTGCGGTGTTTGAAGGTAACCCTGGGACCAGACCTAGATGGAGCATCCCCGGTGATTAACAGGGTTGAAATGCCAGAACACCAGCTCAGTGCAGGGCACCCTGCCAGCCCCGCGACGCCAAAGCTGCCCGGAAACCCACCAAACCAGCCACAAACCCCAGGGGATGGGAGCGCTGAGCTCACAGAGGGGCCAAGATCACGTTTTGTGGGAATTATCTGTGTAGAGAGGGGGAGCAGCAGATGTGTACACATGGAAAACACTAAAAGGAACACAAAAAAGCCTTCCCGTGTTTTCTGGGCCCTTGTCAGACAGACAAGTGCAGAACCAGATATTTGTTGCCTTTCTTTATGCTGGGTGCAAGAGAACCGCTCCTGCCTGGCCCAAGGTTGGGCAGGTGACAGCTCAGAGCGGGGCACACAGACTTCTCTTCCAGAGCGTGAACCCTCTTCCCTGGCACCATCAGAAATGAGTTTTGCTCTGCAACTCAATGACATTTATTGCCATCTGCTGGCAAACCCCAGGCGAGGCACAGGAGGAACCGTCACCAGGACAGGCACCCACAACCTCCTCCGGAGCCCTGAGCTGCACCGGGGCCGTCCAAGAGGCGTCTGCAACGGGACGCGTGGAAGTCACGTCACAAACAGCAGCTTCACCGTTAACAGCTGCAGCAGGTTTTGTCCGCAGCAATTATGAAGGGAAGGAGTATAATTAGACGTGCATACACACAGCCTCGAAACACAAACCTGCTGGTGTTCCTTCCTTCTTCAGAACAGTGGGTCACAAGTGTCCCATTGCAATTTAGACCGGACTTCCACCCAAGCTCACAAACGGTGCTCCAGGAATAAAACCATTCCTAACTCAAGGTATCCTACTGAAGGTTTCTTGCACCACTACAGATCGGCTTGATATTATTTGGGGGTGTGCTAATTGAGAGATTTATGAAGACACTTCAAAATTAAAGGGCAGCAGAATTGCAAAAGCAGGTTAATCTTGCTGCTTGGTCAGGAAAAACCTGCAAATCAGCTCATCGTTTGACCAGTGTCAAAAATAACTCAATGTGTGTTTAACTGAAGACTGGAAGGAGAGTTCAGCTGTGCAGGTTATTTATAAAGCTGTAGCCAAGCAAAATTAAATAAATAAACAGATGAAATATCGCAAACATCCCTCCATGTGAGACAGGACCTAAATCACTGGGAGTCTTATCAGACATTATGTTTCCCCATCGGATGGTCTCCAGATAACCTGCGCACAAATACACTTGGACAGCACAAATGAAAATATAACTGCTTTTGAAATGACAGTGTCAGGATCCGCAGCAATAGAGCGGATGCCTCGGCTGTAACTGCTCTCTTGGTTATGCTCTACATTGAGATTTACAGATCCCCAGCAAAGCAGCTCTACCCAGACTCCAGAACCGTGCTGGACACAAGGAGGAGCGCAGGGTAACGCACTGACGGTGGCAGCCGTTCCGTGTCACACACACCTTGGAGGGGACAGCGCTCGCAACCAGGGTCAGAAGCAACGGGCAGTGGCCACAGATGGAGGCACTGCCAGAGCTACGTGTCTGTGTGACTGTGTGGTGGCTCCTGGAGAAAAAGAACCTGGAGTTATTCTGTCCTCATACAGAAAATCACTTGTGTGTCCTCTGGGAAACGGAGCAGCGTGGTCAGTATGTGCTAATCCTGAGCCTGAGCTGCAAAGAGCAGTGAGCAGCTCACCAAGGTGCAAATTGCTCTTTCATCCACCCTCTCATACATCTCCCTACCTACGCCACGATGTCCACGTGGAAATACAGACCCGGTGTGGGATACACCTGTTTAACAGCCCAAATTAACAGAGCTGGTCTACGGTATTACAGCAGCAGGCAGGGGCGGTCCCTGGGTCTCTGTCCCAAGCACACAAATATAAAAAAGCCCAGGTTTTACCCCACAGATAACGTAGGAGCTCGCTGGACAGTTGAACTTCAGCTCACCCAGGGGAGGCTGCAGCATCCCTCCGTTCTTCTCACAGTTGCCTATGGGCTGGATTTCAGAAGAGTCCACCAGCCGCCAGAAGTCGTTCTTGTTATCGCTGC
Source organism: Columba livia (assembly GCF_036013475.1). Classification (NCBI taxonomy): domain Eukaryota; kingdom Metazoa; phylum Chordata; class Aves; order Columbiformes; family Columbidae; genus Columba; species Columba livia. The sequence continues at coordinate 1,614,716 of NC_088627.1, read as the reverse complement.
CGTCGAGGCGCAGGCGGAGCCGCGCGCCTGTCAGCCCCACCACGGTGGCGATGCAGGTGGAGGTGGTGTTCCTGGGGTCCTGGGCTTCTAGTTTCATGCTGATCTTGAATTCGTTTGCAGGTGGAGTGTATGACTGCAAAGAGAAGAACGGATTTTCAATATAAGCACCAACTCTGTCATAAAGCTTAAGCCCTAACAGCATCAAAAAGGATTCTACTGAAGACTGACAGCGTCCTCCAAGCGCAGCGCAGGAGCAGATAGCACAGAGCAGCAAAGACAGATGAGCAGGCCCTGGCAGATCTGTGACCCTGACCGCTGTCTTTTGGTGCTGCATCATCTAGACAGCCAGACCTACCCGCTTCTCTCAGCCCTTTTCTCAGGAGAATCACCCACCCGACCCAAGAGGCAAACAGATGCTCCTCTGTGCCGCTGCCCCTCTGTCCAGAACCAGGGGTGCCACGTCAGTTCTCGCCCATACTCAACATTATCACCTCCATGCTCCAGTACGCAGTGCCTGGTTGGGTGCTACTCAATTCGCAAAGATCTGGTGAATTCTGAAGAAAATCTCTTTCTTTGCCGGGCAGGATCCACCAAAACCTGGATCTCAGCCTCTTAGAACATTTTCTCCAAGACCCTGTGCTCGGCAGAGAGAAAAAACATCCTCGTGTTCCCATTCATGCACACCTGAAGCCTTCTGCACTGCTCTAACATTTGCAGCACCTGAATGTAACTTCTTAACCTTTGCTTCAGCAAACTCAGCTTTCTGTTAAATCTCCAGTATCCTTACGCATTTTCCTTGCTCAGAAAGGGGCCCCTTCCAGGCACAGAACTCCTGGGTCACCAATGGACCAACACCTTTGGCCCTTCTTGGTTTAATTCACTCTCTTACCTGCTTGAAGCAATGGGCAGGAGCTGGAATGGCACATGTCTCTTTCAGGTATTTCTCCCAGGTGAAGTGACCTGAGAAGAGAAAAGGATTCAAATAGGAACCGAAGAGCAAAAATCTCACAAATCGAGACGGCTGGGCTCCTAACGGCAGCAGTTCTCCCGTTCTCACAGAGGAGGTGCTCACAGGCAACGTGTTTTCATCAAGATCCTGTGATGTTTGTGACCACGGAAGATTTACAACTGCAGCTGACAGGCAGAACAAAGCCCGGGGCTGCCTGCACCGTCCTGCACAACCCCACGGTAACAACCCACACCTTAATGGCAAATACCCAGCACAGATGGGAATGCGTGGAGCCTTCCAGACAACTGCCCCTTAAAAATCATTCGTCAAACACATTGCACAGTCTGGGGATCACAGACAGTCCCCGCGGGCTGAAAGAGCCCAAATCACCAGGAAACTTTGCGCTGTGCTGATGCTGCAGTTCCCCTGGTCCAGGAGCCAGCAGCTGGGGCAGGTATTGGCCCACCCCCAGCAATTAGCGGACAGGCCAGTAATTAATTTCCAGAAGCAGACACGGAGCCCACAGCTCAGGCAGGGTGGATGTGGGGATGCTCCAAACCGCGATTTAGCGAGTGGGGCAGCTCAGTCCCCACACCAAAGCCCCTTCCACCCAGCGCGTTTTACCCCGACAAAAGCAATATGCCATCCAGGGAAACCTGTTATTAAATGAGGAATTAAAAGCTCCTGTGATCCGAGCAAATCATGACTTTTGCCATTTAAACGGAGCAGCTGGGAACAGATCCTTCCAGCATGACATTAGCTCGTATTCACCCGAACGGCTCCCGGGAGACGCCTGTTCTCAAGGCGCTTCAAGAGCATCGGCGGCGGCACAATTAAAGAGTCAGCTACCGCTTCCCCTATTCACGTCGAGTTTTTAATCAGTCTATTTTCAAAACAAAAGCTGCATTAAGAACCATCTTAGGTACTGCGGGGTACAACACACCTCTGAAAATCCAGGCATTAAGGTCAGCACACGTTACTTTGGTGCACAAGGGCTCAATAAGCTACTAGCTACAAATAAATAGAAAGAAATGCTGCTTTCTTGGCACCTCCTGTGCAGATGACTGGCACACTGTTAAATACAGTGGGCAGAAACAAATACAGTTTCTCTCCCACACTGGCTGAATATATTTCTGTTTACAGACTCTCACAGCCGCCCTCGACTCCACAGAGTTCACGTTTCCAACCCTTCGCCTGTATTTTCTGTTCAGCCAACGGTGAATGAAGAAAATCCGCGATTCGCAGCAGCGATGCTTTCAAAAAATCAAAATTAGTTTGATTTAATTCAAGATACAATTTCTACGCTCAGTTACATCGATGAAAGTCTTTGTATTGATAACGTGTAATAAATACCCAGCCAAAGCAAACCCAGGCATGGAAAGGTGTCGCTGCATCCTGAGCTCTGGCTGCTGACCTGGGCTCAGCTCAGCCCGGGTGGCCCTGCAGAGGCCCCTGGAGCACAGAGGTGCCAGCCCCGGGGCCAGGGGCGCCAGGCTCAGCCAGCGCCTTGCGGAGCATCAGCTGCGCTCCGCAATTCTATTTGCAAAAAGCAGAATCCTGCCCTCTCCTCAGCTGGTTCCAGTCCCTCGCTATTAGAGGGAGTCCTGGTTTTAATCCTTCCCCTTTTCCCCCCGCACTGAGCGAGGCTGTTCTGCTCCTCAGCAGCTCGCGCCGCGGTCGAGGCCGACGCTGCACAATCCCAGCAGGAGCCGTAAATTTCGGAGACAGCTGCGCGCCTCTAAAAATAGCGTCTGGACATGGAACTTATTTGAGATTAATTCTAGAGCCTGTTGGGACCCAGATGAAGACACACACACAAAACACCAGAACTGCAGCTACTTACGACTCAGGGTTCTGGTGACTTATTTTGCAAAGAAAAGCAGGAGCAGCAGAAAGACTCCTCTGAACTCTGAGAATGGTTTTAAATTAGTTCAGTGATAGTACTGAGCTCATGATCCAATGCTTGTGAAGCAAGAATTTCCAAGTATGCTTAACCACGTATGATCGGCTTCAACCTGAAAACTTCACAAAGAATCAGAAGAAAATGGCAGGACATGAAATTTGGGGTTTGTTTGATTGTTGGGGGTTTGTTGGGTTGTTTTTTGGTTTGGTTTGGCTTCTGTTTTTACAACAAAGGGAGAGCTGCCCATACAAAAGAAAAAAGCAGGAGGTACTTGAGGTGTTGTTAATTGGGGAGCTACCTTGTATTTTATATTCTTTCAGTATTCTTATTCATATTAATAAACTGTATGTCTCACTGTAGAGGAACAGGGCCTTCTGGTTTACAAGATGCTTGTTTCTGATCTGGCCTGAGCAGGTAGCACTGGACAATGTTTTCTCGGTGTTGTTTAAAAAAGCCAAGGTGGCTTTTCTCTGGTTCCTGGTGAGTCCATGAGCTAAACAAAAGGCAAGAATTGTTAATCTGTATGACTCCCCGTAACCCGGCTGTGAAAATGCCCACGAAGGGTGACTGTCTGTCACTTCTGCTTGCTTAGGAAAGCTCCTTGCCAGCGCCTGTGCCAAAGGGAGGTGTTACTCGCAGGCAGAGTGTCAGATGTGGCCTCTGATGTCTTAACCTTCGCAAATATTTACTACAAACAAAACACTCCACACCCCCAAGGGGTCAAACTACAGTAGTTGCGAACAATGCAACTCTGCACCCTCGTGTTTGGATTCTCATCGTGTTGCATTTCGTGTTGATCTTTTGCCCAGAATTCAAATGAAGATGGAGTTTCTGTTCATATCTTTAACCAAAGTCTGGTTTGGTCTCCATTAGCATTTCAGCTCCCGAGGGGTCATCAATCCAACTGAAATGATACACGTGCGTTTCAGGTCACATCTGTGAAGGAGAACGCGGCCTACCCAGATCAAGGCATCCCATTAAAGTCTGCAGCCCATATGCGTGTCTGCTAACGAGCATCAAGGCAGCACATGAAAGCAGCAGCTCGGTATGAAAATGAGCAGAGCACCGTCTCTGCTCGCGGCTCCAACGGCGACGGCGGCTCCCCCGGCGTCTGTGCGCGGCGTCCCGAGGGGTCGGCTCTCCCACGGCGACGGCAGAGCTCCCGCACATCCCACCCGTTATCATTTCATTTTGCTCAGCCATCAATCCGCCCGCACGTTCTCTATTGCTCACGGCTACGACCGATAACATGATCCTGCTTCCTCACTGTCTCGCTCAGAAGAAACACGAGAATGTGCGAGGCAAAACTAATAGGTTTCCAACACCACGACGCTGTCTGCTTTGCTTCTTCTCAGGTGTCCCAAGCCAGTAAGAGCCCTGAGCAGAAATCCTTCCAGCCTGGACTGCAGGGCACTCTGTGCCAGAAAGCGGCTGCAGTTTCAGCCCCTTGCTGTGCACCCGAGCGTCGCGCAGGGACGAGCTGCTCGGAGTTCCTTGCAGGGGGAGATCCCCGATCCCCGCTGCTCCGCCACGCACTCGCCAAGCGGACACGCGCGCGTCAGAAAGCTTTTAGGTAAAAAAACTTAATGGGAGAAGGGAGTTCTCTTACCTTGGTACTGGGAGGGAGACTCTGACGGGCGGCCGTACTTGTGCTTTTTACCATCTTTCCAGTCTATGGCTGAAACAAGAAATAGAGCACCTGTGTCAGTGAAGGAAGCCAGCGAATGAACCCTTGCACATTATCTGCTCGTGACACCTGCTTTGCAGACACCTCAGGACAGCAGTGACCTCCCTTTCATGGCCCCAGGTAACAGGGGTGATTTGTCTAAAGCTCAGGAGACCTCACGTGAGGAATCAGCATTTGCATTTTAGGCTCTGCCTAGTCCTCACCGACTCCTGTTCTCCCACACTAATGTAAAAAGCAGCGGACTGGTGGGTCTCAAGATGTCTGAAATTGGTTTGGACTGCTATTTTTGCAACCTTCTCTTCCTGATGGGCTCTTTTCACTACAATGGACAGGAGGACGGCATGTAGGTTTTATCCCTTAAAAGAACGCGAGGGATGTATGGAGTGTGGCCACAGCATCACTAGGCATGGACCTGACAAAGAACCTCCTGGGAGAGAGGTGAATGAAAAAGCTGGAAGGGCAGCCCTCCTATAAACGTATTCCCATGAAGAACAGTGTTCTGCCATCTCCTTAAGAATAAAGGACACAAAGTATTGAAGTCAGAAACAAAAAAGCCCCCCAGATGGGTAACGCTGCTCCCGGTGTCGCAGGGCACCTCCCAACGCAGCCTTTGCCACACTCTGCGGGTGAAGCTACTTTTCATTCTTAACTTTTAACATGCAAAAATCCTCATTAAGCAGGCTGCACAAGCAGCAGAGGGGGAAAGAAACCCATGAATTTCTGCAGGCAAATGAAGAAAAAGGAGAAGTTCAATGCATTATTAAAAAAGCAAGGTAAGTAGGACAGAAACCCACGTGTGTGCAATACAGGTGTTGCTTCTGCAGGCTGGGCGGGCTGGAGGTGTCCGGCTCCACGAGGCAAGGAGGACGAGCTGGGAGCGAGGATCCAGCCAGCCCGGCCACGCTGCTGACTAATCAACCTGCCTCTTTATTACCAAGCCCTCCAGCTGCCTCGCAGCAGGCTCTCCCCGTTCCCTGCTTGCCTTCATTTATTCTCACTTCATTAAAGGACAAGTGGCGTTAGGAAGAGAACAACGCTTCTGTAAGATGAACCGCCAGAGAAGCAAAGGAGACGTTTAAAAAAAATAAAGCGAGGAGAGAAATCGAGCATAGAAATCTCCTGCAATAAACCTTGCGAGCGTGTAGCAGATGTGAACAAAGAACTGCGGAGGATGCTCCATCCTCTACGCTTCTCCCTTCCCCCATCTTCCCAATGTGGTGAGATCACTCCAGCTGAACGCACATGAACGGCACGAGACTAAAGGAAATCGATATTTTTGTTAAGCACGAGGAGTCCGAGCGGCTCCGTCTGAGCAGCTTGCTCGACTTCGCCCTTCTAGTTGGGGCTGGCAGGACAGGGCAGGGCGTGCGGCTGCCGCTGCGCTAATGGGAGGAGAGACTCGGGCAGCAAGAGCTAAGCGCCCGTAACAGATTTAAACTCCATGAGGTGGGCTGGTCTTTGGTTTCACGCCTCATTAGAGGGGGGAGGCTTGTGCCAGCGGAGAAGCAGTTTGCCCCACGCTGGGACCACTGGCAGGTGCCGCGGGCTGTGCAGAGCAGCCTCACCGCCCAACGCTGCACCCCATGAGCTGCCGGGGTGCGCCCAGCGAGGGACCTTCCCCTGCTCGTTTTGGGGGTGATGAATGCACCTCTGCATGCTGAGGGGGCGGTACTAGAGAGTGGAGAGAAGGGAACGGAGCTGGTGAGGGGCTGGAGCACAAGTGTGATGGAGACTGAGAGACCTGGGGGTTCAGCTGGAGAACAGGAGCTGAGGGGAGACCTTCTGATCTCTGAACTGCCTGAAAGGAGCTTGGAGCCAGGGGGGTCGGGCTCTGCTCCCCAGGAACAAGCGCCAGGAGCAGAGGAAACGGCCTCAAGTTGCGCCAGGGGAGGTTGAGGTTGGATTTAGGAACAATTTCTCCCCCAAAGGGCTGTGGGGCATTGGAACAGGCTGCCCAGGGCAGTGCTGGAGTCACCAGCCCTGGGAGGTTGGACAGACGGACATGAGGTTCTCAGGACAAGGGGCAGGGACAGGGGTGGGGGAACAGTTGGACTTGATGATCTTGAGGGTCTCTTCCAACTGAAATGATTCTATAACTCTATGACTCCATTTTGAGTGTGGAACCAGCGCGTCCCCGCACTCCCGCCCCATCGCCGGCCTCCCCGTGCGCTGCGCTCGGCCCTTCGCTCCGCACCAGCCGGGCTGTGCCAAGCGCCACCACTCACCTTTTTGAGGGCCTGGTTTCCGCATTATATCACCTGCTGCCGTCCTTATCCTGGGACTGGCTTGGTTTTAGATAACTGAAGATGTCTAGGACAAAAGAAATAAACATGAGAAAATTCCCCCATTCTGGAGCACACAGTCATTAACTAATCACACAGCGGGGCGAAAATAGATGCTCTTTCACCCTGGGTTGCACAAACCATCTCCTACTGAACACAATTCATTTCACCCCCCCCAAAAGTACAAGTCTTTCTGCAATATGTGGACAACTTCAAATTTACGGCCACGGGAGTGACATAAATAAGCGAGAGGAGCATATGCCAGTGTCGGTGCCAGCCCCACAGCGGGTCCCACGTGTGCACGGAACGGGGGCCGCTCTTCCTAACAAAGGGAGGCAGAGCTGAAATTTATGAAAGAAAACACACGGACACATAACATGAACTCTGGCAGAGCAGCACCGCAATCCCCAGCTCGCCACTTGCAATTCAAATAGCTCGCAGCAGCCCTGGGTAATCAGGATGAGGAATTGGACAACAACCCAGGAAATGTTTTTGTTATTAGCACCGCTAGGAATGTCCAAGTTGCGCTGCATGGGGTTTTTTTCCTGGTTAGAGAAAAAAACTTCACTGGACTGGCCTTAGAAAAAGCATTTGCATTCTCGCTATGAGGAAACGTTACTGAAAATCAGAGCTCTTGGGAGATGCGTGTGCAGGGCTCCGCACGGCCCATCTCACATGTGCCTCCCATGTGCTCAAGGCCTGGCAGAACATACCCGAACAAACGGCTGAGCCGCAAACAAGCCCTTAGGAAAGCCAGGGAAAGCGTGTTTTGACACTGCACTGACTACTGAAGGACTGGGTCAGTATAACCCCGTTTTGTTCGGTCAGGCCGGAGGGAGGAAGACGCAGCCGTCCCAGGACGCGATGCTGAGTTTCTGCTTCAGGGCTTATTTGCAGATCCAACTTGGCGAGAAGTTTGGATTTTGAAAACCAGCCTTTTTCCAAATCTAAAAGAAATTAAGACCTCAGTTTTCTATAAGAGCGCTATTAACTACAGCCTTTATGTGCAGCGTTTGCAACATGGAGCAATACTCTGAGAAGGAAAATATTAAAAGAATATTAAATACTAAAGGGGAAAAAAAAGCTAGTTATTTTTTAATCCAAATCCAAAGGTACACAGTAGTCCCTCACTGCCTCTCTCATAAATAGTGTGTGTGTTTGTGCACGCTTGTGAAAGGAGTAAAGTTTCTTTTCCTTTCAATAGCAGAAGGTAATCTACACGCAAAAGCTTATTTACAACGTTTAATGCTTCTTTTCATACTTTTCTTCAGTCGTATTTATTCAAAGCTCACAGTCACGGTAGGAAAAGTCCCCCAGCCATAAAACCCGGGGTGAAAGGTGTTATATGAAGGCACCAGACGCATTCGCCCCCTCCGGCTCTGCACCTCTGCTGTCTGCTCCGCTCCCCACGCACGGGACTTACTCGAGTACCTACAAACTCATCGTAAATCTGCCGCGTTTGGGCCAGGCTGCCCAGAGCGGGCGTGGAGACGTTCAAACCCGCCTGGACCGACCCGGGCGACCTGCTCTGGTGACCCTGCGCTAGCAGATGATCTGCAGAGGTCCCTTCAAGCCCAGCCAGCCTGGGATGCTGTGGTCTAGAGAGGAGAAAGCGAAGGGCAGAACAGACAAGCTGAGCGGCTCTGCAGGACCGGGAGCAGCGCGCCACGGGGGTGTGTGGTCTCTACATTGTCCAGGGGCTGAAGGATGGAAAAAACCTTAAAGTCATAAATAGCAGAAGCTACAGCTCGGTATCCAAGGGAGAAAAATGGGCTATTCACACAGCTAGATCTTCCTAACCAACCTCAGGCACAAATGTGCCCCCGATGAGAACTTGTCGGCTGGGTCAATGACACAAAGGAGACAATCTCACTTTTACATCAAATAAAGCGTGCACAGCCCAGCACACGCTGCAATGGTCCATCTCCAGAAGCTCTTGTACAAAGCTGCACACCGGAGCTAAAACTCCCCTCCTTTTCAAAAGCTGTATGTCTCATGCTCGTGGGCAGCAAGATAACCTTGCAAGCACAGAGCACAGCTTTGTGTGGTGCTGGTTTCCAGAATTTACACCCTGAAAGGACAGATCAACACGCAAATTTATTTTGGCAGGATGCTACCTTAAAATGTAAAAAGGCCAACTGATTTGCTGCCTTTTGTGGCAAAACAAGTGCCTTTCCCACCGTTTCAAACAAGTTCCACTCACCGAGATATCAAAAGTGCCAACGGCTCCACTGAACTGTCATGGGCTCTAGTTCCCCATCATTCCTACAAGACAGTAAAGTCAGTACAAATACTGCGGCATATCAAAACCTGAAAGCATAGAGACAAAATGAAAAAGTTTGCATTTAATTGCAGGAAGGCTAGGTTACCAGTTGCATTATTCATGTTCATATTTAATTCATTTAAAACATCCAGATTTAAATTTAAAGACAGCCGCAACAAACATTCCCACTTGCCATAGCAAAGCAGCGCAAAACTTGACACAGTTTAAGTTCGGCTCGCAGAGAGTACACGGGACCGCTGCTGTTAAGCACCTTTGATATGAGTAAGATCACATCAACTGAGCTGATAGAAACTAGTTCAGCTCTTGTAAAATGAAACTATCACACACACAAGGATTTAAAAGACTAGAGCTGATTAGTAATGAAAAGGAGAGAGACCACAGGAGAGGCATACAAAATAATGAATAGCACCAAGGGAGGGAAGTGAGGACTCCAAATTATCCCTCCTATCGTGCGGCAGGGCCAATGTATAACACCGAAAACCACAAAGTACATACCAGGGAGAAGCAAATTTTGTTTATTGGAAACTAACAGACATGCAGCTTCCTCATGGAGGATGTTATCAACACAAGGAAACAATTAACATTAAAAAGGACAAATATATTAAAAAGCAGAACCATGTTTATAACTACACCAAAGTATGAAATGCACAGGCCGCTGGGACTCAAGCAAAAGTTTTCTGAGAGGCGGGGGAGCAGCGAGCCCCGTGCACCACGACACGGCCCCGGCTGCCGCGTCCTGGCACGGACATGCCGAGCGCTTGCCGCCGGCACCAGCGCCGACGCAGTCTCATTAGCACCCCAGTGACCCCCTGAATTGCTTTTGACCGAGATTTACACCCTGGATGTCAGTTCCTTTTGCTTGATGAAGAAGAAAGGCTGGGACGAGCATCCCAGGGCAGCCCCAGCCCGCACTGAAAACCCTCAGCACAAACATCCCCCAACTGCACCTCAATCTAATTACGTTCTCCCCCCATCGCTCTTAGCAACAGGCTCTTCCAAAACCTCATCCTTATCATGGAGAGTGATTGAATTTACCTGTGCCAGGTGGGAAGGGACTGTCAGGGTTACGGGGTATCCCGCTCTGCAGTATTCTGCCATTAAATGGTGCAAAAGTGAGAAAATGTGGATGAAAGATACTGTCACAGCTATGCAGACCTCATAAAATGCACCTAATCTCTTTATCTACAAAGTCTCCGCTCCTTTGGAGTGTATAATTATGAAAAGAGTTAAAGCTGAGGTTCTTAATGTCTCTTCTAGGCGCTTCTTTATTCCACTAAAGGCACCACTTACATCTGAATTATTTCCTGGGGTTGTTTGGACTTCCTATTATCCGAGGAAGATTCTGGTGAACCTTGGGATGGGGGCCAAGTCAGCTCCCAGCGCTGCCACGGCTGATTGAAAGGGGAACCGAAGTGTTGCTGACAGCGCACCAAGCGTCAAACCCCTGGACAATGCACTTGCCAGCAGGCAAGACGCTTTCAGAAAGAGCAGGAAGAAAACTACCAACAGCGAAGCTGAAAAATGGTTTTATTAGGTCAGATGCACACCCCACAGATTAGGATCAAGAGGAAAAAAAACCCTCTGAATACTGCCAGAGGACTGTGAGAATGACGCTTCTTGGAAATCCCATGGGACAGCGACAAGAGAATCCTGATGGTTTCTCATAACGCACCAGGCCTGCGGTCATTGATTTCTTCTTCCCCCATAAAGGCATTAGTGTTGTGCACCACAGCCAGCCCAGCCAGTAAAAACCCCTTCAATGTAATGTCTGCTTCAACACGTTTCCTCACCGGAATCCTTCCCTGGTCACAGAGAGAAGAGCTCAGCCCTGTCCCTCCTGCTCCCCCAGTGATGAAGCTGAAGCCCCACGAGCTCTGCGCTCAGTCTGCTCTGCTCCAGCTGAACAAGCCCAGGGACTCCAGCCGCTCCTCATACTCCAGACTTCACCAGCTTTGTGGCCGGTTCTGGACACTCTCCAGTAGCTCAATATCCTTTTCATCCCGTGTCCCCAGCCCTGCACGCAGCGCTCAGGTGAGGCCAGAGCAGAGCGGGACAACCCCCTCCCTGCCCGGCTGCGCTTAAGCTCAACTGGAGTTGAACCTGACCTGGGGTTTCCTCCCAGAGCGACCCCAGGAGAGGTGCAGAGACCCGCTGCACCCCAACCCTGCGCCGGGTCACACACCCCGGCTGGGGCCGAGGAGGACGCACGGAGCAGGAGCAGCGCCGAGCGCCCTCCCGCCCGGGAAGGACAAACCCACGCAGCCCCGAAAGAAAGTTCTGCAGCAATGTGGTTATTTTAATGTGCGCTGAGCCGCACGCCACATCCAAAAGCTATTAATGAAAGCAGATGGCTTACAGAAGACCTTGAAATGGGATTCTGCCCGTGACGGTTACAAAGTCACCCCATACAAAACCAAACAATAAGATGCTTCAAAGTCTTTAAATAAGAATTTAAACAGCACTACATAAAAAAACCCCAGTGCATGGTTTCCATATCATCATCAGGCTGTAACAGAGGCACAACCTTCTCCCCCCGCTCCATGGTAGGCTAACACAGTAAATCACGACTGCTTTTCCTTATAGCAATTACAGACACGCTGTATGTGGCCCCCAAAATGCGCCCCGATGTGTAAATTCTCTGTTCAACACTCAGTATGTATATCCTACAAAATAAAATTTAATCAAGCCTATTCTCTGCTGGACCATATACATATAATCATGTGTATATACATACACATGATTTGTAATACTAATTAATGAAACGAATGTGGCTTAACTCCAGGAAGACAACATATACTCAATATATATTCAATATACACTCATTTCCCTAGCAAGGGGTGTCACCTCCACCACCCAGCTTGGTGTCACCCACCAACGTGCTGAGGGTGCAGACGCTCAGAGCCCTTTGCTCCAACACTCCCAGCAGCTGATTTTCCTTGTGCAAACGGATGACAGACAAGAAGTTCCTACTGATCTCTCTCAATCTGCAAAAGAAATTAAATATATATATATATATATATCCAAACCCTCATGGTGTGGAGAAGAGCCACAAAAACCTGGGATTACCCCTGCGAGAGCTGAAGAGGAGTCGGTCTCTGCTGCTCAGAGCATTGAGATAATCCAGATAATCCAGTCTCTGATGGAGGCAAAGAGCGGTGACGGAAGGAAGGAGCGATGATGGAGGGCGAAGGGAGACCCAAGGGAACAGCGTGCCAGGGCAGGAAACAAACATCTTTGGTTTATTTTCTCACTTATGTAGACAGATATTAATTCATCTATTTCTCAGGAACAGGAAAGGAAATTGCAGCAGCGTAACACGTCAAGAGAGACTAGAAGAGCCAGGCTCACCGAGGATGGGTATTAATTACTGCTTTCTATTTTTACCCTGGGTATAACTCTGGTCTCGTCTGTGACTTAAGGTGCTAAAATCCCAGGAGTCAAAACTCTAAATCTACTGAAATAGGTGAAACTTCCTCCGCAGGCTGCAGAGCCTGGATACAAGGAAATGTCACCAAGCGTCCGTCAGAGCTTCTGTAAACTTTAATAAGAAAAGAAAAAGCAATCTAACAGTATACAGAATTATTCTCTCAAGTGAGTTACTCCCAGAGAGGAAAAATCACTAGCCGGTTCCTGCAAGAACCCCGAACAGATTGCTTTTAATTATATAAAGAAAAAGTTGTTAGGCTGCTTTACATTCGTGAAGAGCTCAGAAAACTAAAAAGAATCTTGTGAGGCCCCCCACTGTTGTCTGTACAAGACAGGATGAAATCTCTTATTTTGGCAGCAACATGTACATACGGCAGACGCCAATATAAAAAAACCAAACCATGGCCACAAGCAACCAAAAGTCCATCCTGCAGCTCCGAAAGTATGTTCAGTGTCTGCCAAGGAGCTAATGAAAAAAACGCGCTCTTCCAGGCTGTGTCTGCTAGACATTAAACTACCTGCTGGACATTTTGTACAGCTTATAGAGCCATAAAATATCACAGAGTATTTACAGATTTTCCAGCTGACAACAATATGAAATAACTGAATAGACCCAGAAGAGAGCGAGCCCTCCGGTCAGGCACGGTGGATGATGCTGGATATATCCTGCCACATACACACTAGAAGTGGTGCCAGTGAGGCACGAGATGACAGCAAGGCTCATGGTGATGGAAAACGAGCCAGGACAATGAAGGCACCCCTCAGGCTCAGCGCAGTGCTGGACACAGCAGGACTGCCCGGATTTACAGCACAGGGGCCTGGATAACACCCGAGTGGAATCAGCTCCTCCCGCCCCGGCTGTGGCAAAAGCCAATTCACCGTTGCACAAACCGCTCCCTCCTGCCACGCTGGGGGACGTGTGGCGTGGGAAAGCCACCCAAACCCCCCAATTTTGGGACTGTGGAGATGTCAACGCGGATTTCACCTCTGGAGATGAGACAAGCCAGAGGATCGGCCGTCTGTCGGCGTTCGTTTCCCTTGTGGTGAGCAGCAAGGTGGTGGCCTCGCTGGTTAGAGCCGATACCTGTTGCCAAACGGCACCAATATCGTCTGGATGATGACGGGTCAACTGTACATAACGTGGGGCACAGCAGATATTCTGCTACAGAAAAAGGAAAAGCATTTTGCTGAGTAATCTGCACACAAGGACAGAACCACTAACAGCACCAAAACCTCAGAGGTGTAAACTTCCACAACCGAGGGACATGCTCTTACCCAACTAGTAAGAACTACTAATGCAGATGTAAATTAATAACAATCCTAACATTTGGATAGCACATCACTAATTTAGCAGTTTCCAATCTTCCATCTGCATCATAACAATGTTATCAGTGATTGAAACGAAGAAATGTTATGATAACGCCTTGAAGTTATTAGGAAGAGCCACTGTGGCATGGAAAGGGATGGGAAATCAGCTGCAGATCGTGAAGTTCACAGCAAATGCACATCTCATAAAATGGTCAACCACAGGCTAAGGAGACAAAACCCCACCTCGGGATGGAGAACAGTATTCTGCTCCTTCCCACTCAGCTTTATCAGCAGCTTCGAAATAATGTAACTTCTAACGTTATCTTGTTGATTTGCATAGAATGTATCACTAACCAAAAACTCCATGAGATGTTTGAGACATGCATATTGCTACAGAAATATGAGAGAACTGGGGGATTCGTGATATACAATTTTAATAAAACACACGTCACTTCAGGCACCACGTTCTCACTGTCGTCTGCACAGATCAAGGACTGAGTTACGGCCAACGCAACCCGAGGAGTCGGGAGCGAGTAATTAAAACCACGCAGCGCGGCAGAGCCGGCAGATGCTCTCTGAACACCGAAGGGAAAGGTAGGACGGAAGAGCAAACTCTACATGAATAATCGCTTTTACATTTATATAATTTTTCTTCTCTTTGGTAGCCTGCCAGAGAGAAGGTGACACATTAAGATGATGGGGTTAAAACCCAGTAATACGAGCCTGAAATCAAGTGAAGCTCCTCGATGTGAATAGTCAGGCAGTGGAGTAGATTGCCGAGGAAAGTCTGAATCACCGCCATCGGAAATCTTTAAGAACAGCTTAGACAAACCTCTAGGAAACACCACGCGCAGGTAATGCTTCAAGGTCACTTCTAGAAACACTGAAACAACCAAGACTTTCTTCATAAGCTCATGTCGGATCACACAACCACTGCAGTGTTTTAATGGAGTGTAGCATCTTTCTTTTAATTTGCTGGAACAAAACAAAACAACAAAAATGCAAACACACTCAGCATACACAGAACAGCAGCCTCCAGGCTGAGGGAACATTCGCTTGGCTTATTTTTAGAAAGTGGATTTGGTGTAACTTCCTCCTCGGTCCACATCAGACTTCATCAGCTCCTCTACCCGCTCACTGCGCGTTCACTTAAATAACGCTCCATTTCCAGAGCAGAAATTTCTCCTACCTTCTGTGTGCCCTTAGGCAGGAAAGGCCACACTCCGGCGGAGGAGGAGACCGGGGAGGCCAGGGGCTCATTGCAGCAGCGCCGCAGGGAGGGGAGCACTGCTTGGAGGCGCCCGAACACGCCGCGGAGCCCACGCAGCGCGTCCAGCGCCAGCTTGGGGACCGACCTCACCTCTGCAGACCGGCTGGTTTCGGGGGCACGAAGCAGTAGGGCGCGGATGGCGTTTCGTGCTGCCGGGAGCCAGAGCCAAGGTTCTTGCCTCGGGGGAGCGCTGCTCATCCCCGCCGCCCCCGCACACACGTGCAGCGCAGCCCGCGCCGCTCGCCGGGGACACGGGGAGGGCAGGCAGCCCTGGCGGCCGGCCCGGGGAGGCTTCCCTACCAACAACAGCCAGCGAGAAGGAACACAAGCTGCCCCCCCCAGCCCCGGTGGCTGGAGACGCAGCTGGACACGTGTCCCAGCGCTTCAAACGCAGGCAGAGGACTCAGCATGGTGGGGTAGATGGGGGAGCCCTGGGAACAGGGACAGCGAGCGCTGGGAATGGGGACATGACCCAGGGTGAGGTGCGGCTGTCACACAGGAGCACGTCAGGGAGGACAAATCCAGCACTGGGCCCAGCAGCCGCCGAAGTGCTGGCCTCTGCCAGGCGGGCACTGGGCAAGGCCATTGCCAAAGCCATTGCCAAGGGGACCCGAAGAGGCTGTGGCTCACTTTGGTGCAAACCGGCTGTAGCCAAAGCAGCTCTGGGCTTTCAGCCTGCACAGCGCTCTGCCAGCGCTCAGCTGAGAGGAACAGCACAAGCTCCTCCAGCTCCCGCCTGAGACGCAAATTCCTTCCTGGAAAGCAACCGCTTTTCTCTGCAGGACACCAGCAGTGCCCCGGGGGGGCTCAGAAGGGTGCGCCCACCCCACAAAGTTTGCCCAAGCAAACCGCAGCAATCTGGGCACCAAATCTGTTCCCTTGCCACGATATCCAGGAGAAAGGACCTGACACAGTGTGGGTGCAATGCTGGAAGGGCCAGGAGAGGGATCATGTGTTTCTCAACGGGCAAAGAAGGAGCTTCACAAATTTCCACTGGCATCTACTCCTACGGTTTCCGTTGTTAAAAACAAAACCGAGCCACGGGGAGGTTTCTGGACCGTTCGCACTGTGTCAGACTGGAAAACATAAGAACTGGAGCTGGGTAACTCGGAGCACAGTGGCCGGGAGGAGGTACCTCCCAAAGGAGGCAGGCTGCTGACTGGTGCTAATACCATTCAATTTACAACACATACAAAAAAACTTCTGAGCAAGAAATAGAGAGGAGTGTGTGTATTTCAGAAGCACAAGCTTGTACTGGGGAAAAAAAAGGAGCCCTGTGTCAAACCCTCATATTGGTAATGGCCATATCGACTCATCTCTGCTCTCGTCTCCGGTGCCCAGTTACCCAGCACACAGTGGAGCTGCAAGGATGACTTACGGCTGCTGGTAAAGTCACATCTCAGCAAGACGAGTGCTGGTGGACCCCCTTCCAGCAGCTGAAGGCATCACCACATCCCGCTGGCTGGGCGGATGAGGCTGCCACGAACAGCAGACACAGCAAAACCTTCATCTTTTCCTTCGGTTCACAGCCAAATTCTTGAACTTTTGCTCAGGATGAGTCTGCATAAACCAGCAAGACTATGCACAGTGAGAACAGAGGCACAAACTCCGCTTAAATCCCTGCGACAGCAATACCTGGTGGGTGTCTGAGCGAACCCTGCAGATCGCAATAATGTACATCACAGCGGCTAAATCTGCTAAAGGTTGTCTGTCAGAAACCTTGTAAAGGAGCTAAGTATTATCCTGTTTTTTCAAGGAAATTTAATGCAGATCTCTGGGAATTAACGAAGTTTCCAGCACCAGCCAGGATGCAGTGATGCCCCTGTACCGAACTCTCCTGCTCACAACTGAAGCTACTGCTGAAACTCCCTATGAACAGGACAACCAGCACAGAGCTTCGCAAACAAGAGGTGGTGTGACCTGTGTTACCCAGAGCCCCCACCAGACACTGGACATGGATGAGACTTGTTTGCTCCAAGCCCGTGCCCAGCGAGACCTGGTGGTACAGACGGCAGGTTTCATGTGCTCCCTGCTACTTTCAGACTTGCATTATCGCTTTAAATATTGAGCAAGCATTTTATAAAAGTCTCCACTGTCAGATATTTAAGCTTGGTAAGAAAGGAGTTCTTTATAAATGTATTGAAAAAAAAAAGAGGCATTTTCCTTTGGATTAGACCCTGTCATCCTGCAAATAAAGTGGAATGAAACACTGTTCACATCAGGTAGCTTGGAGTGCATGTGCTATACCAGGTGGTCAGAGTTATAGTTCTATTACACCAACAGTTTAATTGTGGGGATGATTTTCACCTGGGCATGTTTCTGAATTACATAAAACATACACACCTGCAGGAGATCAACCACCTTGCAAAAGCAGCTGGGGCTGCCGCTCTGTCCTCAACGCACCTTGTTTCACTTCTCATGGCCATGTTGTCAGGAAACTTTTCAAACATAAATGGATGAGTAAATGACTCCAAATCTGCTTGTCTCATCACAAACTGCATTTGAGTTGCAGCCAAGAAAAAGAAAAGGAAAAAAGACAGGGGGCTGGAGGCAAATATTACGGCTTTAAGAGACCCGAACGTGCCAAGCTTCAACTCACTAGTGCGCTGCTCCAGGTTTTGCAAGGGGAGCTTGCCGAGCACGCCAAGTCCTTTGCCACAAATGCACAGTTCAACGTACAAATATGCAAACGTCTGATCCGCATTCTTTTTCACATAACCATACCCAGACATACCCAAAATGGGGTCATTTGGTCCCACATATTACAGCTGGTCCAAAGCAGTTTGACTAACGCAGTCCTGCCAAGCCCAGCCTGCCCAGGAAAGCGTGGATCTGCAGCAGAGTCCAGAGGGGCAGAGATCAGCTGTGCGGACAAGAGCAATGAAAAGAGCAGAGAAACAGCTTGTTCAGCTGAGGAGAAGCAGAAAAGTCTTCAAATAGCTCAAACTTCGCTGTGGAGAGGTAGGGAGCAGAGTGTTCTTCACGTGCTCTGGAGACCAGAGAAGAAGGAACAGGCTCCAAGTGCAAGACCAAGATTTTGATTAAACACCATAAAAATCTCTCTAATGGTGAGGAGGTGCGAGCGCCCGCATCCGTCATCGGCATAGGGTGCGAAATTACCAGCAGGAAGAGCCTTAAAAGAAAAAACACTGCTCGGGAAGGGTGTGGATGTGACCTTACCCAGGGGTGGGAAACACCGAGGACATCTCTGGAGGTCCCCCCCAAACACACTGTGTCTGAAGCTATGAAATAAAGTTAAATCAGATACACAGCAAGGACACAACCCCAGAGCACTCACACCCGAGTCTGGAACACAGCTGCTTGACGAACAACATCCCCATTTTATCCCCTAACAGCAGCTTTCATTTAAAGACACCAAACTGTGCTGCAAAATTCATCCAGTTTCTAGAGGAGTGCCTCAAGAGTTAAGTATTAATAAAATTTTAGCTGCAGACAAAGCGGGTGCCGCAGGCCCACAACTCGCAGGGGACACCACTCGCACTCCTGCTTTCTCTTAATTAGCTAATAATCTGATTCATTTAATACTAAATATTTGACTAAAAAGCAGATTGTCAAGATGTAGATTTATCATTTCCTAAGACATAATACCAAAACAGGAGGACCAAAGGCCAGTGTATCTCTTTCAAATAAAACACACTTCAATAAAATAAAGACTTCAAGTAGCACAGCAATACAGGTATTTCCCTTTTCCCCGTCTGATAGGACTCCCCTATTTCCGTCTGCATTTTCATACCATCTACTGGGCAGATCCTGAACTACCCAACAGCGCAGGCCCTGCGAGGCTGCAGCCAGTTAGTCCCAAACTGAGCCCCCCACCAGCTGAGTTTTGTTCCCTAAATTAGCACCAAGCCACAAGCTGGTGCTTGCTACAAAGCGCAAGGGAGGCATGAAACCACCAAGCCATATTCCAAGTATTTCCAGCAAAAGCGTGAGGGTAAGAGGAAGGCCGAGAGGAGGAGGAGAGGCAGCCGTCCCTCCACCAGCACCCCCGGTCCAACCCGCTCGACGCTGTCGCTCAGGCAGCAGAACCACGGTGAGAGAATATTTTTCCCCAATACTACTGGCTGCCGAAGAAGAGCTACCACATGGCTGTGCTCAGCCACTCAGTGCACAGTGTTTGCTATAAACAACAACAGTAAACAGAAACAGAGACAAAAATCCAAGCTGGGTACCCTGGAGCTGGGTCTCTGTGTCCTGACTTTACCCATGGAAATAATTAGTTTAGTATTCAGCTGCTGAAACTAAAACATCTGAGGCCAAAGGGAGCCAAGTGGCTCAGTGCATCCAAAACTCTGGATGCCTGTTTAGATTCGCTCTTTCTACCTTTAGTTGCCAAGGCTCCAAACTGCTGCCCTGGTTTTACACGGGAGCTTCAAAGAGCCTGCGGATTAAACCTGAACGACGTGCGGCAGGAGCCTGCCTGACACTGTATTTATTTTTAAACATCTTACTGTGCACAAAACGCTCAAATCTTGTCTCCCTCGCAGCTCTGCGCAATCGCTCGGCTCAGGGGGCGGCACAGGGGTGCGGACGTTTCCCAGGGATGCTGTGATGGGGTTTCTCCGTCCGGCTCGGGGGATCACCCCTGGCACCTCCAGAGACACGGACCTGGCGGCAGGTCCTGCTCAGGGCATCGTTGTCCAGCTCCAAAGCACACCGTGGTTACCGGAGGCTCTCACTGAGATCCTAAGGGGTTCGTGGGGAGGGAAGGGCACAAACCTCCCCGGGCACAGCCCGCGGGCAGCGGCCACCTCCTGCAAACCCTCGGGCAGTTCGGTCTTGCTTCCCTTTTCATGCCAGGATTGTCCTGGCAGCACTGCCGGGGAGGGGGGCAGGCGAAAGCCGCCCCGAGGCCTTTTGCTGAACGCGACAGCCGTGGCCCGGGGCCGCTGGACGAGCCGCTGCGCCCCGGCCCCCCGCGCTGGCGGGGCCGTCCCGGCCGAGCCCTGCCCGGCACCTGGAACGACAACAAAGCCTCTCCGAGGTGCTTCACCGGCAGCTACAACCCAGCCGGGAAGCGGCCCCCGGGCAGGGGCGGGAGGCCGGAGCGGACCCCCCGGGCCTCTGCCCCGCTGCCGGCGGGAGTCGCGGCCCCACCGGCGAGGCCCCGGGGGGAGCCGGGCCGGGCCCTGACGGGCACCAACAGGTGCGGCTGCTGACACGCCGCCTCCGGCCCGCAGCCACCGCGGCCCCGCGGGTGAGGCGGCGGCCGGGCCGCGCTGACAGGCGGGATCCGCGCCGGGCCGGGCCGGGCCTGCCGCGCTGCCGCCGCCGGGGCCTGCGCTCCCGATCTCCGCCCGGCCTCCGGCAGCGCCGGGCCGGGCCGGGCCGTAGCGCACCGTGCCGCCCCCGCCGCCCCCCTCACCTGCGCGGCCGCTGAGCGCTGGGGTGCTCAGTCCCTCGCCGCCGCCATGTTTCCGACGCGCAGGGAAGGCGGGGAGCGGGGGAGGGAGCGCGGACAGACCCGGCCCGGCCCGGCCCCGCGCCGCCCCCTGCTGCCCGGGACGGCGCCGCCGCGCCGCGCTCGGGGGAGTTCGCGAGGGCCGAGCCCAGCCGAGCCCGGCTCGGCTGTGCCCGACTGGGCTCGGCTCTGCTCGGCCCGGCTCGGTCCGACTCGGCTCTCACGAACTCGCCCGAGCGTTTCCGAGCAGCGCGGGCAGCCCCACGCCGTGCCCACTTCACGCCGGGACAGACCCCGACCTCACCCCGCGCTCTGTGCACACTGCAGAGTTTATCCCAACCTTGGGGTAAACCCCAGTGCTCCCCAGAAATCCTGTGGGTACCAGAGAATGATGTCCATCCATGTCTGGGTCCCCACGCCCCACTGGAGATGCCCAGGACCAGGGTGCACCCCATGCAGCACGACCGAGCCCTGGGGACAGACAACCAACCCCCAGATTCCCTTTCCTCCCACCCCGAGCAGGACCCATTTCAGCCAGCTGTGACCCCCTTCTCAGGACACAAATCATAGCGGTACTCTCAGAGCAAAATATAACCTGTATTTGCCCGTTTGCCCCTACAAAAAATGATAAATAAAGATACATTTTATCAAATGGAGTGGGATTTCTAAGGTCTGGGGGGAAAACTCTTTGAGAGGGAGTTGTTCCAGAACTTCTGGATGGTGGTACCCACCACCGCTGAGGAGGAGCGCTGGCCTGGAAACCCTCTTGTTCCTAAAATATTTGCATTGAGGCAATGGACAGTTGCAAATGCTGCTGAGGGATTTTGTTTCAATAGGTGCAGTGCTTGGTGTGATGGTGGGACACAGAGGTATGTTCGCTGCCATAGCAGGGCTTCACGGTGCTGCCTATCAGCACGGCATCTGAGCACCTTCCCTGTAAATTCACAAGTACTGTCAATGCTCCTCATGGCTTTCATCAACTCTGGTATTTCCTCATTTCCAAAATAATCAGGATTTCATGAATGGAATAAATGCGCAAGAGCTGAAGATGGAGAAAGGAGAGAAATTTCCCCATTGACTTTAATTTAGAGTTAGCAGCAGCCGAGTTCAGAAGGATTTACATATGACATCCATATGAGCACCGCAGGAATTCAGTTTGATTAATATTACAATGGAAACGAGCCGCAGAAATGGTTTGCTGTTTATTATGAAGTGTTGCCAAAAAAGCTGAAGCGCACTTGCAGTCTG
The DNA here is from genome assembly GCF_036013475.1 of Columba livia. NCBI lineage: Eukaryota > Metazoa > Chordata > Aves > Columbiformes > Columbidae > Columba > Columba livia. Next base: position 1,592,937 of record NC_088627.1, on the reverse strand, counting down.
GTTTGGGGCAGCTCTCGCAGAGTGGCAGCACCACGAGCGACCGGGAGCTGACGATGCCAAAAGGGCACTGGGACCCTGATGCATGTGGTGTCAGACATTCTGAGCAGGAACCTTCAGAAGGAGAGGATGTGGGTGAATATAAGCTAAGGTGACTGGGAAGAAATCCTCCTGCTGTCTGTTCTTCTCCCCTCCCTCCTCCTTCCTGGTTAGTCCCCCTCCGCAGTCCAGGACTAAACTTCCTCCTAGGCTGGTTCCCACTCTTTGCAATGTTCCCATTATATCATTGACTTTGTTTTCTGCTAGAAATTGATCCTGAATCTGGCATGGATTATATAAATACGGACCATATTCTGCTAGAAGAAAAGCCTTATCCTCTCATGGTCCTTATCCCAAGTCTAATATTTAATGAAAAGTTGATGATAGGGCACAGGGATGGATGCAGAGGAGGGTGATCTAAAGAAACGCAGAGTAACCCTGACATGCTGTTTGACCTGACATCTCCCTTGCAGATGGGAGGTGGGAATCTCTTCCCCATGTCTTGAAGAGGCAGGAGAAAAGGTTATTTAGACTTGAAAGCCCGAATGGGCAGCAGATCACCTTGCAGGACCTCCCATACGTTCCCTTTCCCAAGGTAGCCTCATATTGAGACCAGCTGCTGAATTTACCTGGGCTATGTCTTCCCCAAAGCGTCTGGTTTAGTTCTGAAGGCTTCATGGGCTGGAAAATCAACTTTGTGAACACAAGTAACCTCTTTGGGTTGTGGGAAACTTGCTGGCTTTGTCTCCCAATTGTTTGCAGGCAGCTCTGCCTTTCCTGGCCAGCTTGCAGGGCAGCAAACCCCTGCAAACCCCCTGCCCCTGCAATCTCCCCCTGAGGCAAGAGAACACATTTTCTCACTGTAATTCGCTTCTCTTTCTCCCATTTCTGATCGCTCTTTCCAACCGTTTCTGTCTTTTTCACATCCACTGTGACACCAAGCCTGGGTGCCAAGTGCCAATGTGTCACCGTGCCATGTTCAGGATCCACACTCCCTGTTCGTACCCACTCCTCTCCAGTATATGCACCCACATTTAAGCAAAAAAATCTGTTAAAAAGTCATTCCTGCACCTCAGGTCTGCTTTGCTCACCCCTTACTCCTTACCAGAGCTGCTGCTTTCCTGAGCACAACTGTCCATCCCATCCACCCCATCTTTGCTACTTAGCACCCACCAAACTTGGCTACATAAAAATATATATATATATATATATATATAAATATATATAAAATCTTTCTATTATTCTAATGTCAAACTAGCCAGGCCATAATTGTGGGATTTCATGTTTTCATGATAGCTCAATACCAGCACCAGCTGTCTGGTATTTCAAAAGCCTGCTCTTTATCTCCATCAGCTCTGTAAGGATGCTTCTCTTTGGGTTCTCCAGGCCTAAAAAATAAGTTTGTTTTGAATGCATATTGTTTAAATTTCTTGGCTAATAGCAACCTTGCAAGTACCTCATCAGCTTTATGCATTACAAGAAAAATGATCCAGTTTCTCTGCAAAAGCAGAACTTAGAAAGTTATTGAACACCTGATTTGTTGCAGCTGTTAATAAATTCCCTGTGTCTATTAATAGACTCACAGGGGTTTGAATTTCCTTTCTTCCTAGCTTATTTTAAACCTTTCCTACTGTTGCTCTTTAATCCCGCCAGCCACAAATACTTTCCCTAATAGCTTGTTTCTTCTGTTCGTACCCTTCACAAATTACTGCACATCTTAATCTGAGCTGACCTCTCACCCTCACGACTCCAGAGTCCTCTTTGATCCGCGGCTCGGAAGGAAACGCCGTTCCCCGGGACATGACAACCTGCTGCCCATGGGTCATTAGCGCTGCAGGTTCCCAGCGTGGCCAAGTCAATCACTGGGGCTGCAGGGAAGGGTTGGGATGAGCTGCTGCGTGCTGGGGAGGGAGCAGCGGATGTGAAGGGGTAGGGACACAATCACTTGGCATCACAGAGTCATTTTGATTGGAAGAGACCCCCAAGATCATCGCGTTCAACCATAACCCAACCCTGGCACCAGCCTCTCCATGGGCTGCTGGCTGGGATCACCCTCCCAATGAGTGTGGCACCTTTCTAGTCCCTTCAGAACAGAATATCCATTTAGAATACAAAACAAACCTATTTTCTGCTAATTTGGAGAACACATAATCAACAAACCAGAATGCAGAGTCCACAAGTGACTAAAGGTCGTATGCATCTTTTTGGGAGACTTTTCTTTGTGAATCTGGTATGAGTTCATCTAAGTCCTGCTCTGGTTTGGCTGGTTGTCCTTGGAAAACCCGTCGTTTTGCACCGAGGAGGGTGCTAGCTGAATAATGACATGGAATATTTTCAAGTTGACACTCTGGAAAACCTAAAACCGGGGCTCACAGGGGATTTAGCTGGAAAGCTGAGTTGTGAATAGTGAGATTTAGCAAGTCTTGAAAGCTTGGAAACTCCCGAGGGACTGGGGGATTACAAAATGGTCATGACGGTTGGAGAAAGGAAGCCACGAACCCAGATCAAATGGTGGGAAGGATAATTGAGTTTCTACAAGTAAGCGTTGGCTAAACAATGTAATTAATGGCTTTTGGCATGGAAAGTAGGTCTTGCTGGATAAACTAATGATCTTTGTTGTGAGAGATCGAGGCTGGTAGAAAACATCCGTGCTGGACCAGGCCAAGTCCGAGCAGTTTTAAGCGGGCACCTTGGCAGTGCCGTGCAGATCGGCAGACTGAATACAAGCCAGTGTGGAAATGCTACCACCAAGGAAATAATTAAATGCTCTAAACCGGCTATGCAAATGAGGGTTAACAGGCCTCATCAGCTGTCTCTGGCTTCATGACAGACCTCCCTACCAACACCAGCACCGTGAGATGAATCACAGAATCATTTTGTTTGGAAAAGACCGTCAAGAGCATTGAGTCCAACCATTAACCCACCCCTGGCACTGCCCCATGTCCTGAGAACCTCATCTCCATGTCCAGCCCTCCAGGGCTGGTGACTCCAGCACTGCCCTGGGCAGCCTGTTCCAATGCCCCACAGCCCTTTGGGGAAGAAATTGTTCCCCACATCCAACCTCAACCTCCCCTGGCGCAACTTGAGGCCATTTCCTCTGCTCCTGGCGCTTGTTCCTGGGGAGCAGAGCCCGACCCCCCTGGCTCCAAGCTCCTTTCAGGCAGTTCAGAGATCAGAAGGTCTCCCCTCAGCTCCTGTTCTCCAGCTCAACCGCCAGGTCCCTCAGCCGCTCCATCACACTTGTGCTCCAGCCCCTTCCCTTCTAAGGAAGGAGAGATGCTGTTCCTACTGGGACTGGGATTATAAATACAGAGCTTTGGAGTAATTTTATTAAAGATGTAGATGACAATCATAAAATATGCAGTAACATTTGCTGATGATAAAACGAATGTGCAGGACAGGTTACTGCTGCAAACCCATCGGGATCATTAATTAGTCCCAGTCCAGCCGCTGTGTTTGAAGAGCCATCCGCAAAACCGCACCTGGGAGCCAGGAAAACAAGAACAAGAGCCTTCCCCAGAACAAGAGCCTTTGTCTCACAAAGCATCATTCAGGGCGTCTTCAGAGTCATTCTGTGCATCCGCCTGATGTCGGGTATATAAAAGGGGAATAGCAAGAAGTCAGGAGTGACCTAGATCCTTCACACGGAATTGGAAAAGCTATTACAGGAACACGGCAGCAGCTCTGCTGTCAGTCTCCAATGAAGCTGGTAGGAGCACAAAAGAGGGCTGGAAGAAAAGCTGCAAAAGTCTTCTGAAGGCTGGAAAACATCCTTCTGACTTGGGGTCAAGGAGCTCTTCATGCACGGTGCAGAAAGAGCCGCTCTCCATGGCGAGTTGCTTTTGCTGGAGGCGGCTGGACAGGGCATGAGATGGGGATGGAAATGGGGGTGATGGGGGCAGGAGGAGCTCCTGGGGTGGCCTGAGCATGGCCAGGGAAACAAGGCATCTCTCTATGGGCAATACTTGGAGTCACATTTTTTATTATATCTAAGTACCATGCCCTGAGCTTTGCTTTTTATCTGCAGTAAGACTTGTGCCTTTCTGCGTTTTCTCCAGTCCCACCTGGAGGTGCAGCATGGTGGACCCTACTGTCACCTGCCATGGGCTGTCTCCGCTGGCCCTGACCGATGGTTTTAATCAAGCACAAATCCTGAGAGGAATCCGAAATATTTAGCCTCACTCCAGTCTCTGGGCCCAACAGAGAAGATTTTTGGGTGACACTATGACCCACAACAGATAAAAGTTGCAATAAGTGGTCTCTAACGGTTACTTATGGTTTTAATTTTTGCAGCCCCTCTGTGGACAGAAGTAGCTGCTCAGCCCATTCATCTCTTCTTGCACTGAATTAAATAAAACAGTTTGCAGTTTGCACGTGAAGAGCCTCTCCCAGGTCAACAGGTCCCCACCACTCTTGCTCGCCCCACGCACGGCTGCCGCGGTTCCATGGTTCCAGGTGGTAAATCCTGTAACTAGTGATGGTGGGGAAGCCAGGGCTGGTTCTCAGTCCTTCCCCGGGGGGCGGGCAGTGCCCAGAACTCCCCTGCTTTGGGGAAACCCTCCCTGCAAGCTCCTCGCTCCCACAGCATCAATCCCAGAGCTGCACAGGCACCCACCGCACTGCCACAGGCGATGCTCGGTGCTCACCGCATCAGTAGTTGGCAACCATTTCTAGCCCACATTTTCCTTTTTCTCACCACCCCGTGCAGCAGATCCTTGAACGCACGCTCTGCTCCAAGCCGGTTGGAAAAATCATTTTGGGGAATTAATTTGTGTGAGTTGTTCGTTCTGATTATTGATGGGCGGTTGGGCTCTGCGGGATGCAGCTCACAGCTCTGGGCTGTGGGCAGCTGCTGGGCTTGGGTCTAGTATTTGGAGTCACTTTGTTTTCCTGCAGATAGGTCACTTGCTTATTTATTGCCCATTTATACATCCAAGAATGCAGAAACTGCTTTAAAGAAAGGGGGAGGTGTTCCTGTGCAATCCTACTGGTAAATGGCTACAGGGGTATTTCAGGACAGAACTTGGAAAATCAGGCTGCTCAACAAGGAAATGGAGCTGTCTTTGCTCCGGTTTTTGGAGCTGTCTTTGCTCCGGTTTTTGGAGCTGTCTTTGCTCCGGTTTTTGGAGCTGTCTTTGCGGGCCCGACCCCCCCGCGGCTGCAGGGCTGGGTGAGGACGGCAGGGGGCGCTGCTGCGACGGGCGATGCCTGCACCCCCTGCCTGCACCCCCTGCCTGCACCCCCTGCCTGCACCTGCCCTGCCTGCACCCCCTGCCTTCACCCCCTGCCTGCATCCCCTGCCTGCATCCCCCTGCCTGCACCCCCTGCCTGCACTCCCCTGTCTGTACCCCCTGTCTGCACCCCCTGCCTGCACCACTGGGCATTGCCTGCACCCTCCTACCTGCACCCCCTGCCTGCACCTTCCTACCTGCACCCCCTGCCTGCACCCGCCCTGCCTGCAGCCCCTGCCTGCACCTGCACGAGGCTCTTAGGGACACGGGTTAGTGCTAGAGTTTGGTTACGGTTGGACTCGGTGATCCTCAGGGTCTTTTCCAACCGAAATGATTCTATGACTCTATGGCATGGCAGGTCCCAGTGCCCAGCGGAGGGGCTGAACTGGAGCTGTGTGAGCCCAAGCTGAGCTTTCTGCCCCGTTAGGCTTAGCCCAGGGATGGGAGTAGAACCTGCTGGAGGGGGTAGAAGCCGCAGTTTGCTGCAGAAGAGAAATACAGCCTGTAATAACAGCGAGCGTCCACCTACTGCCCTGTTATAGGAGCAATAAATCCTGCCAGACTTTTCCCAGGCAGCTCCTGCTTGGAGCAAGGGGACGGGAGAGCTCCTGCCGGCCGGCCGCGGGAGCCCCCGGTCCCTGGGGCAGCGCACTCGCGAGGTGAAGTATCTCCAGATCACACACACTTGATCATGGCATGAGTTATTAGCAACTGCTGTTGGAAAGTGTGGTTCATGCGAGAGGAGTGAACGGTTTTTCTTCTCCCGAGTACAACATTTTTGCAGCCAGCTGAAACCACAAGAAATGCGGGCGGGAACTGAGGCGGTTGGAGGTAGAAAGAGGCACAGTTTCCAAGAGCTGATAAAAAAAAATGTAAAATAGCTTGCAATGTGTGTTCTTTTGAAACCGAGCAAAGGAAGGACTCACCATCATGCCAGCTTTGTCCTTTGTTGTGCGTTGTGCAGCGTCACCTCCGTGGCGGATTATGGGAGGAGGTCAGCGATGACACCAGCCATGCGGGACCCATGGGCTCAGACTCCATCTCTGCAAATATTGCTCAGGGGTGACACCCCATCCCTCACCCCAGGGCCTCCAGCACCTCTGCTCCCAAAGGAGCAAAGTCTTACCTCGGGATAACTGTGTGGGGAAAGTTTACAGCATCTGGGCAATAGCTGTGAACATCCTGACGCTTATTAGTAAACCATCAGCAGTTTAAGGAAAGGCTGCAGCCTACGCCAGAGACTGCTTACATCCATTTTTTCAGATGTTCGTAATTGTCTGAAACATCCAGCTGAGATTCCCACGTGCTGTCTGAGCCAGAGGATGAGCTGTTTTGGAAAACACCAAAGGAAAATTACCATGACACTTCTGAGGATATGAGGATATGTTGGGCCCTGTAGGGCTCTGTTGAGCTCTGTCGGGACCTGTCGGGCTCTGCAGGGCTCTGTCAGGCTCTGTAAGGCTCTGTCGTGCCCTGTCGAGCTCTGTCAGGCCCTGTCAGGCTTTATTGTTTATAAACAATTTTTTGTGCCTTCAAAAAGTTCAGCTGGTGCGTGGCCGTGAGCCTGCCGGGTGCACCAACCAGCAGAGTGCAGAGCTGCAACATCCTTGCTGGAGGTGTGGTTCAAGGATATCTTTGCAATTGCAGCCTGGAGAATTGTGATTTCCTGATGGGCAAGGGACCCTCCTCCCGAGGTTGATTTCCTGAAATATGAGAGTGGCTCAGGCAGCATTTGGGGCTCTTCAGCCCCTGCCAAGCTTGCTGGAACTCCTGGCAGTGACCTGTGGGATGCTCTGCCTGCCTCCCAGCTCCACCCCAATGGCACTGGGAGCCGGGGCTCCTCTGCTGCCCAGAGCTTGCCAGGCTGGCAGATGGGCACCCATGGCTTCCAGGCTTGCTGTGCCCTCAGCAGCTTGCCACACGCTTTGCTGCAGAGCAGGGATTGCCAAACCGCTCCACAGTTTGCCAGATGGACCGCCGGGCTGGCAGGAATTGTCTGCTCCGTGCTGCCCGCTGGCAGGCTGTCAGCATCCCCGGGCTGGCCCGCTCCCCGGGGCGCCTTGGCCCAAAACTGTGGCAAGCTGGAAGGGTGCTCGGCAGCTGGGACTGTCAGGACTTCCAGGTGCCTGCCTGGCCAGCCGCCCTGGAGTGGGACAGCAGTGAGTCTGGGGAGCCCCAGAAACTAAACCCCATCTCTGGCTTTCTGTTACTGCATCTAGCAGGGTGCCACCGAGGCAGGGACACTGTTGTCACCACTCATCGGCCTCTCTTGTCCACTGCCAGAACTCTCCGGGCTGGGACACAGCCCAGGTCCCCCCGTGAGCTGCTGGGGAGGGGTCTGGGCTCTGCAGGGACCTGCTGATGTGCTTGAAGGAGCTGAGCCTGGGGATCCAGCTCCTCCAGAGCTCATCCATCCTCATGGTGCCAGACTGAGGGGACGCCCTGTATGTGCTCACCCTCTGATCTGCTCTGCCCTTCATTCACCTGGGCTCCGACAATGCAGCCAAAATGGGCTCGGGTGCAGGACACTAATGGGTCTCTTTTCACACACACCCTCACCCCTGAATTCACAGGGGCCGAAACTCTGCCAGGGAATTACATCCAGGAACAAAAGCAACTTATTGAAAAGCCTTGCTGGCAGAAACATCAGGATCTTATTTCAGTGTGTGAGTGAAAATATTATTCTCCAGTGTGAGGGGAGAAGTGATGAAAGAACAAGAGGCTTTTTGAGAAGAGTCGGGAACACCAAGTTACACCAGGACAAAAATTGAGCAGTGATTTCCCAAACCCCAGACTTCCTGCAGAAAGGTTTTGGTTATGATTAAATAATTGTCAGAGCTTCATTGGTCCTGGGGATGGCAGAGGAGGCTGCTCAGGGTTGGAGCAGGAGCTGGGGGATAGTTGGGGGTTTGCAGGGGCTGGGGCTGCAATGGGAAGGAGAGGCTGGGGCTGTGCATGGTGCTGTGCAGTCACTGTGGGCATGGTCTTGTCTGTTGGGGGTTCAGGAAGGAGAAGCATATGCCCTTGTGGCCAAGAGGCCAGTGGTACCTGGGGTATGTGAGGAAAAGTGTGGGCAGCAGGTCAGGGAGGTGAATCGTCTCCCTCTGCTCTGCCTGGGGAGGCCACATCTGGGGTCTGGGTCCAGTTCTGGGCTCCCCAGTTTAAGAAGGACAAGGAATCACTGGAGAGAGCCCAGGGAGCGACACAGAGATGCTGAGGGGTCTGGAGCATCTTTCTGCTAAGGAAAGGCTGGGAGAGCTGGGGCTGTTGAGCAGGAGAAGCTGAGAGGGATGTGATCAATGGATCAATATCTCAGGGTGGGTGTCAGAGGATGGACCAGACTGTTCAGTGGTGCCCAACGCCAGGGTGAGGGGCAACGGGCACAGACTGAAACACAGGAGGGTCCATGTGAACATGAGCAGAAACTTCTTTGCCGGGAGGTGCCAGAGCCTGGCCCAGGCTGCCCAGAGCGGGTGTGGAGTCTCCTGCTCTGAGACATTCAAACCCCTTGGATCCTGTGTGATCTGCTCGGTGATCCTGCGTGAGCAGGGGTTGGACTGGATGATCTCCAGAGGTCCCTTCAACCCAGCCAGGCTGGGATGCTGTGAGTGATTCTGTGCTTCTGGGGAGCATCGGCAGGTTTCACCCTTCCACTGGTCTCCTGGAGTGTGGTCGGTGCAGCCAACGCAGGTTTGCAAAGCAGAGAGGTAGAGTCTAGTGAGCGCATCAGACCCTCAGGAATGAGACACAGCCCCCCATAGGTGCTGGGGTGGTTCTGGGGGGCTGGGATGCTGCTGCTCTTCCTCCCCATATCCCCACACATGAGGCCTTTGGGTCGGAGCTGGCTGTTGGCCCGTGTCCCCGCGGTGCAGGGTGTGCGGCACGTGTCTCCAGCAGCTCCCTGACACAAGCCAGGCCCTTCCCAGGCTGCCTAATCCTCTCAAATGCCGTCAGCCACCACTACAATCGCAGCCTTTCAAACCCCAGCACCCAGGAGAGCGGGGAAGATCACACGTGTCACAGGAAAAGGCTGGGGGTGTGCAGAAGGACATTTGCCTCCCTGAGCTAGGCTTTGGTTGCTCATGAGCTGCCTGCCTTTCATGTGCTTTCAAAGACAGCTCTGATGTCTGGAGAAGCAGCTCTTTCAAATCAGGGAACTTCTCTGCCTGCCTGCGTTGTGCTGAGAGCTTGTAATCCCAGGCAGAGGGCTGCAGGGGGAGAGATGCTCACACGGACACACACCATGGCCAGACAAGTGTGCACAGGCGTGCGCTTGGTGACACACACACGTAGGAATGCCCTGAGCAGAGCCTGGAGCAGATCATCTCCTGAGGTCCCTTCCAGCCTCAGCCCTTCTGTCACTCTGTGAATAGTTTTATCTTTTACAAGAAATCACAGAATCATTTTGGCTGGAAGAGACCCTCAAGATCATTAAGTCCAACCACAACCTAAAGCTAACACTACCCCATGTCCCTGAGACCCTCATGTCTGTCTGTCCAACCCTCCAGGGCTGGTGACTCCAGCACTGCCCTGGGCAGCCTGTTCCAATGCCCCACAGCCCTTTGGGGAAGAAATTGTTCCTAAATCCAACCTCAGCCTCCCCTGGCGCAACTTGAGGCTGTTTCCTCTGCTCCTGGTGCTTGTTCCTGGGGAGCAGAGCCCGACCCCCCTGGCTCCAAGCTCCTTTCAGGCAGTTCAGAGATCAGAAGGTCAGCAAAACTGGCAACTGCACACACAGCCCAACTCAGGCTCTCATTGCTGTGTCAGGCTGGATGGAGACGTGGTGGGATGATGCTCCCAAGGGCTGTACACACATGGGTGTTCCTGAAAGGAGCAGAACAGCCAAGCAGGACTGAAGTCCTGAAGATCAAACTGAAGAGGTGAGCATCTGACCTCTCTGTGCGCAGTGCCAGCCCAGGGGACCACTGGGGAGGCACTGGGACACCCAGGAGCATGGGGGTGTGTGGGAAAAGGCCCACGCTGGGCTGTCGGAGAGGGGGGCTCACGCTGGGATAAGCGAAAAGTGACCGTGCCCTCACCCAGCTGGGTGCCTTCCCCGCACCTCAGGCACCAGCCCCCTCTGTTTGCCCGGGACATGAGGACGCCCCCATCCCCATCCCAATCCCCATCCCTCGGTCCGCCCGCCCGGGGCTGCGGGAGCCGAAGGCATCGCTGGAGTCGCGCCGAGGAGCGGAACATCCCGTTGCCACGGCAACCGAGTGTCTCCCAGCGGCGGAGCGTCCCCGCCAGGGGGCACTGGGCACCCGGGGATGCTGCCCCGGGAGGGGCCGGGATGCCGGGGGATATGGGGGAACAGGGAGCGACAGCCCGTCCTGCTGCCAGCCCGGGTCCCGCCGTGGGGTCCCGACCCTCACTCCCCCACGCCAGAGGCATTTGCAGCCCCTGGTGGGAACGGAGCTCCAGGGATCGGGTGGCAGCACCCACGGGTGATGGGGTGCACACCCTGCACATCCCTGGGGCACCCAGTGCCGTTCTCTGCTGGGACAACGGGGAGCCCTGGGGTCACCCCGGGGACATGGAGCTGCTGGGGTGGTCACCATCCTCTCTCCCCTCCTTGCAGGTCCTCTGGCTCAGCTGACAGGAGACACCGATGTTGGCAGCTCCAGGGCTGAGCCGTCACCTTCTCCCAGTCTGCTCCAGCATTCACTCATTTAATCGCCCTTTTATCCCACCTCAAGTGAGCCCGAAACCGGTCTGAGCCCCACTGCCTCTCACAGGCCTCCCTTAAAGCCTCCCTCTGAGCTGCTCCAGCAGTTATTTCAAGTAAGACCCTTGCAGATCTGAGTCTGGATGGTGCCTCCAGTGGCTCCCAGGAGAAGAGCTCAGGTCATCCCAAGGGAGCCACACCATGCTGGAGGGGGCAGGTTCCTCTCCTGGTTGGGCAAGACCCCTTCTCTGCTGCCTTAACGCATCTCCAGCTCCATCCTGCCTTGGCACTGAAGCCATCTGAACTGGTGCCAAAAGCACATCACCACCATCAGCAGCATTGCTAAGACAAGCCTTCTATTTACATATTTTATACCATTAAACATGCACTGCAGCCCGCACAACACACCACAGGGGCTTTGTGTCCGCTTGACAGCAACTCCTCTTCTTGGTGGGGACACCAGCTGGCTCTTCTCCTGGATGACCCATCCTTTCTGAAGGAAAACACCGGTGGGATCCCCCATCCTGGGTGCTACAAGGGAGGATGCTGATTAGTAAATCCTCCTGCTCTCATGCAAAAGCCTGCTTTGCTCTAGCAACAGGATGGCCAGGAGCTTTCCCTGCCTTCAGTTGAGTGGTTTTGTATGATGCCATGCTCAGAATTTCTGCCCCCTGCCTGCTTTGCCAGACCTGGCTGCGTTGTCCCCAGTCCCATCATCTCCCAGTGCCTTGGCCCCACTGGGATGGTTGGATGTCTGGGGTGTGGGAGGTAGCTGGGGGACCCCATGGTCAGAGGGGTGGACATGGATATGGAAAGGATATGTGCATCACCTATCTGCATGGGTAAAATGAGGAAATGGGCATTTTAACCACATCCTGTACCAATTTGCAAGAGTCAGAGGGAAATTTGGATTCCAGTCCTCGTTTGAATGCAGCTCAGCGCCACAGCACTCCCAGGCTGAGAAGGAGTTTTCCCTGGTCCCTTGCATGGCTCTGTAGCCTCAGGCACACAAGCACAACAAGAAACATCTGTCCTTCTTTCATGCAATCAGTTTCAATCACTAATAATTATCTCTCCCCTTCCTTTTTCCTCCTCTGCTGGCTGCTGGCCTAGAGCAGCTTGGCACTCCTGGAGACCAGGTACCCACCTGCTCGGTGCCAGGGCTTGTGCAGCACGGGGAGACCGAGCCCTGCTCCTCCCTCTGCCCAGCCTTGGCCAGGGCTTGGCCTTGCTTGCCAGACCCTGCAATCCTGGGGATTTCATAGAAAACCCCAGCTCTTGGAAGCAGGTGATGGGAGGCTCTCAGCTCTCTTTGCTGGATAAACGCAGCTTCCTTCTTGATGGGGGAGAAAGCTGTGATTGCGGACTGACAAAGCAAAGGCACCAGTTTCTTACCGTTACAAGATTTTCCAGGCAGTCTCCTGTTTTTTTGGGGGCCTGACTATGGTAATGCATCCCTTGGAGCCATCATTCCTCTTCTCCCTCTGGAGCAGGCAGGAAAGTGAAGATGGTTTCTTAACACTGCAACAAAGCGCAACTTCCAAAACACATTGTTCTAGTGGCAGGAGGCTTGGAGTGAGCTGGAGGGGGTTACCTCCCTGCTTGTGGGCAAATTTGGGTGTCAGTTGTCCTGGGAAGCCCTGCAGCCTCAGCCTGGGCAGTAGAACAGGAGCAGTCTGTGGGGAGCGAGCAGGGATGGGCATGGGGCTGAGGATGGGACGGTGGTGGGGCCAAGGATGGGACTGGGCTGGGGATGGGGCTGAGGATGGGACAGGACTGGGCTGCAGCCACACAGGGCTGCTTCTGCCAACAACAGAGCAACAGGGTGATGTTTGTGTGGCTGACAAGGCGAGGTGTCAGGTTAGATCTGGGTTTATGCTCAGCTTATCAGGTTAGATCTGGGCTTGTTTTAAACACTGGCAAGTGGTGAGCTCCTGGCTCTGAATACCTGTAAAGATGAGACATATATATATATATATTTACACATCTGTTATTAACCTAAAAATATAACCAAGTGGCAGATTACCTGTCTTGGATTTTCATGGAAATTCGGGGCTCTGAGTCTTCACAGAGAATACAAAAAGACGCATCAGCCCTGCAGGTCTCCAAAGCTGGTCCACGCCCAGCTTGTTGATGCTGATGCAGCACAGTATGGCCCTGTGAAATCATAGACTGGTCTGTGTTGGAAGGGACCTCAAAGATCATCTAGTTCCAAACCCCCTGCCCTGGGCAGGGACACCTCCCAGCAGAGCAGGTGGTAGGTAGCAAAGGCAGGCAGGTAGCAAAGGACCATCCCTGAAGCTGGTGGCTTGTTTTACCTTAGACACTGTCCTGGCTCTCTCAGAGAGCCTGCCTTGCCCTGGAGACGATGATGTCCCTTTGCTGGGCTGAAATATCTCTGACTAGACATGACTTTAGGGGACCACGATAGGTAGAGATGAATCCTGTGCATGCCGAGAGCATCCAGACGGAGAACCAGCTTAGAATATCACATCTTTCCAGAGAAACCTTTGAGTCATTTGCTCCGAGGCTGTGTGGGTGTGTGGGTATTTGTGCTCACGCACGTGGGCTCACACTTGGCTGCTTGTGCAGATGGATTCACCCGGCGCCCGTGTGTGCGCCCCGCGGGCACGCTCGGTCCCTACGCGGTGCCCCCGCACGCTCGGGTGCCCGGTGCGTGTCTGTGGGGAGGGGGCTGCTGAAGAACACGGGCAGACCCCCTGCAGTCGCAGGTTTCCTCGCAGGCAGCAGCAGACGAGGTGGGGGTCCCCGCGAGGCCACCGCGGCCCCGCACACCGATGCTCTCACAGCAGAGCAAGCTGGCAGAGACAAGATAACATGCCATGGGGAGCAAAGCCTCTTGGATCACCTCTAAAATGCCTTATGCGATCAGACACTTATCACCTTAAATCCCCAGCTTGTCCTAGGTCACGTACTGCAACCAGTCTATTACTAATATCATTAAGATCCCTTTGCTGGCTTCTAAATAATAAGCATAGGCGGGGACGCTGTGATTAATGGAGGGCTGATGGATGAAACCCCCTGTCACCATTTAATACCTGTAACAATAGATTCATTAACTAGGATTAGTTTCAGACATAAGCTTTCTATACCCATGGCTATTACTCACTCAGTTCATTAACAGGACAGCATTAGTTCTGGTACCTTTGAGCCAGAATACATCCTGCATACAAATGATGCCCAGCACTGTAACTTTCAGGAAATCTGAAGACTGTTTATAAAAAGCTGGAATCTCTTAATTCAAACCTGTCAGCAAAGGCATTTCTGCTCTCATTTTCTGCACGCTTCACTTCTGAAGGTGAAGGATGGATGTGATGTGCCAAAATACAGCTTCCCGCTGCCCCAGCACTTGCCCTTGGGGCGATCCGTGGGGCGAGCTCTCTGTGCTCCCGGGCGCTCACCACGGCGTGGCACTCGTGGTTCCCAGGAATCAGCTCCAGAGGGTTTCACGCAGTGGTTATTTCCCTGTGCCACCAAACGTGCTTAAAGGGACTGGCCGACAAGCTGGCTGCGGGTTGCTGCATCCCAAGGATTTATCCCCACACAGCATCCTCTCCGGTTTGCTGGTCTGTGGGAAGGAGGAAAACACTTTTTTACTGCATTTGGTGTGTTTTAAGCATATTTCTGCTCATGATCCCTGGAGATGGGTGGTAGGACATTGCTTGGTGGGAATGTGGTGGATGAGAATTTGGCGTCCAGAGAAACTTGCAGCCAAGCATCTGCAAAAGGTGACAGGGGAGGCTGAGGTGCTGCTGGGTGAGCGCATCATGGAGGTGCAGGCGTTTTGGGATGTAGCTGGTCAGTGTTGGATACAAGTGGATGTGTTTGCTGTCCTCATTGATTGTCACACAGGCAGATGCTCCAGCTGTGATTTCCAGATGTTTGCTTAGCTTGGGATTTCGCAGTGGTGGCTTAGCTGCGGTGGGGCATCGGGGGAGCGAGATTTCTTGTTTCATCTTGCTTAGCAAGAGAGCAAAGCTACAGGGATATCAAAGCTACAGGGTATCTGCCTGGCTTAGTTTTCCAGAGGCTCTAACGTGCCTCCTGCTAATTAGGAACCTCCAGGGTGGTGTTCAAGCAGGGAATTATTTCTGCAGTGTAGTTCAGTGGGTGGTCGCACGGGTTGGGTGGGATGTCCTGGCAGATGGGTGGCTGAAGAGCCCCTGTGCTTTGGGTGGTCACAGGGCTGGGACCGGCCTTGTCCTAGAGCAAGGACACGGCATCAGCTGCTATTCCTGGTGCCTGAGGAGCAGCACGAGGTCCCGTCGTTTGGGGATTGACTGTTGTGCTCACGCAGAGACCGGCTGCAGACAGGAAACTCCCCGTGTCAGAGAAGCCATGGAAAAATGTATGTGTACCCAAAAATATTCGAGAGCTGAAGTCAATCTGCGGGATTTTAGTCTACTGTGGAAAGAGCTTTCTCAGTTTATCATAATAAGTGTGATAAGTTCATTGTTACAGAAAATGCACAATATGTTTGGCCCAAAAAGCAAAATAAGGCTTCTGAGGATGCAAAAACAAAGCTGAGTTCTTGCATTTTGATACATTTCCATCTCAACCTCCTCCCTATTAGTATGCAGTGCTGAGCCAGGGGGGTAGGAGCTGCGATTTTGCGCATATGGAAAGATAGGGAAGATAACCCATTTCCTCCAAGAACATTAACACGGGCTGGAAGAAATCACTTTGGGATTGAGAGAGAGGAACCAGGGCGGGAAGGAGAAGGAGGAAAGTTAATTACATTTCATAGAAAACGATTTAGATCTCATGAACTATGAGCACAACCCCTGGCCCCGTGGTAGGAGGCAGGAGGGGTGCAGGGGCAGCAGTGGGGCTGCAGGACACCCCTCCCAGCAGCATGTGCTCCTGGTCCACCCACAAATGATGGAAATTATGAAGGTCTTTGAAAATGCCATATTTATAGTGCCATGAGTGTGTTTGCAACACATAGAGGTTAATTTGAGGGGCAGCTTCAGGTCAAGTCCGGAAAGAAATTAGGACCTGCAAGCTCTGGTGCAGCTGGACCAACTGCTGGTGAAAAGTGATTCAGCTGGAGCTGCTTGGTTTCTTTTGGGGGCAGTGAGGAGTACTTAAGGGCTGAAGGGTTTGCTCACATCCCATTGCCAGCTGCTGTCCCGCCTTCTGCCCACAGCATCCCTACCAGAAACACACCAGGCATTTCCTTGCACACGCATATTCTTGGTGTGCACGCATCCATGCACACACACATGTGTTTATGTACCAAAGGAGTGCAGCTCAGCTGGTTCCACCACTAGATACCAAAGCCAGTGGGAGGAAGGTGATCATCCCCTTGGCGAATGGACGTGGAGGTGGTGGAGGAAGCTCTCGCATCCCACCCCAGCGGCACTGCAGCATGCGCGCTCCAAAAAATGAGCTCGACCTTTATTTCTGAGTCTTTGCATGAAAAAGGATCAGACCCCAGCCATGCCTGTCTCAAAAGCAGGTTCACCTGGGAGCGATGGAGGAAACGAAGCTCACACCTGACCCTGGTCCTGATCCAAGAAGAGCTGAGGCAAGTCAGAAAGCAGGTCCCACCCGCGGTAAGTGGTAGGTACCCTGTGTTTATGGTAATAACAATAATTTACCCTTCACTATCACCTTCCAGCTGAAGAGCATAAAGCCCTTTGCAGGCATTAATTATCATTAGCCTAATGACACGGTTGATGAAACGGAGGCTGTGAAAGCTGGAGTGATTCACCCAAGGTCTCGAGGCCCCTGCGGTGGCAGAGGCAGGAGCTGCAGGCAGCATGTGCAGGGCCGGCTCTGGGCTGGGGGGCACTGAGAGTTTCGCCTTTGTTTTGAAGAGTCAAAGATTTATATAATCATTTTGATTGAAAGAGAACCTCAAGATCATCGAGTCCAGATGTTAACCCAACCCTTGCACTAATCCACGTCCCTGAGAACCTCACCTCCGCGTCTGTTCAACCCCTCCAGGGATGGTGACTCCACCACTGCCCTGAGCAGCCTGCTCCAATGCCTCACAACCCTCTCTGGGAGAAGAAAAGTTTGCTAATATCAGATCTAAACCTCCCCTGGTGCAGTGGATGAGCAGCAGGGCAGGCTGCTCCATGAGCAGAGACG
The DNA here is from genome assembly GCF_036013475.1 of Columba livia. NCBI lineage: Eukaryota > Metazoa > Chordata > Aves > Columbiformes > Columbidae > Columba > Columba livia. The sequence goes on along the minus strand of NC_088627.1, from coordinate 1,575,882 downwards.
AGGTTCTCAGGGTCATGGGTTAGTGCCAGGGTGGGGTTATGGTTGGACTTGATGCTCTCGAGAGTCTCTTCCAACCAAAATTGTGATTCTATGAGCCTGGTGATGGCTGGAGCAGCCTTGTGATGTTGGTGTGCAGAGTGCTGGGACACCCTGGTGCTTGCAGGGCTGGAGGTGGTGGCAGCACAAGCAGCTTTGCCTGGGCAGGGCAGGGAGGGGTGGGCAGAGCTGCCAGAGCCCCTGGCTGTGACAGGGAGCAGGATCAGGGCAGAGCATCCCACCGGGGTGCAGAGCAACCCCTGGGGTGCAGAGCCCCGCAGTGCAGGACTGGCAGCGAGGGCTGGGGCACAGGAGGCTGTTAACATCACGTAGAAATTGTCTTTTAAGGCACGGGATGATTTATGGGTTATTAGTGGCTGTGACAGGGTCGGCTGCCAGGCCTGGGTGATTTGAGGTTGGGGGGTGCGGGAGGATAATGGGGACAAATTGGGGCCCGAAGGAATGTGCACAGTGCGGAGCGGGGGGGCAGAGGAGGTGCCGCCTTCTCCTCCGTTCCCAGACACAACCTGCTCTCATTATCCTGAGCCACCACAGGCGCTAACGCACACAAATATATTCTAATTTATTAGAGCTGGCAAAGATCTCTTTGCAGAGAGCGAACGTTTTATTTTTGAGGCTCAGTGGTTCAAGTGTTTGAAAGGGCAGCATTCTCTGTGCCTCCAATGTGGGGCTAATGATAATCTAAATTAGTTATTGGAAATAATTACCAAGGCTTTATTGTGCCAAGCATAGCAGAGCCCTGGAGAGCAGTCGCGCTCAGACACGGCCATGCAGCTAAAAGCTTTGATGCTTCATTAATATTCAAGGAGAGTCTTTGGCTGTTTTCCCTCCTCCCCTCGCGAGCTGCCGCAGCTCTCTGAATGAACCCGAGGCCTCCGGTGACACCGGCGAGGGGCCTGCCGATTCAAATTAGCGGTGGTACAATATCAAAGTTCACTGCACTCCTAATCTCAAAAGGAAAAGGTGGGTTTCGGAAGATGCTATCGCTCCACGCGGCAGCGAGGATTCAGTGCCGAGACGCCTTCTTCTGGCTCCAGGCGCCTGGTTCCGGGCTGAGATAATGCTGGAGAGGTAGCATCTCCAAGGTTGTCCTACACAGCTGGGTTTTATGATATAATGGACCAAACCGGCTGCATAATTAATCAGCCTATATTTTTCCCCTAGTAAATCTTCCTGTGATGGGCAAACAGAAGCCCTGGAGCTGTGTTTGCCTGCCAGATCCATGGTGCTGCATGTGTGCCTTTCTTCTTTTTCTTCTCCCCATCTCTCTTTTGGAATAAACGCTGTGATTTGAAAGTGACTCCAGCACTGTTCACGAGGATGCGGGGATCTCAGGGCTGCTATTATTTTTTGCATGCAAAGCAGCTGCAGCCTCCTTTCCAAAAACCTTTGGGCTCCGAGCAGGACGGCAGGATGTATTTTTGGATGTGGACTTGGCCTGGCAGGGCTCCAGGGAGAATTTCCTCTCCGTGCTCAGGATTCTGCACTAATCAACGATTCAGTGGCGGTGCCTGCGGGCAGGGCTCAGAGCAGCGGTACCGTCCATCTCGGAGATGATAACCATGCTCAGCACATCTCCGCAGAGCCCTGCGGGCTCGACCTGCCACTGTCAGAAGTGATGGCAGGATTCCTCCCGTTCAGCAAGGGCTGGGTGTAAAGAGGAATCCTTCTGGCTTGCAAAGTGGGGGACAGACGCCCTGCCTGTTTTCCAGGCGAGCAGCATAGAGATGCTCAGTAAATCAGGACAAGCCAGGAATTTCAGCCCCCTCCTTATAACTCAGACTGTGCAAGGGCTAAAAGCACCTCAAGCCCCATAAATCTTGGAGCAAGAGATGGGGTTTGTGTCAGCCTGGAGCTCTGGGATGGGGATGGACCCGCGGGGTGGTCGGTGTGCGGGAGCCCCGGTGCTGCGGGGAGCCGGTCTCGCTGCCGGGTCGCTCCTTCATCCCACGCCGTCTCGGCGGGTGAGTTATGGGACTTTTCCTCTGCTGAGCAGGCACAAATCATCGGGGCCTGTCAGGGCTCAGGATGAAGTGGGCTGGCTGGAGAGTCCACACTAGTCCTTTAACAAGATTGATGCTTTGCCGCTTCCCAGGTCTGAGTTCAAGAATCTATATTTTATTCCTTCCCTTCTTTCCCTTCTCCCTGCCCCGTTCGGCGCTGCAGAAACCTGCTCTTATAATTCCTGGTCAGGTTTGCGTGTGTGAGGTGGTAATGTGTCTCCCTGGGAAGAAAAAAGAATGTTTCTAGGAAAGATTTATGAGGAATGAATTATTTAACCTCACATTCCTGGCTACCCCCCCTGCTCACACACTCCAGGACTGGAGAACTTAGTCTAAGGAAGCCCAGGGCCAATGTCCGACCAGTGCTGTTGGCACGTGGAGTGGGGCTCACTGGGCACCCAGACTGGGAGAGGCCAAAGCTGATGCTGGGTCTGCAAGTGGCAGATGCCCCCACTTCTCCCGGCTGTAGACAGCTCTGCCCGTCCTCTAGAGCACTGCGGAGGCAGCGGTGCCACTGAGAGCAGGGAGAAAACCAGAGGTGAACAGCTGGTAGAACATCTGGATGGCCTTCTGCCATGGCAAGGCATCTGTGCCCCAGGATGCTGTGTTGAATGACCCATCTCTTGGACAAAGCTCCCCCCAAAAAAATCCATCAACCTTGGAGCTTCTCTCTGTGTCTCTGACTTCATGGGAACCAGGCAAACTCAGCCTGAGCCCCCTGAAGCGATGGGGCAGCATGGGGAGGGGTGTGATGGGCAGAGGGCACAGGCAGGGCTGGTGTGTCACACAGTGTGGTCACTGGGACATGACAGGTCCAGGAACACGAATCAGCTCAGCCCAGGGTTTTTGCAGACCCAGGGCAAACTGAAAGGGACAAAATACGGTTGCAAGATAGTTTTCCTTTGGAAATGATGATTTCTGCAGGAAGTGTCTGCCTGTAGCGAATTTCCAGAAAGAGAAAAAAAAAACACACACAAAAAAACCGGTTTGTGCGAATTGAAAACAAAAACCTGCCAGACGTTCCCTGCTCCTCACTCGCCCGCCCCCTCGAAGAAATATTGGCAGGAGACGGGGAAGGGAAGGGAAGCCAGAAAACTTTTGAAGAAAAATATTAATGAAAACCAAACCCTTTCTGCCTCTTTTTTAATTTTCAAAGGGGAGATAAAGGGCTCCCCGCACTGCCCTTCAGACTTGTTGTTGACCCTGGAGGGATGACTTGAGTGATGCTAGTCCAGCCCTGCTGCTGCTTGTCAAAGAGCCAGCCCAGAGCCCCTGGACCTGGGCATGTGTTGCTCTGCTGACCCCTCTCCATGGGTCTGGGGTCCTGGAGCAGCTTCTGATCCCCGGGAAGCATTTGGGAATGGTTCCTGTCAGGGGAACTGGGTGATGTCACAGACAGGAGAGGAGCCCTAGCAGGATGGGGAGCTGGGCAGAGATACTTGCTGTGTATTGGGTTTCACTGGTGTCTCCTGGGAGGATAAGGCGCAGTGTGGGAGCCCTCGCTTGGAGTGGAGAGCACCGGGCAGTGACACAGTAGGACTCTGCAGGCAGGTGGGATATACTGGGGTCAATGGGATGCGGCAGTTTTCCAAGAGACAGCAGGATGAGCAGGCAGCGCTGTGTGGCAGCTCCCTGGCGACAGCAGGACTGTCACGAAATGGCATCTCCTCTTGAGGAAAGGGCAAGGCCGGCAGCTGCAGCCTGACCCTTCTCAGCTCACGAAGGTTTGATCAGGGAGGTGGTGCCCTCCCGGCTGGCTGTGCAAGGGCAGGGTCAGGCCCTCTCGCCTGAAGATGTAGAGTTGCATCATGCAGCTCTACCTGGAGGATACCACCCTCCATCCTCCCACAGATATTTTCCACCCCTCCAGAGAAGCCCAAATGCTCAATGGAACCTTAACCCAGCAAGCAAAATGCCTGAGAAAACTGGGAGTAAGAGGGGTAGTAACCATGTCTGGGACAGGAGGAACGCAGGGTAATTCTAGGTCTGCTGGAAGGGCAGCTCTGCCATGGGGAAGCAGCACAGACAGGCGCTGCCATGGTGAACAGAACCCATTTGCCTTTACATGCCACGAGTTCATTACACCTCCCTCACCCTTTCTGCTCTTCAAACCCCACCATCCTGGCTGGGAGCGAACCTGCAGGCACTGACGCTGCCCCAGGACAGGGACCTGACCCCGTCACCCGCTGACCACACACTGATCATGGCAAGGCAGGGCTTTTCTAACGCCAGAAAACCCCCGCAAATGCAGTTTTGTGGTAACCGGCCACACAGCTTCAGTCTGCAGAGATCTCTGAGCGTGCACAAAAAGCGTTACAAGGCACCCAAGAAGAATTACACTTTACAACGTGCATACATGCGCTATATGCACACAGTCATGCTTACGTCTTGTGCATCCAAAACAATGCTCAAAGACACCCGCAATAATGCCTCCAGCTTTCAGTTAAAACTAATTTTAACCAGCAAACACCTGCCAAATTGATTTTACTGGTTTGACACCGGTAAATCACTTGAAATTTCAAGCCTCCACAAAATTTGCATTCTGCTATTTTCACGTCTCTCGGAAATTCTCGACTTTGGCTGGTTCTACTGTGGAACTTTTTTAGAAAGCAGCACAGGGGCCAGGAGGCAAAGAGCAGAAAAACGGCAACATGAACAACTGCAGGGAAACACTGAATGGTTTGCGCTGTATTTTTGGGTCTGATCTCTAGGTCTGGCTTATCTTGAGTTTGATGGACTTTTCTATAGGTGAACAAATCCTTCAGCTGATGGAATCTGGCTTGTGGATGGGGTTTCTTGTGGTTATCTCCCAAAACAAATTACACTGTTGTACGTCTGAGTGGCTCAGCGGGGCAGTTTTGCTGAACTCTTGTCTGTAATGAGCTTGGAGCCTGCACTTCATGTATTGTGTTTTGCTCAAGAGAAGGATGGAATCAGGTGGAATTCACAAGTGATCATGATGGCCCTGACTGATAAAATCATCTCACAATGGCCCTTTCTGTGGAAGTGGTTACAGAGGTGGTGTATCCCTTGGATTTTGGTGTATCTCTGCATAGCTGGATGAGCCGGGCCCAAAGAATAGACATAAAACCAGGTTTTATTCTTTCTGACCATGATGTGTTAAGTAGCTAATGGTGCTTCTGTGGAGAGCTGTTCTGTTGCTTTTGTATAACAAGGACATAAGACATGAAAAATCAAAGCGTCTTTAAGATGTTCCTGGAAACAACAATGCAGCTAGAAGAGGATTTTTATCTTTGAGCTTTTTAATGGGATGGATATCTTATACTTCAGTATCCCAGCTGTTGTGTGGCTGAATGTGTCCTGCAGTTTCTTTCTTTTCTAAGTGGGCTGCTTGTGGCGACGGGTCAGAGCGATGTAGCCTTTGCTGTATGTACTACATGGCCTGATTCCCCTCTTACTTGGAGCCACGCAGAAAAGGAAGAACAAAGGTGATGTATACGGGATGAGGCTGATTTAAACCAGAAAATAATATCCTTATTCTGATCCCAGAGCTGCCCAGCACCTCGTCTTCCCAGTGCTTGCAAGCGAAGTGGGGCTGTGTCCATAGAGCATCATGGAAAAGATACCCAAATGTACAGAAACAGCTGGATACCATGGTGGGGTGAAATGGGCAATTTAAAACAAAAGAGGGAAGGAGGAACCATAAGAAAACTGAAGAACTGCAGACACCTGCTGTGTGAAAAGATCTGAAGAGAAGTCTGAACAGGGATTGACATCCTTAGAACCAGGGTAAGAAACCCAGGGCAGAAGGAGGAGACAGGTAGAGCAGAAAATGGAGCAGAGACCTTGGTTTGGTGCACCAGAGCTCAGGGGGGAGAAACAGAAGGTTGGCCATGAAAAAGAAAATAGCGTCTAGTCCTAAAAGAAGACAGAAGAGAGATAATAGTGTCAATCAAGAAACAGAGGTTGAAATGACGGGGGACATGCAGAGAAGACAGAGCAGATGCAGAGGTGGGGACTCTCCAGCAGGGACGAGCAGTGGATGGGTTTCCCGTGTCTAGGCCAAGGTGGGGAAGATGAAATAAAATGCAACATGGGTTCTCTGAAGGTAGTTTGTCAGTGACTAAGCAGGCCGTGGCTCTTCTGCACAAAGGCAGCGCGTTGCATTGCGATTTAAACCACTATCGGATAAAGCACCCATGGGAAATTATTAGCTAACCTAGAGAAGATGGGATCACAGAATGAAAGTGGATAAAGAACTTGCAAAGGATGAGTCTACAGTGGATAATAATAAAAGCAGGTTATCAGGGGGAAGAAGGATAAGCAGCGGTGCTCCCTGTGGATGGGACTGTCTCAGTGAGTACTTCCTTTCTTGGCCTTGGTTGCACCCTGCCTGGAATACACATGGAGCAGGAGGGTGACCATGTCTCTAGGAGCTGGGCAACCAAGAAAGGAAGAGCAGAGAGCAGCAAGGACCGGGAGAGCATCTCCCTTGCCAACAGCTGACGTCAGGCAGGCCCTCCAGCCAGCAAAAGGACGGCACCTCCTCGGCTGAGAGCTCAGATAAGACCGGGCAGAAACAGTTCAAGTATTTCTGTCCTGATGCCAGGAACACGAGCAATAAAATGGAAGAATTAGAAGGCCTCATCCAGGAGGAATGAGTAATCCTGGGAAGCGTGGATATGGGAGAACTTATCTTCCAGGGTACAGAGAGGAGAACAAGTGCCTCAGATATCCTTGATCACAGTCAGATTGGTCTACCAGTCAGAAACAGGAGAGAAGAGTTTAGAGTTTGTTTAGCTAAGAAGTGAATAAAGAGAATTTTGTCCTGACAATATCCCCAGATTGACCTGCCATGACCCAGTTTGGTGTCTCTCAAACAGGCTGGGGTGGACATGACATGAGCTGGTTGTTACCCAAGGTCTGGATGTTGGCCCGCAGACACTGAGAAGTGAAGCAAATCAGATAACGGGGCTGCCTGGCCAGGGGAGCTCCGAGGGTGAGTACGGGCAGACAGTCAGCTCTGCCTGGAGCCCACGGCCCCACGAGGGGAAGGGGCTGGAGGGGATGGCTCCAGGTCCCCCCATGGACGTTCCCTGAGCCCAGCACAGCCAGAGAGCGGGCAGAAAACTGGCTGGGAGGAGAGGGAAACTGAGGCAAGGAAAGGTGGGACACAAGTGGGAAGGGTCGATGTAAGGAAAACCTAGAAGCAGGAGACCTGTGGTTTCTGTAGGCAAGAGAGAAACTCATGCAGGGGGCTGCCCGCGTGAATCCAGGGGTGTTTGCTTCTGCTGTGTAATGAGGTTGCCAAGACTGGAAGTGAGAACTGGCCTGCTTGATGCTGGTGCACTGGTGGCTCTTGTCTGGTGACAGTAACTTGAAGGTTCAGGGTTAAGATGGGACGGTCCCTGGGCTTTGCTTTCCTCTTGGCCGTGAGAGTTTCGCCCTTGCTGATGCTGGGACATCTCTGCTCTGGGGGATGCTGCAGCCACCAGACTTTCTGTAGGTATCGGAGATGAGCTCGAGAAGGTGTTGGAAGGGAGGAAAGGAGTATCCTGGCCCTAACCTCTATTCTCCAGTAGCTTGCCAAGGTTGTGAACTGGACTCAGTGGCTCACCCCAGCTCCTTTGGGCAGTGTAACAAGGCCAGTCGCCCTGCATCATGGAGACTGTGCCACTGTGTTGAGTCAATGGCTGCAGAAGACCTGGCTTGCTGGCATGTTTGCTGGCACGTTTCCCAGCATGTTTCATGGCATGTTTCCCGGCAGCAGTGCCCTGGCCCCTCTGCCCGGAGCAGGGCCAGCTCAGCAGCACCTGCGGCAGCCCTGGAAGGGCTGGGGAGCAAAGCGTCGCATAGGCTGCTTGTTCAAAACCATTAGCATTTGGCACCCTACTTCTAGGCAAATGAGCCAGTTAACCTGGTCGACTGAACATGTGGGCACAACCACGGGCAGCCAGCGGAGCATTTACCCTCCTTGTCCAACATGTGAGGCTCCTGCTAGGACAGCCCTCATGTGACAGCATCACAGGGCTGACTCAGATGGAGTGTGTCATTGCGCCAGCCCCCGGCTCCCCGTGTGTGCGGAGATGCTCGTGCCTGGCTCCATGTCTTGCTCTGAGAACCACTCTGCTTTCCCCTTCCAGCACGATTTGGGGTTGCTTCAGTCCCTTCTCCAGAGTGCCTGGGGGAAGGCTGGGCTCGTGCTGCGCCCAATGAAGCCTTTCATCACTCGCTTCCTCCTCTTCACCTCCTCATCCGCTGCTGCTGGGCAGCACCTCTGCATCTAGGTCAGGCGGAAGACTTTGCTTCACCTCCCGACTTCCACCACACCTTAGGTGCGTGGGCAATTACCCAGTAACTCTGCACACGCCCTGTCAGCTCTAATTACCTGGCAGAGGCAGCGCAAGAACAGAGCAGCAAACTGTGTCACCTTGCAGCTGCCCTTTGCCGCGGGAGGCTGGCGTGGGTGACGCAGTGGGCATTGCTGACTCAGCACCCCTCACCTGGCTTCGTCTGTGTTTGGGGACCGCAGCACCAGCCCTCAGTCCTGCAGGATCACTGCACCACCAGCGGCAGATTTGACGGACCCAACATGGACCAGCTCATCAGCAACAAAAGGTCCATGGCTCCAAATGTTCCCTTTAGCAATAGCAGAGCAACTCCGGGACCTCCGTGTCTTTTATTATGGTAAATGTGGATTCTCTGCAGATCACTGGCTCGCTGTCCAGAGCTGGGCCGGTCCTGCCAGAGCTGCACCTCTCCCTTCTTTCCCCGGAGCATCTCCAGAGATCAACAGCTGATGATATTGTGCGTGTTCCTGCACGAGGCAAAACTGCACCACAAACAAATATATCTCCCCCAAAACCAGCACAAACCTTCTCTTCAAACCAATCTTCTCTGCAGTCATTCCCAGAACATCACAAACCTCTAAGTTTGCTCAGCTCGCTGCACCCCAGCATCTCCACCGGCTTTCTGGGGGCCAGGATGGAGCCGACTCATCCACCGAGTGGGTCTTGTCCTAACGCCAGACCCTCATATTGCTGTTCAGCGCCTGGGCTCTTGTGGATATTGGGAAAGGGTTGGAGTGGAGATGATAGCCTGAGAGAATCCCAGCCAAAACAGTGCAGTTTTTTTGTTGCGGATGGCTGGTAAATGAGCCCCAAATGCCATTTTGGTCGGACTGAAGCTGAGTGTGAGGGCTGCGTTCAGCGCAGAACTGCAGGAAAAAAGGGACAGCTAAAACATTTTCTTTCTGCATTTTATAAATGAAACTTATTTTATTGTAAAAACCTCCCAAAAGAAGGAATAAAAGGGGAAAAAAAAAAAAAGGGAGAAATGGAAAGGCTTGTAAAACATTTCATTTCCTGTAGAACGAATGCTTTGGCATGACCCAAATTCACTCTTCTGATTTCCATTTCTTGCGAGTTAAAATGCTTCTCTTTTGATTTGCCTCAGCCTCTATCTCCCCACTTCAGGTTCTCTACTGGAAACTGGACTGAGAAATCCCCCATGTCCCTGCCCCAATAATGTCCCCGTTGCTTCACCCCAAGAAAATCCTTCTTGGGGGGGTCCCAGGAAATCTGATGGGGAATCTCTGTACCCAGACATGGGAAAGGAAGGAAAGTGGTTTCTATTACAGCATTGCATACACCGAGCCCCATCAGAGAGGGGTGGAGCGAGGTAAGGGCGGTGGGTGGCGGGTGAAGTGGTCCAGTGGGCTCCATTTCGTGTGATTTGAGCACGACCGAGCCCAGATCCCTGGGTGGGAGCATTTCCATAAATGCGAATAAATAAAGGAAGTAAATGACAGTCATTTTGGACGTTTTCCTCTATGTAAATGCGTTTCCTTGGTAATCACATCTCTAGTATTTCTGTTTATTTTTATACATCTGTTTTCGGTTAGCCCACAGAGCTCTGCGCTGAAGTGCAGCGATATCCTTAGAAGTCCCTCACCTTGGCACGGCAGAGGGGCCACACGGTCTCACACGTGCACGTCTGCCAAGGAACAGACCCCCACGCGTGTGCACTCGCACACACACGTGCACGCACACCCACGGGGGGACCCACGGCCCCCACGTGTGAGATGCAGCGCTCCAGGCAGCGGGGATGCTGGAGCCGGGTTTTTGTGGCCCTGCCCTGCAGTTTGTTCGCGGCGTGCTGCTGCTCTCAATGACACATTTTTAATTGTGCCTGTTTAGTTGCCCGGAGGCTTTGCAAATGCTGGGATTTGAAACTCCGCATCAGTATCTGAAGGCGACTGCTGGTCTGTGAGTGCCGGAGCAGGACGCTGGTGAGCGTGTCCTCTGCTGACCCCCTGGGCTGAGCAGGATGAGTGCAGCACACGGTGCCCTGGCTCCCAGCCCAGCTGTGTCAGGGGTTTTAAGCACCCAGACTACAGCTCAGAGCTGGGATCTCACTGCCTCACACCCCTGCTTCTGATGCCTTGCTTATCTCAGCCCCTCAGTGCTGCCCTGACGAGCTATGAAGTGAGGGTGACAAGTGGGATGGAGAGTGGATGGCCCCATCCCCTCATTCCCACCATGCTTCTGAGCTGTGCAAATGGTTCTCCATCAATGGTCCCAGGAACCTGGAAGACACCTTGACTGGACCAATGTGGTTTTGTGGGGAGACCAGCAGGTTGGAGGTTCAGGGTTGCTTCCCACAGCCTTAGGTTGGTCCTGGAGCACAGGGACCCTTCTAAGACACCACCTGTGAGATCTTGGGCAGTCAGTGAGACCAGCATGTCCATGCCCGTCTGGTGGGGCCAGCGTTTGAAGACAAGTCTGTGAGGTTGGCAGGGACCACGTTGGGTCAGTCCCCAGAGCCCAAGTCTGTTTCTCTTTGATATTCTCCTGGGGATACCCTTGTTGTTCTGACATTTGTGATGCCTCAAGATAAATTGAGAGCTAAAATGCAGCTTAGATGCTGGCTGGCATCTCACAGAAGGACTGGAGAACAAACCTTTCTGGTTTTGCTAAGGATTTTCCCCTAATTTAAGCTAAAAAAGAACACACTTAATAACAGCAGTAGCTCACAAGCATCTCATCACTCCAGGCACTCCGTCTCCTGACAGTCACAGCATTGCAGGAAAGAAAGTCGACATTTGCTTTGTGCCATACGCATCCCCCTCCTGCATCGTAACCTCGCACAAGATCCATATCCAGCCAAATAAGGTTCCACCCCTGAGTGATAAATAAACGGGGGAGAACTCGCCAAGTTAAGCGGCTGTCTTCCTACCATGCAGCACCTGATAGAAGTTACTGCAGCGAGCGCAATCTCCACCAGCACATGGCATTCACCCAAAGAAAAGCAGCGTTTTCTCATTCACCTAAAATTATCCACCCACTGAAATAGGTAATACTATATTCTAGTGATAAACAGGAGCTGGCTGCTAGTTTAAGCACGTGTTCTCCTACCATGCAGCACAAAAAAAGCCTGCTGCTCAGGATCATCTGCATGGCTTTAATGTCTTCTGCATCGCCATGCACCTAGGCAGCTGGAAATAGCTGGTGTTTGGTGTTCATTTCGGATGCAAGATAATGCCCGTACACATGCCGATATACGTATTCTCAATGCTTCCAGTTGCTGTTTTGCTTTTTCATTATCCCGCAAGCCCAGTGTTTATTATTTGCGCATTTAACTGCATCCCAGCTAGAGGCTCGGACCCTGTTGTGTCAGGCACTGCACAAGCCCTCGAACTGAATGGCAGTTCCTACCCCCAAGAGCTGGCAGTCTCATCACCATTTTTGGATAGAAAAATATAACACTGCGAGAAAAAAAAATAAAACCTTGGATTGCATGTAAAGAAATAAAGCAAAATGCTATTCCCCCACTCCTGCTGTCTGTGCTCGAGCCTTCCAAGAAGTTCCTGTCCTCATCTGTTAGGGTATCATTTTACAGCTCGATGACAAACACAGAACTTGCCAGTTTAAACATACAGGTCTCGTTTTCGCTCTCTGGTGCACACACGCTATTACCTTTCTGTTGCAGAGGTGGGTGGGAGGGCAGCTTTGGTCCCTGTCCCCTCACCATCTGTGGATGGTGCCAGGAGTGTTGCCCCTGGGTCCTTTCCTGCCCCACCAGCCCTAGGGTGCTCTCCTGCCACCTGGACCACATGCGGTCACGCTCTGCTCCTCTCCCAACGGCTGCTTTCTGCTGTCCCATAGCACGACTTTGCCTCTCAATCAGCAGCTCAGCGTCTGCTCACTCACGGGAGGAAGGAGCACCGGGGCCCCACACCCTAAGACAGAAGCCAAAAGCGCCCCTGGCCCCCCAGCACCCCGGGTGAGCACAGCAGAGAGCAGCCGGGGTGCAGGAAGCAAAGCACATGGAACCGCAGCCATCCCTGCGGCATGATGGATGGCCCGTGGATGTATGAGCCATTATGGACTGCAAGGCGTTGTTCTGAGATAAGGGGCCTTACACTAGTAACTGATTTATGTCTCCCTCGCGTTCTTGCCTTTTTATTTCTTATTTTTTTCCAGGAACTTTAAAAGGATGGAGCAGCCAAGCCTAAATATTGAACTGCCTGAACTCTCCCCCAGCATGTCAGATGGGACTTGCAGGGAGGGCTGTGTAGGGCATGGGCCAAACTGCTTTTGCTGCAGAGTCACTCCCAGCCCAGTGACACTGGCCTCAGGGGTGCAGAGTTGTCCTGACAACCCCATGGGACACAGCACTCGGCCGGACGGGAGGAGATGCTGACCCTGGGGACCTCCAGGGCTGGGCAACATGGATTATCCCAGGTCTAATGACAAGACAGGGTGAGCCGTGGTGGAGGCAGGGGGTTAAGTCCTGCTGGTTTTAGCAGGGACTTAGGGTTTCTGTGCTATGTCTGTGAAATTGGTGTGGCTGTACTGGCAAATCCCTGTGCTCCTCACCCTGCATGAGTGGTGTGTCTGTCCCTCTTTCCATCCATCTCGCTGTGCAGTGCTAGAAGGAAGTCACACTTTCTCTGATCCTCTCGTGAATCACTTCATAGCAAAGGGCTGAGCCAGCTCCCACAGGTCTCAGTGCGAGGATATTGCTCAGAACTGGGTGCTCAAAGAGCCAGCGGTGGCTGGGGGTTGTTTTTGGGAGGCGTCTTGTTGGGATGTTTAAAGTGGAACGACACAAAGACACTCCTATCACCCTCCCTTTCCTCTGCTGGACAAAAGCCAGTGCGATATTCTGCATATTCCTGGCGTTCTGCAGAGGGAAATGGCAGGGGTTACGGACAGATCACAGGCGCTGTCTCCTCGCAGCACAACCGCTCCAAGTACGCGGTCACTGCTCCACGGAGCACACGTCAGCGCGACAGCCCTCCCCGGGACAGCGCAGGCAGGACGCAGGCAGGACGCAGGCAGGACGCAGGCAGGACGCAGGCAGCTGCCTGCTGCTGTGCACAGCTGCTGCTGGGGACGGTCCCTGCGGCGTGGGACAGGGGGTCCGGGCACAGCACCACGCTCAGTGCAATATCTGCTGCATCCTCAGCAGGGCCAGCATCACTCGTGGGGACCCGCTCGCAGCCTCCCAGCAGGTTTTGCTGGAGAGTTGGAGGAATTCAGCCCCGCGACAGGCAGAACTCCAGGTTCCCAGGCTGCTACAGCAGCCAAGCACTTGGATAGCTGGCACTAGGCTCTCTCCTTGAATTACTCATCTTTTCCATTACGAGGCCTCCCATACTCCAGCAATCCATCTGTTTGGTGGTGCAATTTCAGGATCATGCCTTTTGTCAGTGATGTTAATTTTGGCAGTCAGCAGCAGACGCGGTGCTGAAGCTCCTGCTGAGGCCTCGCTGCCTTTTCCTGGGCATCTGGCAGCGCGCTCGGAGGTGCCAGTGGAGACGCCATCCTCCTCCCCTGCGTGCCCAGGGGTTTTTGCGGGGTGGTGAGTCCTGAGATGGCCAAAGGGCTCGGCAGCCTGAGCGCTTGTTGCTGGTAGCGCTCACATCAGACTGGTGAATGTGGGGAGGTTTGATGCCCCGCACCCGGTTTGGAACAGACTGTCAAACGCTTTGCTCGTGTTTTGCTCTCTAGCTGCAGCCGTCTGATGACCTGCAGATCTTTGCTCATGTCCCCAGAATTTACCTGCCTTGTATCCACCTTGGTCAGGGCTGATGCTGGGACACTCATGGACCAGCCGGCAGACACGGGGCTACCAAGTGACTGGAGTGGCACTGCCACCGCTGCTGCTCAGCACCACGGAGGGAATTTACTCTCCTAGTCTGAGGTCAACAGGGAAACCAGTCCTGGAGCCTTGGGCCTTAGGGATGTCTCCAAGGTGTTGCTCTGTAGCCATCAGTGATAGTGATGCACAAGAACTGAGGGACTCTGTTTCATACAGGACATGTACTCACCATGTCCCTGCCCAGGTGGCTCCGCAGGGAGGGTCTTCATGTGGTTTTGTGCAGCCATGCAGCGATCACTTGTCCTGGGAACTGAAAGCGCTGACACGTGGGGAAAATCCTTTGCACACCACCTGGAACCCCCCTAGCAGAGCAAGGAGCAGAACCCATCTGTCCTGCCCCAGCAGTGCCCCACAGAGGGGTCAGCCCCAGCCCTTTCCATCCCCACCGCCCTCCCTGGCAGCCCCACGGCGCCCAGCTCTGCTCCCAGGGCAGGGCGTCCCGTGCTGCCTGCACAGGCTGTTTGCCAGCGGTAACCAGGCTCTCGGCCGCCTGCCTCCCCCTCCAGCACAAACAAGCACAGAACGGGCAGGAAAACTGGTGTGGAGATGTGACAGTGCCACGCAGAGCCCGGGCTGGTGGCACTGCTTGTCCCCATTGCAGGACTCGTGCCTTGTCTCAGCACAGAGACGATGCCAGCGCTGTGTGACTCACCCGGCTCTTGCTTGCTCTGCGCCTGATGCACTGGTTGTGTCACTTTTATTTCTCACCTGGTTATGGCATTCCTGTGGGGCTTGTCATCACGGCAGCTCTTCTCGATTGCTTCCTCTCTCCCGCTTGTTGCACAAGTCTTGAAGAAGCCCAGTAACAGCAGCCTGGGACGAGGTGGGGACAGCAGGAGAAACGGTGGGTGCAGGATCCCGACACAGCTCTGCTCTCACCATTTCTGTCGCCCCCAGGCCCCTCTTCCCCTTGCCAGGGTGCTTGTGTTTCCCCAGGACTTCCCCCTGCTGCAACCAGGGGCACTTTTGTCACCATCGCTGTCCATCTGCTCTTCCTGGCTGCTGCTTCCAAGTCCTGAGGAAGAAATATCCCTGAGCAGGGGGAGGGCTGGGCAGCAGAGCTCAGGCCAGCACTGCATCCCTGTGCACGGCACAGTGCGAGGGATGGGGAATCATTGAGATGGACCAAGCTCTTGCACCACCAAACCTTTCCCCGTGATGGTGGGGAAGGTGTAAGAAGCCTGTGGTCACAGTGTGCGACGTGCACCGAGGGGCTGTCCGTGGAGGGGTGTACCGCGTACAGCAGAAAGTCTGAAGGTGCCTGTTTGTGTCTGGGAGCTGCATATTTATGAGAAGCTCTAGTTCCCATATGTCTGTGTCAGTGCGCGTTTGTTTGTAAGAATATGCCTATATAGCTCATGTCCCTGCGTGCAGTGTGTCCTGTACGTGTGTCCGGCCTGTGCCTGCCGGTGCTGGCTCTGCTGTGTGCACAGCGGGTGCGAGTGTGCGTGTGTGTAAGGTACTGGATAAAAGGGGAAATGGCTGGAAAAGCTATCCCCACTCCCATTTTAATCAGAGAAATGAAGCAGCTGTTGGAGTGAATAGAGCCTGCACTAAAGCAGACGTCTTAATATCTTTTGCAGAGGAGGTGCATTGTGATTCATTCTGTGCATCTCTATTACTCAGCTTTTGATAGGGGCTTACTTGTCTCAAGTGCTTTTCATTATTGCCCTAATGCTATCTATTAACATACTGGATGGAGGCTCTTTTCTCATCTGGAGCATGCATCACTGTGCTTTTAAAGATTATGGGGCTTGCAAATACATAACACTTTACTGCCTCCCTGACATAATTCACTGGGAAAAGAAATACATGTAAATAGATAGGTAAATAGATAACCTAGTTGGAGGGCTATGGGAGACAGAGAGGCAGACAGACAGACCGACCCCGGCACAGATCTCAGCACACAGTTAGTTCATCTGTAATAAATGAGAGAAGAGCTGCTCTCAGCACTTATTTAAAAATTCTTGGCCACTGTTTGGTGTCATTTGGAAAACCCTTGTTTCCTAGTTCCTGGCCTCTGACCTTCAGGCTGTGGGACAGGTCACCCATCAGAGACGGGCCGGCTGCCAACTGGGAAAGGTTTCTGTGCCCAGGAACGGTGGGGTATCACGGGGAGGTGGGGAAGGGGACAGGACTGTGATGGAGACGGGCAACAGCATGTTGTGGAGCTGTGACCTGAGGATGGAGACCCCGGCAGAGCCCGCAGGACGTGCAGGTGACCAGCGACCACAGTGTGGACCAGAGCCATGACCACGCTCTGCTCCGGCAGAGACCTCCCCAGCACCCTCAGGAGCACCATTTCATCTTAGCTGGGTCAATTAATGACTTTAAAGACTGGTGAGGCATTTAACCACTCTGATGCGACTTATGCAGGCAGTCGTCATCAGGGGAAGATTACGGGTGTGGTTTTCTGGGTCAGTGTCATTACACAGTTATCAATCATCACTCCGTTGCACAGTGGTTGATGGCTGCATCTCCTGACGGGCACGATACCGAGACAGGACCAGGAGACACTCAGAGCTGAGACCAGCAGTGGGATTTTTCCATCCTCTTTTCTTCTCCATCAAATGACTCTGCCTAAAACCTAAAACTTTTTACAAGAAAGGAATTAATTGGAATTATAATTTAACAACAGCACAAGTGCTTCTTTCCTCAGCTCAGGATGACTCTTTGTTTCAAGTTTTGTGGAACGGTGGTAAGAAATGCAATGGCATGAAAGCAAAATTAAACAGACAGACATTGGCAGAACTGAATGGTTCAGCCGAGAGTGTGCATTCTCCTTCTTTCCTAATTTCTAATATTTTGAAAATACATTTTCCCCACCCTGTGCCTGCATTATAGACACCCCACACTCTCCAGGCTGTTCCCCAAAACCTGGGGGATTGACTGGCAGGTGATGGCCACATTGAGCCCCCATCAAAGCACTCAGGGCAGGGTACATCCCCTGCTGCCAGCACGGCTACATTGGCATGACCTAGATTTAGGCAGGACACCTTGGGACACTGTTTTCATGTCATATGGACATGGCAGACCTGGAGACAGCCCAGCTCTCCCCCTGTCCACCCAGCTGGCTCACCAGCAGCATCATGGCTCCCAGTTTAAACATGAGCTCAGCCCCTGGGGTGCTGAGCAGCAAGAGACTAAATGCAGGTCTCCAGCTGGCCAGAGGGACCCACAGCCCCAGGAGCCTCTGACTCAGGGTCTGTAGCGTCCCCACAGAGCCAGGCGGATGAGCAGGAGCCCATCATGGTGCTGCTGGGAGATGCCGGGAGGACATTCAGCACTGTGTCTGTCCAGACCAGGGCTGCTCTGCAAAAGCTTATCTCTGCCCAGCATCAGAGCTTTTATCCAGTGGAAGAATCCAGTAAGCCGGGTTTATCCTCTGGTCTAAACAAAATGCAGGAGCCTCTGTTGATAGGGCACAGAGGTGGCTTGGGTTAGTCCTGGCACCAAAGCGTGAGGGGGATGAAGCTGGGTATCCTGACCTGACATAGGTCCCAATTTTGGTGCCCAGGTTCCCGTTCCCCACTCGGAGCCATCCTGAGCCACCAGCCCGTGACTTTTCCCTCCTCCAGCCCCTCGCAAGGTGCTGCCAGCAGCACCCGAAGGTGTTTCCCTGGGTGCTCCAACCTGTGAACGCAGCTTCATCCAATAAATAACACACAGGATATATTACAACCTTTTATAAAGAGAGACTGATGCTGGCTCCTAGCTATGGTTAATCATATAAACTTGTCTAATTTTATTCTATCAGCCATCTTGTTGCTACATGCCAGATGCTTGCCTTAAATGAATAGTGTTGGAACAGCCAAGCATCAAGTTAACAGAATACCAGCAAACATTCCCGACAGCATGAGCAGTCTATAAAACCTGGCACTAAACTGTATTAGAGGGAGAGATAAGCTCTCAGAGAGGAGCTGGGAAGACAGTAGTCTTGTTTTTTCTCCAAATGGCTTCATGTAGCGAGTGGTGCAGGTGTCGGAGGAGAAATCCATTCAGCTATGGAAGTATCTCTCTATCTAAGGCTGGCTATGCTATGAATCTTCTAATGGGATTAAGGCTTTATGTCCTAAATAGAATATGAAATAATGCTTCCTCTGGCAGATCTGCCAGCTGTCTCGCAAACAGGGCAGAGAAACTTCCACTTCTTTGCAGATCGAATCAGTCACCCTCTGAATTGATGGCAAGAGCCTCATCAACGAGATATCATGTTTTAATGATGTTGTGACACGACCTGACACGCAGTGTCATTTGATGGATTCTCTCGTGTCACGGCGTATTTCTGACACAGAAAAATGTAACCTCTCTCCCCTCCTTCCAAAAAAAGAAAGGGGAGGAAAACAATGTTCATTTCTTCAGTGCCTAAAGTGCTTGGATCTCTTGCGGCTCGTGGTGCTCTGTGGTGCCCTGCTTCAGCTCCTCAATTGCCTTGTGCTGGGGAAGATGAATTTCCACCATGCTTTTCTGTGTCTGCTTTTCACCTCTGCATGGCACATTATCACTTGCTAATAACACGGAACAAATAGCACGGTATTAATAACCGGCAGAAATCATTTCACCCCTGTTTTCAGCAGTGAATCCTCTTCAAGTGTCTTTGGACATTCTGAATTGGTTTTTTCTCTGTTGTGGTTCCCTACCAGCCTCCTTGCACATTCCCATGTCCGCAGTTGCTTCTCGCTCGTTTGGTGCAAGGGTGTTGGGAGCTCAGGTGAGGTCTGCTGGGCTGGTTGGAGATGCTTATGGCACTTGTTTGCCTGGAAGATGCAGCTCTCCTTATCCCAACAGCACCCAGCTGCCATCTTCTAGGTTAACAGTTTCTGTGTGTCCCAAAGGGAAGTGGAAAACCCACCTGAATTTATAAAAAGAGCAGAGATCTCGTCTGTGAAAGGGTTCTTGGAGCTGATGGATTCACGCACAGCCGTGGTGCTGGGGCTGGATGCACTGAAGCTGCTCCCTGGAAGAAGGTGGAGATGCTGATGTCTCCTGTGCGTAGAGGGACACCTGGGGATGCCCAAGTCTGGTGGTGCCCCAGCAGCATGACCGGTCCTGTGTTGTCCCAGCAACTGATCCCCATGACCCTCAGAATAACTCGCAATAATCTCATTAGCGTGCCAATCCCCTCTGTGTGGGGGATGTGTTGAGGGGGTGTTTGGGGGTGCCCCAACCTGTCAGCCTGTCTGCTGCATATTTGGGAAGCCCTGACACCCCAGAGGTGTTGTGAGACCCAACTGTCCCCAGTGGTGTGGGGACACAGTGGGATGCATGGACAATGCTGTCACAGCCAGGATCTGGGGGGATGAATTTGGGGAAAGGGGGATGCATAGTCCTGTGTATCAAAGCCTGCCCATCTCATGGCTCAGCCAGACCCCACGGCTCTCCAAGGCAGGGTTTGTAAGGGACACTGAGGTGGTGGGGATGTGTGTCCCCCAGGGACATGTGGTTGGTGTCCTTCGCCCTCCCACGCTTTCGCGGCACCCGCTGGGATGCCCCCTGCTCTCCCCTCCCTGTTCCCCAGAGCTGGTGATTGCAGTTAGGGCAGTAAATCTGAACCATCCAATCCAGTTAAATTATTTTCCAAATGACATGATTTCCCTGGTGCACATAAATGATCAATTTCATGTTTTATTTCCAGCGCTATTTTAGAAAAAAAAAAATCTCATTAAACTACCTTGATTAGAGAAAAGGGGCTGTCATCACCGGGTGGACAAATGGTGCGAGGGCACTCAGCTATTTCCCCGAACGCACAGACACCTGCAGAAGAGGCCTTCAAAGACCTGAAGGTTATTTGCCCATATTACAAATGAGGTGAAGGTTAAAAAAGGTGATTAAAAGCATCTGGAAACCAAAATGTGACAGAGTCTTGCAGTAACCTCCAAGCAGCTTGATTTATGACAGGCCGGTCCCACCAGTAACAAGATTATAGCTTCTCCACATCAGCCATTGTGATAAATACCAATTACCTACTTGAGTATTGCCATTCAAATTTGCCTAAGTAAGGAGCAGAATCATACATCTATGTTGATTACATATCAATGATGCGGTGGAAGCCTTTGCAACTTTTAGATCTGCTTAAGATATGCCGCCCTGATTTAGACAGCGATTTGCATACAATTTACCCATAAAGCTTTACTTTGAAAAGTATAATTACTTTTTTAATATTCTTCCTTCTGATTTGAATGTTAGAGAGGCCATATAATGAATTACTGCACTAATGAAGACAAACACGCGCTCGGGGTGTACAATGGGAGCATTGTTAAATAAACTTCCTGCATGCAACACATTTGTTGTGGTTAATCTTTAAATGGAGGCTCCTATTAATACTGACACTTTTCTCCCCGTAATTATTTTCAGAGGGATGTAAATCCCTTCCGGTGCTGCTCCAACGGTTTCCCCGCAGTCGTAGGTGCTGCAGGGAGGCGGGGGCTCCGGTCCCCCGGGGTTGGCCATGCAGGGGGTCTGGGCTCAACTTGACCTGGCTACCAGGTCCAGCAGGTCCAGAGCCAAGCAGTGAAGCAGCAATTGCTCCCAGAGCCTGCTGGGCTGTCTCCAGGAGGCAGGGGTGGCTTTCATCACACGGAGTGGGGACAGCATGAGTGGCATCTGCATAGGACCTCAGCGTCTGCTGCCCTGTCGCATTTAATGCAGAGCAGCAGATCCTTGGAGCTCTGCCTCCTTTGCTTTTCTCGTGGTTCCCTCCTCCCCCAAATCAGAGGATCTCCACCCAAACCACTGTTTATGTCCAGCATGCCCAGGATTTCAGGTTGGTCTAGATGAGCTTTGAAGGACCCTCCAACCCAAACCATTCTGTGATTCTATGATTCTATAACTAAAGTTCTTGGAGATTTCTGTTGCTGTAGGAAATGCAAACCAGTGCACTCCGGGAAAAGAGCTGGTTGGGAGCAGTGGGGGATCTGATGATGGGGAGGAAGGTCTCCTAGACCCAAGGAGGGATTCCCTGGCCCTGGGACCAGTACCTTGGTCAAGGGGCACAGTCTGGGGTTTCTCCTCCAGAAGCAAACTCACATTTCCTTGGCTGTTTGTGTGCATGCACATAGTGGTGCCAACAAACCCATGGTGCTGTCCCTGGGGTGATGGGTGAGAGGCATTAGGGAGCCTGGGGACAGGGCGTTTGAGCATGGAGGTTTGGAGCTGGGACCCTTGACATCCCAGTCATGGGCCTGACCTCGGTGTCCTCTAGGACCTTGGGCTGGTTGTTTAACCCCTCTGCATTAGTGCCCTCACTGCTGACCTCAACAACGGGCTGAGCATTAGGGGCTCCAAGCAGTTTAGAGAAGGGTTGATCCTCCCTATGGCATAGGGTGGGAGCGGGATTTGGGATTCAGGTTAGTGGGTCTTGGTAACCCAGTTTCCACGTGTGTTCCCATCAGCGTGACTCATCCCGTGGCCACACACATGCAAGCACACTCGGTGCAGCCATGCAGAGAGCTGGGTGCTGCCTCCATCACCCAGCATGGATGGGACCGATGACCTTGTGTCTGCAAAATCCTGCTGGCACGGCCTGCAAGAAGGAGGGAGGAGCAGATCCCAGGAATATGGGCTCTGTCTGGCAGGGGGACAAGTGGAGCTTGGCTGTGCCACCCCATGGGCATGGGACACGGCCACCAGCCAACCCTGCTAATACCATCCCCACCTCTTGCCAAATGTTAATGCCGATACTTGACAGGATTACTTAAAGAGTCTTAGTCAATGCCTGGGAGATATTTCAAATCAAAAGGCTCTTTCCCAGCTGGCTGCCAGCAGCATCCTGCTTTTGGCTGGGGAGGGCCTCCTGGTCCACCTGTGGAGATGCACCTTCCCTGGAGGGGCTGACCCACTCTGGAGAACCTGGGGAGGCCACGGGAGGAAGGGTCAGGGTGCCAGACAGTGGCTGTTGGACTCAGGCTGAGGGAGGCGAGACACTTAGATCAGGACCCCGTTGCACCCTTGACTGACCATTCTGACCCAGACCAGCCCACATGTCCTTCCTCAAGGTGCCTAAAGATTCACAGAGATGCCATGTCTCTGGAAATGTGTGCAAGTGGCTTTCCACCCATGCTGCAGAGGCTGAGCGTGACCTCTCACTTGGCTCCATCTTCCAGCCAGTGCCCCTTGGCTGATTTCTCTTGTCCAATAAGAACCCCCTGGTACCCGAGATCCTGCTGGGACAGTGTCCACACACATATAAAGCCTTCTACTGTCTGATTGCTTCTGGTTCCTTACTCGCTCTCTTCTGACTCTCTGTACCTCAGTTTGATGGGTCCATCTGTCCCAGCACTTCTCCATCCAGGTTGTCACCCTGCTCTTGCTCGTCCTGGGAGCTGACGTTTGTCTTTGCAGCCTCCAGACCCCGCCATGGCCCCAGATGCCAGGACTGGCCCCAGGCTCCAGGCTCAGCCCACAGCCCTGCTCCGAGGTGCCCCACTTTGCATCTGAGGCTATTAAAACATATTTTGTTGGAATGGGCTCAGCAAGGGAAGCGATCCAGTTCCGTGTGACTGCCTCATTATTCACCACTCTGCCAATCTTTATGTCATCTACAAATTTTAGCTGGAGAGATTTGGTATTTACTGCCAAGTTATTGATGGCACAGTGAAGAGCATCTGGCCAAACGCTGATACCCCCTGGCATTGCGATGATGTGGCCAGCCTGGGATCATCTCCTGGCTTGCATGCTGATCTCCTCGCTGACCTTCAGGATGTCACTTAGCTCCATATCTGCAAAGGTATTTAAACACATAAAGCTCCACACCAATGACAGTAGGTGCTGAGTTTTTTATGCACCTGATTTCCTGGCATCGTGTGTCCTGGGTGCTGCAGAAAGACCCATTGGGAAGCACCAGGACCTCCACAGAAGCAGCTTAAGAGACATCAGATCCCATGTTTTCTTCCCCCAGGTGAGACACAGCCCTCTCTAAACACTCAGGTTTCTGCTCCCAAGGTAAGAAAAGGGACAGTTCCTGCCTCAAGGAGCCCTCTGAGAGGAGGATGAGGTGGGCAGTGTGCTGGCCATGGGGGCCAGCAGCATTACACAGCGGGGTGGGGAGATGCTGGGGGAGGTAACATCACAGTCACTGCCTGTGTGTCTGTGCTCACAGCCACCTCTACACCGTGGAAGGTTTTCTGAACCCAGCTCACCCAAGATATTGTCTTTCTCCAGCCCATCTCTGTTTTCCATGTCGGTCTTTCCAAGAGGCCGGCAGAGGTAACAAGGTGCTAATGAGGAGGTCACCTGCCCACTGTAGAGCCACGCTGACCTGACTCTGGACACCACCTGCACTGCCGTATGCTCCAGCACAACTATTCCCCCACCTCCCAGTGCCCTTGTGCTCTGCCCCCGAGAACAGCATCCTGAGCAGCAGTAGGGACACAGGCAGCGTGCCAGAGGTGTGTGACACAGCAGCAGGCTGCCTGCATGGGCAACCAGCTGTCCAGAGCGTGGGGATGGTTAATGAACGATGCCAAAGCGTCAGCCCCGTGGGATCACACAGCCCGTCCCAGCCCTGACGGACGCAAGGAGGGACAGAGGAGGAGCAGGTCAGGTAATGACCTTGCCCAGCTTGTTAACCTTCATCTCTCCATCTAATGCACTTGGCTTCCCGACCCTCTTTTGTAATTAGAGCGTAGTGTTGTTTAACAATTAACAGGTCTGAAGGAAGTGCTTTCCAGCATGAACTTACGTGGAGCTGCAGTAACTGTCCAAAGCTTGTTGAAACAAGAGCTGTCCTTGAGAATGAGAGCCAGGTCATGCCACGTCCCCATCTGCACCCCCTGCCAGCTCCTCCTGTGTCACCGGTGGCTGTGGGCTCTGGGTTCATAGAATCATAGAATGATAGAATGTCCTGAGTTGGAAGGGACCCACAAGGATCATTGAGTCTAACTCCTGTCCCTGATAACTCCTGACAGATGCTCTCCAACACGAGACAGGGCCCAAATATTTCACAGCATGGCACGTGTGTCACTGTGGGGTGATGGACTCTGCTGGAGGGCACTGGGGGGCTCATGCCTCGCTGCTGAGCAAGCAGAGCAGCTTTCTGCCCGTGGTTCATGACACGTGATGTGCACGCTGATCCGTGCACTGAGCCTGAGAGAGCAGCTTGGTGAGGGTTAACCAGGAATCAGCCAGGCAGCTGCCAAGGCGCTATAGATTTTGGAGCAGTAACTCTTCAGCTGGAGAGTGAAAAGGGGACAGCTAATGAGGCTCATGAGATCTGTTAATACTTAACCTAATGCAACACCTACCAGCCCTGCTGATAAATCAGAGACGAGCCCCGGCACGTCGCTCTGGCAGCCGCCGGCCTGCCAGCAAAGCCCCAGCACCTGCGGGGGGTGGTCCCCTCTCACCAGCATGGGGCTGAGCTTCTCTTCCCCATACTCCTTCCCCAGGAGCCTGGCAAAGACTGGCACATGCAGACCCCTGTGACAGGGACAAAATGCTTTGGAGATGTCTGAAGGGTGTCCAAATGCACCAGCTTGGAGGGATCATGGGCTTAGCCCTAGAAAGGTCGTGAGCCTGTGGAAGTTCAGCCTAATGGTCTGAGAGTGGGAGGCATAGGGGGGGGCTGAACTTGACATTCAGGTTTTTAAAACCTCTATAGGAAAATCTAACTTTGATTTAATCAGCACTGATTAGCTTCCACGGCTCGAGCGGGGAGAGGCGTCTGTCCACAGCCCTGCACACACCGAGGGCTTGATTTCCAGCTCTTGCTCTGATTCTCAAGCTGCTCAGAGATGTCCGTGCTCCTGTTTATTGCCACAATTCATTTCTTATGCAAAAATCATGACCAAACAGCAGCAGCAAAGCCCTCCTGGTGGGACCATGTTACGAGGTGGTGGGTAAAGAGGTGCCCCCTGCCATGAGAGATACTGAGAGTGCTCATCCCTAGGAGATGCAAGACATTTCAGCCACAGTGTTGGCCCCTAGCCTGAACTTTTCTAATGTTCCTGTAATACCAGAAACCTTTTCTGCTGTCCCCATAATATGACTCCAGTGCTCCCCACGAGGGTCTTGTGGGCAGCACCTGCCCCTGGTGACAGCTGATGGTTCGGGTTTTACTGGGTTTTGCCATTTGTATTGCTCTTCCATCCCACTTGACTGTGCGTCATCTGGGTGGGAGTTTGAGCTGATACACCAAGAGGAATTATTGAGCTGAGCCTCCGAAATCACAGACGCTCGCCTGCTGTCCTCAGCGCCTCTAGAAATCCACAGCGAGCAAACTCCAAGAGAGAATTACATTTCTACTTGATGTGTTGCCAATCACCACCATTTCACGGAATTTGAGTCATGTTCCTCTTAACGAGAAGCAATTTTCTCTGTTCAATCCAGCAGGTCTGTGCTGACCTCGGATCAAAGATGCTCTGAGACTTTGTGGGCTTCCCTGGTGCTTCTGTGCTCTGTTCCCAGCTTTGGCTGCAGAGGTCACACATGGAAGGGTTTATCTTTGCTGTCAATAATCTTGTCTGGCCATTGTGGGACAGCACAGATAGTGCACGTTCATGGATGTTTAACAGTTCCAGTGCCAGGAGGTACGTTTAGAAATATAAAGACTTTGCAGTTATTTCTTCTAGTCCATTTGCATGATCTTTTGTGCTTGATCTTTCCTGAACTTGGGAGACATTTTGCAGGGATCATTATTTTGTTGTTAAATGATCAAATTCTCTATTGGGATGTTGTCAAGATACATACCGCAAACACCTCTGTCTGTCGTTCCTCTTTGTCACTCTCTTCAGGGACTCTCGAGAGGCCAGCACTGCAGCAGTTCTCCACTAGCCACTATTCTGCATTCAAGCCAGCATTTTTCAGATATCATGACTGCTGCATGCTGCCTAACAGGTGCTCTGGACACTGATTTGGATGATAGCTTCCAAACAAGGAAAAACACAAATTGGCCTCCCCCCAGAATCGTTAGACTAGCTCAAAAATCAGGAGATTTGAAAACAATTGCTGGCTTGCGTCCTGCCTTCTCAGGATGCTTTACCATCCCATTTGCAAGCAGTCTCCACCATCATGTGCCCTCGAAACCTGCACATTTGAAAGAGAGCCAAGACTGCTTTGCTCACATGATGCCGGGACCAGAGGCTGTGTGAATATACCATCAAACTTCACAAGATGTACACTGAGATCATGAGATCAGGCCACTCTGCAAAGACTTAGGGTTTATCTTTGTCTTGCCCAACCTTCGACCTACCAGCAGAGCATCCCCTTGGGATGTTCTCTGCCTCCCACCAGGTCAGCGTCTCCAGAGGACAATGGCTGTGGGTAGGACCCTGCTGACTTTGAGCCACAAGGGACGGGTGATCCTTTGCTAATCTTCCAGGCACAAGGTGACACAAGTTTTGTTTCATAGTTGTCAGGTGCCGACCCTCCTCCTGGGACTGGCCTGGCCTGCGGTCCTGGCAGGGAGACAGGTCTAACCAGGCTCAAGGGACATCAGCTGAAAGAGCAAGGGACCGTGACCGAGGGTCTGCCAGTACATTTCCCTCGTGGTTTTCTATCTGTGACAAGTCAGAAAGCAAAAATAAAAAGAAGGCATGCAGTCAGCCAACCCACTTAACTGCAGTTTTCCTCCATCAGGATTTATTTAGTTTTATTCAGCCTGACATTGCTCAGAGAGAAGAAGAAATTCTGGGAGCCTGAAGCCGGAGGGAGACCACACAGTGTGTGCTGGCTGTACCGGGGGATCTCGTCTCCATTATTGCATCTGACACCAGGCAAGAGGAGCCAGGGTCTGTGGCTGTGGGTGTGAGGAGGGGTTCCAGGGACGGGGGCAGCCTCCCCGCCATGGTCCTGATTTCACCGACCTGCGGGAGCATCTCCCCAGAGCCTGGTGGACCTTGCACTGCCCCAGACCTCAGGCCCCTGGGTCTCCATCATGCAAGAGCAGGTGGCTTTGGGCAAGATGCTCCAGATGCAGTTTTGGGGAGGATGAGGTTAAGCCGACACACTGGAATCCACAGCTGGATGTTGTGAGCTGAGGCACATCTGTATCACTGCTTTCCAGGAAAGGCCTTTTTCAGCTCAAATTGAGAAGATTAAACAGTCTGTAACACAGAAAAGGAGAAGGAGTAGACCTGCCAGATCCCTTCCCTATACCACATCTCTTAGCTGGGGGATTTGTCATACACCGGCGCACAGGGGATGTAATGAGATACGGGGCAGGGGCTCGAGAAGGGAAGCACTGAAGGCTGCCAGGACATGAGAGGTAGATGGTGCCTTCGGCCAGTGCTATGCAGAGGTTGCAATGTTCCCATCAGATGCCAGCATTTTGGGTACAGCTCCTGCCAAAGCTGACAGCAAGTCATCCCAGGGATACAGAGAAGGTGCCTAACAGGGTGGGAAAAGTGATAGCACTGTCAAAATGTTGTGGAGGGCACATGTCAATTTAGTAAGGATGCCAGAAGCTGTCCCTGCCCCACTACCAGTCATTTCTGATCACGTTCCAGCCAGGGGTTAAGCAGTTATTACTTAGGGAACACACTGCATCCCCCAGGGACCTCTCTCTGCCTTGCTCTGGAGCAACAAGCAGCAGGAAGCTCAGTCTGTGCTTGTCAGTACAACTTTGCAGGACAACCAGCTGGCTGAAGGCAGGACAGATGTCTGCATTGCTGATGCCAAGCTACCCCAGACAGGACAGTCCTGGGGAGCTCATTACACCTCTGGTAGAAGCACAGACCTGTAACATAAATGACTTTCCCAGCTCAGGGATTCTCACCCTCGCTCAGGTGAATTCTGCACCTTTCCCAGGCTGCAGCTTCCCCCAGGGGCATTAATGACCCTGATCCTGAGCTGACCATGTCCAGGAGCTGGCAGACCCCTGGGCCTGTCCACACGGGCCGCTCAGAGCTCCTTCCCTGCTGACTGCAGAGATCATGGTGCAGGACCAGGGAGGGCTCAGAGAAGAGCTGTGGGAAGGAGCTGAGATGTGCAAGGCCTGGCTGACTCGGAGAGATTGAGCGGCTCAGCCTCTTTAGTTCATCAAGGGAAGGTTAAGAGGCAACTCGATCATAGTCTATAAATACTTATGCAGGGAGGAGATTTCTGATAATGCAAGGTTTTTTAATCTAGCAGATAAAAAATGTAATGAGATTCAATGGCTGGAAGCTGACGCTGAAGCTAGAAAAACCTAAATTGGAAATAAGATGCATCTTTTAAACAGGGAGTATAATTAACCATTGGAGCAATTTGCCAAGAGATGTGGCGGATTCTCCATCATTTGTGGTCTTTAAATCAAGACTTTTTAAAAGAGACGCTCTCCCTCAGCCAGAAGTCACTGGGTTCAACAGTGTCACTGCTGGGGGGGAAGAGCAGTGCCCTGTGCTCTGGGTGTCACAGGGGGTGACCCCCAACATGCCTGCTGCCCTCTCAGGTTGGATTCTCCATCACTTCACAGCCCGTGTTTTAATTTACCCAAGGGCAACAAACTCTCAGGTGAGAATGAGAGTGTGTCCCCTCTTCCCACCCTGAACCAGGGGACAGACACAGTAAGGAGCGGGACCTCGTGCATCTAACACACGTCCCCCATGTGCCCAGCTCACGGATACGTGATGTGGGTGAGACCGGCACAACTCAACGCCCACATGGAGAGGAGATCCAGACCTCTCCCAGTCCTTCTGTCCACTCTCTGCAGGAGGGCAGGATGTCCACTCACCCTTGACTCCCATGCAGGATGCTTGTGCATCCACCCACCTTGTCACCTGCCCCCTTCCCTGCAAGACAGACCCACAGACACCCCACACTGCAGAACTGTGGATCCTGGCCTTGACACCTGCTGCCTGGGGCAACTGTTCCATGCAGCCGCACACAATCCCTCGCTGGTGCTGTGATTTCCCTCATTCTTTTTTTACTTTTTTCCCCTTGGTTTCTTTCTTGATATTTTTTCCTTGTTGCCCTATTTTTTTTTTTTTTTCACCTATAATTTTCTCCATTGACTTTAATTAAGCTCTCCCCAGGCTCGCTCTGTAGGCAGGCTTCCCCGGGTCTAATTAGACTCTCATCATAAGTAATCTACATGGAAAGCAAACATGTGTGTGTGTGTGAGAGCCAGCGAGATTTATAGAGAGCATGCAGGGAGCAGATGGGTGCGTAAAACACTACAAATAATTCTGGTGCAGATGCAGAAAAGGCAGGCGCTATGGTGGGGACTGGAGTCTTCCCCACATGCTCCCATAAGTCAAATCTCTGTCTCTCTCTCTCTAGGTATCACCACATTTCCCACAATAAAATCAATAGTGCAGATCAGAGTAAATCATCTTTGACTGGGAAAGCAGGACTCGTTGATAGCAACGATTCCCAGATGAGACTTAAGGAGATGTCTCACAATGATCTGTTTCTAACCATGTACTTAAGACCCAAGGTGTATGCTGAAGCAATTACCAGGGATAGGCTGCCCGTCGTGAGAGCTCCGTGCTGTTTGCTCAGGGGTGGAGAATGGTTTGGGATGGGGGCTGAGGTGCCCGGCACAGCCTCACACACCTCCTGACTGCCCTAAGGGGGAAAGGAGCTTGGAAACACGCAGGTTTGAGACTCAGGAAGGGAGATAAAACACCCACCAGCTAGAGGGTCAGGAGTTGGAACACCCTGGGATGTGCTCTGTGCCCCAGGGGCAGGGCATGCAGCTCTCTGGTGTGCTCCATGAGCTGGGCTCACTCTTCTGCCACTCTCAGTGTGACAATCCTTTCTTTCTTAGCATACTCATCCTCTTCGTCACTGCTAAGGGATGGCAGTGCTGGCAGACCTTCCAAAACCTCTTAAAAATCTAGACACCAAAACCACATCCAACCTTCCAGTATGTGCCTCAGCAACACTTTTTCGCATGGTGTATAATTAGACTGTGAAACTCATTGCCACACTACGTCATGAAGACCAGAAATGTAAATATCTGGAGGGGCAGGTTAGACAAATTCCTGGATGATAGGGCCACCGAGGGACCTACTGGACTGACCCAAATACAACGTGCAGCTCTGGGAGGCGAAGCCCAGAGAAACACCGTGGGAAAGGATGGCTCAGTGCTGGTCTTGCGTCTCTGAGCACCTGCTGCTGTCCTGGTTGGAGATGGCCCGGGGGTTGGATGGGGCTTGGGTCCAGCACAGTCCAGCCACTCTTAATGTCGCTGGGTGTACGGAAAGAAAGGTGAGACTTCAAACAGCCAAACACCAGCTCCTCCCAGGCAAGTGGGTCTCTTGGGCTGCTCATCCCAGGCTCTTCTGCAGACACTGGAGACTAAAGGGCATTTCCAGGACATTAATTAGCTTGTCCTGAGCTACCCGCATGCAACAGGGCATGTGGCAGCTGGGCACTCGGGTATGAACTTCCCCGAGCTTGCAAACAGCTGCTGATACAGCTCGCACTTCGGGAGCTTGACTATGCGGAGATTTAACAGAAGAAGACTTTTTCTTTTAAAACTGACCATGTTGAGAGGATATAAAACCAAAATCCACCTTAGGTGGAGTGGAATAAGTTATTGCAGGTGAAGCCAGAATATTTCACTATCATGGAAAAAAACCCAGGAAGTTTCTTATTTGATTTAGGACTAACCATTTATCTTTAGTTTTGCCTTTTGGTCCCAAATGGAACATTACAGGGTGGTGACTTTCTGTAGGGACTTGAGACATCCCAGATTGCTGACGATGCCCCAAGACACCTCAGTGAGGAGGGATATTCCCACCTGCAGCATCTCTTGGGTCTCAGCCTTCGCTCCCTCTCTGGTGCAGGACAGTCCCTGCCTGGTCCACACACAGATGGGTAAGGACTCAAGGTGAAGGACACAACCCCAAAGCCTCGCGTGTCACCCGTACCCCCATCAGCTGCAGGGCCCATCCATCCCAACTGCACCAGCCTCCCTCGCGTAGGTCTGATAAACCACACATTGAATATTTGTTTCAGATATTTAAATACATCTCAGGGTTCAGATCACAGCTTCTCAACAGCAGTTAAATAAGTAACACATTCATATTTTGTAAACTGTTTCTCACAGCTTGTTTATTTAGGGTTATAACTCGATTTGGGCTCCTTATGGAAGTGTGACTCATTGTTTAATGTGTCAGCTCATTAGCAATACTTGTTTTTGCCTTATATTTCTGTGCTACCACTAATTGCTGAGCCCACTGTGAGCTTCAGCTTCCAATGACACTGTGGAAAATGCAAGAAAATAGATCAGTTACTAGATAAAAGGCAACAGAAATAAACAAACTCATGAACCTGCAGAGGAAGCTTTTTAGCTGCTGTGATTTTAATCCAAGGAGAGACCTGCCTTGGTTGGGAAATTGATACCACCAGCTCCTGGGCTCTTCTGTCAGGAGGATTTCAGCAAGGCCAAGCTAAGGAGCACCACATGTAAAGAAAATGCGTCAGGAACACTTTTTCACATCAGCACAAGCGGGCTGGACACCCACAGCTCCAGAACCACCAACCTCGGTGCCCTGGAAAAGGAGAAATCTGTGGGCTGGAGGTTGAGCATTTCCTTAGTGCAATTTTATGTCTTCAACACACAGACCTCAAGGGCTGGGACCCTCTCTTTGACAAGAAGACAAGGTGGCCCAAGGAATATCTATCAAGGTCCTTCAGAGTCTTGTGCGAACAGCAAACCATCCTGACCAAAGCGTCCTCTCCAGAGATGCTGCAGGCAAAGCTGGGAGCAGCCCAGCTGCTGAAAAAGGCATCACAGCAGGAGAACAACCACTACGGGGCTGCATGCACAGGCTCAGCATCTCCTCCTCCATCCCGATCCCCCTGGAAAAGTGCATTGGCCACTGGAGCGCTGGTTTCCACCTTGCACTCTCCTGCTCAGAGTCTGTAGTAATTGACAGCTGGAGATAGAAGAGCCTATTTTTGTCATTTAGATTTCATGGGCTTTCTGGAACAAGCCTTGAAAATGCTGATGTTCATGGTCAAACTATCTCTAGCAAAGCAAATGTTCTGGACACATGAAACCAGCCCTCCTTGCTTGCTTTCCAGCTCGTTTCCTTGCTTTCTTTATTCCTTCATTTTCTCTGCATCACTCAAGCAAGACTTTTCTTTTTTTTTTTTCAATTTTCTGGCACAAGCTTCTTTTTGAGAAGAAAACTGCTTCTAGTTTCCTACATAATTTTATGAGTTTTCATGAAGGATAAACAGCCACTGAATGAAAAGCATTTTATGGGAGAGAGGAGGGGAAAAAACCCATGAAACTGGAGAGGTCAGTGCTGATGACAAAGAAAGGGGAGAAGAGCCAGACTTGTCTGATTAATGTGTTTAACTTTTTCCTCTTTGCCTCCGGGGAGCGTTGCTGGGAAGGGGTTGCTGGAAGGGGCTGGTTGGGTCCGTGAAGGATTCAGGCTGGAAGTGATGCTTCTGGTCCATCCTCCCACTCCATCCTGCAGCCCCAGCATCTCTCGTTCCTGCCAGGAGGATGGAGCCCTCGCAGGCAGCTCCTTCCCCGCTGGCACAGCACGGTCGGTCACCCAGCTGGCCCCTGGTGGCACTGGTGGCCCTTGCTGTGTGTCACCAGCGAGTGCCGGGTCAAGGTTTGCCATGGGTGGCTGTAAGGTGGTCGCAGGCAAAGGAGACACCAGCACAATGCAATTGGCCTCAGGAGCAGCATTTCAATTAATAACAGGAAGGCCAGGGAAGGCTAAGTAAACTCAGCCTTTCCAAAGAATGTTGCAGGAGCCAAAGCTCCAGGGTTGTGTTTCTGGCCAGAAGAGCTGCAGGTTTGGAAAACGTCTCTGCTGGAGCTGGGGAACATCCAGCCTGGGGGTGTTTTGGGGCTGGTTTCAGCATTTGTAAGAGCTGCTCCTGGTGGAATCAGTGAAGAATCGGACCCTCTCTTCTCAAAGTGCTGTGCCCAAAGTTGGCGAACACCCCCCCAGCAGCACCAGTGTTTATCTGCTCAGTTTGGGTTATGCCGGGGCTGCATGAGGTCTTTCAACACCACTGAAAAATGTGGCTTTAAATACAATTGGGAAGCTCCCTGCTACCTTCCCAGAGCAAAATCCATCTCACCAAGCACCTGTGCTAAAGCCTGACCGCCCAGCTGCTGGGACAGCGTGTCCAGTGCTCCTCTGGCTCCGCAGGACAGACAGAGGGACACCCAAACCACCTCCCCCAAGACACGCTACCTCTGTCTCTGCTCAACACACCAGAGAGAGAGAGAAAAATTCATTGTTTGCTAGATGTAACAGGGCAGAATTGCATTTCCCAGCTCTGAGGAGGGCTTTGCAAACAATGGAGATTAAAAAATAAATAAAAGCTATAAAAAGTGCTTGACAATGTCCTTTCACATTATTTTTTTTTTCTGAAAATATGCAATAAATCCTATGCAAGAGTCATAAAGGTACCTGAAATGCTCTTAGAATGATTTATGGGCATCTTACCACTAGTCTCAATAAAGTGAATATGCTGCTTCCAAGATAATTTCTCATCACCCATACTTCAGATTCCTGAACTCCTTTCAGTCAGCCTATCCCAAGAAATACTGTAACGTCAGGCTGTCTGAATTCTGAATTACATCTTCTTAGAAATAACCGTTGTATCTGATTTATATGTGCAAGCTGGGATCTTTCTCCTTCATCCACGTTACTGAATCCAGTACATTTTAGCTTTGACCAAGTGCCAATGAATTGTCCCTGTAACTTTTCCAGAAGGTTTGTCATCCCAAAATAATCTAATTGTTACCTCAAAGTGGCTTGGAAACTCTGCTTTTGAGATGATCCCTCCTGATATGGAGAAGTAACGGCTTTCTAAAACATGCATGAAAGATGTTTGCCAAGAGAGGTGCCCAGGAGAAGGTGGGGAACAGCCTTTCTCTCATAGTGGAAATGAAGGTGTCTTCACTAGATGGGTCCAACCACGTGCACAAAGAGGGATCTTGTTCCCAGGACCACCTGCCATATAAACGGGGGTCACCCCATCACCTTGTTTCTTTGCCCACAGTCCTTTTTGCTGCTTTTCTAATGTGAGAAGGTTTGCGAAATTAAGCATTAGCAAGGGGAAAATTACCAAAGAAACACCTAAGGAACAAGGCAGATCCTGTTTGTCCTGTGGTAACTAGAGTCTGACACAGGGACGCGGAAAATAGCAATCCGCTAAAGCCTCCTGAAAATGGAAAAAAGGTGGGAAATGATCATTTGAACAACAACAAATGTAAAATTAATGAAAAAACACAGTCATGGGGTTTTTGGTGAAATGATGAATTTTTGATAAATGATAATTTTTGTAAATTTCTTGAGACAAAAGTGTTGTTCTCATAGGCATCCAGAGAAAAAGGTACCACATCTCCTGGTTCAGCAGCGAAGCCTTTTTGGGAAGATTTACCTTCAAGTCAGTGGGGTCCATCCCCACCAGGACAACATGAATCTCGCTGCCGACTTTGTTGTGCAATTTACTGCCGACATGTAGCGGCACAACGCAAGGTCGATAACTCAAAACGTGGAGGCAACCTCACACGGAGACAGCAGGTGAGAACTCCACCATCCATCATTCAGTAAGTTCATCATTTGATAACGAGTTACCTTCTTGCTTTGAAAGATGTTGTTCTCTTGGATCTCTGTTGCTGAAGCATGCACAAAACACACATGTGCATGCACGTATGTTGCAAATTCATTAACTGAGTTCCTGCCAGCTGATTGCCATTGTAGGAGCAGCTGGAGAGGAGTGCATGGGTGTGAATTTCCTTGCAGATGCCTTTCACAGAAGTGGGGAAGGCTGTGAAGAGCACAGCATAGTCCCATTGCCGCAGGGAGCACCAGGAGATGAGGGTGTCTGTCCCAGTTAGACCAAGCCCAGAGCTCCTTATGCTCTAAGCAGCCCCTGCCCAGCCCCACCATCCATCAATAAGCCTGGTCCAGGTCTGAGCTCAGGGTACACCTGACCTGATCCTGCCCTCACCCTGAGACTCGACTCGATTCAGCTCTAGGAAGCCTGGAGATTCCTCTGCTTTCTGCTGGCGTGCCTGGAAAATCAGCGCCCACTCAGAATGTCAATTCTCAGAAAAGTAAATAATAAAAATAATAACCTCATTGCACTTTCACATGTTTCAGATTGCTTTTTTTTTTTTTTTCTTTAATGGCAACTACAAAGTTGGAAACAATGAGGCAGAGCCAGGCCTGGGTGTCGGTGTCACACAGAGATGGGGAAGGAAGACGGTTCTTGCTGCATCTCCAGCTGAGGCTGGATCTGAGCCCGTGCCTCCTGTCAACATCTGGGCGGGGGTGAGGGCACAAGGACACAGGGGTGAGTGGCACAAGGGACATGGGGGTGAGGGACACAAGCGACACGGGGGTGAGGGGAGCATGGGACACATATTCACCTCCTGGCTGGAGAGTCTGCCAAAGGCACAAACATCCTCCTTGCCCAAAAAGCTGATGACAGCCTCAGAAATCAGCCTTTTCAGCACTGACCAAATATCTCGGTATTGCAAGCATTGAGAAATGTACCCTCCAATTTGGGGACATTCTCAGATGTCCAGTCATGCATTTCAGTGATGCGATTTGGGCGTTTGCTTTTTGCATTGGCGAATAAATCCTTCCCTACAAACGTTTATTCATCTCTAGTGATGCCTTTGTGAGAGCCCCAGATCCGTCTCTCAGCCCCTGCAGGAGCCCACACGAGTGCCCTGTGCTGCCCCAGGGGGTTCTGCTCTGAACCAGTTCATCCCATGTGCACCAGACAAGCTTCCCAAGATGATGCTGCGGTCACCCTGGAGCCAAAGCCCCGACCTGGACAGGGCTCGCCTTGACCTTGAAGCGCTGGTGCTGGATCTGGGGAGCGATTTTCCAGCTGGTCGCCCACGGCTGCTGCAGCCGGTGCTGGAGCTGACCTGCAGCGGGAGCTGCCAGGGTGATGCCTGGCTAGTGCTTGCAGAGACTAAACACAGAAATAACCAGGGAGGAAAAATCCAGTGTGGAGATGAGATGAAGGACGGTAGCACATGGCCTCTGTTTTGATAAGAGGGAGGGAAAATCAAGGATTCAAATGCTTCTGGCAATTAATTGGTAGTGTGATGGGAAGCATGCACTGACTGCAAAAGCGTCCCTGCGCTGGATCGTGTGGCTGGAAGCACAGACACTCATGTTTGCACAGCAGTGATGGTGGGCTGCTTTCACAGGATTTCTTGATGCTGTGATCATTTTTCTGCAACATTGGTCTACCTTAAGGAAACCCAGCTGCCCCACATCTTCTCTAATTGCACCTCCAGACCCACTGCTACAAGAGCATCCTTTGAGCTCTGCCCAGCTGTTAAGGGACCGGCACCTGCTCAGCCTCACACCCCATCCCTCACAAGGGCAAGCTGTGCCCTTTAGTGTGGAAGTATATAGCACAAAAAGACGAGATAAAGTCAGTTGGGATGCTTGACACTGAACAAGCTGGTGGGGTCAGGGCTGACTGCCACCTTTTCCCTGCATCCCTGTCTCGCTCCCTGTCCGATGGTGAGGAAACGTGACTGCTGCCAGCGCCAGGACAGAGGCTGTGAGTGCTGCGGAGAGAGACTCTGGTGTCCGCCGTGGTCCCTCGGGGATCCATGTCTCTAAGAATAAGTGTCTGTGTCTCCATGGCCTCCGGAAAGCCAATCAACAACACTCGTTAGCTGCCATTTGGGCTCCCAGTGTCTCCAGCCTATAATTCAGTGGCTTGCATGCATTAATTGTCAAGCTTGGAGTGCTACAAAGATGCCCAGCCTGGCTTTCTTGTGGTTTGTACTGGCGCCTCTCAGCACAGGCTCGCAATCCTTCAGCTCAGCTATTTGGCAGAGCAGCTTGGGCCTGGGGCTTTGCTCTCCGAGTTATGTCTGTGCTCCTGACCTCGGTGCTCTGGCCCCGGCCAGCTGGGATGTCTCTGGTCTGCTCGGACCAACAGCCCTGGTGATGTTCTCACCCTTCTCACCTCTCTCTCAGCCTTCCGTGCAGATCTGCAGAGAGTCATCCTTGCCTTTTGGGCCATCACTGAGTCTTGTACTGATGGTTTTGTTGCACTCTCTGCGGTGCTTCTCTCAGTAATATGAGCTAATTTAGAGTCCATCCTTGCACAGATCTTTGCAGCCTAGTCCTTTCCCATGCACATTGCCTTATATTCAATTCCGCTGAATTTAATCTGTAGTTTTATTTCCCAGCTACTCATTGTTGGATTCACGTCTCCAAACTGCAGCCACCCATGTCGTACCTGGTCATCCAGGTTTACCCAAGAAAGAGCAAGACAGCAGCACGTCTAAAGCTCAACTCATCTCATCCAGAGAGAAGCACCTAGAACACGGCAGCAGCTGTTCCACCCCAGGGGCCGAAGGTTAATGACCAGCTTGGGTAGAGGTTGTT
Source organism: Columba livia (assembly GCF_036013475.1). NCBI lineage: Eukaryota > Metazoa > Chordata > Aves > Columbiformes > Columbidae > Columba > Columba livia. The sequence goes on along the minus strand of NC_088627.1, from coordinate 1,538,411 downwards.
CTGGCCAGGGATGCGGGTGGGTGGCTGGTAACACAGTCACACAGGTCTGTACAACATCAGGCTCAGGGTGGACCATTGCAGTTCCGTAGTTCAGCTGGATTCTCAGATCTCCAGAGCTAAACCCACCTCGTTCTGGTGATTTGTTCCTGTTTCTGATTGATGTTTCAGTTTGAAATACTTCCCAGATCCCCATCCCCAAAGCACCGCTCTGGCACAGAGATCTCGTGCAGTTCTCCCTGAGAACGATGATGCAGATAATTCATCTGTGTGACCTTTTCCTTGCAGAGTGTTTCTCTTACATCTTCACCATCTCTTGGCCCTGCAGTCTTTTTGGCAGGCTCTTTGCTTCTGATATATTTGAAAAAGCTTTTATTACCAGCTTTTACACCATTAGCAAGCTGCTCCTCCAAGTCTTTCCTGGCTTGATCTGCCAGGGTTTAATATTTAGCTCACTTGCCTTCATGCCACTCCATTACATGCACATGCTGGGGGAGGCTGGTCACCTGCCTCCTGTCCCCACACACCCCCCAGGATCTTGCCTTCCCAGAGCAAAAACGCTGGGCAAAACCAGGGCTGGTGACTCCAGCACTGCCCTGGGCAGCCTGTTCGAATGCCCCACAGCCCTTTGGGGAAGAAATTGTTCCTAAATCCAACCTCAACCTCCCCTGGCTGCTCCCATCACACTTGTGCTCCAGCCTCTGTTCCCTTCTCTCAATCGCTCCAGCACCTCAAGGGCTTTCCTATAGTGAGGAGCCCAAAACTTCCTCCAGGATTCAAGGTTTGGCCTCACCGGTGGCTGCCCAGAGCAAGTGGCGATAGGTCCACAACTTGCCATTGGCAGAGGGTCCCCTTCATGTCACCTACAGGGGACAAATTGCTCTGGTTTGGTGTGCAATGGAGCGAGCATCTCTCCTCCATGCTCTGCACACTCACCCACACACCCCATGAAGGAGAAAGGCTGGTGGGGTGACAGGGGAGACACAGGGTCTCATCTGGATGTCAGCAGGATGCAGAAGGCTGATGACAAGATGCTCGAGCCAGGTGCTGGCAGGACCTGCCACAGGCATTCGGCAGCACTAGCGTGACGCTGCACAGAGCCACTGATTACACACAAGCCCTTCAGTGGGGAGGCACATTACAATCAATAAGCAACTCTGGATATTATTTAAGAAGTCAACAGTACCAGCTTCAGGACTCTCTCATCAGATAATGGAACAGCTGGGGGAAATTCAGATAACACCACTGTGGGAAGAGCAGGTTAAGAGGCACAGTTGTCTCCGAGCGGCACAGATTGTGTGTTATCTACTGAGGTGCTACCACGTTTCTCCCCCAGGTTTTGAAGCTTTTAATGATACAGCTTGAAAAATGAAAATAACCTCTTTAAAATAATATTTGGTGGCCTTTTCAGTCTTAGAATCTATCTTTCCAGTACTAGCTGAAGGTCTGCTTCCATGACGCTCCCCATCCCTAGCTCTGATTGACCTCCCATTCCCTCCTGCCTTGCCCACCTATAATTCTGCCTTTTTCTCTAGCCCAGGACCCTCTTCAGCCCGATGGGGAGGTCACACCTTGCAGCCACCCACCGGTCCTGCAGATGTCTTGGGTACGGCATTACCCACACACCACGGGGACCTGCCTGCACCAACCGAGGGTGATGCCCGGGCTTCAGATTTCATCAGGATGGAAAGGGAAGCAAGATGGCACAAGCAGGTGTTGTGCAACCACGTAGAGTTACTCATGGTCAGATGCAGCACCCAGAACCTGCTTTTCATGCGGAACTTGACTTGCTAATGAGCTTGAATCTGGGTCAGGCATTTCCCACACTGGGGATGGGTGGACGCGGGCATCGGCACCCGACCAGGGAACCTGGAGACACGAGGCAGAGCAGCTGGCTTGTCTCTGGCTGTGACTGCCACGGGTGGATTTTTGCAAGGAGCCTTTTGGCTCCCATCTCCTGCCAGTTTCAGCAGGCTGGGGTGTGTGTCTGCGCGGGCTGAGAGCAGCCGCCGTTGTGAATCTGGCCCTGAGATCATCACAGAAACTTGGCTCTTAACTGAAGCAGCCTGATGCACCGTAGGTGCAAGTCCCTTCAGGTCCTGGCTGCTCCTGGCACACACTGAAGGTCACAGCCGCCCCTCTCCTCAGAGCAAAGCAAAAGCTGCTTTGGAGACGATGCATTATTTTCTTTAATGCAAGACAGGTCAGCTAGATTAGGTGCTGCCCTTCATGAGGTTTTCCTGGGGTGACCAAAGCTGTGTCACCAGCCAGACCGCGGTCCCTGTGACACAAACGCAGGTGCTGCCCCAGCTGAGCGGAGCAGATGCGGGTCACTGCAGCGCCTGTTCGATGCTCTCCAGCTGCCGGGGTGACAGAGACTTTCCCTGGCACCCGCCTGATGGTTGCTCATGAGGATCCCGCTGTCCCGTGGGGTGCTCCAGCACATGGCAGATTTTCTGAGTCCCCACGGCTGCATCACCCCAACCGTGGGGAAAAAACCCCAAGGGATGGTCTTCCCTCTGCTCCTTGTCCTGTGTTTTATTCCAGTGATGCTCTGCTCTATACCAAAATTTCAAAAATTAGGCACAGCAGCCTGTTTCATTCATATGCGTGCCTGGGCATTGGATTTGAATATGAAAATGGTGCATTGAACAGGGGTTAAAGTACAGGAAAGTGGCTAATCAGATCTTTATATTCCATGTACTGACTGGGATGCCCTCGCCTGATTTGGAGGTTACTCTTACCCTGTAGTCCTTTAATTTCTTGATCCAGGCAGCACATTCGGTGAAAATCAATGTAAATGACGCTCCTGCGGTTCTGCCTCTCCCCATCAGAGCCCAGGACCTGAATCAGATGGACCAAAAACTGCTCTCAGCCACTTATTTATTTTTTAAAACCAATCCAGCCTAGAGCAGGATTATGTGGATTAGCAGCTGAGCATTCCCCTGCCTACAAAACACACACAGCCAGCCAGCCAGATATTCGCTGATGAGAACTCTGTCCTCCAAGCATGACATGTATTTACATGGCCTCTTGGCTGCTCGCATCCGAGCCATCTGTTTGGCTGGTTTGGGGTCTGCCCGTCCTCCTGGGCTGCTTGGACTGCTGCCCTGGGGCGCGGGTGCCAGCCAGGCTGGTGCGTGCAGGAGATGCTGCGGGTTCTCTGTCTGCAGGGAAGTTCTCACTGACAGCCTGCTGAGACAAAGGGGGTCATGGAGCAAAACAGGACATCTGCTCGGGGCAGGGGTGCAGGGAGGCAAGGGATCCAGTGCATGTCAGCAAAGCAGGTGGCATTTTTTAGCGGACCCTTCCTGGTGAGCTGCCTGCAGGTTTGGGGAGGAGGAAGCGTGACCAGAAGTTATTGAAACAAAACCCAGGGATGTATCCGGCTGCAAAAGCACTGGTGTTTTTCCAGAGCTCAAAAGGCACCTGAGCACCTTGTGTGGGAGCATTGCTGGGACATGGTGTCCAGCTCGCGAGGCTGCAGAAACAGGTGGGAGATCTCCCACCCGCAAAGAAATATCCCAGTGGGTCCTGCATGGAAGAAAACACCCCAGCTGCTGTCTTGCCAACCCACTGATGACCAAGGGAAGGATTTTTTCCCAGGCCTGAGCAGCCTGAAGGCCACATGGAGCAGCACAGAGAAGGAGCTGGAGACCATGGAGGGTCACCCATAGGTGCAGAACCATGTTCCCAGGGAAGGACATGTCCTCCAATTTGGCATTGAGGGGTGGCATGTGGTTCTGAGGGCCCAGCCGGGTCAGCAGTGATCTCTGTGAGTTATAGTGGTGCCGGGAGCCCCCTTGTCACAGGACCAGCGCGTGTGGCTCCACATGGGGTGGTGCAGGCAGGACAGGCAGCACGTGGGCAGGATGGCAGGAGCTCCAGGGGTGCGAGTTCTTTGGAAGGGATTTGCGCTTCCTCCGCCTTTGCTGCTGGGAGGACGCTGAGCTCTAGAACACCCTTGCCCGCTGTTGCAGAGCCCGCTGGGCTGCCAGGTCCCCTGAGCCCTGTCCCTGTGTGGGGACCTGCACAGCCCCGAGCGCTGATCCTGCAGCTCCGCCGTGCCAGCTCCGCTCTGCTCCCTGCCTGCCTGGCATGGGGTACGAACCGCGGCACAGCGGGAGCTGCCCAGACCTGGCCCCTGTGCCAGGGAAACCCGCTTGGCTAAACAAGTTTTCACTGACACCTTTTTATTTATATATTTCTTTTTCTTCAATGGAAGCCTTCCAACGATTTTTAGATTGCTGAGCGGGGCCAGCTCCGTGCTGGGAGCAGACAGCTGGCTCCTGCCACGCGCTGGCCCCAAGGCTGGGTGCCAAGCAGGCAGGACACGGGTCCCAGGCTCTCGCACGGTGGCACGGCCAGCGATGCCCACGCAGCTGCCCAGGGCTGGCACGGCTGCTCCAGCCCGGGCTCTGGAGACGGACGGGGCTGCACTGGGAATCCCAGCCGGGACACGCAGGGTCTGGCTCAGAGCCCCGGCTGCAGCCCCCGCGATCCCCAGCTGCCAGCACAGGGTCTGCCCAAGGGGTGGCACCATCAGCCAGATGGCAGCGGCAGGTGGCACAGGATCCAGTGACCTCCATCCTCTCTGGTGATGTCCTGGTGCAGGCTGCCTGGGGGCTGCATCCCCCCTACACTGCCACACGCACTTGAGGATGGACTTTTTGGCACGACCTGTTGCGATAGGACAAGGGGTGACGGTTTTAAACTAAAGGAGGGAGATTCAGGCTGGACATGAGGAAGGAATTGTTGGCCCTGAGGGTGGTGAGAGCCTGGCCCAGGTACCCGGAGAGGTGGTAGATGAACCATCCCTGAGACACCCCAGGCCAGGCTAGACGGGGCTCTGAGCAACCTGAGCTGGTGAAGATGTCCCTGCTCATGGCAGGGGGGGGCACTGGGGAAGCTGGGAAGGTCCTTTCAACCCAAACTGTTCTGTGATTCTATGATTTTATAAATGCTTCTAAAAGAGCTTCCCAGGACCTACCCCTGGGACTGGAGAATAATTTCCTAGAGGAAGATGTGTGGATGGAGTAGAGGTGAGACGATCAGAAATGGCTGGATGGAGGAAGGCAGAAATAACCCTGCCACCTTTCGCAGTTTCTCTTGTTAACGTATTGCTGGTGGTTCCTGTCTTGCTCACAGCAGGAGTGACACAAGCCCCTTCCACCTTGATCAGCACAAGGCTCAGACATGAACAAGCCTGTGATTCACAGAACAAGCACCGAGGCAAAGAAAGTATTGAGCAGCTGTGTCATTCAAGATGCATCACCCCTCCTTCACCAAACAAGGCAGGAGCACGTGCTAATAATCTGGGATCTCATAATTAAATACCCTGCAGCCTGAATATGTATAAGAAGGCATGGCTGTGGTTTCATGGGCTATCTCACTTGTGGCATTTCTGTGGGTTGGAGTTGCTTTGCTTTGCAACTTCAGTGCTCATGCAGGGCTTGCTGTATGTGGCACACTATCAATCACAGGTGTGAAAAATCCCCCAAGCAGCCAGAAAATGGAAACAATCTTGAGTGCTCATGAAGTGAAAGCAGAAAGCCATTCCCAAGACATTCCTTCAACAGTGAAATGGCTTTTTAAGGAATCCAGAGAGAAGATGTAATAAGGGAAAGGCTGTACAGAAAAAGAAATCCCCATTACCTGCAGCAACACAGTATGATAGGAAAATTCAGGATGGACAGGACCCTGGAGGTCTGACCAGCCTGATCTGGGTGAAGATGTCCCTGCTCATGGCAGGAGGCCGGACTAGATGACCTTTGAAGGTCCCTTCCAACCCAAGCTATTCTATGATACTATGATTCTATGATTCTACTGATGTCCATTGGGATATCCATGACCAGATGAGGTATCTAGCTGCAGTCTAATGCACGTTGAGGGAGGTCCAAACATTTCAGCTCCTTCATAAGCACCTCCGACAGTGTGGTTGTATCTCCAAGCATGTCCTTTTCCACCAAGACAGAGATGTGCACATGGGGAGGTGGCCACAGGGGGTTGTGTGGGAGATCCTGAGGACAACAGCTGAAAACCCTGGTAGGAGAGAGCTGAAAGCATCATCCTCAGGCTGGCTGGACACACCAGCAACCAAAGATGCCAACGCCATTTCCAAAGAAGCTGACAATCCAGGGAGATGACTTGTCCCCTCTGGGACCGCACCAAAACCACAGCACCTGCCAGCCCTCCAAAAGACTCCCTGGGGAAGTGGGAGGAGATGACACCAGTCAGGGTGGAGATGCTCAGTGTGGGGAAATCATCTTGGCGGCAGCCGCTCCGTGGAAGGGAGAAAGTGCAGCACCACCCGCCCCGGGCACGGGGCCAGTGCGTCTCCGCACGAACAGGCAGATGGAGTTTGCTGCAGGGACACTGCCGAAAGCATTTGAAGAGCTTCTCAGCCCTTTTGGGCTGCCTGGGACGTGTCTGCCCACTCAGATGTACAAACCGTTGCACCAAAGGGACCTTGCCACTGTGATCGCCATGGGCTCAAACCCCTAATATTTGTGCTTGAGTAGTGATTGCTACATCTTTCCTCAGGTGCTCACACAGCTCTGCTTGCACTAGCTGTGATGACACTATCCAGGGTGCCTTTGATGTAAACTTTTGGGTAATGCTGAGATTTTTTTTCAGAAAGAAGTGCTTAATTCCCACCCTGATGCAATACTTCCATCTTTCTTACAGGAGCAACAGTGAGAACATCCCCCTAAACCAGTACAAACTGGGGCTCCCGTAACTCCGCTCCGTGTGTGGGGAAACATCTGGGAGGCTGATGGCAGCTGTGCAGCTGGGGTGCGGTCTGTGCAGATGAAATACAGCGCAGTGCTGTCGTCATCCCTGTCTAGGGGGTTACACACCACCTGCAGCACATACAACCCACTGGTGTTTTCCTCTCTGGTGTCCTCCCACACCTGCTGAAGGCTGTAACTATCTGCTGAGCTTCCTCGTTGCTCCCCCTCATGCTCCTCTCTGTGCTGCCTGTAGCTCTCAGCATGATGAAGATGATCTGGAGGACCCTTTGCTCCCAGTTTTCCTGATTTCTGTTTGGAGCCATCAGCTGGGAACCACATGCTGGGATCTCCTGGCAATCAGGGAGCAGGTGACCACATCCATCAGGCTCCTCTGTGCAGGGTGGAACCTCCCACTCTGGGACCCGAAGGCCGAGGACGTGCTGTTTGTTTGCAAATCTGCTGCAGAGGAGCTGGCAGACGAGAACAGCCCCGTGTCAGCAGGGGTGGGGGACCAGGCTTGCGACAGGATGGGTTTGCCTTCTGGGTGTCATGGGGCAGGTGCCTTGTGCATGGCTAAGCGAGTGGAGCAGGAGATGCTCCCTGCTTTGGGGCATCCCGGCAGCTCTTGGAAAGCCCGGTGATTCCTCCTCCCCGCAGGCAGGGGCAGGGAACTGGATGTCCTCTCCTGTCCGACCTCTCCTGACGGGTCAGCAGGTCCCCGCTGGCCCCAGCCACAGGAATGCTGGCACACAGGCCGTTTGCATGCTGCTTAACTTCAGCCCGAGTGCTGTGCTTGTTTAAAAATATCTTCTGACCAATACCTGCACAAACAGGGGGAAAAAACAAAACTAACCAAAACAAACACCTAACCCTTTTTTTTTAAAGGCATCTGTAGTTTTCCACAGGAGGGACACACATTATTCCACCTCCCTGCCCTGGAGCTGCTCTGGGTCCCTTGCCCACCTCCAGCCAGTGGGGCCCCTCCACGAGCGGGGCCGAGCGGGGATGCCGGGGCGGAAGGGAGCGCTGCCAGCCCGGGGTGAGGCTCGCAGAGACGCCAGCACCCGCCTAAGGCTTCCCGGCAGCCTCTGGCACGGCGAGCGGGGAGCAGGTCCTGCGCTGACCCGCTCGGCCGCACCCTCCTCCCCGCCTCGCACCGGCTGTTCTCTGCTCAGGGTTGCTCCCTGTGCTCCAGCCGCTCTGGCAAAGCTTCCACGGGTGCTCGGCATCCAGCCGCCCTCCCACGCGGGCGCAGGTACCGCCCGGGCAGCAGCCGCGCTCCCGTGGGAAAGGGCCGCAATGAGCTCCTGGCCAAAGGGGGATGCCTGACCCCAGCTGGGGATTTGGCAAGTGAGGGATGTTCTCAGGCGTGAGCCTCAAGTCCAGGTGTGTGGTTTGGAGGAGAGAAATGCCTCTCAGACCCGTTTCTGCCTGCTAAACCTCTGGCTGGGTGTCATGGCACTGGGGGATGTGGGCGAGAGAGGTGGTGGATGAACCATCCCTGGAGACACCCCAGGCCAGGCTGGACGGGGCTCTGAGCAACCTGAGCTGGTGAAGATGTCCCTGTCACGGCAGGGGGGGCACTGGCGGAGCTGGGAAGGGCCCTTCCAACCCAAAATATTCTACAGGCTCATGCTCCTGCTCTCTCCCTTGGAAATGCAGGTATTCATATGTGAAAAATGGAAGCGTGCTCATTGACCTTCAAAACCATCCAGCAAATTCAGCTTGGACCGCGAGCCCAGCCAGATGGCCCTTCTCAAACACCCTGGCCGTGCAAACTGGGGTTTTACTCTCGATTCCTGCTCCCGCTCCAAGGCAGGCTCGCGAAGCAGCAGATTCAGTATGTGCTCTGGGAAGGCAGCCACGCAGCCCCGCTCCGAGGAGGAGGCGGTGGGGACCGTGCCAAGCCGGGCTGGGGAGGGACGATGCAGCCGTGGGCCAGTGACCGAGAGGCTTTGAGGTTTGCAATTGAAATGTGAAGCACAGAACTGAGTTTGGGGGATCCCAAACTGGAGGGAAGGGGCTGCATGTGGGTGGTTGTGGCTGCCGGTGCCGTTTCCAGGCAGGGCAGCCTCTGGGCGTGCGAGCAAGGCGGAGGGTGGTGGGAGACATCTCTGGTAATGGTGGAGAGGAGCCTGCAGGGACCATGGGAACACGGGGCAAGGCCAGCATGAGTCCTGAATCCCAGGAGAGGAGAGAGCAAACCAAATAACATCACCTAGCAGAAGGGTTAAAAGACCTGTCAGAGCTGAGCCTCTCTGGAAACATGGGAGACAGCTGGAAAAGATTTAAATAACTCCTTGCTGTGTGTCTGCAAGCTGTGGGTGCCAGTGAAAGGTAGTCTTATTTCTGATAATATCTGGTCTGACACACTCAATGTGTTTAACAGTTTTCGGTTCACTCAGGCAGATGAGACTAACGAGGAAGCGATCATGCAGGGATTCCTGAATGCTGCATTAGCATGCAACCTCCAAGAGGAATGTTTTCACTTCTAAATGCAAATAGAGGCTGGAGCTGTTGAAGAAGCTGTGACTGATCTTCATCTGAGGAATTGATACTGCAGGTTCAGGGGCAACCGAGCCCCCGGCATGGAGGATGTTGTGCAGGGTGAAGCCCAACAGGGACATTGGGGACCCCCCCGGTGCCGTGTCTGGGGAGGTGCTGGAGCTGGGGTGTCCGCTTGCTTCCAAAACCGTCCTTGCTTAAATGATGGGGGACTCTGCCTGGGGACACTGTGACAAGAGCCTGTGGGCTGTCAGGGTGATGCTGAGCCCAGAGGACCCAACACAAACTGTTGGTGTGGAGGCAGGGAACAGTGTCTTGGGCTGGAGAGGTTTTACTACCTTTGTGCTTGGTCACAGCAGCTGTGCCAGGAGGTGAGATTAGAGGGTTCATGAACTTGTTGCGTGACATACACTGATTTCTATTGAGCAAAAGTATATTTAATCACATGGAATTAGCATTGAAAACTGTTATTAAGCATTACTATTATTAAAGAGCAGATTTTTCCCTAAGCACTTCTCTGGAGCAAAATGTAATACTGACAGTGTACACCAGTGGTTGGTCAGAAATTTTCCACTCAACTCATATCATATAAAAAATGAAGCTATCGATCTACACGAAACTATTCCTGAAGTGGCTTCTTGGATTTTCAGCAAAATTCCAGCCTTTCAAAATGCAACGATTTTGCTTTCAAACTGATAAAAAAACCCCAAAACATTCTTGAATTTTCCCAAATAAAAGCATGAAAATTTAGTCCCGTTATGATGCACTTGGTTTGATGTGATCATTAGCACGAACATGGCCATGAAGGAGGGGACAAACCCTGCTGCCGTTGGATGGCCTGTGCCCCTTTCCCAGACTAAGGGTTCAGCATCAGCCCTTATGAGACACCGGAGAGTCCAGCTCTGAGGTGCATGGGGGTTTGTCTGCCCCTCCCCATCCCTTTCCCAGCAGGATGGAGACAGATTTCCCTCCCCAGGACATGACTTGTGCACCTGGCAAGCGGGTGACCCAGCTCTCTCCCGAAAAACTGCTCTGTGCTGGAAGAAAACATTGCCTGGAATGGTTTTCCATCAGAAAACAGGGGTTTATTGAAACCAGATCTTTCCCCGGGAACTTGTCGATTTTGCTGCCATTTTCTCCAGGAAGAAGCCTCGCAGAATCACTTTGACTTTCTTGTTTCAGCAGTGTCAAAATGTTTATTCCGATCATGTCAAAACACCAAGCTCATTTCGGGAAAGGAAGAATATTTCATTTTGACTTTATCATTTCATTCGCTTAACTTCCACTTTATGTTCCGTGAAAGTATTTTTTAATACGCTCCGCTTGAGCTCCTTTTGCACCGCAGCACCCAGGCGCTATGCGAGGAGACGACGCCGGATCGTCACACGCGGCGTTTCAAAGGCCCGAATTTGCATTTTGGGTGAATTTTCATTTCACAGGATGTGCCGCACACGAGGCTTCGCCTCTCAATGCGGAACAGCCGCCTTGTGCGCTGCTGGGATTTGCTTGGTGCTTGTCCCCCCCCGGCTCCCTGCACCCCGTGGGAAAACCTGTCTGCTGATCCCCGTTGGGATCGGGGGGTGGTGGGGTGGCCCAAGGGGACAGTGATGGGCTGTGGGGTGGGATGGGCACCCAGGAGCATCTCCCCATCCCTGGCTGCTGCTCCTCCGGCCAGGCCGCAGTGCCAGGGGAGCTCCCTCGCAGTGGGTAACCTGCATTGCGATGCTGAAAGCTGTTTTTTTTCCCTTGGCAGCGAGACAAATTGGTCACAAATGCAGTCCTTGGAGCCTGCTGGTGTTTTTTTGCGTGGGCACATATCACCATCTGCCTTCCAGCGGGGCAATGCCCAGCGTGGTCTCTCCTCAGCTCCCACAGCTCCATCCCCACCCCTGGGGCTCAGCTCTGGACCCTGGAGCATCCCCCAGAAGGGATGGGGAAGGAGATGTGGGCTTCAAAACATCCCTCGGGTGTAAATCTGGGGAGGAAGAGGGCAGAGGGGGATGTCGTGGGTATCAGGTGGAAGAATGATGGAGGTTTTGCTGGGCTGGTGGAACAGGAGGAGACACCAGCACCAGGCAAGGACAATCAAGGCCTGGCTGTGCCCAGAGCTGCAGAGGAGATGGTGGAGCAGGGGCTTGGGCTGCACCAACCTGCCCAGGATCCAGTCAGTGAGGAGATGCCTGGAGCAGCAGCCCTTCTCCTTCTCGTCCTCATCCCACAACCAGCAACAGGGACCAGGGGACACCCCGGGGTGTTGGGAAGAGGGGAGGCAGCTCAGTAAACCCGGCTCTGCTGCCTCTTACCATAAAGTGATGGATGAACAGCAGGGCCTGCTGCTTAACGGGGACAGTGGTGGCAGCCTGCAGCTGGTTAACAGAGATGCTCCTGCCTGCTGCCAGGCAGTTAAGTGATAATTAACCAGGTGCTCAGGAAGGTGATGCTGGAAGCCAGCCCCATGCTGCTGGTAGAGGGCTGAACACACACCTCTGTGTGCCCCACACCTGTAGGTGCTTTGGCTGGGGCCACATGCACCCAGAAACATGCTGCTCTGCACCCTCAGGCCAAGCAAGCGGAGCTGGGATGGGACCCTGGGTAAGCCAGGGATGGGAGTATCGGGCAGCTTTGGTTGCTTTTAGGTGCAAGGAGCCATGAAGTCATCCAACACCTACCTTCACCATGAGCAGCCACCCTTGTCTGCAAGGGTAAATACTGTTCTACAGGTGGGGAAACTGAGGCACCAGGTGAGCAAGACCAGCACATTTCTGCAGAATTAGGTATTGATAAAGCACTGTGGAGACCTGGCAGCGTGGGCAGGGAGGTCTGAGTGCTGCCACACAAGGGGCGAGGTGGCTCAGGGTGATGGTGAGGAGATGCACTCACTGCAGCAGAGGAGGAGGAGGAATGGTGCAGGAGAAACCCATGGGAGCAGCACAGGGAGGGTTGTGCAGGCTGGGACCTCCCTGCTCGGTTTAGCACAGGGGAGCTGAGCCTGGGCTGGAACAACAAGGCTGGAAGAGCAGGTGAGAAATGTGGGAGGGCTTTACTAATAAAGACAAGACTGAGGGAAGAAATGCTGCTGAGTTCCAAGTGGGCAAAAAGGCTGCAGTGAGAGAAGAGAATAATCCTGCCTTGCAGGCCCTCAGGGATGGGGAAGAGACCATGGGTGTAAAAGAGAATGTGGGATAGATCCCAGCAGAAATGCTCCAGGGAGGAGGCAGCACAGGGAGAGGTGGAGGCTGGTTCCACCCTGGGGTCTGGAGGGTCAGGGTGTCTTGGCACTCAGGTCTGTTCCCAGGGCTACTCCTGCATCTCACACCCTGTGTGGCCACAGCCAGGCTGGCCAGGGCACATCTGGCACCCCAGGCACATCGGCCCAGCCCAGCGGAACAAGTAGATGTGGAGCTTGGTCAGCAGGTCCCCATTCACGCAGGACCTCAGCCCCCAGCCAGCCAGGATGTGCCTCCAGGGATGGCCAGGGCATCTGCAGCCAGTGCTACCGCTCGCAGGCTGTGTGAGACAGAGCGCGTGTCAAGTCCCTCCTGTATATTGTATTATATTTATGGTATTATATTATATTTATTAGATTATATTATACTTTATTATATTATTAGAGCTGTCAGGGCAAGCACTTCGAGGCTGGAACTGTCAGCTCATAGTTGCTTGGGTAACCTTAGCCTGTCCTCTTGGACAATGAATGGGGCTGCAGGATCAGTATCGCATGTGACTGTGGCATTAGAGACACTGCTACGGGCACAACGGGTGGCAGCAAGGGTGACAAAGCCCCAGAGCGAGCCAGAGTGCTCGGTAACAGCATCCCCAGGGACAGGGAGGCGTGGTGGAATGAGTCTGCCATGAGGACAGTCAGAGTGGGCAGCGTGGGGCAGACAGGGGCTGGTCACTGGAGGGGCTGAAGGGGAGACAGCCTGGGTACGTGGTGGGTAGGGGACACAGCTGCTCCTGCCACCCTTGTCCCCTGTGGGTGCAGGGGCAGGTGTGTCCCCAGTGGGCGCAGGGTGACACATGTGTCTGTGCATACAGAGACGTTTGCACCCCCGTGGGTGTGAGGGGAGGTCGTGTCACCACCAGGGTGCAGAGGGTGCCTGTAGGGTGGCACCCCCAGCGTGTGTGGGGCCGGGACGCCGGGTGGGGGCCGGAGCTGCGAGCAGAGGGCAGGGCCAGGCAGACCCCCGAGCTGCCCGTGGGCGCAGCCCCCGCGGCGTGGGCGGGGCCTCGGGATCAGGGCGGGGCTTTCTCGGAGTGGGCGTCTCCTCCGGGCAGGGGGCGGAGCCAGCTTGCGAGGGTCTCCCGAAGAGGGCGTGGCCGAGGTGGGCAAGGAGGCGTGGTCTGTAGTAAAGGGGCGTGTCCGTCCGGCGTTGCCCGGGGTGACGCGCGGATGCAGCCGGCACCCCTGACGTCACCAGGCGGGAGGGTCCATTTCCCCCTTCCCTCCCTTCCCCTCCCCTTCGCGGAGCGTCCCGCCGGCGCCAAGCCAATAGGCGGGCGCGGGGGGCGTGTCCGTCGGGCACCTCCCGCCAATGAGGCGGCGGCGGCGGCTCGGGGCAACAATGGGGGGCGCCCGGGGCGCACGTGGGGCCGCCGCCGCCGCCGGGGGTTCGCGGCCCGGGGGCCGCAGCGCGGAGTCGGGAGCGCGGTGCCGGGCCGCTCCGCTCCGTCCCGCCCCGCCGCTGCCCCGCGCGGCGCTGGGGCACTCCCCTCTCCCGCCCTCCCCCCGCCCCTCCGGGCCCTCCCCCTGTGTCACGGCGGCGCCCGCATTCGGGGACGGGCACGGCGGAGGGAGGGAAGGAGGGAGCGGACGAACGAACGAACGAGCGAGCGAACGAACGAACGAGCGGCGGCCGCCCCAGCATGTGGCCTGCCCGCGCCGTGGCGGCAGCGCGGCGGCGGCGGCGTCGGCGGGCAGGTGCGCGGCCGCTGAAACGGAGCGGGGGGGCGTAGGGGCGGGGAGCCGCCCGCCGCCCGCCCCGCCGCCGCCCTCGCCCGGCGCTGTCAGGTGCGTGCCGCCCGCCAGCATGGCTCCGCTGCGCCGCCGGACTTAGCGCCGGGCCGCCCGCCGCGGCCCCGAGCCGCCCCGGGGGGAGGCTGAGCGCCCGCCGTGCCAAAGGCTCCCGCCCCCCCCCTCCCAACTCCATCCCGCTTCTCCCCGCCCAGGTGCCCCGCCGCCCGGCTCCGGAGTACGCCGGTTCCCGGTCGAGGATGCCGCCCGCCGCCGGTCGCTCCGGTTCATCTGTTGCTGCCTGACCGCGCCGCCAGCCCGGTGCAGCCTCCGCCGATGGATGCGGCAGCCCCCGCGCCCTGCCCGCCCGCAGCCGCTCCGCTGCCTATTGTGCCGGGAACGACTTCGGAGCTCTGCGGCTGGTAAAAAAAAAAAAAAAGAAAAAAAGAAAGAAAAAAGAACCCAAACCAAAAACCCCCCGCGTCCGGCCCGGGCCGGAGAGGCCACCGATGAATATGCAGCATCCCCACCGGCTCGTCTCTCCCGTTAGCCTCCGGTTTCCCGGCGCGGAGCCGGGCAGAGCCGCCTCCTAGAGCTCCGCCGGACTTCGGGCTGCACCCCAGGACCCGGGCGCACGGAGCGGCTCCTCCTTCCCTTCACCCCCTCCATCCGAGCTTGGAGCCCTTCTTCGCACTCCTTTCCCTCCCGGGGTTTGTTTTTTTGGTTGTTGTTTTGCTTTTTTTCCTTTTTTTTTTTCTTTTTTCGGTGGAAACCGACCGTAACTCCGGGGAGGAGGTTGTTGGTGGGGAGGGGAGCGGCGGGAAGGGGACCATGGAAGAAAAGCTCCAGGCGCATCAGGTGGAGATCGACCCGGATTTCGAGCCGCAGAGCCGGCCCCGGTCCTGCACTTGGCCTCTCCCCCACCCCGACTTCGCGGCGGAGGAGGAGGATGGGGGCGCGGCGGGGGGACCCCCGGCGCTGGCGGCCGGTGGCGGGGACGGAGCCGAGAACGCGGCGGCCCCGGCGGAGCGCAGAGCGGCCGCCGCCGCCTCCCTGCCGCCCCCCGGCGCGGACGTCGGGCAGCTCCGCAAGGCCAAGACCTCCCGGAGGAACGCCTGGGGCAACCTCTCCTACGCCGACCTCATCACCAAAGCCATCGAGAGCTCGCCAGAGAAGCGCCTCACCCTCTCGCAGATCTACGACTGGATGGTGCGATACGTCCCCTACTTTAAGGATAAAGGAGACAGCAACAGCTCCGCTGGCTGGAAGGTACCCGACCCCCTCCGACCCGAACCCCAATGCAACTTTCCCCCCTGCTCCCAAAGGTGCAGTGATGATGGGATGCTTCCCCCTGGCTGGGCCCTGGGGGAATTCCTGTGTTCCTCACGGTTGGGGGGATAACGGCTTGGTCAAGTTTTAGGGAGAGCCGGTGCGTCGCGGTGCTGTGTGTTGGAACTGGGGGTGGTCTTGTCCCCAGCTGGCCTCGGGCTGGGTGGCACGGCAGAGCTGGAGCGCGGTGCCGCTGTCCTCCCTGGGGAGGTCAAGGAGAGGGGGGTTGCGGCGGGGTGGGTGGTCGTGGTGTGTGAGCACTAGGGTACAGGGAACAGCAACTACGCTGCCACGGCTCCGCCTGTCCCTGCCTGCGGGTACCCCAGCAGTGTCAGGTCCCCAAGTGCCGCTGGCACACCCGGGAGGACAGCTGGAGGGAGAGCTGTCCCCAAACAGGTGTCCCCGGGCTGGCTTTTACCCAATTCTGGATAAAAAGATGCACTTTTAATCCAGCGCGTCTCCTCTGGCCCAGCCCTTGCCTTCCCCGGGGCCACGTCTCCCTCCTGGGGGCCATGCAGGCAGCACACGGCCCCCACGGCTCTGCGGTTCCCCAGCTCTGCTCCCGCCTGGCACCGTGGGCTTGTTAGAAATCCCTGGTGCGGGCAGTAATTCCCTTCTTGCTCGGTGTGAGCTGGGGATGCATCGCACCAACCATCCCAGCATGGAGGATGCCGGGTCCTGGGGGGTCACAGCAGCCCCTGCCCCTCTGGCTGATGCTCACCCAGCTCCGCACTGGGAGGGGGAAGAGATCGCCCGTGTCCAGATGGTGTCAGTAAAAAGGAGATGGTTTCTCTTAAGCCCTCCCCTAAGCCCTGTCACCTCCAGTGTGATTAGTGTGTAATGAGGCTTCGGGGGCTCTAACATAGCCTGTGCCCCTGGCACCATGTGCCCTGGCTCCAATGTGTCCTGGCTCCATCGGAGGTGGCCAGACCTGGTCTTCTTGGTTGCAAACAGGGCTTTTTTGGGGCAGGGAGGCTGGACTTTGTCTGTGGCACCTGTGGTTGTGGGTGCTGGTGTTGCGTGGAGGCTGGGCGTCCTCTCCGCCTTGTCCCGCTTGCGATGGGGTGGGCAGGGGACAGCTGGTGTCCCCCTGGTGCGGAGACGCACTGGGGAAGGTGTCAGGGGCTGCAGAGGTGGCGTTTGCATGGGGGCTGATCAAACCTCCACCTGGGGTGAGACCTGTGTGGCCTTGGGTGTGCGCTGGGGGAGAAGGGTTTCCCCAAGGCTTGCACCCATTGGGGACAGTGGGGGACATGCACTGGTGGGGTCTGGGAAGATGTTGGGGAGGTTTGTCAGTGCTCCAGAACGGTGGCTGGGAGGGCTGGGATGAGAAGCGAAGGGATTCCCAGACAGTGCGTGTTTTGGGGGTGTGTGGGATGCTGGGGGATCCCCAGCTCAGTATCCCTGAAGGGCAGTGAGGGGGACGGAGCTGTGTGCAGTCTGTGTGCCCAGCTGTGGCCGGGCATGAGCGGGGAAGGAGGATGCTTGTGCCTCATGGCGCTGGCACATGAGTGAAAGCCATGGAGCAAAGACCTCCCCGGGTGGAAGGATCCCAGCTGAGGACAGTGGGACCAGCAGCCGTCCTTGTCACAGACGGTGCTGGGGTTGGATCTACCTGCAGCTTGTGTGGGATGGAGGAGTGACCTGTGTCCTCTCTGGGCATGTCAGGGCGTGCACAGGGGACAGTGGCAACACGCGGGTGTGTCTGTGCGGGTGTGCAAGGTGGCACAGGCTTCACGTCCCGCCTACGCCAGCACCGGCTTTTGGCCCCTGGGTGAGGACAGGCTGTGGTGGCAGCGTTGTCTGCCTGCATCAGTCCTGGCAGAGGTGACTCTCGAGGGCGTCCTCCTGGGAAAGCAGGAGTGGCCTTTCTCAGTGTCATCTGTCACCCCAGGGGTCCCTGATGTGTCCCAGAGCCACGGTTGGGCCAACACCTCCTGGTGAGGCCTCCACCAGAGAGCGTGTGGGAGCAATGCGGGTTGTTCAACCCTGTCCCTTGCCACCATGCGCTTCCTAGTGTCTCTTGGGGTGTAGAAATGGTGTGTGGTCTGTGTCCCCATACCTGCACTTCCTGGGGTGCTACCAGTGGAGCCCCGTCACTCTGTGCGGGGTTTGGTGGTTTTCTTGAGGGGGCTGCCTCCCCGGATGCTGTGATGTGCAAGGGAGGACGTCGGGCTTGGGGTCCATCTGCTGTTGGGCACGAAGGGGCGTTTGCAGGAGCTGCTGGCTTAGGTGGGCTCTCTGGGATGCACCCTGGGATGGGATGCTCTCCACCTCCCTGGGCTGTCCCTGGCTCCAGGCAGCTCCGCCGTGGCTCTGCCGATCTTCCCTGGGCTCCGCTACCCGGGCTGCACTGCTGCTCTTGCTCTCTCACCGCATCGGGCAGGGCACCCTGGGGCCTGTCCTGATGCTGCAGGTGCCCATTCCCCAGCTGGGACGTGAAGGGGTGTGCGGGGACCCCCTTTGCTTGGCTGCCTCGTCAGACACCAGTGTGTCAGGGATTAAGCACCTTCCCCACAGCCCCATGTCCCTCCTGGCTGTTCCCTGCCCCGGACCCCCTGGTAGCTCCCCACATCCCTCCCTGGGGCAGGCTGGCACTCCCTGTGCCGAGGGAGCACCCAGAGCACTGGGCAGTCAATTTTGTGGTAACGAGCTGCTGGTGGCTTATTAAAGAGCCCCTGGAGATGCCACGTCCCTCCTGCCCCAGGCCTGGGAAAAGCATGGCGGATTTAAAGTGTTTCATTACCCAGCACAGCAGTGTCAGAGGGGAGTCTCGGGTAATGGGCTGCTCCTTTAATTAGCTCCTTTGCAGCCTCCCTGTGCCAAGGAGAGCGGGACGGTGGAGGTCCGGGACCACGACATCCCCACGGTGCGATGGCCGCGCTGCTGGTGGTCTGGCAGGACTTGTCCAACCCCCCCACCTTGCTCCAGCACTGCGGGGACTTTTCCAGCAGGACCCCTTCCCACATCCAACCGGCTGTGGGGGTGCTGCACCCGCACCTGGCCGTGGTGTCCAGCGTGTTCGACACATCCCAGGCTGCTTATTTATCTCTCAGAGGGAAGTATACCGGCACGGGGCGCATTATGGCGTCAGGCCTCTCCTTCCCCACCATCTGTGGGTTGTATTACATGGTTTTAGGGCGAGGTAAACTGAGGCACAGTGTTGAAACACTGTGGCCGTGCTCAGCATCGGGACCAGGACCCAGCGCTGTTTAATGGGGAGCGGGGGATGCGCTGGCCGCTGCTCCCCGGGATGTGCACCCCCCGTACTGCAGCAGGCTGGGCCAGCACATTGGGCTTGTGCACCCGGACCTGCTGCTTCCCGATGCAGGGCAGCAGGCGCCTCTTGACTGACAGTTCTGCTTAATTAGGGAGTTGTTATTTTATCAATTCCAAAGCGCTTGAAGTTTTCTGCTCCAGCTCACACTTTCCACTTGTTAATGGGAAACCAACACCCTCCGTCAAAAAGGCAGCGGCACTGATGCATTTTAAAGGTTTCTGCTTGCTCTGGTTTGACATCCAAAATATAACAATCAAGCAATCAGCTGGTGGATGCCTGTTTGATGTGACTCTGACAGTGCTGAAAACCTTAATTTCCCAGCCCTCCCCTTCGCCTCCTCCTCTTTTATGTTGCTGGGTCGGTGGCGCAATGGCTGCTCCCAGAGTGGGGGAGCGGGACTGCACGGTCCCGCTGGACCCGGAGAGCTGGGAACACTTGGGGCTGTCACGCGGAGAAACCCCCCTCACCAAGTGCCACCTTACCCTTGCAGGGCAGGATGGAAATGAATTAGGGAGAAAAAGGGCTGGAAAGGGTGTTTGGGTGGGAGCGTGGTCTGAGTGCCCCTTGCTGCCCAAGGGTTTGGGGTGCACTGGGGTGTGTTGCCTCCCCGCGGGGCATGGGGACCCCCGAGCTGTGGCCTTGGGGACAGAGCTGTGTCCTGGAGCACAACCGCACTGGGTGCAGCAAGAGCATCCCGCTGGCTCTGCGTGCTCTGTCACTGATGCCACTGAACGCCTGCCCTTCCCCTCTTGGGTCTGGGATGTTGCCCAGTGTGGCTGGAGAGGCTCGAAACCAGCACCTGGGACTAACGGGGATGACACTCCCCGTGCAGAGGGCAGCCCGGGTGCCAGCGAGGGAGCGGGTGGTGCCACGGCGGTTGGCACAGTGGTGAAGGAGGGAGTTGGGGAGGATGGCGTGACGTGGCTCTGGGGTGACGTGACTCTAGGGAAGCGCAGCAGGCTCAGTTCCGTTTGCGCTGGGATTAGCAGTGTGCTTGCCAGCCAGCCGGGGGGGTACAGCCCCAGGGCATTGGGCTGAGTGTGGTGCTGCCCACTCAGGGCTCCCATTGGGGCAGTTTGGCTCTGCTCACGTATCCCCATCTTCCCCTTATATGGAGATTTTTCCAGCAGCACGGAGAGCCTGGTGCTCCCCAGAGAGCTGCCTGGGGCCAGGAGAGCTTGGCTGGTTCCATTACCTCAGGGAAACCTGCCTGCTCCATCCCCAGACACCCCTGGATATCCACCGCGGCTCTCCTGTGCCCACAGGTGCAACGTCCCTGGTGTCCCCTGGATGCGAGGGAACTTCTGACCCTTCCCCACAGCACAGGCTGGATCCCCGGGGATGCTGGGCTGTGGTACCCGACCCTTCAGCATCCCAGTGTGGAGCAGGGGACTCCTCGCCTGTTCCCAGCTCCACGCAGGGACGGGGAACCTCTCGCTCCCCTGTGAGCTGCGGTGATGAGCTGCTGGCTCTGAGGAATCCCCCGGGCTCCTCTCCTTCCTGCCTCATTTTTCTCTCTCCTTTTAGAGTTTTTCATCTTCCTTCTAATTTTTTTCCCCCCCCCTTCTTGTGGAATCGCTTTTCATGCGGCGCTAACTGCTGAAGTAACACAAACCTGCTAAATGGTCCAGCTTTATGATAGCATAAAAATGATACTACAGCAGTGAGTGGGGCTTTATTAAACCCAGGGGAAAGGCTCCAAATGAACAGCTTGCTCTGCTCTTAGCTTTCCTCCCCACACCCCCCCTTTATTTTTAATAACCACTGGAATATAAACTGCAGTTAAGATCCTGTGGACTAGAAGGGCGCTCGCAGCCCGCCGTTGTCTCCATCAATCCCCGTGCCCCGGTCCCTATGCACATCTATCCCTGTTTGCCCAGTGCTGTGATGGGGGGACCAGCATCCTGGGCTGGGAAACGAATTTTCTGGTGTTTGGCTTTGTGCTTAAAAAGCCTCAGAAATATTTTGCAGGGATGCTGTTTCCCCCGTGGGTCAGGCCAGGTGGGATGCGGGAAAGAGCTGGAGCTCTGTGGCTTCCCATCCCAGTGGGATCCTCACTAGGATGCTGCTGGCACTGGGATGTCCCCTGGCCTTTTTCACCACCATGTCCTTGCAGAGGAGCACCCAGGGAGGGGATGACCCTCCCATCCCCACTGCCACAGCAGGGTCCAGGCACAGTCATAAGTCAGACCCCTCGCTCCATCCCCAGGGTCCACCCCAAGCCGTGGTGTCACCGTGCCCTTGGGTCCCCCATGGGGATGCTGTGGAGCTGAGTGTGGGGTCTCCTGTTTGTCACCCCACTGCACCCTGTCCCTGCCTACGGTGATGCAGCCACCATCCCCCCTGCCATCCCACACCCCTGGGCAGTGGGCTCACTGCTCCCCTATCGCGGTACTTTTAATTAGCCCAACGCTTCCCATCGGCTCCTCTCTCCCGCTGAAGGTGCCTGATGAGTGCGGAGGTGAAAGGCACTTTGGGTTACGGAAGGACACGCGGAGCGGCTCGCCTGTCTGCCGCTGAAGCTCATTTTGGACAGCATCTGTTCATTATTATGTGGTGCCTTGGCCAGGCGCCAGCCAGGAGAACTGAAAGCCCCGGCACAATGCTCGCTTTCACCCGCTACTGTGAGGAGGAGGAGGCAGCCAGTGCTGGGAGGGGGGCACAGGGACCCCCATACGGGGCTGGTGCCATTCCTCCAGGACGTTGGAGCATCCTGAGCTGTCACTGGTTTCAGCCATGGGGTGTCTGACCCCACAGGACTGTGATGTGGGGGGCAGCAGCGGGGGGCTGCCCTAGAGGGGGTAGCAGCAGTATGGGGTGATATAGGGGTCTGCATGGTTGGTGCCTACTTTTTTTTGGTGTGGGGCTCATTCCTCCCCTCCCCAGCACCCGTTGGGCTGTGCAGGGGACTTGGCAGTGGGGATGCTCCTGGGGTCTGGTGCCCATTGGGGCGCAGGGACCAGGGTTGGTGGCATTTTGTCCCTGGGGCCTGCAGGAAGGTTTCCCAAACAGCCCTGGGTGCTGGTGACAGTGGCATGCGAGGGGGTGGCTCTGCCAGTGGGGTACCCGCTGTGGGCAAACCGCTGCCTGCGCCTGCCCACGGGCCCGGCCAGAGCACGGGGCCCACGGACAGCGATACTGCAGGACGGCCGCCGCCTGTGCATGCACATCTGGGTTTGCACGTGTTCCCTCACACGCTTGTGCTCGTGCATTCGGGGTGTAGTGCGGGCACACGCGACACATGTGCACACGCAACACATGTGCACGGGGCTCACCACGTGCGCTCCCACGCGTGCTCGTGCCTGCGTGTTGCAGTGAGATGTGCATTGGGCATGCAAGGGCAGCGCAGGGAAGGACCCTTGAACAAGCCTTGGGCTGGCTTGTGCCACTGCATGGGCTGGTGGCAGTGTCCCCATTCCTGGGTGACCAGGGGACAACATGGCTTTGCCATGGTGTGGTGGGTACCACGGGCCCGGGTGCTTTTGAAGATGCAGGTGATAAGGAGCCCAAGCCAAGACATGGAGCAATCACCTTTGATTTGCTGGGAAGGAGGGGCGAAAAAAAAATCAAAACCCCTAAAAAATGAAGAAAAAAACCCAACCCCAAGCCAGAGAAGAACGGCGAGGGCTGTTGGGAGCTGCCTGCCACCTGGCGCCGTGCCAGCGCGGGGACGCTCCGGAGCAGACATGCCAAGCTGTAATTGCAGACAGGCTCATTTCGAGAGACGAGACGGTTATTTTTAACTCGCGTTAAGGTAATGCACTGATCTCCTGCCTGCTGGTTCAAAAGTTCAACCCCCCCCACCTCCCCAGGCCCCCCTTTGCTCACCCACCCCATGCTGGCCGGGCTCTGGGTGCCCCCGCCCAGGCGCATCCCTGAAGCCCCGCGTTGGGCGCCTGGTGCTGCCAGACACCCTCACCCTCCCGGGCAGCCTTTGTGTCTCCCGGGGAGTCTGGCTGCTCTCCCGCGGGACTGGGAGGAGGCTGCAGCCGGGGGCAGCCCCGAGGTGCGGAGAAGACGGGTGTTGGTGGGGCTGTGCCAGCTCCGTGCTCAGCCTTGGCGCTGCCGAGGTCCCCGAGGGACGGGGTGGGTGCTGCGTGCCAGGGTGCCACATCCTGCTCAGTGTCCGGTGGGAAAGCCTGGCGATGCCGTGAGTGGTGGCACTGCTCTCTCTCTGAGGTCCCCAAACACTTTCTAGTCACCGTTTCATGTGCTGGTGGCCATGCTGCCCTGGGGACCAGTGGCATCTCCTCCAGCAGCCAGGCTGGCGGGGATGGTGGGATGCGGGGATGGTGGGATGTTGGGATGCAGGGATGCAGGTCCACCCTCCTCAGGCTTCTGTTCTTTTTTTTCATAAAACACACTGCGAAGTGCCAGGAGGGCTTGGGTGCTTTCTGCTCCTCGAGGAGCAGCTTTGCTCCCCTGAGATGTCACTGGTTGCGTGGGAACAAGCTGGGGACGAGCCTGGCACCTGCTCCCTGATCCGCTGCTCAAATCAGCCAAAGCGAAAGTGGAGCAGAAATGCTCCATGACATGTCAGGTTTGGACCTGTAGTAGCTGTAATGAATCCCTTGCCCCCCAGAAGCTCAGCCACTGGGAGCCGGTGGGAATGAAGCCCCGGGGTGCTCGTGAGCAGGAGCAAAGTGTCTGTCCCCCTGTCCCCAAACGCCCTCTCGCCCTGGTTCGTGGCGTCAGCAGTTTGCCAGACAGCCGGGGACTCCCTGTGTGGCTGAGATGCCTTTTGTCCTCGGCCGTGGTGCGGCTGGGACCGCCAGCTGCAGGTGCCTTGCTGCTCCTGCTTCCCGCAGCCCCGGCTCTGCATTTCCCTCCTCTTGGATGTAGCTGCTTTCGGCAGGAGCGCTGGGGTTCAAGGTTTGGGGGCTGAGACCCAACTGGCCGCATTTCGTGGCGTTTTGCCGCTCGCCCAAGCTCATCGCTGGCCCCGTAGCAGTGCATCGTCCGCTGGAGCCGATAAATCAGGGGGAGTAGCCCGGCTGCGTCAGCGGTGAATTGTGGGGCCATTATCTGTAATGAGTTCAACAAGGACGGCACAGTGCGAGCCGGGGGAGCCTTACCGGGATTATTCCTGCACTGAGACCCTGGCAAAGTGGGGACCATCTCCCAGCCCAGTGGGACGGCCGTCTCCATGGGTGTTACACAGAGGTGCAATTTGCTGCTCTGCTGTGCAAACCTGTGCGATGGGAAGGGCCACGCACGCAGGGGTGGGAGCAGAGGGTGACTGGGGTTTCGGGTGTGTGCCATCGGCTCCACATGGGTGTCTGTCACTGCTGGCAGGGGTGGGCACCACGTCTGTGTGTGCTGAGGTTTCGAGCATCCCTGGAGCCTGCGCAGGCTCTCGGGTGTGTTAGCAGCTCAGGATCGGAAACATCTGATGCAGCGTGCAAGGGTGGGAGAGCTGGGGAGAACACAAGTGGGACTGTGCTTGGGACCGCACTTGGGACCTCTGTTAGCAGCAGGTCCTCTGGCTCCTTCCCCCTGTGGCTGCAGGACCCTGGGAACCATCCCGTCTCTGCACAGCCGGAGCTGCCGACAGCTGCTGGCTTTGAGGAGGATGAGGATGAGGAAGGTCGAGTTCCAGCTTTGCAGCATGGCAGTGAAGGGTCCCCACTGTCACCTCCTGCCTGCCGCTCGCCTGGTGGCACCCGTGCACCCTCCCTGCCCCAGGTGCAGCGCACATGCAGAGATGCAGGGAAGGAATTAACAAGCTTGCAGAGCGACAGACTCATAAATTTTGGCTTTCTTTTTTCTTTTGAGGCTGTCAAACCTATGCCTGTCCCAGGGATGTAAGACAGCGTTTTATTGCTGCCTTCTTGATGGTTGTTCCCTTCTCCTCCGCGGCTATGATTTATTTCTGCACTTTGCGCTGATTGGATTAGAAGTTTAAATGCTAAGGGTGCATAACAATATATTTTTCTTATTAATATTAAAAAATCATTATTGGATTTTTTATAGTTCTGTTTTGAATTGAATCCCCTTGCTTGATTTATTCTCTCTCCCAGAGTAGAATTTAATGCTAATAGGAACAATCATTGCTTTGTTTTGAATCTTTGACTGTTTGGAAAACTTTCCCCGCAAAGGGAAATTACAGCATTATTAAGAGTCCATTAAAAGAGGGTTTGCCCATTGCTGGCTATTACCTGCGAGCTGGAGAGAAAACAAAAAGCAAAGACAAAGAGTCTCTTTTGCAGGGATTTCTGCTGACACCCTTCCCTAGGTGTAATGCAATTATTGTGCCTGTTGTTATAATTGGCTCTATTCTATCACAGGTATTAATTGCAGGGCCCATTGGTTCGATTTCTTGGTGAACTCGTCTGCACTCACCTGTGCCTGGGCACAAGGCAGGGGCAATGGGACCACGGGGCTGCTCTGCTTCCTGCTGAATTTCATCATTTTAGGGCAAAAATGTTAAGGCTGAGGGACCTGGGGGTTCAGCTGGAGAACAGGAGCTGAGGGGAGACCTTCTGATCTCTGAACTGCCTGAAAGGAGCTTGGAGCCAGGGGGGTCGGGCTCTGCTCCCCAGGAACAAGCGCCAGGAGCAGAGGAAACGGCCTCAAGTTGCGCCAGGGGAGGTTGAGGTTGGATTTAGGAACAATTTCTTCCCCAAAGGGCTGTGGGGCATTGAACAGGCTGCCCAGGGCGGTGCTGGAGTCACCAGCCCTGGAGGGTTGGGCAGATGGAGATGAGGGTCTCAGGACATGGGGCAGGGACAGGGGTGGGTTATGGTTGGACTTGATGATCTTGAGGGTCTTTTCCAACCAAAATGACTCTATGATTCCATGAGAAGCAGATGGCAACTCCCAGCTGGTGCCTTTCGTGGTGTGTCCATGGGGCTGTGGGTACCAAGCAGTGGGACGGAGGATGCTGAATTTCCCCCCTGTGACGCCGGGAGGTCCTGTTGCAGCGGCTGAACAGTGTCTCTGCCCGCACGTGGGGACCAACCATCACCCACCCAGCACCGTGCCGGCCCCGGGACCCACCATGTCCTTGCAGTTGCTGCGTTCAGGCAGCTGCCTGCAGCAGGCAGGGCTGGGCATTTGCCCCACAGGCAGCCCCGGGGAACAGGGGCAGGCAGCTGGGAATGGGGCAGGGCCCTGGGAGGGTCACGATGCCAGGCAGCTTGAGACGTGCCCAGGCTCCGCGCAGCGCTGGGACGGGTGCAGCGGCGATGGGAGCTGTGCCAGGCTTGGCACGGGGCCGGCGCGGCTGGAGGGGAGCACAGCCTGCCCGGGCACGGAGCGGAGGCGGCTGGGCTGGGGGGCAGCTGCTGGGGTGTAAGTGGGAGCGGCAGGAATGTCAGCCCGAGGCGCACGGGGTCCCACATCAGCCTGCACCTCCTGCAGCCCAAAACATGCACCCCAGAATCTGCACCTTGAAGCCCAAAACCTGCATCCTGAACCCCACACTCTGATCCCCAAACCCTGCACCCCAAAACCTGCACCTTGTACCCCAGAACCTGCACCCTGCAGCCCAAAACCTGCATCCTGAACCTCACACTCTGATCCCTAAACCCTGCACCCCAAAACCTGTACCTTGCAGCCCAGAACCTGCAGCCTGCACCCCAAAACCTGCACCCAGAACCTGCACCCCAAAACCTGGACCTAAAACCTGCATCCTGAACCCCAAAACCTGCACCCCAGAACCTGCTCGTTGCACTCCAAAACCTCCACCCTGTACCCCAAAACCTACACCCTGCATGCCACAATCTGGTCCCCAAACCTCACTCTCCACCCTGTATCCCAGAAGCTGTACCCTGCATTCTGCACCCCACCTACCCAGACATTGCTTATTGCAAACCCGTACCCACACCCATCCTGCACCCCATCTCTTGTCCCCACTGTGCACCCCCTACCCTGAACCCACACACCCAGAAACCCACCTGAGCTTGTGGGACCCCCCTCTGCAGTGGTGGGGTGTGGGGGTCCCCAGCACACTGGCCCACGTGGGTGTGATGGGTGTTGGGAGAGCACTCCCGCTCACCCCGCTTTCCCACCATTCTGCCAAGCCTGCAAAACAGGGTTTTTTCCAGCATTGTGGCAAAACATCAGCTCAGTGTAATGAGAAAATGCCAGACGGGTGCGTCAGAGGGGAGATAACCCGGACACGCCGTGGGGCCTGGCTCACTCCACGGAGGTGCCGCCTCGGACCCCTCTGGAGCTGCAGGATGGGCCCCTCTGCGCGCGCCGTGCGGGGAGATATTAATACTGGCTCAGAGGTGATCCAGCCACATCCCCGCTGCCGCTGGGACAGCACTGCAGGGCACACACGTGTCCCTGACTCGCTCCGTGCTGACCCAGGGCTGCTGGTACCCACGCAGCATCCCTGGGTCCCAGGTGGCGTGTCCTCAGGTGTCCTTCTGCGTGCCAGGACTGTCTGGCCGGGGTTTTCCGTGCCCGTTAAGGGCCAGGCGGTGCTGGGATCCCAGCGGTAGGATCCGCTCGCCCTCTGTGTGTAGTTTTTGGCTGACCCTCCTCTTGTTTTTTTCTCCATCCCGGAGCCAGCGTGCGCCAGCCAAGGAGCGGCTGTGCGGGGGGGCTGCAAGGCCAGAGGGTTTGCGACAGCGTCAGCCCCGTGTTGGGCTTACAGTGGCAGCTGTGGGTTCAGAGGTGGGGGCCTGGCGTGGGGGGATGCAGGGGGTACCCCAGAATGCTCAGCAGGGTCCTGGCAGGTACCTCTGTGCCCATCCCACTGCTGGTCCTCAGGAGGCAGGGACATGTGTCTGTGACCATACAGGGCTCGGGGGGACCCCCAGCACTGGGGTTTGAGGAGCAAGATGGGGAGACATGGGGCACAGTGCTGTGGGGAGACTGGGGTGCAGTGCTGGGAGATTTGGGGTGCGGGACTGTGCAACATGGGGTTCAGGGCTGGAAAGTGTGGGGTGCTGCAGCCACCACGGGGCAGGGAGGGGAGGCATGGGGTGGGCAGTGCTGGCCATGGGGCCAGCCTGGCTCCCCAGTGCTCCCAGTTTAACCAGCAAGGTACCCAGCTGCAGAGGTCCAGGGTAGGTCCCCATGCCACCCCCAGCCAAGACCCACAGGTGGCTCCTCAGCCGGGGGGCAGGATGGCCGGGATCCCCCATGGTGGCACAGCCCCAGGGACACAGGGCCAGCGATGACCTCGGTCCCCAAGACCCCTCTCCGTGGCACGAATCCTTCTCCTGCCTGCACGAACAGAAGCAGGGGGCTCCTGTAATTATCATTGCACTCTGAATAATTAATTGCAACTTTACTCCAGCAAAGCCTCCCCCCACCCTGGCTCCCCACCACAGCACCTGGCAAGCACCGGCTTTGGGGGTACCGTAAAGGGACGGGCTGGCGTGGGACAGAGGTGAGTCTGTCACCTGCCACCTGCTGCCAGGGTTTGGGGTGGCACAGGCAGGGGATGGAGGAGCAGGTTGGTGTCCCCAGTCCTCCCCACTGCTCCCCCACACTGCGTGCCTCAGTTTCCTCCTTGTCACGGTTCAGGGATGCTTGGGTGAGCAAGACCGGCAAGTGGGTTTCACTGCCTGGCTCAGGACACCCCAGGCTTTAGGGGGGGTCCCTGCGCAAGCACCCAGCACCCCGATCCCTCTGGCCATTCCTGAAGGGCTGGATTTGCCCCATTGGCGTTAACACCCCATCCAGCTGGGATTGGGCTGCGGGGCCGGGAGCAGCGAGGGGTTAAACGCAATAAAGCTGGTGTGAAACTTTTGTCTGGGGAGCTGCAGGCAGAAAGTGCATTTGTAGCCGCAAGTGGCCGCCTTGAAGAGGATCCAGCTCTGTCTGGGAGCCGTCTGCTGCTCAAACCCTCTGATCCACTTAGGCCTCCCCGGGGAGCTCCCTGCAGCGCTGCTGCCGCGGCCCCCGCGGCGACAAGGGCTGAGCTGCCAGACGGATGCACAGACCCCCCACCCGCTGCGGGGGGAAAGCAGCCGTGAAAACAAAAAGGAGCTTTGGGACACCGGAGTGATGCCGCCAGTGAGGTGATGCAGGCTGGGAGCAGGTTTGGATGTTCCTGGGCTGGATGTGAGGGATGCAGTGATGGATGGGGGGGTTAATGGATGATTGCCATGATTCTGGGGCAGGGGGGCTATGGTGCTGTCATGCAGATGGTTCATATCACCGATGGGTCCCCAGGTCTGCAAATCTGGGGGCTCCCAGCCCCGCGGTCAACCACCCTAGTGCACGGCTCAACATGAGGATGTACCCCACTCGACAGCCAGACCCACTGGTGATTTTGGGGGTGACGAGGGTCTGGAACAGCTCTACTCGGGCAATTGTGTCCTTTCTGCCTCCTGCCAAGCCCCGGGAGCCGGTCGTGCCCATCCAGGGCCGGGAAGGCAGCAGTGGCACATGGGGCTGCAGGGATGCTCTTGGGCATGTGGTTCCTGCTCATCCTCACCCCGTACAGCCCCACCGCCCAGGTTTGTGGGGCAGGAGGTCCGGCCTCATGCCCAGCTGCGCCCAAGCATCTGGGGTTCATCCCCATGTGTATTTGTACCCGTTCCCAGCATGTGCGGTGTCGGGGTCACTGTGCCAGCTGTGCTGTGCCAAGGCAGCGGGCATGGGGACGGCTCTTGGGGCTGGCGAAGGTTTGTGGCACGGGGAGCTGGGTTTTGAGTCAGTTGAGCAATGTTGTCTGGTGGGGAGGTGTTTTCCACAAAGGAAAAGCAAATTTGGGTCAACCAGCCCAGATTGCAAATTGGCTGAAAGGGAAAGGCAGGAAAACCAGCAGCACTGGGCAGCCAGGACGCAACTCTCGTGGGGTTAAATGACATCTCGGCAGTTTGGGTTCGCTGGATTACTTTGGTTTTGCTACAGGAATGTTTCAAGATCGGGAATCTGAAATAAGCTGCTGTACTGGACCTCAGATACCCATTTTCCAGTGGGTGTGAGGACTCGAAGTTCCCCTGCAAGGGGAAATGTCCGAGGGGACTGTACCCTGCACCCCACATGCGGGCGAGTTAGTGATGGACCCATTAACCACGGGCTGTGCGTGGAGCAGGACGAGGCCGTGGGCAGGAGAAGGTGCAAAACATCCTTGTCCCTCCTGGGGATGCATTTGGGAGCTGCTGCTTTGGCAGGTACCCGATGCTGCCTGTGGTTTCGGAGATGCTGGGTTGTCCTGCCAGCAGGACAGCAGCTCCTCGGCCGCTGCCAGCAGCCCTGGCCGGGCTCACGGGGAACGAAAAAGCCATTGAGGCAGCAATGAAGCCGTGAGAGAGGCCAGGGGACGGTCATGGCTGGGGACGGTCACGGCCGGGTCTGAGGGCACATGGAGGGGCCGAAAGGGTGGGCCAGAGGTGTGAAAGGAGGCGAGCGGGGAGCGAACAAAAGCCGCATTGAGCGGCAGCGCTGGCCGCCCCGCCGCCAGCCCAGCAGGAGCCTGGCCAGGAAAAACAGGGCCTGGAGCGGGGAGCACATCGTGTCCCTGGCTGGGGCCGCAGGGCCCTCGGTACATTCTGTAGCGGAGGAAGCTGGCGCGGGGACGGGCTGGCTCGCCGGCCGCCGCTGACCCCGCTGGGAGAGGCGCGGGGGCTCCCCACAGGTGCTGCAGCCTCCGACCGCATCGCTCGCCGGGGCTTATTTGTGTAACGAGCCCCGCTGAGACCAGCCAGACCCCCGCTCCCAGCCGGGGGGGTCGGAGGCTCCGCTATTCTGGGTCAGCGCTGGGGGAGGAGGATGATGGGGTTGCGGGGGGGACGGGGACTGGCTCACAGACAGCGAGCGGGCGCCGTGCCCAGGAATTCGAGGATGGTTTGCAGGCTGCTCTGCCCAGGCAGCAGCGTCTAATTCAATTAAAGCTCAGTGTCACGAAGCCGGGAGGCCGGCAGCGTGGGGGAGCGGGGCGGGGGCCGTCTGAAGGGCTGCCAGCTCCCCCAGGGAAACAGCCCCTGCGTCACCGCGCTGGGGTGTCCTGTCCCCACAACCTCTTCTGACAGCACCGACACACCGAGCGTGGGGTCCGGCCAGGGCTGGCACTGCTGGCAGGTGCCCACAGCCCCGTGGAGCTGCCGGGGGTGTCACCACCCACCCCATTCAGAGATTTTGGGCCATGATCCTGGGTGCTCAGAGCCCGAGGGATGGGCGTGCAGCTGGCAGGAGTTGGGAGCAGGTGTCTTGCTGCAGCGCCAGGGCTCCCACTGCTTCCACACCTGCAGCCCCCTCCCCGGCACCACCCCATCCACTCATCCCCCCCAGCAAAAACTGAAAATCAGCGACCGGAGGGGCTGTGGATGGCTTCAAAGCCTGCGGTGCAGGCGCGGAGCATCCTCTCCCTGCATCCAGAGCCGATTTGTCCCTGGTGGTGTGGGTGCTAGTTCCTCCAGCCCTTTTTTGGACATTTTGTGACCTCCCCCTCTCACCGGACACCCTCTTTTTGAGTGGTTTTGTTCCCAAGCATCTGATCCCTCCAGCTGAAAGCCAGGACCCTGCTGGCAGCATGGACCCAAGGAGGCTGAGTGGCCAGTTTGCAGCCAGGGCCAGTTTTTAGGGTCTCTTGCTCCAGAGAAAACAGTCAGCACTAAAAACCAGCCCCGAGGATGCTGCACAGCCTGACCCGGAGCATTCCCACCCTCCTCTCGGTCCCGCTGGCAGGACAGGACGCAGCCCCCATAGCCCAGTCTCAGGTGTCCCCACGGGGCTGTGACAGCGCTGGAGTTGATCCAGCTCCTCCCTCCAGCAGCACCGGGACCGGCTGCTCTGGCTGATGTAATTTCTGCCGTTACAGGTAAAACTGCTCGGCCTCAGGTGGCGAACTCCTCCGAGGTGGGCAGGAGGGGGATTGTTGTGTTGCTGTTGCATTGCAGCATCCCGCAGGGAACCCGCTGCCTCCCCAGGTGTGGCTGAGGAGCCTTCTCCTCGGGCTGCCTGTGGTTGTTGAGTCATTTTTGGAGCGGTGCTGGGGGGGCAGAGGCTGCATTTCCCCCCTAGCAGCCCCCGGTGTGGCTCTACCGACTCACTGCCCCTGGTCTTACTGGGTTTACACCTGCTTTGGACACATCCCCACAGCCCACCCGTTGCCTGCAGCTGATGTGTGTGCAAGCACAGCCCAGAAACCACCACACTGAGCTGCGGCTGTGGCTTTCCTGGCACCCTGTGGGATCAAACAGGACTTGGGGCAGGGGGTGACATCCTGCCGGGGGTGATGGTGCATCCCTGGTGGGGGCGAGCAGCTAAGATTTACAGCTGGGAAAGTCTGGGGTATTAGGGGAGATCTTGGGGCATCCCCAGTGATTCTGAGCCCTCGGAGGGCAAAGCAGAGACTGTGATTAATGCAAAGGCAACCCGAGAGTGCTGCCCCTACCTGGGCTGGGGTCCCTGCCAGACCCCCAGCAGAGCTCTGACGGATGGGCTGACACTGGGGAGCTGCAGGCAGGGGAATGTGTCTCTGGGCATCGCTGTGTCCCTGGGTGTCCTTGGCATCACTGTGTCCCCAGGCATCGCTGTGGGCAGACAAAAGGAGCAGGAAGCGTCGGGGGCAGCAGGCAGTGGTGGAGGGGGCAGCAGGCAGCAAAGTGCTCAGGCAGAGATGGGGAGCAGCAGGTGGGGTGACAATGTCTCCAAGGGGGAAGCCACCTCATCATCACCCTGCCAGCACCCCTGGGCGGCGGTGAGGTGAGGGCTGAACCCACCAGGCTCCCCCAGGGCACGTGCCCACCTGGCGCAGGGCAGGGACCCCCTTGCAGGACGAGAAGGGAGACGAAGCCAGGGTGCATCACCGGGCCTCCCGCTTCCTTCCCCACCATCGCTTACCTGTGGGATGTCACCGTCGTTTCCCTGACAACGGCAATGGCATCCCGAACACCTCGGGCAGAGTTTCCCTGCCTCTCCTGCGATGTCATCCGCTGTTTCCCGGGTAACCCAGCATCCCGAGCCGGCTCTGGCAGGCAGGTAGGGGAGGACCTCAGCCCACCCACCACCTTCTGCTGTGCCCAGCTGTTCCCCACCCGAAAGCAGAGCACCGGTGGAAGGGCTGTGCCTGTGCGGTGGCCTGTGGTGGCTTTGGGTGGCTATGACCAAGCGGTGGGGACAGGCTGGCAGGCCCCAGGGTTGCTCTTTGCAGACCCAGGGAAGTGGCCCGGCAGCCTTGGAGGAGCTTTGGCTTTGGCTTTATCACCTTGGACGGGGGCTGACTTGCTGTCCCCTTGCCCATGCTGCCTGCACTGAGGCCATCCCACAGCCCCATTCTGCTGAGCTCCCAGGGCAGGGGGATGTCCTGGAGGGGGGATCCCCCTTTCAAAACCCCCCGGGTGCAAGCACATGGATGCAACTGTGTGTACAAGCGAGTGTGTCGGTGCAGGGTGACAGCAGGAGTCCGTAGGCTGCCATGTGCCTTGCTTGGTGGCGGTGCAGGAGTTGCAGGGCTGTACAGGGAGCCCAGTGACCCCAAAAGGGCTCCACGGGTGCAGGGTCCTGGCTGCCTGTGCCCCCCATATGTGGGGAGTGTTGGGGTCTGGGAGCCTCCTGCCATGGAAGGTTTTATCCTGCGATGAACAGCACAAGCCCCTGCGCTCACAGGGGCACAGGGGTGGCTGGTGAGCCCCCCCAGCTGATGTGAAAGGGGGGGCCTCCCTTCCTCCCGCCTCCCTGCACCGTGAGTCAGCGCAGGCTGGCAAGACCCCGGCACGAGGAGCAGCGGGGGTGGCGGGGGGGCTGTAATTAGCAGGTGCAAAGCAAGCTGCTGCCGGGCGGGTCAGCTGAGTCACTGTGCAGCCGGTGTGCGTGCCGGGCCGGGCGCCCGAGCACGTGGGCTTGGGCGACGTGGGGCGCGGGGGGTGCGTGGGTATCGTGGGGAGGTGTTGGTGGGGGTGCACATGTGTGAGGTGGGTGCGTGCTGTGCTGCTGACGTGTGGCAGGCGAGGTGTGTGACACCCCGCTGCGAGCTGGTGACATCCTCAGTCTCCCGCAGCTCTGGGCTGGTGGCTGCTCCTTCTCTGCCCTGGGAAGATGGAGCTTTTGCCATCTCCCCTCCAAGAAAACGTTTGCTTTTGGCTCCTGTCCAGCACCAAGTGGGGGCCAGGAGCCCATGGGGACCTCACCAACCATGGATGCTCCCTGGGGCTATGTGGGGCAGAGCAGGATGGAGCTCCCATCCCTCCTCCCCTCCAGGATCCTCTCCTGCTCTCAAGCCACCCCCAGCTGCAAGCCCCTTGTCCTGTGTGCTGTTCTGGTGACCCCTGAGAGCATTCCCCTTGGGGAGACACGCAGGCCCAACCCCCCCCGGTGCCGTCACCCCCCTGGCCATCTCCGTGGGTCCTGCGAGCTGGGGGTCAGGACATGATGTCTGGGGAGGGCTGGGCTGGTCCTGGGGCACCAGCTGGGGTTCTGGGACACGGAGGTGGCAGATGGCCGGGACAGAGCCAACTCCTGGAGCAGTGACTGTGGAGCAGCTCTGCCAGCGGCTCCCTCTGCCACAGCCCCCTCGGTGCCTCAGTTTCCTCTGCTGCAGGGGGGCAGCATCATCCCTCCTTCCCGCAGCCGATGGGGCTGGAGCTGTAGAAACGTCCCCAGGGTCCTGCAGTGACCTTGTTCTGATTGCGTGACTTTGGCTCGCGAGCGTGTGCTGGGGGATTCACGATGCGATGAGCACGTCATGTGGGATGCTCGGGGCAAGGGGTCTCCAGTTGCCCCCCCAGTGTCTCGCTGTCTCTCCCGACAGGGTCTGCGTGCGGCTGGGGACTACACGGTGCAGCCCCGGGCACAGACCGAGATATTTCGTCTGCATTACAGGCACGGCGGGCTCAGCCCTGCCGGGAGCTCCGTCCCGACGCGTCTCGCCCCGGGGTCCGTGTGTGCGTGAGTGTGAGCACACGGGCAGGCAGCTGAGCTCCTGCCTGCGTGGGACGAACAGGCAGCAGTTCTGTTGTCACCAGCGCCCGCCTGCTCCATGTGACCTGGGGGACAGGGATGTTTTGGAGGTGCTTGATGTCCCTCAGTTCCCCACAGCAGATGGTACCACACTTGGTGACATCTCAGCCACGCCAGCATCTCCAGGTTGTCTTTCCCTTAGCGGGGACATAGCGCACAGATCAGGACCTGGTGCCTTTGGGCTTGCCTGGGCCAGGAAAGACACCAGCATGAGGACGTTTCCCGCTGTGTTTCTGGCCATGCAGGGACATGGTGACAGCTGTGGCAGCAGCTCATACCCCTGCCTCCCTGTCTCTGTCCTCACAGGATGCACCAGCGATGGTGCATTCAGCCCTGCCAGCTGGGCGACCACAGGGATCTCAGCTCCCTGCAGTGGCCAGTCCTGCCTGTCCTGGGTGGGCTGTGGCAGTGACACGGGGCTTTGTGCCTTCTGTGTCCCATGCATACACAAAAAAACAAGTTGGAAGTGGAAAAAGCGGAGTTGTGTGGATTTGGGAGGGTTTCTGTGCTGCAGTGTGTGCCGGCGCGGTGCTCTGTCTGCTGTGGGGTCGGCTGGTGCTGGTGGGAGAACAAATCAGCCCCTCGCGTCCAAGGGCTGCCTTGAGCTGCGTGTGTCTGCCCAGGGTTTGCTGCCTATGCTGGGGAGTTTGCAGAGCCTGGGGAGCCCGTCCCAGCTCGAGCAGCCAGCACAGAGCTGTGGGGGTCCCGGAAGGGACACAGTGTTAGAAAGAGTTTGGCTTTGCTCCAGTGACCCATGACCAGAGCTGGAGGACTCGGAGCAGAGGGACCCGCTGCTCCTCCAAGCATTCCCGCGGTGCTGGTCCCCAGGGGTGACGTGGGGCCACGGGGCAGGCGGGGAAGACCTGGGGCAAAGCGAGCCCTCAGGGGACATGTGTGCCCCAGTGCCTGGCTTCCTGCCCAGCTCTCCATGCCTGTTTGGGTACAGTCCAGCTCTGCTGTGCGTCTCAGGCTGAAAAGCAGGGCAGCCGTGACCGAACAGACAGGGGAGAGGATGAGGCTGGATGTGAAACCCTCTGGAGTCTGGGGTTTCTGCTGCTGCTCAGCTCAGCGTGGTGCTGCACGAGGTCGGTGCATTCGGACAGCACAGCGGTACAAGGGTGACGTGTGACTGGGACCCGCAATCTCTCCCAGGTGGCCACGTGACCCACAGGCGGTGTTTGGTGGCACCTCACAGGATGGCTGTCTCCCACGGGTGCTGTGCAAAGTGGGACAGTGCAGGTTGAGTCCCACTGCTTCCCTCATCTTCTTCCTGCGATGAAGAGGAGGCGGGGGTGGTTCCTCCCCTGGGAAAAACCATCTCCTCTGCCCGGCGGGGTTTGGACCTCCCCACGGGGGCTCAGCATCCTGCTTGGGGCACCTTCTGCATCCCTCCTGGGTGCTGAGTCTCCCTGGGGTCCCTTGGTGCGGTTTGATCTGCTTTGCCTTTGGATCAGGAGCAGCTCTTATTTGCTCTGGGTGTGCTCAGTGCGGGTACAGGGTGCTGGGGCACACGTCCCCAACCAGGGACAGCAGGGGGGGCAGCCAGCAGGGAGTTAAAATGGTACCTGAGGAACAGGGAGCACGGCTGCTTTAATTATTTGGCTGCGGTGAGAACTTGGTGTGGAGGAAATTGAACCCAGGGGAAAAAATACTGTAATTTCATGCAAAAAATTACATGGCAGCTCCGAGTGATTTACTGCAGCTATTTTGGTGGCCAGCTCTGGGGTGTAATTAGAGTATTATGGGATAAGTGGCTGATGGTGCAGAGGGTCTTTCCAAGGCATCTCACCTGGTCTCGCAGGTTGGAGAGGGGCCCAGGAGGGCTGGGACTGGGGTGCTGGGTGGGGGCATGTTGTGTCCCCAAAGACAGGGGGGCTTGATGGTTCTCGGCTGGATGTCGGCACCTTGCAAAGCATCCCTGGCTGCACTGGCACCTCATAGCTTGGCAGCACCCTTGGGACCCTTGAGGGAGGCTCGAGGTCTAATCCAGCTCTGGGGTGGCTTGTGCAGGGGGACGGCACAACCTCGCTGTGGTGGTCTCTTGTGGAAGGGGCTGTGTGGGCTCAGTTCAGGGGGACCCCGTTGTGCAGAGCCAGCCCCATCACCTTGGTATCGGGACACGTGGCAGCACCCACCCATCTCTGCCTGTGCCGTGTCTCTGGGTGGCACTGGGTGCCGAGGCGAGCTGGGTGCTGCACCCACCACTGTGCGATTGCACCCGTGCAGCTCCTGCAGGGACAAAGGCTGGGCTCCCCCAAAACCTCCTTGGCTGGGCTCAGCCCCATGCTCTGCACCCCAAAAGTGCAGCCCGTGCCTTTAGCAAAGAAAGGGGACTGTGGGGACAGTGACACCATACCAGAGCAGGAGGGTCCCTGAGCTCCCCAGCCCTGCCTGCTCCCTGCCTGCTCTCTTCTCATTATCTGCAGCCACCCTGGTGTGATCTAATGAGCCCTTTAGGGAGTGCATGGGGGGGGCAGGCGATGCTTGGGGGATTCACAGAGATGATGGTTCTGCCAGGGACGCAGAGGGATTTACTGCATTACGCACCATCCCCAGGGCTCCTCCATTGCCCCTGCGGCCCCCATGGTCCCCCCGGCAGAGCCTGGGAGCACCGAGGATGGACGGTCCTGGCAGGGGAGGCAGCAGGGGAGGCAGCAGGGTCCCCTTGGGGCGATGGCTTGGGACAGACACCACAGGGTGAAGGGACACCTGAGGCTCTTCTGGCCTTTCCTGTCCCAACCCAGCATGGCTGGAGCAGGATGTGTCACTCTGAGCCCCAGCAAAGTCACAGCAGGTTTTGGGGCTGTGCTGGCCTCACCAGGAGAAACCCAAGGCTTCAGCCAAGGGAGAAGCAAGCCAGAGCAGGGACTGTCTTTACACAGGCTGAGGGAGCTGAATTTAACATCCAGGTGCCCCCCCAGCGCTTAAATCACCTGGTGCCAGGTGCTGTCTCCAGACACCCATCCCCTTCCCCCTCAGCTGGGGTGACCCATTCCCTGAGCCACCTCACTGGGACCCAGTGTCTGAGCTGGTGTGAGCCTCACCAGCCATAGGGGAAAGTGGGAAAGATGCTGATGTTGCGTCCGTCCCCCAGGACAGCGGGGAGAGGCCGACTGTCCCATGGGGAGTGGGTGCTGTGGGTGGTCCCTGGGCTCTCAGTGAGGTGCCTGGGGATGGGGACAAGGCAGGACCCACTGGGGTAGAGAGGATGCTCCTGGTTTTGAAGGGGACATGGAGTGATGGCAGCTGGCTAAAATAAAGCGGCTGCCATGGCAACTGCAACACTCCCATTGCAGAACGTGGCAGCAACCAGCTGTTTGGCAGCAGCGGTAACCAGGGCTGGGAGAGGGATGCTCGGCCACGCCTGCCACCCCTGCTTTGGTGGCACCTCTGCTTCAGTGACTCCAGCACTGCCCTGGGCAGCCTGTTCCAATGCCCCACAGCCCTTTGGGGAAGAAATTGTTCCCCAGATCCAACCTCAATCGCCCCTGGCGCAACTTGAGGCCGTTTCCTCTCGACCTGTTGCTCCACTCCTGCAGAGCATGGGGCTGGCCTGGAGCCCTCCTTTGCCCCATGGCACGGTGGATCCATGGGGCAGGACAAGCCTGGACCCCCTGCCCGGTCCCTGCTGGGCTCTGCCCCATGGGATGGGCAGAGAGGTGCTGTGCAGGATGGGGGCAGCTGCAGCATGGGGTCCCCCATTAGCCCCAGCTGCCCATCTCCCCCCGCCCCAGCGCACGCCTTGATTAGCGGCTCCTAATGAGATGCCGGCTGGGCTTCACGCTGGCCGTGCGCCCGAGGAGGCGGGCGATGCTCTGGCCCGGCCACGCTGAGCAGCCTCCAGCTCCTTGCGTGTCAGCCACCTGCGATGGGGGCCTGGGCCGGACACGGCCCGTCACGCCGCTAATGGGCATTTGGTTCAATTAGCAGCACGTCAGAGCGGCTCTGCTCAGCAACGCGCTGACCCGAATACTCTCGCCTCCGCTCGGCAGCCGCCGGCGAGACCCCCGCGGCGGGGAGGCGGGTGCCCTCCCTCTGCCCCCACCGTGCCCTTCCCGGGGGCTGGGGCAGCCCCTGCGGCACCCCCTGCATCCATGTCCTGGGAAGGATGTGCTGGGGAGGGGGGACAGCCCCAGCTCCCCAAGGGGGAGATGTTGACAGGCTGAGAGATGGGGTGTTCAGCTGGAGAAGAGAAGCTCCAGGGAGTCTTTATTGCAGCTTTTCCAGACTTAAAAGGGGCCGATAAGAAAGAAGGGGACAGACTTTTGAGAAGGGCCTGTTGTGATAGGACAAGGGGTGATGGAAATCACGGGGGATGCTCACAGCCCCCCTGAGCCCGGTGTGCGGCTGATGCCAGGCTGTGTCCTGTCCTTGGGGAGTCCAGTGCAAAGCCAGAGGAACCTTCTCATGGATTTAGAGCCATCCAGCTGCCCCTCCTCAGTTTCTGGCGCTGGTGCTGGGCTCATCCACCCATGGAGGGCTGTGATGGGTGCAGCTGATATGGTGGTGGCGGTCTCATCCCACTCCCTGCCCCTGGCACGGCGTGGGGGTGCGGGTCCGTCCTGGTCGCGGGAGGTGCCGCGAGCACCTGGGGCACTTGGCATCCCTGTGCCGCGGCGTGCCAGCTGCCATCTGCTCGCAGGCAGGCGTGGGCCGTGCTCAGGATGTGGCACTCGGTGCCAGGGCTGGTGGGCAGGATGGTGACGCCAGTGGTGGGGAGTAGGGCTGGCCATCCCCCGGGGACGGTGCCAGGAGGCCGCGGTGATGGCTGACCTGCACTTAAGCTCTGGTGCATATGGGCAGCACCATTTCTTGGGTGAATATGATGTCTTCAGGGGTGTCACCAGTGACTGTTCTTTGCCACTGCCACACCGGGATGGCATCCCCCATGATGGGGAACCACTGGGGCTACCAGCAGCCTCTGCCTCCTGGAATCTTTCCTCCAGCACTGGCAATTTTTATGTGCGAAAAGTGAATAAGCATCAATTAACCCCCAGAGCCATCCTCATGCTGCCAGAGAGCAGCCGGGAGAGCGCTCGTTAGTAGCCCTTTGCTGCTTCCTCCTGTTAACCACCCTGCAAACCTCTGCCAGGTAACGGGCTCATTAGCTGAATGGACCAGCCCCCGGACAGACGGACAGACCCCGACATGGGGCTGGGACTCTCTGGCAGTGTGTGGGGTCTCTGCGAGCGTGACCGGGCTGTGCTGCTGTGGGGAGGGGTAGGGTGTGCGACAAGGAGGATGGGGTTTTGGGGTTTGTTCAGAAAAAAATACAAGTGGCACGGGGACAGCAGGCAGGGGTGTCAACCAAGGGACAGGGATGGGGACAACAGATCCCGCTCTCACTTGGGTTTTTTTCCCCCTGCCGTGCCCTCCTTGGGGCAGGCAGATGTCCAGCAAGGTGCACCCCGAAACCCGCGGGTACCCCAAGGCTGGAGGAGTGGCCGCTGGAGCGCTGCGGGCGGTGGGATCAGCAGGGTGCTCAGGTGTCACCTCTGTGCCTGGTGTCCATGGCCATCTCAGGGGCCCCCGTGCACCGCACCGTTGTGCCAGGCACAGCCTCACCAGACAGTGCCCGTCTGGTCAGAGGGTCGCGGGAAACGCTCCCAGCGCAGCATCATCATCACCATCATCACTGCCAGATGCAAATTTATAGTCAAGTCACTCATCCAAACAATGGGTCCGGCTAATCCTTTTACAATGGGACTAATTGCTAATCAGACCGATTTCACACTGGCTGTTCCCCTGACAATGAGGCTCCGTGGAGAAGGGCTCCTGGGGGGGGTGAGGAGGCTCGGTGGGTGCCCACGGCTCCCACTGGCCCCCCCATCCCTGTGCCAGGCGCTGCAGCAGGGGCAGCCCCCGGCAGATGGGCACCGGGAAGGCACCAGGGGCTGCCAGGTTGGCAAAGCCTCCAGCAGCCGGTAGCCAGGGGCTGGCACGGGCTCCAGCCTCTCATCCTCCCCTTGGTGTTGACCAGAATTGAACTGGGCTTGGATCCAGCTGCAACAACTGGCAGCCCTGGTCACCCAGTGCCACCCCTGTAATGAGCAGGGACATCTTCACCAGCTCAGGTTGCTCAGAGCCCCGTCCAGCCTGGCCTCTTTCTTATCGGTCTCTTTTAAGTCCAGAAAAGCTGCAATAAGGTCTCCTGGAGCTTCTCTTCTCCAGGCTGAACACCCCAACTCTCAGCCTGTGGTTGCTGTGAGAATTGGTGCAGGGCTTCGGGTCGCAGGGTGCAGAGCAGTGCTGGAGGCATCGTGGGGACCCTGGACTGACACCAGCCTTCGCTCCCTCTGCACCCTGCCAAAATCCACCAGCCCCTGGGCCACACACCCCTGCCAGGCAGCCGCTGTTGGGGACGTTCTGCCAGCCCTGGTGTCCCCTGCATGTCACTGGCTGGGAGCTGAGCCCCATGTTTTGGGGTATGCAATCCTGCGCTGCTCCCTGCCACCCCGAGTGCTGGGGTGCTCCGGGGGCTCGTGGGGCTACCGGGCAGTGATGGGTGAGTGGGTCCCTGCCTGTCTGGTGTTAATAAGCTCCTGGTCCGCCCCTGTGCAGCCCCCTGCCCTGCGCCTGCACCCCCAGCCACCGGCCAGCGGAGCACGTCGGGGTGCTAATGAGGAGAGAGCCGGGCTCGCCGCGCCTTGTGTTTAATTGCTGCTGTCTTTTGGCTCTTAATGAAGCTCCACTGCGGAAGAAGCAGCAGCCTCCCCTTCCCTCCTCTCCCTCGGGCAGCCTGACCCCTCCGGGCTCCCCCCGCCAGCCCGGCCCTGGGTCCAAGGGTGACGCTGGGTGCCCTGCGCTGGGGCTGCGAAGCGGGAGGGAGTGGCGGCGGAGGAGGTGAGCGCCATACTGAATGTCACCCTCCTCCAGCCCTGCTGTTCCCAAACCCCCGAACACCGGCCCCTCTCTCCATTTTCGATCCCAGCCGTGGAGAGCTGCAGCATCTCCTGCCTGCCAGGCTGAGCAGACCCGGGGAGCGCTGGCAGTGGGGACAGGGCTGTAAAGGGGGTCCCCAATCGTGCGAAGGGCCCAGCAGCAGCTGAGCATCCCCCCAATGAGCCCTGCTGGGGCATCCCCGGGTGACGCCTTGGCATGTGGGCTGGACTAGATGATCTCCAGGGGTCCCTTCCAACTCCAACCATCTTGTGATTCTATGCATCCAGTTCTGGGCTCCCCAGTTTAAGGAGGACAAGGAATCACTGGAGAGAGTCCAGGGAGGGACACAGAGATGCTGAGGGGTCTGGAGCATCTTTCTGATGAGGAGACACAGAGAGCTGGGGCTGTTCAGCTGGAGAAGAGAAGCTGAGAGGGATCTGATCAATGGATCAGTATCTCAGGGTGGGTGTCAGAGGATGGACCAGACTCTGTTCAGTGGTGCCCAACGCCAGGATGAGGGTCAACAGGCACAGACCAAAACACAGGAGGGTCCATGTGAACATGAGCAGAAACTTGTTTGCTGGGAGGTGCCAGAGCCTGGCCCAGGCTGCCCAGAGCGGGTGTGGAGCCTCCTGCTCTGAGACATTCAAACCCGCTGGACCGACCCTGTGTGATCTGCTCTGGTGACCCTGTGTGAGCAGGGGTTGGACTGGATGGTCTCCAGAGGTCCCTTCAACCCCAGCCAGGCTGTGATTCTGTGACTGATTTGGTGATTCTGTGTGTGGGTGCCACAGGGTTGGTGCCACAGGGCTGAGCTGGCTGGTGGCTCTGGCTCTGCAAGGGCGGTAATGGCCATGGGCTCTGCTTCAGTCCCCTGCCGCTTGCACCACGACTCAGTCACAGGGAAGGTAACTTGGGTCATCCCATGGCTCAGGAGAGAGGAGTTTGGGGGTTGATGGCGACGAGCATCGGCACGGGCAGCACATGTCCCAGCCTGTTCCCTGAGCCTGTCCTCTCACCAGCTGTCCAGGAAGGGGTTAACGGCTAGCCCATACCTGCAGTTGCATTTTAAAGATGTGAAATTAAAGCCCGTAATTTATTCTCCCCACACACGAAGGAGCAATTAGTTCTAAACACGGCTTAATCAGTCAGCGCGAGATTGATTTCTGTAGACTTGGATTTGGTGGCTGCTGGCGAGGAGCCAGCCTGGGAGCAATCTCCAAATAAATGAAGTGCAGAGAAGTAAGCCATTACATAATATGATAGATGAGGCTGGAGCTCACTCGCCTCTTCATTAGTATTCCACTGTATGCCGGCAACGGCACCAAACTTTCTCCCCGGCACCGTGGTTTCTTCCCCCTCCTCGTCACTTGGCCTCTCCTGCAGCTCAGCAGGAGCAGGAGGAGCCGCTGCCCTCCTGGCAGCCCTTGCCGAGACCCGAGCCTGTGGGCAGTGCTGGAGCAAGGGTCTCTGCACCGTGGACTGGTACCTCTCGGGATGCTCTTCCCTGGGCTCTGTGTCTTGCCTTTCCCCTCTGGACTGTGGGGAAACTGAGGCACGGAGAGCTGGAGTGGCATCCCATGAGCTGCAGAGGATCAGCAGCAAAAGGCCTTAAAAGGGGCCAATAAGAAAGATGGGGACAGACTTTTGAGCAGGGCTGGTTGCGATAGGACAAGGGTGGTGGTTTTAAACTAAAGGAGGGGAGATTCAGACTGGACATTAGGAAGAAATTGTTCCCCAGATCCAACCTCAGACTCCCCTGGCGCAACTTGAGTCCGTTTCCTCTGCTCCTGGCGTTGGTTCCTTAGGAGCAGAGACCCCCCTGCCCCATCTCCAAGCTCCTTTCAGGCAGTTCAGAGATCAGAAGGTCTCCCCTCAGCTCCTGTTCCCCCGGCTGAACCCCCAGGTCCCTCAGCCGCTCCTCATAAGACTTGCACTCCAGAGGGGAGCACAAGTCCCAGTAGATGGAGCCCAGGTCCCCCATGATGTCCTGTGCCCCCTCCAGTCCATTGTCCCCTCGGCCCAGGGTGCTGGAGCCACTGCTGACCATCCCCTCTGCCCTTGTCTCTGCAGAACTCCATCCGGCACAACCTGTCCCTGCACACCCGCTTCATCCGCGTGCAGAACGAGGGCACCGGCAAGAGCTCCTGGTGGATGCTGAACCCCGAGGGTGGCAAGACAGGGAAGACGCCGCGCCGGCGGGCAGTGTCAATGGACAACAACAGCAAGTTCCTGCGCATCAAGGGGAAGGCCAGCAAGAAGAAGCAGCTGCAGGTGACACAGGAGCGCGGGGAGGACAGCCCCTCTGCCCAGCAAGCCAAGTGGTCGGAGAGCCCCGCGTCCCACGCCAGCGACGAGTACGACGCCTGGGCGGACTTCAGGACGCGGGCCAACTCCACGGCCAGCACGCTGAGCGGGCGCCTCTCGCCCATCATGTCCAACCATGAGCCGGATGAGCTGGAGGAGGACGACGGTACCCCCTCCTCCCCACTGATGTACCCCAGCCCCTCCAGCACCATGTCTCCTTCCCTCAACGCCCGCTGCTCTGTGGAGCTGCCCCGGCTGACCGACCTGACCGGCACCATCAGCCTGAACGAGAGCCTGGGGGAGAGCATGCTGGAGGACCTGCAGGACGGCTACAGCATGAGCCCCTCGCAGCAGCTCCCCCCAGCCGCCCTGCGGCAGCGCAGCTCCAATTTCACCTTCAACTCCAAGTGCTCCACCATGGGGGCTGCCACCAACACCTACTGTGGGACCATCTACAGCCAGCCGGCCATGAGCCTCATGCGCCGCCTGCCCATGCAGACCATCCAGGAGAACAAGCAAGCCACCTTCTCACCCGTCAGCTCCTACAGGAACGCCTCGCTGCAGGACCTGCTCTCCTCCATCTCCTACGCGCACAAGGAGAGCATGGTCCCCGGGGACCTGCCCCTGCCCCAGGCCAGCCCCATGGTGCCGGCCCGTGGCCACAGACACAACCCGCTGCTGTGCGGAAGCGGGGAGCAGGGCTTGTCCTCCTACCCGTCCCACCATGGCTCTCTCATGAAGAGCAACGCTCTGTACCACCCGTCACCAGCCGGTCACCACCCTGCAGTCAACACCAGTGCCTTAGCTAATCCTGTCAGCCTTATG
Organism: Columba livia; assembly: GCF_036013475.1. NCBI lineage: Eukaryota > Metazoa > Chordata > Aves > Columbiformes > Columbidae > Columba > Columba livia. The sequence continues at coordinate 1,493,731 of NC_088627.1, read as the reverse complement.
AGCTTGCCCAGTGACACGTGCAGCATGACGGCCATGCCGCACCATGGGCACCTGCATTCCTACGCTAATAACCAAGGGGCACACATGAGCTTGCTGGATTCGCTGCAGGGCCCCTACCCGGGGGCTGTCCACCCCCCCGTGTTGGGCCAAGACAGGTTCCCAGCAGACCTGGACCTGGACATGTTCAACGGGAGCCTGGAGTGCGACGTGGAGTCGATCATCCTGAATGACTTTATGGACAGCGACGAGATGGACTTCAACTTCGACTCAGCTCTCCCGCCGCAGAATGGGCTTAATGTGCCCGTGCTGCCCGGGGGTCCGCAACCCACGAACCAGAGCTGGGTGCCCGGGTGACCCCCGCCCCAGGTGGGGCTCGCCACCAAGAAGCCACGAGGGGAACATTGAGACTAACTTTTTTTTTTTCTCCTTTCTCTTCTGCCTTTGTTTGTTAAGATGGGCTAGAGCCATCGGTCTGAGCTTGAGGCCGAACATAAAACACAAACCGTAGGGTCAAATATTGAGATGGAGTAGGGGCCCCAGCCCCACGTGTGCCCGATCTGCTGGGTCCTCCCACAAGCATCGTCTGGAGGACGCAGGGCAGGCAGGCGGGAGAGGCAGCTGGAGCCAGGCAGGTCCAGGGAGGGGAACAGAAAGGAAAAGCCTTTCCAGACAGTCCCAGTGCCCCATTGTGATGGTGCCAGTTTGATTTGTCCTTGGGCTGGGTGATGGAGTGGTGACGGCAGTGGCATGGAACCCCCTGCATGGGCATCCCTTTCTGGAAAGGGACCCTTTTCTCTGAGCCGCCTCAGGAAATGAGTCCTCTGAGTAGAAGTGTCAAAAGCAGGGAACCCCCCAGGGCGAGGTGGGGCTTGTCACCCTTAAATCCTGGTGGAGATCTGAGCTCTGCCAAGCGCACACCGCGGGTCTCCTCGCACACCGCGGGTCTCCTCGCGTGGCTCCAGGCAGGTTTTGTTACCCAGCAGCAATGGTTGGTGATGGAGGGAAGGCTGTGCAACCCGCTGCCCTGGGGACAGCATAATGACAGCCCAGTGCCCACCAGTGCCATGGTCACACCTGCTCGTGGGAGAACGGTGGTACCCTGCCCAGAGCAAGTGTGGGCACAACATCTAATGGGGTGCACAGCCCAGCACGGGATGGTCCTGCTGGGAGCGACAAGCTGCTGGCTGGGGTCCCCCATGCTGAGGCTCAGGGGGAGCTCACAGGGTTGGGGAGGGAGGTGTATTTATTTGATTTAATGCACTCTTTTGCCATTGAGTTTTTGCATTGCAAGGAAGAAAGGGTCGAGCTTAGGGAGAGGAAGAGAGATGCTGTGGGCAATGCCGGGGGCTACGCCCCATTGCATGTCCCGTCTTGGCTTGGCCATGGCTTTGGGTGATGGATGATGGGGCGGAATTCGGGGGCTGTGAAGTGAGTTATCCTCGAGAAGGGGCTGTGTGTGTGTGAGGAGGGGAGGGAGATGGTGGCCAGGCCTCTGGAGGCAACATGGGGTCCCCCCTGCCCCAAGCCTGGGTGACCCCCGCTGCATCCCCAGTGTGTGGGGTTCCTGGGGCGGTCACTGCTGGCTTCAGGAGTGACTCCAGCCAGCACGACTTTCTCCAAGGGCTTACTGTCTGTCCCCAGGATGCCAGAGGAGCTGATCTGGGGGGGAACATCAGCAGGAGGGGTCAGCCCTGATGTACCCATCTGCCAGGGGCCCGTGCTCCATGGGGATGGGGACCACGAGTCAGATGTGGTCCTGGTGTGTGTCAGGAGCCCAAATCAGCCCCACAGCTCTGCACGGCAGGGGTGGACCAGGGACCCAGAGCCACCCTGCACAGTGGGGCGAGGGCTGCCCATCACAGGGGTAACAGGGTTTTGGGGTGGGGCAGCCAGGCTGGATGGGGATGGAGGGGCTGGGGGAGCTGCTGCTCTGGCCCCCCCGGCTCTGCACACCCATCTTCCCCCTGGGCAGCACAGACTTTCTCTAGCCCCTGGGTTGCAGCGAGGGTTAGTCCACTGAACCAGCACATTTTCCTGGCCCAGCTCTTCCCATCTCGCTCCAGCATCACCTCCTCTACCACGGTGCAGGTGCTGGGTCCCACCAGTCCGTAAGGGAAGCTCGGCTGCTGGGAGCCAGGGCAGTGGGGGACCCCTGGGTGGGCACCCCCTGCTCCTCCCCTGGCCCCCGTGTCTGTGGCAGAGTGTGACAGAGGAGCCCCATGTGCCACCGTTCACCTCCGCCCTGGGCACACGGTGGGCATAGTCTCTAAAGACATTATTACAGGTTAATTAATTATGTTTACATTATTTGATCATGTACAGAATTTAATATATTCTATTATATATAATCTTTCTTGAATGCTTTTTTAAAAAGGATTATTCTTTGGTCAGGATCATTACCGCATTCGTTTTATACACCACCTCTCGTTTCAGGCATATTTAAATAGTTGGAAACCAGTTGCAAGTGGCTATTTAATCCCCGGCACCCCAGCTCTGCAGGCAGGGTGTGCAGGGCTGCTGGTGAGGAGAGGCAGTGAGGGCGGCGGGGGCTGCCCCAGGACAAAGCAGGGGCTCTTCCCCCGAGGAAGGTGAGGAAGGGAAGGGGTCCTGGCTCTTCCAGACACATCCAGCAGCACCAGCACGGGCCGGCTGGGCTATCCCTGCCATCGGGCATTGCAGGTGGGATGCTCGGGCACAGAGACCCCCCAAAAACCCCTCCAGTGTCGCAGATATGGGCTGACCATCGTGGTGGAGGGGCAGCCGCACCAGCTGTAAGAGAAAAGCCCCCCCTGCTTACACCTGCCCCGCTCCCCTCCACCTGCCTCCCCCTGCCCCACCGCGTGGTGCCCCCGGGGCACGTCCCATTGCCAAGCTGTCTTTGTGGTTCGTGACCGTGGGGTTGTCGTGTGTGCGGTGGAGTCGTGTTGGTAAAGCGTCGTGTGTACAGTCGTCGTGCGGTGCGAGGGACAGCGGGCGGCGGGCAGCAGTGCAGAGCCCCCTCCAAAAGTGGCTGGGACCCCGGGGGAGGTGAGACGGGCTGGTCCCACACGGTGCAGGGGAGCGGAGCTGAGGGATGCCCGGGTGGGTTGGTGGTGGTGGCATGGGGGTGTCGGGGCCATGGCCCAGGCCTGTGGGGCAGGCGGGTTCTGGGGTTGCCCCCTGGAAATGCTGTGAGCGCGGGGAAGGGGAACCCTGGGCTTTATCTCAGTGGTGGCCAAGACGCCAGGTTCTCCCTCTGGAAACAGCTCCCTGAGCACAGGCCACCTCATGTCCCACCAAACTCAGCTTCAGTGCCCTCCCTCCAGCACCCCCGCTCCCTCCCGGCCCCCCCTGCCCCATAGGACAGCCCATGGGAACAAGGAGCATCCTCTGCTCCCAGCCCTGCTCCTGCCCATCCCCAGCCCTGCCCGGAGCGAGGAGCCGGCGTTGAGGGGACGCCGAAGGGGCTCCACCAGTTTGCTTCATACGGCAGTTTTCGGTCCGTCCTTTCCCTCGTATTTATAACTGTACAGGCTGGGGGGGGGGTCTCTGACAGGCGTCATTCTCTCACCACGCATCTATCGTAGGCAATGGTAACTTTCTTGATCGTGCTATTAGAGTTTGTGTATGTGGCAATGTAAAGAACTGTGTATAGTGCATTGTACAGCATATTTTCATGAATAAAATTGTTTTAAATATTACAAGGTGTGGGTTTTGCCTTCAACGCTTACGTGTGCCTGGGTTGGGACAGGAGGGACAGTGCTGGGCCACTGAAGCTGGGGAAGGTCACCAAGGAGAAGATGTGATGTTTGGTGAAAACGAGCTCACAGCCAGCACAGGGGTGGCTGGGCTGTCCCACCTGGACACCGACCTCTGCGCATTGTCCCAGGAAGTCTATAAATATACCTATTTATTCACTTTTACCAATATTTTCTGAGACTGACAATCTGCTCCAATGTCCCCACTGCCCAGCACAGTGGGGGTGACATTGTCCAGCTCGGGCAGGTGCTCGAGCCCTGCACCCACTGCCCCAAGCCCCTTGGCTCCCAGTGACGCTCCCTGGGCGCAACTCCTGGCCACTGGCTTGGAATGCCCCTTTTTCAGCAGCTGCCACATCTGTTTAGACTGAAACTTCACTTTCTTGTGGGTGAGTTTGTTTCCTGCCCTGGAAAAAAATACCAAAGTGATTGGAGGCTGCGGCTCCTATTTTGGGGGATGATTTAGGGTCTTGCGGCAGAGTAGTTTGGGAAAACACCTCTGTGGTTCAGGGCTCAGGTTCAGAGAGGGGTCTCTGCTCTAAGATCCCTCAGTCAGCCCCCAAAAGGGGATCCCATCACTTCTGCAGTCCAAAAACACCCCACGTGGTGGTTTGGGCTTCCTTGTTTTTGTAAGAAAACCTCACACGGTGCCCAGGTGACCCATCACTGCTCTCCATGTCCTCAGCAAACCCCATCACCTCACCAGGAAAACTGGTAATCCTGGATCTAAACTAAAAAAAGCCAACACACAACAGGAAGAAAGACGTCAAGTTACTTTGACAGGATCTGTTTTCCATAAATCTCTGTTGATTGGCATTAATTATATCACCCTTTCTGATTCTTTATTCATTGCATTCCATATCAGCCGTTCCATTATTTTGCCTGGGATCAATGTCAGGCTGACAGACTTGTAATTACCCACGTCATCCTGTTTCCCCTTTGAAAAGATTAGGCCGACCTCCACTTTTCACCCAGGGCCCTGGAAATTCCCGTGTGCTCTGCCCCACACCAACACCCAACGGCAGCGCTCCAGGACGTGCTTCAGCCACATCTCCTGGCCCACAGTTGTCCTCCTTGGAAGACAGCAAACCCCCAACGCCAGGCATCTGCGCAGAGCCTGTATCTTTGGTCTCCATGGTTGTCCTCCTTCCAAACGCTCAGCAGAGCTGCGTGCTGACAGCTTCTGTCTGCTCCGCACGCACTGACCTTCTCCCAGAGCCATGTCCTAATGCCACCGCCATCACCAGGAGCCCGGCAGGCTCAGCTCTTGGATCACCGAGAGCCCTCATGCAAACGCGAGTGAGGGTGGGATTTGATGTTGTGCCAAGAGGTCAGACAGGAGGGGTCGGTGGCTGCTCTGACCTGAAACGTGGTGAGAACCCAAACTTCACCTCTCCCACCTTCCTTTGACCTTATGCTCAGCCCCGCTCATGTCCTCAACTCCATCTGCTCCACATGCTTTCACCCTCCCAGGTCTCCACCTCCAGTTCTCTGCGCCCTGGCAGCTCTTCTGCTCTGCCCTCCTGTCATCTCTCTTCTCCTGTGCCCTTCTCAACTTCATTGCACCAGATGGGAAGATGAGCGTCACAACTGGTGAAGATGTGGCACTGGGGGAGCTGGGAAGGTACTTTCAACCCAAACGATTCTGATTCTGTGATAGAGCATCTCCTGCTGTCCCCTCTCTCTGGCCCCACACCAGCTCCTCTCCACCCTGCAAGGCAGGGATGTCCCTGTGGGGCTAAGGGACACATCTGGAGCAGCGCAGAGATTTGTCCCCATTCACAGGCTCTGTTTGGGAGAGCGGGAGGGTGCCCAGCAGCTGGGGCTGTGCCTCCAGCCCTTCCCACCCCATCCCGCCTCTGCAGAGCCGGAGCTGGTTTCATCTCACTGGCAGTGGCTGCAGGCTTGTCCTGCGAGGATACTTTGATGTATTTTACTATTATATGAGATAACTGGTACTTGAGATGCTTAATTGGAGAGCTGCAAAAGCGCACCGCTTTCTGCTTCTTTGAAGACAGCAGTCATTGCCTGGCCACGAACACTCTCTCCTTGCTCCAGCATCCTCCCTGTTGCCCATGTTTTGTTAACTGGGCTTAACAAAGCTCCTGGATGAGCCGGAGGGATCCAGCCCACAGACACATCTCTGCTTTATCCCTGAGCTGAATGTCAGGTCCTGGGGAGGAGACAGGGATGGTGGGATGGGAGCCAAGCGCAGCATCCCCCTCCCCGCGGTCCCACGGGCAGATGTATCCACAGACGCCCTTGGAGCACGCGGAAGAGGATGAGGACAGAAGGCTATAGACAAATAAGGAGGAAAGCCTTCAGGAGCATGTGTCTGTCATAAGATATTCCCTTGCAGAAATCTTGGAAACCTTAGAAAGAGTTTTTGCTCAATGTTATTAATTAAGGCAAAAGAATCCCCATATGGAAAGAGAAACAGTCAAGTTATATTTTTGCTAAATACGCGGCACCATATGGTAACATACAGAAAATTGGCCACATAGGCAGCCTAGAATATATGTTACCATATGTTCATATGTACTTTATAATTTCTTTGTTTTTGAAAGAGGGCATTGTCTTGTGGGGCAAAAATGAGCAGCCCACCCCAGGGAGAAGGAGAAACATCACAAGCTGCTTTTGCTGAATTAAGCCCAAGGAAGCAACTCAACCACCTGGCCTGGGGGCTGCCTGCGCAGGCAGGATGGGTAAGACAGCACGGGGACGGTGCGAGCTGCTCCTCCGCTCCGTCCCCACTGCACCTCCTCGGATGGGCCGCGCTGCTGGTGACCCGCCTGTGCCGTCCTCAGGAAATCTTGATTTCCCTGCAGCAAAAGCAAGAGGGGAGAGAAGGAAGGATCTGCTGGGAAAGCAGGGGGGACCTTGGAAAACACGAAGAGCTGCACGTCTGCAGCTCGTGCAAGGGCCAGGGCGCTGCTGGGCGTGCGAGGCGCGCTGCAGGAGCACAGATTGTGCAAACGCGCGTTCCCCTGGGGAGGTGGCTGTGGGAGGACGGGTGTACATTTTGCACAGGGTGTGGGTGAGCGTGCACCTACACGTACACAGCCTGGACACTTTCGCGTCAGCCGTGTTGCGTTTCACAGCCCCCCGAGGGGGTTTTGCTGAGCAGCCGGGTCAGGGGCAGCTCAAAGGGAATCCGGGTCCAGCTGGAGCCGTGGCTGGCGTGGAGGTGCTGGTGGCTGCGTGTACCACAGCTGAAGTGACATGCAAAGGGTGGATTTGGGCTCAGCCCATGTATACTGAGTTCTCACTGAGTTCGTCCCCCAAAATAATTGGAGAGACGATCTCTGAACAGAATGTGCAGGTATTTGTACATGCGTGGGCACGTGCATGCACGGGAGGTGCCGTTTACCCCGCAGGGAGGTTGTCGCAGTGCATGGCATAATGTCCCCAGAGACACAGGTGTCCCCTGGGAGGACAAGGGTGCAGCGCTGCCTCACAAACCTCCCTTCAAGGGGACAACCCAGCTGTGCCCCAGCATTTGGCCCTACTCACTACAGCCCTAATCATTTCACTAAATGTTTTGGGATTGTTTTTTTTTTCTGCTCCAATTTCCCCTCCATCTACCCTTAATCCTCCTCCAAGGACAGGCTGGAGTTCTGCTGTTCCAGGCTGCTGCAGCGGGCATTGCACAGCGCTGACCCCCGGCCCCGAGCAGCCCCGGCCCCAGCAGCTTTGGACAGCCCATGCGCTGCTGCCCCTCACGAAGCCACGATTTAATCCCCAGCCCCAAGAGCAGGTTTCAGGGCTTGTGGCTGCCTGATTAATAGACAGCAAGTCTGCGGGCTCATGGTCTTCCTGCCTGCCCAGCGCTGCTGTTTCAGAGGTTTGAATGCAGAGACTGCGGAGAGCAGCACTGGCGATCCTTTGAGATGCTGGAGCGAGTGGAGAGAAGGGAACAGAGCTGGTGAGGGGCTGGAGCACAAGTGTGATGGAGACTGAGGGACCTGGGGGTTCAGCTGGAGAACAGGAGCTGAGGGGAGACCTTCTGATCTCTGAACTGCCTGAAAGGAGCTTGGAGCCAGGGGGGTCGGGCTCTGCTCCCCAGGAACAAGCGCCAGGAGCAGAGGAAACGGCCTCAAGTTGCGCCAGGGCAGGTTGAGGTTGGATTTAGGAACAATTTCTTCCCCAAAAGGCTGTGGGGCATTGGAACAGGCTGCGCAGGGCAGTGCTGGAGTGACCATCCCTGGAGGGTTGGACAGACATGTATATGATGTTCTTAGGGACATAGGTTAGTGCTAGAGTGTGGTTATGATTGGACTTGATCTTAAGGTTCTCTTCCAAGCAAAATGATTCTATGATTCTATGAAGCTATGTCCCAACAAAGAATAAGTCCTGGTCCTTGTGGGTCCGTTACAAGTCAGGACATTCTATCATTATATGATCTCCAGCCAGACCAGGGAGCCAGGAAGGACTCTTTGCAAGGGAACCACCTGCGTGTCCCCCTCCATAAAGAGCCATTGCGGGGTAAAAAGCAGGGTGCAGGGGGAACCGGCGCTGAGCAGAGCCCCCACACCCCTACTAACGCCCCATTTGGGATGGCAGGCGGGGGAAAGCCGCCCTCCCCTGCCTTCACACCCGCCCAGAGGGGCCCAGGACCTCCCTCCCGGCCGGGCGGCTCTCCGGCACGCAGAGCAGCTGCGAGCCCTTTGTGCCGAGGTCTGGGTGGCTCCGGCCGCCCCGCCGGGCCTCCCCGCCGCCGCCAGCCGGACTGTGCACACGCCAGGGCCGGGCTGGCTTCCAGCCCCACTTCTGAGCCCCCCCGGCTTTGGAGGAGCTTCATTAAAAGGAAACACAAACCAGAAGCAGAAGGAAGCACTTTTAAGTTGCTGGCAGCTTTGCCTGTCTATGAGTTATGAGGTCTTGCTTTATTCATGGGGCAGAGAAAAAATGCTTATCTCCTCAGAGTCCATTATGTTTCATTTGGAGCCCGGGTGCAATCGGTGCTTTGGCAGAAATATCCCCCTGCCCCGCTCACCCTCCCGAAACTTTATCTCCCTATTTCATTACTGGGAGTTGCGCTCGCCCCGGTTTATCAGCAGTGATGGAGTGGATTGCTGACTTCTCTGCTGTCCTAGCAAAAATGAGGATGGAGACATTCTGCTCCAGGTTCCTGCTATTTTCAGAGACCTTGGCTGCATGATTTATTCATAAAAAAGCCATTATTTATGCCAAAGAAAGAAGACAGAATGGGTTAGCTTTTTAAGTGCTTATAATGCATTATATGGTACCTTAGCCTGCCAGACATCATTTATAATTGTAGAATCCCTTAACCTCCTTTTTCTCTTTTTCCTACCCTTCACATCAGTGCGGAGGGTGATAGCAAACTCGGTAATTAGCAGAAGTTGACAGATGTGGCAAGGAGAGGTAAGGTGAAATATCATCGAAGGAGACGTTTCTCCAGCACCTAAGTGAAGAAAGACCCTCCCTCCTCCCAGCCTTGATCTCCAGCACAGGCAGCGCAGGGAATTCAACGCTGCCACGAAGGCATTAGCTGATGGGGTCTGATGCTGGTACCCATCCAAGCCTCCAGCTCCAGCCTCCGCGGGTATACCAGCGGGTTCCCGTATTGAAAAGGGTCCTGAGAAACCTTCCCCTGCTCTCACCAGGATGCAGGGATGCTCCCAGTGAGCATCATCTTCAGGTGCTCCAGGTTCCCACTGCTGCCACAAAGCCCCCTGGCCACAGGGGCTGTGGTGGAGATTGTCCCAGCCCTGGGACACCCTGGAACTCGCTGTGTCACAGACATTGTGAGGTCCTATCAACTGTTCACCCTCACTGCAGTCCCGAGGGGACTTCAGGCCCCAATTCCCCCTTGGCTCTTGCACAATGAAAACTAATGTCAGGACAGCGTCAGTCACCAAAATAACCCCAAACTGTAAATGTGATGGAGACACAGAGCGGGGTGGTTGTGGGCTGAGGCTGGGCAGAGCTCGGGCCTGGTGCAGATGGAGTTTGGCCATCTTCTGCTCCCACCATAGCAGCTGCACAATTTAGGGTTTTACTCCTGCAGCCAAAAGCACATTGGACCTTCTTGTCTGAGCTTGGCTGGACAGGACCCTTCCAGCCAAAATGCTCCTTCTGCATTACTTCTGCCATCAGCCCTGGCCACGCAGCAAGAAACACTGTCCTGAGCAGCGCCACCTGATCTTCTGTCTCCAGAGCTGGGCATCTCACACAAAACAAGGCACTAAGGAGGATTTAAACATCTCTGTGTTTCCTGGGTCTCCTGGTCTCACGTAACCTGTGTCTCCACATTGCTGCTAAGGTCCCATCAAGGCTGAGAGCAGTGGGAAAGGGGATTATATCCCAGGTCTTTGAGACCACGGCATTCCCAGTGTGACCCATTCTGGGCTGGGTGCTGAGACATTTTAAGAAGCAACTTTAATTTGCAGGTACTGAATCTACAGTGTGTTTGGGACTGGCTTAAGCAGCCACCCCGTACCTGGATCCAGTCTTTGCAAGGACAAACGGAGGGGAGAGGGTTGTCCCAGCAGCGTGGGCAGTGCTGGGGAGGGAAGGGGATGATTCCCCAGGTTGTGGATGTAGGAACAGCTACCTGGTGATGCGATGCGTCAGAGCCCCCCAGCAGGTCATGTAAAATCAGGGGGGTCCATAATGTGCGTGTTCCCACCCGGCGCGAGGTGCCCACGCTGGATGGCGAGACGAACCGCAGAAAAACAATTAACTACTTGGAGGTGAGAGGCAGCTTTCCCCTCTGCCTTCTCGTCTGAGCTGGTTTCAAGTAGGAGAAAATCCCCATTAAAAGGCAGAGCCATTTCCAAGATCCTTGAGTTCAAAAGCAGAGACAGAAATCTCGGCTCTGATTTTGCTTTTTAAGCCTAAGATAAATAAAAATGTAAGAGACGGGAAATAATGTAATGTAATCATCAAGGAGAAGAGAAACCAAAGGCTCAACTCTCACACACACAGGCAAATATAAACACACACACAGACACATTTTAAAACCAATTAAAATCCCTTTGCAGAGAAAGCTCTTTCACCCACTCTCCAGGATACAGGCTATCTGCTTCCTTGGTGCGCCGTATATGAATAATTAAAAGCTAAACATATGTTAAAAAATGCAAACAGTACATGATCCTGGAAACTTCCCCTCCTTATTATTATTTCCTCAAGAAAGCTGTTAAATGGTTATAAAACTCGTGAAAGACGCCAACCTTGGCATCTCGAGCGATTCCCTGCTTTGGCCAGGAAAGAGTTAAAACCATTTGGCAGAGACTAACCCATTAGGCCTAATAATTATGAAATTATAGAGGTACTCAGGTGACTGTTAATTTCACACATACTGTTCAGCTCTGTGGCTAATGAGAGCCTGAAGAACTCAAGTGCCTCATCTTTCTTGTTGAATGGTGACCTGCAATTAATGAGCTTCTGCAAGAAAAGGCAGCATTTTGCACTTGGGGCTAATAAGATGGCTTTTGTGCAGCAGCATTGTGATACCAGGAGCTTTCGAATGAAGATTAAGAACTTTTCCCCTTATTTATTTATGAGCGCTACGCAGTCCAAGAGACCACACATGCAGAGAAGCGGCCCTGGTGTGAGTCTTGGAAGAAACTTAAGAGCACAGTTGCTCCGAGGCAATGGCAAAAATCCTCCACCTCCTGTGCTGGGGAGTAATAAGAGGGAGATAGTAGGGGAAAAAGTGCCGAGTGATCACCCGTGATGGAGAAGAACAGGGCAGGTTTGGTTCCAGGAAAAAGAAACGGAGCGAGACCCTGTTTGTCCCCATCGGCGCACACACACATGCGCCCATCCCTGCAATCGGACCCCACAATGAGCCGGGACTGACCAAGCGCAGCTCCCGCCTTCTCAGAACCTGTGCCGGGACCCTGAAATCAGTCCCAGGGATTTCCAGGGACGCTGACATGATTCCTGCCTGTTTCCAGCCTTGCATAAGTGCTGCACAAATTGGATGACTGCGATGTGAATGCATGCATTCCCAGGACTAGAGCTACTGGGCAGCAGCAGCACGGATACCCAGCCAGACAGTCCCGGCTCAAACCCACCAGCCAGCTGCAGCTTTCCAAGCGCACACATTTGTTAGCAAAAGGGATCTCCCTGCCCTCCCTCTGTCAGTGTTTGCATAGTTATTCTTGGTGGCAGCATTATCGTAATCATTGTTATTAACACAAATTTTATCTTTAAATGCCTGCTTGCATTGACATTTGCTTTATATACATACATATGAAGTAACAAACCCCTCCTAGCTGAAGGCAATGAGCCTTTTCAGTGTGTTCAATCACCCATATTTGAACAGTTCAGAAACACCTCCTCCAACAGACACGACCATCGTCCCCTCCTTCAATTGACCGCCTGAGTGTTGACTGAAACCTGGTGTTGGCAGAAAGAGGAGAAGCTGGCCCAGGACACAGGGGATTTCACTCCATCGAGACATCCTGACTTCCCTGTCCCCATGCTTCAAACCCTTCATCACCAAACCAGAAGATCCCCACAAGCTCCTCTCCCACTGCCTTTTGCCCTGTCAGGCTGCAGCGCCCGGGATGCTCGTACAGGAGATACCCATGTCCCCTCATCTCACATCCTTCCGTCTGTCCCCTGTGTGACAGCAGCACACACTCCCACATCTCCATCAGCGGTGGCATGTCCGCGGCCACCCATCAAATGCTGAGATGCTGGTGTTTAATCTCCTCGGGGTTGTGCTCCCCTTGGCTGCAGTTCGGAAGCCGCCAGACTAACCCAGCAAGATGCTCATCTGCCAAGCGGCAACCTGGGGTGGCACGAACTCATTTGCATCTCGTCACCCTCCCCATCGGCGACCTCGGCGAGATGACTTCCGCCAGCTGACAGAGAAAGAGAAGTGTGGTGTCAGGGGGAGCCGTGCTGACGAGCCGGGAGGAGGACGTGCATGCTGTCAGGAGCTGGCACGCTGCTTTCCATGGGTGGCCTTTGGTTGTTTCGCCGCCTTATATTTAAAGTCAATCATGAGGCTGCATGCGGGGCACCCTTCACCAGAATGAGGAGGAAGAGAGGCACTGACATGGATCTGACGGGGGGGTGACGGCCGCCCTCCCGCAGAGCTGTGGTGGCCTCGGATGAGCTGGGGGGGATGAGGAGCTGTGGGGACATCTGGTCCCTCAGCCCTGTTGGGATGGGGAGGGCTGCGGGGCAGCTGCCTCCTCCCAGCTCGGGCCAGCATCCCCTCCTCCAGCCAGAGACAACCTCATCACCGCCTGGCCCTTCTCCCCAGAGACGGATCCTCCCTGGCTGCTGGGGCTCTCCCTCCTCCATGAAAACCCTATTCAAACATTTCACTTATTGGTGCTATGACAAAACAAGAGCACGCATTTGAGTTTCCACAAACATCTTGTTTTCTCTGTGGGAGAAAATACAGTGAGAGCAGCTTGCCCTGGCTCTGTGAAGGATCTGTGGCACCAGGGGCTCTTCCCGGCTTTGTGATAAACTTATTGGCTGCCACTTGGTCTCCCTCTTCCTCAGTTTCCCCACGGGCCGCGAATTCTCCTGATGTAAAGGGGAATGCGGGGGGTGCTACCTTTAGCTGCAAAGTCCTTGTACCAGGCAGAGCTGCAATACATGTTTATGAGACCAAGGAAGCAAATGCTGCAGAAGTGCGGGTGAGACAGGGAGCTGCATTAGCTGCACAGAAATGGACACGGCAGAGGAGCCATCAGCCCAGAGCATGGGCAAGCCCATCACTGCCACTGAAGGAAACGCCGAGATGCTGCCCACGTGCAGCGGGATGGCAGCAGAAAGCCTTGCAGCGAGACACGCAGCTCCCAGGCTGCTCAGCTTATCAGAAGCGAGACCGAGAAGTGTTTTGATTGCAGCGTGTAAGTGCCTTCACAGGGATAAATCCCTGGTACTAAAGGGGTCTTTAATCTAGCTGTGAAAGACAGAGCAAGAACCAGCAGCTGGAAGCAGAAGCCACAGGAGTTATATTTAGAAAGGATGCACATTGTTAATGGAGGCAGAGACTGGGGATGGAGTGGCCGAGGGTGACTCAAACCAAGGCTGGACACCCCCTGGATAAGGAGCTAAACTGGGCATGGGGCAGGGGAGCGCAGAGGGGCTGGAGGGTGAGGACCAGCTCTCCATGCAGGGGTGGGCAGAGCAATGATAGGAAGGAAGTGAAGCCATGTAACACAGGTGGGGAAACTGATGCACAGAGCAGCAGATGTCTAAAACACATGCACACAGGTTCAGGAGGGCTGGTTATATGCACATATGTATCAGGTATCTATGTATTTAGGTGTGTCCCTTAGCATCACACTGCTGACACCCAGTGCCATCTGAGACACCCTGGGGTAGCCCACCTGGCCACCATCTGTCATGCCAGAAGGGCACAGGTTTCCTGTAGATCCTGTGTCACATCTGCCAGTCCAGTGGAGATGTCCCGAGTCCCCCAGAGCTTCTTGAATTGCACCAGGCACCTCTGCCGAGTGACTGAGTTACACCCCTCATTTGAAAACCCTGCTATGGGCAACGTAATTACTCTGCACAGACACTCCCAGCACCGCTCAGATGGGCTACACCATGTGTCATGTACCTGTCCCCAGGCACTTCATTAAAACAGCCCAAGACGAGGGCAGCTCTGATCCAAACCCCCGGCAGGATCCTCTGGAGGGCGCGATGCAGTGCAGGGATCACTAGTGTGGCCGCTCCGCACTCAAGCGCAGATGTTGGAGTTGTACATCTGATACCAAAGGATTAGTTCAGTCGTGTAATGAGGTGCTTAAGGACTCAGGTAGCCCTGTCCCCTCAGTTAATCAGGGCTCTGAGCCCTGCAGGGACCCTGTGGGTCAGGCACTGCTGTGAAAATGGAGTTGGCAGGGTGAAGGTCCAGATCCATTAATGCCTGAAGACCCTTTGCATCAGTGGGTACTAGAGGGAAAAGTCAACCCCAGCCCTGATGTTGGATGTGCTGCCAGCATCCCAGGGACATGGCTTGGTGCTATAGTTTTCTTATGGTTGAACTCAATGATCTTGAGGGTCTCTTCCAACCCAAATGTCTCTATGATTTTACGAAACCAGACCCTTGTCCAGCTCATCCAAGTGCCAAGGCTGGACCAGCACAGAGAGATGAAGGCAGAGGCCACACATGCTGCATGTTAGACTCAGCCTTCAGCCTGCCATGGCTCCAGCTCCTCCAGGCAGGGTGCTGCTACCTGAATGGTGCAAACGAAGGTGCTGGTCCCTACGGGGGACACACAGGGGACAAGCCAAATCAGCTCTACTTTGGGGCTCTGTTAAGTTCAGAAGAGAGAGCAGCATGCCAGTCCCACTTCAATTCCTGCCACCAGAGATCCCAGCTGATGTGAAAGGGTTCATGCATGTCGTAGGACTGTGCTGTTTGAAGAAGCTGAATGCTGGGAAGACTTTAACTTTCTCTACTAAGGGAAGATTTGTGTGCTCAGCAGCCAGAGTGGAGCCAGGGAAACAGCAGGAGCCGAACAAAGGGCTGTGCGGTGGAAAACATGCGCTTACGGGTACCAATTCACACCTGTTAACCACTGCGAGAGGCTGCCGGCAGCGCCAGGAGTGCCATTTAAGTGAACTTTGCACAAGCAGGTGTGCCATTTATCCATTGTCTGGAGGCACCGAAACACACGCACGTGTCTCTGCCTTGGCAGGTTTCCCACGTTAGCGGCTGCGTCGAGTCTCAGCTGGCGGCGGGGGGAGCGAGGGATGCCCATGGTGCTGGCACACCGGTCCAGGGAACGGCTGCTGTGCCCCGGAACCAGAGCCACTGGTGGCCATACCAGGAGCGAGCTCCACAGCAAGCCCGGCAGAGAGAGCAGATCATTCTCCTGTGCTGTCTTACAGCAGAAAAATGGGGATGAAGCTGTAAAAACGCAGGTAATCCCTCAATCTGCCCAGCTTGCAGTGGGCTGGGGAGGAGCAGCAGGGTCACAGGCTTGCAGGAGGTTTTCCAAAATCATGTCAGGACTCGGCCATGTGTCACCAGCTACATCTCTGGCCACGGAGCTGGGAAGCCACCTGCCAGCCTGCCCGGAGGTTTGGGGACATCGTTTCCTGGCAAGTGTCCATCTGCACAACCTATGGTGTTGACAAGCCCGCTGAGCGTTGGGAGGGAGCCAGTGTCTGGCCGCCAACCATCTCTCTCCTCCTTGGCTCCAGCAGCATGAAAGGGCTGCAAATCTCCACTAAAAAATACTTGGTGTGTGTGCGTGTGTCCTCTGGGGACATCCTGTCACCTCGTCACTGCAGGACGGTCGTAGGTTGCTGCTCTGTAGAGCATCTTGTGCCAAGCATGTGCCTGTCACAGAGCAATGCCAAAGAGAGATGCCTGGGTTTGGCTGCCACCCTCATAAGCCTCCTCTGGGAATCCTTGGCTCCTACCCCGGGTAAAAAACCCTGTGACCAGGCTGGAAGACAACATTCCAGGCTTAACAGCCCCTCCAGAGACCTCTAAACCTGTAGGGTGAATACGTCACCCTAGGGGAAGGTCTGGCAACCAGCAGTGAGTTACAGCTGGGAAAGGTAATTTTCTTAAAAACAAAAAAAAAGGCGTTTATCAGATATGGGGAACAGAGAGATGTTGGCAATCAGAACAGCATCGTAGCAAATCCTGGCGTGATCCTGCATGTCCAGCCTCCCGCCAGCAGGTCTGCCCCTGCCTTCTCCTCTCTGGGGTGGCTGCTTTGATCCCCACCTTGGGAGAGGAGCTGGGTCACCGCTAAGGGCTCCTGTCCAGCTCGTGTTGCTGCCATCCCCTCCCAAAATACACTGGGTCACTCCCAGTCCAGACACAAGCCCACTGGTACATCCCCAAGCTCAGGAGCCCAGCTGGGTGGCATCACCTGTGGCCACCCAAAGTTAAGCTGTCGGTGGCTTTAGACCTCCTGGAGCAGCACAGAACAGGAGTTTTGTGCTGCCCAAAGCTGGGAGTCCAGCATGCAGCAGACTAAAGCTAGCTGTAAACCATGTCTCTAAGAGCTTCGTCCATACATCTTTTAAACCTCCAAGGCATATTGACTCCAGCACTGCCCTGGGCAGCCTGTTCTAATGCCCCACAGCCCTTTGGGGAAGAAATTGTTCCCCAGATCCAACCTCAACCTCCCCTGGTGCAACTTGAGGCCGTTTCCTCTGCTCCTACCACTTTCTCGGGGGTCGAAGGGGATCACTGCCCCCAGTGTCCCCCTCCCCAGCCCTCTCCCCGGGAAAATCTCACTTCACAGTCCAGAAAGCACTGGAGGAAACTGGGATTTGCAGGAACTGCTCGCTGGCCTTCCTCCAGCCTCATCAGCATGACAATTGCTCTCTCAGCCGCTCTGTTTTAGATCCTACCCTTAACATTTAACCACTCCCCATTAATTTCCGAATTGCCACACACATCGCTGAAGCCGTTTCTTCCCCGCGCCGCTCTCAATGCGAAGGCTATTCCCAGGGAGTGGGTGCCGGGGGTGCCGGGGGGCAGACCTGGTTGTGGACCCCCGGTCCCAGGGGGGGTCTGGGAACAGGAGGAGAAGGGAGTTGGGGACCCGCCACTTGGCTTTGTCCTGCCACAGACACATGGAGCACATTAGCAGCCTTTCAGTGGAAGTTTGATCGATGGGGAAGGCTTTCTAACTGACTATCAAAGCACGCATGGTATGTGAGAAGCAGACACCAATTAGTGATGTCTTTTTAAAGGCTGCCTTGTTAAGAGGGGAATAAGGGGAAAGAATGAAATTGGCCAGAAAACATGGAGCTATTTAACCTTAATTAGAAGAAAGGTGTGGGCTTTGTGAAAAGGCCATTTCTGAAAGGGGTTTTTCTCCCTGGGTATAAAGAGATCCTGCCTACTTGTTAGAGACTTGTTAGAGTTTATAAGACTGGGCAGGAGGCTAACTTGTAGAAATGCCTTTTATGCCACTTGAATGTGTGGCTTGCTTATTATAGTCTGCCATCCTGCCAGGGTGGCTGGTGGAGAGGAGAGGAGAGAGCAGCACTGCCAACTGGCTATAAATTTCATGAACATCATAAATGTAAGTGCTTTCTGGAGAGCTGTACAGATTGCACATAAAAGTCCCCCTTCTGTCCCTGTAAACTAAAAAGAGGGCTTTTTTGGCAAATTAAAAATTGTAGAGTGTCTTCCATGCTGAGCTAGGAAGCAGCCAGGCTGCAAACCCACAGCTACAAAGTCACGGCCGCGCAGGGAGGTCTCCCGCACACGCTGGCACCGCAGTGACGAGGGACAGGGGACCGCAAGCCCAGGGGGCTGCGGACAGCAATGGGGACGTTGGCACCAGGACCTGGGGGGAGCTGCATCTGCCCCCGCCAAAAAGGCTCCCAGGGGAGGTAGACGGTGCCACCGCGGTGCTTGTGCTGCTGCCAGCAGACAGGGCACGGCAGAGCACGTTGCTGGATTGCACGCAGCTGTGGAGACAAGAGGGGGATTTTTCTAGGAGCCGTGGGACTGAGCGCTGCCCCTGGCTCTTCCCCAGTCCTCCCGGTGACAGCACCTTTGGGACTCGGTGTCCTCGGCTGGTCTGGACACGATGCCCGGACATGAGACGTGTTGCACTCAGGGCTCGCGTGCACCAGGCACTCTGGCGCTGCGTGGCTGTGAGTGCAGGAGAGCCCTTGGTGACGGGCACACGTGCTCTTCCCCGCTGCGGACCCTGATACCGGATGCGATAAATCGGCACAGAAAGAGGCATTTTCTCCGCTGGCCAAACAAGCCCGTGCTTTATTGCTTTATCCCCAGCTGGGCTGTGCCAGGAACATTCCCCGCCTGCTCCCGCTGCCGCTAAACACACAGAGCTCGGCCCTCGCGGGGCTGCTGCAGGCGTCGAGGATCCATGTTCGGATGGCGCCTGACGTCTGCATATCCAAGTGAGTTCAAGTTCTCGCTGCACATATCAGATATTATTTTTTCCCCTTGCTGTTTAATAAGGACCATAAATATCATCTAATGACTGCATGGAGTGGGCATCGAAAGCAGTCAGGACACACATGCACAGGGTGATGCTCCCGCCAGCCACCTGAGTCCTGGAGGCAACATGTTCCTGCACAGAAAGCAGGATTAAGCACTTGCAGCCCAGGCCAGCAGCTCCCCATGCTAGGGAGGGCAGGTGGAGGGGACACTGCACCTTTTTGGTCATGCTCGTTGGTGTCAGTCACCCCTGCAGAGCTTGCTCGGGGTCAAAAATGCTTTTGTGTGGCATGGCCAAGCGGGACTGGCCAGGCGTGCCCTGCACAGGCACAGAGTGATGGAGATCTGCCAGCACCCAGCTCCGGCGAAACAAGCTGCATTAAACTGAGCCTCCTTTTTAGGCTGCTGCCTGTGCACCATGGGCAGCTGCCGGGATGCTAAGCTGGGCCTGGCTCTGCTGGGGTGTGGTGGAGCAGGAGCGCAGCCATGGGCCCCTGGGAACACAGCAACTGCGGATCGTTCCCAGGTGCTGGGTCAGACTCCCCATCCCACTTCGGAGGTTGAGGTGATACCCTGGCCATCATGGGACTTGTGTTGTGCTTTCCCTGGCCTCAGTTTGCAACAACACCCCTGGGCACATTGAATTTACCTCACAGACACAGCCGAGAGGGCGAGCCCTGCGTCCGACCCCAAAGCAAGGAGCCCGGGCTTGTCTAACCGGGGCTGTGCCAGGACGTGCCACCCACACCCCTCCCCAGCCACGCTTTTGGGAAGCTCATGCCTGGAGGGGACCATTCCTACCTCTGTGCTGATGCTCCCGGATGCCGCAGCCTTTATCCCACCCCAGTCTGCCCCATTAATCCCGGGGGCTGCACGTGTCCCGGGGGACGAGTGGGAGGCAGCAGAGGAGCGCAGACACGCCGGTGCCAGCCGCACCCAGACGCAGGACGGGACAGGGTGAGGTCCGTCCAGCCCATCCGGAGGCAGTCATCCCCCAGAGAGGCTGCTGAGACCTACCAGGGTTTAGGGGAATAAACCAGCACTTGCAGAGGGGCTGCAGTAGCCCAGCGTTCTGGGCGTGCAGCTGAGCGTGACCACAGTTTAGGACCGGGCTGTCACCAGCTGGGCTCGTGTCAGTGTGTTCCCAGCTCAGGAACACGCTTCAGAGCATCCCCAGGGGAGCACGGGTGCCGGGCTGAGGACATTCCAAAACCGCAGCTGAAGCCCTACGCAATTTTCCTGGGCTGCACCTTGCAGGCCTCGTGCACCCCAAAGTGGGCTCAAGCAGTGAGCTTGGTTTAACCCGCTCCATGGACAGCTGCACACCCCTGTGAACCCTTGCCGTGCAGATATAGGCTTGGACAGATCGTGACCTGTCCTCAGATGACCGAAGCTAAACCAGAATAACCCTGTTTCAAGCCAAGTCGAACTGCCAGGACAGCCTTTTGCATCAGTTCCCTAAATTAGAATAATACTGAAGTGAAGCTGGCATGGGGACAAGCCTGGCGCTGCGAGGGAGGCAGGAAGGACACCAGCAAATTCCCAGGCCCCTTTTGCAGCGCTGGGTCGGGTTTTCTCCAGGGTGAAGAGGCTCCATGTCCCTGAAGATGGGGGACAGAGACCACGGCTGTGGCACAGCTGACATCTCCCACCCAGACCCCCACCCAGAGCTCTCTCCAACTTGGCTATTTCTTTGTGCCTTAAACAGCAATTAAGAATAAAAGTGGAGCTGCCTTTGCCTGCGAAAGGCTCTGTCTGACTCCTGTCTCCTCACCGCAGTGCTGCTCTGATTTCCATCTCATGCATATCTTATTTAACATTCTGGATACTGTTTTGAGTGCCCCAATATTTTAAAATAAATTGCTGCATGTAAAAGACTTAATGTCACATTCTGTTATTCTGACTGTTAAAAGAAAAGTGAAATCTTCAATGGGGCTAGTGGAGCAGAAGCAATCACACAGAGGGAGGTCCTATTAATGTGTATTACGTTTCATTATTCCAGCGCTGCATGTCAACTAGCTTCTCATCAGAACTCACGCAACAGATCACAGTATTAACTCCTTGCAACCAAACAGGGGGGCAGGCTTTCTAAACTCTTCCTGTGTTCCTCGCTTCCCCAGCCCTGTCTCTCTGATGCTGTTCTCGTGTCCCCGGCGCACACTCGCACGCTCCCGCACACGCTCCTCGGCGCTGCCGCTCGGCCCGGCCTCCCGCAGCCTTCATCCCGCTGAGGAGGAGTGCGGGGTGGCAGCGGGCAGCCAGGGAGCTGGGAGAGGATGGTGGAGAGGGGTGGTGCAGGAGGAGCAGCAGGGAGAGGCTATGGAAGGTGATGAGGAGAGATGTGAGAGAAGAGGGTCCCCTGTGCCACCACCAGGGCACGTTACACAGAATCCCAGCCTGGTTGGGGTTGAAGGAACCTCTGGAGATCGCCCAGTCCAACCCACTTGCTAACGCAGGGTCACCAGAGCCCTGTGGGCTATGCTGGCACTGGTCAATGTGATTTTGCAGGGAGAGGAACCAGAGTAGCATTTCCCTGCTCACACCGTGGGGTCCGGCCAGCCCCAGTATGAGTGGGGAGCACTGAGGTCCTGGCAGAGCCTCTGGGTACCAGCCTGCCACTGTTGCTTCCCCACCCTCCTGCCTACAAGAAGAATAAATGTGATGGGTTTGTCTCAAATCTCCCCTTTTTTGGGCCATTTTTGCCTTCCACAGCCCAGGGCCCAGATCTCTATGGGGTCAGGCACCCAACCCTGCTGGGCACCCATGAGTTGGTGAGAGGTGACAGGTTTGTGGAGGGGGTGTTGGGCAGGACCTCATGTAGAGAACATGGGACACACATCTCTGCCTCGAGATACTCGCTTGCGTTAAGCCTGGTCTATGCTGGGAAACCCCAGCTGTGTGTGAGCCCAAGAGTCCCTGAACAGCCTGGGCAGGGGAGCCTTGCCAAGTACCCCTACTCTGCAACAGATTGCAAAGCATGTGTATTTAAATCACACAGTGCAGCAACATCCTTACAACCCGTTTGGAGAGCGAGAAGTCCCTGAAGGCTGGGACATGGCTTATCGAGGTGCTGCCCTGGGGAGCGTGGCCACAGAGTAGTCAGCAGTGACATGGGACCTGGGCCACAACTGGTGGCATGTGTGTCCCAGTCCTGGAGATCCTGCTGTCGGGAAGCACACAGAGGCATTGGCAGTAAGGCTGTAACCCTGTGGAAATGAGATTTTAGGACAGCAGGAAGGGATGTGGGCTGGAGCAGGGAGGGCATGTGAGGTATCCACATCCTGCTTATGGGCAGGAGGTATCCACGTGTCCTTGGGACACAAAGGGTTTGGAAAGTCACGGGGGACAGTGCTAAAGCCCTGAGCCTTTGCTCTGATTCTTCTTTGTCTCAGTGGGCTTGGTCCCATAGAAGCAACAGGTGTCCTTGGACAAGCACATCACAGGACAACCTCTTCTAGGGACAGACAGATCAAGAGATGGCTGGAGCAGGATGCACATCCTCACACAACACTGGCCTGGATGGTCCATGTCTCTGCCCACACCGAAGCTCAGCGGGATACATGACGTCTCCCTCCGAGCCACCCTCATGATGTGCATAACCCGGGACGCCTTCCATCTCCTTGTCCATCTCCAGCCCAGGCCCCAGGGACCCCTGGCTACTGCTTTTTTCCTCAGGGCCAGCGTCTCCACGGATGCCTCCTGTTGCTGAGCGGTGCAGGAGGCTGCGAAGTGACCCCTGACATTAACCTAATTGTTCCCTCTCTTTGATTAGATGCACCACAAAGCTGGTAAATGGATCAAATTAAATTTGAGTGGCGGCAGCACAGCTTTGGAACGCTGATTAGATTTGAAAATACCACATTTAAATATCTTAGCATTTGTGGGGATTAGGAGAGAGACCAGGAGCGTGAGTGGGGAGAAATGGAGGCGGAGGGGGGAGAGGCAGTGCCAAGCCCCCCATGCACACAGCTCTGCACTGGGATGCCCACCCAGACCTCCCACCGGCCCCTGGGCACCAGGTCTCCAGTTTGGCACACGTGGGGTCGCTTCTGAGCTCCTGGTTCAGACACGTTGATCCAGGTTCAGTCAAGGTTTAGCATTGCGGGATGTGATGGGTTTGCCCCCCCCACCTCCTGCCGCACCACTGTCCCCCCATCCCCACCCGCCTGCTCTTAAATGTCACCCAGCGCTGCTGAGATTTATGCTGCACAATGAACTGCGAACGGCAACGCAAGTCCATAAATGGGAAAGAAAACTGGAGCCCAGACAAGGAGACAGGTCCTGGGTCTGGATGCTGATGGTGGCAGGGCTGGCTCCCGGGCACCGAGCCCTGTGCCTGTGACACTGCAGAGCCAGACAGGAATCAGCCCCCAGACCAGTCATGGACCCTGATGCGCTGGGACCATGAAACCCCATCCTTGTGCCTCTCCAACCAGCCCAACTCTGCAGCACTGTGGGGGGAAGCCCAGGGCTGGAGGACTCATCCCAGTGAAGTGCTGGGATGGGGCTGGGACAGGGCTGATCCTGGGCAGGCAGCATCGCCCCCCAGGAGCCTCCTCCCAGGGCACTCAGGAGGCCACCTCTGAAAACACACGGGGAAATACTGCAATACTACATTTTATACTCTACTCTGCCCTGGTGAGGCCGCATCTGCAGTTCTGCACAGGGATCTGCCCAGAGTGGGTGTGGAGTCTCCTCCTTTGGAGACATTCAAACCCACCTGGACCAACCTGTGTGATCTGCTCTGGTTGGACTGGATGATCTCCAGAGGTCCCTTCAACCCAGCCAGGCTGGGATGCCGTGATGCTGTGATTCTGTGTGTGTGTCTGGAGGGAGGGCAGGATGATGCCCCAAGGCAGGTGAAAAATGGAGGAAAGTGTCTGTGGCTAATTACTCCATGGAAGATGCCAGGTGTCACAGGGGATGACACCAAGAGGGGATTTTAGCCCACTCTGGCTCTGAGGGATCACAGTAATGCTGGAGCATGTGGAGAAAGACAAGTGAGCTCAGGAGAGGGAGACTTGTGTCTCCCATGTGCTCTGGAGTGACGGTGCCCGCTGGCACTTGTCAGGTGAAGCGCTGTGCCAAGAGGAGATGGTGACCAGCCCCTGCCACCATGCTGCAGTCTGATGGGCCAGAGGAGGACAAGGCTCCATTAGAGCTCAAAAACCTCTGCCTGGAGCAGAGGGATGTGCCCCTGCCCAGAACAGTGCCCTGCAGCGACCCAGAGAGCAGCTCTGGAGCTGCAAACCCAGGTGTGTGCACACACATGTGCACTTGGATGCTCCCCCCTCCATATGCATGTGAGAGCACGTGCAAAGCCGCACACAAGCAAAGCCAGGCAAGGTGTGCATGTCCCTGTGCCAGCGCGTGGACCTACCAGTTTGTGCACACTCACGTGTGCAACCCCCCAGCAGCACTGTGCACACTTGAGGTGCGTGTGCGTGGGAGCACCGTGGCGAGCGGGGCCGTGGTGACGTCACCGAAACACACGCACATCCTTCGAGGAGGCAGCCAGCGCTCTGCTAAGCAGAAACATCTGGGGCACATCTGGCTTCCATCAGAGGGACTCTGAAGTGTCTTTAGAAGAGCAAGGGAAAGAAAAGAGAGAGTAAAACTCCTGCTGGGGCATTCCTCTGCATCGCAGCACCAGCGCGGAGTCCAGCCGCTACCTGGGGCCAAGTCCCCGCTCGGCTCCTTCCAGTCGTCCTGCAGCCAGAGGAGTTCCAGGAAAGGGAGAAGTGAGATTCAAAAGGAAAACTGGCCTGGTGGGGTGAAGGGGAGGAAGGGAGGAGCAGCGAGGGTTTGCAAGGAGCTCTGTGCTTCCAGCCTCCCTGCAGCAGCCAGAACTGGAGCTGCTGGGAGCACTGGGAGCACTGGGAGCAGGAGGGGGCTGGGAGCCTGTTTTGCAAATCTGCAGAAGGAACAGCAGCACAAGTCAGCTCTGCCAGGCAGACCTGGGCCACCAAGTTGGTCAAAAAGAGGAGTGGGGTGCAACTCTGTCCTTACACCAACCATCCTCTGGATGTCCGTCTGCCACCAGACCTCTCAGGTGGCCTTGGTACATCTCTGAGCATCCTCCTCCTCTTGGAGAGCTCTTACCAGAGCCGGGGAGGACCCCAGGAGCGAGAAGGACTTTATGGTAATAGCAACAAGATGTGGGCGATTCAGTTGTCAGCAATAAATCCCAGCCCAGAGAGGACAGTTAAATAGGAAATGTCTCACTGGAAATTTTGACATTTCAACACTATGTCCATTCTGAGAAAATAATAAATGTTCAAATGTGCAGAGTCCCAACACCTCTGTGAGGTGTGAATGCAGGGATGGCACTGGAGGACTTCAACTAAACAAAATGCTTTTGTCTTCCTGAGAAGAAACACTGACTTCAAAACACCATGTTTTGAGTTCATTGCAGTCTGCAGTGGAAGACACCAGCTCTTCCTCCTGTCCCAGATAGTGACAGTGTGTCCAGACACTTTTTGGTCCCTCACAGATCTTTGCCCAGGTTGAAGGCTCCGGCTCCTCCGCTCTGAGGTGCTGAGCCCCAGGGATGCCGTGTTTGTGAGCACTGCACACTGGGCAAGATTTATGGGGCTTGTGTGAGGTTTGTAGCCTTGATGCTGGCAGATCTGAGACTACCCGGGCACTGAAAGGCTGAGCCAGGCTGAGCCGGGCTGTGCGGTTTCACTGCTGGGTGAAGCTCAGAACCTGCCGTAGGGGCTTCAGCTGCTCCTCATCCATCTCGGACCCCCTGCAGAGCCCCCATGGCTGAGCCAGGACACCTTGCAGTGAAATTTATGGACAGACTTGGCTTCATAATCTCCTCCAGCACCGCTCCTGCTCCAGGCACACCGAGGCTCCCAGCATATCACCATGGGCTCCCACACTTGCACTGGGGCTCCCCCATGTCCTGCAAGGGCTCAGGTAGCACTGTGGGGACAGTTTGCAGGGGCGGGAGGGTTATGGGACATGTGCTGGGGCTAGAGCATGGGGCTGTGCAGGCAGCAGGCAGGCAGCTGCCTGTTGCTGCCTGTGTGGGCAGAGCCCTTGCTCTGGGGCGATGTGCTGCCGTGTGGGTGTGGAGGGCTGGGTGTGCACAGGGGTGCGCGGTACACGGTGTCTGCAACACCCAGCGTGCCCCCGGCCGGGATCGTGGAGCCCGGGGGTGGGATGTGCCCTGCACGTGGGGTGCGTGCCGCGGGGGGGCTCAGTCACCCAGATTGGGTGTCACATCCCCCTCGTGCCCCACAGCGTGTGTCCAAACCGGCTGCACGAACCCCTCGGCGTGGGGTGGGAGCTGCTTGATAAAAGCCTGACTCTGAAATGGGAGGGTCCGACACATCCCCTGGTGTCCCATGTCCCCCAGCACTGTCCCCGGCCAGGCCACCCGCGACGTGCGGGAAGGGGCAAAGGCATTTCCAGGGCGAGCTGTGCAAGGCGCAGATGAAAAGCTCGCGGAGAGGGAGCCGCAGAGGCTGGGAGGGGAGCGGCGGGCAGACAGCAGAGTGGATTTCTGCTTGAGTGGTTATTATACCGTCGATTTGAAGAGACAGATGACGGCAGTGGCAGAGGAGGCAATAATTGAAAGCGCCATGAAACATTAATGAATGCCCAGGGACTGGATCAGGAGTTGTTAACGCTCACTTCGCTCTCTCTGTCTCGCTCTCTTTTTAAAGTCAAAATTGTTCCACTGCCCTCTAGGCGAAGGATTTTTTATTTATTTTTTTTTCTCCCCGATTTAAAGGTGTAGGCGCCCACCGAACGAGCCCTGGCTTGGTGGCTGTTCACATCTCCTCTCCGGTGGCTCTTCTACAAGGATTAGCGCGGATCGGGTGATTACAGAGAGCGAACGGCAGCATTTGCATCTGTAATCAACAGGTTGGGTTTGCACACTCACAGAGTTAATGGTACAGGTGCAAGGGTCGGGGAGCTGAGCAGTGACAGCACTGTCCCCTCTGCATGCACACCTTTGGAAAGCATCGCATCCACAGGAGAGCCAGCCCTCCTGATCTAAGGGCTCAGCCCGCTTGGGGATAAATCCACCACCCCACCAAGCAAGCAGTAAGAGCCATGATGCTGCCCATGGCCTGTCACAACTCAGAGGAGCAGGAAAAACAGCCCAGAGAGCATCTCTGCTCCTCATGGGCTCTGCTGATGCTCTCCATGCTGTTTGCCACTTAGCGGGGCCTTGGGGGTTGAGGAACAAAGAGCTTTTAGCAGAGCTGTCAGCAGCACCAGGGAGGTCTCTGACCCGCAGGTACAGGCCGTCGCTCAAACAGGGCTCAGCCAGAGGCTGGGGGATCCCTGGGCTTTGCACTGAGGGATCTGACATCGTTTAGTGCATGTCACTCTGGTCCTAAAAGGAAATTAAAAGCCCTGGCCTAACGGAAGGGTAGAGTGGAGGTGAAGCAGTAAGTACGTCCTCTTCCTGCTCTTCTCCTGGAACACAATATTCAAGGTGTGGCCTCACCAGCACAGAGCACAGTGGCACAATCACTTCTCTAGTCCTGGCCTCACTGTTCCAAATCTCCTCCAGCATCTCACCCCACAGAGGCATCACCACTGCTGTGGGGCCAGCGTTTGACTGTACAGCACAGGGGGAGGCAAACGCAGCGATAACGATGGTAACCATTCCTAATGAGATGAGGAGACCAGGAGCTGAACCATCGCCCAGGTGAGGTCTCCGAGGCTACGTGGTGACAGCGATTGGTGGTGACAGCGATTAGCAGAGCCCTGCTGCAAATCGGCACTGTCACCTCTCCTCACTGTCACCGCACACTGTGCTGGTGCAGCCCCGATTCACGCAGGGAAGCTGTTCACACCCCGGCTGGGTCCCCGTCCCCGGGGTCACACCGGTGTCCCACGGCTTTCCCATGCTGCGCGTTCCCACGCACCGGGGCTGGAACGATTTTTCTTGGAAAGTCCCACTTTCTCATCGCTCAGTCCCACCCAAGGCATCTCCACCATGGGAATCGGCGGTGGAGGGATGGCCTCGGGTCTTGGGCTGGGCTCCCGGTGACCACAGGAGCCAGGGAGCAGCGTGCCAGCCCAGAGCAACCCCGAGCCCTCTGACCACAGCCCACACCGCCTCTTCTCAGCCTCTGCCAGCAATAAAACCTTCGATGCGAAATCCAAGAGGCACAACGGAATTTTGCACACCCTCTTTGCTAGGACTGGGAGGCCAAATTGCTCAAGGGTCTCAGAGGAGCAGTTCATTTCTGGGGTTCTTCCCAGGGTGTAGTGCTGGGAGGGAGGAGCAGAGGTGGAGAGAGCTGTGCTCAAAGACGCAACACAGGCACACAGAGATGTGAGCAAGAATCACAGAATCATGCAGCCATTTTGGTTGAAAAGACCTTTAAAATCATTGAGTCCAACTGTTAACCCAACAATGACAAGTCCATCTCTAACCCATGTCTCCAAGAACTTTATCTACACATCTTCTAAACCCCTCCAGAGATGGCAATTCCACCACTGCCCTGGGCAGCCTGTTCCAATGCCTGACAACCCTTTCTGTAAATAAATGTTTCCTAATATCCAACCTAAACCTCCCCTGGTGCAACTGGAGACCATTATCACTACTTGGGAGACCAACACCCTCCATGCTCCTACCTATGGCATCAGCCCCTCTCTTGCCCTATCCCACCCATCCCACTCACCATCGGAACATCTCTAACCCTCTGGTGCTGGTGTCACCCTGTCCTTTCCCAGCCACACAGAGGGATGGCAGAAGGGGAAAGACTCCCCATGCTGATCCAGGCACTTATCCAGGAGCACACAGCCCTGTTCACATCCCACACCCCCTTCCCCACCAGCCGCGACTGTCACTTCCCAGGGAGAGAACTGCCAGGGAGGTGCCGAGAGTATTTTTAGCTTTGCCATTCGTGTCTGATAAGTGTTTTGACCTTTTTGAGCAGAGCTAATCGTGCCGTCTGCTCCTCACTCCATCTCAGCTCGTGCTTTGCCTGCCAGGGAGATGCGGGAGGAGCTGCTGGCTCCCCACACCACCCCAATCCAAATGTGGGGGAGAGGGATCCTTCCCTGGGCACCCCAGCTCTGCACCCACCCCAGCAGCCTCATACACGTGCTCTGGGAACAGATGCAATCTGAAGTCCTAAAGGGACTTCGTCCTGTCCCAGCTCTCCCATGGGACAGGATGAAAGGTGCAGGGTGTGGAATCACAAGGGGTGGTCAGTATGGCAGTCCTGTGTCCAGCCTGTGTCCCTCCTGATAAAGCCTTGCAGAGAAGAGATGCAGGTAGGGGACTCTGTGGTGATGGCAGGGTGGCACTTAACTCCCACCTGGGACCTTCTGATGCAGCTGTGCCCCATGAAAAGCCTACAGAGATGACTGGGAGTGAATCCCTCACCTGCTGCTCCCCTCTCCCTGCTGCTGCAGCCTGAGCATCACGCAGAAAAGTTGCTGGTGCCTCCTGGAATCATAGAATCATTTCAGTTGGAAGAGACCCTCAGGATCATGAAGTCCAACCATAACCTAACTCTAGGACTAAACCATGTCTCTGAGAACCTCGTCTAAACACCTTTTAAACACCCCCAGGGATGGTGACTCCAGCACTGCCCTGGGCAGCCTGTTTCAATGCCCCACAGCCCTTTGGGGAAGAAATTGTTCACCAGATCCAACCTCAACCTCCCCTGGTGCAACCTGAGGCCATTTCCTCTGGTCCTGGTGCTTGTTCCTTAGGAGCAGAGCCCAACCGCGACACTTGTTCTCCAGTCCCTTCCCCAGCTCTGTTCCCTCCTCTGAACTCGCTCCAGCACCTCAATGTCCTTCTTATGATGAGGGGCCCAAAACCAAACACCACATTCAAGGTGGGGGGCTTGTAGCAGCCTCTGCCAGGGGAGGTTTGGTGCAGAGAGGCTTCCTGAGCCTGCAATGCTCAGATCTGCTCTCACACTGTGGCGTTTGGACATACAGACCTGTGCACAGATTCCTTGCTCAGGGATCCCCCTCTGGGATGTGGGGTCAGGAATTGCCTTCTGGAGACACCACTTTTGCACATATTCTTTCAAGCCAGCGCATGGGAAGGAGAGCGAGGTGTGGTCCTGGCTTCCCCGGGGCCAGCCCCGCGAGCCGGGGGCGGGTTGCGCTGCGGATCGCGCCAGACAAGCCTCGAGCCCACACTTAATCTTGCTGCCTGGGAAATTAGGCAGAAAATGCTCCGATTGAGTGTGAAGGCCTCCGCTGTAATTTGGAGCGAGCCGATGACATGCACTCATCGTCGGAGGGAGATGAAAGCTTTTAGAGCTGGTGAGCACTAACAAAATCTGTGAAAATCTCTTTTTTGTCAGGAGTGGTAGATACAGAGGCAGATGAAAGACAGAAGATAAAATTAGCCTGTATGCAAGAGAAAGAGGGGGAGAAACAGGGAGAGAGGGGGAATATTTCTCAGAAGACTCTTGGCAGAGAAGGTTTTTAACACCAGTGACTCAAAGGCAACGGGAGTCATGTATATGTGTGTGTGTGCGTCCATGAGAATATACATGTGTGGCTGTATTTGGCTGTGCTGGGTGAAGATGTCCCTGCTCATGGCAGGGGTGGCACTGGGTGAGCTTTGAAGGTCCCTTCCAACCCAAACGATTCTATGATCCTAATTCCTGGTGAGGATACAGGACATCCAGCTGGATGATGCGCATACGCAGAGAGATGGAAGGAGGGGAAAACGCTCCCAGGTCTCCTTGCTCTCTGCACTGGTGGGTATCAAGAACTAGAAGAGACTTTTCCCCCAGCCCACGGCTTTTGCTGCACAAGGGCAGCGTGCTGCCATCAGCACTGATGCAGATGTTGTACCTAAGGCTGGGTTATGGTCCACTTGGGATGCTGCAGTTACACCAAACCCACCTGCTGAATGTGAATACTCCTGAAGGGCAACCACTGTGTTGGAGCAGGTGCAAGGACCTCTGTGGTCCAAGATCACCCTCCAAAACAGCCAGACCCCATGGGCACCAAGGATGCCATGGTTGCTCCCTCTTAGCTCGGGGAGCCGAGGTGGGAGGACTTCCCGTTGTCCTCATGATGCAGCCCCAGGAGCTGCAGCATCAGGAGACTCCCTCGAGTCACACAACACCCACCAGAGTGAGTCAATGTGAACATTAATAACAGAGAAATCCTAATGCTTCCTCCCCGCCTTTCTTAATGTTCCGTCTATTTGGACACAGGCTCACCAAGGATTCGCAGGATGGGGGTTTGGGGCTAGGTTTGGGTCCTGCTTGCCCACCCTGTCACCTCATTCCATGGGTATGGTGCTGTTGGGAGTGGGCTTGGGATGCAGATGGTCCCTCAGCAGGGTGGGCGATGGGGGGAGATGTCCTCGGCCCAGGAAGGGGCTGGGGACGCACAGGGCTCTGCAGGACCATGCCGCCAGCGTGCGAGCGCCCGAAGTGAAGCACAGAGCGTTGCCTGCTCAGTCATGCGGGCGGCTGAATAAAAGAAATAAATAACCCAGCCGTGAAAAATAAGCACTGGCCAAAGCCTCCCAAGAAGCCGTCTGGACTTCCCAGCTGCAGTCCCCATTCCCTGGCTCAGCGAACCCTCTGGGATCGACAGCAGGGACCGCAGCTCCTGCAGCCCAGCAAAGCCAAAAGCCTCTCCCTCCGCCCGTCCTCCAGGTGCTCCGAAATGCCTTTCACCAGCAGAATAATTAGAAATCTAATTCCTATTTCTCCTGCTCAGCTAATTGTCTGTGGACGATTTGATTGTAAGAGTGTCCAGTGATGCAGAATAACCATCTTATTTCAGCTAGACATTGCCTTTGCAATTAGCGCTATTGATTGCGTTGCTCTGTTCTCTCACCTGCCGGATCCCAAGGGACCAGGGGTGGTGGCTCTCACCTGGCTCGTCCCTCCCAGGGTGACAGTGCCACGAGGTCCCTCTCACAGCTCCGTCCCTTGGCCCCTTGTGTCCCATTGGGAGCACAGGAGGACGAGCTCTGCTCTCCAATGTGGCTCCATCACTGCTCTCTGCTCCACAGGGGTGAACATCCAACCCCAGGACACACAGACACACATGGAGGGTCCCCCCAAAAATACCAGGGAGCTCCCACCAAGGACAGAGCACATCTCCTCGCCTGCTGGGAACTTGCCTCTCTGGCTGGTTAGAGCCGAGGAGGAGGGTTTTTTTAGCAAAAAAAAAAAAAAAAGAAAATTCAGATTTGACAACACCAAAAGGTTCTGAGGAGTGTGTCAGTTCTGCTGAACGGCTTCCTTGGAAGGGGAAAAAAAAAAAAGAGATCAAAACATTTCATTTCAGCATTTTAAGAGTGAAACGTTTTGATTTTTTTTTTCCCCTTCCACATAACTTTGTTTCAAAGTTTCCCTTAATTTTATTTTTCTAAACATCAAAAAAATGCTGTGAAATGGCTGCGGTTGGAAAAAAAAATGTGTTGGCTTGGTCACAACAAAACCTTTTGTTTAACCCCCACCCCCCAGGAACTTCCCCCCCTGTTTGTTGTTTTTTTTATTATTATTATTTATTAGCATTTCCAGGGATTTTCGTTTGCGGGCCAGCTCTAAATTACATCTGGTTGTGCTTTCCCAGTCACAAACAAGTCACAGATCTGTCTCACTGCTCTACATAGGGACAAAGGTATCTTGGGGGCTGCAGACCTGCCCTGCCCATGGACCCCAGGCCTCCCTGCCAGAGCGCAGTTTGGGACCAACTTTGTTCCCCTAAATGTCTGGGGAAGACGCCTGTTTGCTGATTTCAGAGCCAACCTGGCTCTGCCAGCCCTGGGCAGCGCTTGAGGAGAACAGGGACTTGCTGATGCTTGGAGAAAGGAGCTGGGGAAGGAGCTGCCCCTGGGTGCCCTCCCTCCTCTCCCAAAGTGCTGGGCAGGGCAGGAGCCTCCTGCCTGCACCGGGGATGCACCAGCTGCCCGTGCAACTCAGCGCATCCAGGAGCGTGGAGGAGAAGATGCTCATCGGATACAACCGGTTGCATCACTACCTGCACAGCCAGGCCAAGGCGGGCTTGGGCTCCGCGGTCCAGATGGCTGCAGTAGCGAAGCGCTTTCCAGAGCGAGAGGAAATGGGTGTAAATAGCAGACTGTGCAATTAATTTCACCCACGCCAGATTCGTGTCCCCGCAGAGCGGGAACAGGCAGAGCGCTCCCCCCAGTCCTGCTGCCGCATTGCTGGACCACACAGAGAATCATAGGATGTCCTGGGCTGGAAGGGACCCACAAGGTTCATCAAGTCCAACTCCTGTCCCTGCACATGACAACTCCACAGTTCACCCCTTATACCGTTCTGTTACTCTGCATCCATATTAAGTTACTAATTGTGACCAGCACAGTAAATGACTTATGATGGCATATTTGGAGGCAATTAGAGGTTATTTTTCAATACAAAAGGACTGATTGCGTTGAACCTTCCATTTTTTTTTTTTCCATACAAGAGGTATAACTGTTCATTGGTCAGGCAGGGGTATCCCGGGTTTTGGCATTTTCAGAGGATTTTCTCACTTTGGAAAAAAAAAATAAAATACCATAGCAACAAAATGTGGTGTCATTTTTGGTTGTTTGGTTTCTTGCTTGTTTATGTGTTTCAAATTAAGACAATGTCATTCAAACTTCTACCACAGCTAAGAACTTGAGCTTTGTCAGGTCCTGGACCCACCTCCAATTCCTTCAGAGCCTGATGCATCTGATGGCAACAGCCCAAGCACAGAGCCCAGCGATGCCCAGGGAGTACCCAGATGCCCAAAACTCCTACATCCATGATTTCCCATGGGCTGCAGGCATGGGACAGCCCTGCACTGGGACTGTCACCCACCCCACAGCACGTGGGTCACACCAGTCCCCCAGGGTGGGATGTTGCTGGCAGCTGAGCAGGGAGGAACAGCTCCCGGGGGGGAAAGGTGCTAGGAAAGGAATTAGTGCCCAGATCTATAAAACACTTGGTCCCAATTATTATAATGCACTGATTAGGGGAACTCAATAGTTCTGCTGGTGGTTAATGGCAGTAATTACCCAGATATGACTACAGTGGCAGTATTAATAACTCTGGGCCATTAGTATTTGTGAGCAATGAGCAGAACACACATGCGTGAGCCTCTTGCTCGGGCTCTCATTCATTACAGCTTTAGCTGGGCTGGGAACAGGGCTGGAGCTTGACCACAGATCAGAGCAAACAGCCCCAGGGCCTGGGTGATATTTGGCAGATCCAGAAGAGCCACCTGTGCACACATGGTGCTGGACATGCATGATGCTCAGCAGCAAACCCACCCAGTATCACCCTTCCCAAGCCCTGAGGTGGACCTTCACCGGCTTGTTGCCCCACAAAGGCAAAAGGGCTCCCATGCAAAATATATTTTATGTTGCACGTTTACAAGGGGCTCATGCGGTGGGAAGCCCTGACCTCCGTCTCGCCACCGTGCTGCCCAAAGCATCATCCCCCAGGTAGGTAACCAGCGCTTGTGGTTGTCTCCGTGGCTTCCCCGCTACCTCCTCATCTGCATCTGCCTGGCAGAGACAAAGGCTCCTACCGCCTGGCATCTGTACCCCCCCAGGGAAACCGCTCCGACCGCATGGCCCGGCTCTGACTCCAGCCTTGGTCTGTGGTTTCTCAGCTATTTCTAGAGAAAAGGGGCGATTAATCGCTCCCTCATTTGCCCACAGCAGAAGATAACTATCCCCTCCACTATCCTCCGGGAGTCTGACGATGGTCGAGAGAGCAAGGGCAAGCTCCTGGAGAGATGCTCAACCCCCATCCAGCAAGCGATGCTGCCAGTTCTCTGCTTCTGAGGACCAGGATTTGGGGATGGGGACAAGGCACCGGCACAAGGGGGATGCTCGCTGCACCGTGCACTCTGCAAATCCACCCGCAACCTTGCTCCGAGTGCTGCAGGGAACTTTCCCACTCCCTCTCCCCGGCTCAGCCGTAATGATGGGAGTATTTAGCACACGGCACAGTGTATTCAAACACTCCGCAGTCAGAGACACCCTGTCACCCAGGTGACATGCCTCTTGCGTGCTGCCAATTTAGCAGCCGCGGCAGCGTGACGCCCCTGGAATCTGGGTTAGCACTGGCAGCCGACAGCGGAAGGAAGGGCTGGGGGTGCTGGGCATCCCTGCCAGGGCACTGCCCCACCGACAGCCCCCGGCACACCGGCTGTGAGGCATGGGGCCACGGCAGCCCCTAGTGAAGGGGAGATCAAACGAGGCAGATAAAATAAAAGGAAAAAAAAAAAAAATCACGGCTTATTTTCCATTGCAAATTTTGTGAAGAAATCATCTTCTCCCTTTTCCCTGCATTGCCATCAGATTCCCCCCCCCCGCTGCCAAACTCTTTCCTTTCATAAATGAAAAACCCCAAGCAAGAGCTGTCAGGACAGAACACAGTGAAATGCCTGCCTTCCCAACAGCCAGAGCCTGATTTTCCCAACCAAGACCAGGAATATTTTTTACCCTGAGAATTTCCACTTTCTTGGTTTCCTTTAGGAAAAAAAGGAACAATTTTCCCCAGATTAGCATTCCGCAAAAGTCACTCAGTGAGCGACCGATGTTTTGACATAATTACACAGCGATTAAACTGTTTGCAGCGGTTTCACAACAGACACCAAAGGACAATGGCGTGTCCTGGGTACATCCCCCTGGTTCTTCTGTCCTGCCCTGGTGCAGGGGTCAGACCCCGTTGTTTGGGGTGACCCCCAGTGTTTGGGGTGACTGTGCTGGGTACAGGCACAGTGTGGCTTGCATATGGCAAGGACTGGACAACGTGGTTCACCCCAATTCATCCCAAAGTGACCTGTCCCTTGTTTACACCTACGTACGGGTTGAGATGTACATGAGGGGACAGGTTTGGAATCAGGGAGATTCCCATTTATCTTTCATTCACTGCCATGCCTGATACACAACCTAAAATCAAGCACCTCACCTTCCCTTTGTGCTGCTTTGCCCAGCAGTCAGAGCAGCGGATTAGACCAGGGATTGTATTCCTGGCTTTACTTTGTTTCATTTTCAATTTTAAGCTTTGTCAAGGGCCCTTTTTGGCCATTTCCTAATTCCTGCTGTCTTTTGATGTGTCTCGGCTCCAGCAAGGTCTGGGGAGTCGTTACACCTGAGGGTGTGAAGGTGGGAGGTTGTGGAGACATCTCCGAGCTCTCCTGCATGTGCACCAGGAGCGGGCTGGGATGCTGCAAATGCTGCATCTTCGTTTCCCACTCGGTGCCACATCCACATCAGTCCTGCGGCTGGGGCTGGAAAAGGGATGGGTAATTTTATGATCAATAATAACGTTGGTAGTTATTCTTGTCAAGAGAAGGTTAATTGCACCTCCTGCCTTGGGGCACCAGCTGATCACTGCAGGGGCCAGGAAGACATTTTCCGCCTGTGCTCAGCATTTCACAACCCGCTAGGCTGCAGGATGCAGGGTTTAACCATGTGCTGAAGCATCAGGTGCTGCCATGGGAGGCAGCAGGGGGGCATTTCTCTGAGCCTGCTGTCAGATGGGACATCTGCTGGTGTCCCTTGCAGCGATGCTGCCCGGGGGGCTCATTGCCATGGCTACAAGACCACCCTGGGATGCGGAGGGAGAGAAGCCCCTGTGTCCGCTCCCACCGCAACGGGCTAGTTTGGGGTCACCCTGGTCTCTCCAGCCTGACACGGGAGCACAAGGGCCACCCAGCACCCATGCAAGGAAGAAGGATGTGCCTCCCCATAATCGTGGTGGGTGAGCTGCCCCCAGCCCTGGTGCAGCAGTAAAATGTTACGACTTGCGGCTGTCATGAGGATGAAGGCTGTTACGTGCCCAGCAGTGAGAACAGCCAGAAGCTGTGTAGCTGTGAGCATCCTCCTCACAGAGATCCCAGCAACCAAGCTCCCATACTGGGCTGTGCTGGGCAAAAGGGTCAGGACAAGACTTCTCCTCCTGCACTAGACAGGTGGCAATGGAGTGACAAGTCAGAATGCTGCTGATGGTTAAGAAATACAGCAGAGAACTCTGTGCCTCTGCACAGCTGGTAGGGACATGGTCCTGCGTGTCTGTCTGCCTGTGAGCCCCTCTGTGTTCCCTCACTGTCCAGCCCCAGCCATCCCATCCCCCTTTCCCCTCTCTTCTCCCTCTTGCATTTACAGCCTGCGCCCGTGGCCTCGTCTCCAGCCTCGCGTGTGACCTACTTAGACACACAGCCCCAGTTCCTGCCTTTTCTCTCCCGAACAATGATGCCGGCCAAGCTGCCATGCTGCGTACTCCGAGCACAATGAGCACGGCTCTGGCAGAGCCTTTGACTGAGCCAGTGCCACACCCACCGGGACAGCACCCAACATCACCGGTGGGTGCTGAGCAGCTGGTCTGGATGCTGCCCAGGGCCTCACCCCATGGTTAACACCTTGCGAGGAGTTTCCTCCATGGCAGGGGAGAGCCACGTGGGCAGAACACTGTGCTCCTGCCTGCAGGCAGCGGGGTCAGCGTGCTCAGGGTGCTCAGACAGAGGTTTCTCCCAGCTGTGCCCGGGGCCAGCCTGCAGCATCACCAGCTGTGCTCACCCCTGCGCTGATGCCAGCCTGACCGCTCCCCACAGCAAAAACCTGCAGAGATGCACATGGAGATGCTCCCCCTTGGAGGCTTCTGCTGCAATGAGAAGCAGGTCCAAGCCCAGGGAGCTGGGATCACCCTGCCATGAGGAGTTCGGGTTCAGGACAGAGCTGTGGGAGAGGCAGGCGCCATGTTTACGTTATCTACAGAATCATTTTTGTTGGAAGAGACACAAAGATAAAGTCCAACCACAGCAAACCTGTAGCATTAACTCATGTTCCTAAGACCCTCATCTCCATCTGTCCAACCCTCCAGGGATGGTCACTCCAGCACTGCCCTGGGCAGCCTGTTCCAACACCCCACAGCCCTTTGGGGTTGTTTCCCACATCCAACCTCAACCTCCCCTGGCGCAACTTGAGGCCGTTTCCTCTGCTCCTGGCGCTTGTTCCTGGGGAGCAGAGCCCGACCCCCCTGGCTCCAAGCTCCTTTCAGGCAGTTCAGAGATCAGAAGGTCTCCCCTCAGCTCCTGTTCTCCAGCTGAACCCCCCAGGTGTCTCAGATGCTCCTCATCAGACTTCCAACTCTGTAGCCCTTCTCTGACAGCTACAGCAATGCTGTTTGGACCCAGTTCTGGGAACAGGTTTGGGTGACAGCAATGTGGTGGCAGCAGGCAGGATGGGTGCCACAACACCTGTGTCTCTGTCCCAGCTCAGGGCTGCTGATGCTCATTCTGCTCTGGGCTGTGGGGATCCTGGGGGGAACAGCTGCTCTGCAGAGTGAGCATTGCTTCTCTGGGGAAAACCATCACCCTGAAAAATCCCAAGGGAAACGGGGGCAGAGCTGCTGCACTGTGCACACCGGCACAGATTGTGTGTGCACAGGCACACACACACACACTCAGCACATGCACAGGCTGCACAGACCTGCACCCATGGGCGCGTGATCTGGGTGCTGGGGTTACGGGGCAAGGAGGCTATGCTGGCTCAGATGCTGTCTCACATGAGCATGGGTCTCACTCACAATACGTATATACATAATGCATATACATAACTCACACTATATGGGTCTATAAAATGCTGGTAACAGGTGGTCGGAGCACTGAGACACCCACACTCAGGTCCCAGCCCAGGCTGCTTGTGGGTGCGTCGAGAGGAGGGGACTCCCTACCTTGGCTAATAGGATTAATAAGGTAATTAGGGACTGTATAATCAGCATGAAGGCAAGGCCTCACTTTCAAACAGTCTATTTCCAGTTCTTTTCCAGAGTAACAAGCCTACAACTACTCACAGCACTTGCTTTAAGCAGGCGCACAGAAAGGCACAAAAACCAGCACAAGGAACACCACACACATGGCCGTGGCCACTCCGGCCCGAACCTCCTCCTTCACCCCAGGTGTGTGGGTTGGAGCTTTTATATGGATTATTTAACACTCTGGCAACATAAAACACAGATCAGGATACCGGTTGAGGAGATTATTGGGGTACAACCATGTAAGAATAACAGGGATCCACAGTGTGCACAGATTTACTCACAAGAAGCAAAACCAGAGGTCTCTCACTCAAGGGTACCCAGAAGAAGTAATCACTTGCCTGGGGTGGGCGAGGGTTCACCCAAGAGTGCATCCAGCAGAGAAATAAACACCACAGGAGGAGATGAGATGCTCTTAATCCTGGGAAGTCTCCTTAGACATGTCTCAACCTAAGGGGGGGGCTCCAGTTCACAGCCCCACTGCTCCCAGACCACTCCAAGGGGGTCTTGGTGGGGACCCTGTTTTCCATCCTGTTCACATCTGGCTGTAGTCAGTACAACATGGTCCAGAAGCTTCTCCAGCTTCTCTGGGCACCTCCTTTATTGAGGATGCCTGTCGATTAACCGAGGGCCCCACCCCTCCGCCCCCGCAGCTGCGTGGAGGTGAAATTAAGGTCAGGTTACCCTGCTCCGGGGTGGGGTAAAGCGTGACCGTCGGCACCAGGCTGGGTGTGGACGCGGGGACAGACACAATGGGGCACAAAAGGTGCTGAAGACCCATCAACCACCCCATTGAAGGTTCCGGATCTCATGGGGGGATGCAACTGCCCCCGTGCCCGTCGCACCCGGGCTGCGCTTCCTGTCGCTGCCACCGTATATCCCTGCAGCGTGGAGATGGTGACACAGCAGCGCCTCAGCACCTTTATTACCTGCCACACTTAATCCTGGGCTGTTGGACCCCTGCTCCCACATACCCTGGGTTGTCCGTGACCCCAGGGCGGGGGCGGGGAGCAGGGTTGTCCCCTGTCCGTGGCTGTGTCGCCGCACCGCGCTGCTCCCCCGCTGCAGAGCCAGGGCACAGAGCGCTGACAGGGGCTGTAAATTGTCAGGCCTCGTAAAGCATTTAATGATTTTGAATTTATCTGCATCGATAAATACATGACAAGGTAACAGTCAAATAAATACCCATTAGTGCACTCGCTCTCTTTTTTTTTTTTTTTTTAATTACGAGCTCGGGTGTAACCAATCATTTTCTGCTAAGCAAGCGCTCCAGGAAATCTTCATTAGTACCAGCCCGGGCCCTGGCGAGCTCTGCAGCCCGGAGAGGAGGGAGCGAGCAGTTTGGCCCCAGCTGCATCCTGTTCTCACCCTGCACAGGCAGAAAACCTGGCTTTGCTGGGTGTTCTGGGCATGGAACCCCTGTCACAGACACGGCTGTGCTGCGGGGCACCGAGCTCTGCGCTGGCACTGCCGGGTCTCCTGCCTTCCCCTGTCAGCCTGGGAAAGCCCTGGAGACCTGGTAATGCAGCGGGGGGAGCAGGGGGCTCTGACCAGCTCAGGAGGATGGTGATGACGCCCTCTCCTCTAGGCCAGGCTAGAGGTAATGCCAAGGGTTTGGGGCAGTGATTCTGGCTGGGGGCTCTGCACACCCCTAGGGCAGTATTTTCTGGAGGCAGATGCCAGGTTATCAAAACATGTGCAGAGAAGGGTGAGTGTCACTTATCACTGGGCCACCACTGCCTTCAGGCACCCCTCACCACACTGAGCAAGCCAAAAAGCGCTCGAAGGGGTGCAAACCACCCGGGTCTGCGTCTCGGAGCAAGCCTTGTTCTGGCAGGTGTGCTGGACTCAAGAGTGGTCATAAAAAAAACAACAATAAAAATGCTGAAAGACAGGACCGGGCAAGCCGATGGGCTGTGAAATCCCAGAGCCCCAGCTTTGCTGCTGCAGAACAACCTCCCACGTGAGCTGCGGGGCTGCTGCCGACAGTGATGAGAAACAGTGGAAGACGCGGGCAGGAGGAGCAGGTGACACGCAGGTGCCTGGCCGGGGTGGCCCTGGCAGGGACGGGACAGGGTCAGGCACAGGTCTGGGGAGCAGGTTGGTAAAGGAGAGAAGCCGAGGGCAGAACCTGCCCTGTCCCTTCCAAGCATCCTTTGCATTCATCTTCCCTCCATCAAACCGCTGGCACTCGGAGAGGGGGCAGAGGGAGAAACCACCTCGTTTGCTCTGTCTTATTTCTGTCTGGCAACATTTTTCCAGCAGAGCAGCTTTTAAAATCTGAACATCTCCTGGGAATGTGTCGATCCTGATGATTTTTTTTCTATGGAGAAGTGTCAAATCAAATGATTTCAACTTTCACATTTTGTTTCAGTGTTGTCGAAAGGATTCTTTCCAATGAGAGATGAACATTTCAATTTGACATTATCATTTGATTTCATTCCATTTGGGCTTTTATATTATCGCATTACTCCAAATCTACATTTCTATTCTATCTAGCGTTTTACTGTTTAATGATTCAGCAGCATCAAAACCCAGCTAAACATTTTGATATTTCTGGGTGAAATTTCCAACCTCTCCCTCCCCCCCCACCAAATTTGTAGGTTGTTGAAAGGTCTGCATTGGGAAAACAGCAGGTTCTCAGGGCAACGAGCGGCCATCTCGCAGCTGGCTCCAGCAAAGAGCATCGTGGCAGAGGCGGCAGTGATCCAGGGGCACTTTGTCCTGGGCTGAAACCAGGGGAAGGACACCAGATGTGACCTGTTTAATGTCATACAGCCATAAATAGTGAATGGCAGGGCTGGCAGGGAGGAAAGTGAAGACATTGCACATGAAGTGGAGAAAAACTCATCAACAGGAGTTAGGAGAGATGATGCCCTTGTTACCTGGAGGAGCTCCAGGGAGTCATTTGTCCCTGTGGAGCAGGACAGGCTGGATGCAAGAGCCAGGTCTGTGTACCAGGGTTTCCTTGAGGGGTCTACATGGGGTTTTGTTTGAGCAGTGATGGAGAGGAGCTAATTTTTCCCTTTGTGAACCTACCATCCTCCAAGGGCGGGGAAGGCGGAGACCTGCTTTCCCATTTGCTGGAGCAATGTTGGTGGAAGAAGGACTGTGGCTTCGCCATCTTCTCTGGGTGCAGACTGTATTTCTCCTTGACGAATCGGTGTCATATCAGTCCCCATGCAGCTGGCGCTGGCCTGGAGCTCTTTCCCGGGAGGAGGCAGCATGGCAAGGTGTCCTCCCGTCCCCGGGCACTGTCCTGGCTCTGCAGAGATGGCTTGTCCTGGGTGGGATGCCCGAGTGCCCAGCTGTCTGTGCACCACCTGCTCCCGCACGCAGCCTGCCAGGGTCCTGGCTCTGCTCACCGCCATCCCCAGTGTTAGATTAAAAGCTGGTCTAATGGATATTTATGATCCCCATCACAGTCTTTTACAGCCTGTCCTTTCGCATTACGGGTGCCCAAGCAGTGGATGGGGATGAAGTCTCCTGGTCTGCATGGGGGGGAACTGGCTGCCTGGTGCCATCAGCATCCTCCTGGTGTAAGAAACTGCCATCTTGCCAATATAATAGGCTCAGGCAGGGTCTCTCAGCAAAGCATATTTTATTAATGATTTTGCAAAACCAGGAGTCTTACTTAACAGCAAGCACACAGAACAGGGCAAAAGCCCCTGCTTATATTACCCTAATCCCAGCCGCAAATTCACTCTCCTGTTCCCCATTGGTTGGGTATGGGATTCACAGACTACCTGACAGTCCCTGGATGTCCTGCCTCAGTTTACTTCTCTCACTACTCCAGTTCTAACAACCCTCCCCTTATTGATTTATTTCCATTTAAGGTATGGTTTCTTGGCTCTCTAGCTGACCTTCCCCCAGCTTAACTTTTAACCACAGGAATCAGTTTGCATTCCACAATTAGTGCTAAGGGGCTTTGTTTTACATTCAGGGTCTGACAGCTGATGGCTCTCAGTCCCCACCTGCTGGGGTCAGGCCTCGGATCCACAGTTGTAAAACCAACATTCCTCCTTCCATGGCTCCTTACACCTGACACCCACAGCAAATGCTTCAGCAGACAGGTACCCCTGTGCTCATGGGGTACACCCACCCCACTGACCTCACAGGAGAACCATCCCTAAGTGCCCCTCCATATAATGTGATTCCTACTCACCAGATGGGGAAACTGAGGCAGGGGGAGGAGTGAGCGGACATGCCGTTGCCATTGCCCCTGCTCTTCCATCAGCATGCAGAGCTGGGCACTAGCACACACAT
Source organism: Columba livia (assembly GCF_036013475.1). NCBI lineage: Eukaryota > Metazoa > Chordata > Aves > Columbiformes > Columbidae > Columba > Columba livia. Next base: position 1,451,096 of record NC_088627.1, on the reverse strand, counting down.
GTGGACGTGAGTCAGGAGATGTGCGTGTGCATCAGGAGCATCCCCTGAGAGCAGCTCTGAGCAATAGCACAGTGGCGTGTGGGTTCTGAGCTGGGGGTCGGCAGCGAGGGGCAGAGACACAGCGGGTAACGGCTGAGCTGTCAGTAAAAGCCAAGTCCACGGGAAGCTGTCTCCATTGGCATTTGCTGAGCACAGCCTGCTGCCTTTTGAAGCTGGTGATGCTCTCGGACTACATGGGAAACCCTAATTGAATCCCCAGTCTCCCTCTCACTGCCTCTAAATGAAACTCCCCCAGGATAGCATATTAAACTTGACCTGTGCACCACCTCCAAGATTAACATCAGAGGAGAAAGAATTAAAGGTCTGTGGAGGGCAGCGCAAGGGAGGGGGCAGGCATGTCTCTCCTCTCCTGCTCCGGGAAGGGGTGGAAGGGCAGCTCTCCGGGGAGATGCGCCGTCCAACACGCTCTGCCGAGCTGCTGGGGGAGCGCGGCAGCTCCAGCGCCACACTTGCTGGCAAGGAAAGTCGATGTTCTCCTTCCCCAGCTCCGTGATAACATGAACAAGGCAAAAAACCTCCCCTCTGAGGCAGTCAGGGAAACCAAGCATCATTTTCTGTCCTGCAGCGCAGATGTTGCTGCTGGCCCTACATGGGGTCCACGGGGCTCAGCAAACACTGAAGACATGGCTGGGGTGAGGAAGAGCGTGGGGCTGGGAGGAAGGTTTGCATCCAGGGTCCTGCGGGGCTCTCACTCCCTCATTTGCTCTGTACAACAAGCCGGGCTGCTCCAGGGAGTTGTGCACACAAGTTGTGCATCAAGAATGGTGTAGCCATGAAGACCAGGGCAGTGAGTGTCCTCCTGTGCTGGGCACTGGTGAGGCTGCACCTTGAATCTTGGGGTCAGTTTTGGGCCCCTCACACCAAGAAAGACCTTGAGGTGCTGGAGCAAGTGGAGAGAAGGGAACGGAGCTGGTGAGGGGCTGGAGCACAAGTGTGATGGGAATGGCTGAGGGACCTGGGGGGTTCAGCTGGAGAACAGGAGCTGAGGGGAGACCTTCTGATCTCTGAACTGCCTGAAAGGAGCTTGGAGCCAGGGGGGTCGGGCTCTGCTCCCCAGGAACAAGCGCCAGGAGCAGAGGAAACGGCCTCAAGTTGCACCAGGGGAGGTTGAGGTTGGATGTGGGGAACAATTTCTTCCACAAAGGGCTGTGGGGCATTGGAACAGGCTGCCCAGGGCAGTGTATTATCTTAACGGTCTTTTCTAACCAAAATGATTCTGCAATTCTATAATTCTAGAAGCTGCCGCCCCATGGGCTGCTCATCAGCCACATCTGTGTCCCATCCAGCCTGTTTTCTGGGAAGCTGAGACCCAGTTGTGTGTAGATATGCTGCAAAATGAAAGGTCTGTCCACGTTGGGCTCAAAATGGACCTTTGTGTGGGGGGCAATCTTGGGTCTGATCCTGCTCTCCCAAGCCCTGCCAGTAAGGGAGGGAGCAGTTTCACACCAGCATCCTGCCCACCCCATCAGCGAGTGAGAGACACTGCAGGCACTCGCTGCTTTCAAGAGCTGACAAGCTCGTGAGAATGAAAAGTTCAAAACCAGTGCTCGGGACGTGTAAGTGTCTGCAGAACTAACTGCCATTCGGGTCGGAGCACGTGTGCCAGGACCCGTCTCCTCCCTCACGGCGTGTGCCTGGAGAAAAGGTCACCCTTCAGCAGGCTGGAGCCACCCAGCCTCCGCGGCACCGGGGACGCAGCTCTTGCTCCTCTTAATGAGGTGACCTTCGCATCGGCGGACGCAAGCAATTCTCCCTGAAGAGTCGACAGGTCAAATTAAGCAGATGTTTTATTTGGCCCCGTCTCCAGCTGTCGGAGATGGGAGCGCGAGATGGACAGCAGCTGAAATGACGGTGTCGCTTGCTTTCCTTACTCCCTTGTTATTTTATAGCCGGTAAATGACTGGCAATTTTCTAAGATGCTTTGTCTCAAGGCAGAACCCACCCAGCTCCAGCACAGGGGTGCAGTGTGAGCATGTGTGTGTGCTGCAGTTAGGAAGAGCTGTACAAAGGGGGGTACTAGTGCTCCCCCCTCTTCTCCAGTCTCCCAAGTGCGTGTATTGATCTCTGAATTGCTGCCACTGCTGGGAAGACTTTGCCACTTTGTCAGCCTCACCAAATGCCAGGGCCCTTTGCAGGGTGTTCATTCTGCCAGCAAGTGGGGTGTTTGCAGTCCCCAGGAAGGGAAGAGATAACAATCATGCTGAGCAATGATAAAGGAAAGTTCATGGGACACAGTGTTCACTGGGTATATTGCAAATCTGGCCAGATCTTAGACACCAGTCTAAGGCAAAGCATGAATAATGAAAGATAAGAGCAAGGTAAGACCATCAAGACTAGTTTCTGACCACACTAAAATAATTTTCTAGGATGACTTCCTGCCTCTTACAGTGAGCAGGGACCTGTCTTGGGTTTAATGCAGGTCTGACCAGACAGGTCTCTGCTCTGAGCTTGTGTTTGGCAGGGGAGACAGAGAGCTCTGCACCTCTGGCCAGAGGCTGATGGAAAGCCAGGCTGCAGTAGCAACATGGGGACATTCAGGCTTTGTGCAGCCTTAAACACTGGTAACAAGGTACTCTGGAGTCACAAAATGTAGATGCTCTTCCGTCCTTCATGAACATCCACAAAACCTCAGGATGCGTCTCCGCAGCCGGGCAGTCTCGGGTCAAACCAGAGACATGACGGTGACACCGCAACCAAGGCGAGGGACAGCCGAGCATCAGGGAGCTGGGGGGGACAGTGAAGCTTAGAGCAATGAGGGAATATCTCATTTGGGGAGTGTTCATCACATGCTCTCCAACAGGGCACATTTCACTGAAGGCCCATCGTGAGCATCAGCCCATCATGATGAGGAGACCAGCCCAGTGCTGGAGGCCACACTTGAGTGGGAAGAGACCCAAAGAGCTGCTGAGGCTGGTGATGTGCAAACAGGGAGTGCAGCCAAGCACAGGGTGCTATTATGCTGGTATCCCCAGAGCAGAGCAATTTCAGCAGATCGATTTATCCTGCCACAGATTCCCCCCACAGCAGGTCTCCGCATCCTCTCAAAACAGTAATGCCATTTCTCAGGGGAAAAAACCACTGAGTTTACAGAGTCCAGGGCTGGAAAATGGAGCCCTCCCTTCCATGGATGCATTAGTGGAGCCCCTGGGCGCTGCCAAGCTGAGGAGCCAGCAGAGACAAGTGATGGAGGGGAACGGCTCCTCCCTATTGCCCTGCATTGCAGTGGGGCTCTCCTGCCAGGAGAAGAAAATCAAGACAATTCCTCAGAGAGGTAATTCTGGAACTGCCAGTGCCCGACCCATGGGGCTTCCCACACAGCTTTTTTTTGTTGTTTTGCTTTGCAAACATGCATTGCATGTGTGGCCAGTCTTCCCGAGCAAGGAATGTGGACCCTAGTCTGAAAATTCTGTTTGCAATGGGTTGGTCATGCCAAGTCGCAGAAGAGTCAGAATTGCCAGGGGCCCCGTGTAGCATTTGCATTGGCACAACCCACCTGGCATCCAGCAGCAAACAGCTCCGTTATCTGCTAAACTTCAGTGCCTCAGCTGAGCCCAACTTCAAAGCTGTAAGTAGAGATATTTGCAGGGCTGGCGCAGCACAGAAAGCCGATCTCCATCCAGTGCAATTCCTACACAGAGAGCAACAGCTCCTGTCCCTCCTCTACCCCTGCAAATGTGATACCTAAACTTAGGCACTTGTCTCTAAGCCAGTACCTTGTCTCCTTGGGAGAGGTGGGATGTGCATGATGCCTGCTCTGGCTTTGTCACCAGCTGTAGGAACCTACATAGTAGCATCACCTTGTCAGAGAAGAGACAGGGACATCCCTCCGGGCCCTGGTGAGCGCTCGCAAGAGCCAGTTTGTGCTTCTCCCACAACAGCAGTCAGGGTCGAGATGAAAAGGACTGGGAGTAAAGCAGTCCGGGTGTGTTGTGGTGTTCCTTCCCAAGGGGTTGGGTAGAGGTGCGGGTGAGGAAAGGCAAGAGACTGCAACAGCAGCCAGAGCAAATGGTTCTGTATTTTATCTCCAGGATAAAAAGGAATACGGAAACCAGGTTCCTAAGATGAGGTGCCTTCATCTCACTGCACAGCGTTTGATCATTTTCGATGTTTTACAAGGAGGTGTATGGTTGAATTATCATTAGAGGAGGCGATGGAGCTGAAGAGTAACAGAAAACTTCCCCCATGGCGACCCAGACTCACGTTACGTGCTTGCAGGGAGAAGAGCAGGCGATCACAGGATCAGCGCAGCTCTCGAGCAGGGACCAGGAGGCAGGAGCATCTCCCGAGCCCTGCGGCAGAGTCCGGCTGCACTTGCTGACCAAGAGCGTTTCTGTTCTCTCCACTGGGAGATGGGTTTGGGACTTTGCAATAGCAGCCGTGCCACAGCTTTCCAGCTCCACATCTTGTCTGGGGAAAGGGAGCACAGTGTGGAGAAGAGATATATAACCCATGGACATCAGAGCCTGCAAACACAAGAGAGGCTGAAAGTAACAACCAGCATGCTGGCGTGGTGGGAAGACGGTCCTAAAAACATATGTCAGCGTTGTCCATCAGAATATAGATGATACTTACACTGAATGCAAAACAAAACCTCTAATGGCTTTCTCTGGCCAAGCCAGGATTCCAGGCTCACCATTTCGTGCACCAGTTGGTGCTAAAGATTCCAGTGGTAGATGCAAATGCGAGAGAGCCACTAATGTTAGGACAGGAGAACAGGGAAGCTACACAGTCTCCAAAGTAAATCTCTGTTAAGATGACTTTTCCTTCAGACATCTGAATATTTTACTCTTCTCAACATTTTATCCTTCCCACTTTACCCTCACAATGGTAGATACGTGCTGTCCAGGCTCAGTCACCATTTAGAAATGCTCTGGGTTTTGATGTGGATAAAGAGATGTGGAACCATGCCGGCTGCGATGATGAGGCCACCGTGCTCCCGAGCGGGGGGATCCCGTTGGTGGCTGGGGTCCAGAGCAGCGGCATGTAGCACCGAGGACAAAGGGATCTCGGAGCCAAGGATCTTGGGGCTGGGAGCACTGGCATCCCCGTCAGAGCGGGAATTCTCTCCTCTTTTTCCGCATCAGTGCCCCTAATCATCCATCCATCACCCATCCCTTCTGTCCCGAGTCCTCCCGCAGGTGTGAGGATGGATGGCGTGCCGGAGGTTGCCAAAGCCTGCTCTGCGTGCATGCTTGCTTAGCAATGGAGCAAGTGCCATTTCCAGAGCCTCATTAGTATTTGCATTGTTGCACGGCTGTCTAAGAGAAGTAGCAGCTAAGTGAGCCAGTCAGATCTTGCTAATTTGCATGTTAATGAAGCCCACAGAACACAGCTTAGAGAGACTGGCAAGTAGGCTTCCAATTGATAGATCTATACATGCAGCCTGTATATGCTTTAGAGACACAGCAAACACTGTAGGCAGACACCCAGATGGTTAGAGAGACAGACAAACAGATGGCTACATACAGACGGACTGGATGTGGGGAGAAATCTGTGGAGAGACAAGGGGTGAAGCGCTGGAGAGAGGAGGGAAGGAGGAGGAATGGAGAGAGGAGTGATGGATAGATGGATAGGTAAAAAATACGAGCGGAGAAACTGATCGTGAACATGCTTGGAAATAAGAATCTAACCATGTTTGGGTTTTTTTTGTTTTTGTTTTTGTTTTGTTTTTTGGGGGGGGTGTGTCTCTTTTGTTACCTGGGGTCTGGCTGCTTGGTAGGTGACTGCCCAGCCCTGATTTTGGAAGGAGCCTGCACAGCACACAATGACCATCCAGACGTGCACCCTCACCATGCATGGAGGATCCCTGCAGGTTTGCACAGCCATAGAGGAACAAACCTGGACCCACCAGCCTGGTGTGTTTTATCTCCTCATCCAAAGGTGTTGGAAGATTGTGGGCATCTCTGAAGATATTTCAGGCTTGCTGGGAGAGGAGGGTGAGCCCCCAGAGTGCAGCAGTTGCTCTGGGTTTTAAAGCAGGCTGCCCTGGAGCCCAAGCTCTCTCGGCTTGTGTGGCTTGGGTGGTTGGAAGCCAGGTAGGGCTGGAGCTAGAGCCACCATGCTCAGAGGCCAGAGCCTTGTCCCTGCTCTCAGGTAGACTCAGATGCCCGTTGGGCTCTCTGGGACAGGGATGCAGGAGCACACAGGAAAGGGGCGAGGGACCACGTAGGGTTTGGTCAGCCTGGACCAGTCCCCATCACCGATACTGGTCTTGCATGCTCAGGAATTACAGGGGGAGAAGGAAGAGGCGACTTTTGTGTCGGACGGGGCTGTGCAGAGGGCTGGCACACAGTTCCGTGACGGCGCTGCCAGGTCTCACACAGCTTTGATGTCTGACGTGTCAATCAGCACAGCCGGGCCCCTGCCATGCCCATTAACCGCAGCGCCGATGCGGATCAGCCCTGAGCCCTGACAGCCCCTGCAGAGGAGCATGACAGGGCTGAAATGAGGATTACAGATGCTCCCACCGAGCCATGCACAGTCCCTTCAGAGCATCCCTGAACTGGGAGGGATTGGGGACAGGACCACAGCATCCGGGAGCATCCCCGCTTTGCAGCACTCCGAGCTCGGATACCTCCTTCCATGTCTGCATCCACCTGGCTCCTCCTCATTAGTGCCTGCAAAGTGCTTCGAAACCTCCAGCTGGAAATGCCCATAGACACACAGAACATTATTAATTCATGGCAATGATTGTTTCAGTGCCCTCGGCTTTGCATCGCAGTTCTCACACCCCATGCTCTCCAGGGCCCAGGGAGCCTTGGACACAAAGTCCCCGAGCTATCAGGGCCACGTCGCATAATCGAGGTGATGCCTTGACAATCCGTCCCTATTCTGCAGGCAGATTTGTATGCAGCAGGGAGGGCAGAGCCGGGCGCTCCTGTGGGAGTCGATGGCAGCGGATTAGAGACCGTTGAGGGTGGGTAATCACCCCACACCACAATGCAGGAATTTCGCTGTCATTGCTCTGCTCCTCCCTGCCTTTTTCTTTTGGAGCATTTCAAAGGGTCCTTGAGAGCATTAGAAGAGACCCCCTGCACTGTCTTTGGGCTGTCCCTGAAGCAAGAACAAAAGAAGGCAAAATAATGATGAAAGGACTTGGCTAGATCCAGCCCTGGCCACAAACTGCTCCACACCTGTGTCTGTGGGAGGGACGGAGGGAGGGAGATGTGGCAGGTCCACCTGTGTGACCCTTGGCCATTAGGCTGCTGGTGGGTGGTGCAGAGCTGGGGATTCCTCCTGGTCATTCAGAGCCCCCACCTCTGTTGGATTTCTGGGGCATGGTTTGGAGATCCTGATGTTTGTGCCTGGCAGGAGACCTGAGGTGCATCATCCCACCAATGGAGCCAGGCTTTCAGACACAAGTGTGTCTAATTATTAATTAGCTGATGAGAGTTTATTAAGCCTTAATACAGCTCTCCTGTGGCAGTGGTAAAGAAGAGGAGGGCTTGATGTCCTTGTTGCTTGCACACATGCAAGCACTGCTGTGCAGGAACAACTGATCTAGAGTATGTAAGTTCTTGTTCCACGCTGGCAAGTGGGATCAGAGCTGTAACGCATCCCACAGCGGGAAAGCCCAGCCCCATGCTGGTTTTCTGTCCCTGCTCAGCACTGTTCTCCATCCGCACAGGCTTCAGCACATGCAGGATGCCTTGGCCACATCACTGGGGTTTCTCCAGGCAAGGATGAGCCTGGGGGGAAATAGAGGAGCTGGTGGCCAGACATGTCCTTCTCCTGGCCCTGATGCAGAGGAAACCTGCTCCCAGATGCCTGCAGCTATGGAGGGAGCTGCAGTCCAGCTGTGCTGCGGTCCCCATGGCACAAGCTGCTGTCCCCAGCCCTGACAGCTCCCACCTCCGTGTCAGCCCAAGGGATGTGGTCCCTGCTGCCATCTCAGCTCTACTCTAGAGGTCCCACTGCCGCAGCCACCGTGTCTGGGACAACCTGCGCTGCTGACTCAGCCCGAGTGGGTCTGCTGGCACGGGCTGGCAGAGGGAAGGGTTAAGCGCGATTGGGAGGCTCTGACATTTTGCTAATGTGCTGTGTTAATTGATTCGCTCATTTCCATTTGTTCCTGTTAAAGAGAGACAGATGAGAGTGGTCCTGCAGTGCAGCGACTTGGCAGGGAGTGTCTCCGCTGTGTGCAGATGTGCTCCTGACTCATTTATTACCATCAGGCCTCCGAGCTACCAGCGAGCCCGAGCATCGCGTGAGGTGGCTTTCTCCAGGACCCGAGAAGAACAGAGCCCTGGGTCTCCAACAGCCTTCCCAGGGCACCCAGGCCGCATGTCCCATCTCAGCACAGGCTGCACAGAATGAGCCCAGCTGGGGAAGGGGAAGAAACTGCTGAGTTTGGGAGGAGAGAGAAAGCCAAGCGAAGGGACAGCAGCCTCCCACTCCAGTGCAATCGGACAGCTGAGGGTACATCATGGGGGAAGTGTGGGGGGTTAGAGAAAAAAACACCCAAATTGGCACTACTGTCAGAGCACAGGGCTGCTACTCCCAACCTCTTTCTGCATCTCTGCTCAGGGGTGGGAATATGTGTGGAGAGGATGTGAGAGCTCACATCCATATGAAATCTGCCCCAAATTTGCGCTGCTCCAGGGCTCATGAGGCCACTGAGCTGTTCCCATGTCCTGTGCAGATGAGCTCGGAGCCCCCTCTCCTCCTCCCCATGACTGGCGAATGCACCTTCCTCTGGGCTGAAAGCTGGAGAGCAGCTGGATCCCGTGAGCAGAGGAGCCGGGGGAGCTCCAGCTCACCAGCGCAGGGAAGCTGAAAGGCATCAGGGTTTTTTGTCTGGTTATCCCCTCAGCCTCGGTGATGTGCAAGCCCTGAGGCCATAGTAGTTTGCTCTTAGTGATGAAGGAGCAGGGATTTCTCTGGAAAAGCCCTTTGTTGGTGTGTGGGTTGGAGGTGGGGACCTTTTCCACCAAGTGTGGGTGGCACAAACAAGCAGCAACAATTCCCTGCTGGCAATGGCCATGGCTGCTTGACCACCAAGTCCCGCTGCCTTGCTCCTCCTGTTAAAACCAGCACCACTGCCATGTCTCCACTTGCCCTTTGCTTTACAGTTACCTTCTGCCAGCCCTCCCATCTCTGGTTGTTCTCCTAGGAGACCCCAGTTTTCCTTCCTGGGTCAGCTTTTGCTGGGCTCTTCCCTCATTTAGCATTTCTGTTCCTAAAGTCACTTTAATCCGAACAGAAGAATAATTGCCTCTTCCATTTAGCTAAAATGCAAGACCATAAACTTGCCCATCAGCTGCAGCAAGGTCAGGAACTGCCTGTAAAAGGCAGAAGGCATTTATTGTTTCCAGAAGAGCAAATTTCACTCCCTCTTGTTTCTGGATCCCCACCCTGATGCCTCCAGTGAGATCTCACTAGAGCTGGGTGGATACAGCAGGATAAATTGGCTAGAAGAGGATTTTTCTTCTACTTTTAGGGCTAAGTATCCCCAGACAAGATTTGTACTGCACAAAGCTCTGCATCGCAGCAGCACTTTTTGCTGTCCGCTCGCACGGTGTACGGGGGGTCAGGGTCATCCCCTGGTAGCACATCTGTTCCTGACTGGAGGAACTCCTATGTTTGTAACCCAGGGCTCCAGAGGCTTCATGGATTGCAAAATGCTGCTGCGACATGGGGATGGCTCCATCATAAGGACATTTTGCTGAAAAATGGACTTCTATGGAGATTCACTGCTGACAAGAACCAACGCTCTCAGGGATGTTGACTGGGGAAAGTCTCTGTTGCTGTTCTCCCACCTGAGGCTGCTTGGTAAAAAATTACTCATTTTGAAAGGAAAGAAACATAAACATATTATCTTAGTCAGAATTTTTTATGAAATTAAATGCAGCTTTTGGGGGTTTAGGCTTTTTTTTTCTCCCACTTCAAGCCTTCTCCCTTTACACCCCTTTTTCCACCCCAAGAAAAGATGAAGGAGGATGAAGTGATAACAAACTACCAAGCTAATTTTCGTCCTCATTTTTTGGAGGAAAATTGTGATCACTCCATCTGGGAGGAGGAGAGGGGCTAATATTCCACTGTTGGGTTGAAAACATTTCAGCTCTCTAACAAGTTGAGATGGAAAAATTTGGTCTCCTTGACTTTGATGCCTGGTAGGTGTCACTTAAATAACATGACAGACGGAAGCAGACTCCTCCTCCCTCCCATCCACCCACAGAGAGCGGTCCCTGTGCCAAGCATCCCAGGAGGAACAAATCACGCTTGGGCAGCACAGCCCTGCGCCTGTTTTTGGGAACAGGCGGACATCCAGGATTTGGAAAGGGACCATCAATCGCATCCCCTGGGCAAACAAGCCCGCAAAGCCACATATCTGCCACAGCGGGTGTGCCCGGTTGCTTCCCAGCCAGGCAGCAAAACCAGATGTATCTAAACTCATCTGGGAGATGCTGTGGAGAATCCTCCAGCATGAACTCCTGAGGATGAGTGAAGCAAAGGCAGCTGGTGCAGGGAGGGAGAGATGCCCACGATTGTCCCTGCCCTGCAACAGGGAGATGCCACCAGGTCCTGCACCCAGCGCACGGAGCTCAAACCATGCAGCCCCTCTGCCCTCATTACCCTCAGCCCCAAGCAAGGATGCTCCAGACCCAGCATCTCCACAGGTTCCTGCCCCCTCCATTCCTCACGCTGGGCTGCATCAGTCTCTGGGTTCATGCTGAAGGTGGTCTCGGTGCCGCTGCCCATGCCAGAGCTGCTCCTCCTCCTCTGCACCCACCTCTGCAGTGGTGACCGAGTCCAAGCCCGGGAGATTGGCCCCAATGAGCGCGTCTCTGCTCTTTGTCTGTCCCCATCATGCCGAGGTCAGATGATTCGCGTGATTCATGTGGCATGACTCCGCATACGCCTGCTCCAGCATCGTAAGATGTCAGTTACCATGGAAACATGATACAACACATCCTGGCATCGCTTGGGTGAGGTTTTCCAAGCTGGCAGGGTGGGGAGGTCGTTGTCTCCCCTCCTTTTCGAGGAAACTCGTCATCCGGGCAAGGACACAGTGGGAGATACATTAACTAAAACCTTCTGCCACCCACATCCGCCTCCCTCACCTTCCTGTGGCCAGGGACCACCTGCCAGCCGCATCCTGCCTGTCCCTGGCAGCTCCGCTAATCCAGCCGAGGTCTCCTGCTCCTCCATCACTGAGGGCAAGGGCAGAGCTTGGCCCTGTGACACCATCTGTGTGGCTTGTGCTGCAGAAATCTTCATCTTGGCTGATCTGGAGAGGCCCTGGGTGCATCACAAAGAAACCATGCCCAGAACAGGTCCCCAGAGCAGAACCACTGCTGGGGAAGAGCATCTTCCTGAAGCTGTGTCCCCTGCTGACCCCAGACCTCGGGGTGGGTAGGGACAGAGAGCATGGTGTTGACCAACACCTGGACCTGCATCCTACATGCCAATGAGACCCCAGATGCTGGTTGTTTCTGGGTTCCTCCTCAGTGCTGTCATTTCCCATGGAAAAAAGCCTGGTTTTCATCCCAGTGCTGCCTGGGGCTGATTTTGAAGTTTTCATGGGAAGGAATGGTCATCTTCACCCCAGCATGGCTCAGCATCTGTAAAGTTGTTGCTCTGCTCCATTGGAAGTGGCTCCACAGCAGGCAGCTGCCTGAAGAGCTCTCAGCACAGTGGAGACAGCTCTGCCAAGACCTGAGGAGGACAGAAGTGGGGGTCTCAGTGTCTGCCCACTGTCTGCCTGCTAGTACAGGGATGCACAGGCTGGGCACAGGCTCCCTGTGGGGGAGGGACTTCAGCCAGGAGTGATGTGACACTGAGGACAACGCCATTCCAGAGTGCCTATGCACCACAAAGAGATGCTGTGTGTCATCAGCCCAGGGAAGTGCTTGAATCACCATCCCTTCAGGGTTTTAAAAGACTCATAGATTAAGGTATTGGGGACATGGGCTAGTGCCAGGGTTGGGCTAACGGTTGGACTCTACGGTCTTGAGGGTCTCTTCCAACCAAAATGATTCTATCATTCTGTCATTCTATGATTCTATCTTCCCTCCTCTAAAGCCCCCCCAGACACTGCCTACCTCAGAAACATAATTTCCTTGGCCTCCTTCCCTCCGGTGTGGCAGAGGCAGGCTGGGCGGCTCTGGGGAGATGCACATAGTGCTGACCCAGGCGGAGGCTGGGACGTCAGCTCTGGCAGCAATCACCGCGTTCCTGCCACGTCGCTGGTCCCCGGGGAGCAGAGGTTAGTGGGCAATGTCTATTTATAGATCCTTCGGAGCAGAGCAATCATTTCCCTGGAGTCAAGAGCAACAGAAAATGCCAAATGTGTCGAGGATGAGCATCTGCTCCTGCAGCCCCTCCACTGAGCACTGTTAGCACCCAGTGTTGGGTTCATGGGCCCTGTTTTAACACCTTTTGGGGTGCTGGGAAACATGCCAGCCTGGGAGAGTCACACAGGACCCAGGCAGATGGGTGTGCTGGGTGCCTGGCTTGAGGTGAGGGCTCATGATCCCCACACATTTCCAAGGGCTCTGAGACAGCACCACCCTGCTCCAAAACCCCTGCTCCCACGGGGGTGACCCCCCTGCCTCCTTCCAGGATGCACAGCCCGCCCCACAGCTCCCCACACTGAGCAGAGACCTGGCAGGGAACTGAGCGTGTGTTCAGCTCTCAGCTCATCGTGAGCCAGCCCTGATTATCAGAGGTGTCAGCAGCAGAACTCAGCGATGGCGCTGGGCTCCCATTACGCTGCTGCTCTGGGACTTGGTAACGATGCCACAGAGAGCACAGCTCAGACAATGGCTGTGGGTGCAGGTGCTGCTCCACGCCAACCTCCAGAGCTCCATCCTCATGCACAGCAAAGCAGGATGGGGGCTGCTCTCCCTGGTTTGGGGGAAACAGAAGGATGAGCTTGGATGTGTCTGTGAGCACTTAAGGGGTGTACGCGGCTCTCCCCGCCAGCTCTGTGGGAAGGGGACGCGCTGGCAGGCATGGGCGAGCATGTGCCACCTCCCTTCTGGCTGTTTACACGCGCAGCCAGCGTGCGGATGCCACGGCCGCCCGTGCCAGCTCCCGCAGCCGCTCTCACGTGTGCTGGTGCTCCCGAGGCAGCGCCGCGTGGGGATGGGCAGAGCTGGCACCTGGGGCAGAGCTGCCTCTGCTGGGTCCTCCTGGGCACCCAGGCCAAGAGTGGGGTGTGCTGGGGCCAGGCACACATGGTGCAGCCTGAGGGATGGGGAGATGCACAAACGCTCTGAAAGGCTGGTATGTGGGAAGCCCAGCACCAGGCAAGTACTGTGGAGCTGTGGGCATCAGCCCATCCGCAGGTCTCCATCCCTCGTGGGAAGGCATTCTGCCTCACCTCTCCTTGTGCATCCCAGGGGCATCCAGGCTCTCCACCAGTCTGCTTCCAGGACGGCTGCTGCCAAAGGAAACTTTCCTTGTCCTGGGATTTTGTGCTCCTCTTTGGGGAGCCTGGTCTGTAAAAGAGACTCTAGCCAGTCTCATCTGCCTGCTTCATCATGTCCAGAAGATGCCTTTGCTTTCCCAAATAGGAATCATAGAATCATTTTGGTTGGAAAAGACCAGCATGGGGATCACAGGGCTTGCTGTGGTCCTGGTGAGTCCATGCAGCAGTTTTGCAGGATGTAAACGGCCCCCATTGCACCCCAAGCACTGTCTCCACTGGGAGGAGGCTCATGGAGGGCTCATTAGGGCAGAAAAGTGGATGCTTTCGATGCAGGTTGGTGATGGGTGCGGGGTTACAGTGCTGTTGGGAAGACAGGGCTGGGCAGAGCAGATGTTAGAGGCATGTACCCTGTTTCCTTGAAAATAAGACCTACCCCAAAAATAAGCCATAGCATGATTTTTCAGGATGTTCAAAATATAAGCCCTACTCCAAAAATTACCCCTAGTTACAGTTCATTTTAAAAAGTCAATTTAAATAGTGTTCAGGGCAGCTATATATGTACAAAAAGGCATATTTTGGAGAAAAAAATAATATAAGACCCTGTCTTATTTTTGGGGAAGCAGGGTAGGCAGCAGGGCAGGGACCACACGGGGCTGGTCCCACGTCACCTCCAGCCCCCTGTCACCAGCAGCAGGGCCGGGGACAGGCAGGCGGGGCGGGAGGACCCCGCTTTCCTCCTGCCCACCCGGTGTGCTCCCGCGGGGCGGCATCGCTGGCAGCTGCACCGCGGCCTCGCGAGGGGAGTGGCAGAGATGGAGAGCAGAGCCCGTGGCTGCTGCCACTTCACGGCACCGTCTTCGTGATGCCGCGTTGCCTTGACAACTGCAAAGGGTCTTTTACTGCCTGTCGGCTGCTGAGACAGAAAGTGGGGAGGAATTAAAAAAAAAAGAAAGAAGAGAGAGGGGGGAAAAAGAAATGAACATTAACTCCCAATTCCTCAAAGTGGTTTGCACCATGGCAGAGGTGTCCAGAGTGCAGGCAAGGCTCAGCCATGGCACCCCTCATCCCCAGCTGGCCCTGGGTACTGACTGGCCTGGCCAGGGAGCCCAGTGGCTGCTGGTGGTCCAGCTCTGATGCATAATCCCCAGCAACGAGTGGGCTCCCATTCCTCCCCCTCTTTGTGCCTTCCCATGACCTTGGCATCAATCAGGAGCTGCGGCCACCTCGTGGCATGTGTGGCCTCGGACCAGCGCCTGAGATAAGCTGGGCTTGTCAGCTTGATCGATCAGTCTGCCCTGCGATTTGGGATCCATGTTGTCTGCCCCCCTCAACACCCAGCACGCTTCGCCTTGCTTTTCCTAGGCTTGGGAATGCTCCTTCCTCATCACTCTGCAAACAGCCCAGCCGGGATGGGGCTGCCCCACAGCTCAACGCCCAGGATCCCATGGCAGAGCAGAAGGAGCCAATTTGGTTCAGCTGGGTCAAAAAAGCGACATGGAGGAGATGGACAAGGAGTCAAATAATTGCACGCAGAACCGAAGGTTCCTGGGGATGTAGGCTGTGATCACCTTGCCTGATTTCAGGCAGCTCAGCTGGAATTACAAGTCCCAAACCAGAGGGTCAATACCAATAAACAATTGCTGGTAGAACAGACCCATTTGACCTACTTTGGACAGCTGTGGGCTGGAGGGCACCCAGCAGGTCCCGCCATGGACGGACGGCTGTCTAGACGAGGAGTGCCAGCAGAGAGGCTGGGGACTGCAGGTCTGTAGTACAGAAAATCCCAATATTATTGACCCTTTAACGGCATTAGGGAGGGCTGTTTCACCCCAGGGCAGTGGGGCAGAACCCCTCGTGTCTCAGCATCTTTCCCCAGAGGAAGCTTTTGTAAGCAGCTTTTCCAGAAACAGTCCTGCACTTAAAAAGCCTGGGAGCAAGCACAAGTCCTTCTGAAATTGTCATCCTGAGCAGAGAAGAGTCTCTGCTTTCCAAGGTCATTGGACAGAAAACATGCACCAAACCGAGCCTTAAACACAACACCGTTCTGAAGGATCCATGAGCCCTGAGGGTCCATGGTTGCAGGTAGATTCATGTGGCCCCAGTTGAGCCCTGTGATTTCCCAGCCAGGTTCAGTTCCTAGACACATCTGGAATGTGCAAAAATCCAGCTGTGAGCTGGAGCAACCCCCATGGCTCCTGCAGAGCCCCTGGGTGCAGCAAAGCTCTTTCCAGCCTTGGATATTAGTGTGGAAGGGTTAAAACTGTGCTGCAGTGTGACAAAGTACCGAGGTTTCTGGTGGCTCTGGTGGGTGCTGGCAGCTCTCCAGCGGTTCGGCCACCTATGGCAGCTGCTGCCTTCTTCAGGTGCTGCTGCTATTGCTTTTAAATTGATGATGCAATTGGGCCTTATTTAAAGCAACAGCTCTTTTCCTTCCAATACTGCTCCGTGATGGATATTGGCTCTACTTCTCTCCCTCTCTTTCTCTACCTCTTCATCCAGACTCTGAAATGCCCAGGGATGCGTGCGGAATGACTTTCTACCCATTGTCAAGCACTTACAGTACCCCATAAATAATCTAATACTTGTTTGGTCTAAATGTAATTAAGATCCTTACTCCATGCTTCGCGACACTGACCGGCCATAGTGCCGGTGATTTATTGTGTTGCATTGTTTAGGGCTTTAATTGCATGCTGTAGTTTGGCACTCCACTGACAGCTTCTCCCAGGAATGATATGTTTACGCCGCAGAGGAGTTTGGGGTGATAACTGTATAAAGCAGTTTAATAACGAAGAACACGCTTCTAATACGGAAACCTGTTGAAGGTGTTGCTTTAGGAGGCTTATTCCAGGAGCAGAGTAGGAAGTTCCCCAGAGAAAATCAGCTCCTTTTCATGCACAGAATATTTGCAAGCTGCTTGCAATTGTAGTGATTGTTACGGAAAATTGTGTGAGAGTTATATTTTCTTTCAAATAATTTAACTCTGCGGATCCTGTGGGTATTTAGTGTGGGCTCTTTGAGCTGTGCTGGCCACATGGCAATCAGTCACGTTAAATCACATGGCCCTGCTGCCAGGGTTGGATTGGAGAGCGCACTGGTACTTACTGCGAATATTCATGAAGGTGACTTAGAAATTCAGTCCTCCTGGGCACGTGTGTGTGCAAGTTCGGTATTGCTTTTGTGCCAGGGAACCGGAGTGGCACGACCGCTCAGGTCTGCACACACAAACCCACCCAAGGAGGAGCCCTGACGCAGTCACTTGCTGCAATGCCGCTGTGGTGTCCGGCCACCTCCCCACCTGCTCAGCGCTGTAGCATCAACACACGCGTCTCCCCGCATTGCCATCCACACGCGGGCAACTCGATTCACCCATTTTCAGCAGCACAAGGTGTTACAGAGCTCACCTGGGGAATGCCTGGGGTGTCCTCAGCTTTTCAGTTTTCCTCCGCTCTCTCCTGCATCCTCAGCACTTCCTCCCGTCACCATCGCTCTCCCTTATCGACAAATGAGGACAGATGCTGTTCTGCTTCTCTGCTGGGCTGCTGAAAAGCAAACCAGCTTCTCCCAGTCTTCCCAGATAAGCAGGATTAAAACCCTTGGTTATTCCTTCTCCACCCGAGCAAAGGCAGGAGGGACAGAAGGGGGGTCCTTATCTTTTTCTTATCTCCGGTGCAGCTGCTTGTCTCTGGCTGTGGAGCAGAGATGCCCCCAGACCCTGCTCGCCTGGACACATGTCTCTTCAGTGTCTGACAATGACCTTTCTTGTATCAACAGGGGCCTCTCTCCTGACACCGGTTTCTTTATAACTGCTGCTGAGGCCTCTAGGGAAAACCTTCAGATACCTGATTGCGAGAGATATACCAAGGGAAAACCACAGCAACCTTCATCCTTCTTCCTTGCATACATGCAGACAGATATGCTTAGAATCATCTGAAAACCACAACACATGCTGCTCTTGAAGTAATGTCCCTTTCTCTCTGTTATAGATCAACGTCCTGGATGGCTCAGCCACCGACACGGGGGTACCTCAGCCATGCTGTGCCCAGGAGGAGAGGAGGTGTCGAGGCTGGGCAGTGTCCTGGTGCTTGGCTGCTGGTTGAAGGAGTTGGCCTGTCATCTTTACAGCCTTGAGAATGACAAATTCACAGCTGCAGTTTGCAATGAGTTCATTAGCTCACAGGCCAGATCAAAGTGCTGGACCCTGGCATCGTCCCTCCCTGGGGAGGGCTGAGCATCCACCCAAGCCCTGTGGGATGGGGCTGTGCCCAAGCTTCAGTAGCGTGGAACTGCTCCGTCTCATTCGATCACCCACTACACAGTGCAAAGGGATGGAGAAGGAGGTGGAAAATGCTCCCTGAAGCCTGGATAGACTGGGGGATTCACAAAGACTACCAGCTCCCACTCCACCCATGTGTATATGGGGTACCTGAGCTTTGCATGGAACTGGAGCAGTGAAGGGATCTGCAATATCTCATCACTCGTGTGACGGAGACCCCTGATGCCAAGGACCTGGGTGAGGGACTTCACAGCCCTGAGCACCCCCAGCAGCCCAAATCCTGCCCTCACACCTGGGCTCCAGCTCTCCCCTCTCCCTCCCTGCCGACACATTAAGGGATTACACTGTGATCCTTTCAATCTCTCTGTCAATAGATTTTTTGCCAGCCGATTTTTTTCCAGCTAGAACTCTTTCACTTCATTAATGCGCCCAGAAGGGAAGAGCAGCTGCCTGCATTGTCTGTCTATGAAAATTTCTTGCGCTGCTGGATTTGTAAAACAACTGATTAAAGACAATGCAATTAATTATTCCTTGATGAAATAGTGGAAATTATCCTGAAAAATGAAGAAATTTAGAAGTGGAACATTAAATCCCCATAATTATGTCATTTCTACAAAGGGGGCAGGGAGGTGAAGTATAAAAATAAAATCCAGCCGCAGTCTTTGTGCCGCGTTTTGCCGGGTGCGGTGGGACGCAGTGCCCTCCGGCTGGCTCCTGCCTCGGGTGTCTGTCATTCTGGGCACCCCAGCACCCCGGGGAGACCCCTGCAGAGCCCCGGCACGGGCCAGAAGCACAAGCAAAGGGTGGCTGGTCCCTGTTGAGCCCTTGTATTTTGGTCCAAGACACCTCCCATGCTCCGGGTGGGGTGCGAGCATCCAGCTGTTCTCACAGCTGCCTCCATCACGCACAGTCCAGGGTGGGGTTAGGGATGTGCCCACACCCTGGTGGCACCACCACCAACCCTGCTGGGACAGCCCTGGAAAATCTGAGGTCCCTTGGAGAGGAAGCCATGGCCTGACCTTCCTCATCCTCAGCCCTGCTCCTCGCAGAGGGGACGAGGCTTCAGCTCCAGCTCCTCTGGGACCCCGACTCCCACGTCCTGCCCTGTCATTGTGGGCAGCACCACGTGCAACCACGGGCACCCCAGGGATGTGCTCAGTCCCTTTGTACTGGCTGTACCTCAGCCCCTGGGGTGTACCCCAAGCCAGGCTTTTGGTGTTGTCCCCTCCATACCTCCCCAGCATCATCTTCATCTACCCACCTCCTCCAGCATCCTCTGCCTCACACTTTCCTTTGGTTGTCTCTCGCCTGTCATCACTCCACGGGCTGTCCCCTTTCTCACCACCAATTCCCAGCTCCTTTTTCTCTCACTTGGCTCCACATCCTCCTGCCACCATCCCTCTCTGTTTCTCCCACACACTTTTCCCTGCTGCCTCTTGCTGTCCACATCCCTGCCAGACCCATGACCCTGGGAGCAGACGTGACCCCAGGGTCCGTGTGCCCCTGCACCACCCACGCTGCCTCTCCATCCTGTCTCACGTGAGTTTGTGTGCTGATGTGTGTGCTTGTGCATGTGTGTGCGGTACCCGAACACCATCAGAGCAGGAGAATCCTCGCCCCGGGAGGAGGGGATCAGCGCTGAATCACAGCCCCAGCGCGGGGGAGTGCGGGAGGCAGGGGGAGCGCGTTGCATGGGGAGAGGATATGCCTCCTCCGCACTCGCAGCTGGGGACTGTTGATTTTATTTATTTATTCTATTCTGAGATTTATCAAACGTGGGACTGGAGCCTTCCCGAGCCTGGTGTGTGTGGAACGAATCCAGGCCCCACATACCACCTGCTGAAATGTAATTACCAGATGCGTTAAATGAATAAATCTTCCGGGCACCATTTTCTGTTAGTGCAGTTAAACCCACGGGGAAACCGCCGACTCTGCTCCGAGCTGCCTGTGCCACCTCCGGCACCCCGAGCCTCCAGGACACAGGGTCTGGGATCTGGACGGGTCTGCACCGACATCCACCGGGGTCTCACCTCTGGGTCATCACCATCAGGCCATTTGGGACCAGCTTTACGTGCCTCAGCATGAGGGGTGGCCCTGCAATGGAGACCCTGCCCACAGTGTGGGCGCTATAGCTCTAGGAGGGGTAAAGCGAACAGATTTGGTGGTTTATAGAATCACAGAATCATCTTGGTTGGAAGAAATCCTCAGGATCATCGAGTCCAACCATAACCTAACACTGGCACTAAACCATGTCCCTAAGAGCATTTTAAACCCCTCCAGGGATGGTGACTCCACCACTGCCCCGGGCAGCCTGTTCCACTGCTTCACAACCCTTTCCATGAAGAATTTTTTCCTAATATCCAATCTAAACCTCCCCTGGTGCAACTTGAGGCTGTTTCCTCTTGTCCTGTCACTTGCTGATAGTGAACAGAGCTCAGGCGTTCTCGGGGAGGCTTTGCTTTCTGTTTATCGATGCATTTCAGAAAGGTCTGCTCTTTCTGGGAGCATCAACCTCCCTCCTTTTAGAGCTGTTAGCTAGAAACAAAGCGTGAAAAGTTCAACTAATCATGCACTGGTTAATATTTTTCAAAATCCAGTTAAAAAGGCAATGATGGAAATGTAGGTTTAAGGAGCCTGGGTGGGGAGGACAGCTCGTAAAAATTGTTTTGCACCCATTTTCTGACCATTTCTACTAATCACATACCATGAAATGAACAGTTTGCAAACACCCCATGGGCTGAAATTTGTTTGCATAAGCTACGCGGTGAACACTTGCAGATAACAAATTCATTTGCAGAAATCAGGATCAGCTCATAAATGGGAAATAAAAAAAAAACCCACCCCACTTCAATGAATCACACACAAGGAGCTGCTTCCTGCAGGACCACGGTTGTCCTGCCAGGGATGCAGATGTTGTCAGTGGTGGTGCAGAGGGTTGTGTCAGTTTTGGTGCAGCCAGGAAGAGCCAGGGTTGTTTGTGGCGAATAGTTTATGGTGATTTTGTTTTTAAACATGCCACGGGTTGTGTCAAGAGGGTTCCCAAGGAAATGGGCAGGGATTTCAGAGTCGCGGATCTAAGTGGGGTGTACAGGAGAGGAGCTGAGCTCCCAAGGAGTCTGTGCATGATACCGAGGGGATTAGGTTGTAAATGAGACCTTTGCAACACGATTCTCTTTTGGTTTTTAAGTAGAATGAAACTATCGGAAACTTGACTTTTTTGGGGTGCTGACAGCTGGCAAACCCAGCCATGGCTCCTGCGGAATGGGACCCTCTCTTTTGCTGTTTCCCAGGGGCACCCATGCTGGGAACAACATAGCCAGTGGGGATTCCTGGTGAGGATGGGGTGAGCAGGGCTCTGAGGGTCCCTCTGCACCCAGGAAAAGCTGTGCCAGAAGGTTCTGGCATCTCTGTTCCTGCAGTTTCCTCTTGCTTCCCGCAGGTATCCCGGCTCCTGGAGCTGTTCTGTGGTTTCTATTATTTAAGAGTGAAAAATGCAATTGGGTTAGCAGAGTGTGCAGCTATCCCAAAGCAGGCGAATTGAGTACAAAGAAAAGTTTCCAATCATATTTTTTCCTTAAAAAACAAAAGGGACTTTTTTTCCCCTCCCATGAGGAAAATTTGGCACAGCAATTGATGCCTCAAGATGCCTCCCAGTTGCTTCTAGTGACCTCAGGGTGGGCAGCAGGGCAATGAGGGGACAACAGATGATGCCAGGGCTGAAACCAGACAACACCCCGAACACCAAGACCTCTTTCCTCATCCTCTGCCCATGGTGGCCCAACTGGCAGGACCCCAGATACCTGCAGAGAACCCACCTTCCTCCATCACAGCGGCTCAGACTTTCCAGGAAGAAACTGAGCTCCAGGAATTAAAAGCTTTGCAGCGAGAATTGACAAAAAGGAAGAAAACGCCTTCAAACGCGCCTCCTTCATCTCTCCCAGCACTTCACCTTTCCATCGGCTTCAGTTATTTCACAGCCCCTGGAAAAGAAGAAGAAGGGGAAAAAAAAGGCGGTTAGGAAGTTGCTGAATAAATCATATCCGTTCCCTCCCCCACCTCCCTCTTTTCTTTTGTGCAAATCAAAGGCTGGGAGCTGCCAGGAGCTGACAACGGTGCCCCCAGCACCCCCTCCCTGTTCCACACGCCCCCCCCATCCCGTCCTCGGGAACTTTGGGGGACTAGGCGTCGGTTTCAGGGCCGATCAAGCTCTGACAGCCCTGCCAGAGGGATGGAGGGGATGGGGATGGGATGGGGAGGGATGGGGAGGGATGGGGATGGATGGGGATGGGGATGGGGATGGGAGGGATGGGGATGGGGATGGGGATGGGGATGGGATGGGAATGGGGATGGGATGGGGATGGATGGGGAGGGATGGGGATGGGAGGGGGATGGGGATGGATGGGGAGGGATGGGGATGGGGATGGATGGGGAGGGATGGGGAGGGATGGGGATGGGGATGGGTGGGGGTGGGGAGCGCTCGGCTGCTGTTGCTCCTGCAGGCACTTGCGAGCTGCTCCCCGTGGGTCTGCTGAGTTTGGAAACAAGGTACCGAACATGTGGGGAAGGCTGATAATCTCCAAAGTGGCTGTGATTAAGTGAAACCAGTAAATTGAGATGCTTTAGACAATTAGTAATCTTGGCGTGAAAAAAAAACCCAACAACACAAAAACCTGGAAGAATCAAAGAAGAACGGAGGGATTTGGGGTTATTTTTATCTGGTTTTACTTACTTTATTGCTCCCTCTCTTGTCTTTCTGATTTCCTAAACTCGTTCTAGTTAGATTTGAAGACGGAGTGCAGGCAGATGAACCCCCTGCCCCAAAACCCTCCTGCCCACCGCCAGGCTCCCCTGCAAGGGTCACGCTGCTGGTGTTGCGGAGGTGACCGGGGCTGCCAGCGGTGTCTGCTGGGGCAGTTGCAGCCCCCGATGAGACCCGGAGCCTTCAATAGGGCAGTTGATAGGTCTTTAGCACCTTTTGTGCCCCACTGTGTCCACTGACAGTCTCATCCTCCCCAACTTCACCTCCACCCGGCTGGGGGGCAGGAGTGGTGGGACCCTCGGTTAATCGACAGACATCCTCAACAAAGGAGGTGCCCAAAGAAGCTGGAGAAGCTTCTGGACCATGTCATACTGACCACAGCCAGATGTGAGCAGGATGGAAAACAGGGTCCCCACCAAGACCCCCTTGGAGTGGTCTGGGAGCAGCGAGGCTGTGAAGTGGAGCCCCCCCTTAGACTGGGACCCGTCTAAGGAGACTTCCCAGGATTAGAAGCTTGGAAGCAGCTGTGCGTTTGCAGGACTCTCCTAGAGCTGGAGCTGCCCTGGCTTCCCAGGATACGCATGGGACCTGCCACCACTCACACCCACCAACCCTGCCAAAAAGGGAAGGGACAATATCCCGTCACTACAAGGGTGGGGAGTTGCTCTTCTGGGAGCTTCTGCCCTCAAACCAAAGCATCTAGTGGGAAATTCTGGGTTCACCCCAACCTCCTGATGCTATTGAAATGCAGAGGTCTTGAGCATGCGAAGAGGTGCCTCACTGTCACCTACAGCCGCATTCCTGCTTGCTCAGGGAAGCTCTGTGCTTGCAGCAAATGCACTGGAAAGCTGGACACCTTCCTCACCCTCACACTCCTCTCTTTACCTGACGTGAGTTTTGCCCCTTTGCAAAAGCACCCTTCGTGATGCTAAATTTCCTCTTCTCAAAGGCAGCTCAAACAGCCCTTTGTACATCACTTTTTGACCAAGTTACATTTCTTTCCCCTTCATCTCCTGTCTCTCTATTTGTTTAGAGTTTTATCTCTGGGATTCCAATTCCTCCTCAGGAGGTTGTTGCATAAGTAGCCTCCACACTGATTGCAAGGATTTTAATTTGGTAGCTTTCATCTTAAGCTGTTTCTAAGGCACTTCCACATTTGTTTAAAATCACCCTGCCTAAAGCTTTAGAACTATTTTTCTGGCTTGATACTTCCCAAAGGGCTGTAGGAGTTTAATTAGAGTCCCTGCTCCTCTGTGGTTCGGTGACAGTTGTCTGGATTAAGTTGAGAGTTGCCACTCCACTTGTGTGCCCCAGACCTCGCTTCACAGCTCTGACATTGAGACATCTCTGATGCAGTTTGGATCTCTTAACACGCAGGTGGCTACAGTCACTTGCAACTGTTCTCCTAATGGCTCCAAGTGAACTGGCCCCTGGGCTACCTGGATGTGAGATCCAGGGGACTCAAAACCCCAGGGAACAGGGCAAGGCTCTCAACCAAGGCAAGGCTGGGTGCTCAGCCTGATGGCGCCTCTGGCTTTTTCCAGACCGAAAGGGAATTGGGCTGTAAGGGTCAACCCCAGGCCAGCTCTGACATCCTTCTCAGCAGGGGTGTTTGCCTGATCCCCACCTCTGGTTTACAGGATGTGATTTATGCTGCTTTAATTGGTGTTGGTTTAATTGGCTCACCCAGCTCCCATATGTGTTGGGAAGGGGCCAGAGAGAGCATTAAAGGATCATTACACATTACGGGTGGCTTTCTCCATCTCCTTGCTGCCACTTCTTCTCCTCCCTTATATTTTAGGGAACCAGGACACTCCAGCATGGGATGGGAACTTTTTCTAGGAATCCCAATGAAACCAGACAAAATGGTAGTTTGTGCTCGAGGCCACAACTACAGTACCTAGTTCTCCACCTTCCCACCCGTCCCCAGCTTCATGTGGGGAGGGACATTATACACTTGGGGAGCATGAAGGGAGTGTCAAGGATGTCAGGATTCCATGTGCTGTCTGCCCTCCAGATACCTGATTTCCAGGCTGTGCTGTCACACCTCAGCCTGCTGGGCATCACCCCGATGCCAGACGCCCACATCCCAGGGCAGAGCTGACCCCTCTGCCAACTCTCAGCTCTGTCAAAGTCAAGAGCAAGAAGTGCCCCAGCCCCGTGTGTCCTGGTGCTGCTTTGAACACCCTGCAGCAGTGCAGATGTCTGCCGAGCTAAATAAGGGATTCAGTCGGAGCTGTTAAGTTCTGTACCCTGTGGATGCTGCAGGGAAGAAAGTGACAATTATGTCCATTAAAGCAGGAGCCCTGCTACGCCAGGCACCGCATGGGCACCGAGGGAGCAGCTCAGCCCCAGCAGTCTCAAGGCATTCCCACCATTGCTCTCAGGCACCGAGGTTTTGATGCTGGGCTGCCTGGGACAGGGCTTCACAGGTCCCCGAAGGGTGTGGTGGGCAGGGAGCAGAAGCTTTGGGCCTTTCCTTCAAGGTTTTGGTGGGGACACTCCATGCTTATCTCTGCAATTTAAAGAGAGGCATGACAGAGTGATGAAGCTCGTGAAGGGTCTGGAGCACAAGTGTGATGGGAGCGGCTGAGGGACCTGGGGGGTTCAGCTGGAGAACAGGAGCTGAGGGGAGACCTTCTGATCTCTGAACTGCCTGAAAGGAGCTTGGAGCCAGGGGGGTCGGGCTCTGCTCCCCAGGAACAAGCGCCAGGAGCAGAGGAAATGGCCTCAGGTTGCACCAGGGGAGGCTGAGGTTGGATGTGGGGAACAATTTCTTCCCCAAAGGGCTGTGGGGCGAGGAGAGGAGAAGGAGCTGGCTGGGGAGCCTGGCCATGCTGCCAACTTGGCACGGCTCTGGCGCAGCTCCGGTCCCAAGCCACCCAAGCTGTTGGGAGTGGGTATAGAACAGACCCCGCTGGCCGGTCCCCAAGGGGAAGAAGAGCTGGCTTGGGCAGGAAACATCATCGCTGACATTTACGAGCGGGGGAACAGCGCCCAGTTGGCAGGCGGGGAGAGCAGCACCCGGCACTCCAGCAGCCGTCCTCCCCTCGGGCTGCAGTCCTCTTTCTCATGCCTCACCACTGGCTCCATCTCACACGGCTGTTTCTCTTTCGGATCTATGGCTTCCACACTCCTGCCATCACTGCTCACCATGACTGGTGGAGAACCGCTCGGTCCTGGCCATCTTCAGCCCCCTTGGAGCAGAGCCATGTCTGTGTATTACAGTGTGCCAGCTATGGGATCATAAAATCATAGAAACATTTTGGTTGGAAGAGACCCTTGAGATCATCGAATCCAACCATAACCTAACTCTAGCACTAACCCATGTCCCACCCCACACCAGCCTGGGCCATGCAGGACAAGGCTTGGTTGGGATGGCAACTGCACTTCCAGCTCACACCAGGTCCTGGGGTGGGACCAGCCCTGCCCTGCAGGGGGACACCTGGGAGAAGGATGCCATGCACCAGTCTGACTGTGTTTATGAAGAACCACAAGCTGAGGATCCCCCCAGTCCCTTTTGCCCCATCCCTGCAAGTAAGCACATGGAAAACCCTGTCCCACCAGGCTGGGAGCCAGGGTGGCCTCCAAACTTGGGTCCTGGTGGGCGGCTGAACTTGACTCAGTAGGATCATCATCTGCAGATGGCTTTGGCTCCGTTGGGGTGATTCACCCTCCTGCTGCTGGAGGAAGGGCTGGGGTGAGCAATCACGGCTTTGCCAGGCCCTGCGGTCAGGGCAGGAATGTCTGCAGGGCCACGAGCCGCTGAGGACCAGGGAAAACTTGGAGCTTGGGGTTGTCCTGTGCAGGGACAGGAGTTGGACTCCATGATCCCTGTGGGTCCTTCCAACTCAGGACGTTCTATGAAGAGAGAAACGGGGATGTTACCTGAACCCACAACCCCAGAATATTTGTCCCAGCCGCAGGGTCTGCCAGCAAAGCCCAGCGTGCGCATCTCTCGCAGTGCCCCCTGTGTCGGGATGGAGCGCATACCTGTGAGCACAGATGGTAAACTCCAACAGCAACAGAAATGCAGAGATCATAATTATCTGAACATAATGAAGGGTTTCATTAAATACACTTGGAAAACAACTCAGCAGCGGCACAAAGTTAAACTGCTGGTCTCAACTCTCCAAACTATTTAAAATTTATTAGCTTCCCCTGCGGGTCTCAGGCTTTTAAGTACCAGAGAATTCTTGAAAATAAGATATTTTTTCCTTTCTTTCCCCCCATTTCTTTCCAGTGTTTTTTTGGCTTCTCAGAAGTGTCCGTGGGGGGGAAGCACCAGCCCCTGCTTTGTTGCTCCCTCCACCCCTGCAGACATTTTCCTTCCCACCTGTGTCTTGTCACTGCTCCCCCTCTTCCCGGGCTGCTTTTCACTGGGGCTGCAGAGCACAGCGTTTCCAAAGGGATGATCAAATCAGAGACACCTGCACGCTGATCCCTGCTAAATCCCGGGCTCCAGACTGCAGGTGGTTCTTGTTGCAAAGGGATTAGTGGGAGGCTGAATAAACCTGGGTTTGATCTAGTGCTAACTGGCATGGGGTAATGCCCTTGGCTAAGATGAGATTTACCGAGTTGTATCTCTTCATAATGCGTGAGGGGAGGCAGTGCTGGGATGATGCTCTTTTCTGCTTAGAAAGAGAAATTTCTCATTTCTGAATAACAGCAATGACTTGGTGCTGGGAGAGGTGCTGGGCTGTGCTCAGCAAAGGCCTGGCTGCACACAGCAGCCAGGGGATGTCCAGGGGCTTTGTCCTCTCATCCCATAACCATGGGGAAGCGTTTCGTATCTGGAGGGGCACAGTCTCCATCACGGGCCGTAGTGGGCTGGGAGGAAAGAGACCATGGTTGCTGGAGCTGATGGTGGGAATGGGGCTGGTTCTGGTGCCAGTGAAGCACCAGGTGCTGGGCTGGAGCCTCATCTTCCTTCTGGGAATGACTGCAGGTGGTGATATGGGAAAACTTTGTGGCCTCGCCACTGCTTTCGCGAAGCATTTGTGCTGAGGAAAAGCAAGGTGTGATTGTTTTTTTCATGGGAGACCATCATGCTTGGTGCCAGGCTGCTTCATTAAAACATTCTAGTTTATAGCCCTTGGTTTCAGGCTGGAAAGGAGCTTCAAACATAGGGATGATGCAGTGGGATCAGGTGTAACTTAATATTTCTCCTCCTCATGCATTGGAAGCCCCAGGAGCTCTCTCTGACAACCACAGTATGCTGTTCTCCCACATTTTTGGAAATAACAGTGAACTAAGAAATTTGGGTTTTGACCAAGCTTCTAATGAACTCTAATAGCATCTTCCTGGGACTGCACTCATATGTGAAGTGAGATCAGCAAAAGCTGCTGGGAATGCAAAGATATCGTCGGGGAGGGAAGGGAAGTTCCCAGCATCATCGCGTTGGAGTAGGAGAAGAAAATGCATCTCCCCTTTGCTATCGCATCTCTGGCCTTGCTGTGCATCTGAACTCTTGCTGCCCAGGCTCCAGCCCCCAGAGGCTGCTTTACCTGTTGCTCACAGCTGTGTTAATCTGAGCTCTCCCCTGCTCGGTCAGCTTGGAGAATGCATCTGCCAGCAAGCAATCACGGAGAAATACTGTAAAGGACGTGTCTGCAGGGCAGCGCGGGGAACAAGCTGTGTGCCAGGAGCACAGGGAATCGAGCAACGTTTGCACAAAGCCAATAACAGGGTTGTTAAGTCAGGAGAGAGCAGGGGCCAGGCCTTGGAGCGCTGCCTTGCTGAGCAATCCGTTTGGGGAGAGGCTGTATGATACAGGCATATTTGCAGTACGCTCTGCTGAGAATTGGGGAGAGATAAAGCAATTACAGGTGAATTAAAATAAACCCAACTGCCCAGTGGCAACCAGCAGCTGCTTTAGACCTCAGCAAACCAGGGACAGAAGGAAGGGTTGTCCCCCGTTTTCTTGCAGCAGGACAGCTGTGGAGTTTCACAGCAGAGCAATATGGAAAGTCCTGAACATCCTGCAGGACAGAGACAGATGGGGCCAGGAGGAGACAAGGAGTCCCTGCAGCAAGGGAGTCTTGTCTTTTAAAGTCATTTTGAGCCCTGGAAAAGGGTGTTTGAGGTTGATGTGACCACAGGGAGGGTGGGGCAGTGAGTCTGATTTCAGCCGTGGGGCTGCTGGTCTGGTTTGAGGGACAAATGGTAGACGTAGAGAAGAGATGTGAGTGAGGAGGGGGTTGGAGGGCATGCTGCTGCCTTCACAGGGCTTGGGCTTTTTATTTCTAGTGTCCCACATTGCTGCATTGCCCAGGGAGGTGGACCAGGAGGAGCAGCACACATGGAGCAGGCAGCTGCTCCCCCAGCCAGTGTCCCCCGGGCACTGTGGCAACAGTGGCACGACGTGGGCATCAGGTGCGGTTCTCTGGCGACAGAGACGGCTTTTCCTCTGGGAATTAATGTGGGAGTGAGGCCAAGGCGCTCAGAGCACTGATGAGAGGGGGCTCGTCTGGGATGTGACGTGTAATCCCCTGCTGCACATGCAATGAGTTGGCCAGTCTCAGCCTACTCCATCCCATAAAAGCATGACAGCCGACCCTAAAGGCATGGCCAAGGAGAAGTCCTTAGAAACTGGGCTTGGTCTCACTCACAAAAATAATTGTCCCGCAGTATGAAGGTTCTGCTCAGCACAGAAGATGTGATGCATGTTCTCCCAGTTTTACTGTCCATTCAATGTATGTGCTCCCTCTTTTGTGGGTGCCCCCAAACCAGCAATTTCTCCTCCTACTTTCAAAACGTCTAGATGAGAGGAGTTATTTCTTCCACTAAAAAAGCAGCTCCATACGGTGGCCTTGGCAGTCTTCTCACCCAGAAAGGGCAAGCGATGGAGAAGAAAGTGAGTCAGAGGCAGCGAGTGGGCAGGAAAAGTGCCGGCATCCCTGTTGGGTGGTGAACCGCGCAGGGCAGGAGCCCTGCCCGCAGCTCGGCTCGTCAAAGCCACTCTCCTAAGTGAAAGGGGCAGCTCAGTGTGTAAGTTACACACTGCCCCGAGCAGGGCACGCATCTGCAAGCTGGCACTGCTCTGCGGGCATGGCCCTGTCACCGCACCAACTGCGGCCACGTGTCCCCGGCTGCCCGGGCACGAGCGAGAGCAGGGGGGTGCTGAGGCTGGAGCTCATGTTGCACCCCAAGAGGAATTTGCAGAGCTTGGCTGGGAAGAGGGAGGGCTTTGTCCCAAGGCAAGGGGTCTCCAAAACCTGTCAAGGTCTGGGAGCAGCAGATCAGTCCTGTTGATGAACCCGTGGGAAATGCAGGGGGGCACATGAAGGCGGAGTGCTAGCGCAGCTTGGCAGCTGCATCTCAGCTGAGCACAGATGCTTCAGCAGACAGCAATGGTCTTTCCTGGCCCAAAGGCCTGTTGTCTCATCTGTTCCCATCACAGCACCTTCTATGGAGGCCATGGGCAGTGCTGTCAGCACTGACGGGTGGGCAGGACAAGGGACCTGCAGCCCAAACCCTGCCAGGCTTCGTTTTGATCTGTCCAGAGCCAAGACCGCGGCTGGTCAGGGACAACACATATGCTCCAGGGCAGAAGTACGAGCCCCGCTGTGAGGATGGTGCAGCTGATGGCTGCTTGGTACCTTCTATGAAGGCGGTTCACACCATGAAATTCCTCCTCTGCGTCCCACCAAAGGCTGCCAGGGAAGGAGCTCGTCTGCCTGGCTGAGTCTGGTGCTTCCCGAGGAGACACAGGCTCTGTTCTCCCTCGGCTGTGCTGCTGGATCTGCTCGGGGATGGCCTGGAAAGGTGGATCAGGAGGGACACCCAGCTGTGTGCCAGGGGGCGGCTGCAGCAGAACCTCCGAGGCTGCTCCAGCTTCAGCTCCCAGACAGAGCTGGGGCGTCATGGTCATAATCTGTGCCAGTGCACATGAGTGGTCCAAGTGTGCAATGCCAGGGCTGTGCACGTGCCTGTGGGGAGGAAGAGGAGAGGGGTTTATTTTCCAGCTCAATCAGCCCTGTCTCTTTAGTGAGCTCTAACAAAGGGACCGTGGCTTTTCATGCTGCTCTTGATCTTGGGGCCAGGAGCAAAATCCTCCCGGCAGGTCCCTGGGCACCGTTCCCTCCTCTCTCATCCTGCAGCGATGATGCAAACACTGCGGGCGGTACAAACGGAGAGCAGCATTAACCATGCAGAGCGATGCAGAGCCAAGGGGGAATCATGCTGGGGGAGCAGGGAGCCCTCCCTGCTGCTGCCCCCACGCCACATCCCGGTCCCCACAGCCAGCACCGGGTGATGGGGACAAGGACCAGTGCGGTGGAGGTAGCTGGCTTGCGGGGACTGGATCAGTGTTTGCCTCTCAGATGAGTAATTCCCATGGTTAGAAGGGGTGCCCCATGCCGGTAGCACGCAGCAGTGTGTTTCTGGGGGTGGTAAGGCAAATTACCGTGCAAGGGACATGGGTTCTGTCCTTGGTGACCTTGGGGGAGGCTCCTTCTGACTCCACAGCTCTGATGTTTCTCCTCTTCATCGGTCCTACCCAGGCAGGGCTGGGGGCTGTGTTCCCTTGTCCTAAGGAGCAGTTCCGACTCCCCAACCAGTTCCTACATCCTCATCCCCTGGGACACTCCTGTTGATTTTGATGAGGAGCCATTTCCCCTCCATGCTGCAGAATAAAAAAAGCATTTCACTTATTTTTTGTTGTGTTTGTTTTTTTCCTTTTCCTCTCTATTAAGTCTGTGACTAGAACATTGTGGCTTTTAAGTTTATTCCAACTGTTTGATATTTTACATAATCGTATTATTTATGTGACAAGATTAGAAGTACTCTGCATGCTGACAGGCAACCAGCGCACACGCAATTTCTTGCCAATCCTTCAAGAATTTGCATTGTATTCCTGACTTCTTAGAGTCTGTGCAGATTGTAGCGTCAGGTGGAGTGAGAGGTATGTAGAGAAACAGAGGGGGAAGGTGGAGAAGATGGGAGGCAAGCTGCTCATCCGAGGGCTGTTGGCTCCCTCCCATCCTTTGAGATCATTCGGCCTTTGCAGGGTGGGTACCCAGCGCCTGTCACACTGGGGCTAATGGAAATACCTGGCCAGGCTTCAAACCCTTGGCCTCTAACAGCAAGTGCTAAGCACACAAGGGTGTTTGGTTTAATATCCCGCTGCTCGCCCGTGGGATACTTGATTTATTCTATGCCTGTAAACATTCATTTCACACCTAAACAGGGGCAGGTTCATCACTTCTGCAATCATCATTTATTCATGGCGTGAAGGTTGCAGGAAGCAGAGATAAATGGATTTCCGTGAAATTGGTGCTCCAGGCTCCTCAGGAGCCTCCATCCCTCTCATCAGGCTCCAGAGCAGGGTGGGAAGGTTCTTTCTCCAGCTCCTCTGCCCGGGTGCTTGGGCTGAGCATCCTCTGCAGGGCCGGGTCGGGATGCAGTGCGGTTGGGGGGCTCTGACCCCGACACCAGCCAGGGGACACTGGGTCCCTGTCACAAAGTCTCAGCCACACTCAAGGGACAACATGTACAGAGATGTCTTGCTGTAGGTCCTTACTTCGCTGGCTTCACGCTGCTTTTTTCCTCTGGCAAGCATTTGCTAAATATCCTTTTTGGAAGAGCAGGTAATACCCACCCTTTTCCAGAGGAAAAATCCCTTCTTTTTGTGCCCCAGGCAGAGGACAAGTGGCTGAGAGGGGCTGGTGATACTCTACACCTCACAGACAACCTGGAGGCCACACACTTGGCACAGAGGCTGGGACTTTCCTGTGTCCATCAGGGCTGGAACAAAATCTCCTCAGTGCCTACAGGACATCACACCCCTAATGGGAAAATCCTACATCCAGCTGGCCCTCAGCCAACTGATGCTCCCCCAGGGTACCCCAGGATGGCAGAGCAACCCCAAAACCACCAGAGATGGATGTGCCTTTCCTAAATAATTCATGGCTCGAGCTTGCGCTTGGCCTCCTTAGTTATCTTGTTAGGAATGAAAAAGTGAATCAAGATTAAAGAGCTCTGGCTCTGTTTCCAAATTTATGGGCATTTAAAATGCGATGTTTGAGTCTGTTTTTCCTCCGACTGCTGTCAGGCTGATGCAGAGCAGAGCAGCGTGGGCACCACGCTCCCAGCCAGCCCCGGGCATCGCCCTGCTCACATGTGTCACACCACGGTCCCACGTGTCCCCAGGGATGGGCGGATCCAGAGGGCACAGGAATTTGTGTAGCCCCCGTGGTACCCAGCTTCAGCATCACATCCTCATTGTCGCCACCTCTGTCCCACTGCACCTCCACCCTGACACCTTTATCCCTCCCAAACGACAATCTCCACCTCCGAGCATCTCGCCTCCCGCCCCTGGTGCTAAGCTCGTAAACCCTGCACTGCTAATTGGCTCTGACTTCACTCTGCTCTGCAGAGACTCATCTTCTGGAAGTGACCGTTTCCCTCTGTTCAGCCTAGAGGGAGCCGAGAGGGCTAACTTAGATTTAGACCTTGAATTTCTAAATGTCTGAAATTAGGTGAGATGAATCCACAGCTTCTCTGGCATCTTGTCCCCTTGATTAGTTCACTGTCTGAGAGCAAAGCTGTGCTCTGCCTGCCTCCTAATTCAGCACTGTTTTTTATGGAGATAAAAGCTTCTGCTGTGTCCAGCCCTGCTGATGGCTGGGGCAGCACCAAGTCCCTTTGCAGGGACAAGCAGGGCTGAGCTGAATCTGTGGAGGCAGCTCTGCAGAAAAGCTGCTTGAGATGGTGCTCCTGAGCCCTTGTTGTGAGAGTCATGAGGAAAGCCAGCCCATGGCAGGAGAGGAACGGGGCTTGGGAGTGAAGCTGCAGCACCCTGACAGCAGGATTTACCCTTTTCCTTCTCCTTTTCTCCTTCTCCTCCTTCTCCTTCTTTCTCCTTCTCCTCCTTCTCCTTCTCCTCCTTCTCCTTTCCCTTCCTCTATGCAGCTTCTCATAGTTCACCTGGTTGGTCCCATTGCTTGTAGGTGGGATGCAGCACTCCCAGTGACCTCCATACTGATGTACTTTGCTTCCCCAGATCTATGACCAGCCACAGAGACGGTATTAATGATGATTTTCCAAGGGTCCAGAAAAGAGAGGCAACACAAGTCAAAAGGTTCGTGTTCTTCAGTACAGGTCGGTGGTGAGAATTGGGAGGACTTGTGTTATCGGCTCAATGTTGGGAGCACTCAGGAGGAGGTTGTTTGTAAACATCTCTGCTCTTTTCAAGCCTATGACTGATGCTACATGGTCTCGAGCAAAGTTTTGGCTTGTTAGATCTCACTTGCCCATGTGCAGATGAGCGGGCATCTTGTGCCCCAATGACCTTCTCCCTGCCCAGGAAACGAGACCCAGGGGGTCACATCCCAAACTCACAGGCAATTACTGATTATTTATTTTTGTTGGGCTAGTAGGGGAGCAAGGTAGGGAGGGAAAGCAGAATATTTGTGCAAACCACTTTTACGGCCAGGAGCCAGTGAGTTTCTGCCCCATGCTGCACACCTTCCTCTCCGCTTGCTGCAGCATTGGTGAGCACCAGGTAAAGGCAGGTAGTGCCATTCATCAAGGACAGCGATGCCATCGATGCTAATGATGGATGCTGAGCCAAGACACACACACCCCCCCCATCAGTTTTTATCCTAAAATTAGCCTTTACTGGCAAGCAAGGCTTGTGCTCTCATCCTGCATCCATGTCCCTCTGACAGGGGATGGAACCGACTCAGAGATAAAGAGCACAGAGCAGACAGGGCGAGAGGAAAATAGCTCTAATGTAAAAATAAACGGCGTCCAGCCACCCACTGCGTCCAGCTGAGCTCCCAATGGGGTCTCACATGCCTGACACACAGCAGCAGCTGCCCTTTCATTAGCAGCCTGCTCGTTTTCTCCCCCTACAGCTGAATTCCCTTGAATCAAAAAAAATAAGACACAAAGTGACAGGAAGGAGAAAGAGACCCTGACTCCAGGGCTGTGAACCCAAAGCGTCTCTTGAGTGTGGGGACGTGTCGCTTGGGTCCCGCCCGAAGCCTGCGGAGGTGGGAAGACCCTTTGGATGTGGGATGGAGGGACCACTTGTGTCCTCTTCACCCCTTCCACAGCTTCTTCAGGGCCACTCTGCTCGTATGGGGCTTCCAGGGCTCTGCTACACATTGCCTCACCTTCCCAAAATCAGGAGTTTCCTGTGCTTCTCCTGGATTTGGGCTGCTGTGTTTATTCCCTTCTCAGTGGGTGTCTCCCAAGTGCAAGGGACACCACTGACTCCATCCCTCTAGATCCAGGGTAAGTGGGGTCACCCCAATCCTCCTCCAGAGGCACCATTTATGAGCTCACACCTCCTGTGTTGTAGGAGCTTGCAGGACAAACATCTGGGAGAAGAAAGGGGAGGATTTTGGAAGTTTTCTTGTCTTGGGTTTATGAAGAAGTCAGTTCAGCAGCATGGTATGGGTTCACATCAGCCTGAGTTGGGTGCATGAAGAGTGCTAAGCTCCTCCAACAGCATCATACTGTGCTAAGTGACCTTAAAAATCTGGTGCCTGGGGTCTCTTCTGGCAGTGGACACAGGTTTTCCTTCTCTTTCTGGGTGCTGAAGCTCCTGTTCAGTTGCCCACTGTGTGAATGAGGCCAGGGAGACGTTGCTGGAGAAGCCCCTGGTGCTTGGCTTTGAACTTCAGATCAACAGGGCAGGTCCTACTGCCCAGATGTTCACCAGCCCTGAGCAAAACCCTCTGCACCTTCACATCCAGCCTCAGAGCCGCTGCCCTGCAGTGGACCTGTGTCCACGTGCTTAAAAATGTCACCACATCTCTGGTGGTGACACATCTCAGACCCAGAGTCCCACCTGTGTTCCCTTTGAAGCCCCAGGGAAATGATCGTTCTGACCCTGCAACAGCACAAGGAGCAACTGGTGCAAATTTCCTTACACTATTGGTGAGTGTTTATTCCCATGAACCGTCCCCATACATGGATGGGATTGCTGGTGCTAGCAACTGCTCGAGTATCTGAGGAAAGGCTAAAGAATACAGCCTCTGGAAATGCAGACGGAAGAAGACCTTTAAGTCTTTCCAAGATACTTTGCGGAGACATAAGAGCTCAAATTTCCTGGTTTTCTCTCTCTTCCTGAAAAACCCACAGAAAACCCTGCAACGCAGAGGAGCTAGGCACAATAATCTTGCTTCAGCTTCCCGAAACTAGCCAAGCAGAGGAGAAAAATGATTTAGATGATTTACAGCACTTCGGAAGAGTTGAAAAAAAGTGAAGTAAATAATAAATCAAAACCAGCAAAAAGAACAAGAATACATCCATCTTTTATGAGCTCTATTCACTGCTGTATGTACAGTTCAGACATAAAACAAACGCGCCGTGCAAAGTTGCTGCTGCTTCAGAAGTGTCTGTGCCCAGCAGTTTCAGAGCTCTTCCCAACTACATAAAAG
Source organism: Columba livia (assembly GCF_036013475.1). Taxonomy (NCBI): domain Eukaryota; kingdom Metazoa; phylum Chordata; class Aves; order Columbiformes; family Columbidae; genus Columba; species Columba livia. Next base: position 1,415,235 of record NC_088627.1, on the reverse strand, counting down.
CGGAGGCAGAAGGAGGCGCAGGCATCGTCTGCAGAGCGCAGGAAACCATCTCCTATTCCCTGCCTCCTTATCAGCCTCCTGCATAACCCAGCGTGGGGGTGATTTCAGCTGGGAGACAGGGAGCACAATGAATCCACAATAAAAATGATTTCTTCCAAAAACCCCTCATTTTATCTTCAGGGTACTTGCCCCATATAAATTGCACCTGATGTTTTCGTCAGCTGGAAAGTATCCTCTCGCTTTTATCACAAAGCATCACAAATACTGGTGTCTGAAGGATGCCCAGGATCCCCCAAAAGGTCCCTCCATCCACCTACAAGAGCCCCTTGCAATACTTCCCTCAGAAAGGGCTCCTCCTCCATATATCCTCTGTACCAAATCTCTGTCAAACTATTCTCCAATAGCTCTCCTTGCAGACTGAATCCAAACATGAAAAGCATCCGCTTCAAGGTCCTGAATAGAGACAAAATCCTCCAAAGACACTGATCCAAGTCTGCTCCTCATATAGGGCTGAATTGTTGCAAGGACATGGATGTGAATCCATCCGAATCCCAAAGAACCAACATTCTACCTCCTTCGCACCAAAAAGACGACAGCCTGATGTGATGTGGCCAAGCCCAAGACCTGGACAGAGCTTTTCTCAATGGGGGCACAAGAACCAGCCTTAGCATTCAGTATGTCTCTGTTCACCTCTCCAACCAGCCCTTGGCATCTTCTGGAGGGCCTGAAAGTCTATGCCTGAGCAGCATCCATAGTGGTGCCACTAGTTCTCAAGGGAAATAATAGACAAGTTTGAGGCTCATCAGCTTTGAGGGACTCTCTCCCGGTCTGTCCAGCCTGGGGGTGAAGAGTTCCAGATTTGTTCACATCCTCACAGGTTCAATGCAACAGGACACTCCCGATCGTGTGGGAGTAACAGGGACCACATGGGTGAACTTTGTTGACAACTTCATCAGCTTTGATAAATCATAGCAGACGTGTCAGGATGGGGCTGGTCACATCTGGGCTTGGTAGCTGCTCGCCCACATCAGGGACTGGATGACATGACCTATTTTATCTTGCTTTAGGCAGGAAATGTGAAAGACCAAGGAGGAAGGAGCCTGAGGCTCTGCCTTCATCCAGGATGCTCCAGGCCCCCACAGCTGTTTGCGGCGAGGTTGGGTCCGGACTGGCTGAGTCATGAGCCCGGTTTCTGGCTCATCCTGACACAGAGTTCCTACCTCTCACATTTCACAGGCATCTGTGGCCTCTCTGGAGCTGTCAGGCTCCTCACAGGGTCCCATCCCACCGGCTGTTGGCTGTAAATCTGTCTCCTGGCTCTCTTGCAGGATACCACATCAGCCTGTCCCCTCAGTCCCAACGGCAGCTGTTGTGCTTTTGTCCACTGGGCAGATCCCCTGTCCTGCTCTTTGCTATCAGCAGCAGCCACAGCTGCCTTTGAGAGGGGCTCTGACCCAGGACACAGGTGGGCTCCTCAGACAGCAGCTGCCAGCACCACCTTTCTGCTTCTCCAAGCTCCCCATAGAAAAAGCTCTGGAGAATCAGACTCACCACCAACCTTCTGCACTCTAAAACCAGCTTCACCTCTCTGGGCTCCAGCAGGAGCAGGGGGATTTCTGGAGAGCCCCAAGACTGCATTTTCATCACCACCAACCTCCAACAGCCCTTCTGTGGAGGGATTTTCTTTTCTCAAAAGCAGCAGCTCATGGCAAGAGTAATTTAACTTCCAGCCCTATGAAATCAGTCTCCATGTTTCTGTTCTTCCCCCACCCCTGCAGAGCAAGCGGTGCTGCGTGCCCTTGGGGTGCCTGGTGCCTCCCTTGCAAGCTCAGTGCCAGAAGCTGCCTGTGTCCTTGTGGTGCTGGGTAGCTGGAAATGGCCCGTCTGAAGCAATCTGCAATGCGTGCTGCTTTTAATTAGAAAGGGCTGCACGCCCACCTGCAAGCCGCTGTAAATCTGGTCGTCGTTGTAAAGAATGTCCTGGATTTAAGTTGTAATTAGAACTTCTATTGACGGTGCAAAACCTCATTTTTCATGTGGAGCTGCTCATTGCTCCCAGTCAAGAAATCAATCTGGGCCCGTTGAAGAGATGGGGCCGTCAGATTTGCTGGATGGATTGATGGTGGAGAATACAGACTGTCTTAACCCCTCTGCTGCCCTGGCTCCCACAGGGGTGGGAAGGGACAGTGGGCAGGACCCAGCATCCTCCATCCAGCTGGAAGAACAAGAGCACTTAGAAGCTATTTCAGCTGTATCCCGCAGAGGCGCTTGCAGCATCCTCCCAGCTGAATGTGTTACCTGTATTTCACCACTCCTTGGGAAAAGCAACGCCGCAGTTCCCAGATGGCTGCAGGGTCACTTCTCAGGGATGCTGTTTTTTGTTCCTCTGAGGAGGTTCCTTGTCACAGATCCTCGGTCCAAAGCCAGAGCTGTTACCTCTTGTCCCCTTGCTGGGCCCTGGAGGAGGTGCTGGCTGCCCAGACATGCTCAGGGGCTGCCTTCTGCACACACTGCTGAGACTGTTGTTTTCAGCTGGAGCAGTTCGCTTTGCAATAGCAAAAGTCACCAGGCAACAACCTGTGCTTCACTGGTGCTTTGCCATAATTTAACACATCGCCTGTCCCTGGTGGAAGGGGGATACCAGGGATTAGCAATGCATTTCTCCAAGTCTTTATACTGCCGCAGACTGATTAGAGTTGTGCCCACTTAATTACAGCATATTATGAGCACCTGCTAGAGCAGGGATGGCCCAGCACTATCAGCTGGGGACCTTACAGTGCAGAGAAAAGAAAAGAATAATTTAGGGCAGCAATGTCAGCTTTTTTTTTCTCAGCCAACCTCCCTGGATCTGCACTTTCTGTTCCAGCAGCTTTTTGGCCCCATGCTGGCCTTACCATCCTCTGGTGCAAACCTTCGGACCTTCCTCAGCACCGCTGCTCAGCTGGGGCCAGTATAAAGGGCTCTAGTTGTTCATGGCAGCCTGAACTCTTCAGTGCTCTGTTGTGCTCTCTGATGAAGCCTCTCGAGCATCACTTCTCTCTTCTTTTTCTTCTTGTTCTTTGCCAGGTGAAGCAATGTCCTATGGAGGCATCTCTCCTCATTCCACAGACCCCTGAGGGTCTTGCAGACGAACCCCGAGTGGGGAACCTCCCATTCTGAGGATAGTTTCACTGTTGTGTAAACAGAAAAAGTTGAAAATCTGGAGACAGCCTCCCAACAGAGGGTCAGGAAGCTGTAAAGAAGGTGATGTGAACTAATCAGAGCTGACACAAAGCTGCCAAGGCTCGAGTTAAGCCCACAGTGGATTTGGATTCACACTGGAGATAAAGAGGCAGTTCTCGGAGAGCTGGCCTCTGGAGCTGGTTCAGATTAACCCGGATTTTCAGAATCATTTCGTGCTATTCCAGTCCACAAATCCTGGTGGCTCTGCCAGTGCATGCCAGGCTGGACCACAGAGCCCTGCGGTGACACATGGCTCTGCCACCCCCTGCCAGCCCAGCACCGGGGGCCTGTGCCACGACCTGGTGCTGCTCTCCCACGGCACCTTTTTCCTTCCTGGATAAAGCAGGTGAGACTAAGGAGACTCCTAAGCTGTAAAACTCAAGGAAGGAGCAACGCTGCATCCCCAGACACAGCCTCGGCGGGTGTGTGCAAAGGGCCAACAGCCTGCGGCATCACTGCACAGTGTGACTCGCATCCCTGCATCCCTCCGCAGCCCAGTCCCTGCCGTCACCTCTGCTGTGCGGCAGCCTCTCTGCAGGGCTGGCCTTGCCTGCGTTAATAAATCCCCCACGGAGAGGCAAAGCCCGTGGCAGCTTTCCTGCCAGTCCCCTCCTGGCATCCTCAGAGAGACATGGTCCCATGTGGGCTGGTTCCAGCAAGGCTGGCGTTAACCCCAGCCCTGACGTGCTCCCTCCTGCCCGCCTGACTGCATCACCCCATGGACGTGGCACCTCTGGGGCTGCTGGGGGTGTCACACCGGGACTGGGATGGGGGTAAGACTGTCCCTAATTGGGAAACTGGCACAAGGCGCCTGCCTTATGAATTCCCACCCTGGCTCCCAGCTGAGCAGAAAGAGCGGATTAGTCATCCTTTCCCCCAGTGCCGAGCTGGCTCTGAGCTCCCACATGCTGCTGCTAATGCATTGGCTCCACTCAGGCAGGCTGGAAATCCCGATTCTGCAGCCTTCAGGGACATGAGAGCTGTGTAAGCAGTGGGGTGTGTGTGATCCAACACCCACCTGCGAGATGTCCCCTGGCTTTGGTCTTTTTCCCTAGCTTTGTGTAGCAGCATTAAATATGATCACAGAATCATAGAATCCTTTTGGTTGGAAGAGACCATCAAGATTGAGTACAACCATAGTGTAATTCTAGCACTACCCCATGTCCTGAGAACCTCATGTCCGTCTGTCCAACCCTCCAGGGATGGTGACTCCAGCACTGCCCTGGGCAGCCTGTTCCAATGCCCCACAGCCCTTTGGGGAAGAAATTGTTCCCCACATCCAACCTCAACCTCCCCTGGCGCAACTTGAGGCTGTTTCCTCTGCTCCTGGCGCTTGTTCCTGGGGAGCAGAGCCCGACCCCCCCTGGCTCCAAGCTCCTTTCAGGCAGTTCAGAGATCAGAAGGTCTCCCCTCAGCTCCTCTTCTCCAGCTGAACCCCCAGGTCCCTCAGCCGCTCCCATCACACTTGTGCTCCAGCCCCTCACCAGCTCCGTTCCCTTCTCTCCACTCACTCCAGCACCTCAAGGGCTTTCCTGCAGTGAGGGACTGAAACTGAAGAGCAAGGTGGGGATACGTGGAATTGTGAAAGGGGAAACAGGAGCAGAAACAGGCTGGAGAGTGTCAGGAGGGAGAGGAGGGTCCCCACATCCCAAGTATTTCTGGATGCAGCAAGCGTGGGCTCCCTTTCCCCTGTATCCCATTGCGGGTACCACCCTGGGGGTCTACTGTGTGTCCTCAGCTGTCTCTGGAGGGAACCTCCCCTTCCAAAATAACCTCATCTACTGCCCAGGTAATTAAGAACACATACTACAAAACCACCTTAAAATAGACTCCAGGAAGGCTTCATCTCAAAGCCTATTATATGCACTGAATACCAGATTAGTGAGCAAAGCCCTCCTTGGGCTTTGAAAATTCTCTGCTAAGGAGGGATAATCATGTCATTGAGGCCCTCCAGGAACCACCATGAAGGAGCTGGGGACAGCAGTGACCTCAGCAGATGCTTTATGTAAGGGGGATCAGGGAAGAGGGGACATGGCACATCAGTTCAAAGGTTGCTTTCCCATGGCCACCTTCAAGAATCACCTATTTCTCCACATCCTGAGCAGCCACCACTTGTCAGGCTGGCAACACACCCCGGCATCTCCCACCCTCCCTCCCAGCTCCACCAAGAGCTGCTGATTTGACAGCGGTGAGGCAGGATGAGCATCGGCAAGGCAGGATGAGCATCAGCAAGGCAGAACATGCCCCAGCAGATAGAACTGCAGCAAACCCCGATGGCACAGCTTTCCTGTGGGTAGAAGGACAGAGGGTGATGTGCCCCAATTCAGCAGATCCATGTGGATCTCCAGGTCTCCCCCTGCATCCCAGAGCAACTCAGGGCTGCTCGCTCCTCCAGCTCTGCCCGTATCTCTCGGGCTGCCTCCTTCCCTCATCACAGGGTGCTGGCAGGAGACCAGCCCACTCCATGCACTTCCACTCCCACTGCCAGTCGATTATCAAGTCCATTAGGGGAAGGAGAAAGCAGCGTGGTTCCCAGTGTACTTTCCTTCCCCATCTCCCCATTGGTTTCTTGTGCCAGCCTCAGGCTGACATGTTTAGCCTGGTCGTAACATCAGCACATTCTCTTAATGCTGTGGAATAAGCAGAGCAATGACTTACTGACAGGTGACTTTATTTCAAGTATGGGAGATCCCCCTCCCAGTCAGATCACATCAGCTGTGAGCAAGTTAGAGCCAAGCTTCCACTGGGCCTCGCTAAAACCATTACTCATAACGTGTAGCTAATCATGGGATATTCCTGGGATTTTTGGATTAGATCTCTGTGCTGCATCGTGAGTGTGTGCTGGGATTTATTAGATGCTTTGCAGGTTGAAAGGAGGAAAAGGAGAAGCCTTTACTCTTTATGGGGCAGCTTTTATGCTCTGTAGTTTCCGCGCTACGTTTTTACTGCTTGCAATCCTAAGCCACATGAATCCAGAGCAAGCAAAGGGAAAGGCTCAGGGGCTCGATGGGACCAGGCAGCAAAGGCTGCTCTGCAGCAGGTGTGGGGAAGGGGGATCAGTAGGATCAGGTGTGATTAATTGCATGTATTGCAGTGATGTCTGGGGACATGGGCAGTAAAATCCCTATTCCACCAGCCTGGTGGACCTCTCATGTCTTTCCATGTCCTTAGCTGTGGGCAGCAGATCGCTTCACACACATCATAACGTTGCTTCTGAGATCAGACAATTTGCTCCACAACCTCAATGCACATATCTTATAATATTTTGTCACCCTTTATCACTGCAATTTCATTGCTATCATGGCCTAGTGAATCATTATTGATAGACTCTTAATATCAGTGCCATTCCTTCAGAGGAATGTATTTTAATGAATATTCTTCTCCCCCAGCAGTACAGCTGCACTCTGATATGGTTCAAGGGGCAGGGCTGTAGCTGTAAAGCTCAGTACAACCCACATGGTGTAGAGGTGACCGTGCTGAGCTACCCTGTGCTTTATTATCTGGCACAGTGTGTGATTCCCACAGTCAGTGGCTGCAATGTAGGGACACACTCATGATGCTCAGAAACTCTCATGTCTTGGGGTTTCCACTGCAGCTCCACACCAGCTCAGCTTTGGCTGTGGAAAGGTTTTCTCTGAAGTGTTTTCATATGCCTTTTTCCTTTTCAGAGGATGAACAACTCTAGGACATTCAAAGCAGGAGCTTTGCTCTGCAATGCTTTCCTTTCACACCCTTATTTTCTGGTTTTGCCCTTGAAATACCTCTGCAGGTGCAAAGCACATCATTGCCCCATTGACTGAGCCACATCGACCCGTCATAGGGCAGTCACACTCATCCAAGAACCAAAGGGAGAGGCAGAACCAGCAGCGGTTCTGAAGCTGTGGAAGTGATGGATGGCTCAGCCAAGAAAAGGAGGCTTAGGCTTGGGCTTTGCTGGGACAGCAGTTCTTTGGACACATCTGTGGGGGTGTCCTCTCTGCAGAAGTCAAGGGAGCCTCCCCAGCAGTCTGCAGCCCTGGGTCTACGGTGCGTGCTGCCAGCGAGCAAAGAGGGCAGCTGGCCTGCGCGTTTAATTCCTGGCCTGGTTTCAACTCCAGTATAAGCTGAGCTCATCCTCATGCCTTGCTTATGCCACAAGCCCCCGGTTCAGAAGGCAGGGTGCTGAGCTCTGTCTGTCTCGCAGCTTGTAAAGTGGCTGTCACTCCAAGATGGTGACAGCTCGACGGGCTGGATGCACAGAGCTTCTGTCTGCTCAGGAAGCGGGGCTGGGGGCTGGATTGCGGTGACAGCTATGGAAATATGGAGGGTTACAAGCAGTCAGTCCCCAGCAGAGCCAGGTGTCAGGTTTGCAGCTTTTCCTACTGTGGGACCTCCTGAGCCCAGCTCAGTATTTCTTCTCTGGCAATGCAAACTTGTCTTAGGGCAGAGCAAAGCAGTTGCTTCCTTTTCTCATATTTGCTCATAAAGAAGTCACTGAAGTGCCTGGCTCCATTCATCTGCTTTGTGGAAGTGGCTGAGGGACATGGGAAGGGACAAAATGAAGGGTCCATCCCCGCAGCCCGAGTGAGGACCTCTGCATGTGTGTGCCACGGCAATGAGCCGATGCACTGCTCAAAGGGCTATAGGGCACCAAGCAATGTGAGCAGGAGCGTGACCTCCTTGGAGCCCCGCCACGTTGCCAGGAATAAAATGAGCCAAGAAAACACGCTGAATGGGCGAGTCAACAGCCCCTCGGAGCCAAAGCCCTCCAGAAAGGGCAGCTGGACAAAGTTAAACAGTGCTTTGCTCTGTCTGCCAGCCAAAAGGGAGGCACTCGGGAGGTAACCCAATTTTCTGACAATAGCTGGCTCTGAAGTACTTGATGGTTTTAATAGCGTTCAGTGAACTCGAGCAGAGGAGATTGTGAAACTGCAGCACCAGCTCCTGCAGAGAGCTGCACTTCACGTGCTAACGAACCCCTGAAAGAGATGTTTGTCGTGAAGAACACAAAAAGGAGGTGAATGCAGAGAGGAGCCTGTGGCTAACCTAGCCTGAGTTCTGCCATTTTGGGGATGGTAAATGGGTCCTCCAATAGGATGCTGAGCTGCAATGGAGAGCCGGGACACAGCAACGGGATAAACCACTCGAGTTCCAGAATGAGCTCTTGAGAAATCAATTTGAGTTCCCCAAAGAAAGCAAATGAGGCAGAGGATGCGCGGTGCTCAGGCGGGGAGGTCGTGGCGAGAGGACACGGCACACGGGCGACCTGGAGCTCATGGGTCCAGCTGTGAGACATGGTGTGGGATACCAAACACGCAGTCCAGAGCCATCCCCAAACTCCCCTTGCCCACAGCAGAAGATGGGCTTGTTGCTCTGCTTAGCCTGGGATGCGCAGGCAGAACGACAGAGCGAAGGTACTTGCTAAACACCATGGGGGAAGAAAAAAAAGACTCAATTATTCTCATGCATATAGACACAAACTAATTAACTGAGTATGTCACAGGGGGACATTTCCCATGACCCACAGAGAAGAGTTTCAGGGAGAAATGGCCGATGATTAACGCTCTTCTGTTTGTGCTGCATCAACAGGATCCTGGGAAGGGCTGTTTGAAAAAGAGGAGGCTTTATACACCATAAGTGTGCCTGTTGGGAGACACCGTGCATTTAGGCAATTGTTTCTTGTTACTTTTTGCCAGAATTTCACAACAATTTGTGGTGGCACCGAGATTGGCATAAATGACATTTCCATCTGTGGAATAACAACAGAAAATGTGACCAGAGTGTAGAGAAGTTTCAGAAAGAGTCAAAACCCATCCAGCTAGTGCATTAGAGCTATGTGAGTCAAAATGCCAGCTCCTAATCTGCAAATAACCTGCCTGGAAATAAATTAGCATCACAGAGGATGTGGGAAGGTGATAGCTGAGTTAAACCCCTCACCAAGGTGCTTACGTGGTCATTTGAAGAGTTCAAAAATCAACACGGCTAATTGATACTTCACAGGTCCTCGGTGCTATAATGATAAATGTAAAAAAGGGTTGTCTCTGCTTGCTTTTAAGAGAATATTAGGGCAGTTCACTTACCACCAGGCAGCCAGTCAGGAGTCCAGCAGCTCACATGCTGTAGAATGAACAAAAGAAGAGATGTGAATACACAACAATAGCAATGAAGTTCATGGTCATGGTAACTGGTATTAACAATTTCATATGTAATCGTTAAAGCTGATGGTGTCAAACACTCCTCACACACAGAATGCACAGATTTAAAAAAAAAAATTAGTCTACAAAACACAATATTTATGAATTGCATGCTCACCCGGAGACAACCATTGGCTGTGGGGATCTTCCAAAGCATTAGGCAGAGCTCAGGAGAGCAAAAGCCAGGGACAGGGTTTGTAGGTGTCGCTTTGATAGGAAAAATTCTGTCTCCTCTCCCCAAAACATGGGCTCTGATTGACTGCATTGCTGCTTTGGATGTTCACTCTTGCTTTCCTGGGGTCAGATCTACTAGATGATACTACTGCTAGAGAGATGACCATGGCATCCCAAACCATCTTTAGGGACACCCAAATGAATGCTGTCCTACAACATGCAAGAGTGTATTGGGCATGGATTGAACCAGTGCAAAATGAAGCCTGAGTAAGGACACGTTGTCACTGCACGCTGGACAATGCAGTGCAGATTGTCTGTACTTAATAGTGCCAAAATTGAAACTAGTTTCTGAATCTAAAAGCGGCATCAGGCTCTGATCCATTCTTAACTCTGTTAAATTATAGAACACCAATGAAGCATGTGTTGTCACCTGCTGACATTTTATTTAACAGATATATGAAAACGAGGATGTCTTCGGTGTTGGAAGCTGCTGTCAGAGCCACTGGGGACTTGGGGATGCATAAAGAGACAGACAAGGCAAAACAAACAGCTCAATCTGCCTCGCAGCCCCCGGAGCTGGCGGTGCTTGGGGAGGTAGCTGGTGTGATTGGTGCCCATGGCAGAGACCACCCCGGGGCTGCCAGAGCATGGGTGGGCTGGTGTGTAATTCCCTGCCTGGAAAAGGTGGCCTTGGAAACTCGTGGGGGTCCGAGATGCCTCCTCTCCCATCGCAATCAGCAGAGAAGGACTGGTGCCTCCAGAGCATCTCTCAGAGCCTCTTCCAGCAAGTGCTGGAGGGGCAGGTCACTTTTTGGAGGTCCTGAGAGGACAGCCAGCTTCATTTCTGACTTTGAGATCTAACACAGACATCCATGTTGTAAGAAATTATCATCTTGCCAATCTTGCCAATTAACGATTTTGCAAACCAGGGTGTTCTACCTAAGGTAGGTGCCCCAAACAGGGCTAAAGCACTGGAACAGGCTCCCCAGGGGGGTATCATGGCCCCAACCTGACAGTGTTCAAGAAGAGACTGGACAACGTCCTCAGACACACGGGGTGAGCTGTGGGGTGTCCTGTGCAGGGACAGCAGTTGGACTCAATGATCCTTGTGGGTCCTTCCAACTCAGGACATTCTATGATTTTATGATTTTGTTCTGCACGAGATGCACATCCACAGTGTGAGAGCCCAGAAACCTCCTGCTCCCAGTTTAGGTTCCTCAGTCGCATCCAACAAGGTTCCTGGAAAATACATCATCCTCGTCTGTGTCCTTCTGGACACTTTTCCTTCCATTCGACCTCAAACCCTGGTGCCAGGACCCTCCTCCAGGCTCCGTGGTGGATGTGGCCAAGGCCTCACCCTGGAGGAACCGCTGTGTTCATCACCAGTGCTTTGGAGCACAAACTAAAAACAAAAGTAAGGATTTTCAGAAGTGCTATGTGAATTAGGGGCCCCCAGCTCCACCAACAGCTAACCGTGGGCAGTCATGCGGCTTCTTTTGGATGAATACTTTATTCATCAGAAAAAAAAAAAAGAGATATTTTGCTGTGAGTTAATCTGTTTTCAAAATTCTGTCAAGTAACAGAAAATTTGAGTCATTTTAGCAACAGGAAATTCTAAAAAGTAATGAGGTTTTGATTTCCCATTTTAAATCCTAGTGTTTTCTTTTTGAAATCATTCACATTTAATAAAAAGAAAAGGTAAATAAGCTTACCTGTTCACAGAAAAAAAAGAGTGTTTGGTCAACCAGTTTGTCATACCCTCAGTAATTCTTAATTCCTTTTTCAGTTTAACTAATGAAGTGAAGAATCAATTACTCTCACAGCTTCCAATCTGTGAAGATATTAAGGTAATCTGAGGCCAGATTCACAGAGGTATTAATGTGCCTGGCATTGTAGAGAGGCACTTGACAGAAAACACTGAATGCGTTTTGCAGATATATTGTTTTGCACTTTTCCAAAGACACTCATTAAAAGTCTGTGAGACTTGTGCTCAGACAAGTCCAGATCCTTCCAGAGCATGGGACGTACACTCTCAGTTAGACTGAGGAGCTCTGGAAATCTTATTATGGGTCATACTGTCAATTGTCCCTAATGACATGCGAAACCACCTCTTCTGTTTAATTCTAGAAATGGAGAAAGGTGCAGTTCTTTCTAGCACAAAACCATCTGTTCATTAACATCAGTGCAAGCTCTTTGCAGGAAGTCAAAATCAAACAAATATTTATTGGCGTGGTGGACATTGCACTTGGGTTTGAATTCAGCCTAATTTCCCTGCTTGTGTATTCAGAGCAGTTCTGCTGGGGTCATCTCCGTAAATCAGTGCAGGTACATGGAGCAGGAGTGTCAGTAGCTGAATGGGAACTGCTGGGCTGGTGCACATCTGGGCAGGCAAAGCAGGAAGGTAGCGTGTGTTTAACTGCGATATATAGAAATGCAAACCTGAGCGGGAATTGGTGAGAACGCTACAGATCCGCAAAAAAGCAGATGGAGGTTTGAGCTCAGACCCTGGCTCTCTGGGCCACCTTCTGACAAGCTCTTGCAGAAGGAGGTTCAGATGTTCACACTCACCTCCACCCACCCAGTGATGCCTGTGTCCACACCTGAGCCTACCTGTGCCCTTTGCACAGTTTTCACACCAGTTCAGAGCCTTGTTTCCCAGGGACTGACTTACCTAAGCTTCACTGACCTGTCCTCCTGAGCCCAGACTGACATCTCCTCCATGGAGGGCAATTGCTCAAGGGAATACGGGGTCCCTGCAACAGTTGAACTTCCTGGAAGGTAAAACATAAAGCCACCCATAGGATGCTAAAGTCAATTTGCAGAAGCCTGGCAAAACAAATACTTGTGGTGTTTACACCGTGGGCAGGAACAGCTTTGCTTAGACTCTTGCTACTCTAAATACCACTGAGAGGAACTCAACTTTTCTAGTCCTCACTAGTTTTATGAGAGACTGCAGGTTATCCAAATGCCAGTGCTGTACTAGCTGGAGCCACTGAGAGGGAAAAACCTGCCTGTCACCTTGGTCCCTGTGTTCCTATCCATCTTTTCCTTGTCCCAGCCCTTGGGATCCCCAGGGCAGGAGGCTCGGCTGGGGCGATGGCTCTCCCCGTGGAGCCTGTCAGGACTTGTTACGGCCACCAAAAGATCATCGCTGACCGTGCCCTGGTGACATTTGTGCCTGTATGTCGTTTCAGTCTCCTAAATGAAGCTGTAAAGGGGAATGGATGAGGGATGAGAAGGAGATTGCCTCCAGCCTCTGCTCCCTGCTGCTTCCCCAGCGGGTATGATGGATGGTGGGAGCGGGGAGCAGAGGCTGAGTCAGCTCCCAGGTGACCTTCGCAGAATCCCTCCCGGCCCCCGTCTCCCTCGCTGTTGCGCGGGGCCGCTGAGCCCGGGCAGATTGATGGCAGCTCACGCTCAATTTCTCTGATGCACTTTTGCTGAAAGACACTCGTACATCTTCCCCACGTCGTCTCTCCATATCTGAGGTCAGGCTTTCAACAGGCAAGAAATGTTCCGAAATAAATCACCGCCGTCCCTCACCCAGGGCTCTGCCAGCTCTGGAGGAGTGGGGTGAGGAGGAGAGTGACTTGGAGCTGGCTTGCGGGGAACAGCATACGCAGACATGCGGGTCCAAATGTTACGCATTCCATAGGCTTTCTGCCTTGGGGGTAAATCTGTGTTTGTGTTAAAACGAGGGAGTGTGACACAGTGGGAAATTAGTTCTTAATACTCTGAGCTTTGGTGGCTGAACTGACCACATGTCCACTGAGCATGGTGGGAACATGGACACCCAGCTCAGCTCCTGGCATCTTCCAGGAGGGTCACTTACACCCATGTGTGCTGAAGTCAGTGGCAGGGATGGTCCTGGGAGAAATTGTCTCCAGAACAACAAGTGAATGTGCAAGAGACCTCTTGTAATATTTTGGAATTCAAATTCAGTTCTGGAATCCAAAACAAGCAAATGGCAGGAGGGGAACAAGCGGCTGTCTAGGAAGCAGAAAGCTGCAGAGCCAAACTTCGCCAGCTTGCACTTGTGATGCACACAAAGCCAAGCAAGCTGAGGAGAGACTGGTGCATGATACACTTCTGTGCCTGGAGCTCTTCAGAGAAGGAAGGAGGGTCATTGGGAGGAGGGAACACCCCTTGATGTTCTCAAAAATCATCTCTGAACTTCTGCCAGGTCAATGACTACATCCTGAGCTGGAGCTGCAAATTTTCCCTGCTTTGCTGGCCATCACAGGGCTCCAGCATAGCACCCAGAGCAAACCCAAACCCCCCGCAGCAAGTCCCCACTTTTGCAGGGAGAAGGAGCACCAGGCAGCAGAGCTTGTCATTGTCCCCCCAGGAGAGGACCCTGAGCACCACAGGGTTGAATGACTCCTCGGGCAAGATGATGCATTTCCCTGAGCTATTTCTCTGCCAGGAGTCGAAGGGGAGAGGCTTGATGAGCTTTTCCCAGGGGAAGGCAGGAGTGGAGCAGCAAGGGTCTCCTTCAGGGGTCTAAACAGTGCGATGCAGGAGCAGAAACACCCAGACGGCTGCACAGCTCTAGGGCTGCGGGGGCATTATCGCAATAGGAGAGGTAAGGCTGGAAGGAAGCTGCTCCAAGTTCTTATCGTTGCTTTGCCAGCGACTACATGTTGTATTTTCCCATTTGTAAAACAGAAAAAAAAAAAAAGAAAAAAAAAAAAAGAAAGCATCCTCTCTTCCTTCCCAGACTCTCTGTGAGGCTTCATTCATTTATGTCGGAGTAAAAACACACGAGTGCTGTGTAGATGCAAAGTCCAGCCTGACCCCCAGGGTCCTGGCACACTGACCATGCTGCAGCGCGCCCTGGGGGTCTCTCTGGGATGCTGCTGCGCACAGTCCCCTGGCTGTGGCACCACGAGGACACCCCATGGCACAGCACCGGTCTGTGGTCAGGGTGAGAAGGAGAGTTGGTGTGGATGGTGAGAAGCAGGGATGATGACTTTTCAAATCATGAGGCATTCCTGATTCTTCTAAAAGTGATAGCAAGTAGGAGTGGGATGTGACTGGGGAAGGGTCTCCCCCACCCCCTGAGTGGTTCAGATCTGGGTATTTGGCAGGGTATGTCTGGAATCAAGCTCATTTCCAGTATCTGTTTTCAAGGGGGTTGTTCCAAAATCCCCAGACGCTCTGTTGTTATTTTCCTGCTCCCTCCCAGCTCTGCGGTGCCAGGGTGCCCGCTGTGCCATGCCTGGGCACAGCACCAACCTCGCAGCATGTTGCACCATCGACAAACAGGGCAGGGCTGTCCCTGGGGACATCGAGGCTCCGTAGGAGCTGCCAGCTGCTGTCTCACTGCACAGGACACCCCCAGTCCCAGGGAGCCCCATGCACAGCCCGGCAAGTCCTTGTGTGTCTCCCGCACCAGCAGACCCTGAGCTGCACAACCAACGTGTCCACGGGCAGCCACCACCCTCTGCTGGGTGGACAGGGACTGGTGCAGGACGGACCCCGAGCCATTGCAATCTCATAGCCAGAGCTTGGCTCAGGCAGGTCGGTTCCTGGCAGTCCCTGAGCAAGCAGAGCTGGACACTGACACGTCCCCTGGGAAAGCTCCCCGGCTCTGCCTGCCCTCCCGCATGCCCCCATCTTCGACAGCATCTCCGCAGGAGCAGCCAACAGATGTGACAAACATGCCGACTGCATGATCTCTCCCTCATCCCCCCGAGCCTGGGTTCTGCCTGCTGAGACCCCTTCACAGCCCATTAGACAATTCAGGTTCAGGAACACGCTCCGCTCTCCCGGCGGCTGCAGGAGACGGCGGCCGCCTCCGGACCCCTCCTGTGCCTGCCGAGGGGACCGTGGCTCCTGATCGCTTCCAGCTGCTTAGCTCTGTAGAGCCCGCGGGGAGCAGCCAGTCGATCTCCCGTGGGTCACCTGGCGATAACAGCGGGAAGAGGAAAGGGAACAGCCCTTGTTCAGGGGCTGCCGGCGCCATGCGGAGGAGCCCAGGCTTCCAGCAAACCTTTGAGCAAGGCTGGAAGGAAAATTAATTAATTGCATGGAGAAGCCCCTCCACACTGCCCCAGTTTCCCAGTCCAAGGTGGCAGTAGTTGACCTGGGCTCTCTGGAGGGTTTGGCCTCATGGACATGAGGTACCAGGCACCCCAGAGCCAGAGCCCCAGAGCCAGAGCCCATCCTCCAGATTTTCAACCAGTCGGAGGAGGGTTTTGAAGTTGGTTCAGTGAGACGCTGTGTCTCAGACCTTCTCTCAGGGCCTTATTAAAATGCAGACTGCAAATTCAGATACTGTAAACAAGGTCACTGGAGAATGAAGATCAACAGAGTGCAAGCACAAGGAATGCAGAGCATTAATATTCTGATGTGTGAGCCCGTCCTAAATATTTTATCAGGCTAAGCTTTTTTGTATTGAGGCATCCTTCCCCTGCTCTTCCTCCTCCTCCTCTGCCTGCTTCACATACTTCACGTCCTTTTCTCTTGCGTTCACAAAAAGCACTTTGTATTTCGGCTGGGGCCTGAAATGTATGCAGACCTTCCGCATCCCCCCCTCGACAAAACCCTCACCCTCTTCCAGGCAAGCAGGAGAGATTTCCTAATGGGGTTTCTTTTGTTTCTGTCAATGTCTCACTTAGGCAGCGGCTCTGAGACTTACTGAGCGCTGCCGGTGTCTTATCACCCGCGTTCCCCCCTCCTTGTAAAATGCAGGGATTTCCCTCCCACCTCCAGCGGTTCTGCAAGCGGCGTGCAAGCGCATTGGCACACGGTGCAATCGTCCTGTCTGCATCGGCACATGGTGCAATCGTCCTGTCTGCATCGGCACATGGTGCAATCGTCCTGTCTGCTACAGTGGGTGGTTTCGGCTCTGGGAGATGGTCCAAAGGTACCTCATCTGGTGGCAGAGCATCCACCACAGGGTCGTTGGCTTTTGTCCTGAAAACCTCGTAGTTAGTGAGGAAAGACCTGAAATCCGGCCCATCCTCAGGTAGTGGTGAAAAGGTGCTTCCTGACCCCGAGAAACATGTTCCCATGTCCTGACGCATAAGGTTTGATTTTTCCTATCAAGACGCTCTCTGGCTCAACTACAAATGCATCACACAGGGCTGAAAGGATCTGTGCCTTATAAATCCATAACCATATTTTAAAAACTATTTTCACATTGAAGCCATACAACCCTGAAAGGATCTATACCATTACAAATCCCAAAATGGTCTTTTTTACCCTCTATTTCAGGTCAAGCTGGGAAATTTGGACCTTGCTATCAGGTCTCCCCCGGCCAGATGACATGGGACACACATGACGCACAGTGCTGGCCCGGGTGTGAGTAGTTTGCTGGATGTGACCGTTCAAATAAAACACAGAGATTTGGGGAAACATTTGCTGATGCTGAAATTTCCCAGATCTGAGTTTCTATCCGCGTTGCCAACTGGTGGTTGTGTGCTTTCCTCTGTGCTACCCACCAACCCTAAATTCGTCTTGCTCGAAAACTACAGTCATCCAATTAGCAATAATACCCAGCAAGTGGAGTGGCCAACCACACATCTCAAGTAATAAATAGCGGAGGATTGAAGTGAACAGTTTGGGAATAGTCAATTGAATGGGAATTATTCATGCAAACCGTATCGCAGACTCTTACAAATACCAAATGCACTCCAGAAAATGAGGGCATTTATGTAATGACATCTCATTAAAAAAATAATCATAAGAAATTGATTATTAATAAAATATTGAGAGATAATTAACATATTTTCTTGGCAGAAAATTCCAGAAAAGGGGACTCTTCTCCTTTTCAACTCTGACTCTAGCGTCCAAAGGACTTGAAAGAGAATCATGTGCATTAACTGGAGGAAACTGGCCTAAAATGAACATTTAAATGCAACATGAATTAATGGGTGAGCTTTTTAGTAGGTGAAAAGTTGGAGTCTATACAAATTGACATTTTTTGATCATAAATAATAGTCTAGATCTGAAACTGCTGTATAATTAGCAGTTCTTGGATCCGTAGCCATTTTGCAATTGTGCAGAGTGCGTATATATATATATATATTTATATATATTAACTAAATTGTTAATAAAACAGATAGTATTGCCCAGCTCTCAGCAGGGTAACAGGCAGCAAGGAGCGGATGTGATCATGCAGCCTGGAGAACAGGAGCTGAGGGGAGACCTTCTGATCTCTGAACTGCCTGAAAGGAGCTTGGAGCCAGGGGGGTCGGGCTCTGCTCCCCAGGAACAAGCGCCAAGAGCAGAGGAAACGGCCTCAAGTTGTGCCAGGGGAGGTTGAGGTTGGATTTAGGAACAATTTCTCCCCCAAAAGGCTGTGGGGCATTGGAACAGGCTGCCCAGGGCAGTGCTGGAGTCACCAGCCCTGGAGGGTTGGACATGGAGATGAGGTTCTCAGGACATGGGGCAGTGCCGGGGGGTGGGGAACGGTTGGACTCGATGATCTGGAGGGTCTTTTCCAACCGAAATGATTCTGTGATTCCATGTCTCAGGCAAGTCTGTCTCCCCGGAGCGCAGGTGCCTCCCTGCAGGGCAGCCATCAGGCTGGTTTCGTGTGCAGCTGCTGCTGAGGATCTTGGCAGCATCAGGACATGGGAAAACCCTGACGTGTTTTCATTTGCTTCTTGGCACAGCTCGCTGGAAGGGCCCAAGCACGTCTGGTCTCCCTCGGTGACTGTGTGCCACAGCACTCCAAGTCCAGCCAGGGGGACCCCGGGGAATGAAGACATTTATACTGCACATTGACCGGCCTGTGCTCTGTTCTCTTTTGAAATATAGCAGCTTATTGATTTATATTTAAAAGGGATGAATGCAGCATATATCAGTATATTAGACACACTCCACACAAACAGAAAGGGCACCAGTGCCTTCCCACTTGAGCAATTCATCACCTACCAGAGCTCTCCCAGGAGTTGACCAAGGGGAAGAGGGGACTGTTCCCTTCTACAGGCTTCCTGAGCAAATTCCCTGGCATGGAACAGAAGTGGTGTGTATGCACCGTCTCCAAAAAAACATGCTCTTCTGAATTGTTACCCTCTGCAAATGGCTTTTCCTCCTGGCCTCTCAACTGTAGCACAAAGCTGCTATCCATGTCACATCTTGGGGAAACTGAGACACGCAAAAGCAACTTGTCTTAGATCACATTTCAAGCCTGAAAATAAGCAAAGGTTTGAAATCAGGTCTCCTAAGTGTTAAAGCAGTAGCTCCAGCCCTTGGCTCTGAGGGGCTTTGCAAAGCTTCCTTGTGCCTTGACATGGCGGTGTCTGTGAAGAGAAAGGAAAGAAAGAGGTTTTCCCTCTCTGGCCGGCACACTGGGAGGACAGGAATCCTGCTAGGAGGTGACTCTTCATCTCCTGGGGATGGCAGGGGCTTAAAGTGAGCAAACCCCCAGAGCAATTCAAGTGCAGGAGGCAAAGGGAACTTCTCAGCCCCTCCTAACAGAGCAAGAACTCATCCTGGTACCAGCACACACACAAGTCCTCCTCCCTTCCCTTTGCTGCAGGAGACAAAGCACCTTCTCCTCTCTCATCCGCCAGCCTCAGGCTCAGGAAAAGGGGCTGTTTCTTGGCTCCAGGCTGGGTCCTGGCAGATTGTGCTCCAAACGGCGCTCACACACATGCACTTAGCTCCACCAGCTACAGATGAAGCCCTTCTCCATCAGACAGAGGGAGGCAGGGATTTTCAGGCACCAAAGTGAAAATTACAGCGTCTCTTTTGACTTACGAGTATTTCTGTTGGCTCTTGCTTGTGCTGGGTTTCCATTAGCAGCGTGAGGGGGGTAGTTCATCTATTACATTTGCCAGCCACAGAAATGACATCGGGGCAATACAAATATATTCTAGTGCATTAGCATTCGGGATAGATAAGGGCAGTAGCAATCCACCAAGAGGGCAGCTAAGTGCACCAGATAGAAGGGAAGAGGCGTAGACATGCCATGCTCACTGAGCACTTGATATCTGAGTCAAATCCAAGCTGCTGTCTTCGTACAGGGGAGGGTGCCTGTGATATAATATACCCCTGAGATATGATATACACCTGTGATTATCCTGAATCGCAATTCCATGTCTCTGTGCTGCCCTGAGCCGGCTCTGCAAGCTGCAGCGTTATTTATCTGGCAATAAATGGCCTTCTGTCTGCAAAATGAGGGCTTCAGCCGGGGAAGTAATGGGCAGTTTCGGCTCAGCTGGAGATGTGCCCGGAGGTGAAATCTGATTGGGAAGGAGCGTTGTCCTCCTGTCTGAGCGAGACATCCCTGTGACCTGCTTTCCAAGGTGGACAGACAAGGGCAGCCCAGGGAAGGGTTGATGCTGCAGGGAGGATCGCACCGAGCCCAGCGTGATGCCTCTTCCTCAGCAACTGTTCCTCTGGAAAATACTTCTCCCCACGGCTTATTAACAGGGAAGAAGAGCATATCCACGCCCAGTGAGGGTTAAAAGGACTGAGCCCCTCTGCACATTGCTGCTCCTGATGCCCACTCTCCTACCCCAAGTCATCCCTCCTGATAATACCTTCCCCATCAGCTCCTTTCTTGCACTACAGAGACAGATCCTGCCTATTTTGTTTCATCCCAAAATGAGAACTTTGCACTAAGACTGGAGAGACAACCCCACTGATGAGCACCAGTGCTCTGGCCATGGGATGCTTCGTCCTCCTTCATGAGCTTGGGCCTTATCTCTGGGAAAGGAAGGGTTAATAAATCATGTGTGATGGGCCAAAGAGCAAAGGAAGGGTAAGACTTGTGTCCACCAATGTGACCCATCTGGAAGGGGAGCAGCACGTGGAAGGAGGGTGTGCAAAGTCCCTCGTTGTCAGGGACAGTGCCAGCCCTGCTAGTGAGTGTCCCAGGGACGAGGTCCCCTCAGGGGACAACTGAGGCAGTTGGCAGCTGCCTAGTGCAAAGACAGGTAAGTCTGTCTGGTGCTCGGCTGTGGCACTTGTGATAGCCCAGCCCGTGCAAGAGGAGTGACAACAGCAGCTCCATTTATAACGTGCTTTGGGTTCTGTCTGTGCAGGATGCTGCAGGGAAACCAGGCACAGAAATACTATCGTTAGCATCATTATTATTATTATCAGTATTCCCCTGCAGCTGGTGGTGGCTGCGCAGCAAAACCATCCAGAGCTGCTCTGGTGGCATTTCCCTCCACCCACCCCAACTCCCTATGGGTTTGACTAGACAGAAATTGCCCTCAAGAACTCCTCTCTTTCCTGAATGTTGATTTCTGTTTAGTTAATTAAATGGTTTTCGTTCTAGTTTTCAGTTTTCTGCACTTCCACTGCAGAAAGCCAGCCGGTTGTAGGGGGAGATAAAATTATATCCTTCCACATTTCTCAAGGAGGAGGAAGTCTAAGTTTTAAGTAGGTCTATAGCCAGAGAGATAATAACCTGTTTCCTCTGCACCCACTGCCATGCTGACGGAAAAGAGGCAGCATTGTCCCCAAACCCCTATTCTCTGCCACCATTCCCCTCTGGGCAGCAAAGGTGATAATTGCATCCCACGGCACGGGGAGGGTTAATTATCCAGTGTTTGTTCAGTGCTGTGAATAGGTAAAATGCTGTCTAAGTGCAGAGCATTATGATTAATAATATCCAGCCTGCTAAAGCAAAGTGCTTAGAAGGATTCAGAAAGGATTATTCATTTATATGAATACAGAGGATATCTACAGTTACATTAAATGGGATAAAAATCTGCAGGGGACCTAAACCCTCACGCTTCAGGACATAAACCAGCCATTAGCTGCCTGGGTTGGGAAGGAAGATCTCTCTGAACACTTTAGCATAGTGTCATGGTGCTCAGTGGGGGACCCTCATCTTCCTCGCGAGCATCCAGGACCGGCTCCTCAGCCGAGATGAAACCGAGCCTGTGCCTGTCTGTCAGTTCACGACTTCTAGTATTGGTCCAGTGCTATACTTTATGGCTACCTTGCCTGTGCTGACTCGTGCCACCACTCATTTATGCCTCTTGGAGAGCAACCAGCCCCTGCTGTGCTCCACAGTCACTGCAGCCAGGGCAGTGAGACCAACGTGGTGCAAAGAAGAGAGATTACAGTTGTTTTGTCCCCTCCTGCTTCTCTATTAAAGTTGATTCAGAAGAAAAGAAGGAAGCTGGGTGGTGGTATGTGATCACACAATCACAGAATGGTTGGGGTCAAAGTGACCTCTGGAGATGAGCAAAGAAACACAGGTCCTCACATCATATATCTGCTCAAAACACTCCCCTGACACAAACTTATTAATTTTGTTGCTCAAACAGGAACATCTTGAGCAGAAACTCCAATTTTGCACCCACCTTCAGAAGCTGATCCGCTGTGTTTTGCTTAGGAGCTTGAAATACTCCTTCACCATCTTTTTCTTTTTGTTGGGGCAAAAAAAACCCGTTGAAGGTGCAAATGGCAAAATACTGAAAGAATTTTCATTATGTGGTATTTCTGGTATCAGTGGTAAGAAGAAAATACTCCAGATTTGATCTTGGAGTGTGATGAAAAGGATCGCAAGAAATTAAACTCAGGAAATGCAGAAAATCATAATGCAGGAAATTAAAAGGCAGTAAATTCAAAACCGATACAAGTTTTTATACAGTGTGTGGTTAATCTGTGGAGCTTATTGCCACAAGATATTAAAAGAGGTTGGATGTGCATGTGAACACCATCATCTGCAGTTACTATAAACACAGTAAACATTAAGCACTTTAACCCTCTTTCTACACAGCACAGACTGACCACTCTCGTGCTTGTGGTGAGCAAAGAGCTTCTTCAGGAGGCATTAGAGGGCAATGCTGACCGACCGTGTTAAGAATTAATGAAACCCTCTATCCGATATCTGCACCTCCCGGTGTGGTGCCCCCATGTCTCTGGGGGATTGAGGAGAGCTGCTGTGTGCATGTCCCCTGCCCGGTTCCCCAGAGGAGCTCGGTGGATCTGCAGCATCCTGGACGAAGGGCTAAGACAGTGGTGGGATGGGGTGACGAGTAGCAGCCTTTGGTTGAACAACCTGAAAACAGAGTCCTCTGGAGCTCACCTGGTTCAGACACTGCTGAGGCTTGTCTTTGGTCTTCCACGACAAACCTCTGTAACCCTGCAAGGTCTCCCACTTTATGAGGATCTTCCCGCAGTACCAAAACCAGTTATATTCTTGGACACCTTGTTTTCCTCAGACACCCAGGCCCCTGTAATGACTCAATGCATCCTCATGAACAGGGTTAGGCCAAGGCATTCTGGATGGCCCTCAAGACCTGGGTGAACTATGAGCCCTGCTGTCACGAGGGGTTGTCCAAGCAGCATTTCCATCCCATTTTGCAGGTTGGAGGGATCAGCAGCAGCACAAGACTTGTTCTGGGCTGGGTGCCTCAGCCTCCCTTAGACAGGAGATTACATGGGCGCCCATGTATTTCCTTCTTGCTGTGCTCATTACAATAACTGAGGCCCCTTCGTTTGCTGAGAAAGAGCCAAACCCAATTTGTGTCATCTCATAATGTGTGCTCTAATACGTTACATTGGATCCAATTAGGTAATGGCAGCCCCAGCAGCAGAAAGCGGGGGGGTCAGACTTCATCCTGCTTTGGGCTGTGCTGTCGACATTGATCCTAATGAACGCCAGACAGAGGGGTGTCCCCCAGAGCTGCTCTTTGTGATGCTGGAGCAGTTCAGGACTGGTTAATGTGCACTTAACACAAAGTGTTACCTGAAAAAGATGCTCAGCAAGAGGGAGCCGACACGGTGCAGGGTAATTTATGCCTCTAGAATAGGATCCTCCATGGGCATTACAACAGCACGCTCGGAAAGGACTCAGCTGCATGCTGGAGAAGAAAGGAAGGCTTTAAGTGAAGATTTAAAGGAGGGGATGGAGCATCTACAAAGAAGGGGAACACACGCCCTCCAGCTGTGGAAGAAGGCAGAAGGGAGACTGAGATAAAAGGGGAGCTTTGATCTTCCTCCATCCATCGGGCTTCGATCAGCCGTGTCCTGCTGTGCTGGGGCTGGTGTGACAGCAGCGGTTCTGGGCTGGCTGTCATGAAAGGCACGTCCGTCGGTCCCCTGGCCTGTCCCCGGGCTGGGGTCCCTCTGCTCAGCTACTCCTTCCTGACACCTGCCCCCCCAGGGTCCTGCCCCTGCTCACCGGCCATTTCCAACAGCTGTGTTGGAGCTTTGGGTAAAAGTCACAGTTTTGCTGTTTCAGAAGCTCACGCTGTGGTAGCTGTGTTTCCTCATTGCTGGTTTGCAAGTATTTAAACACACTAACTTTTCCATCTGTGTGCTGCCGTGAGGAGGGGCAAAACTTATCCTGAATCCTTCTGCTCCCAGGGTTTTAGGAAAGACAGCAGCGTGCACAAGAAGTGATGAAATGTGGGTTTGGGCATTGCTCAAACAATACAGAAAACCTCACACGCATATTCAGATGCCCAGTGTAATATTATACAAACCTGCCTCAGGCTCATGTTCCTGCTTTGGCAGCTTGTGATGAGCTCAGGGCAAAATTCAATCACTGACATGTAAGGGAGAGAACCAGACCTCCCATTATCGCAGCCTCCTGACCCAAGATGCTCATAGCACTTGCACCTCCCCATTGAACTGCAACATCATCTTGGTGGTAAAAAAATGAGAGCCCCAATTTGAGCAGTGGGGGTGTCCCACCGCTCCAAAGAAGCCACGGGGAAACTTCAATGCCAACGGAGAACCCACAGTGCAGGTATCAGAAGCGCATACAGGAAAGCAAATGATTAAAGGTGTTTTGCGATTGCTTTATAATGTTTTAATGGACCTGCAGTGATGCAGATCCTGTCCACCCAAGTGACACAATGTGCAGATGACACCAAACCCACAGATACTGTTCAGTGACCATGGGTGGCACGTTCACAGCAGAGCATGGAAGGGAGGCATGAAAACCTGCCTCGAGAAGAGATATTCTTGCATGTGCTGAGATACCTCACCTTAATCAAGGCAAGACCATGATGCTCTTGTGATACCCTCTAGTCTGTACTGGTCATTTACTGCACACTGGAAATAGAGGAATGACACTCTGCTTGTCCAACCCGCTCCCCCCAGCTGGCCCCAGGTGCAGCAGCTCGGGCAGTTTGCTGCGTCCCAGCTTTCTCTGCAGTCCTGCTGCTCCTCCGTCCCCTCACTGGGCACAAAGCCTCTGCTCAGTGTCACTGCCAGAGCAGCTCAGCCACACTTACAAATCCTCTTTGCAATTTCATTCATTTCAAAGCTCCCTGTTACCAGCTCCAACCCTTCATCTCACACTCCATAAATCAATCAGCAAGGGAGCGGAGGAAATCAACTAATTTCGCCCTGGCTGGGCAGAACCAGGCAGCTCGTGCCAAGGGATGTGGGGCTGGTGGGGGGTCTCTATCCCCTGCCACAACGTGTCCCCTGTGCAAGCCAAGAGGTGCAGGCAGGGGGCCAGGGGCAGAAAGCAGGAACACGTTACCGGGGAGCAGGCGCGGGTTGCTCCCAACCCCAGATCTAGCCTCACATTGATTCGTAGAGGCTAATTAACCACAGACTTGCAGCATTAATATTTGGAGGGTGCTTAGTCGCATGTGGTACAAATCCTGTCTCACTCGGGAGTGCAGCAGTGGGTGTTGCTGCAACCGGCGAGCGATGCTGAGCGTGCCAGCGCCTTTCCAGCCCGAAGAGCCAACCCTTGGAGCTCGGCACGCACCGCCGTGATGGATTTGCTCGGAAGGAAAATGCCCCTTCGGCGACCATTAAGCAGACACATTGTTTAGATTTGTGCCGAGGTGTTTTTATGTCTCATCTGAGGCTTTCAGTGAAATGAGGCCGGTGGACTCCACGCAGCTCCCGGCCTGGGAGGGAAGGGCAATTATCCGCGGTGATTAACCAGGGCGCTGGCATGGAGGAGATGCTGCCCAGTTCAAACCACTGCAGACCAGTGGAGACCTGCAAGGCAAGGCAGAAAGCACGCCTGCCTGTTGGTGCTGCACGCTGCACGCCGTGCATGCTGATGGGGAGAGCTGCAATTCATCAACAGAAATTAGGAGTGGGAAACGCTGTTTGTCTGGAAAATGAATGAATTCATTTTTGCCTGGGAATTCCCGTGTTCGCATTTTTGGAGGGCTTTTTCCCCCGAATGCCGCGCTGGGAGTGGAGACTAATGAATTTTGTTTCGTGTAACTTTTCTACGGTGGAAACGCAAGTTTGTCAGCTCTGAAGTATTTTGCAAAATTATGGTGATTTTGCCCAATTTTGTTTATTGGAGAAAAAACATGTGAAAACATTTAAAGTGGCCAGTTTTGACATGTTCTGAATGAAATGTTTTGATTTTTTGGGTCTGAAACATTCTTCAGTTTAAAAACTCCCTTCCATTTAATTTTGAAAAATCCAGAAGCTCAACTGAAGCAAAGTATTCCAATACTGTCAAACGAAACGTTGACTCCAAACCCTCTAGAAATCAATTTGACAATAATTTGGAAAACCTTTATCTTTGTTCCAAGCTTGAATAACATTAGAAACAAACAAACAAATGCACAGTTTGCAAATGAACTAAAGAGAATCTCTTTTCCATGTTGAAAAAAAAACAAAAATTCATTTCCTAGGTTTTCAAAAAAGGCCAAAAACCCCTCAAATCTGAGGAACAATTCTGCCTTTGCAAAGAGAGGTGTCTGCGTCCTACAAAGTACAAGCCTTGACGCGGATGCTGTGGATAATGAATAAACCAGAGGCCGCCGTGATGCAGCTGCCAGAGCTGGAACAGCCCTTGGCTCCATGAGCAGGGAAATACCAGTTTGCAGCAGGGACATGGCATCACCTTTGGACACGACTTACCGAGGCAGCCACTCAACTCCCCGTCTGTGCCAGAGGTCCATAGTTCATGAAGATCAGTGGTAAATTTGGAAATCGTCAGAAAACAACTCAAGGGATGGGCTGAGGTGCTGGAAACCTGTTGTGCAATGAGAGGAGAAAGAAGTGCAAGGTATTAACCTCACTGCTGAATCCAAGGCAATGTTAATATCTGACTCATCTGAGTTTAGAAGTGCTTTTGAGAGGAGGAGACACCAAAAGCCAGCTGGCCGGCAGACAAAGGCAGGATATCAGCTGGAAGCTGGAGGGTACGGCCAAGCAAACGGGGAGGGGGAGCTGAGTGCCAGTGTTAACAGAGAGATAAACCCTCCAACAGCTTGCTCTGGCACGTGCTGGAGTCTCCATCCCTCAAAGCCGTTCATTCGCTTGGATGTCTCGCAGCAGGATCTGCTGTGATCAAGCAGAAACACTGGCCTCCAGAGGGGTGAAGTCCTCCCTCCTGGCCAGAAAACCAAACCACATTGTCTTTGCAGCTTTTCTTGGCCTGATCTTTGGAAAAGAGGCCAGCGAGGCTGTTTTCCCGGAGCACAGACACACCACGTAACCTGTGGCAGAGAAGGTCCCTTCCCAGTCCAGCTTCCCAGCAGCCTCAAATGGGAACCACAAAGCAAAGCAAGCACACGTGCCATCTCTGGGTCATTCCCAGTCCCTGCATGACTATACCAGACAAATCCTTCTTCCCAGGGGTGCCGGTGCCCCTGGCGTGACACCATCCATCACGCAGGCAGAGCATCATGTTCTCACGGGTTGCACAGTGGGTCAGGGTTTGCACCCTGCAGGTACGGATCGCTGGTGGTGACCCAGCAAGTTGTTTCCATCCCCCATACTGAGTGCAAGGAAAACAGTCACAATTTCATCTTCCCCCTCCCTTCACCTCCAGCTCCATGTACTTCCCTCTGTGCAGCTCCAGCCCTCTGGGGTTTATCAGGAGGCTTTCCTGGGACCACGTGTCCATGCAGCAGCACTTTGGGAAGTCTCAGGGGCCAAAATTCAGGAAGAAAAAGGGGGATTAGGAGAGGTCCATGGCTAACAAAGCTACCTGGAGCATTGGGGGCTCTGCATAGAGCCAGACTCTGCCCCTCAGCCACTGCCAGAGTTCTGATCGCTGCCCAGATGGGTCTAAGGTGGAGAGAAGATGTTTGACCTGGATGCTGAGAACTCTGTGTCTCATCAAGGGTAACACAGAGGTTTATTCCCTCCTCCCTTCTGAAGCTGACCTGGTTCAGCTGTGCCGGATGCCACCACAGATGGCTTATCAGCATCAATTTTCTTTCTTGGAATAATACCTACAGCAGAGAACTGGAGAAACTGAATTATTTTGGTAGTAAAGACAAGAGCCAATTGTGAAGGGCTGCAAAAGACTTCATGATATCAAGTGACTGGTGACAAAATGGCAGATAAAATTTAATGTAGATAAATGGAAACTAACTTACGTGGGAAAATACAGTCCTAACTGTGAATTAAATACAGCACTGTGAGCTGCCTGTCATTGCTAAAGAACAAGATCTTGGTGTTATAATACATGTATCTTTGAATGTGTCATCTCTGTGCTTGGCAGTGGTTAGAAAAGGCAAATCAAATGTTAGGAATTATTAGGAAAGGAGTCGAGACAAGAAGTATAAAGACCAGAAGTCGTCAGTCTGTCCCTGTGTTAAACCCCAGGTGGGATCTGCCTTCAAACCTGGGTGGTTCTGGACCCATCTCTGGAGAGACACGAAGGGAGCTCTGGGCTGTGGCTCCAGAGGTGATGTCAACGGGATGTCCCCATGGCCCAGGGGGGACTTCGCTGCCAAAGGGCTCATCCTCCATGAAAGGCTGCGGTCCTTTGCGCTCCAGCACCCTCGGGGCCCTCAGCAATCCCTCTTGCTTGCAATAAAACGTGTCAGCTCCACACTTTCCCTTTGCCCCCGGCTCCCCTCTCAGCCACATGGCTCCAGTCTGCACCCAGGAGGGATTTCAAGTGCAAAAAACCTCTTTGGATGGTTATTTTTTAAAGGTTTTCCTTCCAGTCACCTTTTTTTGTTCCAAAGTACTTAAACACCCTTATTTCGAAATCCTTATTACCCTGAATCAGAGACTCAGCTTTAAGTAGTGCTTTGAATTAAGGTTCTCAAATATGCATTCAATTTCAGTTTAAAAGGGGTAGTTAATGTATGTTACATAAATAGCTATTATTAAATATGTTCACTGAAGATTAACAACTGCTGTGCGTAATGGATACGTGTCTAACTACTATGATATATATTGAATTTCCCTATTATATAGCTGCTGGATGTGTGTCTGCTAGAACGGAGCAAAAATTCACAGTGAATAATTTAGTAGATGAATTTAGCCACTCTTTCTGCCGGTGAAACCGTGTGGCATCCTCCAGCATATTCATCACTCTGGGCTGATTCTGCCCATTTTTCCTGAGCTGGCTGGGACGCAGGTGGCTCGTGTGGCTGTTCCTGGGGGTGGCGGGGGGGAATGTGGTTCCCTGCAAACACTGCCTGCATCCCAGCCCTGGGGATGCTCTGGCTTCATGGGACCAAAGATGTGTGGGCAGCAAAGCCCTGTTCAGAGCCCTGAGCACCCTCCTGGGCAGCAGCGAGCTGCTGCAGGCTGCACTCAACTGCTTTTTTCTCTGGTCTTGCTCCCATTGCTGGGAAGCCACGGGGAACTTGTTCTATCAGGGTCTCTTATGGTTCTTAAAGAAAATTTCCTCTTGGTACCTGGCTCCCTTTTTCTATTTCTGTGTCTAGACAAGCAGGATGTTTGATTGCACAATGATGAAGATTTGTGGTGGAAGACAAAGTCCGTGGTGGTTAAGCACAGGGTTTGCACAGGGAATTGCGCTCCCAAGCCACATCTACATGGATAAGATGATGGATGTGATATTCTCTAAAGTTTTACTGGAATGTGTCTCTGGGTGCATGCTCTGGAGGTGATGTCTGAGCAGCAGAAGGTGCAGAGGTGCCTGTAACTGGGTTGCCAAGTTCACACGCGTCCTGCCTGTCTTGCTGCTGATGCCAGCAGAGCTCCTCTACTGCAGGCAAGGAAGCAGAACCTGCCACAGGACGTCTCAGCGCATCCAGATGAGCCAGCTCCTTTCTCCAGCATCTGATACCACTTGCAAATGTCCAACATTTTCCACATGGATGAGACTGTAAGCACAGCTGGAAAGCAGACAGGCCACAGGCAGATCTTCTGCAGACAGACAAGGAACCTGCTGCTGCTGCAGCTGGACCACACATCTTCCTCATTTTGCACGGTGTCCCCAGCACACAAGACAGGATCAATCCATTGAATCACCTCCACACAAGGGACACCCAGATGCATCAGATCCACAGCAGACAGGTGGGGAGAACAACTAGTATCGACTCAGAGGAAAGGCACCTTTCCCTCCAATAATGGCAATTGCAGACAGCCAGGTCTGCCTGCTAAGCCTCTCATCAACAGCAGCAGGTGCTGCAGGGCCCCCATGAGCTGATTTATCAGAGAAATCAGCTCCTTTCCTCTCTCAGTACATCCTCACATTATTGCTCCCTCTTGATGCTGTGTAGTTTTTCCCTTTCCTGCACTTCCTGGCAAGCTTAGTCTCATCTAAAGCTTATCAAAGGGTGGCAGGGGGGTAGGCAGGTTGGGAGGGTGTCTGATGCTTTCTAAAAGCATCTCATAGAGATGCCACAGCTCCTTGTTGAAAACATAATGTGCCCACCAGGTTTGTGCTGTTTCTTCCATGTGGTGTAGGGGAAATAAAGTACCCTTCCCCAGCCCAGTTCCAAAAATAAAACAGAAACAGAAAAAAAGGATTTAGGATGAAAATAACTAGCTGAGGCATGTCCTCTGTGCTAGGAAGATCAAGTGCTAATGATGGTTCTGGCACGTTGGTGACAGTTTTGTCTGTTGTATGTATATATATTTTAACTGTGAGACCACATGGGAGGCTCTTTATGCAGTCGAAGTGCCTTTGACAGCCGCTGAGAACACATTGGCTCCTTTCTGCTGGCAAAAGACTCATCCCATTAAAGGCTGTCGATAAAGGGAAGGGAAATGACAAGGGTGCTTGGGAGGGAATGAGGCAGCAGGAGGAGACAGGAGCTGCCACCACCAATGTCATTACCAAGAATGAGAAGGAGCTTTTGCATAAATGCACCATGTGTTTTCATTAGCGGTGGCGGGGAATGTGCTGTTCTGAAGAGAGCATTTATACCATTGAAGGGAAAACAGATACCCTGCGACTGTCACATGAGCACCCATGGTGCTGACGGCTCCGGCATGTGAGCATCCTTCATCCCCGGCCTTCTCCGGCTGCCAGCACGGCGTTACCAGTGATCCTGCATCCCTGCATGCACCGGCATCCCGGACTGTGGCCGTGTGTCCCTCTGGACCAAGGGTGCCCGTGCAGCTGGGGATGGAACCTTCTTAGTGCACATGCCATGGAATCATAGAATGTCCTGTGTTGGAAGGACCCACGAGGATCATCAAGTACAACTCCTGTCCCTGCACAGGACAACCCCAAAATGCTGCTAGTCAGCTCTATTTAGTTTATTTGGGGCTTAAACCCTTTTGCTGATTTCACCATACAGTGAAAGAGTTGTACCATTCTTACTAGAAACATCTGGTGATCACATTCAACACCCGATCATCCCAGACTCGACCCGGGTCCAGGGCTGATCCAGAGCTGCTGGGTCTCACCCATTCACTCTCAGAGCTCCTCTTGCACTTCCCCAAAACTTGTGAAAACGAGACACAAGGGTTTGTGTCATTGAGTTTGCAAATCCCAGCACTGCCATGAGCAGAGAGGACAGAGCAGGATGGAGAACTGATGGTGGGGGATTGCTGAGGAGTCAAAGGGGATGTTGGGACATAACATCCTGCCCTGCCCAGCCATGGCCAGACTTAAGGTGCTTTTTGATTTGGAAATCATGGACTGTGTGTACTGCCACGAGGGTACCAGAAGGGCTTAAATTTCAGTTATCCATACCTTGGAACTGGTCCCACATTGCCTGACGCTTTTTCCAGTTGAGTAAGTCTTCTTACATGACTGTGAGACTCCATTTCTGCTGCCTTTCAGGGACTGGGAGAAGCGACCTTCTTGGCTGAGCACCTCTGTTTTTCCCTGTGAAAAAAAGAGACAAGAATAAACTAACGTGCTTTGAAATCACTTTGCATTAGCAGTGGTTTCTTCCTCTCCACCCTTGGATGCAGCTCACGATTCCCCCTCCTGGAAGCAGAATGGGGCTGCACAGGGGCTTGAAGGTGTCCAGGACTCCAGGGCCGGATTCCTCAATAAGGCACAAACCAGCGTTGCCATGTGGTTCTCAGCAGCATCACCAACGTACACCTCCTGTGGATGCACATTCCCAATTCCTGAGGTACCTTGGAAACTGAGTTGCCTCCTCCAAACCTCCGTTGCAGCCCCTCCTCCACTCCGACCGGCTGCAATTTCCAAAGCCAGCCAGCTGATTAGGGAAGGCAAATGAATTCTTTCATTAGGAGAAGCATTGTTACAATTAGGCTAGAAATTTGGTACTGATGCCTTTAGAAAAGGAGAAGAGAGAAAAGCCACCCCTGTTTGATACTGTTTTAAGGCCTCATTATTAAAAAAAACTAACCTAATATATACTTATATATAAATATGTGTTTGGTTATGGTATTTTTTTCTGTATTTCCTGGACATGCTGAGCTACTGCAGTTTGTTAATAGAAATAAAAATCATCATTATCATAATTCATTGCAAAAAAAATTCAAGAGGTCACGGAGATATTTTGGGAGATGACGGTGAATCAAAACAAATTGCATTTTCAGCAGCTGGCATTTCCAGCTCCTGCACGGTACCGAGCGATAGGCTGGAGGAAGAAATAAATAGAGAGGCAGAAAGATAAATCGAGAGCACCAGATAGACGGGTTTATGTCGCGTTTTCATGTATCATTGTTGGGTGACATGGTGTGAGTTATCTCTGTAATTACAGCCCTCCCGCTCCCTGGCAGCGTGCTCCCCGGACCCGTGCGGAGCACCTGCTGCAGAGGAAGGCAGAGGGCAGCAGCCCCACGTCGCCATGCAGGATCCATACGTCAGGATGGATGGCCAGGGGTTGCCTCTGTCCTCTGGACCTCAGCGACACAGGAGGAGCATAGCAGCATCCAGCTGGCACATCTGGTTCTCCTCTTGCCTCCCTCCACATTCACATCAGGAAGAAACAGATTTGTCCTGGCTCGGGACATGGGACTCCGTGGCAGGGGAGCAGGAGGCACAGGGCTGAGCTCTTCTCTCTGTGACGGTGACAGAGCCCAGGGAATGGCAGAAGATGTGCCAGGGGAGGGTCAGTTGGACATGAGGAGAAGGTTCTTCACCCAGAGGGTGCTGGACACTGGAACAGGCTCCATGGGACATGGTCAGAGGGAATTCAGGCAGATGCCAGCAGCTTGGATCATCCACAGCTTTGCTATGGTCCTATAAGTAGGTGCAGAGAAATGCCCAGAAGTTGGGGGTGGGGGATTAATAGAAGTAGAAGGATTAATAGAAATAGAAGGATTAATAGCAACAGGCTTCATTACTCTGAGCTAATCAGATCTAGGTCCTAAGACCCAGAATGACGACATCTGTCTGGTCTCCAGCTGTGCACCTCACAGCTGCAAGAGTCACTGCCTCTGGCACCCTTGGGAAGTCCTTCCTTAGAGCTTCTCAGAAACCTGCCTCCATAAAACAAAGACAAGAGGTGAATCCCTCTCTTGCTCCTGGGCTCTGCAAAGTTAACAGGATGTTTTTGCCATCTGAACTGCTGAGACATTGCCGGGATTCCTGTGGGGCTGGAGAGGGACAAGACTCACTCCCCGCGAAGGTGCATTACAGCGCATTAGCCAGGCCGTGGAGCCAGGCGCTGAGTCTGCTGGCGTAGCTCATCTCCCACACACTTCCCAGGCAAGTCCAGAGAAGCCCTGGCTCTGAGCAAGCCTCCAAACCTCTGAACCTTGGCTGGTCCCGCAGCACTGGTGTTGCATAAATGCCTAATGTGATACGGTGTCACATTCTCCATCCTGTCTGTTTCTTGTCTCAGGCTGGCGAGGCAGACTATCTGCATCTTTGTTCTCTGCCCTCTTCCCCTGCGTGCTTTCTCTTGGGGGTGAAACACCTCCTCCTCTGCACTGCTGTGCCCATCCTGAGAGCCAGGAGCCTCCACAGCTGCTTCCAAGGACGGGAAGGCAGGGAGGTCCCAGCTCCTGCTGGCTGTCACCCTGCCGAACCTCCAGCCAGCCGCCGTTCGGAGAAGCGCTGCCATCGCAGCCAGAGGGTCAAATCCTTCCAGGAAAGTGTAATCGCTTCCAATGAGCACAAATGCAAATTAGAGGAGAGATTTGTGGCTGGAGATTCTCGAGCCCGGAGGCCATGTGTGCTCAGCGGCTCTCCCCAGTACGGGAGGGAGCGGGGAAGCTGGCAGCTCCCACCCATCCTGCTGCTCGCCTGGAGCTGCTCCATGCCAGGAGAAGAGCGTGGAGCATCCTCTGCCAACACAGCCAAGCCAGGCTGCTCACAGATCTGCTGCCCATTGACTTTCCCAATCCTCAGCCGGTGAGAGCTGCGGGGCTCCTGGCGACCAGCTGGGGCTGGGGGCCGAGGAGAGAAGCCCAGATTGTGCGGCTGAAGCTTTCGGATGAAGTGTTGAGTTAGAGACACCTTCACGTCACCTTCGCCCTCCAGGCTCACAGTCTGTCCATCGCCCAAGAGATGAGATGCCACGAGTGGGGCTGTTGTCGGCCATCAGGCACTCACAGGTGGAAACTGAAGAGCCAGCAGCACAGAGGAGAATCTCACACCCAATAGGTACCTAATACTGTGGAATTCTGAGCTTCAAACAACTTTTTCATGATCTTATTGTTGGAGCAGGGAGCTAACTTCAGTTCTCCAAATCCCTGGACCATCAAATGCTGTTCAGTCTTTGGCTGCAGCTGCACCTTGTGTGCAATGAAGGGACGTGCTCCTTCCCTTCTGCAAAGATGGGATCAGCAGCCAACAGAATCATCTTAAAAATCAATTTTTGGGGAGCTGTGTGTCCCACGTGCACCATCAGAGCTGTTTGCCCATCACTATCAGCTGCAGTCATCCTGATTCAACTGCCCTGGTCCACCTGCTGTCAACGTGGAAAGAGGAGAAGCCTTTGCACTGCTGGATGAGAGATGAGTCCAGCGCACAGGACATGGCTGCATTTGCTTGTGTGTCATCCCAAGGAGAACCCTTGCACAAAGGATTCCGTCACAGCTTGTCCTGGAAAGTCAAAATCTTAAAAACATCCACGAGCTGAGTCTCCTTTCCAAGTCTCATTTCAAAGTATTCGTCTTCTTGAAATGTTTAATTATAATTAGCTTAAATTTCAAAACAAGAGGTCATCTGAACTGGAAAATAGATTTTTTTTTCCTCATTTGAGAATGTCAAAACACTTCATTTTGACAAATTTAGAACTCCTTCCAAATTTTTTTCTGACTCAATAAATTAATCAAAACCAACCTTCTCTTAAAGTGTCAGTTTTGAAATACTCAGCATTTTCCAGTGGAAAAAACCACATTTCCTCCAAAAATTCCTACCGTGCTTCCGTTCTGACTCCTCGCCTGTGTGCGTGTCCCATGCTCTGTTCCCAGTAACCGTGACCCTAGCTGGATTAATTAAAATGGGCAAGGAGACAAAGTCAGGAACAGCTCCAGCTTCAGCGGGAAGGTTTTTTTTCAGATTCAGAGATAATGTTGAGAACATTTCTCATTTCTCTTATTCCTACAAGCCTAAGGTCGAGCAGACTTCAAGGCGCATGTACACACGGAGGGTTTTCTTTGCTGCAGCCCGTGACCCTTGAAATCCCCACTTTTCCACCCAGCCTGAGTTCCCTGTTCGTTCGCATTTCCCTTAAAAACAGGTTCAGCTACCCAGCCTATAAACACGAATTTATTGCTGATGCAATTCAGGAGGTGTTTAAAAGAATCCTTACACCTCACTGGGACCAGACACTGATCCAAGATGCACACACGTGAGTCTGGCATAACTTCACCACCCCGATTCTCAGTGGGCGTGTAATAGCATATTAGGAGTGGAATCTATACAAGAGCTCTGGTTTCTGTAGGACTTGTTTATACCAAAGAGACTGAGAGGGAAATAAGGCCACTGATACAAGTGAGTGCAACGTGCAGCCCAGAAGCACTTTCCTTCAGAACAAAGCGCCCTCACCTGTGTTTCCCATGGGGAAAGAACCTCCCCAAAGCTGCGGTGTGAAGATACCAGCTGGATCCAGGCAGAACCACGCAGGGGTGGGACCCACAGCCGAACCCACTGGGCAGTGGTGCCGCCCATGCCCGTGCTCTGTGGCTTTTTACCTGCATAAACTATGTGACCACAGAGGTTTGCAGCAGCTGGACAAAGGTTTTATGGTTGCCAGTGGCACCAAAACATCAGAATCATTTCCTCCCTGAATCCAGTGCTCCGTGTAAGCCAGCCCAGAGTGGGGTGGCAGTGATTTACTAGGAAAATATGCCTGCTCTGCCTGTCCATGATGCTAATATTAAGCAGATAAAATGCTTGTAATTTCTGTGAGTGCCTAGGACTTCTCTAGGTGTAAGCAAGACAAACAGCACGGCTGGGTGGCAAAGAGTGAGCAGGATTCAGCTGTGTTGCCTCAGGTGGGACCATGGGCCTGATCCTGCTCTCAGACCAACAACACTCCCCCACCAGCCTCAGGTTAAAACTTGTATTCCCTGGGTGTGAGAAGAAAGCAAGGGCCAAGCTCTTTGCTAGGATTCAAGACCACATTGCTGATGCCTGCAAGGTGATGGGTGGGATGGTGATGCAGGGGAGAGATTCCATCATTGCACTGTGCTCTGCCACTGCATAGGGTCCCTGGGTCTCCTGGGACCATGAACAGTGGGTCCCTGGACTGAAGGGCACTTGTCTGCCTTAGACCTCAGCCCCTCGAGAGTGCCACCTGTCACTGCTTTAAACGAAACCCCACGTGCAAACAAGCCCAAATTCCCAAAGGACTCCCACCTTCGCCCGTCTCCTCCAATCATCTCCCCGAAACATGAATCCTGACACAGCCACCACACACGCACGCCACCTTTGAATGAAGTTGCCATAGTTACTGGTGCCTCACAGCAGCAGGCTGAGCTCATTAAAATGATTTGAATGGCTACCCTGTAATCAAGGCACTCGGGGAGGGGAGGTCTGGCGGGGAGAAGGGCCCTGGGACGTGATGGGGTCCAGCCCTTGTGGTGGAAGGGCTGATGGAGAATGGTCCCAGAGCCCGCACGGCTCTGTGCACAAACTCACGAGACAGATGTGGGAATAAAGCAGAGCTGGGGCAACCTGGAGGGGTGGCAGCGCGTGGTCCCCACACTGTGCTGGTCCCTCTTGGAGGCAGAGGTGGGCACTGGGGTCCCCTGCCAGGGTCTCCTTCCCACCAGTGAACAGCAGCAGTTACAGCCTCCTCCGCTGCAGCGTGTCCCCACAGCTTCAGCAATGATGGTTTCCCATGTTCTCGAGGAGCCCAATAGCCAACGCTGGGGTCTGGCTTCCCAGAGAGAGTTGTTCGAAACATGAGCTGGTACCTTCCTTATCTTTCAATCCATATTTTACAAATAGCTGTTTAACAAAAAAAAAAAAAAATCATGTTTTGGATTCATCCAAAACATTCAGTCAAAGTAAGGTTTCTTCCTCTTATTTTTCACCAAGACAAGGCTGAGAAGAACAAATAGTTTGGGGTTTAGCTTAAAACAAAGCAGAATTACACCCAGAGCAAGCCCAGGCCATGAGTTTATTTATTTAGCGTGTTCACGCTCACTGGCGCAGACCCAGCCTGACACATTGAGGTGTGGAGGGACTTGGGGGCATTTGAGCATCCCCATGAGTAGAGCTGATGAGAAGGCTCCTGAGCACCCCCCCAGCTCCAGGGTAGGTGCTGTGGTGGTGTTTGGGAGCTCCCCACCTCAAACCAGCCACAGCAGCATCAAAACCCTTCTTCTGCTGGCAGCAATGAGCTGGGTGGTTGTGATCCCATGGCCCTGGGCTGTCCTTCCTCACCCAGAGGATGCTGCATTGTGCTGTGCCATGTCGAGGTCCCCTGGGTTTTTTAAGCTGTGATGCCAGCTCTGCAGGTTTCCCACTGGTGTTTCCCCACAGCACAGAGACCATCAGCGGTGGCTTCGAGGCGACAGAGGTGTCTCATGTGCTCCCCGCAGCCCTGGAGCTCCCTGCTCTGCCCTCCCCATGGCAGACACAGGCCCGCACCCCTCGCTGTGCAGAGAGCTATCAGGGTACACGAATAATCTTCTACTCTTCAGTACAAATAATTTATTACATTAAAATAACGTTTTTAAAAAATGAGTACTTTGGGAATAATTCAGGCTCGCCTGCGGAGGCATTTTTCAAAGTGCCATAATAGGCACTTAGAAATGGGTGGTTATTTTTATTCTCCGAGCCTGTCAAGAAGCTGATGGATCGAATTGGCTGATGACAAGGCAGCTGAGTGCTCATAGACGGAGACCACAGCGTGAACGGGGAGCCCGTGACAAATGAGCAACCGGCTCAGGTCGGAACTCTCGCCAAAGCGCCGGCACCTCTGCAGCGGGGTCCTGCTCCCCCCGGGGCGACAGCGACACAGTCAGTGCGGTCTGAATGGGCTGCAGGCAGCCCTCACCCAGCTCCCAGCAGCGAACATCCCTCTTCTCTGCAGCTCCATCCCAGCTGCAGGGAGCAACATCACCCATCTCCATCCAGGTCTAGTTGAAACACCTCTTCCTGCACCCTCTGCCCTTCCGCCAGGAGGACACGTGTCCCACGTGCCGGTTCCTCTCCCGCTCTCCTGCCTGCTCACTCCCCTCAAGATCCTCCTGGATGCCTCATCTTGTACATTGAATCCCGCACAGGGGATAAACCTCCTCCACCTCCAGAGCCTTTCTGGTTAGTGCTGGTCCATGTGCATGTGGCCAAGATCAGAGATGGGAGAAGGGAAGAGCCCCACTGGCAGGACCTCCAGTTGAGAGAAGCCTCCACTCTCTTGCAGCAGGGTCAGAGCACCAGCCAGCTGCAGTGGATGCCCAGACTTATCTCCTGTTAACATGGCCTTCCTCATATCACAGTTTTCCTCCTTTCTCACCCTCCTCACCACAGACAAAAACAAAACCTATTCCTCTGTCCCGTAACTCTGCGCTGCAGATTGGCCAACAAGTTGAACCAGTCCTTAAAGCCCAGTTTATTCCAGCTCTTTCCCATCCCGTGGGCATGCTGCGTGCCTCAGGTGTCTTCCTGAGACACCTTCTGAAATCAGCTCTGGTGTGAAAAAGCTGGCTAATCATATTATGTCAGAGAGCTTGGAGAGCGAGGGGAGGCGAGGTGGGGAGAGCTGCAGGCAGGCCTGCTGAGTCTTTGAGCTGTGTGAATAATTGATAAGGCCACTGAAAAGGGCTCATGCTGCAGTGCCCAGGAATCAGCCAGCCTGGCCTCGTTCCCTATGGCTTGTGTTTTCTCATGCTCAGAGAGCATCAGAGCCTGCCTGAGCAGGACCAGCCTGGGTACCGAGGCAGAGACTTGCTGGGGAAGCATCATGGGCAGCAGCTCTCCTGTGGCTGGCAGAGTAAACCTGTTCTGAATCTTTCCTGCGCTTTGCAGACACGTGGAAGGGAAGATACAGACCTTGTACTGAGATTCTGAGGCAAAGCCATCCGGTGTTGTGGCCAGTTTCATTAAGAATTTAATTTGCAAGGAGCCGTGCGCTCCTGCTTGAGGTTGACAGGTCCCTAACACAGGCTGCAGCACGGGGAACATATGGGAGTACTGAAAACCTCCGATGGCTGCTGAGGGGTTCCCAGAGGACCTGGGAAGGGAAGGCTGGGGCATGATGGATGTTCTAAGGGGAGCTATGAGACCCAGGATCCTCCAGTCCTGTCTTCTACCCTTATCCTGGGAGGCAAGGAATGTTTACAGGCTCATCTCCACTGTACTGGCACAGAGCTGTCAGGATACATGCCCAGGGTGGTAGCAAGAGCCAAACACAGAGCTGACAATGCAGTAACTTTGCTATTCTTCCTCCTACTCCAGCCTTTACAAGCCCTGGTTTCCTCAGGAGCAATGGATCAGGTTAAGGTGGGGAAAAAGCACAACTGCTGATGTATCTACTGGGATTTTCCTACCAATCTCAGTTTTCTCGAGAAGGGGTTTAGGGCTCTGAGAGTTTTGTTCACCCACAGTGTAGCCTGGATGTTGCACTTGCCTGGCCCTGCTACCCTACCGAGTCATGGAGGGGACGCGGGGAGCACACTCAATCTGCTGTTCCTGACCTGGAGCCTTTATCTCACCTCCATCCACCTGATACCAGGGCATGTCCAATTAGAAGCAACAATCACCTTTGGCCTTTTTTGGTTTGAAAGCCTCATTATGTTGGATTTTTGCTGTTTTAGATTCTCTCCACCTCCTGGGTTTAGCGTGTCCATGCTGTGGAGGCTGGAAGGGTCATTGTGTGATGTGCAGTGGCGCTCAGCGGGGATGGGGCAGAGCTACTGCACTGTGTGAGACAAACCACTTCATTACAACAGGGGCAAGTAAATTCCACACCGAAGCACTCCTACTTTGTGCAAGTACCCTACATAAGAGGCGTTTCTGCAAGAAGCTGTGTGTAATCCAGCACACTGCCATCCATCCTGTCTCCTACAAATGAAGAGACTCTCCGAGCAGGATCACAGCCAGGAAAGCAGCTCTGCTGAGCGATAAGCACAGCGGCTATTGCTCGGTGGAAAACCTCAGCTAAAGGCAGGAAGCTGAGTAGCAGTGTTTATCTCTAGTTCACTCCAAAATCCTGTTGTGGTTACTTGGACGAGCCGTCCCAATCGATGCTGGTGCGGCTTCCATTTGCAAGTCCATGAGAACAGTATATTCTTACACACAGCCTGGCCACCCATCCTTCAGCTCTGCACAGTCAGCAAATCCCGGCAGACCCAGGGACACTGGCACAGGCCGGATAGCCAGCAAGGACAACGCGAGGAGCAAGCCCAGATCCTCAGTCTCTTATTATAGCTGGAAAGAAGTCAGAGGGGTCATTCCTGAACTCTTGCTGCAGGCTCCTTGTCTTATGCACTGTGAGATGTTCCTCTGCTCTGACTCAGTGCATAAAGATGTCTCTGTTCACTTGCAGATGTTGTCATTTTCTGTGATTTAGTACGATTAAGAAACACTAGACTGTGGTCTACAGCGAGTGCATTAACACTCAATGCCTCAAGGCATTCCCATGAACAGATGCAGGCGCATGGGCTCAGACCTCCATTTTTTCAGCCAGCAAATGGAGAGAGAACAGCTCCTGGGCTATGGTTCAAAGAGGATTTGAAATATTCTCCTAGCAAAGAGTTTTCCAGAAAAAAATAAAGAGAGATGTGTAAAGACTGGAAGCAAGGGGAGACTCAACACACTGAGGAACTGCAGCCAGGTCTACTGCGGTACCTGTGCCCAAAGAAAGAAGCGCTGCTGTGAATTTCCCCTATAGCAGCAGTCACTGCCTCTGCTTTGAGCTCCTGCGGATCAGGAAAGTGGAGTCTCACAGCCTTTACCACAAGCTTTTGCAATGAGGGAAGGAGAATTCCTTTCTCCAGGCACATTGATAAGTGCATTTGCACTCTTGCCTGCTCAGCTGGACATACCCAGGGTATACAGGAGGTAGCTCGCAAATCAGCAGCACTCTAGGAGGTGACTCTGTTCCCATACCTGCACAGCTCCTTTTCTTTTGTTGCCAGTTCTCAGACTCTCCATCTCCATCCTCCGAAGCCATTAGTGTGAACGGCTTCATGCTTCCCTCTAGTGGTCCCAGCTCCCCTTCCAGAATCACTGCTGTCTCCAACACCTCAGCATCCCTCTGCACACCGTGATCACCTCCCTGTCCCACCTGTGTCTCCTGGGTCTGCTCAGAGCTCCTGTGCACATCACAAGATAATTTCGGTACAGAAGTTATCTTATGCACTTACATCCCTCTGAGGAGTTGGGCCCTGGTAGACACCAGTCATTTCTCCATCACCATCATGATAAAAAACAAGTGAGACAACGTGGTTCCAGGTCTGGGAAGTTCTTAACAAGGCCAATCACGCCTGATAATTAACATTGAGAGCACTGAGCTCATCCACTTCTCTTCATCTCAGCGTTGTCCTTGTCTTGCTACATTGCTTTTTGGCGGTGGCCCAACAAGCACATGAGAGATATTGAACTGACCTTACAGCAAGGCAATAAAGCACACGCAGAGCACCAACACCCATCCTCGACCACCAGATCCACAGCAGCCAGCCAAAAAGCCTCTGTCAACTTGGTTGACCTCCACATCTACCCATAGCCCCATATGGACACAGGAACTCTCCCCAACTCATCAAAATCAAAAAGGTTTAAGTTTGTACCTCAAACAAATATATCCTCTCCCCCCAGACTGAGCTCTTCTGTGGGATGGGATTTCTACCTGCAGCTGTGCATCATACCCAAATAATTCAGTTCTTACACAATGTGGCTCCTTTCTTATGTATTTTGATCCTTAATATGCAAATTGCCCACAAATCTGGTATGTCTAAACCTCACTGAAAACATGGGGAAAGACACTATCAAATCCTCTAAGTGCCTCATTGTTTTTGAGGCCAGGAGGCACCAATGAAGGTCTTGGGTAACCCACACCTAGAATATACTCCAGGGATTTTCTTGCTGAATCCAGTCATCTGCTTTTGACTTAAGAAAGTCTTCAGGAAAACAACTCTGGCTTTATCTTTTTTATTTATTTATTTCATGGATCAATTCACTGCAACTTTACTGGCAAAAAAAATAGCTCTTGCTCATGTGTAAGATGTGTATGCTATTGTCCTATTATAAAGCCATTGTCATGTTGTTATTGTTATATTGTCATTTCATAAAATGACTGAAAACATGAAGGTTTTATGGGAA
The DNA here is from genome assembly GCF_036013475.1 of Columba livia. Taxonomy (NCBI): domain Eukaryota; kingdom Metazoa; phylum Chordata; class Aves; order Columbiformes; family Columbidae; genus Columba; species Columba livia. The sequence continues at coordinate 1,372,938 of NC_088627.1, read as the reverse complement.
ATGCCTAATCTTGGATACTCGGGATTATTAACTGAAAAGGACTCTCAGCACCATTTTATGTTATTTTTATTTATCCAGCCCCTCAGACCTTTCTTCTCTAAGCTCACAATAGCAGGTATCGTTTCACAGCATTATCACAGCTGAGAACACCAGTGCGTACACAGACATTGCTTTTGTACCATTTGGGGCTGTTTGTTTCACATTTTTTGGGCCGGGGCAGAAAATTCTGCATTCTCAGCCCTTTTTGGTAGATCAGAGGATCGCACCACCTGTTCCACTGTCCCACCGCGTCAGGCTCCTTGCCCGTGAGAAACCTGGAGGGACACAGAGCAAAGCTGTTTTGTCCCTGTTGGAAATGGACAAATGCAAAATTAAGCAGGAACTGACAAGAAAGGTGTGAGGTGGAAAACAAAGATCTGGTAGCAGTTCTGCAGCAGAAGACCTGGTTTGATTAGGGTGACCAGCTTGCTGGCAAGAAGGTGAGCACCATAATGAGATGTGCAAACATTGCCCTGCAGGCACCTCCAATGGTGTTCAGGACTTCTGCTTCAAGAAAGATGTGGAGCAGCTGGAGAGAACACAGAAGAGAGCAACAGGAATGATGGGAGGCCTGGGAACACATCCTCCAAAGAAAGATAGGAAGAGGTGACATGTTCAACTTAGAGAAAGGAAGGCACAGTATCGGCCTGCAAGGGTGTAAAGGATTGATATAGAAAAGAGAATAATGTATCCTTCATGCCTGGGGTGGATAAGGCAAGAATAAACGAATGTAAGCTGCATGAGATTCATGGTAGCACCTGGAAAGCCCATCTAGCAGGATGGATAAGGAAGCACTGGTATAGATTGCCTGAGGAAGATGTGGAATTTCCATTACTGGGAGTCTTAGAAGTTAAGGAAACATCTCTCAGGGGGATCAGTAGCATCCCTCCTGCACTGGCAACTGCATTTTTCACAACTGTCTGGCCCAGAATGAACCCTCTGCCTTCCCACAGAGGTGCACCAGAAGCACGAGCAGCCAGAGCAGGGACCTCTGCTGGAAGGGAAGAGCAAGATGTCCCTCCTTGGCTCACTGGCCAGCAAGCCAGGAGGAATAAACTGGAATAAGCACAAGAATGGAGTTAGTTTGTGGGCAGAAACGCTGAGAAGATAATCCACAGAATAAAAGATGACAAAAGGACTCCCTGCCTCCAGACTGAGGAAAACAAGAGTGCAAAAAGTGCATGTCGAAGCTTGGCTTCATGATGCTTGCATCTCCTTCAAATGAGCAGATCCCTCTTTGCTGTCCTGCATTCCTCACAAGCAACAGACACAAGCCCACCACTTGCTGTCCAAGGTCTATCTCCCAGGACCATCAGGCCAAAAATTACCAAGTGTCTGTGGCGTGTGGTTTTCTTCATGTGATGAGAGATGGAAGTGAATTGCCTACAGCCCATGGCAGTCACAAAAATGCCCAAAATATTCAACTATTTGCAAGAACGTGCAGTGAAATAGTCCTGACTCACTGCAGCACGGAGATTGCAAAGGAGAAGATTCCTCCCTCTTTCCCAAGCACCTGAGCAGGTCGATTGCAGCGGCAGATCTGGAGGGAGCCTCAGAAACCCTTGAAGAAGTAAGACACGGCCAGCCTGGGTTTGTGGGGATCCCAGAATGCCCTCTAGTGGCCTTGCTCCCAAAATGTCCCTCCAGCTGCGTTGGGTTGGGAAAGAGAAATGATTTTCCGGAACTGTTGAGGACACACAGCTGGGGCTGAAGTTCACAGGAGGTGCATCTGCTCAGCTCTGCTTAAAATCCCTTTCCTTCACAAGGGGGCTTGATGCTGCTCATTTTTGCACAGTTCATCGTGTTTGGTACCCAGCTGAGCTGCTGCTTCTTCCTCCTCCCGTCTCCCGTGGTGGTTTGGCTGCGGTGGCTCCGAGGACCTTCAGTTAGTGTGGCCAAAGAGGGGTCTTGGAGGGTTGGGAGCAGTGAGGGGAACATCTGCAGCAGCAGGAAAAGGAAATTCTTTTCCAGCCCAAACAGCCTTTTCTCTCCTTTTCAGCATTTATTGAAGTTTGACTCAAGTTAGACATCTCCTCACTGCAGGAGACTGCTGCCGTCTCGCAGCCATGTCCCCCCCACCCCCCCGGTGATGTAACTGTGTAATTTGAAAGCAGCTGCACTCAGACTAAAGGACAATTATCTAATAGTGAGATTACAATTAATTCTGCTAAAGGGAAACAATTACCCTTTTGGATCTAAATGGAGGATAAGAAGGCAAAGCATTTACAGATGGAGGGAGAGGCCACACACTTCCCGAGGGCTACTCTGTGCTGCACGACCTGGCAGCATCTGTGGGCTGAATGTGTTGGGCTGAACCCCCCAGCACGGCAGAGATGTGGGGCGGGAAGTTGCCTCCTTTGCAGATGGACTTTCCCAGCCCATTGACTCTCAGCCTGCTGTGGCTCCATGGACTCCAGGCCCAGACAAACCCCTTTGGGTTCCCGGAGCAGCCCCTCCATGGACGCCCACGCAGCCGTAACCACTGCACAGCCACACGTTCCCCCTCCCCATGACACCTGCTGCAGAGCGGCAGATGAGCATCACTGGCAACAATGCAACGGTCCCCTGGGAGGAAAGGGTTAAATGATACAATTCGCCTTTTCACTGAGAATAGATTTTGCTCTGCTCTGCCTGCAATACTGTTTATCAGCAATTGCAGGCTTTAAAATCCGTACTTTACAAGTGCAGCATAACCTGCCAGTTATAATTGGTTGAATTATACCTCATCCCTGATGCAACTCTTGATGACTCTCTGCCTCAGCCAGAAAACTGATAGGAGACAAGTTTATAGCTCTCTTGGAAAACACAATTATAAATTGCATCCCCACCACAAGCCCTAGGAAAGGTTAACCATTTCACTGCAGCTCTCAAGCCAAGTGGGTTTCACAGCCATTTCTTTCCCCATGTAGGAAGGGAAAGGAGGAGAGAGAAATCACTGCCCCGGGAATTCAGAGAGACTCACTGAAAAATAACGGAGGGGAAAAGAGCAATGTACTGGCCTAACTCCTATTTACAACACATAGGAATGGGATCAAGTGTCTATAGACAGGAGAGCTGCACATCAAGGAAAGGTATCAGGAGGTTCACTAAGCTTGGCCATCATGTGCTCTATAGCCTTGTACGGGTCAGGTTGTGCCATCATCCCAGCACTGGTGAAGCCAGCTTGGTCCCATGTCCTTCACTGGGATGGGTGGCCTGCTCAGAGCTGGTCTCTATGCTATTCCTCCTCAGCTATACAGAGCGGCAACTGAGAAGTAAATATCACCAGGACTGAACCCCCAGTGCAGACAGAGACCACAACCTGAATGACCCAGAGGGTGCAGCATCTCCCATGCATGGCCCCAAAGACCATGGGCCTTAGGGTATTGTGATAAGGACTAGATATGTTGAATTAACTGCAGTGTACCAGTCCAGCACAGATAAATCACTTCTCAGAGCACCTGGGTCACAGTGCACTTCTCAGCTATAAGAGATATCAAGAGGTGTCTCAGAGCCTCTCACTCTGCTTGTCTTCGAGTGCAGCAGGACCAGCGAACAGCAATGTGCTTCTGCAGCGCCCAGCACAAAGGCAGCCTTGAACTGTGCCCAGCCTGTGTAATAGGCTGAGTCCTGAACCAAGTTCAGGCCAAGCCTATCCCAAGAGCTGCCTGGATTTTGTGCTGCTTCTCTTGAGTGGTGAAACAGGGAACAGAGAGCACAAACTTCACACAGCTACAGCCAAACACTGCCAAGCATTCAGCCAGGGGCATTTCAAAACTGCCTCTCTTGCCTCCAAAGATGGCATCACCTCCCTTTCAAAAGGGAGTGGGTGCTGGGTCACTGGCCAAAGCAACTGGATTTGTGCTCCTGGGTACATCCTGCAGTGAGGATCTGCACCCCAGACAGAGGGTGCATGGTACAGTGTCTGGTTGTGTTGCCCACCAAAGTATATGCACAGGGATAACCAACTGCTCAGTCAGGCATCTTGCTCACTCCAGAGTTTTCACCTCGGAGCTTTCATCAGGAAAGGTTGCATTTAGTGGAGAAAACCCTCGAGGGATTTTCCTGAGCCTCTGTAAGCTAGGCTGCCCCAGAGCATGGTCCTGCCAGGCTGGGATGGCTGGGCCAGCAGCAGTCTAGAGGTCACTCATCTGGGCCACGCAGCCTTGTGGCACTACCCATCCTCCTTGCTCCTTCGTTCCTCTCCTCTCAGCTCCTGCTGACTCAGGGCACAGAAGCAGCTTGGAGTCAACCAACCCCTGTCTCCTATTCTCAAATCCTCTGAAATATGGGCCCAGAAATATTTACAGTCTCTCTGTCTGTCCATGACCTTCAGCTTTTATTTGCGTACGTAAATTTTGTTCTATTCCAGAGCTACAAGTTTCATATCGGGGCAGTTCAATCTTTATGAGGATAAAGTGTTTGCAGTGCTCTTAAGCTGCTTAACGTAAGCATGTGTGTGAAAGATTAACAGCTTTATAAGTCGGAGCAGTTAAGTGACAATATAAAGAGAAAGAAAAGGGGAAAACATCATCAATCTAAAGCAGCACTAGGAATATTTGAGATGAATTACTGAAGGGAACAGGCTGCCAAGTGCAGTGGTGTCTCAGTAAGATGCACCAATGACCAGTGTGGGAGCCCACTCGGGGAAGGATCATCTTCTCTACAGCTCTCAGACTTGGAAGAGAAGGGAAACTCTAATTATCCCCTGATATTTATGACCATCATTTGCTGTCCTCTTCAAAGCAGACATCTGAGTGGAGGAAGGAAGAGGCAGACTCTTAGCACAACTAAATATGTGCTGCTTCAAGCCACTGTCAAACTGCCAGAGATCAAAGCAATCCCACAACCTGTGTGTGCACCACAGTACCTGGCTCCCTCCCTCCCCATCAAAAGCATCTGCTGGGGACACTCGCTCTTCTTGCTGCTGTGGCTGAGAAGTTTGCAGGTGGTTATAGCAGGACTGATGGACACAGAGACCATCTCATCCATGAGCTAATGCTCTCCCTCCGGTATGAGATGGCAGAACAGTAGTAGGAAATGTCGGAAGACAAATTAGACATCACAGGGTTGTTTTTTATTTGACTATCAGCCACTGCACCTGCATAATGCTCTGAAAACCTCCCTCAAGATATCAGTTGTGAAGCACCGGGTTATGCAAGGACAAAGACTTTTTATGACTGATAGCAAGCCAGCTAATATCTGTGTCCTTGATTTTTCTTACATGCAGTTAAAGAATAATTCTCCCTATCTTCCAAGACAGGTGGCTGGTTTATTAATGAATGGTTGCAAAATGTTCTGAGATCCTCTGATGAGGCATCTCTGGAAGAGCAAAGTGTGATGATGCCAATGGAAATTGGCTGTTTGACTCCAGTTTTCAAATGCGTACAGAAAGAGAACCACACATCAGATCTCAGTCCACGGAACAGGAAACATGAGGCATCGGGAAAAGCAGAGAACGGCACCGGACGTCAGCGAACAAATGCTGGAGACATTCTTTGCCAAAATCAGACAAGATGATTTGTCACCAAGAGGAGAAACTTCATCAAGATTACACTGGGAGAGCTCCTAGATCAGCACCTGAGGTCAGATTCACTGTGAGATTATTCACTGTTTGTTGGACTATGGTTTACAAGGTGAAGCAATGTACTTGCTGAGTTGTTGACATTCACCCTCCCATTTTGTTGGAGATTTTTTCCCCTTATTAGAGCCTGGTAGGAGCCCTGGCCTGCTTGGACCTTGCCCTGGTGCCCAGGGCTTTCAATGAGCATCTGATCCTCTCAAAACATGTTGTGCATGAGTTGTTCCTGCCTTTCTGTGATCATCCATCCAAGTTATCTAGAGGCTAGTGACAGACATCTGCTGCCTGGAAAGTTGGGCTTGAATAATAACATCCTCTGAAGCACCATTATTGGAGTTGGGGAATGTTTGCGGATGGAGTATATCTCTCTTGGAAAATGCCCATTCATCAAAGGAGAGTTTTTCCTCCGGGGAAGTGCTGCTTTTGACAAACTTCAGCATTGGATAAAGAGTTCAAACCAAAGTATTTCAGTGAGGTCAGAGGACTTCACTTCAGAATCGCTGAAATTTCCTTTTATGGTGAAGAACAGAATTGCAGTAGGGCCCAAAAATCCAGATTAAATCAAAATGGAGTATTTAGTTTATCCTGATGTGGGACCTTTTCCTGTGTTTTTGTTTTCTTTTCAATTCATAGCAAAAGAAAACCATGCCAGTAGAATAGGAAACCTGACTTCAAAGCAAGTCCTGGTCAGATTGCTGAAGGTTTAGAAAGGATATTAGGAAAAATTTCTTCCCAGAAAGGGCTGTGGGGCATTGGAACAGGCTGCCCAGGGCAGTGCTGGAGTCACCATCCCTGGAGGGTTGGACAGACGGACATGAGGTTCACAGGGACATGGGGTAGCGACAGGGGTGGGGGAACAGTTGGACTTGATGATCTTGAGGGTCTTTTCCAGCCAAAAATGATTCTATGATTCTATGGTTCACGCACACAGATGCAACACACTTCTCTGTGTGCCCGTGGACATTCATTTGAGGTCCAGCAATTTTTCAGCCATCCTGACCCACTCCTCCCTCTGTTGTCTTGCTGGGATCAGGATTTTGCACAAGCTGACCTGGGAGCTCTGCTTTTCCTTTGGGTGATCTTCTTTATGAGGGGTTGGTAGCAAGAGCTCCCTGGGCTGTGTAGCCACGGGACTGCATGACCCTTTCAGCAGGGAGTGTGTCATGATTTACGAGGCTGATTGTTCCCAGAGCTCTGGAAATACCCTGACATTTCTCCCTGTCTCTGTTCCTAGCGTTGCAAACAGACGGTTCATGATTCCTGCACTCTGCCTCAAGCACAGGCACTCTCGGGAGTCGCAGGACTCGGCTGCCTGGGGCGAGCAGCTGTGCCCAGGGTGTCTCAGCGAGTTCATGTGTCCCTGGCCCCAGCCGTCCCCGCGTGGCAATGCTGATGTATTTGCCACCAGCACACACTCACATTTAAGAATTTAATGGAAGCTCGCTCCTCATGGATGCCTGCTTATTGATGGGAGCTCCTGAAGGAGCTCATGTCTCCTGGAGGTGAGATGGGCTTTGCTAAGGATATGCTTTCCAGGGAATATGTGGAAAGGGAAGATTCAGATTGGATATTATAAAAAGATTCTTCATGGAGACAATGTGAAGCATTGGAACAGGCTGCCCAGGGCAGTGGTGAAGTCACCAACCCTGGAGGTATTTAAAAGGCCTATAGACAAGGTTCTTAGGGACACAGTTTAGTGCTAGATTTAGGTTATGGTTGGACTTGACGATATTGAGGATCTCTTCCAAATGAAATGATTCTATGATTCTATGAAAGCAGCCAGGAGTTTTGCTCTTACAGAGGAATAGCAGAGCTGCCCACCTACCCCTGCTTGCCCTGTGATGCTGCTGATGTGCCCAGCACCACCAGCACCCGCTGAGCACAAAGCCAACGTTCATTCTGGCTGCAATCTGCCTTCAGACGGAGATGCTCACGAGGAGCAGCTCCCCGCTGGCAGCAGCTGCGCCTCCGTGCATCTTTCTCTTCCAGAAGGGATTTCTTTCATTTTGAAAGATCTGAGACTTTCCTTGTGGTTTGCATGTGTTCACAGGTTGCCTCTGGGAGAGGCAGAAATAGAGGAAGCAGTGAAGCTATGGGAATACAAATGCTGTGTGTCCTCTGCTAGCATCAGGCCACTCCGCAGGAGCTGCTGGGGAGCCTGAGCACACGAAATTTGGGCTACAGCTTGTCTGCAGCTGGTGGGATGGGGCACTGGTACCTCCTGGCTGGCAGAGGATGCACTGCTGCACCCCGGGGTGTGCAGGGAGGCGGTGATGCACAGCTCTGTGGTGCAGGATGGGGATGATGCACAGCTCTGCGGTACGGGGCAGTGGGTGCCCCAGCGCGCAGAGGTGCCGTGCAGGAGGCTGGGAGAAAGGCACTGGAGGAGGCCACGTGCTGTGAGAGGTGATGGCATGGGGGGTATTTGGGCAGGAGAGGGGTGGGTGCTCTGGAAGGCGCATGAGGAGATAGGACAAGGGCAGTGATTTCTCCCTGCGTTTAGAGAAATGGGGCCGCTGGCTGGAGATACTGCGAGGGGAAGAGGAGGAAGAAAGGATGCAAAGCAAGAGAGCACTCAGCTGGCAGGACAGAGGGACTTCATTCTGCACCAGCATCTGTTGCCCCGTTTTTATGGCTCTGCACCAGCCACACTGAGACCAGAACATCACCCCCATATCCCCAGTCCCTCCTGCAGGAACAGACACTGCTGGGTGCCCCAGGCTGCCCAGTGCAGTCCCAGCCACAGGCTCCACTCCTGCAGAAGGGGCTGCCCTACAGCTGACATGGTTTTGCTGGTTACTGGCTGGAGCCAGACACAGGAGAGAGATCAGCACATCTCCAGAGAGCTCAGCATCACCTCGGGCAGGACAGCCTTGGTGCCCAAAGCTGCCAGGGTGCCAGGACCGATGCAGAGAGCACCTGCGGGGCTGCTCCAAAGCACGGTGCTCAGGCAGGGTGGGGTTTCTTTTAAACCTGTCATCAGGAGACTTACGAGTCAAGTGCAGTGTGTTAGTGGTGTGGTGTGACTGGCTCCCCAGGAGCCTGCCTGCCCTCGAGGTGGCAAGCTGCTGCTCCTGCCCTTGGAGAGCAGCCAGCTCTGCAGCATTACAGTTTAATTAAATTACTCCAGCAGCTGCAAAGGAAAGAAAAACATGCGAGAAAATGAAAAACAAGGGTTTGGCTGTTACCCTCTGGAAGGGGGAAGCATGCAGGAGGGAGCTGTGAGGTTCTTCTGAACTGCACCCTGTATCATACTATTGGGGCAGAATGAGGGGTTAACAACTTTTAGGGTCCCTCAGCTCCCCCTGGGACTGGGAGCACATTGTGGCACCCTCACAGTCCTGTGCAGATCCAGGGCAAAGCCATCAGGCGTTTTCCTCTGCCCACTCATACCCGTATCTCAGCCTGAACCCTCGTTTGGGTCCAGCATTACAACCCACCTCTCCACCACAGGACAGCAGGAACCACCTCCAGGTGCCCTATAGCCATATAAAGCCAGACACACTGTTTTCTCAGGCTAAATTATTCTGGGAATCAACAAGACTTTGAGGTTAGAAACACATCAATTAATTGGCAGGGGTGATGGTATCTCCTCATTCCTGATTTGGGTGAGGGAGTCGTGGGGGTGGTTGAGACACTGGGTGTTGAAGAGAGCAGCCCGCCCCTCTGCTCCCCATCTCTGCACGCCCATGGATCAGCCACTACCCCATTTTCAGGGTGGGTGGATGGGAGCAGGTATTTAAATCACCCCTGGACTAAATCAGAGACCTGCAGATGTTGGCCCACGCTGTCTGAGCTCTACAGACAGGCTGTTTCACAGGGTCCATGAAAAATCAGCATTCCCACACAGATTGCTGTTCCCTCACATCATCCACATGCAGCAGAGGTGAACCTTGTGCCTCTCCAAGATGCAAAGGACTGGGACTCGCCTTGTCCCCAAAAGTGAGGCTGCAGGAATGGTAGGGGATGTTGTCACTTCTCCCAGATTATGACCGTGACAAACAAGAAGGCAACTGAAGGTGGTGGCCATTGCTTTCATAGAAGACCTAGTCAAGAAGTTTATCATAGCTTCAAGTAGGAGGCTTCAAGGTCTGCATAGGGAAGGTTCAGCAGGTAAAATGGACTGGACTTTGAGACCGAGTCCATCGGCAAAGCATATTTAGTCCTGACCCATATCAGAGCTGTCTGTCAGCTTGCAGACAGAGGTTATGTGCTCCAGACACTCTGGTCACCCACAGAAACATTCATGATAAAGGCACCCAGTAAAAGCCATGGATGGAAGAGTAATTATCCAGGAAGAGAATAAAAAGGGAAAGGGCCTCAATGTAACATAAACATCATAAAAGGCCATAAAAGCAAAGCAAAGGGAAGTGTGAAGGAGACTGAAGGTTGACAGCAAATGTACATAAACAGAAGGAGCCAGTCTGGTATGCTCTAGAAATAAGGAAGGTTATGGATGGACTGAAATGGAGAATGGATGAAGCTGAGATGAAAACGAGCAGGGAAATAGATTGATGGACTAGACAACAGCTCTGAGAGCTGAAACCCAGAGTTGTGGAACTCATGAAAACACCCTGGTAAGGGACATTTCCAGAAGGCTGAGTGAGTGGGACTGAGGACAGAGAGAGCAGGAGGAGAGGGCAAGACCAGAGCTCTGGTGGCCAGCAGCAACCACGAGGTGGGGAGGACGGGCTCAGGGCAGCCCTGCCTAAATTGTCATATGTGCCTGTGAAAAAGAGGAGATGGCGCTTGCTAGGAAAGTTTCAACAAGAGCAGGGCAGTGGGCAATCTGTGCCAGGACGTGGTTGGAGGCTGCCTGTTCCTGCCTGCACAGAGCAGCCGAGGCTGAGCTGGCATGAGCAGGGGCTGAGGTGGAGAGGTGGACCATCCACTCCGCACACTGTAGCTTCTTTTGCTCTCCTGAGCATCCCTCACTCCTGGAGTGGAAAGGCAGATGGTGAAGCAAAGACCAAGAGGAGCCTCGGGCGCCGATGACATCAGTCTGGAGCCACTGAGAGATGCTGCTCCCAAAACGAGGGTGGAAGCGTCCTCCAGCTGCTTCAAGAGCCAAACATTTCTCATTCCTCATGTGCTCTCATTAACACCTCCACACGCAACAGTGCTGCAAGCAAGGTCTTCCTGAGCTCTGCTAATTATTAAATATACTTCTGTTAAGCTTAACTAGACATGCTTGTCAGCTGCTGGCAGGAGGAGAATAGTGGGAGAGACTTGTAAACACACTTTGATGACTCAGTGAAAACCTCGCCAAGATTGCAAGGCACCGGAGCTGCTGCCTTCAGGTGTCGTTGTCTACCTTGTGTTTCAGCCTGGTAGCCAGGCTGGCCAGCATGGACCTCTCTGTTCTGAGAGAAGGTTCAGGAGCCTTGCAGGGACAGTGCAGACAGGAGAGTGTGTTTCAACGCTATTTATTGCTCCTAATATCTGTCAGTATGAGGTAAGACAGAATTGGAGTAGAACTGGTTCCAGTAAGTTGCACAGTTATGGAACACAAAGCCTACTACAGTGCAGCATGAGGCTGGACAAACAACAAGACAACTGCAGCAGCACTGACTCAACTGGGTTGCACTTCCTGCATATTTTGGGACATCTAATTTATAATACAAATAGAAATCTATCAAGCTGCACACTGACCCAGAAAAACAGAAAGAGAAAACCCTGCATGTTTCTAACATGGCTGAGTAAATGCTGCTTCTGGCACGTTCACAATCCCAGCTCCTCTATTAAGACATTTAATTTTCCTGCATTTTTTTACAAATAGGAGACAGAAAGAGAAATTACTCTTGTTTAATACGATTACCATTTAAATAGCCTTAATTAGGCACGGGATAGATGTGCATGAGCCGTTTGTTGCCTGTGCTGCTGTTTTTTACCAGGAGACTATTTTCTGCCAGGTTGGATGACAGGGCTGCATCACAGTTACTTTGCGATAGGAAAAGCTAGACTTCTTTTTTTAATGTGAAGCTCGTAATTTATGGATTGTACCAAAACTCAAGGGGGAAGCCTGAAAACCATAAGAACCTGCTCCACCCTTCCAGCATGCATATTTTTGCTAAGAGGACTCTGCAGACACTAGTGCGCCTTTTCCAGAGGGAAGCCTGAAAGCATCGTGCCCTGTCCTTGCAATAGCCCCTGGTCAGGGAAAATGTTAACCAGTGTCAGAAAGGAGACACAGAGATCAGGAGCTCTCTGAAGTGATATGCGAACTGCTTATCTCTCTCCAAAGCCCTCAATTTATACCCTTCCCCTGAGCAAGCCGGCAGCTAGAGGAGGCATCCAAATTGGCTTTAACCCCTGGTTTGCTGGAGACCAGGCTCTGAATCGGAGCATGCTGCTGTGCCCCCAGAGGCACGCTGAACCACGTGTCCTTTTGTGAGCGGACGGCGCAGATTTGGGAAAGGGATGGAAATCGCAGCCGATAACCGGGAGCTCTGCTCAGAGCACTGTGGAGGCGGCTGGTAGCCAAAACAATGCCCAGAATGGCAGAGGAGGGCTTTTATTTTAAGGTTACACTGTGCAATGTCACACAATAATATACACTCCCGTGATAAGGAATGTTAATAATATTCCACTTTCTGCCAAGAATAGAGTCCCTATCTACAACCCCCACTGCTCTAATCAAGCAAAACAAAGCTGTATGTATGAAAACAACAAAACCAGGAGCTTGGGAAGTATTTGGATTCAGGAAAGGCTGAATATTTAACTTGTGAGGCCCAGTGCCTCCTGGAATGTAGGAGGCACTCCAGGAACAGCTAGCCTTTGTCCAGGGACCGCAGGGGAAAGCCCTGGTGAGCTGGCCATGTCCCGTCACCCATGGGGTTTGTTCTGGGGCAGGAGGTGAGCAGGTCCTTGAACAGGTGAAGGGGAGGGGGTTTCATTAATACCATGAAGGGTGTCCCTGCCAGGGACAGTTCGGGGGCTGTATGTGCCAGAGAGAAGAGCTCAGCCCTGCCCGTCCTGGTGATGAAGCTGCAGCCCCATGAGCTCTGCCCTCAACCTCCTCTTCTCCAGCTGAACAAACCCAGGGACTTCAGCCGCTCCTCATATGGCTTCATCTCCAAACCCTTCACCAACCTCATAGTTGTGTCTCTGCCTGAACCTGAAGATACACGAACTCCGTGAATTCAACCACACATCAAACACACAGGCATTTCCAGGGCAAATTATCCCCTTGTCTCATCCAGTCCTGTCCCTGACAGTCCAGCATGAGCAATGTGAGAGGGCAGACAGCAAAAGAAGAAGATGCGTTTTCATTTTTCACTGTTTTTGTAAATACATGCATATATTTTTTCAAGAAAATAAGAAGAAACTCCTAGTAGTGAGTAGAGTGGATTTTGCCTGGTTTGCAAAAGTTCATCTATTGTTCAAAGCAAACTCTCCTGTCCAACATAAACAGCGACTCTTAGAAACATTCTCATCCAAAACAATTGCCATGACTTTTGATGTTTTTGTGGTCCTTGCTCTCCCCTACTGTTTGATCATTATGTTTTACAATAATTTTTCCCCTTCCTCATAGGCCCTGTTCCAGGTGCCCCTGCTCTGGAATTCATGGCTTCATCATCCAAGCTTCTGTTTTCAGTGAGATACAATGAAAAGAATTTCATGGCATTTATTTTGACTTAAATGACTCCCTCTCTTGCCTGCTTTCCCTCAGCAGAGTCCACAGCTGTGCCTGCAGCCCAGGTGAAAGAGCTCAGCTCCAGCACATCATCTCCCTCCCTTCTAGGAAACCCTTCAGAGTTCTCCTGTAGGTCACTTCTTCCTTGGCATTCAACGAGAAGCTGCTGAATGCTTCATTATTATTACGATAAATGAACCTTCAGGATCTGGCGAGGACCACAGCATGCTGGATACTGCACACAGAGGAGCGATCTTTGCTCCTGAAGCTCACGATGCACAAGGCACACGAGAGCACCAAAGGGAGCACGAAGAGCAGGGGTTGAAATGATCTTTGCACAGCTGTAAAGCACTTTTCCTCTCTCTCCAGAGCAACAGCCTCTCCCAGCCAAGCAGAGGTCAGGAGCTGGTGTGATCAGGGCAGCTCTGGCAGATGTGCAGCTCTTTCCCAGATGGATTTGAGATCCTCTGGGCAAAAGGAGGAAATCCCCATAATAATAATAAAAAGAGCCCACATGAGAACTGTCAGTTCCTTTGAATCCCAACTCCCTGCTCTTCACTTTTCAAGGACGTGTAACCAGGATCAGAACCAACTCATCTTTGCAAAGTAAAATACAGATAATTAGTGTCTGTAAACCTCTTGATTTTCTTTTTATCACCCCAAATACTATACTTTCTAAGCAATGTGAGAATGGACTAACCCATGCTCTGAATGGGGCTCCCAGCTCCTTTTCTTTTGCTCAGAGGGGTGGCACAACCTGCCGACTGCCATCCATGCACCCAACACACTTGTCCGACTCTGCTCTGGACAGAAATTTAATGATTCAGACCCACCTTCTCTTTTCCAATTTAACTCTTAGACATATAGTGATTAAAAAAAAAGAGAGAAATATAGTATTTCTGTTAATTGGGACAAAACAGAGCAGGCCTGTGGGGCCTTTCCTTAATTCACTCCCTGAACAATGTTCACTGATCAGGACTAGAGATTCAATTAAGTACCTTGGGGTGGTAATTCACAAAGACAAAATACGGAGTTTGCAGATAATTTGTCTTCCCTTCTATCCCAGAACACTCCTGCTGAGCAACACGGGCTCTGTCTCTAATTGGCAACATTAATACAATTAGGATGGTAATTTTGCCCCGATTTGCTTCTGTATTACAAAGTATCTCCCTTCGCATCCCTCAACATTTTTCACTCTGCTAAATTCCATCATTATTTCTTTCCTTTGGGCTAATAGCGAGTTCAGAGGGCTCGCGCTCTTCCTGCCTGCTCAGTTTACATGGAGAAGAAGATGCAGGGGTCCAGGAAGAGGCAAATGGAGATGATTGTTTGTTTGGATTCAAACACAGCGTTAATGAATATCCCATGAAAGCACTGGGCACGTGGCGGTAATTAGGAGGAAAGTAGGAAAATCGTTATGATGTCAAAACACCCCTGCGTATCTTCCTGCCCCCCCCAGCCACCTACCAACCCTCCAGAGTAAGGAAATCCTTGTAGATCCTACCCTCTTCTTTAATCACTCCAATAAACTCCGTGGCAGCATGCAGTAGTGATCCCAGGCACTCATGAATTTCCACTGCAGAGGTAGCGAGTGCCCGGTGCACGTTTAGTACAATGTGCGTGGTGAGCAGCAGGTGAGGGTCTTCAGATGGGAAGATTTGGTGCAACTTGTGAATCTGTTTCTGGGCTGCTCAGAGTCACTTCCTGAGAAGGAAACCATCCTTCTTCTAATAAGTATATGCGTGTATTAATTTTGCACACTGGCCAGGCAGTCTGTAATGGGTCTGATTTCTCTTCCCCCTCCCACTCAGGAGCACAATCCGTATGATGGCACAGGTAGGTTTGAACCCTGGCCGCTCACGTGGCTTGTGGAATGAGCAAAACACATTAAATTGCTCTGGGCTTCGCCTTCTCAAAATTCCTCCTTTGTGAGAGGAAGCCATTGAATTTGCTTTTCCTCCTGCCCAGTTAGAACAGGGATTTTCTGGAAGCCAAACAAAGGCAATGGAGATCGTCTGGGAAGATAAAGAGGGAACAGTCTGAACAAGCAGGAAGCTAAGGGGGGAATGAGACTTAAACGTGGCAAGTAAACAAAGTCATTTCTACTTCATGCCTTGCAGAGGAGGAGGAAGAACTTGAGGGGCTGTGGAGGTCCCTAGTCATGGACTGTGCTTTGGGAACCATGCGGTTTGTCCACAAGATCTGGGAGAAGAAGTTTTGATCCAAAGCCACCAGATTTGGTTCCCTCTACCAGCCAGCCACTCCTGAAATCCTGTGGCAGGAAATGACTGTGGCCCTTTCACAGATGGAGTAGCAGAACATGCACAGGGCTTGCCCAAGGTCCCACATTCCTTGTGGAGAAAGGTCCTGAACCTTGGCCAGGACCTACTCCCCTTCCTCCTAGCCCTACAGTTAGCAGTTGAGTTGCAGGAAGGAACATGATTTCACCTTTTCCTACCTCAAAGCTCTCTGACTGATGGATTTAGCACCAAGATGGTTGAGAGCAACCCGTGGGTTGAAGCATCTTCGCATTAGAAGAGACAAACAGCAGCTCTCGGTGCCAGGGGTCCAGGAGCAGGGTTGGGGGCTGAAGCCACCACCCTGACACGTGTCTGTCACTAATCATGGATCTGGCTGCTAGTGGTGGAAAACCGGGCTGCGTTGTCCTCACCCTTTTGGAAACGCTTTCACTAAGGGTGTCGAGCACGCTCCTGGAGCTTGTGAGCTGCCAGCTCAGGAGTTATGAGGAAAAGGGCTGGTTGGACAGTGTTCTGCTCCTGGCCGCACTCCCTCCTGCCCAGGCCAAGCAAATGACTTCATCCAGAAACCCTCAAGTGCCCCTTTGTGAAAGAGAGCAGACACGATTACTCGGAGCATTCACATTTCCTCCTGCGTTAGGTTTTGTTTTGTCCTTTAACCAGCAAATCCACATGGGCACATCGGACATCTCCACAGTCCTGCTGACCCCAGGATAAGCTGAACTGTGCTCTTCCAAAGCTGATTTCTGCTCACTGACTCGAAGGCAAGTTTGCCCCATGGCCAGCTGCTCCCCCTGCCTTTGGCTTTCCAGCTCCGGCTTTCATACCAATGGGTACATCCCACAGGGACCATGGGGCCCTGAGGACGAAGCCCCATATCCACCCCAGCTGGGTGGTGAGGAATAATTTAGTATTCACCTTGACCATGGACAACATGCAGACACTCCCAGAAACGTGAAGAATTTCACCCAGTCTGTTTTTCAGCCCTTCATCCTCCTGTCCTCTCCCTGCAGCTCTCTCCACTCACTGGTTTGACCAAGTCACTAGCTCCCAGCAGGGATTTTGCAGCTACACTGTAAAGCGTCATACAAAATCGTGGGTTTATGTACAGATTAGCTGAAACGAGACCAGTTGGAGTCCTCATTTAGGTTTTAATTAAGGCAAAAGTACCATTAACTTTAGTAGAAGCTACTTGATCAAATACTGCATATAAATGAAGAGGAGCTGAATGAAGATCTGGCCAGCAATTAAGAAAACCTACTGTAAGCACCATGCCAGGATGCTTTTCTTTTTTTGGGAAATATTCTAAAAGCCATATTTCTTACGTGTTCGCACCCCTTGGTGACAAGGACAGCTCTGTAAAGGCCCCTGTGGCATATGATGGGCTTTTTGCCAGTTGTTACGTACCTTGCGAAGCTGTCTTCTTCCTTAAACAAGGAACCCTGCATCAGAGATGGGATTGTTTTTCAGTGCCTGGGCATGCCTGATAATGAACCCAGGGCTCCCTGACTCTCAGTTCACAGGCAGAAAAATGTCTCCCAGTATCCGAAAACATACATGATATAAATGTCTGCCTTGGGCATTTTTCAGCTTTGGAGGGAGCTGAAAAAGTACTTCAGATCATGAACATTCCTGGTCTGAGAATGGGCGTGGAGGTTCTGTCTCCATGGGAAGAAGTTACACCTTTCCAAAGGAGTATTTAGCATGCAGGTGGCTGGACCAGCCGTCCAAACCTGTGCAGAAAGCAAACACAAGAGCAAAGTCCATGGCCCAGAGAAGCCCAGGACTCTTCTGTTGGGATGGGCAGTGTCTCACTGAACATCTCTTTTCCAGATGGTGAGTCTGGCCATGTAGAAATCGTGTGCCTGGTGTGTCAACAGAGCATGTCCTCTGTCCACTGCTCCTCACTGTCCTAGTCTGGTCAGGGTGGAGAAGCAGCTTGGATGGAGCTGAGCATCTACAAGATCCCTGTGCTGCACTGCAGCTCTGGTGGCATTTCAGGTAGGTGACACATAATCTTATTCATTGAGTGAATTGGGAAAATGCTACAATAAGGGCAAAAACGAATCTGCTATTACCAGTTTGGAGCTTAACAGGATGCCTTTGGCAACTGAGCAAGGGGTATTGCCAGGAAAACATTGTGGCCCCGTCATGGAGCTAGCCGAAATGCCTAGCTGAAATATTTTCAAGGTAACGAATCAAAAGAACCCTCTCTTTCAGATGTTTTTATTTCTTTCCATGCTTCTGGGACTGAGATAAGAGACAATAACCGGAAAATATCCAATTTAGGGCACTGAATGAAGAAATTCCATGACAGATTTCCAGCAAAACAAAAAAATCATTAATTCAAAATAAGCGGTGGAAAATTCCTCATTCTGTCTAGCTCTGCTTTGGGAATCATTTCTCCCCTGTGCTGAAGGAACATACAATTGAGAAATCCCAGAGCTTGCTCACAGCTCATTTTTCCCCTCCATGGAAATAAGCCTGGGTAGCAGGTGGGACAGCAGGGAGCTCAGCCACAGAAAATGGAAGGAAAATGGGTCGGAGCTGCTCTTTACCAGGGCCTGTCCCTTTTCATCAAAGGCACCTGATTTCCTTCAGGAGTTTTTAGCCAGTGAACTGAAGAACACAAGAAAGCATCAGATTGTGATAGATTGTGCCATGTTGTCTCTGGTCACATCTGCAGCCACGTTTTGGATGGAAAGACTCTAAACTGTTTGCTTTGAACAATTTTTAATTGGGGTGAAGTCTGAAGTCATGGTTGGTTTTCAGAGCTTATAAAATACGGAACAAGAATTCCGGCTGAAGGACGTGCAGAAATGACTCTGCAGGAGCTGTGATATTTTCCATACATTCAGCTGGCGTGCATGGAGGTGGGGGCAGGTAACTCCCTGTTAATGAGGGGTAGTGATGCTGAAACCATTCCCTCAATGGCTCCATTCAACAGGCCTTTTAAAGAGATTTTCAGTTCTTGAAGGTACAGCTGATAGAAATGTGGTTTTCACTCAGGCAGCCTCATAGGGCAGACTGGAAATGGCTTGGATTTGGCATGAAGTCAAGGGAGATGACACACATATACTATTTTTCTTAAATACACTAAGCATTAACTCCGCATTCCTCTTAGTCACACTTCAGGTATCCTTTCATTTCCCAGAGCACATCCAGCTAGCGACCTGCTCTTTAATTACATATCAAATGTCATACAAATACTGTCCATGCAGTAGCTAGGGCAAGTTGTTGCAGGTTACCTGGTAATTATCTTTCAAGTTACTGAGTAATTCAAAGCCAAATTACCGTGTAATTTGCTGCCTGTAGATAGCATGACCAGCTCTCAGGGTGGAAGACACGATCTATTCTCACAGATGGAGCCAGGCACCTATCAGTACATGCACATATCTAAAGGAAAACACAGATGATAAACCCAGCCTTACCCAACGAACAAGGGGCACACTCCTGACTGGGAGCTTCCAGATCATGATTTGCATATGGATTCCTAACAAAGATAATAGTAGTATAATAGTAATAATAATGTGGTAGCAATGACTCATGGCCTGCAGGAGCTTTACTATGGGCCCACTTATTCTAAAGAAATCCTCTGATTCTTTTCAAACCTCTCGATCACCATTTGTCTCAATGGGAGTGGGTTTTAGCTGGATCCCAGCCACATGGGATGGAAATATTATTTCTGTACTGAAAAGTGCTTTGATTTACATGGAGTCACATGTTCATTAGGACTTTCAAGCTAGATCAGAAAAAACCATTGCTTCTTGGCTGTTCAGCGTCCAAATAGCCAGAGAGGAATCGGAGGTAATCACAAACACTCGCTCTGACTCTTCTCACTTAATTTTATGGTAGGAGTCATCCTGTAACCTGTACCTTCTGGTCTCTCCCTTGGGCAGTCACTTTAACTTTTAACACTCCTTATATCAATACAAGAGGGATTTCATTTAATCGCACAGGAAGGGGGGGAGTATTAAACTCATCCTAAAAACAGCATCAACATTAATTGAACTGTTGGGGAGAGATTGGCTTGGTCCAGAGTGGCAGAGCCAACCTGAGATGAGATGGACTGAGTGGCAGGAGTAAATGGTCTCTTGTGTGCTTCTCCAGGCTGCTTGTGATGTTTGTGGAGAGCACAAGCCAGGCTGGGTGTCTGTTCCCAACTGAAGCAAAGCATAGTAATATCGGCAGAATCAACATTCAAATGAATTTCATTAGATCACTTATTCTTCATTACCTCCTTTGGCCTTTCTCTTATGAATTCTTGGAAGGAAGGGAGCAGACATGACCAGATGTACAAGGACTTCAACCAGAACCAAAACTCAAAATGGAAACAGAAGTCACCACAGTAGTGACTATTTTCTAAGACAGTTTGAGTGTCTGGCAGAGCCAAGTACTGAACTCTGAGGTCCCTGAGGACCTTCAGGGCACATAAAGGAATCAGTTTAGTTGGTTTTTTTTTCCTCCCCTTTGCCTCATAACAATTTACACCCATTGTAGGGCTTACTCCTTCAACCTGTTGTAATCCAGCATTTCTGACCACCTAGCCGAGCATCTGTTGAAGATCTTTAAGAAGCCTAAAGACATTGCACTCCCTCCAGCTGTCAAAGCCATGCTGCATTCTGTTAGCACTTCAAGAATTCAGACAGGTTAAATATGAAACATTTGCCTAAAGATGCATTCTTTTTTTCCTGTCATGGGGCTCACTTTAGGTCAGCCATTGCCTCAGTTGTTTTTAGTGATCCTAAACTAAGTTTAGCACATCTCTAATTCCTAGGATTGTTCTTAACACCTCTCAAAGGAGCTATTCATCATTGACTGGGGGTTTGGCCCTGGGGGCTACATGATGTTTTTTAATGCTACTGTCTATACAACAGAAGCTTTAAAAACCAGGAGTCACTTTAGGGGAAGTATTTCTTTATCAGTCTGTGGTAAAGACACACACAAGAACGTTCAGTATCTTCAAAATGTATTTTTTTTAAGACCAGAATTCTTTGTCTAGCAGCAGGAACTAAAGCTAGAAGAAAAGTTTTACCTGTAGTAGGATCTTGATAAGAGCTTCAGGTCACATCAGGCCCTCTTGGTATCAACAGTCCCCTTAACCATACTCTGCAAGTGCCCCCTTCACTTTTATGACCTCCCCAATGATCTCTGGGTAGCAACACACCTGCATCTCATTGAGCAGCTTGTATTAATCAACCACACCCCTGGATTAATTAACCTCACTCCACAGGTGAAAGCCATTTCAGAAATGGCTTTAAATGTCCCAGAGTTCCCCCTTTTTTCTCAGTCTCCCTCTCTATTTCTCACCTTGATCTCCATAGGCTTTTCTTTTTAGCTTTTGATTCTTTCTTTCTTTCTTTCTTTGCTAGGAAATTTGCTTTTCTAAAAGAGAAGCCCGTAGCAGAACAAACCCCTCACGGTTTCATGACCAGCCTCCACCTCACACACTGTACCTTTGGCAGTGTGAGTAATGGGTTCCTCCCTAGTGCAATGCTGCTCTAGCATAGCAAACTCCTGTTTGTTCTCTCTATTTATTCTGTCTTATCTTCTTCACATTTCATCACTTTCTTGTTATGTTTGCTCAGTTAAGTCATTAAAACCACCTTGGTTTTTCTCTTTCCATGTTTAGCCCTAGGAAATCAGCTAACCCTATGTAATTGATTTAGCATTTAGTTTGCCTAAAACCCCTTCTTTCCTACCCTGTGTCTGTGGCCCTGAGATATTTCCACTTCTGGATGGACTGGCTTGTGTGACAAGGAAATCTCTGGAAGACCACGGGGAAGGATTCTCCACCCACAGTGCAGGTACTGTCTGCGGATCGTGGTCGTGTTGATTTGCTAAATGCCTGTTTGGTGCTACATTGGGCAAAATGGTCAGCAAAAGAGGTGGATACCTTGTAGGCAATTCTGGTCTTCTGTATTGTGGTTCTTACCTGCTGAAATGTGAAGAGTTGAGTGCTCTTTTGTTTCCATGTTATAAAAGTACTTGATGGGGGATTAAAAAAAGTTATGTATATATATAAAACAGAAAAGCAGACATATCCAAGTCATTTGGTACGGCCTCATTTCTCACTACCCTAGTTTTCATAGGGACATTAGCACAGCTTCAATATGAGAGTACAAATCAGACCTCTAATGCAGATAGCAGCCCCTCATGTGAGATCTCCAGGCTCCAAAGACCTTCTCGGCTCCTCTGGGTCCTTTCCCTTCAGGCTGCTGTATTGCATGATCCTTTTCAGGAACAAGTCAAGCTCTGGCTTAGAATGAGGTGCTTCCCACAACTCTTGCACCATCTCTTTGCTGCCCCAAGTCCTAGAAACCTCCTCGTTATTTCATGACCCCTTTGTACTCATCTCCTTGCATTACCATGGTCATCAAGTTTAAACACCTTGCATCTTTTACTCCCTGGTACATTTACAGAGAATTTTTAGTCTTTGTTCTGCTGGATGAGCAGAGTCAAGTTTTTAAACTTCTCTTCTGGAAGCAGCTATGAGGATGTAGCTTTGAGAGCTGCTTTGCCAACTCTCAAGGCCAGTTCTCAGGCTGGCAAAGCTTCAGTTTTCTTGCCCAGAAAAACAGACTAAACCAAAAGCAGACACCTTTTCCCTTGGTACATCCCCACTGTATCTCCTGTGTCTCCTCAGACAGAGGGTCTTTGTTGAAATAGATTTAAATGGATTTTAAAGAGGATGATATTTTTTTAAAAAGAGCAGACAAACAAAAGAAGTCCCAGCTGAGCCCATTACACGTTATTAAGTTAAATAAGAGGGATTTTACACAGCCTGTAATTGGGGTTTAAATCATGGTTCTAAGCAGCTGCTGGTGTCCGGAAAGCTTCAGAAGGAGTGTGCTCAGGCACAGTCCAGCTCACGCACCACGAGCAGAGCTCCCACATGCCCCGAATGGGCATATTTACAATCCACATTTTATATCTGAAGAAAGAATTTGCTGACTGCTAATCTCTGCTGATTAATAATGTTTTCACAAAGCTACCGCAGAAGGCTTGTTGGTCTTGTTTAGAGAGTACCAGACTTTGGCCAAGCAAAGTCCTTTATCCAAAAATATATTTGTCTAGAAAGTGCGATTATTATTCTTAGGAATGCCAGGTATAGATGCCCATATTTTTTGTTCTTGTTAAGTCCAAGTTGTTCTATGGATAAGAAGGCTAAAGGGTACAAGATAGGCAAGGTTTGTCAGGACAGATAATATCTTCAATTAGACCAAAACCAGCATTAGAAAATTCAGACAAACTCTCAGACGCGGAAGCAGACGTGAAGGAAGCCTATGTGTCCAATAGCGGACAAGTGTTTTTTCAGCTCATTTATCACAGCAGAGATATCACACCTCCTTAAAAACTTTGCTTTGTTTAGATTAATTCCCATGAAAAGTGGATTACACTAGAGAGTAACAAGGCAGACTTGTTGCCCAATGAATATGTCCACAGTGTGAACTACTTGCTGTTTTCTCAGTGAGATAGCACTGCTTAACAGCAACCTTTTGCTTTTATCAATACCAAAGACAAATCACTTGTGCTAAAATTATTTCGGCTTTCATCTTTGTGTTTGACTGTACTGGAGTGGTATTTCTGAATGATCCAGTTACTGGGACAAGGGTCCCCCTGAACATGTGGATAACATCTGCCTTTATTATATTGGAGTTAAATAGGATTTCTGACAGTTTGAAGTCCAGATCCAAACAGGAAAGGTAACATTTCTGGCAGTGTTGAAACCTGGCAAATTTCTCCAGAGAGCATCGTTTTACTCCCAGTATTCATCAAGTAGTTACGAGTAACAAATGGCTTCCTAGAAATCAGAACCGAGTAGTGAATGTCAGTCAGTATTCCAAGGTTAGGAACTTGTAAGATTAACAATACCGCTCATAGTCCCAAAGGAATTTAGGTGTCTGTCACCACAAGAAGCCTCCACCATCCTGCCTCAACAACTCACTGGTTAAGGTTCATCTTGACTAATGGTGGATTCAGACCTTTCCTCTGCTGAATGGGTCATGGACCACGTGTCTCACCTCCCAGCTGAGCTCAGGAGTGCAGGAAAGTGACTTTCAAAACAAACAGACAAAAAAACCCCAATAAATACTCAGATGCTCAGGATCCAGTTCTCTCTCCAGCTAAGAAGTGTGAAATGACATTTCAAACACACTGCGGGGTGGTCATCTCAAGCCACGGCAGCACGGATTGGCATCGCATGTAGGACAGGCAGTGGTGGAATGGGGAGAGGAGAAGGGCTGCCAAGTTGGCCACCATACAAAACCATCATCAGGGACATGGTGAGGCGTTTCCCGCTTGAAAAGCAAACAAGGAATATCTCATGGTTTTGCATCTGTGTCAGCATGATGAGACTGCCCTTGGCTGAACAAGTTGCCAGCCCCTGACAATTATAGCCCTGGTAATCTGCATCATCCAAGGAACATGAAGCACTGGGGTAAAAATAACAAGCGGGTCAGAAGGAGGTTATAGAAATACCAGAGGATTATTCATATTCCTTCAGGTAGCTATAAGAAACAGTTCGAATACATGAATGACAGATTAAAGGTGTTGTTGACAGAGACAAATGACTGCTCTGAGGTCTAAGTTACATTCAACCCTCTTTCTTCAGGCATACAAGCCAAAGCCTTTTTCAAAGGGACCTGGCCATAAAGAGGTAGCAAAAAATAGCACACATGGTCCTTCTGTGCCACCGGTGATCTGAGAGAGAGGTGAGGGTAGAAACAAGAAGTTGAAGCTGCTTTATCCCATGCAAGCCCCTTTGCAGTGCTGCCGCTTGGCCTTTACACACACAGGTCTGAGCTGGGACTATGGAGAGTGACAGACTCAAGTCCGAGGGACATTAAAAACTGTCTCCTGTCTTCAGAGCAGATTTTGTTGGGGGGAGATTGTCCAAGTGCACTTAACTTATATTTCATGCATCTTCTGTCCAAAGTGAAGATAACAAGTAGCCACAGAAAAATATAGACCATATATTTAGAAATGCCAGACAAAGTTTTCTACTTGTGTGTTTTGACCTTGGTTTCTCAGTCACTTCAATCTGTCACAGAAAGATCCATCTGTAAACCTTATTGGATTAAAACTAGTGTAAGACAGATGAGACCAGAAAACTGTTTTTCTGCCTACTCAGAATATATATATTTATATAAAAAAACAAGGCGGTGGGTTTAAGCAAATTTGCTACATTGACAACAAAGGTCACAGAACTGAAGCTGCCATAACTGCTCATGGAGACCCAGGGCTGATCCCCCAGCATCCTCCCAAAGAACGTTCCCAGCTGGGGTCCCGTGTGTCCAGGCAGGCCTGTGGCTGAGCTGGACCCTGGACTGAAGGTCCATGGCTGAGCTGAGATGGGTCCCTGTGCCCATGTCAGGGGTGTGAGTGGGAAGCCCCAGGTCAGTCAAGGCCATTAAGGCCAATTAGTGCCCTCAGACCCCTGACAAGCTGACTACCCCACCAAGACTCTGACCACTTTATGGTTGCTGGAAATCATGACGCGCTGTTCACAGGGCTGCTTTATATGTACAATACAGCATTCAGCCTTCCTTTAAATTCTCCCTGCGTCCACCTTCTGCAGCCGCCCCTCCTTGCTTCCTTGTCACCAGCCGGTGCGTGACACATCCAGCTGTGGCTCGTGGCAGCCGGGGGTACAACGGCTTTGAGGGTGCTGGCTGGTTTGCCACGGGTGGTCACCGCTGACACCTCTTGTTGGACAGTGATGAGCTGATGAGCTCCCTGGGGACACCAGAGGCCTCCTGGGGCCAGCACCATCTGCCAGAAAGTGTTGAAAAGCAAGAGATGCTGACAGGCTGGGCCGGGTCTCGTTTGAATGTCAGTGAGGGGAGCGTTCTGGGCATCTTTGGGACTAATAACTTTTAATGCTTTTGCGTATGTGCAGCAGAAGGCAATTTATTATCTCTGTGAATGCTGGCCAACACAAGCATGAGCAACTAATGCTCCTACGCATAGGACAAGGTCAAATTGCCATGACAAAAGACCCCGGAGAGAAGAGAGAGCAGAATAACGTGACCTTGAGCTCCAAATGCTTGCAAAATGTTGCTCTTGTTACCTTCATTTTCTCATTTTGAGGTAGTTCAGGTGGCTTCAGCCACTCTACAGCAGCTGGTAGAGCGGATAGAGTCAAAAAGTCTCAAGATGTTAAACGTGAGACCATTTTGGTGTTTCCTCTTCTTAGTTCATGGGAAGGCAAAGCAAACTGAGCAGTACCTTCTAGGTACCACACAAACCCTTTGAACTCGGTGGCAATAGAAAAGATTAAATTACTTCCTTCATTTTTTTCTCATATTTATCAGGTCTCAAGAGAGATTACTTATCTGAGAACCTGGTTGAAACAAAGTGGACACACTACAGCTCTCTGTCCAGCAAGTCACAGTCAGTAGGGAACAGGTCTATTCATGTCACCTCCAGCCATGCTTTGGTGTGGGCATAGGGAGAGCTCAGTATAGAAGATGGGCTTCCATGGTGCTGTGCAATGACTACTACAAACTTATTGGCATTTCATTACATCACAGAACGATTTATGTGATGATCTGAAGAGAAACCATAGTATATCCGCAGCACTATCATGCTGTGTTTCAAAAGCAAGACAACCAGGCAGCCCAGCACCAAGAAAGCTCTTGTCCCAGTAGATGATGCAGAGGACAAAGATGCAACTCTGCACAAGTCCCTGCACATGTGCATCGGTTCTTGATGAGTCTGCTCAGAAGCATGGTGAGTCCACCTTAGTGTCTGTGAGCCTATTCCTAGGCTGTGGTGTAGCATGTGTGTGTTTATGTGGAAGGTACAGGTCCATACATGTTCTACTCTGCATCCAGGTGGTGGATGGTTATTTGGTGAGGTCAAAACAGCGTTTTTGTCTATTTCCTTCAGTAAAATATATGTATTTTTAAATTAAGCTGGAAGCTAAATGTTATTCACACATTGAAAACAACATTCAGCATATCTGTGCTTCAGGACAAACCTTGGAAAATATGGAGTTTTGTGTATCGGCAGAACTCTCTTTGGAAAGATACTTGGAGTGTTTTTCGCTTTCCCTGTGTTCCGTGGGAGTTCAGGCAGCAGACTCCCGTCCTTTCTCTCCTGATGGCAAATGTGTATCTTTCAGCAATGTTGGCTTCAGATTTTAAAATACCAGTTGGATATGCCATCTGAAATTATCTCACATTTGAATATATTGGTATTTTTAGTTACTCATTCACATGTGTGGCATCCAAAATTGAGCTGGGGCTTGCTCAGAGTGTTATCTAAGGAGTTCACAGTGCAGAGTCCAGCCCTGGCGGGGTGTTGCTTCACATAAGATGCTAAACCAGGCACCTCGTCCTGCAGTCAGCACAGGGACCAGCGCAGGATGGAGAGCTGCTCAGGGCTTGGGCAGCCTCCAGAACAGTCCACATTTCTCCCATAGAGGGCAAAGGGAGCAAGCACAGAGCTGGCCAGTTGGGATGGGAGAGGATGGGCAGGGGCAAAGGAGGAGGCAATTTAGGCTGGACATCCCTGTGTTGGTCCCAAGTGCACGCACAGCCTCCTCTGAGTTGACAGGAGGAGTCCTCTGAGGATGCAGGGAACCATGCAGACAATATATTAATTGATTCTCTCCTAACACCCCTCAACACCATTGTTCTCTCTGTCAGCACCCAGAAAAGGCTGCAGTTCTGGGGCAGTGTGCATTTAGAGTTCACTCTTTATTGCTTTGGCTCTGATTTTCCAGATCTTTCATTGGATATCTTTTCCAGAGAAAGTTTTATAACAGCATGTGAAGCATGTTACTGTCCAGACATGGCTCTTGGGTACTGATCTTGTCTTGGTCAAAGGTTTTCTTTATAACCTCACCTTTGAGCTCACCTGTAAAACTACCTGATTTAAGCCATTCAGCTGTTACCGAAAAGAAGGCTGGATCCTGCCTAACACTTGGGTGAAATTTATTTCTGCAGTGACCCAGTGTTCACCCAGCACTACTCAGAGGTTAGGCAGGACTTGTGGATTCCTGTCACCGTGACTGTGGGGGCTGGTGTAAGTCTGACCAAGCTGAAGCTGATACAACTAGGCTGGATAAGAAGGGGAGAGGTATGGTGCTTGTTCTCGTGCCAGGCAGAGGTGTTTTTAAATCATTTATCAGAACCAGTAATAACTACCCAATCATGCTGCACCCAGAGACCCCTTCTCATGCATCCCCCCATCCCCTTTGGGAACCAAAGCAGGGACAGCACCCAACAGCCCAGAAGAGGTTCAGCTGCCTTCTTATGAGATGCTCTGAAATAAGAAAAACAAACCACCTCATGAAACTAGAAGCTTTAATAATTCTCTGGAAACAAAGACTAAAATTGTGCCCAAATTAACTTATTTGACTGCAAGCACAGGACTCGTGGCCGATGCATGAAATGTGACAGGAGTGTAATGCATCTGCCTGTCTTGATTCAGCACCGGTGAGGACAGGTGGAATTCTCATGACCTCATAGGTGTTTTCCATCTCTCATTTCTCTGACTCCATGATAGAATGAGGCTGGAGGCATTGAAAAGACATCTGAAGGGAAAAAGCTTTCCCATTACACCACTATAAAGTACTAGCCCTGGCAGGAGGAGGCTGTCAAAGAGCCCCAGCCTGAGTGCCTTAATAAAACCTGTCTTCTGAGCAGCTGATATTCCTCCCCCTACAACATGTAAAGCTGCAAAAGCTGACAGCCAAGGCAGCAATCACAGCCTTTGGCTTTGATAGCAGAGTCCGCTTTGCTGTCAGCTGTGAGAGTTTCTAGGGAACTTGAGCTTCTTGAACAGTTCCCATTCAAATGAAAAGTGCTGACATACACAGGTGGAAGGACTCTTTCTTTCTCCCCTTTCCTCTGCCAGGTCTCCTTTGCTTTGCCTTAGCAAAAGGGAACGGCCTAAGACCAAACTATTAATCAGCTAGAACCTACAAGCCAAACTTATTGTCCCTCCTGCAGCACCTGTTCTTGATCTTTTGAACACCCAAGATGCCACCTGGTCCTGGGCCTTATTTCCATGTTGCAGCAGAGCCTCCAGCTTTCTCAAACATCAGGCAGATGACCCACTACCCACAGAAATTATTTACAATACTAGCAGCATGATGCTACCACAGCTGCAATGTGCATCCCAGGCTTGCAGTTCAGGGACGGTGGACACAGTTCATGGGAACACAGGATAATCCAGGTGGGAAGGGACCTTACGATGCCTCTGGACCAACCTCCGCTCAGTTGTTGTGTGCAGCCATCTACACCAGTGTCCCTGGACACCTGTTCTGTGGTCAGAGATCTCCAGGTGCCTGGCACAGAGGTATTTTTCTTGGAATAGCAACTTCCAGCCGAGCCGATTAGTGACAGCCCTGCTAGCCTTCAGCTCTGTTTTCGGGGATACAGCCCTTTGTCCTCAATGGTTTCCATCTTTATAGTGATTCTCCTTTAATATCAGCCCTAGGCATGTATCAGTTGTATCTCCCACCCTTATGATCCTGGTCATCTGGTCTCCCTTGATCTCAGAACAAAACTCAGGTGAAGGAACTGCAGTAGAGACATGTGCCTCCTGCTGTAGGAATCTTGATGGCATGTGGGCAAGAACCCCTCCATTTCCAAAACAACCTCGTCATAGGGTAGAGCCCCCCCATCTTTATTCCCATTTCCCAGGGAAATTCGGGAGTGACAATCGTTCTGTTCCATGAGAGGGCAGTGTCGTACGGAGGCGAAGCCTCCACTGGGAACTGTCGGGATGTCTGGGCATGAGGAGCTGGAGCGGGGGAAATGTCTAAGACACTTTACTAAGAATGAAATCAGTTCTGCTCTTGGGGACTCATGAAGAATTGCAGACTCCCAGGTTTTGCTAGAGGTGAGATCCTCTCTATGTATTTGTTTTAATCTGGAATGGAGCTAGAAATCTCTTTGAAACACTGGTAAAGAAAGACAATTAAAGAAAGAAAGTTACTGTCTATTAAAATCCATGGGATGCTTTTGTCCAGAGCAGGTTTGGAAGGGCTTTGCTGGGTTCTCTTTAGAGATCCTGCCTGTTGCTGAACTACCTTAGCTTTGTACCACCAAAGTTTAGTCAGAGGGGACGCTCTGCTCATTATGTTACTCACAAAAGGCCACTAAGGTTCCTGGCACATCAACACATCTTCCGAAGAGACCTCAATACGCCTGCTGGGAGGTGCAAAAGAAAACCCAGGCCAAACACCATGGGGTGTTTCATCCCTGAGCAACACTGAGACAGAAAATAACATACTGACTGGCCAAATGCTCTTTGCGTGGAGCTCCAAGGAGGGTCATCTGGCTTCCCAGATGCTGTCTCCCCTGGCTTCATCTTTGCAAGAAAAGAGGATTCACCTCTGTGCTGCCAGCAGCCTGTGTGGAAGGGGAGACATCCTCTTCTGTGGGAGGATGGGAAGTTCATCTCCCTCCCCCATCACAGCAAAAAAAAGGGCAAACCACGAACACTCTCTCCTTAACCATACGCAGCCACAAGAAAGACATAATGAGATCTCTTCTCCTTTGAACTGCACTGTGGTGTGGCCGCAGGCAGCTGCAGCTCATTATCAAAGACCCTCTCCCATAACCTGCTGGCATCTGCTTCACCAGGTGACTCCGCACAAATTGCTGCCTCAGCTTCACTGTCTTACAAGAAGAACATTGCTATCACCTCACCTTAAAAAAAAAAAACACTGAGACCTAGAGGGAAGTGGCTCAGAAGGGGTAGATGCTATCACTGTGCCCACAAAAATGAGTCCTTCCCATTAAATCACCTAGCAGACATGCCATGGAGATGCCTCTGAAGGCTTCTGCTGACCATGGCCCATCCGGTGTGGTTAGGTAACTTATTTGCCTCTCTTTTTTAAGAGGGCCTGAAGGCATCAGTGCGAACGGAAAAACAGAACAAGTGGGAGGGCAGGGAGGGGCAGGCAGATGGTCATCTCTCCAGCAGTGTCAAACTGCTATGAGGTCATTCTAGGAAAAACAATATCAGCGAAACAGGGAACAACCTCAGGTTTCTTCAGTGATGCTGAGCCTTTTTTCAGTGGGCTGCTCCCCTCATTTTTCATTATTTTTTTCCTTCTGTAAAGCTTGCTCTTTCAGCTATTATACACACTATGCTCTACAGTTTCACTGGACCTTCAGGTCTTCGGAGTGTCTTCCACACAGGACCGTTCCCCTGCACTGTGATTCTGCTGCCCGTGTGGTCCCTGAGCTCTTTTAGGGATTGTATCTGCCAAGGGTGCAGTGTGGCCAGGGATTTGCTTCCTGTGCCAAGGTACCCATGCAGAAGCATACATGAGTTTTTTATAAATTATGCTGAATCAGTTGCCCAACAATGCTGGAGGGATCCCAAGGTTATTAAGATCTTGTGTCACAGGTTTTTGAAACTTCAACCAACATCAGTTGTTTCAAATTGACACTGCTGGGGTTAATTTTCAGAAGTCTTTTCAAAGATTTACGTTTTAAGTAACTATGAGGCGCTTTCCAGTGATGTCTCCCATGTGAGGAGGTTGAGCTGCCAGCAAACCCGAGATCTTGGTGTTTTTAAGATGCTGGTTGGTGTGCATTAGAGCAGATGATTGTGCGGTTCCAATTTCCACTGGCTGGAAGCTAAAAATCAAAGCTTGGAAGCACTGGAAATGAGTGAACAGTAAGGTTGATCAATCATTGTCAGAAATCCCTAGCTTTTACACCGAAATACAAAGGATGGCAGACTGTCACAGGTGATCCCATTTCTTCTGGCTGAGACTATTTTGTAGAAACACCTCCTAATCTTAGTTCAGAGTTAAGTAACAGGTTCCCAGCTTGTTGCCCACGAGATCCTCTGCTGTTACTCATAACCACAGAATTATGAACACACCAAATTTGCCACCACTTAAAACCCAAGTTGGCAGCAAAATCCAAGTGCAGCCAGGCCCACAGCATGTTTCTTGCCCTGTACTTTAACCCATGGGCTGCAGAAGGCTGAGATTCTTGTATTAAAGGATAGAATCTGACTACACCTCTGACTGAGACCCCCCACTCCTTAGTCATTATAGCCAGAACCACAAAAAAGATGGTGGCAGCATCATACAGCTCACAGATACAGTATAATGCCTCTTCAGTAACCAAAGAGAAGACAGCTTGGAACTTTAACCCATTGGTGAGCCACCCTTGGCAGTTATTGAATGGACTATGGAACTCTCTGTTTTCTGTGTGGCTGCCAAAGAACAGAGCCAGTAGGGCATCTGGAGTTGAAGTTACTATCATTGCTGAGCTCAGATATTTTCTCAAAGCTGTTGATTTCTCATAGCTTTGCATTCTGTTGGTATCTGAGCTTCAGTTCGCTGCCTTCTCAAGCAATGTTTCACCAGAGATCTGGGCTCCAGAAGCAGTGACTTGCTGTCTCTCACTCAGTTCAGATGTGTTTCATTTGCAGCCATGACTCACTCCTCACAGCCATGTTTCATTTCTCATAAGGCCGGGTGACTTAATCATACCTTCCCACTGAACTAATGCTACTGCGCCTTACCTCCTGGCTACACCAGCCGGCATACCTGGGTAATAATGCTGCTTCCAGCAAAATTCTGGCTCGTGGGCACAATTATCCGCCTGCAGCAAGATGCTGAGCTGGGCCGCTTGGTGCTACTGTAGTAACACGTGTGCCCGGAGCTCCACACGCCTCTGCTCCCGGGAGGTGTCTCTGCTTGCTCAATGGGGGAGCTGTCCCCATCTAACAGATGGGCAGCAAGCCTGGAGATCCCAAACCATGCTCCCTAAGGAGCTGTTCTTGCAGACAAGGCTCCCTCCCGGACTCAGATCCCTACGTCTCACTGAGATTGTACTTGGCAGCTCAGCAAAAGGTGCCTCAAAAAGTCGGCTCCAGCCTGGCGTTAGTCCAACCTGCCCCAGACAGCGGCCCCCAAGTGCCTCTTCACCTGGTGGGAAGTGCCAGGTTCATGCTGCTCCAGTCTCTCCCTCCCAGCTCATGCAGGCTGGGACCAGGCTCTGCCAGCTCTGTGCTCCATCAGGAGAAAGAGGAATTCCCCGGAATGACAGTGTGGTCTCCAAATAAGATCCAGAAATCTGGGCTAGAAGGTCTGGAGCTTTTAATAAGCAAAAAAAGTACTCTCAGGAAAGTGAGAAAGAGAACAGTATCTTGTTCACCAAGCGTGACAGCTGCTTTGAATGCACTGAGATGCTTTAGAGGGGATGTAGTTACCCTGTTTTCCTGAAAATAAGACCTACCCAAAAATTAAGCCCCAGCATGATTTTTCAGGATTTTTGAGGTTCTTCAAAATATAAGCCCTATTCCCAAAATAAGCCCTAGTTACAGTTAATTTTTAAAAGTTAAATTAAATAGTTTCCAGGCATCTTATTTTTGGGGAAGCAGAGTAGTGGACAGGAGACATTGCCATGCCTGTCTCCATTGGCACAACCAGTTCCAAACCCATTCTTCACCAGTTACTGCTGTGCTGGTACATATCTCCTTTTATCCCACAGTCTGTTTACACTTTTGATGTGCATAATGTAACAACAAAAACCACAGAGCAAATATACACATTCTTAAGCTATAAATATGGTTGGAAAATACTGACATTGTGCAGACAAAGGGAATTGTTCTGATAATAAATTATTTTCTTTCCCTTATTAAGCACTAAAAATCCATGGTGACTCACTGACAAGGGCATTGTTTGCCCAGAGAGCAATTGCTGGATTAGGGGAGGGTTTTGCTTAATTGCCTTCCAGCTCTCCCACTGGGCAACTGAGAATGGGAGAGTCGGGGAGTCAAAAAGCCACCAACAGGCACCTTGTCAGAGCAGGACCATGGGGACTGAGGAGCAGCATCTGCTGCTCCTCAGCTTCACCCTGGTGTTTTGTTGGGTAGTGGAGAGACTAGGGATAGAGTGATGAACTGGTAAAAATGTCCCCTATACTCAACTAGAGACATAGACAACTGGTGTTTCCGAAAGTCCAGAGTGAGGTGACTGTTCCTGTTATGCTGGAGAGTAACACTGTTCTGTATTGGAAACAGAACCGTTTATTTCCCAACCCACCTCCCCAAACAGGACAATTTTAAGATTGATAATTTTTCTTCCCCACAAGTTCTCATGCCCATGCCTCTTAGTACTTGGCTCTCCAAGACAAAAATATTTAAACGTGATGGTAATTAAACGAAGAGTATAACTCCCCCAGCTTGCCAGTGAAGTTTGTTGATAAATGAGAAATGAAATTGCAAGTAGAGGAACCTGAGTGAAACAAAACTGATTCAGACCTACGTGATACACTTTGTCCTGCCCTGCCCAGTCAAGGAGGAAGGTCACTCCTCTCCCTCACATTCGGCTTTTGCTAATGCTGTGTATGATCACAGGACATGCAAAACATTGTGATGTGTCTCCAGTAATGAGTCTGCCCTGTTACCCTAAAGAATTCTCTTTTCTCAATGTTCTCTGCCTCCCACCCCACACACATTCTTTTCTCTTTGGGTGGTGTGCCTTTCTAACCATATTACATTTATTTGCACTTACTGTGGATTATATCGCCTTTACTGGAATTGCCTTCTACTGGAATCATCTAAACCGCATGTGCGCATCAATTCATTGAAATTTCTGTCTCCGCCTTGTTTGAATTTCTCTTATTTCAACTTTCAGACATGATTGCTTTCTTGAAAACTGGTTTTCCTACAGCACTTCTCGATAGTAAGGGTATCCATCCTTTGTGATCAAATCCATCTTAATTGACAAGAAGATAAATAAATGAGCTTTCTCAAGCCTCTCCCTAGAACAAATGCATTTACTCTGATGCTGAAGTCTATTTTCTAGCTCTCACCTGTGTGCAGTCCCTTTCCCAGCTTCCTTTGGACCCATGGCCACCGGCTCTATTGGCAGTGTGACCGCAGCGGTGGCATCTCTCATCCACCAAGGTGGATTTGCTTCGGAGCCCAGTCTGCTCCATGTAGCAATTGCCTATAGCATATGGCAGTTGTGCAGAAAAGCACGTCTCACCCAAAAACATTGCCAGTACTGATGCAGAAAAGTATTTGTGCTTATGTTGAATCCTTTGGTGCTGCTGAGAGCTGCCATCAGGGCTGAATGTAAGTGTTTAACTCTGCTATGGGGAAAAACATTCCCATATCTATAATGTGAGATGCAGGGTGATGCATTGCCCATAATTCTTCAGTTTTAATCATGAAATCATCAGGACTTGGGTTAATGGCTTTATCTTTCAAGTGCAGATTGCAAAATACTCACAAATATGACAGCAAGGAGGACTGAGCCTTTAGTTCAGGAAATAACATATAAAGATCAGGTTGGCTGTTAAAAATAGAATGAGGACAGATAATGCCTGAAGCGAAGGTTGCATTGTATAATACATAAATAAATTGAATGCTAGTGTATCTGAAGGACAACAAAGTGGAGAAGGGGATAAGCTATGCATCTAAACCCAGCTTTTCATCCCATTTGTGCGACGGTGAGTGAGGAGCACCCCGAGAACCCAGCTAAAACTTGTTTTGCACACAGAGACCTGGCCCAGTCATTGCGGAGAAAACACAGTTTTAAGTGGATCTGACCAAAACAGCCTCGAGTGTGCATGAGCGAACACGTCTGTGCAGCCGCGGGGCTGCCGGGACCCGGCGCACTGAGCCGGCTGTTCATGCGCAAGCGAGCTCCAAGTTCAAGGTGTGCAGGAGCGGCAGGAGGGCTGCACCTCAGGACATGGGCAGGTTTGGCCTTGGGTATTTCACAGTGTTCCCTTTTCACGTGTGTGAAACAGCTAAAGCTGCAGATGAGCTGAAATTGGAGCTCGCCCTCCTTCCCCACAGAGGTGATGCCTCCTCTGTTTTAATAAACAGGCTGACTCGTGCATGGTCGTTGCTGCAGCGCTGGCTGCTGTGATATTTCCAGCCATGACGAGTGACAGAAGCCGCAGTAACTGCATGAAGACGCTTCTGTGCATAATTTCTGTGACAGGAAAAAGATCAAGTTATTCAAATTGTGCCTGGAATGTGCTCGCGCATGCGTTGCTGGCTCTGCTGGGTTAGCACGGTGCTGTACCCTGGATAACCGGCATGGTGAGATAAGGACTAACCAGGTTACAGTGCTGTGTCCTGTTTTCTCTTCCACCTATTTGATGGTAATGAGAACTAAGGGTTAAAAGCTACTTCCTTCTAGTAAATTCTACCAAGTAAATGGTCAGCTCTGAGGACTCATGATGGAAATTGTGTCTTGGATCCAGAACGTGCATGTCGGCAGGCACTATTCACAGAATAGTGTATAAGTGCCTCTTGATGTGAAACGTAAAAGCCCCACACTGAATAAAGTAAATCAGGTCAGTTTCCTTTTAGCACAGATACTGTAAAGATAAAATGAAATTCCTCAACAGAGAGGAGAAAATAATTCTCAAAACGGAACCTTACTTTTCTTTATTTTCCTCCACACATATTGCTCAATGCTAAAAGGCTCTTTTTGAATTGTCCAATGTGTTCCAAGGAGTTCTTCTTGCTCCCATCCAGGCAAATGACTTATTCATCATGTTGGGGTCTCAGAATAAATTGGATTCTTCCTTCCAGTTAACTGACTAGATTGACACAGCGCGTAGAGCTATTCCAGCCTTGTGAGCATTTTCAGCAGCAGCGCCTCAGACTCTTTATTTCCTCCAATTTCTAATCTGTCAGTTTATTAACATCAGTCGAGTGATTCCTTTTGCAGTCCCAGAGAATGTTGTTCCTGCTAAAGAAACTTCACTATGAGTGAATACCAAGTATGTCTGCGGCACTGTATCTGTCAGTAGTTAAAGGCCACGGGGGGATTTATATTCTGTACAAAGCTTGAAGACTTTTGCTTTGGAAGTACGTTGTCTCAAAGGAATTTGCACAAAAATTCCTCTATGATATGAGCCGAGCTATTTTGAAGACCCTTCTTGCACAGTATCCCATCAGCTGAGAGCATCTCGCAAAATGCTGGGTAGAAACAGCCGGGACATTGCTCAGCAGAAAGGGACATCATTGTGCCTGGAGCTTTGTGTACATACAGCAAATAAGCACCCATGTAAGACAGAGACAGAAAGCAAGAGTTTTATTTAGGGAAAAGAAGACACTCCGAAACAGTTGAGGGTCGGTTTTAAATGTAATATATAATAACTGAGATCTCTGGAAATGTTTTCTCGACAAACTCAAGTCCTTCCCAGAGCCGCCCTGTGGTTAGGATGTTCACCAGGCATGTGGGAGATCAAATTCCAGTTCCTGTTCTAAATGAAGCTCAGCTGTGACTTGAACCTGATGTGTCTCAGCCTTTGATAACAGCCTGGGTTATTTTGGGGTGACTAATCCCCTCCACATCCTACCATGGACACCATGCTGGGTCTACGAAACCTTTCTTAACAAGGAAACACTTTTCAACAGTGATAGTTTCTTTGAAGAATCCCAGTTGATTCTAGTCCACACCCGAATGACTAGACAAACAAAGGAAATGCCATCTCATTTGACACAGAGGACGAATAGGCATGGAAGAGCGGAGGTGGGACTCCTGGGCTCCAGATGCTTGACCAGTTGCTCAACCACAGGGCAGCCATACAGAATACGGGTAGGCTTCAAAGAAGAACTGCTGATGCTTAGCATTCATGGGATGCTTGAACACCATCCTTCCTAATGATAAGCGCTGAGCACTCAGGCTTTGGGAAGAGTCCTTATATTTTTCTGCCTTTGTTGGCTCCATAACTCACAGGACATCATTTCCTGTAACCCAGCTGATCTGCCATTGCTGCAGAGTGCTGGGTACAATTATCTGTGAGTACTGGAGCTGATAAGATAACTGTCATAAAAAGATGCAGGTCAGGAACATGCACTTCTATTCTGCCTCTTTCTTGCTCCAAAGGTGCTTTTTCTTGCAGTGCTCCTGTGCAAGCAGCTGAGACGGAGAGGACAGTGTGTCTCTTGCCCTTGGAGCAGGGAGCACCCCACAGGGCAGGACATGTTGGCTTTTGGGACCCCTGCTGCCAGGGGGCGAGGGCAGGAAAGGCTGTAACTGTGGGATTCAAATACAATGGTACTCGGTAATTTTGGCCTTGCATTAGAAGTGTCTCCTCTTTTCATAGTGCCACAGTTTCCCAGGGCTTTCTCTGCTCTTGTCAGACACTGCCAGAAAGCACCATCCCCATGGCTGCCAAACAATTATTCCAGATGCTTATCTGATACTGAGAGATGGATAATGAACACATTTGGCATCAACAAATTACCCAGACAGTGCCCTCTGTCTGAAGACCCACTGATCCCGGCAGGGAGCACGGAGGTGACTCCTCCAAGGCAGCCGCCGAGTGACTCTGATTGATTCTTTTGGGCAGGTGCCACAGGCAAGTGAGGGCTCCAGTGCTCGTGGTCACCGTGTCATCACAGCCAGCCCATCTGGCAGGGGAGAGGAGCCAGGGATGGGCAGGCTGGAGGAACCCGTCTCCAGCCAGCGATGGGCTGCTCGCTGCCCTCCTGCCGCCGGCTCGCGGGATGCTGCTCTGAGAAGTTCACGCTGCTGGTTGAAGTCACTGCAGGGGGAAAAACCCAGATGACCTCTGTTTGCAGGAAAGGGAACACATCTCCAGCCCTCACCCTGGCAATGGCTCGTGCTTGTGAGCTGGAATTGAATAGGGTGCTTTATTTTATCCCAGTCAAGAGCTCGACCCCAGATTTGCTTTTCACCCCTGAGGAGTTCGGGTCTCACCTTTATTGCAAGAAAAGAAGTAAAAGGCCACAGTGACTTTCAGAATTTAGACTTCTTTCAGATTCCGTATGTTTTCCAGATTCCATTTTCAGTTATACATAATGAATAAAATAATTTAAACTTCCCAAAAAATATTTCTCACCATTCACCTAAAATGAGTTGCTCTCTTTAAGTCATGTTGCCAGAGAACATCAAGTTGTGTCCCAGAGCTAAAAGACCAAGATGCACGTCATCCTGCATGGGAAATGGATGTAGGAAGGACAACTGTCCTTTGGGAGGAGATGATTGATTCACCCGGCACCCTGACACGATGACAGAAGCAACAACTGCTGCGTAGGATATTTGAGGGACTGGGTATTGACTAAAACTGTTTGAAATCTTTCAACAAAACCCCCAGCATTCTGTGGAAATTTGACTCATGTTTCCCAACTCTGTAGTCTCAGCCCTTGCTTTCATCATGGCAATGAACCACTTAGCTCTCTGATCCTCTTAAACTGTGACCTGGCCTGCCCAGCACCTCTTTCAAACCTTTACTGACCTCCCAACATCTGCATCCTTGCCTCTGAGTATCTGTTAAGGGAGTGGATCCCCATTGGGTTTGATTGCTTTGTTGCTGGATCTTTTACAACCCTGCAGATGTCTTATCTTCTCCCTAATGTCTTTCTAGAGGTCACAGTTCTTCTGGAACAAGATACTTGGGACTTACTCGAGCCTTGATGCACCTGTCCTCAGGACGAGGTTAATCCATGGGATTGACTTTGCTCAGTATATTGCTCAGAAGTCTCGTTACTCAGCAGCACAACCTTCTCGGTTGCTGCTTTCTGAGGGCTCTGTCTCTCCACTCACAGTTTGAAATGTGTCATCATAGTTGCGGTCTCATTTAATTACACTTCTATTTTTCTTACATTCTCTAACTCCCTTTAAGCTGTTGGCTCATTTGTATTCCAAACCCTTTATGCTTACAGCAAAGACCAGT
The DNA here is from genome assembly GCF_036013475.1 of Columba livia. Lineage (NCBI taxonomy): Eukaryota > Metazoa > Chordata > Aves > Columbiformes > Columbidae > Columba > Columba livia. The sequence goes on along the minus strand of NC_088627.1, from coordinate 1,333,782 downwards.
TCTTGCCAAGCCTGCAGTTAGTTCCTGTGTTCAGTAACCCAGACTTAACAAGGTTGCCACGTGCTATGTAGTTAACACTTGCAACTGAGATAAATCTCTCTTAAAGATCGGAGCACAGGAGCTAGTTTTTGGGCCAGAAATCAGTGAAGCAATGCTAATTCACAGAGGGTGAGTTTCTGGCTGGTCCACATATTGCCACAAATGTAAAAGCAGCTCTGGAATGGCCATGGCCCCACCAGTGGCTGTAATTCGTTTTGGAAAGTGCCTATCCCTTAGCAAACCACACAATTACCGTTACTAATCACAAAACCTTCATTGCACAATCCATATCAAACTATTTCCACTTAAATACTCCTTACTTGCCCTCATGCAAATCCAGCCAGCATCAGAAACATATTTTAAAACCTGAATTATATTTAACTGTAAGGAGAACAGATTTCACTCTGCTACTGGGATGCTTCCACTCAGCCCAACAGTGGTGCTGGGGACCGTACAGGACCCTCTCGAACTCTGTATTGTACAGTGCTATTTTCTCTGTTACATGAACAGAGATACATGGCAGGACTGTACCTGTACTGTGATAGCAGCCTGAGGCATAAACTCCCCAATTGTCCACATCACCTATAAATTGACTTGCTGTGGGTAATGACCGTGACCTTTACACTTTAAGCCTTAAAGCGGGGTAGGTTAAATGTAAATTACATATATAGGATGGATGCTCATAAATGTAGAAATGTTACATCTACCAAAAGCGTAGGCTGCGTCTTGACTTAAATTATGCTAAATAACACGAACAGGAAACAGAATAGCAGGAAAAATGTCAGATGTGTCAGAAGAGAAAAATAAGTTGGGGCTTCCCGAAAGTGCAGACAGCAAGTTAACTCTAACTGCAGATAACGTATTGGGTATACCTGCTTGTCTGGTGTGAGATGGTTTTACAGCAGTGCTGTGACAAGGAAAGAGGAGCTCCTCCTGCCCTTAACTGCAACTGCAGTCTGCTCCCAATCCTCATTAAAACTTGGTGCTGCCTTAGGAAGGCCAGACTGTTCTTGATGATAAGTGATAGAGCTTCTGAGTCCAAGTTGTTATTTTGTATCTCATAAGTGATGTGATTTGCATACACTAATTGATTAAATCTTACCTATTTCATAGCCTTTCTTGTTCACTTGTGGTACTATACAATCAGGATTTTAACAAGATGTTCAATGCGTTACCATTGACATCTTGCTCCAAGTTATGACAAGAATACATCCAAATAGGCAGAGGACAATTGCACAGCGTATTTTGGATACTTAAATTTAATCTACAAAATTTCCTGACCTGGTACAGTTCCTGGGGCATTATATGACCCTGAGGTCCCTGATAAAATGACTTTTGTGTGTATCTAATGCAAACTGACACCGGGGTCGGCGTTGAGTTTGGGTTCCTGCAGCTCTCCCATGGAAGGACCAGCTGGGTTATGGGCTCACAGCAGCCTCAAAGTGTTTGGACCCTCACCCAGACCATGGTCCTGCCATCACACCAGGTCATTCACAGAGCCTGGGCTGCCCAGCAGCCACCAGCTCGTCAGACACTTGCCAGCTAATGACCAGAGGTCACGGCCTCAGCAGAATCCTCAAGCCAGCAGAAGTCATTTCCATTCCCATGTGCTGAGGAGCAAACCCATTGCTGTCAAAACACAGGCCCTGATTTCCCAATGCTAGTAGATGGGTGATGGTAAATATCTGGGACATCTCCAAAGAAGTATTGACTCTAGGGATTTATTCTCATATGCTGCCCTGAATATATCAGATTCTTGATCTCCACTGTTAATGAAACACATTCCTGTGGTCTATCTCTTTTTTTCCTCCTCAGACAAACTTTCTACCTCACATCTATGAAGAAGTCAGCTTTAAATCTCTAGAGATATAAAGGCTGAAGAGTGTGTTTACCTAAAAGCATCAATTTGCAATAATGGAACAAAGTTGCAGGAGTATAAAATGATAAAAAATTATTACAATTGTGTATAAAATTAAGGGACTTCCTTAATGACTCTTGTATCTGTAAGAGCTGTCGAAGTCGCTGCCACACATTTCTGGGCTGGCAAGCCCTGTAGAACTTTTACAGATGGGTGCTTCCTGCTCTTATTGCAAAGCTGGTGATGAGTACCGGTCAGAGCAGTCACACTGGGCAGCCTATCTCTATCTCCAGAGGCAATACCTGTTTCTTAATGTCTTCCTTCTGAATTTCCCCCCAGTCCTTGCACCAAAGCGCTGGATCCCCTGCAGTACTGTGGGGTCAGGCAAACATTCTGGAGGTGTGTTTTGATTAACACGTTCAGCTTCAGGCTCCTTTTCCTATGTCCTGACTCCTTAAAGTGACTTTAGAAATGACACATTCAGTAAGATGCCTTTATTTACGTTTTGCCTGGATTTCTGGAGGAATCAGCACCTGAACCTACACACAGGCTCCAAAACCAGCTTGGCTCCATGGAACGTACAAGGCAGGGAGACAGTCAGACACTCCAGCACTGTCGAGAGAAATCTCACTGGCACTTGGAGTTTTTGCAGAAGGAGATGTGAGGTGTTCAGCACTCAGAAACCTGGCTCTCTCTGCCATGTCTCCCCTTGGGAGTACTTGGCCCAACGTGTCACACGCAGACGTTGCATTGGGCTCCGCAGAGTGGAATCACTCATCTGGCAGCCTTGAGAAGGAGCTTTCTGAACCCACACCTGAGGTTCCTCCTGCAGTTGTCAGTCTCTGCCTGCACCAGGTCCAGATCTGCTGGTAAACAACACACACGAGTCAGGGTTGGTCCTGGGCTCTGCTTGGCACGTTCAGATTCACTGGGGCAAAGTTTGTCACAGCAGCACCGTCGCTCCCAGCTCCAACACTCTGCAAACGTTCACCCTGCACGATATTTGCTCTCCATCCCCGCTCAGCCCTTTTAGTGCCTTGTTATCTCAAGGTGAGGCCCTCCGACAGCACCCTTGTTAATGCCTATGCAAAACTGCGGTGATCTGATAGATAAGGATGAAGTGAAACACATTCCCATTCCAGCAGGCACCGGTGTGCCAAGCCTGCACACACTGTAGGTCAGGCCAAGCAAAGTAAGGCACCCTGATGCAAGAACAAGCCCAGCCACATGTTATCTGTTGATACTGGGGTATTTGTTTAGTGCTAATTAAAGCAATGGACCTGATAGTCTAGAAGTACATGCTACATACCATAAAAATGCCCACTTTTCAACTTTGGCAGTGCATCTTGATCCCTACAGCCCTGCGTCCTTCCTTTGCAGACAGGCATGTCAGACTGAGAACATCCCTCCCTCTTCCAGTCTTAGTCCTGTTCAAGCAGAGGTCGGTCAGGTTCCATTTTCAGGAAGGTGATGCTGCAAAATGAGCAAAACAGCTCTCATGAGAAACTCTGGGCCCCTCTGACCTTCCTCCCTTGCAGCCTTGGTGATAAAAAATGAGGTATGGCTTTGGTGTTCAGGAATGAGGCCAATAAATCATTCACCTGCTGCTGGGAGGAAGTCACAGAGTAGGGTTTGTCATTATGTCATTTTGCATTTGTATCAAAAGTCCCACAAGATTTCATGATTATGTCACGATTTGTAACAGAAGAGTGTCAACTGCTCTGAATGGAGCGTAAGTGAAAATATCTGTGATGGAGCACCAGAAGAAATAGTGGAGCAAAGGTTAGAAGAATGGCTTTTATTGATAGACAAGGGCATGATCAACAGCGATCAGAGCGGTAAACACGCAGGAATGTGTCGTTTGCTTAAAGACCACAGCACTGCTGAGTCACAGGGTGTAGGATGGAAGGGTGTTATCGGGTCGGTATCTGGAGGATGGCACCAAGGTGCAGGCCTGGCTCTCTAGTAGTGGAAAATTCAGTGACTGGAAGAGAGCATCCCCTGGACTAAGTGCGCTGCACTTCCCAACCACCTTCTTCCTGCAGACACAGCATAACTCGTCTTCAGCAGGAATCCTAATACAATAGTTTTCTGCACAGATGCAGAATTGACTTTACTCTTCCACATTCGTCTCTCTCCAGGACTCTATTTGTGACTTTCCACAGCCCAGGTTCACTATACAAACCACATTTCATTCCTTTTCCTTCCTTATTAAGCATGAGACAAAGTGATTTATCTGTGGCTAATGCACAGGTCCATACAGCCCGCAGCGGGCAGACAGCCTCTGCACCGCATGAAAAGGGAGATTTTATGGTGCCTGGGGATTGCGCAAGTGTGATCAAGTTACCGTGGCTTAACAAGACGCAGTGCATGCACTGAGCTGTGAAAAGGGTTCATGTATGCTCTTAGCCCAGAGCAAATCCGAGGCAACGTGACTTAGCTTAACCCACCATGAAAGAAGGTGCGTTCCTCTCATTTGCCACGGACTAGGAGCATATCCACAGACAGCTACTATCATCCCCTGGCATGCTGTAATTTGTCCAGAGGCTGGAACGTGATAAGTCCTTGATAGTCCTGGGTTCCTAAGTATTGATGTCACTTCTGAAGGTAAAGCTTAAGTATGCAGGTAACTGGGAGAAGGTAAATTTTAACCCCAAAGTGCCCAGGAAATGTGAAAAGTTCAGAAAGGTGAGCTATCTGAGCCAGGGACTTGCAGTCTTGGTATTGAAGTGGGACTAGATCTAGATCTGATACCCTCCTGTGGACCAGCTGAAGTGGTTGACCAAAGCTTCAAGCTACGTGTCCACCCTAAGCCATGATTTGAGGATCTTTAGTGGTATCTCTAGTTTGCCTACGTGGTGACTGAAGAAAATCAGTCCTTGTGGTGTCTCACAATAGGTACGGGCAAGATCAGGTTATTTTGCCTTGGGTCTTTGCTGAAGATTTTTCTATTCCCAGCAATACGCCTTTAAGATCTGCTCCTGAAATGTGGGGCTACTGCCCCACTGTGCCCTTAAAAGAGCCACTGTCCCTGTCTCAGAGGTTTTCCTGCTTCCCACTGCAGCATCACACCAACCCTGCTGCTGGGAAATTGCGCTGAGGGGCAAAGGCAGGTCCAGGATGTGTAACTCCAAATGCTAAAGAGCGAATGCAAGAAATTCCCAGTATTTGCCCTGCAAGTTGCCCTCCTTGAGCGCTGGGAGGTGTGGTGGGGATTGCGAAGCACAGCTGGCAGAGCGGGACTGGCGGCAGGCTCGTCAGAGCTGTCTATATTTAGGTCCCCGCAGGTTGGAACAAGAAAGCAGGAGGTCTCCTTGTTCTCCCCTTCCACATGAGTTTGCCTGGCAGGGGTGTCTGTCAAGCCTGACCTCATTTTGTAGCTCCACATAAACTTCTACAGCCTTGCGAGCTGGCAGCTCATCCTCATGAGGTACCGTAGTTGGGTTTCTATTATAACATCTGCTCATTAAAGCACCGTCTGTGTGTGTCTGTGTCCTGGAGGCAAGCTGCCTGTTTTTCTTTGAGTGCCGTACTTCAGGCTATATCTTTGAGCTCAAGACTGCTCACTGATCTGTCTGGTCCGGCACCTCATTTCTTGGCAATGGCCAGTGATACGGCAAGATGCTGTGATCTTTCATGGTCAGTGGTGCCACAGAAAAGGATCTTTCTGCCTTAATCTTGCACTGATGAGCTCTTGTCCAGAGCAAAGGTGACATTCCCTCAGGCATCTTTGCCGTTATCTCAGCTCTTCCATCTGCAGATACTTCCTGGTGTAGCTGTGTAGTTGTCCAGCCCTTTGAAATGGGCCATGGTCGTCTGCAGCCAGGTCTGGGGTGCCCCGTGTGGCTGGCAGACAGCTGAGCTCTGGCTCAACCTGGGGCTTCTCCTACCTGCCTGGAAAGAAACATCACCTTTTTCAAAAGGATGCTTTGCATTTTCAGTTGGCACGCTGGGAGCTGAAGGGGGACACAATGTCTCCTTCCCCTTCTGCCTGGTTCCCAGACAAGAAAGCATCTGCCTCCATCAATTTTTCCCTTACATAAAGTCTCTTTGCTCTCTTGTGTGCAGTGAGCTCAAGTCCTAGACTGAGCTCCTAGTCCAATTCTCCCACCCTTAGAAGTCAACTGTTAATTATAATTACTTTTCAGAATATACCCAGAACTGAGTCCTGCCTCTGCCAAGGGCACCCTAATTAAGCTGTTTCTCTGCTGAGTGCAAGTCACTCCCCTTTGGCATGCAATGCGTGATTACAGTTAATTTGCTGGTTTTCCAAACTGCCATGAGAAATAGAGCTTCCAGGAAAAAGAAAAAATACAAAGGGCCCAGACTCTACTCTTAATGCCTTGAAGAAGACAAATGATGGAAAAAGTCAACATCACAGGGGGGAACCTCTGATTTCTTCCGGTAACCGGTCTCTTCTGCACTATCTTTGTCGATGTCTTCAGCCCCCTTAGGCCTCAAGTCCTTACTGATACAAGATACACTTGAATTATCTTCTTCCGTTGGCCAACATTGAAAGCTGTGAGTGAGATCTGGTGGCACCGTGGCTACGGCAGGTCACGTAGGCGGACTAGCAAGGCTGAAAACTCTACCTAAGCTATGCAGATACCTACATCTCAACTATTAATAAATCAGAAAATGTAGTTTCAACCTTGCTGACAGGACATTCCCCCGAATTATCGCAACAAACAACACCCAGCAATGATGATGAGGGAACCCAAATCATTCCAACAATTAGACAATAATTATAATAAAATGTTTCTAGAATGATTATGAAGGTTTCCAATGAATAAGTCACTGTTTTATCTCATTCTAGATTGAGATGGCTTCTGGGCAAGAATACTGTTGCTGCTGAACAGGGAACAGATAATCTAAGCAGTTCAGGAAAAGACAAGTAAGTTTGGAGCCAGATCCCCCACTGATATCAAAAGGCAGAACATCTTTTCCTGCTCCACTACTTCATGCTTTCATTTCAAAAGTGCAGCCTGGCCTGTGTTTCTTGGGGCAGAATTGTCAGACAGATACAGTAACCTCTGCTGGAATTCAGGATAAGATTAATTTGGTACCCTTACATAAAAAATATAGCCAGGAATCTTCAGACACGGGGACTCGTCACAGTCTTTCCAGATCCAAAATACATTGACTTAGTTCTGACTCACAGGCCAACATGCCAGAACGCAGCATCTCGCCCTGCAGCATCCCGGCTTCCCTTGGTGGTCCCCACACCGTCCCGGCTGGCGGGTTCCAGCAGCAAAACCTCTCCCATTCATCTCTGTGGGGCTGCTCTGTGTGTCTCTCCCTTATGACCGCAGAACCACCTTCATGTAACTGCAGCTCGCACGGACCTCTTGTGTCCACAGTGATCCTGGCATGCAGCAGCATCTCTGATGGGCTCGTGCAATTTCCCTCTTTTAAACTGCTGGTTTGGGGTAAAAAGAGAGGAGCGAGCCAAAGCTCCCCCAGACATCATCTGGCCCCAGTTCAGCTCTCTGCAGGCACCATCTCCACTGGTGGCTCGGGAACATCTGGACACCAGCCTTTCTCAGCAGAGCGTGTTTTCAGGCAGGGAGTTCCACCCATCTCTTTTTCCAACCACTGTCATTTTGCTGGGTGTCATCTCATAACATTCCGGGTTTATATATTCATATATATTAATAACAACAGGGCATGTTGCAAGGCATGAGGCAGGCGATTGCCGCTGGCTTTAAATATCCTTCTGTTCACCAAGGTTGGGAGAGTTCTTGCACAGACACAATTCCCATAGCAAGGTGTAGTGCAGGGTGATTCACTGAGCTGTGTGTTGGAGCCACATATCTGAATACGCCAGGCAGTTTCATTGGTTTCAGCCCAAACAGGCAAGAGCTTTGAAGTTTCATGGAAACACCAGGGTTGTAGAATAGCCACAACATGCTCCTGCATGGCCTCGAGACTGCTCAGCAGGACATACGGATTAATGAGCAGCATCGTGGGCTGAAGGAAGGGCACAGTGAAGCTGTGCACAAACCACCATTCAACATGTTTTTAACAGGATTCTCTTTTTCTTGCAAACCAACCACTTTCTAGTTCACTAATGAAAACATGACCTACTGTGAAACCAAGTCAAAAAGGTGCTTGGGTACCTGAAAACTGCTCCTCAGCTCACAGATAGTGTCAACTGGTAATTTTAATGGCCGCTTTGGCACCCAAATTGGCACAAAACCTGTCCCTGTAACCCAGCCATGGTCCTCTCCCAAGAGAGCTTGCTTTTTAGTATCCAAAAATCAAGTTGTGTAGCATCCTGAACAAGGATGGTTTGATGTTTCATTTGGAAACATCTTTGAGGTGGTTGTGTAAAGTGATTGACTGGAAAGAACTCGAAGATTTTTCTAGAAAAGTATATTCACAATAGGAAGACTGTATGAACAGTCTTCTGAATGGCTCTGGTGACTTGGGAACTTAAGTCCAACTACTAAATTCACTAAGGCATTAAGCCCATCTTGTTGGCCTTCAGCGCTATGGAGCCTGTTGGTGTAGGTACTTCAAAGTAGCTGGGCCCCTAACTGCACAGGAGATGGATAGCTATGCTCTTCTGAGGATCTGGACCGTAGATCCTGTATTATTGTAGAAAATGAGTTTCTGGTGGGTTTATCACTCACCCACCTTTGAAAAATATAGTTTTCCTTTTCCTAGACTCCTTAAAGGATTCTGCAGTACCGAGAACAGTGTTTGCTCACATGTTCTCTGCTTTCCTCCTCCACTTAGTGTTGAGTAGGCACATGGCAAACACTCAACTTTGGTGCTAGTACTTTCGTTTTTACATTCAAGTATTATGTAATGGAGAGGTTAAAAACTTTCTTACATAAACAGATTGTTCTTCAAGGAAACCTTTGCTAGTTTCAAAAATAAATCCAGAGTAGAATAGTGAAAAAGACAAACCTGCATCCCTTATCTCTGCTCAGCCACCTTACTCTACGCCTGTCATTTTCAGTTTTCCAGACAGCATATAGGTATGTACATACTTACAACACCACAGACGCCTGCAATGTGCTCTCTGTCATCTAAGCTCTGTCTTAGGAACTGATGCCATATCTATCACTTCTGGTCTACCTATATGCTTCTTATGGTTAGATGGACAGAGAAGGGTTAATGGGATTTAAGGGTTTAAATGGAACAAATGTTGGAGATTTAGCTATGGCAGAAAATAGTTTTAGTCATCATGCTGTCAAACAGCTTTTATTATTCATATGAGAGGAAATGAGAACAATGCAAAGTGCATTTGTGTGCTCTGAATAAGGGCACCGGTTCTTGGCCTTGGCAGCTCTCCTGTCTCTCATGGAGCCTCCGTCTCCCAACATGGAAAAGCAACTAATGAAGCAGCAAGGGGTTCAAGGCAGCATGCAGGGCCCTGGTGCTGAATCAAAGCCCTCCTGCTCATTTCCCTTTCCCCTCTTCTCGAGTGGAATTCGGAATCGTTGGTGATTAACTCCAGGTTAAGCCAAAAACAGGAGCAACAAAAACAAGGGCAGCCCAGGAGAGGAGCTGCTTTTCACCCCCCACTGTGTTTATTTGGTGATGTTGGGTTTCCTGCTCTCTCTGAAGTGCATTGGTAAGTCAGGATGCTGGAGGACCAGAGGGAACTGAAGTTTGCTGAAGGAAGGACCAGGTACATGCAATGAATCACAGCAATTAGGGCCGCCATCTGCTCTTAGTGAGCTCAGCATTTGACCACAAGCATTATTTTCTTAAGCTTATGAATTCATAATTTTTCCTGAAACACAGAAGAGACTCGCTCTTTATTCAAAAGTGCTGAGGAAGAGGAGGTGCTCACCCAACAGAGGTTCCTCTGATGTTCTCCTTGTGTCTCACCTGCTCTCTTTGAAGCATAAAATCCTTGAGATTCTCCCCAAAGGTCCAACTGGGGTCCAAACTGGTGCCAATTCCAGACCCTCTAAGAAACATTGAAGCATCAATCAAGCCACCTTTGCCCACTCTGCTGGCCATGTGGGTTTACCCTTGGGGTCCAGGAACTGGTAGATCCTCCACTCTGTATCTTCCAGCTCCTCAAGACCCTCATGTGTGTTTCAGGAACACCTGAAAAGGCCCAAAAATTTTCCAGAGAAGAAGCATACATAAAGTTAAAAGTCTGTTGTGACAAAGCTGGACTTTTACAACCTGTTTCCTGGTTTTAATCCTGGAGAGGGAAATGGTTATATCATCTGGTTCAAACCCTCTTGTGGTAATTGCCCTGCGGCATCTTAGCGAGGCAATTAATTTCAGGAGGAATTACCCAACCCTTAATTTTTCTGAGCAATTATCAGCTCAGGTACCAGCCAGGAATCGAAGTGTTCTTTGCTCCGATGATGGCTGGGTACAAGTAGCTGCAGACTCCTCTGCGATGCTGCAATTAGCAGAAAGTCTCCTGCGGTATCTGTCTTGAGATGTCTTCACCTGACGAGCATGCCCAGATAGCAATCGCAACCTCTCCCATGTGTTTAAACGGGCAGTTTTGATGAATGCTGTGAGTTTTGCTCTCTTTCAGCTTCCCATTTGTGTAAGTAGTGCAAAGGGCTTGGGCTGCAGAACGAGCTCAGCCTTCCAGGTACGGCCAGCAGAAGCAAAGCAGTTGGGAAGCAATGAAGTGCAATGAACTCAGAACTGCAGCAAAGAGCTTGGTCACTCGGGGAATGACTCTGGACACAGCCAGGAGGTTGTGGCATTGGTCTGAGACTTCCATTTTGTGCACAGGCTAGCAAAGCTAATGATAGACCCTCTAAAGCCACAGAGAAACATGGGTCTGTCTTACATGCCAGCGATGTGAATGGAAAATGAGCTGCTGTCTGTCGCTCTAGAGGATGGTATTTTTACATTTTGCAGTTCCTCGCTGAGAAGGCAGGTGTGGTAGCTGCCCATAGATGTGATGTCAGTGATGGGCAGACAGAGGAGAAATAGTAGCCTGATGAAAATCACTTGGGAATACAGCAGAGCTGATACATGCATTAGGCAACCAGATTTAGGGATTATCGCTTATCTGCATACGCTTGTTTCTGGGCTGCATGAACGCAGTGTAGCTGGGCGATGCTTTTGTACAAGACTTAACTCCTCACTACTTTTTAACCCTATATGACCTGACTGAGGATGCCACAAGTCTTGTCATGAGCCCAACATTCCTGGGAGCCAGTCTGAACCCAGGCTCTAGGAACATGACATATTTTACATGTGAATGCCAAGCATGTCAAGGTGTTTTTTGGAGTCTGAGGGCAGGTTAAACTCTTCATGTAGATACGAACTGTGCTATCGCCAGCTGCCAGTTGCTCGACTGACTTCTGCAAAAAGCAATATGGGCCTTGTTTGCTTTCCTTGGCTCTCATTCAGAGATGATGGAAATACAATGGAGAAGCTTGAACCAAAGCCCACTGAAGAAGAGGTTGTGTTGGAGAAGGCATTCCTTTAATTACCAGTAATTCCAGGGGCCTCTGTGCTCTCCAAATACCCTGTGCTGTCTGTTTGGAAGACAAGCTTTCCAAATCTTCCTGTGCTACAAGATGGACCCTCACTCTGCAGTTTGGAGGAACACTCCTGCATACTTCAAAAATATTGTGGATTTTGCTATAGGAGAAAAACATCTATGGATCCAAATCTGCCTAAATATGAGGGGTGGCTTCATCATACCTGCCTTGGTGCGCCTACAATAAGCACTTGTTAATGTTGGAGGCTCTGGGCCCTTTCCCATCACAGCTCTGCATTGGCGGTGTTCCGTGGGTGTTTGATGGCCTTTTATTTGTCCTTTGTGCAAAAGCACAGAGCTCTTGAGGCTTCTTGTATGGAAGTGGACGGAAGCACATCTAGAGAACCTGACATCTCTTTACGCCAGTGTGGAAAGCACCAGTGGTGCTTCTGTCTCCATTTTTCCTCCATCAAAGAGGAAAATTGCTTCCCTGCTAAACATGAGCAAGACAGAAAATAAGTCCTCACGCTTATGTAGTGTTGAATTATTACAATGATTGGAATGTTCAGTTATTACAGGCCAAGTCTTTGCCTAGAGGAAAAATGGGGCCAAGCAACACTAACACCAGTTTATGCCACTGTTTGCAAGCGCTTCTTAACACTTAGGCAAAATACAACTGAATGATAAACGCAGGTTTTCCTTTTCTTTAAAAAAAGAGTTACTTGAGGTATGGCAAAGCTTTTGTAAAAGTTGTTTCTCACATTTTCCAAGCCACAGAGCTGTCTGGAAGGGTTTGAAAATTAAGTTTTCTAATCAAGGGAAACAGAAGCAGAAAGAATGGGGGAAGGAGATAGTTGGGGAAACATGATTATTTGCCCTATTTCTAGATCAGCGCTGCCAAATTCCTAGTGTGTTATGTAATTAGCACACTATCTGAGTGCTCTAATCATGACAGCACGTGCTTTCTTTACCATACCCCAGGCTGTATTGCAAGTTTTGTTCATTTGTAGCATATTTAAAATCTGCGATTTACAAGGTTTTTTGAGAAATGGGGCGGGGGGAACAGAAGAAGGGGGGAAGTTTGTGCATTTCCAGATGAGTTCTCTCCCTCCCCAGCCCCTTTCTGACCTCCCCGGATGGTTGTGCCGGTTTGCAGCACAGGTGCTCTGCGGCTTTGCTGCCGGCTAAAGCTGCGGTTTGCGGTGTGCCAGTGTGCAGCAGGATGCATGTTTTTGGGGCTTTTTTTAGACGTGAATAGTGTTCCTGAGATACCATCCCTGCCTCAAGATCTTGCAGATAGTTTTATAGATTGTAACTCTTCTTCCTCATTTGAGTCACCCACACAGAAAAATACCTATGCAAACAATTTCCTCTCAGCCATTCCCATTTTTCCTGGTAAAATCAGATCCATGATACAGTGAGGTTCCCATATGACAATTACTGGTGATAATCAAGATAAGGATCATCAAAGAATATGAAGTAACCCAATCAGATTTCACGGCTTTCCAGTCTCAGGACCTTGCACTGCAGATTTTAAAATCCCCTTTTTCAAGGTTACTTTCACGCTGTTTAATAAGGTCTTATCTTGTAAACTATAATAAGGTTTCAGGCCTTAATCTGGTGAGATTCTGCTGGGGGTGGGCAGGGCAGGGATTTCTTCAGCATTTTAGTACCCCAGGGACAGAACATCCAGGGACGAACCCAGGGATATAACGAAGTGATGAAAACCAAGCCGGAGATGCTCAGATCTGCATCCACCCCCTTGCATGCAGCTGGCCCCAGGGGCAGGTCTTTGAACCCCCCCGCTATTGCTCTCCCCAAGTGATTCCTGAAAGCCCCGCAGTTATCAGAGAGCAAGGGGGCCTGGAAATACAACCTCCTTTGTTTAGTCTCGGTGAATGCGCGGCAGGAAAACATCGCCATCCTGTTTTCCAGGCTTTAGCACGCAAATAAGAATGGAGGAAAAATACAGCAGCCTCTCTGACAGGCTGTGATTAATCCTCATTGTGTCCCGCATTGAAGAGGTGCCAGAGCTGCTGCTCGCCAGCCCGTGTCCCCCCCAGCCGCACCAGCCCGAGGAGAACCTGTTGTGCTGAGCCTATGGGGCAGCGTCTGTGTGTGAGGAAAAGGATGACACTTGCAAACGTAACAGCGTGTCCTGGGGTGGATGCACCCAGGGAGCCCGATGACCACATGGCCAAGGGTGATGCAAGAGGACCAGGAGCCTTGTGGGAGGGAGGGAGCAGCTCCTCGTGCCGCTTATCCCTGCTGGACCATGCAGCCTGACTCACTTGCCCTTGTCCCATCGCTATCTCCTCGCCACCCTTTGCTAACTCAGCCCCAGGGAATGGTGGGTTTGCTTTGTTTTCTTCTCTCCGCCCTGGACTGTCCTCATGTTGAAATATTACCTGAGTCAGCAGGGCTAACGCTGCCAGCTTGTGCAGAGCTGAGAAGTTGCATAAACCCGGTCATGCAGATCACAGATGGCTGTACGCAAGCCTGCAAAAGTCACTGCGCACTTGGGACCTGTCCTAGAGCAGTGCTGGTGCCACATGGGAAGGGGCTGACGCTGTGCTCTGCCCTCCCAGGCTAAACCAGGTAAACGTGCGTTCTGCTAAGACAAGGCAGAACCTGACTCATGCCTCATGATCTCTGGGCGTGCTGTATATCCTTGCTCAGTAGCCTTTTCCCTGCACTGGCTGTGCATTTTTTGCAGCAAAGCCTCACAGTCATCTTGCAGCCTGACCTGCGATAGGTGTGGGTCATCTTCACGGGGCGTTCCATTTGTGGGCCTGCTGTGTGAGTCTGGAATGGCCCTTCCACCCCACTTTGAGACAGGAATGCTGAACATCTCCAGGGGTGGGAGACACTCTGCTTTATGAATGCGACATACTAACGTAATCACGGCGCTTGGAAGGTCTCCAGTTCCTTCCAGTCAAGTTCCTAACTTGCAGGTCCCACTGTGTGGGGTAGAACATGCCGCACACCCATGAGACAGGAAACTGCAGTAGCCTCCAGCCTTACAGGCACAGAGAACAGCCTGAGAATTCTTAAACTGGGAATGGAAATCACATCTCCAGTTCTATAGCACAAAGAATCAAAGACACAGAGAGAAGGATGAAGTGCCATCATACCTGCCTACCGGGGACACCGAGGGATGGGAATGAGCTGTGTGTTTTGAGCAGAAACACATGTTGTGTATTGGAATAACCTCGCAGGGCACAGGGTCAGTGACAGTCAGCTCTCTGTCTCCAGGTCTTCAAGACCCACTGTAGTTCAGCCATGAACTGTTGGCCTTGGCGTGGGAATCGCCAAGTGTCACTGCAAGGCTGCCCCATTTGGCAAGGTCAGATGACATAATCATAATGGTCTCTTCTGACCTTGCAATCTACAAGCCCTCATAATTTGTAATCAGGATACAAATTATTTGCCTTCCGAGTTGCGGAAGGAAGTTTTCTGCATCACCCATCTTCTCCAAAACATCCGCTATTTCACGGCTGCGTATGTGCAACGTGCAGGATTTTCACCATTCACTGAAGGCTCGAGTTCAGCAGCATCCACCAGTTGCTTTTACCAGATCCAGCCTAGTTTCCCCTAGCACGCTGTCAGTGATACACACAAATGTTCCGTTTTGGGAGGAAATGCACTTTGTGCAGATTATTCCGACATGAATAACATTGCGTCTTCCTTTTATCCCAGTTAAAGCATGGTTGAGGAAACCCCAAGTCCAGCCAACACATTTCTGTAAAATCAATCACTCCACTTTTCAAAACAATTCTTCTCACAAACACACCTCCCACAGACGTACAGTAAGTTTACAGCTGCTTAATGGGAAGCAAGCACCACAACCGCTACGTCATGGCCACAACCATCTGTCCTACATGTATGGAAACAGAGGAAATGTCCATGTTTCGGGGCTTATCTGGCATGTCCCACTCTACACATTCATCCCTCCAAAACTGCGCTGAATCCCAAGATGCATTGAAGCACGTTGGCTGTGCCACAGCCCATCACACAACCCTACTTCAGCAAGGCCCTGTGTCATGTTGAAGACCTGATTTTTGCCTATGGAGCCTGTAGGGTTATGCAGCCATCAGTGCTGCACCAGCCCTCAATGCTAGGGAGAGGAAGAGCTCACCACAGTGAGAGGTTTTGCTGCAACTTCATCATTTGTCCTTCAGTTGCAATAAAACAAAGGCATTTTGGGGAATGAGGTCTTTTCCATGGCTTGAGCTTTGCATTTGAATTTATTTATCCTATATACTCCCAAGCAATTTGATTTTAAATCACCCTGATAACTACCTGACAGAAATAGCAAATGCTGGCCCAGTTCTTCGCTGCCTGCTGCACAACGTGAGAAAGACAGAGCTGTAGTATTAGTAATTGCGGTTTCATTTCCGAGCTCAACAGAGCAGACGGGTCTGTGGAGGTTACCGGGCTGCCGTTCTCCGAGGTGTGCACAGAGGGCAGGAACGTGGCTGCGATTAAATAGCGTTTTGCAGGGGTTAGTGTGCCTGTGGTGTGGCTCTTGTCTGAGCCGCGTGTCTCATTACCTCGGCAGGTGACAGCAAGAGAGGCATCTGCAGAGAATGAGTCGCCCCATGACCATCTCTTGTGTAGGGGCCCAAATTATTTACCTGCCCTGCTATTGACTATATATGTCCAAGTCAACTCCCCCAAGCCACGACCTTGACCGTGAGCGGGTTTCAGTGACGTGACCGCGGTGAATCGTACCTCCAGAGATCAGATTCACAATTTCATCACACTTCAGTGCATGTGCTGTTCTGAGGAAATCCACTTCACCAGCCTTGACTCTGAGCTCTTTGTGCAGAGTATAAATAAAACTGGGACCTTGGGGGAACACGAGGAGAGAAATTAGTCAGCAGCGCTCCCGGGGGCACTTACAGCAAGAATCCGGACAGTGTCTCCTCTGGAGAGCATGGAAAATGCACTGTACAAAATATTTGTGCAGAGCAGGAAAACACTGCATTCTTGGGATGACAATGGCATTGTGTCACTGTCTGTGACCACAGCCGTGACTCAGGCTGTTGCTGGGGAGGGAGAGGAGGGTGAGCAGGCAGTGCTCGCTGCCAGCCACGGCTTGTGCTGCTAACTGTGCTGTGTGGTTGGAAACTCCAAAGAAAACACAAGGCTATTGTTTTGTTTTTTTTTTCAAAAAAAGGTTTCCATTTGGTGGTGCGAATGTTGCTCCTGGGTCATGTGTACAAAGCAGGAGCACACAGGGCTTACGTCCTCTGGCAGGGATGGACATGCCGCTTGCCGCAGTGCCGGAGGCAGCTGGCCAGGAGGCCTGTGGCATGCAGCATCTGGTTGCATTACGCTGCTGCTTCCCAAAGCCCTGAGCCCAGGAATCTGCAGTGTTTGCCCCCAGGCATCATCACACATCTGAATCCATGAACTTTAGGAAGCAGATTCCACCCAAGCTTGCAAAAATTGCAAGGTCTGTGGAGCCTTCCTATGCCACTTGCCATCCCATGGAAGATGCTGACACAGATGTTACCTACACATCCTTCTGGCTGCCTTCACTTACCACAGGGACTGAGCATTGCAGAAGGGCTTGAACAGAGCTGGTGGTACCTGGTGTCTGATGAGTGCTGGTGAGGCTTTAGAGCTCTGTCTCCTTCTAGTATTTTGTCCACAAATTAATTTTACCTAGGAATTGCAGGACATGGGAGATACGAGCAAAACCCTTAGCAAAAGAAATGCACAGTGGACTGCAGGCTGCCTTTTGCCATGAGGAAAATTGTAGCAGGTTGGTGAGCTATGGACAAGAAATGTTTTGTCTACTTCGGAGGAACATTTGGAAGTAGCAGGAGAAGGTGACGGTTACACACCCAAGAGACCCATCTACTCCAACTCCATCCTGACATGCTGGAGGAAGGATGAGGAGAATGAAGCCCTCGTTTCACCTCCCTGAAGGGAAAACCCTCCCAGGCTCAGTGCTGTGGCAATGGGCATGTTGTGCTGACCAGCACACTCTGCAGAGACGCTAAAACATGAGCCCTCCAGTGGAAAACCGCCCTGGCACCAGGACTCGCTGCAGGCATCTCTACTTGAGCACAACACAAAAGGTTCTTAACTGGTGGGGAGAAACAGGGAAAACTATTTTCCTTACTTATTTTCATGTGAATGGCCTGTTTTTGTGCTGCTCTTGGAAACAATTGTCCTTCTGAGCAGAGGGTGTGGATGGAGCTGGACCAGAGCGCTGTAGGAAAACATCTTTCTCCTTCACTCACAGACCAAATTCCACCCCCATGTCTGTCAGGCAGGAAATAAAGGAAACCTTTGAAAGCACCACAGAGCATTAACTGTTAGAGTCCAGGCTTGGGAAGGAAAGATCCTCAGCCCATCTCTGCCACAGAGTGGCACTGGGCAAAACTCCTCAGTCCTCAACTTTTGTGCAAAACAGAGAAGGAGGAACAAGATGTTCCGTCGGTGTGGAAGGGGCAGGAACACGCTTCCTTTCCCCCTGCCCCCAGTACCCGAATGCCATGTCCAGGGAAATACGTGTGTTCCTTAGACTTCCTGGCACTGATGGTGTTGTTGGCCTTCACGCTCTGCCGAGGAGTGTCCTGTGTCTTCTGGTCAATGCTGGCATTTTCCTTTTGCTCTAAGGCACGAGGCTAATGGTGCTCTAAGATGAAGTTTGCACTGCAAGGAAAGCGAGCTGGAGAAAAAATCTGCCCCATACACCTTGAAATGCACTGAGTAACCCACAGCACACACTGGTGAGAGAGCACAGGGCAGCTCTCCCACAGCCCAGCACAGACCCTGGGAAGAAGCTGTTTGGGCAATGTGCAAACAGACCTACAATGCCTGCAGTGAAGCGTGGACGGCAAAGCATTGATCCTGAAAACTCACCCAAACACATGTAACGTACGCGGCTGCTGCAAGCCAGCAGGAAAGCACAGAGGGTCAGGGAGCACGGGGCAGCACCGCCATGGTCCCCAGCTCCGTAAGAGCCGACGTGAATGGAGCAGCTGCGATACCTGTTGGTGCGAGCAGGTGCTTACGTGTCCCTTGCCGGTCTACATCACATGCACTCTTCCACACCTGGAGTAACTCTTGGCTTTCTATCTGTACATGAAAACCTGCACCTGCAGCTCCCTTCCCATTTACACTGACATGCAAGGGTGAGGGCAAATGCTGCGTGCTCTTCTTTTAAGACCAGCTAGTTCATGACCTACTGTCAGGTTGGGGTCTACCAGCAAGTACCTGTCTCTCTTATGATCACGGGAGCCTGCAAGACCAAGAGCTCTGTGCTAACTGGTTCTTCTTTCAGAGAAAATCAGATGGAAAGGTTTTCTGGGAGAAAGTGTCAGTGAAATGTATAAAGGAAAAAAATCTGAGAAAAAACCAAATCTGTCTGCCTCAGTGGCTGCGCCCCCTCAAATCAGTGAGACAGAGGTCAGGGACCTGCTTTGGCCGAAAACCCTGCTATACTATCTTGCAGGTGTAATTACAGTGATTTGTCTGGAAAATTTGGTTTTCAGTGATAAAAGACCTCTCTAATGAAAAAGACTGTAATCATAATTGAAAAATCTCCTGAAGTATATGCTAATGTATGTGTTACCATGTGTATGTTTCTGTGCAAGTATATTCATGCATATAAATAACTCTGTTTACTAAACAGTTTTAAACTACCTTACAATACAGCCCGAAGTGTCTTATCTATATTACTGATGAAAATATGCAGATGTATCCAAACATCAAAACACTCCTGTACGAGGAATTCCTTATCTGGCCTACTTCCCCCCCACTGACCCAGTTAAGCCGTCAGTAATTCATTAATTTCCTAACCATGGCTTTCTAGAAGCACCGACCAGCTTTCCTAGCAGCATGTTTTTGTTTGTGTGAGGCTGCAGTTGCCTGATGTTTTGTTTGCCTTGTGCATCCTGCAAACTCGTCCATCCCTTCAACTGCCACCGCCCGCCTACCTCTGCTCATTGTTACCTCTTTACCCACTCGCTTCTTTCCTGGGGAGCTAGTTCGAAGCCTTAGAGGATGGAAAGCCTAAAAGAGAAACTATCCCAAGTCTGGAGCATTTTTACTCTGCGGATTTTAGACTGCGCTCAGAACAAGCCAGACCAGCACACTCAAAGCCATTGCTGCAGAATATCCAATTCTGCACATTGTGTCCCCACGAAAAGCCATCCACATCCAAATGCCAGCAACCCAAAACTCGTACTTATAACACCTCTATATAACACCACTAGCAGAGCAAGGTACAGGGTGGGAGCACACTCCTTAACCTGAAGATATGTAAATTCCTTAGGCTAATTTCAGATAAGATAGGAAACTTTCCTTTTCAGTTACTCTTTGGACACACGCTGCAGAACCTCCCTCTGCCTCATTGTTGAAAGCATCTGTGACTTTATCAGAGGGTCACAAATAGGACATGTCTGGACATTTCTGATACATCTTCTCCTGACACCGTGTGCACACCAGTGACATTGTTGCAGCTGGGTCAGCTATTCATTCTATGTTCATAGTCAACATCTTCATCGCTGCTCTGTGGCTCTCTTGTGTCTGCTCTAACAGGACTAAACAGCTCTTGGGAAAACTGTGGGGGACTTCTTTTCCATGCAAAAAGTCAAAGAATGAGTCAAAGAACATCATAGCCCAAAGGACTCTTTGTAAATAACATTCTCAGCTCTGGAAAACACCACATTCTCAAGATGTGTTTAAAAAACAAAAGGCTATCCCATTCACAGGTCATGCTCTCCTGTTTCTGTGAGTCTTATTAACATCTAATTCTTCATGTAACATCTGAACTAGGTTGGAGAGAATAGCTGTGGGCATCAGCAAAGGATGAGATCTGCAATAAAAGAACCACAGAGATGATCAAAGGCAGGTGATGCCTCCACAGTGGCTACACCATCCTCTGGTGACCAGGACAACCCAAGAGTTTATAGCCAGACAAGCAAGTGTTGAGGACCTGCTCTTGGAAATGGATTTATACAACTCCCCACACCCAGCCATAACACTTTGGGTCAAGAAAGGGCTGAAGTGTTTGTAAGAAAGGATATTGGGCACACAGGTCACACAGCTGGGGCCTGCTGAAGCTTAAATGGAGATTGTCAAATTGCTTTCACCAAGGCTTTCTGCTTCATAAGGAAAATGTTCTGAACTTTCCTGTGACCTTGCCATAAATCAGATAAATATCCCTTCAAAATACACAGGAAACAATGCACATTTCTGTCCAGGGTAGCCCCATTTTTCATGATGATTATTCTAGCTACATCTTCATGATAAAAGGTTGTTTTAAGGACAACAAAAATGATGCTTATATCTGTCTTGATATAAAGACATAAAGAATGCCCTCTCAGCCTAGAATCTCTTACTATCATTCCTACTGAACTTCCAGAGGATATTTCTTACCTGTTTTTAAAGTCTAGCATTACCTCAATGACTTTAAGCAGGAGTCCTGATAGAAGAGGGTTGAGCAATAGTCATCATAGCTTAGGCTCCATGTAAAATTAACTCGTTTATTTTCATATTTACACTCTGTTGGGCCAGAAGATGACTCAGTTATCATAGATCAAAGATCAAGTTAAATCAGTGGCCTCATCAACCCCTCTTCTCATGGGGATCAATCCAAGGAGCTGGAGAGAAAGTCATCTAAACAACTGACTGCATGGTGAGATCTGAGCAACATTAAGCATTTTTGCAAGATGTTGGCAAATGCAGTGGATAGGAAATAATTTGACTAGTCATCTACATGCAGAGAGAAACCTGAAAGAAACAACAGAAATGTAAAGAGGAAATAGATCTGGTATGAAAGATGGCCTTGAAGAGAAGTAGGAGAAAGGGAACTCTTTGATAACCGAAATTCACTAGAAGGGCAGGCGTAGACACCATTTGTTCCAAATGTCTTCTGGGTAATAAAAAGTTGTTCCTTTGCCTTGTAAATAAACAGAATTGTTCCAAAGATATACTTCGGTACATATGATCAATTTCTTCTCATAACAGACACACGAACATCTAACAGGCTCTGGAAAAAGGTGAAGATCACCAGCTCGAAAGGTGAAAGGTGAAGATCACCAGCACAATGAGATTGGGTTGAGTTTCCAGGCACATTTTGTCTATTATTGCGTGTGGCGATCCAAAAAAACTCCCTTTAGACTCCAGGTCTCACTAATCCACCTCCAAAATGTGGATAAGGTTGAACATCAGTGTCTTGACATGGCTGGCACGAGCAAAATATTGTTACTGATGAGCTTAGTACCACTGTCCTGCAAGCATTTTAGGAAGAAGCCCCAAATAGATAATTCCCAAGTAAGGAATGAAAACAAGAAAGCCCAGTAACAGGACACTGAAGACAAGTCTTAAAATTTTCTCTAACGATAGTATCATTTCTTAGGGTGATAATAGCTTGTTATCAGATGCAAAGACACAAATAGAAAATACGTTATGATGCTAGAAAACAAGTTATGATACTGGTAATTAGTCACACAACACCATCAAGAATAATCAGCCAGAATTATACATCAACTGAGAGCAAACAGAATATGCAATAGTCTCCTAAGGGAAGTGGCAGAAAGAACCAACAATTGAGTCTTTTATTCAGTGAACTGGAAAACACACGGTAAAGATTAGTGTTTGTTACTTGTGCAACGTAACAATTAAGGCCATATAATAGCAATCCAGCTGATTGTCTGCTGTCTATTTCGACTGGACCACATCACTCTGGGCTCAACTCCATTGGCTGTAATTAGGACTTAGACCTCTACCTGAGCTACAGCATCTTAGAGGTGGACATCTACGTTTAGTTGCCTGAATTAGGAGCTGAATCTCATCCTGAAGACATGCTAGTCCACTCTGGCCCTAAGGACTATGAAC
The DNA here is from genome assembly GCF_036013475.1 of Columba livia. Taxonomy (NCBI): domain Eukaryota; kingdom Metazoa; phylum Chordata; class Aves; order Columbiformes; family Columbidae; genus Columba; species Columba livia. The sequence goes on along the minus strand of NC_088627.1, from coordinate 1,311,598 downwards.
ACGGGCAGCTCAGTCCAGTTTCTACACGCAGGATTCCACCTCTACTCAAGAGGGTATGGGCAGCCAACCCATCCACCAGCTGCCAGCTAAGGAGAGAACAGATCTTCCGTAGACTCACCATATCTGCCACCCTATGCAGACGTCTCAGATACCCTAAAGTGTCTCAAGGGACACTGTAAGTCTATTTTTAGGCACCTTAATCAAGTTCAAAGGTACAGTCATGTCAAGGCCAAAAGTGTCATCATTATGGATGTGGTTGTTTTCAGTAGAAGGTTGTCTGAAATCACATCAAACCTGCCAGGCGAGTCAGTGCTCAACAGAAATGGAATGAGAGCCCTTCCAGAGGATTTTAAGCTAAGGTAAAGTTCAGCCCACATATCAACGCTGGCTGAGATGAGAAACAAGCAGACTCTTGCTGATATCTCTGCCAAATCCACTGTACTCTTCAAAGACAGTTTGACTGGGATTCCCAAAGGAACCTGCAGTATTTAGCTGCCCAGACTTCCTTGGAAATAAATGGCCAGTTCCTCCTTGACTTCCTTGAACACCACGGAGAATGCACATCTGATTTTGTGTATTCCTTCTGCTTTTCACCCCAAGTTCGGCTGGGCTTTGCATCTCCCTGAAGCGGTGCCGTTTCAGCGGGGCAGTAGCCTGCAGTACGGGTTCATTCCTCTCCAGGGAAAGCATCGCCCAGAGAACAATTGATACCACATCTTGCAACACCCAGGTTCTCCTCGGAGGTCTTCTACTGCAGTAACAAACAGGCCCAACCCTGCTCTGTTCAGGAGGTCTGATAAGATCACTGCCCAAGGTGCCATGGCTGCAGGCCAGAATTCTGTCCCAATAAACCATTTTCTGGAGGACCACCTTGTCCGGACTTGTCTTTCCATATGAAACCAGGCAAAGCAAAGCATTCAGATGCTAAAAATGTGTAACTATTGTTGGTGTTTGTCCAACATTCAGAGGCTCATAAATCTCCCAGGAAAGAAAACAGGAGCATGATTAAGAAAACAAGAAACTGTGCATTGATTCCTCTCCTACTGATTCCAGAAAAGCTATTGCCTGTTGATGAAATGCCCCCCTCGACTGGCTTCCAAACCAGCACTATCCCCACAGGTGCTCTTCTTCAAATCTTTTGCATTAGGAGAGTCAGACACACATATAGAACTGCATGTGATCAAAGGGAAAATAATAATCCATACGTGCAGATGTGTCTAAAGGTGGAGAAAAAGCCAGCAGCAAAAGGAGGTTTAGACACCCCAGAGAGTGTTTCTTCTGCCTTTTACCCAAAGATAAAGCTCCGAAGCGAGGAACGCTTTCTGATGCTGGAACTTTAAAACATGAGAACCAACTCACTGCTTGTGTTTTGTGGTGACTGATCTCAGTTGTTTCCAGCAGCTGAAATAAAACACCCCACTGATCTCCATACTGCAGTTGCCCTTTCTGTTTACATCAGCCACCTTCAGACATGTATACTTCATGCAAATGAGGCAGCGTGTGCCATGACAACAATTCGCCTTAGCAAGGAGAACAGGCGCAGCGCTCAGTATGAACCACCCCTACTAGAAAGCAGCACTAAGGAAAGAACGTTTCCTGTTTTTAAGTAGCCAACAGATACAGTGAACAATTCTTTGTGTTTGCTGCCAGCCAGGGAAATAGCTCGCACTCTTCACGTGTTTTCAGGATGTCGTATGTACACATGGGGGACCCGATGGACGAGTGTCACGTAGGAAGGAGAAGAGAACACCTGCATCCAGCGGGGTGTCCTGGGCCAGATGTCCAGCCCCACTGCAGGGAAGGTCATTGCAACCAGCTCTGCAGTGAGGAGGAACTGAGATGTGCCAGAAATAAGGTTTTTGAGATTTAATGGAAAAAAATATCAATTCATGTGCACATCAAGGCTGTTTTTTCTGCTACTGATATTCCGTAACTTTGGGCCACTCAGTGATGGTGGCCAGTGAAATTACTTATCATTGCAGTCAGAAATGACTTCATGAGGAGCAAATGTGGAACACTTCTGAGCATAGAATTTACAAACCAAGCTGGAACTGGACATTTTTCTCACAAAGTCATATACCTTATTCACCACAGAGAGGACAATGCTACCCTCCAGCTAAATATACAACCAACCAAAGGAAGAAAATGGGACAAACATATTGCAATGTAGGAGAAAACCTGCGTTAGATGAAACAGGTACCTGAGCAAATGTCCCGGAGAGCCACTTGGAACCTACCCTGGACTATTCATTCTTGAGATGATGGAAAACGATGGTTACTACAGAACTTGCAGCACATGAAATCCATTCATAGCGACATAGGATAAAGCAGTTGCTAAAGCCCTGTCATTGCAAATCAAACTTCTGAAGAAAGCTGCTACTTCTGGGAAAGGATTAATAACCTTAAAGACTCATTATTTTGTCAAAAAATAAAGTTTAAGCCAAAGCTTTTCTGCAAGCCATGAAGGCAATGTAGTATTATTAATCACTTCCTTGGACAATGCGCATGTAATAAAACAAACTAAAATTAGCCAAAAAAATTTCCAAAGAAAAGGCCACTTTCCAACATCCTGACAAATGAAATAAGTGGATATCCAAACAAAGGGCTAAGGGTACAATTAAGGCAAAGCAGGAACTAAAGGGGTAACACTGGTCCAGTGCACTTCACATATAGTCTTTCATACATCAGAGCCCCCAAAAGTGCTCAATCAAAATAATGGAAAGCAGAAAGCAAACAAAATGACTTGCAGGCAAAGGAAAAGGAGAAAGATGAATGGAGACTGTGGCACGTACCAGAGAGAGGTGGGGAAGGGGCTTTTCAGCATTTCCTCTTACAGAAGTTTCTTCAGGTCACTTATCTTCATTGCTTGTCTCTGAAATCGCTACTTTTCCCCCCCTCCTTAAATAAGGTGACAAACCACACAGCATCTTTCCAGTGAGAGAGAAGCACTGATTTATCTAATAATATCGGCATATTTTCAGTATCATTTTTCTTTCTCATTCTTTCTATGGCCCATCATCACATTCATTCTTTCTGTTACCATCCAGCTATCAGTTGGGGTGTCTTGTAACTGACCACATGTGGCTTTTCCTTGCCCAGACATCTACATTAAAAGCTCAAGTTATTCCTCCTAACCTGGTGGTGATCCAACTCGCATTTCATCCGACACTGATCTACTCATTCAGCTGCCTCCGGCAGGTCCACCTGGAGGTTTTCCCATTCTCCCGAGGTCTGGACTGACCTCAATAATTCTGTGTGATCTGCAAATCCTTCATTGTTCACTTTCTTTTCAAGATCATACGCGATGCCGCCCAGGACGGTGTCAGACTCAGGAATTAAGAGCAAAATGTCATTCACCCAAAACGTAAATTATGTTCGCATATAGAGCCAACATAGGAAACTTAAAAACAAAGCATGTGTTCGGATAATTTAACAGCCATCCTTTATTTTATCAATTATTTAGGGGTCTTTTGGTTAATGGTTTACTTTTTTTCCTGAGCGTGGAAGAATATGGGCATATAAAAGAGTTGCATTAACACTGCATTAATGGAGCTGCGTAGACCAAGATAGAGGTGACATTGTGCCATGGAAGGGCAGAGTCAGCGTGTTCATGGAGGGATGTCCTTGCTGTCATGTCCTTGAGCCATTTCCATGCTATAGGGAGCTCCTATTCTCCTGCCAGTCCTCTGGAGCAGTTCACAAAACCAGCAGGTTTCTCTGGAGCTTGCAAAAGCCTCCAGAATTTTCCACCTTGCTTAAGTGTGCAAACACGCTGCATATTGTGATCATAAAGCAATATACTGCTAGGTCCTGTTTCACACTAGCACTGGTTTTACTGTCCCTCCAACTGCTCTTAACCATCATCATATATTTTTTCTTCTTCAGAACAGGAATTTGGGGTTTAATGGTATCACATCATTGGTCTCCCAGCTGACCCATTGAGAGCAGTGGCTCTAAAATAAGAATCGTTGCACAAATCTGGGTGCACAGGAGGTGAGAAGAGTGGTTGTGTACAGGCCTGGCAGTGGGAGGAGAGTGACAACAGAATGAAAGCAGCACTGCTCTGTTTCTGATGGGACACTGTTGTCAGGAATAAAGAAACTCAGATCAGCTGATAGAAGATTTTCGTGTTACCTCCAACAAGGAGATATTATATTACAGAAAATATAGAATAGGGAAAGAAAAAGTATTGACATTGAAAACTTCAAAATGTGCATCAACACAGAACTTTGGGGAGATTAAATTTCCCAGTTTAATAGTTGAAGAACTGTACCATAAGCCTCAATTCCCACCCCACATGTACCAGGTTAGACAGATGGCATTTGCAGAGGGCTGTTCTTGTATGGCTTGTGCAGCGGTTCTGCAGCCATTCTGGGGGAGACATGGCTGGGATTGCTCCGTGCCCATGGCGGGGTAACTCACTGCGCTGCTCCTGTTTGAACAGCTCTGTTCAGACAGCGAGGTGAGTCACTGCGACGCATTTAGATCCTTACACAACCAATGCCAAAAGGCAAGGTGTTACAGCACTGCTGCCAGCACCAATGCCCAGCGACCAGCTTTGCACTCAAGAAAATGAGTAAGCATCCCCTCCGGAGCACACTGACAGCATCTCTTAGGCATCACCAGCGTGGTATTTTGCAACAGGGATGAGCTGGAGCTCTACCTCTGGTGGCGGCTGGTTTACCAAATACAGTACTGGTGGGGCACCGTTGGGAAAAACAAAATCAGGAATATTTTTATGTTCCCAGTGCGAACTCTGGTTCATGGAATTACACATATCTCTATGCACAGCTCATGGGTGCACTTTTCAGCATTATATGTGTTTACCGAACATCATAGGACTCGTGTAGATCCTAGAGGTACAGGTGAGCGCCTGTGAAGACCACTTACAAACAGGAACCAGAGGTGGTTTTGATTCAGTACTAAACAGTAACAGGAAACTTCAGCTCCAATCGCACAGCCACGTTGTCTCCTACTGAGTTATAGGGGTCCCTCTAGCTCTGTGCCAGTGCAAAAGTGTGAAGCAGAAGGCAGTATTTTCTGTGTTCTCCAAACTCTACATCTCGGCTGGCTACCCAAAACAGCAGCTGCCTCACACCTGCCCCCTGCAACAAGGGAAACTCCCCTTATTAAAGGTTCAGTCCCCAGGAAACAGAATGACATTCTTGCCTTGCAGATACATACCACACCCTGCACTTACTTCTAACTAGGCTGGTAACCACTTCAAAGCAGCACTGCCCTGAGTAATGTTAATTCCTGAGAGGGTTAAATCAACATTTCCTAAATGAGAACACCTAGCAAACCCAAAGACTCTGTGCCGAGCATGTCTGTCTGTCCGACCCAGAAAGCCCAGGAAGACTAAGGGCCGGATCCAGATGCCTCTCAGACAGCAGGACACTGCTTGGGTGAGAGACGACCCCAGAAACTGATGTGTCTCCTTATGTTTTAGAATAAGTGAAGGAGAGCTGTGAACCTGTCAGTTTAATCATAAAAAAGTCTTCTTATGCCAAACCTAGTGATAACATGTGGACCTGTGCATGTAAGGAGGTGCTGGAGGGTCTGTAGCCCATCTTCATACAAAATCCTAACTCATCTGGGATGCTTCAGAGGGAGTAAAACAGGATTCATAACCCACAAGCAGAAGTCAAGTTAAAGATCAGCCCCGAAGCATGAGATGGAATCGGAACCACTGTTTTACCAGAGACAAAGCAAGAAACCCCATTTCCTCCAGGAGGGACTGGGTACCTCCACCCTGCCTTAAAACTCACAAACCAAAGACAGAACGCCAGCATGTTTTGTCAACAAGGGTGAAAAGCTGTTCTTGTAAAATATCTCCTTGTGTTCAAGGACCTGCTCATGGCACCAAGTCAGCTCTTCAGTTCCCAGATTATCAAAGAGAAAACTCCTCTTTCCAAAGCCAGGCTCTTTTCCTCCCTACAGACAATCCTTGCCATTCCATTGGGTCTGCTCCAAAATCACTGCTGTGATTTTTTTCTGTTATAAACCTCGAAACACCTTGCTGGGCTCAGGCAGTGACCACAGCACCGCACGGACTGCTCCTCACATCTCAGACTTCAGCAGGTTGCAGGCACTTGCCTAGTTAATATAATATATTACCAAAGTGGTCTCAGAGTTCTGCTCTCCACCATGACTAGGTCATCGCTGCTTGCAAATGATGTTCAAACCGAGATCTTCTGCAATAAATGCAAAAGTCAAGAAGCCCAGGCTTATTTAGTTGAGTTAAAGACCCGGTTCAGGTAGCTGTTAGAAGTGGTTACACTCTCAGAAGCAGGTACCTGGCTTTTCAAGTAGAAAATGTTTAAAAAATGCATAAAACACCTTCATGCTACAGCGAGGCAAACTGAGTTAATCATTCACACTCTCAAAGCAGGACAAGAGTCACAATGCTTGAGTGATGATAAACCATAATAAATTTCCTTGAAACACCATCCCTTGCTTTCAGAATTACTTTTTAAAATACCAGACAATTTTCCAAGTGAGTGTCACAGGTAGGTCAGCGCAAGGATACATTGCTGACTGTTGCTCCATTCCTGGCCGATTACAGTCATAAGCAAAATGCGACTTCAAAGTGCCTTATCAGTTTCAGCATTGCTGCCAACGCGGCAGCACCGGGCTCCTCCGTGCTGCCAGCAGCAGCATCTCTGAAGACATGGACACAAGAGGAAGCTGAGCACAGAAGAGCTGATAGATCTGCCTGTGAGGTTGAAGAGGCTGGTCTCATTTAGTATATCCAGCCATAAATATACATAAGATGCTCAAGGACAGTCCAGAGGCCAAGTACCATGTGTCCTTGCAAGGTCTTGGTGTCAGCTCCATCAGAGCCACGGTCTGCAGGGCCTGACTTGTCACCCTCACCAGGGCTGAGGCTCGAGCAACACTGCGGCTCCCTGGTCACATCTCCAGTCAGGACTCTGCATCTTTGAGGCTGACAACAAACATGGTGATGGAGCCGTTCCTATCTGACATCACCCCACAGAGCAAAGGTGCTTTGGTGACTGAAGAAATTACATTTTTAAACTAAGACTCCAGCCCTTCGCTTAAAACATGACACCTGTGCACATCATCGCCCCGTCCCCGGTGAGCCTCTCGCTGCTCCAGCAGCTTCACCTGGGAGAAGAAGGGTTGGCTAATTAGCCTGGCATGCACTGCGGGAAGGTTTGGCGCTGGGGCTGGTCCCAGCACCAGGGTGCTGATGGGAAGGCGAACCCCACCCTTCGGACCGGGATAATATTTTTCTAATGCCTTGCAGTGGTTGGCTTTTGTTGTGCTGAGCTGTTGCTATGTACCTGAGGCTCCGCGAGGGAAGCTGGCTCTCTGCAGGAAACAACACTGGCAAAAAGTCACCAAATCATTGTTCTGGCTGCTTTCTGTGTCATGAACAAACACATGAATCTGCAGTTGTTTATCGGGAGGCACAAGGGCAGGATTTTGCCGGTTATCTGCGGAGGTGATTTGTCTGCTGGACCTGCTGGTCTCAGTGGCAGCACTTAGCCCCAAAAACAAAACCAGGAAGAGACTAAGTGTTCCCATACAACTTCCAGCACAATCAGCAGCCCTCCTCGAAAGCGCCTTTTAAACAAGAAATGGGAGAGGGAAAAAACAATTAGCACCAGAGGCTTTAGTAAAAAAAAAAAAGACAATTATTCCATTAATCAGACCCTTATCAGCAGCAAGGTGGTATAAAGCCAGGGTTTAGTTGAAACTGAGAAAATGTGTTTGTGCTGGTGTGGAGAGCCTTGTCTATGAGAGCAGGAATGTGGCCTGCATCCTGTTTTCTTTACCGATGGGGGAGGAATCCGCTCCGCGATTCCTTGAAAGGCTGCAGCGTGTTTTCCACCAGCTCCATGCTGGGTTTGTGAATTCGGTTCCTGCTTCGTAGCATCCTGGAGAGCAGCTTTGTGCTCAAAGGGATCCCAAAACACCGGCTGTGTTTTGTAGGAAAAGAGCTGCCATCCTTCCGTCGACAGCAGCAGGTGCCTCGGCCCCCGGCACCCACCAGCCCCTCATGCTCCGTCCCATTCTGTCTGCGGACAGAAGGACAATTCCCAAAGCAGGAGATCTGAGATCCCAGGGCTGGTCTGCCCGCCGACCTCCTCACTCTCCGGTGCCTTCGCGAAGGGTAAGACAGGCAAAACTTGGTTTGTAAAAGGTGCGGGGGTCAGAGAGGATCATAGAATCATTTCGTCTGGAAGAGACCCTTAAGATCATAAAGTCCAACCATAAGCAAACTCTACCATTAACCATGTCCCTAAGAACCTCATCTACACATCTTTTAAACTCCTCTGCCACAGGTGCTTCTGCTTTGTCACATCTGTGCCTTTTTATTATGGCATAGCACCCAAATACCTGATCCCATGGTGCTGTATTGAGTGCTTCAGTGAACTTCCACTCTGTTTCAATATTATGGCATTAAAATCAGGCTGTCTTTAACACCAGGACACATACAATTTATGAACACCTCTTCTCTTCCCAGCCTCAAGCTCTCAAAAAGGGAATCACAGTCATGTCTCCATCCTGCTTTTGTCAGTGAGGTTACTGCTGGGATGAGCAGCCCCAGCCCAAATTCATCACCCTTTTCTGCACCAAAACTCAACCTGGATAGAGATGTCACCTACCCAGACCTCTTAGGACTGTCTTTGGAGCACTGGCCACACAAACCCCTTTCCTAGGCAGGAGTGGGAATGTCACCCAAGAGTAAGTTTTCCGAAGTGTGGCAAATTCACCCAGCGCCGCAGCCCGGCATAATTAAACAGCATTCTTATTCACGTCATCTCCTGGCTTTGGCATAGGTTTTATTATAGTCATTACAAAGACAGATATTACTTTTGGATTGACTCACTTGATGGGTTGATCAGCGCTTTATTGTAGCCTCCAGTTATAGCACTTTTTTATGGCATCCAGAAGAACTTAACCATTAGCACACTATTAGGAAGAACACAGGCAGCTGATTAAGTTGCTGAAGGTCAAAGACATTTTTCTTAATTGCTCCATGTGTGCTACCTCCTCCTCCCCCTCCAACAGAGCTGGAGGGAGATCATTCTGTTTTAATAATAAAGTCACAGAGGCATACCTCGTATTTGCCATCAAATCTCCAGGGAGAGTGTTACTCACCATTTCAGATCTTCTCTAAACTGTTATGGTCTTGTTGCTGAAATGAAGTCTTGGAGATTTTCATGGCACGTATTGAAAACTAGGAAAAAAAAAAAGCCGTCAGGGTGACTTATTGAATTGGTTAACTCATATTGCAAATAATGTGCTATTAGGGTCATAATAAAATGAATGCATGGATGTGCTGAAGGGAGGTCTGTGTCTTCGCGAGGAAAGGGAAGATGTTTCCAGTCTCTGGTGGACTGTCACAACTCTTGGGTAAATTGCCAGAACAACCCCATCACAGACTTTATCACGTGGAGGACTGAAAGATTCCCGTAACAGACTGAATCCTACAGATAGAGATGCAGCTGCTGGAGAAGCCACCAGTACCATCTGTGGGGTCTATACTGTTGGTCCATATTCAACCTCCACAAAGCCAATGACCTTATAGCTCAGGCCAGAGGTGCCGTGAGCCATGGCAAAGCATGACCACGCACCCATTATTCAGTGTCCCTTCCCCTCCTGTTGCACCCTAGGGCTTGTTTCATATATCAACTTTTCTGCCTAACCCGAGGAGGACAGAACAGCCCCACAGTGGAGAAGGAAAGTTGACTACCTGTGGGTGGTGTAGAAAGGGCTCTTCTTCATGAACTCCTGCTGCAGAAAAGGTGTCTAATGCAGGGCACAAGAAGTCCGCTTTTAAGGGAATTGTCCATTTTAAAAAGGAACGCTCAATCAAAAAGTCGTATCTTAGGAAAGATGTGCTATCACTTAAAACTGGCTTTGGAAGTTGGCTGCTTTCCTGGGTTTTCATCTTAAATAAAGGTTTTTTTCTATTCTGTTCTTTCCTGTGATGTGAGAGAATGTATAAAATATGCCTCCTTCAACATACTTCAGCCAATCTTTATCACTGAATTCAATAACCTCGAGATAAGCATGGTCCTCTGTTCTTCCTTTTCACCCTAATTGAGATGCTCTTAAGCATCTGCCTTCTCTTCTTCCCTTGGGTGGTACCTAATTAGCTCTTGTAATTAAGACTGGGCTTTGCACAGATGTTGGTGTTGTTCCAGGCAACACCACGGGGTTAGTGCCAGGCTCGGATTGTTCCTCAGTGCTGGCTGGGACACCGGAGGGGCCTCATACGAGATCTGACCAGGGAAGTCTTCTGGGATTTTTATTTGACTGAAGCCTTGGGCAACTTTTCTGGATATCTGGCCTGTGATATATTTAATCTGGTTTTCCAGATATATTGACTTCCAGTATTTCTTTCTGTAGTACTCACCAGTGAGTCCCCAAGTGAATGTGGACAGCCTCCTCTTAGAAGATTTTCCATCATTCAGCCCTATCTGGAAATTTTACTCTGTTCATTGATCTTAGGGCCAGGAAACATAATAATAAAATAAAATAAAATAAAATAAAATAAAATAAAATAAAATAAAATAAAATAAAATAAAATAAAATAAAATAAAATATTAAAAGGTTAGTTCAAATTTCCCTCTCTTTGTTTGTCTTCTTCAAGCCCACACACAGGGCTGGAGAGCGGCTCTTGTGGTCACACCTCCAGTGAAGGAGATGCTCCCACAGCTGGGTGGGCCATGAGCTGCCGAGCAGGGATGCTTTGTCCTCTGAGACAAAGGGCTGACTAAGGCCATAGTTCTTCTGTGACTTAAGAAAGGCAAATAAAAGGCTGGGCCCACGGCAGGCTCAATAGACATTCCAGATGATGGGGAAATCTTTCCTGGGAAATGAATGAATTTCCAACGGCCCTCAGCTTCCTCATTCACACCACCTGAAATCAGTCCAAGCAGGACACTCTGGAAATTGCACCTTAGATATTATACACAGGAAATTTTCAGAGGTTTAGGGTACCTTTTTTTTTCCCCCTTTATCTGTAAGTCAAGGTCATTTTTCTCATGATCCTTTATCATTACAGTCATAGAAACTATGACATTGTCATAGAAACATTTGAAGGAATCTGAGTTTTGCCCACGGTAGCACCAAGTCATGGGGTGGAGGTTCAGCCGTGGGTGATGCAGCCCAGCCAAGGAAGCTGCAAAATAGGAAAGGATGGGGATGGAGCTCCCAGCAAGCCATGGAAACCCATGGAGAAGCACTGTGGTTTCTGGGTATGCAGCAAACACAGTGCTAGCTACTATATTACATTAATATCTCCTTTTTATTCCCTTCTCACAGCTGTGCCATGAGATTCACTGAGTTAATGACACCAGGATAATCTATGGTGTGGTCTTCGTGCAAAGACCATCAAATGGGTGATGACTATTTAACTGCACTTAAAAAATAAATCAGCAAATTCAGATTTAAAAGCTTGTGGGTGCAGCGGAGGGTGTGTGGTTGCTTTGTCCCTGCAGCGCTGACACCCAGAGTCACAGGGCTGCTGAGAAGACTTGAGGCAAAGGACTAAACCATGGGAAAACATTACCAGGATCCCTTGGCACAAGTGTTAGACCTGGTCTCAGCATCCACACCCCTAAGCACAACAGTTTGGGGATTATTTCATATCTGTGTTCCCATAGACATCTAGAAAGGAACAAGGTATTTATTTTAAGTTAAGGAATGTTGAAGTCAGCTAGATGGGTTCGCTTTGAACAGAAATTTGCTCAGGACTGTTCACAAGGCTGCGTGGCCTCCCCATTCCCACCCGGCTTCGCAGTCCCACTCACTTCCTCAGTGCCCTCGGCCACTGGGGTTTCTTCCCCTTCATCGACACCCACCCAGCCACCAAATAAGAAAGAAAATATATTGACTTTTGTCATTATTTATTACAAATTAAATTTTGCAAATTGCTATCAAAAAAAAATCAATAGGTTTAAATAAATATACAGATTTCAGTATGCTACATATGGCATTGTGCAACAAGTCACTTAAAGATAAGACATTATATACACAGGGAGATATACATAGTACTTTACAGCAGTAGTTTTACTTTAAATTAACAGGCTCACATTAAATCATGTGCAAAGTTTCCTTTGGAACAAACCCTTTCAGGATTTTTGGTTTTAGAATGACTCAAACCTTCAGAATGTCAAATATAAAACAAGTTTCTCTGCAGCTTTGGGGACCAAATGATTAGTTTGCTGTTTCATTTATGATACAATCAATTGGTCTCATTTTTTCTCTCTCTAGGACTTAAAGCAGAATCAAGGAAGTATTTTGTATGTCCAATGGGACTACACTTGCAACAGCCACAGATTTTGGTCCACCACCAACTTCAAGCAGCCCTTATTAAAGGCTCCTGTGTAATACTGGATTGGGCAGCAAGAGGGACCCAGCAGTGGTTCCAAGAGAGCAATTATTTATCTGCACAAACCAGATGACAGCTGCAGCCACAATTTATAATAGAAGTTAATCTGCCCAGGCAAACAAAAGTGTATTTGTGATACAACTCCGGAGCCTCGCGATGGTGTTTGCCTACAAGATTGGTTTCTAGGTCCTGGGCTCAGTGTTTTCTCCAAATTATTCCTTCCCTCCTGTTGGTCCAGGCCCAGGGAAGCAGCCACCATTCTAGCATGGGTTTAAAGCCAAGCTTTTCTTCTAAAGCTGTGCAGACAGCACTGTGCTCTCTTTGTGACCCTTTTCTCCACACCCATTCCACCTGGCTGCCCCTTGCCTAATGCATTCTCTATTAAGGTTACACTCCTCATAGTGACGCACTATCCATATACTGGTCATTTATTGACTATAGATCCCAACTCAGAGACCTGATCTAAGCAAAGCGGCAAGCAAGCCTTTGTGAGCTATTTCCCCACCACCCATCTCCTCTGCCTCTCACTTCTCCTTTCAGGCAGAGTTGAAAGCAAGCTGGGCTATTAGGCCAAGAGCTGGAAGCACTCTACCCCACCAAGGGGATGTCCAAGGAGATGAGACAGATCCCCAGCACTGAACTCATCCAGACTAGCAGCTTGGATTTGCCTCGGACCCTGCGGGGTCCCTCCTGGGGGTACATGGGGCTGTGTGCAGGGGGTCCTGCAGAAATACAGCTCCAGTTTGTGTCCCTCTGTGCTGCGCCTGATGGCTGGTCATGCTTGGATTTGATGCAAGCTCCAGTGTCAGCAAGCTCTCCTCCACCTAAACAAGAGCCCTTTGGCAAGTTTCTCAGCCAAAGAGGGCCACTGACTACCCAGTTGGCTTTCAGGCTTCTAGATGGTTATATATATATATATTTTTTAATCAAAACTGGGAGCTGTTTTACCATGGGATATGCACATCGCACTGTCTGACACGTAAGATAAAGAAGTGCAAAGGTGGGCTCACACTGGAGGCATTTTATCCCCCATTTGCAATGACCAGCCAAACCACCTCTGAACGGGGCCAGGCTGGAACCACTCTCAAACACAGCCCACAAGCAGAGGAGACCGGGCCAGCAACACGGGCTCAGTGCTGCCAGGTCCAGAACTGCTCAGAACCATCTGCTTTGTCAGCAATTCAGCCACCCAGCGCAGGCTGCCCCTCTGCCTAGGACTCCAGTGCAGAGTTAAGCTCGTACTCCTCCGGCAAGACCCTTGCCTGATCCAAAAAGGCACAATTCAGCTCCACGACACATCTATGACTGTATATAGAGACCATTTTCCCTTTACAACAGCCTCTGGAGTGCATGCAGTACTGGTTCACGCAACAGGAGCATGGAGACTTGACTTCTTCCCCTTCCACTCACGGCCTTTCCTTCAGCTCTAACTACCGACAGCGGAGTTAGTGGCACCCACAGGACTCCAGATTCTTCTGCTGAGCTTGGTATGCACCTGCTTCTTATCTCTTCTTCTTCCAGATGTTTTTCTTCCAAGGCAAAACTGTTGGCTGTGCGCTCCTCCAAGAACGGTGCTGACGCTTGCTGAACCGCAGACTCGAGATGGCGAGATCCCTGTGAACAGAAGAGACATGACATTCATTCTCCAGTCCATTTTCCTACTGCTCAGCAACAGCCTATATTATGCTATTTATCTACCCCCATCAAGGTTTATTTTGAGGCAGATGGGGGACAGACGAAGGGGAATTTCTATCTGCAGCTGTATTAAGCCATGGCAGAGATCCATCCTGCTAAATATCCCTTTGGCCAGTGGCAGAGTAGTCAAGGAGTCCTGCAGCAGGACATGAACCAAGTGATGCTTCCCAGATCTGCCTTTCACAAAGTGTTCCCATTGCATCCGATTTAACTGCCACCAGTAGACCAACCCTCCTTCAATTCACAGACTCCCTCTAACTCATTTACACTCCTGGAGTCCACGGTTTCTTCCAGCAGTGAGTTTCACAACCCATGGATGTGATGTGAGAAAACCTACTGCCTTTGGTCCAAAGTTGCTGTCCAATCTATCACTTTCCTACATGACGCTGTGCCTCTCCTCCTTGTACATCACCCATTTGCCTGTCCCATATCAGAGGAACTTCCAACTCTTATCAAGAATTGCACTTTATGTCGTATTCTTCTAGTTTTGGAAGAACACAAGCAACCCTGTTTCCCTCCACAGTTAAGCCTTCAAATCGACAAACAGCAGAAATGGTCAAGTCTACTCATTTAAAGGGAGACAAGAGGGGGAAGTCAGGTCAAATCCCCAAAACTGCAGTCTGGGTTGACAACCACAGTTTTGGGGGACATTCAGAGCAGGTTCGAGTGGCAATGCTCACCTGAGAGCTCTCAGCAGGTCATGATGGGAAGGCTTCTTGTCACCATTCTGCAGAGACTTCACCGATGCTCCAGAGCTCACTGGGAGCTTCAGACTCAGGAGGTACCTAATGGACAAGAGGAGATGCGTGAAGCACTGACATCCAACCATGCTATGGTAAGTTCCAGGGGAAGCGTCGCTCTAACTTCACCAGTGACAGGCTAAGACAGCTGAACATGTGTTTCTGAAGGGTTAATTGCAGCTATTTGAGAGCTATTCATAGCTCACTTTTACTCTTCTGCCAGATCTCACTCTATTCACAGTCATATTTAATGATTGGGGCTTAATAAAGAGAGCTGCCTAAAGAATCATAGAATAGTTTGGGTGGGAGGGGCCTTCCCAGCCCCCCCCAGTGCCCCCCTGCCATGACAGGGACATCTTCACCAGCTCAGGGTGCTCAGAGCCCCGTCCAGCCTGGCCTGGGGTGTCTCAGGGATGGTTCATCTACCACCTCTCTGGGTACCTGGGCCAGGCTCTCACCACCCTCACTGTGAAAAACTTGAGTCACAGCTCCCAGCAGTCCTGCTCCCCTGAGCCATGCGGGAGACACTGGTGTCCCAAAGCTTCACACCCTCTGCTTGTCCCTCTCCCAGCTCCTCCCTTCCCATCAGCACACCCAGCACTTCTCAGCCTCCTGCCAGCAGGAGGGATGGAGGTAACATTGCTTCATATCAGTCAGTAAAAAGACTTTTGTACAACAAAAACACCCTAGTGACACTTGGCCAGGGACTCTTGGGAGGGGTATGAAAGCCACTAGACAAGTTCCAGCTGTTTGCAAAGAGCTGTGCAGCCATCCCCAGGGAGTCTGTAGAGTTACTCCAGCTCCTAAGCTTTACCCGTCTGCTTGCACCCTCACCAAGCAGCCCCCATGGACACCCCAGGACCCCCCGACTTACCCAGGCTTGGCCTGGCAGAAGGTGGCACAGACGCTGTCCCTGGAGTGCGAGCACTCGCACCTGCCGAGCGACCTCTTGCGCCGCTTTGGCGGGCTTCCCAAGCCATAGGGAGCGGTGTGTCTGTTCAAAACAAAAGAAATCAGCTATGCAACCAACTTTTTATTAGCCAACAGGTTTATAACACGGTGCTGGGAGGCAGCCAAGCCAGCGCCACAGTAAAAAAAAAAAGACTCATCTATAGACATAAGGTGAAAAGGTCACTGATATGTGTAAGCTTTAAACGCCAGCTGCTTTCCCACCTACTTTTTTCCCCACCCTACCCCTCCCAGGGAGATTGCTGTGCCAGTGTGTGCTGGGGTGCAAGTGGAATTTTCTCTCCTTGCAGCAGCCCAGGTGCCCGTGCAAGGGTCGCCGCGTGGGCTGGGAGTTCACCTGTGTGGCAAAGCACAGGAGGAGCGTGGCCGCCCCACTCCACCAGCCACCGGTCTCTCAGGCACAAAGATGTCAGGGCTTTCCTCCTCCCCACCACGGGTTTTAACACACAGGACATAGCACAAATCAAGATGTCTTGGGGCCATAACAGGTTCTTCTGATCACAGCATGCTTTCAGAGCTGTTAGCGCATTCTCGCTCCATCTTTGATCACAATCTACTCTCCCAGAGGGTTTAGAATTGGCAGTGACTGCAACTATTTTCCGAGCAAGTAGTGAGTTGTAATTGCACGTTAGCAAGCGTGATTATAACCACACCTGAGTACATGTGTTTTGCTACAGTGCGATGGCCATTGGTCTGAAACTGCTCAGAAAACTGCTTTAGCATTCTTGAGGGCAGGACTTGGCAACCACAGAACTCCAGTGCCAATCCACCACGGTCTCATTAACAATACTGGCAGTCAGGGTTACAGTTTGCAAGTGGCTGAAGTAACTTTCTGACTTGCAGCTATAACATCTCAGTGTTGCTTTTGGCTTGCAGAGGTACAAATCTCAGAAAAAGATGAACCCATGATAAAGCAGCGCCCTGTTCTTTCACCCCCCTCCCCTGCGGGTTATACTGAAACTCCCGAGCAGAAGCACAGCTTGTCTCTTTCTAGATGGACTCACAGTGCTCTCCGGAGCAGGTGCTGCAAGAACCTCACAGGACCGGGATCCTTTCTCACCTTCCTCTAACCCAACCCCACGCTCCATCAGAAAGGGCAGTCACCCATCAGCAGATCCACCCCTCACCCCACCAAAAGCTGCGTTCACACTCACCCAGGTGTGTTGACCCAGATGATATCCAGATGACAGAAGTAAATGCATTCCTTATCCAGCCAGCTGTTGCAGGAGCATCGTTTGGTCCTGGGGTGCGTGGTGCTGGCTGCGGCCAGCTGGGACTCCAGCGAAGGGCGACCCATACCTGTGGAAGGAGGAAGGGATGAGTTGCAGGCTCAGTGCAGAGCACTGGAGTGCCTGTCGGTATGTCACCTGTGCAATCACACCTCTGGTGAGGATTACAGTGATTTCAATATGCAGGCAGTTTTACAGGAGGTGCAGCCTTGCTAATTAGGCTGCAGGCTCATAAAGGATTGCAGAACCCCAGCAGCTTCAGAGGTGGCCCCTAGAGCAGTGTCCCCACACCCAGCCTTCAGGCAGACCCCGGGCACCCCATTCCCCCAGCTGAGGAGGTGCAGAGGGGTCCCCCTGCCAGGGCAGCACCCCGGGGCGCCGAGCCCCCCTCCAGCCCGGGGCTCACCATCTTCCAGGAGGGCACAGAGAGCGAGGAGCAGCAGCAGGACGCCGGCGGGGTGACTGTGCATGGCTGTAGGGCTGGGACGGCTGGAGGGAAGTTGAGGCGTCTTGGTTTTAAGGTTTTGGCTATTTTTCCTTCCTTTCTTTTCTCCCTTCTCCCGCTGCTCCTCCGTGTGCTGCTTCAGCCGGAGCCGCCGCGATGCGTCTGGAGCCGGCGGGCGCCTGGCAGGTGCTTTATAGCCCCGGCGTTGCCGCGTCACGGCCCCGCTCCGCCCCGCCGCGTGGAGCGGCCGCGGGGAAACAACCGGGCGCGGGCACGCGTGGGGGCGGCGGCGGCACCTGGCGGGGCGGCCCCCCGGGTAGACCTTCCTCCCCTCGCCCCCCGCGGGCAAAACCCACCCCCCAAAGCGGTCCCAGCCCCGGCGCTCCGCGCGAAACACGCGTGGGGAAGGGAAGGGTGGAGTGGGGATGGGGATGGTGAGGGGAGAAAGTGGCCGGGAGGCGGTGGATACGGCGTGGGGAGGGTCGTGTGGAGGGGACCATGTGCACGCTGCTCTGAAGCATGGGGGTTGTAGCCCGTGGATGGGCACGAGTGGGGGCTGCTCGGCCCCCGGGGCAGCAGGTGGAGGCGGGAGGTAGTTTGCAGGCGCTGCCGGCAGATGGAGCGGGAGGGGTTCATGAGCGGGGCAATTAGGGGTGAATTAGGGGCACATGAGGAAGAGTGTGGCCAGCGGGTCGAGGGAGGTTGTCCTGGTGAGGCTGCATCTGCAGTTCTGGGTCCAGTTCTGAGCTCCCCAGTTTAAGAAGGACAAGGAATTACTGGAGAGAGTCCAGGGGGGGACACAGAGATGCTGAGGGGTCTGGAGCATCTTTGTGATGAGGAGACACAGAGAGCTGGGGCTGTTCATCCCCTGGATGTTGGAAACTGCACCGTGCCAAGTTAGTTTACAGGTTAAATTTGCTTCGGGATATTTCTTGTGTGTTTAATTCTGACCATGGGCAAAAATGGCTGGGAAGACACCAGACTACTGCACTTGCCTTTCTCAAGAAGTTTTTTAAAGGCTTCTTAGGAAAGGGAGTGTGGTTTTTATTTGTTTCCAATGAATAGATTAGGCTTTTATTGCACTGTTGTCATAAACAGATGCAAGACGATGGCAACAATAGTGAATCGGTGTGGGGTCTTGTGCAAAGTGAAACATATGAGGTGTGGAAAGAGAAATAGGAAAAAGTGCAAATAGCCAGAATGTGGAAAACTGCTTTTGTTTGAGCAATAGCTTCTGCTCACAGCATCTCTGGAAGTAAAATGGGTTGTGATTGCATTCCCATAAGCAATGACAAGAGGTTTTAACATCCACACAGATCAAGCGGCGGCGTGAATCCCTCTCTATTGATGCAAAATGCATGTGGAAGATGTGCACGGGGAAAACCCACAGTGGGATCAATGAATATGCTCGGGGGAAGCTATTGCTCTGTTCACCGAACAGCTCTGACTATGGTGGCACATGAGAGCACAGATACTGTCAATAGTTCCATTCGCTGTGCGGGGATGAAGTGAGGGGGCACAGGAGGCCCAAGCAGACGAAAAGTGTACATAGGGGAATGCAGCTCAAATTAGAGGGTGGAGGACATGCAGACAGGCAAAATCAGGAATAGTGAAAATATTATTTTAAAATAGAAAGAAAATAAAGATATAACTGATAAAATAGTTTCAGTGTGATAGGCAAACAAGCAGAGGGAAGTTTTTAACCTTTATACCAATGCAACAACCATTCTAAAGAAAACAGGGAAATACAATAGCAGCATTACCTGTAACAGCCCATATTCCAGCTGTGCCAAGTTCCAGAGTTATGTCAGAGCTCGGATACTATGTGACATTCCAGATGCCAGTTCAATGATATAATGAGTCTCCCTTGGCTCCAGCTCCTGCAATCCTCATCCTGGTCACTGCGGGGTGAAAGGAGATATCCTCGACGTGGGGAAGGTAACGCACCCTGGGTACCCACACACAGGGAAGGCTGGGGGGTAAATTACATCATTTTACATGAAGTACGAGGCAGAGCAATAGTAATATGGCTTCTCAGGGTTCATTTACTGAAGGGATCAGCAGAGCACTTTGTTACATGAAGACCTAATGCCTGCAGGAAGGAAGAGGAGCCTCAAGTTAACGTGAGGTTTTGGATATCTGGGTTCAAGCTGTTTCCTTTACCAGACTCCTTTTGTGGCCACAGCTTTGTCACTCAGCTTACACTCCCAACGAGCACCTGAAGCTACACGCAGCTGTCTGTAAAGGTTTCTTATGGTGAGTCTGGAAGACAAATGCCCAGGTATCTGCTTGGTATCTGCCTCTAATGCCAGGTGCAAAAACACCTTTACAAATCTGACCTTTCATCCGAGATTTCGCACTTGTTTTTTTTCATTTCTCATAAATCCCAAGAGATTTACACTGTCGCAGAAAATGGAACAAATGTTACACCCTCTTGTTCATATATGCCTACTGAATGGAGTTTGAACTACTTTTTTTCACCAGGAAATACCCTACTGTGTTGAGCAGGCACAAACCTGACTAGCACATGTATGGATGTTTGGCACCAGTGTTTTGAAGATCGTGAAGGATGTGGGGCTGTGGACAAAAGCCTCTGTTTGCTGCAGGGATGTAGGAACCCTGCAGAGAACCGGTGGGGTTGGGATTGCACTGCCCAGGGCTGCTTTGAGCCAACCTTGCTCTGAGGGCTCAACCCAGAGCTACAAAATGACTTTTCAAAGAGTAATTTGCCTTTAGGCTTGCAAAGAACACCCAGACATAGGCTGAGACAGCTGTCTCAGCAACCATCCCCATAGAGTATTACTCTGGTATCTAACCATGGTGATTTCAAGTGTAGCCACTTACTTTAGGCTGGATGTTCAATCCCCCATCCTACTATGTTTCAACTGGGACTGGGAGAGGTGGTTCTCCTTGACCTTCTAGACACATAGAAGCTCCGCTGCTCCTGCAACTGTCCCCATTCCCCCTATAAAGAGCAGGTGGCACCGCTTCCCAGGACCAACCCTCCTGGCTTTATCACCACGTTAAAATCACTAAGAAAAACAACAGGCTGGAGTGCAGGGATGGGTCCGAGCTACACAAACAACAGCTTCCAAAGAAGGAACAAAGGCGTACACAGGGTCCTAAATGCCAAAGATGGGCTTTGCCTCCTGTAGTTATTTTTTCCCTTTTGTTTCTGATTGTAGGAATACATTGTTTGCTTCATTGTGAAGAGTTCCAGGCAGACATGACGAAAGTGACAAAACAGCTCAAGAAAAGAGACGTCCCGTGCAGCATTCATGAAATGCGCTGTTTGGAAGCAAAGAACGGGCAAACAGGAAAGCGCTTTAACCATTGAGACGACGGGATCCCAGCATGTTCTTGGCACCGGCGTGAACAATGGGGTGATGTCACGAGCCAGAATTCCCCACGGTGGGTGGAAGCCCAGCAACTCATCATAATTCTTGTCCTGGGACATTAGCGAAATTTTTCCACAGTTGATCATCTCCTACTGAGTCTCTGTTAGGAACTATAAGGAAGAGACATTGTCAAGTGAAGCTTCCTTTGGGAGATTCGTCGCCCCCCACCTCCCCACCCCCCCAGAGCAGCACATCAGTTGTTATAGATCATTGTTTTCTGCTGACTCCGAGGAATTTCAGTGGTGGTGCCGAGCACAGGGCTGCCTGAAGAACATATTCCATATTGTGAAGGGCACACACAAGGGTCTGGGTACTTGCAAGAGCAAAGGGGCGGGAGATCCCTAGAGCCTTGGGCAGACACTGTTGGTGTGGAGCGTTGTCCTTGCTGTTCCAAAGGTGCTGAGAATGGCGAGGAGCTTAGGAGACATGTTCTTGCATGAACAGTTGTGTTTGGAGAATTTCAATTGAGCTTAACGCTACTAAATGATTTGAGCAATATGGGGGCAACCTCTGGGTCCCAGACTCTCTTATTTTGGCTTAAAGTCAGTTCTGCGGAGAGCACCCCAAGCTGACATGCAGCAGCCAGGTATATTCTGAAGCAGCTCTTGAATTCTCCTTTAGCTCCCTTGTTTTGACAGGGACTGGTCCCATGAAACGACTGGCATAGCCTGGCAATCCTCACAGGTTGTGATGGCTTTTGGTCATTATTGGGTTATTACTGCAAATCCAGGCTGCTCTCACCTTCCAGGATCTGCTCTGCAAGACCTCGCTCAGCCTCTCTGCAGGGCACACCAGCTCGGGGCTCCCACTTGTGTTTGATTGCATGCAGGTTCCTGTCAGTAAGATGAGTAGTGGGACTTCTTGGCTGATTACTCTTTAAACAGCAAAAAGGACTTTAATGAGTCTAAGCCAGTCAAGAAATGGCAGCTCTAAAGAAAAGAAGCACTAAGACATGCATTGTTTGTGTGGTTTACTGATATAGATTTGTCCCCGTTCTATGTTTGTCTGTGGTTTGCGTTATCAGTGCCTGAATATACCATGAAGGGTTGTTTACTCTGGTTCCAGCTTCCAGATCTTTGTGTGTTTTCCCCATTCGAGGAGGTCCCAGAGGAACCAGTGTCCCTGGCACACATGGAGAGGTGGCCTGGCCCAGAGCGTTCGGGGAAAAAGGACTTGAGTGTCTCAGGGACCTTTGAAATGTGTTGAGCTGTTTGTAGTCGAAGGTGGTTATCATTCTCTTACGTAAGTGTCATTAATTTTATAGCAAAGTAACTAATCCTTTAGTAAAATAAGAGCAGGTAGCAGGGCCAAGATTTGCCTTTAGGACACCAGTTCAAATTAAATCCAGGAAGGCACTAGCCAGACTGGGGGTGTTCTGAATATATGGATGTGTGATCAGCTTTGGAAGGGACATTCAACTTCATGCATCAAGGCTCTGCTATTGTATTGTGTTAGACCTGGATGAGACGCCCAGCAGGAGCAGGCCATACCTGATCCTTTATGGCAAGACTTGTCCACTGTCCTCTTCAGCATCTTCTGCTGGTTACGGCCACAGGCCTGATTTAGTCTGATTTTACAGCTGTTATTTTAAAGTCATAACCAATGTGCTCCCAATGCCACCCGTCGACACTGCTGCGGGAGCTCTGGTAGAGGGGCATGGGCAAAAACTTGCAATGCTCCCACACCAAGAGATTTGCTGAATATTTTCAGCACCACCCATTCTTTCTTTTAAAAATATAAGGGCTCTAAAGGCTGTGAACTCATCCTGTTCTTTCCTCACTACTTGGGAAGCCAAGCCTGTTCATCCCTTTTTGTGGATGGAAAAGTTGCACCAAAGGGAACCATTTGCAGGTAAGAAAGTGGGGGTTTTTTTAATAAACTGAAGGATAATTAGAGATCTGTCCTGTGCGCCTGTCTGATTACACACTTTCTGTGCCCAAAGGGCAAGAAAGAAAAGCGCAGTGTGTGTTTAGACAGCCCCATGGAGACATTCCTTGTACGTTGGGTGTTCATTGGAACACTTTAATATGGATGTCTGCGTTTACTCCACCCTGATGGTTGAACTCCTTCAGCTTTCCAGAATGATGAGTGACCTGGAATTTATAATTACAATAGGTGTAATGCAATTAATCACCACCTCGGAGCTGTCTTCTATTGCTAACTGCTTTATGATACCAATCCTCTGCAGCAAGTGCATGAGAACAGCTTGTGTAACACAAGGATTTCCAGCTGAGACAAGTTCGGTGGGGTTCCTACCACCCGGGCAGGCGCGAATACCCTTGCTGCAACAGCTGCTTTCTGCAAATGCCAAGGTGTTCCAGATTGCAGACACAGCAACATTTGGTATCCAGTTCAGATAACAGCAGATGATCTTCAGGTTCCCTATAAGCGACTACTTCCTATTTGGCCAGCAGCTTATGCCCATTCCAGATCTTTCTAGGTCGTTATTTTGGGGGAGATAGGTGGGGTAAGCACTGGGGTAAGTAAGCTGTGAAGACCGGTCAGAGACAGAAATTCATACAGAGAATAAGGCAGAAGTTAAATACAGTTTGAAGAAATCCAAGGAAAACAAAGAATATGCAGGTGTATGCCCTTTAAACCTCAGCACATGTACATGTGGTTAATTATTAATTATTGATATGGTTTATTGATGTATTGATGTATTGATTTGTGCCACCTGGAGGACAGATCCCAATGTGCAAATCCATGACAGTATCTGAAGAGTTTAGGAAGGTTTCCCAATCAGAAGAGCAGATGCTGGAACACTGAGAATATTAAATTCCTCCCCAGATTATGGGTAGAGTAAAAAGTGAAGTCCAGAGCTTTTGTATCAGTTTGTTACATTCAGTAAAGTTATTTCAGCTCTCAATCTTGCAGAATGATTGAATTGATTGCCTTGTCTTTACTCAGGGCCTCAAAATTGTAATGGAATAAAAAGTCTCCTGGCAAATCAGATTTGCAACTTTTAAAAACATCTTGTTTTTACAAGAAATTAGAAATACTTGATTTGAAAAAAAAAAAAAAATAAATAGCCAAAACATTTCCAGCAACCCAAGAAGGTCATAATTTCCATGCAGCTCTATTTGCAATTTTGGTAGGAGATGAGAGACTCGAGGCTGCAGAAGCAGATCATTTAGGGAAGGAAACAACGAAAGTTTTACAAGAAAGTTTAATTAAAGTAGGAGTAATTAGGTGCTGAGGAATCACAACACAAACTTGGCAAGAGATCAGTCTGTGCTAACCGGGTCTTTTTGCTGTATGTCTCTGCCCTTGGACAGATGTAACCATAATTTCGGTTACTAGTTAACCAGCTTTGCCATGAAATTGGGCTGGTTTATACTATAACTATTGGTATGTGACTGCAGGTCCAGAGGAATCAGAGCAACCAGATTTTCTGCTTCACTAGAAATTGTACAGTTTTATATTCCAACATAAAATGATATAAAACTATTAGGAATTTCATATCAAAAGATAAACTCATAAGCAATATTATCTCATGTCACATAAATGTATTATTCTGAGCAAACATTTGCAATCGTTTGGTCTCTTAAAAAGGATTTTGGTATATTAAAGCAGAGATTTCACTTTGAAAAGTAAATTTTAACAGAATAGTAAAATAATCCATTCAAAAACTGTGGACATGAGATACTGCAAATTCATAACGATGCTTAATTTTGTTAGCTTTGCTGCGAATTTGTTGGTTTCAGCACAACCAGTGTATTTGTAAAGGATGTTTAACAAGCTAGTTGTGTTTGGAATTCACCAGGAGTAGTTGTATTTCTAATATTCACTTTGTCTCAATTTCTCAATATAAAGATGGTGGAGAAGAGAAGAGAGGAGATCTTGTCCTTTTCCTTGCATGCTGGTTTTACCTGTTTATCCTGGAAGCTCCTGGGCCGTCTGTGATGGTTTGAGCTCCCCAAGCCCAGCTCAGAGCCCAGGTCTCCACCGGGAGCTGCTGAGCAGGAGCACGGTGTGGCCATCGAGTGCTTTTGCTCTGAAGGCCACATGTTAGTTATGTCTGACATGTCTTAGATGCCACAAACCATCTCCTTTGTTATTGGAGATAATAGAAACTCCAGGAGACAACAAGGCAGACGTGTAGTGGAGAAGGTGAGAGGACGCGGCTGCCCCAGAGCTGTTGCTATTAATATCTCAGGGATTCCTCAAAAATAACCTCTGTGGTGTTTACAGGGCGGTTTTCTCTTCCATAAATCACGTGGAGATGCGCATTCCTCCTGCTCAGCATCGCCTGCACATCTTGGGGTCTCGGAAGAGCTCAGTCTGGGGAAGAGAAGGTTTCATGGTGCATGAGGAAGGACACCCAAAAACCTTCTTAGCCACCCCCAGGCGGACTTCTCTCCCAACACCACCACGCCGCCAGCTGGGAGCAGGTCCAAACCTGCCGCTCACCGCCATTCATCCACTGTCCACTTCTGGCTGAGCCGATTGGATGTGGTAGATCTGCAAAGTGCTGCCGCACTCAAGGAGGAGTCAGGACACAAAGACCCAGTCTGAGCAGAGAGCTGTCTAAATCAGGGGGAAACACAAAGAAGAGAGTTCGGCAGCCAGTCAAGCACAATATAGAAGTTCAATACAAGAACTGGTCATCATGTCTTTCCCGTGATAAATGAGCTCCTGGAAGAAAAGGGTCTCTCCCTCCCTTCTCTATCCCACTGACTTCCAAGCTTCTACTTAAGCCGGTATTTAATTAGTTGTACAAAATATAAGGAAAGATATCCAATCCCAGATAACCTCACTGTCTCCTGCCACGAAGGCTCCGTGTTCAACAGCCACGGTATAAAACAGGTAAAGTTATTCACACTTGGCCTCTCCCACAGCCCAGGAAAGTGCTGTAACCACCGGGCTTTGAGTCTCCTGGTGCGCACACATGTCTGAGGGCTCGTCTCTGCTGTCTTTTGTGTGGGTTTGGCAAGCTCCGCACATGCCTAATGGGTCAGGTCTTGCCAAAAAAACAGAAAGTAGGGAACGCCTAGTTTAAGAGTCTCTCCAGGGCTTGTGCACAAGCAGCTCACCATGTCCAAAGAGCTAAATCCAGAGGGGATTAAGTGCTCAAGCCTCGCATGTAGGCATCCTTGAGAAACCTAAAACCCTAACACTGGAGGAGCTTTGGGTTCCCAGGTGCTGACGTTCCTCCAAAGGAGCGCACACAAAACTGTCTACACCCCCAGGCCTTTTGACACTCGCATTGCTGCTGCTGCGTGGCAGACATCCTACACGAGGTACGTGCACATCTCCATGGGGTAAACATTCTCCACCGCGCTCAGACCGTTCTCCTCTTTCCTAAAACAACAGAGGTGTCCCCATCGTTTTTATGACATTTTGGAAAGGAATTCAGCAGTAGACTGAAGGACGCAGAGCACGGACAAACTGATAACGTTGGCAAAGTGGCAAACAGAGTGGGTGTTTGATAGCTCCCCAAATACAGACTTCCACCCTCTGCTTAACGATAGGAAAAGTGCAGACAGGATATCCCTGCAGGGTGTCTCTTCAGGAGAGGTGTTGGCAAAACGTGTGTTTCTCTACCCATAGTGAGCAAAGGTGCTTTGAGCCAGATGGATTTTTTTCATTGTGTAAGAGAACAAAACAAGAAAGAACAAAAGTAGTTTTCATGAGAGAAGCGTGTGAGTGTGTGTGCACGTGTGCCTCCTCTGTAATCATCTGCAATGAACTGAACAGAAATTGGCTGCCAGTGTCTCTAAACTGGAATCTAACATTGCTGGAGACGTTAACAGTCGTAACACATATAGAACTCAGTACACGATAGCACTGATTTGCTTCCAAATCCCTTCAGAAATTAGTTAGCTGAAAGAGTAGAAGTCTAGTGCTTGCAAGTATAATGCATGGTGGGTTGGTTGTGGGGGACAAACTTGTCCCCACAGGGCTAGAGACAGTAAGGAGAAGGCAGTTTTGTGAGGGAACGCATGAGAAAACACAAGCAGGAGCTTCGGGTGAAGGTGATGTTTGTGGAAGGCCATGCGTGGTTGGACTGCAAACGGAAGGTAATTGGGTGTTACCGCTCCCTAGAGTTGATTTCTGGAGGAAAGATGGGAACACCTTCCCCTTTGCAGTTCCACCAGAGGCTGAGTGCTGAAATTAAAACCCAGGGCCTTCCATTGGAATGTCATGTGCAGGACACCTTGTTCCTGGAGTCAGCTACAGCTTTACTGGCTGTGAAAAGAAGAGGGAAAAATGGGTACAGAAAAGAGTGATGTGTGTTATTACTAATTACTCTTCAGAATCCAAGGCTTTCTCAAGAGCCTACGCCAAAGAAGGCCCAAGAGTCTGGACAAGATGACTCTATCCAAAGGACTATCCACAGCATTGCAATGAGGGAAGACTCTGGCTGACATTGATATGAGCATCCAGAGGTGGGGAACTAGAGGGACTTGCCATCACACTCCAAACCCACGTTCCTCTACAGTACTGGACACCCAAGAATTCAAACATTTGGAGTTGTCTGTTGTCTTTGAAGGTCGATCCATTGTGCAAAGTTAGTTTCAGAAAAGTCTTTCTAAACTCAGCTTTGATCAGGCTTGGTATGAAAACACAATGCCAACTTTTCCTTTCACTGACATCCCTGCAACTTCCAGCCCGTATCCGAGTGCCCTCACCAAACCCTCAGCAGGACCCAACACTGTTGCCTCTGCACAGCAAGAGGAAAACGAGTCGATCAGGAGCAGCTCTGAACCTCCTGTTAACATTTGCCCTGATAAATTATGAGAGAGAGGGGCTGTTAAATGTTTTGGAGGCTGAGCTCTGGCTCAGTCATCCTCTGCCCTGCTATTTCAGTTGTTCAAATCACCACGTTTTTAGGCTCAAACCTCTGTAATTCAGTGCCAGCAAGACGGGCTGCTGTGCACAGCTAATTGCATGCAGCAGCAGATGCCTCATTGTGCTATGGTTGTCTGGACATGATATAGCAAAGCCTTGGTCTAGCTGTGTCAGAGGGATGAGCAGAAATACTTAGGAGGATGATCTGCCCTAGGTTAATGGCATAATGAGAGAGGTGTGAAAATTATGAGTTGTGGCACCCCTGGGAGGCATCTTATTTATCTACGTGGTGATAGATACCACCTGAGGAAGGGTATATATGCTACAGATGGATGATGTAACACAAAACTTAGTTAACATCAGGCACTTTTAGCAATAACTATCGAGATGACAGTTCATGAAGAGCACACATTCCTGCAGACAGAGAAGCTGCAACCAAGAGCGTACCCCACCCAGCTCTGCACAGCAGCCCCAAGGCACAAACCTCTGCAGGCACAAGGGTTTGCCCAAGAAGGGCTTGTAGCACCCAGCCCTTCGTTCTTTCATGGTGCTTTGTGTCCTGGGCCATTCCAAAGGTGACTGCAACCAGAAGCCACAGGCATCATGTCACTGGTGGAGGTATTCCACCTCCATGGCCATGTCACACCACGAGTAGACTACATACATGGCAAAGACGACAAGATGTTCTAGAGGAACACAAAGGTGTTCCCCCCCACCCAGTCAAGGGCTGAGAATGACTCTGTCCCTGAGATCATTTGTCAATGACTTCTGAGGTCATGAAGATGTTACCTTGTTAAGTCCAGTGTCACCATGGGTTTAGAACACTGTCTTCTGGATCTAGTCATCAGAATCAGGTGTAAGAAGAAGGACTTCAGCTTCTCTAACCCGCTACCCTGCACAAGCAGAACAAGAGCTCGGACTGAAGTACAGCCATTGTGGGATACTGGCTCACCTCAGAATTGCATCAGCACCAGCCATGGAAGTGTGACTGCAAATCTTATGAAAGTCTTCGTTAAAAGCCTGGGCTCTGTCTTCATGTGATGCTATGAGAATCTCAGCTTATATGGTTTGAAAGGAGGTTTCTTGGTCCATGTAGCTCTAAGGTAAAACTGGAAAATGTAAATCCTAACTCAGAAAAACCTAATTACATGGAGGAGCTTCCTCCATGACTTTAGAGAAGGGGCTGGGAATGCAGCCTGGAGACGATGACCTGACTTTCTCCGGGAGGATCACCTGTGGCTGCTGCAGTGATGCTGCATGGCAATCACCACTGCAGAAATCTCATGCTACATATTAAGAAGCAGGAGTGGTTCATGACCTGTTAGACATTAATATCTCCCCAGCTTGCAGAAGTGCTTCTTGCTGTCCTCCAACAGACCCAAATTCCCACATCCCTTCATCTCCCCCTCTGCAATAATCCTCATCTGTCTGCCATAGGAGTTGTTAACCTTGCTAAATTGATGGCTATGAAGTACTGCAAATCAACCACATCAGAAAAGGGAGCTCAGTCCCTGCCATGATGCTGTAATACGTGCTGCCTGGCTAGACCTGGGCACTCATGCAGTAGATCCTGAGCAGCCAAGTGCACAGCAGCACCGTTCCAATATGATGCTTTGCAGCACGTAGGGGTGAAAAGGGATGTGGGTTGCTTTCACAGCACCACGTTCCTCAGCTCTCAAGAAGCAAATACCCCCATGTGGCCAATCAAAGGGGGAAAATGGATTTTAATCCACTGAGATGCCAGCTTAGTTTGGCCTTGACATAAGTGCTGAGAGAGGATAAAAGCTTCTGGGAGGACAGGCCAGATGGGAGGATTATCTCCATTGTTTTGGGAAAGGCTCTGACTTTACAAACATTCACTCTCAGAAATGAACAAAAACACCTTTTGCGGTAAGCGCTGCCTGCACTGAGCCTTCTCCCAGCTCGCTGATATGCAAATCTCACCACACGCAGCTGGGCTGGAGCTTTGAGGTTGGCAACCTTTCTGCACCAATTTTGGTAATAGCTTTCTACGTGACTCGGGTATGACTAAGCAGAAAGGAATTAGTGGGGACTCTTTGTTCTTGAAGCTCAGCCGAAATATGAACGTGCTGGCCTGACAAAAGCCGGCTCTTTGCATAAAGAAAATAAAGAGGTCTGGAAGGTTAATGAGTGACATAATCATCTCTGTGGGAAATGTGCATAGGCAAGGAATGAAAACAATGCACAACTGAGATAATTGATTACCCGCGGTGTTGCACTCACCTGCGGCAGCGTGGATTCCCCCTGCGCTGACTGAACACGGCTCACGGGGTCCCGGCGAGGAGGCGAAGCCCGCGAAGGGCTCTGCTGGGATGCTCAGCACCCCTGTCGTGCTCGGAGGAGGATGGAGGCTGGCTCTGGAGGAGGGATTTTGCGAACAGGCTGTTGAGGTGCAGAGCCGCAGGCAGATGGGCTGTGCATCACTCCCAAGAGGTCTGCTGGCCGTAGGGAAACGGGCTGGTCTGCGCCGTCACCTCCCTGGGGGTCCTTACACGGTGGAGTCGCCCCCTGCTTCCTCAGCCAGGCAGCTGCGTTGCACATGGAGTCTCCCATCCCATCGCCAAAGGTCAAGTGACCTGTGGAAATTGTTTTAGCCTAGATACTTCAAACAGAAGATGAATGCACCGTCAGGAACAATACCTTGTCAAAGACCGGGGTGATTGCAGAAGACCCAGGCCTGTGACTGCACGAAGGATTTGCCTCCGCTGCCGTGCAATGGGCAGCACACAAGGGCATGAAGAGTCATGTCCCCACATCAATGAGTGCCCGGGAGGCTGGAAGGCAGGACACTATTGTTATCACCCTGACTTAAAGGTTTTGTTTGCTGTTCTCACAAAGAATGAGTAACAGATCGGGCTTGTTTCCTACAAGAGTATTAATCACTTATGGCTGTTGCCTCACAGTCTGTTCTCTGCAGTCCCTGTAAAATGAGCTTCCAGGTCTGGGAATGTACCTATCCGGGCTTATTCGCAATTATCCCTACAGACATCAGTAATGATTGCCCAGGGAACCAGAGCACCGAATTTCACCTCTCTGGTCCACCACAGCACCACTGCAGAGTGGGTCAGCTTCACACGGGGACAGTGGCACAAGAGAGGGTGGTGAGGATGGCAAATGGAAATGTAACCAAAACAGGGACAGACGGGCATTGGCCCTTATGTCCTTATGGAGTTTGTATCTGTTACCTATACTGAGCTTTAATAATTGTCGTGAACAGTTTCAGTGTCAACAGGGGCATTAAGGAACCCACTTGCATTCACACAGCCTGGAACAGTCAAAAACGGTCTCCTCCCAGTGCATTTTCTCAACACGTTCATGCCAATGAACATTTCTATCTCTAGTCGTGGCTTCAGCTCCTTAGGAGATGGCTCATTTATGTGAAAATGTGTGAAGGATCTTGCCCTGGGTCCTGGGAGATGAGGATCTGCAGCACAAAATCAATACAACCAGCAATAAACTCTTGATAATCCTGCACAGCAGAAGTTCAGTGGAGGTGGGAAGGGAATGGTGATCTCCATTCCCATTTAGTGGTATCAGAGGGGACCTTTTTAGCCATCACTGTCCAGCTTCAGCCTTGCACAGTGTAAAATCTCAACCTGATTTTTAGTCTCATTCAGCACCTTTTCCCTATGTTAAATGTGGATAATGCAATGTGCAGAAACACCTTTACTATTTACACTTTTTGTGCCTTTTTTACCTTAGAGAGCAGGTTTTCAGGCCCTGAAAGCAAAGGCTGTCTAGTTTGGATATATAGACATCTGATTTTCAAAAATACACGCTCAGGTGGATGAATCACATACCTGACAACTCTCCAGGCTGGCGAGGAGAGCATTTCTGGGCTTGTCCTCTTGCCATAGCACAATCGAGCTCTCTGGACATGTCAGATCTCCATCTTCCAACAATCGCTGCAAGGTGAAAGCCTTTCCCTGCAGGTATTCCTGTCTCACATGGACACCGTGCGGGGGCTTCCCGAGCCATTGGAATGCAAACTGTGGGACATGAATCAGCCGTTGCTGTCTTAGACACCACTTTTCTTCAGCTCATTGAATTAGTGTAGGGGAGAATTCTTTGGAGGCTCATAAATGGGACCCGCTTGGGTCCAAGCCTCATTAATGCCTGGGGTCACGAGAAGCTCAGAAGAGTGGCTATGGCTGAAGGAATCTCAGGAGATAAATATCAGTCCCCAGGGGACATTCAAAGGAGGCAGAAGCCCACTGGGAGTCTCATAAATGCATGTCCAATGTTTTCTTTGCTCCTACCTGCAGCCTGCTGTTGGGACAGTCGTGGTGCCCTGGAATGTGGTCACACTTTGTTCATCAAGCAAGCCGCCTCGCCAAGATACCGATCAGATCAGCACATTGCTCTCCTCAACCCGGTCAGTCGCGCGTGGAAGTGCGAGGGATCCGGCAGGAGGGAAAAGGTGCATGCTGCAGCTAAAAACTCCAATCATCTGTCACGATCTGGGAAAAGTATTGGCAAAGGGTCAGAGAAAACAACGTTCAACCCAGTGGCCTCTCCCATGGCTCCTTGGAGTGGCTCCAGCCTCACACCTTTGTTAGGCTCTGGACAGATTTCAGTTTTGTCGCTGTCAACACTTCCTTCTCTCCAGCATTGCCCTCATCACCTCAATCGATCACCGTCGGCATCTCCTCTCACCTGCACATGGGCTGGCACCGTAACCATTCCCTAAATCAGCACCTCAGAGAAGCTCTGGCCGTGTCTGTAAACAAGGTACAGGGCTTTTAGAGGGAGCGCAGTTCATCCCTGGAACAGCGTTGCAGAGAAGGGTTGACTTGTCATCCCTTGGCATCCACAGGTGAAGCCAGAGTGTCCTTCGGGGTGACATGGAGCCATGGGCCACTGGGGAAAGCAGTAGGGCAGAAGAGTCTTCAGCCTCCTACGCACACAGCGCTGCACCCACGTCCTCGATGCCAGCCAGCCTGGGCAGCTGCCTTCCAGGAGGTTAAACCAGACTTGTCTTGCGGTTGGGCTGCATTATCTTGCCTTGTCTTTCCATGTAGGAGTTGGAAATAAAAAAAAAAAGAGCTCTGTTTGGAGGAGATTAACCATCACAGATTCAAGGAGATCTTAACGGCATCAGCCATACGCCCAGTGTAGCAAGCACAGCTCTCCCTCACACATGGTGTTGATTCACAAAATGAAAGCCACACCACCGACACTAACAAGACTTACCATATGGGAAGAGCATAGCTGACCTGTCTAGAGCACTCCTGCAGCACCAGTGTGTCTGAGGGCCAGTGGTGCATCTATCTTCACATATCCATGAAGGCCCAACACCTTCATTTCATAGCTGAGGAGCAAAGGCATGACAAGTAACGGTCCAGATCTACACAAATGGGCAGTAAACTCCTCCTGAAGCACCTGCAGGTAGAAGGGAGCACCAGCGGGTCTATTTGCCCCAAGTGTGTGACTGGAGAGGTGATGAGGTAGGAGGTGGCCACGACCCACCCTGCTGCCCAACCACCTCCAAACAGGAGCACTGCTGGCTCCCAGCTGCTGAAGACAACTGGCATTCCCAGTAGCATCCTAGTATTCTCGGTGGGGAGGTGGACACTTCTGACACCACTTAGGCAACACACTGTCCACAGAGAGGAACACCAAAATTAGGCTTTTTGGCTCATTTTCTACAGATTCTCCAAGACAATGGCCTCTGCTCTGACCGACACATTTACTCTAGGACATCTGTCACTTTTGACCCTCCCTGAGGCAATACATGCAAAATTTCCATAGCACTTGAATTGGACACATAAATTAGGCAAATTGTGTACAGATCCAAGTAACTTTCCATTTCAGGTTCTATGTCACTTGTCCAAAATCACCAGGACATGTGTAGCCAGCACTGATTACAGCTCCAATTTTAATTGCCTTCCCATTAGGCACAGGACCAGGAGATTACTCACATTCGCCTCCTTACTGCCCTGCGAGGCAGCAGCTGCAGCAGTGCTGTCAGGACAGACAGATGCTTAAGACACACCACATTTTTTGACATCAGATAAACCTTTCAGCATTTAGTTACAGCACAGCTTGTTGCTGGGGTTACCTCGCCGCCGGCCACCTTTACCAACTGAAGTCTGACCAGCAAAGGGAGCTCCAAAATCAAAGGTAAATTATCTTCTCCCATGCCAACTTCTGTCTGAGCCGGAGGATTTGAGGGTCTTGCTAATGGCTGGAGGAATGGAGAGGCCAGATGCTGATTACAGCATCACCAGCATGACCTTGGTTCAGCAGTTCACCTGGAGGTAACCGAGCTGTGAATCCGGCCCTTGACGTGCACGACATGGGGTAGCGGAGGCTGCGCTGGAGCTGTGGCTGAGAGTGACTGACTCAGATGGCAGCAGGCTGGCAGTCCTTCAAACAGCCTTTCTTTGTCTTCTTTGTGGGAGGTGTAAATGAATTGAATGGAGATGCTTGAAGGCTTTCCCGTGCCAGTTATTAGCAATCTCGCTTCTATATATAGCTTCTGCCCAGCTTACTCCGGGTGAGCAAGCAGAGTGGCATGTGAGTTATCGCTCCTGTCACGTTCTCCTCTCTCGATTACATGCATTTTGTTTGCTTGCTCTGTCGCGGTGATGTAAGGCTAAAAGAGGCTGCAATGCCGCATGGCTTCAACGTGCCGGAGGTACAGGCTCCAGTCTCCAGTTAGGAGCCACCTGGAGCTTTGGCAGCCCAGGGTATCTCAGCCTCGGGACACGGAGCAGAGCTCCAGGCAATCCTTCAGGGAAAGCCACGCAGTTCCTGAGCTGCTTCCCCCTCTGTCTGGCCCAGCAGTGGTTCATGTGCAAGCAGAGAAGCAGCAGTAGACTAGAAAAATTGCACTGGAGGACAGCAGTGGAACTTCTTCCTGTGCCCCCATCCAGGAAAAAACAATCAATCAGAGGATTTTCAGAAGTTTGGTTGTTTTTCCTGTTCTTTTTAATTTCTCTGCATTCTGGACTGGCACCAGAATCAACATGGCAAAGGTTGTTCAAATAGCAACATTAAACTCACCAGACCCCAGCTCTCTCAGGGGAGACTGGAGAAAAATATCCTGTGCACAGAGCCTGTTTTTACTAACCCAGTATAAACATGTCCACTCGGGACAGGTGAGCAATGTCTATCTTCCTTCTGAGCTGCTTTACTCATTCAAAGTGCAGCCATTGAGTGAAGGTCCTTTCTTCAAGCTCTTTTTGAGGGGCAGCAAGTGCAGCAGCAGCTGGAGCTTCACACCAGTGAGCAATCAAGAAAGTTAATTAGAGATAGTGATTCATGGCCCTCCCTCATCCCTGCCTCAATTAGGAGACACCACCAGGAGACACAACCCCTACAAGGCTCATTCTTCTCTGGGTTGTCTGTGGCAATGCAAAATGGCTGCAGAACCTAGTGCTGAGTTGAGAGCACCAGGTCCCTGTTGCACACCCTGTTTGCAATGCTCATTTGCACTCCCAAGGATGCTGGTGTAAAAGGGCTATGGATGTTAATTACCCACCTCTGGCGATTTCATTCTCTGGAGGTCTGGGAGCAGTTTTCGCCAACCAGTTGGTGAAGGAAGGTTGGATGCCACCACTGGCATGTAGGCAAAGCCCACAGTGTCCCTGCAGGTCCCAGCTGGATGCTCTACTGTGTACAAGGTCCCCTCAAAGGAGCAGATGCTGGATGCTGGTACCAAGCAGGGCCCCTCCGCCATGTTCCCTTCTAAACGCTGGTGCCGGGTGCTGAACTTGCCAACAGTTCACAACATTAGCAGGCCCCCAGGGCAAGATTTTGTGCACTGGGCCAACACCGAGCCCCTTCGAGCGCTGAGGGTGTGTGTGTGTTGGCAGCATCAACAGAAATTCTTGGATCGCCACCAACAGCTTTGACTCTGTTTGGGCCAAATTCCCAAATGGGTCCCTTCACTGCTTCCATGTTGGCTGTGGCCAAGGCCTCTTGAGAACAGACTGGTCCAAGTTGGAATATGTTTTAGATAAATACTGTGTCAGATCATGGCATGTGCCCAACAGCCTGAGCCAGCCTCAAATTCAAACCCCACTCGCAAGCCCAGCTCTCCTGAAGACATGACAGTGGACCATGACAACTGCTGTGGGCCCACCATGGATGGAGTGCACCATGAAGTCCTTAATCCCCAAATCAACCTCAGCAGTCAGGATCTTTTCCCTTTGATTGTGGCATCCCACTGCCCCATTGCTCCTGAGTATAATTTTCAGAATAGGCAGGATGATTTCAGGTGATGACCTTTCAGGACGCTGCTGGCTGCCCCAAAGCAGCGGTGGTGGTAGGTTGGTGGTGCAGACCTGCAGTATGTGGCTGTTCCCCCCTATCTGCATGGCATCGTTATCATCAGCATCACTGAAAACGGGAGCTCACTTGGAATAAATTAAACAACTGTTCTTTTCTCCCCCTACAAGAGAAACATGAGCAGGAATGGCCTGAGCAGAGTGACAGGCTGATCCCGTGAATAAACACGGAACCGTTTCACAGCAAGACTCCCCCGGGCATCAGGACTATCTGAGGATGAATTACAGCAGAAGAGAGAACCCGATGGCAGCCAAAAGTCCGGAGCCAAGCTAAATGTTTCCAAGCCCAATGATCCCACTTGGGAATCCAAACCTCCAACTGGGTTTGAGATTCAATGAAGCTTTTCTCTCCCTCCCTTGCATGGGGCCAATCTGGGTAGGACACAGAACAGAGAAATGCCATGGAGGAGACAACTCATGGTGACCCGGATCCACCCTCCAAAGCACTGCCCAGCTACACCATGGGCTACCTGGGTCTGATGCTGCCACCCATCCCTGGGCACAGTGGTGGTGCACATCCAGGCTTTGTTTGGATATCCTGATGACGAGTGTGCAAATAAAGCTAGGGAGATAGCTACGTATCTACTGTTTTACGTTATCAGCTTCTCAGGGCTTTACTCAGCTCTTCCTCAGAGAAATCATTTGTGGGTGGTGATTTGAGTAAGGGATGAGTAAAATATGATTAATGTTTTCTAGGACTGGCACTCTGATAGCGAACCTCACTGGACCCGCAAAAGGTAACGGACATAGCATCGCTCTGGCAGCCCCAGCTTTATAACTTCATTTTAAAGAAAGTACAAATTTAGGACCAATTTTTGATTATAGATTTTGATAAACTTATTGTTCTTTCCTGGTTTTCAAAACTTCAGCCTTCAGCACAAAGAGAGGGTGGAAGGAGAAGCACCTCTTTTGCCAAGTCTTACCTCTTTCAATAGCAGGAATATATCAGCCATCCACCACAGTTCTAGAGTAGGCAGAATAATTAAGTTATTCTACTATATGTTTTTAAAATCATTTCTGTCGGGTCTCTCACAAGAGGATCCACATCTCACACCACCTCCCCACCCTGCAGTTCCGCTGACTTACGGGGCCCTTTAAATGCAAGTGAAAACATGCAACGTTTTCCTTGTGGAGTTTCCACTCAAATCAAGATTGAGAGTGTGCCAGACGAATGCAGACATTATGCAAGGAAGGAAGATGCAAAAACACAATTGGAAAGGAGCTGCTGGGACAGTGCGTGATAGGAAAAATTTGCATTAATTAGTTTTCTCCTCTTGAGCATGCATCAAACCTATGCACAACGCCACATTTTTTATAAGGAAATACAGCTTTAGGGAAATGTGGCTAATAAAATGAAACCCCACTAGATGGCACTCCGTGGACACGCATAATTCACGGCCCAAGCCACGCGGAGCCCGGTGCCGAGCAGCGCTGGCCGCAGCTTTGCCGCAGAGCCGGGCGGCTGATGCAACGCTGGGAGCGGGTCCTGAGCAGCCCTGCTCGGGGCCAAAGCCTTGTTTCTGCTCCGGATTGACATCGCGCCACATTTGTCCCCGTGTCAGTCATTCGGGGATTTGCTTTTCCTTATGGAGCTGAACGCTGTGATTTGTGTTCCATGGGTGGGATTTGCTGAAATGAAGCGGGGAAGCATGTTGGGGAGAGAAGCCTTGAAAATGTGACTCCTGCCCCCTGTTCCAGTCAGGGGGTTTAGGAGGAAGGATGGTGGTATCCGCTGTGGTGTAACCAACACCAAACACCCCCTCTTAGGGCAACAGAAAGCTTGTTTTGACCCCCCAGTTGATACCCCAGGGAGCTGTGATGTGGCTGTAGGACAGAGAGAGCAGAGAGGGGCATCTTCCTCCTGTGCTCCCGTTCCCTGCTGGCTCCCAACCTGCCCCCCCAGCTCGGGTGACCCAGAGGACGAGCAGGCTGGGGCTGCTGCTGGGCTAAAGGGAGCTGGAAAGGGTCCTGTTCTATTTGGAGGAATATAATTATCAATGAGGAGAGAGTCTGGGGGCTTCTCAGCTCTGTAACACAGTGCCAGGGCTGTGGATGAGGGCAGACGGGAGAACCAGAGCTCACCAGGGACACCTGTCACATGCTGTGACGTGGCTTGGGCTAGAGGAACATCTAGCGAAACCCAAGACCGAATCCTTGCGTCCATCTGGCCTCAAACCCTTCTCTCCTGCGTGTGCCAGGCTCGGAGGTGCCCGCAGGAGCAGCTGAGCCCATGAGGGTCTTTTCTTCTCCAGGGTGATGCTCTTCACCATGAGCTGGGCTCCCAGCGCCCGTCTGAGGCACAGGGACACCTCCAGACAGCCCTGCTCCCCACGCCACCCCTGCGGGGACTAATGGTAATTGTGGCTCCTTCACAAGTATCACGAGCACAAAATGCTCATTTGACCGAATGGCTGCTTGGCAGCAGGACTGCAACTCGGACGGCTTGACTGACAGCTTCCCGAGGCAATTTAATTAAAGAGACGAGAGTGCTCGAGAAAAATCATTAATTTCTCTTAAAGAGAAATCTTTGCCGAACACACCTGCCCGGTGCAGGGCTGCGAGGAGCAGGGCTGCGCTCCAGCAGTAATTGGCATGAGCACCCCCACCCGTGCTAATCCAATCTCTCCATGTTTCATTCCTGCAAGCTCATTTTAATACCATCTGTCAGCAATCCGCTCCCCTCCCATCACCACTGTAAGACCATGCAGCCGTTCGACAGGCAGCCACAACGGGGCCGGAGGGTGCATGCAGGCGGCGAACCCTACAGAGCCATCGGGGGATCCTCGTGCCCCAGGACAGCGGCAACCAGCCTGGGAAACACTGGCCTTTGAGATGCCAGCGGCTCCAATGCCATCGCCACTGCTCTGCAGAAACAAGGGCAAACATGTCCAGCATGGCGAGAGCTGGATGGACACTGGTGGCACTGGGTATGGCCATGACTGCTGTGATTTCAGCTGTTCTGCCTGCAGGGCTGGTGGGAAATGGAATTCATTGCTGAGGTGGCGCTGCTGAAGGGTTGGCTGGAGGTGAGCGCAGGGATGCAGGTGGGAAAGGGGTGTCACAGGTTTGGGACTGAGGGCCGAGGGCCACAGATGGTTACTGGGGAGGGCTGTGAGCATCTTTGGTCAAGCAAGGGGGAGGATGAAGGGGATGAAGGAAGCCTGTGACAGGAACCCAGGTCTGGGTGCAGATTCCTTTTCCCCGAGTGCCACAGCACGGTCCCCTCGATGCACCCCAGGACCCAGGGTGGCTTGTGCTGCCACCTGGCTTAGCCCAGCCCCCTGTCTGGTGCCTTGACAGGTCCCTCCCGCCCATCTCTAAAATCAAGGTCTGGCCGCAATTTTTGTTGGCTTCAATCGTCAGCAGAACAAAATGGGAAATGCAGCCCCTTCTCATTGTGCGCTTCAGGCAGGAAAACCGAGCGGCGTTTTTGCCTTGGATGCTCTCAGAGCTATCTGCTGGGAATAGCTCATGGACCAGGAATGTGGCTCTTTGGAGCACAAGCTAGGATCATTGCTATTTTCCCACTTAAAACCAGAGGAAAATAGATCGAATGTTAATTAGCAGCAGGGGAACCTGCTGCAGGTTTATTAGGATTTTCCCCTTCTGCAGAATGGCTTGATTAATGGACAGGCTACAAAACACCGTAATACTTTCAGCACTGCACATTGGCAAAAAGCACGGCCAGTGCCCAAAGGATGAATAAGTTGCGGGGAAGAACGGTGTGAGTGCAGAAACAGAGGATGTGAGTTTGCCAAAAGAGATGATGAATCCCAAGCAGCACCCCTTGTTCTGCCAGTGGCCAGCAGAAAGATCCTAGCACAGCCACATCTCTGGCTCGGCTCTTATCTGTGAAATGACCCAACCCCTGAGGTGGTTCAGGCTGTAATAAAAAGGCCAGCGGCCGGTGCGAGCTCCTCTTGGTATCACAGCAACAGCGGGAACATTTCAGAGCAAGCCGGGTTTAGCCGCAGCCTCTGGGGCTCTGGAGAACAGCTCTTGAATGCCTGTAAAAGTGCTTTGAAACCCAGGGATGAGAAATGTGGAAGGGGAAGGACGGTGGTGATGACGAGCACAGGGGATCGTGCTTCAAGCCTGTCTGAATGCAACAGCTCAGAGAAATCATGCTTGAAGAGTGTCTCAGGGAGACAGCTCGGCTCAGATTGCTCCCGACTGATATAACCTGAGACCCAGCGAGCTGCGTGACTTAGAGGATGCTTCAGGTGGGATGAAGCCAGAAAAATCACACGGGCAATTCTCGATGATCCAGCAGCGCAGAAACTGTCGGTGTAATGCAAGGGCAGAAAGATCTCTTATTTATCTTGCTTGCTGGGCAGATGGAGGTTAAGAACTGCAATGTGCTTTGGGCCTCCCCCACACCCAGCGCTGCCTGCGTGTCCCTGCGAGGATCCTGGGAACTCCTGTCCTGGATCGTCCCTCAACCAAAAGTCACCCCCTGGGATTTATGCCTCAGTGTTGCTGGAAAGCAGAGAGGGTTTTTAACCTACGGGAAGAAACCAGGCTAGGACAAGGCCATGGGGCCCTTGTGAACAACCCTGGCAAAGAGAGGGGAGACCCAAAAGTTGAGCCTCACTGCCTGGACGGGATGCGCTTTGCTGTTCTTCCATTGCAGCAGCCTCTGGCACGTTTTGGAGACAGAGGCTGCCTGACGATGCACAGCACAATGGATTTCTTACTTACCAACGGCATGAAGGGCTTGAAAAGTTATAATGGGACCTCTCGTATCCACCAAAGCAGCTCATAGGAGGGACCATAGGATTTCACAGTTTCTTCTCCTTCCTGAAGCAGCACCCCTGGGTTATTGCGCTTATTAAATTAGGAGCTGCAAAGCAACGGGGTAAATAATAAATTGCTAGAAGGAAATAATAACAATAAAAAAGTCACCCATTTCAGTTATTAGTCCAGATGAGTGAATTAGGTGTTGAAACAGCAGCTTTGGAGTTCGACTCATTAAATTACACACCAACTCAGTGCTCATTAGGTCTCCAGTCAGATATATAAAAGCACTGGGAAGAGAAGTTTGCTGTTAGCAACAGTCATCGCTCTTTCTGCTGCCTGGAGCCCCGCGATGGCTGCATCCCCAGGGCCGTCCTCCATCCTGCACACCAGCTCGGTGCCCTTGCTGGCTCAGACGTTCCCTGCTGCCATCCCTTTTCCTTCCCTTCCTCCGTTCTGCTCCGTGCTCAGCAGCCTCCTCCCGTTGTCATAACAACGAGCATCAGCCCGTGGCGGCCGCGCCAGCCCTGCCAGCAAAAACACCTCCTCGGGGGACAACGCACCGGCCCCCGTCCCCAAACCATCTGGCTGCCGTGGGGAGGAGGGTGAGCTGCCCGCTCCCCCCGTTGCGCCAGGGAAGGTTCAGATTGGATATTAGGAAAAAATTGTTCCCTGGAACAGGCTGTGCAGGGCGGTGGTGGAGTCGCCATCCCTGGAGGGTTGGACATGGAGATGAGGTTCTCAGGACATGGGGTAGTGCTAGAATTAGGTTATGGTTGGACTCAATGAGCTTGAGGATCTCTACCAACCACGGCCCTTTGCACCAATGCTAGTGTGGAAAAGCAAAACCAGAATCAACCAAAAAACTTCTTGGCAGGCTGGACCTTAGTGCGGACAATTGCTCGTGGCCACCTTGGCTCCAGTCGCGCTGCATGTCCCTGCAGGCACCACTTCATCCCGGCCCCAGTCCTGTCGCTCTGCCATTCCTCCCACGCCAGCAGCTCTTCGTGCAGCCCTGTGCAGGCTGGGCAGGGATTGAAAGCAGTTCATCTGAGTTTCTATGAAAGCCAACCTGCCCGCTCTACACAAGCTCATCAGCTCTTTCCAGTAGTAACGCTGGGCAACACCTTCCAACATGGTGCAGCTAAAACCCACCCCCTGGCTGGATAATCCAGCTCCCTTTCAGCCAAGAGCCCTACGAGAGGTCAAGGAGTGAAGATTCCTGAAGGTGCTTTTGTGCCCGTAATGCTCATACAGGACCGGTTATAAGAGGAAATAAGAGTGGCTGGGGAGAAGGAGAGACCAGTTCACCAGGGAACTTGGATATTTCAAAAGGACAGCAGAAATTTCAGCCTACCAGAGAGAAGCACTGGCTCGAACCTCCTGCAGCGTTTTCAAACCTTCGCTCCTTCGCACGGTGCGTTTCCCATGGGGTGACCGATCCGTAACACCAGCCAAAGGGTTCTTAATCTTTGGATACTCCATTTGGCTTCCCAGGGAGGGAAACGTCTGGTCTCTGCGTCTGGAAAACAAAGACTCTTTAGGGGGAAGGAATTTCTTGGGACACTGATTAATTGGAGCCACTCTGGAGATCTGTGTAAACCAAATTGGTTCCAGGTTTGGGAGATTAGTGGGGTTTAGCTGCAGCGTTCTCCAGACAGCTCTGGCTGCCTTTAAAGTGTCTCTGGTTTTAAGCATTGGAGAAACTATTATTATTTAAGGAAAAATCATTGCTCTTTTCAGTGGCTCAAGCACACGCTGGAGGGGCTGGCAGCGTATCTGGAACAAACGTCACCACCCCGCGGCCTCCAGCCAGCGCTCCTCGGCTTCAACCACCATAAAGGAAAATACAAGGTGTTAGCAGGGCAATAAAGGACCGAATCTTCCCCAGGACCTGACTCTCACACACCTCCAAGGGCCCATGGAGCCTTTTTGGATGCACAGACTGAAATGTTGGATCCGGTTCTACCGCACCAAGGGGAGTGTTGGGGCAGGGACATGAGTGGGAAACCCCCGGAGCAGAGCGCAGCACCCACCACCCAGAGCCTGCTGAGCTTTACAACATGAGAGACCCCGGGAGACGGCACGCAAAGCCCAGCAGC
This sequence comes from Columba livia, assembly GCF_036013475.1. NCBI lineage: Eukaryota > Metazoa > Chordata > Aves > Columbiformes > Columbidae > Columba > Columba livia. Next base: position 1,268,801 of record NC_088627.1, on the reverse strand, counting down.
TTTAGGCCTTGCTGTTGCAAATGCCTTTTTCTGTCATAGCCTTACGAGGAAACCACTATTGCTGCCTGCAGCTGGGGAAACTGAGGCACAGGGCAGGGACATGGTCCCCAACTGAATGCTGGGGACCGATAAATTCTTTCCTCCTAGCGATGAATAAATGAAGGAACAGTGAATGCTGCAAAGATCCAACAGCATCCTGGGCTTGGGGGGTCCAGCAAGCACGGACACCTCTTATAAAACCAAATGCAATGATGCTCCCGGCTCTGCGACCAGAGCGCTGAGGTCAGCCCGGCCCTGCAGGGCCCCAGGAGCACCCACCACCTCCCTCTGCCTCACCCGCTCTGCGCCGCGGGGACGAGATACTGCAGACCCCACCGATCCGGGTGGTATTTCTGCCGGAGCCGCTCCCCACCCGCAGCCGGGCCGGCCCAGCACCCGCGGCGGGACCGGCCCTGCACCCGCTCGGCCGGATCGGGCTCCGGGCCCCTGGGCGCGCTGAGTCCATGGAAATCAGAGACCGCCAGTCGCGCAGGGGGAATATGTTGGGACTTTAAAATTTATTCCAACATGCTGTTTTTTTAAAAATACGCTCAGACCGAGCAGACAATCTGAGCGGTAGTAAAGGCAATATTATACTCGTAAAAACTTCTCATTCACAGTACAGATGTCATTTACAATAAGGGTCACAAACATCAAATACTGAGTATTTTTTCTTTTTTCTTTTCATTTTTGTGTGTTTTTTTGTTGCCTTTTTTTTTTGTTTTTACATCAGACTGTGCTTTTACCTGCATTTTTTGCACTGATATAACCATACAGACATTGCAAGATGCAAGTGTAGAAACCGGAGTGAAAATAAAATTACAGGCAAAACTACCAAATTACATTGTCCTCTGTACATATTTACAGAACCTTTTTGGAATGTATTGCCATTTTAAGAACATATAGAAACTTTCTACAGACTATTCCACTTACAGAATACATACACCTTTTAGAAAAAAAGGCAGATATTTATCTTACATGAGACCATGTATATTAAATTTGCGTACACATTATTATTATTATTCTTTACATTACATTTACTAAAGTGATCGTAAGTGCCATCGTATCTCAGTAATGCAAACAGATTGGGTTTATGCCATCAGGACTGATTATTTTTTTGTCAATAATTTACAGAATGGTTTTATTGGTAAATACTGTGCAACAGATGGAAATTAAAAAAGAAAAGCACGTGATGGAATCAATTCAGCAAATGGAAAACAATTGCAAGAGCAGCAGCAAAGGGCTAGATCAAATTACCGAGGACTTTTTGTGTGAATTGGAATCATTTGAGTGATTTCTGTGTGAGCGAGTGTATTGCTTGTTCAGGGGCTGTTTCAGTGGGTTTAGGGCAAAAACCAGGGAAAAGGGAACGCCGGCTTAGGGGGAAAAACCAACTTGTAGGGGTTTTTTGGTGGAGGGGAAAGCAGAGCGATGGGGCGGCTGGGTCACCCACACCGCCCCGATGGTGTCACCTCCAGCCCAGCACTGGGGATGGACCCAGCGCTCCCAGTACAGCCCAGCGGGCCTGATGGGGCGGGTGGGTTTTACCAGCGAGCCGAGGAGTGCGACGCTATGGACACCAGGGCTGACATGTCCCCCTTAGGAGCAGGTGACGAAACACATTTCCCAGTCACAGGCTGTAAAGTCGCAGCTTTAAGCGTTTCCTGCCGCATTCCCGGGTATCCAGCCAACAACCTGTGGATAATCAGAGCGGATGGAGATCGGCTGCAAGGCACGGGGTCGCTTTGGGAGCCAACCGCCCCCTCTCCTCCACCCACGGGCTGTGCAGTCCTGCAGGACACCGAGCTCTGTGACCGTGATGAAAGCAGCTAAACTCACGCTTAAGCACAAAGAAGTTACTGAAACTCCAGAAATGCTTAAGCTTAAGCCAATGTACAAGAGCTTTATTAGCTCTGGATAGAAGGTTTGGTACTTAACGGCTGGTTCAAGGAGTTATTTAAGTGCAGGGGCCAAGTCCTCCATGCAGAATGGTTTCTTGGATGCCAGAGCATTCATTTCCATGAGTACCTGTGATCAGGGGAGCTACACAAACAGCTTAATAGGGAGGGAAATATCTGAGTAGGGTTTTGGCTGATTAACCAGCTACATAACAACGAGGAGCAGCCGGTCTCTGGGAGCCACTTGCCCTCACAGACTATACATTTACAGACCCTCTGCCAGAAGAAAAGCAGGAGATTTTATTTCCACCTGCCAATAAGAAGGAAGGGCTGGGCTTTGGTTTTTTCATTTGCCTATTTGCATTATTAATAAATACATTCTCTTGCGAATAATACTGCCAACCGCTCCGCCAAGCGTCAGTACAGCCAAACCCAGCCAGCCCTGTGGGAGGTAAATTAGGATTTATCACTCCTATTCTGCAGACAGAAGAGACACCCCGAGTGACATTAAAAGCTGTGACCCGCAAACAGCTTTCACCGAGCGTGACACTGGGAGCCCAACGGGCGCTCAGGTGGGAACGGCAGCCACCAGTGACGGCTGGACCGTCGGTAACACGCAACCCTATGAACACGGCTGGAGCCGCTGTGCCCCTGGGCTGAGCGCAAGGGGCGGGGAGACGCGACTGGCACGGGGTCACCCCACGATCCCGCAGCCGGGCTCGGGGACACCCGCCCTGCCCGCAGGCGGAGATGCTGGTGGCGGCGCGGAGGACGACGCCCTTCCCGCCGGGCTCTGAGCTGTCCGTGTGAGAATTAGCCCTTAAATATTGATTTTTGTGATCCCTTTTGCCTATCCAATAGGCCGTATTGCGCCCGTTAGGTATGACATGAAGCACCATTTCACCCCCGGCCAGAGCATCCCCCGCCGTCCCGCAGAGGAGCCGCAGCGGCTGGAGACGGAGCAGCCTTGGGGTCTCTATTTGCCCATCCCCTGAGTTTCCAGCGGTGCCCGCCCCGCGGCCGCCGGGTGACGGGTACGGGGTCCCCTCGGGGAGCAATTCCCAAACTCCTCACCCCGATCCTTCCGTTTTGGCCGCAGGTGGAGGGATCGGATGGTCGCACGCAGCGCCAGCCGCCAGCACGGATGCTCTGCAGCCGCGATGCTGAAAGCTTCAACTCATCTTGAGCTGCCAGCAAAGCTTTAAGAAATAATAATAATAATAACTAAAATAAACCACAGCAACAAAACCAACGTAATGACTTCTGGGTTTTGTTGTTGTTCTTTTTTTTCCCCTCTGTTCAGAAATGACAGAGGGAGGAAAAAAAACAAAGGCAAAACATGCGAAGTATCAGCAGGTCAAGGATTAAAATGGTTACGGAAAGAAGCCAAGCAAATTTGATCTAGCCCAAAGCTCGTGTCAAATGCACCTAATAAAACTGGGATGCTGAGTGCACGGCTGCTGCGCTATTTTTCTTTATGTACAATTTCAATATATATATATATATATATAAATTAAATACAAAAAGCTACCTTGGAATAATGTTAAGAGCATGACGAGGGCAAGCTGGGGGACAGTGGCAGAAGGCAGGAAAGTCCAAACTGTCACTAGATGGGGCGGATGGTTTCCAGGGATGCTCACGCCGGCCCTGGCCGAGCATCTTGATACTAAGCAGACGCTTAAAGCCTGAGTGGGATTTAGGCTGGTGCTTAAGAGCCGCACTGAGGGTTCAGCTGAGCCGAGCTCCCAGGCCTGGGGCCAAACAGGGGGAGACGGAAAAAGGGAAACTCGATCAAAGTGCTAATTAAGGTATAAATGGGTTCTGGACCTTGTTTTGGTCAGTGTCACAGCCTTAATGTTATTTCCATGATATCTTCTTTTGTACTTAATTCCCTTTACAAGAAAAGAAAAAAAAAATATAATAATCACAGAAGATTATTAAAAAAATGATCTTATTTGCCCGTGAAACGGGAACAGTTCGCAGCTCATCAAGTCTGGCAAGGAAATGTGTTCTCGGTTAGGGTTTTATTTGTTTGGTTTTTTTTTAATTTTTAATTTTTTTAAAAAAGCATATTACGTACCCGATAAAGCGGAGCAGCTCCGAAAGCAGAAAGAACCGCCCCGCTGGTTCAATAGTTATAGCTTTTCTTTTTTTAACTAAAAAAAAGAGGTTTGTACAGATTCCATAGAGCAGAAGAGCCCCTGAAGCAGCGCAGGGCCTGCTGTCCGCCAGGGCAAACACCTGCCAACATCTGCATTTTAAACTGCACGTCAGCGGGACAGAGGAGCGGCTCCAGGGGCTCTCTCTGTATTTGGTATCTATCGGCAGTAGAGGCCATTGCTCCGCCACGGATCCTCACGGAAAACCACTGTGCATGCACAAGCAGCTGATTGCAAACACCGACCACTCCGCACCATCACGCCTGCACCATAGGGACGTTTGCCACGTTGTGTTTAAATAAATAAATTAAATTAACATAAGACGGGGGGTGGCGGGGGAGACGCGGAGCGGCGGGCGCGCAGACCTGCGGGGAGCGGAACCAGGCGGGAGCGAGCGGGACTGACGGACGGAGCGAGCGGGACTGACGGACGGAGCTCGTCTGCCACTGCAAAACCACGGCGGGGGGAACACGGTTGCAAGGCCGAGTGCCCTTGCAGCGGGGCGCGAAGGGGGCTGCTCGCAGAGCGATCCCAGCCGCAGGAACGCGGGGCTGTCAGGCACAGGCGGGCTGGCGGGGCGACGCGGGCGCATCACGCAGCGGGCGGAAGGGTTAAAGCGAGCAGGAGGCCGGCTCGTCCAGCGAGAGACACCATTCCCGGGGCTACATTCGATACATTCCTGTGTTCTTGCAGGGAAAGCTTTGAAGAAGAACCTGCTTTTTTGTCCCTTTTTAGAAAAGTGCTTTGCTGGGGGCGGCAGGAGGGAGGACGCTCAGGCTTCGTTTTCTCTTGCCGGTAGGGATTTCTCTCGCTGCGCACGAGCCTCCCCCTGCTCAAGGAAGTGCTACTGTCATTGACAAGTTCAGGGTAAACACGTTTCTCAAATGTAAAGCAGTCTCAACTCTTTAAAGCACAACCATAGGCAACCCGAGGGATGCAAGGAAGAAACCAAAAACCAAGCACTTTGCAAGAATTAAATAAAGCCTGTAATAAATACGAATCATAAACTTCTGTACACAGGAGCAAGGGTTTGGTTTGTTTTCTTTTTTAATCATTTAATCAATACAAAAAAGTTTTTCTGTTTTGTTTTTGTTTTCAGTGCATCTTCTTCCTCCTAAAATGCTTAATTAACCCTTTCCTTTCTGCATCTCTCAGGCCCATAAGAACGCACACCGAAATGGCAAAAAAGACAAGGTCTAACAAACCCCTTTCCAAAAAACTCTAAAAAAATATTCACAGCCTCAAACATCTTTGTACATTTCAAGCAACAAAAGGTATAGAAAAAGGCACAAGTAACTGCATACATGTGGAGATAATACCAGACTGGGACAAAGAAAACCAGGAATCTTCCATGGGTTTGGTCATTCACTAGAGTGCTTCGTATAGCGATGATTATACTAAAGGAAATAGTGTTGAAAATGTCTGTTGATTTTACATAGGAAGCCTAAAGGTGGAACGGATCGCGGGGGCTTAAGTACTTCCCGTGTTTTCATCCACCTTGTGTTGAGTTTGACCTACATCTGCGTGCTCGAGGCTGCTGGCCCTGGGGGGGCCCCCGGGGTCCCCGGAGAGGTTCCTCCTGCGGCCGAAGGGCTGGGCGTGCGGGTGGCTGGACGGCGGCTCCGAGAGGCAGCCGGTGCTGCTGCTCCGGTCCAGCGGTGGCGAGGGGGGGTCTGAGATGAAAGTGCAGGACGATTCCAAACAAGTGCTCGAGCTGCCGGATTGCTTCTTGCCCGTTTTCTTCGAGGGTTCTTCCCCGCTCGTCGAAGGCTTTGGAGAGTGCTCGTGGGTGGCGCCGGGGCTGCCCGGGGCCGCCTGCTCCACGCGGCTGGACTCCGCGAACATTTTTACCCTGTATTCCTCCTGGTCTGTCTTTTGCTGAAGCTCACTAGTCCTCGTTTTCTCTTCTAAGTACCCGCTGCTTGTAAGCTCTGGGGACAGCGTGTATTTGGAAACCTTTGCGACCGGGGAGACGGACGCCGACGATGGCTCCTGTGGGACCGGCGGGTCCTCGTCCCTCTGGGGAGCGCGGCTGAACTCCACGAAGCTGCTGTCACCAGAGGCGAAGTATCCGGCTTGCAGGGACACGACCGAACCGGGCACCAAGCTGGGGTGGGTGCTGGGCCTCGCCTGGACCATCTGGATGCCCCCGATGGGAATCATAGGATACGGCGTCCTCGTGAGCTGCTGCGAATGCAACGGGAGATGGCTGAAGACGTTGTCCCCGCCTCGGCTGGGAGCGTGGAGGTGCATCTCGTGAGGTGTCTGCAAGGGTCTGGAGCAGACAGGCTGTGTGACGCCAGGCGAGCGCGTTGGGCTTCGTGGTTCTATCTTCTGCACCAGAGAGGGAAAAGGAACAGCTGAATCAGCGCAACGTACAAGTTACGGCATTAGCATCATTAATGTTCACTATAAGGACTGCTTTTGTTATTATTTTATTCTAATCTGAGGGAGATCAATCAACCGAGGAACACTTGGATCCCCAAACCTTGAAGGTAAGGAGCAAAACAACCCCACAGCATTTACTGTCCGGGTACAAATATGCCCATGGTCCCCTGGGGCAAATATCCAGGGCTTTGGTTCAGGCTTGGATCATTACAAAATCCTTCAATAGTTTGGGTTGAAGGACCTTCCCAGCTCCCCCAGTGCCCCCCTGCCATGACAGGGACATCTTCACCAGCTCAGGTTGCTCAGAGCCCCGTCCAGCCTGGCCTGGGATGTCTCAGGGATGGTTCATCTACCACCTCTCTGGGTACCTGGGACAGTGTTTTATCACCCTCATTGTAAAAAACGTCTTCTTTATATCTAGTCTGAATCTCCCCTCTTTTAGCTCAAAACTATTACCCCTTGTGCTATCATCAGACTTGCCTCTGAGACCCTGGCAGAGGACGCCAGTGATTCCAGCCGTCCACGTCGCTTTGGATCCCATTCAGTACATGGGGTTTCTGACCACCCAAAATAACGTTATTTATTTTTACTGTACTTTGTTACAGCAGCATTACACCCTCACAGCTACTAATCGCAAGGATGCTTTGGACCGAGGGATAGCATTAACTCTTGTTTGACCAAAGCACACCCAGCAGTGCGGTCCCCACCACCACCCTCACGGTGTGGTCTGTACAAATCACGGGTCAAGACCCTACGATTTTACCTTTTACTCTTTCTCTCTTGGTGCTTCACATAGTTTCCTAATGTACATCATGGAGAGATATGTGGCTAAACAGAAATGCATTAATTAGTGATGAGCTTATAACTAAACCCCTAAACAGGACTCGCGAGAAGAGGAAGCAACAGAAACTGAGATCAGCTTTCCGTTAAGATGGGGTCAGCTACAACATCTGAGGATTCACTGGAGGGCATATTCACTTGTAGGATTATGGAGAATTGCCTGACCCAGCGAGCTGGATCTTCATGAAGAGGCGACACAGGAAAGCAGCAAAAGAGAAAAGAAGAGAAAGAAGCAAGAGCCGCTCAAGACAGTGCAACCTTGGTCAGCAGTTACAAGCCCAAACCCTTGCTAAATCTCACTTATCCACATGAAGTCTTGGCAAAATCACTATAGGGATGCCAGGAAACCCCCAAACAAACAATCTCAATGGTGCAACAGCCACCAGAAGGAGAGGCCACTACTGCAGGAGCCAGGGGGAAGAGATGGTCACGGTCGGGCCCAATGGACGGAACTAAGCTGAGCTAAGCTGTGATGGCCTCCAAGTTTCTAAACAATGTATAGGGCACCAGTTTTGAGCACAGAGCTCCGTCTGTGATCTGAGAAATCCACAATTCTGTCTCTTGTAGCCTTAGTAGGAATGTAATTTTGCTATGAAAGCCCAGCTGTCCATCTCGCTGGTAAATGGAAAGTTTCCTGTTGGGGTCTTTATTGTTGCGTTGGAGACACGTGAGCAAAGCAGCAGTGGTGACTTTGGGTGCATAAGAGCAGGAAAACGGAACAAGAAGGTATGTGTGTGAGCTTAAGTTAAAAGGTATGAATGGGCAGGAGTATACAACACTATGTCCTACTGTGGACTAGGGAGCTTAGAGGAATTGCTACAAATGGTGGCAGTGGGTGGTTTTCCTGACAGGGATGCTTTAGAGGTCAAGTATTGGGGTGTCCAAAGCCCTGAGATTCACCACAAACATTTAATTGACAGGAAAGGGAAACAGCAACAAAGTAAGCAAAATTTTGGACCTAAAACTAAGGACAGGCCCCGAGAAGGTAAGGCAAGCGTCCATAGTGCAAAGCAGAGGGAAGGCAGCACCAAAAGATGGTACGTTATCATAGTCACGGAAGAAACGCACACTGGGCAACGCGGCTTTCCTGGAGAAGACCTGGGTCAGTATCTGCCGTGACCGGTTCTCCAGGGGTGTACGGAGGCCTCTCTCCTCCCCGTGCAGCCCCTGGGGGCTCCATCTCTCCTCACACCAGTTTCCCAGCAGGGCCACTCCAGCACCCGAATTTCACGGTCATCAGCACAAAGTACAGGCGGGCCAGGCACTTCAGCAGAAACGGGAAACGTCCCACCAAACCCGACGTCTAATTTGCCTGTAGCGGTGGGAGGAACATGCAGTTTTCCTTTACTCATAGGATTTGATACGTCCAGCAGAGAGATTAAATAAGTTTCTGGACCCAGCGGTAACACCTCTCTGTGCTAAAGAGAGAAGCGAGATGAAATCAGAGATGCCCAAACAAACATTTCTCAGCAGTTAATCTAACAGCGCTGGCTCCATACGCACACAGCCCACAAGTCAGCAATGACCAGCTCAGATCTGGTTCGGGCCACTGACCAGTGAAACAATGGTCCCAGCTTCACCCCAGCTGGTGAAATCTCAGGAATGGGTGTGAAATTCCCAAGAAAAAGAAAAAAAAGCCTCTAGTGACAATTAGTCATTATGAAGCTGTCATCTTCCTGCTTGTGTCAGCAGGAGACTGCTTGGCTCGGGAGTGTAAATACCCTCTTGGAGAAAGGACAACCTGATTTCTCTTCAATCGATATGATCGGGACTGAAATGGGTGCAAAAGCTACTGCTGTCTGCTGTCACTTTTCTCTGGGTTACCTGTGCCACAGTCACTGTGCACTCCTGCATTGCAACCTTCATTAAAAGCATATCAGAGAATGTACCGCGGGGACTAGAACGCAAGAGGGGCTTGAACTTACCAGCTTGGACTCATAGAGCTGTACGTTTTTGCCAAAGAACCTGTGAGGTAGAGGCATCGAAGACAATATCCCGTGCTGGGCTTGATATGAGCTTTGAACTTTGTCATCTGCTGCTGATTTGCTTGTACCAGGCAAGTCCTCTTTCCCGGGGGACGGATACCTCGGTGACTCCGAACAGCCTGGGGACAGGACCTTCTTCAGCGATAAATATCTGACTGATGACATCTCTCTGCTCGGCGACGAGTGCCTCACAGGGGAGACTTCTCCTTCTGGTGGAAGGTACGACCTCGGGGACAGCTCTGTTCGGGGGGAAAGATGCCGGCTGGGCGACAGCTCAAGCCTTGGTGACACACACCTCAGTGGAGACGCCTCCCTCCTGGGAGAGACACGCTGGCCAGGAGACACCCCTCTCCCTGGAGACAGGCACCTGAGAGGAGACAGCTCTCCGGTCGGTGAAAACCGTTTGGGCGAAGTTTCGTTTTTGGTTAACAGGTGCTTTCTTGCGAGCATTGGTCGGCTGCTGCCAGCACCTCTGCCGGAGTCCTGACTCGGAGACCACCTTCTCCTTGGGGAGGTGTCCTTGGAGGTTGACAGGTCCATAACTAAGGACATCTGGGGCCTTGTGACAGACTCTCTTTCAGCAGAAGCCAATTGTTCGGTGGAGGTCAAAGCTGGTCTGTGGAGACTCAAGAAACTGTGGCACACGGCAATGTCGCTGCTGTCTGCTGACCACCTCGTTTCCAGCCCCGAGGAGGAGCCCTGCTGGTCTTCACCTGCTTTTTGGCTGCTGGAAACAGTTTCTTGGGCTAAGGATGACGCTATTTCGGTGCCTTCCTCTTGAGAAGATGGAGAGCCACCTGAAGAGTGCAGCGGGAGGGTGGCAGGTTTGCCTTCCGACAACTTTAAAGGTGGCTCATCTTGGCTCTCCTCTTCCTCCTCATCTTCCTCATCTTCGTTGTCATCATCATCGTCAGATTCTTCTAGGTCTGAAAACTGATGTTCCTCAATTGGCTCAGATCCCTCCCGCCCCTCAGAGTCCTGGAATAGGTCTTCACTGGTTCCTGAAGGGATGGACAAACACAGAACAGAGAGGGTGAAACACACGCACAGGTACGGGTCTTGTGCTAAATCTGCTCGAAAGTTCAAAGGGGACAAGAGGAGGGAGGACCCAGTCATTTCCTAGATATGATCATCTCGTGCTTTGAAGCCTTGCAGCCGCTGCCCTCTGTGCCAGCTCCGCTCCTGGCGATCCCAGTACATCCCAGTGAACCCCACTGGGACCTCCCGCTCTGCCCTGAACTGGGTTCCAGCCATTGCTCTGACAACACACGCAGCTTCTGCTCCAGACCTTCGCACCCCCTGCCTGCCCTTCTCTAGAAATGCAAAAAAAGGCTCTTAATAGATGAGAACAGCAGCACAATCACCCTTTGGTGGGCTTCTTACGACTATTTGTTGCAATGGTGCCTACAAAATACCTACAGCTGCCAAAGTACGAGGAAGTCGCTGGGATGGCCGTTCCCATCCTTCACATCAGGCCTCTTTCTGCAGTTAAACATTAGCAAGACAGGACACATTAGGGTGAACAATAGGGTTGAAAGCACTTTTGTGGATTTTCCCTTATTTTGATAAATTCTGGCTATGATGCAGATGCTTGTTTGTCGCAGAGGCTTTTACTGTCTGCCTGTGGAAAGCTTTGCACAGGGATGCTTTGTTAATAAGGGCTTGTAAACAGTGAGGAGTGTACAACAAGCAAATTCTAAAGGATTTGCAATATATCTGCAGGTAAATATACCGCATCTCTACTCTACTTTAAGGGCCAGCGGAGGCTTTGTGAGACCAGCACCAAGCTCCAAGCAGATCGCGCTGGCTCACCCGCTGCCGGGTCTGCACAGGAAAACCTGCCTTTCCGCGCCAGATGTGCACAGCTGCGAGCTCAGCCTGCAGAGGCCCATCGGGAGCAGCCACTGGATGTCACTGCAGCTCAACGCAACCACGCCGCCAGGCTCCCCTGCCAGTCCCCGTCGCTCTGCACACGCTAATAAACCACCAGTTTTTCCAATCTCTGTTTGTGCCAAGCACCAAGACAACGGGTGCAGAGCTGCTGGGATGCGCGTGGTCCCCAGCTTTGGGAGGGATGCTGCTCTGACACCTGCACTGAACAGGGTGATTAATTGTGGCACTGCTGGCCTCTTTTCACTGTCAGTTCAGCCTAGGACACGGTTTCTCCTCCGGTGAACACTGAAACGGTTTTCCATTCAGAGCTGCCATCTGTCAGCAGGACGAGCCGGAGGGGAAATGAGACGGAGTGAGTGCTGAGGCTGGAGCAGACCTGCCTGCAGCGGGCAGGGCGGCTGCCACCAGCGGCCACGGCCACACAGTGAGAAGTCACTGTGATCTATGCATAAAAAAACCTTCATTTTGTTTACTTGGAATAACAGGGCCTTACTAGTAAAAGCTCATGAAATACTTGGCATCACCAGTGAAATAAATAAGACGTGTATTCTACCAGGGCTGCTGATCCATCCAAGGCTCGGCCTGAAATGCACCTCATTTGCTCCCCACCACATTTCAGAAGTATCCGGTCCATAAAACGAGACCTACCGCAGAACTCACGCGGCATCGGGTCCAAGTCAGCGGCTCTTCAGCGAGAGGCTGACTCGCATTGTGACTGTCCGTATAATCACGGTGTTTGCTGGACACAGGATCCAGCGGCGGGTTTGCAAACTCCCAAAGGGACTGAATTCAGAACACATATTATTCCAAACGACCGGTTTTCCCGGCTGTAGGGCGAACGGTGCATATTTCTTGCTTGGAAAAGGAATGCATTGTGCTGGCAGAGCTAAGGGCTGGTCCCCATCTCTGGTTTTGTGGTTCGGTATCTATGGGCTCGGGGATGCACAGGCAGCTGCAGCCTCAGCCCGGCTCGAGGAGCCGTGTCCGCTGTGGTCTCTGCCGGGTCCCAGTCACCCAGCGGACAGGACAGGGAGCAAGGTCAGAAACAGGGAGTGAGGGAAACGCGAAGCCAGCTCCGCGCTGGGACGTGTTTGCATTTGCCACGGAGGGAAACATGTGAGTGAGTGCCGGGACAGCCCAAGGGGAGTTTGCTTTGGCCTCGGGACAGGCAGAGAGAGCTCAGAGCCGAGCCCTGGCTCCCCGCGCCAAAACACATTCTGCTGAGCTAACGGGCAGAGAAAGAGCAAGTCAGGAGAAGGGAGAGGAGGAGGAGGAGGGAGAGGAGGAGGAGGAGGGAGAGGAGGAGGAGGAGGGAGAGGAGGAGGAGGGAGAGGAGGAGGAGGGAGAGGAGGAGGGAGAGCTGGGAGAAGGACGGGAGAGGCAGCCAGGGAAAACACGCCTTGTCGGCTTTGGCCGAGGGCTGCATTTCATTACACGTGTGTTATTCTGAGGTTGTTCTACCAAACCGGTGCAATCCCACCAAGCAAAACCAACGCAGGAGCGAGGAATTAGACTCCAATCTCCTTTTATAGTAACACTCCTTACTTTCTCCTGCCCCTTAAATAGAAATAAAAACAATCGAGTGAAATATAACTCTTGTTTAAAATAATCCAGGGAGTTTTAGGCGCTGCGGCTCCCTCCCTGCCTGCCCCAAAGGAAGCACGGCTATCTTCCCGTGCTGGCTTGTGGCACATGGAAATAGCCACTTTATAGTTTTTAAATTAAAATAGTCCTTGCTAGGGTCTGTTCTGAGCCCCTTTGCAAAGAGAGAAGACACTGTGGTTACACAGGCTCTTTGCAGCCCACTATGAGAACACGGGATGCCCGACAGAGCTGTGAGCTCTTGATTTCTCATGCCCCTTTCTGTTATCTTTATGTTATTTTCTCATCCATCCAAATAGCACCCAACCACTATAGTAGAAAATAGGATTTTCTGGCCATCTTCTTGGCTGCTTTATTTAGTATTGGCATTTATGAGCAATGGGCCTCCTTACTCATGAGGCAGAACATATGAAATCGCAGCCGAAGTCCAGTGTTAACTTCAACCGGATGGAAAAGAAGCTGAAAGAAAATAAAGGAAACATCCTGCGATACCACGGCTCCCCGCTTTCACCTTCCTGCATTCCTTCCTGGCAGACCGTCCCCTTTACACAAACACGAACGCTCTTCATCCATAGCAGGAAATGGGGACTGTATGTTTTTTGTAATTCTAAAATTACACGGATTGCTTGCATAATGCGATGAGGGTCAGACAGCACAGCTCATTCCAGCGAGCAGCCAATGGCAACCAGGGCAGAGGAGTCCCCTCTGCAAGCGGGTGGGTTCGGGTCCTCTGCAGGCCAGGGAGGACCTTTCCTTGCTGGGCTCAGCACGTGTCCAACCACCCTCTGGTCGGACACAAGCAGCCATGGATCATTTTGGCTGGAAAAGCCCCTCAAGATCATCCAGTCCAACCGTTCCCCACCCCTGGTGCTGCCCCGTGTCCTGAGACCCTCATCTCCATGTCCAGCCCTCCAGGGATGCTGACTCCAGCACTGCCCTGGGCAGCCTGTTCCAATGCCCCACAGCCCTGGTCAGGGACCAATGACTTAATTATGGCCAAAAAGAAAAGCTCCCCAGGAGATGGTCTCGGTTTCTCCAGCCAACCCAGAGATGCAGTCAGACCTCTCTTGTGCTTTTGTTTAGTTCTACTCCTTCCATGAGGCCAAAGACTGAGACCAGCTCAGCCTCTTCACCTGCCAGGGCTCCCTTTGGGAAAGCAGAGTGCTCCCACCAGCATGGAGGGGCTTCCACACCACTATTAACCCCGTATGAGCCCAGGGATGAATGACAGAAGGAAATCACAAAAGAAAGCACTCCCCCGGACCGGTGAAGTGAACCCTTGCAGTTCTGTCCTCGGAAGGCTGCAATTACATGTAACATAAATAGGACTTCTGATTTGCAGGTTTTCAAAAGTGACACTCTATTAATATGATTCGTTAGTTCTAATTGACTATAATGGAAAGGTTTAAAATAACAGTTGCTCTTTTCAGAGTAACGCAACCAACGTTTCAGGAGCCACTTTCCTCTTTCCCTAACTGGCTTTGGTCTGCAGAAGCATCACCAGCGGGTGCTGTAACAGCAGGGAGAGATTTTTGGAGACCATCAGCTAATCGATTCTTTTAAGTGAGTTCCCAGCTGAAGGAGTTCTCCAGCAACCCCCCACGGGAGCAGCATCCCACTGTTTGCCCCACAACAATGATTTTCCCTTGTGCAGCCACTGCAAAATCCCCAGCTAGGTTTTCCTTTGGCCGTGCCTGCGTTCGGAGAGGCCATGGCCGAGTACACCGTGTCTCTGCCCGATCGAAAGGTTGCTCTGCAGAGCTGGATAAAAGCCAGGGGTTTGGGCAGATTTCAAAGGCAGAAAGCCCTCCCTGGAGGCAGAGCGGCACGCTGCCAGCCAGGTCAGACGTCCTCAGCTTTGGTTAGGTGGTTATTCTGCGTGGCCTGGGACAGCCCTTTGTCCATCTCCTGTGCATGTCAGGGAAGGCACCGTGAAGGGGACACGGGTGTGGGGTAATGCCTTAGGGCCCTTTCTTCCTCCCACGTCCTCATCTCCTGAGCACCCAGGTCAGAACCTGAGTCTGAAAGGGCTGCACTGATCACTCGACAACCCAAAATACCAAGAAGCACCTTCCCACAGCACCACTATTCATTATTATGTATTGTATACAGCCCCTTCTCAGCACCACTATTCATGATTATGTATTGTACACAGCCCACATGCAGAGTGCTGGGGCAAACACAGGATGCTCCCCACCCCTCCGTTCACTCTTGCCGGCAGCCAAAATCCTTCTCACAAATACATGGAACCCCCAGCACAGACAAACGGACTCAGACCGTCCTGCTGATGAACCCCCCAGGACGGCCCGTAACCCACCCCGTGCAAGCAGAAACCTCCCCTGGGTGCTGTAAGGAGCTTGGGGTGAACAGAATTGCTCCACATCTTTGAAAGGACGATCTGCGGAGTAACCTCCTGCCTGGACGGGTACCGCCCTCTCTCAGCAGCAACAGCAGGTTTATAAGGTGAAAGATTTTACCTTCTTCGGCTTCCAGATCCAACAGTGAAGATACCAACACGCCCATCTCCTGACATTTTTTGCTGTGGGCCTTTGACTTCATATGTTTAGTCAGATTCCCTGAAAAGAAGCAGAAAACACATTTTGGTGAATATGACTTTTTAAATATATATATATTCTTTTAATTTTGCGAGTTCTGCAGTAACAAGTTCATCGTTTGGCTCTGACTCTCCCTAAACCACTGGCCACTGCAAACAGCCCGTGCCACAAAGCATCACCGCCCATTCCCTCGCTGCTCCGCTAACGGGGGCGTGAGACGCCTCAGGTGTTGTCGCAACAGTCGGGGAACACATTTGGGTTTATGGGGGACAAAAGTCCTGGATTGCCTTCAGCTGTGATGGTGCAGCAAAGAAACATGGTATGAAAGCAGGGAAGAGAAACACGTCTCAACTGAGCGTCATCTCCCACCTCGGCACAAGCGTTGGTTATTATTATCAAGCCATTGGTTATTGCTCTGAGATGGTGTGATTGGGTCATTCGTGGGCACGCCGGCATCACAGGGCACCCCTCTAATGCTAACTCCCAAATTACAGGCAGGTTAATTAGATAGTTATTAGCCCTAATTATGTCCAAGGGAAACGCTGAACAAAGGGGAACCTTTGTTGTGGGGGAAAAGGTAGGTAGGTGGAACTAGGAGAAGAATTAAGGGTAGGAGAGATAAAGGAAAAATGCCCCTTTTTTCTCTTTCCCACACCTCTCATGGGCTGAGCTGCTGCTGAGAAGAAACCTGGGCTGTTGAACCTCCCAGCACAGCCCTGGAGCCGGCTGAGCACCCCAATTCACCGCGGCAATACGATGTGCCATCGGCCTCCCCGTCTGCTACAACTCCCGAGCAGTGCTGAGCACCAGGCTTGTTTTAATCACCGAAAAAATGAATCCTCACACTTGATTACAACCTTCAGTCGGGACAGAGGTCCTGCAGGACCAGGAACCCTGAGCCCAGAGTCCCCTGGTCCCCGAGCTGGGTGGGAGCACTGAGAACCTCTATGAACCTCTCCTCCCGCTGCTCCGCATCGTGTAAATAAATAAGCAACTATTCATTGGAGCAGAGAATTACCCGTGACACCCTGACATCTCAGAAGATGCCACAACCATTGAGCTACCAAGTTAGTTTCTCTTTAGCCCATGAATTATTAATTTAGCCCATTTTATACGAAATGGAATGGCTCCAACAGGAAAGACCAAGAGAGACAAAGGCTGACTATACATCCTTGTGTATCTGGCACCCATCAAGGATGTGGATTCAAAGGATATTTAATATTTTAAATGCAGCAAACCAGTTCCAATAAGAGATTTATTATTTCTAAGCTTCATGCCTAAAACCCCTCAGCCCCATGGTGAGGACACTCAGGTAGGAGGATGAGGCCACCTTGGCTCAGATCCTTCCTCCAAACCACATCTCCCTTCTACACTTTGGACCGAGAGTTTTGCTGTGGACCCACAGACGCCCAGTCACACAGATCCTGCTCTCACGGACACCTCCGGTTCCAGTGAACCACTACTGCTTTAAACAGAAAAACTGCTTCACCAGAAAATATCCAACGGGTCCAGATTATGGCCTCATGGAACTGGAATTTAAATTTGGACCTAACAGGCAAAAAGACAAAGTGACTCAGCCTGTTGCAATCAAGCCTGCTGCCGCCCGTCCAGGCGGCACAGTGCATCTCGGCTGCAGAAAGGACCCGCATTGCTCAGTCACCACAGCAAACCCCTCACTGGATCCCCTCCAACCATGATGAACACAGAAAACAAGCCCAAACCAAGGCCTGGGGGGAGCAGGGGGCTGGTCTGTGATCCCCATGGTGGGAACGGTGGGGAGGGAAGGTCCCCAGGCATTTTGGTGCTACCACATCCTCAAAACAAGCTCATAAATCCCCTGCACTACACGCATCTGGCTTCGACTGAAGTGGGAGGGCGTAACACGAATTACTCGGGGGCGGCTGTTGGATGTGATGGTTTGGGCGAGAACACAGCGCTCGAGGGAGGGAGCCTGGTCCTCAGAGGTGCGTGGTGGCCACCGTGGCCACCTCAGAGATCCCAGGCTGGCTGTACATGAGCCCTTTTCCTCAGCCCGGTGCTGTTCACAGCCAGCTCACACTCCCTATGTGCTCTGCTGCCCGCACCGGGGGAGCTCCAAAGCCAAAACCCCTCTGAGAATGGCTCTATGTAAAGTACCAAAGGACCAGTTCATAGCAAGGGTTGCTTTCCTTCTCCTGCTTTTTTCTATTCTGCTTTCCGTCCTCCTTCGTCCTCATTTGGTGAGATAAGGCCATACCCGCACACGCTGATGAACAAGATAAGCCCGCAAAGCTCTTGCTGCACATCCCTTGGTGCACGGGCTGTCCATGCACAGCACCATGGGTGCACAGCAACAAGGAACCCCAGCAAAGGAGGGATGCAGAAAAGAAATCCAACAAAATAGGGATGCAGAAGAAATTCCAGCAAATAGGGATGCTGCTCTCCTTTCGTGGAAGAGACTCAGCGGGCTGGATTTTCATCTGACCTGAGTTTGCATCAGTTTTAGGGAAGCTCAAGGCTTATTTACAGCAGCTGAGTTATCACCTTGGGAGCAATCTGGAGGACAATGATATTTGTCTTACCAGGGTTCTTCTTACAGTTTGTGTTTTCAGACCCCTTAATTAATGCTGGCAGGATTAAATGCTAAAGTCCTTTGGCCCATTTCCAGTCAAATCAACGCTGCTTTGCCTAAGTAAGAAGCTGGATACGAATCCTACCAGGAAGGACTCACAGCTACTTGTTGCCTTACAGAGTTCTGGCTCCAAAGGAAAAACAACCCACATAGTGTTGCTTCCTTGGAAACAGTGAGAAAAACCATATTGGAAGAAGGAAGGGAGGAACCAGCAGGTGGGGAAGCAGGATTTAAATAGGCAGTTTTGGATCCTCAGCAGGTAAGTGGTCCTTCCCAAGGATTGTTCACCAGATTTGAGATAAACTGGCTGTATATAAATCCAGGAATCAGTGGAAATTGTGACCCCTGCCCAACTGTTGCTGCACTGGAGAACACGCAGCATCAGCACAGCTCCCGCTTTACACCCGCTTGTAACTCTGTATTACCGGCCGCTTAAGCTCTTCTTAGGTTGTGATGCCTTATTCTGGACTTCAAGCAGCTTAAATACTTGTGTTGTTTTGAGAAAGCTGAAACTCCCGTGTTCCAGCAGCACTTAAAGCAGCTTAATGGGGACCAGAAGCTATTTCCCATTTAAATTGAAAGAGGGAAATTGATTTTTCAGAATATCCATCATCACATTTTAAAGGTGGTGGAGTTAAAACAAAAATTAGGGAACAGAAACATTGAGATTCCCTGTCTGTACTGGGCATGCACTATGCTTCTATTTCTCCTATTAAAAGTGAACAATTTAACAACAACAAAAATACCTCGACAAATGACCGACTGTGTGATCCCAGTGTCCAGGGTGACGCTGTCACACGGACCGTCACAGCTTCCAGGACTTGAGGATTGTTGTATTCCTCTCTTGAAATCACACGCAAGAACAAGAGCTGCTCAGCCAGCGCCGGGCTCCGTTCTGCTGAGCCACACGGAGAACCAGCAACACCGGTTCTTCATCCCCGATCAACCCTCCAAACGGGTTTTGTGTCTGACTTAAACAACGCACAGGCCTTGATGTAGGTCTCTGCATGGATACTGTGTTCCCAAGTGAGGCTCCACAAGAAGGAAAGCCTTAGTTTACATCATTTATTGGGCAAAAGATTTAAATTTGTTTAACTTGTGTTATTATCTTTTATACTTATTGACTTAAAGAGTAAGGAAGAGAATGTGAACACTGAGCCTGCCTGTCTGTATTGATACAGGCTATAAAATGTTCACTGTCTCCTGGATCAAGCTTGCATTAGCCAAAACCTCATCTTCCAGAAAGGTACCCGGGATGGATTCGCAGATTTCAAAACATAGAGAATTAGCACATTTCCCATTGAGGATTGCGCTGAGACTCAATAGCTGCACTGTTCAAAAAAAAAGAATAACAGCTAATAATTCACTTGAATTGTCTTTGACTTGGAGCTCTCATTCCTTTATTTTCATCCCCTTCCCTGGTAAGTTACAAAGCCCTTTTGCTCACAGCGTTCCGCCTCCTGTCTGGACCACTGGGTCGGTTTTCAATCCAAGCGACACGTCTCAGCTGCATTGCAGGAGGGAGCGAGGCAGCGCGTTCCTGAGGATAATCCCGTCCCCACCGGGGTTCGGACCAAACCCTCGTCCGGCAGCGGCTCTGCGGGGACGCTCGGAGCCCCGTCCCCGTTCCGGGCGCTAAGGAAGGGCCGCAGCACGCACGGGTGCGGGGACACTCACAGACCCACCGCGCAACTGCCCTGCTGTTGGTTGATTCTCTGTTGGTTGAGCTTTGCGCCAGCTGGACCCGCTGCGGAGCTTCCCGAGCAGCCTTAGCAGCGCTGAGTCTGCCTGAGCAGCAATCCTCACACACTGTGCAGCCACAGCCTCGCCTGTAAGGGCTGAGGGGTAATGCATTTAATATATTAACATGTTCAATAACCTCAGTGCCTGTCATGTGCTGATTTAAGGAAGCACAAACTAATTTATTAAAGGAAGACTGCGGCTGAGGACATGGAGAAGTCTGGTGTCTGGAAACTGTGGGTGGACTAGACTATCAAATGGATGTCTTGAGCCAACAGGCACTGATGTCCTTTACACAAGCACCTTTTAAATTAATATGAAGCTCCCTGTCCCTCCTGACCTCCAAGCAAAGGCAGCAGCAGGGACACTGAGCTGCTCCACGCGATTTATCCAGAAATCGTAAGAAATCTTCAGCAATCAAGACGTGTGAGTCTGAACGAGAGCAGGAAAGAGCTCTGGCAAAGGAGAATGAACACACCAACACCGACCCGCACCCCGCGTCACCGCGAGCCGTGCGGAACGGGCTGGAGACGGGGGACAAGGGAAGGTTCCTGTGACCCCCCGGGAACGCGGTCGGGGGAAAAACTCTCCCTGACCTTCCTGAAAGGGAAAATTGTTCCACTGCAGCTTTTTCTCCATTTCCTTCCTGGTAAGAAAACAATGAAGAAGCTGCTTAACTTCTTCTCAACAGCCTCCTGGAGGCCGCGGTAACAAAGCCCTCAGGAGAGCGGGGCTGCACTGGAGGTGCAGACACCTCGTTAAAGAGGCACATTTAGATCTGCTCCAGAAATGTACAATCAAATAAATCTTTACGAACCGAGTTTCCAAGGCTGCTGTTTCCATCAGCTAAGCGAGCACACGAACATCTCATGGATTGGCTTTAAAATAATAATAATAATAATAATAATAAAGCTTTCCCTGCAGTTCTATAACCCAAAGGAAGCGCCTTGCTCACAGCGGCAGAAACGCACAAAAAGCAGAGAAACAGCGTAATTGCTGAAAAGGGGAAAATATTTAAAGCTCTTTCTTTTGCAACAGTTTTCCCAGCTCTTGGAACACAGACATGGATTTGGGGGCAGGGGAGGGAGGTTCATTTTAACCAGATAAAGATCCTCATTA
The DNA here is from genome assembly GCF_036013475.1 of Columba livia. Lineage (NCBI taxonomy): Eukaryota > Metazoa > Chordata > Aves > Columbiformes > Columbidae > Columba > Columba livia. Next base: position 1,247,972 of record NC_088627.1, on the reverse strand, counting down.
AAAATAATAATAAAAAAGCGTTTAACTGCTTCCAGCCTATTTGAGAGTTTAGAGCATTAGATCATGCTGGAGTGATCTACCACAGCAAACGAAGGCAGCTCCACAGATCTCCCCCCGGAGCACACGCTGAAGGCTGAAATTAACTTTCCAAGCTGATTTCTAGAAGAGCTTCAGCTCAGCTTGTATTGAGCTGGGGCTGCAAAACCACACACGGGGAAGGAGGATCCTAATGGATCGGGGCACAACCAAACTCATTCCGGGGGTCTGCAAAATGAGCCGTGGAACCTCCCGTTCTGCAAAGCTCCGGTTCTCACCCCACCACCAACAGCAATGATTCTGTAACTGGACTTTGATGATTTTAGCAGCACCCGAGGCTGATTTGTTCCTCATCCTCCAGCAATTCTTCCAAAGGTCCTCGTGTCTCCATCAGCAAAGCAAACAGTTTTTACTCAAGTGCTGCGAAGTAGAACATTAGGATGCCCGCGGGCACGGCCGGGCTTGACCGTCACCCCCTTGCAGCACTGACCCATTCTCATGCAAATCCAAGTTACCATCATGCAAGTATTTGTCCTGAAATCGCTGATCCGGGGAAGTTCTGACCCCTCATGCATCTATAGACAAACGGATAGTTTGGCATTCAAACCCCCACACGTTTTCCTTTATCTTTTGAAGGCAGAATTGCCATGCCACCATCCTCATGCAATTTTCCTGCAAAGCTAAAGAAGTCCCTCGGGGACAAAGCGTCTCTGTGCGACGTGCGACAGCACGGGCCGCGCTGGCTGCTCGTGCGCCTCGAGGGAGCAGAGATGGAGAGCAAAGCAGCTAGAGATGGTGACAAGGATGGTCTGATCGCAGCATCCTGATAAAAGCCTAACAGAAGCATGGTGGAAAGCAAGGAGAGGTGGCGGAAAGGGCTGAATGGATCCACCTCTCAAAACCTCAGAACAAAGTAACAAAAGCAAGAGGGAAAGGGAAAGAAAATGAATCAGAAATAGCTCCAGGCTGGGAGGGAGTGAAAGAACCGCCGCTCAGATCTGCCGCATGTGTCTGATGAGATTTCGGCCTCAAGTTCGGTATCACTTCCCCATGCTGACCAGTGATCACCGACACGGTGTTTCCCAGAGGTCGCCCACCAGCTTCACCAGCAAACCCCCAGGCACTGCCCGCCCTGCGTCACCCGCCCGGTCACTGCTCGGGCACAGACGGCTCAGAACACCCGTGTCGTGCCCCACGCAGCACTCGCTGCCTCCTCCCCACACCCCTTTTTGGGGCTGACGCTCTTAATGAGTAATTAACTCTCCCAGATCTGTCTTCCAAGAGCAATGGTGGAGCTCCAGACAGTGAACATTTACACGTCTATGTCAAACTATAATCAAGAACTGAACTCGACATCTCGATTGCAAAACTCGCTGCAACCAACGATGCAGGGAGAGTCGTCAAACTACAGTTCCAGCATCTTATGGGAAGTTAAAGGGACCCGGGCACCCCTGGCACTTTGGAAAACTTCACCCACAGTCTCTCGGAGACTTCATTTTGCGTGTGGTTTTGCGTGTTCCTGGTGGAGTTCACTCGCACACCCCCCGAGGAAATGGTGACGGCAAAGACTATCTGGTGGTGGTGAGGCTGTGGATCATTAATGACTACATGTCCTGGAATGGAGGCCTTTAGAGAAAAAAGCCTGTTGGTATGATATAGAAAATGTCGAAGCTACATGCAACCGCGAAGGATGAAAATGCAGCGCGAACAGATCGTAGAGCACTCGCATAGAAAGGCACTCAAAGACCGTCTCCGTGCGCTCGGCCAGTGCTGTTTGCCCGCACCAGGAGCTGCTGCTCCCCCTCCGGGGTGCTTTGGTTCGTAAAGCCCTGCCAGCGAAGCTGCATTTCAGGATTATTCCCTTTAAGAAGCACAAAGCGGATGGCGCAGATGCAGCCAGCGCTCTCCACCGAGCCTGAACGCAGGGCTGCTCCTCTGCTGGAGCCTTCAGCCCGTTTCAACTCCCTCATCCCCCTCCCTCCAACTCCTGGGGTTCCAGACCCTGGGAAGACCTTCCCTTCCCCGAGGAGGCTGGTCAGTCAATACACTAAGCAGAGGAGCCAGGAGCTGACTGTCTCTTACCTTTGGTTTTAAAAGCAAAGTTACAGTACTTGCAGACATATGGCCTGACGTCTGTGTGCGTGCGAATGTGTTTCTTCAGCATGCTGGGTTTCTTGCAGCGAATTCCACACTCCTCACATACATACTTCCCTCTTCCACGGCCTCGCACATACACATACTCTTCGTTTGATTTGTACCTATGAGCAACAGGCGTCATGATAAAAAAAAAAAAGAAGATTCCCACCTCAAAAGTAGAGTCACAACGTTCCTGGATTAATTCAGCATGTTATTGACACCACTGGGTAATTGTTTAAATACAAAATATCTTCAAAAGCTTTTGCCCAGATGCCTACTTCTTCTTCTGGAGTATTTTCTTACATCCTACGTCTGTGTCTCTATACAGACAAACAGCCCAAAGTCTGAAATCAAGGCACAGTGTCACCCAAATGTCCTGATTTCCCCATCCTCAAACACAAGCCGAGGCACTCGTAACAGTCTGAATACGTCACGGTCCAGCCTGGCTGTCTCAATCGTCTCTCTCAGCCTGTGCTGCGGTTCAAAACGCCCCGTCTGTCACCGTACGATGCACAGGACTGAGGAAATCCACCCCAGCTCAGCCTCTGGTGGTTCAAACCCTTCTCACGCATGGAGACGCTGGTGAAAGCCGCCCAGAAGGCTGCGATGCACCCTGCACGCTGCGGCCCCTGCCAGGATGAGACACCCAGGATGGACACAGAGAGAAAACACCCATTTTTAAATCATATGGTGCTATCGCTGAACGTGAACACCGCAGTCTCCAGGCTCTTTTATGTTTGGCACAACATCATGAGTTAGATTTACCCGAGAGAACGAGACCGGTCATCCTTCCTTCCCATTGTACATTCATTTCTCCTCTGTCCACGCATTAGCGCGTAGGGAAGGATACGTGATATGGGTTTGAAAAATACTTGTGAGAGTGAGACAAATCCTTTGGCCTCCTGCCGTTTAGCAAATGGAGACTGTAATTTCCTGCACTTGCAGCACAAGAAGAATAAGGTAACACAAAACAGGTCCCTTCAGATTTTTAAGAGGCTAAATTTTGGAAGCTGGGTACTTCTTGCAACCCATTCTTTTTCTATTCTGTATGATTTAAGTCTGGTCTTCAGAAATCCCCAAACATACGCTTTTGAAAACCGGGCCTTCTAAAGCATCATAATGGGGGATCCAAAGACACACAACACACAACACCATGAGTCACCGTTTAGTAACCTCCCAGTAAAGCACATTCCAAACCAGAATGGTGGGAAAAGAGCAGCCAGACTGAAGAGAGACTGAACAGAAACAGCAGCACTGAGGATTCCAGTACTTAAATGAGTAAAGGTAGAGTAAATCCTAAAATATATATATATATATATATATATATACATATATATATATATATATATATATATACAATGAACAAAAATTACTGCAAATCTCCTGCACAGATTTCAGACTCAGACTAGAGAAAAGGGAGGCAAGACGGGTGCCCAGGTAGCCCCAGTCTAGCGTCAAATACCGGGGCAGCACCAGCAGAGCTGGGTCTGGGTGTCCAACAGCTACATGGGGGCACAGTTCGTGTTTCCTGGCACCAGCAGGAGCTCTCCAGAACACAACCGGGCTCTGCTGGTAGCCCAGATATTCCCAAGTATTTTATCTTCTCCAACAGAAACCACAGCAATGCCATCTATCCCCATCCCTTTCCCCCCTCAAGAAAACCCCAAAACGCCAAAACCCAGCCAAACAAACAAAAAAACCCCATGGAACACCCTTCATCACCAGGTTCTCATGATCTGGGTGGAGCTGGTGGCTGGAGAGCACACAGTGACTGCCACATCCAACCCACGTCCGCAATGTCCCGCTAGCTCCATAGATACCAGGGTACACAGAATTAATTGTTAGGGGTGGCCAACATCCCTTCTTAATTCAGTGACTGAATGCTAACACAGCCAAAGGAGCAAAGGGAATCCAGGAATCCTGATTCTTCTGTCCACATTTGTATTCGAGGCTTCCTTCTGCCCCTCCTTCCTTTCTGTCATTACGCTGGTAATCACCTTGCCGTTTAAAAAATGGAATCACTCCTTTATCAGCCCTGTGCTGGCACTGCCCGCAATTACACTCTGCATGGAAACCTCTGAGCAGGTTCTTTGTGTCCAGCGGCCCCTCCGTCAGCCTCATTAAAGCCGCCGGGGCTGGCTCTTCCCGGATAAAAAGGGACACGTGATTTAATCTGAAATGAGACATCGCAGCTCCTCCGACACTCGCTGACTGAGCCATCCTACAACACATATTTTCCTACAGCTCCCCGAGCCCCTGTGTAAAACACCCAGGAGAGGAGCGAAACAGAAAAAGAATGGGAACCTGCACAAACACCAAACCGAACATGAAGAGGAAAGCCAGGGAGGTGACGCTGCCATAACGCAGAGAACGCTGCTGCAAATGCCATCTATTGACGGCTATAATATGTTAATGGAGATAATTACTTCAACGTGACGCTGGTTTCTCTGTGGCTCTAATACGCTCATATGATTTGCATCAGAAAGCCAAATCAGTGACAGCTCGCTTCACGCGAAGATTCACCCCGGACAAGGGATCCTCCCGCTCCACAACATTTGCTGTAACCAGATCCCTCTAATATCCACAGTTGGAGTTTGCGTCAGCAAATCCGGGCTCGTTGTGGAATTCGTAATCCCGCAGTTAGCAACTTACACCTCCCACAGCGTCACAGCTCCGGCTAATACCGAGATGATTTGAAACCCAGGAGGCTAACTGGCCATTACGAGCTCGGAGACTCATTTAGGAAATAGTTCCTTCACACAGACACACAAAAAGATAAAATTCAGTTACTCGATGCATTTTTGAAAGGTTATTTGCTGTGTTCTGCTAACAAATGCACAATTGTTGAGTTTTGTGCAACCACTACAGGCGTTTCAGGGCAAGAGGAACTGGCACAGCTACCACAGGCAGGACCAGAGCCAGAGACACAATGACCCCAACCTGAGCATCGCGGTCAGGAGCCACACGGAACCCCACAACGGGAACACATCAATCTGGAGAACTCTTACACATAGTCCAAACTTAAAACCATGAAGCACTTATTCCTTTGCAGGCTTTAAGAGGCTTAGTTTTAATATATGCTATCTAACTACCCTTTTGAGTCAGACACTTCTTGTCTCAGCACTGGGAGCCACATCCAAAACCTTCACGTGGGTGAAACCCTGGCAGAGCTGGGGGGAAGGAGGTCTGGGGGCTCGCAGGGCTCTGGGGGCCCATCGCTCCCCTGGGGCCGCGTTGCCCCTTCTCTCCCGCTTTCTGCAGCCATGGGAATTCTCCTTCCCTGCAAAGCCTTTGAGACCTCGCTGCTCGCAGCCTCGGCACAGCAGCTGCACCACATTATTTGCAATTTGCCTGACTTTCTGAATTTCCAGAAGTTTGATAATGTATTATGGTGAAGAACACCCCTGGTTAATTTTGCAGCGACTGAATAAGCATTTCCTTGTCTGGTTCGGACAGTTGTTAAACTCACTTGTTCGCTTTTTGGATTTCTGGTACACAGTAACAGGAGTTGGAACGTGATCTCATCCTGAGCTGCTGCATTCGGTTCACAGGCAAGCGAGTCGAGTAGCTGCAGCTGGTGCCTTCGGTGTCACTCGTCTGGTTTCACTGCCGGCACACGTAAGCTGTCCTCAGCCCGCCCGCTCACCTGCCCGGCTGAATCCTTCACAAGTTCCTGACGGTCTGCCCTGCTACTAACTAATCTAATTTACCTTTTATGCCACCTGCAATATTTGCCAGATCACTGCCAAGTGAATAACTATTATAATGTCACTAATTACTAATGAGTTTATCGCCTTTCTCAGCTCACTATAGGATGATCAGACCACTTCTCCCATGGTGGTGCCCGTAACACCCGCTCTAAATCTGCAGTGCAGAACTCCTTATCCTTACCCACTTTATACTCAGGGAAACACGGGGTGGGAGACCCTACAAGACTCCAGCAAGAGACTCTAAAGGCAATTTCAGGAATAAATGCATTCTGCTCACTTATTCTCTGCAGGAATCTGAGTATAGATAGGAGGAGGAGGAATTTTCTGGCACTGCAAGAAGAAAACCACACAGCTCAGGCCTAAGTTACCCTTTCTGCTTTTTATAATATTCCTGGTGGGTCCTCATAGCTCGGATTTTACCTAAGGCAATTTTCCACATTTCTTTGAATGGGAAACAATAAAGTGGGTGTATCCCTCCTTGTGATCCCAGCGCTGTCAGCACGACCCCGGTGGCACTGGGGCCGCGCGGGACACGCCAGCGATGCCGAGATGCCGACACCGTGGGTGGCCGGAGCGCATCGGTGACCCCAGAGACCCAACGCTGGCAGAGCCCGTACGGCACTGAGAAATGCCCCAGGAGCCGGTTCCTCCGGCGCTGCCCTGTGACCGGGACGCCAGACCACCGGGAGGCCGGCGCGGAAACGCTGACTCGACACGATCACACCTGGGACGCTGCATCCAGGTCCTTGTGCTGCGAAAGCTGAAGGATGCCAGCAAACGAGAAAAAAACGGGAGGGGAAAATCCCCCCCGGTGAAGGGGATGGATGCAAAGATGAACGAGGGAGGAACGCACACCAAAAGCGAGTAATTCAAACATCACGCTGAATAGACAGGAAAAGGTCTATGGACAGGCTGATGATCTGGAAAGGTGCACGTGATAGTCAGGATGTGGAGACATTTACTATTCACAGTTATCCTAAGAACTAGAGTGGAACCAAGAAACTTAAGGTAAATATGCAAAGAGCGGGGCAGTGTCTGCAGGCTGGTTTACCCCACGCAAAACGTGGATTTAAAGGGCGTAACAGGTCCCGCACGCTCGGCCTCCAAAGCGCCTTTCACTGGACGCGGCTCCGCTGGAATTCACTGCAAGAGCCGACACGAGCTGCTGACGCCTCTGTCAGACACACAGAGCTGGACAAACAGCCGGGGTGAAAGCAGCGCACAAAATATGCACAAACAGCCCCAATCCACACAAAAAGCTTTTACAAGCATAAAAACACGGGCCAGAGAATGAGTTTTAAAGGTGTTTCTCCAGCAGCAAAAGCAAATCCTTTTGCCAGGAGAGTCTATTTGATTGAAGAGGTGTTGCGGGCTACAAGAGGATCTGCGCCTACATGAGTTCTATATGACTTCTCCAAATGTCACGATCAAGCGAAGGCTTGATTCAGCTTCGGGTTGTGGCACCAAGGCCTCCTCTAGCCTATCAGAAGCAAAATTACAGTTATACTCATTATGGCTCTATCTGCAGTTAACGCAACTCGCGCTCCCTACGCTTTAATCATTTAATTGTCATTGCAAAACTGCTATAAAAGCACGTGCGTTTCAGGAAAAAAAAAACAATGTAAATAGTACTGAAAACAGTGCTGAAAACCCTGCAATTAGAGATGAAACCAGGCTGAAGAAAACACTCGCTGCAAGGTGCATTTCAGTGCAACGTGATCAGCTTGAGCTGCCTTAGCATGAAGAAATGTGGAATTACGTTGAATGTGTGCACAGGCTAATTAGTCCCTTCCGGGCTTCCCCCCACTAAAGCCAATTGCAAAAGTGAAGTAATGCAAAAATTTCCACAGTTTCTCGCTTGTTTAACGACTTGGCAGCGCGTCCCTTATCCACGTGAAAGTCGGCGATTGCCACCCAAACAGCCCAGCTCACCAGCATCAACGGGAAAGGAAAGAAAACCATTTGCGGTATTTAATAATCACAGGGACGCGATGGCGGCATCACGAACCATCACGTCCGCCTTCCGCCTCTGCGCACCCATTTCTGAATAATCCCCTGTATGTTATCAGGATAAACGAACGCCCCGTGACCGCTGCCGCCAGGCTGGGGTTTCCTCCCCAGCACCAGCGGACGGGTCGGGTCGCGGTGCAGACGTGGGCCCAGGTACGGACGCTGCCCCCAGGGCGCTGCTCAACACCGCCCGCCCCTTCGGAACACCAGATCGAACCAGAACAACGTACCACGTTAAAACAAACGCTAATGACGCGCACACAAAAAGAATCCAAACAAACTCGTCCAGCTGACTCATAAAATATTCATAGAGAAAGTCCGGCATGGAAATCCCCACAGATGACCTGTCTCCATCCCATCTTTCTCCTCCTCCGCCCCCATCAGAATTGATTAAACAATTTCCAGAGAATCTGACATTAATGACTCCATCTGACTCCAAGCGCCTGACACAGACACTTCTTGTTCTCAAAACAGCTCTTTCTGCCACTATTTCTCCAAGCGCTGTGACTGGCTCTGGATGCCATCGCTGTTTTAATTAGAGGCTGCCTTCTTGTCCTTCTGTCGCTCGTCATGTCGCGGAGGAAGGGCTGGCATTAATGGCCTTAAGCCAGTGCTTTATTCTAGGTACTAAACGTACTAGTACTATTCCCCCTGCAGTACCTGGATTTTTGGGAGGCACGCTGGGACACTTGTCAGTCCTAAAGAGATCATCAAATTATGGAAGAATTTGTTGTGGATTGAGGTCAGTTACAACTGAAGGGTTCTTGCAAACTGGGCTGAGGATGTCGAATGGATATATCCAGCCAAATAAATACACATAAATACATTCTGCCCACTGTTCCCATTGCTTGGTCATTAGCTCCAGGATCTTTCCCCCGCTCTCTATTTAGATGCTGCTACCAAGTTTATCTTAACACAGCTACAAGAAACTATCATTGTGAGGATTTGGCTTCCAAGATGCATAAATGTATTTTGATGGTGTATTTCCATGTGCCTGTGTAAAGAAATACCTATTTTTGACAAAAACAGGCTTTTGGGGTACATGTGACACCTTGTTGTTCAGTTGGATATGATTATATCTGCAGTGACCCCCAATATCTTCATTCCCACCGCCCAGGTGGGCTTTGGGGGCACCACAGGAGGAGGCCATAGGAACAACAGGGATGGAGAAACAACAGAAAACCTCCCCCAAGCTCCCGCGGCTCCACCATCACGTGATGGAGAAGTTCTTGGGAATCAGTGTCCCTTTCTACTTTGTATATGTGAGGGCCATGGGTTAGTGCTAGAGCTGGGTTACGGTTGGACTCCATGATCCTGAGGGTCTCTTCCAACCGAAACGATTCTGTGATTCTGTGACTCCAAGAGGCTGCAGCGCTCGGCTCTCGGGGTGGGAGTGCAGGGACTTGGGCATGGATGGTGTTTGGGAGCTGTTTTTATCCCAATCCTTTTGTTTCTTAGCAATAGGAACCCAAACACTTCTCCTCCAAGTGTAGAAGGCTTCCAGCAGCTCCACAAGGGCCCGGCGGGGAGTATTGAATTTCATTCACTTCTTCACCAGCGACATGAACACCCGTCCATGAACTGCTGGCACAATAAAACCCGAATGTCTACGGCCGCCTGACATTAACAGCACCGCAAAGCTCGTCCAAGCGACGGCCTGGTTACGCTTCGAAATAACAGGAAGTGCCTTGATTTCAAAGAATCTTGGACATGAACCTGGCATCCTGCACTTTATAGAATTACTTCTTCAAGACAAACGCTTGATTTCCAAATGTCTCCAGGAGGCAGCCCAGCCAACCCCAGCACCGATTCCACGGGGAGCTCCAGCACAAGCCGGGGAGCTGGGTGGAAGCAGCGCGGGGTTTTGGAGGAGAAAGGGTCCCCTTTGGAGCCTTCGAGAAAGACAGAGGTGAGAAGGTGCCATGGATGGGACCAGCATTATCAACCGAGTCCTTCAAGGCTTCTTGCAGTTAAAACCGGATCCATGAGACGCACGTTTGCTTGGGCTGAACTGGAGGTGTCGGAGCATCCGTCCTCGCTCGTGGGATCCCAGGGGTTTCCTTCCAGCTGGTTCTTCCGAGCTCCGCACCTCAGCCGCTGGAAGGCGGAGGGGAATCCGCGGCTCCCACCGAGTCTGACGCTTCCCTAAGTGGGGTCCAACTCCCCAGTGAAAGCTCTTAACAAGTAACAACAATGAATAACGGAATAGATTTACTTCTACAGCATGGAAGCCAAAAAGCCTCTGGCTATATTGAAACATAATAATCAAAAGCAAGTCCAGCTGCCTGGTCCCTTTTTTCGCCAAAGGTAACAAAACCATATACAAAACCATAGTAAAGGCAATCAATACAAAAGTACTCAGTAAGTATCACTTTCTGGTCTGTTCTTGCCCTTATCACCACTGGGTATTGACGGCTGATAAACTGCTGATCTCCAGATATAAATAACACTAACAAAATACCCAAAGCCACTTAGGTTATTATGACATATTGACATCCCCGAGGATCTAATGGATCAGGCTTAGATTACCACCTCCAAGCAGACCATCCCGTCAGCCCTCGTTCTGTGCTGCAGGACCCAGGGGTTGTCATTATTAATGAAATCCGGTACATTATTCTGGTAGACGGAGGAACGCTTCACGGGAACTCGAGGCTCAGCCCGGTCCCAAGCCTTCACCCATCCTTCAAACCGGACCCCAGACAAATCAATCTGTAAAACACTGATTTAATTACTTCTCATTTCCTGTGCTTCCTGTCTGCTGTCAAGGCCAAGCAAGGAAATGAGGACAAATCCCAAAGGGGTCTGAGATGCCATCAGTCCAACCAGACCGAAGCAACACCGGGAACTGCATAAGAAAGTTTTGTCCTACCACGTGTCAAACCAATTGCAGACAGGTAAGAGACTCCAGATGAGCTGTGGGAAGTGTCTCGCCCCTCGGGCATTCATCTGGACTAGGAGAATCCCATTTTAAGCCCCGCTTGTTTCTAATAAGGACGAAGAATCTCCATCCCTCGGGGAGGACCTGTGTTGTGAAAGACCTGGCAAGAGGCAGCAAGTCATCAGCCTCACTGAATCTACGAATGCCGGGATGCGCACTGTTGGGAAGATGCTGTTTTAGTGTTTCTACAGCCAAAATACGGACCCCAATCCAACCTGCCCTCGAGCCAGTGTGAGGGTTTGCTTCAGGGACACCAACTGGGTCCACTCAACGTAAATGAACTGGTGACCAAACGACTGAATGTTGCCGGTTCGTCAGCGCTCCCCCAGCCCGGGCTCTGAGAGCTCAGCGATGACTATTCCCACATCTGTAGGAAATCACTCATCCCCAGGGACCGTCCTCCGTCAGCCGTGCAGCCTGCAGCCAACGCTCTCAGGCACCCCGCGGGTTTGCAGGGTGAGGAGCGTCTCTGGAAGTGCCCTTTCCCATCTCGCTGCTCCTCCCCGGGGCATCCTGAGGCAGAACGGACTTCACTCACTGCAAAAGTCGCCATTTCCCTCTTGTGCTGCTATTCCTGCAAAAGCCAACGAGAGCCCAGGGAGAGGGAGCTGGAGCCTGTTCTCTCTTGCACATCATCAACGCAATGATTTAGGCAGCTCCAACCACACATGCGAAGCAATGAAGGGAGCAGGCAGCACGGGGCAACGGGGGCAGAGCCTCCGCTGTCTGCCTGACGTGCGGGGAGGCGAGCGGAGCCAAGTTGTGCTTGCAGGACCTATAGTTCAACCCCCTCATCTTTTAAGTTGGAACCGAAGCACATTGGACAGGACACATAGTGAGGAAAGACTCTGGAAAATACATACTGCTATTTTCCCAGGCGTTTTTCTGCAACTGAACTTAAAAAGAAACACCTCTCTCAGGCATCTGCTTTCAGCTGGTACATTAAGTAACTGCTGTGCAGAGCTTTCAGAGTGTAATGGTTATAATAATAATAAAAAATAAGTTTATGCCAAGAGCACACTCTTCTGTAGCTTAAGCAGCATCTGTGCATGCCCTACGTAATTTCTTTTAGAAGTCCCTCACTATTCTTCAGCGTGGATAGTCTCCTCCACATCCTGCTAGTGCTAGAATCCATTTCTACAGGTAGTTTTACAGCTTCAGATAACAGATCTACAACATGCAAATGTTTTCACAAGCCCCGGTAGCGCAGCAGCTCTCGTCCGGCACGATCAGCCCACGCGGGTCTCACCCCCGCGTTCCGAGGATGCGACGCAGCCCCCCGCATCCCCGCGGGACCGCGCTGGTCCCCCTGTTCCCAGGCGGTGAGATCAGGGCCAGAGCAGCGAAGCAGCCGGGAGGCGAGTCCTGCGGGGACGCAGAACCTCCATCGCCGGCACCGAGCGGCACCGGAGCTGGTGGGAGGAGGAGACGGGCTCCCAGGTCACGGACGGTCCGGCCACCTCCCCTGTGGGTTGCAAGGGACGGTGAAATTATCCCCGCTTGGAAAGTTTCCCATGGAAATCTCGCAGAGATAACATGCAGCGAGAAAAACGTGCCGACGTCTGCGTGTGCAAACGGCGGGAGATCAGAAGGTTTGGGGGGAGACTCTTTAAACAGGATGAAAAATATACATTAGAAGAAGTCCCCTGAGAGCCTCAAGGTCTGCTGATGACACTGAAGGGTTTTCGGTTTGAGTTCAACATTCATCCCGAAGCAGGAGCAGCTGAAAGCTGTCACGGCACAGCAGTTTCCTGGTCCTTCATAGGAGAAAGCAGCTGGTAATTGCAGCTGAGCCCCTATGGATCGAGTCTTTGCACTGCAGACTGGCTGCCTGCGTTATAATAACAGAACAGCTTCCCTACACGGGTCAGAGCGAGTCCTCTGCAGCCCTCACAGCGACTGTGCCCCCCATGCGGCAGGTCCTGCATCCTGCACACGTTAAAGATGAATATTGTCCAAGATAGGAACCCTCTTATTTATCTTACCATGGTGCCTATAAGTCCACCCTGCAGGCACTGCACACAGAATAAAAAGCCAGTTTGTACCCTGTAGAGTTCCTGCGCCAAGGACAGATGAAGAACCAGCAGATGGACACTGGTCCATAGTACTGGAAAGCAACGGGACAGCACGGGACTGTGCTGGGATGTCCTGGCACAGCAGCCTAAATGTCACCATCCCTGTAGCCCCCCAGAGGGAGGTGAGGCGAAGCGGGAGAAGGAAGGTTGGCAGATGTTCTCAGCTCTTTGCAGCAGGTTTGAAGACACAACGCGTGGGGATGGGAGAGCACCGTCCCAACCAGGAACGGGGGGATCTCCGGTCCCTCTTCCAGACGAGCTGCCACCTGGAAGCGGATCCTGACAAGCTCAACAGCACGTGGTTGGTAGACAAGACCAAACCTACTCAGAGCGCGTTATACCCAGAGGAGTAAAGACCATTCCTCGTGTATCTCAGGAAACGCCTTTCTGCACTAGCACTTCCCTTTAAAAGAAAAACATGGAAGCATCACAGAAATCCCTGCTCAGAAGGCTTTCTCTATATATTTTGTATGCGCGCAAGGGAGTCTGTCAAATGTACCAGTGTATCGTGCTCAGTTTTGCTGAGGCCAAAATGTATTTATTTTTATCTCCAGAAAGTTACACAACCCGCCATCCCTGCTTATCCTGCGGCTGTGGCACTTTTCCCAAACCAGGGAGAGACAGCAGGCCTCTGAGGGTCTCATGGACACGTCTGCACAGGGGACACGTGGGCTCGTTTCCAGCTCACATTCCGCTGGAGACGTGTCTGAAGACAAGGAGACACCCAACCCTGTAAGAGTCCGAGGCGACTCCTCCTCGAAACCACTTCTGGCCCCCTCTGTTAGACAAACACGGAGCGGTGGGCGGCTGCCAACAACCACGGGCGCTCGTGGGACCGCGGGCCAGCGGGAGCTCCCTGGCCGGGCCGTCTGCAGCGCGACTCAACGCCATCTGATCCCCGGCGCAGTTCACGAACCCACCGCTCCAGATGTGACCTCGGCTGCCGGGGGCTCTGGCAGCGCTGGTGACACTTCTCAGGAGACACGGGAAGGCGGCAGAGACGGGCCGGGCAGAGAGAACCGGCTGCTGCTACTGCCGACACGTCCTCCGCTCTGCAGCGCCCCGGGCTGTGCAGGGCAGGGAGCACCGCAAGGGCCTCTTCTGAAGGAGGGGGCAGAGTTAGAAACTACCGTAACTCGCTGCTCTTCACTGCAATAAATAAAAGCTCCCCAAGCTCCGGCCGAGACCCAAGTGTGCTTCACGCCACGGTACCCCGGGGAGCTGCTGTGCTGCACGACGCTGTGCAGGGTCAGGAGCCACCGTGGCTTTCTGTGCTGGTAGAGCCGAGCCGCAGGTTGGAAACGCTCACAGAACAGGACTGGAATCCCCCAGAGCCCTCCTGCTTCCCGAGGCTGCCGCCGCCTGCAAGCGCCCTCTGCACTGTATTAGCACTTCCTTAACTTACCATCGGCATTAATGGTGCAACCATGCATCAGGGCCACGGTTTTCTGTCTTGGATGGCGCGAGTGAGCTTATTAAACTCACACAGCGACATCCACATAAAGGTCCAATTTGCACAGGCACAAATACCCACAGCTCTTAATGACTGCAACGAGCTCTGCCCATTACTCAGCACCTCGGAACGCTAAGCCCTTCTCTGAGCGATGAGCTCAGCTTTCACCTCCACAAATTCACCCCAAGATTCAACACATGAAGAGCTGAATTCATAATAAATCATTATTATCAATGATACTTTGCAGCAAAACTAGTACATTTCAGCTCTAAAACTCAAAGCCTTTCACAACCTGGGTAACTAGACTAATTCACATTTATTCGTACTGCGACCCTACGGTCCCACAGGCACGGGAGATCCCACTGCAGTTCCCAACGTTATCCCATCTTGGGAAAGAAGGGAAACAGCCACAAACCAAGGCGATAACAGAGCCGTGTAAAAACACTGCCCCCGACACTGTACACACGTGTAACACACCCCAAGCGTTACTCGGCCTTTTGGAATCATTGTGAAAAACAGATCAAGCACAGAATCATAGAACCATTTTGGGTGGAAGAGCCGCTCAGGATCATCGAGTCCAACCAGAACCCAACTCTAGCACTAAACCTTGTCCCTAAGGACCTCGTCTAAACGCCTTTAAACCCCCAAAGGGATAGTGACTCCACCTTTAGCCTAAACTCCCTGGCAGCTCTCAGGATGCTCAGTTTTCAGTAACGAAGGTCTTTGCTCGGTTTACATTTGGAAGAAGGTTCTTATTCACCCAAGGCAGCTCGCGGGCCCGTGCTGCCCCGGCACACCGCAGACCGGCGCTCTGCACACAGAGCAACGCTTGGAAACGCTCTTTGGTCTTGGGAGGGGACTCAATCATACACAGCAGAATCTCAGAAGAGCAGCGCGAAGTGCTCGGCCTCTCGCAACCTTGAAAACCACATCATTCTGCCACCAAACAGTTTGTTTAAATAAGAACGGCAAGAAGATCACAAACATCGAGAACCGCTGGTTTAAGTGCTGATCTAAAACATCTGCAAGAAGTATTCGCTCTTTGGAAGCGCCGCTACTGTGCTGCGAACCCAAGCGAGAGCTGCCCCAGCTCCGCCACGGCCAAAGCGCCCAGCAAACAGAAAGGTTCATAAAAACCTGGCTAAGTGCATCTGGTTATCGCCCAATGTTTGACGTACCACGTCCTGAATAGGTCTAGAGGCAGGAGCACCCGACGTTCAGAAAACACATGAACTTCTAAGAAACCGAAACACCGCGAACAGACACCAGGAACATTATGAAGAGGGTCAGCCCAGACCATCCTGCAGTCTCTCCTGCTTGCACTTTTTAAAGGTCTTGTAATTCTTCAGTCTTATCTCTACACCAAAAATATCTCATGAGGTCACGTTGCCCTTTGTCTGAGGTTCCACACACAAAGAAACAGCACTTACAGTCCCTCCGGATTCAGATTTTTCAATGCATATGTATGAATTTCTCACATGGTTCTAAACAGCAATTCCATTGATTCTGTGCAAGCGCCCGAGCAGCAGCAGGTGCTTCGGGAAATTGCTTTAAACACCTTTAGTGAGTAACCCCAGCTTTTCCCCGCTCCTCCATCCTGGGCAAACCGAGCCTTACAGCACTTCATCATGGGACTCAGGTTGGCAACAGGTTTGAGATGCATCTGCTTGTACCACATCCCCAGCGAGCTCCTCCTCGAAAAAAGGCCTAAAACTAAACTGTAGATAAGCAGGTTCTAGCACAAAGAAAACTGAAGCATTTTTAAATGGTGAAAAGCAACTTGGAAAATGGAATATTATGAAAATAAAAGGTCTCCGTGCAGCCCTGCCCACCTGGCCCTTGCGGCTGGATCCTCCTCCCCATCTGCTCCCGCCACGTCCCGCGAGGAGCAGTGGTCTCACCTTCCTTCCACGGACTGCGCCTCCCTCGCTCAACCGTGACACTCACAACCATCAAAGAGCAGTTACGTCACGGGCTACATCAGGACAAGGGCCCCAAGCTGAGCTGCTCTCCCTCCAGCACAAACTGGGAGGAACTGGAAAATCTTTCTCAAATGTGGAGCCTGGCTCTCGCAGCCCCACTAAGGATCTATCAGGCTTTACCGAGTCCTTGCAAGTGCTCTCACCGCCAGCGTGACTTGTGCGCTCACCTCCAAAATATGCAAAAAGAAGTAAAACTTTTCCAAAAGTAGAATTTGGAATCCAACCGGGGAGTGGAGAGCGCTCAATTCCCAGCCTCGGGGACGCGGTCCTGCTGGAGGTGGAACAGGACCATGGGATTTCATAGGGTTCATGTTCTCAAACGCATGTCGTTTTTTGAAAGTAGAATGGAAGCACACTTTACTCTTTGCCCTCTGTAATTTCCACCATGAGGAATGGTCCCAAGAGTGCTGCATCCCATCTGTCATCACCAGGATTCTCTGGTAGTCACCACTGAAGAGAATGGAAAATCAACTGCTACGTTTGGGAAGACCGAAAACAAAACAAAACACTAAAAAAACCCCACAAAACCAGAATCCCAGTAACATCCGCCTTGAGAAAGACCCGTCTCCTCAGAAGTGAAGCTCTCCTCATTAGAAAGCGACAGAAAAGAGAGCCCCCAAAAGCCAGTTCAGAATTACGTTCTCCAAGTCATCTTCCTGCCATTCACCCAGTGGAATATGGATTGAGTAACAGGCAGCCAGGTCTGGGTCTGCTGTTTAAACATCAGGTTTCTAATTGATTGCACAGTACTTGGAATCCATTAAAGGGCTTCTATAAATTACAGTGTGTATAGGACAGGCTGCCTAGATATGCAGATGTTAAGAACTGGCTAATCCTAAATAAACCTGGTAAAAACGTTTGCTTTCTCAAATTTTCCACCGAATTAATTGCAGAGATTGTGTCACTGAATCAATAAAGAGAAAACTCCGTAATCCCGACGTTTGCCACAAGCCCATAAACAGTCTGCTCACAGGGAGAGCTTATTATTGCAGACACTGGCCCGTGTCAGCCAGCGGCTCGGAACAAGACATTGTGTCATGCCTGTGAATCCCAGATGCAGAAGGATGCCCAGGTGATCACTGACTTACTTCAGCACAGATTCTTTTACATGATCGTCTTCAAGCCCCTGGCAAAACAAAGTGTCCAGTTTGCCTTCTAGTAAACTGAAAAGCAATCAAATAAGAGCATCTTCCACCCAAGACCCAAGGACCACGCTCAGGCCGTGCCCCTCCACAACCATGTCCCAGCGGAGAGGCCCATGGGCGGGCGGGATGGACGGTTCCAGGATCTTCGGTTGGGAGGAGAGAAATCACTGCGGAGAGCCGAGCGGCCCACGCGGGAAACTGGAGATATCGCTTTTAATAACTGGCTGTGGGAAATCAGCACCAAGCTGCGTCCCGAGCGCCTGCCAGCGGGACGCGTCGAGAACACGGGCTGACAGAAATAATTCAGGAGAAATAATAAAGAATAGCAGACAACAACAGAGACTAAATCCGTCTGTGTTTGTCAGATTTCCTGGGAAAACAGGAATAAGCTGCGGAATGAACCCCATTTGTCAACTGAAGTGATGAGATATTTAGGAAACACTAACAATTCCCACTGGGGAATGTTAAGACATTTTAAAGGTGTAATAGAATCGAGTTTAGCAGTAGGTGAGTTTGCGTGTCCCCTCTTACAAGCAATGCAATTGCACTGTAGAGAGGAGAATGACTTATGCGGGAGTGACGAGTCCAGCATCCCCGAGTCACACTGGTCTGCTCTACCCATGTGCTGTCTCTGGGAGATTTCAGGAGGCCAAGAACAGCGTGTTCAGAACTGCTCAGCACAACCCAGCTGCTGCTACAGGAAAGAACGGGGGGACATCCTGCGTTTTGGAGCCAAGGAGGAGGTGGCATAGGGATCGTCACCCACCCAAAGTGTGAGGAGCACGGGAGGCGAGAGGAGGGAACGGAGCTGGTGAGGGGCTGGAGCACAAGTGTGATGGAGACTGAGGGACCTGGGGGTTCAGCTGGAGAACAGGAGCTGAGGGGAGACCTTCTGATCTCTGAACTGCCTGAAAGGAGCTTGGAGCCAGGGGGGTCGGGCTCTGCTCCCCAGGAACAAGCGCCAGGCTGAGGAAAACCCCTCTCACTCAAGAAGGCAAATTACAGGAATCCTTTGCTTACACCTGGGCGCAGAGTAAAATGTGACTATACAACCCCAGCTCTGTTTCCCAGAGATGTGTCTCCCTGCCCTGGGCTGTGGAGTGAGCTCAGCTCCAGGATTCAAGGAGTTTCTCAGATAAATGAAGCAGCATCAGCCGGTACCTCCCACGGGCGCACACGGCAGCTGGATCTGACACGGACACAAGGTCGCTCGGATCCCTCCTTTGTTGCTCATGCATGCACTCGATTGCACTCGGGATAAACGACCCTTTCCAAACAAAGGTGGTGAATTCTTAGAACTCATCCGAGCAGCAGAGGAAATCCCCTGAAGGAACCGGGACCAAGCGGGAGGCTGGAGTTCCGTGCTGAGCAGCTTTGCTGGTTTAGCAGCGGCTCTCTGCGGGGCAGCCGAGCTCCGGCGCTGCGTGCCAGGGGCTTTCCAGGAGGTGTCAGCGCGGGGCGCGAGCGGCACTTTCTGTGGCCGGTCATAGTAATGCAGTGAGATCAGCCCGGAGATGCTGACCACAGATCCCAGTGAGCCCACAGCAGCGGGAACTGGGAAGAGCGGAGGGAAGGGAGGTTTGCACACAGCTAATGGGTTCCCCCAGAGCATTTCTTGGTTTTGTTCTGTGTTTGTGGCTTTTTTTCATTTTTCATTGGTTTTCTTTGTTTTCCTCCTCCAACCCCCCAGCTATTCACACGGCACCAGCCAGACGGGGCTCTGCCCGGGCTCAGGGAGCGGAGATTTCAGGTGGGGGCTTTCACGACCCCGGTTCAGAAGATCCCACGCCTGGTGAACCTGCAGCTCGGTGTTATTAATCCTTATTGGTGAGGACAGCGAGTGAAGGACCTGGATTGATATCTGAGTCAGACCAAACCGAAGTCCAGAGCAGCCTGGACCACAACAGCGCTGTGAGCATCTCCCTTAACGTTCAAAGATACATTCCATGACATCGCCTTGGGTTCTTCTTGTTCACCTGCAGATTTGTACACATGGATGGGGCGAAGGGGAAGTATTTTTTTAAGGTATGAATGCAAGGATGCTCTGGTCTGCAACTGTAAGATTGTAGCCACAAGTTTTGTTCTGTAAAGAGGGAGCAAAAGAGAAGAATTTTCCAAAGCGAGCCTTCTTTTTGGTGTAATATTTATTTGACGTGACACTGCTTTGGGATGGCAGTTAGGGTTAGCTGTCTTTAACCTCCTATATCTTGGTATTGCTTCTCCTACTAGTTGCAATCAACTAATGGAATAAGCCAACGGATGCACCCCATAAAAGCACTGAGAGTTTGGCTATGAAACAGAAGAACACGTATTGACTGTAACCACCCCACTGCTATCAGGTTTCATCGTGGTAATACTAATGCACAGTAAACGGGCAACATTTCCCCGACAAGACCATAATACCATCCCAGGCCTCACTCTCAAAGCAGGTCGATACCAATCTACAGTTCCATGATGTCAGATTTGGGAATGGGGCTGGTGCCTCCCAAGGACCCGGGCGGATTGATGGAGGTGACGCGGAGCCACCGAGGCATCGCGCCATTCTCCCGCAGCGCTGCTGGCCAGCCTGACCTTCAAAGATCATTTTCACTGCTCCAAACCACCACAGTATCCCCCAGGACCGGTCCAATGGATGTTTTTATTGGCTCTTGCAGGAGTACAAACTCCAACCTGGCTGTTTAATGCACGGTTCTCCCAGCCACAACTGCGCCCAGTCCGTGCGTGGGACATTCAACAGCTCCCATCTCCTCCAGTGCATGGGTGTGCTCATGGGGCTGGCTGCATGCACCTATATCCAAGCTATATTCACGTCTTATGGAATTTCAGAATCACAAGAATAATCCCCTGCTGAATTACACATGGAATGATCTTAAGACCTGCTCTGTAAAAGCAAGAGCTCTAAAGAAATCAACACTGAAAGGGAGAAGGAGCTAAAAGAGCTGCAGCAAGTTCACGTGGTAATGCTTGCATTTCTTTATAATCTTGCTCCTTGGTTGAGGCAACAAAGCATGGGATGGCTCCCCAAGGTTGGAAACCAATGGCAACCCGCTGGAAGGATGGTCTGGCAAGCAGCAGACCACATGAAGCCAATAAATAAGGCGAAGAATGAGATAAGGAGGACACATTTATGAGGGGAAAAAGATGGTGAAATAATGTCTTGAGAATGGATGTACTTTATGTAAAACATCTTCAGGAGATGGCCAGGAAAGGGGTCTGATCTATTCGGTATCTTGCACAAAGCACTGGTATCCTGCGGATTCACCTGCAGGGCTGTTCCTTCGCTGCAAGAGAACACCCTCACTGCTGAGGCCAAACAATTTCATGTGACACCAGAAACCTCAGGGAACAAGGCACAGACCCCCAGGCACGGGCCGAGCGCCCTGGGAGGGCTGCCTGTCCTCAGCAGCGCTGCGCCACGCAACTCAGGTATCACATTTACCTCTGTGACCTGGTGCGCTACGTTAGCGCCTGCGCTTGGCATTGAACAGCTACTATATCCTGTCTCGCATCCAGAAGGACGGCTGCCTGAAGTCCGTGCTACAGGAACTTTAAAATAAGACACGGCATACGTTCAGGATGACTAATGCATTCCCTGATGCTGCCTTATGCGGAACGTGTTGGAGAAGCTGCTTTATTTTCTGTCCGCCGTTTAGAAATGTGACTCCACATCCGCTGTGCTGGGGATGCAGACAGCACCTCGGTGCGGGCGTGGGGATGTGGTTTGGCTGGCGCCCGGCACCCTGCATCTCACCCCAAAACCCTCCGCGGTACGGGGATTTTCATTCATGTCAACACTGAGCCTCTTTAACCACCTCTAGGAAGGAGCCCAAGAGTCTCTAAAACAGCCGCAGCCCCGGGGGAACCCAGCCAAGGGGAGCCGAGGATCCTCATGCGCTTTAGGGCAATAAAACCCGCTGCTCGGTGCGTCCCATGGGTCCCATCTGCTGCAGGAGGGCAATGGAATGTACTGAACCCACCACGTTTCTCTGTCTGTTGCTTTCTCACCACCCCACGGCTCCCTCCCTACGTCCCTTCAGCTCATATCACTGCGGAGCTCTCCGCACCCACCGCGCGCTGCCGGCGCGTCTCTGACCCTGAGCCGCCCGTGCCCCGGCGGGCGGGAGGTGAGCTGTCCTGAACAAACACGTTCCCTCCCGTTTTCCTCTCTTTGGTTAGCTGGCTTGATCGGTCGCTAATGAAACATTTTAAAATAAAAGCAAACTTCAACCGGTAACAGCAGAAAACCACAACCACCGACTAATTAAAGCCTTCTTCTGACACACAAGAAACAAGACCACCCAATGGCAAGAGTGGAATTGATGACTCCTGCTAGGGATCTCTCACATCTCTTTGGCTTGTCTGCAACACACAGGAAGGATGATCTTCAAATATGAACTTTAATTGTATCCCACAAACATGCTACTTATCAGCTGATCTTTTCTTTTTGAAACAAAAAACAGCAGTATTAGACCAGTGCTGAATTACTGAAGAGCACTCCGAACTACCTGGAGCCGAGAATTAAGATATGCATCAAATTTAGATCTTGCATCCATTCTGGTTTGAGCTACTTTGGTTGGGTGGGATTAAAATTATATGAATACAACCCTTCTTTTCTCCCCCACCCAAAACCCAAACGCCAGAAAAAAATCTTCCCAATTCCTTGTAATAAGGGTAAAAACCATCAGGAATATAATTTTTCAGGAGAAAGCTCTGGAAAGATTTAGAAGATAGGGAGTACACCCCAACACATCAGAGGCCGCTACGAGATGTATTTGTGCTCCTCAGCCACTCAGGAAAGACATTAAGGTGCTTGTTAACTTGAAGACAACTGAGAAAACGAAAACTCAATTCAGTCCAGGGCATCCACCCGTCCCAAGGGCCAAAATAACCCGACATCCAACTATATCTGGCCTTCTCCTGCTCAGCTCCACAGGGCACCTCCACTGACTTGCCATCACTGTTATCAGTCACTCTATACAACCGTAACACAAAAGAAGAAATAAAATGAGACACTTACCCTCCTTCAAAGATCTTGATCCTCACTGGCTCCCCTCTTTTGGTTACAAGAGCCTCTTCTTCTGATTTTCCTCTCTTATCCTCTTCCTTCTCAGCTCTAGTTATGTCTTTTCGACCTTCATTAGAAAGGAGCGAAGGCAAATGAACCTATCTCCCCAAAAGAGCAAAACAATCCATGATTATATACAAAATCACTCTAAGACAGATACAGACCAAACAGCCTCAGAAGAGCCAGCAACCTGCTGCACGCGCTGCTCCGGGCAGCCCAGCGCAGTAATTAGCACATCCTGCTAACGAACAGGGCCTCTGCTGCTGGGTTTTGGGCCCTGCTAGTTATGTTATACAGACAGGGACCACTGAAAACGTTTTAAATCCCCCCCTGCATATGGTGGCTCAATATTATTCAGCTCTTGGCAGCTGGAAAAGCGAGGCATGAAGAGCAGTGTCTTGGCTGGGTCGCCCTGAGCCAAGGGTCCCTGCTCCCAACCCCACCGCTCTGCGCTTGGGTAATAAACACATCTACGGAGCTCTAGAGAGGAGGCATCTGTGGAATTCATACATTTAACCTCAACCTTTGGGTTTCCCCCACACACACATACATTTGGACTTCGGCCATCTGAACCTGATATAAATCAAGCCCAAGCTCAACAGTCGGCGCTCCGGGTGATTTCCTTTCACCAAACCCCTGTTGCCAAGGGCGCACTACAGAGAGAGCCACAAACCAACGGGAGAAAATATCCTCCACCTCCCCAGATGTTCCCAAGGTGAAAATTCATTTTTTCACTGGGAAACTTGTCACCCCTTTTTAACCCCAGGTTTAAGTCATGCACTGACATCCCCTCCAGCATGTTCAATGTGATTTGTTACAGTATATGGATCGAAATGTGAGAGCTGCCTCTCTAGTTCTGTACGATGCAAGGGGAGCTTCTCCACACCCAGAATGACATCTCGGGATCTGCCCCCCTACAACCTCACCTTACAAACAACAGGAGTCTCGAAGGCTCCCAAAGAGGAGAGCAGACTGCCCTTCACCCAGGTAACTTCTTACACAAGTGCAAGAACATCTTTTAAGTTCAACTGACTTACCCATATCCTCACTTCATATATAATTTATGGGAAAAGATTAAAGGCATTTGAGAGACCAGGGATTAATTAGGGGGATTTTAGCCTGAATGTAGCCAACAAACTGGCAGAAGTCTAAAGCAGAGCTGGTCACCCTTGACTCTTTACAGCTGCTGGAAAGAGCTGCGGATCTCCAGGGTGATTCAGCTGCCCTACCTTAGACACCGATCTCAAGGGGGGTGAATCACCCAGGAGGTGCCTCTTTGTCTCCCATGGTTATACGGGAAGCCAACAGCTGAAACTGAGACGTGAAATCCAGTGGGACAGAACCCGGCCAGCGCGCCGCTGCTGTGACCTGCAGATCTGCAGCACAAGGGACTGACTCGCTAAAACGCAGCTTTGCAAAACTGAGCTCAAATGTTTCTGGAACAGCTCTGCTGGGGACAGGTGAGAGAGCCAGGTGCTCAGCTGGAGAAGAGAAGCTCTGGGGAGACCTTATTATGGCCTTTCTGTGCGTAAAAGGGGCTGATAAGAAAGACAGGGACAGACTTTTGAGCAGGGGCTGTTGTGATAGGACAAGGAGTGATGGTTTAAACTAAAGGAGGGAGATTCAGGCTGGACATGGGGAAGGAATTGTTGCCCTTAGGGTGGTGAGAGCCTGGCCCAGGTACCCAGAGAGGTGGTAGATGAACCATCCCTGAGACACCCCAGGCCAGGCTGGACGGGGCTCTGAGCACCCTGAGCTGGTGAAGATGTCCCTGTCATGGCAGGGGGGGCACTGGGGGGCTGGGAACGTCCTTCAACCCCAAACATTCTGTAATTCTATTATTTCATGTTTGCTCAGCAATTTCAGGAGCTCCGGTTAGAGCATGAAATGGACCTGGGGCTGCTCTCTGCCCTCGGGCCCAGTTCACACAGGCCAGCCCACGTCCCCACCATCAAACACACGTACCCTTCCCAGATGCCTCCTGGGAATGGTCCCTGTCCTACCTCCCTAGACGTGCTCAGGAATTTCTTGGGAGAGAACTATCAGTCCAGGAACCGTTTTAACAACTGAATGGCAGAAATGGCCTCGAACTGGTGTGTCTGGGCACGGAGGTGTCTGTGCTGGGAGGAAAGCGGCGGCTGGAGACACACTGAGCACCTTCAAAGATTAAACCCTGGCCATTAGGGCTTCACCTCCTGATGGGAACTGCCCGCTGGTAACAATGCTGGGGACAACCCTCCCAGGTCAGCTCCTTATTTACCGAGGAATACAAAACAATTGACTTTCTAGATGTAGCATGAGGATTATTTATTGCAACTTTCGAAAGCACAAAGCATAGACAGACGAAAGGCACCAGAGAGAGCCAAAATCATACAGTCGCTACTATCCCCTTGTACAATCTCGTTTAATTTACAAAGTGTGCAAGCCCAATACAGCGTAATTAGCCATCCCTACATGCACGCTGCACCTACGGTCACTTCAGAATCGAGCAGCTCAGGGAATCACACTGATAATTTAAAAATCAAGCCGAGTATGTAGACAGCACACACAGTCCTACTGCTTGCTGGTAGCTTGCTGCATGCATCATTGTACAAAATATCAGCGCTGGTTTACATTGTCTGTTGTGTTGACTGACAACTTATAGTTACATAAAGAAGTAGCTGGAGCCGGGTTAACCAAGGGTTGAGCTTCCAACCCTGGCCGGACGCTGCTGCTCCGCAGCGCCTATGAATCGCACCTTCCCGAGCCACCAGCGGCGCCGATCCTACCTGTGCCGGTCGGATGGGTTTTAAAACCAAACGGGGATTTCACTCCCTCTGATCACCTCATCAAAAATATTTCTCTGCTTGGCATGATGTCCGTTTATCTCCACTGAAATTAAGAGAATTTCTGCAAACCGCACTCCTTTACGCGGCAGGTGATTAATATGAGATGTAAGCTGCACCATTTTCCAGGTGAATTCGGTGGGACTAATTCTTACTTTAGCAGATTGTCCCATGAAAAGTTTAACTTCCACCAAATTTCAGGGGTTTGTGTAAAAGGTTTTTGAGCAAACGCATGCAGTGAAATACGCATTTTGATGCATTTTGAAGCGTTGCTGCCTGCAGCTCGACCTCAACGTGGGGACACGCGGGTCGGGGATTCCTGGGCACCGGTGTGCGGTTTAGCACCGAGGGAAGAGCGGAGCTCCGGGGAGCACAGGCACTTCTAGAGAATGGCAACAAGACGGTCCAACGTCGCTCAGATAAAACCTTTTGAAAATACTGCATCAACAGCAAGCGTTTGAGCGGTTACTGCACCGCACGGGTAAGTATCTGCCCTATCTCCCTAGAAACTCTGGGGCTTGGGTTTCTGCAGGAGAATGATGGAAACACTGAGGAGAAATAGAGACTGATTGAATCAAAGCGACTCTACTGTGTATTTTAAGACATATTTATAAGCAGCAGCTGCGGCAGTGATAATGATAAATTTAATATTCAGAGTTCATTTCATGATACAGAAATAAAATGAATGATCCATCAATATAAACTGACTTGATATGAATATCAAATTGCAAAATCTTTAGAGCGACTCTGTTTGCTAATCTACATGAGCACGATCTGGATTGAAGGGATCTGTATGGTTCGGCATTAATCATATGGGAAAAGTCTGGCCTCAAGATGAGACACATAACAGTCGGCAGCTACCGCAAGTGTCTTAAATACTCCTGTGCCAAGCGGCCAGTTCCTCTGTGAGCTCTGCCCTGCGAGACCGTTTGCTTTGCTCCTCTAATGCCAAAGACCGGGTATAAAGTACCCGTAGATACCCAGAAAAGCAGGTACGCAGCAAAGGACCGTAAGTCAACGGACCAAGCAACACGGGTGTTTTAACAAGGGTCCACGTCCAACCCACCGAGGCGCCTTCAGAAATGTCACTGCATGCCTTTGCGCTTCTTCGGAGCCCTAAATACACTTGCAAATCTCCCTTTAATATTTTTAAATACTTTTAAGCATACCTCTCCACGTTCATTAATGCGAGATCAGTAGATTCGCAACCAGACAGAATCCCATTTCCCCAAGGTAATCCTTTTTCATTTATAACACGCAAAATGTAGGGAATTATAACAGCATTTACGAGAGGAAAAAAAAACTTGTAAAGCTATTTGAAATATCAAGACAAATGCAAATGGAGTGTAATCCTCTGTGCTCGAGCAGCGGCAGCTCCTGCGCGTGGCGATTCCTACATGCACTTTACATTACAAGGCAAGTAGAAACCGGAGAACAGAAACGTGGCACGTTGCCCCGGGGCAGCTCGCATTTTTTGCCTTATTACAGTGGGTTTTAGCTTCATTCTAAAAGTTTCACAGACAACAAGTGCTTACCGAACTGAGAGAGGGATGAATAAACTCCTATGAAACTAAGAACAGCAATTCCCCGGCCCTCGTCCCCCTGTTCCCACGTATCCAACTGGATGAGGAGAAATAGATAGGATTGCATTACCTCTGTCATTTTTGGCTTCCTGGAGCCGGCCGGGACCAGCCTGCCCGCCTCTGGCCGCGGAGCCGTGGCCATGGTGTAGGTCTCCTTGCTCACCTTCTGCTTGGACCTCAGGAGGGCCAGGGCTGCTTTGGTGGAGACACCCGGCAGGTTGGGGTTGTACAAGCTGACACACCAGCTGGCGTACACTGAAGAGCGCCGGTCCGCTTGCTGGATGTGATTTGGCTTTATGTAGTTCAAATAGCACCAACTGACATTAGTGGTTGTGTGGAGGCTGGGGAACTGGAGTACCTTCTTCGTGTCCGTACCTTCTCGAGACTTCATTGCACTACGAGGGACCTCCGAGAGAGGTGCAGGGCTTGGAGGGTTTGGTGGAGGCTGCTCCACCACTTCTTTGGAGTCTTCTTTCTTCACAGCTTGCGAAGGTGCCTTGCTGAGGAACTGCTTGCCAGCCGGCTGCTCGTACTCCTCCAGCGCCTCGAAACTTGGAGAACCTGAACGGGACACAGCTTGCTGCGAAGTACTTGGGATTTCCTTTGGCTCCGACTGCTCTAAGGACAAACCAGGTGGTGTTTCAACCTCGACCCTGCCTTGGCTTTCTGCAAGGAAGTGAGATTTATCCTGCTTTTTCCCTTCCTCTGTTGCGCTGTGTGGCTTCACCACTTCCAACTTCTCTTCTGCTTCCAACACCTCCTCCTCTTTCACCCTCTTCTGCTGTTGTGTTTCCATGGTCAGCTCCAAGCTGCCAGCTGGAGAGAGCATCCTTTTACTTCCACCGACCGTTGAGGGGCCTCCTTCCAGCCCGAGGACGCTGTCTGACGGGGAGGTGAGCGGCATGTAGCCCTTTCGTTCTGGCAAGGGCAGGGGCACTCTCAGATACGGGCTCTGGAAAATGCTTCTTTGATCCTCTGTGATCACCTGTGCCAGATCGAAGCCCAGCCCGTGAACATCGGCACTGCACACCAGGGTACCCTTGGGTTGGCGATCCTCGAATTTGGGGAGAACGATAGAAGAGGAGCTGCACTGGGACTGAGTGACCAGGATCTGGGAAAGCGTTGTGTACATGGCAGTCCCGTAGGACGGCATGTTTGTCTGTATGCGAACGGGGACAACGAGAGACACCATTGGGTCTGAGCGCGTGGGAACAACCAGCTGGGACGTGGATATGGACACCGAAGGACTCGTTGTGCAGGTCAAAGGATGCAACCTGCTGTCGGAGCCATATTCTGTGCACAGAGAAAGACTGGAGGTTCCTGCTGCTGGGAATAAACTGGATTTGATCGGTGACAAATGTCCGCCAGTTTCACCTGGCAACTGGAGAGCAAACTGAGACTGAAGAGGCAGAAAAAAGGCTGAAGGGATGGGCGAGGAGCCGGGGTAATGCACCGGCAGGAACGAGGGATGCTGCCTGAACGGCACCTCGGCGGGGTGAGACATCAAGGGGGGAGCGATGTGGAGCGGGCCCGGGTGCAGGAGCGTCTGCGGGAGAGGCAGCGGCGGAGTCTGAAATATGGAAGGAGGAATCTGCGGCATGGAGAACTGAGCGGAGAGGATGTCGGACATGGTGTGCGCGGCGAAGAGCTCCGCAGACTGCCCCGGCTGCGGCAGGAGGGGCTGGTAGGGGAGGATGGAGACCTGTGGGGACATGAACTGCTTCTCGTGCAGCGTTAGCGGTGGGACGGGGTGGTGAAACACCTGCAGAGCTTCTGTGTAGGGCTGGGTGTACGCCGGCTCAGGGCTGTCCTTCGGCTGGCTCTTTTCACTGGGGTAGGTACCATGAGACGGCAAAGGGGATGAAGATGTGGGCTGATGGGGCAAACTCGTCGAAGGAGATTTACTTGAAGAAGGAATTGGATCTTCTGTGTCTGTTCGGGCTGTGGGGGCCGGGTCTGGGTCGTGCTCGGGGTGCCTGGTGAGGGACGCCTGCCTGACGAGGAAGCATTTCCTCCTCTCCTGGGGGGCCGAGGGGCCGGGGGCGGAGGCGGGAGTGGACGACAAGCTCCCGTAGTCAAACGATTTACTGCGGGTCTCTGACATCTGGGAAGGATGGGACACGTTTGGCGTCTGCTCAGAAGCAGATCTCCGCATTTCCCTGGAATGGTGATGGTGGCTCGGAACCATCAGCATATGTGAGCCGAGGCCGGGAGGCTTGGGCTGGGACTCGGAGGGCTGGCTGGTTGACTCTGCCTTGCTGTGATCGTCACGATCGAACGAGACAGAGTGGCTGGAGCCGTGGGATATGCTGCTCTCCTGGCTTGGGCTTCGGGTGAGAGAGACGGATTCGAAACTGGACTCTCCGGAGGACTGAGCCATCTCCGCCAGCCGCAGCCTCTTCTTCTTTGGTGGGAGTTTCTCCGCGGGGAGCTGAGAAAGCGTCTGGCTCCTCTGCGGCCACTGAAACTCCTCCGTTTTCTCCGGCTCTTTCGGAGGAGGCTCCGGCTCCGTCTCTGGTCTGTCAGGCTCTTCCGTGACCAGGATCTCAGGGACCTGGATGTTGGGCTGGCGCACCAGCCGGGGCTGCAGGGAGTGGGGCGGCCGGCTGGGCTGGGCGCTGGGCTGAGGCGAGAACTGCGACAAGGGCTTCTCCTCCGCTTCCAAGCTGCTCGCCTGCTCGATGGAGTCAGACTTCTCAAAGGAGCTCGTGTGCTGGATCACAGAGATCTCCTTCGAGGTTGTTCTTCTCTCTTTGCCCTCCGCGCTTGAAGCCGGTTTGGTGTTCCTGGAATGAAAGCCGGCGCTGACATCCAAAGGTGTGGATTTACCTGGGTCTGCTGGTGACTTAATGGATTCACGGGTCAGGTTTAAAGCGACATCGGATGACGCTGGGTTTGCAAACTGAGGCGCTGTCGCAGTACTGGAGGAAGGAGTGTCAGACAACTCGAAAGCCGGAGGCTCCTCATCGTCACCGAGACTCTTCTCCTTCCGTCTTTTCCGGAGCGGAGTGAGCTCCAAGGTGCTCCCCAGCTTGTAATGCATCATCTGGGGCCACGCGTCAGGATCCACAGCGCTCTTCTCCGGCTCTGAAGAGGTATGGGACGTGGAAGAACGAGGCTTGGAGAGCTGCAGTTCTGAACAGTAGTATTTCTTATGGGCTTCATAATTGTCCCTTTTCTTATACCGAGCACCACATATGTTACACTCGTACATGAACCCTTTAGCTTTCGGACCCTTCCGTGACTTTTTGGTAAGATCGCTTTCCTTGGTTTCAGGCTCTTCGGGAGGTTTGGAAACAGCTTCTTTGTTCGCAGAGCTGACCTCCTCCGAGGCATACTCCACTCCCAAAGGTAGCTCAATAGCTGGTTGTCGCTTTAGCATTCGAGGATGGGAAGAAAACGCTTGACTGCGGCTTAAGACTTCAGACTCCATGATGTGATCATCGAATGAATAGCTACCGCGAAAGGTGTGTGGGGAGCTCATAGTGCATGCAGCAGAAGGCATTGAGTGGCTTCTTAGGAGAGGCACTGTCTCTGTGGCACTGTGGGATTGCTGAAGTGACAACAATGATTGTTCGGGCTTCATCTTTTCGCCGTGGGATGTCAACACTTTGGATGCATCCAACTGGCTACTGGAACCAGACTTGATATCAAACTGGAACGGTTCTCTATATACACTAGACTTTGGAGATTCAATGCTGCTACGTCTAGATAAAGAGCTTCTTCTAGGCTTAACGCTATCTATTTCACTGGTATCTACAACAGCTTCATTAATTGTAATTAGCTTAGTGATGTGTTCAATAACCTGTGTTCTAGGCACAGATAACGGTACCATGCTAGGTTTCTCTTCAGTAGACAGGTGTGGGAACCCCTGGGTTGTGTTTGCAGCTAACGCTGCAGTCCTTTGCCCAATTCTACCACATTTCCCAAAAATAATTTCTGCATAAGATTTTGCATTAGTATTTGCCGGGCTGATCTGCTGCTCTGCGCTTTCCGACCTCGAGAAGTAGCCCGACTCGGTGCTGCCTTTGCTGCCGGGGCTCAGGAACGCTTGTTCATCTATGACCTTCTTCCGTTCGCTCAAGCGGAGCGCAAGCTTCTGCTTTATGGTGTGGGTGTCTTCCGATTTATGGCTCAGAGCGTGGTCTGACGGTGGCTCCGCAAACTGGGTGCTGTCCTCCAGAGACTGGGACATGCTGGAATGAGACAAGGAGCAGCGGTCGTGGCTGGAGCCCTGGCTCCCTCCGCTCAGCAAACTACCGGCCAACAGCGAGTGCTTCTGCCTGGGCGAGAGCTCGACCGAGTGGCCCGACATGGTGCCCGTCTCCTCCTCCGAGTCTGTGCTTTCTCCTTCTGTCGGCTCCTCGAAGTCCTCCCCGCCGATCCTTTCCATCTCCAGGCTCGACGGATACATCTCCGCCCCGATCCCTGAGGCCAGCCCAGCTTTGATTCGATGAGCGTGCGATTTCCTATGTTTATACAAATTGCTCTTAGTCTTAAAAGAAAAGCCACATGGAATGCAAGGGTACGGCCTCTCGCCCGTGTGTGACCTGATATGTTTCTGGAGCACACTCGGCTTCGCGCAAGGCCGGCTGCAGTACTGGCAAATGTATTTGCCCGGCTTCTGAGGTTTCTTTTCCTTCTTGTGCACTTCCTCGGCTTGTTTTAAGGAAACCTGCGACGGGCGAGGGATATAGACCTTTTGAACGGACGGCACGTCCTCTCCAGGAATGATCGGTGAATGGGAAGGTAAGAGCTGGCCGTGGTGAGAGTGGAGCCCAGGCGATGAGAAGGAGCCGGAGGGGCCCGGTCGTACGGGATCAACTAGCTGCCACGTGGGGCCCTCGAGGACGTGCTCCGGCTTCCCAGGAGACATGAATGCTGGTGACAGGGCGTGCTGCTGAAGCTGCGGAACGTGGGGAGGGTGGTCGAAAGAGGAGGGCTTGGCTTGCTTCTGGGGGGCAGCCGTCTCCGGAGCCTCCTCCCTCGGGACCGGCACGGGACCAGAAAAGTGCTGCTGCGATATGATGTCCCGGAGAGGCGCCCCCTGCGCCGGAGCCGAGCTGCCCTGGTACGCAGCTGTGGGTGAAATACTGCCTTGGAAAGCCTCTCCTTTGGGAAGCCTCTTTCTTGGACTTTCCTCAGCCTTTTTTGTGCTCTTCTGGCTTTGTTCAGGATCCATGACCTTAAAAGGGTCTTTGAATGCTATTTCGGGAAGGTTTTGGCAGGCTTCATTTACGAATAATAAAGCTCTCTTCTGCAGATTCCCCGTTTCGCCTGCATTTGCAATGGAGCTGGAGCCACCAGGAGAGGGTTGTTGACTTAAAATTTTACTAAAGTGTCACTAGTTTCTATTTGATTAAAAAAAAAAAACGTTTCAAGGTCAACAAAGTTCACATTGGTACCGCATGACAAACTACTTCAGAGAGAGGAAGCTTTCCAGAACTCTCCGTCCAAATATTTTCCTTGTGAACTTGGTTAAGGCTTTAAACCTCGCCATTTCACTTCAGTTGACAGTGGCAAGCCTTCAAAGCCGAGGTGCAACCCACAATGTGTCTCTTGTTTGTTATGCAAACCTTTGAGAACTTGAGACTTCAGTGCTCATCTCAAAATGACCCTTTTTTCCCGTGCAAGGAAAATAACACTGAACGGTGTATGTTTGTCCCCCCGCGTCTTCCTTCTGTTCCACGTTTGAGTTCAAAAGCCTTGGAAAAGTATCTCCCACATTTCTGGAATTACACCCAAAAGAAAACAAACAGTAAAAATTACTTTAGCGATTGTGTTTAAGTAATTACATGCTGTTATTCTATAGAGGATAACGGTAAATATTTCGCACAAAAGAAATACAGAATAACTCGTTCAATGTCTGCCATTCATGAGACGTTACTTTTAATGGTAATCTAAACAGAAATCACGTGAAGTCGAACCTCAGGGACCCGTGTTCCGTGTAGTGCACACAGAACCTGGCTCTGCAGCAGGAGCTTGAAACACAGCTTTGAAAAACGTAGTCAAATGGTTTCAAACTTGATTCCCTTGTAATCTCCTGCAAACGTTTATGGTTTGTCCATTTTTATAATCATATTTCCCTTCCAAACAGACCGCACGGTAAAGCTGACCCAACGCAACGCACCGCCTAACTTAGCACATACAGTCACTGACAAATACAAAAGCAAATCTTCTCTGCCTAAAATCCGCTCCTCAGCCCGCAATCATCTGCAGCGTCACTGACAACAGCGGCAGGTACGGGGAAAGCACACACACTCAGGTGTTGCCTCTTTCATTTCCTGCCCTTTGCTACCAAACAACGGTGCAAATCCAACTCCCACAGCAAGCACATGTTTCATACGGGCGGGATGTCGACACTGGGGAAGCCCTTCTTACAAAGAATTTGCATGGGAGGGTCTATCAGACCCACCACCCCATCAGCAAACCCACCCGTGTCCCTCAGCAGCTCCGTTCCCTCCTCTGAACTCGCTCCGCACCTCAAGCTCTTTCCTAGAGCGAGGGGCCCAAAACTGACCCTGGGATTCCAACCTGGAGAGACACATCTGTAGGCACACAGATCTCTGTTTGCGGTAGCTCACCATGTCCTTACAAGAAATTCCATGCTTCAGAAAAGCAGACAAGGTGATGGGTAAAGCACAGGGCGCTTGGGCACATTGCTACCTGGAGACCATGGTCTGTGCACCCAGGTCTCAAGTGCAGCTTTGCAGATGCCACCGTAGACATTCGAGGTGATTTATGATGGAGGGAGATCTGCAAACAACAAGCAGCAACAGCAGATCTCCTGCCACCCCCTCTCGTAAGGAGACTCAGTAACATAAACCTCTGCTGCAGCACCGTGGGGACTCACCAGGCAAACAAGTCTCGATTATATTGAAGTAAAAGCAAAGTAAACCAGAGAAACAGAGAAGCAAGTCCTGCTCCCGAGCGGAGTCACTGCACAGGGCAGCGCGCATCCAGGACAGGCCACCCGGAAAAACACAGACTACTTACAGGGGATCGGGCAGTCGGTAATTCTGATGGCCTCTCTCTTTCGCTCGTCCACGATTTAATTTGGTCTGGAAAAGAAACAGCACGTTGGAATCATAATGTGTGCGTATTAAAATGCCATCTCGGCAGCGAGCACGCAGGACTTACACCAGGTGCCCTGATGGGGAGGATTGCCTGGTAACCGCAGCAGTACACAAACTCAGTCCCAACAGCTGGAGCGGCTCTTGGTGACTGAATTCACCTCCTTCGGCGTGTTTACCCCCTGTAGAAAACACATTGCCATGGGGCTTTCCTGCACAGCGCAGGCCCGACCAAAGCTCTGCACCCCGGTACCGACCTCAGCCCCGCTCTGAGCTCCCTCCAGCACCTCAGTTCCAACCCTGCCCGGCTGGAACGTGCCGCCCAAATCCCCATCGCATCCAGGGGCAGCTTTAGAGCTACAAACTCAGGCATCTACCAACTCGATTCAATCATCAGCCTCTTAAACCATTTTCACATGTGCAACATCTGCCGGGTTGCTGCAGACCTGCCGAGGGGAGAAGGCGATCCAGCGCTAAGCTCAAGTGACTTGGGCTCAATTCTCGCTTCGGTTACACATTTCCTGTGTGAAACTGGGCAAGTCGTATCATCTACGGCCCATGTTACTCCCCGTTTCTAAAACGGGGATAGTTCCGTGTTTCACAGATGTGTTGTGAGTCACCCATCACTGTCTGTGAGGCCCTGGGATCCTATGGGAATGGAGAGACCCACAGCGCTGAACAGGGATCCTTGTAACCAGAAACGGGAGGACGTCCAGGAGACTTCCTCTGCTCATTAAAAGCTGAATGCTGTGCTAATTAACTTATATATATACCCCACATGGCTTCAGCAACTTCCCTTCTCACCTCTTCAGACAGCAAAGGGCAGCGGTACCCGCACCACGAGGAAAGCAGACGGACAAAAGCGACTTTGCACTTTGCCAGCAACCCATACGCAAAGGGTTAACCTATTTTCATAGCTTAAAACCGCTTTTCCAGAAAAGCATTTGAGTCAGAACAGAGTAATTATTGCAAAATCTGCATATTTTAGAGCTAAATATTCCCCAAAATATCACCATTGAAACGAGGAGAGAAAAGAGAAGGCAATGAGCCCTGAGCAGCCCTGAGCAGCCTGGGGAGCACCACCAGCAGAAGGCAGAGGTGGGGAAGGTTCGCACCGCCAACCCGACGTGGCGAACAGCAGGAACAGCCCCGGGAGCCCCGTCCCCCCGGTGACACCCACAAAAAGCAGAAGACACGGCGGCTCCATCCCCCTCGGAAGCCAACGCTCAGCTCTGCCCATCCACTGCAAACCCTTGGTAGCGCTTAAGAGCCGATCCAACCACATGCATGCTGGAAGGGCACGACAACATACCACTCACACTCCAGAGGGCTTTATTTTTTGTTTGTTTCTTTTTCTGCACATTTGTGATGCAACTAATCCCCTTTTCTTGCAAATAAAACTTAAGAAACCCAAGACCTCTGGCAATGGTTAAGAAGACCCTCAAGAGCCATCAACATCGTGGCTGTGACGAGGGACGGTGTGCATCGCCGCTGCGTCTCCTCCGGAGCACTGTAAACGTCGCTGCCGCTTTCACTTCTCACATGCTCCTCGGTGCAACAAAGTCATTAGTAAACTAATATTTTGAAACTACTGCTGAGTAATGATTCTTTCAAAATTCATCATGAATTGAACGCTCCAGACCTGCCAAACCAAGAGTGGGAAGCCAGCTCTTGGCAAGACGGGGACTCTTTCCAAGGTAATGTGTCTTGCATGCAGCTAAAGCAGTAATTGCCGTTCCCCAATACTATGTTCCCCCTGCTGAGACTTATGGTTAAACTCATGTATTGAGAAACCTTCCAAAACGTTTCTACATAGTTTCAAACCACAGGAGTGGAAAAAAAAAAAATATAATAAAGAAACAACTACAGTTCAGATGGAGTTTATGATTTGTGCTGCATTTCGTAACTGCAGGGTGGATCAGCGGGGAAGGAGGCGTTAGTCAGCAGCCCGGGCCCTGCCCTCGTGGCCAGCAGGCTCTGCGGAGACCAGATGAAGATGGTTTCCCTTGACTTACCGATGAGCCTGCCCCGAGCCGGCCGTGTCGCTCTCCCGCGGACACTCCCAGCCTCTCTGGACAGTCCTGCCGAGCACCAGAGGCGCTTCATACAACTAGAGAATGTCCTGAGCTGGGACCCACAGGACCATGGAGTCCAACTGCTGTCCCTGCACAGGACACCCCACAGGTCACCCCGTGTGTCTGAGGACGGTGTCCAGTCTCTTCTCGAGCACTGTCAGGTTGGGCTGTGACACCTCCCTGGGAGCCTGTTCAGTGTCCAGCACCTCTGGGGGAAGAACCTGTTCCTCGTGTCCCACTGACCCTCCCTGGCACATCTGCCGTTCCCTGGGCTCTGTCCCTGTCACAGAGCAGAGCTCAGCCTGCCCCTCCTGCTCCTGCTGAGGAACCTGCAGCCCCATGAGCTCTGCCCTCAGTCTCCTTATGCAAAACCCAACAGATATATGATGCAAAATCCAAGCAGATACAGGGAGTGCCACTGATTATTTTGCTGTGCGAGAAGCAGAATCTTGCTTCAAGATGAAGCTCGCCCTTGCGCAGAGAGCACACACAAAGCCCAGACATGACACAGAGCGAGGTCCTTCCACATCACCGGTCCTCAGGGGCAGAAAATTGGTCCTGATTCCATCTGTTTACTGGTCTAAGAGTAGCCTCGGTTGCTCCGAAGTTGGAGGGCGGAGGTTTGTATCTGCAGCTGGTCACTGCTCTGCACCTCCTGCCCTGAGGAACCGAGTCCCAGTGACCCCTCCAGGGCTGGGACGGAGCAGAAGGAAGCGCCAAAACACTCTGGGCTGCCAACACATTGAGAAACAGACAACAGGCCAACTTGCAGACCTCATACTAAACGCTGTCTCACAGCGTGAGGCTCCGGTTTGAAACAGCTGCTGGGATGAGGGGGGACCCCGGCAGACCCGCTGCACCAGCACGGCCGGGCCGCGCAGCCGCGGCTCACCCGCAGCACAGCCCTCCACGCTGCGCGTCTGCGCGTGCCGGAGCCCGGGCTCGCCGCACACAGCTTTCTCCAGCCCCATGCAAACATCCACCAGACCCAGGACAGCCACACCGCAGGCAGAGAGCACCGTCTGCATCTGAGAACCAGGATGGATACTGCAGTAACACAGCTGAGATTTTAGCAGGCAATGCAAAAAATATGGACACCAAAGCAACTACCAACATGGAAACAAGTTCCTCCAAGCATCTTTCATATTTCATTTTACCCTGAAGGATACACAGCACATCCTGCTCGCACATCTGGGCTGTGCTGCCCGTAAGGGAGCACATTTGGAACCTTTTCTCCCGTTGACCTCAGGAGCACAGTGAATGGAGCAGGGGGCTGCCCCGCAGGTCGGGCAACCCCCGGGTGACACAGAGCAGAACGGCACCGAACGACAGGAAACGGGCGGCAGCAAGGACGACACGACTGTCATAACAGGTTGAACTCCCGTTCCTTGCGGAGTATTCCCAGTGTATTTTACCACCCATGATTCAGACCCCACGCCAGACCGCACCATCCTCCTGCACGGGTGGGATTCGCAGGGCACGGGGGGGTCGGCGATGCTGCCCGCAGGGCACAGCAGGTCCGTGGGACTGAACAAAACCAAATGAGGAATTGAAGACAATCAAAACAATAAAAAGAAACTTCTTAACATGACAATTCCATCTCTGTTCCTTGATAGTTTTACTCCGTGAGCTATTATACAAGCTGGTTTTTTTTGTCTCATTAACAATAAAGCTGAAGCAATTAAGCAAAATGCACTAAAACTTCAGCAAAATAAAATGAAAACAGACTCCAAGGTTATTATATGAACTCACTAAAATGACAAAGTGATCTTCCAAGCTGGCATCACTAAAAGCTTCAAGTTTGCTTTGAATACAGAAGTGAGAAGAAGAAATGCTCCAGAAGCACCTTCAGCATCCTGCGGTGATGCAGGAGCAGGATGCGGTGGTTGGAATCACCACATCTCTCCATAGCCCATGATAAGAAAAGAAATCGGATCTTCCTAAGCAGCCTGTTACCTTCTGGACACAACAGCAACACACAACGCTGTGCTCTGCCAGCCTGTACCTTATTTAACTGAACACGGAGAGGAGATGCTGAAAGATTTCTGTTTAAGTGACAGCGAAAAAACCTTGGAGTCTCAGTGGGAATAATTCAACAAGGAAACTTCCCCCACCGATTCAGCACCAAAGACAATGGGGTTTTTCCTATTCTCAATGAAAAGAAGGCCAGAAAGAGAAGAAAATGGTCCTTTTATTCCCTGTGGGCAAAAAATAGAGCTGCTGATCCCATCGCCAGGC
This sequence comes from Columba livia, assembly GCF_036013475.1. NCBI lineage: Eukaryota > Metazoa > Chordata > Aves > Columbiformes > Columbidae > Columba > Columba livia. The sequence goes on along the minus strand of NC_088627.1, from coordinate 1,209,628 downwards.
TGGCAACCTCCTATTTACAGAAACAGGCTTGACTCGTTGGGAGTGTATACTGAAATTCATTTAGATCTTGTCACGTAACAGAAACGGTGAAAACAGACAGAAATCCATATTGGACACACGGAGCAAGCGCCTCCAGCGCCGCCCTCGCCGTCCAGAGCCTCCCTGGCAACGACTCTGCTGCGTTTTCAGGCCGTGGCAGGGGAATTGCTGGAGGAGCTGTGCTCATTGACGCGACTTTTCTCGAGGTAAATATCACCTCAGGCGACGCGGAGCCACCGCGGTGCCGCGCACCGGCTCACGGAGGCAAATCCAGCGACCAACGCAGAACCGGGCGCAATACACCGTGCGGTGTATACACGATCTCTCCTCCCCAGCGATGTGCATCAAACCCCGCTTTGCAAAGATAATGAATACAGATATCCTGCAGATGTCTGTGTGCACACATACACGTACATCACCGATCCCAAATCACGAGCCGCAGAGCTCTTTGCACACAGGGTGCGAGGACACGTGGCCGTTCAGAGGGAATCGTCACGTTTCGGAGCTCTCGTGCTTGGCCAAGCCAAGTCACAAAAAGCACAAGTAATTTTAAATCAAGATACGCATTTGTTTAACAGGAAAGACAGAAAAAACCAGGCCTGAGTTTGGAGGGAGCGCTGTTAGCTTTGCAGGAAGGAAAGAATCAAGTCTGGACAGTGTTTGCTTCCTTGTCATCACAAGCTCTACACAACTCCCTTGTACGCACACACAAAAATACACCTTATGCCAGTGAAATGAAGCAGCGTTTAACGAGAACCAGAATGTGTTTTTGGTTAATTTCCAGGTGATCGGCCTCTCATTAACAGATACTTCTTGCAGATGAGTGCAAATATTTACACAAGGACCCCATCGGCTGTGTGACCGTCTATTCTGTTTTTCCCCTCGTAAAGCTGCTCCTCGGGAACCCACAGCACCAGCACTCGCTGGCAGGGAGAGAAAACGCAGGGCAGGGTTCTCCACGTCCTCCCGCCTGGGCCGGGATCCCCGCCGCTCCTTCAGACCCAACCGGATTAAAGCGGCAACCGAAACTTCCCCATCGCTGACTCTCGACGGGGCTGCAGCCAGACAAACATTCGCTCCAGCACCTGCTGCTGCCGAGGGGCTGCTGGGGCTCCACGGGAGCGACGGGGTGGCTTTGGTGGAAAATATTTACGGAGCGTACAGCAATGCGGAAGGACAAAGAACAATTCTTCACCAAAATGAGCACCTGGAGATTTCTGCCTGTGCCCAAGATACAGCAGGCGTTCCTAGTCTTAAAAGCCAATTTAAAACTGCAGAAGCCTGGTGCTACCGTGCCCTTTCCTTGCTCTGGGTCTCTGTGCTGCTTCAGACAATGCCGCTTCCTCACATGTGCCTCCCTCTATCTCCATCACTATTTGAGAGCTGCAAACAGGACCACGCTTCGGGATGCAGAGACCTGGAGCACAAACCCACCAGGACATGCCGCCCGCAGGTCACGCGTGGGATCCGGCCCAGAACCTGCCCCGCAGGACCCGCAGCCGCCCCCCAACCAGCCACGCAGAAACACGAACTTCCCAGCACGGGAACGGCCTCCATCATTATATATATTTATATCATAAATTCTTATTATTATATACATTTAAAAACCAAAAATCTCCTAAGAGGCCAGCATTCCAGCTTTAAGCCTGAGCATTAGCAGGCGAAAAAAGGAAGAGCTCCAGGTCTTGACAGGAATGAGGCAGCGCTTCATTTCCTGCTGTAGGCCTGGTTTATAGCTCTGTCTCTGCAGACTCTGGCTTTAGGCAGCAGATCGCAGGGGCTGTCTCTGTGTGCTCGCAGCTGAACAGGACGGGTCTGTCAGTACGAGCATAAAACAGCGAGGGACAGGTTCAAAAGAGGTGTCGGAGGAGGTTTCCGCACATCCTGAAGAGGCGGCTCCAGTCACATCTTGCTAAGGGGCGGAACTCGGAGATCTCTCGTTACCGTAACGAACAGCGAGGCCGGGTTGGGAGGAAGAGTTCACGGCTTTAAATAGACAAACTGATACAGTCAGAAACACCCTGACGAGCTTGCAGCCACGCCAGCCCTGCTGCAGGTCAATAATGCTACGAGGTTTGCAACACCAAGTCACTAAAAGAAACAAGCGGCTCTGGTGGGAAAACGAGGCGCATCGGGAGAAAAGTCCCGCTAAAGGGCAAAGGGGAAAGGGCCGGGTCCCCTCCCCTCCCTGCCGCTCAGCCCTTGCTCAGCACGCCAGCTTGCAAGATCAGTAATTCTCCCCACGCGTTTCCTTTCGGCTGCGATGTCGGTCGGCGGGTGCGCGGGGTGTGCCCAGCGCCGGGCAGGATGTGGTCCCAGCGCTCCCGTGCACAACACCCCGTACCACCCGCAGCAGAAACCCTGCACAAAACACGGCGTGCGGGGCGTTCAGGTGTCCCCCAGTCCCCGGTCACGCCGTGAGCCACCCAGTGCCACCCGTGCGCTGCAGCTCCCCGCACGCTCCCCACGGCATCGCCGGGGGCTCCGCCGTCCCACACACCAGATGGTGACACCGCAAGAACGGTGGAGACACAGCGACCCGACCCAAACTGGGGTCTGAACCATCCTCCAGGCTTCACAACCCCCGCCTGCCCACCCCAAACCAACGGGGTGCAAAGCTGAGGGAACCCAAGCAGTTAATTGGCCATCTGGGTAGGAACTGTCCTCTGAGGAGCTTCAAATTATGACTTGGGTTTTCTGCCTTGCAAAATTGTCCTCTTTGAGCCTTTTGCATTCATTCATGAACAACGGGATTACCGGGGCTGTAAACGTGGTCCTGCCCTGTTCGCAGAGCGAGGACACACGGCACACAAGCACCAATCTGGCCACACACCCAAAAGAGAGGGACATGCCTTTCCCACCCCCCTTATTCTTTTCCTCCCCCTGCAAGTCATTTCGGAAGACACCATGCCTTCCCAAAGCAAAGGTGATATTCTTAAAACCATTAAGAGAAGGGCCCCAGAAACTAAAAAACAATTATCATGCAAGAAAAGAGGGAAGAAGCTCAGGCCCGGGTGCAGAAGTGTTAACTTAAAAATACACGGACCGCATGCTAATGGCACAAAAGCCGGTTTGTTTTCACAGCGAGCTTCTGCATGGCTCGCAAATCAAACACGCTGACCTGCGGCTCCACGGGCTGTTCTGTGACGGCAAATCCCAACAGCGATGAGCTGGTGTGCAGCCAGTCCAGCGCTTGTCCTGGAATTGCTGTTCTTAGCCTCAAACAGAACAGCAAACGACGTCCGTGCTCACGTTTATGAGGCAATACAGAGAATTTCAGGAAAACAATGACACTGCAGTCAAGGCCCGTGATTTTTCTGGAGTCACCATTTCCAGGGAGGTTAAAAGGTTGACTTGCAAAAGTGATGCCACAATCTCACGTGGTCCTCAGAGATCCCCAAACGTTAATGCAGAAAACGGTGATGAACTCCAGAGCCGGAGCTGCTGCTAAGCACAGGCTGAGAACCTCTCCAGCACTTCTGCATCGAGCTCATTACTTGCCCTCGAGCTTCAACATCTCTTATGAAAATAGAAAACCGTCTTCATTTAAAGACCACACATTTTGGTAGAAGCAGCAGCTCTCAGTTAAGATGTTCCAGTGATTGATTTCTTCTCTGCTGAGGTCCTGTTCCTGTTTTCTAGGCTGCCTTTGTCTCGCTCCACTGCGCAAACCCTGCATCTATACAATTAAATACCAGACTTTTTGTCGTCGTTGTTTTTGCTCTTTGAGGAGAAATAGCCCGACTATCCCAAGCCACGAACCGATCCTTGTGGGTCCTTCCTCAAACCAGCCATGTATGTTGTAATCCCCCACCTACAATTACTACTTGAGATCTATTTGGGGTAAGAGAAACATACTTGAAATTTTAGGCCTTGCGCAAACCAGAACGCAGAGAATTCTTGGAAACGTGCTTCTTGTCAATGAGCCTTCTATACATCTCAACAAACTGCGGTGTGCAGAGCCTGGGACGCTGTGGAACGGCTTCTGGTGAGCAGCAGCGGTCAGGAGCCAGAAACCAGAAACCATCGCGTTTCCTCTGCCCACCGAGCGCCTGCGGTGCGGTAGGTCAAAGGGAAACAATATAGATATTTCTATTCTTTGCAAACTTCTCAACACTCCAGTACCCGTATCTGGCTATACGTCAACGGAAAAATGCACTTTATAATTTCTGTAGTGACAAGATCTTTAAAGTGTTATTCTTAAATACTGAAAGCTAGAAAAAGAAAAGGGTTCATAATCACCGAGCACACACAGTGCCCAGGACTCGGACACAACACAACCACCAGCCCCTGTGGTTCCCCTGTTAGCGCCCCAGGGCCCGGCTTGGGACGGGGAACAGGGCCGTCGGTTTTAAAGCTATTTCCCAGTTACTTAAAGCAACAATAAACCTGAGGGGCTATTATAGCGATTTAAAAAGTAAACCTAACGGGGAAGCAAATTCAGTGGCTGTTCCATCTGGCTGGCAGATTGAACGGAGCGCTTGGTATTTCAGGAGGGACTCAGAGCAAGGTCAGCCGTTAAGCTCAGCCGCTAAGCTCAGCTTTGGAGCCGTGTCCCCAGCAGTGCAGGAGCAGGTTCAGTAGAAGCCACTGTATAAATATTTTGCTGAGCTGCAAAAGGAAGAAGCTTCCCCGGCCGGGGTGACATGTGTCACGATGGGTTCCCGGGCACAATGCTCAATGAACGCCATTATACGAAAGGCTGTTTATTTCCCATTGCAAAGCGGCTGCCAGAACACACAATCACGCGTCTCACCCTGCGGGCTGTCACAGAGAAACTCCTCTCCCAAAGAGAATGAGATGATTATGTCGGGATTAACTCTTTGGCAGCGGCAGCGGGACTTCCCCGGTCCCCGCGCCGCTCCGAGCCCTGACCGAGCAGCACCGGGGGCACACACGTTGCCATTGATGCCACCCCACATCCCAATGAGTTAATTAAAACTCTTAATTTCAGCACAGACAGGTGAGATCAGGGCTCTTTCCACTTCTTCACTATCTCGCCCGCTCACTAGCATTGATGCTCTGCAGATGATGGGATGTCCTGAGTTGGACGGACCCACAAGGACCGTGGGGTCCAACTGCTGTCCCTGCCCAGGACCCCCCGCAGCCCACCCCGTGTGTCTGAGGACGCTGTCCAGGATGATCTCATTCTCTCCACCACAAGGCAACACAAGGAACAACCTTATCTGAAAGGGCTGTAGTGCTGGGCAAACCTAATCAACAGCCAGAGAGTCTTTATTTCCCTGAAGTATTCCATTTTCACTCAGATTGTCATTTTCTTAATGAAGACGAATGAAGGAAACACCAGGTTAAGAAACCTCTATCCTTGCACATAAAACCAATACGCCTCTGCTCAGCCTCAGCAAAGGTCCTGCCTTGGTAATAATTCTGATTTCCTTCACCTGTTTTTGCACTGGGGTGACTGCTGCCTCCGAGGCAGCCGCTCTTGAAACGCACAGTAAATAAGACCAGAATTAGGCCTAATTTGACCGTTTCCTCCTATCCCTACTGCCAGTTTGGAACTTAACCAATTTATTGAGCAGCACGTCTCACCCCAGCATCCCAGGTCCAAGGGCAGCAGATCGCAGACAGCCTCACACAACCAGCGCTGCATCGCTCCCGTGTCGCAGCCGAAACGCGGGACCCTGCAGGGCCGGCTGGACCGGGGCTGAGCGGACGGGCTCCTGGCCCCCTTGCAGCTCCTCTTTCCATTCGACAGAACCACGCTGTTACTTCTTATTCGATGTGACAACGCCATCAGCTCTCCGACGGACTGCGGGACACTGTCCACACAGCGAGCGTGTTGTATTAACTACCAGACACCTCCAGGAAAAAGAGCTTCTCCGGTGTTTAATGCGACACTCGAGCCTTAGGGGAAAAGCCAGCACCAGCAGAACTAATCGGAAAAGTCATCGCGGGCACATAGACCTTCATGTACGATCAGCAACTCACCTACGCTGTTTCACCCCAGGGTAAAACCAGTAAAGTTCATCTTCTTTCTATGAATCATCTTAAGAACACAGCCCCGGTTCAGACATAAAACTCTGCTGCCACGACACCAACTGGAGCGGGAATTTATTTTTAGAAGCAGCTTAAAATAGAGTGTGTGTTACCTTGTCAAAAACCATCACCTCTGTTTCGGTAAAGGATGGCACAGCGCGGTGCTGCACGCTCCTGTGCCGACAGGCACTTCACAGCCTGCACCGGCACGTCTGCACGCGCCGCGCGAGAAAACACCGAGAAACCCCCAAAAATGGCCTTGACACCTCACTGCCAACACAATAGCAAGATGCCAGGGCTGAAAGACAGGATGAGACAAAGGGATGAGACAAAGATTCTGCAAATCTCTTCTCCAAAGCAGCAAGTGATAGGACAAGGAGAAACGGCCTCGAGTTGCGCCAGGGGAGGTTGAGGTTGGATTTAGGAACAATTTCTTCCCCAAAGGGCTGTGGGGCATTGAACAGGCTGCCCAGGGCAGTGCTGGAGTCACCAGCCCTGGAGGGGTTTAAAGGCGTTTAGACAAGGCTCTTAGGGACACGGTTTAGTGCCAGAGTTGGGTTATGGTTGGACTCGATGATCCTGAGAGTCTCTTCCAACCAAAATGATTCTGTGATTCTATGAAACAAGAGTGTTATTTCCCACTACAAACTGAAAAGAAAAAGCTGCGTGTTACATCAGGGAAGGGGTTTGGTTTCCCACAGCCACGCTGGCTCTGACACGGAATCCGATGCAATGTGGACTCTTGGCCCGAAACACCATTGTTGCTGTGAAACCAGCCTTGACGCCGAGATTTGATACTTATCCTGATCTGGCACCTTCTGCGCCAGTAAAATAAAGGAAAAGGCAAGAAAAAGAGCCCTTCTGGCCGCAGCCGTGCACGCAGCGCTGCGGGGGCCCAAACAGGCTCCAGCCGACTCCTGACACAAGGCCTGGAGGGGACACCACGACCCCAGGTGTCCCCCAAGGAACACTGTGGATAACAGTATCTCCACCAAGAGCAGCTCCGTCTGTGCAGGCCGCGCCGTGCCCGCCCCGCGCCCCCTCGTGCTCTTTGCCCCTTTGTGGGAGAATTTCTCGATGAAGACGCGGTTGAACCCTGGCAAGATCAAACCTGACGGATAGGCCTCAAATCCACCAGAGGTTCACGGCACCGTGAAACCAATTAAGAGAAGCTGAATTAAGACAAAAGGGAAAACAGTAATCACATGGGGTTTGAAAGTGATGAGGAAGAGACTCCGAGGAGAAGCCACAGCTACTGCTTGGGGCTTCACAACATCAAACCTTCCCATTTAACCCATGGAGACGCAGCGGTCACAGCGTCCACACGGCTATTTTCACTGGGAAAACCTTCCGGCCTTTCAGGCTTATAAAACTCAAAGCCAATCTTAATATTTTGCTTGAAGCTTCCCAAGGAATAAATAGGAAATGAGAATAATCTGGTGGAAAATTACCTCATTTGACATTCTCGTCTGCAGCCTTCGCTACGGGCGGGTACACGTGGGCGAGCACATACGTGACGCCATACAGCTTTGTTGTGCGAAAACCTGAACAGCTTTTCAGAAATGGCAAACAGTAAAGGAACGAAGCGGTAAAAAAAGCGATGGGAAAAATCAGCGACATAAGCAAGAGAGAAAGGATGCGGCTTTTGGTGAGATACACAAGCGGGAAATGTCAGAAGGAGCACAGGGAGCCGGGCAATACGGGCAAGGGGACAGGAGAGGGACGCGCTGGTGACAAAAGAGGAGCTGGAGGACTAATGGACAGCTCTAAATGCTGCATATGCAACATCATTCTCCATAAAAGCCCAACCAGCCAGAGTTATCTATTTATCATTCACTACGCCACGTGAAACAAGTCAAAAATATTCCCAAAACTCATAAACAAAACTCTTTTGATATGCCTTATCATTTCACAAAAATAAAAGCCAGGCAGATAAACTAATCCTAATTAATCTGATTAGGATTATTGCAGCGGTAAGAATAATTTACTGGCACCATAAGCTTTTTTTCCTCCTCTCTTCAAAAAGAATTCCCTTTGTGCACCTGCTTTTAACACCACCATGCGAGACAGCACATCCCAGTGTAATCCATTATGGTCAGCAGAGATTTCATCCACTCCGTGAAATGAATAAACACAACATCATTCATTACGTACTCTCTACAGCGATATTTAAGGCTTTTCCCCCCCCAAGTAAATCAGTTCTATGTAGTCAGAGCCCTTGAAAACACCAGACTGCGAGTCTCTGTTCACAGAACTTGATTTCTTCCTAAATTCCTGTAACTTTGGGAAAGACCCAGAGGAGGGGCCTGGAAACGAGCGTTTCTGCCCAGACTCGCTGTGATTCTGACACGGTTCCGGGCTCCTGCGCCAGCGATCCCGATTCACCGCCCCCTCTGCAGGGAAACGCAGGTGGAAATCACTTTCCCATTTAAGCTCCAACCTCCAGAACCAGATGTCGCAGAGGAGACGAGGTTCGGAATCTGGAGCTGCTCTGACAAACACGGACAGGTAACACCACCACCCAGCCTTCCGCTCCTCCTGAGGGAGAACCCAGAGACTGATTCCCACCTGAGTTCATTTAATTACCTCTGGGGTCCCTCCACCTCCCTTGTTTTCATTTCTTATCTGTTAAACACCAAGTTACCAGTGACCGCCCACTGTATTTCCAGTGTCCATGGGCAGCACCTGGCTCGGCCCCATCCTGGCGCTACCGCAATTCAGCATCCTTATAATTGATTGGAATGATGGAACACAGTATGCTTACTAAAACTGCTGCTGAAACCAGGCTGGGACAGGCTGCAAGTGCTTCGGAGGCCAGGGTTAGGATTCAAAATGGTCTTGATAAATTGCAGAAATGGTCTGGAAAAACAAAAAAAGAGAGAAAAAGTTCAGGAACGGTGGGTGCACAGTGCTGAGACAGGAACGAGCAACGACACGGTCACAGGGAATAAATATCAGCTCGCAAAGTTGGATTATTTTTGAAAAGGATCTCAGGATGAGCCTGGATCACAAAGTAAACAGGAGCTGGACACGGTCATGTTACTGCGCCGAAAGCGAACGTCACGCTGCGATGCACAGGGAGCTGTGCAGACACACAGGGAGTTCTTCGTTTCACCACTGGAGTTGTGACACTGGACACTGCATTCCACTAGAGTTGAAGAGAGAGTCCCAGTTCAGACAGCGAGAACCATCAGAGACTGGGAAACACAGACCGGAAAGCCTGGGGCTGTTCCTCCCCACATTCCGGACCTTACACTGTTCAACTTCAGGTTTTCTGCCCAGCCCTCCAGGCACCCCAATTCCAGCCCTCGCCCCCAGCCAGGACAAGATGCAGCCAATTAAATGAGCACCTGAAAGCATCAGGGTCTAGACTGAGCAGCTCCGGACAGGAGCCAGCAGAGCGCGGGTCTAGGAGGGCACACGGCACCGAGGAACCGCGGTTCTAGTGGCTCTTCACCCGCTAACAGGACAAAGAACAGAGATGCCCCATCCATGTGCTGCTTCACCCTGCTGGCACGAAAGAGCTGCAAAGGGCCATTGCTTCTGAGCTTAATTACATCCCATGCTTCTAAGGGGGAGGGAAAAGAGCTCTGCACGAGCCAACACCAGACAAGTTGATATACTCCACTGCAGCAGGCACACAGCCTCTCCAGAGCTTTCCCACCCCACACCCGCAGGTGGGAAATCACACATTTTTAATTTTATTTTTTCTCAGTAATGCTTTTTGCTCATTTCCTGCCTGGCCTCACACCCTTCTAACAATGAATCAGGGTTAATTAGCATCAAGGTCAAGATTAAGATCGTGCCTAACCAGGACTTGTCATCTTCGGGGGAACCGCGCTCCAGGCCGGGCCCTGCTCGCCACGGCGGCTGCTGTGTCAGCAGAACCCCTTGCCTTGGGACACTCGGACAATCCCCCCAGGCTTGCGCTCGGTTTTCCACGCGCCCCTTCTGAACCCACCATCGCCCTTTATTTCCACGTTCCCAAGAGGCCACGCAGAAGCACAAAAGTGTGATCTGAGGTGAGCAAGAGGCACTTTTGGCATAAAAGCCACAAACAGGTATGAAAAGGAAAACTGAGCCCAGCGATCGCTGTTGCTCTGAAATCAGCGGGAGCAGCTGCAGTGCGAAATGAAATAAACGACTTTATATTCTCCAAACTACAAATATCCAGGGTCGCCCCAAGAGCTCACGCCGCCCTTTCCACCCCACCAGCCCATGATCTCCCTTTGTCACCATCTCTGCATCGCACACGCTGAAAAGTCACAGGATCGGGTCAAGAAGCTCCCACATATCACCAATTTCCATGCTACCGCTCGCTTTCTTCAACCTCCTCACCCGAAGGACGACACGAAGCGTCAACGCCAACTGCAGTTCTTCAGTTCCACTCGTGTCACAGGCCCCGTTTGTACAAACGCCGCTGGGGGGTTTTGCCTTACGAGAGAAAAACAAAATAGCCATTTTCTGGTGTGCACAGAAGCTGTGCCGGGTGACACAGAGGAACCACAAAGCACGGCCCAGAGGAGGCAAACGGCTGATGCAAACGGAAAACAATGCGGCAAAAGGAAGTCACTCAGCAAGGCAATGGCTTTGTTCTTTCAGGGGCTTTTCGGGGTATCTTCTTTCCATAGAAAGTTTCCACTACAGTTATTTAAATGAAACTCGTGTGTATTTTTGTCCCCGGACCTGCTGCAAATCAGTAAAACAACATAGAATTGTACACGGGTCCTGGTTCCCAGGTCAGAAACATCACCAAAGCACAAGGAATGCCCCAAAACTATTAACGACTCATTTTCTTACACTAAAACCTGGGGAGACCTCAAGATATCTTTCAGGAGAGACACTGGAGGTGTTTTAGAGGGGACAAAGCCATCTGCAAGCGTGTGAAAAGCTGCAGCCATGGGCACATCCATCTTCATGGGATGGGGCAAAACAGGGAGAGGGGAACGCTGAATGAACGTTAACAGATCCCTTCACCAAGGGCCATCCCACCGCTTGAAACATCCCAAGGCTGGACCAAGATCCTCCCACTGTCGGGCTGCACAGCGGGATATGGATTTCCAATACGGTTCTATCTCATCATCTCCATTTTGGGCTCTGTCGGACTCATCCATGGGGGAAACACCAGGGAAGAGGAGTCGGAGCTTCAGGCCTGAGCCTGAGCCCCCAGTGACCTGGGGCCACCTTTGCCGGGCCCCAAGCGTGCAGGAGGCTCAAGATGAAAGCGGCTTTCGCTCCCCGGCCCTGTGCAGCGGCACGGAAACGGCACAGAAAGACCATTTTCTGCAGGAGATTTGCAATCCACCTTTAAACCCTCCAAAGGGGTTAAATAACGCGGCGAGCACGGGTTTCTTGTGGAAAAATGACTCACAGGAAGGATGGCAACAATGCGCTGCTATAAAATATTAAACATAATAGGTCTCTCTGCCCCGGACTGAAAGAATAAAAAACAAGGTAAGTGGACCTGTGTTTTTCTGCTGGTTCTCAGAGCCACTAATGGCCCTCCGGGCCTGCGAGCAGATGTCAACAGCGTTCTGCAGGTACCGCAATTTACTCGCTGCAAATTATTGCCTGGCATTTAATTAAAATTTTATTGTGGCGATTCCCATCAGCTCCCCCCGCAGCACCGAGCGCAGAGATGTGGATCTGTCAGAGCAAATGCGCCCAGTTCATCAATAAAATACTGTGAAGGGGACAAGAAAGTGTGTGGTGAGAAGTTTGGCGATGTGACTTGTTGCCCGTTCCCAGCGCTGACGCTGACCTGAGCCAGCCCACAGTCGGCTGTGGGACAGGACCGTGTTCCTCCACACCCAGATCTCGCTCAGGTTCAGCTGGGGGCTGGAGGGGAACACAATATCGCCTTTTCTCCTGTCCTGCACGTTTCTCTGGTGGCTTCTATAACAGCCAGTAGCTACAAGCACAGCAGACGCAGCAGTTCCCATCTATCCCAGAGGTTCTGGAACGATCAGGTGTGCTGAGGTCCCATAAATACCATTGGCTATCAAAGAAGATCCCACCAGTATCTCACGAGGTATCTCCTTGTGGGTCATAGATACAGTGATCCCGAATCCCTGAGCAAAACAGCACAGCCAAGGAAGGAAATTGCTGCATCCATGAAAGCTGATGCACCAGATTATCCTAAACCTCGGTGCCCTTCTCCACGTCGAGGCAACTCTTGATCCTTCAAAAAAGGTGAGAGAAAAGCCAAAAACCGAAACAAAACATCCCCAGCTCCTTGTGCATTTAGAAAAGCTGTCCTCCTGATACGTGCAGACACCCCGACACCTGCAGACACCCCGACACCTGCAGACACCCCCATACCCGCAGACACCCCCATACCCGCAGACACCTGCTGGAAGCCTTGAAGCAAAAGAAGCAAGGAAAGCAGAGTGATAAGGGATGCTAACAAAACACTGGCAACCCCTCTGTGTCCAGTGCTGGAGGACAAAGAGGCTCATGCACACACCAGCTCCAGGGCCAGGATGGATCCACACCATCTCCTGCCCTGCAGCTCGCAGTACTGGGGAAAACACGGCTCTTCGGGCTTAAAACTAAGGGGCTCTGACGACTTGAACTACCCAAGGACAAGGCAGATTACAGCACCGTTCCAGAGGCTCGGGGGTTAACACGGGCCCAGCTGAGCTGCTCTGCACAAAGCTGCAAACCTCCCCTCTCAAGGTATCTGTTGATGCTTCACCTCCCTGTGCAACTACTCTGGGAAGGCAGGGGAGACAGAGCTAGAATGATGGATGCAAAATTAAAAGCTCAATAAATAATTAATTGCTGAGGTCATCGGATTGTACGAATCTGTCCATCTCGCTCTCCTGTTAATCAGAGGAGCCTCTGTTCCGATGGTGGCTGAAGTGGTCCTGGAAGGACCATAATTCCTGCAGGCTGCTGCCACGGAGCTTCTGCTGGGTGCCATATAAATCAATAGCAATAAATCATCTGCTGAACGCTGTAAGGATTTTAAGAGCGTTAAGCAAACAGAAAGTCTCTAGAGATCCCAAAACAAAGTGAGAGGTGAGTCTGAGTAACTTATTAAGGTAATCACTAAAATGCATAATTGCAAAACATCAAATATGTATATCATAGACAAAACCTCCTTTCCTCTTTCCGCTATCAGCCTCTCCACAAACGTCAATGAAAAAGAGCGCTCCGAAGGACCACAAATAAAACACAGAGCACACATGAAAGCTGGAAAAGCCACCTCAGCGCCTGCCCGTCGTAACCCTTTCCCTTCCCCATCTACAGCTGATCTCACCCTGAGTTTTGCCTGCAATGTAAGTTCCCTCAAGCTGGGCCCACACAGCCCATTTCTGCAATGCCGGCAATTTCTAGTACGTGATGGTGAGAAATCACAGAATCACAGGATGGTTTGTGCTGAAGGACCTTCCCAGCCCCCCAGTGCCCCCCCTGCCGTGACAGGGACATCTTCACCAGCTCAGGGTGCTCAGAGCCCCGTCCAGCCTGGCCTGGGGTGTCTCAGGGATGGTTCATCTACCACCTCTCTGGGTACCTGGGCCAGGCTCTCACCACCCTCAGGCCCAACAATTCCTTCCTCATGTCCAGCCTGAATCTCCCTCCTTTAGTTTAAACTCTCACCCTTGTCCCATCACAACAGCCCCTGCTCACAAGTCTGTCCCCGTCTTTCTCATTGGCCCCTTTTAAGTCCAGAAAGGCCACAATAAGTTCTCCCCAGAGCTTCTCTTCTCCAGCTGAGCACCCAGCTCTCTCGGCCTGCCCTCATAGGAGAGGATATTAGGATTATTTCTACATCTAAGGAGAAACAGGGGAAATTTAACAGCTCAAAGTGTAGTTTAGTGAGGGTTAATATCAAATATCTGCACAAAGCTCTGGTGCTTCACAGCTTCACACGGACGCCAAACACCCAACTGCCCCTTTTCCAGCCCTGCGGCTGCTCCGTGCCCATTCGCTTCAGATGTTTCTCGACTCCCTTAGAAACACAGCCAGTAAAAATCTCCTGAAAACACTGTTCCCAATTAAAATGAGCCCTTATGAAACCAGTATCACAGCCACTTGCTTAATATATTTCTCCCTAGAAGAACTTAGAGCGTTTCCTTGATGAACCCCCAAGCAAAACAGTTTCCACAGCGATTACAGAAAAAGCAGCGATGCCAGAAATAACATTGTTAGATGGAAAACATCCCCTGCTCCTGCTCTCACACACCCGCCCGTGCAAACGGGTCCCCTGGTGACAACCCCAGCACCGAGGAGCCATCCGCGCAAGCGGGGATGGAAATGGGGCGACAGTGTCGCTGTTTAAGGGGATGTTTGGTGATGGAACGTGCTCAGGTCCCCTCTGCGCACAGCAACGCGACAGAGATAGAGACAGAACCTGTCACCGTATTCCAAAAGCGGCTTCCCAAGTACAAAATGTAAAATATTTTCCCTCGCAAAGTGGGACAAAATGCCCGGTCCAGGTGGGGCGTCCCCGCGGGAAAGGCGGGTTTTAATACTGACACCGTGCAAAAGCACGGAAACAACATCCTTTATACCGGTGTACTTAAACAACATCAACTGCTGGTTTGCCACTTTGGCACACTGTCCCCTATCTTCCCAATAACTCCAAGTTCTGATTAATGCATGTAAAGTGCTTCCTAACTTTGCAGCGAATCCCCGTGGGTAGACCTGACAGCTCGCACACGGAGGCAGCCGACCACGTCTACAGCAACCGACTGCAGGCACAACCAACACGCAACCGTGTTCCACGGAGACCGTGAGGCAACAGACACCCCATCGGGGACTTGCTCTTAACTTCTTTAAAGACCCAAACCCTGCACAATGCATTATAAACCCAACACACACCGGCACAGCGCTGCAAATCTGTCACTTTTGGCAGTAATGGTTTTGGGCTTCCTCTCTTTGAATGCAAACGGCGCCGTTTGAAGCAGCTCTGCACGAGCGGCGAGGGCTCGGTTTTAATAAACGCACCTCGGATTAACGCGGATCACCTTGGTAATGGTACAGACCACGGCGGTAAAGTCATCAGATGTGAGTCATTGGGAGGATGCTCGCGGATGCAAAGATCCAGCCCATGCACCCGCTGCGGGAAGATCTCAGGCCATTCTTTGCTCTTTTTACCCATTCTGGCACTTTTTGGGCGGTTGCGGGGCCACCAGTGCTGAAAAGCAACATCCTCCCAGCCCAGAGCGCTCATGAACCGTGAATCTTTACCATAACACATTTTCATAGTTATTTGTAGTCATTCACTGTAGCGTGAAGCACTTAGAATATCATTTAAAACAGCATCGATTTACTTTTATTTAGCGTTTTTCGACAACCCCCAGTGCTGTTTTACCGACTGCTGCGGGGTGCGCGCGGCAACGCCCCCGGGACGGAGGGAGAACGTTTGTGACCCCGTTTTACAGACGCGAGAACTTCTGCACCACACGACATCGGCCAGGAACACCGGCGAATCGTTGCAGGATAAGTGTGGCCGAGATCCCCCGTTCCAACGGAAACACCCGTTATTCCGACTCCGCTGCTCACGCTGCTGCGTCCCGGCCAGTTTTCACACGCAACCCGCGCGGTGCGGCGGCAAAGAGCCGCTTCTCTGCAGGTTTTGTTCATTTTAGCCCAAGAAAAGTCCTGAAGGAAATACCTGAGCACTATGAGCAGGTTTGTGGGAGGTAACTAAACACCCAGCTTTACTTTCCTTTCAACTCAGAAAAGCTTTATGTTCTTCTGTAGGTATCTACAGCTCTGTTCTTGCACTGGGTTCTGGCCTGACCCTTCGTCACGCTGTTTTGTCCCAAAGTCAAACCGCATCTTCAAACTGAAGGCATTTTTCTTTTAAATATGACCAAAACGTTATTTTCCTCTTTAAAATGTTTGAAGACCCAACACTTTATTAGTGTTCAAGCACACACAGGATCACTTTGTCCTGCCCCTGCCAGTCCTGACATGTCCCACAAGAGACCTCCCAGTTCAAACCCGCACTGGGATGCCAAGAGACCTCGAACCTGTGTAAAGAAACCCCTCAGCTGCTTTCCTACGTTCCAATTTCTGCGGGAAGCTGCTCCAGAAACCCCACGCGATGCTCAGCCCTCCCGAAAGCTGCATCCCATACGGGCATCACATCTCCATCCATCCGTCCGTCTGTCTGTCCGTCCCCCAGCCATCCCAGCACCCGTAACTTGTTCCTCTGCAGCTGATACGTGGCTGTGGAGCCTCCCAGGGAGTTTATCACATTTACACCCCTGTGGCAATGAGGTTGCAACTGCTAATTAGCAGCTACTCAGCGGGTCCCAGCTGAGCCAGCCCGGCAGCCTTACGGGGCGCAGGTGCCATCCCAGCGCTGTCCAAATTGCGAACTTTATGAAACTTTTCAATGTCCATTCAGCTCATTTTAGCCCCATCTCCAATCCTCCTCTAGCTTTAATTCACATTAGTAAATCTCCCCAGAAGGGAACAAACCCAACAAAACTGAAGAGAAGGGCAGGAGGGAACACAGGAAACCCGTGGGCAGCTATTTAAAGAGTCAGCGCTGCCTCATGGAAACCTCTGAAACACATTCCCGTCAGTGACAAACCCGCAGCTTTGGCCTCGGCTCACTCGCCGCACCCCCAGGGGTCCCCGGTGACCCCCCCGAACCGCAGTGGATGGGCAGAGCTGTTGTATCCAACACCCCTTCTTGGGCACCTCGGGGCAGGAGGAGCCAAGGAGACACCTGGGGGTTCCTCCGAAATCTCCTGAAAGCTGCTAGAAGCTCTTTGGGTTTCAAAACCATTTTTTGCAGCCCATTACCCGAATAACAACCGCCCATTGACCTTCAGCAGACCAAGCGGCTGGAGGTGGCTCTGCCATCGCTCCCAGCGGTGACACCGACCTCCAAACGTCCAACCCACGGCTTATCTCACCACGTTACCTCTGGAGAGCACATCCCAGAGAAGCGCTTGTCTAGTTGGCCTTTTATTCCGAGATTATAACCTACTCTGAGCTGGGAACACAACCCACTCACAACACAACACCCCTTGGGTTCCTCCATCACCGCTGGCTCATGGTTCATGATGATACAGATGTGGCTACCAAAGAGAATACTCATACACCTGAAGATGGAGAAAGCCAGTCCACGTATAGCCGAGACTTAAATCTATAAGTAATCCCTATGAAAAGTGACTGTAGGTGGGTACAAAATTAATGGTCGTGTCCGATTTGTGCCTTTTGAGGTCTGCAAAGAGTGAACTTCCCTTCAGCAGGGACCATCAAAGCAAAGCAGAGGTTGGATTTCAATCTGGACGCGGGAGGATGGTAATACAGACTTCAGGGAACTCCTACACTTTAGACCAGGTTTGCTGGGAAAAGGGCCAGGTTCAATTTTCTTGGCTCCTCCCGAGGTTTCCCCTCTAACCGCTCCACCAAACGAGGGCTCAGCAAACCCCGCCAGGTCCTGCTGAGAGCAACGCGAGCGGAGGAACCCAAACCCCCGTGTGAGCTCTGCTGCATCCAGCCAATTTTGACACACTTTGCTTTCCTGCCTAAAACCTGCAGGTCTAACGGAGAAGCGGAACAAAAGAACTCAAACCCCAAAGGCTCCCAGGGCTGCAAAGCCTGAGTAACAGCTTAACGAGCAGGTGACTCTCCAGAGCCGGAGGAAGGAACAAGGGAAGTGCTGGATACACAGCGTGGAAAAGACGATGTAGGATCAGGAAACTGAGAAGCTGCTGAAACTGAAAGCCTCATTTGCACTAAAAAATAATATTTTCATACCATCGGTGTACAATAAGGTTTCCCACAGCGCTGAAGATGCTCGACTTTGTACCCGTTGCCACCAGCTCCTGTGCGCTGGCACAGTCGGTTCCGTTCTCCCCGGCCTCGCACGCTGTGCGCACAGGTTCGCTGAGCGCTGGACCCACGGGCGCTCTGTGCCCACGCGGGACGGACCCGCGTTCCGGGCACCGGGGAACCAGCGGCCCCTGCTCGCAGCAGCTTGTTTGGGAAAGCAGGAAAACTTGATCTCACCCGTGTTTTCCTCTCAGTTATCCTGCTCAAAGGCGGCTGAGCGGTTCCCAGAACAAAGTGCCCCCGAACTGAAATTTCCATGCGACTGAAAACAAAATAAAAAGCGTTACAAAAATACCATCTATGTGTGTTTGAAGGGGCTGGTTACCGCTCCTCCTCGGGAAAAGGCTTCTCGGAAGGTTTCCAGGCGGTGACCAGCGCGGGATGTCTCTGCATGGCCGGTTCCCCCAGGTCACCCCCTGCCCGCGCAGCCCCGTCCCCTCCTCAGAGAGCTCCGAAAAGCGTCCAAACCAGCACTACGGGAGCTGGGCCCAGCCTGGGCTTCCTCGGGAGGGGGGCTGGGCTTTGCAAAGCAAACGAGGCAGCGTGGAGGATAAGGAAGATTTATTGCACATTTACTTTCACCAAATGTTTTTTGAATGACTGAATAATCCCCCAGTCCCTTTAACGCAGGCCCTCCCTGACACACAATGCGTCTTTTCATGCTCATTAAAAGGTTCACCTTATGCAGGCATGTAATTAGAGCCAGGCGGGATAAAAATCTCCATTCTGATTACTGCAGCGACCATAGAGCCCCAGCTCCCGGCTGCCGGGTAGGGCCGGCCTGGGAAAGACCATTTTCTTCAATTCAAGTCGCAGCAGCGGGAGCGCTGATGACAAGTGTCCTCTCGCAAGGTGGTCTCGGCGGAGCCAGGAGAGGGAGCACCAGCGAGAAACGGGGCTGGATTCACAAGCGAAGGTGGGAAGAATTCAGCAAGCGTAATGGGCAGAACGGGAAACAGAATAAACACCTCCCTGCATCCCAACCGGCCCGAGTGGCTGCAGATCCCAGCAGAGCTGTAAAGATCTACTAACAAGCAGCCTTTTTAAAGTCAGAGACAACGGCGCTGAATGCATATTCTAAATAAATTGCTTTCCTTCCCAGAGAGTTAGTTTTGTGCTTTTTGTTTTTCCCCAAGTTTGAAGCCCCTTGCCAAGAAACCAAACACCCTAAAGCGCTTCAGAAGCGGCGAGTCTGCTCCAACACTTCGCATTCAACACGTGCAGCCAAACGCGGCCGGAGCCGCGAGGGCAGCGCTGCAGCGGGACGGGGAAACCCAGCGTTCCAGCGGCAGCGGGAGCCACCCCGCGTCCCGGGACTCTGCGGTGACGCACAGGACGGAGTTCCCGGGAGCCCCTCGTTAATGACCCGCCACCCAATCAACAGGACGCCACGGTGATTTCCCGGCCGGGACGCACTTCCCGGCTCTCTCCGGTTACCGCTAACCCGCCCGTGCCACGGTGCCGCATCCCCGCGGCAGCAACGCTGTCTCAACAGCGCTTTTGTTGCTCGCTTCAGAATAAATATTATTCTCGAAACCGTTTCTCCAGGGACTCACCCCACCGGATCCCCTCTGCAGTTCCCACATCCGATCACGCTCGCACACGCTGCAAACTACGCAAACCGAACACTGAGCTATTCTATTGACAGCTGCCGTATATTTTTCAAGAGCGAGCTCCAAACATTTCCGAGTTCGCTGGCTCCCCGCTCGGCTCCCTCCTCCGCCCCCACTGCGAGAATGTGCTTGTGCTCAGCCAGGAAAACCAAGCGAGCAGAGCCCGCGGTCCCGTCTCGCCTCCTCCTGCTGCCCCGGGGGAAAGGGCTTTGCGAGGTCCCTGGTTAGGATGCTCAAAGCACAGCACAGAAGCTGCAGAGGGACGCAGAAATGTTTCTGAAACAGCTGATGTCCAGCACGGAGAAATCAGAAGTGCCCATTGTGCATTAGGATGAAAATGGTCAGTCACGGGGAATAACTTTGCTCCTCGAAGGCGTTTCTAGGGCTGCACCCACCTCCGCGTGTGCTGAACGTGCCCCAGAGGACACAGAGCCCAGACCTGCTGCAAGGACTTTGGTGGTAACACGTCCATTAATTAATCAACTAGTAACTTCGGAAGGTTTGCACACAGTTTACACAAGTCCTCTGCAGACTTTGTGTTTCCTTCACAAGGGCTGTGGCGAGTCCTTCCCCAGCCCGACAAGCCCTGGGGCAGAAGGCTTCTCTTCTCCAAAGCAGGGCAGCATGGATCAGCCCCCCACCGCCCGCACCGGCACCTCCACACCCTCCACCGAAGGAAACTTCTCTAGAGACAAAATCAACCCTCTTTCCAGGATCCCTTCAGTCAGACCTGCCTGCTAAGAAGGGGACGGGGACAAGGGGACTCATGGGCTTTGGAGCATCTTCACACCTGCGAGCCAAGTGAGAATCACAACGTCCCGCCCCACGCGAATCCCATCTGTTCTTATGGGGGAAACGCACTGCGAACGTTTTCCTACACGAATCAGAATGCACAGTTCCCGAAACACTGAGACCGTGAGAAAAACACCACAGTCCCCAAAAAGCACAAGCAGCTTCCTAAGGGGTCGCTGAAGCCACATACACTAAGGGAGGTGGGAGCTGCGATGAAGGAGCTACCAGGACATCCAGAAGGTTAAAATGGGCTCTGTGCGCTGACACTAATAATCTTTCAACACCAGGAAGGCTAAAAGCCTGTAAGCTACAGGTTATCCTGCAGCAGCAGAGCAGGGTTTGGATTGTATTGCTCACACCATAAATCACCGCGTCAGCTGCCCCGGCCACTTCCACTCGCCAGGGTGCACCGGGTGAAGGCGCCAGGCGCCTGCACGATGCCCAGCCACGCGGCTACGGAACCGGGAGGAAAACACTAAAATAATGCACGGTGCTTTTGTTTTTTCCAGAATAACAGTCCACACATTTGCATAGAGCAGCTCAGCGCGTGTCTGCGTTTCTGATCGCACCTCTGGGTGCATCAAAAGCATTATTAATTTCCATCAAGGAGGATTAAGAAGCTTAAATCATTAGCACTCATTTACTCAGGCTTAATGCATTTTTAAAGCTGCCTCATTTTCTGCTGACGCGCAGGTGCTAATCAGCAGCGACAAACACTTGAAAAGGACAAAGCACCCCAAGGGTCGGCCCCCTGTCCGGACCCTCCTCCTCGGCATCCAGCGGGTCCCACCTCTCACCTGCCCGCAGGAGCCAGCGGATATTTTGGCCGCTGGGCTGGGAAAGCCGGTTTGCGAGGAGCTCACGCAGGGATTGCACTCGCACGGCTTCTCGCTCGCATCACGTGTCGCCCAAGAACAACCCTTCTGCTCCCCGCTTGCTTTCCTGTGCAAGTGATAAGGAGGAAATCCGTCCCAGACAGACAGACAGACAGACAGCTCACCCCTGCCACATGGTCCGGCCAGCGAAAAGTCCCCAGCTCTCAGCACCTTAATTAGAAGCGGCTGCCAATTAAGAGCGGAGCTGCGCTAAGGCAGTGCCAGGGAAGGCACCCGGGCTGTCTGGCGGCGGATCAAGAGAAACAACCCCTCGGTGTTTACAGGATGCAGGAGCCCGACATCCAGTAACTCCGGTTACTCATCGCCGTGACCTCACCAGCGAGACATGCCCCAGTCTACGAGCGCTCCTAATTACGCCCCATGGGCTGCTCTTCCCTCTCCGCGCTGACCGCGGCTGATACGAGAAAAACAGACGCAAATCTCCGCCGGTGGCCGCGGCCGCCCCGGCCAGCGGAGCCAAGCGCGGGGGTTTGTTACCTGCACGTGCCCCCCGCGCCACGGCCGCCGTCCCATGACTCTGCCCTCAGCGCGGGACCCTGGGACTCCAGGGGGATCTTCTGCGGGGCTGCAATAGAAAAGGGTTAGTTTAAAGCTCCTTATTTGGGCAGTGATGTAAAGGGAAGTTGTTCGGGCAGCACCACCCCCTTTTTTTTTCCATTCACTACACATTGTTTCCTGTTGTCAAGCAGCTGCTGTGGCTGTGGGGCAGACAAGGGAATCCTTCACCCTGGCTCGGTGCTGCTCCATCCCACACCCGGGCAGGTTGGGGAGCAAACTCCTCCGGGCTGGAGCTCAGGAGCGGGGCGGAGATGCCGTGTGCCCCCACACGCCAGCGATTATTTTTCCAGCGCAAAAGCGGCTTCTTGCCCGCAGGAGCCGAAGGGGGGGGACATGGCGGGAGCCCCGGCTGGAGCCGGAGGAGCTGCGGCCGGCCTCCAGCCCTCCCGCTCCTCTCCATCCATCCCGCCTTCCTGCCCACATCCTCCTCCTCGTCGCCTCCTGTCTGGGCTCCTCGCTGATCCAGCCCCCCCGGCAGCACCAGAGCCCTGGGGAGCGGGGGCCCGGGCGGCCCTGGCTACCCCGAGATACTTGGGGGTTGTGTCCTGGGGCTCTGCACCCCTCAAACCGCCCGATTCGGCCCCAAAACGCACCCCGTGTTTTGTGTGGTTTCTTTTTTGTTTTGTTCCGTCGGTTGGTTTTGGTGTAAGCGCCTCAGACTCCAGCAGCAGCCTCACCATGGTTCTGGTTTTACTAGGCCAGACAGACAGATCAGCTCCTCCTCACACATCTACACGGGGATGAACCGAGAACGGGCTGTGAGAATCACATATTAAAATATCACCTTCCAGGCTGAAAGGGCACCCGGCGCCTCTGCTGTGATAAAACCTCTGTCCGTAGAACACACAGCCCCAGGAATTCACCAAAATAGCTGCAAGGTGCTAATGTTGCTTTCGAAGTGCACCATGTGGTGCTGAAAATAGGCACGTTCAAGATTTTCATTTTA
The DNA here is from genome assembly GCF_036013475.1 of Columba livia. Lineage (NCBI taxonomy): Eukaryota > Metazoa > Chordata > Aves > Columbiformes > Columbidae > Columba > Columba livia. The sequence goes on along the minus strand of NC_088627.1, from coordinate 1,186,976 downwards.
AAATAATGCTATAGTTTTTTAAACTTATTTTGCAACCAGCATCCCTGACTCTGCCCCTCACAGCAAACAGCCTCGTCCCACTTGGGGAGGTTCATCTCTGTGCTCCAACAGCCGAAAACCTGCAGGTGTTTTTCCCCGGACGGTACAAACGAGGCCATTCACGGCAATCGGCACAAAGGTGTTTGCCCGGTGGCTTTCCTTGGGTGGAAAAGTGCGGTTTTGCTTAAATGGGAAAACCAAGGCGCATGTTCCCCTGAGACTGCGCTTCCCCCGGGGGTCAGGGGCACGCGGGTTACGTCCCGGCCACGCCGGGCAGCTCTGTGCAAATCCTTTGTTAGAAACCGGCGTTTGGTCGGGAAAGGGACCGTCCTCAGGTCGCGGATGGTTCAAACCACCACAGCTCACCCTCATTTAAAGCTCAGGCTCTTCCTCCCCATCCTTGGCCCGCCCCCGTTCACCTCAGCGTGGCCGGGGGGTGCACAACGCTCCCCGCCGCCTGAAAGGCCTCTTTGAAACCATCCCCACCGCTGCTTTTCTTCTAATTTGAGCTCTATTGGTTTTTGCAGGAGTCCCCAGCACAGCACCCTCGGTGCTCAGCACTTCAGCCGTTCCCCAGCTCACCCCTCTTGTCCCTGCTGCTCAAATGCACCAACAGAGCCAAAAGCAGGGTCGGGATTTTCAGTTTCTGCACATACGTGACTGCTAAAGCTGCGGTTTGAGTAACCGGGGGAAGGAGGTTCCCCTAAAAACCCCTTTGCTGCAGCATCAGGGATTTTCCTATCAGCTCTCCCACGGATTTGCTGAGCAACTATCAACAAGTCACTTCACCTTTGTGTATCACGGCCTTCCCAGCCGGGGAAGCTCTTTGGAGACTTCAAAATGCAGTTGTGTTTTTATTATTATTATTATTATTATTATTTTTAAGGCCCTAAGCTCCAGCAATCAGGATCCTGTGTGAAGAGGGGATGGGGAACACGGGTTTTGTGTCGTCCTTCCCCTTGGGAAAGCTGGAGCAGCAGAAACCTGCCACCCAAACGTATTTCAGGTACATTTAACAGCCTTTTACAACCTGAACTGTAAATCCCTACAAACAAACGAGACCACGAGCAGGTTTCGGCTCAGCCAGCGCCACCGGCGAGCTCGGCGTCTCGCTTCCCACATCTGCAGAACGGGACCCGCCGCTCCCCAAGCAAAAGCTCCCCGTGCTCGTTCAACGTCCCGAATGCGTGCAGGACAATCTGCAATTACCCAAAAATCACCGCAAAGTTCCACTATTCCAACACTTACATTAGAGACACATGTCCTGGTAAGGAGCAGCCATGAGGAGTCATCACGCTAATTTTAGACGGAGCATCTGCTCAACGTTAAATCTGAAACTTTGTCTCGGAGAAATAATTTAAATGATTTTTTCCTTCGGAATTGACATTTGTCAAACAATATGTCGCGAATGGAAATCGCGGCCAACTATGAGTAATGCGGGCGAGCGCACGTATTCCGCACCGCGCTCGGGGGGGAGGCTGCTGCGATTCGGCAAGAATTAACGAGCGAAAGGGCCGGGCTGACGCGCGTCCTGCCCCCCTGGGCCCCGCTGGCGGCACAGGCACCTATAGAGACCATACAGCCTTGAGCGATGCTCATTGCGCTGCTGGAATCAACCACACACACGTCTCCGAGCAACATCGCACCCTATTTTTATATGTTTTGCACAAGCACCTGAGCAGGTTCCCGCTCAACCCGGTTTTGCGAAGTACAAGAGGTGGCATCGTCGGATGGGACACAGGGAAGGGACACGGCTGCCCTTCTTCTCCTTTCCCTTCTGGATTGCTGTACAACCTTCCTATGTTTCCTATGTTTCCAGCGCGCCTGGGGAGCCCTGCGGATCCGGAGGGTTTGTCAATTGTAACTAAGAAAAGCAAGCCTGGAAGAGCTTAAATTTGCTCTGCAAACGACTGCACCCCGCTGGAAACATGAAAGATTTACCAATTAAAGAAAGGCTGGAAACCACTGACACAGACCAATATACGATAAACACCCCGATAACCACATCAACGCACGTGAAACAAGGAATCACAGAGCCGGTCCACGCTGAGCAGAATGGGCGTCTATGCGTAACAAGCGTTAATTTCAAAATTAAATAAGCATCTTTACCACGTATTTTGAACTGCACTGTGTACGCAGGTGTCGCGTCCCTTCTAAACCTGTGCAAAAACAAAAGCTCCATTTCGCTTTCTGAGAAGTTAAATGGCCCCAAATCGCCGTCGTCGTGCCCGATGGGAAAGGCCTCTTGGATTCCAGCCGGCAGAGCTCCCGAGTCCATCAGAAACTGCTCATCCCGCGCACCCCAAACGGCTGTTTGTAAAACCAGCCCTTGAGCCATGAGCCCTCTCCTTCTTGGCAGCACCGTCTGTATATAGTCCATGAGTATTTCTCCGCCTTTTAGACACAAGACGCCATAGAAATAGCCATCAAAATTCACTCATGCTGCCTAAAACCTTTTCCTCCTTAATTTTGACCCTGACAATACTTTTCAAGTAACCACAATCATCCCGGACTGTGAAATTATCAACTGTCCCATGCAAAATAATAATTTTCCCTTAGACAAAGGATGGCGAAGGGTGTTCTGTGCCCACGAACTGCCGAGCAGGGACAGCCCCGCGCCCACAGCCCCCGGGCTCCGGGTGTAACAGCCAGAAAACCAGTGAGATGGGCCTTCCAAGCGCCAAACAGGAAACCAAGCAGAAGAAATTAATAGCTAACAAAAGTATAAATAAAATACTCAAAGGGTGGGAGAGGTAACAGAGAAAAACAAACAGCACACACCCTGGAGAAAGACTGCGCGTGAAAGGAAACCCGGGCTCGACCTCCCAGTGTCGATCCCTTGACTCCCACTTTACTCCGGTGCAACTAAGAACCGACCAACACCCCAACCTTTTCTGCTCCATCCCAACGTATTTAGAATCACAGAATCACCTGGTTGGAACAATTTGCCCGTTCACCTCGATGGAGTAATCCCGAGGCTGAGTTTGGCCCCAGATCCTCGGTGGCGTGTAGACAGGACAGTTCACCTGCTGGTGGCCCTGGGCTCACCCGGGAAGGAGTAAAATAAATGACACAAGAAACACTGAATAATACACCCTCATTAGAGAACAACTGGACTAATCCTGAAACGCAGCATTGAACGGGGATGGACAACCACAGCTCTTATTTTCTTCTAGAGACAAAACGCTCCTGCAGTCCCTAAAACCACCTCTGCCGGGACCTCAGGATAAGCCAACAACCCTTAATACAGTCCTCCCAAACTCAGGGTGCTGAGCAGCAATGAGAAACTCATAAAACTTGTAAGGCATTAACATCAGCAGTGTGTGTTTTGGAGTGAAACTCCACGAATATTCACAGACTGTGAAGCCAGGTAACCACTCACCAGTCAGTTCTCTTGGAGGAATGATTTCCCATGACACAGCTCCACCAGAAGCTTCTGCTGCTCGTTGCATTAATTGCATTACCTCATTTCTGCCGCTCGCCGAAGAAACTCACAACGTTTTGTCAGCTCATATTCCCTCTTTCAAGTCAGAATTAGCAATAGAAAACCAAAATAGTTTTACTAGTGTACTGTGTCCTCCTAACAAACTTCAATAATAAAACACCATAAGTTTTGCATCTGTGGCTAAACCAACATTTGGCCACTAACAGGCGGCGTTTGATGGGAGCTCAGGGGGAGCCGCGCAGCCCAGCACCACCGAAAAAGGGAAAAAAAGCACCATTCCGGCAACAAGCATAACTTTATCCTTGAAAGCCAGTTGAGCTTTTTTGCATTTGTAAAGCAGGGATTCCAGCTCCTTCAGCTCCTCCAAACGGACAGCGTTTGTTCTCTAAGCGCAGCCACACGCATCTGCCGGATGACAACGTTCCGAGCGCTGCAACGGGAGTTCCCGAGCCAGCTCTGCTCAGCAATCCCCCAGCACAGCGGCAGCGGCTCCGAAACGCTTTGTGCAAGCTGGAATTCGGGAAAACCTTAAATGCAGGATACACTGGGAAAAATACAATTAAGCAAAATGCCGAGCGGCTGTTGTACCTACTCAACGTGCTCACTTAGGTTACATCGGCCACTTAACGCATCTCTGCAGCAGGGCTGTTATGAGACAACAATTAACGAATCTCTAGTTTACTGCAGCCACGTACAGTATTTACCCGTGGCCGTGACGACGGAGCCGAGTTTGGCAACCGCTCTCATCGCTCGCTTGCCACCGCGCGTTAAAAACCTCGTGGCTACTTGGTAGTTGGAACAGCAGGAGCTCAAGGCTCCCTCGCCTCTTTGTCCGGCATCTTCAGAGCACAAAGAAAGCCTTGAAAATACACAGAAAAAGAGGTTTAGCCCTGCGCACCTTTCCCCAATTCTTGGCAGCATGGACCTCTAAGCTATTGCTAATAAAAATATATTAACGCCTGTCCTCTGCAGCACGGCTGGATTCATCTCACCCAGCCGCAGATTCCTACAAGGTAAATAGCTCCACACCTCCTTCCAAGGGGGAAGCCCTAGAGTGGATTGACCCCTTGCAAGATGCACATCCCGAGCACCACGTTGGATTGCGGGGGTCTGGTGACGGCCCAGCGGGAGGGGCGAGGAGTGCGGCCCCGCTGCCAAACGCGGGCGGCGCCGCTCGCCGAAGGACGCGCGGACAGGACCGCGCGTTATTTTACACCTCATCGAACCACCAGAAACGCCACCTGACCCCCCTCGCTGTGCTTGTTGTGGATTATTCAAACATTGTTGTGTATCACTCGCCAATGAACTCCACACAAAACATATATATATATATACATATATATATATATATATATACATATATATATACATATATATATATACATATATATATATGTATATATATACATATATATATATACTGTAGACAAGACAATGAAATTGATCAAAAAGGCCATTCCAAATAAGCTGTAGCAACTTAGAACTTAGGAAAGTAAGACTTCAGGTCACATATAAAAATAAATTCAAATAAATACATGTGAAACAAAGGTTTGCAAAAAATCTCAGCATCCCGAGTTATTTTACTGAGTTATTGGTTATTTTACTGAGTAGAGAAAGTGTGTTTGAGCTGTCGGGTGCATCTGGTGGCCAAATAAAAGGGCTCATTCCTATGAGAGCATTTCCGAAGCGCTTGATGATTTATTTCTAGATGCAGGGAGACAGGACAGGCACACAGAGAATTCCACGGCGGGAAAGGGCTGTTGTAAATCAGGTTATCATTTTTCCTGTCTTCTAAAAGAACCCCAGAGAGGTCAATTTGAACAGCAAGGTTTGTCTCCCGCTCTCTCCATTTTTACGGCGGTAGTTGTGTCGTTACCCCCAGGGCAGCAGAGCAGAAAGGAGCTGCGGCTGGAGATGAGCCCAGCTCTGCTCTGGCCATCAGCAGAAGACAGAGAAAATCTTGGAGCTTTAGGTGACGTCCAGATGTTCTTGCACCTGGTTTGGCATCTTCAAATGGCTCTGGCATCTGTGGTGGTGAGCACATTCAGGAAAGCAATCTGGTCACGCCATGCTCCACGCTGCCTTGGAGCAAGGGCTAAGATGCCCAAACTTGACTAGAGACTATGCCTAAGATGCCTAAACTTGACTAGAGGCCACACAGCACCTAAAATCCTCCTGGGTGCTCCCGTTCAGGCACCCACACACGCTCAGAAATGCCCCAGGCGTTGGAGCTGGTCACTTTGCTCATCTATGTCTTGACCCAAAGGGAGGACATCTGCTCCAACACCACCCGCCAGGCACGGGCAGCCCCCAAACTCAGGATGAAGCCCAAACGCTGCCCTCTGGTACAGATACGAGAGGTGCTGGAGGAAAACCACTGATGGGCAGTCACCTCCTTCCCAGCAAAAGTTTTATAATGTTTTCTTGGACTAAAGGTTTGCTGTTCCCCTCGGACACAAGCAAAAGGGGGAAACATCACCTTTTGGTGGAGGCCGCTGCGCCAGAACATGCTCATGACCGCCTTGGCCACTTCTGAGGGCTAGGTTAGGTTATGCAATAAAAATCTCATGTGTGCACCCACAAAGGAGAACAGAGAATCCATGGCAGGTGGGGGAACCAAATAAAACCCTGTCCAGCTACTTCCAGGCCCATCCCTGGAGCCACCAGCCCATCCCAGGCCTCTCTCCACAGCCAGCGGAGCACAGGGCACAGCGGCCGGCGGGGACCCAAAGGACGGGCTCAGAGGAGGGGACACCCTGCCCGACCCCTCCGGGGCTGTCCCAGGAGAACTACAGCCCCAGGAACGGTTGTGAAACCCACTGAGATGAGTCAACCCGAGCGCCTTTGGGACGGCGGGGGTGTGGGACACACGGGGTGCAGGGCAAGGGGATTGCACAACACTTACAATAGGATGTTCAGGGAAGAAACCACAGTGGGGAAGGGAGGGATCAGGATGGTTTGGGGAGGAACACGTGTGGTAAAACAGGGGGACAATGAGATAAAAAGGGCCATCCCTGCGTAAACAGCGCTGGTCAGCACGCTTGTCCATCGTGCTCGGTGCATGACGAGTGCAGCCTGTCCTGTCTGCTACTAAACTTCATTTCTTGCTGTTTTCCTGGGCAAGGGACCCTGTTGTGTGTGTCTGGGGAACAGCTGGAGCGGCCCAGGGCTCGGTGTGTGACCGCTGCTGAGCACCAACCCGGATGGGTGCTGGGAGCCAGCGAGAGGCAGGACAACCACAGCCCTGAGACACTGACACAGGAACCCCCCCTGTGAATGCGCCCAGGAGACCCAAGCCCGGCCTCTCCTCCAAAGCCTGCTCCGCCAGCAGCGCAGCGCTGCCCCGACTCTGCTCACGTCTTTAAAAGACCAGCCTGGAAATTTTTCTTTTATATATATTATTTTACGGTGTCAGTTCAGCAGACAAAGCTCCTGAAATTTTCCTTCAAGGGCTTAAATCGTAGTAATTACAGGCTGCAGTCGCACAGTATACGCTGGCTACCAGAGCCATCTCCACTGCCAGAAAAGCAGGTCAATTATAAGCAATGAACCCACATTACCAGGAGAAAAAGCTGGTTTGAATTCTGGTCAATTAGTGCTCAAACTGTCTTGGAAGAGAAAGGTAAATTGAGCTAATAGAGCTACGCGGCGAGACCTCCATATCTCAGCACCGGGAGCAGACAGTCAAGGCTTAATTCCTGAGATGTCAGAAATTAATGATGTTTTGGCATAAAATCAACTCCTAACCTGCAGGGCGAAGACACTGAGGTTCCCATCCTCCCTCTCCCCACCTCCAGCTCGGGCTCTTGAGGAAGAAACCGCGCTGGCTTAGGGAGGGTGTGCAGAGCGGGGACTGGGAAAGCCCAGCAACACTCGAGGTCCCAGCAGCCGGCTTTAGCAGCTCCTCCCGCTTTTCTGAAAAGGCTCTAAAGCAAAATGACCGCAGGCGAGACACCCGGTGACCCCCCAGCCCCGCGCGGGGCTGTTCACAGGCAAAGCACTGCGGAATCGCCCCGCTTTTTCATTGGTACTTTTCTCTGCTGAACGGTACAACGACCTGAAACGGCGGCAGCGCCCCGGCTGACCCGGCCGACCGTCCTCCTCACCACCCGCGGGCCCGGCGCGTCCTCGCGCCACCGGCACCGCGCCGGCGCGGATCGGAGCAGGAAAATAAACCCCTCCCTGCCAGCAAGGCTGGGTTTGACTTGCACGTGGAAGACTCTTTCCCGAGCGGCTTTGTTTCTGATACCTCTCACGAACGGATCTGCGCCTAGTTTGATTAATAATAGATGTGTCTGCCTCTTTTTTAAATGTCGTTAAGATTCACCCAAAGATTTTCCTTGGCAGTGAATTCCAGGGCTTAATTATGCGCTGTGCTAACAGGCTTAGTGTTTTTAAATGTAATGTCTAATCCCGTTAGAGGACACGGGCTCCGGTGCCTTCGGTGCAGGTTAAATAACAAGCCAGTGGATCCCGTGCACCTTCACCTTACGTTTGTGGTACTGATGGCAGTTCTGTGTATTGGACATGCCGCTGCAACGCATCCTCAAAGTGAGGAACGCCTGCTCAATGCTCAAACGGTCGGTGCTGAAGAACGCAACCCTCTGGAATTTTATTGAATTAACACCCATTTTAACCTGAAAACCCCCGGGACAGCTGTGTGCAGCCGCTTCCCAAGCAGCTCCGCACAGTACAGAGGGGTGTCTTGGGAAACATTCTAAACACAGCCCCTCTGGCTCCCACAGCAAAGCACCCGAACACGCACAGAAATACTCCAGTGCAAACAGAACCTGCATTTCACTTTACCCCATATCCCAAGACCAGAGACGAATGCTGCTCTGTCTAAAGAACCAACATCAGCCATACTCGACAGCTGCTTCTTTTGCACCCTGACCGGGACTTTGCGGCGCTGAGCGACGAGCGGGAACAACGACCCGACTCCAGAAGCCGTGGCCCCAAAACGGATGCGCTCATTTTGGATGTGCATCCTGCTCAGCAGAATCCGTGGGAATGCAGGTGGCGCCAGGTGAGCGCTGATTCAGCTCCCGCAGCTCTTGGGGCCAACGAGCAGGGCTGGAGGTCAATAGGAGGCACAACCTGCTCCAAACAGAGCAGCACCCGTCCCGGTGACCCAGACCCCGGGCCACGACCCCCCTCACTGCTCCACACCCACCTGCTTGTTCTCACTGCAGCGGTTCACTGACATTTACCTGGTGAACACTGAATGACGGTCACCAACACCCAACAGCCTCCAAGTGGCAGGAGCTGCCAACCTGCTCTTAAAAATGTGTGTTCCGGGCAAAACTGTTTAGGAAGGTGCACGGGAGGAATTCGCAAGGATTAAGCTCAAAAGAACGCTCCAAAGGCTACAAAATTTAACCCCGGGAGCCGTTACAACAAAATTCTCAGTGCTTACTTAGGCTTCGCACGGAATTAACGGCAGGCCAGTAAAAACACAGCCTCATCCTGCTAAGAAATCATCCACACGTTTTAATGCGCCACCTGCACATACTGCGCAGATCTACAAGGCCCTAAATATAAACAGCCAGCCCTTTCCTGGCTGCTGGAGCGAACACTACCCCGGCTTGTTCTCCAAGAGAGCCAAAATTATAGCTGCTCGGAGCTCAGAAACGGCGCAGGGCGGGACGCTCTGCCCCCACCTCCTCGCTCTTCTTTTTACGGTGTTTGTAGTTTTATGAATAAGGCATTCATTGTGCCCAAACCCCAAAGATATCCAGCGCGGAGGGAGAGCTAAAATTAGCGGGAAGTGTATTCCTGACACGGCCAGAAGAAAAGACGGGTCGTGTGGGATGCTGGAGATTCGGCAGGGAAAACAACAGCCCCGAAAGGTCCTGTGCTGCCCCGCTGGCCGGAGGGCGGACGGGTTTGCTTACACCCCACATGCACCCTTGTTTACCTGTCCAAACAACTTGGTTATTCCTGGAAAGCCCAGCGGTGGAAGTTGTACCAGCACATACATAGCCGGCCCGGCAGCTGCTGGGAGCAGAGCGAGCACCGAGATGCAACTATAGCTGCAATGACCCTCTGAATTTCCCTTCCAGATTGTTTTGAAGGCACAAAATATGGAGCTGACAGCCCTGGTTATGAAACCACAGGCAGGTCGGGATGGAGCATGACATTGATCAGCATGGGGAAAAGCAAAAGGAACCTCTTCTTCACTAAAAACAATATTAGGGATAAGGAAAGCAAAGGCTCCCTGACTGCCCTGGCTGCAGTGGAACCAGGAATATATGCATACATGCATATATGCATATATACATGAATATATGCATACATAATGCATACATGCCGCAGGTGGCACATGTGGCACACACCCCCCTTCCCTTCCCAACCTGTGCTTACACTTCATCGACTCCACCCTGATTCCAAGGTCTAACAAAATGTAATCTCAGCATGGCTTCAATTAATTAATTAGATCTGTTCCAAGCCGCTGTGCCAACTCCCGCAATTACACTGTGTTCATGGAAGAGTCAGAGCGTGGCTGTGTCCGTCTGTCTGTCCCCGCACAGGAGCAGCCTCGGAACAGCCGGGGCTGGGGAGCCGGGTCATCACACAGCAAAGGGGTTGATTTCAAAGCACTTGGAACAGTCGTGTCCCCAGGTCAGCAACACCCCTCACGGCCCCAGCACAGTCGTGTCCTGATGTCAGCAACACCCCTCACAGCCCCAGCACAGTCGTGTCCCGAGGTCAGCAACACCCCTCACAGCCCCAGCACAGTCGTGTCCCGAGGTCAGCAACACCCCTCACAGCCCCAGCACAGTCGTGTCCCGAGGTCAGCAACACCCCTCACAGCCCCAGCACAGTCGTGTCCCCAGGTCAGCAACACCCCTCACAGCCCCAGCACAGTCGTGTCCCCAGGTCAGCAACACCCCTCACGGCCCCAGCACAGTCGTGTCCCGAGGTCAGCAACACCCCTCACAGCCCCAGCACAGTCGTGTCCCGAGGTCAGCAACACCCCTCACAGCCCCAGCACAGTCGTGTCCCCAGGTCAGCAACACCCCTCACAGCCCCAGCACAGTTGTGTCCCCGACCTGCAAATTCAGTTTTATTCATCAGAACTGATGAGCTGGGACTAACGGGCCACTTGGTATCAACAAACCCACCTGCTCCAACTACAGCTCTTGTGCCCCTCCCTGCGCTCCTGAGCTTTCTTTCCTCTTCAAATCATCCTCAAATCAAATCCTTTGCTTTTTAATTCCCTGATTCAAAACTATTTTTTCCACCAGGAACAAGCTATGAGAATTCAGGAAAAATGGGGATATTTTGACAGGACAGCATCATTATTCCCTACACTGATCTTCCCTGGTAGATGATTTCCAACCATACGACATCCCATGGGACTCTCCATGGAGCATCCTCAAAGTGCAGCATCGACACCATCCTAACAACGCTTTTAGCTCTGTCTGCTCATCTTCCTCCCTATAGCGGCACAACCTCAGGTGCTCCGTAGCCACAGTGATGGGAGCAGCACAGACAGACAGACAAGGACCACAGAACAGGAGGTATTTCCCACTGCATGGTTGTCTGGTTTGCACCATTTCCGTGCAGTGTAATTAATTCTGATCTCAGAAGAGTCTCATCACCGCCAGTGCGCCGGGCAGGGACCCCGATGAAGCGCAGTTGTTTGCAAACACGTGAAAGCGTATTTAAAACCCTTTGTTTCTCGCTCCAGCTGCCCAAGTACTTTTTACTCAGCTCCTGGATTCGTCCCAAAAATAAAAATGACAGATTGCCAAAAAGGACAGAGCCGGAGGGGCGGACGGAGGGGGGGCTGCGGAGCGGCTAGACAGCGCACCAGATGAATATATTACCCCGCTGCCTCTGGGAACGGAGGTCAGAAGCCGGACCAGGCTGAAGAAACGCATTGCAAGAAACACTTGCGAAATTAAAGGTCAGTGAGATAATGAGCTCTAACGGCGGCCGAGCGAGAAGCATTTGCTGCTGGAGCCGCCCCGAGCTCCCGCTGCAGCTCCGCGCTGCTCGGGGGTGCAAACGCTGCCCCCTGCAATTAGCGCTCGCTAAGGGACGCCGGGCCTGCTGTGTGGCAGCGGGACGGTGGCGGCTGCTCCCGTGCCACTCGCGTGGTGTTTCCCTCCTCAGCGCCTTTCCTGCTCCTCCTCTCGTGCTGCTGTGCTGCGCATCCTACCCCAATGGGTTTTAACACTGGCAACAACCTGATCTGCAACGTCCCGGCTGCAGACACCAGGCTGTGCATCCTACGGATAAACTGCACACTCCAAAGCAGGCAGCAGACAACCCCATTTTTCACTCCAGGACTCTGTTTCTCTGTCTCATACCAGCCAAGTGACTCCTGGTCCTTAAAATCCCCCACCACAAGCGCCTGGCCCTGGGCTGAGCCGTGTCCATGCCCCGCAGCACAGCACCTTCTGCTGGAGGGTTCGCCAAGAGCTCCAGGAACGGGATTTGATTTCCACAAACTTCCCCAAAGTTGGGCAAACAACATCCCTAAGGACAGTCACACTGCACCAGCAAATGAAGCAACTTTGTGAAGGTCACAGGGGGAAAAAGGCACAGCTGCAAGCGACAAGGCAGGACAGGCTTTGGGGACCTGCTGGTCGTGTTGCTCAGCTCACGAGGAGAGACCCAACAGTGGCTTCTGTTTCTAAATATTTTATGTTAGGCAGCTGCTGGACAAAGAGACAGAAAGAAAATCACAGCAGCCGGAGATGCCACCTCCACTCTGGCACCGCAACCCACACCGACCGCGTCCAGAAAACCACAGCGAGCGCCTGCACGGGGCACAGCCTGGGCAGCCGCAAACAAAACCAGAGGCACGCCATAAGCAGAAATAAAAGACCAAGATCAGTCCTGCACGTCAAAACATCTTTTTGGATGCTCAGTCACCGCACATCTGCTCCAGGAATCACAAACCCCAAAGAACCCATCACCTCTTTAGAAAACCACAAGCAGAAGTCGCAGCAGGAAACCAATGTCCCACCCCAGCGTCCCAGCTCAGCCCCGAGGCACCGCGGCCACGGGCTCCACGGCCCCACGTGTCCCACACCAGCACAGGAGGCGTCGACACGGTGGCTGAGCCTCTCACCTGGGCAGCAGCCGCTACAGGTTCATCCCTCTGGAGGAGACTCGGGTGTTCACGGGGCGACCTGGGAAAGGGAGCCTGGCGTGGAAAACACGAGACCTTCATGTCGTGAGGCAGCTTCACGTGTATGCTGTTTATACCACAGACACCATCGCAACCTCTCTGACTGTCGTAGCAACGCAGATATTCTTCTGCTTGCTCCCATTGAGGTATCAGGGCTTTTCATCACTCGTTCTTTTACTCCTTATCTGTTATCCCTTCTCCCATGCTCCCCACACTAAGGCCCTTGCAACTGTCCCTTTGTCACAAAGATCTCCAGATACACACAGTGACACCGTGACATCTGCTCGACAGCAGCATCGCCTGAGACCACAGAATCATTTTGGTTGCCAGAGACCTCCAGGATTATTGAGTCCAGCTATAACCTGACTCCAGCACTAACCCATGTCCCTGAGAACCTCATCTCGTGTCTGTTCAACCCCTGCCCAGCCCCATTCACTTGCTCCGGACTAAGACCTGCAGGGCCGCACCCGTGCAGCGCTGGCTTGGCAAATCCTCCCTTGCCAGAAGCAGCAACCAGGCAAAGAAACAAGCCAACATCCCCCTAATTGCTTCCAGTCCCCTAACGAGCCCGCGCGGCCCGTGCTGCAGACATGCTCTTGCGTGACAGTTCTGCAGCGACATAACGATCCCGAGCCTCCTCCCGAAGGCGAGCCGAGATCGGGGGCTGCAAGAGCTGCAGTTGGGGCGATGCTCTATTAATTTTTGCTGCTGCCTTCTCCCCGGTGCTTCCATATAACCCCCCGTTCTCTCAGCAGCACCGACCCTCACCCCAGCCAGGCTTTGCTGACCCCGGTTTGGCAGCACACGTGCTGCCATGGGCACGGCGCAACGTAAGCGGCTGCAGCTGCCCAGCCGAGGTCCCCGGTGCCCCCGCTCCATCCTTCTGGTGACCGACACGTTTAATTATGTGTCTGTGAGCGCACGTGCGAGCTCCTGCGGGCTCTGCTCGGGGAACGCATGGAAAATCTGGCTCCAGTACAGTGTTGCTTCTATTTTACCTTCTTTACTGCTTGAAAAACATTTGGCCGTTGCTGGAGCGAGCCGGGCTAGACGCATACATTACAGTGTGCTCCAGAAATAGCAACGCGCTGCCTTGCACAATTTCTGCAGCTCAAACGCTTCCTTTGAGCTCGGCAGCCCGGCCCTGTCCGCGGCGCAGCGCTGGGGAAGGCAAGCGAGGGCTCCGGAGCCTGCGGCTCGGGATGAATCACGGCAGGAAGGGCGCACGGCTCTGAAGGCAGGTGAACAAAGCGCGAGCGGGTTTGATTTCCTCGCCCTGGCTGCCAGCTCCTGGGCATCTTATGCAAAGTGTTTAATGAGCTAATTTGTACATTGGAGAAGGAGCTGTACGTCAAAAGCTGAGTTTAGGTCCAGCCTGGGAAATGGAGCTGTCGGCGAGGACAAGCGTCCCATCACCCGCCTCAGGCGCCGCGAGGCTGCACAACCAACGCTGCGCACGGCGTTTCTCTGGAAGCCGCCAGTTTGAGCAAAATACAATAGTTTCTAGTGATACGATCCGCAAAATAATCTGTAGTTTGCTGATCTCCGGATGAAAAGCTCCTTGTTCTCTCAGGTGGGTTCTGAGGTCTCCAGTCAGCCATAAGGGCACATGCAGGAAATCAAACCAGTTTCTGGAATAGTGCACGTTTACATCTAATCTGATGGGTTTTGGGGCCCCACCTCTGACTACAGGCAAAGTCTCTCCCACAGCTGTTCAGATACTGCTCGGCACAGCCCATAATCAAACACTAAGCCTCAAGTGCTGACAGGAGACCACCCTCACCTACAAAACACGACAATGAAACGCTTACCGCCATCCCGGCCCACGCCAGCAGACGGCATTTCACAACATAAACCCACTGGAAGCGCTCAAACCATTGAAAATCATACAAATTAAAGAGCATGGTTGATACCAGGAGATCTAAACCAACCGCTTAGTATTGAACATGCACATCACATTCCCGCACCCAGCCAAGGGGCCCAACAGCACCCGCAGGATTCTCCGTCTTGCAGGACCTCCCCAAGAGACCCAGCACCCGGGTCCAGTTTAACCAGTGCTCTCGGGCTGGACCGATCGCCACTGCACGCACATCTGTCCCTCTGGGATTTCCAGACCCCCGGCCATCTGCTGCGGCAGCTGGTTTGGGACTGTCACACCCCTAGAAATCCCCCACGAATTTCCACAGCGTGTTTTCTTCCGTCCTCCCGACACAGCTTCTAGGTGGGGAAAAACGTCTCGGGTATCCCAGGCACTGGTGTTTGCGCTGAGGTAACTGTCAGGCTCGTTCCAAACATGCGAGACAAAGACCAGCACCCGCGGGCTCCCACATACACGCACACCCCGCGAGACGCGCTGCCTGGCGGCCTCTCCTGCTTTCCCCTCTCCCTGCAAGAATAAACCCAACACTGTTCAGTGTCCCCATCGCTCAGAGAAGAAGGGAAAAATATAGAGTATAGGTGTTGAGGCTACAGGAGGCACACGCCGTTCCCTAGATGTGAACAGCGCATCCCGGGCGCGGCCGCAGGGACACCGGGACGGGCTCTCGCTGATCCCGCTCCCCGGCCCCTTCGCTGCCGAATTACATTGCACCACAGGCTGAGGTCACAACCTTCACCTGGGATTTGTGACTTCCTGCTGACACCGGTGCCTTTACTGGTGACATTATTCAACTGTGACGTTCTGGGGACACCAAACCCGGTATTTATTGCAGCCTTCGCTGCCGTGAACTGGCTGGGCCGTTTCCAACACCAGAGCAGCAGACTGTGTGCCTCTCTTTTCCTACTAAGGCATTACAGGCTGTTTTTACATAATTAAACCAGACGTTTTGCCTGGCACACTTGATTTAGTGCCTTTTTTCTGGGGGGTGGGAGGACCGAAGGCAGCTGTTTGCCTCCTGGGCCGCAGCAGAACTTCGGTGCTTTGCAACCTGGAAAACAAGAGTCCAACGTCTTTTTTAAAGTCTTGGTGGTTGTTATAGCAACATCCGCACGTGCGAATGTGTGTGCGTGTAAAAAAAGACTCCAACCCGGGTTGTCACGGGCAACGCGAGTCAGCTCCCGAGTCACACCAAAGTTGGTGTCTTGCCCCGTGTCACCTGAACGTGTCCGCCAGCCCCGGGGCGCTGGGCCGGGCAATATCGCAATGTCTCTGCAGGTGCTGAGCAATATTGTGATACCTGTGCGGGTTCCAGGTGCCCGCTGGGCGCTCAGCGCTGTCTCGCGGCTGATGCAGCTCCTGAAGCCGACGGTAATTTCTTTATCCTGTTTGCTTCCTCCTCCCTGGCGAGGCTGCGGCGGCACCTTGGCCCAGCTGGGCAAGACAAGCCCGTGGCTCCCTCCCAAACAGATGGCGGCGAGGAAGGTCCAGAAATAATCCAACCCGTGTGCCCGCGAGTTCTGATTGCCCGGCTGGTTGGCAGACCCCCCGAGACCACCAGGGGAAGCAGATGGTCAAGACATGAGATCAGAGCTGGAGACGGAGCCGTCAGTCGCGGGCTGGCGCGGCGGGCGCTGGGACGCGGTGCAGAGCGGGCCGGGGTCACCGGCCCACAACAACGGCTGTTTGGGTAATGGGGTTATAGCTGCAAGGTCTGGGGTGCACTTCAAAAAGAAATAAATACATTTTAAAAAAAATCACAGCTTTGTTGTACCGCACCAAACAGCTCTTGCGCTGCTCCAGCCCGGGAAGGATGTGCTGAGCTCTGTATGTTCCCCTCTGTGTATTCGCCGCTCGGGTCAGGAGGGATGCGAGATGCTGCGCACACCTCCCAGCAGCGCCTCGCAGCTGCCAGCACCCAACACAAACCAACGCCAGCTCTTACTTTTGTCCGGCGTTTGCTGATTTGAAGGCTTATGCTTCTGTCACAGCAAACAAAGACCGAGCAGGGCGGGCAGCCCCGGGAGTCTGGACCCCATCTCCTGTAAAACAGAACCCGCGACCACACGCTGCTCGTTAGGAGCCGGAGTCTCGCACACAGGTAACTGCAGCGCGCGGGAGCTGCCAGGAGACGAGCACGGTCCTGAAGGGCCGTCTGGGGACACGCGTGCAGGGTCCCCTGGGACAGCAGCACCGAGCCCGGCCGGCCGCCCTCCCGCTGCGCGGGGCCCTCGATAGACTCTTCCCAAATAAACCTGTCAGGAACGCAGACGTTTGTCACCCACAGCTTTACTTTTTAACCCACGGTGCGATGTTGCTGTAAGAAATCGAATACTTGAGCATTAAGTATGTGTTACGGCGCTGCCTTATACAGCAGCAAAGCGATTAATTAAAATTTACAAGAGTAATCCAAATGCCTAAACATGTTTCTTGGCGGTAAATCCCGGAACCCGCTGCCAGTAACATCGCAAACTAACGACAACCCCGAAGTCAACCTTTGGGAGCCCTGAAGAGCCTCTGAACTAAACCAGTTGGTAACTGGGGAAAAACAAAACGATCCGCACTTCTTCATGAAAAACAAAGCACGTGAAGGCGATAACGTCTGATACACACTGGGAACAGCCCCGGCCCAAGCCACAAGCACTGGCCAAAGCCCGGTTTTGTTAAGGATTGCGCTGCAGTGCTGAATATGCCGTATAAAAGAGGGAAAGAGCCAAGTTCCCATCCAGCCGCGTCCCGGGAGATGCTGAGTGCTTCCAGACACCCCGAGCCGGCCAGACCCTGCGAAATCAGAGGCTAAACGGCTCCCGGGGAGGATTTCTTCACAGAGCTCCAGAGGACACGGGTATCGATCGCACTTCTTCCCCGCTCCCCCCAAATCCGCTCGCGGAACGTAATCCAATAACCTGATACTTTGGGTAACCTTTGAAAAGCTCAAAGTGAAATTTCCCCGGGGCGATACTTGAGACTGAATTAGAGCTGAGGGGTAAAACCGGGGTTAAAGCTGTTGATTTAAATGGGAAAACAATAACTCAGGAAAACGTTAGCACGGACCAGGCAGGTTTACAGCGGAGCAGCCCACCAGAGCTCACTGCAAACGGGTGGTATAATCAAACGAATGGGAGGGGGAGACTCACTAAAGGCTCATCTCACTATTAACACCACATTCCCCTTGCAATGTGTAAATAAACACAAACCTGAGCTGAACGCACCTGTACCAGCTGCTAGAGCAACTCCTCTTTAGTTATCACTGCTAAGACTGCAGTGTTCTCGAAGCACACTACTCGCTCACAGGTAGTGATTCCACTGCCGTGAAAGAAACCTTGCAAGGATGAATGGGCATGGCGCCCGTGGACACAGAGCTCACTGACAACCTTACAGCAGTTTTGCTGCACTTCTGGGCGCTCTGTCTTGAAAAAAGGAGAAAGCAGCAGGACGCAGGGCGGCACAAACGGGGCCATCCTTGAGTACCCAGGCAGAACGGGACGGTGGATTACATGTAACCTGATAAACATCTGGGCAAGGAAACCTTAGCGAGGGCAAAGGAGCTGACAGTACCAGACGCGTTCATCTCTAACCAGTTAAATAACTTTCATTCCACGCCAATGTTCAGTGTGGCCTATAAATGTTCACTTTCAAAGTGCTTTTTCTCCCTGGGGATGCTGGAGTGTTTTACCTCCCCGTGTCAAATCCCATCACCCTGTGCTCAGTTCGCAGGTGGGAGGGGGATTGTTGGTGTTTATCTCTCCTTTCCTGCCACACGCTGTGTCAGGAGCCCGTTCCAGCTCCAATCTAAGTGCTCCTGAGTGACGGCCGCAGTAATGAGTGTGGCTGCCTGAGGAAGCCAGACAGAGGGAAGCTCTAAATAGACCTGTCAGAGAGCTGCTAACGGGACTAATACATCAACTACAGCAGCGCCCGACACAGAAAAGTCTTCTAATCTACTGCTCTTTCAATTTTAAATGTTTGCCAAGGCCCGGCATCTCTAATGCTGCATAGGTAATACGCTTTTTCTTTATAAACAGTTGTAATGACCCTTCGAAGGCTATGCCTGGATTTCTTTTCATGAGAAACAAGAAAAGAGGAGGAGAAAAGCAGCGGCAGGCGGCCAGGGATCCAGTGCTTCGGCAGCTGACAAAAGAGAATTTGGGCTGATTTTCTTAAAAAAAAATAAATGCAGCTTTGGACTGATGAATTCACAAGTTGTTATGGGAACCAGCGGCACAGATGATGCCCCAGAGGAGCACCGAGAACGTCTATGGGATCAGGGGGGATAATAATGGAACACAGACATCTGTAACACGCGCGGGTTTCACCCAAATCGTACGGTCTGTGACACTGCAGCGCAGGGTCCGTGCGCCAGCGCCGAGCCCGAGGCCACGCAACGCGCCGGAGCCAGGCGATGCCGCTGGGGTGCCCGACGGCTCCGGCCCCTCGCAGCCCTCCCGGCCATCGGGCCAGCGTCCCTCCTTCTTTATTTACTTACTTTAACAACACATTAATTCTCCTCACGTCACCTCACATTTTCCAGCACCTCTGTGCCAACTCCTGCACTGGGAGCACACGCGTGCGGGGAGGGAGGAGCTGGGGGCAGCGGTTGGGGATGCTGGAATTCAGGTGGGTTTTATCACAGGGTGGTTTGTGCTGAAGGACCTTCCCAGCCCCCCAGTGCCCCCCCTGCCATGACAGGGACATCTTCACCAGCTCAGGGTGCTCAGAGCCCCGTCCAGCCTGGCCTGGGGTGTCTCAGGGATGGGGTGATATTGATGCCGATGAGATGGAAATGGGCTCAGCAACCGGGCTCAGTTTGCAGGTGTCTGTAGGAGCTGTGCTCTAAGATATGAGCAAACCTCACCGTGCTTCCCCCCGACCTGCTGCTCATATTTGGCAGAACTCTGGTAACACTGTAAAGGTACCTTCTGATCTGCCTTCCAAAAACCTGTTTACTCAAACCCTTGCGAGTCGGCTTGATGGCACGCCAGCCGGCATCGCCCCCAAACCACCGACCTCGTCCCCTGTGCTCGGCTGGGCAGGACAGCCCGGGGGGAACCACAGACCAACCCACCCAGAACACCCTCTACAGATTTACACCTGCACTATGTTAATATTTGGGTTATAAATAAAGCGTGTGGCTTGCCGTTCAGCCCCACTTCAGCGTTCGCACCTTCCTTTCACCCGCCCGCCCGAGTCCATGGCCCTGCGTGATTTTTCCAGCCGTCCTTTCGGTCTGTGCCAGGAGAGGGCCCTTGGGCTCCTTCCCCTCTGCAACCCTCAGCACGCCCACAGTTACAGACTGCACCAAACCAGCACCAGAGGAAACGTTTCCTGCACCTAAAGCTCGCAGAAGCCACGTTAGGGAGCCCCATTATTGCACTCACTCGTGTTCGGGTTTTTTTCTGCACTAAAAGACCTTTCCTGGAGTTTGGGTTTCACCACAGTACCTGCAGTTTGCATTGACCACGCGATTTTCTGCCAAACGTCTGGCTGTGTACTCTTCCAGAAGGCAATAACTGCACCAGGCTCTGCTGCTGAACTACTTACTGGGTTAGGAGGTTTGTTTGCAATTTTATATGAACTCCAAGTAAGAGGGATACATTTTCTCAGTATTTGCTGTGCTCTCCTCTTTGTCCAAGCCACCCAGCTCTCTCTGAGTCTCCTCCATCACTGTGGTTTGGGGTTGTCCGCAGGCTGTCCCCAGGTCCCTCTCTCTCCTCTCCTGGAGCTCTGCCTCCACCAGCCGGTTTGGCGCCGGAGTCCCAGCAGGACGTCTCCATCGCAGCAGCACAGTCGGTCTGGATCAGCTCTGCTGCCCGCGCGCACCCGCCCTGCACCGCTTCTGCAGCCCCTCGGGAAGGCAGGGAGGGGAAAAAGGCCCTTTCCAGATGTGCTTCACAGCTGCCACAAACGGCCCACATCTCTGACAAAAGCTCGAGGAAGCCTGGCCCAGCCAGGAGCCATCACCTGGAAATTCTGAACAACCCCCCGCTAATCTGAAGTGAAACTCAGACTTTCCCTTGGAAACGCAGCTCAACCAAACGTCGCCAGCACACGGTTCATCCCGCCCGGGCCATCGGGCACACGGGCCGCTCTGGGGAACACAGCGGTGCCCCCTCCACCTGCAAACAAACACCGAGAAGGACTGACAGGCTTCCACCTGACTCCTGTCAAAGCCCAGAGGAAGGAAGCGCTGCGACACTGCAGCCCTTGTAAAGATGGGAGGATGGGTAAAAATAACGTGTAATTAGAGGCTAATGAATCTGCAGCAGTCGTCTGGCCAGCAGTGCACAGCTCCCATGTGCTACTGAACCGCTTGATATCCTTTTCCCCACCCAGAGCAGCACGACAGCGAGGAGGATTCAAAACCACCCCCCAAAATTCCCTGGCAACAACCTCGAGATTTCGCAGCAGCGTTAATTCAGTGCATTTCCAATAAATGCTTCTCATTCCCACCCTCCTTCAGATGCACACGCGGCTCTCGGTCCCAACGTGCTCACGGGACGCGGTCTTGCGGGAGTTCGAACTGCACGTTCCTCCTGAAATACGAAAATTAAACTGGATTCTTTTTCCTTCTTTCATCTTAATGAAATTCGTATTAAAGACCATTTCTACATCTTTAGTTTAGCTTGTACTTTCAACCAGGCCAGAGGAGAAAATTGACTTTCAATTTAGATCACAGTCAGAAATAAAATGAAGTCCAGGTTCAGTTAAGGAAGATCAGAAAGCGCTGTCAAAAACACAGTTTGTTTTACTTGTATTTTACTTTATAAATACAAAAGATATCAAATAATCAGAAGTTGCTTCTGTCAGAGACGCGTGTGGAGACGCTGAGATCGGGAGCGAGTGTTTGCAACCCAAGGGCAGGTCCCTTGAGAACGGATTTTGCAAAGGATGCTGAGAAAACTCCTCCCAGCACCCAGGCCAGAGCGGCCTCCACGGCACTGGGGGTCCTGGACCCCAGCGGAAATTAAGGGTGTTGGTGGGTTTAATTTCCGCTATCAGAGCTCAAGCGAGACCAGGGCTCATGAATCTCCCTCATTGTATTCAGCTCCTCTGAGCTCCCGCATCATTTTTGGAACACGTTATCTCTCACACCAAATAAAGTGTGGGGTAAGAGCTATTTCCTACGGCATTCCACTCAGCGCGCTCTGCCCGGACACACGATATCCACGCCCGCGGTTTGGGGCTGGAGCTTGTTTGCTCTGTTTAAGTCACGCAAAGGAGGACGCGCAGGCTGGTTCATATACGCATCGACCATAAATTACACTGCTACAAAGCACCAGTTCAAAAGAGGGAGGTGTAAAATAAGCATTCAGATTGGTTTCCCAGTTTCAAGCTCGTTATTTTTGGCTCCATTCCCCACCTTTCTTCCAGAGCAAAGGCAGGGTCACAAGATGATGTCCCAACGGGGCGAAGCTTTCTCCTTTCTTCCGCTCTCTCCTTTGATCCTCCCTCGTTCTGCAGCAACGAGGCCACGAGCCATTTCCATGGCACAGAGGAAGGTGGACTGAGCGCCTCTGACTGCGCAGAACGCGGCGCTGGCGGCAGGTGAGGGGGAAACGTCGGGGGCGCTGCAGGCGCACGAGAGCGAAGCCACTGGAATCACTGACCCCACGTACGTTTGGCCATTTCCCGCAGTAAACCCTCCAGTCGGGGATTTTTTCAGCGTTCAGGGATGTAACAGAGAGGAAAGCACACGGTGATCCCGATACCAGCAGCTTTCTCTGTACGTTTATCAAAGTAACACAAGGCCAAGATCCTGCTCCCCTCACGAGTCCTGACAGCGCCTCGGTCGCCGTTAAGATATTGATGTGGCGTTATTTTCTGCCTAAGCCCCCTAATTTGCTCTCAATTCATTGTCTATGGGATTAAGCCTGTTTTTTTTAATGGAAACACAAGAAAGCTCGGTGCCGTGAGGCCGAAGGAAGTCTGTGCTATTCGCCGGCCACCCAGCCACCCACATGCTCTCCCAATTCAGCGGCACACAAAGCCAGCCCTTTGTCTCTGCAGCTCCCTCGCTGCCATTCATCCGCGCTGAGATATCGCTCCCAGCAATCGCAGCCTGCCCATGCAGGGGGACCAACACACAGAAAAGAGACCAAAACCATCTAATCGGGCCTTGGACTTCGCCCCACTGTCACAGAGACAGCTCCTTTCTTAAAAACAATGTATATATAGCAACAAATCTCTATTAAGCACCCTTTCCACGCAAAGTTAGATGGTGGTTTATGTACTGGGCGGGCAACAGGAGTATTTTCTTACTTTACAAGACTTTTTGCCACTAATAACAAATCAGCTGAGCATCAAGGGAAAATAGTAATAATAATGCCCAAAGAATTAGGAAGAAAGGATACCCGTAGTTTAAGGTTGCTTTAACCTTTGTATCTTCAAATACGTTGCTTTTCTGCGCTTAATGAACTACACATGTGATTTGCAACTGTTAAGGGGTTAATCTCTAACCATTGTTTTAATTGGATCAACAATTGGCTTTCCGCCACTTCCTTTGCAAGATTATTCCACGATCTAATAGAAATCAGCGCCAGAAAGTATTTTCCTGAGGATACGTGCCAGAGGAAACACTATGGGAATAGATAACGACCCGAGTTTCGCAAGGATCAGATACTGCAATTATTGTCGTCCTGCAGCCAGGGTCACGACGGCTCCGGCTGCCCGTGCTCACACCCCAGACCCGCCCACGGCAGCAGCGAACAGCAACGAACAGCTCATCGACAGCCCCGCAGCTCGGACCAGCGAGGGGAACGGAAAAATGGAACCAAACGTAATGCTATAGTGTGCTGCATTGCAAAATCCAGATCTCGATTGCCTGTGCAACGCGCCCAGCGGCCCCGGTGGCTGAACACGTGCGGCGCTTCGCACGCTGCTCAGGGCACAGAAGGATCCGTTCTCGGGGCTGCATCTGCTTGATCTTAAGCTTAACATCATCACACAAGTGAGGACTCACCAGCGTGAGCGCTGCCATCCCAAATGTGCTCTAATGTGCTCTAATGTGCTCTAATGCTAATACACATCTAAAAGTGGACAATTTCTGGCACTACGCACATGGCTGCGTTACATCTAATGCTTGCACCGGCAAAGGGGTTTTAGCACTGGTGTCACAGGTATGCAACCTACTAAACACCTCGAGGAACTGAGGCTGCCAAGCTTGGGATTTTGCGAGAGAAAGTCTCTGCTCGGGATAAAACAGGACTTTTGAGGTGAGTTCTGAGAAGGTCCCTTTGGTGTTTCCTCCCTCGCCCCGCAGACAGACAGACAGACAGACAGACACGGAGCTGAGAGGGGCCAGAGCAGCCCCAGCAGTGACCCCAGGCTGGACCTGGCTGGGAGAGCTGGGGGTTCAGCTGGAGAACAGAAGCTCCAGGGAGACCTTATCAGACCTTAATAGACCTTATCAGCCGCGTGCGGACACCTCCAGGTTCCCTGCCGGAGGACGGGCTTGAACGCAGCAGCGGCAGCAAGGCCGTCAGCCACCGCAGCAACGAGCGGATTACAAGCTTGAATACGCTTACATATGTTTGTCTGGGAGTGTAAGCAACCGGTGCACCTGTGTCTCAGAGCAGCTGTCAGGACCCACACTGCCGACCAGCCAGCGGTAACAGCGGCCGTCGCGTGCGCTCGTCACCTTCCCTCCGTCCCCCCCGCGCTGTGAAACGCTCCTGAGGCGCCTCCCCGGTGCCGGATCCGGCAGCGCCCGGTTCACAGGCGGGAAAATGGAAGGACCAAGCAGATGAGTAACTTGATTAAAGCCTAAGTACATCAAGATGGCTATAACCAAACAAAACCAAGCCTGGCTTGGAAGTGCCAGAAAGGCCTGGAGAGCATTAAGATCTGTGCAGGGTGGACGTTGCCTGGGATGTCCCAGCGACGGAGCATCGCGGACCCAGGACAGGGACGGAAACACCTCCCCTGTGGGTGAAAGGGCAGCGCTGGGGGGTCAAGGTACCGCTACACAACAAAACTTGTGCAAAACCTCAAGAGAAGGGAATTGCAGCCCAGGACACATAATGCACTGGGCTAAATCTATTGCCATGGCACAAATGCTTAACTTAAACGGAGCTACGGTGGGGATCAGGCCTATTATTAATTCATATTCCATTCAGATTACTGTTTGAAGATACTGTCTCAGCGCGAGCATTACTAGATGCTGTTCATTTGTTTCTGAGAGCCACAAGGAAAAAAGAGATTAGGTAATTGCAATGCAAGCTCCAAATACAATCAGTGATTTTATGAAATCTAGCCTGTCCCAGACCACAGTTTTCACATTGTTCATAAACACCATCTGCAGAGTTGCTTTATAAACAAACATTATGTTTATCTTTTGCAAGAATATCATTTCCTAATGAAAAAAGATTTTCTTTTGTTTGCGGAACCGAACCCCGAAGCGCTCTCATTCCACTTCGCAACTCGGGCTTTCCGCCTCAGCTTCTGGAGACACGAGTTTAATCAGACACTCAGGGAACAAGAGAAATTGCTACCGAGAAACAGATCCCGAACCGAGGTTCACAAAACCATAACGTCCCAAGCGTTTGGCGTTCGGGCTTTCTTACGGAGCACGGTTAGACCACTAATGTTGGTGAACAACCGGCTAATCCCGGCGAGCACAGCGTTGTGCCTCAATCGCTTTTCAGTCTTTAAGGCTGTGTCTTATTCCTGTACTGCAGAAAGAGCACAATAGGAAACTTGGGCTGGCCTTTCCTGTACCACTTGCTGCTTATATATCCCGCAAAATCACCTTCCTTGTTTCTCCTCTTGCTAAAACCTTCTTCAGAAGTAGATCTTAATATTTTTTTAGGCG
The DNA here is from genome assembly GCF_036013475.1 of Columba livia. Classification (NCBI taxonomy): domain Eukaryota; kingdom Metazoa; phylum Chordata; class Aves; order Columbiformes; family Columbidae; genus Columba; species Columba livia. The sequence continues at coordinate 1,161,661 of NC_088627.1, read as the reverse complement.
TAGCCTAAAACTCTGCTGTTAGCAGGGCCACCTCGAGATGGTGTTCGTGACAGCGAGCCCCGGGAGAACACATTTCCCAAATGCACATCATTACTCCACGCGCTGGTTTTGGCACCACCGCCTTGTCGCCGTCTCCAGCCACACACAGAACTCAATGCCGAGGTGCCCACGTCTCCCCGCCCCCCCAGCACCACGGCACCGGCCACAGAGAATTCCAGCTGCTCTTCACCTTCTACCGGCACATCTTGAGAAACCACACTGAGCTCTGTCCACAGCTCAGTGTCTCCAGGCGCATCCCTGCGAGTCCTCGGCACAGGCTCTGGAGAGACCTGCCGGGGAGGACTTTTGGTCTTTTTCTAGCTCTTTCATCCAGCTTTCTGGACGCCACCCCTGTGCTGATCTATAATTCTCTATCATCACCTCGCAGCTCCTGCAGGTAATTACAGTATGTGCCGCATCCCGCCTCTCCTGAGGAGAAATACATTTCAACAGGTCTGTGTATTTTCATTAGCAGCCCTGCACCCACTCCAAGTGCCTTCAGGAGGTTGGAGCGATTATCGGCTCTGTCCCGCTGACTAATTTCTATTGAAGCTTTAGCATTTGCTTAAACACTTCCGATAGTTCGCTGACTAACGGTGCCTCCTCCTGATTTTCGACACAGAGAAACCCGGAGGAGGACGCATCCGTCCGGAGGGCTGAATAAAACCGAGCAGGGTGAAATTCAGAGGGGTTTTCCCCACACATCGTGTGATTCGGTCTCGGTTTATTGTGACCTGTGACATTTCCTATCAGCTTCTGGCTCAGGTGACTCAATGAATGGAAGAGCAAATTGTATTAATTTATTCTACAGCCCTCAAATCAAGAATTTCACGGTGGGCTGGTTCCCTCATAACGCCTAAAGAGAGCGGTACCATTGATACAGCCCAGCACCAGATATATAATAAGGAGTAATTCTTCTTGGCAGTTTGTTATTTGAAATGCTGCTCTTAGTTCAGACACGTTCCCAACAGCCGCTCTGATGGCAGAGGACACACGTCTGTCCTTGCTGTCACCCTTTCTTCCTGTCCCCATTGCATCTGACACTTGTCACCTCCAGTCTCTGCTCCCTGCTGACAACACTGGGCGGACAATTAGAATAAAAGGCTGAGCTGCAATAAAAAGCATTTTAAAAAGGTTCTGCAAGCGATCCATCACCACTCATCCGCAGTATCTGTAAGTCAGCATCTGTCTGCCCCAAACATTAGCCCATCAAAACACAGAAACCAATCAGCGGACCTGTGCAGCCAGGGATATTATCTCAGCGAACACTGCAGGGCTACCAAGCGCCCTCTTTATTTGCTTGGCCACGACCATTCGCTCCACTCACAAGGCAACATTACAGCATGAATTATCTCACAAGCGCCTCCGTATATCACCGTATAAACCCCCACACGCCATGACAGCGGGTATCGAGTAACTTGGCATCTGCGCAGTTGTGTGCCCCAGTTACAGGCAATTTGCACATGTGTTTGTTTTGAAACGCCCTGTCCCTCTTCCTCCCATGTCCCACGAGCCAGCAGCAGGTCCTGCATCACGGGTCCCGCGTCCCTCCGGTGCTGGAACAGGACAGATGGTGCTGTGTTCCCAGCTGGGATGGTGAAGAGGGCCCTGACTGTGGCCCCAGGACACGCTCACACCACCCAACGCGTGCAGAACCACAGCTGGGCTCCCATCGCTGTGCACGCCTTGGGAGGGATGGTAGGAGCACGACTTGCACCAAACCCGTCTGGTTTAGCACCGTCTGCAGTGGAAACGTCCGTGCCACGCATGGAGCACACCTGGCGCTACACATCTGGTTTTGTTCAGGTCTTCAGGAGAAAAACATTCCAGGCCAATCCATCCCAGAGCGGATCCGGCGCTGCTGCCCACCTCACCGGACCCCTTTCCATCCCCTTCAGCACCAAACAGGCTCTGGAGACCCTCCAGGGCACAGAAACAATGACACAGGACCCTTAGCTGCTCCTCTCCCACCTCCCACTAAAACAAACCAAACCAAAACACCTGAGAGCAGCTGAACTGCAGCTGTCACCCATTTAAAACAGTGAATTAAACAGGAAATGAAAATTTAGTGATTAATCTTTAACTTCTCACAGAGCAGTTTATCTCCCTTGTGTTCTTGACCTCCAGTCTACAGGAGCCAAAGTGCCCATATTTAACCAGTTTCTAAACAGCCTACTGTGAGTTTTGGCAGCCAAAAGCTCCCGTGTTCACCTTCCCACCCAAGACAAAACGAACAAAGGCGGCTGTTGTCATCTCATGTACGCTGGTCCGGTTCCCACCGGGGAAAAGGGAGACCGGGCCAGAACACGATCTCCACGCTTACTCCCAGCCTGTGTACACACATCCACCACGGTCCTGTTTCAGGAGAAACAACCCAGAAGAATTGAGCTTTACATAATGACGTGTGAAGGGGGAAAAGAAGGAAGCTGGACTCGCTATAATTAGAAAGTGCTGACGCCCCCGCGGCGGCCGCTCCGGCCCACGCGTTTCATCACCCACGGTGCTCGGCTATATTTACCTCCCGTAAGAAATGTTTGACTTGCCACGGGACACAGAAAACCCCACCAGGATGTGGTAAGCGAGAAGGGAAGTTCACGAGATATGATCTCTAACTGACATCATTTTGAGGCACATCTGAAACTCAGATGCTTTTGGGGGTTTTTTATGTGCAATTAAAAAAAATATATAAAAGGAGAGAGGAAAAAAAAGAAATAAAAGGCATTCTTAAGAAAAAAGCAAGCTGCATCAATAGCACAATGGTAGTTCTGGGGCAGCTCTGATGTTCATTTAGCAGTTAGGCCCTTCTGTACTTAAAACGGGCCTGTAAGAAAGATGGGGACAGACTTGTGAGCAGGGCCTGTTGCGATGGGACAAGGGTGATGGTTTAAACTAAAGGAGGGAGATTCAGGCTGGACATGGGGAAGGAATTGTTGCCCTGAGGGTGGTGAGAGCCTGGCCCAGGTACCCAGAGAGGTGGTAGATGAACCATCCCTGAGACACCCCAGGCCCTGAGCGACCTGTCCCTCCCGCATTTGCTGTTGCAAATTCTGGCTCATGGATATATCTCTCCTTCCGCTTCTTGTAATCTGCCCCTTCAAAGGGAAGGCAGCGATGGAGCTCAGGCTGGGCCATCTGCGAGACATGACTTAGAACACAAGGGAAAAAGCCAGCGCAGGCATGCTGCAGTGTCAGTTATTTATAGGTAGCCTTCAACAGCTAAACATCATCTCTTGATCAAGATCCTACATAGGAAACACTAAGTACCAGCCACTTTCTGGAAAGGTTTAGAAGTGGAGGCTATGGAGAGCAGCACCAAACTTAGAGTGGAAATTTCTGTGTTTAACTACAAAGAAACATGAGCCTCTACAACAGCGCGAATTGTCTTCTTCAAGAGGAAACCAAAGGCTCAGCCGCAGCCCGGTTCAAGGGTCTGGGTGCTGAGTCTCCTGGGGCTGCTCTGATTATCATGTTAATACCTGAGCAACCGTCTTCTACCACCCATGTATCTGTTGACTAAGAGCAATCAGTGCAAAGCAGCTAAGAGTTAGATCCAATAAAGGAATTAAGGTGACATCCAAAATAGTACATCATTACCTTAAGTGCAGCGTAGGAGGGGCTTAGGGCGAAATTCTGGAAAACAATACAAAATTCACCCAGCTTATGTGCTTCGGAGGGCTAAGATTCCTAGAAATAATATCCACAGCCACCTTAAACCACAACGTGGGCTCCTTAGAGCCAACACAGCCATTCATCAGCAAAGCCTGACACAGGAGAACCCGAGGGCACTCTGAACTAGCTGGAGATTGGTTTCAGATAGAGAAAATGACGTGTTTATTGGCACGGCGGGAAGTGAGGCCCCAGAGAAGCGGGACCGGACGAAGAACAACAGCAGAGTCCCCAGGGGGTCCGGGAGATGTCCCCGCTCACGGCAGGGGTGGCACCGCACCGCGATGGACGAACCAGCAACCACACTCACTCCAATTTCATCTTCAATCAAGTGCTTCCCCAGGGAAGTAACGGCCCTATGGGAGTTTAGCAAACCCTGTTCTCAAGCTTTTCCTTAAAACAAAGTCAGGCTGGTTTGAAGTCCAAAAGATTTCAGCACTTAAAAGAAACCCAGTTTGCATTACCCCTCCTCACCAGCGCTCTGAGTTTGTTGCACTGGTAATATTAATATGTGGGCAGACGCAACCAGCAGCACTGGAAAAGGAGAAGCTCTTGCCTTATTACCTAAAGCAATGCAACTGGGGGACAAAATGGGTCATCTTTGTTTGCTGCAATGTATAGACTCCCGGTTGTTGCGTGCGCAGCAACAGCCAAGGCTGGACACGTAGGATGGGTCATGTTTCCAGCATAGGAACTGAATTCTGTGCATCAATTTGGTCCTGTCAACCCAGCGTGCACAACACACATGGAGACAGGGATGTGAAAACTCACTTTGCTGAGCACTCCAAGACAAACGTGACAAACCAGCCTAAAAACACAGCTCCGGGATCCCAAGCAGCGAGGGCAGCGGAGCCGCTGGCGCGGGCCCAGCTCACCCGTGCGCCCGAGATCCCAGCAAAGCTCCCGCTCCGCACCCTCGCCTCTGCGCTAACTCAAATAAATACACACACGCATCAAAACATCATGTTTACCTTAACTTAGCAGGTCAGCAGAGATGGGGGGAAAACAGAGAAGGAAGCTACATTTCAGTAGTGTCACTGGAAATAAATCAAATCAATCCTAAAGGCTCGGTCCAAAGAAAACCGGGATTTTAAGCCGTACCAAACTCTTCAAACAAACAGACAATACTCTGGATGAAATGCAGATGCCCGTTTGCCTGCTGGTGTGAGAGAAGTAGGAAAACAAAGACAAAGAAAAGCAAATCCTCTTCTGTTTGTCCGGCTCAGGAGCGAGCGTGCGGGAAGATCTGCTGGGCCTGGTCACCGAGCAGCTGCTGCCGTTGGTGCCTTCGGCCCTGTGAGGATGGCGCTCGATGGAAAACACAGCTCTGTCTGCGGTGAAAAATGAGCTTCAAACATTAAACCCATTTCCTACACAATTCTGGGACAGGCCGTCCACTTCAGTTTCACCCAGGTCTGAATATCAGAGCATAACACACACAGTGCTGGCCCAGAGCCCTCCAGCCGGCGTCACACAGGGCCAGCACGGAGCACACACACGGGGCAGCGACGTTCAGAACAGATCACGATGACCCATCAGGTGCGGTTTTCTTGCTCTGCTCAGACACAGGGGGATCGCAGGCTCCAAAGAAGCCTTTGAACGGCCCCAGGGGCAACGGGAAATGAAAAATCCTCCAGACAGACAGCTGGGAAACACGGCGAGAGAAAGAACCAGCCCGTTTCCACCAGACCAACAGGGAACATCAAAGGCTGCACCCGAGGACCTGGTCCAGCCGCCCCGGGGATCGCAGGCTCACGGAAGGCAGAAGAAATATTTACCAGGCACAGAGATCATGGCAACACAGTCAGGGAGCAACAAACCTCGCACAATACACCGTAAAGAGGAGGAAGGAGTAAAATCAACACCACGGAACATTTAGGAAAGGGTGTTCGTCGTCATTCCGCTTGTGCACTGAGCATCAGTGTTGGTGGCGGTGGAGCCACCGCAGGGACGGGGCCCTTGGGACGAGTCCCGCGTGGGTTTGGACACGTTGGTCCTGGGCGGGCTCTGTTCTGGCAACCGGCAAGAAACGCGGTGCACAGGAGGACACTGTCCTCGCCAAAGGGAGCAGATGGGCAGCACCGACACCCAGCGAGCCTCGGGAGATGTGCACCAAGGAGACCACCTGCGCCCCGCCACCCCAAAACACAGCGCCGAGCCCTTCGGAACCGCGCTGGGATACGGGGAGGGTCACGGGGAAAAAGGAGAGCGGGACACGAGGCACGAGGGTCCACGGAAAACTCCTGTTTGCAGGAATGTTGCTCAGGTCAGTCATAATGCTTGGAGGTGGGAATGAGGGGGTGGGAGAAAAAGGGGGTGCACAGAGCAGTGTCTGTGTTATTGCCTGTGACAGATTGGAACAGCTGGACAAAACGCTAATGGCAGTGTTTGCAGGACTAATTAACACTTGTGTCATCAAAGCACCAGAGATTCGGGGCAGGATGGATCCCGCAATGACCCATTCCCAAGAAGAAACACGCCTGGGGAAGAAGAGACAAGATATGACCAAGTGCATAGACAGGAGACGCCCCCGACTGCGATCGCCAGATGGTGAAACGCAGGTCAGGCAAACCCAGCCCGTTGATACCGTGACGGCAAATCCACCTTCTGCACAAACCGACGCACGGGAAGATCTGAGGTTGCAGAGAGCCCGAAGCAACACCACTAATTGTGGTGTTCGCTGCATTCACGTTATACATCCCATGAGATATTTCAGCTCTGGAATTTGCCGAAACCTGATTCTCAACAAATCTGCTCCTCTCCACTGGCGCCTGAAGGACCTGCCCAAAACCACCTCCGGCCCGGCAGCTCTCCCGGCCCCGGGCAAGGACGGGCCGCTGGCCACTGCGGGTCTGGAGACTCAGACCGACCCCGAGTGCGCACCCCATTAGTGCAAAGCGTGGGAGATACAGCACGAAGCTCTTTCGTTTCCGCGGTAAAGCAGGGCTGCAAATTACAGCATCTCCGATGAGCACAAGGAATTTCTGGACCACCTACACAGATGAAAGTCAAAACCACCTGAAAATAATCACTAATTTAACAACAAATGTTTTCGTCTGTGAATCAGCAATGTGTGTGTTTGGGAAATGGGTAAAGAGCAGCAGGTTTCTTGGTAGAGGATAAAATTAATCGTGTGGTAGAATTTGGTCCATTCACTTTACTCCTTTGATTACAGATGCAGTCAATTCTTATAAAAAACAGAAAGTATTTAGGCTCTACCTAAATGAAAACCCATGGACTGTCAGGGAACAGACAGGAAAAACCTACAGTCCAACCCAGTTTATGTATTGAACCGTCTGCCGGAGTTTGTACCTCCTGTCTTGCCACAGAACTGTATTAAATGCAATGACCTGGGTGACAGGAGGCGTCTGATGTGGAACTATCTGCCTAAATCGGGATGTATCAGCACAACACCCGTTAGATGGACGTGGAGAGGTAACGAGAAATTAATAAACAGAATTGTAAAGAAGTGACTCTGAGGGTGTTTCCCATCCTTGAGCGCTCAGTCTTCAAAGGAAAAACCAGCAAGTCTCACAGGCCCCTCCATGAGCCACGGTCTGTAGAACCCACAGCAACGTTCCGGCCAAAAACAGCCAAAAAAGAGCAATGTGGAGCAGAGAACGCTCAGCCCCTTGCGCACCCCATTAAAGCCTGCAGTGGATTCGCTGCACTCCCATTCTTCCCCGCACAGCCTGACGGGACACGCTCCCAGACCCACCAACCCACCCGCGCCCCCGAGGAGGTTCCCGCTGCCCCGCGTCCTGGCGCTGCCGCCAGCAGCCGGTCCCGGCGCAGCGACGCTGGGCCGTCACCACACAGTGCCACACCAGCCACGCCACCCGCTCTGCTCCGCGGCGGCTGCTCTCCCTCGCGGGCCTCACACCCACCTCAGGATGCAAGTCTACAAGCTTGAGCTATGGAGTCATGTTGCAGTTTCGGTGCATGCATTACACAAGGAAACAGCTTCTGAGTCGCGGCTTTATTCAAACGAACAGAGGATGTGATCACCAGCACTTTCTCGAACAGCACCACACTGCGCAGGGCAGCGAAGGCCAATCGAGGTGGCTGAATGGTGCTAAACCTCAGAACACCCCAGCAGTGTCTGCAATATTTTATACCGCAAATGTCCTGGCTGGGCTGGTTGTTCTCCCGGTTGCTGGATAGCATCTCTGAACAGGAATTCTCAGCTCACGGGTTAGGAGGAATCTCGACGATCAGCCACGCTCTGTAATCTCATATATCACTGTCATTAGAAAACTCTGCGAGCACAAACACAACGTCTGTTCTGCAAAGATTGTGCCGCCTCAAAAAGCAGATTGACCGTCCTGGTCCGCCCAGCCGCGCTGCCCCGGGACACAGCGGGGCTGCAAACCAGCCAGGCTCGTCACTGTTCGCAGCATGCCCATCCCAGCGGCCCCTGAACCCGCTGCAAGCGACGGGAGCGGGAAAGGTGTGGGGTACGGTACGAGGAGACAACGCTGATGCTCCAGGCTCAATTCATTTGTTATCCCGGATTCTTTCAGTTTGATTGTCCCACACACCACTGGAGAAGCGCAGCTTAGGGGAGGTCTGAACGCACAGCATGAAATTCAGGAGAGAGGCCCTAAATTGTATGGAAAATCAGAGTAAAATGTCCTGATTCAGAAGGAGATAAGACGAAGAATGAAGAGAGTATTAATGAGTCTGGCAGACAGAAGAAAAAAGCACAGGTACATCCTGCCTTTTTTTGTTCTTAATTTACAGATTAGGAATAAACTGCATCATCTTTCCAAATGACACTGGACCAGCAAGAGCCTCCAAGAGCCCTCAGTGCAGCCCAGCCGCAAAACCCAGCACCACGAGCAGGAGAACATTCACTTCCATCAGACTTCCACAGCACAACAGAAAGAAACACGTTTCAGAAACGCATCAAACACGCTGTGAATGCCGTTTGTCCTGAGGAGCGCCAGCAAGCCAGGAGGATGGCCGTGAGCACCAGCGATGCTGCGATGGAGGGGATCGGGGTAGACCAGGGACCCCCACATCCCCTCTGCTCCCTGACCCCACCTCGCAATCTGCCCCGCGGCGCCTCCTTTGGCCGTTCAGTGAGGTCCCTTCTGCCAGGACGCTGGGCAGGCCGGGCCGGCGGCTCCTCCCCAGCACGGCACCCGCTCGCCCACCCGCAATTTGTTTTCCTAATCAGATGCAGAGCGACCGGTGGCGGCGCAGAGGTTTCTATTCCAAGCCAGCAGACGGCAATTAAACAGCCTGACCCACACACCCTCAATTACAGCCGAGCTGCACGCGGGGCTGTTTACCAGCCCGGTTAACCCACAATTACGGATCCTTCCACTCAGGCAAACTTCTTCCAAAATACTTTATTTCCTTGTGAAAATAAAATGAGCACGTTCTGTTACTATCTCAGTTTGTTTATTAAAGGCCTGTCGCCAAGTCGAGGGCATCTTTCTCAATATTTTGACCAAGGCCTATTATATTACCTGTTCTTCCTTAATTTTAACTCTCCCCAAGCACTTCACCCCTGCGCTGGAGCGTTGCAGCCGCGGGCCTGGCCAAACACCTCGAGAAACCTCCCGGGACAACTCGGAAACGTGAACGTTTTGTGAGTTCACAAGAAACACTCCAGCACCATCAGGCTGTTTTAAGCCAAGCTTATTTTCCAAAGCTGTTGGTGGCTTGAAGTCAAACGCTGCCCCTTCTACAAGTGCCACCGTAAAGCACAGAGCTCAGAGCAGCTGCTGCGAGGAATATAGAATTATTGTTGGCTCAAATGTGCTTTATTTGCCCTGTTGAGGCAGAGAGAGGGTGCGACGGCACCGAGGCACACAGCATTCCTCAGCCACGCGGATGCTGCCCCGGACAGACTTCCCTTTAGAGTGGGACACAGGCCCCAAGATGGATTTAAAAGTTGCATTTTGGCAGAGTCAAGTGCACAAGCACCTGATGACAGAGTCCCCAGGCACGTGCTGTCCATCCGTGGGGTGGAAACGGGGCCGCAGGAGTATATTGGACTCACAACCCACGCGCTGACGCTGCGGACAACACACCCGGAGTCCCGGCACAGTCGCCCCAGCGCTCCCGCTTTCTGACACCAAACACAAACACTTGTCACAGGCAAGAAGTGGTCGGCGGACATAAGGATCAGCACCGGGCAGTGAATAGGAATGAATGAATGACACGGGGACTCGGTATTGAACACACATTTCTCCACCCTGAGTTGAAATGCAACATGTTGACAGTTTTGAGCTGTGAAATTGTCATAAAAAATCACTGGTAACGTTAAAACGAGAAATGCTCTCGCACCAGCCAGCCAAATGCATTATTTCTGCTTTGAAAACAGCGTCAAAATTAAGCCCAGCGAGCCGGGAGCCGCAAAGCTCCCAGTGCAGCTCAGCCCATGGCAGCGCGGCCGCGGGGCTGCGGGAGGGCGGCCAGGCGGACAAGCCTGGGGAACGGACGGGACGAAGGCTCCTACCCCCTTCCCATAGGATTTGCTTTTAAAAAATGATGTTTTCATGGTATATTGAGCATCGCCTTCCCAGCAGCTCCAAGAAAACCCGCAGGTGACTGTCACGGGATGAGATGGGCCTGGAAAGGCTGAGCAGCAACGGGGTTTAGTAAAGCTGAGCTTACAGCCGGGCAAGCTCTCAGAGTTGGTTGCTCTGGCTGGATTTTATCATTTTGATTATCTTCCTCTTTTTATTTTAAATAAGAAACAGCTCTTTGCTGCAGAATCAGGGTAGAGCGTCTCGCCTCTCACCACACAAGGCTGCTGCTCCTCCAGCAGGGCAGACTATAGGTAAAAACACAATTATTACTTATCTAACGGAGGGCGATGGGACAAAACGCTGTAATTATACGGCATTCCTGAGCAAAACTCTAAGACAATGCAGCTTTCAGTGGCGCTGGGAGAGGGTTCGGTGCCATTAGCATCGAGCAGCACAGCAGCATTTTCCCTCTCCCGTGCCCGCGTGTGTCCCACCAGACGTGCAGCTGTAACTGGGGGTACCCGAGAGTGAAAACCCGAAGGACAGTTGTTGGGCTGGCACTTGGAGGAGGCATTAAGAAGACGAACACAGCAAAATCTAATGGTTTCTAAATAAATCATTCTGCTGGTGTGCTGCCGGTGCCTTTTTGTGCGCCCCCTCCACACACACACAAGTGCATTCACAACTGCGCTGCCACAAAACTAACTGCACAATGACTCAATGCCAGCGGAAGAAAGAAAAGCGCCTTTTATTCACGGCATCTCACATCAATGGCTACTTTATATTAAAATCAAGGCACATGCTTTCCAAACTTAAAAGCTGCAGTGGGGGGAGAGAAATCAAATCAAAGTGTTCCTCGCCTGCTATTAACGCTTTTCTAACCAACGCTGCGAGGACTCGGCTTTGCGAGCTGGTGTCCCCGCGCAGGAGCGCGTTGTGACGGCTGTCACCTGAACATTATCGGCTCAAAGTCCTTTCCCAACACAGTCACCACGAAACGGGAAAGAAGGAATTAATGCAAAGCGTTCAATGGAAAGCGCTGTCAATAGGATCCGTCCCTCCCACAACGGCTCATACCAAAAAACGCCGCGAATGACCCCAAATTCCAGCGGCCGCGTGTTCGGAGGAGCATCGAGACTCGGCAGCTCAACAGGCAGCTCAAGGCAGACAAACCCCAGTTGCCGACCTAGCACTGGAGTCTGAAGCACTCGAAAACCTCATTTATTTAATAAAGCAGCTGGAGCGCCTCTAAGTAATTTATGGTACAGAGTTCATTTACCTTGGCTTAACTTTATCTGCTGGTTTTCTTTTGTGATGCAAATAAATCCCCCATACCTCGCAAGCCGGGGACGCGGTTCCAGCCTGCACCAGGTGCCTTCAGTCGCTGGGACCCGCACTAGGCGCTTTCTGTCACCAGGAGCTGTTTCGGTGCGGGAGCTCTGGTGCCTTTGCAGGGCTCCCTGTTGGCTTTGGCCAACAGCAAGCCCTGCGCTCACCCTGTCCCAGCACAACCCAAACCCACGGCCCGCACGCCACTGCAGCTTCTTTCCCCAGGTTACAGAGTCTAAAGAAATAGTGGGAGGGGGAAACAACACATAGAAAAATAAAAGCCTTAAGCTGGAGACCAAGCAGCAAGGCTCGTGCTGCCAGAGCAAGCGCCGCAGGAGGGTTGATGGCAATAGCGTGTGGCAGCGGTGCAAACCCGCCTCGAAGGCGGGCTGAGCCCTGCAGAAACGCCAGGCAAAACCTCAGACTGCACCCCCCAAAAGCAAGGCCATACAGAGCACAGGATCGGCGCACTGCAGCCCCTGCGCGATGCAAGAGCATCCTCGCGGTGCCACCAACACGTGCAGCAACGCCCCCCTCCCAGCCTCGCGCTTTGGGTTATTTCTCTTCTTTGTCACCTATTACCTGTTCGCAGCGTCTGACTTCGGGGGTTTTGTGGCTTTGCTCTTTCCGCTCTGGCACATGGTGCTTTTGTACCCACGTGGCTCATCCCCTTCCCCAGTTTCTCCCCATTAAGAGACGAGCATCAGCCCCGCTCTGCCCGGCGCATCCCCCACACCACACCGGAGAGACCACGCCGGCGCTTCGCTGCTGGCAGCACGGCACTGCTGGGAACCGGCGCTAATTAACTTGTGCTGGAGAGGAACTCCAGGGCTTCAGAACAACCACAGCCCGGGTACCAACCTGGGAGTGCAAAACTCAGCGGACAGGCTGAGAGCAGAGAGATCGGCTTGCGAACCTTCAGATTTATAAATCTCTTCTGTTTCATGACTTGATTATTATTAACATTTAAGCAGAAGCTTCCACTCCATGTTACAAGAGCTGAGAATTCAACTTGAAGACAAGCAAGCACGTTTCCAGACAGCCCCTGCAGTCCCTTCAGCAACTGTCCTGCTGAGAGCCCGGTCGCCCAAACCCCAGCAAACAGCCACCAAATCTCTGCTAAACCACAACAGTGAGGCCACCTAAACCACGACAAACACATGAAATACTGCACTGAACACCAACAGACGATGCTCTTTCTGCAGGACATGATTCATGCCAATTAGATTATAAAAGAGAAAATCACATTGTGATATGCAATGAGATTAAGCAAAAAAAAAAAAAGTCTTAATGGCAGCTCAGCATCTTCAGAATATTTCAAGAAGCCGCTGGGTTTGAAGGTAATTGTTGTTGAATACCGGGCAGCCCAGGGCAAAGGGGGCGTGCTCGGAGAAGGAAACAAATTCACGTGTAAAGAGCAAGGGGCTCGCTGTGCAGGCCGACGGCTCCGGGGCGCGCAGAGAATGAACCACCCTAACTAGAGAGCAGCGAGGAGGGGGCGCAGCTCCCAGCCTGTGCAAAGAGAACCTCCTCGGTCTTGTGACTGAAGACGCACATGGACCAGAAATGGTATCTGTGCACAGAACGGCGGGCTATTCCTTACCCCAAAGGAATGCAATAATGGCATTTCTCACACCAGAATCCCTAGATTGCCAGCCAGCAGCATCCCCACAGCCCGCGGGTGAGAAGGAAACGGTCACAATGCAAAATCACTGGTAACATCCTCCTGGTCTCAAAATAAAGAGGGGATTGCATCAAAAAGCAGCCACGTGTGTGCACTGACAGCAGGACAGAGAGAGGAGAGGGAACCCCAGCACCCACGGGTGGAGGTGAAGCGCAGGACGGCCCATCCACAGTGACATGGGAATTTATCATTTCAAACAGCAATCCAGTGACTCGGGAGTTTTCAGAAAGCAGGTCAGAGTTAAAAGCCACAATTATGCAAATACAACTGCAAAGCGAGCGCTCCCAGCTAAGCACAGCAACTCTGCCCTACACACGCGCTTCTAACGGGCAGGAGACGGCCCAGCTGCCCCACGGCAAATCCCAGTACAAGGGGCTCCGGGATTCAGGAGAGGAAGGGGTAACACAGAACGAGACCAGACTTTGCACCTCCAGCGAATAAGACACCACTTTGCTCTGTTATTAGTCACAATAAGTACATTGCACAGCAACCCCTGCCAGAAGGCCAGCCCTGCGCGCCCCGCGGAGAGCCTGCGTCGCCCTTTGAAAAGGATTTATTACACGGTCAAGAACCCAAAGACCATCACCTTCAGAATATCATCCACTTGAAAGCACCCTTTAGCAATAAACAGCGTGTAATTTTTCCCAGCTCGCTGCAGCGTGCAGGGTCTGCCTCTCGGGAAAGGGCGAGGAGGAGAGGAAGAGCAGGGTCGGTGGTTTGCCAGCCGCCGCAGTGCCACGCTCGTCGGTCGGCGACCGCTCGAGCGGGAGCCCAGGAGCGGCCGCAGCGCAGAGACGGCACCGGTGCCGCTCCATGGCACAGTGCGAGGAGCCGCAGCCTTGGCAGGACGCGCCAGGGCTGGAAACCGCAAAGAGATGCTGAATCACGCTCTGTCTGTCCTGCCGGCCCCTTCCGTGCCCCGCGGGCTCCAGAACAGGCTCCGAAGGGACGGGGGGTACCTGCGACGCCTCCCAGGGAACGGGGAGGTGCAATGGGGTGTTTCTAAATAACTGAGTTTCCTCTTCCATTTCCAACTGGAATTTCAGCAGAACATTTTAAAACAAAGTCAGTTTAATTAGCGAGACAGCACCCAAATGATCCTCACAATTCCGCACCCACCAAGGATCGCTTGTCAGGTCACGACTGGAGGTCGGATGAGCATTTACTATTCTCACACAGGTTTATCCGTTGACATTGAATTGCTTTTTTTTAAAATAATTTGGATTTATAACTCGTTGTGAGAAACCCTCTATGAATTCAAAATGATCTCTACAGAGCGCCAAGCAGTCAGGGATAAATTATTCATGAAAGGGTTGATTTCACAAGTGTGATACATAAATACACGGCTTCACAATTTCACATCTCTATCTGTATAAATATAACGCATCGCTCACAACACGAGATACTTCAGAAAAATGAAATAAACCAATAGTGCTGTGAATAAAGAAGAAAAGGAAACCCCCTGCCACCTTGCCACATAAATCACAGTTACAGTCTCCAGAAATCCCACAACAATGCGCGTCTGACGCTTCCACTTCATCCACACGGACCCTTCCCCTTCGGTTATTCTCGCCCTCTTCTATGGTCCCTGAAACCAAACTGATTTTATCATTATTTCTTTTCTGTGTGAACACGGGAAGAACAAACATTTTTAAAAGTGGAAATCATCCTAAGCATTTGCTAAAAAATAAATAAATCAAACAGGTTGTTCATAGAAGTGAATTTTGCCGTTTAGAAAGCACTACACCAAGTTATTACGAGCAGCCCAGTTAAAGAGTAAAGCCTGGTAAAGGCCACGGTTGTATGGGGTAAATGGCTCAGGAGCGGCTTCCTCCTGCAGGATCTTCACAGAAACCGTTTCACTCCGAATTCTCACACGAACAAAAACGGTGCCAGAACGGGCGTCTGGGAAAGGAAAATCCCCATCCTGGGGAGTCTTAATCCCTCCCCACAGCAAAGACGGGAAGTCGCTCCCGAGGCCAAGTACGCTCTCACTCCGAAAAATAACCACAAAAACACACTGCAGAAGCTGTGACTTTCTTTACTTTGGGATCAAAGTTGTTTAATCCAAGTTTACAGAGATAAAGGGTTTTCCCCCATAATGCGACGGGCACAGACCTCCCTGCAGGATCCAGGGCAAAGCGGGTTCCTCACCTGCACATCCTCGCTGCTCCTCTGCAACCACATCTGCGAGCTGGTTCGTGTTCTCCCCACTACCCGGGCAACCAAAATGCCTAAAAATCATCACACCTTATCAGAGAGCTCTGGTAACAAGGTCCCTGTCAGCTTCCCCAGCTCAACAGCCCCAGCTCTCAGTGTCTCCTCATCACAAAGCTGCTCCAGACCCCTCAGCATCTCTGTGTCCCTCCCTGGGCTCTCTCCAGTGATTCCTTGTCCTTCTTAAACTGGGGAGCCCAGAACTGGACCCAGAACTGCAGAAGTGGCCTCCCCAGGCAGAGCAGGGGGTGGGTTCACCTCCCTGACCTGCTGCCCACACTCTTCCTCACACACCCCAGGTACCATTGGCCTCTTGGCCACATTGGTGACCCATGGTCACCCTGTTGTCCCCCAGGACTCCCAGGTCCTGCTTTCCAGCAGCTCAACCCCAACCTGTACTGGTGTCAGGGGTTATTCCTGCCCAGGTGCAGGACCCTACACTTGCCCTTGTTGAACTTCATCAGGTTCTTCTCCTAATCCACCAGGAATTACTGCAGAACCACAGCCTGTAGTTCCTTTCCTTTAGTTCACGCATTTCTTGCAACCAAAAAGTGGTCATGGTTTTGATCCTTCACTGATGAGCTCCAATCCTATCCAGATATCTCTACCTGGCTTTGGACCTGGTCTCCTGTTTGAAGATCTGCACCTCTCCTGCAGGCAGCATCGCTTCAGCCGATGCTCCATCACACTCCACCCGCGTGCGGGTGCCGCGGGAGGTCAGGCTGTGCTGCTGTGCGCGACGGCAGCACCGGGGACCACGGCCACAGCGCCTGCGCTGGGGTCTGAAACCCAGCACGAGTCCTGCAGCCACATCCGCTAATGCCCACTCCACGGGCACAGCCAGGCAGATTGAATTAGGCAGGCACACAGAAAGGCTGCAGGAGACTTATCACTAAATACAATTACCTCTACTTGCAAAACCAAGCCACTGCCAAGTCTGCAGTTGCTAGTACAGAAATCTGACTTGAATATAAAAATAAAGACCAGTAACGATCAGGATAATTAACAACTCGCAGTGCATTCTCCCAGCAAGCGACCGTCCCCGTTCTCAGGAAGCACGGTGTCCAGCCTCACCCCTCCAAACACGCTAAAGATGCTGCTTGTCCTCTTTTTAGAATATATATCTATATATCTATTAGAGTTATCATCATTAAAGGAAAACGCAAGACAAGAGAACGCAGAGCTCTGTGCAGGAGCCAAGGCAGAGAGATAAGGGATGATGTAAAAAATCAGGGTTCACAAAGCCACTTAAGTGACGATGCAGCACAGCGCAGCCAACAGAATCACTAACAGCACGCCACGATTTTGCCTTTAGTTTTGAAACAATTTTCTCATTAATATTTTGCTTTGGCTTACGATTTTATTAAATGTTGCAACAATAAGCTGTGCTTCCAGTAAGGGCGGAAACTAATGAGTCAGACGCTGGACAAGAGGAGAAAAATCTGAGGCCAATTGCCACTTGTGCTACAGACCCCTCCCCAGCCGGCCCGATCCAGCCCAGCACTGGCACCCCCAGCACCTGCACAGCCAACAGGTATCGATGAAACACCAGCCCCACCGTGTCCTGGCACAGCAGCGGCGCAAGAGAACAGAAAAACCAACAGTTTATATCGTCCAGGCTGTGAGAACAAGTCGCTACGGCTGCCTGATTAAACCTGCTGCTCCCGCAGCCCCAGCGGCCCCGCGCCCTCGACCGGCAGCACCGTGGCACAGCTAACTGCAAATGGACACAGCAGTCAGAGTTCTTAAGATGGGAAAGCTATAAAACAAAGTACAAAACAAAGTTATAGACGTTACATAAAGATCCCCTGGGTGCCCCTCCCAGCACCCAAGGGACAGGATGCTGTGTTCCCACCCTGGGACGCGGGTCAGTCTCCAGGCCAAGGTGTCTCTAGTTCTGAGCAGGTAAAAAGTGTTTATTCGGGTCACCCCATTACTAAGGTGGCAAAGCCTTGATGATGCTCCAAACTTACAGAAATCCCACAGCAGCTGATCATTTTGCTGAAGTCAAATATGAGAAAAACCACTCAAATTTTTGCGAACTGACGCTTTGTTTTTTCCATTAAGCACTAAGGGTGTTGGACTGTACAGGTGGGCTGTACAACGTTTTACCAGCTCTGAAACAACACCCTGGACCCCGCATCTCGAGTTGCCCAAACCGCAGTGACACAGGAACCCCGCGAGGGTCCTGAGCCCGCTGCCGGTTTTAAGGCAATGAGCAGCTTTCCTTGGCTTTGCTCCCGTTCTCCCAAACCCAGCCTGATCCTCCAGGTTGGCGCTGCACCCCCGGCGGGACGGCAGGCACCGGGCTCTCCATTCCTCCTGCTCACACATCCACCCGGAGCAAGAAATGAAGAACGTTCTACTCACGAGCCAGGAGTTAATTAGCAAAACTACAGCAGATAAACACCCAGCTATCACCTTCCCTCATTAGCGTCCACGTTAAAGCAGCAAGAGCAGATGCATGCAGAGCTCCGGCCTCGCTGCTCATCCTCCATGTACCGTCACCCAGAACAGAACCACCCCCGACACACGAGGACAAAGGACATTTCAGTGTTTGCACGTTAATAGTCACTGCTCTTGGCTTTTATATAAATCCTAAAGGCCAGGCCCACATTCCTTACTCCATCACGACTTGCTCCCTACAGGTAACTTCAATTACTTTAAACTCTTCCATAGCTTCTAACCATAAAATACTTTGTAAAACAGGGCGAGGAAGCGCTATGCACCTCTGTCAAAAGTTCCCAAAATGCGCATCAATCGACCTGCTCTGGGCTCGCCAGCAGAGGTTCAGCGCAGAGCAGCGCGAGGAACCCGGAGCCCGCGCTGCGTCCTGCTCGTGTCCCCAGAGCCCCGGCCCCGCGTCCCGCTCCCTCCTGTGTCCCTTTTCACAGAAACAAGG
The DNA here is from genome assembly GCF_036013475.1 of Columba livia. Taxonomy (NCBI): domain Eukaryota; kingdom Metazoa; phylum Chordata; class Aves; order Columbiformes; family Columbidae; genus Columba; species Columba livia. Next base: position 1,143,339 of record NC_088627.1, on the reverse strand, counting down.
GCCACAACATGGATTTTCCCCTCCGTGTTTGTCCCAGCATCAAACAGCCTCTTGTGCTCCAGTGTTTTCAGAGCTCGATTTAAATCCCAGCTGAAAGCTCCTTCCCCTGCTCGCTTGTACTGAGATTAATGATTTTTCACCTAAAGCTCACAGAGGGTTTATGGGACTGTATGATCGCTGGGTACATATACACCTTCCTGCCCATATATCCCCCTGAACTTCTGAACCACCGAGTTCATTACTATGACATTGGACCAGGAAACAGCAGCCTGAGTTATTACTTTCCTACAAACTTCATGGAAATAGGACAAGAGGCAAAAAAAACCCTGTACCTGGGACCCAACTAAATGGCAGCGTGAATTCATTAGACTGCTGATTCAAGAGAACAATATTCTGCATGCTCTAACGTGCCGAAAAGCTTTACTTGCCATTATTAGACAGCAGAGAAACGGCTGCGCGGCGAGGCGTCCCCTCCCAGGCAGATCCTCTGATGTCTCGTAGGCACGGAAAGCCAGTCCAGACCCGTCCTGCAAAGCCGGGGCATTCACAGTATTTACAGCTCTGTCCAGTGTAGTCTCTGGTACTTAATAAGACCTTTTTTACTTTAGTTAGAAAGCCAGCAGACCTCAAAACACAAGTCTAGAGGAACTGCATCCATTCCAGGGGTCAGCACATATCCTGCTTGCTCTCCCTCTCCTTCACTTGCTACTGCAAAATCAATTCATTAAGCGTAGGATCCACAATCAAGCTGGTGAAAAGTCATCCCACAAGCCAACAATTTGCTACGCGTGTGACCTGGGCTCGCCTGCCCAGGTGAGAAAAGGGAGATGTTTCTGTGGTGCCTCCACCTTCCACGAAATAAACTCTTATTTTTAGCTCTGAAATGCTGGAGCTGAAAAGCTGCATGTGGCTCGACATTAGGAGGCCCTAAATCAGCCCCTGTCAGCAAAGGCCGATGTTTGCGAAGGCTGCGGAATAATTTTGAGCCACTTAGGAGAGGAAGGCAAAGAAACCTGAAGCTTGCTGCCTGGCTGGGGGTATCGGCATGTGCTGGTCCCACCGCAGCGGTGTCACCCGGGGAGGTGCCGCTGCCACCCGGCAGAGCCACCGCTGCCACCCGGCAGAGCCACTGCTGTCACCCGGGGAGGTGCCGCTGCCACCCGGCAGAGCCGAGATCAGGGCACTGGCGCAAGAGGCTCCCGCGGGAAGTCCGATCTATAGCGATGCACTTGCAGACTATTTGTGTTTCAGTGCTCTCCGGTTTTGCCAGGCAACTGAAACAAATAAAAAGCCGTAAGGTAAAGGGGGGGAAACTAAAAAAGACAACGTTTTGTCCTGACAGCAGCTTGGGTTACAGGAGGGGAAATACAGGAGCAGACTGAGAAGTGCAGGCCAAGCAAGCGACTTGGAGAATCTTAGAGGAAAAATGCATTAATGTGATCCAAAAGTTGAACTTAAAAACCCTCAAGCAGCCTCTAAAGAATTGAAGAGAGCCCCCCGTGCTGTCCCTCCTCACCCTGCTCATCCCCACCCGACGGGCCCGTTTGTTGTTATTCTTATGCAGCAATTGAAAGGATGCTGAGGCTTTGGCTTCAACCACAGCGGGGAAACGATGCCTTCTGAAATGAGAAGAAAAGGAGGCAGGAAAAAAGCAGGCTCCGGTTCTCTCACTATTCGTGTCAGGTGAGATGAGTCATTTATGCCATAAGACGTTAGAAAATAAGGCTTGTAAGGATTCATAAAAAACATAAAACTCAAGCACAAAGAGCTGTTAAGAGGAGAGCTTTGCAATTAACAACATTACTGTATCACTAGCACATATCTACACTGAAACCACTGGAGATATTAAGCCATTTTCACAAATATAATATTCTATTTTAGGGATAGAATCGAGCTCCTTTACAGTAATGAGGAAAACTGCCTGGGAAGGCAGAGCGAACCAGTCAGATTCCCGAGCCAGATGGAGCCGCTTCGCCCCGATCAATCACTGCCTGTTATTGTCCTTAAATGACCCCAAAATCAAACACATCCTGCAAAATCAACACGAATTCCGCGCTACCCGCTCGGCGCCACCTTCCCCAGCCCCCGTGTTTGCAGAAGGAGCAGCGGACGTTACCCGTAGCAACCGCAAAACGTCCCATCAGATTCAGATGCTGCTTGTTCTACGCAGAACTGATCTGACATAACGGTGATGATTCCAGAAATTAAAATCACTTTATTTCTGCAGTTACTGCCCGCTAGGCGCTGATTTGAGCCGCTCCCGGGAGGGACCGACCCCGCCGTGCACCATCTGGCCATGACCTGTGTCCCGCTAACATCTCTTTTCTTTTTGCACTGCGCCGCCGCCGGTTTGTTTGTTTGAGAGCCAGGACGGGTTGGGTTTCACCCCTTCTGCTGCCACTTGGGTGCCGTTCAGCACACGCTGCTTTTTGGCCGCAACCTTGAATCCGTGTCCTCGCCGTAATGCACCCCGGCTAAAAATACGGGAGCGCGAGGCCGAAGACGCGGCTGGAAACAGGAACCGGGTGCGGAACGGGACGGGGGGTGCAGAATAAACACCGCGAGGTGCTGCCGGGGCACGGGGCTCAGCACCCGCCATGGCTTCTGCACACAGCCACCTCAGGACTCTATGTATATAATATACATGGACTGCTGTATACATATATTCTTATGTGTAATACATTATCCAGAGAATAATATCCATTAAATAAAAATATGCTGTAATAAATATATACATATAATATCCATTTGTATGCATTTTTCTGTGTGTGATCTGTTTCCCAAACCACAAACCAGAAGTGAATTCTGTGATTCCTGAACCGGGCTCCTGGAGCGCACGGCGCCGGTTCCAGCTCGACACGGCTCCCTTTCCCCTTTGAGTCAGCACCACAGATGGTGCCCAAGGCTTTGTTAGTGCCGGTCCGAGCGCGGCCCAGCCAGACCTGGGCAGGATTAGAAGCCGCTCTCCTGCCTTGGATGTTCAATGACCTTGTTACAGGAGTGTTGTGCTGGCACACGTGTGAACACTGCTGTGCGCTGCGAACCCCACGGACCGAACCACCCCAACCCCAGGGCAAAGCTTCTTCCTGCAGAACATAATGGGGCTAAAGGGAAAAAAAACCCTATATACCTATCTAAGACTTCAAAAGATAAGAGTCTATTCCCATCAACAATTTTCTGCAGAAATATCATTGGCACATCATTGGCACGTGGGAGGTCAGGGAAGGACACTGGAAGGAAGCACGAGGTGGAATTTTCAGCGAAAGCTAACTATGCCATAGAATATCAAACCTTGTCTTTAGTGGGAGCTCCTGCGTTTCTCAGATCTCGACAAATCCCAGGTCTTCCCAAGGCCAAAGAACAACAATTACTCTAATATTCCACTTGATTTGTAAGGGATATAGGTATTTCTCCCTTGGTTGCCACCTCAGGATTCAACCAGAGGTGCTTAGAAAACCTAGTTCAACTCAATTATGTTTTTAAATTGTTCTTTTTAGAGTGCACCCGTATATTGGGTGGTTCCGAGCGCAGCGGTGCCTGGGCCGGCACCTCCAGCGGGGCTGTCGGCAAGAATTGTGCTTTCATAGCCCCAAAACTCGACTGAAAACGCAGCCGCGGGTCACAGAGCCACTCGCGCGCTCCACTGCGCCACCCGTGCGTGTTTTAGGTAGGACTGATGTTGTTTGGGCTAAATTAGCGTGCTCACAGGAACGGATTTAATCCGTTTTACAAGAGGAGACAACCGCTCCTCCGCAGAGCAGAGCTCTTGATTGCAAATCACTAGGCGCGAATTAATGTTAATCCTCCGCCTTCCCCGATGCTGCTCGGGGTTATCGCGGGCACAAAAGGGAAAAGCCGGGCTTAGGGCTGAAGTGCTTGGCCGGGAGGCTGCGCGCAGCTCTGCTTTTCAAGGGTTTGAAGTGGGGTAGATGCCACGAATCAGCTCTCGAAAGGCCCCGGATTAAAAGGCGCTGGGTCGCGGTCTGGTGGGTGGGTGGCAACGGTATCTGCGTTACACAAAGGGATTAAGCACAGAGATTAAGGCTTGTATTTCCACAAACGACTTCTGATTTTGGACGCCTTCATTCTTTATTATGGCATAAGCTTTTGACAGCTGAAAAATCAGGCGCCCGCATTTGTAATTTCAAGCAAGAACAAGAACTGCAGTGCTCAAAATTAAAAGCCATTTTTCGGCTATTAGTCCTACTTATTATATACCTTATTTTCCTGCGCTAATTAGGCCAATTAACATTTTTTCGCCGTACTTCAAAGGCGGGTTGGCGATGCCTCTCTGCCAAACGCGAAGGCAGCACAAAGCAACCTGGCGTGGTGCACCCCGGGCCTGCGCCGCGGATGGTGCGGTTCCGCAGCGGCTTTCCAGGAAAGCGCGTTTCCTGCCCCGGGGACACGCACCAACCCCGACGAGAGGCTAATTCTGCCAAATGTGCCTCGGGGCCACGATTTTCTTCAGTGTCCGCCGGGCGCGCAGGGAGGAGCGTGGCGCTGGACACCCCACGTGTGAACACGGGCTCGCGGCTCCCACAGCGGCGCTCACGCTCCCCTCTTCAGCACCAGTGTAAATCAAACCCCGGGCACGTGGCCGGGATGCTTTTCAAGCCGTGCCATCTGTACCAGGTCACGGTAACTCCCACGTGAGCAGATGCTTTCTTGTATTTAACCCCTAGATTTTTAAGTGGTTTTCCTCCTCGATTTTTAGTATCGCCAAAACCCTGCTCTCTGCTGCCAGTAAGACTAAGAAAATATTCATTTTATTGCTGATCAACAAAGCTCACCCCACTTTCTAACATCTTGGCCTCGCTCGCAGTCCTGCCCTCACCAACACGAGCTGCTCAGCGCCGGCCCCTCTCCAACACAGCGCGTTTTCTTTGCAGCTCTAAGAATCTGAACGGAACGGGGGTTCAGCCGAGCCCACGCACACAGTTCACCGCGAGTTCACTTTGACGCAGCCCAACGGCTTCACCTGGCACTGGAACCAACGCAGAGAAAACCGCGCGGATTCCTGGCTCCGGTGGTGAATGGGCTTGGCACATCCCTGCGGGCAGCGTCCCCCGGCAAGCAAAGGCGGGTCTGCAATCATCAGCCACGGGACACGGGGTCTTACAGGCTGAGCTGAGCCTCTACAAACCCTTCACAACATGGAGCTGAAGGCTCCGTGCTCCCAAAGCAGCGTCACCTCCAACGGAGGACCAGCCAGCGGCTGAATCTCAGCCCTGTGTGCATCGTCTGTCCCCATTTATACCAGCATCATACTGGGATCAATGGGAAAACAGTGCTTAATGCATTACATTACACCATATCCCATCCCTGCGAAGACTTGGGTAAAGATGTATTCAGACATGTACATGTACCTATAAATACATATACCTACATGCGTTTCGTCACCACCACGGAGGCCCTGCCAGCTACTCGAGGAGGACACGGAGCGTGAGGATCCCTCCCAACCCGCCGATCCCCCTCCCCAGGGCTGAAATCCCGCAGGATCCCACCGAACGGGACACACAGAACTGCGATCCAGCAGCAGGGACCACATTGCGACGCCCTCGTTCACACCCCCAAACTGCTGCGCTGGAGATTCACCTGAGCCGTGCAAACTCAGCCCCTCACCCAGAATTTCCCTTAAAGGCCGCGTTCCCGGTGCGCAGTGAGAGTTGCACTTGCCTTTAACAGCAACGGCCTGAAGAAAACTTGCAATATAAATCCTTAAAACCCATGAGATAAAGCTTCAATAAGTAAATAAGTAATCACCCCTAAATCTCAGACTTCATTATGCCTAAAACCTCCTGGTTTTCAAACCATTTTCAAGAGTTACATAGCTCTGATTTTTTTTCCTCAACTGGCGATGCCGCTCACCAGCCAGATGTTTAGAAACAACTAAAGATGTTGGGAAGGGGCATTTGAGGAGAAGAAACCCGCTAATACAAGCTGAAGCAAGAAGCACCGATTCATAAATCCAAGTGCCACGAATACAATGATGTCTAACCAGCGAATTTTATTCTCCAGCATCCTCCCAGTTCTAAAAAGGCTTCAACAAAACCCAGGGCTGAGCAGCCACAACAATGCTGGGGCCCACGGGGCATATTTCAGGAGAGGAAATTAATAGGACTAAATGCAAATAATCATCCCCCGAAAGAGCCCGAGCAGCCCGACAGCAGCACCTGCCCGGGCAGCCCCGGGAATTCCCCTCCTGCTATGGGGCCGAGCACAGAAGCCCAGAAAAGCCCCACACTGGGGGTGTTCCTCTGGACTCCAGTCGAGCTTTTCTGCCCGTGCGGGACCGCCACCTCCCCGCTGCTGCTCGGCCCCGTGCCCACAACGTGCGATGCTTTGCTGAACACCAAGCCAAGCTGCAGCGCTACGCTGCAAAAACGTGCAGTTTGGAGCAGGACAGAGATGATGAGATGAAGCGACCCGGCGCTGGGGTTTGGGAGAGGATGGATTCATAGAGTGACCAGCTGGTGGGGTTGGTGTCACCTTGGAGCCCACAGTGACCTGTCCCAGCACGGGGCAGGAACTAAGCGCAGCCTAGTCTCCAGCACAGGGGCTGAGCGGCACACAGCAGCTCACAAGGAGCCACTCAGCATCTCCTTAGCAGACAGGGCACCAAAAATCCCCTTGAATCCAGCCCTGACAGTCAGTCTGGAAACGACACCCAATGGCAGTCCAAGAGAAGGCACCAGGGTGATCATCCCCGGTGCACTGCTGGGACGGCATGAGCACCATCTGGAGCGCTCTGCCCTTCAGACGCAGGAGCGACCCGACCCACGGCAGCTGCAACCCCGGGCACGGCTCCTGTGAGCCGCACAGCCCGCGGCTCCACCTGCGCCCAGCCCGCAGCAGCCGCCGGCGGCAGGAAGGATGTACAAATTAATTACTTGCCTGGGGCGACTTGATATTTTCCTTAACTAGGTCAAATAAACTGTAGCAAACCACTCTGTCTCCTCTCCCCTTAAAAAAAAAAATAGTGAGTTGCAGGTTTAATGAACTGAGTTGTCTTCCAAAAATAGTTCTGCAGGTTGAGACTGCAGCTTCCCCTGTAAGATGTACACAAAAGAGAAACAGAACTCGGGGTTGATGTACAACACAGACAGGACCAGCTTTCAGCGCTTCTAACAGCGAGGAACAGATACTGCTTTAATGCGTTAGGAATCACACCTGAGGATCCTCACCAGCGGCTCTGGTGTCCCCGTTATCCAGCCGTGGGGTCCCAGCTGGAAGACTCTGAAGGCATCAGCTCACCCACATTGATCCCGTGTCGTCCCTCGCACTGGCGTTAACTGGGGATACTGAATCAGGGAGGAGTCCCCAGCCCTCCCTTTGCACAGCAGCACGAGAACACGGTGCGGGGCGATGGGCAGCGTGTCCAGGCCACGTGGCGCTCCCAACACACCCTGATGTCCCTTTTGTCCCCAGAGGCACCCGGGCAGGTTAACGTGGGACACTAACACCAGCAGTGCCTTCAAAATTGCTGCTTTAAATCAGAGCAGCGCCCGGTCGCTGGTTTGGCACAGTGGTTAAACAAGCACAATCAACAATGGCTCGTAATACCGCTGGTGGCCCATAAAAATCCGCTCCAAACCCACTGCTGGTTGTCTCACGTCAGCGAGAACCAGCACGAGCACCCGCCCGGCACACTGGGCCAATTACAGCCCCACCAGGACAACACTTGTGCTTCCACCACAGAGTCTTCTCCCTCCTAAATAACCAGCCCCTGTATCTTCAGCAACACACGACTTCTGATTTCTGATTTACCCACAGATCCTCACAACAACTTCTGCACAACTGCTGGGGCTCAGCGCTGCTGCAAAGACCCAAATCGAGTCACAGCTCTACACAGAAAATGCTTTTTTAAGGCACAAAAGCATCAAGACCTAAAAGTATTTTTAAAACTAAAACCCTCTCCCCATTTCTGATGAGCACATCTCACCTTTGCTGACAGTTCCCAAACTAAGTTCACCTTCCACTGTAATAAGAAATACTTGTTAGAAAATTAAGTAGGAACGAAAATAGGACTATATGAATGTTTTTTGTTGCACGGAGCTACAGGACCCAACACGGGCACAGGCTGCGGGTTACAGCGAGCAAAACGCCTTCCCGAACGAACAGCTGCGCTTCTCATCTATGTTTAATTAAGGAACAGCTGGGATGAAAAGTGGCTGCTTATCAAGAGCTAATAACTACATTTCCTACTAATGTACAGAATGCTCCATCAGTGGGGCAATAACACATAGAAATATACATAAATATCATATGTATAACAAGATACAGCACGGCTTGGCAAAATGGCACATTCCAGGGAGGAGTCTGTCCCCACGAAGACTTCTCAGGGGCATCTGAAGTCTTTAAGCAAATGGCATTGTGAAGAATTCTGCTCCTCTCACACCAGCAGCATCAGCTGCACAGGCAGCACCCGAGGGGCTCAGAGAGGCAGCGGAAACCCCTCCAGCTCCCGCTGCTCCTGGGCAGCCTCCCAGCCCCTTACAACGCGATAAACCCCCCAGACAGGGAGAAAGGAGGGAAAAAGGCTGTGAATACAGTGGGAGTGAGGCGGGAGCAAAGGGGTGGAGTAACGGGCAGCATTTCAGGTAAAGATCGTGTGTTGTCCCATGTCGGCCCTGCGCCCCACGTCTGGCATCGCCCTGGCTCAGCACAGCCACGCAGGGTTCCCTCCGCAACCTCGGCGTTACCTTCCACCGCTCCGCACTGAACTGCTTAAGCCTCTTATCTGCCACGTGCCCCGAGTCTATGCAAACAGCGCTAATAAAAGCAAAGGCTTCTCATTACAGCGCAAATCTCTTCTCAGAGCGCGGTTGTGGCCTTTTTCCCCTCCGAGCACCAGGACACAGGCTGGGAAGACAGAGCGGCGCAGGCTCCGGGGACACGGATACGCAAAGAGCGGCTGAGACACGGCACGTGGAGCCTTCGCTTCGCCCCCCCCAGGGCCAGCAGCTCCGTCCCTTGCAGTTCAAGTTCACGTTCACAGGGATTCCCACAAGCCGGCTAAATCTGCCGGGTATGCCTGCGCAAACACAGCCCCGCTCCTACAATTTAACTTTCAGATCTGAACAAAAAATAAAGAAATCAAGCAAGAGCAGACTATAGTATCTCAGTATCCAACATCCCAAAGGGCAAGCAATGAAGAAATCCATTTTTCTCCCTGGTTTTCCTGCTGCCAGCTGCACATCGCAGCTACAAACCTTGTTATCCAGCACCACGGCGCCTCTGACGCTCCAGCTTTTCATCTGCTTTCGGCAGGTCTAAGTTTGGCCTCTGGCCTGTGTACTGTCTCCCCACCTTTGATCGGGCATCTGGAGCGGTTTAAGGACAATTTATGTGCTACGACTGCACTCCGGTGCTAAGCAGATGGAGAATAAAGAAATGTCAACTCGGAGATAAGGGAGGGGACTGAGAATCGAACCCTGAATTCTCCTCCCAGTTGTGAACCAGGAGATGAGGCATCTTCTCTCTTTCCCTATATAGGTGCCTATAACGCCAGTGTCATGGGCAATGCATACATGAAGCGCAGAGATCTTCATAAAAACTGACATCACAGCAAGCTAAAATGTTTTCTTTTTCTCTTTTCCTACTCTAATTGTCTGGTACAAGAAATACCATCACTCAGACTCTTTCATTTCTATTCTCCCAACATTACCAGAACTGCCCTGAGCTTTTCTGCCTTAGGTGAGCAGTAATTTAACAGCAAACTTCAAACCCAGAGATGAGTTTGTTCCACATTCAGCATGAGCAACACAAGGCAGGAAGAAAAGAGGGAGAGAGATACAGAGAAATGAAACAAGCAAGCTACAAGTATCCAGTTTTACCCCGAAAGCTGCTTAAGTAACACAGAGATACTTAATTGCCGCTAATAAAGCCTAAAAGACGCAAATTGCCATTTTCCCAGGTTATCAATACACCCGTTCTGCAGCAGCTTCAGGGTCAGTTGTTCACCACATCCCCATCAATCAGCATTGTGCTAATCAGATAATGACAGGCTACAAATAACCACCTAAGCTGGCTTCCAGGAAAGTTTTGCACAGATTAAAGAGGACAGAGCAGCTCCCCAGCAATTAAAGAGGCCAGCGGGGATCTGCGCGCTGGTCCCGTCCCACTGCAGCCTGAGCTTCGCCCAGCGCCGGGATCCCCGGGATCCCCACCTCACGGCCTGGGGCACGGGAGACGACAACCCGTAGTGCTAAATGTGTCCTAACGCCCTGTTTGTTCGCAGTGAAGCTGCAAAACAGAGCTGCTGGCAGCGACAGGACCGTCCCCACCACGGGCTCGCTGGCTGCAGGTGGCCATCGGGCTCGCTGGATCCGGGCAGAGCGGCCTGGTCAGCGCCCCGACCGACAACTACAGTTCCTCACAGATTCACTTTGCGTTTCATTGAAAACAACAGCACATAGGCCAGTGTCCAAGGAATACACAAACACAATTATATCACCAAGAAGTCTGTATTTTACAGAGATTATTTCCCCTTCTCCACGTCAGCGCTGCCAGGTGTCCCCATGCTCACCTGTGACCCCCCAGCGGAACCAACCCCGGCTGCTTCACACCCTGCACGGGATGCAAACAGCACGAGCATCCAGATACTCCTGTTAAAACCAACTAGATTAACCCAGATCACACAGATATCTCCAAGTATGCCTGCATGCATATTCATCTTTATGTGGATAATGTGTAAGCCCAGCAAAGCAAAGCCCATGTCGAATCAGAAATGCCGGTGTGACAGCAGCAGCTTTCCAACCAGCCTGCGCTCCCCTTCTCGCCTCCCTTGCCTCTTTTTAAACACTGGGACTCTTCAAAGCGAATTCTCCACACTCCGGACACACGCTGTGTTTAAAGGCTCGGGAAGGCTCTTTAATTTGAAAAAGGCACCACTGAAAACAGAAACACTTGAAAGGAAAAGCACTCAGGAAATATTAATACAAAAGAGGTGGGATCCATGTGTTTTCCTTTGAAAAGTTCTAATATCTGAAGGCTCGGCCGTACCTTGATAGACAACAGCAGGGCAGCCAGGATGCACGACACAGCATTTGTCGGCCACAGGTTCGCTCTTCTCCCTTTTTAAATAACTGTGCAATGGTTTAAACTCCAGAGACTACTTACAGTCCATCCTTCACAAGACTGTCATGTTCGAACAACTGATTATGCAGACTACAAATGTGCAACGATGTATTTAATTATCTGAAATTACAGGGTGGGGGGTTGCATTTTCTAACACATGGATGGATGTTTTCTCTTTTGAAAGATGTAAAGACACTTTGCAGTGTAAGAGGAGCCGGGACCAGGCTGGTGCCAGTGGAGACCCCGGCAAAGAGACACAAGTATGTATGGAAAATCTTCGCAAAAGCATTAGCTTCCAAATCAAGTCTCTAAATCTAAGTCAAAAGCGTCCAGCTCAACGCACGGGATGCAGCCGTTTGTGCTCAGATGAAATGGTTTTGAGTTGAAAATGCAAAACAGCGTGGCAACCTGGAATTAGGTTAAGCGGAGCACACCCGGATGGGACAGCGGTCAGACCCGCGCGCTCTCAACAAGGGTTTTACATCACATTGAACACCAAAAGCCAGGCCTTCTCCTCGGCTCTTCTGCGGGCCAGGTCAACCAAAACATTGGCGGTTTTGCTGCCAACGTGAGGCTGTTTCCCCCAGAGCTCGGCGCTTCGCGGGTGCCGGGGTGTCTCTGGCTCACGGAGCAGAGCAAACCCCAGCTCGGCGTCCACAATTCATTTCCTTCTGCATTCAAAACGTTATTCAGTGAACGACAGGTCACGCAGGACTCTCGAGGCTGAAAGGCGTTTGTAACTCAAGCATCTCCCTGCCGCCTTTCTTGTGCATTCACACCCCGAATCGCTACTCCCAACAACATGTCAACAGTCTCAATATTACTGAAACCACAAATTTGTCCCAGCTATCTTCTCAGATTTCTCAATGTCCTTCCAGACTAACACAAAACACCTACGTCCGCTGAGCCGGCCGGGAGAACGCCGGAGGGCTCCTCACCAGCACGCTGCAAAGGACAAACCCTGCGTGTCACAGCACCAGAAAGCCGCAATCACTCACATTGTCATCGGGAAACACCACACGCCTGCAGCTCCCGAAATCACGCAGCGCTCTTTGTGTTGCATCCCATTAGCTCCCAGATAATAAATAATGACAATGCGCAGCACTGACATAACACTTCTATTCTTGGGAGCACAAAACACTTCATGAACACATGCAAACATCATTAATGCAATTTTGCAAGTGAGGGAACTGCATAAAGAGCTTTGGTTGTATCTTCCTGAAGTCTACAGAGAGTGGAGTGGTGGAAAGTTGCTCCCTTATCCCAGTCCCATGGTGTATCGAGGTGCAGAAAAGCCATCCGCGGAGCTGAAGGCTCGGCTGGCTGGAAGGTGTCAAGGACTCTCCTCCTCCCGTGTTTCATTTGCCACTCTGCATCCAGCCAGAGGCAGCAGCTGATGTGGTTTGAAAGCTCCTGTGCGAGTGCTCAACGCTTCTCCGAGCGTCACCCACATCGCGAGCATCCAACCCAACCCAACCCAACCCGCCCAGCGGAGCCGCAGGGGCCGCGTTTCCTCCTCGCGAGCCCAGACAACGCTCCCTCCACGGAAAATACTAACGAGCAAAGGTGCGTGATAATTACTCTGCAGGGTCCGTGCTCCAGGATCCATACCCAGCTGGCTCCCCAACCGAAAATTAAGCCTGTTGCTTCCCAGCGCCGAGATCCAAGGAGCATTCCCAAGCAACAGCTCATCACACAGCTAAAACATTAGAGGCTTAACCATCATTAGGATGTTTCTCCACAAACATACTATTAGTTATTGCTGTACTACCTCTTAGTTATCCGAACTAATGAGAGTCACTCTAACACTTCATTGACACCTTTTCCTCCCAACACACCACACGTTTTCAGGGTGCAAAGCTGGTACCTAGAGAAAGAAATGCCTCCAAACGGAAGGGCCAGCTGAACCCGAGGAACCCGCTCATCAGACTCCTTGTAGTTCTCCAGGTATGCGACTCTGCGGGAGATACTAAAAATACACCTAGAGCAGAAAAGTAAATCACTAACATCTAAGTCAGCATTTAGGAGATGAAAAGAGCCCTGACTCAACTCCCGAGTACTCGAACCTGAGGATATCCAGCCCGCACAGGGATCCCAGCGCCAAGGCACGGGATGGGGAATTACACGGCAAGCAGGGCTGGATTGGGAAAATCACGCTGCATCATGCAAACCGAGGCACCTCAGGTAACGCGGCCGCCTCTCTCTCTCCTTCCAGTTCTTTATGCAAAATCCATAAGATTAGCTCGAGCTTGTTGTGACAATCCACTTTTCCAAGAGAGTCAATACATAAATTCAAGGTATTTACTGCATTTGTTCTTTAAATGATGTACTTTGATCTCCACCATGATAACAAGCAAGTAATTGAGGGTAGCCTGAAGCGGAGCAGCGGCTGTTGTTGTGCAGCGGCACAGAACGCCAGCAACTCGGTGGATTTGGCAAACGGAGAAGATAACCCGACTCCTATGGGCTGGGGAGCGCGGCAGGGAGAGCCTCCGGCACCCGGCCCAGCTCCGCAGCCTCGCCAGCGCCCCGGCTCCTCTCATCTTTCTAAAAACAAGCGATTCTCAATACCATTATTTTCAAAATGTTAAAATGCAAAGCGGCCGAGCTCAGCTTTTCACTTCAGCACCGGCAACAGGACGGCACAGAGAAGCCGCCTCCTTTTCCAAATAGTACAACTGCAGTTGTGGGGACCCTGTGCCACAGGATCCTCCCCCTGTAGTCACTGGCCTCTAAAGTCACCTCGGAATTGGTTTTATTTAATGCACATTTGATCATTTTATACAATGAATTTGGTGAGTTCCAAATTCAACTCCATCGTTATAAATTCACTACTGTGCTCCACACTGGACTATGAACTCTAAGACAAGACTGTCCCTCATCACAATGACACTAACTCTCCTCCTGGTAAGGAGACTGCTCCGTTCTCATCACTCCAATAGCTGGTTGTCACGTTTATCCTAATCTGAACTCCTCTTCCTGACCACAGGGAACCAGAACTTTGTACAAAACAGCCGAGATCCTCCGGTGCTTCCTCCGCCGTCACAACCCGCCCTCCCACCAACAACGGCACCCGACGAGCTGTCCCGACCTCCTCGGGTACTCCTCACCCGGTACCAACGGAACCGAGCAGCTCAGCCCAACACCAGAAACCTGGAGAGCTGAGACCCAAAAAATCAGCTCTCTCACTGAGCAACTGGGATAACTCGTGTTTATCTTGTGTTTAATTATGTAATAAAATAATTTGACAGACATCACTTAAACTTTCACCTTAGCAGGAAACTGGGATGCAGCTGGTTGACTCTGCTTTCTTAAGAAAGCCAGTAGACAGATAACTGAAGTGAAAACGTGAAACATGTTCCAATAGTCACTTTGTCCTTAACAGGCAAATGCAAACTTTTGGGGAAAAGATGGACAATGAAGAAGATTCTAAGAAACATCTGTGGACAGGGCAGGTGACAGTGGGATTTTTCACATCCCATATTAAAGCTGTGCAGGAAATACAGGAGGGATAGCATCCCATATGTTTTCAATACAGCTCACAGTCTGGAACACAGGAAATCTCACGTTACACGGATGTCTAGCAACTCTACGTCGTGAACACCGTGGGAGCTGGACCGGAGCCCGAATTCCTCCTCTGCTTCCAGCTGATGCTGCACACACTGAGAGCACACCGGGCACATCTCAGAGGGTACCGACGCTCAACCCTCGGCTGGAAAACAGCGGGTAAGGTCTAACGCGGTCCTGCATCCCTTCAGCTGCACCTAACAGTGTAGGCTCCGGGCTGGAGGAGCCTCCCAGGCTCACCCAACATGTGGGGGAAGCTCTTTACAAGCCCAGCAACAGAGGAGAAGGAAAATGTGGCAACACACGCCAGGCCAGGCCACGCCAAGCACCTCCTCAGAGCCTCCAGCAGGCTCCACAGTAACAGGACTCAGCACGTTGAGTGAGGACAGGGAGCGTCATGCTGCCCAAACAGGGGATCGCTTCCAGCTGGCTGCACAAATCACCCCGGCCGAGTCCTCCACGCTGCCTGCTAACGTTCCCAGCCGTTTCATCAGCCTCCCTCGCTCGCACTGGAAAAATAACATTAGCACAGGGCGCTGACATCATCCCCAGGTGATGCATCTGCCCACGATTCCCTCTGCTGAGGTTCCTGAGCCCCACTGCAAGGTTTGTTCTGCCGGGATAACAGAGCTGCCTGGGCAAGCTGACGGCAGCTTCAGCTGTGCTGCAGATCCCTCGCTGTGTTTTCTTAATATTCCTGCTATTAGCAGGACCAGTACAGGGATGTTTTCATAAGGCCAGGAAAGCACATGATGAAAAGAAGAACAAGTCTCTGATCTTGTCTGAGGAGAACATTTGGCATCGCTTGCTCTCGCGAATCATCCAGCACAGCGCTGAGTCCCCAGCAGCACATGGAGCTGCTTGCAGGCGCCTCAGCGAGCTGCTCTGCTCGGACCCTGCGGAGCTTCGGGAGATTAAGAGATGTTCGTGTGATTTGGGAGCAAGTACAGCAGTCAGATGCAGACAGCTTCATGAGGAGGGGGACGCTGATACCCTTAGTGCAAAACACGGCACTTGAACTGAACTCTGAGAACATGAGTTTCCTCAGAGGGAAACAGGAGGGACCTTGAGAGCCCATCAGGCAGCAGCATCCCAGGAGCCAAACCCTCGCACCAGGGACACCCTTCCTCTAACCAGCCGCATTTCCTAGTGGCCACCAGGAGTGAAGAGCAAAAGGCGGCACCGCTGCAGGTCCTGTCTCGCAGCTGCAGCCCTGAGGAAGAGCACGGGTGGGCCTGTCGCGTCCCGCAGCCCCAGATGTGCAGGGGCGGGTGACAAGGACCCCCAGGCAGGTGCCGCCTCGGCAGACGCTGCCGACAGAAAGAAGCCAGTCCCACGTGTGGAGGGATGGATGCTCAGCACCAAAATGGAAGACACATGTAATCACTCAGGGACAAGCCCCGACTCCTCAGCAGGTTGTATAGCAAGTGAAAAACTGATCGCAAACAGATCTGGCTTCTAGTGATCCCGGTGCAAGCTGCGGGCCAGCTTGTGGCAGCCTTGGTTTCTTGGGAGTCACCCCAAGACAAGAGAGCAGGACTCGTGCTGCGTCCCCTCCCCACCCGGTCAGGGTACAACAGGAGCCACGGAGCCCGTTCCCACCAGGCCTGGTGACACAGCCATCGATGGGACGCTGCCAACCCAAAGCAAGGGACAGAAAGGAAAAATGCGGCAGTGAGTTGCAACAATCCAACAGCAATTCTGGGGAAAAGACACCTGAACGCAGCAAGGCTCGAGGGGAATTCTTGTCAGCATGGGGAGACATGCCCCGCTACCCCCTCCTGTGCTCGGGAGCCAAGAAAAACACGTGCTGTGGAAACAGCCGCTGCGACAGTCACACCTGGCAGCTCGGGGCTGCACAACCGGCACGGAATCCCGGGCTCCGCTCTCATCCCTGCCCGCGCCAAGAGGTTTGGCCCATAGACTGTCCTTCAGGAGTTTGCAGCCTCTTCAAAACCTCAAGCCTCTCCAAGCAGTAATTTCCAGCAATTATGGCTGTGCTCCTCAGTCCCTTCACACCACGCACCTCCTCTTCAGCCTCTCCCCAGGGTGCCCGTGTCCCCTCCCTGGCCACGCTGTTCCTCTCGTTTCCAGCTGTGCCTTTTGACATCACCTTGGAGAAGGATCCACCCCCAGCCCCACACAAACCTGCCTTCCCCCATACCCATACCCACCATTTCAGCACTTGACGACCAAAAATGATTTTGACTAGAACCAAAACTACCCAATACCTCCCAACCCACCCCTGTGACATCCAGGCAGGTTCTCTCAGCTTTATCAGCTTTCTGTCTGGAGACAATGCTGGCAGCAAATCCAGCTAAGATTTTAAAGCTAGCAAAGCTTCTTCAATGACTCAGCCACTTATTTGTCAGGCGCTGAGCACCCTGAGCATCTACGATTCTCTCCCCACATCCGCATCCTGCAAACTGGAGTGTGCGCTGCAAATGACGGTAAATCCACACCTAGCCACCACAACAAAAAGGCAAAAAAGGCAAGAAAGGCAAGAAAGGCAGTCCTGCTGTGCTAATGCTTAGCTGCATCAGCACCTGATGATAGATACTTTTATGGAGAAGATGTGCAGAACAGCACCCTCCCAAAGCCCACGTCTGCCCTGTCCCCTGTGCACACCACGGCTGCAGAAAGGAGTCGCTTCTCATCTCATGCTTTCCTACCCTTCAAAGAAACCCTGTTCACTTTCACAGTCACCCGTGAGCTGAGAGCGAAACCCCAGCATCGGGCAGGTTCCACAGTCTCCACGTACCAGACACAGTCTGGCTCTGGGGTGAGGAAACCAAGAGCAAGGGCATTTTTCACCCACCCAAGCCAGCCTGAACTCTCCTGTTCCGGTTTTCAGGCTTAAGGGGGAAGACAGAAAGAACAAAGGAGAGCCATGGTGGGACCCCGTGGAGCTGCCGCAGCACCGAGCGGGGCCGGGGGCGGCAGAGGCGGCCGCTGGGTTTGCGGACACCGGTCAGGACAGGGGCAAAACAGAGAGAAAAACAACCAACCCCCTCCAGCCCTCCCTGCACTGAAACTCAATAAACAGCAGCAGCCTCTGTGCACCTTCCACAGAAACCCCTCTTTATTACTGGTGGGCAACTGTATTTTTATCCTGTGGCTTTCTGTTTTTGCAGACACATTCCAGCACGAAACCAGAGACAATACGCGCCAGCGAGCAGCAGAGTTTATTTTAAGGGATGTCACATTTTCCTGAGAGGATGCTCTATTTGCATCTGCTGCAGGAAGCAGTAAAATGGCAGGTGTGTTTCCGTGCAACCCGGAGATGCAAAACAAAACGCACGATGCAAAGCGAACGCTTTTGTCTTGCAAATCTCTGCTCAGAGAAATTAAAAATAAAGGAGGGAGAGGGGTTTTCCCCGGGGCCTGTTTTCTAAGCTGCGGGTCCTGCAGCTCAAGAGCTGCTCTGCCAGGAAGGAGATGGAGAAGGTGGCAGCTGAGGCCCGAGCTGCTGCTCCCCATTTGCACACATGCGAGACCTGTAATTGGTGGTGCACACGCTGCGCCTTGCGGGGAGCGCGGGCTCCCGCCAGAACGAGCTGTCCTGAGGACACAGCAGGTAGCTGTATTTAAAACATAGATAGATATATATATATAGATATATAACCCTACCTGGGTTGAATGCAGCTTCCCTGAGCCACACCGACTCCCACAGCACGCCCCATCCATTCGACTTGCCCTTGCAACAAGCCCGTTGTGGTTATTGCCTCCGAACTGACACAAAAACACAGTGAACTTTCTGGCTATTACAGAAAGAAATTAGAGATTTGTTCCTTTGTTCCAGCCTTATAAAAAAAATGCACTTTTTAATACTCTGTATAAATATATATGTATATACATATATATCCCATTCTGCTCTGAGAGGTTATTACCTCACTGTGCAAAGGTAAACGAGAAAAAGTGTGACATGATGGAGAACAACACTCAGACAGCATCAGGTATTTAGCAGAAAAGGCACTTTTTTGAAGTGCTATTTACTCTTCTGGCAATCAGAGTCACAGAAGTAAAAACCAAGGGCTTGGTAAGATACCAGGAACACTACAGCATTCGCAAGAACAAGCAACAGTATTTAATGCTATATTATATAGCATGACATGCCACAAAGGATAAAAAAATAAATCATTAGATACTTGTGGGCTTAGAAGAAATTTTCTCAGAAAACACAAGTTTTCTAAGAAACATTCATATTTTAACAAACATCCAAGTTAAGAGAATATTATGGGCACAATAACACAAAGGGAAAAACAGGCAGAATCTTACTCGAACAGACAGTTTTCAGGAAGGGGAACTAGTTCTGACTTCTCCCATCTCCAGACCGTTTGCTGAGACGACCCTGGTCCCGTTGCCGTTTTCACTGACGCTCCACCCGCTCCATCCCGCAGTCGCCCTGTCCCTCAGCGCCCTGTTTGTTCACCTCGCAACCCTTTCCTGTTTCTCTTCTTTCCTACCCGCTATGGCTCCCAGCTGAAGGTCAGTTCCGTGGAGCGAGGAGTTACCCACGACCACACACCTGGACGGGCGGCAACGCCACGGGGCTGAGCCGGCCCCGGCAACGCTGCCCTGCGACCCCCACAGACACAGGAACGTCGGTGCATGAATCACAACCGCAACTCTCACTCTGAACACTTAAAAACAGATATTGTGCTTTCACCTTGGCCACCCCGCGAGAGCTTCGTTTGCTAAACCCCCCTAACCGCCCGCACGATGGGAGGGATGGGAGCACCGCGCACAGGGACAGGAAAGGGCTGGTTGGACACACGCGATCTGCGGATTGGAAAATCAGAGAGAGGAGGGCAGCTCCCCGGTGGTGTTACCGACAAACAACGTCACTCTGCCCTGCACTGCAACTCCACCTTTTTCCAGGTAACGCTCTTTCCCAGGCATCAAGTGCTAATGGAGCGATTTGGGCCTTTGAAGTTATCAGCTGCAATCTTCAAGTTTGTCCTTAAGTCCAAGCGCTTTTAAAAATAATTTATATTAATTGTTCCCACTGCAATTTGCTTCACACCAACCTCCCTGCGTTAAAAAAACTCCACCTGAATTCCTGACATGCCCGAACCTTCCAGGAATTTGCGCCCACTTGTTCTCGTGCTCATCTCCGGCCCAGTAACGTTGGGAATTCATTAGCTCTGCTAATCGTCCACATCCAAACATGAGTGAGACCAGTCCCCACTTCTGACAACTCTTCCGCTGCACTGACCAAACATTTTTGGCCTCGTAAAACCTGGCCAGCCATAAAATGCAGCGTTTCCCTCCAGACAGAGAGGAGGACAAGGCCACGTGCTTTGACACGTTGTCTTTGCACATCGTGGTGGCATAAATTACTTTTTCAGCACTCGTATCTTCCAGAGAGGGTGCCAGGGCTGCCGCTTGGCCCCAGGTCTTTAGAGCTTCCCAGCCCTGTTCCGCTATGAATGAGTTTTTGAGCTTAAAATAATAATTATATATATAGTATGAGGTCAACAACAAACATGCCAGAGAAACAGTGGGGTGCTGTGATTCATGCTGAGACCCAGAGATACATCATGGGACACGCTCGTCCCCAAGCCCAGGAGGCGCGGTGGCCGCCGCGCTTTGGGACGGCACCGTCCGTGCCAGGAGGAGCCTCCCCGCCAGCCCGGCACCCGGCTCTGCTGCAGCATCAGCGCTTTTTGCACCACGTCGCACCTGGGCTGCAAACGGGTTTAGCAAAGCTGCCAGCGAGAGCAGGAAGGAGGGGACGGACACACGGGTGTTCCCAGTCCAGGCCCCCAGCACCTCTCTGGGACACCCCGCTGTTCCTCCTGGTACAGAGCACACAACATCCCACGTCTTGATATGGAGAAAAAGGTGTTTAAGCTGATGCTGGAAATCTTTCACCTCCGCATTCCACTGCTCTGCAGAGGTCTCTATGGTCAGTGCCCAGGCGGGTCCAAGCCCTGAGCCCCACATCTCATGTGTTCCTTTTGAACACTGACACTCGGCACCCTGTGCCCAGGCACACGGACAACACTCCAGAGCTCTCCAAGAAGCCTGGAAGGAACCCTGAGCTGCTGAGTGAGTCCCCAGATGAGCAACACCGAGGAGTTTGAGCAGCTCACTGAGAGCTGGAAAGGCTCATTAATCCTCACCCAAATCTACCGATGCTACAAATCCTTTGCTGCTACAAACACCGTATTTCGTCGCTCTCCGCAGCTCACCATGTCCAACCACCTACCCCACTAAATACCACAGATCTTCACCAGCGAGCTCCACGCCTCCTTCCCTCCACAGCGCTCGCTTCCCCGTGGCAGTAATTTGCCCATCCACGCTACACGGGGCTGGGATGCCGCATCCACCACCGGCAGCGCAGCCCGCAGGGTGCCAGCGCTGGCCTCCACTCAGAAAAACATTTAGGAACATGATTAAGTACAACATCATTATCCAGGACAGCAATTAAACACACGCGTGCAGGCAAGCACATGTTGAAACGCCGTCCTGGATGGCGACGCTGGCGGAAAACGGGGCCCCTTCCAAGGAGGATGCAGTTGCTGGGTGGATTAACATGGGCTGCAGTTTGTGTGTGTGAACAAACTGGGGAGAACGGAAAACTGGAAACCTCTTGTCCCAACAGGAGCTGCGAGCGTTCCGGAGCCTGCAGCAATTCAAAGGTAAGAAAAGGTAAAAACAGCAAAGCTGAGTGAAAAAAAAGACTGTAGGTGCAAAGACACGCGGCTCTGCAGGACGTCTGCATGAGCAAACCATGCCAGGCTCCAGGTTATGGACACAAAGGCCAGAAAGGCAAGAAAACCAGATTTAAACAGCTGCTCTGCTCTCTGCCCTGGTTTGGCTGCGGTTTACCCAGCTGCAGGGTGTTTACACTGCTAGCAAACCTAATCCCGAGCTCCTTGGGCCAGAGGTTCTAAGAAAGGAAAGGAACTCTATTAACGACGCACTCGAGAGCTGCACCGGCAGCGAGCTGCTCCAGGCGGGCTCCAGGCCCCCGCTCTGCAGAACCCCAGCCATCCGAGATGGCTTTTGTGTTGCTCTTTGTTAATTTATTATTATTTTAAATACATGCTTTGTAAAATCCCAGATTTTTCCCCCAGATTCTCAGAGACACCAAGGTAGCGTTCAGGCTTCAGGCTCTAAGTGTGAACGATACCATCTGCAAGAGAACTCAGAGCTTGGCAGGCTGAAAGAACGCGATTCACCTTCAAGCGAGCACTCACCTACTCTTCCTATGAATAATAAATACATTAATTTATTAAGTGAATAAAATTCAGGAGGCCAGAACCTATTGGTAGCTGCGCTGTGGATAACCTGTGTTAGCAATCTAACACCCAAGCCTGAGAAAACAGCCAGGTCTCTAAAAATGAAACGTTTTCTTAGCTTTCTGAACTTTATTGCGAGTTAAAGCGGTTCTCACGTGTGAAAGTGCCAAAGCAGCGGCTGCTCGGAGCGTCAGGGATCTGTGCGCATCTGTTTGACTGATGCAAAGGACGGGAAAGAGCAGATACCGCACGTGGCAGAGCCCGTGGGGACGGAGCGGGACCCCAGCTCCGCTCCTGACTACGCTCTGAAGGCGGTGCTGCTATTACAATAACCCAGCCTCCAGAGCTGGCCGCTGTGCAAGCAAAACTCCATCTGATTTAATTTAGGAAATAAATAAAAGCCCCCAAATCTGAGCTTGAATTACTTCGGATTTTTCCCTTGCAAAATGAAGAGTTAGGCCCTACATTAGCAGCACGAGGATGGGGCAGAGAAGAGCAGGCTAACAGTGTCCACATTGACCTAAGTCACAGTCTGGACTCATTCCTCTGTTTATGTACATTTTTAAAGAGGTTTAATTAAGCTACCACATCTTAAGATGGGATTTTTCAAAGCTATATAAGCAATTTACAAGAATCCAGATGGCAAAGGGCAGTTCAGGCGCTCCTGATTCTTTGAAAACCCTCAACCAGTGTAACAGAACTCATTCTCTCCTGCAAATTAGATACGTATTTAGGCAAAATAACCTGGAGCCATGTACAGAAGCTACAGATGATCATCACCCAAGCACAAGGTAACAGAGTCAGGCTTCACTGCTGTGTTCACACGCTACATCAACTATCTGGAGTGTAAAACATCACGAGGTAGAGAGGACCAGGGCCCCTTTGCAATGTCTGGTTGGGCAGAGTCACCCACTGGTGACCAACGTGCCCGTGAAATCACCAAATAACCAACCAAATCTGAGATTGGCCAAATTCTTCCACTAAAGCTTTAGATCTGTTTAAGGTATTTGAGATAATCTAAGTCCTTATATTGGCACAAGCTGTTTAAAATGATCTAAGGCTTTAGATTGGTTTAAGCTGCTTATGCAGCTTTAAGGTTTTAAAAAGGTTTAGACCGCTAAAAAACATCCCCCAAAAAGCAAGTGGGGTTTGTGTCGGGAGCCGGTTGCACCATCTCGTGGATTTCAGAGTGGTACAAATGCAGAAATACCTTCACAGGACCAACACATGCTGTTTGCAATGCCTAAGAGTCAAACTCAGTCAGTACCGAGTCCACAAAGACCGAGTTTAGGGATGATCTCTGTTGTGTAAGGCTGAGAGGAGCAGCAAACCCTGGTTAGAGCACCAAGAGCCCTTCTCTGTTTTCTTCTTCAAAAAAAGCACCATAGTAAACCACACAAAAACTTCATGCACCAATTGCACCAACTTCTGTTGAGAAAAAGTAGACAACGTGCCAGTATACAAACCCTACACATTCAGCTTTCCTCTCCTCCTTTCTACTCCTTTCCAGCTTTATATCACCAAAATCCAGTATCCCTCACCATGGTGTTCTCAAGATCACACCATTTACAAGCCCATAGCTGTCTCTGCAGCACAGAATTATCCCCACTCAAATAAAGCTGGGCTCAAAACATCCCTTAAGCCCAAAAAATAGAGAATCATAGAATAATTTTGGTTGGAAGAGACCCCCAAGATCATCAAATCCAACCATAACCTGCCCTGTCCCTGCCCCGTGTCCTGAGACCCTCGTCTCCATGTCCAGCCCTCCAGGGCTGGTGACTCCAGCACTGCCCTGGGCAGCCTGTTCAATGCCCCACAGCCCTTTGGGGGAGAAATTGTTCCTAAATCCAACCTCAACCTCCCCTGGCGCAACTTGAGGCCGTTTCCTCTGCTCCTGGCGCTTGTTCCTGGGGAGCAGAGCCCGACCCCCCTGGCTCCAAGCTCCTTTCAGGCAGTTCAGAGATCAGAAGGTCTCCCCTCAGCTCCTGTTCTCCAGCTGAACCCCCAGGTCCCTCAGTCTCCATCACACTTGTGCTCCAGCCCCTCACCAGCTCAACCGCAAGGATGGAAAACCCATCCATCCCTTGGGGAGACTGAATTTCCTTCCCAAAAAACAATCAGGACAACTCTCCTGTCTGAGGATACACATTTGAGAGACACTCGCAGAAACACAGCTCGTCAGATCACTGCAATTCTCGGTTTCCCTTTCTGCCCTGCGGAGGGGACGCTCCTGTCCCTCCATCCCATCTAGATGAAGAAAATACAGTTATAACGGGACAAAGAGCCTTCTTCTCGGGCACTCGGGCAGAGGCACCGCGGTTCCAGCCGCCCCCCGCTCCCATCTGCACAAACATAAAGGCAGCATCTGGCCACGTGTCAGAAGTCTTTAATTACATGATCGAGCTTATCTTAAATATCTATTTATTGAAAGCTGTAAATAACACAAGACTGCATTCTGCCTGATAAACACCACATGGACAAAGGGAAGTTATAATTACATATTCAACTTAACGCTTTCCTGTTGCATCTTTTGATTGCTTAACTTTGCAACCTTTCATGTGAACGCAGGTGTCCTCTCCCCCTCACCTGGCAGCTTGACCAGGTACCAACTTCATTTTATGGTTATTCAGTCATGGAGAACTAAATAAGTTTCTTTCATAATCAAGATTTTGATCATATTAGGATCTATACCCTAACAGACCTGGGTCTGTGCTGCTTCAGACAGCACCAGTCCCCGAGCAGCTTCTGCGCCTGCAAACACGGAGCAAAATCCAAACGACTGCGAAAAAAATACATAAATGCTGACAGAAATAGCAACAGAACTAACAGAAACCTGTTATGCACGGTTAGCTGAGAAAAATCAGCTCTTCATTTTCCATGTACCCAACCTTTTTGTCTGTAAGAACAGCAGACGGCTCAGGGATGGGTTCACACCTCGGAAGCGCACACAGGATCCCAAAACAAAGTGCAGAGTAACTATGGATACAGACTAATTACAGCTTCCTTACGGCCCTCCCCATCCAACGATTATCGTATCATCTGCAAAAATCTTCATAAGCAATAACATCACAGCCCGAGACAGCGCTGGGAAGCGCCAGGCAACGCCAGCACCCAGAGCTGATTCACCCGGCAGGGAACGTGTCCCCGTTGCACCCCAACATGTCAGCAGCAAAAGCCATAGCCAGCTATATTAGTGATTCTGCGAGTTCATTTACCTTGCTGGTATCCCCCATGCAAGTTCTCCAGAACACTTGAGTTCTGCAGTTATTTACATCACCCTAATGCCTTGCTCTTTATATTATCGATCCCTGGCAGCTGACAAAGGGGTGTTGAAATCGGAGCACAGCAATACAATGAGGTGAATCGAGCAGGAAGCCCTTCCCCGCAGCACCCGTGAACACAGCGCAGCCCCCGCGCCACGGACCACGGCAAAGCAGCAAACTGCCGCTCCGCACTGCTCACGTTCCTGCCCCGTTCACCGAGGGGCATCTCCTTCCTGATTTGATCCTCCGCCCTGTGTGGTGGATCACCCTGCATCTCTGCCCGGGCCCCAGGAAGCCGGACGCTACGCAAACACCGTCCTGCGCACAGCGATGTCCGTGCCACACACATGCCCACAGCACCAGCGTTCGCTGGGGTGCCAGCAGGAACTGAGGCCAAGGAGCAAAATGTTTACCTTATACCATGATACATTTCTGTAGAAACAGAAGCAAGGAGTCTTTCTTCTCTTAAACTGCCTGTAGCGTAGGGAAACAAGCGATCCTGGGATGCATCAGCCCAACCATCAGCCAACCCCCCGCACTGGAGAGCAGGTACACGTGTCTCTCCTCACAGACACGTGAGTACATTAGATGGAAGATGACCAATAACTCCATACGTTATGCAGTTTCGGAGCACAAACTTCAACAGCATTTTGCTTCCAGGTCCCCACAGCTTCACAAGGGGAGACTAAACCCCACTGATGCTTAATCCAGCCCCGGCTGAGAAGCACGTCTTTCAGTCTCACTGTAAACCCAGACGGGTGTATATTCAGCACTCCAAAATCCAACTCACTTGGCTACAACTGCAACCTCTCCCCTTGCTTACCTTGTTTATTCACTGCAAGGCTGTGGTCGATGCTGCGCCCCGCGCGCCTGCAGCCGCTGGGGCTCCTCGTCTTGTGTGGAGACACAAAGCCGCTCTAAGTATTTTCCTTCCATCTCCCACGGGTGCACAGTACACGTCCCTCACTTGCCAGGTAGAAGGGTGGGTTTTTTTCCCTACTGCATAAAATTAATCAAAGTTATGATCAAATGCAAGTGTCCACAAGGTGGAAGCTCCCGCGCTTGCTGGGGATGTCCCTGCCACGCTGGGTCATCCATGGAATCCATTTCTAGCAGCAGACTCACTGCAGCAAAGAGTTTTCAGAAGAAAACCAGCCAAACTGCTTTAGAACAGCCGTTAAAAACATCACCAGCTGTTTGGCTCAGCGATTTTCACTCTCCCATAAAACTCACTCTGACGCCAGGACCAACATACAGGATCAACTACTCCAACAACCAACACAGAATCAGGTAAAAGCCATAAGGAGAGAGATGAGGGATGATAAATTTATTTTCATGGGCTAAAACACACAGACAAAGAGGAATTGGCTGGTGAGGACTGGAAATCCCTGTGACACGCAGATGGAGGACGGACGTGGGTTGGAGGGACCGGGACGGGACGCTGCGTGCACAGCTGGGCCCATCCCAGGCAGCTACTCCTTTGCATATGAACATTTATTTTAAAGATTATGAGAGCTCCAAATGCACCTCTATCCATTTTTTTCACTGGTTACTTCAAATATATTAGATGCTATTGATTTCAAATCCATCATTGAGCAATAACACCCACTGGGATATATAAAATACATTTGAATTCCCAAGGCAACTAAAAATAAGCGAGTTAGAAGTTTGGTTTGTAGCAGAGGTGTATTTTGAAGGGCTCTGAGATCATCCCTGACATCACCGTGAGCTGCACTCGCCTTTCTCACTCGCACTTTAACATCGTGATAAATTCCGCGGTGACTTATTTTCAGCAGCTCACTTGTTACATCAGGGTTTACTCATTTCTCTTTGCGGCCCCCAAGCCGGGCCGTGAGTCAGCACCGGCCCCGGGTCCCGTCTGGAGATGCGGGAGATGGTCCAACCACCTGCGGCCGTCTCCTCCGCCGGGTTCTATTGACCACGCTCCTTCCAAAGCTGCCCAGGCGTCCCACATTGAGAAGTGCCAGTGGTGAGATGGCACACGGGAGGGAAGCAAGGAAGAGAATCCTCCATTACACTGGAAAAATCGGGGCTGTTTGAGGGGTCTGAAAGTCTCAAGGTCCCTGGGACCCCCAGCCAGGAGCTCGCGGCAGCCCCGGAGCAGCAGGGCGGCGGGATCCTCCCCTCCCAGCCGCAGGAGAGGCAGATCAGCAGGGTCAGGGGCACCGGGACATCCTGGCTCACAAAGCTTGTCCAGATCAAGCCCAGGCCGGGCCCAGCAGCTGAGCTGCTCCTGGGACTGTCCCAGCAGCTGTTCCCTCTGCTCCCAGGGGACAGCACAGCATCCCATGGCCCTGGGCCACCAGGGCTTTCACACGCGGCCCCTGGGAGCCCCAGCTGGCCACGCCACATCCAACATCCTCTAAGTTATTCACGTCATCGGCAACAGCAGCTGGTCGTGGCATTCACCTCCAAACAGCCCAGACCAGCGCAGCACCCGCTCCCCAAAGCGAGGACCATCCCGCCACAAAAACCCATCAGGCAACAGGATTATCTATACAGCGAAATACATTACCCATACATTTCCCTACAGCGCCAGTGCCTGCCCAACAAACAGTCATCTAAAAAACCAAAACGAATGCACAGTGAGCACTGCTGTCTGCAGTCGGAGCTCACAGTCAAAACTTATTACTTGTATTTTGAATCTGCCAGGGACTCACACTGAGATCCCGGCCAAACGGCTCCCCCTCCCTCCTCCCCGCGTCCCACGCAGAAGAAAAAGACACAGAAAGGTTAAACGGGAACAAAAAAGGCCACGCTGCTGCTTCCCCCACCTCAGTTAACCACCGAGATCACCGTGGAGCAAACCCATGACGTGGGGAGCTGCTGTGTTTCCTTTCTTGGCATTGAAGTTCCTGGGCTTCTTACAGAACTAAATGAAGAGATTCGGGCTATGTGCTCCAACACCTCTCTTGCAGTAAGGTCAGTAATACGGTTCAATATGGGCAAGCAACAACCAGCCCTCTTATATATTTTTGAAGATCCTCTCCAGATAACAACTCGCACCTTTAAACAGTCAAATAAATCAGCACGCTGGGCTGTATTATTCCCTGGAGCACTCATACTAACCCACATTATACATCTGCCTTAACTAAACCAGCTGCAGATACTTAGCTTTACATGGAGAAAGGTGTTATTTTTTTAGCACCAAACAAGTCCAAAGTGGTTTGTGCTCCTATCGGCACAAGGCAGAAAGGCTCGCTCCCAGCTGGTCTAATTAAGAATGATGGGTTTAGGTCAATATTACATTCCTGCTGTCCTGGCACCGATCCCCTCCTCACCGGCTCCGCATCCTGAACAGCGATACCCAAGAGTTCTGGTAAATGCTGGACCAGTGGAAGTCCAGGATTCAGGCGCACCCGAGGAGGACGAGGCCTCCAGAGCACCCGGAGCCGCTTCTCCAGCGCTCCACAGAACTTCCCGGCCCATCCACACCGATCTCATTTCCCAGCAAATACCCCTGTCTACATAAACCAACTGAATGGGCCAGGACAACCTGCACCAGAAATGAGCCAAGATGCTAGACAGCCATCCGAAAGCCACGGCCTTGCACATCGTGTACATTTACAGGAGTTTCACAACTACTGCAAGCAAAATAAAGAGCAGCATCCTTTTTAAGAACAACATCGTTAGATGAGCCAGGCTCCCGTGCCTCGGCAAACACCGGCTTCATTTCCCTTTCTCCAGAGGTGAGGAAAGGATAAAAATCAGAGGAATGCAAGGCCACCAGTCCCACGGTCGTGAAGAGTTACAGGGACTCGGAACAGAGCAGCTCGCGGCAGGACTCGGGTGCCGCCACCTCCGCAGAGGAGCACGAGACCAGAGCTGCCGTGTCCTGCTCAGGCTGCCGGAGGAGGCTTTGGGCTGGGCTTTGTGGGCTCCGATGCAGCAAAGCATGCTCCACACAGCAGATTGTTTGATAGGAAAAGCACCACCTTCCCTCCTCCTCCTTGGCCACCACTGCTTGGGCTTTCTCAGGAGGTTTCTCATCCAAACCATTTCCCACCAGCCCGAGCAGAGCGAGAGCTCTGGACTGGAGATGAGCAGCGAGCTCCCGCTCAGCTCTGAAACTGCACAAATCCCACGAGCAAGGAGGGTGGCCAAACGCAGAGACACATAACAACTGACCCCTCCACGTTTTGTTGCAGCTGACAGGATTTTGCAAAGGGGGGCGGAAATAAAAAGCCACGAAAGTGCAGCATTGAGGACACTCCTTCATTGGCACAGTGTGAGAACCAGAAGTTCTGTCCCCACGCGAGTGAGCATCGCTGGCTCGGCACGGGGGAGCCCGGGGCTCAGGGAAATGCATTTTCTCTGTGTCACAAGCAGGAGGCGGGGGGGTCAGCAGCACCATCCACGTCCAGATGTGCCAGCTCTGGCTGCGAGCTGCTCGCTGCCCCATCTGTGTCCAGATGTGCCAGCTCTGGCTGCGAGCTGCTCGCTGCCCCATCCACATCCAGATGTGCCAGCTCTGGCTGCGAGCTGCTCGCTGCCCCATCCACATCCAGATGTGCCAGCTCTGGCTGCGAGCTGCTCGCTGCCCCATCCACATCCAGATGTGCCAGCTCTGGCTGCGAGCTGCTCGCTGCCCCACTCCCAGCAACCAGGCACAGAGGAATATTCCTCCACCACTGGCTCCAAAACGTATTCTAATCACATTCTCCTGCATGCACCCCCTACCAAACTCCTGGTTAAACATTATTTGCTTTCAGAAGAGGGAGACCAGACCAGGCTGCATACTCAATTTTGATCACTTTTCATCTGTCGGGTTAGATCTTCACAGGTTCTCTTTCTAGGAAGCCTCAAGGGGTTGTTTATATACAACAAGAAGTATTTTATTTCATGTGCTGCCCACCCTCAGCTGCACAATTTGAGGTAAACTTTCTGCAGATCCTTAACAGCCAGGCAAAAAAGAAAAACCACCTACAAATAATCTTGCACGCGCACAGAGAAAAGAGAAATATTGCTCAAACACACCGAGATACAGACACAAACTTCCAGACAAAGGGCTGGTTCCTGCCCTCGGCCAGAGGAGCCGGCTTTGGCCCTCGGAGAGGCCACTGCAGTCCCTGCTGCAAGCCCGGCGCTGGGGCCGCGGCACAGGAGCCGGCGCCGAGGCAGGAGCCGCGTCCAGGTACCGCATACACGGCGGCTGCGGATGCTCCACCTGCCCCCGCAGCGCGGGGAAGAGCTCCAGCTCCCCAGAGGACAAACCCCCCGGGTAACACCCCAGCGCTGCCCCGAGCGCGCGCTCAAAACCAAATAAAAACCTGGGGGGGAAGAAAAGCCAGTGCTCAGGCTTACTGCAGGCAAGAGGGGATTCAGGCATAGGCAGGGATCTAGCTGTTAAAATGAAGGTTGGAATATATATATATATATATATATATATATATATATATATTTAAAATGTTTATGCATGCTGTAACATCAGGTAACAGCTGCTCCTGCTGGGCAGGAGGGGAGCGGAGCGGGCTCCGGGGCGCAGGACCAGGCTCCCCACCGAGCAACACGTCCATTTTTCCGCCGACGCAGCGGCCGGGGTGCCCGGAGCCGCGTGTCCCTCTGCGCGCCCGGGTCGATCTCGCTCGTCGCTGACACCCGCGGCATCCACCTCCCACCCCCTCGGCGCTGCCGCCCACCAGCGAGGGAAAAATAATCATCATCTATGCATAGCGGGAGAAAATAAAGTTGCTGTCAAGCGACGATAAATTCATGCGACAGCCAAGGCTAATTAGGCAGGAGCAGGCAGCGAAGTAGCTGCGAGCGCGGCGGGGACAGGGTTACAGGCTGGCTGGCTGATTGACACCGCTAAGGTTACCTCGGGCTCGGCGCTCGCCCATCGCGCCATGCACGCCAGCCGGCGCGGCCACCCGGGGAATACACACGTATATACATAGATCTATATGCGCTCTCGGCGTGCGGCGGGCGAGCGTCTCGGTGGCAACCTGACACCTTTCGGGAGGCAAAATGGAATCTCGCCGGCCGGTTGTGCACCCGCAGCAAGGGAGGGGGAGAAAAAGAGACCGTTTGCAAATATGCGCGCAGAGAACGACAGAAAATAAAGGAGCCGTGGTGCCTACCTTCACCGGGTGCCGCAGGGAGATCCGGAGCCCTTTGGGTCGCTGGCTGTTCCCTTCTTTATGAAATGTTCGGCTCAGCCGGTGCTATTTGCATTCTTTCATTAGCACCTGTTTCAAGTAAGGAAGGAGAAAGCTCATTACGAGATCAGCTTCCTTTCAAAATAAATTATTAAAAAAAAAGCGATGCACGCTGCCAAATAATAATAATGCTAATAAAAAGGGAAAAAAAAACCACACATGTACATTAAAGCCCAAAGTAGGCAGCTTAATAATGGGAGATCTTGCAGGTTGTGAGCATGCTCCAGCCGGAACAAATCCTTCCTCTGTTATTCCTCTGAATAAAAATAAACCACGAGCAAGAAACCCAAACGGAAGCTTCCTCCTAGAATCCCTGCTGCTGAAAAATATGTAATAAATTCAGCCCGAAGACGCAGACTCTAATCAGCAGCTGTTTTCTGGATCCAAAGCCAGCCAAAGCCTCTCTTGTCTTTCCCACTATGAGTCTAGGCCTTTTTGAAAAGGGTTTTAACCTTTTAAAGATACAGTGCACCAATTATCACTTCTGGAGGACTGTCACTCACGGCACAAATAAATTAATAAAGCGGCAGCGGCGGCACAGCCGGAGCAGGGGGAGGTGTGCTTTGCACCACCAGTCTTCTTCATTAATGTTATTAGATGATTATTTCTTTTTTAACAGGATCCCACCCCCCCCCCCGCCTTTGGAAGAATAAACAGCAAACTTGCCACTCAGCCCTTGGATAAATGCACAGTCATTATAAAAATGAACAGCTGCTGGATGCGATTCAGGGAGTTGTGAGGCCGCCCCTTACCGGGGTTAAAGTCGGTGCAGCTGAATTTTGGGTATTAACAGCTTCCCCCGCGGAGGTGTGAGAGGGTTAATGACATGCAGAGAGGAGCTCTGTCAAGTGCTTCCCATCAAACTAAGGATCAGGCTGCAAAGTTTGAGCGAGCAGTGCTGGCACAGCACTAACGCGTTCTTCCCAGAGCGGGACTGCCGCTTTTTAAGCAAACTGAACCAAAACCCCTTAAAAAAAAAAAGCTCAGCCCTCCAACTAACAAGCACCGCATAGCGCCGGCAGCCCCGGGGACAACACGGGGACCCCCAAAGCTGTGTGTCCCCAGGCCTGGCACCCGCGGCAGCCTCTCCTGGTGCCATCCCGGCCCACCTGGGTGACAGTGACATCCTCCTGGTCAGGGAGCCGGGAGCGAGGGGCCATCCCCGGGGTGCTGCGGCTCCGCTCCGGCCAGTCCTCCGCGCAGCCCCCGGCATGCAAACCATCGGGAGCCAGCGGTCCTCCCGCCCTCTCCCCCTCCTCCTCCTCTTCAGCAGAAAATCATCATATTTCATGTGTGGCTGCTCCAGCCCCGCCAATTGGCTGGGCACCCGCGGCGGAAATGTCAGCAGCAGCCCAGCACCGCTGCGCCCGCGCTGCCGCCGGTCCCGCCGCTGCAAACCGCACCGGGGCAGGGGCGCGGGGCTGCCCACCAACACCGGAGACGGGGAAAAGGGGCTCTGGTGGCTGGGTTTATTGTTCTTTGTTTTTAATGCCACTTTGGCTCGGCTCCAAAGGGACACAGGCTGCCAGCAACTTGACCTTGACCCGCACGGTTGCGTCGCGCTGCCAGCAAGAAGTGTTTTTGCGGATTGACGGAGCCCCAGCGCATCTGCTCTGCTGCTCGGAGCCGCCCGAGGGGCCGCGCTGACCCCCAGCTCCAGCCCCACCACAGGTACCGGAGCTGCCGGGAGGAACAATGCCCCACAAATAGATACTTTCCTTTTTCTGCCCATTTTCAAAGCCAGGACATTTGTTTACAGCTTTCCAGAGCTTCCAAACATTTTTTATCATCTTAACAGCTGGAGAAGCTCAGATTTGGAAATAGCAGCTCGCGTGAAGCTACTCGGCATGGAGCAACAGCTCAAGGAGGAAGAAAACCCAAGACTTATCTGATCATTTTCCTTCTCAAAGCAAGGGGGAAAAACATCCGAATATCTTTCTGGGAAATGGAGCAATGCAATAGCAGAATGGAATAATCCTGATGAAAGCCATCACCTACCTCTGCTGCAAACACACCACCAGAAACAAACGGTGAACACAGTCAGTGACACTGAAAAATGTTCTCCAGAGGAGCAAGCGAGCCACGGGCGTTCCTGCTGGGCGCTCCGGCACAACGGGGCGTAGGAACAGGGAAACAACAGCCAAAGGCAAACCTCTATGGCATGGCTTACATGAGGATAAAAAATACTGCCTTGTCACAAAAAACTAAAGAGGATTTGAGTACAGCATTCGTGGTACAAATCAGCTTATGAAACCACAGTTTAGTACTGATTGTGGAAAAAAATGAGTAGTAAATGGACAACATATTGGATGGAAGAGTAAAAAGCTCCAAATCTACCTTATCTGGCCATGGGATGAGCAGCCCAAGTCCCATCAGCAAGAGGATCCAGCCCAGGGCCACCATCGCCACCATCTCCTGTGTCCTCTGCCCTCTGTGTCAAGTGCTTGGGCACAGCAGAAACTCATCACCACTGTGTGTCACTGTAGGCATTAAAACAAGTGCACTAAGAGGGAAGAAAGGGAGATAATCAGGCTATTAAGCAAAAAAACCCACTGTTTCAGTGCAGAGCAACAGGACACAGTTCTTCAGGCTGTTCCTTCACCTTCCGGATTTCAAGAAGAACCCACACAAGGCGTGTGGCCACTACACTAGCCTGGACTCCCCGTGACAGATGACCCCGCTCTGTCACGGTAGGTCTGTATGGTGCCCTGCAGCTCCATGCACGACCAGCTGGGCGAGTTAACGGAGCTGTAGAAGTGGCGTTATCCCATTGGCGTTGTGCTCCAACCACCATCACCATCCCCACATGAGCCCAGACCTCCACATGCCACCACACACCAGCACTTGGACCTTGAGAAGCGACTTGTCTTCACAGGCCACGCTTTCCACACCCGCCAGGCCACATGTGAAAATACCTGTGCTAAGCAAGCGTGGCAGCGTACTGCAGCCTGTCCCGGTGACATCTGAACTCCTCAATGACGTGCAGAAGGCAGACAGGCCCTGTTCCCATGTGCTGCGCAGTGCTCGTCCAACGCTGCACACACCGTGCACGGCGCTCAGCAGGATCAGCCACAGCTCCTTACATGGGAATTCATGTCTCTGACACTTAACGGGCATCATTCATTCTCCTGTGAAAAACAACAAAGAGGCATATGAGACTATTTATTTTTTGCCTTTTTTCTAAGCTACCTATCAAGCCTGCTCAATTAGAAACAGAAAGCTGCATTTCCCTTTAAATGTTATCATCATTAATGCTCTTGGGATTCAAAAGGCAAGGTATGGGGTTGTTCTTCTTGCACTTTTTAAGAAGTAACTAAGGTACAAAGGCTAAGCACGGCTTTGGTTTCAAGTCCTCTGCAGCCGCTGCCTTTCTGGGACCTAATACAGCAAACCAAATTGGATTCCTGGTGCCACTACATAATGCATTGCACTGGGATGACACGCTGTGGTTTAGGAAGATGCAGAAGATAACAGCACGTAGAGGGAGAAGGGACGAGCTGTAACCAGGGGAACAGACCACAGGGCTGCGAGTGCCGGAGCCCCGGGTGCCTGCGCCTTCACCCAGCGTGGGGGTTCGATCCATCTCCCAGCGCCCACATTGCTCACTGCAATGGGGATTTCCCACCAGAGCAGAGTGGGGAGCAGGAGGGAAAGGAAAAGATGCTGAGGATCATCTGGCTGCTGCTCACAGTTGGCTTTTTGTCTCAGGGAGCTGCTGCATCACCCAGCAGCTTGGCAAGTGCCATGTGCCTTTGACTTTCTTGAAGCTTATGGAGACAGGAGGCTCAGAATCACTGACCCCCCGCCAGTCCCCACGGACACCCAGGAGCCCCGGAAGGGGCTGCACGGAGCACGGGGGGGACCCTGCACAGAGGCACCTCACACGCTCTGGGTCATTGTGGGGCACAGTCTAATATGGGAAATGAGAATCACTGAGCAAACCTGAGCCCATTTCACTACCCATCTCTCAATTTTCAACAGAGGCGCTCGGCACTTTTTCTTTCCTCCTATTCCCACAAGAGGATGGTTCTCTGCTACAGTAAACTGTATCTGCACAGAGTATTCACACGTTTGCCTGGGATTCCCATTACATCATCTGTCCTCATTTTAGGATACATCTCTCTAAGGTCTCTGTAAACCCAGAATTAACACATTAACTATGACTGATTAAAGAAGAACAAACATCTGAATTATACTTCCAGCTAGTTCTGTGATCCAGTACCAAGTGATGGGTGAATCCCAAAAAGTACAAGTTTCAGATTAGAAAACTACTTGATATTCAGGAGAGTTTTTCCTGTCAACGTTTTAGAGCTCACAACACAGGACTTTTCAGATCAGACACATTTTTTCCCAATTAACTAAGCAACCGGTACAAAACCCTCACAATCTACCCTTGTGTCATAGAGAATACCGAAGCACGGAAAAGATGGCCATACGAGTGCAGGAGTGAGTAGTGGTGTTCTCATGTTTTTGTTGCGGTCACTAAACAGCAATATCTCACACCTCAGCACCTGTCACCCCGAGTGACACTGGGGGACAAGGGCATTACGCCCCCGTCGGTGCCTGCCGCAGTATTGACCCCTCTGCTGTGTGGCCCTCGGTGCTTCTCAGGGCTCCTCAGCACCCCCGGTGCGCAGGAGGTTTGGATGATCTCAGCTCTTGGGAGCAAAGGGACCGGAGGAACCAGCTCCTGCAAAAGAAAGTATTTGTCTGGGTATGACACTACGGGGAAACGTGAAGTTTGATGAATCGCATCATCATTCAACTTCAGTTCCAGCCTGAGTCCTACCAGACAAGAGCTGCAAGAGTGGCCGAGCACTAGGATGGGCTTTGCTTATTCTTTTTCCCCCCTCTCTTTATTTAAATCATTCCTTGCCCTCATCAAACACAAAACATTATCTAATTCCTCTACAGCATGTACAAGATTGCATGTTATCCCTCTACACGGATCTATATTAAACCAACCACAGACAATAACCTCATACCATTCCGTACAGGAAGAACCATAATCTGCCATGCATTAAAGGTCTAAAAAAACCCCTGCCTAATGTTAGAAGAGGCTCAAGCTGTTAAGCTACTACTTAACTACAGTAATTCACCACCAAGTCTCTCCCATGGCACAGCTAGAGAGTTGTTTTCACTTTCTAATAACGAACACGTGACTTCGGCACTTAATGAGTTCCCGAAATAACTGAACCAAAAGGCAAAATCCAGGAGGTTTTACTGCCCAGGGAGAGGAAAAAAAACAGTGAATGGGCAGAAGAATAAAACGAAGGCCGGGAGTGATTATAAATCATTTAGGTGGAATAACGAGCATATTGCTTCCCTGTCCCAAGGGGTGAAGCGCGGCAGGAGGCAGCGGGTCCCGCACTGCCCCCCCTTGTCCTGGATCGGGAGCTCTGGGCCCTCGCCTTGAGTTCAACACAGTGATTATTAAAAAGTACCGACAAGATCATTCACTTTGGGGGCACTTTCCCCTCCGAACATCCCAACACGTGGCAGATGTTACCGACACCGCACTGCGTTATCACCGGATTGTGTGCCGAAGAACACCCGGGCGGCGGGATGGAGCGGCTGCGTCCGGCTGGGTTACCCGCAGCAGAAAAGAAGAGCTAAGAAAACTCGTGAATCTTGAGAATAAAACCTGCAGTAAGAGTTCACTTCAAATGGGGCTTAAGGAAAAACAAATTACGCTTTGGCCAAAGGCCAAGTTCTGGATTTCTAATTAACTTAATCAAACTTTTTCATAGTCTAACCTGTGATAATTTATATAACCAATTTCACTGCCCTCCGAGCGAGCCCCACACCAAATCACAGAAATAACGAGCGAGTTCAAAGGATTCTTCCTCACTAACCCTCGAGAAAATGAGTTCAGCAATGGGTTGAATGGCAGTTGCAGGTAGCAGCTCAAAATATATATATATATATATATATATATATATATATTTAAAGGCTAGTAAACGCTGGATTGGCAGATTTTACCAGAGATAAGCAGGTAATGCCGATCCCATTAAAAATACTAATTTTACACTTATACCAAGAAGTGACCAGCAGACGAAAGAATTCAAGCAGAAGAAAAACCCAAGCTACTCTGTGATTCTGTGATATCTGTGCTGTTGTACAAACCCCGATGTGACCTCACTGAGATCCTTTGGCCACTTTTAGCTGCAGAGAACTGTAACGATGATCACAGAAGCAACCAAGAACAACCAAGAACACACGTTACACAGAAGACTAAAAGAGGCCGGTTTGTTTGACCTAGCAAAACGCAAGCTGAGAGGAGACGAGCTATTTCAAGGACAATATTGGCACCAGATCGAATGGAGATAACACAGCCAAAGACTGAATTTAGTCTCCAAGTCTGGCATCGCCTTCAATGTTTCTCTCCTACGAGAGTAAAGGCAAGAAGTTCCAAGACAACACCTGCTCTCCTTGCGAGAATCCTGCAGGAACATGTTGGCACCGGGTCAGAGGGGCTGGGACATGGACACACAGAAGATTGGGGTGACAAGGCCCCATCAGGTCCTGCTGTCCCCATCAGCCCCAGCAAAACCCCAGCATGAGCACGACTCCTCCACGGCCTTATGAACAGCGTTCATAGTCCAGGACTAAAGTTAGTCCTGCATATCCAGGTGAATATTAAAAAAAAACACAATGGAACAAGGAGGAAACAAGAAAATCTCAACAAGATCATGAGGAATAAACATCGTGGCGTGGGAAGCAACTGCTCTGCTGCGAAAGGCAAAACCGCGTCCAAAGCTGCACTAAGACAGCGAGCGGGCCGCCCGACGCGGAGCCCGGCTCAAAGGCTTGCTTCCCGTCACCGAGCGCTCCACGACAGGTTCCTGGTGCGAGTAAAAGATTTAAACCATATTTGGCATCCCCTTTTTCTTCTGCACAGCTCAAAGATAAACAATTCAACCGCTTTGTTTGATTTAGGAGGAACAAAATAACACTACTGTTTAATATTTTAGGTGAGATTTCACACAGTTTCCTTCGTGTCCAACGCTTGTTATACCAGATGACATCCTGCTTGGATCAACAAAACGCTCATTAAATTCAAACCTATATCAGGCATCCCGCTATTCATCAAGATGAATATTTGCACAATACTGAGCTTGACATCCCTCGTAGCTTGACCACTGCCAACAGAGAACCAACCTGCCTTTTTTTACCCCCTTATCCCAATTTCTCATAACACTTTGCAGCTTGTTGGTGCAGTCAAACCGTGTTCACCGCCGAAGTCACGTCCCACTGATGCGGTGGCCAAGGGCTCCATAGCCAGGCGAACCAGCCCAGCCCGTTCCAGCAGCCGTGCCGTGCTGGGTGCAGGGGCTTCGAGCACAGCATCATGTATTTCCCACTGTGGTTCCAGTGAAGCACATCTGTGAGTCAAAAATAACATTACGGCATGGAAAAACCTGTGCTTCCTGCGCTCCGAGCGCGGGCCGGGTGAGCCCAGCTGCGGCTGGAGGAACATTAAACAAAGCATCAGTTTGCAAGTGTCACGTTAGTCCTATCGGAGGTGAAGCAAGCGGTGTTGTTCAGGAGACAAAAGGAAGACTAAAAAAGCTAGTATATGGGCTTGGGGGGTAGATTTCACCCTGAAGGCCTGAGTTTGGAATTAGAAGCTGTGGAAGCCAAACTTTTCACTTCCGAGCCTCCGATTCTTTGAACTGCTGCAGTCCCGGGGCAGAGCGGCTCTGCCCAGCTGCAGGATGTGGCTCCGGCGCTGGGCGCCCGCGCTTCGCGGCCTTTTCTAGAGCAAGAGCGTGTTCAAAAGCCCCCAGAACGCTGATATTTCTCTTCGACGTGGCTCTTTGCTCATGGGCTCTTCCAGAGCAGAGGAACAGCAGCGGCTGGACGGCGGGGCTGTGCGGCACATCGGCCGCTCGCCCATCCGCCACCCCAAACGCGTTCATAAAGAGACCTGCCACCAAACCAGGGTTTGAACGACCAGGACCGAATGATGGTGAAGACCAGGGGGCACAAACTATGATAAAGACGAAATATAGACACCGGGCAGTCAACCACCCAATGCTGTTTCTGCAGCAAGAGTCCTAAAGCAACTTGCACATGAAAATGAACTTACAGACTGCACCACGGCCTTAGTTCTGATATCAATGTTTCATCTGCAAACGCCACACTCACTCCAGTCTCTCGTATGGGGTATATACAAATGATAAATGTTGGAAATGAGAGGAAATTATAATTTATTACCCATATTTTTATTTCTATCACTGCTCTAATGCTACTAAGTATTTTTAAATGCATCAAGCTATAAAATTTATTCAAGTGCTTCTGACAGAAGTGAAATTTACTGAGAATAACTGTTAGTCCCGCTGACATAATTCATGGGTATAATTCAGAAGTGTCTTCAAAAATACTTAGGGATCTTTTACTAAGGAGATTATCAGGGTCATGGTCTGGTTCCTCCCTGCTGACTGAATTACTGTCAAAATAATGGACACTTGAGATCTGGGAGGAGGAGAAAACTCAAATTTGCTCCAAAATCAGAACTTTGTTCAATTCCTGACAGTCCTGATGGAGTTGAGGGCTCGCTT
This sequence comes from Columba livia, assembly GCF_036013475.1. NCBI lineage: Eukaryota > Metazoa > Chordata > Aves > Columbiformes > Columbidae > Columba > Columba livia. The sequence continues at coordinate 1,103,434 of NC_088627.1, read as the reverse complement.
TTCAAAGGAAAAATGAAATCAAGTTAATATCACTACAACAGCAACTACGATGCGCAATGTTCCTATCGCAATATCGAGTGCTGAGGATGAGGAGCTGGGGGGAGCAGCCCGGCCCGCACGGAACCGTCTCCAAATGCCATTGACCTCCCAGTAAACGCAACGAGGATCCAGCAACGAGACTCTTCCAGGTCCCGTCACACCGTCTGCTTCTCAGCGCTGGGAACAATAACGTTTCGTTTTTCTTTTCTCATTGCATAAACTTCCCCAGAGTATCGGCTCCACAAGAGACAACCAAACTGTATTTAGTGACTTTCTGCAAAAAGGGAAAAACGCCTCAGGGCAGGGACTGTTGGGTTTGTTTAACAGTTCGATAAATAAAACAAGGGGTTGGGTGCTGCCGCAACCGCCATTTGTCTCATCAATAAACTGACACAAGTGACTGCAGCGAGCAACAAGTAAGAGTGGAAAATGAAGGTGATGGTTTGATGGGTCTCTCATGCATTTTATCAGGGACCCAAAGATACAAAGGATAGGTTGTGCGAGACACACTGGCTTCAGGGAATTCAATGCTTGTTTCCATAGGGCAAGAGAGCAGCAACCAGGCAAAAGATGCAGGAGAGCCCAAAGAGCCGCTGTGCAAAAGTCACATAGCACCATCACACCAGCAAAGCCTCCAGGGCCCCGCGGCAGCCGCTGTTGTCCCTGCTCAGAGCCCTCCCTGCTCCAGCCTCCGCACTGTGGGTCCTCCTCTGCCAAACAAAGTATGCAGTTGTTTTAAAACCGCTAAAGCTGCAGGAGCCCCGTGACAAGCAAAGATCCGTCATTAGGGCACTTCAAAGCTCGACTCCTTTTACACGGGCGCTGGAAGCTCCTCCTGCACACACGCACTGAAATATTAATCTTTTCCCTTACTGTTCCTTTGAGTTCCATCTGTTAGCTGCGCCGGTGCTTTGCTGCTCCCCGAACACCCAACACGCGTATCGGAAACTCCTAATTAGGCAGAAGCTCTGGTCTCCGAGCGCCCAGCGCTGCCGCGCGTTGGCTTTGGGGAGCAAAGCCCCCGTGCCCATGGAAAGGCGGCGGTGACCGCAGAAAACAGGAGGAACCGGAGACCCCGCAGCTCTGCCCCTCAGCAGGTCCCACTTTTTTAAATGAATAATTGAATTTAAATTACTGCTAATGCTGAAATTAATTTCACCTGTTTAAAGTCAGCATGTTGTCACACGTTGCAGGAGTATGGCTTGCCGCTGCTCCAAGTGTATTAATAGCGATTCCTGACACTATTAATAACCAGAGCCCAGCAGCTGGTGTCTCATCTACCCAGGGGTCTCCATCTCTGCAATGGGGAAGGGGAGCGAGAGAGCTGCAGAAAACCCTGGCTGTGGTGGGCCAGGGAGGTTGTGACGCTCCAGAAGCGGAGCCATCAACTCCATTCTCTCATCTGGGATCCCACAGGAGATCCCCCGTTCCTGTATAAGTTGGGCAATGGCCTATTAGAAAGCAGCGTAGGGGAAAGGGACCTGGGGGTCCTGGGGACAGCAGGATGAGCATGAGCCAGCACTGGGCCCTTGTGGCCAGGAAGCCAATGGGACCTGGGGTGGGTTAGAAGGGGGTGGTCAGTAGGTCAGAGAGGTTCTCCTGCCCCTCTGCTCTGCCCTGGGGAGACCACACCTGGAATCTTGTGTCCAGTTGTGGCCCCTCAGTTCCAGCAGGACAGGGAACTGCTGGAGAGAGTCCAGCGCAGCCACCAAGATGCTGAAGGGAGTGGAGCATCTCCCGTGTGAGGAAAGGCTGAGGGAGCTGGGGCTCTGGAGCTGGACAAGAGGAGACTGAGGGGGGACTCATTCATGTTTACAGGTATCTAAAGGGTGAGTGTCAGGAGGATGGAGCCAGGCTCTTCTGGTGACAACCAGTGACAGGACAAGGGGCAGTTGGTTCAAACTGGAACACAGGAGGTTCCACTTAAATATGAGAAGAAACTTGTTTGGGGTGAGGGTGGCAGAGCCTGGCCCAGGCTGCCCAGGGGGTTGTGGAGTCTCCTTCTGTGCAGACATTCCAACCCACCTGGACACCTTCCTGTGTAACCTCATCTGGGTGCTCCTGCTCCATGGGGGGATTGCACTGGATGAGCTTGCCAGGGCCCTTCAACCCCTCACATCCTGGGATTCTGTGAGGAGGCTCCTTCAGAACAGGAAACCTCCTGATCTGCTTGGGGCAAAGACTCATCATCTCTTCATATGTGGAAGGAAATACAGTATTCAAAATTAAGAAAGAAAAAAAAGCAGCTCTGAAAGCCCCAATCATTTTGCACCGTTGGCAAGACCAAAACTTTCAGTCGGTGGGTGAGGGTGGGATGGGAAAAAATTTCATTCTGAGATGAAAGGTTCCACACTTCTCCCTCCAGCTAAAATCTGCTCCATCTGAGCACGCTGAGGGGCCTCAGCTCCTCCGCCCCACAGCAAAGCAGCAACAGCAAAACAAAAGCCCCAATTTGTGAAGTATCTGTTGAAAGCATCTCTTCTGAATAAGTTTGTCATATGGAATGATAAAGAAATCAGAAGCCAAGTTCACTTCTGTCATCCCTGCTGGAGGCAGCAGATGGAAAGACCCTCAAAATACCATTACTGGAAGGAGTATGTTAAAACATGAAGTTTGGCTTGGGGCAACAGAACCAGATCCCCTGACAGATGAATATCTTCAGCTGCATCCCACTTTTTGCTTGAGCAGGTAAATACAAACATCTCCTAAAGCAGAAATCCAGTGCTATCGACATCATAGACATACACACACTCTATTTTTAAATTACAGAGCAGAAAGGAGTCAAAGATCAGTGGACTTCACCTTTCAAAATAAATGCCAAAAGAATTCATCCTGCCATAGGCTTGGCTGTCTGCAGAATAAATCACCAGTAGAGCAGCAAAGAGCAGGAAGGTACTGAGCTGAGTACACCAGCAGATCCACAACTTCAAATTTTATCTGGAATGTCACAAAATTTGGCATTCTACTAAAATCCGCAACTATGAGACTCCATCGTCTGGCAGTTTAGAGCAGGGAGGCTGGAAACCACCTTTCTGAACAGTTTTCGAGCACTTTAGAGAGGTTTTTCTGTGCTCTGCAGGAAGGCACCAGAATCCCAAAAGCCTGAACGTGCAACACACTCTCTGCCTATTTCTCCCATTTCCCTTCCAAGCTTTTATAAACTCCACACGGACCCTCAGTACCAGAGGAAGGTGGTTCTGCAGCTCAGGACACCCAGACCCCTTGGACGGCAGCGACCTGGGTTCCTCTCTCCTCAGGCTTGGCTGGCAACACCAGCGCTGGCGTCAAACCCTGCGCTAGCCGCCTGTGAGCCCTGGGGCTTCCTGCTGATATACTGATATAGATATATGCTGACAGATACAGGCATGCACTGCGTGTATATATAGAGATGCATGCACATACATATGTATATAATGTGAATTATTCGGTGTATCAGTGCACAGCAGGTGGGTGTTCCATGAGCAAGGCTCCCAGCCCCACTGTACCTAGAAACCATGTTCCGAGTTCCAAACTTCACTTTCCTTCTGGCTGCATTTTTGGGCTTCTCAGATCCCCCTTTTTGAGACTTTTTGTGAATCATAAATACATATTTTTTCACAGTTGGTCTAATAATGAACTCACATGCCCAGCTGGGCTGGGTTAGGTATTCGTCACCTAATCAAATGACATGCTTTCATCTGAGAGTGCAGCTTCCCAGCTGGTACAAATTGATTTATGTGCAGACATTGAGGCAGGCAGAGCCCAGCCTCCACACCCTGCCATTTGATCTCAGCTCCTCCTTTGGGGCAGCAGTGGCCTTTAAATCTATGGTTAAAAAGGTATTTATTGCAAAAATGCTCACGGATGCAAGGTCCTGCGTTGCTGTTTGTGTACAAGCATCGGTAGCTGATGGCTCAGGGGACAGGAGGGACAGCTGCATCCTCTCCGGGGAGGCCAGGTGAAGTGTTTTATCTCCAGTACAGAGCACTCGAGTGGCCCAGAGCGGCCTGCCACCTGCTGGGCTTCAACCAGAGCATCTAATGGCCCCAAGGATGCTGGAGACTCAGCCCCTCCCTGACCGGCACCTCCAGCACCATGGGCACCACAGCCTGGCCCCAGGGCTCTTGCAAAACCCTTTCTCTCCCCTTGGGTTCTCCCTTCACACACTTGGACAGCCACCCAGTGTGTGCAAAAGTCAATGAGAACACCAATATACTCATTAAATTGCATTTTGTTCCCATTCTGCAAAAGTCATGACTGGCAGCACACGTGCAAGTCGAGACAACCAGCCCTCTGTGTCCCCCAGCAATAGAGCCTTCCTGTCCAAATCACCACTGAACTGATTTCCTATTGCAATTAAAGGTTCCACTGGTGAATATGAACACAGACTCCAAAAAGTTTCAGATACTTTAGAGGATAGAGTTGGTTTGATGACTATAGTCCAATTCAGTACATTTTGCTGTAGGCATTTAAAGCAAGACTTTATCCACCTTGGTTTCCTTTCCAATCCTCAGCTTCCTTAACTATTTATTTCATAGAATCAGAGAATGGTTTGGGCTGGGACCTTAAAGACCATCTAGTTCCACCCCCAACACCATGAGCGTCCATCCTGCTGCATGTTTCGTATGATATCCCTGCATTTCAGTGCTGTCCTAGAGTTCAGGGCACAAATCTGCCCCTCAGATTCCTGAATCTGAGGAGGAAGATTTAATTCTTCCCCATGTTAAAAACACCTTTAAGGGGAAGCCCATCTTCCTCGTGTGCTAACGAGCCGTCTAGCAACTCCTGCTTGGCTACGACTCCTTCCAGTTCAACATCTTCTGCCAAAGCAGCTCTCCCCTGACAGCTACTCATTTAGAACTGGTTTGTCTTAACTCGCATTTCTACTCAATTGACCTCATGGGCTTTTTTCCTCGGTAATTCCACACAAAATGTGCTCAGTGTGCAATTCCCAAGTTTGCTTTCCTGTTGCTGTTTGTTATTTTTCACTCCTCAGTGCTGCACACTCTGGTCTGGAACATCAAAATTAGTCCTGAGCTGCTTTTCTTTGCTGTGTCTCTTATCCAGGTGTCACCACTGCAAGTACTTTGCCAAGTGAAACATCACTCAGAATTGGTATCAAAATAGATGAAGGGGGGAAAAATAGGAAGATATTTCACCTCAATTTCTCTCAGGTCCAAATACCATCAACTCTGCACTAACAGCTGCTGCAGATGTTTTATTCCAGATGAGCACAGAAGTGTTGTGCACAGTCTCCATATCTGGCTTTAATTGACTGTCAGACTTTGACTAATTACAGTGTCTCTTATTAAGCTACATAGTGCATGACTTACCAAAACTAGAACTTCTTTGGGACAGAGAAGCCACGGTGAGGTGCTCGGTGCACATTCTCTTGCTGAGCACAGACCTGGTGCAGCCGATACAGCCCATGGAGAAGTGTCCGAGTCAGACAGGGATTTCACTGCCCTAACATTATAGCACCACAGGGACATTAACACACCTGGGGTCTGCATGGTTCATCAATCTCTGATGGCAAACAAAGGCCTGTCTGCTGTTTCTGAACTAAAACATGATGCCGTGGACGTGGTTTGACGCTTTGCTGCTTAAACCCCAAACCAAGCCCAGGCTGACCCAGGAAATCCCAACTGTCCCAGGGAGGTCGGGACTGGGAAGACTGGTCTCTGTCTTGTACTCCAAGAGACAAGAGGTCCTTCATTTAACAGAGCAATTTAGTTACCGCTCCATTTTTTAATAATGCTATTTAAATACAGTAACTAGAGCTTTCGTTTTTATGGATGTCAGGAGAAACATAAGCCACAAGTTCAATGCAAACCACAGAGGAAGTACTTTTATTTCCAACACGCAGTGTTTCTCCTAACCTGAAATAACCATGTGAGCGTGTTTGTGCTCCCAGAAGCCGGGAAGTCTGCGGGGCTCTGAACCATTCACTTACACGAGGTGTGATGGAAGTAACACAGCGTACCCTCTGTATCTGTTACTTCTGAAACTAAGGGGCTCTCCTCTAGGAAAGGGGCTTTGATGATCTCTCCATTTTCACTAATGAACTTCAGAAGTGTCTCTTTATCCTCTCTTTCAGGTTTTTTAAGTCAGATTACTAAGTACTTGATCAGCAGAGTCTGGTGGCCCTCAGTTCTAATGCTAAATGGCCCCACAGGGAACACACAGGGAAAACACATTTCTATGCCATGAGGCCTCTTAGGAACACACTTGCTCTCCCAGACCAGAGATAAAGCACATTAATTGGAGGGTGCGCACAGGACCTCTCCCAGGATCTCCAGTGCCTTCCACCAACACTCCAAATAATAAATTCCAGAGTTTGATGGATGTCACAGCTACTGTTTGATTTTTTTTTCTCCCTCATCCAAACCATTCAGGTCTTAATTACACTCCAGCAGTTAGTCACCACCAAAACAGCAATAACAGACAGAACGAGCATACAAACATGGGTCTACCCATAAAAACTCAAGGCAGCAGTGGTGCGAAGAGCGGAGGAACGGGCCCGGCCGCGCTCAGCTGCACCGGCACCGTCCTGGCCCTTCACCTGCGGAAACTTCACTGGAGTTCTCACTTGCAGCCCAGGCAGGATGTAATTCAGTTTCCTTCCAGCCCCCACTGGACTATACTCCCTCCCCATATCACAAACCATACGTTCATGTAACCATTAATACAACTGAAATCCTCAGAAATGCCACATAAAAGAAAAGGTTGGGATAGTCCAACATCTGTATTAACAGCGTTTTATGAGGTGCAGAAGAACCATCCCAGAATTGTCCTGCATTGGCCAGTTCAGTGCTCTGGCAAAAACACACAGAATCCCGGCAGATGGCTTCATTCCCATGTAGGATGGGAGCAGCTTCAGAGCCTGTCACTGCGGTACCTCCGAATACCCACAGCAAACAGAATTCCACCCGTGCCCAAGGGTTAACATTCAAAGGGCAGGACTCAGGCTACAGTAAGGAAATGTGGTTTTTCTATTCTCCGCTGCACAAGGCACAGGAAAAGGACTAAATCTGCATTTCATTTAAGCCCCTAAATACATAAATAAAAGCTACCCAGCATCCTTTGACCTCCCCTCACCAAAGCTCCGCAGCGGCCAGAGGGAGGAGACCCCGAGCGGAGAGGAACCATCCGCAGCTGCTGCCAGCCAGACAACAGCCCGGCGGGGAAGGCTTTCCCGCAGCCCGAGGGGGCACGGGGAAGGCTTTCCTGCAGCTCCGGGGGCTGTTGCTGGGATGGAGATGACATTTGTGGGGCAGGGGTGGATGTAGCACAGCAAGAACCGCCTGTGATGGAGGACAGTGCATGCTGAGCCCGACATCTCCTGCCGTGTTCTTGCAGCAACGGGGGTTTTCTGCCTGTGGCATCCCAGCACCTTCGCTCTGGCAGCTTCTCCAGTGCCCAAGGGGTGAGGAGCACGAGCACCCCGGGGCCAGACCCATCCTGCTTGGAATCACAGACCCACACAACAGTTTGGGCTGGAGGGACCTTCCCAGCTCCCCAGAGCCACCCCGCCACGAGCAGGAACATCTCCACCAGCCCAGGTTGCTCAGAGCCTCCAAGCTTCCAGGACTTCTCACAGAAACATTCAGGTTGGGACAGACCCTCAAGATCATCGAGTGCAACCATAACCCCCTCGTCCCTGCTCCATGTCCTGAGAACCTCATGTCCGTCTGTCCAGCCCTCCAGGGCTGGTGACTCCAGCACTGCCCTGGGCAGCCTGTTCAATGCTCCACAGCCCTTTGGGGGAGAAATTGTTCCCCAGATCCAATTACTGTATTAGATTGTGGTTCCTGGACTGTCACAAATGCACCTCCATGATGTACTGAAATGACCTTTAATTATTTGAAGTTCACCAAAGCGTGGGCTTCTACCACATCACTCATGGCTTTCTCACCCAAAATGCTGAAATCTGGGGTAAAACGGGAAAAGAACCCCAAATGCCGGCGGACAAGGGCAGATTTGAGAGCTGGTTTCTCCTTCACCCAGGGGCTGGCTACAGAGTCCAGTCTCCTCGGAAATGCAGATTAATCACCTGCCTTGCGAGCGCCCACGTTATTATATTTGTTTCCCTCATTCTCTGCTCTCGTGTGACTGTGATGCTTTATTAGCATAACACAGGGATTTTGTAACACAGACCTGAAAGCTGGGCAAGAACTACCTTCCCTGCCCTTTAATATAGACCAGACTCAGAGGAGGCTTAATGAGCACAATTTTGAGCATAATTTAAAACCACAAGAAACTTTAATTTTAAAAAACTGATTTTATCTAGTTCCAGCTATTTTCCTGAAGACAACTCGATGCTTGTTAACCGGTACAGCAACAAGTATACAGCAATTTAGGCTTCATGTTAAATGCTACCCAGAGAACACCAGCTATTCTGTAAGTGTTGTCAAGCAATTATCACCCAGATTCTCTTAGTCAGAAGCTATATTTGAAGTCCCAATTTACTTATTTTATATGCTTTATTATCCTAGGAAATACAGAATGGCATCTATTTATTTACTATTTAATAATTTTTGTCAAGCTGTCTTGGAGTTGGAATTGGAATTCAGTGGGAATGTTATGAAACCAGCATATTTATTTGGTTGTCATTTAAGTAAATCAAATTAAAATACTCTGGAAAGGGAGAAATAATGATTTATCAAAACATTTTGCACATCAAACTAAGTGCCTGCTACAAGAGGTGCATTAACAGTGGTTAGCGAGCTGACTCTTCGGGGTTAACATGTGATTTTTCAAATACATTTATGTGCCCTGAGATGCCATAAAGGACCTTAACAGGAGTTTTAAAATACCTAAAAACAGAAATAGCAAAGCACCATTGCAATGAGGAGTTAAGTTCCCAGCCTGCTGAGCATCTATGGGGATTTTCAAAGACCTCCAGGTAACAAAAAGGCTTTGAAAGTCTCCGAGAGCTGGAAGGTCGGAGTCCGTCCTTCCCCACGTGTTTTCTATTGCAGAATGGAACAAACCGCCTTGGTTTTGTAATCCCTGTCCTTGCGCTCAGCGTCAAGTGAAGAAATCCAAATACAACAAAACACCCTCCCAAATATTCAACTGAAAACCAAAGTGACAAAAGCAAAAAGGTTTACAGCACGGACTTTGAAAAAAGCTGCATTTTAAAGTCGGAACTTCTAGCACTCATTTCTAGAGACTCAAAGCCTACATAGATTGAATAAATTCATGCAAATACATTTGCAGGAAGCTTGAGCCGATCTCCAACGCTTAAGATAACTCTTACCACTCGAGAAATATTTTAAATACATTACAACCCAAAGCGGTGCCATTCACAGATCCTTCCACAGCAATGATTTAAAACACCCAACATAAACTGTAACTTGACACAGATTTGCAGAATTCCCAATCTAACAGGCATCCCCGGTACTTTTTTTCTTCTAAAATTAAAAAACCTCTCATTTTAAAGCGCAAAGCATGCAGCAATGTTTATGGAAAGTTTTCACGTGTCCAGGACAGCTGCACGGCTTCCAGCTTCACAGCCCATTCAGAGCTTCCTGCAGCAGCTCAGCCCCGCGCGCCGCGCATTTCTTGGCAGCTTTTGTCCCCAATGGCTTTACCAAGCTCAGAGGCACCAAACGCTGATAACGGGGATGTCCAGGGAAAAAATTAACAGCAGGGAGGGACACGGAGAGGCAGCTCCCGCCTGCCCCTCCATCGGAGCCGTGCTGGCAGCTCAGGTATCGCAGCATCCCGGGCAGCTGGTGGATGGGAGCTGCAGCCCAGACGTGAATGCAGAACATCCCGGTGCAGAGCGACCGAGCCAAGACAAACCCGGCGCCAGGCGGAGGGGAATCACGGGGGAATCGTCCCCCAGCCCAGGGTTTCACCCTCCCCACCACCTGCACCAGCACCAGGAGCCCCGGCCTTGCAAACAGAGCGGGCACGGGGACAATCGCAGGGACAGTCACAGGCTTGTGCTCTGGCTTGTAGCCAGACTTGCCACTTTTTCCCCTAACAAGACAGACAGTTGGCTGTAAACTGACATAAAAATATACATATTCACATAAATCCTGGGGCAGACCGTGCATAACTCATGCCTTGCCTTTATAAAAACATGGTCCCTCCTCCTATTACATGAAAGGAATAAATAAAAGATAACCTCACGACATATTCCAATAGGAGCCTCAACTTTCTTTAGCAGCTATAAGACGAACAAAGGAGGAGGAAGGAGGAGGGCCCCTTAGTGCTATTTTCAGCCATTATTACCAAAGATGAAAAGGAACATGGCAAAGTCAGAGCCCGGCGAGCGCTGCGGTGCCGCCGGCCCAGCCAGAGCGGATGCTGGCGGGACAGGGTCGCACGCCCGGGCTCCGACGGGAACACCCTGCGGACGCCAGAAACTCACACAGCAGGCTTAAAATTCGGTGAGGACAAAATGAGAAATCCAGTAACAGATGTCTAAAGAGAGAGAGAGAGAGGCAAAGAGATCTGTTTGGACTTGTGAGAGCAAAGAAAATGAAGCATGCAAATCGCTTCTCAATTTCATACAAAAACAGCCCTTTTAAGGCTGGAGCCAGGGGATGGAGAAAAACAAGAGTTCGCCTCAGTTTGCCCACAAAGCTGGAGGAAAGGACAGCACGAGACTTGGCTCACGCCACCAGGCACACGGAGCGTCGCAGCCCGCACGCCCTGCTCCGCGCAGCCCGGGCAGCGCACCGCCGGGGCCTGGTAAACCCATCCTGTGCAGAGGCTGAACCCCGCCAGGGTCAGGAGACAAACCTGCAGCTTCTGGCATTGTTGTGCTATCGCTCCAGAGAGACAACACATCTTCCACAGCAACTCAGCACATGGCACAGACTTGCCCAGGGCTGGGCACCTTCGGGTTCCCCAACCTGCTGCTCCGTGGGGTTTTCCTCCAGAACGCCCTGTGGACAAGCAAGCAATGCCAGAGGATGTGCCGACTGCCACCATCTCCCCTCGGCACAGCGCGGTGGAAGGTGCAGAGGAGCTCCCCTGCGCTTTGTAATGTGAGCAGCAATGCACCCGACCTCTGCCAAGGGTCCCTCTCTCCCCTGCCCTCTTTATTTAGGATTTGCTTTGCTCAGCATGAAGCACATGCTTATGGATTGATTGTCAACCTTAAAATCCAACTCCTTGATGCAGAAGTAAATTAACTACAATATTAAGAGGTTTTTTTCTTTCAATTTAAAGTCCTGAATTCAGCAGAAAAGCACCATCTCCTCTCCATGCCAACACCACAGCACACACACTGAGACCAATTGCAGCCCATCCTCTGCCCGTGAACTGCAGGGGACATTAAAACTGACTGTATCACTGCTAGATAAGGCACAGAGACAAACAAAGAAGAGACTCAACGTTGGAACTAATACAGACCCGCTAACCAAACTTCACTCTCGCCATTGCCTTCTCGCACACATGGAGAACCGGGAACGGACTCTGTGCTTTTGATTTGGCACCACACCGAGCTCCACGGCGCGTCACTGAGCCGAGACATCCGCCTGTCATCTCCCAGCGGTGTCACCCCCGGGCACGCAGGGGGATGCGACCTGGAGGCTGAAGGGTTAAACCAATTCTCCCATTCAGCCACCATCTGATGTGTGCACATTCAGAGTGCTAATTACGTCTAACAAAGACAAGGCACAAAGCCCTACATGATACTGTAGATTTCAATAATGCCAGTATAGCTTATTAGGATCATTTTTTGGTGGGTTAGAGGACCAATATTTAAAACCCGCACAGGCATTCATACACAATGTCCTTAAGCGTAGTGAAATCTGAATTAAGAGCAATTATGAGAAAGATATTGTGTGATCCATATTGTAATTCTATTACCCTGCTCAAAGGTCCTTCAAGGACTAATGGAGAAAGCTGCTGGGAAATTCAATCAGCCATGAGCTGGGGACATCTTGGATGGAAGCCAAGATGGTCACCACTAAAGCCAAAGAAACGGAGACATTTCCAAAAGCAGTCTCAAGAGATCGGGGTAAAGCGTGCACTGCGGAATCACAAGGTTTCCCCACAGCAAAGGCCACAGCCTGGGTCTCAAACAGGGTACAGAGCTGGGACACAACGCGCACCTCCTCCACTCTTTTCCAATTAACAAGAAAAATGTAAGTATGAAATAAGTAACAATCAAGTTCAGCAGGTCAAAATAATAAGAGGTTAATGCGAGGACAGCTGGGAACCTGATCCGCAAGCCTCGTCCATCCCATGCAGGCAGGTGAGCAGCAGCTCAGCAGGTCTGGGGCGTCTGAGGGGGTGGCTGGGGCAGAAAGGAGACAGGTGCTCAACAGCTGCTAGCAGGATATATGTACACAGATATATACATATATATATATACATGCATAATGGCAGCAACACACAGAGCCAGGTCCAACCAGTAAGCAAGTGCCAGATTAGTACTGCTTTAATTATAGAACTTCTGGTGTTTGGATTTTTTTGGCCTGTGTCTGCATATTTATGTTTATAGAGTAGAGATACCCAGAAGGCAAATCCCAAAGTACCTTCTCCTGTTCATTATTACTTGGCACTGCAGAACCTGGGAGCCCAAGGCACCGTCATGCCCCAACATGTGCCTGTGCATTGCAGAGGCTGAGCAAGTCCCTCCAACAGCAGTGAACGGCAGAACTGAAACGTGGGTTTGTGCTTCTGGTGGCTTTTTGGAGTGTTACACATTGCTATGGGTACTGCAATAGTGTGGATGTTACAGCAGGACCTCGCAGGGCACAAACTACCCAACACTCAGCTGTCTAATCCGAACATATATACCATATACAGTTGTTAAAATGCACCACAGCTTCCCTTCTACAGGTGATAATTTTTTTTAAGCCAACAGAATATTTCGTTTTAGCATTACAGTCTCACTGCTTTTCACTCCACCAGAGCCTAAAGTGTGCTTTACACAACTACCAGCATGGCAAAGCCAAAGCCTCCAAAGCTTGGAAATACAAAAACCAAGTTCATCTGCCCAAACTTCAATAAACCTTGTTGCACACGTGAATTTTGCTGCCACCCTTCTGAGACGGCTCCTTGTCCCCCGCGTTCCTGCCTTGTTCCCCGGAGCGCAGGCAGCGAGCAGGGACTCAACAGCCCGCTCTGCTCCCGCTGTTCAGCGCGTGGCCTTGTGCCTTATTTACTGTAATTATTTCAACATCTGCTCTGAAGACAGAAATTTGTTTATTTCCTCAGAGGCTTTTCTATGGCACTCACTGCTATAGCATTTGAATGCTTTATAAAATATTAATGGATTTCTGTTCTTTTCCTTCTGTTATCATCTCCATTTTCCAGACGGGAAATTCTGGCCCGCATATTAAATTGTGAATTTGTTCACCAATTTGGGAGGAAGCGGCAAATCTCCCACACACAGGCAGAGCAGCTACAGCGTGCTTGCAGAACAAGCTGTGGCCAAGGGGCACCTTCAGGGCTACCAGGTACACCAGGTACAGCCCTCGCTGGCCAAGGTGGAACAGAACATCCATCCAGCATCAGAAGGCGAGACATTACACAATGCATTCCGAATTGCACTGAAAATGTGGGATTAGCCTTGAGCTTTCCACATAAAAGCATTACAGAAATGACACCTCTTTTCCTTCTTCAGCACCCACTTCTTGCCCTCCTACTTCTGCAACAGTGGCTATAGAACCGTATATTCCTAACATCCAGCCACTGCTTCCCATCATTTCAAGCCCCACCATGAGGGTCAGATCATACTCCACGTATCCCCACCCTTTGCAGTAACACCAGTTAGAAGACTGATGGCACATGCAGTCTCCAGCGTAGATTAAGCGTTCTCCTTTCTTTGCAAGCCCAGCCCTCTGACCATTCCTGTTCTTTTGCTCCAAGCGCTCTCTCACCTGCTCCACATTTATTTAAAGTGTGGTGTACCAAAAGCTGCCCCGCACAATGAGCGGAGCGAGTGGACTCCGCTCATCACGCAGTCCCACGTCGCTCCACGCAGACCCCCGGGCAGGCTCCAGCCCCCCAGGTGATGCTGCAACCTTGGCATGCACAGTTACTTGGGCCTGTCTATATTTAGAAGTTTATTTGTGCCCTTATTGAATTACATTCTGATTTGTGCACTTTGTCATCACCAATTTGAATTCTGATCCTGTCCTTCAACGTCTCAGCTTTGTGCCATCTGCAGATTTAATAAGTGTACTCTCATTAATTAACACAGTTGATGTCACCAGGGCCAGGACAGGCCCTGGCAGGCCCCGCTCCAGACACTCTTCCATTTTGACAGGGAACAGTAATTAGTCTCCAGATATGGCTGTCTGACCAACTTTGTATCCATTCTGTAATTGCTTCATCAAGATGCAGATGACACTAAGTTAGGAAAACTGTAACAGTCCCACATGCATCTGCAGCTCCATTAAACACAAATAAACCCCAAATACATCCTGCTACTGCTTTTCTCCTGCCTGCAAAACTTGCTGCCCAGCAGCTGTCCTTCATACCTCAGAAACGACCACCGGCAGGGCAGGCTGCTTGAGCTTCTATTTTGTATTTCATCACAACAAGAAGTTCATCAGCCCAAGGCAATTGGAAAAAAATCATCTAATAGATTCTAGACTGTTCTTTATTCAAGCCAGAGACCCTCTCCTGCTGATGCTGTTTGTTAATAATGACAGACACTGGACTGCAGCTGATCCTTTCAATAGTGGCAGATGCAGAAAAAAAATAGACATTTACTGCTGAATAATGCTTTCTTTGGTTTCTGCGTGAAATACAGCACACCCAAATACCCTTCCCTTCCCCAACATTCCCTTCCCTAAGCCTGCACTCCTCGTCTTCTCTTCCTCCGTACCCCTGCAGTAGGTTCACCTTAGCCATCTAAAGCAGACCTACAAATAAACAGCATGGGCAATAGCGCTCATCAAAACCAAGTAAATAAAAGCCATTCTGGCAAGGAACACTGAGAATTTCTGCTCTGCAAAATACAGCTTTATTTAAAAAAAAAAAGCATATCTCGGGAAAAACCACCACTCTGCCCTGGAAAATAGATCAAATAGGTTTCCAAGCACCAGCACATCTGTGCTGAACTTTACTCTTCGCTTCAGCAGGGTTTGGACCTATGGCTTAAAGTCACTTCAACCGTTGCAGTTTTGAATTTTGAAGTACTAACTGACATGCTATACAACTGCTATACTAGTGACACACCTAGGCTGTGTAACTAAAGGACGTAGTAACTCAGAATTGCACCAAGTGTTCAACTCCACTGCAAACAAGCCACCTCAGTCCCATTTCCCAGCCCATTCCCGATGTCCCGTTGCATTCAGCTGTACCAAAGAGCCAAACCTGTCCTGTCACCCCTCGCTCTAAGAGGGAACAGTCAAACAGAAAGCTGAAATACAGCTGTACTTTGAAAAGACACTTGGTTAAAATCAGATACGTTGGACAGAACAGACTCCCAGCCTGCAAGGAAGAGGTTCAGCCCTCCCTTCCCAGGCTCACAGAGGCAAATATCACCCAGCTAAGGATCATCAACAGTACAAAGTTCCGCAGCTGGCGGGGTAACAATGCTAGTGATGAGTCAGGAGTCAAGGCAGACCCGGCCCTCTGCATCAAGCATTAGCTCCTTAGGAGAAGGGAGAAAAAAGAAAGTACAACTGTGTTTCAAGCAGTGAAATCAGCAGGCTCTAGTTGTCAGCATTTTTGTTTGTTTCTAGAGCAAATTTAGTAGTCTTGAATATCTCAAGAAGTTGCTGGCATCTGGGAATTTCAGGCTGCGACGGAGCCGATGCGGCTGTTTTCTCTTCCTGCCGTAGGATCAGCAGCAGCACCGCGGCTGCACGTCCCGAGTTCCCGCGGATGCTGCCTCCGGCAGAGCCCTGCGGCCGTACCACAGACCAGAGAGCCACGGGATCACCGTGGGTGGAAAAGCCCCTCAAGATCGTCGAGTCCAACCATTCCCCACCCCAGCACCACCCCATGTCCTGAGAACCTCATCTCCATGTCCAACCCTCCAGGGCTGGTGACTCCAGCACTGCCCTGGGCAGCCTGTTCCAATGCCCCACAGCCCTTTGGGGAAGAAATTGTTCCTAAATCCAACCTCAACCTCCCCTGGCGCAACTTGAGGCCGTTTCCTCTGCTCCTGGTGCTTGTTCCTGGGGAGCAGAGACCAAACCCCCCAGCTCCAAGCTCCTTTTAGGCAACACATCCACACAAAGCCACAAATCCCAGCACAGACACACCAAGCTGCAGAAGACCTCAGGCCGTCAACACCATCCAAAGCATTTTGCAGACTGAGCACCCCAGTAAAACCAGAGGGATCACTCACCTTCCAGGTCTAGAGCAGCCGATGGGCACTAGGCTCTGCTCCCCATCCCCCATACAGGTAAAAGCAGCTCAGGTGTTTCTGCTGCCCTAATATAGCCACAGGCCCTTAGCACTAACAAGAAACACATTTTCCTTGTTAGCCAGAATGAGATTTGAAGAGGCTTTTTTTCACTATGCACAGATTTTTTGGGGTCAAGTCACTCTCTTGGTTAGCAGGTGGAGGAATGCATTAAATCACTCAATGTTCGCTAAGCTGTCAGTATTGATCTGAACAGGCCTGGGAGTTTGAAATGCAGTTTTTGCCCATTTTAAATGTATCATCTTTCAGATAAACAAATCTTCTGGCACCAGAGCATACGGAGTAAAAGCGAATTATGGTACCACACACTACAAAGTTAAAAAGGCAATTTTCTTAACATCCAATTTCAGCACTCGGCAACTATGTTTAAATGCAGAGGGGTATATTGCTGTGAACCAAATCCCAGCAGTGCCTACATATCAGTCAAATGAAAGATTTAAAACGCACAAAATAAATAATGATTGCCAAACTCTTTGGGTTTGGCAGTTTACTAAACAGATGCACCAGGTAATTCAATTTAGTGGCTACAAAGAGTATAATAGCTTAATGCAGTTTCATATTTAGCACAGTGGGTTAACGATAAAAATACAATTTATACTAATGGATATTCTAATCAGGGCAGCTTCCAAAGGGGAGCTGACAATTCAGTCACTCCACTTCCTCACCAGCTCTATTTATTAAAGATGCTGGATTGCAGCTCAAGCAGCAGGAAGATTGTTCTCTTGATTCAAACACCAAGTAACAGTACTGGAGAGAAACAAATCACCCAGGATTTTCTCAATACGTTCACTGTTCCTGCGCAGCTGCCAAGAAAAGCCTCCGTTCAAGGGGTATAGTTTATTTCTGACTATAAGTCTTGCGGGGACTCTCCTAGGAGGTCTAACACTTTGCTATCGTGGGTAATTAAAGCTTCAGCCAGAGGTTACTCCTTCCCGTTGCTCCGTTTAGAGGATCACTCTAAAACCCCATTGATTATATTAAAAGTTTGGGAGCATCGGCCTGGAGATGAAGCCTTTATTATGTCATAGTCATTCAACAGGAAAAAGAAACCCAAAAAATGCCTCCAAAATGGTTTTAATTTACATGAACTAGAGACGTTCCGGTTAAAGATTCGCACGAAAACCCCTCAGCTATTTTGCACAAGTCGTATTTGGTAGCTGCTCCAATGCCCCTCCTGATGCCAGGTGGAAGGAATGACAAGCCTGTTCTAAGCAGCTGTGAGGTGTAGCAATTGTTGTAGATTTTCTGTGAGTTATTCAGAGATTATGACATGCATTAATAAAATATGCCACCTGTGGCTTATAAAATTAACTCATGGTTTTTCCATGGGAGTTTCCAATAACACCTCATATCCTTTTTCAATATGCATACTATGCTGTCAGATGATTTTACCCTGACTTTCTGAACGTAACTACACTTCAACAGAATGACTTTCCTCTTTGCATTAAAAAAAGGAGAGAAGTCCTTGAGGAGTTCAGTGGAAGCCTGAATGACCATAGGAAGGGAAATCCAAAAATCAGTCATCACTTCCTCAACTGTTTCAAAGCATCTTTGAAAGAAGCCAATAAAAGGACGTGCTAAGCCAGTACCTGTGAGCATTTCGGTAATGTTCATACCAGCTACAGGGAAGGTTTCGTCCTGGGTCTCCTACAAACACATCTCCGACCCTCACAGGCTGCTGGCATTTCAGATCAGTCGCCCAGGTTTGTGCTCACAGGCAGCAAGAACCACCCAGGATTCCTTTTTGTTTCTGATAAAGAACATCCAAGCCCCTTGGGGAATACAAACACCACCAGAACTCACTGTCAGCCGGTGGCACCTTGGTCATTTCATGGCAGAAGGTGCCAGAGAAAAGCTCACAGACACGTCTCCTCTGGGGACAGATCTCCAGGGACTATTGCACATGTGTGTAGGTTGGTACAGTGTCACACCAGTCACATTTTGGACACAGGGAGCTGAGAGCACATCAGGGGAAAAACCACATCTCAGCAGCCTGCAGCTGGGACTGAAGGAGGACGGCGGCTCAGCCCTGCAGGCAGCGTCCCGGCACCAAGTCACCGCGGCTGAATACAGACAGTGACTTCCTTGCAGGTGCAGTTATTAGCAAAACTAAAAAAGATAAATACATATTAAGGTCTGCTCCAGCTGCAGGGCTGCTGGGTGGACGCGGCAGGGCGGGCTGCGTCCCTCAGCGGGGATGCCGAGGGACCTCGTAGCCTGGGAAACCTCCCGCTCAACCAACAAGCACCTTCCAGTGCCTGTAACTGTACACGCTACACGCTGTTTGTATAGGGAGGGTTCTTGATATCCAGGAATGATTTGGGTCTCACTGTCTCCTCGTCCCTCACACCCTGATTTTCCCATGCAGGAATCTGAATCTAAATTGGATTATTCTGCTCACACAGAGCAGCGACTCGGCTGCGTTCCCATCTCTCTGCAAAACAGCATAAAATTCAGGCCAGCAAAATGAAACACTGACCCTCTCACTATACACCTGCATCCACAGACCCTCATGGAAGAAGAGCGGGGGCCAGCGCTGCTTTCCGCAGCTTTCACTGAAGCAGGCCCCACGCTGCCAGCCCCGGGCTCTGCCGTCTCCTCCCTCGCCGGAGCCCAGCGGGTACCAGAATAAAGAGCTCAAGCTCCTGCTCGGGGGCTGCACCGACACCTGCCGCACGGACAGCCAAACCACACGGGTTTGGACGCTGCAGCCTGTAAGTCACTGTATTTATAGACAGAGAGAGGCTTATTCGGTGTATCATGAAGTTCCTTCCATAGCCAGGGATGCTGCAAGAGGTTAATTGTCAGTGGCAGTGAAAGTCTATTTGGTGCTTGACTCCCCAATCTGACTTTATTGCTATTTATAGACCATTCAGCACTCCAGCTACTGGTTTTATTCTCTCTTCTCCATTATGGCTTTTCCCCCTCCTTATTCTAAGTAAGTTTTGGTTTTCCTGGCACCCTTTTTATCACCTCACCACCTTCTACCCTTTCATTCAATTCAGTTTATTTAAAACCAAAACACCACATAAGGGCTCCTACTTAACAAAATGAAGTTACTCAAGATGTTTACTCAACAAAAAATAGATAGTGAGCTCACCTTGCTGTTGTAGGCTACACTAACTACCCAGCTTCCTGCACGTAGCCCCAAGGCAAAACCTCTTTGTACTCCAGTGCTATCGCTCAGGGACCCATCACATACATACGGGTCTGTACCAGGGCCAGGGGCTGAGCTGAAATGATGCTGTAAATGCCAGAGAAGTTGCTACACATCAGCTGAAGCACAGTCTGAAAGCAAGGTATTGGGGGGAGGTCGAGCCTTTCCTCTTCATAAGAGAGTTCATGTAATTAAGTCCCCATAAAACATCGCCTGAAGTGACTGCGTGACAAGGAGCGGTTTGCACCGAGCACCTGGCTGCAGGGCAGCTCTCTGCTGCTGTTTGCCTCGCTGGGAGGCAGGACACGTCTTCTTCCTCTCACAAAGCCCAGCCAGAATTAAAACAAAATAAATAAAACATTTTTTAAAACCTGCTAAGAAGTTAAATAAGGATACCACCATCCTACCAGCGGCTTCACTATTTCTTGCAACATATCATTTTCTTGTCTGATTTGTCAGAGAGTTTCCTCTTAAATGCAGAAACATAAAATTTAACAGTCTGGCTCTACCTTCCTTCCCAGGCTCCCGGCAGCCTCTGATGGAGAAACGCCCACCGACAGCGAGCGGCGCGGCACCCACCGACCCTCACTGCTCTTTCCTCCACAACCTTCACAAATGCCTTAAAACACTGGGAACCACCAGCCCCATCCTCACACAGACGGGGAAAGTGAAAGACCAGACAAAATGTCCTGCAGGTCTCCCCAAACGCTTCAGCAAGAGCAGGACTCAGGGATTCCTCCAAAACGCAGAATGTGTCAGTCTCACTTTAAAACAGACACCGACAATTAAATAACTTTGATGCCTACGCTATCAGAAAGCCAACAGCACCATTAGCAGAGCACGAGCTAACACGAGGCTGAAGCTGGATGACCTGCGTTGAAAACAAGTTCAGCTAAGGAAATGGATGTCGGGAGTTTTACTCTGCTTCGCTTTTCTCATCTAAACAACCATAGCAAAAGTTTAATGGGCGATTTTTCCTTGCATAGTTTTCCTTTTAGAACAGAGCAGAGCGTATCCCGAGGAGCCGGCGCCAGGGAAGGCTGTGTTATCAAGGAGGACAGCAGCAATGCAGCAGGAGCCATATTTTTAAATCACGAGTCCTCTGGGACAGGGATTATCCACTATAAGTTAAAACACACCAGCAGCGCTTTTCCTCTAACACACAGTCGGCTGCAAGGGAATTTGCAAACAAACTAACACGTGCATTTGACTGATACTGAACTGATACTGATACCTTTCGCCCAAGGTTCAAGAGAGATTTGATAATTTGTCTATAAATATGCATTTTGTGCACACAAACACCGCCCTCTGCTGCATGCAGGGACTGATGCTTGTAAGCAGATTTATGAGCGTTGCCCCTGGCAACGGAGTTGTTGAACGTGATAAAAATTCTTCTGTCTCTTCGCTTTAGAAAATGCCAGTGCATCAAAATGCAAATGATTCCGCCTCCCGCAAAGGTCATTCGAGGTAAGGGATACGATTAACTTCTGAATCTCTGGAAAGAAAATAGTGAAAACTGAACTACAGCACGTTTCAATGTTTCAGTACTTCAGGCATATGTTGCGTTGTCACCTCAGTGGTTTCTAGGAGTATATTAAGAAGGCTGCTGCCCACTCCTATAACACTTGAAATTGCTTTTGTTTGAGAAGGAGGTCAGACTCACCATAAAACTGTATATTTTATTCCTCTCTAATACCACACCTGTTGGCATAGTGAATCCTTCCATGCACATTCATGCTCTTCCCTGGAGGCACATGCTGTTTCTGCTCAGGGAAAGACTTCTCACAAGAAGGTATGATTGCCCCAAAGTGGCAGAGGAGAAGTGGGGCTGATCTGATTGCTTTTATTTGCATTTACATCTCGACACTCTCTCCTTCAGGCCAGATCTGCTCCGTCTTTGCCAGAGCAGTTCACAAGCAGCCACAAAACATTCAGCTTGCCCACAGCAAAAATACTTATTTCATCTACCCAGGCTGGGTCTTCCAACAGGTAAGACCCGAGGTTGAACCAAAAGGAAGTGTTTTCATTGGGAGCAACCCTTCCAAAACATGATTAATGGAAAAGCAGTGGTAGATTAGCTTGCAAATCCCTGGGTAGACCTGGTGTCCTTCGGCTGGCCAGTCCAGCTCAGCACAAGGCCCTGCAGACTTGCAAAGTCATTAATTTGGTGCTTTAAATTTCCTTGAGATAAGTTATTGTTTTCTGTTTGCCTGGTTTGCCTCAAAATTGATTTAGAGGAAAGGAGCTGAGCTTCACTGACATTAGGAATCCCATGTTTTATAACATTCCAAGATGAGAAAAACGCAAAGCTGGCTCCACAAAGAGCAGGAGCAGGCACTGAGCTGTTCTATGAGCATCTCACCTGATTCACCAAAAGGTCGAATGAACTCACGGAACGGCTGCTGCTGTGTCTTTGCTCAGGAGCCCCGGGGTGCTGGATAAAGCCAGAGCCGCGCTCTGGGGCGGGGAAGGGGGGTACGTGCTGTGTCCATGGGACAGCGCAATGATCCCTCCTCAAGGACCCTCCTCGACCTACACATTTTAACAACTGTTTGAGGTTCAGACACGGTGTCCGATGCACATTCACAGCTCACACCTCTGCCTTCAGCACAAATGACCTCGAACCCAAACATGGACTTAGGCAGGCGTTAAGCTCCACACGCACTTTATTCTTGACAGAACTGTTTAGCAAAGACATCAACTGGAAACAGGATTTAGCCAAATTATTCGGCATTCCAGGGACATTTAGTAAACTGCAGGTTCGATACAGCAGTTGAACAATCACGTAACAATACTGAGGATGCACAGCACGCAAGGCCTTGCTCACAAAATCCAGAGGCCTCTCTCACCCCAGGGTACCCAGCAGAAATAATCGCTTGGCCGGGGGTGAAAGGGCTCACTCAAGGATAAATCCAGAAGAAATTCACTCACCAAGGGGCAGGGGGTTCCATCCCGGGAAGTCTCCTCAGACGGTCCCTGATCTCCGTTCACAGCCTCGCTGCTCCCAGACCACTCCAAGGGCCTTCGGCGGGGTAGCCATTTTGTGGCCTGGTCGGCTCCGGCCGTGGGCATCGTGAGCCGGGCCTGGAGCTCCTCAGCTCCGCCGGGCCTGGGCCCCTCCTGGGCTGGGGACCCTGTTTATGGGCCGGGGTCCCGCCCCTCCGCTTCCCCATCCGGGGGCAGAGGCCGTGGGGAGCCCCCGGGGCGGGGGAGGCACTGCCGGCACCTGGCGCCGGGCAGGGGCTGCTGTGGGCTCTGGGACAATGGCGCACAAACGGGGCTCAAGAGCCACCGGCTGCTCTGCTGGGAGCTCCGGGCCGAGCCGGGGGATGCAGCTGCCACACGGGGAGCTCGCTGGAAAAAGGACCTGGGGGTGTTGGTGGCAGCAGCTGAATACGAGCCAAGAGTGTGCCCAGGTGGCCAAAACCGCCACCAGCATCCTGAGTGTCCCAGCACTGTGTGGCCAGGGGAGCAGGGCAGTGACCGTCCCTGTGCTGGGACCTGGGGAGGAGAAAACGCGGATCCTGGGGCAGTTCTGGGCCCCTCACGCCAAGAAACCCTTGAGGTGCTGGAGCGAGTGGAGAGAAGGGAACGGAGCTGGTGAGGGGCTGGAGCACAAGTGTGATGGAGACTGAGGGACCTGGGGGTTCAGCTGGAGAACAGGAGCTGAGGGGAGACCTTCTGATCTCTGAACTGTCTGAAAGGAGCTTGGAGCCAGGGGGGTCGGGCTCTGCTCCCCAGGAACAAGCGCCAGGAGCAGAGGAAACGGCCTCAAGTTGCGCCAGGGGAGGTTGAGGTTGGATTTAGGAACAATTTCTTCCCCAAAGGGCTGTGGGGCATTGGAACAGGCTGCCCAGGGCAGTGCTGGAGTCACCAGCCCTGGAGGGTTGGACATGGAGACGAGGTTCTCAGGACATGGGGCAGGGACAGGGTGGGTTATAGTCACACTCAATGATCTTGAGGCTCTTTTCCAACCAAAATGATTCTATGATTCTGTGATCTAATAAGTGTGAGAATCCCAGCCCTAAATAGGGAGAAATCCTGTGCTCACACGTAGTCAAAACACTTCCCAGTCACGGTATTACTGGAATGAAATAGCACACGGAGTTCCCAGCCATCAGGTTTTAACACTTGCATTACAGTTCTGCTTTAATAGCAACTTTAAAGAGCAGTAGGCCGTAAATGCAGAAAAAAGAGTGTTAAGGAAACATGAAGGTCACATACTCCAGATAGTCACAAGTCAAACAGTGTACAAGTTAAAAGCTCAATTAACCTTGAGTGTCTCATGCACAAATAACTCCCCGTTTTTGCATGAATGTTTGCATTTGCAGTAATACCATGTATTAGTTACCTGGTCAAAGTGATTTGAGATTTAAAAATTTAAAAAAAAAAAAAAAAAAATAGAGAACAATTACTAGAACACTACAGACTATTGGAAGTAAAAGCACTTAACACTCCCTCTGCTGTCTCATAGTCTTTAAGGCTGGCAAAGGAGCCAGATAGGTTTCATTTTTGTTTATCTTCTTTAGAAACGCCCTTCTTTTCTATTTTTTTTAGTACAGAGAAGATAACTTTACAAGAGTTAAAATTTGAATCAACTTGTTGAGAAAAGCTAATGTTTCGTTCCTGTTGGCCGCAGATCTCGAGAAGTATCTGCGCCGCAATCTAAATATATGGTTTTCATATTTTCTTCTTATTTTAAGGAAGTGAAGTGTTTTATTTGACTGAACAAACATCATTTGGAAGCTGTCTCTGCTGCACCTCCTGCCCTGCAGCTGCCTTGTGCATTAATGGGGAGGAGAAAAAGGGAGAAGTAGGGTTTGGCGGGCAGGACACTTTCCTTAGCCCCTGAACGTCCACACAATAACAATTATCACAAGGTGCCTTCCAGAACAACCCCACAGCAGGGAAAGCAGTGAAACCAACTTCCCGGCAGCCGGAGATGGGAGCGGGACCCAGAGATGGGAGCGGGAGCCGGAGATGGGAGCGGGAGCCCTCGCCGGGCGCCCGAGCGGAGCCGCCGCTCCCGGGACGTGCCCAAGCGAAGTTCTCTGGCAAGTGGCTCCTGAGCTGGTCTCAGCCCAGTGACACCGGCTCCAGGAGCCCCGGAGGGGAGAGGGAACCGTGCAAGCTTTGTTTTCTCGGAGAAGCATTGTGAAACGCCTTTGCGCCCTTTCCTCCCTCAAGAAAACGCAGATGTTTGGCTTACGGAGACACCTGACGACAGGCGGGAGAGCAAAGCTGCTCCCTGGGAAAGCAGCTAAAGCTTCGCTCCTAAAATGGTGCTGTCAAATCTGTGGGGCCTAAATGATCTATTTAGTGAATACTTTAACCTACAGCCGGTCATGTGTGATGGGAAGTGATGTCGGCTGAGTCATTAGTGTTCGCTTCTACGCCAAGATAGTAACAAGAAGTCAGAGACAGCACTAAAAAGTCCCTGTTTCTGCTCTTAGGGGAGCTCTGCTTCCCTCCACGTGAAAGACTGTCTGAAAAGCAGGTTTTGTGTCATTTCAGCCAACTCTTGAGCCCTTCCTGCACTGCACCCTCAGTACGATGCAAGGGCAATTTCAGGTTTAACCTGGAAGGACACACGCAGACCAGGAAACCAGATTGGTCACTGATCAAGATCATTTAAAGTTAATTAGAAGGGCAGCTCCAAATACTCCTGCAGTGCCACTGAGGGTGTAAAGCAAAGTTCTGCTGTTTGAATTAGGGTGCTGCAGCCCTGAAAAGGCCCTTAATCGGCTCCGCTAATGGGTTTGAGAATGATGAGTGGCTCTCACTGCTTTTCAAGCAGGAAGACGTCTACAATTGTGAGACTTATTAATTTTATTTAAAGTGCTAAGGCTGACATCCTGGATCTGTGGTCTCTTAAAGTCTCTTTCTTAATTGTTGTAAAGCATCTTTAAGAGCACTTTAAGATGTCTCTATTTACAAGTTAAAAAAAAATAACCTTATTACATCTTAAATCTTGTAGCAGAATTTCCATTCATTTGGATATTTACCAGGGGCTGGGTTATATTTCCCCCAGGATGAAAATGCATATGCAGTCAAGAGACCATTCCCCACAGTATCGAGCAGAAATAAGGGTCATAAGTCCAGTTTTGAACAATCTAAATCAACTTCTTTGTTTCTGTGACTCCATATGGCGAGGAGAAAGAGGGGTTTGTTGTTAAGCGAAGAAGCAGCAGAGCTGTAACTTAGATATTAATAGGTTACATGATATTTATTTAATCTCTCTTTTATTTTGAAATCAACCCTATTTTTGCCATTTGTGAAATCCTTTTCTGGCTTGGTTGGACTTGAATATTTGAGCATTTCCTACATTTCCCTCCCGAGGATTCCATCTCAATGTCTACAAAGTGGGCTCCTGAGGCAGCAGGAAACTTGGGGTCACCACTGCGGGGACGGAAGGGGGACAGTGCTGTACCCTGCTCTCCACCTTCTTGCTCCTCATCATCACGGTCCTTCCCACATCTCAGCCCTTCACCTCTATGGACTTGGTTCTGCTCAGAAAATGCGCCACCAGCTCAGCAGGTGGAGGAGGCCACGTCCACCACATGCCCCTCTCCCCTCTCCCCATCTCCCCATCTCCCCATCTCCCCATCTCCCCTCTCCCCATCCCCCCATCTCCCCCTCTCCCCATCTCCCCTCTCCCCATCTCCCCCTCTCCCCCTCTCCCCATCTCCCCCTCTCCCCATCTCCCCATCTCCCCCTCTCCATGGGTTCCCTGCAGCATCTTCCTCCTTGTGCTTTTCTGCCTGAAAAAAATGAAAGGGTGAGGCTTCTAAGAAAGGGGCCAAGGGCAGTTTCCATGGGAGTTTTATTTAGCCCGAGCTGTTGGATGGACTCAGTGTGCCATTCCTCACTTATGCACCAGCCCAAATGAGGAGGAACACAGACACGAAGCCAAAATGACTAATAAATAAGCTTCTACAACCTTAAAATATTTACAGCCCCAGAACGCGAGAACAGAGAACGGGGAGCGTGCTGAGGGTGCCGGCTCCAAATCTTTGGGCGGTGTTTGTTCCCATGTGGATCAAGAGACTCTTCTGTGCCTCCCCTTAGGATGGAGGCTGCAAAACTGATGTGTGGAAGCTGCACATTTGCAAAGAGGGCTCTAAAAATATTATTGAGAAATGTATTCATTCCCCAAAGCCTCCCTATTATTTTAAAGTGTAAATAAAGATAGCAGTATTTTCTTACACTGGAGAGCTCTAAAACTTTAGTTGGGAAGTATGAAATCATATTCTGCAACTGTAAAATTGTGATTCATGGGTCTCTTTCCAACCTCGAAGCAGCTCTGTGACATAAAATGTGAAACTAAGTGTTTGCTTTTCATTTAAAAGGTCTCATTAAGACCAAAACCGAGCTTCTCCAGCCCCGTAACAGCTCTAACATGTCAGACCTAATAGACCCTCTCCCCCATGGGGTGCCTTCGGGGGACACACAGACATCCAAAGGATGCAAGACCAACATGCTTCTTGCTCCCAGGAACATCATTCCAAAGCCCCAGTTTAACAGAGGACTTAAACCCGAGCTTACATCTATTTGTGTGCTGCAGAGACACTTAATGTCTCACCCCAGTCGACAGCACTTAAACCTGCCCATAAAATCCAGCACTTGGTCAGCGTGTTGCTGAGCCGCGTTGCAGGATCAGCGGCCCCATCCGCTGCCCTTAATTAAGAGTTCCTCTCGGTTTTAATAGGTGCTGCATCTGGCTCTGGCGTGCTGTGCTTGATTTGGATTTCATGGTCATTTTGTTATTTAACAGCACCGTGGAGATCTTTTATGCCTCTCTGTGCAACGCTACTCTTTCTATAGATGTAACCCATTATACTGCATAAAAACACGGCACTTCTGCCCATCCCGGTGCAATTTGTTACCAGCAGAGCTGGTGGCATCCTCGTGGCTAAAGCTCCTGATTGTAAAGTTCTTCCTATAATAACTTTACCAAAATGTAGCTCTTCTGCCTGAAACTTGCAATGGGATTTCTGCTAGGGGGTGGGATTCCGTTTATTTTATAAAATAGCTAATTACACTTCAAAATGATTTGCAAGACAGTGAGAATGAAAAAGCAAGCAGTGGATAGCAAATGCTGCATCTAATGATGAATCTGCATTAAGGCTGATATGTATAACAGAAAGACACATTTAGTGAAGTCTGTGTTTCATAGGGAAAACAGCCCTGTCTGGAAAGCAAAATAGTGAATTTTTAACTTTGTTTTGACCCTGGCTCAGCACCGCTGCAATAACTGGGATAAAGGAGAGAGTGCTGAGTGGCGTATTTGGTTAGGACAGCATAGCAAATATTATCCTTGCAGCAGCAAAGCTTTTGCACATTTCTCTATTTGGAAATGTTTCTTTGTCTTTCCTGGCCAGTGTTCCTGCAGCAGCTCTCGGTTGGAGTTCCTGCTTGTCAATTGTCCCGCTTTTGGCTCCGAGAGCTCTGAGGTTTCAAGCTGAAGCTGGGAAACTCGCGCTTGTGTGGTTTGGGGTGTATGGATGTGGAAACCAGGGGATTTTCACTGTGGCCCCGGGCTCCGCGGGGTTCCCGACCCCAGCAGCGTGTATGGCGGAACGGAGCCACCGAACGCCACGACACCTCCTCTTTCTTGCCTCTATTTTTGTTTCTCTGGCTGCCCCGCTGCCCACGAGCTCTTGCAGAATAAGGGTTGAAGGCAGCAATGCCCGAGAGCAAAAACCAGGTAATTACACAGTAATTCGGCCCTCACATAACTTGTAAACTTTATGATCTGGCACTTTTGTGACGTATTTGTAACCCAGGGACAATGCCTGACCAGAAAGAAAAACCCAGCTATTCTGCAATGGGCAATTACGGGTATCAGCAAAATAAGAGATTTCCAAGAAACGTCTTTTGTTTTCCTCCTCCTCGTTATCCACTGCAGAGAATGACATTGGTGCCGTTCTATTTCTTACTCTCCCTTTGTCTGTTCTATTGAAGAAAAATGTCATTTTTGACATTGGGCTGTAAAACAAAAGTTGCTGAAGCCTGTTCTGAACAGCACACTTGCCATTCACACCTCGCTCTGGCCCGTTGCCCTCTGGAGAGCTGAGTTCGGTGCTGAATTCCTCCTGTCCCAGGTACCCGGGCATAATTACCCCATTTCTCTGATGTCAGTACCTGACATTTGAAATATGTTAAAAACAATCAGGCAGAAGATGGTGAAGTTATTTTCTAGAAGCTGTTCCAGCTATATTCCTCTCCAAAATAAATGCTATATATATGGCAATATCCACTGATGAAATGAGATTTATGCTGTATATAGAGCCATAGAATCATTTGGTTGGATGACAGTCTCAGGATCATCCAGTCCAACCGTTCCCCACCCCTGTCCCTGCCCCATGTCCTGAGAACCTCATCTCCATGTCCAACCCTCCAGGGCTGGTGACTCCAGCACTGCCCTGGGCAGCCTGTTCAATGCCCCACAGCCCTTTGGGGAAGAAATTGTTCCTAAATCCAACCTCAACCTCCCCTGGCGCAACTTGAGGCCGTTTCCTCTGCTCCTGGCGCTTGTTCCTGGGGAGCAGAGCCCAACACCCTCCATGCTACAACCTGGTGCTGGGATTAACCACACCAGCTCCTTTGGGCTCCAGCCGTGTCTGAACAAGCCTGCACACCCCGTGTCCATGTCACACTGAAGGCAGTGACCTATTTCATACAATTAAAACTACACACTGTTTTTTCCAGGGCCGGACGCAGCGCTGCCGGGTGCCCTGCGCTGTCTTCTCTGCCAAAGCCGTTGGGGAGCCGGGATGCTCTGCATCGCTCAAGGAGCTTTTGACATCTTGCAGGGATTATATTGCACGCCAAGGCTCCCCGGCTGCAGCCCGCAGAGCTGCTCCTGTCAGGATGATGGACCATCTGCCGGTCCCCGACCCGTCACCCTTCCTGCTGCAGTAACCGTAGCCCGATCTGCGCTTGTTTCAAGGCTTCCAGATGCTTTTTTTGCGTTACCACAGTAATAAAGCCCTTCTCTGTGCTTCACCTCTGTGCTCCCGAGATGTGTCAGGTGCACGTAGTCTTGGTTCAACCTTGAGTAGGTGACACCAAAAGCCTTGATGGAGTGAGTCCCCAAGATGAGCATCCTGGGGCGGGTAATGGACAAAGGGCTGCGCTTAAAGAGGGGGGAGCCTCGCTGAACCATGAAGAGCCCAGAAAGAAAATGGGAAGGAAGTTACCTGGCAACATTCCTGTCCAATTAAAGCAAATTTATTGTCATGTTGTTTCCTCAGTGCTGCCCTGTTATTAATTGTTAATGTGGCGGTGCGCTCTGGCCGCTGTGCGGGAGGGCGCTGGGAACGGCTCAGGGCACGAGGAGCTGCTCTGAAAAGCGGTTTCTGTGCAAAACCCTCCAAAGTGCTCACGCTGGCTCCGCTCTGCTCCTGGAACGAGGGAGCTAAACGATGGCAGAGCAAAATGAAATGTGTAGGGTCGACGGGTTCCTAAATTATAGTGGTGTGTACTTATGAAATGCTCGCAGGAAAGGAGACAGCACGGGAATGTAAATTCGCAAAACACTGTTTAGGAATCTTGAGCTATTTTCTCTATAAATAGAAGCAATTCTCTGCTTCGCATTGAGACACGAAAACACTGCATCTTTGTATAATCACTGGATGCTTTTCTGTCCACACCTGATCATATCAATCCCCTCTCCATTATTTAAGGAAACCCACCACCGAATGCGTGGCATTACTGAGTCTGAACTATCAGAAGATGGACAGAAATGAACCGAGAAAGCAAAAGGAAAAAGAAAAGGGTAACCATTGGAGCTGGAGCAGAGATGAGCATCTGGCACATTCTGTGCCGTTGAGATGAGGCTTCTCCTGTGGATCAGCCTCTCCTGCCTGATTTCCAGAGGAACAAGTTGTTAAAATCCCTCAGGAGAGGGCTCTGGGCTGGGGCTCCAAGGGCAGCCGGAGTGTTCGGCTCCTGCACAGCTCCCGCAGCTCCCCAATCCTCCCCGGCCACAGAGCTCCGAGCTCCGCAGGCTCAAGCGAGACTGTTCAGGAAACTCCAACTGCAAGAGGTGAAGCCCGACGTGCAATTTGACGGTTGCGTAACTTGGGCTCAGCTTACAGAGCTCTTACAGCTCACTTGTATTTCTATTAGTCAACGCTGGGCTAAATCCTGCAGCCCCAGCTCAGGGCTCTGACTCGGGCTTTGAGAGAGCTCGTCCCCAGTGAGGGTAACGCTCCGACTCAGGGAGCTGAAGACAAGATATTCAAACCCAAAACAGTGGCAGCGCTAAGCAAAAAGGCCTTTGCTATTTTATTATATTCTCCTTTCAGCGTGGCAGAAGAAAAACCTGCGTTTCCAACCCCCCTCCTGCAAACAATTTCCAAATTCAGAAAGAAAGCAGCATTCATCAAACCTTGTGCTACATATCAGCAAAACCACAGAGCTGTCCTGACAACATGTGGCCCCGTGCCACAGCCTCGCAAGCACCACTGCCAGCGTTCGCACAGCGACTGTGGCTTTGAATGCCTTTTTATTTAGGTGGCTGCTCTGGGCTATACTATATATTAGGGTTCCATTTATAGGTATTTTACAAAGTGTTAATAAATTTACAAAGTGTTAATAAACCTGGTTAATCATTTGTTAGTGTTTCTGATAGAATCCAACAGGGCAAAAACTCCCTGTAAATGATCTCTAATGCCCTTCTCAGATGAGCACATAAAATGTCTAAGGCAGGGTCACCGAGCAGATCACACAGGATCCCAATGCGTTTGAATGTCTCAGAGCAGGAGACTCCACACCCGCTCTGGGCAGCCTGGGCCAGGCTCTGGCACCTCCCAGCAAACAAGTTTCTGCTCATGTGCACATGGAGCCTCCTGTGTTTCGGTCTGTGCCTGTTGCCCCTCACCCTGGCGTTGGGCACCACTGAACAGAGTCTGGTCCATCCTCTGACACCCACCCTGAGATACTGATCATTGATCACATCCCTCTCAGCTTCTCAGCCCCAGCTCTCTGTGTCTCCTCATCACAAAGATGCTCCAGACCCGTCAGCATCTCTGTGTCCCTCCCTGGGCTCTCTCCAGTGATTCCTTGTCCTTCTTAAACTGGGGAGCCCAGAACTGGACCCAGAACTGCAGAAGTGGCCTCCCCAGGCAGAGCAGGGGGGAGGGTTCACCTCCCTGACCTGCTGCCCACACTCTTCCTCACACACTCCAGGCACCATTGGCCTCTTGGCCGCATGGGCACATTGCTGGCTTGTGCTCAATGTGTTGTCACCCAGGACTCCCGGGTCCTTCTCCGCAATGCTGCTCCCCAGAGTAGGTGAATCGGTGCATGTCTCCAGCACACAGAGCATTTGTGAAAAGTAACAAGTTCTGTTTTGGAAACGAGCAGTCACGACCTCTTTGCATGGTGAGGAATTGCCTCCCAGGGCCGGCACTTCCCCAGGCTCCTGTCAGACCACGGCATGGCCGTCCTGCCCCCTTCCTGCCCCGCGCCGAGAGTTTTCTCCAAACTGGTGATGTCACGGTAGCTAATGGGCTTTAATTGTGCCTTTCCACTTAGTAGCAATAAGCTGAAAGCTCATTATACACTGGCCTTGCGGCTATTGAGAACAGCTCTGGCTCCTTAAAAACTATCTGATGGGCAGAGTTTTTCTGAGGAGAGCAAGAAAAGCCAAGTGGGGTCGGACCAAGGAGGCAGCTGTGGGTGCTCGTGGGGTGAGCAGAGAGAAGAGGGAGATGGTTCCCCACTTAATTTCCCCTCTGGTTTGTGCCTCTGGGGTTTGCTGAGTTACAGGTGGGCTCTTCGCAGTTAAAGACCCTAAATGCATTTCTTTTTGTGCATTCTCCCGGCTGCCTTCTGAACCTGTGTGGTCTTTCAGCACTCGCAGCATCCCAGCAGCTTTTCCAGCAGCTCCTCGCTGGGGCTGGGAGCCGTTCGCCTCCATCGCCCCCACTGCCACGGCCTGCAGGATCCGCTTTGAGCTGTTAGACAGGAAGGTGGGAGGAAGGGCGGCAGAGACACCACGAATATCTTGCTCCAAACATGTTTTTCCAGCCAATTTTACCCCTTTCAGTATTTATCCTTAGACCTTCTTTCCAGAGGTGAGTTGGGAAAATGCCATATGAGGCAATACAAAAGCCTTCCTAAGTTCAATCTAAATGACTTTTTACTGCTCCTCCTTATCTATTTACTCTCTCTTGCTCAGTCAAAGAGGAAATTAGATCAGTTTGGTGTGATCTAAACACATTTGTGGCAGCTGTGAGTCACCGCGCATCTCAGGACAGTCCTTCCTTATCAGACTGGTAGTCACACAGCAACAAAGGTTAATGTCTCCACGGTTAATTTCAGTAATACCAGCCACTGTTTATTACCCACAAAATTAGAAAATCTCATGGAAAGCTACAGATTCCTCCATGGTCAGAGTGGCCCTGTACAAGCCCTTGGACATCCTGGGCTGTGATCTTGGTCCCTCCAGTCAAATGTCTCTTCCAAGTGCATTGTGGAGTGGAAGTCAGTAGCTGATAATCTAGCAGTCACACAATCAGCGCTAATTGCCACGTTCCCTCATGGAACAAAGACACTGCAAAAACCGGATTAAAAGACTTCTTTAGGAGAACAGCAGCTAATTCACAGATTCCTGTAATTAGCATTTCCCTTGTTTGGAAATGTAAATGTTCCAAAAATATGTTCTTATCAGCAGAGTAGGAACAAGAAATTTGAAGTCGTCTAATTCCTTGTGTGTCCTTAACGGGATATGTGTTAACACAGGTATACACAGCTCGAGAATTTTTCGCAAGCTAATCAAATCCATATGACTACGTAGGATGCACTTTTTTTGGCTCCATTCATGGAGAAGCTGTACTCTCTAATATTCTTATATCTCATAGGATCTATTTACATGTGTATTCAGGCAAGTCATTTTTTTCCCAGAAACTTCTGGTGGCCATTCAAGACCAGTTAGCAGAAGATGTTCGTCTGAGTCAGCAGCCCTCATGGAGGAAGCTCTGTCAGTTTTTGGAATGTTGGCACAAAATTTCTGCCAAGACTTCACATAAAATGAACATAAAAGCCCTTGGAAGCTGTGTGTTTCTTCACCTTTTCCTCAGCACTTCAAAGGAGCTGTAATGGCAGAAAGCTTGGTGTGGGGAACAGGGCTGGTGATCCTCGGTTTCCATTTCCAATGTCGAAATGCTGCCTGAAAACATTTGGGTTTGTTTGTTTGGGTTTATTTTCATCAAAAGCTGAAGCTGTGGTTTAATGTAATGAAAAATGATGTCTTTGTTCTCTCATTTTGGGTGCTCTTCCTGCACGATGGGAGCTTCACCACAAGTGTTGGTGAAGCTAGCTCGCCATCCACATCAAACCGGCAGTGCGGTTTTGGGCAGCTCTGCTTTGTTCTCAAGGTGTAGCCTCTTGCCCATGGACATGTTGAACTGTTGTTCAGAACTGGATTTATGTCCATTGGGGATTGTTTACAGACTGAACAGCAGCGATGACACCCTTAAAATTTCTATATGTTCCCAGTATCGTTCATCATCTCCAGATAATCTGGAGGAATTGAGTAGGGAAATGTCCTTTGCTGGCTAATCATAGACAGGGCTAAAATGCTGCCCTGCTAGTCCCCAAGTTTTCTTTTCTTAGATGCATGCAGGAAAATGCAACTATATTTAGCAAATCTCATATTTAAGATCTCATAAAGTGTTAGTCCTTCACTGGAGTTATTGTGCTTTACACCTGCAGTCCCCAGCCCTCCTCCTCCTGCCAGCTTGTTGGTTTGGGTCCAGGTCTCAGGGAACAAACCTGGCACCTTCACTTAGTCCTCCTGTGAACAATCAGTGTACTGCTCTGCTCCTACAACAGCCATGCACACACGTCCATGGGCTTTGCCTCCAGGAGCACAGGGAACACACTTGTGCAGAGCCCTGAGGACTCTCCAAGCGCATTTTCCCAAGTTAGAGGTTGAGCGTGCGGCAAAGCATCTCAGATAAATGTGCCAGCATCGCCCCAGCCAGGGCATTGCCCTCCTGGGACTGAGCACCGCGGGACAAGCAAATTACTCGGCATTAATTCTTGTACTGGGAAGTTGCATCATGACGTGCATGAGGCCACAGAGGAGGCACCGAGCTCCTGACTCGACGGGATCGGTCTCCCAGCGCAGGACAGGGCTGTGGGCGCTGCAGTACTCTGGGATCCAGGTCCTCCAAGCAACTTCTAAGCAACTTCCCCAGAACAACTCATTATTTCCTTCCAGTATAAGGTTTCAGGGACAACCCAGGAGCCGCATTTCTCCAAGGAGGGACAGAGTTCAATTATTTTCATTTTTTTCTAAGATTTCTGCAGACTTTGTTTACAGTTGAGATTACTTGGAAATAGCATTCCTAGAAAAACAATGCCTCAGATTGACCACTTCTTCCAGGGCCTCTAATCTTTTGCTTTCTGCCCAGTATCTTTTGGCTTGAGTTTCATTGTGAAGATTCAATACGAGCAGCTTCCAAAGCGCAGGATACAAGTCACCGTCCAAAAAAGTGCAGCTACAACTGCAGACAGGCATCCAGTAAATAACGCTGCGGAGGCAGCAACTTGCACTCTCGAGGCCGAAAACAACCCTGGAGTAAAGGCCACTGAGTCAAATAAAGCGCCGCTGTTGCGCTGAGGGTGGCTCTGGCCCCGTCCCGCAGCAGATGTCGGGGATTATTCTGATGCACAGCGTCACGCGGGCACAGCAGATTCACATTACGGGGTCAAGCTAATACCAGCACAGTATCGTTGGAGTCGACTCTCTGCCTGCTCCTGACTTTACACTGAATGTCAAATTCAAACAGAATTTGCCGGTCTGCCGGCATCCAGGAATGGGCTCTCCAATAACTGAGAGGGTTAGCCTCCTCCTGCCCGCTGGTGAAGCTCTGGGGTCTGTGACCCCGTGGTGTCACATGCCACCCAAAATACTTGAGAGCCACCCCCAGTTCCACAGTGGGGAGGCACCTGCGCTCACCTCCGTCCCCCATCCAGGGCGGTTCCTGCATCCCAGATGCCTTTCAGGAACCGCTCACCCCCTCTGTCCTCAAAGGGTTCTGTGGCCAACCAGACAACATCACACCATAGCATTAAAGGCCAAAAATAATCAGACACCTTAGCAAAACCGCCTTTCCCAAGGCTGCTGAGGGCTCCTGCAGCTCCAGCACTGGGAGGCAGCGCCAGAGACACAGGCAAGGAAAGCGTGCTCAGCTCATGTGCCTCGAATCGTGTTTAATCCCTTCCCCTCCCTCCACAGTGGGAGCGATGCTTCTGTGCATCTTGGAGAAGAAAAGCTCTCCATCACATTGAAATGCGAAGCTTCCTCATTAGAATTTAATTTGCACCGATATAGAGAAAATTATCATGTCAGTGCAGAGAAAAGAAACAGCGATTCAGGAGAGAAGCTTTGTGATAAATTGTGCCAGGCACTTTTGTCACTGTAGGCTGAAACGAAGATTTGGCTCGGGGAGGTTGGTACACGGCTTCATAATGACCCTCCATGGAAGGGACAGATGGCCCCAGTGACAGCGTGAGCCCCTCCTGGTTTTTTCTGAGTAGCTGTAACGGTTGTCATGGCAAACCCCATTACAATAACACCCACAAATATCTTTTCAATTAATTCCTCAAAAGTCTAAAAAGTGGGACACATTTTTCATAAGTGACAGTGACACCTGCGTTGGTATTTTCGTGGTGCATTGTTCTCCTGCCAGACGCTCCACGTGCAGCGGGTGGAAGGTGTCCCAGCTCAGACATGTCTCAGAAATAGGAAATCTGGCAGCTGGGAGTGTTGTTAACCCTTTTCCAGCCCTCCAGCAGGGCTATTGAGGAAGCTGCTGGAGATACCCAAAGTGGAACGTCCCCATCCCCATCACTCCTCCATAAGGGATAGAGACAGCACTTTCTTAGCGGAGATGCCAAGACCCAGTGAGACCAAGCGCCAAACCAAGAAGCTATTTAGGTGCCTCGTTCCCACTTGAAAGCACTGGAGTTGCACAGTCAAACACTCCCTGGCTGTCAGTGGCCCGGAGCTGGAGGAAAAGCCACCTCCACAGCAGCCGGAGCCAGAGCTGGAGCCCTGATTCATTCCCCAGGCTGTGGGAAACCGTCTCCCCTAAGCCGGCTGGGCTTTTCTGTCCTTCCCACCTTGTTTTCTGCAGTAGCGTGTCCAGACCTGTTCTTTTTGCTCAGTGCAACTGCTTTTTTTCTTTATTATTTCTACTCACTTTCTTCTCTTTTTCAAATGGTCTTCCATCTTGGAACATCTGATTCCTCATTGGAAAGACAGACGTTTAATAATTATAGAGTCATGGAACCATTTTGGTTGGAAGAGACTCTCAGGATCATTGAGTCCAACTGTGAACCCACCCCTGGCACTGCCCCATGTCCCTGAGAGCCTCATCTCCACACCTTTCAAACACCTCCAACTGATGCAAATCCATACTGCTCTGAGCACATTGCCCCACATCTCCCCAAAGTCTTCCTTCCCTCGCATTGCTCATGTTGCCACATCTTTCTGGAGAAGGAGTTTTCCTCATTCTCTCCAAGCCCGCCTCGCAGACACACCACGAATTACAGAACTCCCTCGCTTTGATGTCTCTAGTGCTTTGGGCTGAATTTGTCCACTCCTCCATTCCCTGTCACACTGGGAAAGGGTTATCTTGTTCGAGGCGTGGGGATATGGAGACCTGGGAAGGGTTCTTGAAGACGAAAATGCAATTACTGACAAGAGACCTCTCCCTGGGGTGAATCAGAGCACTTTGATGCTCATGGCTGTCCACCCTGGGCAGCATCGCAGCTTCTGGATCCGGATGCTCTGCTGCCACGTCCCCACTGCGGGATGGGACCAAGGCGGGTTCCCCCACTCCAAACCCACATCCCCCTGGGCCAGGAGGAGCTGCAGGGAGCCCTGACCCCCGTGGGGATGGTTTCGTGGGCAAGCCCAAGGGGTTTGAAGCTCAGCTCCAAATGAGATGGAGGGTGAAAGGGGGCGGAGGGAGAAGAGTCTTGTCGCGGGGTGAGTGGCCCAGCCTTTAACCAGCTCTGCAGCTGAAGGGCTCTTGCCTGCAGAGATAGTCCAGGCTCACTGGCTCAAAGCCCTGCCTGCTGCCCCCTTCCAGCCATCATTTCAAAGCGCCTTCCTCCGCTTCACTTTTCTTAATAACAATATATTAAAAAAATCCTGGACAGAAAAAAAATGCTTGCCCTGTTCAGGCCTATTCATTCCCAATGGTTTTGTCCCAGAATAAACACAGACATGTTTTGAAGCTTGTTGTGAAAGGAGATTAACTCTAAAATCTGCTTCCTGGCTTTGAAGGCTGCAGACCAGCATGGCTTTTATTATTAAGTAGTCATTAGACTGAGTGACATATAGAAAGAATAATTGCTTGGTGTGTTTGAAGGTTGAAGGATGTTAATTAAGAAGTAAAATGTTTGTTTTCTCTTGCTCTGAACAAAGCAATCCGATGGCTGGTGTTGTGCCGGCGTTCTCCTCCCGAGGGGCAGCTCTGATCTCACCCTCCCAGGGCTTTGGGAATGTGAGTGTCTGCAGCAGCTCCGCTCCCAGCGCTGCGGCCGCGTCCCCGGGCTGATCCGCTGCCCCCACGCCGAGGGGGATGAGAACCGGGCATGTCCAGCCCTTCTTTCTGCAGCTCTGCAGGTTCAAGGTTTGATGGCAACAGCTGTCAGAGGAAATCCAGAGCGGGCTGGCCTTGCGGGAGCGTGGCGGCAGCTGCCAGGCTATGGAGAAGATGGAGAGCAATCGAGCAGCAGCGTTGTCTCCACGGGGGCTCAGCCCTGTGGCACGGAGGGGTTCTGAGCATGCTGCAGAGCACTGAGGCTGTTTGTTCGCAGGAAATAATAATGGGAGGGATGGCTGCCCTGCTGAGTACAAGATCCTGACAAGGCTGGGTTATATAAAGCCACTGTCTCCCTCGGGCGCCGCACCAGCAGGGTAAGGAGAGATGCGGTGACCTTTTGGCAGTGACACATCAGGAGAGCTATGTGACTAAATTCAGCTCTGCCGCGCTCCTGCCTGCCGACGCTACATATGAGAAATGCCGTGGTTGGCACTTGCAGATCGCTCGGAAAATACGTCCCACAAAAGGGGACAGGAATGTCACATTCTGACCTGCTGGGGAGGCTGTCCCCATGTGTCACCTGTGTGGGAAGACGAGCAGCTCAGGGATACAACCATGGTTTGGGAGGCAGAGCGACTGAGCTCAGCTCTCACTGCTCCTTTTGGGCCACTTCATGGTCCAGGCTCTGGAGAAAATACCCCTGCAGTGTAGTCAGTGTTGCCATGCTGGTGGAACTGGGGGGTTGTTTTGGCTTGTGGGGGGGTCCTACTCCATGCGCCATGATGCAGAAGGAGGTGAGGATGATGCCTCAGATCTGTCCTTCTCAGTGTTTCCTTCCCCTCCCACCCTTGCAGCCCCGCTGTCACCAGCCTGCATCCCTGTGACACCCGCCCGTGCCTGGGGAAGGACAAAAACACAGCAGGGCCAAACGCGGCAGAACGGAGCGGGTGGGACCAGCAGAGTGGTTCGGGGTATGGAACGAGAGTAGCAACTTGGATTTCATTGCAGCACTTGGATCATCATTTTGTTGGGACATGCATGGAGATGGCACAGGTACGGCACCGGGGCCACACATCGATGGTGCAGGAATGGCACTGGGGTCATACATTGGTGGTGCGGGTATGGCACCGGTGCTATACATCGATGGTGCAGCTACAACCCATGGCTCTAACCTTCCAGCTCGTAAAACTTCTGTGATGATGTGACCGCTCAGCCCCTCTGCTGCCCCTCACCTTGTGGGTCATCATCAGTACCTATATGGGGTTTATGGGCAAAAACTTTGGTATGGCAAGGGAGTGGGAAAACCAGCTGGGAACATTGCGAGATAAGGAGAGAAAACTGTTCTCGATACTGCTGGAGGGTGTTTATACATACTATAAAGTTTCCCTTAAGAAATTAAGCTTCAGGTTGAAGCCATTCTCAACACAGAGAGCAGAAATAGCCTTAACTTAAGACAAGTAGGAAGAAATAAAAAATAAACTAGTGTTAAGATGGACCTGATCCTTTTCTGGAGGGAACCGTACAGCACTTCTCCCCCTGAGAATATGGAACAGGACGTGAAAAGCAGCGGGTCTGTTTTCAGGCCGGTGAGATAGTTTCCCAGGCTGCAGCACATGCTTTCCCAGGGCTTTAACCCTGTGCACTCCTGCCTTTTTTCTTCTTTAGCTCATCTAAAAATCCCCTGGTGAACTGTAAGTTCTTAAGTCCTTAAGGAGAAAAAAAGCTTATAAAACCAAGACAACATATTTACTGACCTAACAAAACAAATTGATCACACCCTGCTGGAAGATTTTTGCAAGGAGGGTCGGCTGCTGCCCCACACAATGCAGATTTTGAGGGAACAAAACACCTGTTTTGCCGTTAATTGAGGTTATTGAGCAACCAATAGCAGCTTCTGCAGTCCTTGCAACTAAACTCCCGTTACTGGCATCACTCAACAGGTACTGCAGGACTCCAGATGCATTAAGGTGCCCGCAAAGGTAGGAATTTTGAATCGTTTTAGTAAGTAAATAGGAAAATGGCTAAGGGAGGAGGAGTAAAGGTCAGGGCATGATCCTGGAGCTAATCTCAGCGAGACAGCTGTGCCGGTGCTGGGCACGGATTAGCCGGCAGTGGAAACTCTGAGCCCACTGCCTGATTTATCCCAGGAGGAATTTGCTGCACTTGGGGTAGGACTGTGTTGCCTTTTCTAACTGCACCACGTATTAGTAGCTTTGACGCTCAAATCATCTTATGGGAAAAAAAAATCAGCCGGGGATTGCCCTGGAGGGGTTTTCTGGTGTGGGTCTCTCTCTGGTATCTGTTGGTGTTTGTCCTCCGCTGGGTGTGAATCGTCCTGTGGCTGCGCTTTGAGCTCATCGCTGTGCTCTTCACCGCGGGCCGCAGGTTTTCCTTCCTCCCTTCGCAGCGCTGGGTGTGTTTGAAGGTCCCACCAGCAGCCCCAGTGCCCCCTCCCTCCCCACAGGCCGCGTTGCTGACACTTTGTTTTCCTCTCCTTGTTCACATCCTCTCTCTCATATGTTTATTTCTCTTGTGAATCCCATTGCCACTTGTGTTCAGCTTCAAATCCACCAGCTCCCGCTTCTCCCTCCTTTTTTTTTCTTCCTTTTCCCCTGCATTTGCCCAAACGGTCCTTTCTATGCCTTATTTGTGCAGCCGCCTATCTACGGTGCCTGGCACGGGTCCCTGCTGAATTGAGGGCTATTTTTTCAGACCAGCTTGTCAAAATCATTTTGGATTCAGATCCTGTGCTCCAACACGTTTGCGGTTTCTCCCAGCAGGTGTCATCCCTGGATTCGGTGAACAGACTCCTCTGTCGTGCCAGTCGCTCTGACCTGTTGGTGCAGGCACAGCCCAGAGCTGGAATATAATGCAATATAATATAACATAATATAATCGTGTGCTTGCAAAGGACGGTGTCTCGAGCTCCTTGCAGCAGTGTTCCTGCTCCCAGGTTGCAAGTAGATGCTCACACAACCAGCACAGAACCATAAATCTTTTGGTGATTTCTCAAGTCTCTGTGAACATGCCACTGATGTTTGCAGTTCATTGTACACGTACATCTGTGGAAGCCGTTTTTTATTTGTAGGAATGTGACTGTCCTTTGCAGAAAGCGAATACCTGCGTAAGGATGCCAAAATGTCCTGCCAAAAATGCCTGTATAGCTTATTTTGGGGTGCTGGCCAGAAAATCAGAAATAGTGTCATTGATTTCAGTAAACCGGTTGCACGTCCTGCCTGACACACACCTTGTGAATAATCGGGGAAAAATGTTGCGGGTGACAAAAGAAACAAGTTTTGTTTGCACTTGCTGAATAAATGAAGAGTGAAGAAAGCCACATGTTTACCGTGCGTGTTTACAGGGCAGAAACAGACAAAAAGAGGTTCAGTTTTGCAATAGGCTGCATGAAGTGAATTGCCTGACTGAAATTTATAGGAGTGAAAACGAGTGTGAACAATGATGGTTTAGAAGAATGGCCAAGCCCTTCGTTCCGCAGAGCAGTTACTGTAGCTGCATTGAAGATGGCAGAAAGGAAATACATGGTGATGGCCATATAATTCATCTGAAAATAAGTCAGTCCTTTTATTGCCTTTTAAAGTCACTTTTTGG
The DNA here is from genome assembly GCF_036013475.1 of Columba livia. Lineage (NCBI taxonomy): Eukaryota > Metazoa > Chordata > Aves > Columbiformes > Columbidae > Columba > Columba livia. Next base: position 1,061,718 of record NC_088627.1, on the reverse strand, counting down.
TCCTCTGTTAAGTTCCTATTCAAAAAGCCTCTGCAAGTTTTTCTCATACATCCTTTTAGACTTTCCAAGACCCAGCCTAAATTTTAATTTGCCTAGATTGATCAGTTTGACCACTGCAAACCGTCCCAATTGTTGCTCGAGGTGGTTGCACCACCTGACAGGCAGCATGTTGTAGTGTACCCGAGTCCTTCTGTGCATCCTGAGCACACTCGGTCCTTGGAGCCTCCTTTGCAAAGCTGCCTCCAAAAATCCCCAGCGGAATTTGCTCCAGTTCATCAGCATCGCTTGGATAATGAAGTGTCTGTAAACAGACACGCAACCTTCTCTGCAGCCAGCGGGAATTGTGAAACACGAACGTTGCGGCTCAGAGCTCTGGCCCAAGTGCCGGGATTATCTCTTGCTGTTCACATACTAATGTAACTCCTCCTGGGCAAAGTTCAGCATGTCCACCTTCTGGACTGACAGAGCTCCCGTATGACTTCTATGCGGAAAAGGATGGGATGGAAATAGTCTCCTACCCTGTTTCCCCCAAAATAAGACCTATCCAGAAAATAAACCCTAGCATGAGTTTTCCGGATTTTTGAGCATGATCAAAATATAAGCCCTACTCCAAAAATAAGCCCTAGTTACAGTTCATTTAAAAAGTCAACTTCAATAGTGTCCTAGCATCTATACATGTAAAAAAGTAAACATCTTTTGGAGCAAAAATTAACACAAGACCTTGTCTTATTTTTGGGGAAACAGGGTATGTGGCCACCTTGGTTTGCTGGCCCCAGAGGTGAGAGGGGACAGCCTGTCCCCTGGACCCCAGCTCCTACCAGGCCCCTCTGGGTCCAGGGGTGACACCTTAAGCCGTATCTGTTTTGCAGTGTGTGTCCTGATACTGGAATGACACTGATATGGTTGCCATGACAGCTTGGTCTCCATCCAAGGATGGCATGTTGAACGGAGCCTTTTGTTTCCCCCGTAGCAGCCTCTAAATCACCGCTGCAACGTGTGTGCCCACCCAGGTTCCTAAATCTGATGGACATCTCCTCCTCGAAGGATCATGGCACTGTGTTCAGGTGATGGGGTTGGTCAAAACCCCAGCATTTTGCATTTGAAAGCCTCCCCATTCCCACTCCTGTGGGTTTATTCTGGAGGGAGAAGCCAGAAGCCCGCGCTGGCCACTGGGTTGCAGTTTGCTGCATTGCTACCTGCTGCCGTTTCACTGCAGTGAGGTAATGCTGTACAGAGCACAGGCACCGACAGAGGCATCTGCATCAGGCGAACACGTGCAGGGCTGGCGGGGGGTGAGCTGCTTGGGAAGCTCGGTGCTCAGACACCTTCACCTCGCCCGCTCCTGCAGCCCCGACCCTGGGGAGTGCAGATCTCACCATTCCTTCCTTCCCTTCTCTACCTTCCTCTTCCTCACAGTTTTGGAGTCTCTCCCTGCCTCAGACCCTCTCCATCTCATTCTGATATCATCCTGACCCTGTGCAGCAGCTCTCATCTCTCTTCCCATCCCCTTCCCTCTCCTGTACGGCTGCTCCGCTGGAACGGCCACCACCGATGTCATCCCTTTCCCCCCATCCTGCCTCTCCCCTGGACAGCACAGGGATGCGGCCGTGGCAGGAGGGCTCGAGGATGGATCAACATCAACCACAGACTTCTAGGCGGGTATTTCTGCAGCACCCTTCAAACCTCTCCTGCAAACAGGCAGTTGCTTTATGTCAAGAAAGGCTGTGTGCCTGGCAGTGTCTGATCTGCATGAATACAGCCTGCGAGAGTGATGGAGCTCGGTGGTTTGTTGCCACTCCAGTAAATAAAAAACAAGCCCTTTTATCATTTTAAGTGTCTTGTTTTTCATCCGGAGGTATGTGGAATTCAAACAGGGCAATAAACTTCAGTCTCTCCTCTTTAACGGGCTTTGCCCTGTAAAGTGCAGCCAGACCTACGATGCCAAGATTCATGTGATGCAAGGGTCGAGGAGGGCTCACTCTTCATTAGCAGCAGTAAAAAGCCAGCCCTGCCTCTCTCTTCCAGGCAATTCCCAACTCTGGTGTGGCCAAAGGGAGAGCATTAACTGGGAAGACACCATCCTATCCCTGGGCAACAGCTTTCCACAAGACATGGAGGTGAAATCCCTTTCTGCGCATCCCCCGGCACTGGTTTGTACCCACTGTCCCGATGCTTCGGTCACCCCAATGCAACCCAGGGTCTAGTGGTCAGAATGATAAAGGGCAGCTTGGTCCACCAAGTAAGGCACAGGTTTGGGGCCCCTAATTAGGAAAAGTCTGTTTACCCAGCTCCAAATGGTTTAACAAACTGTTTCTTCATTTAGCTTTCTGTGTTGGCTGAGCGGGGAAGCAGTGCTACTTGGCATGGGGAGGAGGGGATGAGGGTGCTGGAGAAGCTCTGGGAGAAGGAAAAAACACATCAAGGCTGCCTGTCTTCCCCATCCCAAGTTACAGCGCTCGGAGAGGAACACACTGGGGTTGGGTAAGAGCAATGCAGCAGGCCGCCTTGTCTTGGAGTATTTTCCTTTGCCTTGCATGAGTAAATAATAATCTGTTTTGGAAAATGTTTTTAGAGACACTGTCTAGTGCAGAGGCTGTGGGAGGAAAGATGAGCGCTGAGACAGACGGATGGACACAGCCACGGAGAGCAGCTTCGAGGAGCTCTTGGGTTGGGAGAGCTTGTGGGGATGGAGAGCTTCTGGAGATTGAGAACCAGGGCCACCCCTAAGGGAGCCTCCATCCACACAGTTTGGATTGTAGCCCCCAGGGACCTGCGGAGGGTCCTTTTTCTGATGGGAATGGTGACAGGCAGAGGTTTGCTGTAGCATTCTCTGCCCATAGAGCAAATCTCAGGTGGGAGTACCACTCTCCTTGCTCTTTATCTACCGACACTGCCATGTGCTCTGCACTCTCATGAGCAAACCTGTGGCTGATGAAGAGACAGTGCCACCACTGGCAGAGATGGTGGCAGTGCTGACAGAGCGGTCCCACCTGGGCACACTGGCACAGGGGGAGTGAGAGGGAGGGGAAAGAGTTAATTTAAAAGTATAGGTTAGTGAGGCCAGCAAATGGGAAGAGGAACAACATCGAACTGCATGGATGATGGGTGCAGTTGTCAGCATGTAGCAGAAACTGCGGTCAGGAAGATGGAATTATGTAGGAAATGGAAGGAGGCACACAGCAAGGAGCATGAGGTAGGATTGCACTATTGATTTTAGATGTCTCAAGGCTGGATGGATGCCTCAGCCAGAGCCAGACACCTCAGCTCCCTCCACGTCAAGGCAGAAGCCCCAGTGGTCCATTGGGCAATTCATCTGCTGTGCTTTTGGTGGGGGGAAACGTTCCCCGTTTCTGTCCCTTGGCTGCAGGTAGAGGCTGAGGACGGAGCACCCAAGGTGGTTATTGCATTCCTGCTCTTCCCCTCAGGGTGCAAAGCCTCATACAACAAGATAGTTTTGCAGCCACAGTCCAGCTGCAGTTTGACCACGGACAAGCTGAGAGGACATCAGAGTCTGAGCATGTGTCTGGGGGCTCCTCGTACTTCAAAGGGCAGGAGGCAGGACCACCCTCCTTCCAGCAAAGCGACTCTCCAAACAGCTGTACAGCAGAGAGAAGCCAAATCAGAAACCCTGCCAGCCCTGACTATATGTGATCTATGTGCAGTTTAATGTTTGATGGCTAATGTCAAAGAGAATTCAGCTAAAGGCAGGAAGAGAAACCCAGGGAAAACAAGGGTAGCCGTGCAGGGAGCCAGCTTTATGACTAATGTTACCTTCTGAGTAATGCTCAAACCGAAACATAAATAACAATAAATCCAGTTCCACTCCATCCGGCGGACAGAGCAGAGCCCACTTTGCTTGGCCAAAACAGGCCCCAGTGTTTAACCACAAGAAAATCCTCCTGAAGTTTTATTACTTACTGTAAGGACTGTAAAAGCCCCTTGGTTAGGAAATACAGCTTCTCATGGATTTACAGCGTGAGCACTTGGACAGACTGTTTCCCATTCAGCTGCGTTTCCAGAGGTGGGACAAGACAGGGTGCTGGTTAGTCCCGGGGGATGTATTTCCATGTAAGTTTGTGCCCAGTCCTGTCCCACCAGCTTTCCCTGGGACCCCCAGTTATCGTGTCATTTTAATCTCCGAAACCAGAGGCCAAACAGCATCTCGCTCATGCTGCTTTGCTGCTGGACGCGTGTCTGGATGGGGATGCTCCACTCCCACCTTCATGAAGCCCGGAGCTCCCTGGGCACCATCCTCCCTCAGCAAAATCTTGTGGGACCTCCTGCAAAACATCCTCGGTGCATCTGAATGACTGCTGCACTTGGGTTGTTGACACCTTTGGGACACCGTGGGGTTTTTTTTGGATCACGGATTGCTTTGTCTGTTTAAAAAAGGTGCATTTTTGCCAAAGAATGACATCTCCGATGGCTCGGGGTAGATGGAGGCTCCTCCGTGGCGGAACAGGGTGGTCAGCTGAAGGCAGGTGGCTGAGTGTCCTGGGGGATGGAATTTGGCATTTCTTTGGAGAGGAAGGTCCAGAGGATGCACGAGGCACCGCAGAGCATTTCTGGAACTGGAAAAAAAAAGATGTCTTGTTGGTTTTCAGCCCAGGATTCTCAGAATTTTTATTTTCTATGAGAAAAACATTTAGTTTCTCCCAATCCTCTCCCGGGGGATGGGAGTTGTGTTTTTTCTGCCTAGCTCTCTGACCTGCCCATTTCTAATCTCTCTGCACTGTGTTCTGGGGTACTCACGGGGCTTCCAGCCTTCCCAGGTGTGGGGACACCAGACCAGGCGAACCCAGCGAGCGGTTCCTGGCACACCGGAATGAGGAAGAAAATGCCTGAAATGCTATGCGTTGTGATCCTTGGATTTTGGGAGATAGTATCATAAATGGGTGATTAGTGGAGCTGCTAAGGAGAGGTTGGCTTTCTCCCGTCCCCTGGGAGGTGTAAATCCAAATGCTGTCCATAAGAAATGCAAGATAATCCTTCTGCTTCTCGTGCGTAGCCGGAGAACCTCATCCAGCGGGCACTGACTTTGAGGAGAGACGATGCTCAGTGGGAGAGAGTCCAGAGACGATCTGCAAACGTGATCAGAGGTCTGGAAAACACGACCTGAGGGGAAAAGGCTGCGAGAAGCCGGACTGTTTAGTCTAGAAGGGAGGGCAGACGTGATAACAGCCCTCAGCTATGCAGAGGTTGCTGCAGAGGGAGGGGAATATACTGCTCTCCACGTGGCTTGGAACCAGGGAAGGGTCATTTAGAGTCATTTAGGAAGAACGTCCTGATGGGAGAGCAGGGGAGTCCTAGGTTTGGCCATGGAGGAGGTTTGAGTCTCACCTGTGGTTGGGGGAGCTGGCCAGGCTGGTGCCCAGGAGGGACATGGGGTGACATGAGCTGGCTGATGCCACCTCCTGGGGTCTCCCTGTGCTCTCAGATGGACCTTTCAACCCATGGTTCCTCTTCAGACAGGTTGGTAAGCGAACCCCACCAGATACCACTGTGATGCCCACCAACGCCAGGACACGGTCACGGGTCCCTGAGCTCCTCCTATGAGCAAATGTATAGGGACCAAGAGGAGGAGCAGGGACCGGGCACCTGCTGAGCCCCGGCCCCACCACGAGTCCCGACGCGGGGAAGGCAGCAGGGGCCACAGAGGAAGAACAAGTCCCCACGTGTGTCCGGGCAGGGACGGCTGGAGCCGCGCTGGCGCTCTGCACAGCCTGCAACGCACTGCGGAATACCGGCAAGAAAAACCTCTCTGCAAAGGGGAGAGGGGGCATTTCTAATTCCTGCTTCACCTCTCGTGATCCCAGCCGTGGCAAAGCATCTCTGGGGGTGGACACAGAGTAGAATCATAGAATCATTTCAGTTGGAAGAGACCCTCAGGGTCATTGAGTCCAACCGTAACCTAACTAGCACTAAACCATGGCCCTAAAAGCTTTGTCTAAACACCTTTTAAACTCCTCCAGGGATGGTGAACAGGCCCTGGGCAGCCTGTTCAACGCCCAACAGCTCTTTCCAGGGAGATTTTTTTTCCAGCCCTCTCTGGGAGAAAGCATCAGTGTCTGGAGCCAGCACAGAGAGCCTGTGTTCCGAGGCCTGGGGAGAGCGTGTGGCTATGCAGCAGAGGCCAAGTGTTTTGTGAGCAAACACTTTAACTGGGTGGTCCTTAAAAAAAAGGGGAAAGTGAGAGATAACACGTCCAGTTGGAGCACAGAACCGAAGGGTTTATTGCTCGTCAGGGACGCGGGCAGACCTGCATGGGGGTGACACTGCTTGTCACGGCCACCCATGGATCTGTGGTTCTGCGTGACAAAGTGCACTGGGTCAGCAGCAGCTTTGTGGTATCTCAGTTTAAGAGCTGTAGCCGCGGCTGGATCGCAGTAACCTTGCTGAGAGAGCAAAATCCAGCAAGCCCGAGGCGGCCGAGTCCTGGGCATTGCTCCTTCCCCAAGCTTTTGTTCTCAAACCCGTGACTCAAAGCAGCAAGTTGGAGAGCATTGCTTTCAGATCTACGTCAGTGCTTTTCCCAACAGCTTGGCAAGCTGCATAACCATCCATCTGCAGTTGTCACTGGTAGCAGCGCATCATCTGGGGAGAAACTGGCTGCTCGCAGACTCCCAGTCACACACGGAGCAAACAGTTGCTTTGTTTCTGAGTGGGGCTACACAAACCATTAGGCACTTCATTAATCTTGTGTTTAATTCTCTGCACGAGTCTCACTGGAAGAAGGAATAGACTCTACATTTTAATTATTGGGGGAATACTGGGGGAACCTTCTTAACTCCTTTTCCACCCTTGCTGTTGCACTATAAGACATGAAAGATGGAAACCTGTTGGCAAAGCTGTCCCTCGGTGTTTCCCCCACCTCTGAGTGCAGATGACAGGGAACAAAGGCCAACACTGGCTGCACCGAGCCCTGAAATAGGTAATTCCTGCATCACCGCAGGGACCCTGCTTCTCTAATTAGCACACAGGACTGTTCTTTAGTGTAGAGCCACATCCCCCGTGTCCTCACGGCACCCCCAGCAAACAGCTCAGCTCTGGGAGCCCCCGAGCTGCTCAGACCATGAGTTCCCAGAGGCAGCTTTTGTTAATTATCCTCAGCCTGACTCCAGGAAAGACGTTGGACGAACATCAGCCCTGAGCTTTCTGCTGCCAGTCAGGGCCACGGGGGCACCCAGAAATATTCTAACACGGCTTTGTGATGGTTTGGCTGGCAATGAGAACCTCTCCCCTCTCCGAGCTGGCTGAGCGTTGCCCACCAGCCCTGTGTTAAAATAGCCCCTGTGACCTCCCTGTCCAGCTGCTTGTGGGAAGACCCTTCCTGCTCCTACAGCACCTGAAGCTCAATTTAATTTGGAATCCTCTAAAAAGCTGCCCCAGGCTGCCGAGAGGAACTGGAACAAGTTGGTGGATGAACCATCCCTGGAGACATCCCAGGCCAGGCTGGACGGGGCTCTGAGCAACCTGAGCTGGTGAAGATGTTCCTGCTCATGGCAGGGGGGCGTTGGGAAGGTCCTTCAACCCAAACCATCCTGTGATTCTGTTTCTTAATGCGCCCTCTTTTCCACTCTCCTGTTTGTCGTGCATGCCCTCTCGGAGTGTGAGTGTGTGCAGGACGGTCTGTTGGTCTCTCGATATGATTTACAGGCAAATGAAGCAGAGGAATCTTCCCACAGCTGTGCCTGATGAAGGGCTGCCTGCTGCTCCCAGCACCTTGGCGATGAAAGGAGAAAACCCTTGCCCTGAAGACAAATAGCACCCAAAAATGCCAGCATCTCCCAGGAAGGAGGATTTACTACCAGTGAGCAGCAAGGCTGTTTGTCTTTTTCTTTTTCTCTCTGCATGTGGCTTTCAGACACACATGATGCTTTCCCAGCATTAGCTGCGTGGAAGTGACTCCTCAGATGCGAACCGGAGCGTGACCCAGGCGCAGCAGTGAATTCGCTGGACTTTGTTTCCCTTTGTGCAGCACTCGGGAGACACACAAGCCAGAGGTGTAACAAAAGGCATGTGTTTTGGCCCGCAAAGGGAGAAGTTTTCTTTTTGATTTCTCTGGATTCACTACATTAATTATGAGGCTATATGGCGAGTCGCCATAATTGCAAGTCTCGAGAGATAAGAGAAACATTCATTGGTTCTCACGGACATCTAGAGACATGGAGGATGGAGATTTCCTTCTCTGTGTGTCTGGAGACACCTCGTTTCTGAGCACCGCTGTGCTGGGGTTGTGCCATCACCCCTTAGCCCCCCCTCTGGGAAGCAGGTGATTATGTGATAATCTCAAGCTTCATTGAAAAAGCCAATTATTTGTTTTGGAGAAAACGTGGAAAACTCGAGCCCTACAGACTCGAAACCCAGTGGGTAAACAACAGAAGAAAAGAAAACAGATGGTTGGTTTTGCTATATTTTCTTGCATAATCACTGTTTTCTCCCAGATTGTGCTTACAAAACGTGGTTGCTGCCGTTGTACGTGTCCCTCCTGAGCGTCCCGATGATGGGAGCCGTGGTGGCTGGCAGCGCACTCACACAAGCGCTCTCACCTCATTAGCTATTTTTAACAGCAACAAAGACCTTGACTTTTAAATTGATCCTACTATATTTACGGAGGAGAGGGCTGCCTCACTCATTACTTCTGAATTTCTGGCATTAAAAATTGAGGCTTTGCTTCTTTCTGCCTCAAAAATGCAAGAGAACTTTCACAACTTCTCTCCTGGTGTAAACTTACTGCAGGGTTAAATACTTTGATGCTTTGTAGAGGGCTCTCAGAAAGCCAGCAAGAGAGCCAAGCATTGTGTTTCATGAGAATATTACATGCCGTTATCGTGGTTTAACCCCAGCCGGTAACTAAGACCCACGCAGCCACTCGCACACTCCGGTGGGACCGGGGAGAGACTCAGAAGGGTTAAAGTGAGGACACTCGTGGGCTGAGATAAAGGCACCATCACCGCAGGAGTCAGGGATAGTGAAGTCAGGGTTCGTAGGGCTGGGTGTCTCTTGCTGCTGTTCCCCTCTTGAGGATGTTCACAAGGATTCGTTCCCTTGTGTCCCCGGCTCTTCAAGAGAAAAGAAGGTAAATGCAAGAGGAGGGTGGCTGGAAATGTCCTCTTTCGGTTTAGATCGGTACCTCACCCAATTCATTACATGCTCGTATTTCACTTGAGGAGATACCGGAATTCTCACTGATCTTGGAGAAAATTGCTTTTCCTTTTGTTAGGAATAATTAGGAATGCTATTTATCTCCCCTTAATTATGAGTGCAGGTGGATAAATCTGCCTTGTTAAATATTCATTGTTTAAAAGCAGATAGTAAGAAGCAAAGCCCTGGAACTGCAGCCTAGGAAATATATCCCCTGGTTTCCAATGTAACGATTTAATCTGCTGTTCTACTCCTCAGATCACTTTTCCAATTCAATGTGCAGCACAAATTCACCAGGGATAATATAAAGTTTTACCGCTACTGGCTTTGGGGCTATGAAAACCTGGAGTTTCAGTCTCCTGGCTTGGAGATCAATACTGAAACTTAAGTGGCTAACATCCCCATACAAGGCCAGAATTTATTTTCTGTGGTTGTCTATAAATCAATGACAAGCTAATGTCCATTCTGCTCATGTCTGCCTGTAGTTTATGGTGAGTAGCCATCCAGAATTTGACTAATATGTGAAACTATTTCTGTCCATCTGGTCCAACAGGCAAATCAGAGAAGAGTAACTCTTCCAAGAGCTGCCTTTGTTCATCATAAATCTCCAATTAAAACCAAACAGATGTGGAGGGCGGGTGTTTCATGCGGACCTTCGGCCACGTCCTGCGTCGTGAGCCCAGGACCGAGACATGGAGCTCAACTCCGCGGAAGATTCCTGGCATTCTTGGATTGCTTCAAATCGAAGCGTACTGAGAAAACATCTCTGTACTTGAGGCTGTTTGACCCACCGAGTCATGAAAATAAACATTTGAAGAAAAGGCATATTTCTGTAAAATTCATATTTACAAAAAAAACCCCCAGGGTCTTGTTTCTCTTGCTCACAAGGTGGGAAGTGCCTGTTGCATGTTCACCACTGGCAGTGGTAGTTAATTGCCAGTAAACTTAGAGTAAGTATCAGGAAATAATTCTGCTCACAGCATGGATCCAGCCTTTGAAATTCGTTGTCAGCAGAAAGCAGGGGCGAACACCGCTGATCGAGGAGGGGCTGGCCAAGACAATGACCGGCGTTGCTCTCTCTCTGGTTACACACTAAGGAAAAGGCAACTTCTTCTGCAGATGTGTAACATGGGATGGTGGTGTCCAAACAGGCTCTCTCAGGACAACCATCCGTCTCCCAGAGCTCAGGGTTGTCTCTTCAAAGTGTCCATCCACCAGCGCAAAGCCTGAGCCTTCCTTTGGTCACCGCTCCGACGTGGCCAGAATCAATGTGCATTGTGGCACACGCTGCACGTGTCTGCAAAGCAGAAGTCCTCTCATTGCTTTGTTTCCTCTGGCAGCGAGAGGCAAACCCTCCCAAACCTGAAACTCTTTTTTTCCATAAGTGGATGTGGGATGTTCTCCTGGGGTTGCGTTGAGTGTTTGGCAGGTGTGACTGATAGAAAAAGGGAAAGGAAACCACTTCTCTCTTGACAGTCTTGGGTTTAGGCTTTTCCAAGATTTCCTTCCCAAATCTGCGATCTGCAAACAACACTCACATTTAGTACATCAATCTCACAACACTTGAGCAAGGTGGGAGCAGGCATCCCAAGCTGGGACATCATGGGCCTCCGCTCCTCCAGCTAGAGCAGAATTTGGAATGGCTGCTCAGACTCGCATCACGTTGCTTGCAAGACTCTGCTTAGGGACAAGATCACACGCTGCTCACTCATCTGCCCAGAGCCAGCGTGTTGTTCGTGTTGGTGCAGCACAGAGCTGGTGTGCACGCCCACAGGTGTCAGGTTTGTTCTGTGCCCTCTACCCAAGCAGCCTGTAAAGTTTGTTTCCTTGCTCGGCTGAGGGTTTAACACAGATGTTAGCCATCTACCAGCAGCCTGTGCGTGTGGAAGCTTCCTCGCCATCTCCCTGAACCGCAGTGGGTACAGGCTGCTGTGCGGCCCTTTGGCCAAGACTGGGAAGCTGAGAATCACTTGGGAGGATGGTTCTCTTGAAATTGCTGTAACAGCCCGGAAAAAGAGAAAGAAAGTGTTTGTCTTTCTGCTTCCATTTGAGAAGAAAAGGTAAGTGACCCTGTCTGGGTGCGTTGTGCCTGTTCCCTTTGGATAGGCAGGAATTCAGCGTTGGAGGGGTTTGGACCTGGAGATTCTGCAGCGTTGTGGGCAGATCTGCAGTGTGACTGCAAAGAGCATTCCAAATCCCAGGCTCATGAAGGGGCCCCGGTCCCTCTGCCCGAGCTGACAGACGTGGTCATGGAATAGTTTGGGTTGGAAGAGACCTTCAAAGGTTGTCTAGTCCAACCCCTGCAATGAGCAGGATCCAAGAACCTGAGTCAAACAAAAGGGTTAAATGAAGGCATAACTTCCCTGGGACTGTAACTGTTAGCACATGCATTGAAACCACAGATAAAAGGACTGGCAAGACCGTATCTGCCTCTTGAAACCTGCCCACATGTTTTCTTATGTCTCCCAGGCCACTTCCTTGTCCCTGGCCAGGTGACAATTTACCTCTAAGACTTGTTACTGGGTGAAACAGCAAGGTATTATCACCCTCCTGCATTCCCCAAGTTCACACTCCACTTTGCAGGTGTTGCAGTTACTGTTGTTGTGATTCTACACCTTGGCTAACACTTTCTAAGGACTTTAATTTAAATTTTTCAACAGTTGTTATCTCTCATCTACAAACACTTCCAGTCTGACACATTATCTCCTCTGGGTGCTGGTGAGCAGGAGAAAAATCAACATGACTGAGGTGAGAGTGCCCTGCTAGACCTGCAAATAAAGCTGCATCCCTCCTCCTTGCAGCTGTCCTGATGTGACTCGCAGATACCGAATACTTTGGCCAACTTGAAAAACTGTTGAGAGCACAAAGCTCTGAGTGCTTTCCCTCCTTCAGGTGGCACTTCCAGCTGCAGCATCCAGTCCCTGCTGCCTCAGGTCTTGCCGCTTTTCCCTGTGATGGGTAGCAGCCAACCGAGGTCTCCCACATTGTCCTGGGGCTTGTTTTCAGCTCACACTACTGGAATACACTCCTTTGCTGATGCTGCTCTGATGACCTTGTCCAACACTGGCTCCCTCCCCTCCAGCCGTACCCTTTCTATTAGCCGTGCTGCCTCTTGCTGCAAAGACTAAAGAAGGAAAAGAAAGATCCCCCACCCAGCAGCTGTGCCGGGAAAGCCGCGAGCCATGCGCTCATGCTGCCGGGGTTTGCTGCCTTCCATGGAACACGCTGTGCGAGACACATCCTGATGGGACTGAGCTTCACACACCTCCAAATCCGTCTCGAAAAAATTTTGATAGAAAATTCAACTGAGACGACACTTTAACTGGAAATAACAGCAGCAGAGAAATCAACAAACTTCAGGCCTTGGAGTCTGTTCCTTCGTTTTCATCAAATCCAGCAGATTTGTTTCAAACTGTCTGGAACAGACGTTCTGTGCATTTTTTTTTATCCCAGAAGATACCACAAACAGTTTCTGTTTCAAATTATGAAGTAATAAAAGAAACCTCACCACATTGATGTTTGTTACTAATTATGTTAGTTATGTTTTTATATCAGCAACTCCAAGCTTAAATCCGCTTGGAATAATAATCAAAAAGCAATTTGGGTCGGATTTTACAACCCTTTAAATATATTATCTCTGTGTTTCCAATCAAATAATCAGTCCCATATAATATTCCTATAAGACACGGTCAGCGTGTTCTGCAGATGTTTCTGAGCATGAGCATTACTGCCTTCTCCGCTAACATATAGACTGCTGTGACCATATGATTACTATAATCCCATGTCCAAGGGTGTGATACAAGCTCAGGATGGCAGAGGGTGGACCCAGCAGCCTATTTAGACAAGATGCAAGAGGTGGCACAGCTGGGGAGCCGCGGCAATGCATGTGTTTAAGGATAAAATGCAAGAGAGCCCTTAGGCACCTGCTTAGGAGGGGTTTACAGAGCCAAGGTCCTGCTGAGCCACCCAACGTGGGTCTGAGGGGACAGGCTGTGATGTGTTTAAGTGCATCATTGCTGTCCCTGGTGTCTGTGAGTGAGAGGACAGGGCAGCTGAGACCCTCTCAAGAGCCCTCCTACCTCAGGAGGGAAAATGGTTTTAAAAAACCTGTTCTTAGTTATGCTCCAAAGTCTTGTCGCTTCTGTGGTTTGTGCATGCAAAGGGAAACCACCAAAGCTTCATGTTCTAGGGAAGCCTCCTGCCTGCCCTCTCCCCATTGATGATGATGACAGTGATGAAGGCATCCCTCTCACCTCCCACAGACACACCCTTCTACAGCACTTTGCCCCACTCAGGACATCTGGGCTTGTCAAAGTGGAGCTGCCTGACCTGCCTGCCACAGCCCGGTGACTCCCAGTGCTCCTCGGATCACTCGGGGTAAAGCCGTGATCTCCCTGCTGTTCGCTCTCCTTGGCTTCCTCCCCTCCCCGGTGCTACCTGGGGAAAAGAGAGAAGAGAGGAATTTGAATGCTGTGATACCATGGAAACTAAGCACAATTCCTACAGAAACAGGGCAGGTAAGAGAAACGGTTTTCCCAAATACTCTCAGATATGGATGCCTGTCGTGGAAATTCTCTGCCAAGTTCCCACCCAGCATGGACCAGCACTAAGGAGCAGATGTTTTAGATCAGCTCAAAGCCTGGCTGGTTGCACCATGATCTGCATGCCCAGCTCACAGCTGAGGTCAGGGCCATCCCTGCTTTTTGTTTAAGCTGTTTTCAAAGTAAAAGTAAACGTGCCTGGAAGAAGCCCCAGCCCCTGCCCAGAGTCCCAGCAGTATGAGCACAGCTCCTTGTCCCCGAGCCCGAGCTCACCCCGGCGTGGCTGGAGCAGGAACAGCCCAACGCTACTGCAGGAACACGTCCACCACATCCCACTCCTGCCTTCGTGTGCTGTCACACATCCCAGGGACATGCTTTTCCTCATAGAGCCATTTGTGGGATGCACTCATCTCCCCCACTCCTGCAGTCAGGTTCCTCTTTGCAAATTCCTCTCTGGAACTCACTTATAGCTTTTCTCCTTCAAACACTGCCAGTAACTGCATCCATCAAGTGCATCACAGGTGGTACGCTCAGAAAATGGTCACCTGGCTCCAATTAAGAGGAAGATGAGTGGGCACTTTCACACCACAGACGACCACAGATGCAAAGGTTTGTTCAGATGGATTTAGTGCTGAGGTCTTGATTTGCCTTTGAAGGGCCTGTGGGGGAATGAAGGAACCCCTGTGCTGTCCCTGGTGTTTGTGGCCCATCAGAGACCTCCTGTGAGAGGATTTGGGTCTGCAGCACAAGGCAGCTGAAACACAGCAGCCTTGGCACTGCTGTGCTCATGGTGAGATTGAGCAGCTAAGGAAAGGGAAGCTGGGGACAGTCAGGCCAGGAAAGGGTTGGGCAAAATGCATTACCAACAGTCCTTGCTGTCATGCTGCACTGGAAAGATTTAGCAACATTAACTTCCCTGATGCACCCACAGAAAACAACCTGTGAACGCTGCCAGGGCTCGTGCTGTGGAACCGGCGGCCGGGTTTCACGCCGCGGCAGTCCCTCCTTGGATGGGTCTGTTGCTACACAAGCCCCACTGCAGCTCCTCGGGGGATTTTTCAAGGCACTTGTTGGGATAGGAAAAGCCTTCCTGGAAGTGTTCCAGTGCTTGTGACTGTGGGCAAAGCTGAGGCAATGCAGGGAGGCGCTGAAGGAGCAGATACCCATCTGCAAGGGAAATCTGTCCAGCTGCTCCCAGCCCCAAGGGAGACCCCCAGCTCTCAGACACAAAAGGCAAATGAAAGTGGGTGTAGCAGGGGAGCAAATGCAAAGGGAAGGTTCTGGAGGTTTCCTGCTCCAGATTTATCTCTCACATTGACAGCAGCCCTCAGCAACGAGACACCAACCCTCCTTTCATTTGGCCTGCGAGGGTCCCCTGTGCTGCCAGCTGAGCCCTGAAGCCAGGCTGGGATTTGTTGCCAAGCCCTGTGCAAGGACAGCCGGGGCTGCCTGCCGGGATGAGCTGCTGGAGCAGAGATGAAGCATCACTGCCATCTACCTCCGCTCTGCACCTCGCCACAGGACGGGGAAGGGGAAGGGGCCGAGATGCCCACGTGTTTGCTATTAAGCAGCGAGAGGGTTTCCACGGATGGGCCTGCAAAGCCCAGGGAGAGGCAAAGCTGCCAACGGCATGGTCAGAAATGTGTTCAGCGTTCAGCCATCGCTGGCAGCCAAGTCTCGCTGGCGGGGTCGGATGGGTTCCTTGGCTTTCCTTCTGAGTGTTGGTGGTTTGAAGGAGTTGAGCAGCTCTGCAGGAAGCTGGTGTGCTGCTGGCTCCCAGCCCTGGTCTGGGGGGGCTGGAAACTCTGGGGATGGGCCCCTTAGGGCAGATAATGGGGAAGCTTATTTGCAAAAAAAAAAGGCTTTTGATTAAAAATGTTTGTTGGTGCTCACCAAGCAGGGAAAAGCCCCTCTTCCCGGGAAGCTGAGGACTCGAGGTTTTTGTTTGCTGAGTGAGCAGTCATTTTCTATGGAAATAGTGTTTTCTGCTGGAAAGATAAGAAGTGATTTTAGGTCAGAAGAGTATTTAGGTGGAAAATTCCTCACTGGCTGGAAAGGTTCCCCCAACCTCCCTCGAGGATGTGGGGAGTCGGGAAGGGAAAAGGAGCAGTAAAGATTTCAACCCAGCTATAAAAGAGGCTCTCAGCACATTCATAAACTAGAACAGCTCCCTCCCCATCGCCCCAGGGGCTTCATGGAAACCTCGATAGCTTGCGGAGCGGCAGATTGCATGTGGGTAGATCAGTATGGGGAGAGAAAGATATATATGGAGATCGACAGTATAGAGAGACGTCAAGCTTTTGGTTCATCTTCTGGGAAAACAGCTGCGTACTTTCCTCCTTGTCCCTTCCATGGGGAAAATTTGGCCCAGAGTGACTAAAACAAGGGTGACAATGGCACATGCTGGAGCAAAATCCCCTTCATAGGAACTAAACAAACCAAGTCCCCTCCTGCTCTGTGCATTTCCCGGGCTGTTCTCTGTCACACAGAAACCTGCTGTTCCAGAGCCACTAACAGGGAGTGGGGAGGTCAAGTAAGTCACTCAAATGTGTGATTTCTCCTCATTTACTGGGCAGGAACGGTGTCTGCTTGCAGAGCTCTGAGGAATCATTCCCACCCACACGCTGGTTCCAACTGACCTCGGGAGAAAGATACTTATTTAGAAAGATTTACCCTGCTTCGGGGCATGAAGATCAAGTGTCTGCAGAGGTGCTGGGTGCCCTGTGACCCCGGACATGCCGCATGGTGACAGCTCAGCCCAAGGCAGAGGACCAGGGGCTCCACGTTCTCCTTGCAGCGTGAGCAGTGAGAAGATCCCCTGCAGGTTGCTTGGGGAGGGTTTGCAGGAGGGCAGCGAGATGCTAAAAAAAACCACAAAAACGACCCAAAAACCACTTTTTCTCCCAGAAAAACCTCATTTAGAGAAGGTTGAAAAGTATACTGCTGGGAGACAGGTTTTTTCTAGGTCTGACTGGGGATTTAAAGGACTCGGGCTGTCCCCAGCCCTGGGCAGAGGGGTCTCTAAAGGGGCAGAAGAAGAAGGAGGAAGAGTACCATGGGGCAAAGGAACTGCTTTTCAAATAACTTGTTAAAAACAATGCGTTCTGCTTGATTTCCACTCTGGCGATGATGTAGCGTTGGCATGACAGTCTAGGAGGTCTGGTCGCTCACTGACAGCCCAGCTCCCACCAGAATAGCCAAGAATAACCCCAAACGGGTGTCATTAATAGCTTGAAAACATGTCAGTGGAAAGAAGCAGAATAAACTGGAGGGAAATTAGGATGCTGTTTGTAAGGACTAATTAAGTGTTGCAGAGCTGCACAGGGAGAGCAGGACCGGCCGCTGCAGCAAGGGACTCGTCAGGGGAGGATGCAGCATCCCCAGGGACAGAGTGATTTGACTGTTCTCCAGGGGATTTAGAGCCCAAAGAGAGAAATATCTGTCAGGGAAGATGTATTTAGGGTTGATCATGGGCTTGTGTGGGTTTCCAGATACATCCCTGAGCTCCTGCTGCTGGCCAGAACAGCTGAGTGTGAGCAGGACGGGAGCCCGCACACCCGCCTGCAGCCACGGGCAGCCCTGACGTGCCCCAGGGCATGATCCAGGACAGCTCCGGGTGCAGAACTGCCTGCCCGGGGCTGTGGTGAGCTCAGGGTGCTCCATGGGGAGCGCTCGGATGCTCCTGTGCTGGAGAGACCGAGTGTGGCCGTGGCCACATCCAACCTTGGAGACTGCAACTCCCCAGGCGAGAGCCTGAGCTGCTCATTTATTTTTGATATCCTCATGACAACCACAGCGCAAGACTGTGAGAAAGGGAGAGGCAGCCCGAGCAGCTGCCATCCCCGGGGAGATGCGGGGACAAGGCACCCGGGCGCCCTGCGCAGCCAAGAGCCTCTTCCAGCAGATTCTTCCCCTGCTCAGGTCCCACTCTGGAGCAACCAAAGCCCCTTCCCCATCCTCCTATTTACCCCTTGTCTCCTGGAAAAAGAAAAATCCACGTCTACTCACTTCCTACCCCCAGCAGCATCTCTGGAAGCGGGGGCTGCGGAGACAAGCCATCCTCACCCCGTCCCCACGCCTACGGTCGCTGGAAGCGTTGCTCGCTATCAGCTGAGCCTCACTCATTGCAGCCCCAGATGGTTTTCCGTGGGTGGGGATGCACCCCCCACCACCCTCGCGCTGCTGCCTGCACCCTGCCCAGGGCTGGCACGAGGGGACAGGAGGGGACGGCGGAGGCGGAGGGGCTGCTGCTGCACCTGGGGCTCTGCATGTGTCACCCCCCCAGGGCCTCAGTTCCAATGGCAACTCATTTCCTTGGGCAACACCTTGCTCACGCATCTATCCAGCCCAGCCCCAGCAGCAGAGATTTGGGGGCTCTTGTGGTCTCTAGCACAAAATGTGTGTTTGTAGGTTTTTAAGCAATTTGGCAAAATGTTCTCTTCCTCCTCCAAAACGCAGCAGACGAAGCAATCTGGCACCAGGGAAGGGCAATGCAAAGCCAACACCACCAGCAGCCGGGTGCAGGCTCCTTTCACAGCACCAGAAGGGACTGCGGGCATCGCTGCCAGGGGAGGCCTCGTCCCTCCTCACTAAACAGCTGTTTCCTCTAGAAGCAACAAAATGACTGGGGCAAATCACATGTAAATCCTCCAGTCCAGACCCTCAAAGACACTTCAGTGTCTGAGCAGTGGAAACGGAGCCTTTAATTCCTTCTGCCTGACCTGATTCAGCTCCTGCTCATTCTCCTGCCTGACCTCCTGCAAGCCACACATGGAGGTATTTAAAAAACCTGTAGATGTGGTACTTATGGACAGGGTTTAGTGGCGGACTCGATGATCTTGAGGGGCTTTTCCAACCAAAATGATTCTGTGATTCTATGATGTCTATGAGATGAGCAAGCGTTTCTTTCTTGCATTGAAATTCACTGCTAGAATAAGTAAAACCAGGAAGAAAATGTTCACTTTGTTGCAGCGAGTCCCTCATTGTCCTTTGCCCTGGGATTGCCCCTCTCGGGCTGCGTCCTTAGTGTCACCGCTACGGATCACCCCACTGGAGGGAGAGCATCGCTGTGGGACGTGGGGACCCGCACATCCCCGGCTGCAAGGGCAGAAGGGAATGAGTCAGAGAGGAAAAGAGGGGGAGGGAGGTGGCTGATGAAAAGTCCCAGTTGTTACAGATAGATGAGGAAAAAAAAGAGGAAAAAACAAACCAGAAGTGCCCCCATGCTCCTGAGAAGGGAGGGTGGGTGGAGGAGGGTGACGTAAGGGCAGCCTGTGCTTCCCACCCCGCTGCCCCATCGCTGACACACACGCCAGCTCGAGGGTCCCCAGCGCCTCCCGCATGGGACAGCGGGGACATCTGCGGCAGCCCTACGTGACGGGCGGGAGGATGCTCTGGGATGGGGCTTCTCCGGGAGCTGGAGCGAGCTGAGTCCTTGTGAAGCTGGGGCATGAGGTGTCGCCTCATCGGCATTTTGGGAGGAGGGAAGCCAAGAAAAAAAGTGGAAATGGGACTCATGTGAAAGAGCCAAAGGTGGCTCTTTCGAAGCAAAGGAAATGTTTTATTTTAGGGGGGATTGAGCACTGAGGGGAGACCCTGTGGCTGCTGCCTGCAGGATCCAGAGAAGGGGCTGGAGCACAAGTGTGATGGGAGCGGCTGAGGGACCTGGGGGGTTCAGCTGGAGAACAGGAGCTGAGGGGAGACCTCCTGATCTCTGAACTGCCTGAAAGGAGCTTGGAGCCGGGGGGGTCGGGCTCTGCTCCCCAGGAACAAGCACCAGGATGAAGGGAAACAACCACTGTGGCTGCAGGAGCGTTTGTGTGTGGTCAAAAAGTGAGTCCGCACCCGATACAGGTGTCTCTGAGCACACGTGAGTCAGGCTGGCGGGATGGAGAAGGTCACCAAAAGGGGTAACAGCAGGACATTGTGTCCCAGCAAGGACGAGCGGGACAGCCCCGCTGCACCCCAGGGAGTCACACGCCCGGGACCACGGGTCACCCTCCCTCTGACCGAGCTCTAAACAAAAAGACAACACTCATTTTTATCTTTTTTTTTGTTTGTTTTTAAAGACCAGTTTGGGTTTTTTTATCCCTGGCAAACGCCAGCAAAGCTGCAGAGACGTGTATGTGTCACAGGAGCACGTGCTGGAACGAGGTTAGCTGGGGCGAGGCTGCGCCGCTGCCATGGGGAGCTGCTGGAGATACAGTCTGTTCCCACTCACATCCACAGATATTTATAGGTACAGATGTTTCTCTAGCAGTGGGGTTCAAGCTTGAGGGGGTTTTTTATGCTTTTTTTTAAACTCCCTGTCTTCCTTCCCATCCCTCCTTTGCTCTTCAAAGCAATGCTGGAGGTAGAGAAAGCGGCTCCAGAAACCAGCGGGGAGGCTGAGGAGTCACTCCCCACCCCAGAGTTTCAGAAATAAGGAACAAGCCCCAGGAGCAGAGGAAACGGCCTCAAGTTGCCCAGGGGAGGTTGAGGTTGGATTTAGGGACAATTTCTCCCCCAAAGGGCTGTGGGGCATTGGAACAGGCTGCCCAGGGCAGTGCTGGAGTCACCAGCCCTGGAAGGTTGGACAGACGGACATGAGGTTCTCAGGAAATGGGGCAGGGACATGGGTGGGGAGCAGTTGGACTCGATGACCTTGGGGGTCTTTTCCAGCCAAAACGAGTCCTTGCAAAGCTGGGACGTGACGTGTCGCCCCGTCAGCATTTTGGGAGGAAGGAAGCCAAAAAAAAAAAAAGTGGAAATGGGACACATTTGTAAAAGCCAAAGGTGCAAGTGACTGTCAGAGCAAATGTTTCCACTCCTTGCTCAGCCCTCTGGGATATTCTGAGCTCAGAGGCTCAGCCCCCCCTTCCTTGAACCAAATGATTCTATGACACTTGGGTATAACTGGTGCGCCGTTTGCTCCCCGCTATAGGTGGTTTTCTTGGCCCTGACACCTGCCCATTGCCGCGGGGCTCTGCTCAGCTCAAACACACCGAAGAGCCGAGCAGATGATGCTCACCCATGAGCATCACCAAGCAGCTGAGATTTCACAGCTCAGCTTATTCCTCCTGCTGCTCTGACCCCACTGATTCCCCAGCATCTTCCTGCCCCGGGGAAGGTGGGCTGAACATCTTGGGAAAAAGAAAAGCTCCACTGAAATGAATCCGTGCCCCGGGGGGATGGTGCTGGGAAACGCTGCCTTTGCCTCTGAGCGTTATCTTCAGAGGCTGGGCAATGGCTCTGCTCCACAATTAATTATACATGCTCTGTGGTCCGTCTGGGAGGCATTAATGGCTCCAGATGTGGATCAGGGGGCTCTGCGTGGCACTGCAAACATGCTGGAAGTCCAATTTGGATTTCCCCGGGTGCCTCATTTAAATGAATTATGTAAACGCTTTCCCCTCCTCTTTTGAGCAAAATCCAGTCCGGCTGCTGCCCGATGTGTTAATCCCATGAATAAAATAAAAAGCAAGGGAGACCATGCACTAGAGAGAATAAAACGGGGCTGTGGGGCCCCTGGCAGCGTCTGGGGGCTGAGGTGGGTGAGCCACGGTGGAGGGTGCAGGGTGCAGAGTGCAGGGTGCAGAGTGCAGGGTGCAGAGTGCAGGATGCAGGGTACAGGAGGCAAGCAGGGTACAGGCAGGGTATAGGGTGCAGGCAGGGTGCAGAGTACAGGTAGCATGCAGGGTGCAGGCAGGATGTAGGGTGCAAGCAGGGTGCACTGTGCAGACCGGGCACAGGGAGCAGGGTGCAGACCAAGCACAGGGTGCAGACCAAGCACAGGGTGCAGACCAAGCACAGCGAGCGGGCTGCAGACAGGGAGCAGGGTGCACTGTGCAGACAGGGTGCAGGAAGCAGGCGGGGTGCAGGATGCACTGTGCAGACAGGGTTCAAGCAGGATGCACTATGCAGACAAGGTGCAGGGTGCACTGTGCAGACAGGGTGCAGGGAGCACTATGCACACAGGGTGTGGGGCTCGGGCCCCAGCGCGTGCTGCCAGCACCCCCTGGTGGCGGGAGCGGCCCCGCTGGGCCCCGCCCGTTCCTGCCTGCGGAGGAGCCCCCGCTGGGGAGCGCGACAGGCACCGCTCGCCCCCTCTGGGCCCCCCACCACCGTGTGCACCCACCTGGGGTACAGCCCCCCCAAAGGGTGCACCCCTGCACGGGTACACCCCAGCACGCGATGCACCCCCGGGCAGCCAGCTGTGCCCTCACCCCGGCATTAGGGTGTTTAATACCTCCCCCTCCCGCACACCCAACGCACACGTTAGGAAAGACCCCAGAAGGACAAATCCACCAGATTTATTCCAAACGAGACTTCATATTAAGGAGGCAAAGCGCTGGGGCAGCGCAGCCTGCGGGAAAGCTGACCCGTGCTCCAGCAAGGACCAGGGCCGTGTCCTGCGGGGACAGCCGGGCGGGAGAGGCTCCCCAGAGGCGCTGGAGCCGCCGCTGAGGCTGGGGAGATGCAGCGGGACATCCGCCTCCAGCCACAAATCCCCAGAATTCACTTACCTCCTGGCTGTTTGGGGAAGCAACACCAGCCAGGGCCCAGGCCCCCAGAGCCCCTTAAAAAGGCACCACGGTCCCAGGGTACCAAGGGAGATGGTGAAAACCAAACCCTCCCAAGGCAAGGCAGTGGTCTCCACTAGAAGAAGAGGCACCACCAAAGGCACTACACAAACACGGAGATGATAAGAGCTTTAAAAACATCCTCAAATCTTTCTCAGCCCTTGCTGATTGTCCCTGCTTGGCACTTCATCTCTTTCAAGTTAAAACAGAAGACCTGCAAGAAGGCACAACCCAGCAGAGATGTTCCTGCGTGCAAAACACGAGGCTAAGGCAGAGCTGGGGCTGTCCTCAGCCTCGAGGGACAAGGCCACGATGGCTCCGACCCAGCAGCGGGATGCCCAGGGCCACCTCAGCTGAAGTCCCGGTCTGGCAGCACCAGTGGAGCCACCAAAGTCCAGAGGTAGAGCAGGAGCCCGGCCCAGCTGGAGCAGATCTTCACCCACACGGCTGTCCAGGGGCTCGTCAGCACCTGCAAGCTCTCGTCAGGCCTGGAACAGCAAACAAGCAGGTGGCACCCATCACTGCGCCAGAGGGGTGACATCCCCCTGCTCCCCCCAGGTCCCAGGGGATTGTGGCTGCAGCCAAGGATGCTGCAGGAGGGAGCCAGTGACCCCAGGCACAACCTGCTGCAGTCAGCCCTGTGCTACCTCAAAATAATTAACACTGATTAGAGTGAATGATAAGTGGGCTTGCATAGGGATGCTTGTCAGCAAACAGTTCTGCCCAGCACAAGAGCAGGGAGGACACTGGGAGAAGGCGACACAGAGGAAGGGGGACAGTCCCCGGTTCCCGCGGGAGCTCTGCCCACCTGTACCAGTTGGTGAGGGTCATCATGATGTAGAGGGCAGCGAGGAGGAGGCAGAGGTGGAAGAAGGTGTAGTTGTAGGACACGCTATCCTGCTCGTTGTCATATGCCCGGTGCAGCCCGCTCTCCACGGCCGCCGCCTCACCAGCCCCCCCAGCCGCACTTTCCTCCGTCAGCATCAGCTTGTTGACCTGCGGGTGGTCCGAGGAGCGGACACTGCGGGCAGAGGGACGGCAGGCTCAGCACTGCCTGCCCGCTGCCTCCTCGGCTGCGCCCCAGCCCGAGCTCAGCCCCCCACGCCTGGGGACAGCTTTGCAAGAGACACTTAGTGACAAAAACCCTCGTCCAAGCTGTGACCTCCCCTCCAGCGTCACCTTTCCCTAAAAGCCCCCCAATGCCTCTCTGCTCCAGGCAGACAGAGGGATGGTGCCGTCCCAGGGACATAACCAAGTCCTCACCTGATGAAGAGGGTGCAGAGGATGAAGATGATCAGCCCCACGATGCTCGGGGCATCCCACCAGGTTGTCACCGGCTGGGTGGCCATCGCCGAGACGGTGCTGTTCCTCACCAGCAGCGTGGGGTTACAGGTTGGGGCTGAGGGAACACACACAAGGGGTTCAGCACCCTTCTCCAGAGACCCAGGGGGGCAAAGCGCCCACTCCAGTGTGTGGCCGTGCCCCATGCACCTCCCTCCCAAACCCAAGGCTATATCCTCCTTACTTGGTACATTGGCCAGGGCGGACCAGGTGACATAAATGGTGTAGAGGGTGATGAGGGATGCCTGCAGCAGCCCCGAGTGCGGCTGAGCATCCTGCAAACACAACGGCGGGTGCTCAGGGCTGGTCCTGTACCCCATGGTGACACAGCCACCGGCCTCCCAGGTGTCCCCTTGTCACCCTACCTGGATCTTGGGCAGGATGGACACAGCAGAGATGATGAGGCACAGGATGAGGTTGATGCTGATGAGGACCTTGCCCTCCGTGCAGCCCTCAGGCTTGGTGTAGTAGACGTAAAGCAGAACTACAGCCGCAATGGAGGCGGCGTAGAAGACAAAGGTGACGATGCAAAGGGCTGGGGGAGGAAACAAAAAGAAAAGAGGGTGGAGCAGAGCCCCAGGTCACCGCCAGCTCAGTGTCACCCCCCCAGGATGAGTTCCCCCACCCCTGCACCCTCTGCGGTGCCACCATACCCACCTGCGTACCAGCCCTTGGCGTTGCTCTCGTTCGCGTTGCGCAGCCACAACTGGCTCCAGGAGTGGGCGAAGTCGATGAGGAGAACGAGCTGGATGAGGATGAAGAGGAAGGAGCCAACCACGCCAAAGTAAAACCAGACTTGGAGGGCAAGAGAAAAGCCAGTTAAAAGCACGGAAAATGGGAATTTGCCAGCTCCAGCCTGGGTTTGACCCTGTGCTGAGGGTTAACCCAAGGGACGGGGCGGGCAGGTCCTCACCGGAGGTGAAGGCACCGTCGGGGATGTAGAAGGCCCCCACCGTGATCCCCACCAGCACCAGGAACTTGAAGAACCAGAAGCTGCAGGAGGAGAGAGGAGGCATGGTCTGCAAGCGGGAACCAAGTGGGGAAGGGGGCTCTGTGAGCCCCCCAGGGACCGACACTCACCCGTTCTGCACAGCGGCTCGCGGGTCCTTGCTGCTGCGCACGCACACCATGAGCAGCGCAAAGAGGAAGAAGAAGGCGGCCATGGCGAAGCCCATGCGGTACACGGCTTTGTGGCCCAGGAAGCTGCCGCAGTCGACATGGGTCTGGACGCCCAGGACCGACCCGCTGCCCTCACAGAAGCCGGGGAGCTGCAAAGGTGACGGGAGGGTGAGCATCACCCCAGCACCCCACACCCACCACGAGCCCTGGTGCCACCAAAGCTGGGCCAGCCCATGACTGCTCCAATGCCACCTGTGAAGCAAGGGGTTGGCCAGCTTGGGGCCAGTGGGGGGTGACACAGCTAAAGCCACCCAGCAGGTCAGTGGTAAGCTGGGATGAAACCAGCATTTCCCAAAAAGCCCAGCGCAGCCCTCACAGTAGCTCTGCTGGCAGACCTCAGCTCCCGCCAGCTCAAGTCCCACCTCCGTGACTTGCAAGTCACTTGTCCAGTTGAACCCAAAAATGGGATGTCTCCTGCGACACATTTGGGAAAACCAGATAACGCATGAAATCATCCTGCTGTATTTTCTCCTCCATGGAAAACCAGGATTAATAACACCCTCCCTCAGTGAGATGCTCAGAAAAAAAAAGGAATAGAACCAACATCAAGCCCCAAAAATTCACTTTCTGATTCAGCCTCATGTACCCACCACAGGCTAAACCTCTTCCCCATTACAACCAAGCCCAGCGACCTCCGGGAGTTATTTACCTTGTACAGCTCCTTCTCCACACCAGGGATTATCATAATGATGGACACGAGGGTGCCGAGGAAGAGGAAGAAGGTGAAGAGGAGGCGGGAGATGGTGGAGTTCTTGGCCGAGGGGCAGCAGCCGCAGAGCAGACAAGGCGCGGAGCCGCAGAGACAGGACACCTGCAACGAGAGCACCCCCGTGTCAGAGAGGTCCAAATTTGGCCTGGAAAATGGTGAGGTTTGTTGTTGTTTAAGAGACTGTTGGGTTTGGGGCTTGACCTCTGGGAAAGCTGCAGGTAGACGAGTCGGTTTCTAGGAGGAGGCTTTTGGAAGCCCTCAGCATCCCTGGTGCCTGCCAGAGGTTTGTTTTCGAGGACAACTCTTACGTGGCCAAGCTCCACAGCTGTATTTCAGGTTTTACAGCCTCTTGCAACCATGGGAAGACAACTGCCAAGGTAACGGGGCACAGCAGCCCCGTCCCACTGAGCTTCTTGGTGACACACGAGAGTCTCATGTCACCAGGAGGCATTTTTCATGGCTTCTGGTGCCTTTCTTGAGTCCTCCCATCTAAGTTCCTTTGCAAAGGAGCCCTGTGCCACACACTAACCCAACCTGCTGCCTGGACACCTCCTGATTTTAGCCTTTTTCTTTAAAAACAAGTGGGTTAAGAGCAAGGAAAATCCTCCCATGTTAAGGACACGCTCTGATACACCTCTCTGAAAAGCCTTTCGAAAACGCCCCTAAGTATGAACACGGCCAGCAGCCAAACAGCGGGATGGAAAAAGCCAACGAGGGAAGTGGTGGCAGCATGAGAGCGGTGGAGTAACGAGGAAGTATCGGTTTTCAGCTACTGCAGATGAAAGATTAATCTCTCCTGTTTCGCTATCCACTTCCTCATTAAATCCAGCTCACCTCCTGCACGACTCGCACGTCGTGGCTGCTCCGCTCCCTCCTGGGCCTGGGAGCTGGGAGAGCGTGGACGGAGCTGGACAAGCACTGTCCCCCCAGCCAGGGAACAACGTGAACACAACTACACCAACCCAACACCTACCCAACTACACCAACCCAACTACACCAACCCAACTACACCAGCTCAACAAAACCAGTCCAACACCACCAGCCCAACAACACATCTTCTGCAAGCTGCCTTCGCCCCAGCAAAACCCGGGATGCAGAGACTGAGTCAACCCAATGCAATGCTGAGCAACCAGTCTTTACCTCCTGTTAAATTAACAACCCGGCAGGTTAATAAGTACCAAACCCACAGGGCCAGACACATGCTCGGGAGGCTGGTGGCTCTTATGCCTGGCTTTGCAGGGGTACAATGACACTGACAGTCCCCAGGAGGTGCCCAAACCACGACGGGGGCTGCAGGAGCCCCAGGGTTCACTCTGGTTGGGCTGGGCTCTGCTGGCAACACCCAGCATGTGCCAGGGCAGGCAGCTCGGGATGACCGCGCTGGTCGGGGCAGCCCTGGGCAGACGCTGGCAAGAGAGGCAGAGATGGGGGGTTGGTTTTGATTTGGTTCTTTCTCTGTGTTGTGGTTTTTCAGTTCAGAATGGAGCTAAAACATCCCTGTAGTCAACCAGCTCCACTGGAAGGAATAGGAGAATTAAACCCATACAGTGACCCTACCCTGTTACCACAACCTGGGCCAGAATCATTTTCTTTTAGGAAAAAATCCAGAATTAGGCCAGAACCTCCCCATCCCCGCTCTGGAGTAACTCCCAGGTTTTCTGATACCTGCCCATAAGGAAAAGCATCGGATGCATGCTGCAGACAGAGGCCTTGCAGGCTGCCCTCCGTCTGATCTTATGTTTCAAAAGCTCCTGGTCGTTAAACCTCCAGAACTTTGAGGTCAGGTTGTGAAACCGGCCCCGTTCCCAGGCTGGTGGCTCCCGGGTCGGTGTTGCCGCCCTGCCTGGCCCTGTGCCCACAGGTGAGGCAATGCCAGGGGCGGCAGCACCGGCCGTGGGCAGCTGCTGCGTCACCGGGCACAGCACCCTCGATCCTGCACCCCACGTCACTGGGCACAGCACCCCAAATCCAGCACTCCACGTCACTGGGCACAGCACCCCGAATCACACACCCTGCACCCGCCCTGGGCCATGGCACCCACACACAACAGCTCCACCTGTCCCGGCTCCTTCTTCTTATTCCATCCCCAGCCTCCTGCTTTGGGGCTCAGCAGCGAGAACCAGGCAGGACCCCCAGCCCCTCAGCATCGCATGGGTGCAGCAGCACTGGATCCCCCAGTATATAAGAGCAGGGGGGCCAGGACCACCGACTTCCCCAGGGCCAGCAGGGCATCACCCCTCCAGCTGCCCAGATCCCCCAGGTTCACTGGGGCACAGCATCCCAGGCACCCTCAGACTCCATGTTCCCCTCAACCATGACATTCATGAGCCTCAGAATTATCTGGGGTGAACCCCCTGGGTCTCCCCTGGATATCCCCGGGAGCTGTGGGATGCCCTGCTCCGGGTGTCCTTCACATCCCCCCAAACACAGAGGGATGCATCGATACAGGGGTCCCCTGCATCCCCCTGGGGTTCCCCGCATCCCCCCGGGGGTCCCCTGCACCCCTCCGCCTTTCCCTTGGAACTCCCGGCATCTCCTCCGCCCCCGCAGGGGTACCGGGCACATCCCCGGGGCACATTCTCGGGGCACATCCCTCAGACCTCCCTGGGCCTCCCCTGCACCTCCCACCCGGATCCACAGCAGCACCGACTCCCCCGCCCCGGGGCCGCGCCCGCCGCTGCGGTGCCGGGATCGGCCGCAGCCCCGTTACCCCCCCGTTCCCCTCCCGCTCCCGTCCCGCCGCCCCCGCCGGGCACTCACGCAGCTGAGCAGGGAGCAGACGCCCAGACAGGCCCCCATGGTGCGGCCGCCGCTCCGCACTCGCTCCGCGCTCCCTCCGCGGCCGCGCTGGCTCCGCCCGGCCCGGCCCCGCGGCTCCCGCTCGGGGCGGGCGCTGCCGCCTCCCCCGGGGCGGCCCCTGCGGCGGCGGGGCGGGGCCCTGCGGACAGCCGGGAATCCCCGGCATCCCCCCGTGGCCCTCGGAGCGGGGAAGTGGCTGCTCGGATCCCCCCGGCACCGTTCAGCGCCGAGGGGACCGCACCGACAGCGGGAGCCCGGCCCGGAGCGGGGGCTCTGGGGTGCCCCGGGGCTGGGGTGCCGCCCAGGCACCCACCGCGGGAAGGGGTTGGCTCCTCGGAAGGCAGCTCAGGGTCCCGAGGCATGTTTTGAGTGTGTTCACTGTGAACTGGGTCCCCTTGGAAAGGCTGGGTCAGGTCCCCACCAAATGTCCCCAGAGCAGCTGTGGGGGCCTGGGGTCAGCTGGCACCTGGATCCAACTGAGAAGTTAATGAAGCCCTGTGATTTTTCATCGATACAGCTCGTGCAGGTAGATATGGCCTTGCTGAGGGCTGCTGATGGGGTCAGCAACAGCATTTGAGTCCCAGAAAGAGCAGAGTGCTGGGTTGCTCCTGGCCATCAAGTCCTACAAGTCTGGTGCACCGCTCTGCTCCAACACACATAGCAGCTCCAGTACACCACTCAGCTCCAGTACACAACCCAGCTCCAGTACATCACCATCCAGCTCTTCCTTGCTCCAGCCTTTCCCCACAGTCTCTGGCGCCTGGGATTCCTGAAAGTTGCTCTTGCAAGTAAAGAAGCAAAGGTAGCATTCAGTTCTTTAGGCTTTCCTGTGTCTTGTGGCACTGGGTCCCCCATCTCATGGAGCAATGTGCCCATATTTTTCGTCGTCATCCTTTTGTCATCTATGTACTTATGACAGCTCTCCTTGCTGTCACCTCCCAGCTCCAGCAGACCCCCCAGCTCCAGCAGACCACCCAGCTCCAGCAGACACCGGCTCCAGCGCAGCTTCCATCTCCAGCACATCTACCAGGCTGAATGAACTCCCCCTGTGGGACCAGACCCCGGGTGAGGGGGGACAAGGGACACACGGTGCCAAGGGTGGGAGCTGGAGCTGGGCGGGCAGCGGGTTTCCCTGCCTGGCCGGTGTCTGGCACGTCCACCCGGAACAGCGAGTGCTGTCCTGCTGCTGGCGTGTGTAATTCAGGGGCTGAGATAAACTGGGATGTGCTAGCCCACATCCAGACCCTAAATTTAGACAGCGGGGAATGTATGTGACTATGCAGCAGCAGGCAGGATTTGGGGGCCACAGGGCTGAGGCAGGCGGTAGACAATGTGTCCCCTGTGTCCTTGAGGCTGAGGAGGGTGTCACACTTCTTGCTTCAGAGATAAAGCTCCGGGGTTTGGCTTCTGTTGGCACAAATTAAAAGGAAAAGCTTTACTGTGTGGGCTCCCAGAAGCTGCCGGCTGGTTGCACCCTGCAACAGGACAGGTCAGTGCCCATAAACTGCTCACTGATGTCAACGGAGCTCAGGTTGCTTTTCCCTTTGGGAGGTGGCCGGGGGTGGCTGGAGCCCCGCCTGGCCTGGCTGTGTGCGGGCACAGGTCTGGCAGCGCCCGCGGGACAGGCAGTGGCCTTGGGGACACGATGGGCTGGTGGCAGACACAGCACCCGGGTGGGAGTGGGGGTTCTGGATGGTCCCATCCCTTCCTGGTTGGATACCCAAGCCCTGTGACACCTGCAGCAGGCATGTCCTTCAGTCCCTGTCCTCCAGGAAGGGCAAATCAGATGGAGGGGGGTTGTCCCCTTGGTCCTGCTGTCCCCATGTGCCTTGTAGGAACGTGAGCCTGCTGGCATGCGTGGAACAGAAATCCCGCCGGCTGCGTGGACCCTGGAGTGACCGATCCTCCTCACAGTCCCCTCGTCCCCTTTGGTGGTGCCACCAGATGGCAGTGCCGGTATGAGACCGGTGCACGCAGCCGCGGGCAGTGGGGACGGTGGCTGGGGACAGCGGTTGGGGACAGTGGCTGGGCTCGGTCCCTGCCCGCTCCGGCATGGCCAAGCAGGGTCCCAGCTGCCAGGAGGGACAGGACACCCCACTTGTGTCACAGGGGTGTCCCCACACCTGGCTTTTGCTGGTGAGCAGCAGCCACGCCACTGCCACCCCTAACAGCACCAGCCCCTCACTGTCACCTCTCGGGAGGTGACATGTCTGCAGTGACAGCTGCTCCAGGGCTGGAGTGGGACCTGGCAGGGCAGGCAGCAATGTCACGAGTGACAGGGCTGTGACAGTCCCCCCTGCACCAAAGGACACGCTGCTTTTACACCACCCTGCACACAGGGAAGATGATGGATGGGAGATGAACCCAGGGACATGAGGCTGCCTCCAGCCCACCCGCAGCAGGAGCCCCCAGCCCGTGTCCCACTGCTCAGCAGGGCTGGGAGCATTCTTGCCCACAGACCCCTGATAAAACACTTTTTTTTCTGCTCAGCCACCCCCTCCGCTACTTCTCCTGCATCTCTCAGCATGCCTGAGGCACAAGGAGACATTTTATTTCCCCTTCCCCCTGTCTCTGGTTCATTAGTGGCCAGGGGATCACTTTCTGCCCACTGTGGGGGTGTTATCGGGCTGAGGGTGGCCCCAGACTGGCAGCACAGCTTGCCAGGGGTGCCCTCCCACCCAGGGACCTGGGGGGGAAGAAATGATCTCGTGTGACAGTATCTGGGACAATACCAGCTTAGCAGTGGGTGCAGCCAGAAGGGCTCCTGCTGAGCCCGAGCGATGCTATTCATGGATGAACCAACATTATGGTGATTAATAATAATTAATAATCGAGTCTGTATTTGGAAAATCAACTGAATTCATCAAGCACCTTTCCTCCTGAGCTTCATTGAATGCAGACAAATGCAGGCATGGTGTAAGGTGCATTATTTGGGGTTTGACAAACCCCCGGTCCATGGGGTTGTCCAGCCTCCCTCCTCACCCGTGATTCTGTGATCAGCCTGGGGGTTGGCCCCGCTCCTGGGTGGGGCTTTTAGGGCACCCAGGACCCTTCCCCTCAGCCACCAGCTGCCAACAAGGATGTCACAGCTCTGTGTTTCAGGTGCTCTGGGGAACTGCTCCAAGATCTCAGGGTGCTGCTGCTATGAGGGAGGCCAGGCGAGGGGCCAGCAGTGAAACTGCCCCCCGTTTACTGCCAGCTGTGTGTTTTCTCAGCTGTGCTGCCTCTCTTGGATCTTCCAGACCCCAGTTGAGAAGGAAGACAGGCACAAAGCCAGGCTGGGATGGGAAGGACAAACACAAAAGTCCTGCAATTACAGCATCTCCCTCCCCCCTTGTCTAAGGATGTCTTTGAATCAGGGAATTAGTTTTCTGCTAAGCTCTTCTGTAATAAACAGAGACTCCGGAGGACTCACAATGGGTGATTGCTTGGCCTTTAATTACAGACAGAGGTAGGGTGGTCAGGGTCACAGGAGCCGGGATTCAAACCCAATGGAAATGAGGGGGGTGATTTCCGGGAGCACCATTGCAGGCACCTGCAGAACCTTCCGCGCTTGAGCTCCAACTTTGGCCCTTTTGTTCACCAGGGGCCTCCCATCCTGCCGCACCGCCGGCTTACCAGCAGAATGCATCTCAAATGCATCAGCCCAACCGAGGAGCCTGATGGAGATCAAGAAAACCCTCAGAATGTAGTGATGGGCATCCTACCTGCTGGCATTGCTGCTGGGAAAGCCATTGAGATTGCATTTGTGACCCTCTTTGAGGATGTTTTGCCAGTTTGAGATGTCTTAGAGACCAGTGGGGTGAGGCAGACCTGACATGGCTGGTGGTTTCCATAATGAGCCATCACCAAACCTCCAATTTGGTCTTGTCCCGGAAGCCTCTCCCAGCAAGAAAAGCGAAGGGCATTGAGGCCAAGAAATGCCGGGCACCCTCTGTCCTTGAAGCTTGATTTAGCGACTGGCTGGAAAAGCTCCGGCATTTCCCTGCTGAGTTTGGACAGACGCTGTTTGTCTTCCCGGTGGCGGTGGCCAGATGCCTGGTGGGTGATGGATGAGAGTGTCAGGCAGGAGTTTCTGCACTGACACAACTGCTGGGAAGGAAAATCTGGGGAGGAGGTGACTCCACTGTGAGCCGAATGTCCCCCCAAGGCACCAGGATCTGAGTCGGTGGGATAGGGAGGCTGGGGGAGGAGAAAGCGGGGAGGAGCTTGATCTGAAGGTGTCCTTGGTCCCCCAGGCAGGAGGGCCTGGCTCTTCTGTCGTTCCCAGCCTGCAGCCTCCACACCGCTGGTACTTCTGCTCTAGGTCTGAGCCCCCCAATTTACTTTTCCAGCACCCAAAGGGTCCGACCTTCCTCCAAACGCCAGCACAAGAGCCCCTGAGCCCCTCGCCTGCGTTTTCCACCATCCCCTGTGGACAGGGTGTCCCCAGTGCCACCCGGGCATCCCGGCCGCGGGGACTGCAAATCTGGGATGCCCGTGGAAAGCTGTGTATGGCGCAGGCGGTTTTCGAGCCTGTTCATTTTCAGCCTTAATGATTCTTCCTTTTGGAGGAATGGCTAATGAGCCGTGGGGATCCAATTAGATTTCTCCAGTCAGCCTTTCGCCTCATTCCTTGCTGTTTAAAACAAAAAAGAAGGAAAAAAACCCACAAGCGCCAGCATGGAGACCATTAGATCAGTGTCTCCTTAATGAGTTCACGGTTCCGGCAGCAATATCTGTGTTTGACAGGAGAGACAGAAACTGAGCTGCACCCATGGGCGAGCGAGCCATGGGGTGGGAGCCGTGTTCCCCCCTTTGCAGACCCTTTGTGGGGTGCAGGGGAGCTCAGAGGGTCCTCATCAGGTTTGGGGGTTGCTCCCTGCACTGGATGCTTCGCATGGCACCCATGTGGATCCCCGGAGCCACGTGGCTTTTTTAAGTGCAGCAGCATCTGGGGCTTTATCCCATATTTCTGCTGGGTCAGGGATGCTGATAAAGCCCAGGGTAAAGTATCCCCATTTGGGTGGGAGGACCCCAGGAAAGCCCAGGGTGGGGGAGAAATGGGGCCACCAAAGCAGGGACAACAATGAGATGCCATTGGGAGCATCAAAGCCGTGGTGATGCTCACCCGGATGGAGACAAGACACGGCGGAGGGGAAGGTGCCACCAGCGAGGACATTCTTGTCCCCCCGCGGTGCTGGCAGACCCCTGGCCTGGCCGTGGTTGTGGTGGAGCTGCCGAGCCCCACGTGGCCCTGCCGAGCAGATTTTGCTTGGCTGCCTGGGCTATATTTAGCTGCCTGTAAAAGGGGTTAGCGAGCAGCGCTGGAGCCAGTGGCACAGCTAAGAATGTCAACGTAAAAGCAGACAGGGATAAAAAAAGCCCAACCCGGGCGCTGGGAGCTTTACACAAATCCCTGTGGCTGCTGGAGGTGGAGGCAGCGAACAGGCAGGGCTGCGGGCAGGGCTGACGGCTGCTCGCTCAGTTAGCGATGCGCCTGCGGTGATTTGGGCTGGCTTGGCTGGTTTATAGCATCCCAGCACTGAGCCAGACAGTGAGGGTCTGCTGGGGGAGAACGGGGCCTGAAGTCTGGTGGGTTTGGTTGAACCCCAGGGCTCTCGTGGCAGGCATCCCCCTCCGCTGGTGGGGACAGTTTGTGAGGCTCCCCACGTCCCCATCCAGGCAGCTGGAAGTTACTGGAGCATGAAAACAGATCTGAGCTCTTTTTTTTACCCATGAAGATGTGTTTTGGGGATGCTTTCTTCATGCCCGGTTAACTCCACCAAACCTTTCTTCCAAAGGCTTGCCTTGCCACCCCAATCTGGTCTCTTAAAGCCAAAACCACACAAATCCCACCATGTCCCAGCCATTATTTTGGTTGAATTTTCCCATTCTGCTGGGAATGGCGAAGTTGCAGCTGAGCTGCAAAGACCTGTGCAACTCATTGCAGGTGTTCCAGCTGCCTTGACCTACAGAAATAGGAAATACAGCTCGTGCTGTCCCCCATTGTGGAGGGGATGCGTGGGGCTGTGCTCGCACCCAGGGGCTGCTCAGCTGCACGGCACGGGGGGCAGGAGGTCTCCATCACCCCATCACGTTGTGTCTGGGGGGAGATGGTGCTGTGGAATCGCTGTGCCCTGCAAGGACAGTGCAGTGAGCTCAGCTCCAGATGGCTGGGTACCCGGAGCAGAGAGGACGCCCGGGAAGGACGTTGCTGTCTGCTGTGACCTTAACATCCCCTGTTGAGGCAGCACGGAGATGTCCAGACTTCCTCTCAGCAGGATGCTCCACCCTACCTGCTGACAAACTGCCTCCTTGGGAGGTGTTTGCTGGCATTTTCCCTCTTGTTTTAAATCCTCCAGGCAATGAGATGCGCTCACTGCCTTCGGCCTCTGAGACCTCATGGGCAGGATGGTTTTTCCGAAGAGCTGAGCAGGTTTTCTGCAGATCCAGGGCTGGTTTCCCCATGTAGGGGTGGCTGCAAGGCCGTGTCCTGCCCAGGCTCATGGAAAGTCTCTGTCTCCAGCCAGGGAACAACCTGCAGGTCCCCAGACCCTGTGACCCATCTCCCAAAATAGCACCTTAACGGAGGGACTGACGCAGCCCAGGGGCGAGCTCAGCTCAGAAATAACCTTTCCTCCACGTCACCTACATACCCAGTGAGAAACCAGGGTTTAAACTGGACTGGAAACTGGGAAGATGCATCTAAAAGAGGATGCACTTTGCTGCTCTCCCTGGGAGGTGACTTCTATCGCAGCTCAGAGCCCGCAGTGCTGGGCAGGCGAGTGGAGAGCAGCACTGCTCCTCCCTGCCTGCACCTCCCTTTTTTAGGAGAAAATAGGATTTAAAGCAGGTGGCAGAGCAGGGAGCAGCAGCACCTCCCTTAAGGATAAAGCGGAACCTGTCCAGACACTTGGGAGGGCTCGGACAGTATATTTTAGGTCCCTCATCAGCAGGGACGCTCACGCTGCTGGGAGCGCTCTGAGAAGGGGAATCCAATGCCTGCAAAGCCCAAGAGCAAAGCAACCTTTGTTCCCTTGTCGGTGCAGCACCGAGCACCACAGCACAGCCCGGTACCAACACTGCACAGGTCCTGCCTGAGCTGGGGATAAGTTTTCCTTTCCATCTGCTGTGCCAACATGTTTTTGCATCGCTGGAGCTTGTACCCAGGGGTTTTGTGAGCTTCAGCTGGGAGTTTGGGCTCCTGATGCTCCATGTCCTGAATGCAGGCAGGTCTGGAAAGGTTCTTTGCTGCCATCAATGCACATGGAGGAACTTGCACACCTCTTGTGTGCCTCAGTGTCCCCAGCTCCTGCAGCCCAGGCATCCCCAAAGGCTCACACTGTCAGAGGGAAGTGCTGAGCCTGGGTGGGCAGAGCATCCCTTGGGGACAGCTGGAGGAAGAGACACCCACCCCAGGGTGCTCCAGCAGGGCCCTCCCCAACCACCCTGGGCTGCCCTCCTCTCCCTCCCCATTCCCGCAGCATCTCCTCTCTTGCTCCCGCTCATCCCCCGAGCAGAGGGATGGCAGCCGTTACATCCCAGCCAGTGTCACATCCCATCAGGTGCCAGGCAGGATAAACATCGCCGGTGCTCGGCCCGAGACTGCTCCGGAGCGGGGAGACAGTCAAGGAGAAAACGGAGCGTGAGGAGGCTAAAAATAGCATCTGGCAAAGGCTCCCTCCCCACCGGCCGCGCGGGAGCTGCCAGTCGCCCGTCACCACGCGTGAGCGAGCAGGCAGGATAACGTCCCTCCGGCCGGCTGCCGGGGCCACGGCTCCAGCGCCCCGAGCTGTTGGGGCACGGGGGTACCGGAGGCTCAGACCAGCCAAGTCCTGGCTGCTCAACCATCCCTTGTCCCTCTGCAGCCCCAGAATGGTGAGGCACGTCCCAATTTGCCATGCTGGTTGGTGTAGAGGTCAGGAAATCATCGACCTTCTCAGGTCTGCAACCTCTACCAGGCTTCTCCCTGTAGCCCTTGTGCCTCGGAGCTGAGCTCCCCCAGGGAAGGGACAGGATGGGGACCTTGCTCTGGGTGCTGAACATCACCCCTCCCCGTCAGCAGGGAGAGGAGCTTGGCCTGAGCCAGGAATTTGGGAATGTGCCCCCTGAGCTGCTCCTTCTGGGAACAGCATCCCGGTGCAGGGCCAGGGGAGCAGGGATGCTGTCACCCAGGGGACACCCCCCTGAAAGCGCTCCCTGCTTCCCCATCCACAGGGACATCCACCTCAGGCGGGGACATTCTGGAGCCTCTCACCAACACTGCTCTGTTTCCCTATTGCACACACCAGTGGCAGCCCAGGGAGGTGGGTTATCGTTCCCGCGTGCAAATTTGAGTTGCTTTTAATTCACACTCAGAGTGGGTCTGAGCATCACTGCCTCACATCCCTCGCTGCTCCGATCCAGCTCAGGGGTGCAGGTGTGGAAGCCCCATCACATTGGCCATGTCCACCCCCCGAGGTGATGCTGGTGCCAGGAGCAGCTGTGGCTGCCAGGATGGTGACATCTGCTCTGCACCCAGGCCCTGCCCCGCGTCCTTCCGCCGTGAGAACGGCCCTTGTGTTGGGCAAAACACGGGGTTGTGATGTGATCAGGTGGATCTACCAGCCAGAACCAGCTTCTCCCAGCCCGCCCGCCGACCCTCCCCAGGCACCACACACCACGGGGGTGCAGCCACATTGATTAAACTATTGTTTTTCCCAAATATTTTGAGCCTGGCCATTATTTTGGGCTGAAATAAATGTGCAGGGAGGTGTGTGGGCTGGGGCCAAGCTGTGAGCAGAGCCCTCCTCACCCCCCACGGGGGCTATGGGGCTCCTTCCCCAGGGCTGCAGCCAGGGACTCTAATTCAGAAGAAATGTGGGGTTTTGCTGGCTGGGAGGCAGAGCCGCTGGGTGCGCTGGACTGCGAGCCCCCCGCCTGGGTCCCCCCGCACACCGCAGGGCAACGGTGTCCTATGGAGCCTGATGGGGGGAGATGGGTGGGGATGTCACCGCCCCCCCAAACCGCGGGGACACAGGGGATGCAGCCCCCGGGCACGCTGGCAGCCACCGGCTGCGGGGGTGCGGGGGGTGTCGGCGGCAGGAAGGGGCCGGTCCCGCTGGGGATGGGGGGGCGGCGGGCGGGGCGGGGCGGCGGGTGGGTCCCCCCCGCGCGGAGCGGGGCGGGGGGAGCGGCGGGCGGGGCGGCGGCGGCGGCCCCGGGTGCCCCAGGGGCTGGAGCGAACCGGAGCTTCCCCGGGGCTCGGAGCCCGGCAGCGTCCTCCGGCCCGCCCGGCTGGCACCGCATCGGCGGCAGCACCGGCACCGGCACCGGCGGCGGCATCAGCTCTCTCACGGGCATCAGCATCAACACCGACACCGACATCAGCATCAGCACCGACACCGACATCAACACCAGCATCACTATCAGCATCAACCCCGGGACAGGCATTAACACCAGCAGCAGAACCAACACCGGCATCGGTATCGGTACCGACGTTGGCACCGGCTCCGGCACAGCCCAGGTGAGCAGCTGGTGGGTGGCGGGTGCCGGTGACGTGGTTGCACAGGGGCCATGGGCCATGGCGGTGGATGATGCTCTGTGCCCATGGGCGCTGGGGACCGGGTGCCAGCTGCATGGCTGCAAATCAAAGCAAAGAGAGGGTGGAGAGGCGGGAGGCTCGGGAGATGGCAATGTCCTCAGGGGGCAGAATGATTTGGAGGGGATGAAACGTAGTGACAGGCTGTGGTGCTAAACAGGACAGTGGGGTGTCTCTCAAGGACTTGGGGGGTCCATGCCCATTCCACTGGGGACAGGTGGCTCTGGGAGGATGGGGTTGAGCAGTGGTCAGGCACCATCAAGGCTTGTTCATCTTGGGGTGGGCACTTCAGGTCAACCCCCCTGGTGGCATCTCAGTCCCATCCTGGCACCCACCCTGGCCCCTCATCCCCTGCCCCCTCCCTTCTGGCAGGTCCTGGGGTCACCTGTGCCCCCTCCACCTCCCACCCTGCCCTGTGCTCATCTCAGCTACCCCGACCCCCCAGCTCCAGCCCTCAGCTTCCCAGATTTGAGCTTCCCAGATGATTCTGGGCCTGGGGAGCTGTGGGGGTCCCAGGCAGCAAGAGCAAACAGACACCCAGCACAGGGCTGAGCACCGCTCCGTGCAGGGGACACACTCGTCTTGTACCTCCTCCCCACCTCGGGCAGGCGTCATCCTCTTGGGAGGAAAGGGCTTCCCCAGGGACAACCCCTCCTCGCTGCCTTCAGGGCATTTTTTTGGCAGGTTGCCCCTGCAGATGCTTGGATCGGGTCCCTTTGGTCCCCAGAGCTGGCTCCTGTCCCCTGGCTGGGAGGCAGTGCCAGCAAGGAGGTGGCAGAGGCAGGATGTCCTGTGCTCACCCCAAATACTCACAGCCCGTGACCTTGGGGCTGTCCACCAAGGGACACCTCAACCCTTGCTCTCATAAGGAGCTGCCTGCACTCCTCCTGGGATGTCCCCTCTTGTCACCATGGGGCAGGAGAGGTGGGAGGTATAATGGGGTGGGGGGAGCCTTACCACTGTCTCCACCCTTTATCTTCTCAGCAGCATCTTCCCCCAAAAAGCCAGAGGATTTGGAGGGGGAAATGTGGTGGCAGAGCCAGGTTCTCCTCACTTTTTTAAACAGTGGGAGTCGCAGCATTTCTTCGCAGGACTGGGATGCGGGGGGTGGGCGGAGCTGGGGCTGCTCGGGGAGCCTGTGGTTGCAGCCACCCTGGGGGAAGCCTTGGGGTTCAGCTCCCAGTTCAGCTGGCAAAGCTCTGGCACCTGTTCCTGACCTGACCTCATGCTCCCTCACAGGACGGGGTGCTGGGACCCTGTGGGGACGTGGCACCGTGAAGGAATCCCGACGGTGCTCCCAGCATCCATGTAGGGATGGGGGAAAACATCTGGACCTCTTCCTCACCATGCATTGGTCCCTCCCGAGGGGATGCGGCCTGGGGAGCGAGACACCCTGGGAGATCTCCCCTTCCCTTCTTGGAAGGAGAAAATCTGCCTCTGCCAGGGAGCTGGGGGGAGCACATGCTGGGGGCTCCCCGGGGAACCGCAGGTACCAGCTGCAGCATGTGGCCTGGGAGGCTGGCAGCTGGTTCCGTTGCCCAAAATTAATTACCCAGGTGCCTGAACTTGTGCTGCTACTTTGGCAGAGCTGGGGAGCCTCTTCTGAACTCAGCGCTGCCTCCCCGGGGCGCCCCGCTGCCCTCCCCACACTGCCCAGCTGGACCACGGTCCTCCCAGTGCTGGCCAGTGGCAGATGGAGAAAAGGGACCTCGTACTGGGAGGATGCTCCTGCAGTGCACAGCAGAGCCCAGGACCATCCGGCTGCATTTCAGAAAGGCCTGGGGACTCATGTCACCCAGCCCACGGTGCTCCTGACATGGCACAGCCCAGCGTGCCCTTGGTGGCGCCCAGCTGGCACCCTGTGTCCCCGCAGGTCACCCAGCCCCTGCCCTGGCAGCCCATGGCCTGTGTTACAACATCTTTGCAGCTCCTTGGGTTTCCCCTGGCACAAATCCCTGTGCCACCCACGCCATCTGCGCCCACAGCCAGGAGAATCAGGGATGTCCCTGTCCCCAGTGTTTCAGATCAGATCTGTCTGCTCCCACCCAGGGTGCTCAGGCTGGAGCAGCTGCTGAAGAGCCATTTGGGGAGGAGGGAGCCTGAAATTGCTAAAGAATGAAACCAATTTAGATGTGGGTGACACGTTTATTATGCAAAATTATAGTTTGTGCTGTCGTCGGAGCAGTTAACTAAAGGTTACAGTGGGAGCTGTATTACCCAGGGCTCAATCATCGCAGTTACCTCCCGTTAGATCACCTGCTTTGCGATGGAGACGCGTGGTAGGGGAAGCTCCTGCTTCCCTCCCTGGGCTACGGGAGCAAACACTGACTCATCTGTGGTGCCGCATCCCTCTGTGCGGGCGGCAGGTGGGTTTTCATCATCCCCAGGTGAAAAGGGCTGTCGTGTTTTCCCCCTTGAACTTGAAAAGGACCCAAATGCAGATGATGGGACTGAGAGTAGCCCCAGGAGCCAGGAGAGGGGGGAGACGGGCTCAGCCCTCCCACCAGCACCCAGCACCCTCGCAGGTGCTCAGCAGGTTAAAGCTGGAATTAAGCTGCCAAACCCTCCAGAGCACTTTTTCCATCCCAATCCAGATCTGCAGGATCCGAAGGGGTTTTTCTGGGCAGTTACAGCCTGAGGTCTGGTGGTGCCAGGATTCGCGTTGGCAGTGTTTGGGTTTGCCCTGCAGATGCTCGGGGAAACTTTGGGTTGGGATGTCAGCAAGCGCAGGAGCTGGTTTTGCTCTTACCCTGGAGCGGGACTTGCTCTGATTGACGTTTGCAGCATTATAAACCGAAGCGACAGTTTATACAAATGGCCTGAAATCCTGTCCGGAGACACTCAGGTTGGATTCTATTTTTTCTCCTGGGTATGAGGGTATTAAACGGAGCTGAACTCTGCCATCATTCCCATGCTCAACAATGGATTGATAGAGCAATAATGCACATTTT
Source organism: Columba livia (assembly GCF_036013475.1). Taxonomy (NCBI): domain Eukaryota; kingdom Metazoa; phylum Chordata; class Aves; order Columbiformes; family Columbidae; genus Columba; species Columba livia. Next base: position 1,020,931 of record NC_088627.1, on the reverse strand, counting down.
TTCCTCCCAGCAACTCCATCCTATGGATGTCAGCAGCAAATCCCACCTCTTGTGCTGTTGGCATCCAGAAATTACAGGGAATGGAGATTGTTGGTGTTCCATTTCAGAGTCCTTCATTCTCACTCTTTTCCTTGAATGGGAATTTAGGTACCAATATCCAACAAGCCTGAATGAGCCCCACTGCAGAGCCAGTGGAGGGTTTATGTTCGGTTTAGGCTGGCATTAGCTAGGACACAGCTCAGGATTTAGTGTGAAAAATAAATTTCTAAGTACTACAGCTGAAAAAATCCTAAATAAAAATGTTTGCCCTAAAGCGTGCTAAAAGGAGACAGAGGGTGAGTGAAGGCAAGTGAAGGATGACCTCTAGAAGCATCCTTGTAACCCAGGGAAAGGTTTGAGTGGAGTAATTCAGGATTTGGATATGAGTAGGATTGGGACTGAGCCTAAGCCTGGACCATCATCTCCAGGCACTTGGGCTGGGATGTCCTCAGGCTCTGGGCTTGAAGCAAAACGTGTTCTCCACATCCACCTTCATTTAACCACCTTAAATATTCTTGCACCAGCCAACATCCCTGGAGCCTTTTCTCATTTTCTCCCCCTGCCCTGGAGACGATGAGTTCAGGACAATATTTATTCCCTTTCACCTAGATCCTGGGAGCTGTTTATGGCCTCTGACAGATGACAGAGCCCATTGCTCCGTGGCAGCGGGTGCTGCTCAGCATCCCCCAGGCTCCGGCACCGGCGTCGGGCAGGGACGGTGCTGCCTGCAGCCGCGTCCCTCGGGACGGAACCGCCGGGACCAAACCTGCTGCTCCGGGGGAAATCTCTCAGTTCTCCAGATTTTATCCTGTGTTTAATTATTGCCATCTGCTGTTCCGGGCCCCAGGGGCTGTTTGGTCTGTCTGTTGGCTGTCGGTCTCTGGGTAAATCAGCCCCGTTGGGTTTTCCTCTCTTGTGGACTCATCACTGATTCTCCTGGATGATGCTCTCATGGTTGTAGACTTAAGCAGAAGAGATTCAGGCTGGACATGGGGAAGGAATTGTTGCCCTGAGGGTGGTGAGAGCCTGGCCCAGGTACCCAGAGAGGTGGTAGATGAACCATCCCTGAGACACCCCAGGCCAGGCTGGACGGGGCTCTGAGCAACCTGAGCTGGTGAAGATGTCCCTGTCATGGCAGGGGGACTGGGGGGCTGGGGAGGTGCCTTCAACATAAATCATCCTGTGATTCTATGATGCCTTTCTGAGCCAGGGCAGCTCTTTCTTTCCCAGTTTGCAACACTCATTTAATCCAATGTTATGGTTACACTTTGGTAAATCCTTCCGATTTTTCATTTGTGTTCATTACTAACACTGAGACTGTAGAGTTGCCAGTGGATTTTCAGATGGCTCACGCTCTTCTCTCCTGTCCTCTCTCCACCTTTCCCCAGTCTCTTCCATCACAGCCCATCTCCAGGAGGGATTAAGGTTTATTTCTGCCCTCCCTCCTATATCCCATTAGGGGCATTAAAGCAGGAGCCAGTGGCCCTGAGGACCTTCCATGTGAGCCCAGGAGCTTTTTTGAGTTGAGACCACATTAAGCCTGCCAGAAACAGTCCCTGCTTAGAGGGGGAAATCTCTGCTCACCAGGTGGAGGGCTGGGGTTCATGCAGCGTTATTTGCCCCGTGCTGGGTGGGACTTGCTGCCCGTGGGACTGGTGCTGAGGGCTGGTTATTGCCCAGTTCTGCAGGACGTGAGCGTGCGGAGCCACCGGGGCTGCCGGGATCCAGGTCTGAGCCAGCGCTGGGGGCTGGGGTGTGCATAGGGAGACTGTGTCTGTCTGTCTGTCTGTGTGTCTGTGTGCGTCCATGTGTGTATGTCTGTGTGTGTTTGCAGCTTGCGAGTGCACAGGTACATTCCTGTGTACATGCATGTGCACATGCATGCCTTTATGTGAGCACACACGTGTGCATCTGTGTGCATGCATGTTGGCATGCATGAATTTAGAATCATAGAATCATTTTGGTTGGAAGGGACCCTCAAGATCATTGAGTCGACCCATTCCTCCACCCCTGTCCTTGCCCCATGTCCTGAGAACCTCATCTCCATGTCCAACCCTCCAGGGCTGGTGACTCCAGCACTGCCCTGGGCAGCCTGTTCCAATGCCCCACAGCCCTTTGGGGGAGAAATTGTTCCTAAATCCAACCTCAACCTCCCCTGGCACAACTTGAGGCCGTTTCCTCTGCTCCTGGCGCTTGATACTTGGGAGAACAGACCAACACCCATATTTATGCGTCTGTGTGTGTGACCATGAGTGCACACACGTGTGTGCTTGAGCACTCTCACGTGCTCACACCGTCACATGCACCAGGTGTATGAGCCCTGGCTCCCCCCAGCTTCTCTTCCCAAACGGATGCCAGGGTGACACAGCAGGTGCTTCTGTGCCATCTCGGATGCTACACGTCACCTCCCCTGTCCGGGTGCCCGGAGCGGGGCTGCCAGGCCGAGGGGCCGCCAGGCGAGCAGGTGCTGCTGTGGGACACTCGGTGACAGATGATCAACCTGAACTTGAACATGTGCTGGGTGATGAGAAACTCTGTGACCAGGAGGTGACACGGCGCTGGCACTAACAGGAGCTGGCAGGAGCGTTCACGCTGACCTAGGGACGCACATACGTGCTGATATGCGTACAGGGCACGTGGCATACACATACATGTGCCACGGGACACTATGTATGCACATATATGTGCCAGGGCATGCCATGCATTCACACACGTACTACAATGCACCATGCATGCACATGCATGTGTCAGAGGGTGTCATGCATGCACAAACATGTTCTGCAATGCACCACATATGCACATACGTGTGTCACGGGACACCACGCATGCACATGTGTCCCAGAGGACAGCACACGCAGAACCTGAGCTCAGCACCAGCTGCACATACACGTACATCACACACAGCAGCCTGGCCAGAGGTGATGCAGGCAAACACGCACATACGTGTGCCAATGCACACACGGGTGCCAAAGCACACTCAAACGCGCAGCTCCAGAGTGCCGTAGATGGCGCACGTGTGCGCACACACCTGCACATGGACCATCGTGCCTCTGCTGTGTCTTTTCCACGGGTCAGCCACCACTCGCAGGGCCACCGACCTGCCCTCCTCACACACCCGAGCCTCACTCCATGCCTCAGTTTCCCCAGCTGAAAAGGGCCCGGGTCCTGCCCCGCGTGGGGCAGCCGCCCTGTGACCAATCACCTGCCGGGTTAATCATTCATTTCTCCTCCTCGCACACAGCCGGGGTCACTCGTCCCGCTCAGCACGGTGCCTGTGCCCAAGGACTCGGGGACCTTGGCTCGTCCTCTGCCGGAGAGCGATTCCCAGGGCAACACTGGTGAGTTTGTGCCCCTCACAGCAGGACGAGCTCCTGCCACCACCAGCTTGGGGACACCAGTCCCAGCATTGCCACCAGCGTCTGACGCGGAGGGGATGGGGCTGCCTGGGGATCCTTTCACCCTGTGAGCAGATGGGGGTTTGGGGAGGGTGGAGGTCCTCATGTCCCTGCAAGGTCCTGTGCCACCCACCGTCTGCAGTGCAAAACACCTCTGCAAAAGTCCAAACTCTTTACCAGTGCTGAGCAAAGATCTTGGTGACAACCCGGTACAGGGGCTGGCTCCATGCTGGGGGGTCTGCAAGGTGCTGGGGGTTACTGGGAGAGCCCCCACCTGCCCAGGGGACCCCGGTAGGTGTCACCACTGCCTGCCGTGGGTCAGCAAGAGTTGCTCTCCAAGGGACACAGTGGTGTCGCCAGCTTGGGGACAATGTGCCCTTATGCCCTGGCACTGCAGCTGGTCCTGCTGTTCCCTCTCCACCTCCCTTGCTGTCCCACCTTCCAGCTGGGTGTCACCTCCATGTCCCCATCCCTGCTCTCCATCCTCCTCCCACCTGCCCCCGAGGGGTGAGGGGTGCTTGCCCTCTGCAGCCGGGATTGACAGAGCCCCCCAGGGAGGAGGGTACCGTGGGTGCCCTGCACGGGCACACAGCCTCTCCCACCCCCAGGCTTGTTCCCCGCTCCCTCCTGGCACCAGCCCCATCGCTGACCCTCTGTTCTGTCTCCCCCAGGTTGGAGCCGGAGGGGATCCAGCCCGGAGCCCCCATCTCCCGTGGAGTCCCTTGCTGGCTGGGGGACACTGGGAGGCGGAACAGCCAGGCCAGGGAGTGGAGCAGGACCCTGGGCACGGGGGAGACGCCGCGCCAGGCCAGGCTGGAGGGCGCCCGGTAAGGCTGCTCGGGGCGGGCGGTGGTGGTGGGACCCCCAGGACCCCCCTTCCTCCATGATGCTGTGACCAGCAGAAGTCACAGCACCCAAAGGTGCCAACCCTGGGGACAAGGGAGTCCCATTGGAAGAGTGGCCCCTGCCTTCACCCCTGGAGACCCTGCGGTCAGAGTGGGTGGGGGATGTTGTTGGGGGCTCAGCCCCGTTCCCCAGGGATGCTGCCTGCCCTGAACCAGAGCATCCAGCCTGGGCCACAGCTGGGTCCCCTTTGCCTGCCATGCTCAGCGGGGTGACAGGAGGGGACTGTGTCTCCCCAGGGTTAGAATGACCGAGGTGGAACCTGTGCTGGACTTCGCATCCTCCGGGCGAACGGGCCGGCGCAACGCCCTGCCCGACATCCTGGGCTCGCCGGCCGGCGTCAGCCCCTCCGACCTGCCCCTCAAGCTGGCCGAGATGTCCCTGACTGCAGGTGGGTGACGGGGAATCACAGAATCACAGGATGGTTTGGGTTGGAGGGACCTTCCCAGCCCCCCCAGAGCCCCCCCTGCCATGACAGGGACATCTTCACCCGCTCAGGTTGCTCAGAGCCCCGTCCAGCCTGGCCTGGGGTGTCTCCAGGGATGGTTCATCTACCACCTCTCTGGGTACCTGGGCCAGGCTCTCACCACCCTCAGGCCAACAATTCCTTCCCCATGTCTGGCCTGAATCTCACTCCTTTAGTTTAAACCATCACCCCTTGTCCTATCACAACAGGCCCTGCCCAAAATTCTGTCCCCATCTTTCTTCCTGGCCCCTTATAAGTCTGGAAAGGCTACAACAAGGTCTCCCCGGAGCTTCTCTTCTCCAGCTGAACACCCAACTCCCTCAGCCTGTCCCCCAGCAGAGTTGGGGACAACGGGGTGAGCAGGGTCTGTGGTGGCTCATCCCTCGCCTCTCCCGCAGGCAGCGCCCAGGAGATGCAGTCGCCCTCGGCGGAGGCGCCCCCTCCGCAGCCCCCCAGCCCCGAGCTGAAGGACACGTCCTAACCCCACGCTGGGGGGGCCGTTGCTGAGCAGCAGAGGATGGAGGAGGCCGTGGAGCACCAGCCCAGCTTTCCTGGCACGGCCGGAGTCCGCTGCATTTTCCTCGGTGCTACTGCGGCGAGAGGGACCGTCGGGTCTCGTCTTGACCCTGCCATTTGGGGAGCATCGCGTGGCGGGGACCCCCGTGACGGAGTGGCGATTCCCACCCGTGCCCTGGGCGAGGACCTGGCGGGGGGAGGAATACTTTTCTTCTGGGACATCTGGCAGAGCTGAGCACGGGGGGGTGTCCGGGCGGACTTTCTCCCTGTCGCAGGAGCAGCCCGCGGGTGTTTCTGGCTGAGTGTGGTGTTCACTGTGATGTTTTGGGTACCACTTCCATCTCCTGGCCTTTTGTCCTGGGTGATGCTGGAGCCTTTTTCAAGAAGACGGGGGGAGGAAGCACTGAACACCAACAGGTCCCCAGCCCTCAGGCAAAGTCCCCAGCACCCCAGGGTGGCACTGGCCATCCCCAGGCTCTTGGGCAAGGACGGTGGCTGCCATGTGAATGGGCACGTGTACACGCGTGTTCGTGTGTGGGGGTGCTTGTGTGCATGGCGCCCATGTGTGTGCTGGGTGTCTGTGAGCACGGGTGTCCCTGTGCGTGAGTGACCATGTGCGTGGGTGCTCACCCATGTCAGCGGGTGTCCGTGAGTGTGCTGGGGGTCTGTGAGCAGGAGTGTTCACATGCGTGGGAGCTTCTGCAGGTGGGTGGGTGTCCCTGTACGTGGGTGTTCCCATGGGTGGGTGTCCCTGTGTGCGGGCAGCTGTACACGTGAACATCCACATCTCCTGGTCCCGTTGTGTCAGGGGGAGGCTGGGAGTGTGCGTGGGGACCAGGGCTGTGCCGATTTGGGACACTGACACCCAGGAGGGTGAGGGGACAGGTGACAGTCCCTGCCCTCTTCATCACCTCCCAGGCTGGGGGGTGGGTGTGAGTGGGGGCTCTGGCTCCCCAGGGACTTGTCTGGGGAATAAATGGCCCGTCTGTCCCTGGGGAGCCGTGTCCTGCAGGTGTCCCAGCCGGATGGGGGGACACCCATCCTACGGGATCGAGGGCTTGTCACCCACAGGGGACGCAAGGCAAAGGGGTCCCGCTCGGGGGCACTGCTGGGGGGAGGAGGCTCTCAGCTATTTTTGGGTGTCTGTGATGACAACTTGGGGCCAGAGAGAGGGAGAAACTGTCCCTCCCAGACCTGGCCACTTTGACCCCAAAGTCCCTAAGATGGAGGCATGTGCTGCAGCCACGGGGTTCAAGGACACCCGACCCCCCCAGCTGGGACCCTCCGCTGCCTGGGGACAGGGGCAGGAGGAGGCGCATCCCCAGGGGGTGGGGGGGACATGCTGTGGGTCCCATGATCCCATGTCTGTCCCTGTCCCCAGTGTCCCCCTGACACACAGAGCATCACCATGGGCACATGTGTGTGTGCCAGCACACACAGGGTAGGGACAGGGTCATACGTGTGTCCCCACACACAGACACGGAGCAGTGACAGGGTTACGTGTCCCTACACACACAGAGCAGGGGTGGGGTCACACATGTCCCCACACTCCCCTGGATGCCTGACCCCCCCACTCTGGTTACTTGCTGCTCCTCAGTTTCCCCAGCTCAGCTTCCTTGTCCCGAGGACAAGTCACCCTGAAGGACACCGCCATCGCTGGCGTCCCCATGTCCTGGCCATGCCCCCCACCCACAGACCACAGGCAGCACCTACCCCCCCCGCCAATTTGAGTCTGCCATGGGGTGGGCACACACCTGCACCCTGCCTCAGCTTCCCCACATCCCGCACCCTTTGGCCACCCTACCGCAGAGACCGCACACAGCTCGTGACACAGCTGATCCCCCTTTACTCTCCCCAGCAGTGACCCCGCCGTGCCGCTGGGTGCCCGGGGCCGGGGCGGGGCCGGGGGCGCTGTCGGGGCGGCCGCTGGCAGCGCTGCGGGGAGCGACGAGTATTCCTGGCCGCGGCGGTGCCGCTTCCAATCATGTGATGGGGACATTATTTAAGGCGGCGGCGCGGCCGAGCGGCAGCTGCGAGCTGGGCGGTGCGGAGCTGCGCGCACGGCCCGGAGCCCCCCGAGCCCTCGGACCCGCCCGGCGCTCCGTGTGTCCCCCCCGCGCCCCGCACCATGGTTGACGCCTTCGTGGGCACCTGGAAGCTGGTGGATACGGCCAATTTCGATGAGTACATGAAGGCGTTGGGTGAGTGGGGGCTGCAGTCAGGACATCACCCCCTTTGTTTTCTACCCTGCACTCCATTTGCATGGCCGAGCCCCTCCCCCCCGCGCACGGGGTTCTGCCTGGGGGGCTGCAGGCGGTGGGGGGGCTTCGGGGTGGTTGATGGGGCGTATCCGGGGTGGTTTGGGGGGGCTCCGGGGTGTTTTGCGGGGGGTCTCCGGGGCTTTGTGCCCGGGGGCTGGAGCTGGGTGAGGGGGTCTTGTCCTTCTCCTGCCCCTCACCGTCCCGGGGCAGCCCTTGGTGGAGGGATGGGACCCCCCTCCCCGGGAGCCCCCCAGGACCTCTCCATTCGTTCCCCCCATCACCCAGCCCCAGCACCTGGGCAGGTGGGTCCCCACCCGCAGCAGTGCGGGGGTGAGGGGGTGACACGGGTGCCCCCCTACCCCGCCCAGCCCCGGCGCTGGTAGCTGCTGGTGCAGGATCCCTCCCTGAGCAGCACTCCCAGCCCCCCCGTTCCTATCCCAGCCCCCCCAAGCACATTGAGCACACACATCCCCCCAGGGTGATGGGTAGGGAGCAATTTTGGGGTTCATCCCCCCCCTCCATTGTGAGGAAGATCTCCGGGGTGATTCCGGCAGGACCAGAGGCTCATGGCCACATCCTGCCCCCCCACACCCCCTCAGCGCCCCCAACCTTGCCCCTCCCCAGGCGTGGGCTTCGCCACGCGGCAGATGGCCGGGCTCACCAAACCCACCACCGTCATCGAGGTGGACGGCGACAAGGTCACGGTGAAGACCCACAGCACCTTCAAGAACACGGAGATCAGCTTCAAGCTGGGCGAGGAGTTTGACGAGACCACGGCGGACGACAGGCACGTCAAGGTGAGCCCCAGCCCCTGCCCCCCCCCGTGGCGGAACCCCCAAAAATGCTCTGTGGGCTTTGCCGGATCCGGCCATCAGCTTCTGGCTCAGGGGCTCCATCCTTTTTGTCTTCGGCAGCGGAAAATGGTTTGCCCGCCAGTGCGGGTGCTCGCGCCCGGTCCCCCCCACTGCCCCCTCCCTGCCCCATTTTGCAGTGAGGTTTTCCCCGGGGGGGCCTGGAGCTGCCAGGAACGTTGTGCAAGAGCCCGGCTTGCAAACGGCCACAGGTTTGCTCAAGAGGCAGCGAGGGGATGTGGGGGGTGGTGGTGAGTGTTGTCCTTGCTTGGGGGGCACAGGGGCACAACACCTCTTTGTGGAGCCCCCTTTTTGCTTGCCCTGTGAAGCAGGGACGGAGCAGGTGGGCAACCCTGTCTGGCCGATCCCCGCCCAGGGGCTGATGCCTCTCTGGGGGTCCCTAGGGAGGCCAGGACCTCCACGGTCAGGCTGTTCCTTCCTATCAGAGCCAGGTAAAAAAGCTTTGGGGGGGGGTCAGAGCTTCTTTCGTGGTCTCTCCCACCCCACAGAGGCACTTGCCTGTGCAGGGTGGATCCAGCCCCTGTGTTTTCCCGGTTTCCCAGCTGCTGGGAATAGAACACGTGTGCATGGAGCAGTTAGGAGCCCCATGTCCCCTGCCTGGGCAGGACTTGGGGGGCAACTCAGGGCTCATTGCGCACAAAATCCCAAAAGGTTCAAAGCAGCGGAGACGCGTGACCCCAGAGCTGCCGTGGCTCGGGGACGTGCCCTCCACGCTCCCCTTGGCCGGTGGCCAGAGGGCACATGATGGGGCGGGGGGGCCAGGGTGGCTGCGGATCCGTGGGGCACCAGGATGGGGCAGGTGGGGTATGTCAAATTGTGGGACACCCAGGATGTGTGGGGCACCTGAGTGGTGGGGACACCCCAGCTGTGAGGACAGCTGAGCTGTGGGTGCCCCCAAGCCATGCAGGCTATGGGGGCACCTGAGCTATGGGGAGACCCACCCCATGGGGCCCCTGAACCCTGGGGAGAGCCGAGCTGCAGGGGGACTGGAGGAGCTGGGGGCCACAGGGCAGGATGCAGCCAGGCAGCCGGTGCCACTGTCTGTCCCGGCACAACCCTGCTCGGCTGTCACACCAGCATTGGCACCGGCCTGGTGTTTGGGGCTGAGTCAACAGCAGCGGCTGAGCAAACAGCGGCCCTGGTGAGCAGAGCTGAGTTTGCCGGATCAGCTCCTCCGAAAGCCCTTGCCGGGCCCTGCGGCACAGGCAGAGGCTTTGGTTCAAAGCACCGATACCTGCACCCCATCTGACATCCGGAGCCAGCGAGCTGTGCTTGGAGGCAGCTGGGATCAGGTCCGGGCAGCTCCAGAGCAGGATGAGGCCCTGGGCAGGGCTCCCGGTGCTGACCCTGGGTCAGGGTCACTGTGACGGGGCTACTCGGTGGCAGCCGGGCCTGTGACCCAGCTGGTGGCCACAGCAGGATCCAGCCCATGCTGAACTCGGCTGACAAAGAACTGGGGGATGCTGCCAGATCGACATCCCGATGGTGGCACCCAAAGCCTGTCCCTGAGCCCCACAGGGCTCTGGGTGAGCATGGGGACACTCAGCATCGTCCCCTCCAAGGGACAAAGCCCTTGAAGCTGAGAATCCCTGGGGAGGAGGGTGACGGTGGGTCCTGCTCTCTCCCACAGTCCGTGGTCAAGCTGGATGGAGGGAAGCTCGTCCACGTGCAGAAGTGGGACGGGAAGGAGACATCGCTGGTCCGGGAGCTGAAGGATGGCAAATTAATTCTGGTAAGGAAATAGAAATGGTTCTAAATTGGGGGGGAGTACAGCCTGGAACAGGGCAAGGTGGGAACTAACCCATCGCCATTTCTGCCACCAGACTCTGACCATGGGCAACGTCGTCTCCACCCGCACCTACGAGAAGGGGACATAGACGCTGTCCCCAGCTCATCCGCCCATCACATGGTGCCACATTCGCCTCCCGCATCGCCTCTGTCCTCACCCCGCGCCAGGCACGGCTCCCCGTGGCCTCGGAGCCTGCGGCCCCATCGCCTCGTGGGGCTGCTTGGGGCTTGGGTGGGGGTTTTGTGGTTGTTTTGTTTTTGTTTTGTTTTTTTAATTAATAATGGGAAAACTCACAAGGAAAAATAAAAAAGGCCATGTTGTTACAGCTCTGTGCTCAGTTTAGTTGGAAAAAAAGGCTTTTTTGGCACGTGCTCACCCACAGCGCTGAGCCTTGCCAGTCTCAGCCTGCACACCCTGGAAGCGATGGGGTTAAATGCCCAGCGCTGTGGAAAGAGGAGAGGCTGTGAGGGGTGGAAACGTGCTTTTCCAGGGTTCCAGGGGGTATCGGTTCCTCCCCTGCAGCTCTGCCAGCCCGGGGCTCGCTGCAGCCCTGTGATCCCTCCAGTGCGGATGGGCAGCGGCTGCCAGAGCATCAGCTGATGCTGCACGACGTGGTCAAGGTCACGAGTGGCGAGGCTGGAATGCGGCCCCAAACGGAGGACTCGGCCATGGGGAACTGGGGCGAGAAGGGGCAGAACGGGCAGAGCGCAGGGAGAAGGGGCAGCAGCCCCACTGCATCCCCAGCCCCGCTCTCGCTTCCCGGCAGAGCCGGCGGCACAAGTGACTCATCCCCCCGTTTGGCACATCTGCCCCACCAGTCGCTCCCCACAGGCTTCGTCAGCCCAGCGCAACCACAGCCGGGCCCTCTGCCACCTTCCCCCTGACCTTCAGCTCCAGTTACAAGATTTATGCTCCAGTTGCTCCTTAGCAGAAGGCACCAGGCGGCTTCTCGTAGGGTCATCTCAGCACACACCCCCCTCCCACCCCCGGGAGCCTCTGACAAGCAGCCAAGACTGTCCAAAAACAAACCCCAAATGCGGGTCACCTCCCCTCTCGCACAGACAGCACACTCTTCACTGCCCAAGATGAAGTGTGGAGTGTATAAAAGAAAAGACATGGTACAAAGTACAACTGGAGATTGGGGAGATTTATTTTCCATCACTTACCAAGGTGGCAAACACACCGCAGTTCATGTTGACTTACACTATCTCCACTCCCCCATTTGCTTCTGACTGTTCTACTCCCAGTGTTTGTAGATAACACGAGTGGGGCTGGGGAGTGTGGGGACCAGAACCATTGCGGCTCCGCAGCGTTACCGGCTGCAGGATGCAGCCCCACCGCAGGGCCCAGCAACAACCACCCATCCCCAAGCAAGGGGACGCTCAGGGAGGGCACGGCTGAGCGCCAGCCGCTCACCCACGAGGCTACAGGACGGGACAGATGGCAATGAAGGGGTGGCATTAGCCAATTTTGGCAGGCGTGGCTGCTGGTGGCAGAAAGCGGCAGCCAGCGCCTAAGCTAACAGAGGACAACTTGTACCAAAGTCAACACCTGTAACACCACATGCTCAGGGTTACGTTTGGGACAAGGAAACGCCTTGTCCCCGGAGCGAGGGGCACGCTGGCCCAGCTCTCGCTCCTCGTGGTGTGCAGCAGGGACTCAATGCCGGGCCCCCACCCGCCTGCTCAGTCCTGCGGCTTCTTCTTGTGCTTCTTCTTGTGCTTCTTCTTCTGAGCCTTGCTGGGCTTCCCCGAGCGCTTGGGCCTCTTGCTGGCTGGCTGAGCCCCGTCGCTGTCCGAGTCCGAGCTGTCCGAGTCCGACTCGGAGGACGGCTTATTCCTGTGCTTCCTTTTCTTCTTCTTCTCCTGGAAAAATGAAAGAAAATAATTAAAGAACCTTGCAGGTGGGAAAACTGTCACTTGTGGTCACCAGGGCAGTGAGACACTTTCTGTCTCCCATAATCCCTGAGAAATGGAGCGGCCGGAGGCAGAAGCGGGGATGCTGCGGTCGAAGGGCCAGGAGCATCCGCGGAGTCGCTGGCGGCTGCGTCCCGGTCACTGAGCTCTCTGGGTCGCAGGGTGAAGAAGCTTCTATGGGAACGCGGCAGCGCGCGTGGGAGGGAGGCGCTGAGCACAAACGGACCTTCTGATCCTTCTCTCTGCCTTCCAAGAAAAGATCTGCTGTTTCGACACTAGGAGCAACAACCGCTTTCATTTGAATTCTACAGAAGCACCTGTCTTCTGCTCAGCTACATTAACTTCTCCCTGGTGCAGCCTCGCAGTGGTCACTGGAATTGCGGTATGATAAACGGGGCTGTGATGCATTTCCACAGAGTTTGCTGCTCTTTCTCCCGCCCTGTAAAAGACCTGCAGGCAATCTGCTCGCAGATGTTGTCTCTTCATGTCAAAACCGCACCTTCCTCATTGTTTAGTGACCTGGAGTTCATCAAGACTTAGTCCCTCCTGCCTTGTAGCTGGTACTTGTTTTACTAGTTCCTGAACGGCACCAGCTTCTGGCACAGCTGTTCGCACACTGCTGTTCTCATCGCCTCTATCTGTGCTTTTCTCAGCTTGGTTCTATGTGTTCAATAGCCATAGACTGGATTCTTCTCATGAGATCCCTTTTGAGTGGTCCTCAAACAAGGGATGCGATAATACCTTTAGATTTATGCAATTAGTCTTGTTTGGAATAAAACTGGGTGGTGGAATTTTGCCCTTGTAACCTTTTGTTAAGAATAAAAACACCCTAGAAGGGATATTGGCATCTCTCTGGAGAGGCAGAAAGACTTGTATGTGGAAATCCATTCTGATTTTTCACAAGAACAGATGTAAAACCTCTGAATAAGCCCGTAACTCCACATCAGGGTCTTCTGGCAAAGAAGATTTCAACTTCTGGGAAGAGCTCTGGACACTCCCCTCTTATCTGCAAATCAAATACCTCTAGAAGGAGCAGCGTGCTAACACTCCGGAGGCACAGCCTGGAGCAAGGCCGGGAGGAGCCTGCTGTGTTCACTGGCCCCTCTCAGTGCCAGCTTGTTAAAAACAACCCCAGCAGCAGGAGAACCAGAATATCAGGCTGTTGCTCTTGGACACGCCAGCTCCCAACACAGCTGTCGTCGATGAGAGATTCTGAAGCATGTTTGTTCTGTTTTGGTAGAACTGCAATCGTTACATAAATTGGACAGGACGTGCAAAGCACTTGTAACGTGCCGGTCTCCGTCCTTGTTGGCCCTCGCGGGATCTTTACACGGAGAGGCTGCTTGGGCAAGATCCACTCAGAATGTCTGTGCACGTGGAGTGTTTGCTGAGCTGAGCTCCATCCACCAGCAGCTGTTGGTTCTGGAGGGGGGTCTGAAGCTGGGGGTGCAGCCGGGCTTTGCTGTGGTCGCTGGAGGCACAAATCCGGCCATGGCTTTGGTGCTGCCACCCCGTACAATAGAGAAACGCTCCCGCTTGTACAACGCTGAATCAACTGGTAACCAGGGGCCTGTTGTCTCCCAGTGCTGGGATGCTGGAGTTTAGTGAAATCCGTGGTTTAATAGAAGATGACTCATGCAGAATGATTTCACAGCAGCACTGCCTCCCGCTACACAAAATATTAAGCTCTGGCTTACTCCCTGCCACATTCACGGTCCAGCGTGTGCTGATGCTGCGATACTTGCAGTCCTGCCCTGAAAGCACATTTGGTTTGCTGGAGCGAGCAGTCTGGCTGTTCGGAGCCCCCGACAAGGGGAGACTGAGGGTTTATTTGTTTTTTCTTTCAGCCAGCACAATGTCCACATATGTATTTTTATTTCCCCTGTAATCCTGAAGGAACGTGTGTGACATCCTGTCCTGTCCTCAGCCTTCACATGCTGAGAAAGTTTTCCAAGCTCTGGAATGAAACTCTGGTAGTTGTTAAGGTCTTGTCAAACTTTCTCACCATGTGCACAGGCTGGAAAAGCTTGAGAAAATTCTCCTTGCTGCATCCCTTTCTCTAAAAGATTTAACTCTTCACCATCCTCTTATTCTAAAGACTTACTACTTGCTTTTGCCCTTTGTCTGTGGTAAGGCACCTTTGCCCTTTGTCTCATTGTTTGTGCTCCTTCTGGCTCTTGCTTCAAACAGATGAGTGCTCGTTTCTTGCCTTGGAGACCTCTGGGTGAATATTCACATGCTGCTGTGTCTCAAGCTTCCTTCTGCAAAGCAAATTTTCTTCATGTGGATGCTTCCCAACCTGTTTCCAGCCAGGATGGTTCTTCTCCCCCGGGTGGGGTGGGTGTGTGACAGGCCTAAGGCAGCACCCAGGGGAGCAGCGTCCCAGGCCAGACCTACAGAACCAGTATCAGACCTTTAGTCCCCATGGGCAGCCTGGTTGCGTTTGAGCAGGTGGAAATACCTGCCCACAGCAATCACTCTGATTCTGCACAGGTATCTCACACATCTCCATGGCTGATCGCCACTGTTTCCATCATCCGACCACGGGTTTGTTTTCTCTCTCTTGGCTCAGCTTCTGGGGCGGCTGCAATGTCCGCAGCAGCTGGCCAAGGAGGGCAGCTCGCCCGAGACTTGTCCTCCTTGTAGCCCTGTGACTGGCACAGCCGTGCCCTTGGGCTTCCTCCTTGTCTCTGCTTCCTCGCGAAAGGAGCGCATGGCACGAAGAGCCCTGCCAAGGCGGGGGTGACTTACAGCAAACCTCTCCCTTGCGAGCCCAAGGGTGGCCTCGAGGTCATTTGGGACATTCTTGGCAAAGAAAAGAAGTGGAGCTGTTGGCTTGGGGGCTCCAAGCTTCTCCCTTTACGCTCTCTTCCATAGTGGAATGTAAAACACTGTTACGCGTTGTGTTTGGGACTGTGATCTGACCACGTTGTGCTGTTCCCCATGTCTGTATGCAGTCACGCTTTCAACAAACCGCCATCCAACCTCTTCAAATTACAGCTGGTGGGGCAGGAAACGTGGCTTTTTGTCTGGCTCACCAAGGCTCCTTCTCCCGGTCTAGTGATGCCTCCAAGTGAAGGCCACGGGCTTCTTTCACCTGCTGGCGCCGGCTCAGCAGACTGGGGAGGTTGAGGTTGGATGTGGGAACAATTTCTCCCCCAAAGGGCTGTGGGGCATTGAACAGGCTGCCCAGGGCAGTGCTGGAGTCACCAGCCCTGGAGGGCTGGACATGGAGAGGAGGTTCCCAGGACACGGAGCAGTGGTGGACTTGGCAGTGTGAGGTTGGACTTGATGATGTTAAAGGTCTTTTTTAACCAAAATGATTCTATGAGAAAAGGGGGTGAGGACCCCAGAGCATCTCTGTAAGGACAGAAATCTCTGGGGAGAAAAAAGAGCACCCAGGAACTGCAAGGAAGCATCAGAACAAAGAAACAAAAAATGTTGATCATGAACAACCAAAAATGTAGATACTGTTGCTATGACACTAAACGGTTTCTTGCTAGATAGCAGTTCCCCATCTACTCATTTGAAAATATAAACCCCACAGTTATGTTACAAACATGGGATGGGGCCAGCAAGGCAATTGTCACTAGGTAGACTGAGCTATTTCTACTTTGTGTAAGTGCCTCTGGGGCTGCAGGAAGCACATGGTGGCTCCCAGACAAGATCGCAGCAGGCACTTGAGACAACAAGGGAGCCATTCATCGCGAGGATCCCACATCCTGCCTCCCAAAAGCTCCAAGTTTTATTTTCCAGCACTGGAAAACATCTGAAAACTTTTGATCTCCCCCCGAGAAGGAAGGAAGATCAAAGGAACAAGCAAGATTTAAAGGAAGGCTGTTAATCCACAGACCCCAAAAAATCAGTAACAAATCCAGGACAGTGACCCAGATATCTTGTAGTTGAGACTCCACAGGGAGTCCCCACCTCTAATGAGCTATTTGTGCACTTCTCAGTGTAATTTTTCCCCACAGCATTTAAATAACAGTCACACAGGTGACTCTGTTTTATACTGACTGTTGGGCAGAAACAGGGCAGGGGCTGTCACAGGAACGTCACAACAGCCCTGCTCACCACCTACAATCCCACTAACAGCCCCGGCTACTCCTCTCTCTCTCAAATAAGAGGCTACCAAAGTGCCAGAGGCCACGTTACCAGTGAAAGATGAGACTGGAAGCAAGAGTTCAGCTGCCAGTGTCACTCTGGACTGCTCTGAGTGCTGCCACAAATGCAGACTCCTCTGTTTCCCATTGCCAGCCTCTCCTACTACCACTAGTACTGGTTTAACTCCACACCGAGCCTGGGAGAACTATGCCCTCAGACGTTACACTGCTGTTTTCTCTCTCCTGTGGAAAAGTCCACCACCTTTCCCGCCTGTTGCCTCTCTCCAGGGACACAGACAGGCCAAGGAACAGGAAAGAGAAAGAGACAAAAAAATAGGGCTTTAGAAGTATAATTAGAAGTTGGATTCCAGCTGCGAAGGGGCTGATGAAACAGTTTATTTACTCAAGTCTAGAACTCGAGTATTCGCTGCTGGATAAACAGACTGACCCTCAAACACTCCAGTTTTGGATTCAGGTCTCTCCTACGTTTTACACCAGGGCTTTGAAGCCAGAGTTCAAACACTGGCCATGAAAGGTCTCTTATCTCTTGACATATTCACGTAGACAAAAACGGCTTTAGAGCCTGGGAACGGCGTTCGCTCCCTGCGCAAACACAGCAGCGATCTTCCCCGGCGTGTGCAGATAAGCCGAGTTCACATGGCACTGGCTGGGTCAGGACACCCACTGCAGCCAGGTCAGACAACAACACTGTCAGGGCAAGAGAGGTGTGACGGGAGGGAAACGG
Source organism: Columba livia (assembly GCF_036013475.1). Classification (NCBI taxonomy): domain Eukaryota; kingdom Metazoa; phylum Chordata; class Aves; order Columbiformes; family Columbidae; genus Columba; species Columba livia. The sequence goes on along the minus strand of NC_088627.1, from coordinate 1,003,926 downwards.
GGTTACTGGCAAGAACCACAGAAATCCCGGAAAATGAAGCAATTTCTATAGAGCCTCCCAAAGCCCAGGGAAAAAAAAAAATAATCCTTTTCTCACAGTAGAAATGTCTTTTAAGGACTGTGCATTATAGCACAAAATCATCCTGAAGTCAGTTAAGAGAATCCAGGGAAAAAGTATAAGAATTACTAAAAAGTCCGCAGAGGAGACTCCTGTTTTGCTACAGAACCTGCACACAACGGAGCCACTTTCTGATAATCACATTGCTGTAGCACAGCACAGATGTGACTGCACAGAACAGGTTCTCCGGCTCGCTTTCCAGGCCAGCCCAAGGCACCTCGTACCTTTTTCCTTTTTTTTGAAGAATCCTCAGCCGTGCTGCTCTTTCTGTCTCTCTCACATCCTGCCGCTGCCACCTCCTCTTCCTCCTCTTCTGGAATGAGGGTGTATTTGGTACCTCCAGGCTGCATGAAACACTCCTTGGCAAAATGACCTGTAAAACAGCATTTGAAGGAGCCAAAATGACCTGTAAAACGGCGTTTGAAGGAGCCAAAATGACCTGTAAAACAGCGTTTGAAGGAGCAACCCACCCTTTATTTTTTTTTAACAATTGCATTTTAGACACCTGAAGTGCTGCCAACAATCTTTTCATTATTAGTCACAACAATGGACTCTAACGAACCTTTGCAGCCACATTTCTTGCACACAGTGTTCAGGACGGCCTCGAGCGTGATCTTCTGACTCGTGTAGTCTCTGAACGTGCGCTTTTTCCTCTCATCCTGACTGGAAACAGAAGGACAGTTCCATTTTCAATCCACTCCCAGCTTTAACCCCGTATATTTATACAGACACAGCCTGAGCACAAGTGTTCTCAAATGTTGCTCTAAAAACACCACTTGATCAGCGAAACCAAAGAGTGGAGCTGATCAACTGCTCAGCAGAATGAACCACATTGATAACACTTGTCACCTTCTACTTTTGAGATTAACTGAGCCCTCTCCGCTAAAGGAAAAATGCAGGGAGCTGCAGTTACGTATTTTGTATGTGAATACACACACATGCTCAGTACGAAAATAAAGCCTCCTCCAGCCCAGCCAGGCAGCACAAGCACGGGAGAACCTTCGCTCAGCCCCCCGGGCAGCCAGCGCAACACTGGGGGGTCGGGAAGAGCCCCCTCACCCTCCAAAAGACGGACAACCTAGAGAGTAAGAACCAGGAGAGGCAGAAACCTGCCTGATCTGTTATGTTCTGCTCAGAAGATTTACCTACTCAAGGGAAACATTGTTTGGGTCAAGGTCTTTGCCCGTCCCTTGGTTAACAACCTTCATGGAGAGGGAGAGTTTCAGTTTGTCGTCTTTCATCTGGAAGAGGAAGAAAAGGAATGAGAAGAATAAGTGACAGGGATGTTGATCGCCACACCGTGACCGGAGGCCTAGGGAGAAGGAAGGAATCCGTCCGATAGCAAAGAGCAGCGCTACAAAAGACACATGAAAGTGCTTTGGTGCTATTATTTCACCGCTGCATTCACACGTCAGAGTATTCCAGCTAAACAGCTTCAGTTAAGCAGCTATCTCAGTCACGAGACACGACCAAACTATAGGTTTGTCCATGTTAATATTCTGTTTTCAATGTGACCAAACCCAAGCGCGTGTTCAGAAGCTCTGCTGTGATTCTCAAACCACCCAGCCCCCAGGCAGCTTCCACCTCGATCCCAACAAAATGCAGAATTAACGTTACCTCTTTCCCAATGAGCTTCACCCACACTTTGTCTCCAACATCGACGATCTCTGAGGGTTTATCCACACGGCAGGAGGACATGTGAGTCCTGTGAACGAGGCCTGCGTGGAATTTGGAAAAAAGAAAGGGACAAATAAAGACGAGTCTCTGCTGAACCCCTGGGGACAAACTATCTAACTATAGAAATCTTCTACAGCTTGTCCAATACCTTAAAATGGTTTTCTAAGAAATTATGAAGTCACCAAACAGCCCTCCAGTGCTTTTTGGTATTCATGTAAACATATCATCATATTCTAAATGCTTTCTGAGAACTTCAATTTCATACTAATTAAAAAACCAAAACCAAACAAAACCTTTTTCTGAGCTTTTTTCTAAAAGCCAGCAAGCCTGGAATTCCAGGGACGACCGCTTGGCTTGACCATGGCAACGTGAATTTACACCTGAACAAAGTAGGAGAGACAAACCTTGTTTCCTGCAGCCTGGAATTTTTATAAAGGCCCCGTATTCTGTCACTGTAGCAACCTGCAAAGAAAACCAATATAAAACCTTTTTTATTTGCAAAACATGGGTTAGAACAAGCCCCAAAAGCCTGCATCATGGTTCTCTGCTTTCCTCCAGTTTTAGGCTTTGAGGCAGGTTCAACACTGCAATGCCTGACAACGCTGGAGCGGCTGTGCTCAGCCAACCACGCTTCGGTTGGAAGAAACATTTAAAGTCATCGAGCCCAACCATAACCCACCCTGTCCCTGCCCCGTGTCCTGAGACCCTCATCTCCATGTCCAACCCTCCAGGGCTGGTGACTCCAGCACTGCCCTGGGCAGCCTGTTCAATGCCCCACAGCCCTTTGGGGAAGAAATTGTTCCTAAATCCAACCTCAACCTCCCCTGGCGCAACTTGAGGCCGTTTCCTCTGCTCCTGGCGCTTCTTCCTGGGGAGCAGAGCCCGACCCCCCTGGCTCCAAGCTCCTTTCAGGCAGTTCAGAGATCAGAAGGTCTCCCCTCAGCTCCTGTTCTCCAGCTGAACCCCCAGGTCCCTCAGTCTCCATCACACTTGTGCTCCAGCCCCTCACCAGCTCTGTTCCCTTCTCTCCACTCGCTCCAGCACCTCAAGGGTTTCTTGGCGTAAGGGGCCCAAAACTGAGCCCAGGACCAGGGGCCGGGCCTCCCCAGTGCCGTGTTCGCTCAGGTAAGCATCTCACACACATCCACACGTACACAAACCCGGTGTGCGCTCACACGGGACAGAGCTGCCAGTTACCGCCCAGCGCCCCCGCCCCGGCGCGCACCTCTCCCTGGAAGATCGCGTACAGCTCGGGCAGCGCCTCCATCGCCGGTCCCGGCCCTGAGCCGCTCCGGGGGCCGCACCCGCCACCCGCGTTCGGAGCGACGCCCTGAAAGGAAACATCTAATTAACGCACGGAGCCACCCGCGGGCTGAGCCATTAGCGGGTGACGGGGTTAACCGGCACTTGGGCTACCAGGCGGCACCGACCGAGCGCCGCCGCTGCCGCTCGCAGCCGCGGAGGCCGCGGGGCCGGTTCCCCTGCGCGGCGCCCCCGGGGACAGCGGGCCCGTCAGCGCCCGGCGCGGCACCGCCGAGCCGCCGCCATTTTGCTCTGGTCACGCCTCCCTCACGTGAGGTTTCGCGCCGCCAGTCGCCGCGCCTAATGGTAGCAGGTGGCAAGTCTCAACCAATCAGCTTTATCCATGTTAGGTGACGCCCTCCCTCCCGCTCCGCCAGTACGTCACGCCTCGCTTTCGTCAGCCGCGCGCCGGACGTCAGGTGGAGGAGGGCGGCTCATCCGGCCTTTCTCCACCAATCGGCGCGGCCGGAGGCAGTGCGGCTGACCAATGGGAGAGCGGGAGGGCGGGGCGGAGCGGGCGCGCGCGGCGGCGGCGATGATCGAGCAGCAGAAGCGGAAGGTCCCGGGCGGCCCCGGCGCCGCTCCCGCCCCCGCCCCCGGCGCCGCCCCCGGCCCCGACCTCCCGCTCGTGCCCGCGGCGGCCAAGCGGCCCCGCCATGAGCTGCCGGGGGCGCCGGGCGGCGGCGGCGGGGGGCAGCCCCCGGCCGGGGCCCTGCTGCAGGCGGTACGGCGGGAGGCCCGGGGGGATGGCGGCGGGACGGGCTGAGGGGAAACGGCCCCTGAGGGGATGGGGGGGAGAAGAAACACCCGGGAGGGGATGGCGGGATTTGGGGTGAGGGGGATGGCGGGGCGGGGGGTCCTGCCGTGCTCCGCGGGTGCTCCTTGTTTTCTCCATGGCGTTCCCTTGTAGGAGCGGTTATCTTGCCAGTATAATAAGCCCAGGCAGGATCTCTCAGCAAAGCATATTTTATTAACGATTTTGCAAGGCCGGGTAGGCACACAGACCAGGGCAAAAAGCCGCTGCTTATATCCCCCCCACATCCCGGCTGCAGATTCCCTCCCCCGTTCCCCTTTGGTTGGGCACGGGATTCACAGAGTACCCGGCAGTCCCTGCTTCCGTTTACCTCTCACTAGTCTAATTCTAACAACCCCCTTATTGATTTATTTCTGTTTAAGGTATGGTTGCTTGGCTGTCTGGCTAACCGTCCCCATAGCCTGACTTCTAACCACAGGAATCGCTTTGCATTCCATGATCAGCGCAAAGGGGCTTTGTTTTACATTCAGGGTCTGATAGCTGACGTACCTGTCCCCACCTGCTGGGGACTCGGATCCCCAGTTGTGAAAGCAGCATTTCCTCCTTCCGTGGCTCCTCACACCCTCACCTGGCTGCCCCGTTGTCCCCGCAGGGCCCGCCGCGCTGCTCCTCGCTGCAGGCCCCCATCATGCTGCTCTCGGGGCACGAAGGTGAGGTGTACTGCTGCAAATTCCACCCCAACGGCAACACCCTCGCCTCCGCCGGCTTCGACAGGCTCATCCGTGAGTACCAGCCTCGCCTCTGTGCTGTGGTGGGGAGCCCGACCCCCCTGGCTCCAAGCTCCTTTCAGGCAGTTCAGAGATCAGAAGGTCTCCCCTCAGCTCCTGTTCTCCAGCTGAACCCCCAGCTCCCTCAGTCTCCATCACACTTGTGCTCCAGCCCCTTCACCCATGCGTCATCCCACGTTAGAGATGACAGCGGTGATGGTTCCTACTTCTTTTTGTTGAATTCCTGGAGAACAGCTCCATCCCAGCGGGGAGGTGTTTGTTTCCTGTACTTACCTTTCTGTTCCTGTCCCCCAGTGCTGTGGAACGTCTACGGGGACTGTGACAACTACGCCACCCTGAAGGGACACAGCGGGGCAGTCATGGAGCTGCACTATAACACAGACGGCAGGTGAGTTATGTGCAGGTGGCCTTTGCCTCTTTCTGAGGGAAGATGTTTTCTGCTGGCCGGGGTCCCTGAGTCCCCGCTCAGTCCATGGCACATACAGCAAGCGCTTGTGTGTGGCTTTCCCAGGTGAGGCCTGGTGCCTTCTTGAGTCTGAGTCTAAGATCTGGGATCCCCCACAACCTGCCAGTGCCCAAGTGTCTTGAGGGACACAAGAAAGTTTGTGTTGGTCACTGGAGTGGAAAAGAGAACAAGTGAGATGTTTGTTTTGCATCTGAGCTGTTGCCACTGAGCTTTTCTTCCTGTGTTCGCCCCCAATAGTGCGTGAGGAGGCGGAAAACCAATTTATACGTGTCTACGAATGGGGTTAATGGAAGTGCCTCCAGTGTAGCTGCCCCACTGCCAGTTGGTCTCCTCTGAAACTTCACCTTTGTCTTGGCATATGGGGGAGATTCTTCGCCATGGCCTATTCCCACTAAATATTTCAAGCGTTGTTTGCAGAACTTAAAGAGTAAAACAGGTGGGAAGGGGGAGGGATGTCTGCCGCGGGGCGCCTCACAGCCGTTCTCCTCCGCAGCATGCTGTTCTCGGCGTCCACAGACAAAACCGTGGCTGTGTGGGACAGCGAGACTGGAGAGAGGGTGAAGAGGCTGAAGGGCCACACCTCGTTCGTGAACTCCTGTTACCCGGCGCGGCGAGGGCCGCAGCTGGTCTGCACGGGCAGTGACGACGGGACAGTGAAGGTCAGTGTATGGTGTGAGGGGATGTCTGGGGTGAACATCAGGCGGGGTCTTGGAAAACATTTTGGGTGTTCTTCCTATTTAAGGGGGCTGAATCCAGCTTTTTATAACTCGTATTATTTCATTATCTGTTAAGTTTGATTTCAGAATTTAAAAATTCTAAATAAAATTTGACTGTGCTCCTTTTTTGTGTAATGTTGGGGAAGTGCAAGGAGATTCATCCACCCAGTTATACTTTTTCCGCTGAACTGCATTAACAGAGCAGGAAAAAGGTGAAGAGATATTGAGATCTCACACACTTGTCCCTTCTTCCCTCCCCGCGTTCCTGTGCTCCAAACACACTGGGCTTTCATTCTTTTTCGCAGAGATCTCCTGAGATCTAAAAGAGAGAATTTCAGACGAGTGTTCTGAGTCTCTACCAAGTGTTAAGGCAGCTCTGTAAGTTTATCCTTAAATATCTATATGCAACTTTCACAACTGCTGCATCTTTTCAGCTGTGGGATATCAGGAAGAAAGCTGCTGTCCAGACATTCCAGAACACGTACCAGGTCCTAGCGGTGACTTTCAATGACACCAGTGATCAGATCATATCCGGAGGCATTGACAACGATATTAAGGTAGGACACCCGTGTCCTTGTGTCCCTTTCCCACCACACGCACCTTTTCCATCTCATCACATCAAGGACGGACATGGGAGCATGTTGGTTAATTTTACAGTCACAAGGACCGTGCGGACACGCTGTGTCCGTCCTCGCTGTTGATGCAGGGCCAATAAACCCGCAGGGAGCTGCTCCAGGGCTGTTTGCCACATGACAGCCTGGGCAGCCCTGGCATTTCCAGGCAGGCGTCCCAGCGCTGCTGTCACCTGCTGCAGCCCATGTCTGCTGGCTCTTTTGGCAGCTTGTGCCCGTCCCGGAGGCTCTAGAGCCATATATGAGGTAAACTAAAGAAAATGTGGTGACGCATCCACACTCTCTGCCCTCTGCTCCAGTTTACAATGCACTTTGTCACCTGCTAGTGTGGAAAGTTCTAATTTAAGAGCGAGCTCAGTGTTTCATTCAGCTGGTAACCGAGATCCTCCCGGTAGCTGGACAGTTCAGTCTCCTACTGTCCTTTCAGCCTCGGGCTCCAGCCTTCCCAGGCCTGGGCAGCACGTGCTTGTCAGAGCCGTCGCTGAGTGTAGTGCTGACTCTAGATCTGTTCCGACTGCCCCTAGAAAAGCCATAACTCTTTGGGAAAGAGCAGCGTGAAATTTTGGGCATTAAACAACTGCTCTGTGCCATCAGTCAGTGGAATTTGGGGGCAAAAGCCAGATGGGAGCCATTCCCACATGCGTGGGGCTGTTGACATTTAACTCCTCGGTGGTTGGACACATTTAGAAGTCTTCCAAGGGGCAAATTCCGTTTTTTCCTACAACACACATAAAATAACCTCACATTTTAGCCATTCAGACCCTGCCAACAGAAATCAAAAGCTGATGTCATCAGCTGACTGACCGCTACCTGTGTGAAACGCTTTGGAAATGGCAGCTCCAGCCGTCTTGGCTGCCTTTGCTAAGCCACAGTGTTGTGTCTGACAGGTGTGGGACCTGCGCCAGAACAAGCTCACTTACACCATGAGGGGACACGCGGACTCGGTGACGGGGCTCAGTCTGAGTTCGGAAGGCTCCTACCTGCTCTCCAACGCCATGGACAACACAGGTACGTCCCACCTGACGTGAGAGCGCAGCTTTGCGTGGCGTTATGAAAGAAGCAGCTCAAATAATTCGATGTAGAAAAGCAAGAGCCAGATGTGGGGATGGGCTGAATTTGGCTCCAGAGATGAAACCTGAATTCCTGTTGTGACAGCAGTCAGAGTCGTGTCCTGTGGCGGGAGGGAGCAGCTTCATCGGGAGGGTTTGTCACAACTCCCGAAGGGCAGTGGGGACACGCGTCATTTGGGCAGACAGTTGAGCGTGATTGTGGTCTGGCTCTTGTTGGGGCGCTTTGGCTGTTTCCCCACAGCGGGGTGTGACAGCGGGTTCCAAACCGCCGCTCTCCTGCGTGGGGTTGCTTAGCGGAGCTGATCTGATGAGCAGCGTGATCGTGGAGCGTGTGAGAATAAAGCAAATGCTCATTTAAGGAGATGGTGGCTCGTTTGGGTAATAGTTGGTTTGGGTTTTTCCCCTCCTGTTGGCAGCGGTCTGAGTATAATTATAGATTTCTGCGTTTGACCTTTCACATCAAAGCTTTCTGCAGGGGAAAGCTGCTGGTTTCCTTTTGCTTCTGGGGAAACCTCGGCGCGAAAAGAACAAGGAGCGTGGCCGGGGCTTTGCTCGTTAGCAGCGTGTCTTAGGAAAAGGAACGTTTCCAGACACTGACCTTGTCCCCAAGCCTCTGCCATCGTCAGCTCATTACTGCCCGCTCTCTCTTGCAGTTCGCATCTGGGATGTGCGACCGTTTGCCCCTAAAGAGAGATGTGTCAAGATTTTCCAGGGGAACGTGCATAATTTTGAGAAGGTGAGTGGACTGCAGGCTGAGACGTGATTGTTTGTAAAATGCTGCTGCTATTAACTTTTCCGTAAATTGTTTTTTTAAATCCAAGTTTAAACCAGAAAGGCGTTAATAAGAAATCAAAGAAAGATTAATGCACAAAGTGGGATTCCTATTAAAGCTGCAGTAACAAGATTTCTTTGCTCGGTTCAGCTACAATTAGCTGTAAATTAAGTATTTTCTACATTTACGATCTACTTTGTGTAAAATAACACGGCACTGGATGTTTCCAGCAATAAAATAAAATCTAATTACCACCTCATCTTCTGAAGGGAGATCATTAAAGTGATGCTCATGATATTTAAAGTCTCACGGTGACTTTAATTCGAGTAGAAGGGAAAACAAAATCTTTCTTTGGAAATAGATCTGTGCACTTTTGTGGTATTTTTTAAATTTCAGAATCTTCTGAGGTGCTCTTGGTCCCCGGATGGGAGTAAAATCGCGGGGGGATCGGCTGACAGGTGAGTTACCACCACATTGTGGCCCAGGTTCCTGCAGTCACGTCGGCAGATGCTTGTGAGGGTCTGGGGGAAGCGTGTAGTGAGGGGTTGTACCAATAAGGACCGCAAATACCCGTTAAATTGCTGTGTGGCAGCTTGCAGGAGGCACCAGTGGTGTTCCAAGGGTCATTCTTGATCCTTCCTTTAATTAATTAAAGAAGAAATAAAGATCTGACTGAATTAGCACATATTGGACTTTTAAATAAGATATTCTATAAATTAAGGCGACTGAGGAGCAAAACGATCGAGGGAGGAAGGCGGCAGAGGGGCCGTGCCAGACGCTGAAGGTCACATGAAGGGTACCAGCCTCTGCTGGAGCGTGTCCAGATGCGCTCGCGGTGACATCGAGCCAGGAATTCCTGCAGGCCGGAGTCCAGGGCATGGAGCAGTAGTAATCAGCAAATTAACGAGTTTCTGATAGAGGAGAGGGAGAACTTCAGCTCTCGCTGCCCACATATAGCGGAGGAGCTGTCACAGCGAGCGGCTGAGACCTGGCTCCTTTCCAGCGCTGCCGGGCAGTGACGGGCACACGTGGCGGAGGAATGTCTGTGTGTGAGCTCCGCTTGGCGACACGTCTTAGAGTTATAGAATTATAGAATCATTTGGTTGGAAGAGACCCTCAAGATCATAGAGTCCAACCATAATCCAACTCTAGCACTACCCCATGTCCCTGAGAACCTCATCTCTGTCTGTTCAGCCCTCCAGGGATGGTGACTCCACCACTGCCCTGGGCAGCCTGTTCCAATGCCTGACATAGAATCATAGAATGATTTTCTCCTGTTTCCCACTGTGTTGGTGCAGTATTGAGGGCCTTGTGCTCTCAAACCCATCCCTGTGCCCCCAGGGCTGAGATGGGGCTGCTGTGCTGTGATGGTGCTGAGGCTTTTAGCACCAGGTTGCCACGTGAGCTCCTGCCTGCTCCCACCTCTGCTCTTCTGGAAGTGGCCACGCAGCTTTTTGCTCCTGAGAAACTCCTTCTTTATCCACACTGAGAGCTGCACCTGCTTCAGCCGGGGTGGGGAACCACTGCAAGGAGCTTTCCCTTCTCAAATGCTCATCATGACTCTCTTGTAGGTTTGTCTACGTGTGGGACACCACATCCAGGAGGATTTTGTACAAGCTGCCAGGCCACGCCGGGTCTGTGAATGAACTGGCTTTCCATCCAGAGGAACCCATTAGTAAGTCCTCCCCACATCAGGTCAGCTGGGGAAATAGTTGCAGGGCTGGCTAGACTTTATCTTCTGGAAAACAGCCCCAGAATCGCCTGTGGCCTGTAGCTCCACATATCATGGGCAGACTTAAGGGTGGCAGATCCCTTCCTGCTCCTCTCCTGCAGATAGAAGTGGGGCTGAGAGTGCCTGGGGGTCCTGGGCTGAGCTCAGGGGTTTGCTCCGTGTCCTGCCCCTGCGCAGACTGTTGGGGGGACACCCGCACAGCAGCAGCGCAGCTGCAGTGGCCTGGGCTGGTGGTGACCTGCAGATGGCCACGAGCTGGGGCTTGGTTGCCGCTGCCAGGGGCTCGTCCAGACATTCCCAGGACCATTGGAAAAAGTTTTGGTGTACCTGGGTTTGGACACAAGGGTATGACCACGTGTTTGGTGACGATGGAAGGAGCTATAGTAACCTGGGAGCATCTCTGCGGCCTCTGGCTTACCCAAAAGCCATAGGGATCAAACAAGGCTCCTTGTGCAGCAGGTTTTGTCCCCGTTCTAGAGATGTCCTGTGCGTGGCATCACATATCAGAGCTGGTGGCTTTTTCAGAACTGTTGTAACCCCCGTGCGTTAGCTGAGAGCAGGTTTCGTATCGGTGTCTGGGCACAGCGGGCAGGACTGCAGGGTGCTCTGTGTTTCTATGGGAACACTTGCACCCTCGGCCAGGTCACCGCGTTGCTCCAGCCAAAAACTGACACAAGTCAGCCCCAAAGTGAAGCCAAGAGCTCGGCTGCGCGGGGCCGACGGTCTCTGCGGCAGGGCAGCGAGCGATGGGTTTGTGCCGCGGTTACTCATGGCCCTGTCTCCAGGCTGGAGACCACGCCGAGGAGCAGAGCGATCGCTCCTCTGCCGTGTGTTTGCAACTGTTGTGCTGAGCTCTTTGTGAATCAATCACTCAGCTTAAAATAAAAATTAAAAACCCAGCCAGGCGTTGCATACGAGTTATGCAATTGATTTCTGTTAACGTCTGGGAACGTTAATCTTGTAAATCGTTGTACCCGCTCCACAATCCTTATCTGCGCGGGAGGGTGCGCGGGGAGCCCAAACGCAGTGAGATGACAGACGCCAGACGTAGATGGCAGACGTTCACGTAGAAATCCCCAGATCTCTCCTGGACTCAGATGACACCATTGTCAGTGTCACAAGCAGCACTCCTGGGTCATTCTTTTGATGCTCGTGTCTTGAATCCCATGAAGAGCCTTTTCTGAATTATGGTGGCTTGATGTGGTGTGGTTGGGTGCCAACTGCATTTTGCCGGTTCTGATAAAATAGCAACGTCCTGGCGCGGCTTTCCTGGCCAGCCTGTGCCCTCTAGTGGCACGTAGTCCTGACGGCGGTGTCCGCTTTGCGATCTGAACGCTCCTAGCTATTAAAAACATGTTTCATGATGCTGGAGAGCGTGTTTATACGCTCCTCTTTAGCATTTTAATGCTTAGACGCCCCAGGCAGGACGCGGCGATGCCTGCCTTGGGACGGGGAACGGCAGCCAGCGCTCGCAGCCTGTGGTGAGGTGTCAGAGCTGTAATTCCACAAAGTGTTTTTTTGGGAAACAAATGGAGTTTGGCCTTCTAGCTGGCTTCCAGCAAGCGAAGCGAGTACGTCGAACAGCGTGTCGTGAGCGCAGGTCTCAAACCATCGTGTTTCATTTTCATATTCCTCTCTCTCCCCCGCAGTTCTCTCCGCGTCCAGCGACAAAAGGCTGTACATGGGGGAGATCCAGTGACGGGGCTGGCGGGATCGGGGCCCCCGCCGCCCCGGCTGGCGGCCCCGGCGACGCGCTGCTCCCCGCGGCAGCGGGAAAGCGCTGGAGCGGCTCGCTGAGCCCCCCTGGCAGCTGTCCCGCCCGTTCTCACCGTACAGCTCCTTTCCACCCCCCAGTCTTCGGGGAGGAAGGAAAATTTCAAATTGAAAATATTTTCATTTTGGCTGTATCACCGACTATTAAACCCCTACCCAGATCACTTGAAATTGCTGAAATTTGTTTAAATTCCACATGTGGCTTGTATATTCCCTGTTGAATGTCTGTTGTTTTTTTTTATATGGTCAAAACTGAAATAGATAGCTTTTTACAAGAACTGTGTGCGTGCGATTTATTGTTCTGTTTTACTTTTCTATTGTACAATACTAAATCAAGGCCCTCGCTCGTATATAACCTGGGGAAACCATCGATGTTCACTTCAGAAGAGCAGCTTTATTTTTTATTCATGGCAATAAAAATGACCACACTTGAAATAATTATTGGGCTACTGCTGAAGCCTATTTTTGTGTTTTGAGTAAAATCCAGCCTCCTGCTGTAAATAAATGTGTAGGGAGTGAGTTTTCAGTGACAGGTGCAGCGTGTTCAGCGCGCGGCGGTGGGGGCACCGGCCTGGCTGAGCCCCACGTAGCGCTGGGCGCCCCTTTGGCGGGTGCACGGCGGCTGCTCTGGACCCAACTCCCTTCTAGACGTGAGGAAGGAATTGTTGCCCTGAGGGTGGTGAGAGCCCGGCCCAGGTACCCAGAGAGGTGGTAGATGAACCATCCCTGAGACACCCCAGGCCAGGCTGGACGGGGCTCTGAGCACCCTGAGCTGGTGAAGATGTCCCTGTCATGGCAGGGGGGGCACCGGGGGGCTGGGAAGGTCCTTCAGCACAAACCATATGTGATTCTGTGACTCTATGCACATGCACACACACAGATGCACTCACGTGCACACACTACATGCACACATGCGCCCCTCCCAGACACCGCCAGGGCCAGCACGGCCACCAGGCCTCAGGGACAGGCCGGTGTCCCACACTGGGTGGCAACATGGGGGGATTTGGGGCCGGTTTCCCCCCGGCTGCCCCCAAGTGAGTGCGGGCACCTCTTGCTTCCCATCCCGCGCCAGCTGCAGGGCACGGCAGCAGCAAACCGTTAACAGCATCGTCTGAGCGCAGAGAAAATTGTTTTCTTAACCAGGTTTCTCCCTCCAAGGGAGGTATTTGCTTGAGAGATTTCCACTATAAATTAAATCTGTCCTGGGAGCCGGATAAACAGCTTTGGTGAGGAGCTGCCGGCTGCTTCACCCCAGCACGGGGCCGGGTGCAGATCCTGCGCGGGGTGCTGGAGACCCCCATGTTGGGCACTACGGGGACATCGCCAGGAGGTCCCGGTTCGGCCACCCCCTCTCATCACCCCCCTGTCCCCCCTCCAGCGCTCTCCCCACCTTTCCCCGCTGCTGCTCGGAGCCTTCTAATGGATTTTGATAGTTACAATATGCAAGTGATAATTTCTAAAAGAATGGAAAACAATTATTTGCTCTGCTGGGGGATTAGATGATATTTAGTCTCTATTTAATGGAAAACTAATTAAATTACATGAGCAAGTGAATAGAAATTTTTTGTTAATTATGAATTTTGCAAGCTACAAAGGCTAAATGATGATGGATTCTGTAATCTGCCGCACTCTTCGCTAGACGCCGAGATAAGATGACAGCTGAGGAAGAATGGAGTGAACGCATTTTAATTTCTATATCGATTCAATAACAGCCGGCTGAACAGCGATCCATTAACGGCGATCCGCGGGAGCTGACGTTGATTGGCAGGCTGACGGCTAATTATGTTAAAATTGGGGGAAGGTTGGTGAAATAGATGTGTGGTTATTACTGGAGGTGGTTTGGTTTGGTTTGCTCCATTGTGGCGCTTCCCTTGGTCCCTTGGTGGCAGATGCCTCGTGTGGGGTGACACCAAGTGACACTCGGGGCTGCTCCCGGGTGAAGCCAGGAGGGCTGGGGTCAGGGTCAAGGCCAGCAGCACAGCACCCCCAGCACGAGTCTGGTGCCTGGATTTGGGGTCCCCATCACAGAGAGCACCCCCCATCAATGGGGTGTCCTGAGTCCAGGGCTGACACTGGGGTTTCCTGGAGCATCCTTGACTCCAGGGATGGGACATCCTTGATCCCAAGGCTGTGACATCCCTTGCCCCAGGGCTGGGGTGTCCTGTCCCCAGGCTGCTCTGGCCCAGCACAGCCCCGTGCCACTGGTTAACTAGGGGCTTGTTAGCATGAATCCCATCACTTGAGCTGTGTGTATCATGGCTCTTCAGCCAAAATCCAGCCACCCATCAGCCTCTGGAGGGATTTAACCTGAGGTAAGCACAAACCCCATCCCCGCTCCCCATTAAGGGCAATTACCCAACTGGCTTAATTACGCATGACCTGTGCCGATGATTTTCGCATGTGTTTATCCCGCACTGATTTACATAATGCATCGGAATAAATATCTTTTCCCCGTCACCGTAACTCACATAGATGCGGCCCCTCCGCAGATTTCTTTGCCAATAAACATGCCAAAACCCATCATTTTGTCTCTTAGTGCCGTTAATTACTGCCTGAGCGGGTGAAAGATGTTCCCCCTTGGCTTTGTCTCCGCAGCAGCTCCCGCGGGCTGGCGCGTCCCCACCAGCCTCTCCCAGGGACATCCCCACGCAGACATTCGGCGCTTTGGTATAAATTCGCCTCCAAAGTTCACATTCCGAACCACCACCAAGCCCAGACAATGGTTTCAGCCCAAAAGAAAGACAAATATCATCCCCAAGAGCCCAAAAGGAAAAGAAGGGAGGAAAAACCCAACCCAATGCCAGGGCTTGGGGCTGCAAAACTGTGACGACCTCTGCGTGTGTTCTGTTAAACTAAAACCCCCTTTTTACCTTGGTTTTGCCTTTTTTTAAGGCATCAAACAGCATCCCCAGCCTGGCTGCCCTGCAGCAGCTTTGTGCCTCCTTCTTCCCCCAAATAACTATTTGCTGGCTGCACCGGGAGCATCACTGATGCTCATCCGGGGGTTATATATATATAACATGACCCTGATTCAATTTCCTCCTAACATTTCCTCCATAATTTTGGTCATCTGAGTTTTTTCTTGCAAAACGAGTAACAGCCAAGGAGTGTGGAGTCTTGGAGGGTGGTGAGTTATGAGCAGAGCAAGAGACAAAGCGTTGGGCTCCTTTCCCACCCGCTCACAAATGAAGTTATCTCCTCGCCTCCCAGGGAAGCGCCTCAACGTACTATATTGACCTTTTTTAATCTAAAATTGATTCCTCGTGAAACTCCAGCTGGTCGAGAGCCAAGCAGGATCGCAGCGCCATTGTATCGGTTTGCATGATTTTACATGAGCGTGTTTTGCCTTTCTTTAGTACTTTTTGGAGGGCTGAGCAGAGCGCATTTGCTCATTGCCAAGGAGATGCTACGGGGCACTTGGATCCTCGCTTTTTTTGACCCGTGGGGTGATACCCGTCCCTCTGCTCCAGGTTTCTGCTGTGCTTAAATCCCAGAGGAGCCCACAAGCTCGGTCCTGGAGATGGGGCTGGTCCCCCCCTTGTGCACCCAGGTAACCCCTAAGAGCCTGGGACACGTGGGACGGGGTGATGGGACCTTGCTTAGGCTCTTGATGAAGAACTGGAGATGAGGAGCCAGGAGCGCTGGGGCTGATGGAGTCAAGCAGTGAGGTTCTCACTGCAGAGGTTCCTGTGTCTCAAACACCCACCGGCTCCGTTTGGTTTCCCGCACCTCTCCTGGGACCCCTGGTTGAGAGCATCATGCTGCATTTTTGTAGCATGGTTTCTGCATTCATGGGCTTCCCAAAACACTCGGAGCAGCATGTAACGGTGTCTTGCACTGGAAGGAGCAATTCCCACCACGGAGGATGAAGGAAAAGCTCCGGTATGGAGGGTGCTGTAGGCTGGTCCCAGCAGCACACAGGGACGTGTGATCCCTTGCCAGCTTGGATGGGCTGAGTCAGACCATGGCCAGACCAACACTTGCACACAAACACATCTGCAAGGCTGCAGCCCCTCGGCTCCTGTGCAAAGCTGCTCTGGCATGTAAGAGTGTGTGTGGGGCTGCTGTAGGAGATGCTCCCTTATAAAATTCGGGGCTGAGGTTTGAGAAATCATGGAACTGAAAAGCAGCGAACTGTCCCCAAGTCCTTCTGCGGGGTGCATTTCCAAAGGAGGTTTCTAAAGCACTGGAAAAGCAGCATCCTGCTTGCTCCTCGGCAGATGTGCACGCTCCGATCCCCCTGAAGGTGTGCTGTGAAAAAAGAACAAAGGCGAGCCGGATGGGTGGCGTTTAGGGGCCATACTCTGCCAGCTTTTCCTGTACCGACCTCCTTACCCAGACCTGCTGCATTTGAGCCTTTGAGCCCTCTGGGAGCAGAGACCCGAACCTGGGTGCCTCGGTGTTGTGTTGCCTTTGGCCAGTGGTCCTTTCAGCCCTGGAGCCACGTGTGCTGGGCGGTGGAGCCGGTTCTGGAGGGGGACCGGGAGAGTGTTCCTGCCAGGACTGAGCCATCTGTCCGCCCTGCCGGCCCAGCTGCTGCCCTGGCAGGGCCGCCCCAGGGAGTCCCCAGAGGAGGTGGCTGCGGGGTCCCTGTGCTGCCTCTCCGGCCCCCACCCAAGGGCCGCAGGGAAGGGGGAGGGCAGCAGCTCAGCTGCCCTTTGCGTTTGCAAATCGCCGGATTTAACCCAGCCCCACCTGGCTCCGGAGGGGGAAACAAAAATAATAATCTGCGATTAAATAAAACCCAAATACTGACGATAACGAAAGGCGGGAGCAACCAGCAGCCGCGCCCGCCGCTGCCTGCGGGGAGGGGGCCGCGCTGCCCGGCGCCCCCGGAAGCCGGCAAGGGCTCAGCGCGCCGCGGCGTGCCCGGCCCCGCGTCCCCCCGCCCGGCCGCGCCGCCCGCCGGGCCCCGCCGGGAGCGCCGCTCGCCTTGTTCCGGCGGCCGCGGCCCGCCCTGCCCGGCGCGCCCCCGACCCCACCCGCCGCCTCCTCCCCGCCCGCCCCCGGGGCGCGGAGCGCGGCTGTGCGGGAGAGACAATAGAGGGGCCGGGCGGGCTCCGCGCAAACCTGCGCGCCCCGGGGATGGCTGGCGAGACGTGCGCGGCCCCGGGGTCCCTGCAGCGGGGGACGGGGCTGTAGCGGGCTCGGGGGGAGCGGGGCTCGGGGGTGGGGGGGAAGGCGGAGAAGGGGGGCGATGCCCCTGTGTGAGCCCAGCCCGCCTCTGTGCTAACCTGGCAGGATGCGGGAGGCGCAGGGGCTGCTGTGAAGAAAGTCCCGGGGCTGGCCGGAGGCTGGAGAGCGGGACATGGTGCTGGTGCCCCCCTGATGCTCTGCTGGTGAGGAGCTGGAGGACGGCGACGAGAGGCCACGGTGGCGGAAATCCGAGGCTCCGGCTGGGAAACCATGGGGAGATGCAATGGGAGATGTACGCTGGTCGGATTCTGCTGCCTGCAGCTGGTAAGGCGAGGGGCCGTCTGCGCTCAGCAGCATGCCGGGTTGTGCTTTGTGCGAAATGTTGGCTGTCACCCTTAGCCGCTCCGTCTCGCGGTGACCTTGCTGTGGGACCAGCTTGGGGACGCTTCGCTGCCGCCGCCCCCGAAAGAAAAAAAAAAGGAAAGATATAAAATAATCAAGGAGGAACAAAATGCCAGCCTTGTCCCCCGCCTCGGGCCAGCGCTGGCTGGAGTCGCGGCTGGGGAGATGGATGCGAACCCGTTCCCTGCGCTGCCGGCGCCTGGGGATGCGTCTCCAGCAGGTGTGAGCTTTGTTCCCAACTGCAGCCTCTTCCCTCCGAGTTCGCTCCCGCCGGCGGTTTCGCATCCCAGTGACTCCCAGGATGTTTCTTGGGGTGCTGGTCCCCCGAGTTGGGCTAAGAGGGAAACTTGGAGCCGCTGCCAGCACTTTGTAAACTCTGCTGCTTTCGAGCGGGACTCGTCTGCCCGCGGCCGGGGGCGCCGGGGTGTCGGGGGCAGAGAGAAGGGAGAGGTTTAATTTTAATAAGATTGTTGTCTTTGTAATAATTACGTGCCATTCTTGCCGCCGCTCGCGAATCAGTCTTCATCAGGGTGCTGGCAGAGGAGCAGGCGAAGGGAGCGTGGGGAGTATTTGGGGGGTTTTCTGATAAAACCAGCACTGATGAGCTTGCGATTAATTATCTCGGATGGCTCGTTCGTTAACGGAGGATCAGCAGCCTACAACTTGTCCCCGCGGCCATGCCGGGGCTCGGTGCAGCGAAGAAAACGAGGGGGGATTACCGAAACGCGTGGCGGTCGTGCTGTGGTGTCCCCGGGGGTGGGGGTGATGGGGAGGATGGGGACAGCGATGGACACGGCTGCGGATCCCCTCTGGCGATGACGGTGACATCCTGCTGACGGGCACTTGCTTCCCGGCGTCGCTCTTGTTCATTCTCCATCCTGGGGAAGGCAGCGAGCGGGGAGGGGTCCCCACCTTTGGGTAGAGGGGGGCGCAGCTTTCCTGGGGGGACACGGGAAGCTTGGAAGCCAAGTCCCCAGTCTTGGGCTGCAGAGCCGCAGTGGGCTCATCCCCGGGCTGAAGTCCCTGTGTCCCCAGCGGGAATGGCCTCCTGTGTCCCCAGCTGTCCCCGCGGTTCGGTCTGTAAAGTCTTGCTCTGCACTTCCTCACCTTCCCCCGTATTCAGGATCAATCCAACGGGTGTTTTCTGGGTCTGCAGGAGTTTCTTGGCTTTCGATCACTTTTCATTTTTACCGCTCAGCTCCTAAGAAGGTTTGTTGGCGTTTATTCCCTGAGAAATCCTAGATCTGAGAGATTTTAATCTATTTATTTTAGGGGAAAAAATGAATCAGTGTGAGCTCCCGGGCTGGGAGAGCCGCTCCTGCTCGCAGCTGGAGGAACTTTGTGCTGCAGGTTGGGGGTCGGGTTGGCTGCAGGTTTGGGGTCGGGTTGGCTGCAGGTTGGGGTCAGGCTTTCCTCCCCACCCTCCCCTGTGTGTCCTGGTGCTGCTGGCGTCCCCAAAGCCCTGGCTCTGGAACTGTCCCTTACCTGTGGCCTTTCCACCACAGGCTCATCCTGTAACCCAGCACCCCATCCCACAGCAGTGGCACCCACCCCCCATGGGGAGAAGGCGCTGCTAGGTCCCTGGGTTTTGGGGTCTGGGTGCCCATCCGCAGCCAGCTCTGCGGTGAGGAGGTAGCAGGCGCCATCAGGGTGTCCCTTTGAGTGGCCAAGGCCAAGATTCATGCCTGAGGTGGCATGGCTGGGACCAGGTGATGCCGAGGTTTGGGAGGGGACGATAGGGATGAGGCGTGACTCCTGACCCCATCTCTGCTCCTCTGCTCTGCTTCGGCTGCTCTGTGACACCCTTGACACGGGGATGTCACCACGGGGCTCGTGTCCCCGGTCCGGGTGGTCTTGATGCCTGTCATGGGCTCCCTGCGCTATGGGAGGGGACGGCCCTTAGCCACCGGTACTGGCTGGACTGGTGTGTGCTGGGGCTACCTGAGAAGCTGTGCCCTGCTGCTTTGGGGTCAGTTTGTGCCAACAGCGATCACGCTGGTGTGCCACACCTCATCACCGGCCAGCTCGTGCCTCAGTTTCCCTAAGCAGAGCCTGCAGGAGGTCCCCGTGCAAGGTCCCTGTGCTGGGGGGAGAAGGCAGGTCTGGACAGGGAACGCACACTGCCCCGCGCAGCCCAGACCCCGGGCAGCGGCTGCACCCGAATCCATCTGGGAAACTGGTTTTCGGACTGGGGAGCCTGGGCAACCGCTTTGGAGCACCCCAATATCCTACACCCTTCTCCAGCGCTCGGTGAGGCGGTGCTGCAAGCACTGGGTGTCCTCATTCCCAGGGGACAAGCAGCACCCACCAGATTTTGCCTCTTTTTCACTGGAAAAACCCAGGAATGCACTTTCCAGACGCCCACCGGCACTGCCCCACCTCGAGAGGGGCTGCCGGGAGGTATCGGTGCTGATGAGGTGAGATGAAATCAAAACTCTCAGGTTTTTGCTGGTTCTCCCCATCATCTGGGAGACTCAATGACTGGCTGGGGTGCTTGCGGTGGCTTAGTAAACCTTTCTCTGGGGTTCCCATTGTTGTCGGGAGAGTTTATCTTTCCTTTATGTAAAGATGAGAGCTGCTGAGGTGGTTGGATGCAAAATGAACCCAAAGGTGACACCACCCGACTCGACAGCACCAGCACGGGCACAGGAGTGTGAGAGATCTAAGCCGTGACCCTCGTTAACTCTGAAGCCTAGTGGTGTCGGTGGCAGGTGGGGGCAGCGGCGGTGCTGCTGTACCAGACCTCAGAGGCAGTGGTGCGGGACTGCTGGAACCTGAGGTCCGTCTGGATCTGTCCAGCTGCTGTCCCATGTCCCTTGGCTGTCCCGCTCTGTGCCCTGGGGCTGTGCTGGTGCTGCTGTGGGGCCGGTTGGCTTGAGTGGGCTTCTTCTCCCCCCCAAAGCGGTGACCCCACCGGCTCCCCTGCGGCATGGGGCTCGTTGTGGGGTGGGATGCAGCTCCAGTCCCGGCGCTGGGTGGGGACAGGATGCTCAGCGCTCCCACCTCCGCCTGGCACAGCTCCGTGTCACTCCCAACCGGGATTTCATTTCCTTCTTTGTTTCTCTCCTTCTCCTTTAATTGGCTGGAAAAGCAAAGCTCTGTTGGCACCTCCCGCCCGGCTGAGCCTGCTGGAGCCTGCCAGGCGTGCGGTGCCATGCGGGGCCGTACCGCGCCATGCAGGGCCGTACCGTGCCATGGGGTGCTGTACAGTGCCATGCGAGCGGGGCTGCGGTTCCACCCCATCCTGCTTGCCTGAGCCGGGGGGTTCGCATGGGGCACCCAGAGCCTCCAGGATGTGACCCCCCCATCACCAAGCCTAGGGAGCTGGCGGGGTCGGCTTAACGAAGGATGAGAGAAAGGAGAGGGTGGTCCCATCCCCTGCATCCCTCAGCCACCAGCCCCAGGTGACATCCCCTTCCCCAGTGGGGCCCTGCTGCACCCTCAGGGACTTCACAGCCCTGCTGTCCCCTGGCAGCCCCAGCACCTCTCCCACCTCATTTGCTCAATTTTGGCCACGAACCCTCCAAATCCAGCGAGAATCAGCCACCTCCACCATCTGCCGGCATCTTTTGTCCTCGTGCGGTTCCCATCCTGGCCGACCCTGGTGTGGGGACAGCGTGAGGACAGCGGGGCCGGAGCTGCCCCCGGCACCTTCCACTGCGGGGACGGGGAAAAGGAGCCCGGGCTGAACTCTGGATGGGGTTTTTTCAATTACACAATTAAATGCACAATTAGGTATAATTACCAGCGCTCAGAAGGCGCGACTGTTCATAATAGGCATGTAATCTACTGCAGTCACTGTTTATACTGCTCGGCTCCGCTCCCTAATGATTATGGAAAGCTTTCACATTTGCATGGTTGCCATGGAAATGGGGGGCAGACAGCGGTGTCGGGGACGCAGAGCCCCTCGTTTCCCTGCGCCCCATCTCTGTGCGGTGACGATCCCGCACCCGCGGGTGCTGCGGGTGGTGGGTGCTGGCGTGGAGGGATGGGGACGCTCCGGGGATGGGCAGTGCCGAGGATCCAGAGACAGCCCCGGGGGGGAACTGTGTGTGTTAGAGGTGTGAAAAACCCCAACCCACGTTGTCACCTCCCTGGGTGACCACCCCAAGAGCCACAGGAGGGTCCGTGGCTGCGGGTGGTCGTGGAGAAGCGTCCCAGCCCGGCGAGACCTCCGCGTGGCCGCGCATCCTCCGCTGCATCCCCATTATTCACCGGCACGGCTTTGCTTGACAGGCCGCTATAAAGGTTTATTGGCGCGCGTTTGGGAAGGCAGAACGTTACAGCTTGCAATTAAAACCGCGATTAAAGTGCAGTACATCTAAATTTGCAGGACCAGCTAATGTGCACCCCAGAGTATTAACAAGACCGGTTGAAGATCTCTCTAAATCATTCACGCCGGTTCGTAACGGAGCTGAGAGCAATGGGGACTGGAAAATAAATGTCTCGGAGGGCTGGGTTGTAGAGAAAATAAAGAGGATGAGCCAGAAAACAGCCTGGCCCAGCACCGGAGCTGCGGGAGCAGGGGAAGGAAAGGCTGATGCACGATGTGGTTGGCAAAGCCTAAAACCTGATGGCCTAATTGGTGCCTGGGAAAATGAGTCTTGTCCAGCCAAACTTGATCTTGTTTCTTACTGAGCTCCCAAGTTTGGCTGGTGAAAGGGACTGAGCTGCCCTAAGAGTGTTGAGATGCTGATCAGCAATTTGATTTAATCACGGGTGGCTTCGTGACAGGGTGGGCGGCTTCAGACCCGGCTGGTCCCAGCGGTCCAGGCCGTGTCCCCATCCCGCATCCTCCTGGGATGCCCAGGAATGTCCTTGTCCCCCTCACAGCTTGGAGCTGGGGACAGTTTTTAGCTGGAGGCGCTGGAGCGTTGGGGATTGAGTGGGGAGAAGATACCCTGCCCGAATTCTGGGGGGATGCTTGGAGGGCCAGAGGCGCTTGGGATGGGACTTGGCGTCTTTCTTTTCTCTTCCCTCCGTTTGGAAGCAGCTATTTATTTCAATTTTCAAAATACGTATGTAACGGCCTGGAAAACTGGGAAGGCAAAGCTGGCAGAGAGCAGCCCCCATCGTATTTAAACAGGACATTAAACTCCGAGTGGTTTATTAATAAGATTAATAACAGCTCCCATGTGCTTGGCTGGGAAATTTCACCCGTCTTTGGTTTTTACTCTGCAGCAGAAGGAAATTTTACCGTGTTATTTAATAGTGTTCCTGCCCAGCTGACAGCAGGGACAGTTCAGGAATCACCTGCACTGGGAACGTGCCACGCAGCCCTTTGTCACACGAGTGTGTACAAATCACTCACTGTGCACAAGCGGTGCTACATCTGGGCTGTGAGTGGCAGTGGGGACTGTCGCCTTGGAGGGACGTGACATGGGGCGGCCCCTGAACGTCCCTCGGGCACCCCGGGTGACAGCAATGGCACGGCAAAGCCACCGGTGCTGGCCGAGCTGTCAGGCTCCCAGCCTGGCTGTGTCCTGGCACCCTCGCGATCCTCACCGCCCAGGCTGGGTGTCACCTAAGCAGGGGACACAGCCACCGTGCCTGGCCCGGGGTCACAGCTGCGCTGTCACACACAGGAGACACAAGCAGAGACAGGGCAAAGAGCAAGCTCAGGGCTGGCCTGCTGCTTGGCTCTCAGGCTAATTACCTAGATTAGAGCTAATTGGTGCGCTGGGTCAGTCTGGTCTCTTCCCATAACCAGATCGATAGCAACGCCCTTTCCCACAGCAGGTCTGTGGGGCAGAGCCCGTGTCCTGGGGACACCAGGGAGCCGGAGAGCAGCCGGTGCAGGACAGGGCGGCTTCGCTTCCCTTGGGCTCTTGCTGAGAATGGAAATGTGAAGCTCTTTGGTGGACGTGATCTGGGAAACCAAAGGGCTGGGGGTGGCCTGTCTCTGCCTCAGAGACTGGCCCAGTCTGGGGGATGCAGGGAGTCGTGGGCACGCCACGCTGGTTCTGGAGCAGTGTGTGTCTCTGGCTGACACCTTGTCCCCCAGGCGCGCTCATGCCATCGCACAGGGATGCTCAGATACAAAACGCCAGCTGGAAGTGTCCCAGGGGAGAGAAGGTTGCTTGGGCTGTCATGGAGGATGCTCAGGTTCGAGTGGAGGATGCTGGGGTGATGCTGGAGGATGCTGGGGTGATGCTGGAGGATGCTGGGGTGATGCTGGAGGATGCTGGGGGTAGGAGCACAGGGTACTGGAGCAGCACAGCAAGCAATGCTGAGGTTTCCCATGGGAAACCCTGTCCGCTCGTTACTCCTGCGCGTTAACAGCTCAGATTGATGGTGGTCCTCAGCTATCGCCTGGAAATGTCAAGCTGTGAGTCCTTGTCCCAGCCCCCTTGGGGCTCTTTCCTGCACACACATCCTCCCCCTCCTCTTCCACTCCAGCAAAGGGCCAGGGACAGGGGGGTGACCGTGGGGTTCAGCCGGGTCCCCGCTGCCTTGACCCATGTCCTGCAGCCCCGGGAAGGTGCAGCACCAGCCAGCAGCTTTGCACAAACCCTTTGCAGGCTCCAATTTGTATTTTCTCTTTTTTCCCCCCCTATTTTGGCCCAGAACCAGCCCTGTCCCCCTTGCCCACCCTGGGGGATGGTGTCCCCATCTGCACCCCTGGGCCCCCCCAGCTCCCGTCCCTCTGCCGCCTCCATCCCATCACCAGCAGGTTGCCAATTCCCCTTGGCAGCTGCCGGGACTCTGAGGCGGAACCGTCCTTTCCTGGCCCCTCTTTGTAGCATCTGCCGCAGTTTTCCCTCATCTTGGGGAGGAGGGGACACATCAAGACTGCTGTGATGGGCACCGGGGTGGCACAGGGCTGGCATCGAGTGCCCCTGCAGGGTGTGGATGCTGGCTGCTGGGGTGCAGTGACACCTGGCGGGTCTGGAGGGGCCGGTTTGCTCCCCTGGACTGGAGGTGGCATGTGTGTGTTGGCAGTGACATCCCCGGCATGGCCGTGGGGCAGCCCTGTGGCCATGGGTGCCACAGCTGGGCTTAGGTGGGGACATCGCAGGGACGATGCTGCAGGGCTTGGGACCAGGCGAGGAGCTCTCAGGGAGCAGGGACGGTCCCCAAGAGCTGGGGGTCCCTGTGCAACCCTGGCAATGCCCCCATCCCCTCATCTCTCCCCAAGAGTCCCCCCCAGCCCTGTGACAATTAATGGGGGATGCTGAGTTGGGTTTTCCCCCAAAACATTGATCTGGAAATCCTCATCCCTCCTGCAAGGGCATCCAAAATGGGGGGAGGCTTGGGGCAGCACCCTCTGGGTACCAAATTTGGGGTCAGCACCCATCTCCCAGCTGGGAAAGTCATCCCACGTGGTTATGGGGAGAGAAACAGACTTTTGGGGAAAATCCCAGTGTCCCCAATGTGAGGTTGGCCGTGATGCCGGGGGCTGTGCCGGCCCTGCTGCAGAGTTTGGAGTGTTCGGGGCATTGTCCCCCCACTCAGCCACTGTGTTGTCACTGCCGTGACATCCCCTTGTCACCCTTGTCGCCTCATGCCGAGCGGAGTGGGACAGCCCCAGGGCTCCCCACCCACCACCATGCAACAAAGGGGTCTGTAAAATCAACCCCAAAACCCACTTCCTGAATGCAGTGGGTATAAAAAGAGGATGAACTAATTAATAAAAGCAATTTTTATGGATGTTTAAGAAGTCTCTAATGAGCTCCCATCCACGGCAGCTGCTAATCGCTGCATTTAATAATGCGCCGGTGGTCACGGCGAAGGCGCCTTATTAAATCTTCTCCGTGATGAATGGGAAAGGGATTGGTGGGTTTAACAGAAACTGCTCTTTTGCTAAAGGAATTGTTCAAACTGTTCAGGTTTCTGGGTTTATTAGGGTGGCGCATCCCTCCGGGTGCCTCTCCGGCTCCGGTCCCGGGCTGCGGGTGGATGGGGCTCAGATGCTCCAGCTGGACCACGGTCCTGGTGCTGGAGCCGCGGGGCTGCGCTCCCACCCCTGGTCACAGCCATGGGGAGGATTTAAGGAAAATGTCAGATTGGCTTGTTATTAAATCCCTTAATAGATAACGAGCAGCACTAATGATGTCCTGTGCAGACTGAAGCTCTGTAAATCACCCTGAAAAGCATCGGGGTGCTTGGGGAGCAGCCAGGTCCCTTCTGTGCCACTCGCCGCTGGCCTGGCTGCTTCCCACCACCCGGAGACTTTTGTATTCACCCCATGGAAGATTATCCCCATCCCACCAGCACCCATGGGTGCCTCAAGCATCTTCGCCTCATGGGGTGCTGGGGTGCAGGACACAATCAGCCAGGAGGAGACCCCGATCCCCTCCAGGAACTTGTTGCCATTCAATGGAGAAAAGAGAATAAATCCCCAATTCTGAGGATGTTGCTCACGGGGGGTGGCAGCCCTGCCTGGGCGGGCAGCGATGCATCCTGATGCCCTGGGTCGGGGAATCGCCCCGAGGAGAGGGAAACTCGCTGGCTTTATTGGGTAAATTCCTTTTGTGCCGCCAGCCACCTCCTCGTGGGCTGCGGGACAGCTGAACCTCTTAAACCCGCATCTCAAGGTGGTTTTGGCTTGTATTTTAAGGCTAAAAAATTGGATAAGTGCTGGAAGTAACACCCACACTCGCGGGACTCGGGGGGCGCACCCGTGGGTACCACCCTTGGATGCCGCTTCATCCCTCCAGGATGCAGGAGCATCCCCTCCTCCAAAACAGCTCTACCCTCCCATCAAGATCAATATTTGGGGAGCGGCAGGCGGGTTCGCCTCCCCGCCGGCTGCCACCGGCTGCTCCTTTCGCAGCACCACCGCTCCCGGGGATTATTTTTGCTCCCCAGCTCATTAAGGGGGTTGTTACCAGGCAGATTTCCTCACCCGATTTTCTCCTTCCCAGCCTGCGGGCCGGGGGAGGAGGGATGCCGGTTTCCATAGCGATGCGCTTGGCTTTAATCAGTATTTCTTTCCTGGGAGAATTGATTACGAAAGGTGTCACTAAAGAAGTCAGTAAATTGGATTTTTTTATATATATATATATATATATATATATTTTTTTTTTTCTTTTTCTCTCCCCTCTATCGGATTATATTAACAGCATCTTTGAGGCACCGTTTGAGATCCGGGGGAAATTACCTCTTGCTTCTCACAGATGTCGGGCTAAAGAACTTAACTGGGAGAATTAGCATCGAAATTGCCTGCGGCTTAATCCTTGTGCGGATGGGCTCGGCCAGCACGGGCTGGTGGGGCCGTCTCAGCCGGGATCTGTCCCGTCTCACCTGTCCCCTCATCTGGTGGGTTCCTGCAGATATTTGGAGAACGATTTGTCCCATTCCTGCTCTTTGCAATAGCCCAAAGCTGCTTTTCCTGGAGCAGTCGCTCCTGCTTGCTCCCCATGCCATTTGTTATTTAGGGGCTCAGGCTCCCCCGATCTCTCCCAGCTCCTTGTCTTGTTTGCTGTTCCTGTGCGCCCCCCAAACTTAAGCCAGAGATCCCCCAAATTTATGCCAAATACCCCTCCAAATTTAACCCCAACATCTCGCAAACTCAAGCCCCAAATCCCCAGATTTAACCCCAAGATCCCCCAGATCTAAGACCAAGATGCTCAAAATCTAAGCCAAAGTCTTCCCAAATTTAAGCCCAAGATCCCCAGATTTAAGCCAAAGATCCTCCAATTTTATACCCAGTATCCTCCAGATTTATGGTAAAGATCCCCAGATTTAAGCCCCAAGATCCCCCAGATTTAAGCCCAAGATCTCCCAGGTTTAAGCCCAAGATCCCCCAGATTGAAGCCCGATACCCCCAGACTGAAGCTCCAGCCCCGGCTGTCACTGTGTCCCAAGGGCAAACCGGCATCTCCGGACTTGTGGGAGAAATCCCCCCGCTCTGAGCAATTCCCTGTTTGCTCAGGGGGGTTTTAGGGGTTTTTGCTCCATTTTAATGAATTCCCAGCCTCTCAGAGGCTGTGCCACTGGTGTGGTTTCTGCTGCGAGTCTCCAGCGTGATGACAAGCCGTGGCTTGTTGTGGCTAATTGAGCTGCTTGATTAATCCCATTTTTCTTCATCCGAAAGGCTGTTTGTTGGTGCCGGCGTTTGTGGGGGGACAATTGCTGATGGTTTGGAGACAGCAAGTGCCTCTGAGGCTGAGCCGGGGATCGGGGATCTGTGCTGGACGGGGCTGAGGGGTTACTTGCTGTGGGATGGGATGGGATGGGATGGGATGGGATGGGATGGGATGGGATGGGATGGGATGGGATGGGATGGGATGGGATGGGATGGGATGGATGATGAGTTGGGTGGGGTAGAATGAGATGAATGGATGAATGGGATGGAATCTGTGGATAGGATGGATGGCGTAGGGTGGATGGAATGGATAAAATGGGATGGGATGGGATGGGATGGGATGGGATGGGATGGGATGGGATGGGATGGGATGGGATGGGATGGGATAGAGTAGCTAGGACCAAGGGGACAGCAAGCACCCGCATTCACACTCCATCCCCCAGCTGGTTATTCAGCACAACACTGGGCCGACCGGCCCATTGAGCTTCTGGTCTTCTCCAGCACTCCTCCGTGCCTCAGTTTCCCCATTAGACATTCCAATGGGTTTGGAGCAATTCCCAAGGGGACAGAGCAGTTCCCGGTGGGATGAATCCTGTTGTGCGGGAGCATCGCTGGGACCGGGCTGCCCCGGGCGGGATGGGGAATGAGCCGCTTGCTCCGCTTTTCCTCGGCGTCGAAACGTTTCCTTGCTGGGACGCAAGAAAAACGTCTCATCTCAGCATTTCTAGGATGGTGCAAATCATAGATGTAATCTTGAATTAAAGTTAAATAGAGGCAATATTGTTTTAAAGTTAAATAGATGTAGTATTTTATTGGAGTTAAACCAACCTGCTCATGGGAAATTTGAGATGTGTGATGTTTGCCTGAAAAAACAAGAGTTGAAAGCCCTCTGGGGGTGACAAGGGGCTGTGGGTCTCTGCTGGGGACATGAGGGGCAGTGAGAGCCAAATCCGCCCAAAACCGGCGGTTTTGGGAGCCGATGGGCTAAGCAGCGGCTCTTGGGGCTTTGTTGGAGCAGGTGATGGAGCATCCCTGTCCGCAGGGACACCCGCTGCCCCGGCTTTCACTGTTCTCAGCATCTCAGAGCTCTGCAGAGATTTGGGGGTGTCCCCCATGCTGTGCCTCAGTTTCCCTTCCCTACGATGAGGCAAAACCAGGAGGGGGCTTGATTTAATCTGCCTGGTGCAAAGGGCACTTTGCAACCCTTCAGCTGCATTTAGGGGAATTACGATTATTAATTATTACTATTATTGCTGTTCGGCACCCCGAGGCTGCATTCCCCAGCCCCCCTTGCACAGCAGAGGAACCCCCAAGGCTGGATGGAGCCAGGAGCTCAGATCTGGGGTGCAGAGCTCGGGTGCCGGGGTGTCCCAGGGTGCTGGGGATGGGTGCAGGGGGTGACCCCGCACGCAGGGGTGCTGCCTGGACCGGGGCCATATCCAGCCCAGGGAGCAGGTTGCCGGCAGCGCGGTCCTGGGGTGCAGCGTCTAGACAAGCGCATCCAGCCGGGGCTGCTGCCGCGTTCCCATGGCAACGCTGCCGGATGCGGCAAAATGAAATAAATAACTGGGGGTGGGGGTGGGAAAAAACAGGCAAGAGGAAGGAAAGCACATCGGGTGGGTGCTGGGTGCTGGGTGGGCAATGGGGAGCCATGGAGAGGGACCCCGTGCACCCCAAGTCTCTGCCTGTGTCCCCAGCACCTGCAGCTGCATCTTGGAGATCTGGGATGCTTGAGCCACACGCCGGGAGCTCCTAAATGCAGCAATGCTGGATGCACAGGGGCCAGGAGCCCCCAAAACCCGCTGGCATCAACAGGGGGGTTACAACAGCTGTGGAAGGACCCGATTTGTGCCTCTTTCACTCCACTTTTTGCTCCTCCCCTGTTTTACAACGGGGCTGCTCAGTCCCAGAGCATCTTGTCGGTCAAGCGCCGCATCCTGCTCATCACCACTCGATACCGGAGGCTCCGGCGCCTTTAATTTCTTTTCCTTTGCGATTTCATGAAGGCTTTTGCAAGTTGGAAGTAGGTCAAGAACTTGTTTCCAAGTCATTAAATGAAGTCCCTGGGTTCACAGCGGTGTTTGCACCTTCTTAATAGTCAATTCACTCGCTTGCCGTTCATTTAAATCGCAGCCAATTTCCCTAAGTGGAGGCGGGCGGCTCGTGGGTACCGAGATGAAAATGCCTCCGACAGCTCCTCGGGCTCCCCAGGAGCAGGACGAAGGTGTCACAAGAATGAAAATCAGCAAAACACCTTAAACTGCCTAAAAAAAAGAGGTTGAAGGGGTGGGGGAGCCTGCACAGGTGCTGTGGGGCTCAGGGTGGGGATGCAGGACCGTGTGGCATCCTTTGGGGCAGGGAGATGGGCTTTGCTTTCCCTCCTGGGGATGGGGACAGGATCCAGCTGGTCCCCAAGAGCCCCCCAGGGATGCTCCATCTGCCTGGGGACACCCAGCTCTGGGGGCTGCGGGAAACGTGTCCCTTGGGGACCAACAACATCGAGCACCGCGCTAGTGGGCCAGGTCCTGCCCCGTAGCTCTGCTTAGGGGGTATGTTTTCCCTAAACCCCATTATTTTTTTGGCCAAGACTCCTAGAAACAGGGCATTTCTAACCCAAAAAAACAGGACAGGCCCAGCTGGGGGGAGGGTGATGCTCTCGCAGCATCTTCGGATGCAGCGCGGAGGGGAATTCAAGGCAGAATAAAAACCCGAATTCTCTTCAAAATGCAGCGAAATGAAAAGTTAAATCCCCGGCGAGCCCCAGGCATATGGTGTTCGGGAGGAGATCGCCCGGCTGAAGGATAATAACCCATCGGGGGGTAGCGGAGCCCCCGCTCCGCTCCTGCCAGGCCGCAGCGCGCAGGGGAGGGCACAGGGTTCATTCCAGCCCGACGCGCAGATGCTGCTGCTGAGATCAGGGGCAGCAGGCAACCCACGAGCATCCTGCCTGCGTTGCCTGCGCTGCCCGTGCTGCCTGCGCTGCCCGTGCTGCCTGCGCTGTCTGTGCTGCCTGCGCTGTCTGTGCTGCCTGCTCTGCCCGTGCTGCCTGCGCTGCCCGTGCTGCCTGCGCTGTCTGTGCTGCCTGCTCTGCCCGTGCTGCCTGCGCTGCCCGTGCTGCCTGCGCTGCCCGTGCTGCCTGCGCTGTCTGTGCTGCCTGCGCTGCCTGTGCTGCTTGTGCTGCCCGTGCTGCCTGCTCTGCCCGTGCTGCCTGCTCTGCCCGTGCTGCTTGCGCTGCCCACGCTGCCCGCGCCCGCCTTGCCGAAACGAAAACCATGCAGCTGGATTGTCAGGAGCGTTCAATCTTCAGCCAGAATATTTTCCTGTTTCTGGGAAAAATCAGAGGGGGATATTCCCGTCCCCCGCCTGCGGGGCTTGGTGAGGATGAAGGTGGAAAAAAATAGATGGGAAAGTTTCCATCCTAGAAAAAAGGATGTTCACCCCGCAAATGGGTTTTGCCCAAGTAGTAAAAATGTGCAAACCCCTTATTCTGCCCCAAAACAGCCCAAGTGAAGCGGCAGCGGGCGGGGGGACCCCAGGACAGGGGAGAGCACGTGGTGGCCTGGCTGGGCTGTCCCTGCAGGTAGAAGGATGGAGTGACTGGTGTCACTCCATGTGAATTAATGGGGCTGGACCCCCATGTCACCGTGGCCCCCCTCTGTGTCACTGGTGCCCAACATGCTCCAGACACCTGCGTTCCCCCTTGGGGATGTCAGGGACAAGGGGCTTTTATTTCAAAGCAATTAAATACATAATTATGTGCCCAGAAGAATCACTGCCTGGCCATGGGGGGTGACACGGCTTGAGATGCAGCTGGGGAAGTGGCGGGGGGGTCATTGGCCTGTGTCCCCAAACACAATCCCCTGCCTGCTGCACCCTGGGATGCTGGTGCACCCTGGGGTGCTGCTTGGGAGGCTTTGGGGTGGGCAAGGGCACAGCAAGCACCAGGGATGTCCCCAGAATGTCACCTAGCACCCAGCCATGCAGCTCCTCACCTTTGTGGGGGCTGAGGGAGAGACTGGAGGGACCATCCCCCTCCCCAGCTCCACCAGCAGTTGACCCCCAGCAGCGGAGCTCCCATCTCCCTCCACTCGTTAATTATTGAGGCTTTGGAGATGCGATAATATATTTATGTGTGTGTGTCAGCAAACATGTCATCGCCATCGCAGGCGAGGCGAGAGGATGGAGCCGGGGAGGGGTCAGCGCCACCTCCCCTGCGGAGCCTGGGGAACCGGGGCCGCAGCTGGGCCAGTGTCCTTGCCCTGGGCCATGGTGACACGAACGTCACCTCCCTGGGCACTGCGGGAGGGGGACGTGGATGAATCGTCCCTGCGATTGCCGGGGCTGCTGAGCACGGACACACGAGCCCCGGGGTCTCTTGTGTCCACAGGTGGCCGAGTCCTTGCATCCCTCTGGCTCTGGGGGTAATTAAGTGGTTTTTGGAGAGGTCTCTAAGACCCATAGGGTGTGACAGCTGTGATGGAGGATCTGCTGCCAATCCTGCTTCCTCGGGCTGCTGTAAATCCCAGGCAGGGTTGTGGGCTGGGGGGACCATGGTGGCTCTGGCTTGTCCCTGGTGGGGGCAGCAGGGTGAGGGGCGGCCCTGGGCCACACTGTGAGCGTGACGCGGGGACAGATGAACTCTTTTGCACTTCAATTTGCTGCCAACACCCCTAAAAAATCCCATTTTCTCCAGCTCTGCCTCACCGGTTCTGCCTGCCCAGAGTCCCGGGCTGAGCCTCCGCCTGTCCCCTCCTGTCACATCCTCCCTGGGGACCCCACGCGCTGCTGGAGCCTGGTCCCCACATCTCGCCCGCTTCGATTCCTTGATTAAAATAAAATCATTGCAGGCAAGGCATTTCAATTAGCAGGACTCTGGCGCGCGTCTTCCCCTGACTAATTGATGTGATTTGCTGCAAAGGGAACTTTTGGGGCTGATCGATAAACTAGAGAGTGTTTAATTAAGAGGGAGCCCTAAAACTCGTTGCATTGATCAGTTGCAGGTTTATCTTAATTAGCAGTGGGATGGTGTGTGGTTCCCAGCCCCGCACCCCCAGGAGCATCACGGCTTCGATGGCAGAGAAGCAGCAACACCTGAAAGGGGGGAGCAGGGTGTTAATGAGGGGAGGTCAATAATTGAGGCTGCTATTAGCATAAGAAATGCCCCTCATGGGAGGGAGGCAGCCTGGGGAGGATGCTTTGAGCTCTACAGGTTGCATTTGGGGGTGGGTGCTGCTGGTTTCCAGGTTGTTTGGAGGTTTCTTGTGGAGTGTGTGGTGAGTTTGTGGAACCCCTCTCCCAGCTCACCAGTGATGCTGAGCCCTGTAGCTGGGCTGGGCTTGTTCCCTGCCCTGGCTTTGGTTGGGGCCGCTGGTGACAAAGGGCTGTGGGGCATTGGAACAGGCTGCCCAGGGCAGTGCTGGAGTCACCAGCCCTGGAGGGTTGGACAGATGGACATGAGGGTCTCAGGACATGGGGCAGTGTTGGGGTGGGGGAATAGTTGGACTCCCTGATCCTGAGGGTCTCACACTCACCGATACCAAAACTTGCAGCCTTCCCACCTGCCCCCTGCTCAGCAGCTCTGTCAACAGCCACCGGATCGATGGGTGGCTGTGAAACCCTGAGTGCTGTGCTCCTTGTATCATTTATTATTTACATCTCTCAATTTAAAAGATTTACAGCCTGGTTGTAAGTATTTCCAAAGGCTGTTTTCTCAGAGAGTTTAAGGAGCGTGGAAGTGAATTAAGCCGCAATGCAAACAGCCTCGGTCCCGGCCCCGCGGATGCCGGGGCTGCTCCGTGTCTTTGTGTCATC
Source organism: Columba livia (assembly GCF_036013475.1). Lineage (NCBI taxonomy): Eukaryota > Metazoa > Chordata > Aves > Columbiformes > Columbidae > Columba > Columba livia. Next base: position 970,748 of record NC_088627.1, on the reverse strand, counting down.
TTTAATGGAAATTGGGGTCCTGCTGGCATGGATCCGGCAGATCCCATCCCGGGAATAGAGTAGGGAATGGGATACCATGGTTGTCAGCTCTGCCTTTGGCTTTCCACCCACGGGCAGGATGGAGCTGGGCTAAAGTAGGCATTAATTAGAGCTCTTGCTAAGCCAATTCAATCAGTGTGTGATGCTTTATGGATGGGGCAACTGAGGCACAGCTGGCGGTTGCACACGCAGGTGCATCAGCCGTGCCTCATCCTCAAGAAACACTTAGGGAAGGACTTTTGCCACCTCATTTGTTTCCCCCCTGGAATTAGGATGCGTTAGGCCGGTCTGGCTGGGCAGGGATGCTGCATTGGGAAACTGCAGCACGGAGGGTGCTGGTGGGACAACAAGCCGGCAGCTCCCTGCTCCACCTTCTCAGCTCCAAATATTCCTGATAACCCCTCGCTGGCCACCACACACCTGCCCACCATGGCCAATGCGTCACACAGACATTTCAGCCTATTGCAACTAATTATCCGCAGGACTTCCCATTAATTACTGGCTGCTCTTTGCCTTCAGCACCCCAGGAGCCGCTGTGGTGACCGGTGTCCTGCTCTAACACCCACAACCCCCCTCTGCTCTGCTGCAGGTCGCGGCGCTGGAGAGGCAGATCTTTGATTTCCTGGGCTACCAGTGGGCACCCATCCTGGCGAATTTTTTACACATCATGGCCGTTATTTTGGGTATTTTTGGGACCGTCCAGTACAGATCCAAATACCTCATGATGGTAGGTACCGCTGTGGAGGATGCTCCCGCGGCTGGGTGCAGTATCCTCAGCCCTAGGTCCTGTATCCCAACCCAGATCCCTGTGGATCCAGCGGGATCCAGCGAGCTGGAGGGATGGAGCGGGGGTGTGTTTTGGCACGGTGTACCCTGACCAGCTCTCTCCCCGGCAGTACGCGGTGTGGCTGGTGCTGTGGGTCGGCTGGAACGCCTTCATCATCTGCTTCTACCTGGAGGTTGGACGCTTGTCACAGGTAACGCTCCCCCCATCGCCTTCCCTCCGTCTTTCCATCCTCCCTGCTGTCCTGCTCTCACCCTCCTCCTTCCCCTGTCCCCAAAAAGGACCCAAAACCCCCAGGGATGCAGAGGAGGTTGCCCAGCATCCCTGGACCATGCTGGGGGGGTGATCCCATGGTCCCATCTTTCGGATGGCTGAATGCAGCTGCAGCATCACAAGCAGCTGTGTCCCTGCCTCAAGGCCAAGCTGCTGCGCTGGTGACAGCTCTGTGACATCTGGGGTGTCACCTGGGCATCATGGCACACCTGTGTGCTGCTTCACCAAATGGTCTGTGCCACCGGCGTGGGGGGAAGCCACAAACCTTGAGGACAGTGGCTGTGCATCAGGGAGATTTGGGGTTCATCAGCTGGTCTGGGTGCTTGCGATGCTCGTGGAGCATCCTTGGGTTGGAAAAGCCCATTTTGTGTCCACCCACTCTGCAAAGAGCCCCAGCTCCACAGCCTGTGCCTCCTCCTCTGCTCCTTCCCGCAGGACCGAGACTTCATCATGACCTTCAATACCTCACTGCACCGCTCGTGGTGGATGGAGAACGGGCCGGGCTGCCTGGTGACGCCGGTGCTCAACTCCAACCTGGCGCCCGAGGACCATCACGTCATCACCGTCAGCGGCTGCCTGCTCGACTACCAGTACATCGAGGTGGTGAGCAGTGCCACGCAGATCTTCCTGGCGGTAAGGGCGGCCGCCGCCGCTTTTCCTCCTCATCCCAAATTGTGAAGTGAGAAAGAGGGAATGATGGCAGGGACTGGGGTGGACAGATTCCAACTGGAGGTGTCCCGCCATCACACAGCCATTCTGTAGCATCAAGGGCAGCATTGGCTTAGGGGTGGGAGGAGAGGAGCATCGCGGGGGTGCTGCCCACCCCAGAACCTGCTAGCTATGGGTTGGGTGCTGCAGGAATGGGGGGTCTCAGTGTAACACACCTGGGTGTGGGACCTGGTGGGATATGCCGCTTGCTGGTAAGGGGGGGTCCCCCCTTCCTGACAGCTCTGTCACCCCATGGGGAGGCAGGAAGGGGACACACGAGGATGCAAAGCTCCTGGGGAGCCTGGGAGGCTCAAAGAAAACCACAGAACCACAGGGTGGTTTGTGTTGAAGGACCCTCCCAGTCTCCCCAGCCCCCCTGCCATGACAGGGACATCTTCACCAGCTCAGGGTGCTCAGAGCCCCGTCCAGCCTGGCCTGGGGTGTCTCAGGGATGGTTCATCCACCACCTCTCTGGGTACCTGGACCAGGCTCTCACTGACTTCTCCCCGTTTGCTTTTGTTTCACAGCTTTTTGGCTTTGTCTACGCCTGCTACGTCAGCAAAGTGTTCCTGGAGGAAGAAGACAGCTGTAAGTGACACTTGCTGGGGACGGGAGCGGTGCCTGGGCTGCGGGCGGGTGAAAGGATCCCTTTAGTTGTTTTTTTTGCCCTGTTTTTCCAAAGTTATGCTACAAAACACCCCTCCAGAAGCGCTGAGCCCCCAGCCCCAATTAACCAGGCGGTTGAGGCCATAGCAGTCCAACCGCATTAAATGTTCATCTGCCATTTATTAATTTGCGCCAGCTGGCAGCTCCCGCCAGCCGCCCGCGGGCAGGGACGCGCCACAACCGCCGGCGCGGCAAAAGCCACCGGGATACACTCGGCATCGCGCTCCTTCCCCACGGCATTGGATCGGCGGCCCCGCCGGTGCCGGGACCCACAGATGGTCCCATCCGGGAGGTGCCGGGTCCAGCACCCCCACATTCTCACCGCAGCGCTGCTGGGAACCGCTGTAGCGGAAAAGGAAAATCTCCGTGTGAAATTGGACACTGCCTGCGGTAATAACTTGTTCCTGTACCGGGGGAGCTGGCAAAAGGGTTTATCTACCGCCGCCGGCTTTGAAGCGTGTTTGCATTCAAACAAACTCCTGCATTCAATACACTTTTAATATTAATGCTGCTGGAGCCCAAGATTCAAATGCAGCTTTTTTAATGGAATATCTTATTAGATTTGGAAATGGATGGATGGCATCAAAATTGAGAGCTGGCTGAATATTAAGTCGGGAAGATAAATATGCTGGGAGAACTGGGCTCCCCCCTCGAGCTTCCTGCTGTTTCCTGGACACCCACGTGTGAACCCACCCGGATCTCAGCTCTATGGGGATTAATATATTGGTTTTGGGGAGATGGGTCACGCTACAGGTCCCGTGGGGGTTTGGAAACCCCCCTTGGCTGCACGTGGTGCCCATTCCTGGGCTGGCTGAGCAGGTTGAGGGTTCAGGTCTGGGGGCAGGTGGAGAATCCCAGGTTGGAAGGGACCACAAGGATCATAGAATCATTGAATGGTTTGGGTTGGAGGGACCTTCCCAGCCCCCTGGTGCCCCCCCTGCCATGACAGGGACATCGTCACCCGCTCAGGTTGCTCAGAGCCCCGTCCAGCCTGGCCTGGGGTGTCTCAGGGCTGGTTCATCCACCACCTCTCTGGGTACCTGGGCCAGGCTCTCACCACCCTCAGGCAACAATTCCTTCCCCATGTCCAGCCTGAATCTCCCTCTTTTAGTTTAAAACCATGAACCGCTGGGCTGGAAATTGCAGCCGTGAAAACTGATATACTGGTGTCTGCAATTCCCGTAAATGACAGGCTTGAAACAAGATGTAATTCCCCCATAACTCTCCTTAAATGCCCACTTGGAGACAATAATAGGGTAATTTTCCCCACTTTGTCCAGCCTGCAACGCAAGGGCTGTGGTGGTGAGGAGAGGAGAGCCCGAGGGATCTCCACAAGCTGGTCCAGCCCCTTTCCTCTGATTCTCACCACACTTTCCTGGGATGCTGCTGGGACCAGGGATGTTGCCATGACCTGGGATGCTGAATTTCCCTGGGATGCTGCCACAACTTGGGGTGCTGTGGCGACCCGGGATGCTGCACGTCCTCGGGATGCAGCCACAAACTGTGATGCTGTGTTTCCCTGGGGTGCTGCAGTGACCTGCGTGACCCACGGGTACCATCAGGGCAGGGAAGGCAGGGAAACTGCACTGCTGCCCTCCCCAGCTCACCTCGCTGCTCTCCCCCCTCTCCCCAGTCGACTTCATTGGTGGCTTTGACTCCTATGGCTACCAGGCACCCCAGAAAACGTCACACCTACAGCTACAGCCGCTCTACACGTGAGTCCGCACTGGGGAAAAGCCTTGGGGATGCTCAGGGATGCAGGAGCCCCTCGAAGGTGCCTCATCACACCATCGTAACCCAAAAGATTTGGGTCTGTGGGTCTGCTTGGTCTCAAAAAGCACAGGAGCTCCACAGGGGCTGCGGCTGGGCAGTTTTTGGGGGGATCGTGCCCTTGTTGTGCTTTTTGCTGTTTTCCTTTGCTGAGCACCGACGCGCCGGCGCTGCCCGGGGGAGCACAGCTCTTCAGATAAGTGCAGCTGACTTGTTTCTTCTCCCTTACCCATTAAGCTTAACTAGATAAATGCTCAAACGCGATAAGGCTGTGAAATCTAAAGGGATTAGCCTCGTGCGGGCTTTGCCGGATGCCAAAAATTAATTATATTTTAAGCCTTCTATGCAAATTCAAGGGCACGCCATGCAATTAGAGATGCAAAGAGGGGGCTGCGGTGGAACAAACACATTTGTGTTGTTGCTGGGCCCTCCCTGGGTGTTTGGGTCTCCTGTGTGCTCTCCCTGGTGCAAGGGTGCGGGGGAGCACCCATGGGTGCTGTGCATCGAGCTGGAACTTCCCCAAGAGCCCCCCAGTCCCTGAGTGAGTGGGGCACAGCAGGACGGGGACATGGATGGTGGCACATCCTGGGGATTGAGGTGGGTGTCCTGCCCCCGCAGTGGGTGATGGAGGGTTTGGGTGCACAGTTTGGGGATGGGTTGTGCCCCCGCCCAGGTACCGGAGCACCCCGTCCCGGGGTGACACTGGGGACAGTGCAGCCTGGCTCCCCACCTGTGGGGCTGGCTCGGCCAGCAGTCCTTGTAATTAGATTGCTTCCTAATTAATCAAACTCGTGGGCCACCCGCATCCTTGTGGCCTTTCTGCCCAGGAGGGGTCACAACCCAGACGCTGCCACGGCTCTCCCAGACCCCTGCCCGCAGCCCCCTCCGTCCTATCCCGGCAGCTCATTAATAACTTGCCACCTAATTAATGCAGCTGTAATTTATATCAAGGTGCCTCCATCGCTCTGACAGCGGTGGTGGGTCAGGCTCATGAGGTCGGGGGGATGCACCCTGTCCCCAAGGTGTGAGACACCGGGTGCTGTGGCAGCACGGTGACACCCGAGGGGAAATGGGGGGTGCTGGTGCAGCGGTGGCCCCACCTCGGGGGGACACGGGAGGTCTCGCTGCCACCTGTGACCCATGCGAGGATGTGCAAGGTGCTGTCCCAGCTCAGTGGAGCGAATTCGGCCACTTGTGTCCCCAGGGGACAGCTGAGCAGGAGGGGCACAGGGCTGCGTCCTGGCCCAACAAATTAAAGCTTATTGTGCCATTCCCAATTAGCTGTAATTGGATTAATAGCGGGCGCGGGGGAGGATTTCCACCCAGCGGAAGGAGGAGGATGTGCCATGTCAGCAACTGCTCCTTGTCCCCTCGGGTCCCTCCTGCCTGGCCAGGGTAGCACCGGGTCCCCACCCGCCATCTGGGTACCCACACTGTCCCCCACCCCGAGATGGGGGCTCTCACCTCCAAAATCCCTCCTGTAACACATGGGGATGGTGGGAAATGCAGGTTGGGAGCTGGGAGCTGAGACCGGGGCAGTTGTGACAGGGATGGGGGTCCTGTGTGCTGTCCCAAGGGACGGGGGGTGTTTCTGGCGTGAGGGGCTGTGTGTGTGCCCTGTGCTGTGGCTGTGTCCATGTGTCTGTTTGTCCGTGTGTCTGTGTGTGCCCTGTGCCAGCATCTGGCCCCCCTTGTGACAGGGACTCCCAGACCCTGGTGTCACCCTGACCCGCTCTCCCCTCTGTCCCCAGGTCCGGGTAACCCCCTCCCACCGGGATCCAGCCCAGCGTGGGAGCCCCAGAGCGACAGGACCCCCAGGGCGAACTGTCCCACACCCGATGACACGACCCCCGGCCAGGCGGGGACACCACGTGAAGCCACCCGGTCCCCTCCTGCCTCCCCGCACCCCACAGGACCCCCCGGAAACAGAGCCAGGAGCTGCACGTCCATCCCAGCCTGGATCCCCCGAGCCCAAACCACCCACCCACGGGGGGCTGGATCAAGGGGACCCCCCAAAGCTGTGCTGTCCCCCCAGGCTCCCACACCCTCCCAGGATGGGGACGTGGGGACACACGGGGTGGCAGCATCGCTGCTGGACACTTTTCTGCTCTTCTCCCAGCCTGGTTTTCCCCCGGAGCAGCGGCTGGGCGGGGGGGCCTGGCACAGGATTGGGGCAAAACCAGCTGGTTTGGAGCAAACTGGGAGCAGGGCGAGACATAAACATGGCTTTGGGGACAGCGGGACACACAGACCAGCCTTGTCCTCTGTGGGGTTGGGACAGTTTCCCCAAGCGCCGGGTTTGGGAGTGGGGCTGGCCCCAAAAATGGGGTTTTTGCTCCCGAAAGGCATTTTCCAGCCCCCCCGGCTGGATGAAACAGTGTCGAAGGGGCTCGGGCCGGGATTGATCCCCTCATCCCGAGGAACTGGATCAGCATCTTGCCTCAACCTCCCCGAATGTGGGGCTATGGCAGGAACAGAGCATCCAAAACCCCCATGGCCTCCCCATCCCTGCCGGATTTTGGGGGGAGGATCTCGCTCAAATTTGGCAATACTGACGCTGCTGTCAACACAGCCCCTTGCCGGCTGTTTTAATGAATCTAATGAATGTTTTGGGTTGGGTTTTTTTAATTATTGGTTTGTTTTGTTCTGTTGGGGTTTTTTGTTATTTAGTTTAATTTAAAGTGCCTGAGTAGACTCTGGCTGAGTGTGACCCCCCCGCGAGCCTGCGCCGGCTCCCCCAGGCCCACGTGGTGCCTTCAGCCCCGCTCAGCCCGCCCGGGGGGCGGCTGGTGCCTCTCGGACCCCCCGGCCCCTCCATCCCTGCGCAGTCACATCCACCCATCGGGTTCGGCAGCAGAAAAGCGACGATGCCAGTACATGAGGAATGGTTGTTTTTTTATGGGGGGGCACACGCAAGGTCTGTTGGGCAGCGATTGCTTTGCAAAATGGGGAATTCAAAGTCTCAGAAGCCGCAAGGAAAAAGTCGTTTCACGCAGAATTTCAGCACCCCCCCAAGCTCCTTTTTCCCCTTGTGGTGGGACGTGCTTTCCCCTGGATCTGGCCCCAAACCCCTCTTTGCATCTGGTCACATTAATTTTGCCTCCCAAGAGTTTTTTCTCCAGTCCTGGGGTTATCTGGGGGTTTCCAGTTTGCATCCTTAAGTGATTATTCTGTTGTTTATTCTGTCCCTCCCAACAAGCAGCCGGGAAGAGCCAAGGACCAAAGCTGCCCAGCCCAAAATGCTGGGCAGGGACCGGGCTGCACCCCTGGCTGAGCTGCCGCCTTGCCAGGCAATAAGTGTTCCACCCTTTCCCCCTCTTTTTTTTTCCTTTTCCCAAGGAAACTAGTGGTTTTTCAAGCAACCCCCCAAACACACCCCATCCCCAGCTCTGCGGACAGCAGCATCTCCAGGCTTCATTTTCCTCTCCAGGTTCAAGGATGCTCTCACTGACCTGCCATGGGATGGGGTGGGATGGGCAGACACCCACCCACTCAAAACCTTTCTCAAACCCCGCGGGACGCAGAAGGAAACATTCCCATCATTTAAACCCATTCGAAGAGCTTCCCTCCCTCCCGAGCTCGGCGGGACCCAGGCACCGGCGCTCCACAAATCCTTTGTTTTTTCAGTTGGCTTGTTTTTATATGAGACTGTATTTGTAACGTGAACCGAGGATTTCTTTTCTATTCTGTAATTATAAAAGTCGAAGGAAAGTTTCACCTGATGGCTGTTCTGGTGTCGGGGCATTTCCCTTCTTCCTGCAGTCGAATCAATTAAAAAGTGGTGGGATTTTTTTAATTCTTGCTTTTCCCCCCCAATTAACGCTGCCAGCTCGCGCCCGCGGGTTCTGCGTCACCCAGGGGGATGTCGCCTCCTCCCTCGCTGCCCACACAGGTAATTTCTTCTCTGGTGGTAAAATAACAGAAAGAAAAGGTAAAAAGAATAAAGGAGAAATGCGGAAAAGCAGCGTCCTCGGGGCCGGGTGTGGACATCAGCGCATCCGCCCCACGCCTTGGGCACAGTACGGTCTCAGATCACTCATTCCTCTTGGGAAATGGATAGAAAAACATCTCCTGCCTTTCCGCCCTCCCCCGGGATGCCTGAGGCTCCTGCTCCCTCTGCGGCCGGCGTGTCCCTTGCTGAGCAGGAGGATGCTCGGAACACAGGGGGTGCCTTGTCCCCAGGTCCCAACAGACCAAGGGTTCATCGTCCCCAGCAGCTCCCTGTGGTTTTACAGCCGTAATCTGATTTCTAGAGCAGCAGGAGAAATTCTTTGAACTAAAACTGATGTGAGCGATCACCCGAGCACCTCGGCCATCCCCGATGTGAGATGTGCCCCCTCCTGCTCGCACCCCGGTCTGGAGCTGGGACACAGTGCAGCATCCCCAGTAGCAATGCTCTTATTGCCCTGAAAAATATCAGGGCATCTCAGATTTTAAAAGTGTGTGAGTGTGGGCATTGCACTGCTCCTACAGCCCTGTGGGGGTCTGGGGGGGTTTTGCTTTAAACCCCTCACACCCTGGGCCAAGCTGGTCCATCCTCACAGCCCCTGTCCCCGGCCTGGCTGTGGCTGAGATGTAATTAGAGAGTCCAAGCATCTCTTGCCACTATCATCTGAAGAAACCCTGTGTCACTGTAAACAGGAAGGGCAGGAAGAAAAACGAGTTGATTTTCTTCCATCCCAACCCGAGCAAAGAAACGGCTGAGGAGCAACAAAGGATTAATTTACGCTGCGCAGAAACGCCAGCTCCCTCCCGCAGCCGCGGGACCCCGGCAAGCCACAGATGTTAAGGAGTAAAAAAGCCGCTTTCACAACCTCAAACAAAGGCATAGAGATGCTTTTCAGGGACTCGAGGAGATCTGTAGATCCGGCTGCCGCGGTCCTAGGTGTGCCGAATTAAATACGGCTGGTCCAAGGAAACAGGAGCAGGAGAAGGAGCGAAGCCGGTGGGATGCCGTGGGTGAATGAGAACGATGATGTTTTCATGCCTGGAGGGGAGCTTCTTGCTTGCTTTCAGGGGTAAACTGGTTAAGAAATACATCCTGGGCCTTATTTTTCCCCCTTTGATTCCTTAGCTGGGATGGGTGGTTCTCCAGTGGTCGCTGCCAGGTGCAACGTGCAGTGGCATCCCCAAGGGACACCCCACTCCTGGCGTCACATCGCCCCCACAGTCCCCAGCCCCACATCCCTAAATGATGCTCTTTCTGGTGCTCCCATCACCTCTGGTCCCAGCTGGAAGGTGACACGTGGATGGGTGTTCGTTGGAAAGGCTGATGCAGCCAGGCTCGGTCCCGCTCCTCGCTGCTGTCACACGTCTCAGCAGCCAGATCCAGGGGGAAAACCCACGCGGTTTAAAAACAAACAAGACTTTCCTTTTTCCTGGTTTATAGCTTCTGTCGGTTCGTCGTGTGGCTGCTTTTACTGTAGGTTTCTCAATTACCTTCTCGCTAATAGACTGCTATCAGTGGGCTGGCAGAGGGGCACTCGAAGATGCCAAAAACATTTCTCGCTGCCTGGTCCCTGGGGGAAGCACCTTCCTCACCCCATAGGAATGAGAAGGAGTCCTGTGTGTCCATTCTCAGTGTGGATTTAACCCACCCTGGATTTGTCTCTGTTTCTGCAGGGCATTCTTGGCCGCCTGGCTCTGGCTGTCGTTTCGGCGCTGGCTCTGCGAGCCGTGGCAAACCGGCAGGACAGCGGGATGCGGAGGAGGGCCCTGGCAGAGCTGTTTTCCACCCGTGGGATGTGTGGCACGGCTTTGCCAGCCGCCTTCCTGCACACAGAAATAGAGAGATACGTTGTTAATGACCCTCAAGGCATTGCGCAGAGTTCCCTGCTGGTTGTCCTCACACCCTGGACCGGGGACCCCGTGTCAGGCTTGGTACAACTCTAAGCACAGCTGATGGATGGGTGTTGCTTAAAAACTTCCATTTTAGGGGGGGTGTATTTTTGCAAGAAACAGCAACTTTCCAGCCAAAATGAAACTTTCTGACTTTCCTGTCATCAGGTGGGTCCGCAGCCAGAACCGCAACATTTCACCAGCCGCTTTTAGACACTTTGGCTGCCGACTCCTGGAAACGTCTGCGTTGGGTTTCTCAGCACGAGCGTGGAAACCTGTAGGCGAAAAGTGTCGGTGAAAACCACGGTTTTATCTGATCGCTGAAGGCTGCTGCAGAAATGGAGGGACGTTTCCCGTCTGGGGCTGCTGATGACGACAAGTCCAACCCGGAAAGCCTTTACGTGTGTGACCTGTATCTGCACATGTGCGACCGGGCTCAGGGGGGAAGGTCCTGGGGAAGGTCCACGATTCGAGGTCTCTGGTTGTCTTTGCGAAGCAGCCGATGGAGCGATGGGGGGGTCAGCACACAGCCCGTGTTCATGAAAAACTACTAAAGCTGCCCGGCTGCATCTCCAACAGGAACGCTTGCCAGGAGAACCTGCTGATGCTCCTATTGCGGTGAAAAGCCCGGAGGCAGCCAGACCTCGCCCACAGGAGCTGCTCGTTGTGCACGATCCGCGCCGCCGCCGTTCCTGGGGTGCTCGGGGCCTGGCGGGGCTGCATGGGAGCACGGCAGCGGAGTCCGTGCCCAGTGCCACGCACGCGTTCGGGCAACGCGCTGCTGCCGCGCAGGCAGCTGAACCCAGTTTATCACAGCAGGGTTTTGCCTGGCACCGGGTCAAATAAGCCACGCCGGTGCCGGCTGAAGGAAGCTTTGGGTGGCTGTACAAGGGTTGGCTTAAAAACCAGCATTGACCACAAAAGCTTTTGTTAACTCTCTATTCTGGAGGCTCCCCAGCGTGCCTGGCCAGGGTGCTCAGCACCGCCCAGGCTGCAGCCATGAGCTGTATTTCCGCAGGGTTTTGGAGGGGGCCAGGGCGAGGTTCTGCTTCCCCGCAAGCCCTGGCTGGGCTGCACGTTCTGTCGCTGCAAGAAGCAGCGGAGACACCCACCACCCCGGCAGCCCTCCGGGGAGAAAACGGATGCAAGCCACGCAGCTCGACCTCGGCTGGATCAGGCTCCGCTCATGCTTTAACGACTGTGATAAACCAGGCCTGAAGTTACGTGTAGCACCTGAAACCGCAACCTGGTTTCTTCCCCCACAAACGCCCAGGCCTGAGGGGAATCTCCCGCCCAGCCCCGCGCGGTCTGCGGGACCCCGCGTGCTGCCGCGGGCCCGCGAGACGCTGCAGCCGCCACGCTGGGCCGCGGCGCGTTCGCTCTCCCTGTGCATGTGAGGGCACGTCCCGAGCCGCTTCCCTGCACCGCCACCTCCCTCCTGTTTTTCACGCGTGGGTCGCTTGCTTGGCCAGGAGGAGAGAAACTATCGCGTCTGCGTGTCAAGCGCAGGCACTGAATCCCCCCGGGACACGCGGGCCCCACGCCTCGGGGCGGGAGGCGCACAAAGGCAGGAGCGGCCGCGCTGCCCCTTTAACATGGAGGTGTGACCGCAGGAACCACCGTCCCGGCGTGCAGCGCTGGGTGGCGGTGGCCGCCCCGGAGCGGGGCACGCTGGGCTCTGTAGTTTCCCCACTGGGCTCTGTGGGGAGAGGGAGTACGGGAAAAGTGGGGGGAAAACACCCCAAAATTGTGCTTGGCTGCCGGCGCTGGGCTTGCGAAGGCGCGGGAGAGCCTGCGCTCCGCTGTGCTTTGTGCCTCTGGGTGGTTCTTTGTGCGCACAGGCGCGGGTGTCGTGGGCTTCGGGCAGGGGGTGGCGGCTCCCTGCGGCCTCCCCGCTGCCCAGGGCCGGCCCGGGGGTGCTCAGGGCCGGGGGCGGCGGCAGGGATGCTCAACCACAGCCCCGTTAGCCCGGGCAGCGTTGATGGCGGCAGCGTGAGGCTGAGCGCGGCCTGTGCCCCCGGCCCCACCCGGGGAAGGGGCCACGCTCGGAGCCTGAGGCCGCGGGCCCAACCCGGGCCTGGCCCCAACCCGGCCCGGGCCTGCCCGGAGAGCGGCGACCCTCATGAAGGGACGCGCGGGAGGGTGCCGGGCACGGCCTGACCCCTTCGGGCGCTGCCGGGCCGGCGCCGTGCGGGCCTAGGGGGGCGGAACGGGGCGCGGGGCCGCGGGCAAGGCCCGGCCCGGCCCGGCCGGGGGAGCGGCGGCCCGCCGGCGCTTGGAGCGGCCTCGCCTTCCCGGCATGCAGCGCGGCGCCCGTCCCCGCCGGGCCGCCATGTTGTCGGAGTGAAAGGCAGGGGGAGAGGCAGGCGGCGAGCGGCCTGGGGGGGGCCGAGATCCGTCTTCATCCTACCGCTCCGCCCGTGAGTATCGGCACCGGACCGGGCCCCCGGCGCGCCGCGCACCTCCGCGGAGCCGCCGGTGGGGCCATATTGGTGGGGAGGGCGGGCGGAGCGGCGCCAGGCCGCCCCGAAGGCGAGCGGCGGCGGGGCGCTGCGCCCGGCTCTCCCGCCCGGCTCCTTGTCGGCGCTCGGGGGCCGGGGCCTGGCCCCTATTGTTAGCGGGGAGGGGGGCGCGGCGGGCCCCGGCCTCCCGTGCGCGGCTCCCCGGGCTCCCGCCGCCGCGCCCCGGCACGGAGGGGGGTGTTATTGTTGGGGGGGGCCCGCGGGTCCATCCCGGGCGGCGCCGGCGCCCCCCGCCCGCGTCCCCCCGGGCCCGGCCCGCTGCGGGTTCCCCGGCCCGCGGTTCCCCTGCTGCCGGGGGCCCAGCCCGGCCCGCCGGGAAGGGCCGGGGCCGCGCTTTGTTGCCCCGGGGAGCCAGGCCCGGTGCTGCCCCGCGGTGGGGGGGTGGTTGTGTTTCCTTCGCACCCCCCGGCCCTGGGGGGTGTTCGGCGGGGCTGGGGGGGGGGTCGGTGTCCCCGGCAGGGAGAGGGTCGGTGCTTCGAAACGGGAGGGGAGGAAAACGCAGACAATACTTTGTGATGTGCTGGGTGACCCTGGTGTTTTTGTTTTTGTATTTATTTTCTTCCCCCTTGTTTTTATCTCCTTTTCATGTAATAACAGCATTTGGCCCTTTTTAGTTGCAAACTTGTGTTTTTAAGAGTTTGTCTCTTGCCCCAACCTAAGAAAGACTCCGTTGTTTTTAGTTTTTTTGGTCAATGTTTAATAACTTTGTCCTGAGCAGAGATTTTGTTCGACAGATCATGAGTAAGGAATTTCCTTTATTGAGAACGAGGGAGGTGGGCTAAGGGGTAGCATTTATATTACAGTGTTTTAATGCTGGTTTCAGCAATTATTTTGGTGATCGGTGTGCCCGCGTCCTGCTGCGTCTCCCCATGTTTTCAGGAAAACACAAGGTTTAGCCTTAAAAGTTCTGGTAGGCCACACAGCTCTCGAACAATGGCTGCGCTGAAATTCCCACTCTAACTTTCAAAAAAACCCCAAAGCCGCCGGACCCAAACTCTCTTCTAGTTCACGGTTGAGCTCTTTGAAACGCGGATCTTGTGCTGACTTAATTTTTCGATACCGTCTGTTGTTTTTAGAGGAATACTGAATAGGAGCGGTGGAGCGCGGGGCTGCGCTGGCTGCGGATTAAAGCCGCCTTGTTCAGCGCCGTCGCCGCTCGGGCTTAAAACTTGTTTGGAGGTGGTTCCGAAGTTTCTGTTGCCTGTGGAACGTCCCATGGTCTAAAGGATTTTGCTTGTGATGATAACACGGTTTATTTACGCGCTACGTTTTTATCAAGGGAAAGGGAAAATAGTCCTTTTTGAGCACGCTGGAGCAGCGTGGAAGCCTTTGTTTGTAAATACGTGACTCTTCCCGGCGGAGGGTTTATTTAGGTAAAGTTGATGATATATTTTTACGAAGAGTTTGGGAATGAAAAGGGTCCCGGTAGCCATTAGCGAGCCTTGCAGCTGCCGCTTCGCTCCTGAGTGTGCGTTGTGGAGGTGACTTCACATATTTCTGATGCTCCGTGCTCTTTGAATGACAGGATTCAGCTGTCTGCTACATTTAACACGGCATTTCTATAAAAACACGGCTTGGAACTAAACTTGAACTACCCAGAATGCTCCTTTTCCCTTTGCTCCCTTTCAAAATGTCGCCTTTGCCAAGTTCTTTCTCTCTCTCTCGTGCTGGAGCTGCCTTGTCTGGATCAGACGAAGGAGGAAGCGTCTGCGAGCAGGAGCCGCTTGTGTGTAACTGCCTGGTGGCTCGACTGAGACTTTCTAGAGCCTCAAAACCCCCCCAAATATTTATGGCGACAGCGTTATTAACGATTGGTGTGCAGGTTAAATCAGAAGTTAATTTGTGCTGGTGAACAGCGCTGCCTTTTGAGGGAGCAAAGTGAGGCTGTGGCTGTGCGGGCGCCCACTCGTGATTCCTGGTAGTGGCATTTCCCCTGGAAACGGGGACTTTTCACGGTTCAGGAGTACTTGAAAGCTTTTGTGCATTCATGGTATCTTCCTGTACTTTTTTAAAGCCTGCTCTGGGATAACTTGTAGCTTCTTTTAGTAGGGGCTGCTCACATTTCATTGTCTGCCATTATTTGACACCCCAGCTTCGTGGTGTGTGACTTTCTTACCTGTATTTACTTAATTATTTTCTTTCTTACCGCATAGAGAAGCTTTATTAGTTCCTTTAGCGTTACTGAAGGATTTTGATAATGTTTATTAAAGAGAAACTAAAGGGAAAATACCAGTAAATAATAGTATTATATTCTTAAAAATCAGTGGAGGTTTAGCAATACCAGGTGTTGTCAGAGAGTGTCATGGGCTGTTTGAGGAAGGTGGTGATTTCCAGCATGAGTTGGTTCTGTGAAATGTTGTTGCTGTCGAAGTTGTGACGGTCTTTGAATGTATAGAAGGCTTTGCGGAGCCGCTTGTTTATGTGGCCACGGAGGCTCTGTGTGTGTCAACAAATACATGTTGTGTGTGCAGTGGAAAAGTCCTATCTCTGCAGCTTTTATAGTCCTTTTCTTGTGAATATTAACACTGTTGTCAATGAGTGGGAAAACCTTGAGTAAATTTGATCAAAGACAAGGTTTGGGGTTCTTTGTGTGTGTGTCAACTTTCTCCACTGTTGGAAAATTATTGTAGTAGTTGAGTGTTGTTCAAAATTACTGTGAGGAGCAGAGAGGACATGGAGCCGCTTTTCAGCCCCATTGCTGCCGCGGGGTTCAGGAGTCACGGCCGCCGAGGACAACAGGAAAAACAAACCCCATTTCCGTGCCGGTGTGCGGCTGTGGTGCCGCCACGGGGGCTGCTCACCCTTCTCCACCCGTTAGTCCTTGTACCTCTGTGGTGTTTGTGTTGCATTCAGGTAACTGAAGAAATAAACCAGCAGTGTGCTTAAGAAAATAATAATTCTGAGTCTACCACACCTTTAAAAACAAATTTGCTTTGTGTGTGCGCTGTGCATTGGCTTTAGCGTTACATAACGGGGGAGAACACACAGGTTATGTCTTATCAGCTGATAATATTGTCTTAAAACAACAAACCTGTGTGGTTTTTGTGATGCTGGGTTGCTATCAAAATATTTGAGGGGTTAGTGAACGAGTGAGTTGCTGTCAGCATAGTCTGCCTGTTGTCCTGCGGCAGATGATTTTGGGTGTAAGCGAAGCATTTGGGGTATTTTTGGTGTTGGGTGGTTTCTGGGACTGTCAGCTCTGGCTGCTCTGGCTCTGGAAGGTTCTGCCACAGGCTGGTCGGCTGCTCCTCCAGGGCACCTCCTACCAAACCTGCTGGTGTGTGTTACCTTCTCTTGGCCAAAGCTGCCTTCTGAGTTTGTAGGAAGAATGCACATTGTGTTTGGGACTTAATTAACTGTATAAGCAGCAATCTGGTATTTGAAGTTTGCATTTGAAAAGAAAAACCTGTTGCCTTGATGTTTTGCATGACTGAGTGAACACATCGTGGTGCAGCAGGACTTGGATATCGATTGAAGATCTGCCTTGTAATTTGTCAGGTGTAAACAAGCGTGGCAGGCACTGATGGTGTAATTTGTGTTCCACTGGGTTTTTCGGAGGCTTTTTCTAGCAATCTTGGGTGGCAGCACCCCAGTCAGCCTTCTGTCCACCACGTAAACGGGCATTCTGATTTCAGCTTAATGGGCACCTTACATGAGTCTTGCACATACTGATAACACTTTGCAGCACAGAATACGTGAGATTTTTGGCTAGTGTGCATTTTCCTGTGATATTTCAGTTGCTAGGTTAATGGAGCAAATAACTACGTTAAAAGGAGTCAGATATGGCATCGTGATGTTTCCCCAGTCACAAGATGGGTGTGTTATTTAATACGTAAAGCCGAAGCTGTAAGGTTTTCACGTTTTCTTTCCCTGCTCTCTTTCTCACCATCTCTCCCCCCGTAGGTGTTGGTGGAATGAGCGTTGCGTGTGTTTTGAAGAGAAAAGCAGTACTCTGGCAGGACTCGTTCAGCCCCCACCTGAAGCAGCACGCTCAAGACACAGCTAATCCCACCATGCCTGTTGTATTGACATCTGGAACAGGGTCCCAGGCTCAGGCACAGCCGCCCGCAAACCAGGCGCTGGCGGCGGGGACGCACTCCAGCCCCGTCCCCGGATCCATCGGGGTGGCGGGCCGCTCCCAGGACGACGCCATGGTGGATTATTTCTTCCAGAGGCAGCATGGTGAGCAGCTTGGGGGAGGAGGAAGCGGTGGAGGCGGCTATAATAACAGCAAACATCGCTGGCCCACTGGGGATAACATTCATGCAGAGCATCAGGTAAAGACAAAAAAAAGTTCTGTGTTTCCAAACTCAACACGTGAACGCGTCGGGTTCGTGATAGATGCTTTTAATGACACCTTTAAAAGCTTGAGCTGGTTATTGTGCGGTTGGAATGGCAACAGTTGTACTTTCTGTTTTCTCTTTTCAGGATTGCGGCGCCTTGGTAGCTATGAGCTGCAACGTTCTGCTCTTGAGGGTGTTGAAATCCTGTTGCGCTCTCTCTGACAGTCAAATGCATGTTTGCAAAATTTATCATTCCCTTTATTGATTTTTTTATGTGTGAACCAGTGTAGCAGTGACTGGAGCTGCTTTTCAAATCTGTTGCTGTAGTTAAATAATTCTTATGTAATGGTATTACAAAACTGCCAATGCATGTAGGTTGGGCTTTTACCATTCCAATATTGAGAAACACAATTCTGGAAGTCGCTGGTAATGTATTTTCCTGTGTTTCTTTGCTTGTTTGTTTTGGGGTTTATGGGTTTGGGTTTTTCTGGTTGTAACTGGGAGGGGAAGGAGCTATTTATGTGCTTAGCTGAGCAGAGAAGAGAACAGCCTTAATGTCGTGAAACGGTGCTTTTAGAAACACAGCTAACTTCTTACGACGACGTAACGTTTCTGAAAGGGTAGCGGGCCAAACCTCGTCACAGTAGTAGTGTTTACTCGACATCTCTTCAGTTGCATTGTCAGATGTGCTGGAGTTAAATGAGTCCATGACTCACTCCGGCTTGCTGTCTGTGACCTGTAAGTAACTCGGCGAAGAAAATGTGCTTCCTCTGCTAAGGGAGCAGAACTGGAGTGTAAGCACATTGTAGAAGCAAACGATGCCCACAAATATTGTCGGAGCAGCAACCACAAAGCTTTTGCAAGCTTTTGAATAGCTCCTCCCTCTAGTTTTTCAAATAAGAGCTAACAAGCTCTTCAGCTTGATTTTCTTCCGTAACTTCTTGAATTAAATGATACTAAGAAATGTACCACTTAATGAAAGGAAAACTCATTAGCTTATACTAGTTTAAATGAACGTTTAGAAAATAACACTTGCACTCTTTGGAGGCAGAATATGTCTGAGAAGGTTGTATGGACAAAATATACCCGCAGGGTTAAGTTCACAAGGTTGTGTGTGCTGCTTTCTCTGTTTTTCCCCTCAAGAAATACCCACCATTATATAGCTAATGTTGGGACCTTACCAGTTCTAGTTCCTGGTGGTTTTTACATCGGGTACAGGGTATTTGTCACGTGCCGTGGGTGTTCTGCGTTCGGTATACATCTTCAAACCAATCCTCGTGTTTCCTTTCTTCAAAGCCAGCTCTGAGATGGGCAGTAACGCTTTTCTCATGTCTCTTATTTGATGCCATGTACTCCAGTGATTGCTGGGCAATTCTATCTGTGTTTATTGCTTCAGCCTTTCTTGGGTGCCCCTTTTTCCGTTGGTCTCTGTTTGCCTCAGGGTTTTACTCATGGGAAACAGAATGTGGGATATATGTAATCCCAATACTGCCTTTTCTTTTGATTCTTTTTTTTTGGCCACCTCTGCATCTGCTTCTTAAATTATAAATTCCTTGGAGCAAGAACTAGTCTTATGCATACAGAATGGTTAAATTCACTTTGGGCTTAGCTGAGGTAGAATTGAATTTGTCCTGCAAGAATAGAAGTGGAAGGAAGTGCTGGGACATGCAGAGAAGGGAATGGTTAGGGGTGTCTGCTAAGTCTCACTTGCTTATGGATACACTTGTATTACTGCACTTTTGATTTTCAGCTTCCAAAGATAATGCAGGGAGGGCCCTTGCCTTGTTGCCTTGAAGACTGGTTAGGAAACTCAGTAGCTAAAAGATAATGGAAACTTGGAAAAAAATAATTATAGGGTAATATAGGTTAATGCCTGCCTAGAGCTTGGGAGCTCGTAATTAAAGGTAGAGGGATTTTTTTAATTGTTGAATCCCAGTTTCTTCTTGGTTCCACGTGTAGACAGACATCTGTCTCTGGTGATAATACTCCAGTGATTTTTTTACCAGATGATAGCATTTCATTATGTGTTATTGAATAGCGTTGAGCATTGTGAGAACTGAACTTACGGGATCCTTTCTTTTTCACTTTTCCTGGGGCTGGCTGTTCCTCCTTCATGCTCGGAGCAGCAGCTCTGAGAGCCGAGCAGTGGATGCTTTAGCAGGGCTGACTTCAGGCCGTCTCTCTGCCCCCAGGGATGCACGTGGTGTCCTCCTGGTGCACACAGCAGGTTCTTTTTGTATTTTACCTACAAGCTTTCTTTTCCCTTTGCATTTTTCCCTTCTCTCCCAGAAGCTGGAGGGATATGCAAGTGTTGATGTAAAATTAAGCAATTGCAGATGTTACTGTCATTTTGCATATTTAGGTATCAAAAATAAGCCATCCACACAAACAGCATATACGATAAATTCCTCTTCATTGTAGACACTGAAGTAGTGGTAAAATTGGCCTTTTTATTTTCTGGACTGGAATCTCTGAACTCCTGAGCAAACTGCAGCTGTCTGCAGCTACAAATACTTAACGCCAGACTTGACATGGCAGGCACTTGACCGGCCAGCCCTTGACTGCAAAGCGTGGTCTTTTCTTATCCACAAAAGGCAGCGAGATTGTCCATGTCCACCAGCAATTCCAAGATTAAAACCAAAGAGGTTTAGGCTGTTGTTCGTCTGTGATGCCCGATTGCTCTTCAGACTGTTTGTGTGGTTCTGATAGCTGCACTGGGGTGTTTGCTCGCTGTTTATCCTGCGAAAAAATGGGTCGAGATCAGAACCTCACTTGGAGTGGGTGAGTGAAGAGGTACGAGATGACTCCCGCTGAGGAATGGCCTGGGTTGGATTTGTGTTGGTTGCGTATCTCGTTACAAATCCAAACAGCCACCCACTGCTCCCAAGGGGAATGAAAAAACACTCGAGGTATCGGTCAAGGAGACGTTACCGACACTGAGCAAGTTTGTAGGAAAACCGGGCAGGTTTTCGTGGATGGGGTCTCGCCACTTGTGCGCACACGTATGTTCTTGAACTGGCGAAGGCAGAGCATCGCTGGTGGTGGTCCCTTCGGAGTTACACTGAATAGACACGCTCAGACTGTCTGGGTTGCAGTTAGGCTAATATGGGAGTTGCTTAGTAGAAGCAAATGATTTTAGGGATTTACTTTCTTTGAGAGCATGTTTAATTAATAATGGGAGACAATAGAACTCTGCAGGGATCGCCTTGTTGAATGTGGGGAATTTTTCACATACAGTTGGTGAAGAATAGTGAGAGCAACAGGGCCGGGACTGGGTTTTATGCTCAGTTTTGCCTTTTGGCAGCGTGACCGTGCAACTTCTGAGCTGGGAACTTGCGTTCAAGTGGAGACAGAAGGTAATTCTGGCAGCTGCCCTTTCTAGGGCTGTTGTCTAGGCTGGAGTGGGGTTGAAGGCACGGAGCGAGTCCTTAACCGTGTGCACCGCGTGATGGAGCACGTGGCTTTGTTCTTGAAGATTGTTTTCTGATCTATGTTTCCTTCGGTCTGTTGAATTTTCGTGGGTACTTCCTTGTCACGGTGAGCTGGTTGACATGGAAATGGCTGTGCTGACTTAATACCCAGATAATTTAGAACAGAATACCGTGCTGGAAGGAAATGTCTAGTTTGGCTGCTTTGTTTCGCAGGGGTTTCTCTGTAGCAAAGGGGATATCTTGAGGAAGAGGAATTGGAACATTTAAATTAGTTTTTAGCTTTGCATTGCCCTTTGAAAATTCCTCCTGAGATAGAAGGAGCACGAGTAAATTGGCTAAGTTGGATAATTAAAATCGGGTACTGGAGAATCCTTTTCTTGTACAGGGGAGAAAAACCACTCCGAGGTCTGCAGAAAGTGATTTTAAGAATGTTTCCTCTGAATCTGTAGGGGTGGGAGTGAAAGGAAGAGCTTCCTGGGGGTCAGACGCGTCAGATCTCAGTGTGGCCTAAGTGCTCGCACCAAAGCTGTGATGCAGACACACACCTGGGAAGCAGAGGGCGGTTCTCCCAGAGCGGGCCAGCTCCGGCAGGGCAAGTGAAGCTCCCTGCTTCCGTAATCCGGTATTTTGCAAGTTTGCACCCCAACAACGTGTGCCCGAGACATCGCAGGGTAACCTAAATTCCACATTAATAAAGCACTTCCCTTGGTGAATAAAATCTGAGGAAAACCATAATTAGCCAACGAAGCTGAGCCACTCAGAACGGCGGCCTTTCTTGCATTTATTTCTGTACACTGAATCATTAATCACCTTGGCTAAAAGCCATGTGAAGCATTAGCCAATCTGAAATTTCGATAGCTTCTTGCTTCCAGTGCTAATGGTAGTAGCAGTTCTAATGATGAATCCTTTACTACAAAAATAGTAGTTAAACCACCTAATCCTGTCTAATACTTGTGACTTCACATTCTTTCTTTACCAGCTATTGTTATAGGAGAGGACTAAAAATAGTGCAGTAATCAGTTGATGGAACGACATATTTTAACCCTGGATCTAGATGGTAGTGGCAGGCCTGTTGTTGACGGTGTGCGGTGCTTTGCTTATTGTCGGCTGGTAAATAGTCTTTTTCTTTCTCCTAGATCCTATATATATATATATATATATATATTTGTGTATGTGTGCACTCAGGGTAGATATGTTTTAAATAAAGTGCTATATGAGCTGTTCGAACAAGACAAACACCATCAGTCTCCCGCAGCTGAGTAGGCGGTACTTGTTTCCATCTGGAATTTGTAAACCTTTGGTTAATTTAAAAAACTTTAACAACTTGTGAGTATATAAATTGAGTCCTACAAAGTATTTAGGCTGTTCCACCTGCTGGTTTTCTCCCCCTCCATTCTAAGGATGGAGGAGCAGCCATTCAGGAGCAGCCTGAATGT
This sequence comes from Columba livia, assembly GCF_036013475.1. NCBI lineage: Eukaryota > Metazoa > Chordata > Aves > Columbiformes > Columbidae > Columba > Columba livia. The sequence continues at coordinate 948,998 of NC_088627.1, read as the reverse complement.
TTTTAATGTTTCTTGTTCTTTCCTGCCTCAATCCCAGCTGAGGGAGCTGGGGCTCTGGAGCTGGACAAGAGGAGACTGAGGGGGGACTCATTCATGTTTACAGATATCTAAAGGGGGAGTGTCAGGAGGATGGAGCCAGGCTCTTCTGGTGACAACCAGTGATAGGACAAGGGGCAATGGGTTCAAACGGGAACACAAGAGGTTCCACTTAAATTTGAGATGAAACTTCTTCTCAGTAAGGGTGACAGAACACTGGCCCAGGCTGCCCAGGGGGTTGTGGAGTCTCCTTCTGTGCAGACATTCCAACCCGCCTGGACACCTTCCTGTGTAACCTCATCTGGGTGTTCCTGCTCCATGGGGGATTGCACTGGATGAGCTTTCCAGGGCCCTTCAACCCCTCACATCCTGGCATTCTGTTCTCATAGTAACATTGCCCCTTTTTTTTTTTGAGCAGTAATCCCACTGCAATGTCCCTGTGCAAACTGGAGGCTGAGAAGCAGCATTCTAGTTTGCTTTGGTTACCCCATTTAACATAATTGGCTTAATAGAAGCAGATAGTTTAAACCCTCTTCAGTCACTGTTACTGCTAGTAAATGCATATATTTAATCTGTTTAATGCTGTCCAACCTCGAAAAATAAAACTCACAAACCCTCAGGCTCAGGGTGCACTTCCAGAGACAGGATTTTTACATCATCGGCTGGAATATTTCTCAGCTGCTTTTTGTCCAAAGGATTTTCTAGGTTGTTTGCTTGTTTTTTCACCTGTATGATTGGCTTTCTGTATTTTCCGTGGTTTAATTCCACTTGTTCTTTTTCTTACTGGGAAACATCACTTGAAAGAAAAAATCCTTTGTGATTAAGAGTGAAATTTAGCCTGTGATAGTTTTGCTGTGTGTCCGCCTGGGTGAATATCAGTTCTACATAAACGAGGATTCCTTAATATATAAGACTAGTGTACAATCCCTGGAGATACCTGCAGACCATGAAATGTGGTGCATTATTACACTTTGAATTTATATGTAAAGGTCATATTAGCAACTGTATTTGCTTAATATAAGGTGCAGTATTAGCACTGATTATTTACAGTAATATTTACTTAAAATTACTGTTCAGCTACTTCGGTAGCTATCAGTTTAGGAAAAAACCTTTGGATTATTCTAGAATAAAAAAAGATGATACTGAAAATCCGCAAGGTAAATATATGTTGCTCTCCTGTTAATTTGTCAGGTCCTTCAAATCCCTGTTTGGTAATTGTAAGGACAGTTGAGGGCCCTGGCTCTGCTAATTTAACTGACAGCACAATTCCTTTTGACAAGTGCCAGTTCGCCCCCTGGGCCTTGTTGTTTGCTGGGTTAAAATTAACCGGAGTTTTGAGTCCCAGCAGCCCTGTGTGTCCTGGCAGGTTCTCATCTTTACTGGTCCTTACTGGGGGCACACTGGTGCTTGTGCAGGTTTCCCTGCTCATCCTTGGCTGCGTTGCGGCTTTTTAGCACTGGGGCATCTGCCCCTCTTTTGGGATGATCCTCCTCTCCGTGAGCTGTTCCCTCTCTCATGGGTGATATAGACCCTTGGTGATGCTCGGATGATCGCTTGAGTCTCCTTTGCTCTTCTGTAAGCCCTTCCAAAACCTGTGAATACTGGCTGTATCTGTGACAGAGTGTGTTTCGGGGGGCTCAGAGGCAGGAATAGTGTCTCACCTGGGTTAGTGGTGTGGTAGGTGAGCAGGAGCAGAGCGCATCATTGCTTTATTTCTGGTATAGCTATATAAATTCAGGAGCCTCCCAGATACAGACAAGGACTGACACCTGTGTGACTTTGGGACCAGGAAAGCGTTTGCTCCCGCGTTGCTGCCGTTGAGTTCTGCAGTGGCGAGGCCCTCTAATCTTGTTTATATTAAAAAGAGTGTAACTGTTGTGTGTGAGGTGACTGCCTGACATAAACGAGCTGCGTGCTGCTCGAGAGCTTGGAAAACCCACAGTGAATACCTTTGTGGAGTTACCAAGAAACTCTGGTGCTGCATGGGGGTTGAGTTTGGAGAGTGAGCGCTTGACCTAAAGAGAGATGGGTTTGTGTTGCGATGGGCAGTGGGTGAGAGCAGAAAGCGTTCCATGTGTGTCTAAAACAGGCGGTGGGGATCCACGATTGAAACTTGGAAAGGCCTCTGTAGCCTCAGTCTGTGTGCGGCCAAGAATTTTTATTCAGGAGACTGAAAATAAGATTTGGAGGGTTGACCTAGAGTGACTGCGTAATGAGTAATACAGCTGGCTCTCGCTTTATCGCACGTTTTTCAGAGCAAAGGTGAAAATTGGTTAAGAGGGCTTTGGAGAGGCTGAACCGACCTTGGCCCCGGCGAAGCGAAGCAGCCCGCTGGGGTTTCCTCCAGTTTCTTGGTGCGCTGGACAAATCCACTTTCTGCGAAGGCAGGAAATTATTTCTGAGTCAGTGAGTGGCTGTAAACTGGAGTGTGTTACACTGACATACATTCATATATTAGCGTGCATGGAAATTACTTTTCTTGAATGAAATTCTCATTAATTTTGGTGGGATTTACGTAATTCCTGAGTGCATAGGCAGCATCTGATGTGAAGGGGAGGAATGTTTTGTGCAGTGAAGTTGTTTTGTTAGCTCCCGTTCAGTAGCAGTGGTGCTGATGTGCGGAGCCTCAGTTTTGTTAAGCAGGCTTCAGACAGCGCCTTGCTGGTTTGTGCGTTGTCAGAAGGGAGGAGCGTTCTCCACGGGAGGACTGGGAGGTCTGTCGCTGCCACGCAGGGTTGTGCACTCCACGTTTGCTTTGCTGGGAGAGTCTGAAGCGGCGCTGCCTGGGAGCAGGAGTCGGGTCTGGTTGGATCACTGGTGTGCGGCTCAGACTCCAGCTGACCGGCCTGCCTGCGCTTCCCCGTGTTGCTCGACATCACCTCTTCCTCCCAGGAACCAGGTTGTCACGTCGGAGCCAGACGTCAGGGCATCGCTTCCTCCAGCAGCCCATTTATCTTGGCGTTGTCTTCTGGATTTCTTTCAAAACTCTGGCTCGGTGGTGAACCAGATTTTATGGTAATCACATCTCATTGACGTTAGCGCTCATCTGTGAAGAAGTTCTTTCTCTGTGGACCTCCTTGTTTCTAGTGTTGCCACCATCGTGACTCTGCTCTGCATGTCTGTTATGGGTCAGTGATAGTTGACAGGAATAGACCCCAAGAAAGTTGTAGACTGTATCATTTAATGACCATTCCAGAGTGTTACCTGCCTTTTGGAATGCTAAGGTGTAGGAGGTCGTGACTTTGGCTTTATGCTCTGCTGTTTCAAAAGCCATTTGTTCTTCTTTCAAAGGAAATGGAGGAGCCCTGTGATATTTGTGCACACTTGTAAGAAAATGAGGTGAAGAGGTGTTGTGATTTAGTATTATACAAGTGGGGAAATGAGAAGAGCACCTTTTGGGTATGGTCTTTGTCAATTGAATAATAAACTGGCCTGTATTACAAACAGATAGATACAATGATTGATTCGAGGTTCCCATAGCACAGATCCGCCTTTGGGGGTTGATTTGCTTTGGCGAAGTGGGGGGACATGCAGTAAGCAGCCTCTGCTTTTCCTGGGTCGGTGCCGTCGCGGCTGTGGTGTGCTGGCACATTGCTTTAGCAGCGAGAGTAACAAACGCCACCTCCTGAACCTCTTTGGAGAGTTTCTCCGTTCCTCACATGTCTCATTGAAGTAGTAATTTGCTGCTGTTCAGTCTCTGTGGCTCAGCACGTCTGGGGGCTGCAGCACTTTTCATGAGTTCAGCCTGAAAGGCTCCATGGAAGAACATGGTCTGACCCGTGTTGCGCAGGAGGCAGCCGAGATGTCTCAGCTGGCAGGTGCTGGTGGAGGTGACGGTGCAGGAAAGTCTGTGCTGTGGTTTCTGGAAGGTGGAGTCCTGTTTTCACTCTGCTCCTGGCTGAGGCGATAAGTGTCGCTGCAGAAGGTGGCAAGACTGAGGCGTAACTGAAAATAACTTTGAACTGACATGCAGTAATAAGAGGTTATCTTATTTTTAAACTGTGATTCCAAGTGACTGGCCGTTGAGGATTGGTGAATTACATGAATATATATTAGATAATTTAACAATATTTTACTAAGCTTGTCTTAAAATACTAATCAAGTGTCATCACAGCCAAGTCTTGACTTGGTTCTGCTGGAAGTAGAGGCAGGGGTATTGGAAGTCAGGGTCGGGGTGAGCGCGGTGTACCTGGCGATGGTGCCGCTCGCAGGCGGGCTGGTGCAGGAGCATCTCAGCCCACTTCGGGGTGTGTGGTGGTTGGTTTTTGTTGGTTTATTTTCTCCTATAAATCACCACCAAGTGTTCCTGGGTTCCTTCCCTTGACCCAGAGGAGGCTGCACCCAGATCACCTGCTCAGCGCATGTCCTGCAAGGTGCCTGTACGGGACGCAGTGAATAGAGCATGTGGATTACTCATAAATAGGTGTTCTATAAACTATTGCCCCTGCTCTAGCAAAAAGGTGCATCAGATCTGTTGGGCTGCAGGGTTGTGTAAACCTGGAGTAGGTGTGTAGTACTGCTGATGTGTTTGCGGCTGCTGTAATAAGCTGTCGGAGGAGGCAATACCTTCTGAATCCTGGCACGTGGTTCAACTTCTGTGCTTTGTCCTCAGGTCCACAGTCGGGTGTTTTTTCTTTGTTTCTGCCCATGTGCTCCATGGCTGTATCTTAGGGACTTGCCTGCGTCGGATTTCAGAGTGAAAATTAGATGTAGTGTTTTCTTGCATGCTCAACATATCTGAGTTACTTAGCTAACAGTTTCAGCTTGCTGTTTTTTTCCTGTTTTAATTGAATCTAATTGATCTTAAGGCGTTGCTTGTATGTAACTTGAGTATTGTACAAGAGTCTTTACTTGATTTTCACCTGAACGGAAATAATGCCGATTCTCTTGCCTACGCACTGACTCTCTCACCTGAAATCGTGCAACTTGCTGTGCAATATTGTTCTCTGCAATACACCTAGTAAAGTTGGCTGTGTTAGACTTTGTGTGTCTTCAAAGTAATTGCTAGTTTTGCCATTTTTGTGCGTGTATAAATGCAAGACTCTAATTGTTGTAGCTTCTGGGAGTCTTAAAGGTAAGTCATCGTTTGGAGATCAATGCCCTTGCTACGTGCTGTAATATGGAGTGTAGCGCTCAGTCTGTATCAGAAAAAATGCTGTAAACTGTGATTATCATGATAAAAAATCCAAGCATTTCCTCATAAGTTTTTCTTACCCATGTATAAATAGGTGCGTTCCATGGATGAACTGAATCATGATTTTCAAGCGCTTGCTCTGGAAGGACGGGCCATGGGAGAGGTAAGCGAAAGGCCTGGAGAAAAAAGCGAGTATTTTGGGGGAGGAGGAAAAGAAGTAACAGTTTATTGAGGGTGCTGGAATGATTCTGAACTTGAGAGGTCTCCATTGTGACTGTGAAGCTTGTGTGTGTGTGTGTGTGTGTGTTTGTGCTTTAACAACATGAAAACCTGTCAGGCTGGAATACATCTTAGTAGGAGGAACAGCTAAGCCCTCCACCTGTTGTATCATCAAACAGGAAAATGGTGCTTGCAAAAGAACAGTTAGAAATATGTCTTGTGACAAGTGTTAGAATACTTGTAGCGTGTTTATTTTGGGATCCAGTGATCTCAGACCCCAGAACGTTGTGGGTTTAGTTGTCTGGCATTGTCTGCTGCTCTGTTTCCACTCCTGGCCACCTTTTGATTCTTGTCACGAAGCGCAGGGCTGTGTTTCAGGGTTGAAGGCACCAAGTGCTCCGGACAGGTCAGAGCGCTGAGCAGGGGGCGCCAGATAACGGGCCCTTCAGTTCCAACTCCACAGAAACCCAGTGAGTTGTTTTAGTCCCACGGTGCAGATTTGGGGGAGATGGCCGTTGGGTTTCTTTGAAAAGGAGATCTTGCTTGTTTTTAGGGTGTCTTGAAAGAATAGCGAGTTGCTGTAGTTGGCTGTGTCAGGTTCCTCAAAGTTGCCTGTAAATGCTTCTTTTCCTTGACTTGTTCCCTTTTCCTTTATAGTCATTCCCTTCAGACACTTGTGGAAGAACAAAGACGAGAAAATCGTGTCCTGTAGGAGGATATTAATGAGCAGCAGGACAGCTTGATATGTAGGTCTTGTTTTGGACAGCCTTCTTCTCTGCATTCTCGTCTGTCAAGTTCAGACTGGTTTATTTTCTCCCCGTTTAGACCATCCTATCTCTGTGACCTAGTTCATGAGCCAGGTTTAAAAAACAACCCTGGAACCCCCAAAAATATTGTTTTGGAGAAAAGAGCAAAGCAGCGCTATTGCATAGTGGGGTTCACCCCGAGGTGAAACATCCTGGGGAATCGATGGTGCTTGCAGCTCAGCTTCTCTCATCTCCTTTCCTTCCTTCTCTGAAAGATCATAACACTGAGTTGTAGTTTAATTTGGCAGTACTCGATAGGAAAAGTCTCTTTTTCTCTAGGGTGTATTAGCCCACATTGGGACTATTGACTAAGAGTAGATAAAACTGATTTGCAAAGGAGAAAACATGACATTAAAAATCCATCTAAAGCTGCTGAGAACCAGCTGATGCGTGTCAATATGAAGCATGCCGGCGGAATGACGGGGGTGTCAATGTTCTCTGAATATTATTTTTTAACGCCTCGCTTGGGCAAGACGCTCGTGTTCAGATACAGAGCGCACAGGCTCTTTGGAAGCCCAGTAAGAGTCAGACAGCACTTGTTTGTACGTAACGTCGTGTCAGCTCAAATGCCTGAAGCCATTCCTAAATAGGCTGATTTTTACCAACTCCTAGCTTATTCATCCGTTTCTTGAGAGAAGTGAATTTGGGTTTGGGCTTTGGGGGCTGTGAGGTTTCCCTTCCAGTGACTCACTCCTTTCTTTCCACCTTCTTGTAACTGTGATGCAGAAAGTTTTGGCGCTCGGATCCTCTCGTCACCGGGCTTTCCACATACTGGAATGTGTGTGTTTTTCTAGGAAAGGTGACATTTCACCCTTCTCTTGAAGTTTAGACACAATTTCTTTTTTTTTCTTGGGGGTTTTTCTCCCTCAATCTCACACTTTCCTTTCTTTAGCCATTGAATTTTCTCTGTGTTTCCCCAGGGTATCTCAGAATAGATCCAGCTGGCCCGTGTAAGGCGCTGTGTAAACTGAGATCCCTGTGGGGTGTGTATTGGCTTTCAGGACCGTGTTCTTCAAGTCCAGCTTTGATTCTGTGCAGCGTGAGCTGCCCTAGCGAGGCGCTGGCGGTTTCCTCTGCTGCTCCTGGAACGTGAAGGAAACTCATGGAGAAAAATCAACGTGCTAAGGAAAGAAAAGTCTGAAGTAAATGAGGAAAAGAGCAAATTCAACTTGTATTTCTTCATCTTGTGTCTTCCAAGCCTTACCTGCAGAAATGTCAATTATCCACTTTGGCCAAACAGTAGAATTGCTACAGCCCCCCTGGTTGGTTGTGGCAGAGCTCTTGAGCATCAAACGCTGGCGTGATCCGCGGTTCCGCTGTCCGTGCGTCCCCTCGACGTCCCGCTTGGGTCCCGGAGCAGCCCCTGCCCTCCAGCGACCGGCGCTTCGCTGTAAGCAGGGTTGTTGTGACGCTGGGCCGGGGCGTCTGCTTAAAAAACCTCAAAGCAAAATCCAAGCAAAACAAAAGAAAAAAAGGATGCTAAAGCCCTTCACGTGACTCCCTGCTAATGATGTTCTCATAAACTTATGATTCATTGGCAGCTGGGCTGGGGAGTATTGACAGTTTGGAATAATGTTTCTGTTCAGAGTGTTGAGAGTGTGTGTTTTTTATTGTATTTCTTTTCCAGCACTAGCAGCTCTAGAAAGGGGAGACTTGAAGCCCCGTGTGTGCAGCCTGATGGTGCCACAGCAGCTTCACTGGCACGTCAGGACGGCTCCGGGCAAGGTCTGCGAGCACCGGTGCCCGGCAGGAGCTGAGCAAGACGCACTGGGGGCTGTTGTGCCCATGCTGGCGGCTGCCGAGGGGCAGCTTACTGCTCAGCTTTCCCCACTGTATTCCCAGTAATGTGATATCGCCCCGTTTTTTGTGCTATCAGACCCTCCTAGGAGCCGGTTTAACGCCCTGAGCCGGCAGAGAGCTCTGTGTTCTTTGTTAGGGCAGAGCAAAGCTGTTCTTGCAGCAGCTGTACGGCTGCCCGTGGCACTTAAGCTCGGCTTGCTCCATGTGTGCTCAGCCTCCCTATCTTGTTTGGTTTTTAGATGGCAACACTTTTTAGGGTAGATAACATCTTAGTGTTTGCAAACCCGCAGTGCTGCCCAAATGTGACTTGTAAATACGTGCTCTGCCTTCTCCTACCTGTTGCTGCAGATCAACTGAGTTCTCCAGCTGCACAGATGGCGGCTTTTATCTTCATATTTTCCTTGTCTGAAGGGCATCAGTTTACTTAATTTGTCTAATTCGTAATCCCATCTCAGTGGGATCTGGATGCACGAGCTCCGTACTTGCGGATTGTAGAATTGCTCCTGTTGATGTGTAAGTCGTCCCCTCCCCTCTTCCCCGCTCTGCTAAATTGAATATTGGCCTCACTCTGTAAGTCCTCTGTAAGAGGGCTTAGAAGGATTATTTTCATATTATATAGGGTCAATTTTAATAAAAACTGGGGAACAGGTCAGCTAGTCTAGTTCTAAACTGCTGCATGTTCTAAAATTTCCAACCTGAAGAACTGGGTGATATTTGCTTAAAATAATTTTAGGTTGTTTTTTTTTCATTGCAACTGACAACTTTCCCTGAGGAAAAATTAATCACGTTGACGGCCTGTTGCATGATTCAGGAGGGATGATACTGCGCGCTCAGCCTCCCGCTTAGGTTGGAGCAGCGCTTGGCGGAACAAGGGATTGCACTGGATGAGCTTCTGAGGTCCCTTCCAGTCCCTGACATTCTGGGATTCTGTGACTGCGCGACACCTGGTGTCCTGCGCTGTGAGGTGTTGGCAAAGAAGTGTTTAGCTGCAGGTAAAATCTTGTTTAATCAGTCCGTATTGCTTTCTCCTTCAAAATTCCTTGAGATGGAATAAGGAGGAAAGTAATTATTTTTATGGCGTGGCAGCAACAGGACTGAAAAAGCTGCATTTTAAGAAATATGGGGATGATAGAAGCTTAAAGAAATTGTAGCACACCTGATGTGTGTTTGTGTCTATAAACGTTGTTTATGTCTATAAACACACTGACTTGGCGTTCGCCTCCCTGTCGTCACCCCGCGGAGCAGATGGAGGAGCAGGTTAGGCTGTGTTTGGAGATGAGCTTTGCTGATGGGAGTCGCTCGTCCCTGCAGTTGTCTGGAGTTATTTTCGGATCACATCAAAGGGGAGCGTGGTGCAAGCTCTCCCGCTTTTGTCGCTCAGCGGAGGATCACGAGCAGCCCTGCGCTATGGTCACGATGCCATAAGTCACCAGCACGTCTCTAAGAAGTGAGTGGTGTGCCCGTATCTCACGGTGTTTCTTCTCTTGGTTGTGGAGAAGGAGCAGCCAGGGAAACACTGTTTTCTACTCGGTGGTTTGAGAGTTAAAAGAACAAGTTGAGTCTTGTCCTCTTGGTAGGAAGAAGACAATAAAAAGCCAGAGGTGGCTTAGTGCTTGCATTAAAATGCTGAGGAAAACCAAAGCTTGGTGTTCCCGTACTGAAAAACTTCTGATACTTGAGGTCCAAGTTTTGGCTGAATATTTGACTGCATGGAATGGAAGGAGAGATGTCACAGACACTCTTTTGCTGTACCCTTGAATTTGCACGTCTGCTGATGGAGTGCAGAGTTATCAACACTTGTGATGTATAGAGACAGCCACTAATCTGATGATTCTTGTTTGTTCTATGGTAATTTCAAACAGATGCAAGTACTTGCTAATCTTCCAGTTCCTTTAGTTTTATTCCAAGTTGAGCAGGCAGGGCTCGTTTATTTGGTTAATTTGCTCTGAATGTGCTGTTGCTTCCCGTCTCAATCGCATACATCTCATTCAGCCTGAAGATTTAATTTGGAGATTGTAGGCTTGACACGTAAGGCACTTAAGCAGGGCTGGAAATTTCCCTCGCCATATGTAGGTGCCACACGGCAGGTGTTTCCTCGGTGAAGCTGCTATTTTCAAAATACTTCTGCTGAACAGGGCTCGCCGTTCTTTCTGCCACCTCATGATCTACAGGACAATCTTGTTTGGATTCGTTCAAGCCAAAGATGACTTTCTGCCAGGGTCTCAGCCCATAACCTCTTTCTTTGCATTGATAGGAGCAACACGCGCGTGGCAGGTGTGGTGGCCCAGAACCCTTCGCTCGTGTTAGTGTTCACAAATAACCTCGGTAGCATGGAGCGTCCTCAGCAGTCGTTCGGTAGCGCCAGGTGGGAGCTCCCGGCACCTCTGGGGCTGTTCTGGCCCCGCCAGCATCACAGCCTTGGGGTCCGAAGGCGGGAATCTGTGCTGGGGACGTTCAGAGCCTTCCTCGCCGCTCAGGTCACGATAACGTTGTGGTCAGAACAGGCTCTTTTCTGCTGATATTCTTCTTCCAAGTTGCGCTCCCACCAGGAGGCTGGAGAATGTCAATGTGTGTGTGTGCTTACGTGTGTGGGTTCATAAAGCCTTGAAGAATGGCAGAGGATTGCTGAGACTGAATCGTTATCTCAGTTGCTGTATGGCTTTCACCCTAGGAGAACATAAATATTTTGATTATAAAGCACGTATCAGTTTGTGTTTAATGATTGATTCATGTTTAGAAGGGAGACGCTTATGGTTTATGTTTGCATTTTATACTTATTTTAATCATGCTTTGTTTTTTGTTGTGTTTTTTGTTTTGTTTTAATTGCAGCAGCTGTTGCCGGGTAAAAAGTTTTGGGAATCTGATGATTCCAGCAAAGATGGACCAAAAGGGATATTTCTGGGAGATCAGTGGAGAGACAGTGCTTGGGGAACATCAGGTAGCTCAACTATTTACTTGATTTAGTTGGGGTTGAATACAGAAATGTAATAGAAAACTATTAGAAAAACCTGCATTGTTTTGTGATAGAGTTAAAAGATGTCCATAGTTACAAGAACATGATCTAATGTGAACGTGTGTACCCGTGTGTTTATCTGCTTAAGATTTTAGATGCCATTGAGATCTTGATTTAAACTTCCTGCTGTATTTTCTGCCCTGGGTTGGATTACTTGAACCAACACAAACAGCCCCAGAACTTTTTAACTACTAAACCAACCAACCAAAACCCAGCAACATTCCATTGAAAAAAACACAAGAAAGTGTTGGTTTAAATTAGTAGTGTTGAAATGTATCTGCCAAGAATTTTGGTCTTGGGTCAGAGACGATCCATTACTCTGGAGCGAAGCGGAGGGTGTTCAGGTTGGTTTTAGCTAAATGGCAAAAAGTGGCGTGCATGTGCTGAATTTGAAATGCTAACCTTTTACTTTTCATTTTCTCTGCTTTCTATATGTAACAAATATGCTCCTTAAACACCGCTGAGCATCTCGTGCAGTTTCCAAATGACTGCGCAGAGCTACAGCTCCAGGGGAGACGGGATTTAGAGCAACTGCTCTGTCGGCTGGGTTTCCTGCTGAAAACATCCCTTAGGAGAGCAAAGGCTTTGGGATAGTTGCAAGGGCATTTTTTATTATTTAAATTTCAGACTGGCTGTGAAGAGGGGATAAAGCTGCTCAGAATTGCGCTGAATGTCGCAGCCTGGCTGGGTGCCGGGCAGGTTTTGGGAAGCAGCTGCATCCCGTGGATCTGCATCCCGGCTGTCCTCACCAGCACCTTTATTAGTACCAGCTGAACTTGAGGGAGGGTTTAAGGGCTGAGCCAGACCCAGCACAGCAAGAGCTGTGGAGAATTTCTGCTTTGCTGTGTCTGTGGGGTGGGTAGACATGGGGCCAGGAGCCTCCTACACCGCCCCATCTCCGTGAGTCAGCGCCCTTCATCTCATCTGCTTTGTTTATTTTCAGTCAGTCCTCTGCACCTTAGGAGCCTCTATTCCCCAACCACGGCCCAAAACAGTGTCTGTGAGTCAGGGATGTCAGAGTTTCCCTTTTGCTCAGCTCAGATGAAGAGAATGGCCGTGGGCTGAGTAGTTGCTCAAGGTCTCTGCCCTGGAACAGGGAGCACAACTTGGAGGTGTCCCTGGCCAGACTTGTTCTGTGGCCCGTGGAACAAGTCTGGTTTTCTGTAAGATGCCCTGCGCTCCACCTGTTTTCCTTTGTGTCCACTCTGTGCGCTGCAGGCCCCCCATACGGCTTTGCTTCTCCACTGCTGCACATTGAAGTTGCTGGTTTAAAGCCAGAACCGCTGGAAGGAGCAGCCCTGGCTGGTGCTGCCCGCCCTTCTCTCCCATCCTGCTGGTGCCGGTAGATGTGGAGCGGTGCAGTGAGACCCGCTGCTGGGAGTCGGTCTGGGTTACAACTGCCTTTTGTCAGCTCTTTGTTAACTTTATCCTGGAAAAATCTCCCCAGTCCACTTCACTTTGTGGCCATAGAGAGGCTCGTGCAGTCTCGGGGGAGAAGGCAGGAAAGCGTAGCCAGAAGCAACAACAGAATTACTTCTCCCGCCAGCTTATAAGGCAGCTACAGTACCAATATCATTGCATGTCCCTTCCACCATCCCCTGGCAGCTGCTGGATGTGTGCCTGGTATTTCTGACTCACTGACTATTGCCAGGAGCAGAGAAATTTGTCCCTTCGCTCCTTGGGGACGCAGGGTCCCCTCTACCCAGCCAGCAATGTGTGCGGAGCTCGGAAGGACTTGGAGACACCTGGGTCTGGTGTGGTCGGATCGCAGGCCCTCACGCTGCAGGGGTGAGAAAGGGCTGGGGGCGAGAGAAGAAGGAGAAATGAAGTTCTCATAAACTTTTTCTTGAGGACGTAGCAGCTGAGAGAAACTCTGGGCGTGACACGGATATGCCAGTTCACATGGCCAAGAAAGCGAATGGGGGCTGGTTTAACAGTAGAATGTTTCAAAGGACAAACCAAGACTGATATATTTTCACTGTACTAATGTGAGAGTTTTACTAAAACTGAAAAGTAGAGCTTTGTTTTTTTAATTGCAACCTTTACTTAGACTACACATTTCTGGAATTCTGTGATTTTAGGCTTTAAGTGTAGCTATTGCTTGTGGGCTTGCAGGTGATGATATTTTAAAAAGTGAGAAAGCCATTCTGCTTTTTCTGCCGGATGTCATCAGAGTCCAAAAGTTGGCACTTAGTACAATTAAGACCCTAGAAAGTATGTAATGACTTGCCTTCTTTGAATAGTTGGATCTACTGATAAGAATGACCCATGTTTTTGTTCCAGATCACTCTGTTTCCCAGCCCATTATGGTTCAGAGAAGACCTGGTCAGGGCTTTCATGTGAATAGTGAAGTCAACTCGGTGCTGTCCCCCCGCTCAGAGAGTGGCGGACTTGGCGTTAGCATGGTGGAGTACGTGTTGAGCTCGTCTCCGGGAGACTCCTGCCTAAGGAAAGGAGGATTTGTAAGTCTGCCTGATTCTAACATTTGAGTTCCCATCGTGTTCTTTTCTCCATTTGCTGCTTGGTTTGTCCTTCGTTAATCCATTCCTAAAGGCAGATGTTTCTTTTATTTGCTCTTAGTTCAGCTATCTGTTGTAAAACGGGTCAGCTAGCAGAATAACTTGTTCTTGACTCGAGGGACGTGGTGTGGGAGATGGACGTGAAGGTTGCTGGCGTTCCCAGGTTCTTCAGCAGCAGTAACACCTCATCTAAGCTTGTTGTTGGGAAAAGTATGCAAATATCCTGTGGTTTTTGAATGAGCGTGCGGCTGCTTTGTTGCTGGCTGAGAACAAAAAGCTCCATGTAACGACGCTAGAGATGTAACGTAGCTAGAACAGCCACCGGGGCTGGGGAACGCTTTCGGGGTGTATCATTGCCCATGGAGAGATGGAACTAGTCCTGTGCTCTGTGGGTGGGGAGGGGTGCAGAGGTGCTGCTGCCTCCGACTTAAGGATGCAAGAGGCATAATCAAGGCCCATCCCTGTAGGAGAAATTGGCCACGTCTCAGCTCTACCTCGTCGGCCCAGTGCCGGATCAGGAATTGTTGGAACGCATAAAAGCCGAGTAGGTTTGTTACTGTTGGGCTGCTGTGCTTATCTGTGGGTTGGCTTCATTCATCCTTATTTTGGTCCCTCATTAGTGGGCACCTGATAACCTCGTTGAACCCTGAGCAAGATGATTTTTGAGACATGAACAATCAGTGGAAGGAGCCAGTTTATCACCCAGGTTGGGGTTAGAGGTGTCTCCTGCAGCACCATCCTCGGGGGCCTGTTCTGAGACAGAGGGTCTCCCTGGTGAATAACACACAGCGTGTGAGTGAGAATTGGGCTCCAAATCCATATTTGTGATTGGCATTTCCAAGTCTGCTCTTTAAATTGAAGAAACACAGAAGCATCAGAAGATTGCTTTTAAAACAGTCTTTCTTTTCCTAAATATGGGGGGGGGAGGGGGAAAATCCCCTCTCCAATTAGAGAGAATGGAAAAATGATTTAGTTGATACAGGATTCAAATGCCTTGCTATGTACCGAGTGCTTTTCCCTCAAATGAAGTGGAAGATGGGGTCTGAATGGCTTTGTGACAGCACCAAAGCTGGCTCTGATAAATATGTTTATATGCCCCTTGCTGTTTTTTATCATAAATTATGTTGTTTTTCCTCTCCCTTTTGTTGTTCAAAACTCTGCCCCTGGCATAATCACCCTTTATTCTTTTCCCAAGTGAAACAAAATGCAGGCATTAAGGGCAGAAATGCTGCACTCATAATGCTGCTCCTAAAACGCTCAACAGAACAGAAATCATCTCTTTTTTAATAATTTCTTTTGTTCGTTTCTCCTCAAAAAATGTGTTTTAGCATGATAGAAATGAATGATCGAGCTAGTGATTGACTGGAGTGCTCCTGAGGGAGCTGTGCCTTGGAATCCGCTGCGCAGGTCACAGTAATGCCCCAGGGGATGTGGTCCTGCTCTGCTCAGGTACCTGCGCTTGTCCAGCCCTTGCTGCCTCTTGGGCCGCAGGACGGGGACTTCCGGGGGGCTCGTTCCGTTTATAGCCCTTCAGTGCACACTGGTGTATTTAAAGGTTAATTTTGAACTGCCCACATCCCATCTAGAAAGATGACTTGGATAAATAGTCTTTAAAATTATTTTGGGATGGGGTTTTTAGAGCCTATGGA
The DNA here is from genome assembly GCF_036013475.1 of Columba livia. Classification (NCBI taxonomy): domain Eukaryota; kingdom Metazoa; phylum Chordata; class Aves; order Columbiformes; family Columbidae; genus Columba; species Columba livia. The sequence goes on along the minus strand of NC_088627.1, from coordinate 933,822 downwards.
AGCAGATCCCGAATTACTAAATACAAGACAGATAAAACCCATCTTGGAAGAGTGAGAACTAATTCTGTTACTTTTTCAATTAGGATTGATTATTTTGCTTTTTTATATTTCTATTTGTAAGAATTGATGTTTGCAAGTGACTCACTTTATTGTGACTTATTTCTTTGATTTGTTACCATCTCAGAATAAAAGTAAAATGGATCTGAAATCTAAGCTTATTAAAATCACGTCTCTTTTGCCCAGGGGCCAAGAGATGCAGAGAATGATGAGAATGACAAAGGGGATAAGAAAAATAAGGGCACGTTTGATGGCGATAAATTAGGAGATCTGAAGGAGGAGGGGGATGTGATGGATAAAACAAATGGTTTGCCTGTGCAGAATGGGATCGACGCAGATGTCAAAGACTTCAGGTACGTGCACCGCTAGTGAATAATTAACCAGGGTTGCACTTAATAGTTTTTGAAAGGTTTTTCCAAAAGCCTTTGAGTCATTGAAACAGTTCGATAAGGACGTTACGATGTACACAGGGATGTGGTGAGAGAGGGTGGGGGGTAACAGCCGATCGCTCTAGTCTGTGCATATCGGAGTCTGGTTTGATTTTCACACCTTTTGTAAAGACTCAGGGTGGGATTCTTATGGAACCACCTACTGGAGATGTTGGCTCTGCCTGTATACTGGTCTGAATTACAGTTGGGGCTTTGGACGTGTTCCTTGTAGCTCCCCAGAGGTGAAACCTTGTGCAGTTGTGCTGTTGATGGAATCGATGCGTTGGTATTTCTCGCTGGCCTCGTGTCGACACGTGGGGAAGCTCAGAGCAAGCCCGGTGTGCGGGAGGCGCGTTGTGCGGGCTCTGCGTCCACACGAGCCGCTTCCCGCCCCAGTCCAGTGCTGCTGGTCGGCAGTTAGGAAACCATAGCAGCTACGTCTGCGAGGCTGCGAGCGAGACACCGTGCCAGAGCGTCACATGGTTAATAATTACCAGAGAGCTCGATGAAAAAATAACTGTGGCATTTCTGAAATCCCGGCTTCTTCTGACTGACTCTCGCAAGTGAGGAGAAAAAAGAAACTGGATTATTTTTACCCTTACACTGTAGCGGGTCTTTGAGGTGGGGCTGGGGTCTTGTGGGTGGTGGTGGTTTGTTTTTTTAATAGAAATTGTTCTGTAGAATTCATTTAGGGAGCTATTTCAGGCCATTTTTCCCCCCATTTATCACATCATCTCTGAACAGTTCTGGTGAGCTCTAGTGTCTGTTGACTCTGTGTGACGTGGCGTTCAATGGACACCCTTAGTGACGAGTATCTTCTTTCCATAGCCGTACACCCGGTAACTGCCAGAACTCCGCTAGCGAAGTCGATCTGCTGGGGCCAAACCAGAACGGATCGGAGGGTTTGGCCCAGCTGGCGAGCACTAATGGTGCCAAACCGGTGGAGGATTTCTCCAACATGGAGTCCCAGAGCGTCCCTCTGGATCCCATGGAGCACGTGGGGATGGAGCCGCTGCAGTTTGATTATTCTGGCACCCAAGTACCCGTGGACTCGGCCGCGGCGACCGTGGGGCTCTTCGATTACAGCTCCCAGCAGCAGGTAACGTGTCCTTGTCCTGCCCTGTCCCGAGAGGGTCATCCTGGGTTAGTGCTGGTTCTTCTGGTGGGGAGAAGGACGGAGGGAGGTTTGGAGAGGGATGGAGGAAGACTTGGGATGGCTTTGTCATCTCTGAGCCGTCTGTGGAGCAGCCTTGAGGACCTGTAGTAAACAGGAGTTATCCACAGCGTTTTTCTGTGTGTTATTCATTTTTAGCTTAAGTTTGCATTGGAGAAAGAGGTTTAAATTAGTAAAAACTGCTAAACAAAAAAGCCCAAACAAAACCAACCAAACAAGAAACACAAACCAAAACCACCCAACCAAAACCAACCAACAAAAACCCAAACCAACAACAACAAAACACCCCCCGTGACCCACCCTTGAGCATTTAAAGTGACTTAAGGGCCAGATGCCGGTTCAGCCCCGGCCTTGGGATCCGTGCAGCACTGAAGGAATAACGAATTTAAACTGACTCTCTCGGACTTGGGCCTGGTTTAAAACCCGAGGTCAGAGTCCAGCGCTACAGAACTTTATCTCAGCCCGGCGGGTCTGTTTGACCTTTTCTCCCACGCGAGCGGCCCGAGCTTCTCATCCCGGCCAAGAAACGCGAGTCCTGGCTTTGCTGTTGGCTCCTCGTGAATGCTGGGCCTAAATCCAACGATCGACTCGTAATCCACTCCTGTTCCTGCTAGTTTGGGTAACGATTGTAAACTTTTATTGCTTTCCTTTTCCAAGTGTGATATCCCTCAAAGAAGAATAAAATCCTTTGTTGTAGCTGATTGTGAGAGTATATAACGAGCCCTGGCTTTCCTGAAACATCTGATCTTTTTAACAAATAGCTCGTTGGCGCTGGGCATTGAGGAGAGACCGTTGCCAGGTTTGTGCTAAAGACCCAACTTCAGAGAGATATCGTGGTCTTAAAAGCAATGTAAATATCTGTGTTACAGCTTGATCGGTTGGTTTATGATACAGCATGTTTGGGAGGTGAATGATGGAAACGTCTTTAGTGATTAAGCTGTATAGCTGCTCTGGAGCTCAGAAAGAAGCAAAAAGAAGCTGGTGTCAAGTCTCTTGCTCTGGCGCAGGGCCTGGCATTCCCAAGAGTGACTTTCAAACAATGGAACTTGTATATTTTTTAAAAACACGTTAGAGCTAAATAGGAGAACCGCTTTTTAAAGAACCGTTAGCCATGGGAAAACAACTAGGAATGTGAAGCCTGTAATTTGCATTTTGTCAGTGTTTTCTGTTTAAATGAAGGCTCGTTTACAGTGTCGAGTGGCTTTTATTTGTTTCTTCCCACCTTTAAAAAGCAGGATTTAAATCTCTCCCTTGTCTCTGGGAAGCGGGATTGTGGGGGGCGCGGGGGTCCCAGCTGCCCCCAGGAAGGAAATCTGCCTTTTGGCTTTGTGGTCCTTCCCGTTGGGCTGGCAGAGGGAAATGCGGGAGGATCCCCTCTGTAAAAGGGTCTTTCCTGGTCCCTTGGGAAGCATCATGTAGTTGGAAGGGATTACAAGCAAGTAAAGCTAAAAGCAATATTAAGAAGGGAACGTCTTAACCACATGTAATCTGATTAGAGACGTCAGATGTTTCTGTGGCAGAAGAAACTGGTTTACGGAAATCTAATCTCAGTGTTTCTGTGAGGGAATGACTGAGACTGGGATGTGCTGGTTTCGTGGAATTCCCTCCATGAGCTCCCCCCGTGTTGTAAACGCGGCAGCAGCAGGTGCAATGTCAATACTTCGAGTAGCTCTGTGTTTTTTGCTAGTGCTTCTGATACAAAAATGGATCATTGAGCTGCATTTGGGAGGTGTGGAAGTCATCGCATGTGCACTGCACTGGATCCAGGCCTCAACTGGACTCTGCGCCATTGACCACGACTCTCTGGCTTCTTCCCTTCAGCCGGTTCGCAGTCACCTCCCTGCCCGATCGTCCAGACCACACTCGGCGTTTCTTCACAAACGCAGTTGCTTGTCCTGCTCTCCTGAGAACCAACTCCAGTTTTTGTCTATAAAAACCTCCTTATTTTCTCAATGATGCCAAAAATCTGGGCAGAATCATTATTGGAGTAGCTCACTTGTCTGAAAGAAAGGCAGAGATAATAGGAGTGAAAATTGTGGAGCATTTAGGTGTATTTTTTTTCCAAGTGAGAGGAGAGAGAAGACGTTTATCGCAGCGGTTTGTGAGGTTGTTCCGCCTCAGCGATGAGCCCTCGTGGCCGTCAGAGGGATGAACGCTCCTCCCGGGCGGTTTGCGTGGCCGCCCAGCTTGCGGATCCTGGGGTATTTTAATCAGAGCTGAGCGATGCTTTGCTAATGGGTCGATGCAGGGAACGTTTCGTTTGGGTGGAGGTGTTGGGAACTGGGGAAGTAAGTTTGCAGTAAGGACCTGGATGACCTACAAGAAACCCAAATGATGTGGTGGCAGCTGCTGGCGCTGCCCAGGCTGCGGTCGGGGCTGGGGAGAACATGGGTGTGGAATCAGAATCCGGTAGGTTGGAAGAGACCCTCAAGATCATCGAGTCATTGAATGGCAGAGAAACCCCTCGCTGTGGTTTAGCTGCACTTCAGGAAATACACACTTTTCTTTTGCAGATGGATTATCACACGCAATTGATTTCAAAGGGGCTTGTTTTATTTTTTCTGTTCCTTTTGAAACGTTTCCCTTTACAGCAAAGCGTCTGTATTTGTGAAAATAAACCCGGTGCAAAGGAATTGCTTTAAAGGGAACCCAGAGGATGCTTTTAGTGCGAGAGTAACGGGCCGTGTTTGTGTTTTGTCCCTCCAGCTGTTCCAGAGACCGAACGCCCTGGCGGTGCAGCAGCTGACGGCGGCGCAGCAGCAGCAATACGCCTTGGCCGCGGCCCACCAGCCGCACATAGGTAAGGCTTCTTTATTCTTCTTTTATTCTGTTTATTTAATGCTTTACATTTTACTGCACTTCTGTTAATGCTCAGAATACATCGGGGAAAATACGGGGTTGGGGCGGGGGGGTGGGGAGGATTTGGTAGGTTTTAAAGAATCCCAAATATGTTTTTGCAGCTGGTATTTGGCATGCAAGCAGGAGGGTATTGAAGTCCTTTGAACGAGGTGCGAATTGGAGTAAACAGCACAGGGAACCGAGGGGAAAAGCACAACTCGATATACACCTGAGTGTGCCTCTTGTGGTTCAGCTGCCTGGGGTCTGACTTGAAGCTGAAGATGTGATTTATGCAAACACATGATTCATGTCATTAAACCAGCAGAGATTACCTGGGAATGAAGCGCTTAATCCTGTGCTGGGAAAAGCAGGAGGACTAGAAGGGCGACTCGTGCATGGTTCAAGTCAGACTCTCTCAGGGTTAAGCGTTTTTAGCACAATAAGCAGTTTGAAGTGCCATTTCTTCCTACCTGAAAGCGTGATACAGACGCTCTGGGACACTCCCGGCTCTGTGCAGCGCCCTCCTGTGCTTGTTGGAGTTCAGGGCTAGACCTGAATTAAAATCATTTAGCTTTTGAACTTCCTCCCCCTCAGCTTCGCGCCCCTCCGTGCCCCTTGCCCGCCCCCCGGTAATTTCTCTAATGATTAAACTGCTCACACGGCAGCGATAGTGCCTGTGCGCTCCCGAGATCCTTCCAAACCGGTTCACTGAGGTCCTGGCATGGCGGAGTGGGCACAGAACTCGGAAATAGGGTAGATCAGTTCTCAGTCAACTTGCTATAGAAAATCTGGAGTAACAACAAGCAATTAGATAATATCTAGCGGTGTTAATAGTCGTCTGAACAGTAAGGGTGTATCTGCACTGCAAAGATACATGAGCAAGTGTGGGTATTATATTATTTTCCACTTCAGCTTTCCTTATGGGGCATCGCATCCTTGGAATTGAGCTTCTTTAATGTAAATGGTATTCTCTGTATATTGTTCTGTTAAAACTCTGGGAATCACAGTGTTTGCTCCCTCGCTATAGAAAACCACCTGTAAAAAGCTTGCAAATACTGAAGCGAGCTGAGCTTTTGCGTTGGCCAGCCAGCAGGGCTGGATTCCTAGTGCAGTTTGTTTTTACTGACAGGTGTGTTTTCAGCAGGTTTAGCCCCTGCTGCCTTTGTCCCCAACCCGTACATCATCAGCGCCGCTCCGCCGGGAACCGACCCCTACGCCGCCGGACTCGCAGCAGCCGCCACGTTAGGTGAGATGATTCCCCTTGTCCTGGCCCTCTTCTGTACCCAAACTGCTCTTCGAGTCTGTGATCGTGAAAATTAAATATTAGTATACGGTCATTTCTGTGGAGAGGTAATGGTATGTCAGCGAGGTGAAACAATTTGTCTTGGAAACCCTATTTTCTGTAGATTAAATGTGATGCTCCTGGTGTCACGCTCGCTACGGGCTCCATCTCTGTTGGGGATAAACAACCAGAGCAGATAACGCAGCACTTGCAGACATGGACGCTGCTGCACGTTTGGGGATTTCTGGGAACTGGTGGTAGTGGGAGATACCTTGGAAAAGACACCCACTAAATGCTGGAAAGGTGGAGGACGTGTTTTCCCGCCAGGAAAGTTGTATCTCGCTGCTGCTCAGCTTAATTTACTGCAGCGCATCCTGCAAATGATTCCTTTGCTTTTTTGCAAGATTTTCTTGAGAATTAACGCTTTTTAGGTTTCTAGATAAAAACATCCCGTATCTGCTGTGAAGCTTATGTATGAACATGCAGTTTCCAGATGGCGAGTGAAGATGGTGGCTCTTGTCTTCATGCGAGATCTTTCTCCCAAACGTTCACGTATCAGTTTCCAAATTCTCGCCAACTGTCACAACCAAAATTGTTGTATCTCGAGATGACAGCTCGGTAGAACAGCTTATCCGGCAGCATGCAAACACATTATACCTTGAACTTTTGCTGCGTGTGCCATAAAGTTCTTGCCTAAGTGTTGAGGACAAAGGACGAATGCCCTTTCAGGAGAACACCTTTAGAGCCACAGTTTGCTTTCTGTGAGCCACCGGGAAGCGGAATCTTCCACATTTTCAACAAAACCTGCTTGGTTCAGAGTAGTTTTTCGGTTTTTAGTGGAGTCTGCAAGCTGTCGCCACCCTCTGCTTACAACTCGCATCCTCACAGCACATCACTTGTACCAAATCACACCCGTCGCAGGTTGGTTGGACGTGGGTATCACGTTCTGCCAGGCGGCGCTGGCGTTTGGTACGTGAGTTTTTTGGCGTGTTTAGCGGTTCTTACATAACCGCTGCTTCGCCGTTGAGCTTTGAGACCAGTATCAGGTCAAGCTCTGGATGAGATTTCAGCAACTGTTACGCAGTCAGATGGCGTTTTTAGTGGATCATACAGAAGGATGTAAAGCATCAAGATTGTAATTGGAATATGAGCTTTGGACTTTTTGGCTGTTGTGAATTTTGCACGCTGATTGCATAATAACAGTGCGAGATTAGGTAACAACGTGGTGTTGGCAAACAGATGATGCTGTGATTAAATGGCAGAAAGCCAAGAGCCGGAGTACAAGGATATTTCTAATAGTCCAGGGGTCGATAAACTCTCACGTGATGATGAATGTGTGGCAGTGAATGAATGACCCCAACTCTGGTGACAGATACAAGGAGGAAGCTGCAGCAGGACTTAGCGGGGAAGAGGTGCCAGAGCCATAGCGGGTGCAGCTGGACTCAGAAGAGGCGCTTTGGGAGCGAATACCAGAAAAAGAGGATTCCGCGTGACCTTTCTGCGTCACCTCCGCGCTCCTGAAGCCGGAGCTCGTTCTTCAGGAACGCGCCGCAGTTCAGCGGAGCGGGGGTCAGCGTCTTGATTCCATGGAAAGCCCACACGTAACTGCCTCCAGAGCTCTTGCAAACAGCGAGTGTGTCGGCAACAACTGCTCTATTTTTCCCCTTTTTCTCAGCAGCATTGCAGCTGCCTGATGTCTGATTGAGGCCGTATAAATTGGAACTGGGGAATAACATCCCCCGGGATACCTAAAGCATCCCAAAACTTGGCATCAGGATCTCTACTTGAATGATTTTTAATCTTTATGACTCTGGAAAGCAAAAGAAAAGGATGTATAATGTGCCGCAATGCACGCGGTGTTACAGCACTGGGAAACACGAGTGACTTCGCCCGTCTCACGGGGCTGCGGACCCTGACAGCTGGAAACGGCCCATAACAAACCTCGCTGCTGTTGATGTTCGGTGGAGGAACGGCAGCAGTTCTCGCTGGACGCAGCAGTTCTGGAGGAGTTTTCTCTGTAATGACTGAAAGGTCGTGGGCAATTTAAACATGTAGAGTGATGTATGAAGTCAGAAGACCTCCCCGATGCGTACGAGAGCGTTAAATCGGGAGGATTGGAAAAGTTTGAGATGGAAAAACTAAGTTTAGAGTCGTTGGTGGTTTATTGCTCACAGTTACTCCTAAAGCGGAGGGGAAACGTGTGTTTGATGGCAGAGATAATTCTGTCAATTAACATTCTGCTGTTACGGCAGCTTTTACGTGATTGTGAGACTGTCAGCCCTGTGATAATAGTCTCTGCTTCCCAACAATAGTAGCGTTTTACAGAACAAATCTGAATGCAGAGGGAGGGCCTTCCCAGGCTCAAGAAGAAAAACCAATTGTGAGTTTAAAGCGTGTGGGGAGGATGCTCCTGTCTTTAAAAAGTGATGGGAAATTGCCTTTATCATTGGAGACAGATGTCACTCAAAAGAGAGGAAATCTCGCCTTTGGTGAGACGTGTTGGGAAATGTCGGTTCCCTCAGGTGGTTTGTTACAGGTAGAAAACTTTCTGCTCTTTGCAGAGAAGTGGGTGCTGGAATAATCTGCGTAGAGGAGAGAAGCACGCGGTGCTCCTGGGCTGCAGGTGGGGTTGGGTTGGTTTTGTCTGCACAGTGCTGCTCCGTTTTTGGGGTTTTTAGCTGTTCTGGCCGCGGGGTCCTGCACGGCTGCCTCTGCTTTTCGGGATCCGCCCCGGCGCTGGCCGGTTGGGTTGGCACGGGCTGGCCGGTGAGCTCAGCCCTTTCTCACACCCCGCCCTACAAAGGCACCATTTGGATACCTGCAGTGGGGAATTGAGAAGCGATCGGCTCACAAGTTGCTGGTGATCGATAAAGTCGCTATTTGCAGATGCATTTGCATTTTCTGCCGCGAGGGTCTTGCGGCTGTTGGAGCTGGTGGTGGCTCAGCGCCGGTCCTGGGCGAGGGGGCTGTTCTGCAGACAGCGGTTCGGCTGTGGACGGCACCAAGGCACAACAGTGGGTTATGAACACACTTACAGGTGGTTTTGCTAATGTTGCTTGAAAGGAATATTTGTGGGTGTCTGTGGCCAGCGTGCGAGACGTAGTAGTGGGAATATTTGATTTCAAAGGCCCTAGAATGGCTTTTATTTTCTTATATATGTGTATCTTTAATAAGTGTAAAAGCAGGCGCAATCTCTGCTGAAGTGAGGAGGCACTGTGCCTGTTTCTCCGAGCCTGGCGATGATGACACACTTGCCCTCACTGAGAACACTGTTCGGTAATGAGCCCCTCGCGCTCAGATGAGCTGAGCCAGACTCGCAGCTCTTTTAAGCCCAGCTGCCTGCAAACTTCAAAGACTTTGTGCCTCTTCTTCTGTTAAACACCTGAGGCTGTGGCAGATCTGATGAGCAACCTCTAACTAGGAAAAAACCTCATCTAGACTACGCTTGTTTGATAATTAGAACTGAGATTAAAATAAGCCAGAGAGATGCCCAGATTTTGCCCAGATAAATGGTGTTGCAGCAATTTCCCGATAGCCTGAGGGCAAACACAGACTAGTTATTTGCATGAAGCGGAGCAGTTGCAGCTATTTTCCTGGAGTGCAGGATCTGCAGCTGGCATCTTGTCTGCATGAATGTATACAGGTTATAATCCACCAATTAGCTCTATGTCTGTAATTACTTAGGTCAAGATGGGCACTACTACCATTGTGGGGCCGATTCGTTTTCTGTAGCTTTTTTTGTTTTAATTTAGCTACCCCTGCCCAGGAATCCCGGGGGGTAAGAGACGTGTGGCCGCGGCTCCGAGACAGAACCCTGAGCGAGCAGACGAGTCACCTTCTGACGAGAGACAGTAAATCCAGCAAGGGGGGATTTTGTGGCTGAGCTTTAGTGCGAGGGACAAATCCGACTGTTGAGCACGTGTTGAAGTGCCTGGTGTTAGAAACAGGCTGTTGTGTAACAACATCTGCTGGGTCCGCGTGTCACTGACCCCCCAAAGGCCTGAACTGGGGAAAGCAGCATGATTAAAACCAAAAGGAGAGTAACTCTGACACTTCTGAAATATGAATTTAATATTAGATGTTGAATATGAGATGAACGTGTTGAGGTGTAGCCGAGTCTCTGCAGCACTGTCGCTGAGATCCAGTCTGTTGCTCTTGCATTGCGGAGCAGCTCGTTTGAGACACACACGTCCTGGCTTTCCCCCTTTGCACAGCCAGCCTTACGCTACGCGGTGGCTTTTTGCCTCTCTCTTTTTACCGTCATCCCTCATTTTTGGGACAATAGTTTTTAAGTCTCTTTGGGCAAATAGTTGTATTTTGTGCGTGTGTTACACTTGTTCTCCTTGCAGTATCTTACCGTAAGACCTAACTAACAGCAATATAAGATTACTAGGTTAGAACTCTCTTAAAATAGAAGCTGTTTTTACTTCATATAAGAGCAAGTGTGTGCTTCAAATTCACTTAAAAACTTGTTTATTCTCCGGTGTCAAATAATGACCATGGCACTTTACCTTCAAAAGGCCATCGTGCTATAAGGGCAGGAGCCCGTGGGACAGGTGATGTATTTGAAAAGCAAAGGAGATGCTTCTGCTTTTCTGCTGACCTTTCCAGATGATACAGAACAGACATATTAAAAAGTATTATTGGATTCACCTCGGCGTTGTGTGGTGGGAGGGACCCGCGGTTCAGCGCAGCGAGCTCCGCGCTCTGCCGGCTGCAGTTCTTGAAGGGTATGGGCTGCTGATCTGCTCTCACCAAATTAAACGTGTGGTGTCCTGAGACTCGGTAAGCCACACCGAATCTTCAGCAGGCGCTTTTTCTGGCGCTCTCCGAGATTTTTTTAAATGTTTTTTAAACCTTTTAAGTTTGAGGAGGGATGTGAAAAGATACAGGATCGTACAGGATCACGCAGCCTCTTTTACGGTGGTTTGCCGATGCAAAGTGGGACTGAATGACTAGAAAATAGTATTTTAAGTATTCAACGCTATCCAGATGCAAAGAGGTTTTAAAAATTGATTGGGAAGCTAAATATAGATGTTACTGAGCTCTGAGTGTCAGCCGAGATTAGGAGAGACTTGTATATCTGTGCTTAAACAAGTTTCCTTCTCTTTTGGTTAGAAAGTTTTGTTCCTTTACTATAGAATTAGGGTACAACTGTAAGAACACGGGATTTCAACAGGATCGCTGGTAGCAGAATTTAACCTCATCCGATAAGGTAAAAACCAGTAAAGATGAAATTTCAGGTCTGACTTCTAAGCTTTTAAAAAATGAATAATACAAATGACAGGATCCCTCTGTATTTACAAAGGCTTTTAAGCCCTCACCTGGCGATGGGTTCGTTAACCCCAGGAGGAGCGGCGGGTGTTTTTGTGACGCTGACGGTTCCCTTGGTGTTTCAGGCCCGGCGGTGGTCCCTCACCAGTACTATGGAGTTACGCCCTGGGGCGTTTATCCCGCCAGCCTGTTCCAGCAGCAAGCGGCCGCCGCCGCCGCCGCCACCAACTCTGCCAGCCAGCAGAGCACGCAGCAGGGCCAGCAGGGCCAGCAGCAGGTAAGGCCCGGGCCCCGCGCAGCCGGGCGCGCCAGTCCCAGGCTTGTTTTCTGTTGACAATTGTTGTGCGTCTTTGGGTTGAATCATTGCGTGATTTTTTTTCTCTTCTATACTTGGAATTTAACGAGGTTAATTTTCCTAACTTCACTTAGGTAGAATAAGCATTTTAAAGGTCTGGTGTTTAATCATAGCTGTACATCTGATGCAGAAAACACAAATGTGAATCAAGCGGCTACTGGAGCAGAAGGAGGAAACTCGGGCAATAAAAGCAGGGATGTTTCACACCACAGTTCTGGAGAACACTTTGCTCCTGACCCAGTTAATGATCAAGCCTCCCCAGCCGGCAGGTCCCGGAGGTCCCGCACGTACCCGTGCGCACGGTTAGAACGGCGGTAGGAGCGTCTCAAAGCCATTTCTGCTTTGGCATTCAGAGCAGGAGCCTCGCCCGTACGGAAGGTGTGTGCTCAGAGAGCTGCTGCCAAGGCTCGGGCTGTTAAAGTAAAACCAGCAATCAGCAGTAGGCTTTTAAATATTTTTTATTACTTTTATAGCCATGAAGCGAGCATGAGTCGGGTTCATGGTATTGTTTTTAATGCAAACCTTCCATCCGTAAGAGGATATGGTATATATTTTTTGGATGGAATTTTTCTAAGAAGTGCTGAGACAAATATTTTGGAACCCTACAGCGATGATTATGGACAGTTGATTTGTGATGCTTACAGCATCTTAACAGCATATCTATAAAAAACGCCAGCGTTTGCCTTCCTGCAGCCTGCCGCCCGTCGCATGGATCCTGCCCGGTGCCCTGGCACGGTGTGTGCGCACAGAGTTCACGTTTGGGCTGTAACAGCGACAGCAAACACCAACATGTCACTTAAATTCAGCATCATCTTGCAGTCTCCCAGTGCACAAAGTCATTTTTTCCTTTGAATAACTTTATGGGGTGGCACAGAATGTTACTTGTAGCACATGGAGAGCCGAAGGACGGCTGTTTTAATACGCTGACCTTGTTGTGGGTGCAGGTTGTTCCATCACCACTTGGAGTAAAAGGCCTTTGCAAAGCAAGCCTGGCACAGGTCATTACAGAAAGGTCAGTTTGCCGTTGTCCCAAACCACAAGAGCCGCGTGTAAAAGACGGTGTGTGGTCTCTGGTCATTGTTTCCGATGAGTAAGTGTCATGTCACTGGGTCGCTGTTTTCTACGGGGGCTGGCAGCTTGGAAAAACCCGTGTCACCTCGTGTCATCAGCCCCCAGCTCCTCAATGGGGCTTTTTAAGGTTTCTGCTCAGTGCTGTCGTGGCACGGACCAACTGTTCTCTGGGCTGGGCCAGATGGCTGTGAAACCAAGGGCTGATTATGGCGGGTATATCAAGAAATGAAAGAGGTCAGATGATGGAGCATTTCCAGATTCTGCTCAGTAAGCCAGAGAGGGGGTGTGTTATTTAAGTGGAGTCTTCTGCATTTACCCATGTGAAGGTTTGCGATGGCCAAGGCAGCTCTGTCCAGGGTAAAGGGAACGAGTTGTCTCACTCTAGGTGTGACAAAGCTGTCGTTGCATGTGAGAACTTCCACTAGATTGCTGCTGTGTGTGGTGAGTGCGGCTTGCTCCTGCGTCCCCGAGTCACCGGAGCGCTGCCATGGTCCTCTCTGTTCCACAGGTTCTGCGCGGAGGAGCCAGCCAGCGTCCTCTGACCCCCAACCAGAACCAGCAGGGCCAGCAGACCGATCCGCTGGTGGCCGCCGCCGCCGTCAACTCTGCGCTCGCCTTCGGCCAGGGGCTGGCGGCCGGGATGCCGGGTAGGGCTGCAGCTTCCCCTTCCCAGGACAGCTCAGGCAGTGGCATCTTGTCTCTGTGCTGGGACCTTCGCCTGGCGTGCAGCACGGCTTTGTTTTTATTGGTTTTCAGTTTTAACCTGTGGGCTTAGATGGCATTTTCAAGAGGCTGTTAGATGTGACCTTAACTACCAGTGCGGCATTTAACTTAAATCAGGGTTTAGGTCCCGTTGCCACAGATGGAAACAAATGTTATCAGCCGTATTGCTGTACGAGTGCATTAGTTGCTTGTGTATCCAAAAAAATTGATGGCTCCTATAGGAAATTGCTTTCAGATTTCTCTGTGGATCATGCTAGCTTATGTGATCTTTGTGGTAAAACCTCAGAGCTATCTTAGTCCCGTTCATTAGCCTTGTCTTTCCATCCCTGACAGGTGTTTGACTTTAACAGGATAAGGACTCGCTCTTCATAATTTCTTCCAGGCCAATACTAGTGGCTTAAAAACGAGAATTAATAAAAGGAAGCTGGGTTTACTGTAATTTAGGGATTTCAAGAGAACAGCTACTGCCTGAATTTTAACTCTGATCCGTGAGGCTGTGTGGTACAAATGCTTTTGGCATCCAGTTATGCAGAATATTGTTTTAGTGGCAAAGGGCAAACTTAAGGATTTTTTTGAATAATGTACAAGTATGTCCTGCTGGTCAAATGTAAGAAAAGAGGATTATTTTGACCTCAGGTCTCCGTGCTGAAAGTGTCACATGGTTGGTACGTGGCATTTTTTGTGGCATAAGAATGTGAGAAAATAAGTCTTTTGTACCTGGAAGTCTTACCAGTGTGAAGTTGTAGACTGTTCATACAGAAGCAAAGCTGCTGTTGCTTTTTCCATTCAGATTTTCCTTTGACAGTCTCATTGTCCTGTGCTCGCCCAAAGACGACTGATCCGCCGCCTGTCGCGTTGTTCATCGCTTTACCCCGCGTCTGTGCTTTGCCTCCCCAGGTTACCCCGTGCTGGCCCCTGCCGCTTACTACGACCAAACGGGTGCTCTGGTGGTGAACGCGGGGGCCCGGAACGGGCTGGGCGCCCCCGTCCGCCTGGTGGCCCCCGCCCCCGTCATCATCAGCTCCTCGGCCGCGCAGGCAGGTGAGTCCCGTCCCGTCCCGGCGGGGAGATCGTGACAGCCTGCCCTGTCCGTGGAGCGTGACCCCGAGCCCGCGGGGCGCGCCAGCCGTGATGACACACTTGCCCTCACTGAGACCCGTCGCGGGGTTTGCTGAGAACACCTCTGTGCTCACAGTGTGCTGAGCCTCCCAAACAGCCTCCCAGAGGCAGCGGCGCACCAGCTCTGCTATTTTGTGGAGTTTCGTATGACAGTTATTTGAATTTTGTCTGCTAGCATCTAGTTTCCCACATAATGAAAGGCTTTAGCCTGAGTAGAGCTCTCAGATGATCACCTGGCTTGTGTAAAATGGTACGTGACTGGTCTTTGCCCTGGGTTGTTTTGGGGTTTATTAGGGTTCTTGGGGAGTTCAGGGCTCTAGGAGAAACTTTCCAGCCCGAATCTCTGTGTGTAAGCAGTCCTTGCAGTGTTAGTAACAGGTTATGAAATGGGCCTTTTAATTGTTTCCTTGTAGCTCTTGTTTATTTTGCTTTTTCTGTTACTTTGGAATTGGCTGAAAGACAAAAGTTCTTGGTTTTGATGTTCTTAGCACCGCAGGATCGCGTTTCACGCACCGAAGGACAGTTTTACTCGTTTCAAAATTTAAGTCTCTTAAATGGATATTGCTACGTGTGGGGCTGTATTGACTTGAATCTCAGATCCCGGGAGAAAGGGAACATTGTTGTGTGTTTGGTGTGTGTAGCTATACGAACCAGTGATGACCAGGCATTGCTGATATTCAGCAGCTCTGGAGAGCTCAGATACAAAGCGAAGAGAATTTGTGAAAGGGGCGTTTTCATCCTGAAAGAAAAAGAATCCATAGTAAATAAAAGGAACTGAAGTTTTAACTTCTGAAGCTGCTACGAAAATGAATTTTTCTGTGTGTGCTTCCAATTACTTTCTCTCCAGCGGTTGCAGCGGCTGCGGCTTCAGCCAACGGCGCAGCGGGCGGCCTGGCAGGAACGACAAACGGACCATTTCGGCCTCTGGGAACTCAGCAGCCGCAGCCCCAGCCGCAGCAGCAGCCCACCAACAACCTGGCATCCAGCTCCTTCTACGGCAACTCGCTCAGCAGCAATTCCCAGAGCAGCTCCCTCTTCTCCCAGGGCTCTGCCCAGCCTGCCAACACCTCCCTGGGCTTCGGGAGCAGCAGCTCTCTGGGTGCCACGCTGGGCTCTGCGCTGGGCGGCTTTGGGACCGCAGGTAAGAACGGTGGCTCCTTTGTGGGGGAAGAAAGAGAGAAGCGGGTGGCTCCAAATACAGGTGGTGCCTGGTGAACCGCTGGTGCACGGAGCTGCTGCGCTCAGGTCAAGTGGAAGTTTTCCTTTGGGGACTGCTTTGGCTTTCAAAAGCTGCAGCACTTTCTGGTGGAACTTAGTAGATGTTATATTAGAAGTACCAAAGTAATTAATTTGTTTTGTTGTACATGTTATTGTTCTTAAAATCATAGGATCATGTTGGTTGGAAAAGACCCTCAGGATCATCGAGTCCAACCATAACCCACCCCTGTCCCTGCCCCATGTCCTGAGAACCTCATGTCCATCTGTCCAGCCCTCCAGGGCTGGTGACTCCAGCACTGCCCTGGGCAGCCTGTTCAATGCCCCACAGCCCTTTGGGGAAGAAATTGTTCCTAAATCCAACCTCAACCTCCCCTGGGCAACTTGAGGCCGTTTCCTCTGCTCCTGGCGCTTGTTCCTGGGGAGCAGAGCCCGACCCCCCTGGCTCCAAGCTCCTTTCAGGCAGTTCAGAGATCAGAAGGTCTCCCCTCAGCTCCTGTTCTCCAGCTGAACCCCCAGGTCCCTCAGTCTCCATCACACTTGTGCTCCAGCCCCTCACCAGCTGCGTTGCCACAGATGAAGTTTTCAAGCAGCTCTGAGTTTCTTTGCCTTTCCCTGCGTGTGCTTGGTGGTACTGGACTAGCAGGAACGGGCTCCGGGCTGGTGTCCACCTGTGTGCCAAGTCTTACCTCAGAAAAATACCCAAGTAACTTCTTGTGATTTTCAGAAAGCTGATCTGAGGTGGTTTTTGTGCTTTACTCTGGGAATTGTTTCTATCTCACACCAAGAAAGTCACTCACTGGTTGCAATTAGGCAGCTGGAGACAAAGATACTTTTTTGTTGTTTTTTCAGAAAAAAGCAAACCCGAAGGTGTCTGTGGGTTTGTTTTTTTGAAGTAGAACAATTGTTTTAATTACTGCTTAGTCTCAGAGGTAGTAATTATGTCCTGAACTTCGCTGCTTTCATCAGTGTGCAGGGCAAGTTAAAACGTGCCGTTTGAACCTGCTCCGTCATAGGAGACCAAAGGACGTTCTGTTACTGCATCAAACCAGTTTTAAATAAAAGTTATTCTAAATAGTTTTCTTAAACCCAGCCTGAGAATTGGAACCCTCGTGGGCTCAGGTAAACACAGCATCTACCTCTTTCACTTCACTGTATTTAACTAATTGAATTCAATTAGCAGTTTGCTCAATGCCAAGATGCACAAACTTGTTTTCCCTCAATCAATGAATAAAAACGTGAGGCCGTTGCTTCTAGACCTTGTGTGCAGTCATGACAAACGATCAGTTCATTACAGTTAACAATTTCACTATTTATTAAACAAGATTTTAATGCAAAATTGATTTTTTTCTCGAGTTGGCAGTGCATTTAGAGAGTTTGTGTTAGACTGTCAAGAGAACTCTTCAAAAGACGCTGGGGGTGTGTTAAATCGAATTCTGATTTCCATCCCAATAAAGCTTGGTGCAAACAGGAGCTGTTTTCTGATATAATGAAAGGTGAGCACAAGGATTTCAAGTTAATGTACACGAAGCTGTACATGCTCTTAAGTAAACAGGAGCAGATCAAATCTCGTGTTGGGTTTGTTTTAGCTCTGATGGCCAAAGAATAAATACGAGGCAGTGCTTGTAGGGTGATCTCATATCTTCTGTTAATCTAAGTGATCTAATATCTTCTGTTAAACCAAGTGATAGGCTTAGGGGGAAAGAGCTGTGGAGTGCACAGACCTTCGGAAGGTTCGGCAGCAAAGCGCCAAGCGTTTGTTTCCCAAAGCCTAAATGTTCACTGGCGTTTCGTTCTGTTGCTTCCTTTAGGTAGATTCGTATCTTCTTGATCTTTCTGGATTTCTAGATTTTTGGAGCTGTATTTCTGGATGTGTTCTATTGGTATAAAAGCTACAAAACTGTAAATGCAAAGCTAATTTTTTCAATCAGGGATTTCTGCTTGATCATTGACTACGTGGTTTTAATGAATGCATTTCACTTGGGCACATGCAGCACCCTTAGGAAAACCCCGGCCTGGAGCAGGGAGGTGCAAATGAGGGGCCGTTGTACTGACTCTTGGCCCGGGCGGTCTATTGACATCACCTAATTCTCTTTTCCTCTTTCCAGTTGCGAACTCCAACACGGGCAGCGGCTCCCGCCGGGACTCCCTGACCGGGAGCAGCGACCTGTACAAGAGAACGTCCAGCAGTTTGACACCCATCGGACACAGTTTTTATAACGGCCTTGGCTTCTCCTCCTCTCCCGGCCCCGTGGGGATGCCCCTGCCCAGCCAAGGACCCGGCCACTCCCAGACTCCACCGCCTTCCTTGTCTTCACATGGATCATCTTCAAGTTTAAACCTGGGTAAGAGCCTGAGCCGCTGTCCCTTGGTACGGAGACATGACCACCACGGGTGAGACACCCGCTCTCCCTGGGGTTTTCTTTTTGGCTCGTCCTTTTCTTCTCTGACGTCAGTAATTCAGGTTAATGTCCATCTGCAGTGTCCCAGTGAGCACGGAGAAGATGAGTTTCCATTTCAGAATAGGCTCAGTTGTTACGGTGTGAGTCTGAGTGACACGTCCGCCTCAGGGCCCCCAGGACAGAGTCTGCGCTTTGTCCTTCCCAGATCTAGGTTTTCCTGACGTATCTCAGACACGCTTCCAGGAGTCCTGTCTCTTCTTTAGGGTTTTTGCCCCTTTATTCTACCCTAGTATCCCTAAACGCTGATGGCAGAGAAGTGCAGTTCACTCAGCTCTTTTTTATTTTATTTCACTTAATGTTTTTATTGCAGCCGCTCACGCGCAGCTGCCAGGACAGGGTCTGTTCTCTTTGCAGACAGCTCTACCGACGATCGCCCTCAAGCTCTGCCCTTCTTAGCAGAGACTTCTGGAAGCTTTTGTGTTCTTCAGGCGGTTTGTCCTCGCTGCCTCACGTTGGCTTCTCAGGTTCCCGTGCTATTAGAGCTTTTTTCCTGGGAGCACTTTGTCCCACCCGGGAAAAACCACATTGGCTCAAGGAATCTTTGCGGCGTGTGACCAGCAGAGGGAACCCGAGCCCTGCGAGAGGGGGGAGAGTTCTCTGCTAGAGCTCTCAGCACATTGCCAACAATTATAGGCAAGGAAACTGTTTAAAGGTTTAATTTGGTTCCTGTCAAGTCTCGCAGTTTGCAAACTGTGTGGTGAAGTGTTACCTGTTCCCCATACCCGTTACTGTCTTAGTGTGGATGGAAATCTGTAGGGCATTTGTGAAAGCAAAGGATTTTTAAAAGTATTTATTGTTTCTAATTTATTGTTACGTGTATTTAATAGTGATTTGTTTTTTCTATCAAAAATTTTTGTACTCCTTGCTGCCTTTTTCTTATCCCTCTCAATTCTGTGCCCAGCCTCAGTGTGCATCTTCTCTATCAGTCCCTTGCACAGCAGCAAGCTGCAAAAAACCGTGGGGACGGAGGTGTAACTAGAAACAGCAAGTTAGCGAGTGGTGGGATTGATAACAGACAGTTTGGACACAGAGCGAAGAACAGAAGCTGTTACAGTCTGCTCTTTGCTGAATCTGTAGCTGATCCTACCAACACCACAGAGCTACGCTCGAGCACGGCCCCATCGCAGTTATTTTGGGGGCAGCTCACTGGGCTTAGCTGAGATACATACTTCCTGGTTGAACCGTGTCAGAAACCCGTCACGGCGGAAAAGGAGTAATTAGAAGTAAACCGAATCCCTCGGCCGCATTATTTCATGGTGTGTGAAATCCCGGTGGTTTTATCCTTTGCAGGAGGGCTCACGAACGGGAGCGGCCGCTACATTTCAGCCGCTCCGGGTGCTGAAGCCAAGTACCGCAGCGCGAGCAGCGCGTCCAGCCTGTTCAGCCCCAGCAGCACGCTCTTCCCCTCCTCCCGCCTGCGCTACGGCATGTCCGACGTGATGCCCTCCGGCCGGAGCAGGCTGCTCGAGGACTTCCGCAACAACCGCTACCCCAATTTACAGCTGAGAGAGATCGCTGGGCACATCATGGAGTTCTCGCAGGATCAGCATGGGTCCAGGTGGGATTCGAAAGCCTGTGCTGGGGGGAGCCTTGGGAACGGCTGCTCTTTGAGTGATTTGCGTCACATCCTCAAGCAAAGAGGCAGAACAGGGAAAAGGTGTGAAAAGCCAAGTACTGTAATACTCTGACCCTTCTTTGTATTGGGTACCAATGGCGATAGCAGGAGTTCCTCCTCTAAAATTGAGCTCGCTTCGTAATTTGCGTCCTAGTCCCACTGGCATAGTTAAACTCATTTTAAAGAGCTGTCTGGACACGAGACCTTGATGTATTTACTCTTCTAAGATCTGCTTTGCTTGGAATGAGGAGATTTTTGGGGTATCAACAATGACGTGTGGCCACGGGCCTCCTGGCCACAGCCACCCTGAGGCTTCAGATTGCTGAATAGGTTTAATATTTTGTTTTGCGAGAGCTTAGTGTATGAGGCTTTTGAAAGGAATTTGTATTAACAGATGTGTTGATTTTTTTTTTCAGGTTTATTCAGCTGAAACTGGAGCGCGCTACCCCAGCAGAACGTCAGCTTGTGTTCAACGAGATCCTCCAGGCAGCGTATCAGTTGATGGTCGATGTATTTGGAAATTACGTCATCCAGAAGTTCTTTGAAGTAAGTCTGCAGCCCCCTGCAAGTCTTGCTTAGCTGCCTGCTGTCCTGAAATACCGGACAAGCTCGTAGAAACTCTTATTTGGCTAAAACCGTGGATACCTGCGAACACTGATGTCATCTCCTCCCCATGGGCTGTTCCCTCCTTCCTGTTGGGGTGACTGAGGTGCGAGACTCGTAAAGATTGACCTGAAAAGTAACACTTTGCTTGGAGATGCAAAAGGTGTGGGAATAAATAGCAACATACCCAGGAGATGTAGGTCCAACAGGACTTTTCAGGGATGCTGTGCTGAGCTGTCAGCACCCACAGATTTAGGAACACAGGAAACTTTTCCACTGAAGAGCATCTGCTGGAAGGAAGTGTTGGGTTTCATACCCGGAGGTTGAGCAGATGCCCATCTCTCCTTCTTGAATCTGGTCTGTTCTTTCTCCACCAAGTCTTAGTGGTTCATTTATCCCAGTAATTTTACAGCAGCCCCATCCAGGGGCAGTGAATGGGCACTTGTCACCTTGGTGGCTCCAGCACCTTTGGCGTTCCTCATGCGTCTGGCAGACGTGCACCAGCCGCCTGGCCTGTGCCTGCTCACATCCTGCGGTGTTCCTTGTTTAAGGAGGGCTGCTGTGCCGCTTGGCCACGGGAGGGTTTTGCGCTTGTACTGACGGGTTTTCGTCTCCCCAGTTTGGCAGCCTGGAACAGAAGTTGGCCCTGGCAGAGCGGATCCGTGGGCACGTTCTGTCCCTGGCTCTGCAGATGTACGGCTGTAGAGTGATCCAGAAGGCCCTCGAGTTCATTCCTCCAGACCAGCAGGTAATTGTAAGTCTCAATTTTAACTTTCTTCTCGATGTTTAACGTTTCTTGCCGTTTGGTGACCAGAACCCCGACCTTCTGTTCCTCTTGTGGCTGGTGTTTTTTTGGTTTGGTTTATAGCATGTTTGTTATGTTTCATGTGCATGATAAGTATGTGACGCTGTTCTTGGGTCTCGTTGTCATCTCCTTGTTCCACTCCACTGGTACTGGTGTTGATTGTCTGTTAATTCCCTGAAACCAAATTATGTATGTAGGGGAAACTGAGGGATGATAATGAATTAGAAGTTATTTTTAAATCCCTTGAAGAAAGCAGTGCCAGGGTTTTGTCTTTAATATTCGTTGAGGTATCGCTGCTTTGATATGTGGGTCAATATTCCACTTTCGTGCCGAGTGAGATGTACGAGTCCCGGTTCCCGTTGAGCTGGGCCTGGCGCCGCAGAGCTGTGGATGATCGCCAGAGTGCTGCCCGGAGCTCATTAATGAAGCGGTTCCTCTGGGCTTTCAGCAATGAACTCAGATGAAAAATGTGCTAGGCGAGCTAGCTAATAAAGGTGTTGGGAAAGGTAATGCAAGAATCTCAATGTAGGTTATTAAATTAAACTGCAAGAGGCTTTAGGAGCACGCTTTCCCTTTAGGTCAGGCCTAGGCTAAGCTGGTGCCTTAGCGTGTCAGCAGGTGATGGGCTGCAGCCCAAACTCTGGCACTGCTGCTCTGAGGATTTACTAATGCTCTGTCTCCAGAAAGTTATTTTGAGTACTTTGTGCTCCTGAAATGCCTGATTTTGTATCAGTGGCAAAACTGAACTCAGCCAGTTTGTAATATGGTTATATTCACAAAAAATAACATTCTGTTTCCTGATTGTAAAGCTTTTAGCCTACACATATGGTGCATTAGTCTTATTTAAACTTTATCTGCTGGTATTCCTTAGTTTCTGTGCAGTTTTACCTTGCCTGTGTAAAATACCAGCAAGGTCTTAGCCCAGTGCAGACCCCGTTTTAGTGACACGTGAAGCCGAAGAGTTTGTGAACTTTGGGCGTTTTAGATTTCGTTGAGGGGGCGGAGGAGGAAATGGGGGATGCGCAGTAAGCTGTGGATCAGTAACATTTCTTAAATTGAGGTACTTAACTTGGAAGAGGAAACTCACCTTCAATGAAAGCAGTGCTTCACCTTTATTTTGTAATAGTATTTTTCTTTCTCAGCGCTGGGCCACTGAAAAACTTGCAGTTGGAAATACACTGGTGCATCCTTCATACCTCCCCTCTTCTTGACTATGAGTAGCAGTGAAAACTTTGCATTTACCAGCTGCGAATCCTGGTGGTGCTTTCTGTTTGTTTCTCTCCTCCCAATAGAATGAGATGGTACGGGAGCTGGACGGCCACGTCCTCAAGTGCGTGAAAGACCAGAACGGGAACCACGTGGTGCAGAAGTGCATCGAGTGTGTGCAGCCTCAGTCCCTGCAGTTCATCATCGACGCCTTTAAGGGGCAGGTGAGTCCTCCCCCAAGACACTGACTCCTTTGTGTTCTTATACATTGCTTTGAATAGCATGAGAATGGCTATAACTTGTTCAACTATTTTGCATTTTAGCAAGCATCAGTTGAAGGGTTTACACAGCAACGTCAGGGAGACAGGAGCTCTTTGGTTGTGTCTCTTATCATTTTTGTGCGGGTATTTCACAGTGAAGCATCCTTGCAAAAACCTGTGTCCCTAGAACATGAAGTATTTTTTGACTGATGGAGGGGAAAACAAGTCTCTTATTAATTCATCTTCGTAGTAACAGTGGTGAGCAGAATTTTGGGATGGGTGCAGTAAACTTTATGATCCACGCTATGAGCACAGCTTAGAGAGCTGCTGCTTCCCGAGGGCCCCGGACTGGGGGAAAAACATGAGTTTCATCTGGAGAAGGGCAGTTACTTGTATCCTCTCCTGAATTGATGTCCTGGATATTCACTGGGTAACTGCCTTTATTCTGCCTGTAGTCAGCTCGTCTTCCATTACAGAAATCACTGGTTTGGGCGTTTTCAACTTAATTGGCTTTGGAGGGAGACTTTGAAGTGTTGAGGGTTTAGCCACAGGGGTGCGAGGACAGCCTGGGGTTATTTCAGCAAGAACCAGGCTTTACTGGTTCGGCTGCTCCTGGACCAGCTGTCAAAGTGGGGACTTGCTTGGCTGTGTCGAAACAAGCAGGATTTGAGCTGGAAACTCGCTCAGCAGATTTGCTGGTTGGAGCTTGGGTTTGGACGTTCGCTGGGGAGCTGGGTGAGGCCGGGGCAGCCCTGGGAGCGCGGCTGGTGGCTCTGACATTTCTGTGACCAGCCGTCCCAGTTTCATCTGAACCTTCATGTCAAAGATTAAACTCACCACCTCAAGACTGTTTCTCCGCAGTTAATTGCACTTGAAGTCCTGTTTTCCTGCACAGTTTGCTCCGTAGTTATTAAAAATTTGTAGACTGTCAGTTTAACTTCAGTGCTCGGATTTGCTACTTTTGTTAATTTTAAGCAACCAAATAGGACTTTGTGCTTCACACAGAAAACTGTGCAGCAGTAATGAAATGTGTCATGTTCTTACCAGCGGATTTAGTAATCCCTGAGCAATGAGAAAGAAGGTTCTTTGTTGTCACTTCTCCTAAGCGCAATTAAGGCTTTTAGACATCCGTATAGTTGAAGAAAATCCTTTGCTGAGCATTTTTAGCCTTTCTGGTTCATACCATTTCTTACAAAGCCTAAAATATGTAGCTGGCGGACATTACGCTGGATTTATTTTTCTGAAACTGTGTTTTAACACAGCCTCTAATAATGCTTGGCTGTCCCAGGGTTCCTTTTATTAATCAAGAGGCTTTATCGCTGGTTGCCATGTTCATGAATGGGGAAGCTGAAGTACAGGCAGGGCTGTGATGCGCCCGCGATTGCCCAGTTGGTGCTGGGGCAGATGGTTCCAGTTCACGCTCTGGAGCTGCCGTGCAAGCCGGCGTTACCTGCCGTGCTCGGGAAGAAACACTGGGTGTTCATTGAATTCCAAAAGGTTTCTAGGACTGACAAAGACTAACAGAAGTGTTGCTGCCTGTGCTTGCCTGTCTGTGTTGAACGCAGGTTTTCGCGTTGTCTACACACCCGTACGGCTGCCGCGTGATCCAGAGGATCCTCGAGCACTGTCTTCCTGAGCAAACCCTTCCCATCTTGGAGGAGCTTCACCAACACACCGAGCAGCTCGTTCAGGTCAGTGTGGGGAAGGGGAACGTGGGTGCTGGCAGAGGTTTCTTGGTTACTGGTTTGTATTCAGAAGCTCGTGGCAGCCTGTTTCGGGCTGTTGCTGGGGTGGTCTGAACACAGGGACCCCGTTCCTGAGGAGGAATGGGGAAGAATGTAGCAGACAAGAAATGCACCTTCACTAATTAGAATCAGAGAATCGTTTCAGCTGGAAGAGACCCTCAGGATCATGGAGTCCAACCATAACCTGACTCTGACACTAACCCATGTCCCTAAGAACCTTGCTTGACATGAACGGTTCCTGTCCATGATTGTCACACGCTTCTGTCTCTCAAACAGGATCAGTATGGGAACTATGTTATCCAGCATGTACTAGAACATGGTCGGCCTGAGGATAAGAGCAAGATTGTAGCAGAAATCAGAGGCAACGTGCTCGTGTTGAGTCAACACAAATTTGCTAGGTATGAATTTGTTCCTCAAAGTCTCCGCACCCCGTGGGAGCACCGACACGTGCTGGACTTGCCCAAGAGTTGGGGTTGGGGTGTAGGGAGGGGAAAAGAGGTGAAAATAACTTGTTGCTTATCAACAGAATGCTCTGTACACTGGGATGAGTGACTGGCAAGGTAAGCTTTACTTGTAATGAAGGAGGAGGAAGGTGTGGAAGAGTAGCTCTAGTCCAAGTTCTTCAACTTGACCAAGAGGTTTTTTTGTGTGGTGGTTGTTTTATTTTGGTGGTTTTAAGTCGTCCTTATCCCCTGGATAATAACAGGCCATAAGAGCATTTCGCTGTCTCTGGGATGCTGTGTCAAGCCTCAGGAGAGTTTGGGACATCAATGTAGCAACGATTCTTTTCATCCCCCCTTTTCCCAGAAGAATCCGTGCTTTTTGTACACTGAGTCTCGCCGTCCTGAGACACACACGTGATGAAATCCTCTTAGGGAAGCTGCAGCAGTCTGAGGTTGTTAGTCCAGCAGCAAAACCCAGGTGCCTCGGTGGATGTCAGGACACACTAATACTTCCCACATCTGTAAATTCCTTTTGTGTGTGTTTCGAGCCATTTGAACATGAAGGCTGAGCTCTTCAAAGACTCTGTGTTCCCCCTTTTTATGAAAGTAAAATAGTGCTTTAATACTCACGGACACAAGGGAAGTGTAACATTAACAAGAATTAGAAGAGTGTGGTATTAATGTTGTTATTTCAGATTCTACCTCCCTGACTTGCTTTGCTCTTTTTTCCTGAACTTCTTTCCAGATGGAGCGTTCATTAGTGTAGGGTGTCCCTGAGCGGAGCCACTTGTGGCAAACCACTCGGTGGCTTTATCAGTCAGGGATGCAGAAGATAAGAGCAGCAAAACTCTCCATCCCCTTTCATATACCGTATTTAACTTGGCTCTCCGGAGGGCAGAGTCTAATATCTAATACATTCCGGGATGGTGGAAGTTCTCTGTCTTCGCTGAGATTTTTTGTTCCTGAATAAGCATTTCCCTGTTGTTCTAACCTTGGACCTCCGTTCCTGTTGTGCTCCAGCACTGGGAAGAACAAAGAACAGCTCATCTGCTGCTCTGACGGGCTCGCTAGGAGAACAGACGCTGATCTCAAATACAGCATCGTTGTAGCGTTGCACACATTTGGGTGAAATAAAACCCAAACTGGTCCTTTACCCAAATTCCCACTCAGACCCCTTGGACTGCTGTTCTGTTTCACGTTGCACAACTTCTCTCCCAAACGCTGCGTCCTTCCAGAAGCGTGACAGGTCTGCTCGGGGGTGGATGGAAAGCCCAGCAGATATTGCCTGCTCACAAATGGTCCTTCTTCTGCTCTTCCAGCAACGTGGTGGAGAAATGCGTGACCCACGCCTCCCGTACGGAGCGCGCCATGCTGATCGATGAGGTGTGCACTATGAACGACGGCCCTCACAGTGCCTTATACACCATGATGAAAGATCAGTACGCCAACTACGTGGTACAGAAGATGATCGATGTGGCAGAACCGGCGCAGCGGAAGATTGTCATGCACAAGGTAAGCAGCTGCCGGCGATGGATGGGGACGTAAGGCTTGTCACTGCCAAAATAAGGCTGAGATCATTTCTTTTGCCATTAGATTTACCTAACAGCAGAGCTATTTCAAAGTCGAGTATTTCAGTAGTAGCTGAAATAGGAAAATGTGAAATAACGAGATGCTGTTTGGACTTAAAACTAGCTGGTTGCTTCCAGCAGTCTCTTCTGACCCAGTAACCCAGTTCTGTGCGCATGGCGCAGCGAACGCCGGTGAAACAGC
Organism: Columba livia; assembly: GCF_036013475.1. Taxonomy (NCBI): domain Eukaryota; kingdom Metazoa; phylum Chordata; class Aves; order Columbiformes; family Columbidae; genus Columba; species Columba livia. Next base: position 907,377 of record NC_088627.1, on the reverse strand, counting down.
GAGAGCTGGGCTGCGGCGGCGCCACCGGCTCGGCCTGGGGACGCGCTGGCGATGACGACACTCTTGCCCTCACTGAGACCAGCCTGGGCTGATGAGAGCGGATTTCTGCGCTCTGTGGAGCCGAGCCAGACCCCACCGCGTAAACCCCGAGCGCGGACCTTGTCACCCCGTCCCGCCGTGCAGCCCTGCTGGGGACGTTTGGTGGCACCGCGCTCGTGTTCCTCTAACATCTGAGCCTGGAGCCATTAATCAAGTGCTCTATTTCTCAGTTTTGAACACGGTTTTGGTGAGAGACTTCCACACTTTAGCATTACGCTGCAGTGTTTGGCTGACGAACAGTTTCAGGACTTACTATTTGTCAAAAATGAAGATGTTTTGGAATGAAACATGCACTGCTGCCGGTCCTGCCTCCCAGCGCTCTGTGCCTGCGGCCTCAAGGGCAAGAGCTGCTAAAAATCAGGTTATGTCTTCATTTTGCTGCCTTCAAAGGTCACACCTGTGGGTCTATATAACAAATGAAAGAAATAGGCTTTTAAATGTGAAGTGGAACAGAGATTGTTTCCTTCAGTCCCGTTGTTTCAGGGTCTGTTACTCTGAGAAAAGGACCAGCCAGAGTAGAAATAAAATACTGACACTGGCTTGGAAAACCCATATTATTTTTTAAGGGAACTGTGCTGAAATCCCAATGAAATCAGGTGTAGTTAAGAATCCTTGAGTGAAATGGAGCAAGTGATTTTTTTCTTGTAAAAAGAGGGGGTATTTTCTGTGCAAAGGTGCTGGTTTTTACCTACAGAGGGCAGTTATCAGTATATAAACAGTATAGATCAGTATATAAACAGTATAGATCAGTATATAAACAGTACAGATCAGTATATAAAAAGCACAGGTGCAGCTGAAACAATCTCCACAGAGGTTAACTCATAGGTGTAGGAATCATTCAGAGTAGTTATTTTAACCCAAAAATCTGTATTAGTCCAAAAGAAATGATGAAGATAAAGAAATAAAAATGTGTGGAAAGGGATATATGCAGTTTAATTATAGCAGAGTGACCTATAGCTTTGCTAATCTATATATAGAGATATGTATATATTAAAAAAAAAAGGTAAGAATGATCATCACTGACACATTCTGTTTCCCGTCAAGCAACGTCTTTTGAATAAAATGCTAATGAGGTTATCGGTGTGGTTGTCAGAAATAGAACAGGGGTGACAGGACTGGCTGAAGATGAAGATCTCAGCGCCGTTATTAAGCTGAGTGAAATCATGGGGAAAATGGAGCGTATCGACTGCTGCTTTTGGATTGTAAGAATTGCTATTAGCACAAACAAGCAGTTTGTGTTATTGTTAAAGACAACGCTTTTATCAGAAAAAAAAAAAAGAAAAATTAATTTAACAGCCAGTTCTGTCAGTTAACAAAACAAAAGTAGAGATCTTAGGATGACGGATGGATGGATGGAGAGCGAGTGGTGGGGCCTGCGAGCTTCTCGCACCGCAGCAGCCAGACCTGCTGGGGAGGGAATGGGGGGAAGGCAAAGGCAGCGGTTTCTGATTATTACAAGATGATCCTTGGGCTGAAAGAGGAATTTAAAGGGTTCAGGGCTAAGCTGGTGCAACAGGACCAGTTTGGGCCGGGTTTCCCGTGGGGTTTTAGGCCAGTCCAGGCTCAGCTTGGGCACGATGGTGCATCCACCTGCTGCTCTCATCCTCCCCAGGGCTTCCAAACTCCGTTGTAATTGTGGTATTGAGTGAACGTGCTGCTGGTGTGGGATGTTTCTCATCTAGTAGTGAAGATGAATTGTTCTCATGTCTTGTTCCTCTGAAACTGGCCAGAACTCGCGCAGCATATGGATGTTACTGCGAGAACCCCCTTTCCTTGCTGGGCTGCGCCTGGGACGGCCCTTGGCTCTGGCTTAGTGCTGTTGCCAGCGACTTGCTCTGAAGTGCTGTGAGCAGCTGAAATTTGCTTCCAGACCTCTGCTCTGCTTAGAATAAACACTTTAATTGTCAGGTTCAGACACTGAACTGCTGTTCAGCCCCGGAGCGCTGCATCCCCTCCCTGCAGCAATTCCAACCCGCTGCTCTTTGGGGCTTTTAGCAGATGTGTTGAAGTTGGGGCCGAGGACCCTGCTTGGGGTCAGTGGGGCATGAGGAACAGGTTCTTCCCCCAGAGGCGCTGGACACTGAACAGGCTCCCAGGGGGGTGTCACAGCCCAACCTGACAGTGTTCAACAAGAGACTGGACACCGTCCTCAGACACACGGGGTGACCTGTGGGGTGTCCTGTGCAGGGACAGCAGTTGGACTCCATGGTCCTGTGGGTCCCAGCTCAGGACATTCCATGATCGTGTGACAAGCCTTGTTCTCATCCACACCCCCATCCACCCTGATTCCAGTAATACGGCTCAAGACGATGCCGCCTGCTTGACCAGAAGGTCCTCCTAAAAATAATACCAGTGAGTTACAGAACATTGATTTGAGTCACGGTAATGGAGGTGATCACAGCAAACGGTGCTTTAATAGTTGAGACGTTTATCGTCCTTTGCTCTCTGCTGCCGACCGGCACCCGGAGCTCGCTCAGCATCCGCGGGGCTGTAAATCCAGTTCTAAAACCCGCTCACCCCTTCTTTTATCCCCTAGATCCGGCCTCACATCGCCACTCTGCGCAAATACACCTACGGCAAACACATCTTGGCCAAGCTGGAGAAATACTACATGAAGAACGGCGTGGACCTGGGGCCCATTTGCGGGCCCCCAAACGGCATCATCTGAAGCGGCGGCGTGGGGAGGAGCTCACTGGCCATCGCACCTACAACCAGCAACCGGCAACATCCCAGTGTACACCTAGAAACCTTTTCTGGTTGCTAAACTGCTAAAACAAAAAAGAAAAGAGAAAAAGCCTTTGTAAATTTCTTTAATTTTATTATGCATAACATGTACTAATTATTTTTTTTAATTAACTAATTGCCCTGCTGTTTTACTGGTGTATAGAATACTTGTACATAGGTATCAAATGTACATGGAAGGCCACATTTTTGTTCACTGTTGTATCTATATTCCAAATGTGGAACTTTCAGGGTGGTTGGTTTGAGGTAAACAAACAAAAACCGTTTTTAATTCATCTTCCCCGCGGGCAAATCTGTGCAGATAGCGGGTTCTTTTAGTCAAAAGTCAGCAAGAGGTTGGAATTTTAGTTAAATGGCGCAAACGGCACATTTAGTGCTGTTTATAAAGAGAAATTCAACTTGCTAAAGCGTCGGTTAAAAGAGAAAATGAAGTTTTAGAACTTTCAATGCTTTGTTTTTAGTGTAAGCGCGGGGGCGGCGCGGGCGGACGACGCGCCCGCCGGCCGGTTTTAAAGGGGCGGGTGGGTGTTCCGCCCGCCCGGGTTGGTCTGTCAACCTGGAGAGACACAACTTGATTATTTAGCATGAGGAAAAACAAATCCAACTCGGCTTTGGTCTTGCTTCTATAAATATATAGTGTATACTTGGTGTAGACTTTACATATATAAAAATTTGTAGTATTTTCTTGTTTTGATGTCTGATCTGTATCTATAATGTACCCTAGTAGTGGAACATACTTCTGACTGTACAATTGTACATTTGTAAACCTCTGTAATGTAAATGTGGAGAAGTTTGAATCGACATAAACCCGTTTTTTGGTAAGAAAAAAGAATTAGCAAAACCTGTGCATTTCAGTGTATATTCACACCTTTTATGGTCGTAGCATATAGTGTTGTATATTGTAAATTGTAATTTCAACCAGAAGTAAATTTTTTCTTTTGAAGGAAATGTTCTCTTTATACAGCCTAGTTAATGTCTAAAGGAAGAATAAATGCTTGGTTTTATTTGTCACCTAGTTAACAGTAGCGATCCTTTCTAAATGTTCTACAGAAATGATTCAGTTCCAAATAGTGTTTTTTTGAATCTTAAAAAGTAATGTTTTGCTTATTTTGTGACAGTAAGAAACAAAAAGTGCAAAAGTACAGAACCCCTGGTTTTCCTTACAATCAGAGTCCCTTTTCACCTTGTAAAGTGTGAATCACCTCCCCTTTTTGTACAGAAGATGAACTGTATTTTGCATTTTGTCTACTTGTAAGTGAATGTAACATACTGTCAATTTTCCTTGTTTGAATATAGAATTGTAACACTACACGGTGTACATTTACAGAGCCTTGTGTATATTTCCAATGAACTTTTTTGCAAGCACACTTGTAACCATATGTGTATAATTAACAAACCTGTGTATGCTTATGCCTGGGCGACTATTTTTTGTAACTCTTGTGTAGATTGTCTCTAAACAACGTGTGATCTTTATTTTGAAAAATACAGAACTTTGGAATCTGGCTCCGCGTTTGCCTCACCCTCCTTCACCGGAGTCGCCCCGGCGAGGTGCCGCCGCTTTGCGTTGGAGAGCAGCCCGGGGGACTGAGCAGCAGGTGCACGCGGAACACACAGAGCAGAACAAGCCCGTACGTGTCTGTGCCTCCCCCTGTTCCCATCCCTCCCCCTGTTCCCATCCCTCCCCCTGGCCGCGGGGGTTTTGCCATTTTAAACATTTCCCCCCCATCTATGAGCCCATCTAAACCTCTTTGGAGCCCAAACAGACCTGGAGCAGCTGCAGCCCCTGTTGTCTGGCGGGGGCTCGGAGGTGACCGACCACCCCGTGTCTCTTGGTCGCTTCAGCTCCTGCAGAGAGGGACAGGGACAACTGTCCTGGTACCTTCTCATCCCAGAGCCCCAGCCCGGCTGGGTTGAAGGGACCTCTGTGGATCCCCGGCCCAGCCCTGCTCACGCAGGATCACCGAGCAGATCACACAGGATCCCAAGGGGTTTGAATGTCTCAGAGCAGGAGACTCCACACCCACTCTGGGCAGCCTGGGCCAGGCTCTGGCACCTCCCAGCAACAAGTTTCTGCTCATGGTCACATGGACCCTCCTGTGTTTCAGTCTGTGCCCGTTGCCCCTCACCCTGGCGTTGGGCACCACTGAACAGAGTCTGGTCCATCCTCTGACACCCACCCTGAGATACTGATCATTGATCACATCCCTCTCAGCTTCTCAGCCCCAGCTCTCAGTGTCTCCTCATCACAAAGATGCTCCAGACCCCTCAGCATCTCTGTGTCCCTTCCTGGGCTCTCTCCAGTGATTCCTTGTCCTTCTTAAACTGGGGAGCCCAGAACTGGACCCAGAACTGCGGAAGTGGCCTCCCCAGGCAGAGCAGGGGGGAGGGTTCACCTCCCTGACCTGCTGCCCACACTCTTCCTCATGCACGCCAGAAATCCATGCAGAAATCTGGGTTTGTTACAACACCCCAGGTCTATCACGTCATCCAGGAGCTGTGCTGTCAACCGGATCCGTCTCGACACCGGGATCCACCTCGACACCGGGATCCACCGCACCCGCGGCTCATCACCCCAGACCTGGCCGAACATCTCCCGCTTCCCTCGGCGGAGCTGCAGGGGCGGCCGCGGCCACGGCGGGGCGGTGCAGCCCCGGGAACGGCCCCGCGCCGGTCACACCCGCCCCGGGACCCCCACAGACCCCCCCACTGCCCCACAGACACCCCACTGCCCCAGGGATCCCACACTGCCCCGGGACCCCCCCACTGACCCCCCGCCTCAAACTCCACCCCCCGGCCCCCAACCCATCCCCGCTGTGTTTCTGCACCACCCAAAGCCTTTCCCCGGGTTTCACCCCCCCGCCCCCTCTCAACCCCACCAGCTTCTCCCTCGTATTAATACACTTGAAAAAAAAAGAAAACCACTTAATTTCGATCCTGCTAATTACAGAGCAATTTAAAAGGAGAGAAGTGTCTCAGGTGAGGACCCCGAGGCAGACACCCCCCCCCACCATATTTGACCCCCGCAAAGAAGAGGGTTGCTCTGAGTTTCCCATGGAAAGGGAGCTGCGCAGGAGCTGGGTGGGACGCGCCCCAGCTCTCCCGGTCCAGGGGCTGCACCCCAATTTTAGCTGAATTGGGCTAATTTGCCTCCCAAACCAGCGGTGCTGGGAGGGCAATGCCCCTTATTCTAGGTAACCCCCCTGCTCCCCCCGTGTCCCCTCTGGCATGTATTTTGCATTCAGATGAGGGTTTTTTAATGAGAATATATTTTTAGTTTTTTCACAGAAAGTGTGTGAAAACCATCAGGAGGAATTACACGCGTGTGAGGAACGACTTGTTTATATCCCATCTCATCTGTTCCCAGCTCACCCACAGCCCACCGGGGTGACCAAACACCCAAATTCAGAGCAAAGCCAGGTGAGGGTCCCCCATCAGCCACATGGGTGTCACTGCGGTGATGAGGGACAGCCCCGTCCTCTGCTCCCACCGGTATAGCTGTTTTTTCGAAAGGGGAAACTGAGGCACGGTGCTGTGGGGCTGGTGGTGGGGCTGGGAGCGAGTCCCGGCTCTGCCAGGAGGATTTTCCCCTCTCGGGTTGTACCCTCAGGGGTGGCCCTGGCCCAGCACCCACCCGAGGGTGACCGAGGGTCCCACGGAGGGGAGGCCCAGGGGACGGAGCAGGGTGAGGGTCCCACCTGGAGGCACATTCCAGAGCCCCCGTCTGCCCCTGGTTCATCTCTATCCATCCTGAGGTGACCCTGTCTGTCCCAGGATCCTCCTGTATCTACTCTTGGCCCCCCCCATCTGTCGCAGGGCACCCCGGTGTGCAAGGGTCCCTGCCAGCTGCTCCAGCCCTCCTCCATCTACTCCTGGATCCCCCCGGTCTTCCCCAGGCCCCCCCTTTTTACTCCGGTCCCTTCCTTTACCCCAGTCTCCCTGTATATCTACCCCAGGGTCCCTCCATCTGTCCCAGGCCCCCTCGCCTACCCTTGGGGCCCCCATCAACCCCTGGGTCACCCCAATCTGTCCCACGTCACCCCCATCTACCCCAGACCCCCTCATCTACCCTTGGGTCCTCCTCATCTACGCCAAGGTCTCTCCCATCTGCTTCCCCCCTGCCCAGTTTGCCCCAGTCCCCTCCTTTACCTACCGCCGTCCCCCATCTACCCCTGGCTCACCCCAATCTGCCCCACATCCCCCTTTCTATCCAGCCCCGAGTGGCCTGCCCCAGGCTCCCCACAACCCGTTCCCCACAACCCCGCTCCCCCCGGGCCGGTTCCGGGGCGGTCACAGCCGGGCGGGGGGAGCGGGACCGGGGGCAGGCTCGGGGGGCCCGTCCCGGCGTTTCGTGCGGGGCGGCGGCGCGGGGGGGCGCGGGGGGAGGGCGGCGCGGCCCCGCACCCACCCCCACCCACCGCCTCCCGCGGGCGGCGGCAACAAAGGCCCTTCCCCGCCCCCGCCGCCGCCTCCCGCCGCCGCTGCAGCCGCCGCCACCGTCCTTGCGGCAGGAAGATGCCCGGGGAGGTGCCGCCGCCGGCGCCCCGGGGGCTGCGGAGCCTCACGGTGCTGCTGCTGCTGCTGAGCGCCCGCGCCGCGCTGGTGAGTGCGGGGGGGACACCCCGGGACCGGCACCGTGCGTGGAACCGCAACGGGTGGGGGAGCGGCACCGTGTGCGGACCGGCCGCGGCACCGGGTTGGGGGAGCGGTACCGGGCGGGGCAGCTCTGAGCGGACCGGGGCGCCGGGACTGGCTTCGGGATCGTGCGTGGACCGGCAACGGGTGGGGGCCACCGGCATCGTGCGCGGAGTGGCCCCGGGCAGGGGGACCGGTACCGGGCGGGGGGGGCTGAGACCGGTATCACGATCGTCCGTGAACCGGCACCGGTCTGGAGGTGTTGATACCGGCATCTTGCACGGACCGGCCCTGGGCAGGGGGAGTGGTACCGGGCGGGGGGGGGGTGGGACCGGCATCGGTACCGAGCATGGATAGGCACCGGGTGGGGGGCACCCGCCTCGGGCTGGGGGCGTGGGCCCGGGCTCGGTGCGGAGCGTGGATCGGTACCGTGCGGGTGGGACCGGCATCCGGCTGGGCAGGGGGGGCACCCTGCCCTGGGACCCGGCGCGGAGCGGGGTCTGGAGCCGGCACCCTGCGGGCTCGGGTGGGGTGGGGCTGGGGCAGCTCGGGGACCCCGTGCCCCCGACCCGGAGCTCGCACCCTCCTGGGGGGCGGCACCAGCTCCTGAGGGGCTGCGCTCCCAGCACCCCGCTCCGCCCAAACTCCCCCTGCCCGCACCCTCACCCCAACCCGCAGCCCCCAGCGAGCAGCGCAGGCAGGACCGGTGTGTCCCCCTCCCCTGGGGCGGCGCTGGGGACGGGGGGGGGGACAGGCAGGGTGCCGGGGCTCTGCTGGGTGTGCAGGGAGGGGGTGCAGACAGGTGCCATTTGAAGGTCGTAGGGAAACGCCTGAAAAATAAATCTGCAGGGGGCAAAGGGGGAAGATCCCGCTCCTGCCCACTCCCACTCTCAGGTGGCAGAAGAATCTCGGGGTGTTTTGCTCTGTCCCTGCAGGCACCAAGCCCCCCGCACCTGTCCCCCGGAATCTCTCTTGCATCCCCAGTCCCGCACAGGGGTAGATGCAGGCAAGCCCTGCCTGCAGTTTGCCCCCTGCCTGCACAGGCATTGCCCTTCTCTGCCCGGCTTCTTTCCTGGGGGTTTTCCAGCCCCACTCACAAGTGGGTTTGGACATTGGCAGGAGGAAAGGGTCTGTGTTTCTGTGTGGCACTTCCAGAACTGCTTCTCCACACTGCTGGCTCACCATGGCTGGGAAGCCCCCCGCCCTGCCCGCTCCCTGCCCGGTCCTCGCTCTTCCATGAGTTGCTCGGGAAGCGTCTGCGGGACCCGGGCTGGCTCTGCTGGGAGCTGCCTGTTGGGTGATGCTCTCCGGGAAGGATCCTCTTGCAACGAGGAGTTGCTTTTCCCATGCAACCAGTTGTGCTCCAGCGTGTCAGGAGAAGCAGCTGCTCCAGGAGGAACAGGAGGAAGGCTGCTGCCTCTTCCTCCTCTTCTCCTCCAGAGGAAAACATCCCAGGGCCTGGCTGCGCGCAACTGGCTGCGTTCAATAACCCAGAGCTCTTCCCCATCCTCCTGGGGTTTTGGTTTGTGGGTGCACGTGGGGTGGTATCCCGGCTTTCCTGGCAGTGGTTATTCCGTCCTGAAGAGGCAAATGCAACTTTGGTGTTTCTGAGGAGGCTGCTGTTTAGAAGACCATCAGGTGCGTGATTTACTCATCCGAGCGGCGATAAATATTGTAGCTCTCGGTGATGCCGTGCGGCCGCTTGTGTGGTGTATCAAAGGGCAGTTTATTAAGCCTAATATTGCGCTTTGCCATTGATCTGGGGAAGCCCGAGCTGTGCTCGCAGCTCCTCTCCATCTCCGGGTGCCCGTGGTGACCAGAGCTGCGTGTGGTTGTGCCGGCATCTCCGGCACCCGTGGTGGGCATGGGGTCGGTTGCATGGGTGTTTGCTCTCCCCAATATGCTTTCCCCCTTCTCTGTTTGTGGAGTTTCAGCTGGTGGACGGTGGTGCAAGTGGTTACAGGCATTTGCTGGGGATTTTTAGGCAGGAAAGGTTATGCTGGGATGGGAGGTGATGGCTGTTGGGATGCTCCTGGGGACCACAGGGCAGGTCAGGGACCGCGGGGGCAGCCCCAGGGAGGGAAGAGGCTGCTGGCCCCTGAGGATGCTCCAGGAGACATGGGGCGTCCTCACCTGGATGGGACAAAGGTTGCTCATCTTCCCGCCTTCTCGTTGCTGAGGTTTTTAAATAATTGGACAAAGTCTCGGCTTCTCCCTGGGGTTGCCAGGATAGGACGCAGTGACTTAGCACAGCTCTGGTGCATCCATCCACCTGTGGCAATGGGATGGGGATGGATTTGGGGACCTCTGTACCCCTGGTGCAGTTGTGCAGGGAACTGGGTAACGCTGCCTGCAAACCCTGTGCTGCACACTGGTCCCTTCCCTGGAGCAGCACCCGGACAATTAATTAATTAGTATTTGCACTGTGGTCAAATAACTCTGGCTCCCACTGGCACTGAGCCCACAAGCTCCCGGGATGGGCCCAGCACCGCATCCCCCTGTCCCCAACCCGGGGGAGCACAGAGGGAACGCGGACGTTGACCTCGACACAGGGATGTGGCCTCGCTGGAGTGTTTGGGAACCATAACGAGTCTCCTGGGACTCGGCTCTTCCCTTTGATCTGGTGGTAGCTGTGATCCCTCTTGGCCCTGGGCTTGGGGACGCTGGGATCGGTCCCACTGGGATCGGTCCTGTTAACCCTTTGTGTGCCGCCGTGGGGGCTGCATCCCCTGGCGAGACTGATCCTGGCAGTGGGTTTTCCTGACGGTGTCGTAGATACGCAGGTTCGGCTTTGGCTGGGATTTCCCATTAGCTCGCACACGTCCCCCACATCAGCGATGCTCATAGCAGGGATGAGCTGAACCCCTTATTAGACACCTGGGAATCCAAGAACAGGCTGTTTTCTGGCTGCTCCCAACCCCGCAGACCACACACAGGACGATGGGGTGGTCGATTCCTCCTCCTCTTCCTCATCCTCTGCGCAGGGCATGGGTGGGGAGTCGGGATGCTGGCAGCCGAGTGGCATCCAGGGACCTTTTGGGGACGGAGAGGGCAGCGCCAGGCAGCAGTGCTCACGGTAATTAGATGCAGGCAAAGCAGTGGCTGATGAGCTTTAATCAGTGAGGGTGGCCCGTGCTCTGGGAGAGATGCGGGGGGAGCGGGGGTTCCAGCCAGCCCGGTGTGACGCCCTGCACTGGGGACCCCACGTCCCTCGCTGCTGTGGGGAAGGATGCTTCTGCTCGGCCCTGGCTGGCGGAGCCACAAGCTTAGGGATCAAGTCGTCACCTTAATTACTGAGAACGTTGATTAGCTGTAACCTTTCCACAGATCCCAGCTACTCACGTCTGTGTCCTCACTGGAGCTTTGCCTGGGACGGCTCTGGGGCTGCTGCTCCTCACTGTCGGGTATCGGGGAGGTGGATTTGATTTAGCACTGGGGTGTCCATGGGGCTTTCCTGGTGAGAGTCAGTGTGGGACAGTGTCCCTTGCACCCTGCAGTCCCTGAAAATCCACCCTTGGCACAATCCAGAGGGTCGATGGGGAAGGTGGGAACCTGAAACAGATTTGGGGTGGAGCATCCGCCTCTCCGTGCAGAGGATTTGGGGGTTCCAGCACCCCCAGCTCTGGGTCCCACTGGTACCAATGCGGGGGTTTGTACGGCATCCTTGTTGCCATGTTTGCCTGGTGTCCAGTGTCAGTCTTTCCTTTCTGAGGTTTGTGGGCGCTCTGGGAGCGGCTGTGAAGTCATGTGGCATGTGCTGAGTTTGCCAGGACTCAGCCTGGCCCCCGGGGGTGGATTTGAGCTCCCCAGTGTGAGCTGGGGTAACGCGGTGGTTCCACCAGCCCTGTTTGTGGGGACAGCCCAGCTCTCCCCTCCCAGCCGTGCTCAGCACCCAGCTCCTGCTTACGAACAGCAGGGGAAGCAAGTTTGTGAGGAAACTCAGTGAAAGTAATAATAATAATAATAATAATAATAATAATAATAATAATGATAGTGATGGTCCCAGAGCTTCTTGAGGGGCATAGGGTCCTCTGGCACCTCATGTCCCTGCCCACGTGTGGCGTGGGCTAAGTGGGGTTAAGTCCCCAAGTGTCCCCAAGGCTCCTTTTCCCTTGGAAGGGGTTGGGAGACGCGTGGCAGCCCTGGAGACGGCAGCGGGACCCGGGGAATGCCCATCCGGCGCAACGTGAGCCGGGTACCAAACCCAGCCAGGAGGCACCACGTCCTGCAGGGATGGAGCCTTTCCCTGCCCCAGCCTTTAAAGACTCTCAAATAGTTTCAGGTCAGGGTGTTAATTCTGTACCCACGTTTTCCTTCCCCAAAACTTTCCCCATGCTTGGTGTGGGATGGGGAGGCTGGAGCTGATCACATCCTGGCACCCTGTGTGGCTCCAGTGTGTTTGTTCTTTTATTCTGCTCCCTGACGTATGAGCCGGGTGCTCGGCACCTCCACAAGCCCAGCCTCAGCGTCCGGGAGACAGGGAGCAGTTATTGCTGGGGAAACCCTCCTTCAGCATGTGGTTTGCCATCCCCTGAGAGCAGCGGAGTATGTTCACCGGAGCTGTGGTCCTCAGCATCCCTCAGCATCCCTCAGCATCCCTCAGCATCCCTCAGCATCCCTCAGCATCCCTCAGCATCCCTCAGCATCCCTCAGCATCCCTCTTCCCTCCGCATCCTCCCTGCTCCGCTTTAACATCGCACGAGGCTCCTTTGGCTCAGGACCCCGAGGAGCTGCTGCAGAAGGATTCATCCTGCAAAATGGGTGATGCCACCGAGGCTCTGATGGGCAGAAAGGGGAACGTTTCTCTGGTTTCACCCCGGCGGTGTCAGCCTGGCCCCGGCAGAAGGTGCTGGACCCTGGAGATGGTGCCAAAAATGTGTGCGGAGAGAGAAGCGGCAGCTGCCAACGAGGTTTTCCCAGCTTTCCCATCCTCACTTGTGTTCATGCCTGTTCCCTGGATGTGATGCTTCATAGAGGGGGCAGAAAATTTGCCCCGGGGAGTGTCCAGCGGTTGTTTCGCACTCTGCAGCCGGCGCCCGGCTCCGGGACAGCGGAGGTGGGAGGCGGGCGGCGGGGTGAACAGAGGGCTTTTTGTGGCCACGCATACATCTTTCCCAGTTAATTAATTTGACATTTACGCCGAGCTTCTCATGCAAAGCTCCCGAGCGTTCTGGCGACCTCCGTGCGCACAGCGCGGGGTGAGCACCCCCCTTGTGCCCGGCCCCGCGGGGCAGGACGGAGCTGCTGAAGTCGAGGGGGGAAGGATGTGGCTGGATCCAGGCAGAGGACGGTTCCTGGGGCTGCCAAACTCAGCCTGGTTGCAGCATCTGCCCCCCCAAGCTGTGTGTTTGGGGGTCTTGCTGTGATTGGGAAGGAAAGAGATGGAAGCTGGTGTTGTGTCGGTGGCAAAGGGATGCTCCTTTTTGCGGTCGGGGAGGTGAGAACATTGTCAGAGCTGGTTCTTTCAAGGCTTTTCTTTTTTTTATTGGGTAAAATTGGCTCAAAAGATTAATTCTGGACCTCATTAAACCCATATTTGACTCAGCCATGGGGGTGCACGCAGTGCACTGAGCAGATGGAGGAGACAGCGCTGATTTTGGGGGTGAACAGCGATGGGAACCGCTGTGGTCCCCACTCTGAGAGTGATGCTCCCCGAACTGTACATCCCCCTTTTCCACCTTGGCACCCCAGAACAGGCGATTTCAGCCCATTCCGCTCGGATCGGGATGTTTGCGCTGCCCCTGCCGGGACGGAGGCCGCGTGTGTTTACATCTCTGTGGCCACGATGCAAAGCATCTCCCTCCCTCGGAACAGCTTGGCCGCCGCTCAAACTATTTATTTCAAGATAAAAATAACAGCAGCAACCTCGGGGCTGCTGCTTCTTTCCCGGCCCATGGAGAAACAAGGATTATTTTAGCAAGAGGGGGGGGAAAAAACCCTCAATGTAGGGGAGCCAGGCATGTGTCCCCCCCGCTGCAGCCCCAGTGTGGGACCTGAATTGGGATGGAGGAGGCTGGAGCCGGGAACAAGCACCATCTCCCAGGTAGCACAGAGCACAACTTGTTGGCAAAACAGTTTATTTGCCAAAAAATGCTGTTTTCCAGAGGAGGAGGAGGGAGGGAAGCGATTTCACGAGCCATGTTGGTCGGGCTGAATAACGGCTGAGCAGGGCGGGCGGCCCGAGCTCGGCTCAGTTCGTGCGTGACGCTCGCCTTAGCAAATGTCAAAAATACAGCAGAGGGCTGCGATTTGGGCAGACAGAGTGGGAGTTTTGGTCTGAAAGGGGCATTTAAAAAAGATAGCTTGTTTACTTCTTATTTTTTTGCAAGGAAAGCTGTAACTGGACAGAAAGCACCCGTGTTTCTCTCCTACCCCAGAGCAGCTTTCCCTGCAGAGGCAGCGAGTGGCGCTGGCACGGAGCGTGCAAAGAGCTTTATTGCCCCGAACTGTGTCAGTCCACCATTTCCAGCTCATATAAGGCAAATTTGTGTCCACTGGGCTCCTAACAGCTTTTCTAGGTGCTGCCTGTCCTGTTGTGTCCTGAGATGCTGCTGGGAAACGTCACCAGCGCACCCCATAAAGGTTAATCAGAGGATGCAGGAATAACACTTTTTTCCCTCAATTTTGGAGGCTTTTTGGCGAGCAGCATCATCCAGCTTTTAATTTCCCTTCTCCCTCATGCACGGGCTGCACGTGCGTTTATTTGGTGCTTGGGGAGGGTGTCGTGGGAACCTCCTGCCGTTGGGATGAGGGTGTTTAAGAGCCGGAGCTGCGTGTCTCCGAGATGTCACTTACGGGAGCGTGGGGAGGAGGCGGGACGGGCACTTAAACTGCTCCGAAGCGCTGGCACCGGCCCAGTGGAAAAACCCAGAGCTGCCAGGTATTTGTTGATGAAATGGGATGATTCTGTGCAGCTCGGGCGGTGCTCGGAGGACGAGGTTCCCTTTTTTGGAGGCACTGGCAGAAATGGCCACCGCGTCCCTGTGATTTGGGGTGTTTTGGTCCCTGGCTGGTGTCACCGCTCCCTTTGTCCCCTCCTCTGCTGGGACAAATAATTCCAAATATAACAAACCAGGTTTGCAGGGCGCACCCCTCTATCTGAGGCCTGACGAGCTTGGTGCACCCCAACCTGGGCAGTGTGCACCTAGAGCACCCACTTCTTGTGCTCCCACGGCACTGATGAGTGCTAATTAAGCCCTAATTAGCCACCAGTGATTGCAAGTCGGTGCCCTGCCAGCGTGCACGGCTCCCGCCTGGTGCGGTGCTGCCATTGCCTCTGTTAGAGGACGATGACAAACATCCCGTGCAGACCTGGGGGGATCCTGGCATTAATTAGCCTGGTGTGCATTAGGGAGCGTGCTGACACATATTTGCTGATGGGGAAAATGGGGCTTTAAGTGAGCATCTGGGCATCCAACAGGGACTGGTGGCATCAAGTGAACAGGGATGACCTGGGGTCCTGTGCCGGGCTTGGTGGCCACGGGACATTGTGGGACATCATGTCCCCCCAGGGCTGGGACGCTCAGGTGAGCGGAGCTGCTGGGGACGCAGCACCCGGCCTCCGGAATCACTTATTTCTGTTTTCTTCCAGCACTGAAAAGAGCTGTTTTACCCATTTATCAGCAAATAATTGTTTTGGGTGCAAGTTGCTCGTTAGCTGCCTGGCAAGCTGCAATTAGGCTGTGGCAGAGGGCTGGTGGCAGGGGGGGCGGGCTGGCTCCGCTCCTCGGGGTGTCCCCTGTGCTGTTGGGGTGTCCCCTGTGCTATTGGGGTGTCAGGCGCTCACGTTGCTGGGCAGGACACCCTGGATTTTTGGGGTATTATGAGCCACATCCGTCAGTGCTGTAATTGGTGCGATGCAGATAGTTCCCCCTCTTTGCCCTCTTGCCTTTAATTTGGATTAATTACTGATCGTTCATCTGACTCTGACTCCCTGGGCTGAGGCGTTTAAAGCCGCACACGGGACCTTCCTTCTGACCCAGCTCCAAGGTCCCTGTTCACCCTCAGCAGCCCCAGCTGAAGCCAAACGCGTGTGCAGCCGGGTGAGTCCCCAGGGCTGGGCATCCTGGTGCTGTAACCCAGCGAAGAAGGATGTTACTGAATCCAAGTCTCTCCCCAAAAGCCCCCGTTCCCCGGTGGGTGAGCTCCCACAGCTTCTCTGCCTTGGCGCTGGGGGTGACGGTGCTTTTTGGGGTCTATCCTGGCTGCCAGGTGGGATGCTCAGCCCAGCGCAGGCCTGATCCTGCCTCTCCGGGTGCAATTCCAGGGAGCGCAGTCCGAGTTCGCCTCTAGCTATAAATACCTCGCAGAGCAGCAAAGCCCCCAAAGGGTTTAGGCACTATATATAGTTTTCTGCAGCAGAAAGACATCTTGCAGAGGCCGGGCAGTGGGATCTCCTTCCTCCTTCTAGGAACAGGGGAAGGAGAGGGCACGACTTGGGGGGATGATGATTTTCCATGTGGATACAAGGCTGGATCCTCTCCCCGCAGCGGTGTCCCGGTCCCTTTGCACCCCCTGCACCCCCAGCTGCTCCGCTCCGGGTCTTGCTTGCGCCGAGCACCAGCAGAAGTTGCCGTCTGAGCGGGGAGGAAAGGGACATAAAACATTTATAGCCCTTGAAAATCGTCAAGGAAATGTCTGTCTCGGTTAAAATAGCAAGAGCAATTAGAGTTAAAAAATAAAACAACAACAACAGGGTTTGTGTGTTATTCCAGCTCTTTGCTGAGTGCTTCCCATCCTCAGGCTCCCTGCCTCCCGCTCTCCCATCTCAGTGGCTCTAGATGATGGGATAAGGTCTAAACCCCCCTTCCCATAAAATGTGCCAAATCCATCTGGAAACCCAAACTTGTGGCTCTTGCAAGCGCGTTAAAAACTGAATTTTGACTTAAAATGAAAGGGCACCAAGAAGTTAATTGGGTTCCTTCTTCTTTTTGGTGTTTGCAGTGACGCCAGCGTGGGGTCAACGCCTCCCGCGTGTGTCTGGATGTGGTTAATTAGGAAAGCCCCCAAATGAACTTCCCCAGCTCCTTTGCCGGCTGCATCCGGGTTTATCGGGTACAAATGGGTCCTTCCCCTTGCTGGGCTGGGATGAAGATGGGGCAGGAGATGAAGGACAACAGGCGCTTCATGCAGGGATGCTGGTACCCATCCCTGTGCAGGGATGCCTGTCCTGGTCCCCATACAGGGATACTTGTACTTCTCCCTGGGCAGAGATACAGGTGTGTTTGTCCCCCTGCAGGGATGCTGGTACCATTTGGGGATATGGGCACGTTTGACAGTCCCTGTGCATCGGGGTGGGCTGCTTGGGGGGGCCTGAGCTGAAGCTCTGGAGCCCCGAATGTGCCCACATCCCGTCAGGGCAGGAGGAAAGTAGGTCGTGGCCGTGCTGGCATGGCCGGCTCCGTCCTACATATGTAAATTGGGGCTATTTCTGGCCACTCGCATGGCGGCGGTTCGGTGATGCTGAGCAACTCCTTGTCCCCTCCTTGTCCGCTCCTTTGTCCCAGGGCCCTGCAGTGGGTCCAAAACTGTTCCCACCCCTGGGGTGAACAGCGGGTGCTCGTGGGTCTGCAGGTTTCGGGGGAGAAGCTTTGGGATCACCTCCTGGTCCAGGCTGGAGATGGTGCTGAGCTCCCTGCCTGCATCCCTGCCCGTTTCTCTGCCTGCACGGGCATTTCTGGCAGCAGTTTTGGGCGGATCCCACCCTGGATCCCTGCTGCCCAGTGTTCTGGGGTTTTTAATTCCTCCTAGTGTCAGGACAGAAAAACCCCCTCTAAAGCCGCATTTGCAAAGCGTGCAGCTTGTCTGGGTGGACGTGGGCATCTCATCTCCCCCCATCCCCACCCCTGGAACGAGGTCGGGTCCCCAGCAGCGATGCCCATTAAACCCAGCACAGCATTTCCCTGGCCGATCTCCTCAGGTCCCGCTGAAAACCGCAGCACGTTTGCATTTGGCAAGCGCAGCATCTTAATCAACATCCATTACAATTTCCATGACAACTCTGGGGAAGGTGGGCAGAAACTCCTTCCTGTCAAATACATGCAAACACCCTGTCCTGCTGCTTGAGCCGGCGGTCAGCAAAGCACCACCCTTGATTAATTATTCCTAATTAAATGCCACAAGGCAAAGGGATGCCTGGGAAAAGGGCTCCTTCGTTTTTTTTGCCAGCGGTTGAGGGGCGGTTGGGGAGAGGGAGTCGGTATTAATCTGCAGCTGCATGCAAGAGGCTCTAGCATATTCCTGATTAATCCTAATTAATTATTAGGAAGTTCATTAGCTGTGGCTCAGCACAAGAGCGGGTTGGGAGGGGCAACAGTGCTCTGATAATTTAGCTGTAGCAGTTTTAGGAGCAGAAGGGTGATGGTTATCACAGCATTGGGGCAGCCATAGATTTTTCTCGCGAAGCATCGTCACAACAACCCCCATCCCTTGTGTTCCCCCTCCACACCTTACTGACCACAATTAAGCCAATCCCAGAAAATGAAGTGGCATTTAGAAAACAAAAATAGTAAAACAAAAAATACCACAATTGCTTTTTGTGGTCATCAAGAGGCTTTTTACTGCCATGGCTGTGGTTTTGGTGAAGCGTTCCTGGCACGGTGACAGCTCACCAAAGCCATCCTGTCCTCCCCGGGGGGCTGTTTTGGGGCTCCCACATTTCTCCTTAGTTTCTTTAGGGGGCAAAAGAATTACGTTATGGTACAGGGGACCTATGCCAATATCACCCGGTGGGACAACTCGCTCCGTGGAGGGGTTCCCCATGGGAGGAGGGGACACGGTGGTGGCCCCGGACCAGGGGATTTCAGCCTCCTGAGTCACCGTGGCTGCTGGGGCTGGGAAGGGCGTCATGTGCCCAAAAGCAGAAGAGGTTTTTAAGCCTGTGGTCCCTGGGCTGTGTCCCCATGTCCACGAATAACCGCTCTGAGCCGGTCCTGGGGAGGGCTGAGCCCACTGCAAACCTCACGGAAAAGCCATTTGAGGTGCGTCCCACCCGCGTCGTGGGCGATTTCCCTCAGCGCGCAGGCGTTCCCAGCCAAAACCTTTCCTTCCACAAACAGCCGTGAGATCATTTTCTTCTTCCCACAACACAATTAAGCATTGTCCTCCTTATTCCACTGAAAATTAAGGAGGGGGTAAGAGTTAAAATACTGTGATCGCCTTCCCAGCGTTGGAGGAGCCAGGATGGGGCTCCCCAAGCACCCCAAAGCCTTTTCCCAGCTGCGGGGATGGGTTGTGCCCTGGTAGAGGATGGGATCTGCTGGGTCACGGGGACCCAATCTGTGCTGCTGGTTCCTGCCCTCGTCTCAGCACTAGGGCCTGGTGGATGGTGGGAGGGTTGGGCTGCGCTTGGCTGGCTTTTGAAAAGCATAATTGCTCTTTTCCTTGCGTTTTCATTGTTTAGCAGAGGGCTGTTATCTAAGCAGGCAGGGAACAGCAGGCTGGCAGCGCTGGGGCTGGGCTGCAGGGAACGTTTCAATGTGCACAAGATGAGACTTCAGGTCAGAGGTTTGGGGGACGCAAAAATAATGTCCCTTTTTTGTTATTTGTGGGGATACAGAGAGCCAGCCCAAGGTGGGAGCGGAGCTGGTGTGTGTTATGTGTGTATTGCGTGGGAAGGGTGAGGAAGAGGAGGGTGTTGAAAGGCTCCTGGATTGATTTGCTGCTGGGTATTGGGTGTTAGGGAGAGCATCTCGTCCTTCCCCTCGCCCACCTGCCGATCGTGCAACACCCTTGTCCACCGTGCACCGCCCCGGGACACAAAGACACCCCCGTTATCCCCATTATCCCCAGCTAGGGAGCCTGTGCCAGCATCCCCCATGGATCCAGCACAGATGGGGACGGGCCACCAGCCCGTCTTCGCGCCCATCTGCTCGGCGTCCTGGGGCTGGCTGCGTTTTGCCGAGTCCCCATGAGTCACCTGCAGCTCGTCCCCAAGCCGGGTATTTTTACATCCATCTCTCCCATGTTGCACATCTCCCTCCACAGCTTTCCTTTTTTTTTCTCCCTTAATTAATGGAAA
Organism: Columba livia; assembly: GCF_036013475.1. Taxonomy (NCBI): domain Eukaryota; kingdom Metazoa; phylum Chordata; class Aves; order Columbiformes; family Columbidae; genus Columba; species Columba livia. The sequence continues at coordinate 887,885 of NC_088627.1, read as the reverse complement.
CCATCCAGGTGTGTAATAATAGTGCCGGGTGACCTGTATTTTGCACACTCTGCATTGTAATTAGGAGCTGGAGCACAGAGACCGCGCTCCCCGGCACAGCAAAGCTTTTCTGGCCATAATTAGGGAGAGAAAAAGGGGAGATTTGTTTTTTTAAATCCATGATGGTAAATGTGGCAGGAAGGGACCAAACCCGGACCCAGCCTCCTGCCTCCCAACCCTTTCCAGCAGCTCCCATCCCTGCTGTGCCATTCCCAGGTGTAGAGCTGGTGGGATATATGTTGGTTGGTAGGTTTTAAGCCTGGGAAGGACTATGCAATTGTCAAGTTCAGGGTTTTACGCAGCTTCTTCAGCTTGGAGGCTGTGGGGGTGTTAAACCTGATTTATGCTGGGGCTCTCACATATTTTTCTTGTTGCATCATTGCTCGGGGAGAGGATTAACCCCTTGACGGCATCACGGAGCTGCTGCAGCCCCAGCCTGCGACTTGTCCCCCTCCAGAGTGCCCGTGTTCTGGTGCTGTCCCTTGGTTTGGGACCTTCCTACCCCCGCGGCTTTTCTGCTGCACCAGCTGCCTGCAGGTCCCGGGGCCGGCTGGGATTAGGGTCCCTCAAGCCATCTGGTTCCTGCAGGAGCAAACCCTCAGTGTAAAAGATTCCTTCCTCATGTCCAGCCTGAATCTCCCTCCTTCAGTTTAAAACCATCACCCCTTGTCCTATCGCAACAGGTCCTGCTCAAAAGTCTGTCCCTGTCTTTTTTCTCAGTCTCTTTTAACTACGGAAAGGCCACAATAAGGCCTCCCCGGAGCTTCTCTTCTCCAGCTGAACACCCCAACTCTCTCAGCCTGTAAAGAGGGAAAACACCTCATGGGCATCTCCCACTTGTATTTATGGAAAGTTTGGACCAGACCCTCCTGCCCTGGTTGCGAGATGAAGAATAAGGGGAACACAGAACAGGGAGGATGTCTGTCGGGGGAGCCCCCAGAAGGATGCTCATGGCTGGGCACCGCTCTCGGGTGGCACTTTGGCTCCTGCCTTGCTCTGTCTTGCTGCCACCACAGCCTTTAAGCAGTGTCTGTAATTCCCTTTAATCCTGGCAGACAGGCTCTTGCTGCAACCCCCTGCGCACCGGCTGCTTCACCTGCCGGCCGGCGAGCCCGCGCACCGGAGGTTCACCAGCAATCGGCTTAAGGAAGATAAAGCCACAGGGACAGGAGGGATGACGGGAGGTGGTGGGGTTTGGAGAGGGGATATTAGCCATTAGGGGTCTTGCAATTAGAGCTTAGAACCTCCTGGGGGACAGTGGTGACACCCTGGGTGACACTGGGGATGTCTCCCTGGGGGCTGCTTTGCCCACTTGGGATATGACCCCTCGAATCTGGGCTGGGGTCAAATGATGCTGGATGCCAGGGCTGAAGAGCATCATTTTTGGGGGGTGGGGGAGCAGTCCTCTGCATGTGTCCAGGTTTTGGCTGGGATAGAGTTAATTTTTTCCTAGTAGCTGGTACAGTGCTGTGGTTTGGATTTTCCCACCGCCAGGAAAATTTGAGCCAGGCAACAGGAATGCACCGGGATAAAGGGGCTGTGGGATGCTGTGCAAACCCATTGCTGCAGATGCTAAAGGCTGGGTGAGCTCAGCACATCGGGAACCAGAGCTGATCCTGACCCGGGGATGGCTTTGGGCAGGGAGTGGAGCTCAGTGAGGCTCAGCTGGATGAGCAAAGGGCAGAAAACGGGATGTCTATGCAGTGCGTGCAAGGAGCATCCTCTGGAGCATCCTCTCCTCTGGAGCATCCCTGCAGCAGGGAGGGAGCTGCTAAAGGAAACTCTGCATTAATCCTCGGTGTTCTGGCAAATTGCACTCTCAGCCTGGTCCTGGTGTGGTTTTGGGGCCATGGAGAGCAGACCCATCACCACTTTGCCAGTGTTCCTGCTCCCAGGTTGTGAGAAGCACATGTTTTCAGAGCAGCCTGGAGGGTGTAAACCACTTTATTTCGGATGAACACAGAGGACAACCTCTTCACACCAGCGATGTGCAGGTTCACAGCCTTGTTTTCATTCTGGCTGATGTAAACGTGCCCCGGCCCTGGGTTTGCTGCACCCTTCGGAAACCTCGTCCCTGGGGATGCCACGCGTAGCCGCGAGTCCCAGAGGTTAATGATATGAGACACTAAATATACCACTTTTTATCTACAGACACGTGTCCTTGTGCGTTTTGGGAAGCAGGCAGGAGGGAAGGTGGAAGCGAAGCTGGAACAAGCATAAGTTCTGGGCTACTGGGTGTAACGGGAAGGTCGGGGTGCTCTTTGGGGTGCTCAGGGGTGCTGATGCTTGTGCCTGTAGGGATGAGCAAGTGAGATTCCTGCTTGTCTCCGACATCTTTCCTAGTGAAGTCAATGGGCGACTTGACTTACACCCGTGCTGGGGGTTTGCTCCGTGACTCAGTTTCCCCATGGGTGAAAAGGGGGTGGAAGTGCCTCACCGAGCTGCTCAGAGGCTGGCAGGGGGTGATGAATTCCTGGGGAAAAAGTGCCCCTTTGGTCAGACGCGGGTTGCTCACCCGTTGCAGTGTTTCAGTGGACATCGCTCGCTTCTGCCGCTGCATGCACACCCCCCGGTGTAATTTGAGCATTTAGGTAAATCCTTCATTTTATTACACCATAAAAAGATCCATGGAGTGCAAAGGCACGAGGTTTTGCGCTGCCCTCCCCCCACAGCACAGGCAATCTGGGTGCCCAGTGAGGGCTGTGGGTAATCCCCTCCGTATCGCATCCTTAATCCTCGCCCTGTCCCTCGCTGAACCGGCTGCGGGCAGAGGAACCGAGCGCAGGGCGAGCTTGGGTTGCTCCCCAGTGAGCAATGGCCACGGGTGCTGCCGAAACCTGCTGTGAGGGGTGGGGGATGCGCCAGCCCCGCTGCTGGGGTTGCGCTGTGGTGGGTTTGCGGTGAGGTGTGTGTCCCACCGCTCTCTTTGCACAAGGGCAGCAGCCACTGATGTCCCCAGCAGGGGATATCCCCCATTTGGAGGACCTGGGAGCCTGATTTGCAGGAGTGTCACCATTTCAGTCTGGGATTTGGGGCTGGGCACCCAGGGAGAGCTGGGCTGTGGGACTGCAGTCCCCTGTCCATCATCCCAGCGTTCCTGTCCCCCATTCCCAGTCTAAGCATCCAAACGTGCTCCCCAGCACAGACCCACTTCCCCAGGTCCCCTGTTGTCCCCAGCCACAGCAAAACGGCCAAGGGGACCCTTCAGGGCTTGGGCTCCAGCCTCACGTGCACCCCAGCCTTGCTGCCTCCTTCACATCCAAACCAGCCCCATGGCTTTTCCAGCTGGGTGAGTTGTACCCTTGTCGCTTCCATGCTGAGCGATGGCAGTTGGGGACCTCGCTCCTTACTCCAGCCAGAAATCAATGGCGCTTGTCCGTGGGGAGCGTGGCAGTCGAAGGATGCGGGTGTGAGGTTGGCACAGAGAGGCTGTATCTTTTATTAGAGCAGCCAGTACGGTTGGGGAAAAAAAGCTCCAGAGCAGATAAGCTTTTGGGCTCACAAGTCTTTATTTCAGGTCCTAAATAGAAACAGCTAAGTCAGATCACTGGGTTTATTTTAATCAATTTTACATCTGAATAAAATGACTAGGGAGCTGAAAATCTTCTTTTATTTTTTCCTTTTTCTGGGAGCCCATCACTGTGAGGGCCAGATGGTGCGTGAACGTGTCGGGCAGGATGCTGTGCTGGGTCCTGGCCCCAGCACCCCCAGACACACCAGTTTCTGGCTTTCCATGTGCCCAAACAGAGGGCAGAGGATCCAGGTGTCCTGGGGAGATGCTGCCCAGTTGCTTTGTGACTCGAACAGTAGGGAGGATGCTCCCTGTGAGCCAGGCTGCCCCACAACGTACAGCTGCCCTTTTGAGATGCGTGGGGCTTGGGGACATTGATGTCACACTGGGATGCTGCTGTTGTCTGTGGGATAGAGCACGGTCCCATTGCACGGCTCCTGCTCTGCTCGTCACCCTCCAGAGCCCCAGCTGGGCTGTGGGTCTGTCCCTGCTCCAGCAGGAGCTGCTGGAAGTGCACAGGGATGTGACTGTCCCCTGGGTCACTGCAGCCCTTGGGGGTGTCCATGCTGGAGATGCCGCAGGTGCCGTCCAGCCCGGCCGAGCTGGATGCAGTGGTTTTACCAGGTCCTGCTGCGATAGGACAAGGGGTTTAGTCTTCAGCAAAAAGAGGGGAGATCCAGACTATATTCAGACTGGGGGCTCCCAGCGAGGTCCCACCACTGAATTACAAACCCTCTTCCCAGGCCTGGGGGCTGATGCTGCCTGGCTGATGTTGCCTTAAGGACGCTGGATGAGGTGTTGAATCGCTGCCATCCTGCTTACTGTATCAGTGTAATTATCGTTGGAAAGGCAAAATGGAAGCGGTTTGTTTAGCTACATTTCATTAAGAGGACCTCATCTGGGGGCAGGAAACTAGAAGGCTTGGGCTGTATAAATATTTGAACAACCCTTTCCAGCACCATAACCCCCTTTCACACGTACACATGTCGCATGCGGACGGGATATCTTGAAATATTTCCCAGAGCATGCAAAAAGCCTTTAAATCCCCCATCCCCAGAGTGGGCACGGTGACAGCATGGAGTGGTTCTGTCCATTGGCAGAAGTTTTGCTCATTTACAAGGCTCGAAGCCTCCAGCTCTTTTACTTTCCGGGTAAGCTGAGCCCTGCGGGGCCGGCGCTTCCTGGGCAAGGAGCGGTAACCAGAGACGGGCAGCGCCGGGGTCAGGGCTCTGATCTTCGGCAGATTCGAGACATTTTGTTTCATCTGGAAACCTGAGCTTTCCCGCAGAGCCAAAGCGCTTCCAGATGGGTCGTGTGGGGAACCAGGTCCCCATGTCCCAGCGGTGGCCACGTTTGGGGTCACCCCATTGCTGGGGTGCTCCAGCGGGTCCCTTGGGACCATTTCTCCTCCTTTTGCACAAAAAAGGGTAACGTGCAAGCAAGCGCAGTTTTAACGTGAGCTGCCCCACGCAGGGAATTTTAATTTTTTAAATTGCGTTTGTATTTTCCTTTCTCACACATCGGGTTTGATTGCTTGAGGCTTCTGGCTGCAGAGGGGAGGGCGGCTGTGCTGAGGGGGCCGGTGCTGTCGGAGGGAGATTGATTACATTTCCAGATGAATAACTGCAGCAGATAAAGTTCAGGGCAGATAAATACGGGCTGAGGGCTCTTTGTGTGCAGACTAGAAAGAGGAAATACCTTTTTTTTTCTCTTTCCTTCTAAATCGAGGAACTCCAGCACTGATCTGCTGGGGGTGGGAAACGTGGACCTGCTCCTGAGCACTTGTGGAGGGAGGTGGGTTGGTTTGAAGCTGCAAAACGCAGATGAAATGAATGTTGTGGCCTGGGTGACCAATGTCTGCTCTGGGGCATCCCCTCTGCTCCTTGGGCATGGCGGGGAGGCCGCTGTGAACCCCCCCTGCTCTAATTCTCGTTGGAGAGCTGAGTGATGAGGCCAGACAGCAGAAATTGGGTTACTCTGGGCGGTGAGAAGCTCTTACACGTGTGCTGGGAATCACTCGCCGTTTGCAAGGAGCCCGAGCTGGAGTTTTCACACCCCTCTGCAGCGCTAACACCCAGTTGCTCTGAATCTAATCACCCGCCAATCTATTTTTAAGGTGCAAAAAATTGGGGCTTTGCTTTGGGGGCTCGTCTCGAGGATGGTCTCAACAGGGACCAACCCCCTTGCACGTTAGGGATATGCAATAAATGCAGGAGACAGGAGCGCAGCACGTGCAAAACCTTCCTCCATCCCTGCTTTGATTTTAATGACACCAAGTATTAAATCATTGTGTTTGAAGGGCTGGTGCCACCATCATATCTTGTGAGCACTGCTGCCTGTTCTTCAGTGCTTTGACACAGAAAAGCTGGGAAAACTGAGCGGGGAGGGCGCAGGATTAGGTTTCCCTGTGCAGGGTGGCTGCCAGAGAACAAGGACACCAGTGTCTGAGGCTCCCTGTACCAAACTGTCCCCAACACCTATTTTTTCCTCCCCTTTCTGCTGCTGGGGTTGGAAAGAAAAGCTAAACCTGGAAGGACCCGATTGCTCTGCAGGACTCATTGGCAAAAAACCCCTTATGAGGCCAAAATAACTGGGGAGCAATTTATTTTCACCCACTCTGGATGGGCAATAGGCAGGAGGATGCATTAAGTGGGAATAATTAGGCCAGGTCCCCACCCAAAGCCTCTCAGATATAATTAGGAGACTAATTAGGAGAGAGGGTGCTGCTTCCCAGCAAGGTGCTGCCCCTCAGCTCCTCCACCCACGTGCTCCTGCAGCTCCTCGGCGTCGGTTTGTTTCTCCATGGGACAAAACTTTTGGATGTGCAAAACTTTCTGCCGAGCTCCTCTCACTAACGGGTCTGGTGTAAAAGCTCTCAAGGCTTTTGTTTGCTTGTTTGTTCTTCTAGTTTTGAGGCGTTAAGGTCCAAATTTCTGGTCTTTATTTTTCAGTAAATGGGGCTGGAAATGAGCTTTTGTTCTCTAACTTTTGCTGGGGAGAGCAAGGAGGTTTTAACCTATCTTTAAGGTGGTGGTGGCCCTTGGAGTCATGGAAGTCCCAATCTGAGATAGAGATATATATATTTAATATGTGGCTGTGTCCACAGCTCCCCATCCCTTGACAGCACCGAAGACTTGGCCAAACGCTTTCACCATGGTCTGGATATGGAGCGCGGGAGCATCTTTCCCCCTGGTTTGGTCTGGGGGTGGCTCTGGGGACCCTGCTGGGTCTCTGTGGAGGAGTCAGAGGTGAGACGGGGAGTGTGTGAATCCCAAAATGCCAATGAGCAGCGTCCTGCGCCAGGGAGGTGTTGAACAGACACAGCAGCAGCCCCTGCGCACACGCTTGAGGAAGGGCAGGGGAAAAGCAAATAGATATATACATTTAAAGTCCTATTTTGCAGTTCTTTGGAGAGCTGAGTCTCAGGGAGGGGACCGAGCTCTGAAACGCGCCTTTGTGGAAGGTGAGAAAAGCTCGAGACAGTTTTGCACGTTAAGCCGCAATAGGATTATGGAGCAGAGCAAATTAAATCAGTTCTGTAATGACTGAGTGGGGGCAGCTCTCGCTGAGGGTGGCAGCTCCTGAGGGCCGGGGAGGAAACAGTGGCTGGAGTCGGGGGGCTGGGACCCACCGTGAGCACCCCTGGATGGGGGCCCGGGGTGCGCGGGCAGCGTGCCGGAGAGGGCAGGATTTTCCCGGAGCTGCCTGCGTCGCCATGGCAATGTGCAAACCCAGGGGAATTAACGAGTCTGGAGCCCATCTCGAATCCTGCAGGGCGGAAAGAAATCGGGCTGGCCAGGTAGAGCGGAGAGGTGGTGGAGGGCAGGGGCAGAGCGGGGGTGCGGGCAGCCCGTCCCTGCCCAGGCTTGCTCCAGCCCAGGCAGGGTGTCTGTGGGTCGGCAGGATGCTCTCTGTGGGACAGGGATTTTTGAGCAGATATCTCCCCACTCCTGGGTACCAAGGGGTCTGCAGAGCCCAGCTCTGCTTGGCTTTTGGAATCACAGAATCACAGGATGGTTTGGGTTGGAGGGGCCTTCCCAGCTCCCCCAGTGCCCCCTGCCATGAGCAGGGACATCTTCACCAGCTCAGGTTGCTCAGAGCCCCGTCCAGCCTGGCCTGGGGTGTCTCAGGGATGGTTCATCCACCACCTCTCTGGGTACCTGGGCCAGGCCTCTCACCACCCTCAGGCCAACAATTCCTTCCTCATGTCCAGCCTGAATCTCTCTCCTTTAGTTTAAACCATCACCCCTTGTCCTATCGCTCACAAGTCTGTTTTCCCCATGCTGGCTCATCCGAGCTTGGGGAAACCACATCTGCCCGGAGCATCATTTCCAGCCAAGTGCTCCACCAGCCCTGGCCAGACCCACAGCTGTGGGGCCAAGGGCTGGGCTTTGAACCACAGGAGCCGAACAGGGTGGTCCCTGGGGTGCTTTGGGTTTAAGGGAACCCGCCACCCAAGGAGCCACCTCAGCTGCCTGATGCAACCCCAGCCAAGCCAAGCCGGGCTCCTTCGTGCCTCTTTATCCCTCGTTCCACACGCAGCAGGGGGTGGGCACTTCTGTTGCTGTGCTTGGTTTATGTTTTTCTTTATTCTTCAGTTCCCTGAAGGTGAAAAGCAGAGCGTGCTGGGAGGTGAGGTGTTGGCAACAATTTACATTGGAAGGTTTGCTGTTTTTCATGCCAACCCTGGCTCGGGGATATTTATTGTAGTGGGGTAGGATCTGGCGCTAATCCATTGAAGAATTGGGATACAAAAAATGAGACGGATGATCCTGAGGAGGAGGAGAAAGAGATGCTGTTCAGATAGCTGAGCCGGGCCGGGGTACCTGGACCTGGTGGTTCATGATATTCCCCAAGCGATCACTAAACCAAAGGCAGGTTTTGGGGAGCAGCCGCTCCCAACCCGGCCCCTTGCAGCGTTGCCCGCATTGGCAGTGGAGAATCGATACAAAGCCGGCATAATTGCCGCTCTTCAGTAAATGTTAATGATTATTTTACTTGCATAAAATAACCACCCTATTAAATCAAAACGCACTGGGGTTTAGGCAGCTGTTATTCAGGGGCTTAATTAATCTGGGAAAGAATGAAGTTACACAAAATCACTGGCTGCTGCTCGCCCAAGCTCACACCGTATTCTGTGAGTGAGATCTTTGCTGGCCATGAGCACCAGCCCCTGGTTTCCACCAGCATCTTGCACCCCCAAACTCCAACCATGGTCTTTAGCATCATGGTGGTCTTTAGCATCAATCCTCAGGGAGAATCTCGACCAGGACTGACCACGCTGGGACGTCGGTGTCTTCTCCCAAAGCGGCTGGTCCTGGTGACGCTGAGCTGCTGTCTGGAGCCGCTTTCCAACAGATTTATTTTTAACTCGCAGCCTTGGATCGAAGAGTGGAAATTCTGTGATTTCTTTTTTTGTAGTAGGAAAAGAATTGTGGAGTCCTTAAGGTTCAGAAACAATGTTTTCATTCCAACTTTATGTGCGAGTTCATATTATTTCAACTCTTTATAGTGTCACTAAATCACGTGTTGAGGTGAGTTATTAAGGCTTTCTATATAAAACACCCAAAAGCTGCTTTCAAGAGGTGATTAACTGAAAATATCCCGTGGAAAATACCATAGAAATAATTGACGCTTTTCCTGCAATATGTTCTCAGTTTAAATGCGTTTTCCCAGTGAAAACGGCGTTCAGCCGCTGATGGATTGCTGACCCTGGCTGTGTCCTCCGAGCTTTCTGACGTGGCCAGATTTGGCATCTCCTTCTCAGGGCAAATTGCTGCTTTTGAATTCTGCCGTTGCATTTGCGTTGCTCTGTCCCGCAAGGCCATTCTCCTGCGACCTGCATTCTCCTGCCACCTCGTCCTGTCCCTTGCGGGGCTGTGGGTCTGGGAGCGGGGCTTTGGGCTGCCCAGAGCTGTCTCACCGGGCTGACGTGCAAACAGACCTTTGGGACGTTGGCTTTTTGTTTTTACCATTCGTTTTGGTGAGCAGGATGGGATGCAGAGACATCAAGGGATGGGGAGGGATGGACAGCAAGCTGGTCCTTGTGCTCACCTGCATCACACTGGCCTGTTCTCCAGGCTGCTTCATGCTGAAAACATGAACCAAAACCTGCACAAACCATCCTTGCTGCCTTAGAAACCACCAAATTTCAGCTTTTTATTTCCGTTCCGATTCCCTTGGGGAAAACTCTCCAGCTCCTGCCCACAGCCAGGAGGGCTGGAAAAATCCCCAGTCACTCCAGTCACCCAGACTAGAGCAGGTAAACCCCCAGCTGGGATGTGGGGAGATGCTCCAACCCCCCACAAAGTCCCACAGAAAGCAGATGCTGGAACTCGAGCCAGGATTTCTCCCCTGGGAGCTTCCCTGTGCTTTCGGAAGCGGCTTTTGTCCCCACTTCACCCAAGAGGCTGTTTCATTCCTCTTTTTCTCTGACACCCCTGGGAAGAAGACCCCAGCCCCAGTTTGGTGGATGTACTGGAGGACACCACCCATCGCCCCACACCAGCAATGGATGCGTCACCACGGAGGAGGTGGTTTCCATGGCGACCGTTGCCATGCCGATGGCTACCAGCAAAGGGTCTGAGAGCATCCTGGGGAGGTTCGCCAGCCTCTCCCCATGGTTAGAGATGGGTTTCTAAGGCTCCCCTCCTCCCGATGTGAAGCCACACACTCAGCAGGGCAGTTTTTGCAATGGCAGTGCATTTTGGTTTTAATGTTTGGGGCAAGTTTTAGGAATTTAAGGAGATTCTGTAAAAGCTCTGCCGTGGAGTGGGAACATCCTACAGAACAGACCATCCTAATCCTCCCTGCCTGGGGAAGGAGGGCCGCGTGAGCAAGGGTGTGCAGGGAATTTAGGAAGGCCCAGAGCAGCTGGTCCCTGTCCCCCAGGACACGTCCGAAGATGCAGAGGGGTTTGCAGGAGCGTGTTTGTACCGTTCGCGGGGGCAGCGGGCAGGTCCCGTGTCTGCCTTGGTTTCCCCATCTTTTAAGTATGCAAATCTTCAGGTGAATGTGGGGAACTGCTCGTGGGGGTGCTGAGTGTGTCAGTGGGACTTTTTACCTGAGTTTTAAATTTTTTCACCTGTAAAATGGTATCACCCACCCTGATGAAGCAAGAGGAGGGGGAGAGATGCGGTGTGCGCCGTGCCAGGGGGGTTGGATACACACAGAGGATGGAGAGGGACCGAAGCCTCTCTAATCTCCCTGCTCAGCTCCAATGGTGCGGGGCCAAAGGGCCTGAGCTCTCACTCGCTTTCCAAGGCTCTTAGCGCAGGATTTGGGTGTGATTTGCGCTGCTGCGGCCCTTGGCTGCCGTTCCCGGCCGCGCCAGCCAAGCTGTGGAGTGGGGGCGTGTAAGGGGACCCCGTGTTTGAAGCTCCGGGATGGTGCGTTATCTTTGGGGCAAAGACCTGAGTATTCCCAGTGCTTTGGCAAGTGTGTGTGTGGCACACCGGGGACTGGCAGAGTATCACTAGTGGTGACAGGGAAGAGAGATGCTACTGCAGGAGATAAAGGACCAGACTCAGACAAGCTCAACAGTGCTTTCAGGAGACACAGATGCTTAAAAACCCAACTCCCCTTGACCTTCCTGGGGGATTTATGTCCCCAGGGATGTGCTCGCGCTGTCACCGTGGGCGTGTGACACAAGGGGTACATCTGCAGCACCCCAGTGATGACTCAGGCGGGGTTTGGGCAGCAGGTATCTCCTTAGCTCGGGCTTGGGGGCACCGATCATCCGGCAGCCCTGGCAGTGTCCTCGCAGCCCCAGCACCTCAGCACAGCCCAGCGCTGCCGGGTCTCTCTCCCCTTCCAGCCCATGGGCTCCAGGAGAAAAGACATGGGGTTAAAAACTGAGTCAAATCCCAAATTTCTATGTCACGGGACCTTCTGCACTTTCCAAAACTGCTTTTTGTTCCAATCGAGAACGAAAACAAAGAATCTCGAAGCTGTTGTCAAGAGGTAAAATGCTCTAATAGGTGAAGTGGAGCCTTCTACCCCTTTGTTTTAAATTTAAGTACTAACCTGGCTTGTTACATCTTGGAACATCTGATGCTGTCTTGCAGATCAAAGCCTACTTGTTTGGTTTGTAATGAAGTGTCAAACTCCTTCCTTGCAACACAAAAGGGAGATACTTTGATCTGCAAAACAAGATGTTTAAGAGCCCTACTAGCAAGGGCTCTTCAAGTTTTAGCAGCGCTGTGGAGTATTTGAAGTCTGATATTGTTTCATATTGAGACTGTCCAAGTTATGGCAGCTGATAGAGTGTGTTATTCTCACACCTGTGCCAGGAATCACAAGAAAATAATCTAAAATGAAACAATAGCTAGCTGGGGAGCCAAACGGGTAATTTTTCTAAGTGTTTCCAAAGGCAGTTGTTTTTTTTTCCTCCCTTTTTCCAGAGGGCTCATTTCCATGGGAAATCTTACTGGAGTCAATGTGAGCTCTCCACAAAATGTCAGCTTGGCTGAAAGATTTGCAACAACAAATTGTTTTGAGGAAAAAAAAACAAACCAACATGTTTCGGGGTGGCTCAGCTGGAGAGCAACTGCTTGTGCTCCTGATCCATCTTAGAGCCACGGAATCATTTTGGTTGGAAGAGACTGTCAAGATCAGAGTGCAACGCCCCAGGTCCCTCAGCCGCTCCCATCACACTTGTGCTCCAGCCCCTCACCAGTTCCATTCCCTTCTCTCCAATCGCTCCAACACCTCAGGCTCTTTCTTGGTGTGAGGGGCCAGAAACTGCCCCAGCATGGGGACAGTCACCATGTGTCACCCCACGGGGGCTGCGCAGGGGTGTCGCTGCAGGGACCGCTCATGGTTTGGTCTCTTCCTGTTCGGCTGCAGGCTCAGCGCTGGCGCAATGAGAACTACGAGAGGCCCGTGGACCTGGAGGGCTCCGGGGACGATGACCCCTTTGGGGACGATGAACTGGATGATGTCTACTCAGGCTCTGGCTCAGGGTGTAAGTAGCCATGGGGATCACCCCTTGCCCATCTCCGGAGCCACCCTCCTGCCCTCTCCTGGACAGAACCAAAGGGAACAGTCCCAAAGGCTGGGCTCAGGTGTCTCCATTTCCTACTTCTGTCTCTGGTCATATTGGACAGGATCAGCCTTTCCCCAGCACGACAGGATGTACCAATGCTGTAGAGCTTTCACTGACCCTAGAGAGGAGCTTTAGCCCCCACGTGGGAATTTGCAGCCCTTGGTTTCTGCTGAGCCCATAACCAGCCCATTCTCTTGGGTTTTCAGGGATGTCAGCCCTGGGAAATGCCAGAGCAGCAGCAGCTTCACCCTTTGCTTTTCTCCCCCTCTTTCAGATTTTGAGCAGGAGTCGGGGCTCGAGACGGCAGGCGGCCTCACCACGGACACGTCCATCACGCTTCCCACCACGGCAGCCGTGCTGCCCATCACCTCGGTGCAGCCCGTGGTGACGCCCTTCGAACCATTCCCTGCTGAGGACACCACCCCCGAGCAGACAACCAGCGTCCTGTATATCCCTAGGGTGACAGAGACACCCGTGGTCCCCAGTTGGAAAGCAGCCACCACCAGTACCACTGCCAGCGACTCCCCTACCACTACGACCACCACTACGACCACCACGGCTGCCACCACCACCACCGTGGCCACCACCACCAGCACCACCGTGGCCACCGCCAAACCCACCACCATCCGGAGGTTCCTGCCCCCCTTTGTCACCAAGGCAGCCACGACCCGAGCCACCACCCTGGAGACACCTACCACCTCCGTCCTCGAAACCAGCACATCAACAGAGGTGGCCACGTTGCGGCTTGTCCCCACCAGCACAGCCAAGCCCAGGTCCCTGCCAAAGCCAAGCACCTCCAGGACTGCAGACCTCACAGATAAAAGCACAGCTTTGCCATCCAGTCCCGCCACGCTGCCGCCCACAGAAGCCCCCCAGGTAGGAGGCAGGAGCCCTTCTCACCTGCTCAAGGGCTTATGGACTGTGTTTTGAAGCCAAGCGATGGCGATGGGAAGCCTTTGGGGTGGATCCATCCTGAGAGTGGAACATTTGGGGAGCTGAAGAGTAGAGATTAAAGGGTGGAAGGGTTTAGCATGGGCAGAACGTGGTGATGGGACTGGTGTGAGAAGTGATGGGGGACATGGGCACCCATGGGTGTGCCACTCATCCCGCTTGCCCCCATCTCTACCTTGCCCAGCTGCTCCAGAGCAGTTTTCCAGGGCAGGAGATGTCAGGGCTGGTGGTACCACTGCACCATGGGGAAAGATTCACTTTGCTCTGGATTGGGTGTCTGGGCTCATTGTCCTGTTTCCCAACTCACAGCCCATCAGTGTGAGGCACAAACGCTCCACAGTTACACTTGACGGTGCGTTTCCAGCCCGTCGGGCGCCCTGAACGGGGGATTTAATCCGCTGATCCATCTCGCATTCAGAGCCCCTCGGGGGCCCTTTGAAAACCGCTGTGACTGAAAGGTGGAGTGATTTGTCTAAACTAGTCCCTCTTTTCTGTGTACGTATATGTATGTATAGCGCTCTGGGCTCTTGCTGACCTTCGATTAATCTCTGTCATAAAAACGCGTGCTTGTGGGAAGCAGTGAGCCATGCACTCACCCTGGGGGCGGTGGGACATGGAGAAGGCTCCTGCTCACCCTCTCCAACTTCGGCCCATCGAGCTCTTTGCTCATCCTGATTTGTGACATCCTGAGGTAGCTGTGGAGGGAGCCGTTTGCTCCATGAAGGTGGCATCCTGGGGATGTTTTGCTCAGGGATGCTCAGTGTGGTCCAGCTCAGCATGTGGACATGTAGTAGGTCAGGTGGCTGGGATAAGGAGGAAAGTATGGGGGACTTTGCCCCCGAGGGAGCTGCAGGTGTGGGGATGTGCAGGAGGCGATGAACAGGTCAGGGCTGGGCGGGAGGGTGATGATGTGCAGGAGGCGATGAACAGGTCAGGTTTGGGCAGGAGGGCGATGGAAAGGCTCATTGGTCCAGCCTGTATTTGCTCTCCAGGGTTGCATCACTTCATGTGGGCCCCTCACGCCAAGAAAGTCCTTGAGGTGCTGGAGTGAGTTAAGAGAAGGGAATGGAGCCATGGTGGCCTCAGCCTTTTGGTCACCATCAAGATATCAGGTTGTGTTGCTTGCTCTGCAATAGAATCATCCATTTCAGTGATGCTGGGAAGGAACACCCCAACCTTATCCCCCACGTGCTCTGCTCAGAGGGCCACTCTGTCATCAGTACTGTGATGTCCTTCTAGCAGAGCTGCTGGAGGCAGGAGCCACCCTCTGGTCCTTGTCCTCTGCTCCATCTTGTCCTTTCTCCCAGATGGAGCCGGGGGAGGTGACGACAGGCCTCGACAATGAGCTGGAGGTCCCGGTCAGCAGCAGCCCCAGCGGGGACTTCGAGATCCAGGAGGAGGAGGAGACCACTCGTCCCGAGCTGGGTAACGAGGTGATGGCCGTGGTGACGCCACCGTCCGGCCCCGTGCTGGGCAAGAACCCGGAGCCGGGGCTGATGGACAACACGATAGACTCGGGTAACTCAGCCGCTCAGCTGCCCCAGAAAAACATCCTGGAGAGGAAAGAAGTGTTGATAGGTGAGAGCTGGGGCCGTGGGCTTGTGCGGGAAGAGCTGGTGTGTTTGGGGGGCAGAGAGCTGGGCTGGCCAGCCCAGGAGAGGGGTCAGTCTTTGGAAGGGGTAGTGTCAAGTCTGGAACATGATCCTGCATGATGCAAGGGGTGGAACAGCTCTGCTATGGGACAGGCTGAGAGAGCTGGGCTGTTCAGCTGGAGAAGAGACTCTCCAGGGAGACCTTATTGCGGCCTTTCCGGACTGAAAAGGCAGGGGTGGCACTGGGGGAGCTGGGAAGGGCCGTTCAACCAAAACTCTTCTGTGATTATATGATTGCATTAGCCCATCACCCTCATTTTCAGTTTTCTTAACCATAGATTTCAGGAGAAAGGTTGCTCGCAAACTTGCAAAGCACAAAACCAAGCAGGGATCCCAAATGATCCCCCTGAATTACCTGTGCTCTGAGCTCCGAGTGGTGCTCTGAGCGGTGCTGGGGCTGTGGGTGGCACTGACGGCGGCACTGACGGCGGTGCCTCTTTGTTTTGCAGCGGTGATCGTGGGCGGTGTGGTAGGAGCCCTGTTTGCCGCCTTCCTCGTCATGCTGCTCATCTACCGGATGAAGAAGAAGGACGAGGGCAGTTACACGCTGGAGGAGCCCAAACAAGCCAACGTGACGTACCAGAAGCCTGACAAGCAGGAGGAGTTTTACGCGTAGAAGGAGAGCCGGCGTGCCTCGTGCTCCCTCCCTCCCCGCTCCAAACTCTCCCTCCTCCTCTACTTCATCCAGTCTCCCTCTTTCTCTCTCTCTGTCTCTCTTTTTTGGATCAGACTGTGAATTTAAAAAGCAAAACCCGCAACAGCTAAAGGAGAAAACCCATCTTGGGCATGATGAAAACACCGAGAGCCCAGCGCATCGCTGAGTTCAGCCCGACCCCGCTGGCCTTGGTGCAGCGGGAGGGACGGGACGAGGAGCCAGTGCCGGGGAACCCGTGTCTGGGAGCGGCCGGGCAGGCTGGGACAGCGGCCGGAGGTCACCGGGCTTGTCCCACCAACACAACAGACTCTGGGATCCGGACGCCTCCTGCCAGCCCTGGGGCGCAGGGGTGTTGGTTTGGATTTATCTTCTTTATTTTATTTTATTTTTTTTTCCTTTGGAAAGGAGGGACGTTTCATTCCCCTCTCTTGTTTTTATTTTGCATTTTCTTTTTTGGACGGGGTTGGCTGCTTTGCAGGAATTACCTTGCTCTCTGCTTCTGTTTGAAGAGAGGATGCGGCTTTCAGATACACTTTGAACCTCGAAGAAAGCACAAGGGGCTGGAATAGCTGATGCCCCGGGCTTTGCTCTTGGAGTGGTGAAAAAACAAATACACACATACCTGGCCAATACGCTGGAAATGACCCCTTTACATCGACTCTTCAGAGAGCTTGTGGAGCGGCAAGAAGCTGCATCGGGGTATCTCACGCTGCCGCCACCTCGCTTCACCGCATCGCGGTTCACAGCCAGAGACCTGGAATCTGCAGAACCCGCCTGTCGCCGCTCGCCGAGGGGTTTGGTGGAGAAGGGACTTTGCTTTTGCTGCGTTTTCACTGTGACCAATAAATCTCAGCTTGCGCAGTACGACCCAGAGCGCTGGTTGTGAAACGGAGCGGGACGCTGCGTGGGGGGAGCTGGAAATGGAGGAGCTAAACCCTCTCCCAGTTCCTCCAGAGGGGATAAAACAGCTCTGCAAGGCCTGAGACACGACATAGGAAAATAAATGCAAAGCGGAGGTAATACTCTGTCCCCTGGGGGGTCGGGCAGGGGTCCCCAAGGGCCACTCACCCCAGAGGTGAGGCAGAGCAGGGACTTTCCACCGCTCAGCCCCAGGGCAGCTTGGCTGCTCCGTGTCTTTTGCAAGACCCAGAGATGACGATTTGTGTTTCTTCTGTTGTTGCTTAAATCCCAGTATAACCCCCAGGGACCCCAGGAGCCCGAGAGCAAAAGCTCCTGGAAACCACTGTCACCCAGGTGTCCCCTCCGGGACCACTGAAGGTGCAGAGCAGCAGGGCCCGGCCCGGAGCCCAACCGCCCCTTCTAGAAAGGCAAGATTTGTCTGGAGCAAGCTCTGCACAGAAAAGTCAATTAGATATTGCAATGAGTTGGCTTTTAATTAGCTGAAGCGCTGTTTGTGCCGCAGTCAAGGAGCGCTGTTTTGATGATGGTCGCGAGCTTGATGGTGCCCCATGGAGACCGAGGCTTTGCTCTTAGAGCAATTTAAACAGGAAAATGGGAAAACCATGGTTGCTTTGACTCTGTTGCATCATGAATTAATTAACCTGGACAGGCACAGTGACACTTTGTCCCCTGAGAGTGTCAGTGGATAGAGGGATTTATGACCCTGATGGAGGCTACAAGACAGAAGCGCTTCTTTGTGTTAGAATTTGAGAGGCCAAATGCATATTTTATATATATATATATATATACTCGCATACATACATATATATATATATATGAACAGAAATCCCTGTAAATTTTCATTGTACTGCGTATGATGGCTGGTGGACTTTGCGGTTGTGGAAATGTGAGGTTTGGGGTGCAGGGACAGTGACCCGAAATGCCGACCCGGCTTTACTGCCGGGCAGGGAGCGGAACCCCTGTGCGCAGCCCGGCTGTAGAATCCCGGTTTAGAGACGTCAGCCTCCAAATCAGCCTTGGTTTGGCTCTTTTAATTCAGAGGAGATGGTCCCGTTGGATGTCTTGGGTGGTGATGCTGAAAGGCAGATGGGGGTGGGGGTGGGGTGGGGGTGGGGTGGTGTTTGCCCATGTTTCGGGTCCATCGTGGCTGTGGAAAATGAGGATGATGATGCTGCTGCTGTGAAGGGGAGACCACGTGTCCGAAGAAGGTTGGTGCCACCCTGGCTCCAAGAGCCACTTTCTCCAACCTGCTCCAAAAAGAGAGTTTTAACTCATGGTTTTGATGGGTTTGGGTCTTTTGGGACTACACAAAGGGCCTTGACTGTTGGGGAGTAGCAGAAATTGAGCCTCTTCATCATTTAATGAGTTGGGCACATCAAGTATCAAGGCCACCCAAAAATCACCATCTTTCAGAAAAACGTGGACTTAATCTTTTGAGCTTGCATTAAAAAATACCCTCCCAGCTTAATCTTTTAAATGCTTCTTTTCTTAGCTGCTTCCCTAATCTTCTTCATTCTATTTTTTTTTTTTTCCCCATTAATAGTCTGGAGTTCTATAATACAATTTTTTATTCACTCAAGCTTAACCTTGGTTCGCTCGGCTGGTGTTAAGTTGTAATCCTGGCACTTAAATCTGCTGCAGTTCCAGCAGTGAGGAAGGCTGAAGAGGAGGCTCGGCTTCCTCGGGCAGTCATTGAAAGTACCAGATGACCACATGCGGAAACAAAAAAAATAGGTGAAGGCAATTAAACTGGCAATCAGAATTGACTAAATGCTTAATTCATTGTATGTTTGCTGCTTCCAGGCGCTCACCGTGTTGCTCTCTGCCTGGAGAGGGGATGCGAGCTCAAGGAGACTGGCTCTTGGGTTTGGAGCCCATCTTTTTTGGGGGATAAATCACGATGGAGCCTTTCCTGTCACCTCAGCTCCCCGGAGCATCGGGTTAGTTGTTGGATGCTTGGGAGCAATAATAACCCATCTTTTCTCAGCTGTTGATTTGGCCATGGAGCAGGTTTGTAGGAAACTCAATTCTGATGGGCTCTTGAGCATCCCACCCACCATCCCGTCCTGAGCTGCCCGACGGCGCACTGTCCCCTCCGCACGAATCCGGCTCCTTCCCCGGCCCCTGCACATCCCTTGCAGCCATATCACCCACGAGCAGCTGCCCCCAGCCGGGGCAGTGCCCAGATGTGCTGCTCCATCCAGCTGTGCGCCCCAAGGACCTGGGTGGCCCATGTGGGCTTTTTAATTTGCTTTTTCGTTTGCTTTGCCATTTCTTTTCCAGATTTTTGTGTGTGTGTGTGTATGTGATAGATGCACTGAAGGAAGACTTTGCTGTGCCAGCCTGATGAATTTAGGAGAACTGCAATCACCAGGTGTGGGAGATGGTGCCAGTTCCTCTCCCAGCTGTGCTGGGTTTTGGTCTCTTGTTCCTGGGATTTGTGGCAGCCAATGTCTTGAAGGAGAATGGGAAAGTAATCGGTGACTCCTGGGCCATATATAAGTAAGGAGGAGGCAGCAGGAGGGGCTTGGAGGGAAGGGAGGACCAGAAAATGTGTGTGAGAGCCCAAATGGGGCAGGGGGTGGGCTGGAAGGGGGAACGGGATGGAATTGAACCCAGCCCCGGACAAGTTTTGCAGGGCTGGGAGTTGCCCCTTTCTTCCAAAAATCTCTTTGATTTTGGACCTTTCAAAAAGCAGCAGCAGGACTCTGCACCAGGGAGGTCTCCCAGTGATAGCACTGGGCTGGATGTGTGCTGTTGAGTGCTGGTTTGCCTCTAAATTTCCCATTCCTTCCCCATTTTGCCTGTTGGGTGCTGAAGGTCCCCGTGCAAGAGCTGCTTTGCTCCACATGAGCCTCAGCTCCTGCTCCCCATCCTCACCATTCAGAGCTCTCTGACCCCTGCCATGAGTCACCCACGCGGAGGCTTTAATAGGTGCAAAACCATTAGCTAAAATCAAGAATGGATTTTTAAATTATCACCCTTTTTATGATGCTCAGCGTTTCTGGGCTCCAAGGTTTCCACGAGGCTCCAGCAGCTCCTAAAGTGACATTGAATTTGCAGCACTGAAAGGCTGATGAGAATCAGCGGCGTCTCGTCAGCTGCTCGGCCGGGCTGGTGGCTGCCGTGACAGGGCCGCGTGTGGCGTCTGTATGTATATATATGTGTATGTAATTAATATATATGTATATATGTATATACGCGTGTGTACAAAGCCCACGCGCGTGCACAGGCTCAATGCAAACCCTGTGAATGAGGAGGAGGGGGGTTTATCAGCTGGTGCCGTGCTGGACTCCGCAGCCCTCAGCCCCATCCTCTGCTGCAGGATTTGTCCCTGCGCTGCCAGCTCTGTCTGTCCCAGCAAAGGCCCGATCGCGGCCGCTGGGTCAGGGTCCACCAGGGCTGGGATAAAGGGCATTTTGCCGCATCCCCCGGCAGAGCCAAAGCGCAGCCCGGGCTGCTGGCAAAGCAGCTGAAGCCCCGCATTTCCGCCAGTTTAACCCCATACCTTGTGCCTGCGGCTCCACGGACGCACCCCCCTGGTCTCTGTAGAGAAGTCCCAGGCTGGAGTGGACCTTTCTTTTATTATTTTTTTTAAACTTAGTTTTATTTTGGGGCAAAGCCGCCCCCAGAGCTGCCCGTGCCATGCCCAGAGCTTGGTTCTCTCCCCCACCTTCCCCACTGCTCATCCGCCGCATCTCCAGAGACCCCGAGGGTAGCAGAGACTCCAAGTGCATAAGCCACCCCTGTGCTGGGTCCCCTGGTCTAAGTCATAAATTACAGCTGACAATCAAACCAGACAGAACTGCTGACTGCAGACAATGATATATCCATCGCAGTTCGATAGAACTGCTTTTTAAAAACCACGCGCTTCTCTCTCACTAACGCTCGCCGCCATTGCTCCAGGATGAACCGCCACCCATTGGTTCTCGTGTAAATAAACGTGAAACATTCTTGTATAAATTAAAAAAAAAAAAAAGAAAAAAAATCCATTGATATATGTTAAAAAAAAAAATAAATATCCCTTTCCAGAAGACTTAAATAATTCAAAGAAAAAGAAAAACCCAACAACAAGTGAGCCCCACTTTGCTTTTTCTATGGAGTTGACGTAAATTCCCGATAGGAGAATGGAAAAGTCTTTAAGAATACAAAAAACTACAAGTGTTTCACCTTTCAGTGAACATGGGAGGGGAAAAAAATGCATGTAAATATTTTTAATAGGAAACATATCTTAAACAGAAGTTTTTTTTGTATGTACATAACTCTTTTAGAGTTTAGTACTTAAATTGCTTCATAGTGTCTGTTAAAAAAACAAAAACAAAATAAAATGTTTGTTAATTGTTTTTGTTCTTACTCAATGGCCAAAACTTTAAAAATAATTAAAAAAGACTATAAAAATAACCTTTGCCAATGGATCTAGCACTGTAATGGTACTGTCTATTTTTTTTAATTATTTCTGTGCTGTGCCCATTTATAAAAGGAGAAAGAAGAAATAAAGTCATTTAAACCTTGTCCGCGCTGGGCTCCACTGGCTTTGTGCTGCAGACCGCCTGCCCGGGGTTTAGTTCTAGTCTTGGCTCTCCTTGCCAAAGCAATTCCTGGAAGGGAACACGGTGAGAGATCTGGCAGTGGTGCCCTTGGCCTCCGCAAGGAGACACTTGGATGTGTTTAACAGCCCCTGTGTTGCAGAGCCCAGACCTCAGTGCTGTGTCCCGACTCGATGGCAGTTCCATGGCCTTGAGCATAAATTTCAGGGAAGGTAACTTTTGGGTACATTTTTTTGAGTGTTCCTGGGTTTTATTACCAGCTTCATACCCAATTCCCTTATAAATCTCTGCCTGAAGGTTCTCATGCTCCATCACCAAGTGCTTCATCCACTCAGAACGCTGACGCTGCTGCTGTGTATAAGCCACCCCTCAGCCCTTAGCGAGGGCCACAGGCTGCTATCCCGGGCAAACACAGTCCTGCCTTTGAGGCCATGCAGCCCAGAAGCACCTTGCTGGATGCTGGGAGCAGATAGAGCCCCGAATCCCTTCACTTTGCACCCCAACCATAGGCTTGCAGGGCCAGGGAAGTCCTGATCACCCCATCCTCTCTATGACCCCGGGACCGCTCCCTACAGAAGCACCTCAGGTTTACCAGGGCCACCCACCCAGGTTTTCAGGCGATACGATTTCCCTGTCCCGCGGTCAGGCTGCCCGTACGCTCGGCAGAGGCCGTTACAAAGTGAGTAACTGCTCACACTGAGGTGTTGGTATTCAGGCTGAAGGCTTGAAACAGCCTCTAATTATATCCCCATCCCCATTGCTTGTATATATTTTTTTCCCACCGAACGGCACTTATGGGAATGTTCCCTTCCCCCAGCACCATTGCAGACCTCCAGGATTCGGTGGGATAACCCCAAACAGCCCAAGTGGGGTTTTATTTTGCAGCAAAAGGGGCTCCCTGTGACCTACCTTTTACAAATCTCCGCTACATGAGCAGAGTGTACAAAAATAACACTGTAATTGAGACTTCACCTTGCAAACCAACAGGCCAGAGGCACTAACCCCCTCTGGTCCAAAGGGCTTTTAGACAATTGCACACGAACAGCCACAACACCCACCCGAGTGTCCAGTGCTGCCCACAGCTGGGAAAGACCCCGAGACACCAACCCTGAGCTGAAAAGAGCATGGACGTACACACGATTGTCACCACTGTCCTGGATAAAGTGTTGCATGAAATAGTCGCGCTGCTGGTAAGCACCCAGGAGACATTGGTTTTGATGGACTCGTCAGGAACCGATGTGTCAAATCAACCCACTGTCCTTTTGAGCTCTGTGTAGAGACAGGGACCTGTCTGTGTCCAACACGGCCAGGGCAGCGAGGTTCTGTCACTGTCCCACAGGACACCCTCGTCTATATGTAGTTTATTGTAGGGTGGGTGGAAAACTTGGTTGTAAGGTACCTGGGGAGTGCTCATCAGCAGCTCACTGTCAAAATGGACAGACAGATTGAGTGGGTACGCAGACAGGATCTCTCCGGGGGGCAGGTTTATTCAATATTTTCCTTAACAGTTGAATGACAGCCTAACACCAATTATTATTAAATTTGCAGACAATACCTTGCTGTAAGGGACAGCGAGTACATCAGAGGACAGGGCCAGAATTCTAAGTGATCTTCATAAATTGGAAATGTATTAAAAAAAGTCACCTCCGTGATCAGTGGGCAGGTCAACATCAGCCAGGAAGGTAACTTCTCCTGCCTGTTTTTTATCTGAACATAGCAGAGGTCAAGAGACTCGTGCTCCAGCCCCTCACCAGCTCCGTTCCCTGCTCTCCACTCGCTCCAGCGCCTCAAGGGTTTCTTGGCGTAAGGGGCCCAAAACTGCCCCCAGGATTCGCGTTTTTTCCTCCCCAGGTCCCAGCACAGGGACGGTCACTGCCCTGCTCCCCTGGCCACACAGTGCTGGGACACTCAGGATGCTGTGGCCTCTTGGCCACCTGGACACACACTGGCTCATGTTCAGCTGCTGTCACCAACACCCCCGGGGCCTTTTCAGCTGCTCTCCCCCAAGCCATGAACCACCGGGGTGTGCTGGAAGGGAAGGAGGGGGCTGTACCGCTGCCTAGGATTTGCCAAAACCATAAATCCCCCTAAACATTCAGGTATTGGAGAATGAGGTCAGACCCAAACGCCTTCATGGCTTTAGCCCCCTCCCAGACTCCACACAGCTGCATTTCAGCAGTGACAGAGCTCCCCGTTAGATCCTCAGAGGGTTACAAATCCTCTCTGAGCTTCCTGCGTACTCCAAATGCACAGTGTTTACCAGCTGCTCTGACTAGCGCTGGTTACTGCTCCCCAGGCAGCTTTGCTGACGGCAGCGACAGCTGTCCGGCCTCAGCACGGAGCAGCTCTGCTGGGTACATGGACATGGTGGGTCATCTCCTCCCTGTCCCCCCGCAGGTCTGATCCTGCATGCACAAAGCCCTATTTCAGAGTCCTCTGCATCGCTGTGAACAAATAACATCCGCAACCTCACTCCCGTCTTTTCCTCTTCCCTCTGAGGTCCCTCCCACCCAGCTCATCTCTGGGCTCAGCAAATTCCTCCCCTGTGTTTCCCCCTTGACTCTTTTCCCTATTCTCCAAGGGCAGGAAGTCCTCTAAAAAAAAATGATATATATTTATACATAAAAAAAATTAAATCCCAGCTAAGAATGGCCAGATAAAGGTCCTCATCCTGGTCTCCAGGACAGGACAGCCTGATGGGAGTGATGCATATCGGGGCACAGCAGACACCAGTGGCTCCAGAATGCCGCCTCCAAGTATTTTTGGGCTATTGTACAGGATTCAAGGCAAAGAGCAGCCTATTCCTGCTCTGTGTGACAACATTTCCTGAGCATCAGCAGATATTAATAGCCAACTAATCTAGCAGTCAAACATTTCCCATTATTTACCTGCTTCAGGACAATTGGCATCTGTGCCTGTAAACATACTTTTGGGATTTGCACGTGTCCCTCACCCACTCCCAGCCCTGCCCAGAGGCATTTCCTCCCATCCACAAACCAGGTGCTGTTTTTCCTGAGGCTGCATCCATCCTCGTGAGGGGTGGACAGGACAGTTCACCCCGTATCCTATGTCCGAGAGGACAGAGAATTCCCTGGTGGGATATTTCCCTCAATAGAAAGCTCCAGAAAAATCAGTGTTTATCCAGGACTGCTGGAGCCTGGACATTTGGTGCCTGGATTTGTATTCAACGAGAAATTCTGCTGGTTGACAATCTGTGTTCAATCTAACAAGGAACAAAGCCAATTAAAAATAATAGGGACCCTGTGCTACTGCCTGTAACAAAACAATAATAGTAATAAAGGCTAAAACGATTTAAGTGTTCCATTTAGATAAAAATCCAAACATTCCAATCTGATTCTGCCTTTCTCATTATTTTCTGTAATTGTTTCTCATCAGCACTAAGTCATTGGGAACAGAGAATTGGATCAGCTGGTTCTGATAAGACTCAGACCAAATTCCATCCCTGTCAACGACTTCCAGAGGAAAGCAAGAGCAGCCCCACTGCTCCCACCATAGAGGGCATTTCCTGACATGATCATGGAATTGAAGCCTCTTAGTTTTCCAAAACTTGAATTTTAGGACAAGGATTGTGTCAGAGGTGAAAGTCACCATCACCCTGCTACAGCAGTGGCTGGGGAGCTTCCTACAGGTCTGGTCTGCATAAGCCTACCTGGCAAGGAGAATGGCTGGGGGAATCCTGCTGACTTCCTGCCGCAGAAGTAGTGTTCTGCTAAAAAACGTTAAAATAAAGCTGCAGAAATTAGGAAATAACTTGAGAAGCCATCTAGAGAGATGCCATGACCTCCACACCCCACCCAGCTGCATCACAACTCTCAGTACCACCTTTCCCTTTAAATATCAGGAGCCCAATTAAGGAATGTGGGCGGTAACCCTTATATGCAAATGATCCGTTCAGCTGCGAACCGGCTCATTAACCAATTCGCCGGATGTTTCTCGTGCCAGGTAAGATGCTCCTAATTTTGTATGCTGGGATATAACACCTTTATTTGTGTTCCACCTCAATTTGGCCTGAGTTCAAAGTGCTTTCAGGGTGGCTGGGTAAGGACGAGGCTTTCACCAGCCCAGGCCGTGGCAAGGGTGCACACCTGGGTCACGGGAGAGGTTATAACAAGCACCTGGTGCCCAGGGGGGGTCTCCAGATGCCCACAGGACAGAAGGGTCCCCAGAGGAGCTGCGGCGGGTGAGGACAAGGAGGGACGGGGGAAGATGGGGAGTTTGCTGGCAAGACCCTGAAGTCCTAGAGACTGTGCTTGAAGTTTTAGGCTTTTTGGCTGAACTGTTTCTGTAGTCACATACTGGGGGAAATGAAGCACAAGCAGTGATTTCTCTCCTGTCTCTTGAATCCAATAACTTCTGTAATAGTGGCAGCTGAGGATGGAAATCATTCCTTCTGACGCTCTGAACTGGAGCTGAGAGCTTTTCCTGGCTGTGAACTCTCAGGAGTTAATTCCTGCTCTGAAACAGGAGGTCTTTTGCTCAGCCTGGGGCTCCAGTTTCAGCCTGAATCCACATTATCAAACCCTAGGGCATTCCCCTCTGCAACAGCCCAGCACTCTGAATCCAAACCCACTGCAGGCAATGAGTTCAACAGGTAAAATCAGTGGAACAGCTCGGAAAGCAGGCTGGGTTGGAGGCACTTGTGCCTCTTGTGTGTTTTGCATGAGGAGTGTTGCCCTGGGCAGGGATGTTTCTGAAACCTGATGTTTTAAAGGTCTCCATGGGTTGTGATGAGGAGCAGGGGAATGGTTTAGGCACAGAGTACATTGCGTGTCCGTGTGGACATGCACACAAAACCCTGATCCTGTCTGATGTGACATACAAATGTGGCCAGCATGTGTTCTGGGTCCTCCTGTTCCACCAAGAAGATTTTGGACCACAACCTTCCCATCTCACCTAACTATGCTCTGACAAAACACTGTTCACATCCTTAAACTGTTCTCTACACCGTGACCATCTCTCCTCTAAGATACTATAGACTGTGTAAACTGCTTGGGCAGGAAATACAATCAGTATGGAAATTCTGGGCTGTTATTGAGGTATCTGAGGAGCCCCTGCATCTCCTCCCCGCTCCCCATACCACGCTTACCTTGGGGTGTAGCAGGGCTCTGACAAAATCCTCCCTCCATGGCAGACTCTTGCTATCTGCAACTGCAGTCCCACCAGCTGGAGCCCAGCCTGGTGCCGAGCAGGGTGTCAGCAGCTAATAATTATAATAAATTAATAATAGCCTAATTAATATTTTTTCATTATTTCTGCCTCCTCAAGAGCTCCCGGAGGTGCTGAATAATCCACTGAAACGTTTTGTACCACAAGCTCAAACGAGGAGAACTGTGTGGGAGGCTGAGTGGATGGTGACTGCCATGCGGGGTGGGGACATGGGGAGAGTTGCTGCAGCCTGGAGCCCCCCGGACTCTGCCTTGTGAAGCAGAAAACTCATCTCTGTCTGCACACATCTGCACTGATAGCCAAGGCAGCGAGCTACAAATTACCAGTTGAACTGGTTTTGATTGGGGGGGAAATATGAAATTATGAGCTTCCTAAAAGTCCCAGCAATGAGGGCTGGTGGTGTCTGATGGGGACCTGGGAGGCAAAACCAGAGACAGGTGGTGGGGAAACAATCCCACCTGGTTCAGTGGGAAGGTTTTTCTCTAGTAGTTCTGAAATAGCCCAAATTAAAACGATGGCTCTGCAAGGAAATGGTGTGGCAATTGGCTTACATTTCCAAATGGTTTGTCATTTTTAAATGGGAAAACTTACAGTGTAATCTTTGGAAACGGCAAGCTGCATAATTTCAAATTACTCCGAAATATTCAAATTAAGAAGGGCAGTGAAGTAGATCTTTGCCTTAAAAAGTGTTGGTTTTGTTGAATGTTAATTGTGTGATGAAACTAAAATCTGATTTCCAATGTCTGTGGTGAAGAAGATAAGACATTATGAGTTCAATTTGCAGCAAAGGGGAGTGATAATATCCTGGAGGCAGGGACAGGAGCAGGGGCTGGCTCACCCAGGCTGCGGAGTCCCCACCGTCTGCCTGTTGGAGGACTTGGAATGATTCTGTACTGGTTTGAGTTTCCATATTTCTGCAGCATTTCCATAGGAAAGCTGCTGTTGCCCACCTCCTTCAGAGCTGCCCTGAGATGAGGGGGGACGGAGATTGTGAGCAAACAGCTGCTTCCAAACCGCCTGGGAAACACCTGAATTCTCACCCCGTTTCGCTAATGCTGGGCGAGGTGAAGGGCAGGGAGCCGAGGTGTCCGTGGGACCCCCATCTTCGCACAAAGGGTGGTGCTGCAAGCAAATCAACTCCTGCAGCAGCCGAGGGCAACCGCTGGATATGCAAAAGGCCGTTTGATTATTTTTTTTACCATTTATCACATTAAAAATAAAGTCGGGGTTACATTTACACCACCCCGCCCCTTAAAAGCAGCGGACGTTTCCTTGCCTGCAGGAGGCAAAAGCAGATGGTGCTGCAAAAGGGGGAAGGAAAGCTTTTAGCATCCTTCCCCAGTCTCACCAGGCACTCAGTGGTGACAATCACCGAGCAGGTAATGGAGATGGAGCAGAAACGCTGATTTGCTGCTTGTGGAGAACAAAAGAAATGGCCATTTTATTTTTTTTCCTTTTTTTTTTCTCCATAGATCAGGGCAAACAAACAGCTTCTTTAATAATGAAATCTGCCTTGATGTGCCCAGGATGGGACGTCTCCTGCTGAGACGAGCTGGTCAGCTGATAACAGGCAGTTTTTCCTTATCACTAGCCCAAAACGGCAGAGATTATCTTCTGTGATAAATGTAGGAGAGGCTGCCAGATCAAATACTTCACCAGAGATTTAAGGGGAAAGAAAAATGTTTAATACTGCTTCTTTCTCATGGCCATAGTTTGCACATCTCGGGGCCCATTGACTCTGCTGGGATGTGACTCTGTCCTTCTTGGGGGAGCCGAGAAGAGGATAGAGCAGAAATGCAACCGCGGAGCTGCCCGGGGTGGGAAGATTCGAGCAGAGTGAAGGTTTTGCCAGGGGTTCATGTTGCTGAAATGCAAATTATCCCACTGAGTCTTGGTAGCCAGGCAGGAGCGCTAACCCGTATTTGTAGCACCGAGGTCTGGAGGCGGCTACTGTGGGGTCAGGATGGAGCTGGGGGGACTTGCCAAGGTGTAGGGTCCTGCACCAAAGCAGGACCCATAGAGCAGGACCTGGGGTCTTTCCCCAATCTCCTTTCCAGCTGGGCTGGGAACATGGAGAAGAGGAAAATCACAACACCAATTTACACAGCGGTTTTCAGTGGGTGGACGGAGGGATTCGGAGCCAGGCAACCGCTGAAGCTTTACATGTCCAATGCAGACTGTGAGAACAGGGGGAAATAATCCCCAAAGCTGCAGCTATTTCAAGAAAAGAGAGAAAACTCTTGATTCCTGTTGCATTTGAGGGAGCTTTAAAGGAGCAGCAAAAGCAGAGGCCAGGCTTTGGCAGGAGCTGGCTGTGCAAAGCTGCTTTGGACATCTCGAGAAGCCCACAGATTGTTTTCATTTTCCTTAATGGATCCTCAGATCTTTCACTTGGAGAAGAACCTGGGGATGAAAATTCGACAGAAAGGATTAATTATGGCTGGCACAGGAGTTCAAGGGGACGTGAGCCGTGGAGGTTTCAGGCTGGCCAGAGAGGAGGGTAATTCAGTGGGAGGTGATGCGTACAAGTTTCTGGCTGGCAGAGAAGAGGGTAATTTAGTGGGAGTTGATCCCTTGAGGTTTTTACTGGATAGAGAAAAGAATAACTTGCAGGAGGAGACTCATGGGTGGGTTCTCTTTAGTTTCAGGCTTCATAGTAAGTTCCTCTTTTAACTTTAGGGCTTCCTTCCCCGGATGACTCTTGTATTTGCTATTTCAGACTCCTGATTAAAGAGCAGCTCCTTCAGGATGCTGGACGGCTCAGGGGCTTGGGAAGGGGGAACAGAGACTTTCTCCAACCACAGAGCGCTGTCGCTGTGCTTTCTAACAGCAGGAGCACAGATAAAGGCCTTAATTTTCCTAGAGACCTCATGGGTCAGTCCTCTGGTCTAACCAGAGAAGGGAAGATTTCCTTGTAGCTGGAACTTTTATAGCCTTTTCCTCCTGTGTGAATAGTCAGGAGTCTAATAAAAGCTAAATCTATATGGCAACTTTCCCCTCAGAACTTTCTTATGACCTATTTCCACTATATCTATAGTGGAATTCTCTCCCTGAGGCTGCTCACAGTATCTCAAGCGGGTTGGGGTCAGCCGGCAGGTCTGCAGGTGACAGGACGGATGCACCAGGAGCCGCTCGTGTGGCCACGCAGCGTTCCAGCAGGGGAAGATCCAGCGGTGCTCTGCTCTTCCAGCTCCCGTGTCCCACACTCAGTTCAACACGTGCTTCTGGTAGAGACCAATTCCAGTAGCCCCTGGTACAACCAGTGTTTGATTTATATCCGTGCTCAAAAGACACTCAAAGCCAACCTTCTGTTTTAGGCATCTACAGTTTGTCATACAGTGCATAATGTAGGAGGGTCTTAATCCCCTGAGAGGTTTCAAGATGCTCCTGTCGTATGGCTAATATATACATAATATATATACATACAGATTAAATCCCTCTTTTGCTAAGTAGCCATATCGCTCAAACTCCATTTCACAACACATCACCAGAGCCTCATTTTGCAACAATTTTTCCTGCCTTAGCAGAGAGCTCATCTATTTACACACGTCTCCTCCACACCTAATAACCACAAGAATAACTAATAGGAAGTGCTTGAAGCATGTCTTAATTAGTCTGACATTAGCAAGCACCAATGTCTTTAGTTAATTGATAGATTTTAGCACAATTGAATCTCAGAAATTGAGTGAGGGTTTCATCTGCCTTCACCAGAGGCTGAACAAACTATGTTCATATATCTCTCGGCACGAGGATGTGACACAACAGCAGCTGATGGAATGGAGAGGACCCACCTCTAAGAGCAGCTGAAGGAGCATGCAGAACTTCCTCCCATCTAGCCTGCATTAGATGTGACTAAATGCAAAAGATATTATTCATGCTCAGATGGCAGCTGAGGATCTGGAGAGCAGAGCCAGCGTTTGCCTTGCAGCAGTCGTTCTCCCCAGAGACAAAGCATTTAAAGGGCAGAGAGAGGGACTGACTCATTGGTATCACCCAGATCCAGGTCCATCCCTGCACCCCGTTTTCAAGGTCAAGGTGAACCAACAGATAAGGTAGGGAAGGCTCATGGGAGCAGGGCTGGCACTTGCTGGTGCCAGTGGGGATGGGGAGGGAATCGTGTGCTGCTGCTCAGCTCTGTGCTGGTACCTCCCTGGGCCCCAGGAGCAGGCAGCAAAGAGACCTCACGGTTCCAGGCAAGCCTCAAAGCATTGCAGAGCATTTGCAAAGCAACTGCTGTGATGCTGAACTCATTTCACTGAATAAAAGGCCCGCAAGGAACATCTCAGGCCTATTTGCTTTGGATTTATAATGACGGCTCAGCAAGTTAACCCAGCTTTTTAAAAGATTTCTCCCGTGATGGAGTCTGCAGAGCAGGGGAAAGGGAGACGATGAAAACATTTAAAGGAAGCCCTGTGGGGATGACTCCAGATTTAAGCCCTCATAAAATGCAACTGGTTTTCCAAAACACGCCGAGCCAGATTACTGTGACACAAACAGGAGGTGAGGAGGCATTGGCCAAGTGGAATCGTCTTAATGGCCACTAGAAAAGCAACTGCTGTGTAAATGTTATAAAGAACCATTAACAAGCTGGACGCTGCTGTTTTGACAAGCCGCACGTGTAAAAGTGAGAAGAAATCCTCGCAGTGCCTTGTTCACAGCAACAAATACCTTGGAGGGGGTTTTGTGACAAGGGGAGGTCATGCTTAACCAGCCGCTGGAGCTGTAATTGTCCTGCTGGCAGCTGGGCAAGGGCAGGCAGAGGTGAACACTCAGCTCCATGTCCTGCTCCTCCCAAAGCGCCCGCATCCCCCCATTGATCCTCCAGCCTTCCCTCTGCTTCCACACGAGTGCGGCGGCTACAACCAGACGAAAAGGAATCTCTTTGTAACAGCTCTGCCGGCCCTTTGGGCTTTCACGAGCCAGGCTTTGATGGACACCGAGCTCCGGTGGGCTCCGTGCCAGGCCCACGAGAACTGAGGAGGTTGTAATGAGATTCTTTCAGTAATTCTTGTCAAGGCGCAAAACCAGCGAACCTCAGTAAATCAGCGAAGCCTTTCGTGTTCCACGTCTTGATGGAAACATCAGTAGAGAGACACTTGGTGCTAAATTGTCTGATCGTTGGCAGGTGTCCAGTCCTGAGAGCAAGATGAGGGCAGAGGGAAATAGGGGAGGGTAACGCATGGGATGAGACTCTTCCTCCAGCCTTGAGGGCCAGATCCAGCCTCACCCTGGTCTGATGGGGCACGTTCTTGCAGAAGGAAAGTGTCTTGCAGGTAAACTCGTACCCGTGGGGTTCTTGGAGCTGACTGCACCAGAAAGAGACCCAGGAGCTCAGCCCAGGGAGGGATGCAGGGGAAGCGCGATGCCCTTTGCACTGACGGTCACAAGGCAGTTCTCCACCTTTTTGTCTTGTCCTGGGGCATCACAGTCATGGAAAAAACAGAGGTCTCTAGTATCAGCATTATGTTTTCTTAGCATTTAGGAATTATTATGTGTATACATATATGTAAAAAGACAGGAGGAAAGGCGAGGACTAAGGTTTGAGGAGGAATCTGATCCTCAGGACCCTCTCTCTGAGGGCATTGTGGATCCCTGTCTTCAGCCTGGCTCTGCTACCAGTCTCATGACAGCAGGATGAGGCCTCTGGGCACTGTGTGGTGAACAGCACCCGTGAGCCCAATCCGCACAGTCGAGCGCCCTGGGGCTGCCGTTGCAGCCGATGTGATGGTTCAGATGCTTCTGGGTTTTTCAGAGCTGTGAACTCAGCTCCCTTCCGTTCTCTCACCTGCCTCAGCTTTGTTTGCTGAATTATTCAGGTGTCTTTGCTAAGATTTAACACATCTCCTCGTTAGCCTGTTGAAAGATGTACCTAGTTAGTGACATCTATCCTGCCTGGATCCATTTCAGGCAAGTCTAGCGGTGATGGATGTGGAGAGCAGGAGGGCTTTTCTCCTCCCTCTCTCCAGCCTCAGCCGTGTGTATTCCCTGCTGGAGGATGCTGTTCCAGGGTCTTTATTTATTGACCTTGGAGAGGCCGTGCATCTCCTCCTGCTGACATCCCGCCAGCTGTATGAGCCATCCGGCCTGGATCAGCAGCCTGAGATGCTGATGTCCCTTGGAATGGAAGGGACGAGGTGGGTGGACATGTTGGGATGGCAGCAGCCAAATTCCTGTTGTCTGAGCTGACACTGCTGAGCCAAGAGGACTCGGTTCACCAGCCCACTGGATAGCTAAGCTCCCTCAGCACCAGCTCCTGCAATCTGTATAATCTGGGGATAATTAGCTGGTTTTCTGCCTTGCAACTGCATAGTGTCTGCTTGTCCTCAGCTCTGATCTGCCATTTGACAGTTCCTGGCTGGCTGGAAAATGTTGCAATTAAATGCTCTTTCAGGTCAAACTGTATTTCAGGGTGGAAAAGAGTGACTAGCTCTAACTGGACCGCTGAGGGCTGCGAGGCGGCTGTGCAGACGTTTGGCACTCGGGTAGTAACCAGCTCCTCCTGATGTCCCTTTGAGGAGGCAGCAAATCCAAGTTTCTGTGTCAGTTCCATCTATCAGAAAAACGGTGCCTTTTTGGATGTAGCGGCATGAATTCTGGAGGGGGAATTCAAGTAGTTTTGAAGGCCTACATCTTTCCAGGCTCTTACCCTGCCATTGCACCACAACTGTTCCTAAATGCACCATATTTCATCCTGATGCCGAGTGGGTTTCTTAGTCTTCTTGTCTCTGTTGTCTTAATACACATAAGTATAACTCTGCAGTAAGTGTTTGCAGAGGAGAGGTGACATCTGGAGCAGCCACACAGTGCCCTGAAGGGAGACAGGAGGCGGTTACAGCTTGGGGGACACTTGGAGAAGGTCTTGACTCTTTTATGATGGGACATGGGCTGTGCCTTCTACCTCCACCCGTAAAACCATTGAAGAATTTGGGAACATTATGCTGGAGAAATGCCTGCGTGTGTCTGTGGGACTTTTTGCTTCAAAGCTCCATTTCCCTGCGTTTTGTTTCCACAGGCTGGGCTGCCCTTACAGCTCTTCCCGCCGCTGGTCCCCTCCTCCCTCCCGCAGGGAAGCAGAGCGGAGCTCTGTGTAAACGGCTGCTCTCCAGATCCCTTTGAACGTTGTCAGAGCCCCTTGTTCGTGTGAGCAGAGCAGGTTTCAATATACATGAGATTAAGCAGGCACCAAGGAAAAAAATCCCAAACCACAAACATCTGGGCGAGTTCTTGAAAAAAGGAGGCTCTCCCTTTATTTTTTTCTTTATTTTTTTTTTTTTAAGAAAATTACCACCAGCAACACAACAACAAAAAGCTTTCAAGTCTTTTTCAGACACGTGTCTGAGATTTCCGCCTTTGACAGAGGATGCTTTGCATAGGGTGCCTTGTGTCGGATTGTGCTCGTTTCAGATGTTTCCCAAACAACATATGCTTGTAAAACAAGAGCAATAAAGCCAGCCATGGCTGCTCCTGCTTTGTCTTTAAAGCCAAGTTGAAACATACTCCTGTCTGCTCTGCTTGTCTGGAGATGTGGTAGTAAAGGCTCTGCCCGCTTGGATGGCAGCGATGGGCTATGTTGGGTGAAGCCTGGATTTAACCCTCAGTAACAAGTGCACTCTGGCACAAGCTTGGAATGAAGATGCTCCGAATGAGACACATCTTCTCCAACGTTTGGCTTCAGGGCCCGAGGCTCAGCCCTGCCACCCATGTGCGGTTCCTCTCGGTGCTGGCCAGGATCCTGGAGAGTAAATATCTTTGAACGCCAGGCCCCTAAACTGCATTTTTCCATGTCAGGCCTTGGGAAGGGCTTTGCCATGGAGTCTGCTCCTGGAATCCCGGAGGAGCTGGCTGCCAGCTCCTCATGGGCACTTGGTGCTTTTGTGCATGTTGGAGTCAGAGCAGCAGATGAACCACAGCCCAGGCGCAACTTCCCTTCCCCAGAAGCACTGTATTGATTTCACTAATGTCATGCACTCTGCCAGCACCCTGTGAGGGAGGATGCCGGCAATGGGAGAGGATGCATGTGACTCTAGGAGGAAGAGAAGGCATGGTAGGATCCAGAAATCCCCCTCACGCAGCCTTCTCCGGTCAACAAGGGTAAATTGCAACATCAAAACCACATGTTCCTCCTCCTTCGGCACCAGGTTCCTTCTCTATGGCACTAGTAAGGGTTCGTTTATATCAAACAATGTTTTGCATGAAATTGGAGAATTCTTATGGGAGATTCATGGCCTGTGGGATGGTATAAAAGGGATTGGTGGTGGGTAGCTGAAGGTTGCAATGGTCAGAGTTCAAGAGTAGTCAGCCTCTGGGTGTTTGAGTAAAGATCATAGAATCATGGAATGGTTTGGGTTGGAGGGACCTCCCCAGCCCCCCCGGTGCCCCCCCTGCTGTGAGCAGGGACATCTTCACCAGCTCAGGTTGCTCAGAGCCCCGTCCAGCCTGGCCTGGGGTGTCTCAGGGATGGTTCATCTACCACCTCTCTGGGTACCTGGGCCAGGCTCTCACCACCCTCAGGGCAACAATTCCTTCCCCATGTCCAGCCTGAATCTCCCTCCTTTAGTTTAAACCCTCACCCTTGTCCCATCGCAACAGGCCCTGCTCAAAAGTCTGTCCCCATAAAGAAGATAGAAAAGGGGGAAAGCAGCAAAGAACTGCTGCAGCTTCTAAAATACCTGCTGGGGAGGGTGGGGATCTCTCCCAGTGCTTGA
Organism: Columba livia; assembly: GCF_036013475.1. NCBI lineage: Eukaryota > Metazoa > Chordata > Aves > Columbiformes > Columbidae > Columba > Columba livia. The sequence continues at coordinate 852,671 of NC_088627.1, read as the reverse complement.
CAGGGACCTCAAGCATCCTGACACTCAGTTCCCAGCTCTCCTCAGCATCCCCTGTGTCAGATGGGATCCATCAGTTGAAGGCCGCTTTTGCAGGGGGACCGAGGGAAGAGCCAGCACTGTGCTGAGCCCCAAGGGTTAACCGACCCCACAGTCAGCTCCTCCACCGGCACATCAAAGAGCTGCTCTCCCCAAGCCCTGCCTTGCCCATGTGCTCTGTGGTGACTCCATTGTATTCCCTCCACAATGAGAGCTCTGTGGTGGCTGGGAAACCCCCAGCACGTCCTCGCCCAGCGACTGTCACGCTGGTGAGGGGTTTCGCCTGCATCCGGGAGCATGAAAGGGGGAGTCACGCAAGGGAAGTCTCTGCTGCTGGACGGGCTCGGCGTGCTCGCCGCTGGTGAGCGGGTGGGTGTTTTCTCAAGAGCTTTGTCTTTCAAGCCCATCCGGGCTCCGCTCAGCTGCTGCCGGGGCTGAGCAGCATGTTTTCCAGCTGTGGCAGCCGACGGCTCAGCGCTTGCAGATGCCGAGAGGAAGGGACTTGCCCCATCCCGGGCAGTGGGACAGTGGCAGGGACAGCACTGAGAGCTCTAATTCCCACTCCTGAATTTATGCTGCTGTAAAATGGTGTCTCTGCATGTGGGTGGGAGCATAAAAAGAGTGTTGTCTGATGATCTCAGTTTGCCAAATCTCTGCCATCCAGAGTACGGGCAGTGGCACCTGAAGGTTTCACCTCCACCAAGCTGACAGAAGTGCCTGCTACGGATGGTTCCTGTGCTCTAATTGGCAGCCTTTTTTGGTTATCATGACATATGCAAATCCTTGCAATGTGATTTCAAAAACATCTGTTTGCTAAACTCCCTCCACAGAGGACTATGTACTGAGTTACTGTGAATTTACACTGGTGTAATTGAGAACAGGGTTTGGCTTGCTGTCGGTACATCATGGAGTTGTTAAGAATAGGATGTGGCATTCCCGTAGCCACTGCATTTGGAACAAATTGCAGTTTTAATACTAAAATGTGGTTACTTAGTGCCAACAAAAGATCACAAAGAAATTTGTGGAAGAAGAGACTATGTTGGGTGGGTAGTAGTATCACCCGCCCTTTGCATTAGCCCCCATGACTCTGATTTCAATTGTTTCTCATTTTGTCAAGTGTTTCATGTTTGGATTGAAGTGTCCTAGGCTCGGTTTTTCCTTCAGGTTGAAAGTTGGTGGAAAAGTTCAGGAGAAGCAGCTCAGCTTTTGTGGAGTAAAGCTCAACATGGGTTGGGCAACCATGCTCCCCTTCTGGTTTTCAGTTTTTAAAGCAAACCCAAAGGATCCCAGCGTATCACATAAAGTTTGTTTGGAGGTCAGGAAGGTGCCTTTTGTTACATCTTGGAAAACAACTCCGGATTTGGTCCAAGTGTGCTCTGAGGATGCTCAGCAGAGGCATTGGGAAGACACAAGGAGAGTCCTCTTCTACCGCAAACCACATTTTTCAGGCCCAGGTTCAGCAAAGCATTTAAAAACATGCTTAATTTCAGGCTGTGTGCGTAATCCCCTTGAAATCAATGGGACTTAAGAATTCGTTTAAATGCTTCACTGAGTTGGACCCTAAGCAGACAGGCCAGACAAAGAGAGGATGAAGGAGAGATGTTGATTTTTCTCCCGGGAGTGGCAGCAATGAGAATCCTGCTCTTTGAACCATTACCTGGCTGCTTCTGAGGGGTTAGACGGGGCCTTTCCTCTCTGGCCCATGCTTGGGGCACCTCCTGGATCAGCCAGCGATGTTTGGGGGGGAAAGAAGAAAACCTTGGGGGCCGGGAGCTCTAGGAGGGCTCCTGCCGCAGCCATAGGCATCTGCATCTCCACACACACAGATGTGGTTCAAAGGCGAGCAGCAAGTTACGATGGATGGGAATACAGGCAGGAAATCCTCTTCTTCTGCTGCACAGACCTGGCCTCCTGCCAGACACCACGTCACCGCTTTTCGCCTGTGTTAAAGACCTGACCTTCTGCTGCCTGTGCTTGCAGGGACTTTACATTACTTAAGACTTATTTATTTATTTATTTATTTATTTATTTATTTATTTATTTATTTCCCAGATGCTGTTTTCTTAAATTACTTATGAGAAAGCCTATGTCAATCTACATATTAAACATACCGGAGATTGGAGTCCAAGTCAACGTGGCTCACGGCAGCCCTAGGAAATCAAACCTCCCTCCCTGTGCGCCTGCACTCCCCCTCCTCCTTCGCCTATAGCTTAAGGCGATGAAACTTTGAAGATGTAATCTAGGCATTATCTGCCTTTTGGGATAATGTTGAACAGTAATTTTAGCGTTGTCTTTATCTCCAAAATGGTTGCTTTAAATTCAACTTCTTCCTTCCCAGAGGCTGGTTCGATTTTTAGGCAGTGAAATATCGTCCTCTGTCCATTTCTGTTCCAGGTTTATTCTCCTGTTTGTTCCCCCGTCTGCCATACCTCCTTGTTAGCATTGTTTGGCTTTTATTATAGAGGGATTTGTGCTCCCTAGGGAAGGATTCATCCACCCAGAAGAGCTCAAAGCCCATTGCAGAGGTGGGATGCAGGAACCATGTGCTGCCGGGAAGCATCGAGGCAAGAAGACATTGTCTCTTGGGACTGACTCTAATTCAAAACCTCCTCTCAGGATAGATACCACACTATTTACCCTCATCCTAGCCTGCTTCCCTCCAGTTTTAAGTCCATTACAATTTTGCTGTGCCTTTCAAAGATCATATGTTAGGTCAGAAACATGGTAACAAGGTTTACTTCTCTATGCTTAAAAAAGAAATTCAAGAACTGGGTCAGTTCATGTTTCCCCAACCTAGATAATTTTCTGTGGGGAAATAGAACAGTTGCCTCTTTTCTTCCTCCTGACAAATCCTTTAGCATTAGTATGCAGTCTCATATATATATTTCCTTCCTTCACACAGAGATAGAACCTGCTTCCAATAAAACTTCCCCCGAGACACTGGCTCTGGCTTTGACTTTCCTGATTAAATGGGCTGAGGTTTAATTTGATGAGAGAGGGAGCTGATTTAGCAGATAGACTATCTTGTTCAAAAGGTGATGTTTCTATTGCAGCCTGATTTCTACCAGGTCCCCCGCTGTCACATATGGTTGGAACCTACTATGAAACATCACCTTTTGCTGTATTTATTGCAGTCTTTCTTTTTCCCCCCATATTTTTATTAAATCTGTCTGAAACTGTGTGATTTTGTAGGCAATGTGGTGTGTGTTTCTGTGGGTTTTGAAGGACCCTCTGCAAAGTGACAGGGAACCCCCATTTAACCAAATGTCAGGAGCTTGTGTGGTGGAGCTGCTCTTATTACATCTGCATGGCTGGGGCTCGGGGGGCGGTGGGGAGGGTCCCTGCCCCATGGAGGGCACGATGAGGATTTGGGACTGGTTGGGAATTCCCCAAAAGTGGGGTCATGCCGTTAGCAGCATTTGCAAAGATCAAATACCTTCCAAAGTGAAGTCTGGGGTTCTTTGTCTTTCTCCGTGGGCTGTTTCAAGAAGGTTTGGCAGAGGTTGCTTAGAATCACAGAATGGGTTGGAAGGGACCCTCAGAGGTCATCTAGCCCAACGCCCCTTCGGTGCTTGCAGGCATGGAATTCTTTGCTGTGAGAGGGGAAGGATTTGAGCGCATCCCATGATGGGACCCGTCGCAGCAGCTCAGCAGCAAAGGGCAACCGGCCCTACTAAAGGGAGAGGGTTTGTATGGAGTTCCCATAAAATCGACTCATCTCCTAATGGCACCATTTGCTGAATTGTGGTGTCAGCAAGCTGTGCGTGATCGCATCCTCTTTAACACGGGCTGTTCTCCAGCATTTAAGATGCTCGCAGCCTTGGTGGAAGCGAGTGGGGGGCAGAGCCCCATCCCACCCAGAGCATCTCGCCACATCTCAGCTCCGTCGCTGTGCACAGCAACGCACTCCTGCGTGTCACGAAACCCGGCATCAGCGAGCTCTGCCAGCGAGGGTGGATGACCCAGGCGGAAATCCTTCCTGTGTGAGCGTCTCTGCAGCCGCGCTGAGACGCGTCTCTCGTCGGCTCTGACTGGTATCTGCTGCGCACGGCTCGTATATAGGTCACCGCTTCTGAAATAGCGTGGAAGTCGGGCACTCGTGTCCCCGGTGTCTGTCTGCCTACGGGAGACCCGGCTGTGAACATACCGGCTGCTAAAGGAAGAGCTGCTAAAAAACCACATGCATCCCCATTGCTGGTGCCCAAGAACGGCTTGTTTTGAGAAACCAAGGCCATTAAACGCAGGTATTGGAGCCACTGTAGATTACCACACGTGTCTCTAAATTCCTCTTACAGCTGCTATTGTAGCAGCCCTAGAGAAGATGTCCCTCATGTATTCATGTATATGTAGCAGGTATATGCTGCCACTGCATGACTCCTGCCTACATACCATTTACTACCATGTTACCCGAGTGTTGCACAACACCCACCCAGCTCTTTCTCCAGGTTGGCTTTCTGGGGGAATGAGAGGAAAATGGGAACCTGTGTCTGGCCCATCCCACAGACCACCCGTGCTCACTGAAACAGCTGTCCAGCTCCTTTCAACACTGAATTATAACCTCAGAGGTAGAGGACATATGTAAAGAGTCATCCCTGGTAAGAATGACCTGCCTGGAAATGCCTGAAAGGAATTGCTATGAAACACATGAATACGTCCTCTTCTGATCACCTCTCCTGGAGACGTTTCCTCTTCCAGGGCTCTTCTCACAGCCCTTTGATTTTTGGATTTAAAGGATTTTTCTAGCCACTGTGTAAAGCATTTCTCCTTCCCTGCTGATGATGGGAGAAACCATCAAATTCCTGGCCATGTCACAGGTAATAGCTACTTGTTTGATTAAGGGCCACCTCAGCAAGCAGAATTCACTGGTGGAGACATTGCTCAGGAAGATGCATTAGTGCACCTGAGCAATTTTTTGCAAGGCTAGCGGAGACTCGTTGCCCTTTTGTCTGGTCCGCTGTAATTTAGCTGCTGGTTATATCGTACCACGTTACAGATACAAAGCGGCAACTTTAACCCTTCATTCTTAATAGGTGCTTTAAAGAAAACATTTTCAAAAGCTGTAGTCCATATTAGAAATTAAGAAAAACTATTTGCCATAGGTGAAGGCCAACAGAAGATAAACACAGATGGTTTCCTCTTTGCCAGCTGCAGGGGATAGTGTGGTGGATATAATAATTCATGTTCTCCCTGGTGCAACACTGCTTTAGTCTTGGTCATGTGTTCAGCTGATGTTAAAAGATTCGGGTGTTTTGTCCAGTGTGTGTCTTTGTCGTACACAATCTGAAATCCCTGCTCCCATGTTCGTCGAACTCGATTGAAAAGCTGCCAGCGTGGCACGGGGCTTTGCAACACGCTTGGTTGATGGAGAGCAGCTGAGTCTGGACTATGGCGAGCAACAGCACAGGTTCTGGAAGGATGCGCGTGTACAGGTGTGTGTGTGCACGCTCCCCCGCGTGTTTGTGCAGATGGTGAGTCTGGTGCTTCTTCCTGCACCCACCTCTCTCCTTTCCACCCCACCTCGCTGCAAAGTCCATCTGCAGAATTAATAGGGCTCTGCTTCCATCTTGCTTGACTTTGAAAGAAATAACATGTGTTGCCACAAAGCATGAATTAAGGGAAGGCAGAAGTGTACGAGTCATCCCCACTCCAGCTGAGAGTGCCCAGAGTCTGTGTCAACAGCAGCAGAGCTGGTGGGAGCAAAGCGGAGAAGCCAGCATGATGGATAGGAGCAATTACTGGGGGTCTTTTCTTCCTGTCTTCTCTGACTATCTCTTTACAAATGCAGTACTTCCTACTTGTTCCAAATGCTGTTGAGGCGTTGAGCAGCTTCAGTAAATAATGACCAGTCCCTGTAAACAGAGGGATAAATGAGAGTCGTGTCTCAGCGGCGGTTCCCAGAAGGCTCCCGGTGATGGAAGGAGAGGAGAGCAGGCAGCCGGGCCTGCCGGGGCTGTTATTCACGCTTCGCCGGGAACGTGGCTTACATCAAGCGAAGGTTTTCTCTGCATTTTGTCTCCTCCTAGATTCAGAACCCTCAGGCTGTTAGTCCACCTCATCTGGCTTTCCAGTATGGTGAAATTGTTCTCCCCTCCTGTTCCTTGCCCAGAACAAAGCGATTAGTGTTTTGGCCAAAGCACCTTTTCTCTGCTCAAAACAGGGCTCCTATTTCCATGTGATTGTGTCACAACCCTCTTGTTTTATAAGGGACTTCTCTGTAGAAAAGCTTCAGCACTACTGTCCCAGCAGATCCTCAGCACTTGCAAATCAATGAAGCATTAGTGTAAGTCAATGGAGCATCATTGCTTTATTTAATTGAAGTTCTGGGTCCGTTTGTCCGTAGATTCTCTGCTGTGTTTTATGCAGTGGGACAATGACTCTTGGCTCAGAAAGCAGGTGAGAAGCATCAGTTTGGATGACACTCTGTAGGTCCCCTGACACATCATTAAGTGGAAGGGCTGGTGGGGTGGACTTCACCCGTCTGGTCCCATTGCACATAGAAGCACCGTGAAGTACCTGAGGCTCTGGGCAGCAATGGCTCTCGCTGCAGCTCCCAAAGCTGTTCCTACAGAGGACGGGAAGAGGAGAGGAGCTTTCCAACTTCTTCAGTTCTTGCCTGCCTTATTTTCCTCTCTACTCTGGTGTGTGTGTTTCTTTCTCTGAAAAAAAAGATGGATCAGGACAGTTCGCAGTGCAAGCACGAGTGTTCCCATTGCCAAAGGAGAGGGTGCATGTGAGAAGCACTGCTGGTCTTTCTTTCTGTGACACTTCATATTCACCGCTTTTTGTATTTGGCCACAGGCTTATCTGTGCTTTGGGTGTCCAGCTCTACAGCCTGACCACATGCAGAGCAAACATGCTTTGAATCCTCTAGATTTATCAGCTATTCTGTGATAACTGGTGATGGAAGGGGGCTGTATGGTCGTTTCCTCTTCTAGTTCCTGTGTCTGGGTGTTTCACTGGGACCAAGAATTTGTATAGTCTTCATATGAATTTACCTCCTTGAGGCTGAACAAACTGAATTTGTGAGGCCTTTAGGACATGGTGCAAGGCCAGACTCTTCCAAGCATGGAGAGACAAGCACAGTCGTCCTTCAGAGCATCCTGCTCCGCTTCACTGAACACCGCACTGCTCACATCAGGCACTGGGGACCGTCCAGTCCTCGATCCCCCCTGGCCCCCTTTGATCCCAGCTTCTCTTAAAGGCATGTGGAAGGCCCTATCAAGAGGGGATCCTCTGGGATCCCTGCTGGAAAAGCATGAGGACGGCGCAGAGTCGGGCTGTCAGGAGCGGTTTTGTCACTCACACAAAGCACACACTGCATGCTGGTTTTTCATGTCACGTTCGGTGTAGATTTACTCTGGTGGGAGATGCCGGGCTGTTAGGTATGGAAGCGACAGCCCTCAGTTTGTCCAGAGGGCAGGTGCAGCAGAGATGCTATCAGCTTTCAGACGTACCTCTGTGGGGATGCTCGGGAAATGAGACGGAGGCAACGCCATTCATGCGCTGGAATTAGTACTTACATATAATAGGCACTATGCTCATTACCGTGTTGTTACCTGGGTGCTTTGCTGGCTCTCTTTTGTATTCACTGTCTGCCTCTCATCATTTATTTAGACCATGTTGACTCGTTGTTCTATTTTTATACAGCAACTATCACCAGGGGAAAGGTCAAAATGATGCTTTGAGTTTTCCCTGGTGGGATTCAGCCTCACCCCGATCCTCCTGAGGTCTCTGTCCATCCCCATGACACATATTTTTTAGGTTTTCTCTGAAAAAGGATAAGAAGCATGGGTTTAGAAGTTACCTGGTTTACTCTAACTAGCGTTTTCTCTGTTACTTTCATGATGTGCCAAAAGGACCTGGGTTTTAGGAGCTGCCAAGTGGTGGTCTGTGGGACACCATTAAATGCGTGGGGTTTAGTCCATCCCTTCCTCTTGCTTGCTTGCTCGCTTTCTTCGTTTCCCTTCCTTTTACTTCATTCATCTCTATGCAAGCCTTTCCTGTTTACAACCTCTCTAAAACACTTACAAATTATATATCAAGAGGAATATTAATTGTAGATGCAGCTTGTTCCATTCATAATGCTCATCGCACAGTGAGCATCACCTAGAGTCCACTTATCACATATTAATAACATAGATGGCAGACCTGACATTTAGAGCACTCTATCTAAATGACTTCTTCCACTCCCAGCCCTATTTGTATTGGTTCAGGAGAGAATACGGCATCACATATAGCTCTCTGATGGAGAGGGTAATTCATTTAATAGATACCATAAAACTATACTGGGTATCAGTATCAATCTTTGAATCTGTTGTGACTGCAAATATGTAAATGCGACGTCTATGTAAAATGTATATATATGAACACATCAGTTCCCATTTACATCTATTGCATTATTTAGGATGAAGGGGTGTTGTAAAGTCACGTTGGTGATGTCTGGATTTATGGAGCAGGTACTGGTGTGTCGAGTCTTATTCGTGTGTTGTGGACTGAACAGCCCCCATTGCCTTTGTTGCAGTTCAAGACACAGAAGCTACAGGTTCTGCTTTTCTTAGGGATGTACACGGTGCCTTGGGAAAGCCGTTTTAACCCCTCCACGGCTGCAACCCTTCCCTCCCTCATTTCACACCTGCCTTTGAAATGGAGACAGAAAAAAAATCAACAATTTGAATTTATGAGTGTTTGCAAAGGGCTTTGAGATGTTTAAAGGGAGGTGAGAATGCAGGCTTGTGTGGCAGTAGATAACTGTAGTGTTTGTTGCTCACTGTTAGACTGGAATCACCTTCCTTGGATATTGAAAAGAGTTTCCGCTCTAATTAGTGTGCTAAGTACTTGTCTTCTTGTTTGAAGTGTCAAATTTTCATTACAGAACAAACGGGCGACTCCCTAGAAAATTTTCTCTCCATGAGTAGCAAGTAGAAACTGGCTTAATTGTTCAAGAAGTGGGAAATGGTCAAAATGAAAGTACCATCTCATAGTTGTTCCTGCACTGCCAGAAGGACACGCTCTGTCACACCGTGGCACGGCAGGAGTGGCAGCTCATGCGTCGCGTTGTTTCTGTCACTGCTCACATGAGTGGCGTGTCACATTATGTACTGTCGCTGAAGCCATGTCGTTAAACACTGGAAACATAAGAAAACCCACAGGCAATTAAAATGATCCTGGGGCAAAAATATCTATGTAATAAAAAATCAAATACAATATTTTCTTACATAAACTTAATTCAGTTATGTTTACATAAGGATTGCTGTCGAAGCTGATACAATTTCCTGAAGATCTTTGTCTCCGCTTCAATTATTTCCTGCTCTTGGAGATGTCGATGATGCAGTTCAGAGCATCGCAGTGGAGACGCGGTAGAGCCTGTCAGCTCCTGCGCTGCCAGGGACCCGTCTCGCTGTAAAACCCAATGGCAGACCAGTAAAGCGTAGATTTTGCTCTGATATTGCTGGAGGAGATGAATGCTGCTCTCTCCAGCTGCGCATCTCCACCTGATATAGAACCCGTGTAAAGAGATATATCCAGGTAAACCTCCAAGGTCTTGGCATGACAGACAGCTCCGTTCTTTATCTCAGGACATCTTCTCTCTCTCGGGGGGAGGGAGATGTGCGGTGCTGCAGTACCAGTATGAAGACTGGTGTAACCTGGAGCCTGCCTGTCAGAGGAAATGTTTCCCTCCTGATGTCAAGAATAATTCCTGGCTTCACGTGACTGATCCAACATACGGAGGCAGTCGCTGCTCTTTTCGCAAGTTGTCTGGTTGGAGAACTCGGGTTCAATTGCAGAAGGACCATGGGGGGACCTGCTGGTCCCGTTGGTCCCAGGGCCACGGATGGTTCGATGCGGTGACTGTCCCTGAGCAGAGCAGCTCAGCATGGGGAGGAGAACCAAGGGACAAGGCTGGCTCGTGACCAAACCGTTACAAAATGGCCATCAATAAACCCAGTCCGGAAATTAGAAGGACTTGGAGCTTGGAGGAGCGAGACCCTGGAACAGGCTCCGGCAGGAGCGGTGGCGGCAAGAGACCCACGTAGCTGGAAATGGAGCTTTATGAATAGGTTTTATTATGTGGCTGCCAGCAATAGCAAGGGCCGAACTGATGGCCGGGAAAGTTCCTTTTAAGGCGTTTCGGTCTTTGCTCCGCGCTTTGCGTTCTCCTGGGATTTTTTTAAGGTGACCTTCAAAGGCCGTGTGTTAGCAAGTGAATCCTGCCATGCTGGGATTTCTTTACCATGTATAAAGAAGCCCTGCAAGATTTTTAAATATTTGTGTTGGTTTGTGCTTGACGTTGCTCTACCAGCAGGAAAGTTGTGTCTGGTTCTGCTGGAAGCCCCACTGCTCCTCTAATGTGTCTGGGGGGGGAGAGGCTTTAATGTCTGGGCTGCTCTAGTGAGCTCTTGTTCAAAGAGTTTTAGGTAGGCAGCATCTGGGAAAAGAATAAAAAGTATTTCATGAAACCATCTCCCCTTTTGCTTATAATGACAAATACCTTTATTTTCCTCTCTCCTTTGTAGCTGTCTCATTTAGGTGACTCATAGAAATGGCTTAATCTTTTTATTGATTTCCCTTTCACTTGTCTTTATCTTCTATGAACTTTTTTTAAAAAGCTGAGTTCTTCCTGACCTTATCTGGTCACCAGTTTATGAAACTGAAATCAGTGATTGACTGCTTACGTGGATAATTAAGAACATTGTTCGTCAAGAATACGCTTGTGTCAGGATGTGCGTTTTGCCAGACTGCGCTAGGGCTGTCATACAAATACAAGAATATGGATGTACCCACCATATGATTAATCATACATATTCTTGTGTGACAGTGGCTAGTAATATATACTTAAATATCTGCTGTAATTCGTATCTTCATAGGAAGGAAGGTCGTTTTCAGTGTTATGTCAGGCTGTGAACCAAATTCCCGTGGTGCTCCAGCGCTGATGTCAAGGCTGTAACTAAACTCTGCGTAACCTCTGGATTGTAAAGGATGCCAAATGCGATGCAGTCAGGAATCTGTGAAGGTGGTTTCCCAGGCGCAGGTGATGCACATATTCTGTGCCAGCACTAATTTGGCACCAAAACCACAGTGTCCTTGTGGATTAAGTGTAGGAGTGTATTGCAAGACAGAACAAAATGGATTATACCATCGATTCCCAGCAAGCGCGTCCCCCCGGCGAGGCAGGTTGGAGCAAGCTGCTCAGGACTTCTGCTGGAAATAGGAACCAGCAAGTGCTTTGCAGACATTTAGCAAAGATGTGGCATATTCCAGTGATATTTTTGGTGGTAGCAAGGGATCTGAAGACCTTCGGAGAGTGGCTTGGTCCAGCGTGCATCGGGGATGCTGCTGAGTCACCACACACGGGGCTGGCAATATGCGCTTTATCTGAATATACGTTTGTGTTTCTATAAACAAGGCAGCGACAGAAAGAGCTTTATTTACCAAAATCAATAAGCTTGTTAACTTGGTCTGCTCTATCAGGAAAGATTAGTAACTAATCCTTTCTCCCTCACCTTAGGGGCAATCCAGACGTATTTATTACAGGATAGGAATCGTTCTGCATCAGCCTTGGGGATCATTAAAACAAGATACCAATGCCCAGGCACCAATAGGGCTGTGCCACGGTGAGCTGTGACTTCCCGAGGTAGACAAGGACCCAGGAAACTCTGGGTAGAGCTCAAGGATTCAAGGACCGGGTCCAAAAGGAGGGTTTGCCCAACGGCCCTTGGCTGGTTCTGAGTGTGCAGAAAGGGACGTGCATTTGCAGAGCAGTTTTTGTACCTCTAAGCTCAGATTTTGAGGGTGCCCTCATAGGTGCAACAGTCAATAGGAGATTTAGGGTGCTGGGGCTCTGGTGGGTGAGAAGCTGCTGAGACAGTGGGCGTTTGGTTAAGTCTAGGATGAACCAACTGCTTAGAGCAGGTAGAACTCTGCAATCCACTTAAGCTTTGTCAGGCTGAGCTTTGTATCCAAGTCAATGAACCATTAAAAGGGAGAATTTCCTTTTGTTCCTGGGTTGTTCTTTGTATCTTCAAGTGAGATGATAGGGAGATTATTTTTTAAAATAATAATTTAGGAGCTCAGTGAGCACAGATTGAGTAAAAATAACTGGTGGCAAATAAAAAGGCACTTGATGTAGGAGATGGATGAAGGCTGTTGGCTGTGGGAAGGTACACATCTAACACAATAAGCCAGAATGAACATGTACTACGCAGCTTAAAGATCCCTGTATTTAGTCTTTATTTTAAAGGATGAGTTAAGATAGAATCTTGGATTTGCTAAAAAGAAGCAAGGAAGTTGCTCATGGCCTTTTGTTGGAAAACTGTTGTGTTAGTTCTGGGCAGAGAATGGTTAAAGAAATGCCTAGAAATGCATCAGATTGGTTTTTTTTCTTTCTATTCGTCAATCAAAGAATCTGGTGTAATTGGTCTTTACTGGGATGATTTATTCACGGTGTTTTGATGTGACCTAAATCCAATCTTATTCATCATCAGCAACCATTGTTCTTGGTGCTCGTTTTAATCAGATGTCTCGCTAATCCAGACTGATTGTCTAGTGGCTTTCACACACTTGAGAGCAAGAAAAAATCCAGGAAAACTTATTTTCTTTGCAGTCCTCCTGAGCTAGGCCTTGTGTGCTGTGCATTTCTTAGCTCTAGGTCACACCCATTGTTGGCTGCTTCCAGGCTCTTTTTCGGTTTAATTCAGCTCTTCAACTAGGATCCAGAGTCACTTTTTATCCCCTTTATTTTCTGAACAATCTAAACTACTCCAGGCCTTACCAGCAACAGCAGGTGGGGAGCCATCGCTCCCCTGGTGACCATCAAAGCTGGGTTCCATCCTCTCACTGGTGGAGGCAGCAAATCATTCTAGTGACTTCAGAGATGTATTTTGGGATGCAGGAAACATCTCTGGAGGGTGCAGAACCACCTTCAGAACCACCTCAACCCCCCCAGTATATCAGGGGTGTGAATTGAAGGGCATCTTTCCATTAGCCTTGTGCAATTCAGATGAGGTCCTTGCTGGTTGTGTCATCCTGCGAAGACTAATAATTCAACAAGCTTTGACTGTAGAAAGCTGATGGGAACCTGGACCGTGGGAGATCCCAAATGGGAGAAGCAGGGAACTGGGGGAGGTTTGCTGGCCCAGGTTGCCCAGACCAAGAGCTGCTGGTCCTCAGTGGGGAGGTCCGAGCGGTGGGAATCCAGCCGAGGAGAAGGTGACATCCCTCGTGTCCCTGCTGCAAGGGGGAGCCTGGAGACGGGCAGCTGGTGGCAGCGCTGGTGGCAGTGCGGGGAAAGCAGGATGCTGATGAGTGTTTTGATTGGAAGTGACAGCCGATCCCTGTCTAGGTTGTGTGGCGGGATTGTTCGTTTTTCTGTTCTTTTTCTATTGTTCATTGTTGCTCAGGAGGGTGCCGTGGTCCCCATGGTCCTTTTCTAACACGCTGCTGCTTGTGTAGGTATGAAGAAAGGTAATGCACACAGAATGTGTTCTTAGGAGAAGTAACGGCTGCATTTTTAGTGGTTTTCTTTAGTTCTTTCTTGGGTTCTTTTGGATCCCTCAGTGCTGTGGAGCTGACCTCGCAGGCCCTGCCAACCCGGGGCTGTGCAGAGCAAGCTCAGGGCTCCCGGTTCAGCTCCTGGTGAACTGAACGTCATTTCTAAATAATGTCTGCAAACACAGATGTTTTCTCTCTATGTCTCCATATCCTACATCCCTCGCTCCACTTTTTATAGTAGATATGTGTTATTGATCAAGTGGTCATGTAAACAAGAATAGCAGTGAGTGCTTGAAATCCTCAGGGTTTCATCCTGGTGTGCTGAGTGCCCTGTCTGGTCCACTGCAGCTTTACACATGTGAATCTTCATTAACTTTGATAAGCACCATAATTTCGCACTGCTCTGCACCACTCAGAGCTGACCCCCAACCCCCAAATCAAATTGGTTAAAGATATCAAGAAGGTGTTGCTGTTTCAAGGCAGGGGAAACTGAGGCACAGGGTAAGAACTGCTTTGAATGGATTAAAGTCATTGGTGATGAATTTAGTGTCTGAGATGGGGCTGGAATAGCCATCACTCAGGTGATGCAGCCTCCCAGCTGTCCCAGGGGATGGTAAAGCCTTTGTGCACTGCGAGATTAATCTTTCTGCTTCCGCAAAACTGATTTCCATTGAGAACGGCTCCTGTGGGCTGTGTTGGAACCATCCCATCAGTGTGTATGTGGACACAAGCTCTCCATGCACCCAGGTCACACCTGAATGCTCCTGCCAGGCTCTGGGCATCTGAGGCACGGGCGGGATGAGATGCGAGTTCCCCAGGCCAAGGTGGGATGAGGTATTTCAAGTTCTGCAGGTGAAAGAAATCGATTCCCTGGGAGGCTCTGTCCTCCACCGCTCACGCAGGCTTGGCAGACGTTCTCCGTTAGAATGCGCAGAGGTAAAACACCGACCTTGGCATCCATTCCAGCCAGGATCTGGGATCTCAGATGTTTCATTTGTTTATGCTTAAAAGCGTTTCCATTCAGCTCTGAAATAGTTTCTCTTGCTCACGTCCCCCAACCCATGGCTCGAGCAGTTAGAGATGCTTTAAATCCCCTCTCCCTTCTCTCTCCCTGCCGCTGCTCCGCGATCGGGTGGCTCTGTGCATGCGTTATTGGCCGTCTGATAGTCCTGCCTGATACGATAGCATTGCTAAGTACCCTCTGAATGCTTAATACTGCAATTATTATGCTGGTGGGCATCTCCAGAAACTTCTCGCTGTTGGATGAGTCTCGGCTTTTATCTCAGCTCCATTAACAAACATCTTCATCATCCTGCATGCTGCAAGGGCCTGTGGGGCACGTGCCTCCTGGAGATGCTCCCGTCCTCCCCCCTTGGAGGGGATGGAAAGACTGCAGAGTACAGGGACCCCTCCAGCAGTAATGATCTGTCCAGGAAGCTGAAAATACCATTGCTGTTAGCACAGCACGTCCCACCCCCTCCCTGGTGCAGCTCTGCTCCCCCTGCCATCAGCAGCAGGTCTGTCCAGTGTGATGCATGTTACACACAACACACATTTATCACACAGATGTGCTGATACCCAGCTGAATATTTCACGGCAAAGCACCTCAGTCAGTGCCCAGCTCTTTGACCTTGAGCACACCACGTTATCAATCTCTGCTCCTCCTGTTTTTGTTGGTCTATTGCATCTGGAACATGTCAAGCACCAGGAAAGTGGGAAACGACTTTCAGCCCATCCATTTTAGGCCAACATCTTCTGGTTCATCTCCCTAAGCCTCATCATGGCCAAGGCATTGCCAGGACCAAGCCAAGGTCTCCAGGGACTGTATCTGAAGTTTGGAGGCAGGTGAGGTGTTTGGATCCACGTTTGGGGCGTTTCCATGGCTGGGGATGGTGTGAGGCTTCTTCACAGCTACAAATTCTGGAGACTTCTGGGTTTTGCACCGGCCTCAGCATCTCTGTGGGAGGTCTTAAAAATGGTCACCACTGGTTGTTTCAGAGGGAGGCGTAAGAAGAAATCACGGTTCAGCGCCTAACAGAGCAGCTTAGTCTGACAGGTTGTTTTCAGCTTGAAAGCACAGAGATAAATAACCTGCCAGTGTCTGTGTGACCTGCTGCCACCCGGGGCATCCTGGCACCCACAGGCACCCTCTGCTCGCAATGAGCAGCATGATGTGCCGAAAAGCACCGCAGGCATCCCGCTGCTCCCAAAATACAACCCTGGCCTTGCCACTTCCACTCAGCCCTCCATCACCTGAACGAATCCTTCATCCCGCTGACAGCAGCACCTTCCAACACATCAGGCACTTGCGAGTGGAAACCACTGCAAGGAAATACAAATTAAGTCCATCTCACCCTGGAAATTTGACTTGTGGGAGGAGGGCAAAGTGCTGCTGCTTCCCATGTCTGTCGCAAGCCGGTGGGATTCATGGAGCATTACGTTTGGGGAGTGATGCTGTGGGGAAGGCACATGTGCTCGGAGCATCTCACCTTCCTCATGGCCAAAACTCCTCCAGAAAACAACAGGGACCAGGAGTTACTGGTGTGCGTTTCTCTCCTTCCGCATCTGCCTTTGGCTCTGGGGGGATTAATAGCATGGGCTGAATGTTTTCTGTTGGTTTATTCATTCCTTGGCTTGTTTTGTCAATTGAACAGCTCTTGTTACCCCAGAAGGAGCTTGGGGAATGATATATGGCCCTGACAGCAAGATTAAACATCCCATTTACTGTGCCCTGTCTCCAGAATTCAGACAGCAGAAGCACAGTGAACAGTAATAACAGTCGCAAAGCAAACAGAAAACAGATACTTTTCATCTTCAGTTCATTTCTTTAGGGAAAAAAGGGCAGGGGGAGAAGGGGAAGGAAGGCAGAAGGAGAAGAAGAAATAGGCTGGAAAGAGGGGAAAAAAGGGAGAAAAGTATGAGAGGTGAAAAATGAAGATGAGTTGTTAATATTCAATTTAAATGAGCTCAAAGTGAGCCCAGGGTTAGCAGTTTCTCTCTCAAAATCGGAGCAGAGTAGCTGAGGACTGTGCAACCGGGAGCCTTTGCTGGTGCATGGCCTGATTGCTTGCGCTTAATGCTGCTTTAAGTGGCATCTTCTGACACTTTTATTTTATTTATTTTATTTTATTTTATTTAGTAATTGCAGCTGCTCTGGGCTGCTTGGGAGCTCGAGGCATGTGAGATGGCCTTGAATGCAAAGTGGGCCTGGGTGGCAGGTACCCAAGGCTTTGCCTGACTGCTGGTCTGTGCCAGGGAACAGCAGATGGGAGAAGAGCTGCGAGCAGCTTTCAGCTGTTCTGGTCTAGTTGTGACGGGCTGAGCTGCTCTGGGCTGTACTGGGCTGGAGCTGGTCCTGAGATCCAATCCTTGATGGGAACCCACAGCTTGGGGCTGAGGATGGGCTGCCCTGTGCTCTCCTGCAAGCTGGGGGACACAACACCAGCTGCTTTGCTGGCAGACGGGCTCCTGTTCATGGAATCATGGAATGTCCCCGTTTTTCTTATATGCTCCTGGCTCCCAAACCTTTCTCGGTCCCAGGAGGAAGCTGTGACCCTCTTTTATCTTTGGACTTGGCTGGCATGGAAGGTCACTCAGCTGCAAAACATAGTATGGAATGGAAACGTTCCTCGGGTCTGCTCCAGGACAGTAGATATGTCAGGACAGGCTCTTCCCACAGCCCCTCTGATGGCAATTCATATTGAGACACCTACAAGGAGGGTCGGAAGAAGTGGGGAGCAGAGTATCATCACTGTCTGGACACTTGAACATGGCCTAAAATGGAGGGATACGACAGGTCTTTAACTGCGCACACTGGGTTACATCCCTTTTTCTCTGGGGAGGAGGCCATTCCCATGAGACGGGGGAGCATCCAAACCCCTTATCTCCATCCCTCTGGTTTGTTTAGTTTTTTTGGTGAAGGGAGCATTCCTCGTGATGCATCAGCCTTTGACGATGTTTGTGACTTTTTCATGGCTCAGTAGATGTCACCGTGGAATGATCACATCTAACCACGCGTGATGCATCAGCAACAAAAAAAAAGGTCAACTCCAACCGTAAATATTTCAAGCCTTGTAAAATATTCATCGGTAGCCATGAATACTGAGGAGGTGGGATGGGCCGGTGCTGGGTTCCCTGTGGGTTTGTGCGTCTCTGCACACAAGCACGTCTCTCTGCCTTGAAAATCCGAGGCGAGGTTTCCAGTACAGCAGCATCATTCAGTCACGAATTCAGTGTCAGAGGTGGGGCCAGAATAGAGATCATGGGCTATATGTGACAGCAGTGTAACGTTTTATTTTCTATAATGGGTAGTAGTTTTATTTAATAATATATTTCTGCCCCTTAACGAAATCCTAATCAAATATCGATAGACACCATCACGTTTGCTTTTCCTGGCCCAGTGCTTCAATAAATAATCCTCGTTTTTCTAAAAGCCGTTGCAAGGTCTTAGATCTCAGGCACAGTATTTCTGTCTTAGTGGCTCCTTTTCCTGAGGAATGAGAATGGGCTAATAATCAATAACCAATTGAACAGCAATCGTCCTTGTTTCAAAGCAAGCCCCTTTCAAGCCCCGATCTTCCAAGGCAATTCAGCTGGGAGGAAATAGTGGTGCCTCTTAATTATAATGCAATAAAGATTTGTGGAAATTGCCTCGTTTTCACTGAGCGGAGTGACTGTACAGCCTATATGGAGCATTTTGGGGGTGGCAGGAGAGCAGACAAAAGGCTTCTTGACCCTGTGAAGTAGAAAGCAGAGTTTTTCTTCGTCTGCTGACCTCCTTGGTCTCATTTCTTCCTGGTGGAGGCTTTTTTCACGTCTCCAGGTGCCTGGTGCCACCCCTCCGCACCACGTTTTTCCCCCAAGGAGATGCAGCCGCTCCAGTTTCTCACTGTGCATTGCTCTGAGGGTGAACACGGCGCGTTTAACAAACACCTACCCAACAGTTCTTCCCTTTGAGAAAGCTCTGTAGAGCAAGGCAGTTCTGCCCAAGACGGGCAGTGCATACAAATCGTGCTGCCTGCTGGCTTGTGCACCCAGGGTATAGTGTATTTCTTGGCTGGATGCTTGTCACACACAGCCTGAACGGATTACTTGAGCTTTCCAAAGACTGTCTTAAGAAATTACATTTTTTGTAAATATTATCTATTAACCCGAACCTCCTTGCTCTGCTCCTTGCATCACCAAAGGGTCTTAGGAGCATTTTGGATTCTTTGCTCTACCCAAACATCAGCTCCTGATATCAGGGAAGGTGAGAGGAGGTTCAGACCCTGTGATGGAGGAAAAATTACTTAAGAAATGCCTGAATGCCGACAGTTGTCAGCTGGCCAGAAGAGCTGAAAACACGCCAGAAACATCAGTGGGTCAGGAAGTCTGGCACAAAGCAGACACATTTCACATGGTGTCAGACCCAGCTGCTTTGGAATGAGGACTTATCTGCAGAAAGATCAAAATTAGGTCTTGAGGCTGGAGTGGACACTCCTGCAAAGACCAGCTGGGGAGATCAGAGCACACACGGGCTCAGCGCTACCCCCGGGTGCTCAGCGAGCCGAGCTCTGGGCTGTTCCCAGGGAAATGTCACCACTCCGATCGCAGACTCCGGCAGTCCAGTGTCTGTTTGCTCTCTGGGAGCTCCACACCAATTAGGCTCAGTTTGTAATGCTGGTTTTTCCCCATCCCCAGCTGTCAGCATCACTGGTGCTCCCAACACCGGAGACCTGACAGCCGCACTGGGAGCATCCCGCTCCTTACACGAGGGCTGGTGCTTGATCCCCTGCAGACAAACACACACCAGCCCCGAGACCTGCGAAATGCTGCTGGATGATGATGGGAAGGCAGTGTCCACTCACAGCTGAGCTGCGAGCCTTCTGTGCCACTGGTTAGGAGGAAAAGGAGGCACCCAAACACCCCTTTTTGGACAGAACCATTCATTTTTCTGCTGACAGAATGCAGGAAGGCACCACGTCCAACCCACCAGTTCTCTGTGTACGCATGAGCAGCACGGTTGAAATTTAAAACAAATCAGCCTCCATTCATGGCTAGGACGTGTCACAGGGAATGGAGCTGTTGGGTGAGGTGCTGTTTTTGCAGTCAGGTCTCTGGGCAGTTCAATGGTCATGAGTGGCCAAGACCTCACCATTGAAGAGGATGCTCTGAGACACAGGAGCTTCCCCTGATCCCCCAAAGTGGGGCTGTGATTTCAGGTGAAGAGCACCACCTGCTGACACCCCCTCCTGCAGCTGCCCGGGTATTCCATGATTATCTGACCCTAGTCCTCCATCCTTTAATGGAAAACTCTTGCGAACACCATAAGAAAGTGTTGATTCTTGGTTGCCACCAACCTGGGCTGGATGTGAACCCAGCGCTGTATCCTGCATGTCACCATCACGTTGTCTTTTGTCCTCGTGTTAAACGATGGGTTTTGTTGGTCGGGGACTTTTTCGGAAAGGAGTTTCTCTCAGTGCTGCAGATCTAAGAGAGAGATATTTTAAATATATGTAAGCCGATGGAAAGCAGTCATGAGAGGAAGAGCACGGTTGACGAGGCTGTGTGAAATTTTTCTATTACTGAATTAATTGGTGCAGGAGATGAGGCAGACGCACAATGAATTGTCTGCCTTTCAGAGCACTTTAATAGAAAATACACACAGATTCGCTCTTTGGCACTTCCTCCACCCTTTGCCTGGCCCGTTCTGTGGCTGCGTTGGCCCCGCGTCTGCTTTTCCTCTTTCTAGCCACAGGCTTTGGTATTTTTTTGCTTTTGTTCGTCCTCTATTAGCAGCTTTCTTCTGCATTTCCCCTCCCTCCCTTTAAACATCCTGGAGGTCCGAGGCCACGCCAGCAGATCCCAGACATGGAAGGGGAAGTCCCTCCAACCCATTCTATGATTCTATGACAATTCTGGTTCCAGCCTGCAGTCGGGTGCCCATTGCACTGGGCAGGTGAGACAGGCATCGGCCAAACTGGAACCAGCTCCCCATGTGTTGCAAAGTCATGGGGCACATGTAGAAGGGGTTGGTCGAGCTGCCGCCATGCACGGGGGTGCACTGGGATGCACTGGGATGCGAAGGCTATTCAGCCATTGCCACAGTTCGCTGCGGTGTTTCCCTTGCACTGAAAAGCACAGATTGAGGCATCAAAATATTCCCAGCACACCTTCCCCCTCCCCCAACTCAAACACTTGGAAAGAAGACCCTGCTATTTTCCTTTAGATCCAGCAGGACCTTTCCAGCTAGGGCTGTTCTTCCTTTCATTTGTAAGGAGTTTAAAGGAACACTTAAAATCTGAACAAAACCCATGCCTTTTGAATTTGCCTGGTGTTTTTTCCCTTCGATTGACCTCAATTCGGTTTCCTCGTCACCCCTGACCCAGTTTCTTGGGCCTGGCAATAAGCCAAAAAAATGAAAAAAAACAAAAAAAGAAGAAAGAAAAAGAAAAAAAAAAATGAGGAAAGATATTGACAAAGGCCCATTTGTTACATTTTCTCTGAGCAGATTGATCCCAGCTCTCCTGCTCAGCTCCTCTTTGTTTCCAGACAATGAAGGTGCACTTTTCCCCGCTGGCATAATTGGCTACAATTAAGCTGTGGACAAGATATTTGGTTAACGATCCCCAGGAGACACAATTTGGGGATTAGAGGAGATATTGTTTCTGAGCGTGGGCCATCATCCTCCCCTGTGTCTGGTTATTGAATGTCACTGTCACCAGAGCGGGGGCTCACGGGGACTCTCTCTCCCTGAGCAACACTGGGGATCTTGAAACGCTCTGCAGGTCACGGTGAAGTGGGGACAGCCTAGATTTTGGTCAGCTAAGCAACACAGCCATTAGCATCATGGATGGGAATGCTGCAGAGGAGATTAGCAGGGGGAATGGCTTAAAATTCCAAGTGAAAAATTGCTCAAGGTTCCCCAAATGGGGGAGAGTTTCCTACCAGGGTTCGGGTGTCCGGAGCCAGCCCTGACCCGCGTTAGTGTCTCCATGTGTGACCACGTTGTCCCCAACCTGCTCCGGCATGGATGACTCAGGAGAAAAAACATTGTCCCTACTGGCCGTATGGCCCTCGTTTCCCATAGCTCCGTGTTGTACAGAGTTTGATTATCTTGGTTTGACCCACACGGCCTTCCCAGGCCATCTGCAAGAATTGTGAGCTGGGGAGGTTTCCATCCGGTGGATCATCTTGTGCACATCAGGGGAGGAGCCGCAGTCCACTGTGCATCTGTGAATTAAATCCACTCTTAAATATTGAAGGTTTGCTCACGGCTCGGGTGCAAACAGCCCCGCTGGGATGTGAGTTGTCATCCCGTGTCAAAGGGCTCAACGTTTTTCAAGGATCGGAAAGGAGAGCGATGACAACAACCAAACGAGAAGCTCCTTGTTGCACACGATGGGGGTTTAATGCTTCATTTTCCTCTTTTGTAACCTTGCTCCCCACTGGATACTCCAGAGTGTGACCTTTGGCTCAGCTGAAACTGAATTTGCATTGTTTTTCACCCAGAGGCAGGCCTGACCTTGGCAGAGAGCTGTCAAACCCCGGCTGCTTCTGAGTCTGAATTTCGGAATCTGAAGCAGAGAGTGTGCAAGTGATGCTGGGACAGGGGCTGTGCCCGGGGTGCCTTTAGGGACCCTCCAAGGTGGAAAAGGTCCTACCAAAGATCCAGATTCATAGAATCACAGGATGGTTTGTGCTGAAGGACCTTCCCAGCCCCCCAGCCCCCCTGCCATGACAGGGACATCTTCACCAGCTCAGGTTGCTCAGAGCCCCGTCCAGCCTGGCCTGGGGTGTCTCAGGGATGGTTCATCTACCACCTCTCTGGGTACCTGGGCCAGGCTCTCACCACCCTCAGGGCAACAATTCCTCCTTCAGGTCCAGCCTGAATCTCCCTCCTTTAGTTTAAACCATCACCCCTTGTCCTATCACAACAGGCTCTGCTGATCCCAGCCAGCGTCCCCCTTTCTTCCTCCTCTGTGCTCGGTGGCTTTGTCATGTCTGATCGGAGGAAAGGGGTGATGGGGAGAGGGAAAATCAGCCAGACCTCCCCGAGACATTAAATCTAACGGTCAGGTAATAATCAGAAGGTCATTGAATGAACAGACTATAAAACCAGCTGCAGCCTCTGCCCTGGATGGGGTTTGTGAAGCTCAGCAGCTTTTCCTTATCTAAACAGATGGAGACAAACAATCTCCACTGCCCAGAGCCCACTCCCGGGGAGATTTTTTTTCAGGGCATGTTTCCATTTCTATCCCTTGACCTTCAATCGAGTGAACTCTGGTGCTCGCAGACGCGCCCCGACCCTGGGCAGAGCTCCCAGCACCGCTGCAGTTAGAACGCCCGGCCCTGAAGGACAAATCCCCGCGAGGGCGAGGGAGGACGGGTTGGGAGCGCTGCGCTCCCGCCCTGGCTTGTATAAATCAGGACCACTTGAAACATGTCTGACAAGAGCATTTGGCAGGGCCAGATCGGGTTTTGGCTAAATAAACATTTCCATCTCTATGGAGAATGTCACACTGTGATTGTAAAATGTCTGGGCGAAGCTCCGTTTTGCTTGTAAATCCAGGAAGTGGTGCTCCACTTGCTTTCTTTGTTACGGTAAATCAGATTTGCCCATTTCTTTTCCTCCGTCTTGCTCTCCAGGAAAGAGGTTGGAGGGGCTGTGTCTTTGCCTCGCTGCATCAAATCATTTGGTCTGTGCCTCAGTTTCCCCATCTGTGACAAGCATAGCAATCCCTCCATACCCAATAAGGTATTTCGATTAAATTAATAATAGATTTTTGCTATATTAGTAATTTTAATCCAGAAGCGGTGCATGAAAAATAACCCATCTGGAATAAAGTTGGAGCTCTGCAGACATGTAATACCCGTGTGGGTAGGAAAGCTGTCGGCACAAAGTTAAAACTAATCAATATTTCTGAACACATTTGAAAGAACCAAGTGAGTTTTATATAGTTCTTGGCATCGTGCAATTGCAATGTTTTTGATCTGATATTAAGCGCCCTAAAGACGCCTTTAATGAATTGGTAAACCATGACTTGTCTTTGGTCATGTTGCTTCTAAGACAAATGATGTGATGAGATTTGTGTCTGGAAAACTACAGAATTCAGCTCGGTGTCTTTGTTGGTACTGCAGGAGTATTCACAGGGATGCAGGGGCTCAGAAATACTGCTAGTTTCTCAACGCTTGGGAGAAAACTTGGTAATTTTGTTGAAAATCCCTTGCAATCGGTAACAATGGGTTTGGTGTGAAGCCTGCAAAGAGCAGAAGGGAAAGGCATCAGCAATTCTGGTCCCAAGGCTGCAGCACAGACCTCCCTCTGTGCCGAAAATCCCATCAGCTGTTGACAAGCTCCTTTTGGAAGGGGGAGCTTTCTTTGTAATAAATTCCAGCTGGAAAAAGGAAAAAAGGAACCTTGGAGCATCTTTGGTGACTTGGGCATGAGATGCTCGGCTGATAATACAAGTGGTAAATAAACCTCACTTATAAACCCCAGTGTCACAGCAAAGAGGGAGCTAACACGGTATCGCTGTCTCTGCTGGTGTGCACAAACGCCTCACGGATGCAAAAAGAGAAACATCAGGTCCCATTTGCATACCATTACAGCTTATTAAAAATACTGCTGGCCAGGATGGGTGTCGTGGATGAGGTAACTGACGTGTATTTATGATGTTCTTAAGAGGGAGTGACGGGTAGCAATGAAGTGTGGGCTTGCGTGGAGCAGAGAGATCCCAGCCTGGGGGGAATTTCAGCCTGAATCAATGTCCGGTTCAAAGCACGGAGGGGATGCATGTCCAGCTCCTGCCATGGCGAGGAGCAGAGCGCTGGATGTCATCTTTCCCTGTGGCAGGTTGGGCTGTTGCGGGAGCTTGACCTGTGCTGGGGTGGGCAGGAGGCTCTGGCACAGGCAGAGCCATGAAAATCAGCTGCACAATCACTACTTCTTTTATTATCTTGTAAGCTCTGCAGAGGCAACTTGTAAGAGAGTGAAGGGAGGTTAGCAGGGAGGTCAGTGGCCATTTAGAACCCAGTTCTTCAGGGACAGCTACTGTCCCCGTGTGGGATGCGCTGGTGGATGGGTAGATGTCACACCCGCAGTGGTTCCAGTGAGCTGCACGACGTGAAGTGCCAGGATCTGACTCTCGCGGCTCCCAGGAGGAGAAGAACATCACAGCTCAGCCCAGACAAGCTGTCCAGAGTAGCTGTGCTGTTCCTTTGCCAGAACCAGTGGCTTTCTCAGCTTCCTGAGGGTGACACGAGGTCTAGATTGCATCCAGATGGATGCACTTCTAAGGCTGACAAGCTGTGGACACAGCTGGCTTAGGTAAAAACAACTGCCAATGTCACCGAAAGAGATGGCTGCAGAGCCAAGGGCTGAACCCACGCTCAAAGAGGGGCCATCACACCAGACTTGTGTTACTGGTGGCAAAACAAGACATGACTTGGAGCTAATGACTCCTCTGGGGAGAGAAAAGCCTGAAACTAAAGCAGGTCTCGAGCTGAAAGGCAGCTCTGTGCAAGGAGAAGGGGAAACTCTGAGTCTTCTGGCAAAGGACAGCACAAGGAGATGTCTGCTGAATGGAGTACGCCCCGGCATACTGATCAGAGGAGAGATTTCAGAGGTATTGTAAGAGAAAATCTCTCCAAAGCCTTTGCCCTCCCCTGCACAGAGGTGGGTGGCACTGTACAGCGGCAGAATGCAGATCAGAGTGGCACTGGCTGCTTTGCTCAGCAGCCCCAGCACCTCCAGTCCAGCCCAACTGGGGTCCCCATGCTTCAGGGGACATCGTGCAGCCTGGTACTGGGCGTGGGGAGATGGCCTGGGCTGCTGGAATGGGCTGTTTTCCCTCTGGATGTGCTGAGAAACAAGCAGGGTGCTGCAAGAGAGGTGCTGTGCCTGCACACAGAGGCAAGCAAAGGTTGGGACCCACTGACCGGTGACATAAGCCCAGGTGACAGAACTGCCTAGGGCGGTCATGGGTACAAGTCACTTCCCGGAGGTGACAGTCCCATCAGCCCCGGGGCGTCACTGCGGCACTGTGTGGGCTTCCTCTCAGGTGACATCTCCGGTCACCGTTGTGCAAAACATCTATTAAGAATAATTGCTGTTGCTGCTACAATTATAATAACAGCACTACGTAATAGGAAATTCATGCTTTATGTGAAATAGGTGCATAAGTCTTCATTTGCTTGTGTGGCACTTTATAAAACAGAGGCATAATGTTGTATTATAATTCTTGCTTGTGTTCGTACCCCAGACACTAATCTCTTCCTAAACTGCAAAAGCAGATCTGATAGGAGGAAATCATCTAGTCCTGGGTTCCTGACGAGGTTCAGGGTTTGAAAGCAGCAGCCATGTATCTGTCAGACTTTACCTGAAGGTTAAAAAAGGGGGGAGATGGGAGGGAGGGAAGAGGCTGTATCTTTAACGATGAAGCTGGTGCATTTCGAAAACTAGCATCAGAAGAGGCAGAAAAAAAAAATCTGTGTTTATAATATACTTGCAGATAGTCACCATTTCCAGTCAGTGATAAATGCCTTTTGCAACATGCACTCAGCTAATGATGGCAAAAGTCTTGAAAGGAGTGGAAAATACCCAGATGCTGTGATGCAAAAGACCTGGCCCAGGCATGGGGGCTGCCCCGGGGCATGGAGAAAGGCACAAGGGGATCCGGGGGGACATTGGTCACCCAGCGCAGGCAGCAGCTTGCCCTGCACCCAGTTCAGCAGCTAAGCCTGAGGTCCTGGGGACGGGACCCGCGTTTCGGGCATTAGGAGCCACGTTCTGCTGTGCCCGTGGGGCCGGTTCCCCAGTGCTCGTGTCCCTGCTGGTTTCCAAACCCGGCCTCTTGCATCTCCCAGGGAAGTGGAATCAAATTCTGTCGGGCGACCGTAGCTAATGGACCGTGTTTTCTCCCTTTAGCCTCTAGTTTTGAGATAATTAGCTGATTTTGAATTATTTATGTTGTGAATTTTCAAATAAATAATGTAATAAATGCATCTCAATTATTTACCCTGTTACAAAGCTGACTTGATGGCCAGGCAAATATTTCCATGAATCATTGATTTTATGAATTTTGTAATATTAAGAAAAAATAAATGATCCAATTTCTAAGGCTCTAAATTATTCTTTCATTTCTTTAGCCTTATATTCTGGTTTCGGGAATACTCCCTGGACTTCCATCTTGTAAGAAATTCTGTAATGCATTTGGAAAACCGCAATTATTTTTAGCATGAAAGTCACTCGGTAGAGCTTGATACCACGTTTAAGCTGAATAAATGTGAGTTCAAGTCAGCAGTGTACAGGAAAATGGTTACTTTATTTCACAAGGTACTTCAGGAGATCGTATTCCTCAAGGTAGGTAGTGTGAAGAGTATTGTTTGCGTAGAGCATGTCAAGTGTGTGCTGCTCTCTGCAGACTTTCAGCTGGGAATATGAGGTTTAAGGTAAAACCTGCATGTGTTGCTGTTAGCGTTGAATTACCATGAATAAAATAGGCACAGAGAAACCTGGATATCCGAGTCTGAGGTATAAGAAACTGCACAAACAAGCCTCTAGCAAGCGAGAGTGTTGAAACTTAAAAATATCTGTAGGCTCAGCAAGCTTCCGTGTCCACAGAGGAAAATGGAGAGGAGGAAAAACCAGAGCAGATGGAAAGCACCGAAAACCAGAACAGATGTGTTTCTGTGGTTTTTCTAGGACTTGTACGGTCCTAACGCGAGGACAGAAATACTGCAGGGTGAAAAGGTTTCCCCGTCACCCTCAGTGCCTCCCCTGGTGACGATGAGCAGGAGGGTCCCCTGGGGCTGGCTCCCTGGGCTGTGTGCTTGAGAGCAAAGACGGAGCTGCTTTGGGAAAACGCTGAATTGTTGGTGCCCTCTTAGGCTGCTGGGATTGTAACACAGACATCTGGATGTGTAGCTGTGAAGCAAGAGAAGGGAGGCAGGACAGATAATAAATATTAGAATAAATTGTAGGGAAGGATGTAAGGGGCTTGGCCATGTCTGTCTGTTTGTTTGTCTGAACGGAAACAAGTTACAGGGGCAAATCCTGGCTTCCTGTTGCCCCCGGGGTCTGGATTTCTGCACTGTGGGATGCTCAGACTGACTGGTGCTGTCTGTGCACTGCTGGTCTGATTCCAGCAACCGCAGTGTCCCCTGGCAAGGGATGTTCCCAGCTTTGTCCTGCTCCGGGACAGTTGGGAGATGCTCAGAGGAGAGTGATGTGAATGGACTGAAAAACAACTGGCAGCTAAGTGAAATGGATCCTAAAAGGAGCTTTTGATACTGGCGCATTCAAACCTCTCCTCCAGTGCGCTGGCACAAAGGGGCTTTTCTCTGGGCTTTGCTCTGCTTTTCCCTCGCCCGCCGTGGTGCACGGGGCTGACTCTGCAGGGCTGGCCAAGGGGACGGGCACAGGACAGTTCTGTGGTCCCTGACCTGCCCCTTGCACAATCAGATCACGGAATCATAATGAATCACAGAATAGCTTGGGTTGAAGGGACCTCAAAGCTCCCCCAGTGCCACCCCTGCCATGAGCAGGGACATCTTCACCCAGACAAGTCCTCCTGAAAACCTCCTGGGAGCTGCTTGCGCTGATGAACTGAGAGCAGTTATCCACGGCTGCCCACCAGCCTCCCCTCCCTTCAAAATAAACATACAATTAGGGCGAGGAAGATTAACGTGGTGATTTACACTTTAGCACTGATTTTTCTTCCCTTTTTCCTCCCCTCCAATTACGGAACTAGAGGCAGAGAAAAGCAAGGGTGGCCCTTTGGCTGATGTGTGATCATTACTGGTGGAGGTGCCTGCACAGGGGAGGTGGGATAATTAATGCTGATAACGTGTAACAACCTGCCGGGCTGCCTGGCGTTCAGAGCACAGTTCATCTCCCAAGCGCGGTTCATCCTCCGCTCGGAGCCGGAGGGTGGGCAGGGCTCTCTGAGCGCCTCTGCTTTTCCCATTGCTGCGGAAATTCACTTGTTTTGAGCACACTTTCTCAGGTCTGGCATGGAGCCACAGTGTCACCTCTAAATCAGATGTGAGCAAGAGCTCGAGCTGGCAAAGAGGAACCGCAGCACTAAGCAAGAGCGATCTGTCACCCTCATTCAGTTCAGCACCCAGACAGAGTTTTGGGGGTGTAGTTCTGGTGTCACCCCTTTGTCCTCCCTGGGATGCAGGTGTGAACTCACAGCCGATGCACAGACCGTGGTCCTGGTGCAGTCTTGGGATGAAGTTCCTGCACAGCCTCGTTGCGCTAATTTTAGTTGCTGATCAATTTGTAAATGAAAAAGATAAATTTTGGGGAAAAGCGTAATCTCTACTGCTTTGTGGGTAATTCATGCAGAGAAGCCTGGATTTGTCAAATCTATTAATTCCCGATGAATAATTCAAAAGTCACTGGGAAGGAGCCATGTGCCTTCCAGAAGGAGCTCTGCTTCCTCCCCTGATGTGGCGCTGCTGGGAAGAGGTACCTGGCCACCAAATTGCCTCCAAGTCTGGACATTGCAGAAGACACCGAACCTCCTGCCAGGTGGGAAGTGGGGGGTTAATCCCGGGGGTGCGGTAACGAGGCCAGTGGCAGGAGCCCCTTGCTCCAATCACCGTGTTTTTGCAATTTAGCAGATAAAGTAAAAGGAACAACACAAACAAACAAAATAAAAGGCACCGCAGAGTAGAGTCTACTCTGCTCATTTATTTTGACAAGTCTAGTTGAAGTTTAATTATTTACAGTACTTCACAGGGTACCACAAGATGATCTGTCACGCATTTTGTAAAAGTAATGGAGCTTTAATAACAGCACTTGGATGTTAAATTCACAGAGAAGTCAGGGAGGAGGGAAGGTTGTTTTTTTAGTGTGTCAGTAACAAGGTGAGATTTAGGAAAATATTGTGTATCCAAGTAGAACTGAAAGCACAGAGGGAAGAGCAAATGGAGACGTGCGGCTGGCTCTGGGGAGGGGTAGATAAACCTCCACTAAGGGTGTCTGCTGGCAACTGGGACTCACTGGTGAGTGAGATGTGAGATTGGTGAGACCCCCATCACCAACCGACCCCGCTCTGTGCGCCCCAGGAGCCATCCCACCCCTGAGCTCTGCTCCGGTTTCCAGAGCCTGCTCTATTCCCCGGGGCACAGTGCAAACAGGGTGTTGGTGATGGTTTAGGGTGATGTTCTTCGTAGATACCTCCTTCTTCTTACTGCTGGAACTGGCGCTGGCCTGGAAGGACCACGGCTCTGATCCAGTAGACTGTTTCCCCTGCTGGAAGATTTTATTGCATGGGGAGGCTTCGTTTCTTTGGTATTTTCAGCCAAAAAGGGTGAGAAAGGATGGGAAGGGGCTGAGTTACAGGATCACGGGGGCTTGTGGGGGGTCCAGCAGGAGCCAGGGGGTCAGAAAGGCTCAAGGCTTTAAGATGCCAGTACCGACCTCTAATTTAATCACAATCCCCTGGGCCTCTGAGAAGATCTATCTCTGCTGGCAGCTCAAGAACTGGTTTATGAAAGCAGAGGCGATCAAAAGCATCTAATCTATAAAGACAAGGACATGACAGTCTTTGACACTTTCTCAGCCAAAACAAGTCTGGGCGCAAAGCTGCGAGGAAATTCCCCTGATATTTCAAGACACTAGTTTAGTCTTGACGGGAGTTTTTTGAGCTGCTTCCCAGGGCGCTAAGGCGTTGTTAACATCGTGTGTGCACACTTGAAAAGTTTCACAGTCTTTTAAGCAGATTGGGGGCACACTGTGTCATGCAACAAACTTTAAATGCTGGGCAAGCTGGCCTGTTTCGCAATGCATTTGGCAATAACATGTATAGAGGTATGAGATATGTTAGTGGGTTTCTGCAGTGTATCACACTATATAAAATGAACTTATGGACCAAGATGAGTTTTCCACATGCAAAGAATTGTAAATGTCTACATTTCTAGGGTGGTAAAACTGGACCTTTTGTTTTAGCGCTCAGATCTCTCCTTTTCTGAAGCGAGCTGTAAGATGTTGGTAGTTTGGAGACCTTTACCCCTTTGTCAAATCGGCTGAAATCGCCTGGTGACACCAAGGATTACAGGACAGGGGCTGTGACAGCACACGCCTTGGCTCTGTAATGCTGAGCGTGCTGTGCTCTGGGTCCTCCGGAAAACGCTGGACATCTCTTCAATATGTAGATGAATTAACAGTAATATACCTCTGACCTCGTCATGCTTCACTAAAATTAATCAAGTCTGTCCCCTTCCTCTGAGGAGATGGATGTGGACTGTTCTGCTCTGTTTTATTGAAAATAATTCACGCAATCGTCACCCAGCAGAGCAGGAGAGCTCAGAACAGGAGCCAAGAAGGTCTGGGCTTGAATGTGGGTGTTTTTTCTTCAGCACCACCCTGGGGTCCCCCTTTCTCTAATCCAAGCACATGGTAACAGGTAACAGGAGGTGGGAGATGAAGGCAAGGGTTTCAGCCACCAGCAACCAGCATTAACAAACATGAAATGCAAGTTTACAATGAGATTTGAAAATAAAAAATCCAAAGAACCAGTGTGTTTGGGTAATCGGTGACAGTAGGAGTTGTCACACTCTTCAGACACTTCGCTGGCTTTAAATTCAAGATATTGAAGTTTAAACTGAAGCTGTTTGGAAGATGTGCGTCCGGGTTGGGTGACACGTTCATGGCAGTGAAATTTACTGTTCTGCATCGATATGGTTTTTTGAAATGGGAAGAGTGCAAAGTATAAACGTTATCTCTGGACCGGGACTAATGGTGCAGCATCTCTACTCCTTTTCATGCGCCATACTGTTAATAGCCCCTCTCCAAGGGTGGTACAGGCATCAAGAGGGCTGTTCCCCATGGGTTAATTCACAGGCAGGTATCTTGGAACTAATTCCTACTGATGAGGTGCCCTGGAGTAAATAAATCCTTCTTGCAATAAAAAAATAGCAATTTTAATAACTTCCTCAATGTGGCAACTCAGTGGTAACAAGTCTTGTTGGGAATTTGTTTGGATACAGTGTGATTTCATTTAAAATTCATATCTAAATAACAGATTAAACACCTGCTTGGCACTGCTGTGTTGGCAGTGGTGGGTTTTCTCCAGACTCAACCATTTTACATAATAAAACCATTGGGAAGAGACGGGGTGATGGAAGCAGTTTGATAGCATGTTTGTACTTATGAAGCTGTCTGCCTTGGTTTATACCTGCATTTCATGCAACATTAGCTCTAAAGAGCCTGTGCAGACTGGTTAAAATTTCCTAAGAGTGAATAACAAGCAGAAAATCCCCTGACCCAGAGGCACACGGGGCTATAGAAGGTACCGGTCCTGGTCACTGCTGAATGTGGAAAGGAGATGCCGATGCAAGTCTGGGCCTCTTCAGCACAAACAATTGCAGTAAGGCACTGGGATGGAGAAGTGTTATTGGGTTGCAATTAATGACTTTGCTATTAGAATTCCATTAATGACTAAACAGTGTTTCCACTTTTGACAGTGTTATTAGGTTAAGCTTCATTTCAGAGGCAATAAACCAATGCATATGGCTAGCCGTATATATTGTTATTAAGGAGGGAGAGTATGTGGGGAACAAAAACCATCACATAGTCTGGATTTATAGTTGGAAATTATATATGAGCTTTGATGTGGTACCTTCTTTCTGCAGAAATATTCCTGTTTTCTCCCTCTGGTGCACTTTGGCATCACCGATGGTGCCCAGGTGCCCCTCTGGTGAGAGGTGACACCGTCCCTGCATCTCTATCTCATCCCCAGCATCGGCAGCTTCTGGGCACCCTTAAGAGACTGCAGGATCTGAGCTCTCCATGGGGCAGGTCACCTCACGGCCACGTTCGATCCAGTTATAAACCTCACTAGCTGGTCAGTTTAATTATTACCCTACTTGGAGCTATATTTCTCTCTGACTTTTAGAGTGCTTTGCAGCCACCAGCTAATTCTACCTCTTGATACATAGAAAAAAACCCATCATACTTCTTTAAAGTAAAGCAGAGAGAAGATGCCTCGTTTGTAGGTCTTCTACAACTGCTATGAATAGAGTTGATGAAGGACCTGGGTCCCTCAGTCTAACAACGAGACAATTTGCCCTGCCGGGCTGTGCAGCCTAAACCAGTGCGCACGGTTTAGCACAACCTGGGTTTGCTGCGCGGCTGGGTTTGCAAGGAAGAGCTTCACTGTCCTTGCAGGAACAGCTCTGCTTTTCATCCCTCAAGCTAACCAACAAATAAACCTCATTGCAACCCTGCCCAGAGGCGAATTCCTACTGCTGACAGCCCCTCAAGACACAAAGTCACCATAGTTGCATCTTGCCAGCTTTTTTTTCCCTTGGGCTTAAGCAGAGTGAGCCACAGCCAGAAAGCGAAAACAGGACACTG
Organism: Columba livia; assembly: GCF_036013475.1. Taxonomy (NCBI): domain Eukaryota; kingdom Metazoa; phylum Chordata; class Aves; order Columbiformes; family Columbidae; genus Columba; species Columba livia. The sequence goes on along the minus strand of NC_088627.1, from coordinate 819,799 downwards.
GGAAGTTCGTTTCTATTTAGTGGGGCCTTACTGGGATCTCTGGGATCTTCCAGTGTTTCTCCAGTCCAAAAAACGCTGGAAGAGCCACAGGTCACCCTAAGAGCAGCTTCCTGGGTGTTGGGTGCCTGGTTCTGTGGGTGCTTGGGGAGCTCCATGGTGTGGTCTGGCAGCAGAGCTGGGAAATATGAAGAGCCTTTGCTCTATGTTACTTGCAAGAAAAGATGGCAAAATTAAACATCCTTTATCTGGAGACAGCTCTGGAACAAATAAATTCAACAGCCCTCCTGCCAGACAAAACACTCTGCCAGGTGCCAGTTGTGCTGATGGCATTTAAGCGGCTGTTTGGATCCATCAGCTGGCTCCTGCCCAAAAAAGCACATCAGTATCTGGCGGGCCCTTTTCTGCAGCGAGAGGCGCGTGCAGGCGCTGCTGTGCGGGAAGGGGACGTGTGCTCTGCAAAGGCTAACGGGAAAGAAATATTTTGTAATTTTAAAAGTGCTGCAAGAGCGTTGGAGGCTGGAGCGTTGTGGGGAGGTGATTAATGCTGGGACTTGATGCACACTCACCAGGGGCCTAATTAGGGAGGTAAGGGCAGCCTTAATTTCTGGTATTTCCAAACTTTTGCATATTTGTCTCTACATTTCTAATAATGATCACTTAATATAAGTTGCTGCATGTATGCCATAACTCAGGCTATCACACCTTGTCCTGGCGATAGCAAGCCCAGCTGGCCCCAAACCAAAACTGCACCAGCAGAGCAACAGGCGCGACCCAGGATGCTTCTGGAATTAAAAAAACCCTAGAAAAAGGTTTGGGATTTGGAACCAGGAAACTCTCCTGACTTTTAACCCCCGTGTGCTCAGGAGGCAGGACGAGCTATGAGTTTCCTCTCTTATCAGTGTTGCTGCTGCTTTCCATTGATCCCCCCGGCCAGGTCTGCACATCGTCAAAAAGTTCAAGAAAAATGCCCCAAAGTTGCCCTGAAGTAAACATCTAAATTAAAGAAAAGGAGCGAATTCCCAGCCCATAGCCCCTAAATCTCATTAAGAAATCCTCAAAATATTAAAGATCGCACACCTGCATTTCCCTAAAGTGAAATGTCAAATATCAGAGAGGCTGTTAATGAATTGGCAAATACAACCCAGTGAACTGCACCGAAATATATCAGTGGAGAGAGTGGGAAGATTAAATTGCAATTAAATGACTTCAGAATATCCAACCCCGATGAGAAAATGAAACTGACTGTTAAGAGGAGGCAACTTTAACAAAACTGCTGTCTGGATCTTCACATTTAAGCCGCTTCAAAGGCTCTTCTCATCTCAGAGCAGCTCCAAAAGAACAGACAAGCAACTGAAACCCATAAAGCAAAACCATAAGAGTGCCGATAATTAATCTTGATGTGATTAAGAAGTCGGAGGAGATGGGAAATCTAATTGTGTGACAGTTACTTGTATTTATCAGTTTCATAACGAAGAGCGGAGGAAGTTTCTCTGGAGATCCACGCAGTGGTGGGTTGTTTTCCAACCCCACCCCCGTGGCTCAGCACCTGCAGCAAGGGAGCGGGGCTGCGGCCGGATCTGAGCGTTTGGGGTGCCACTGGTCCGGCTGATTGAGGATGGGTGTGATGCTGGGTCGCCATGTCCTGCAAGCTTGACTTACAGCAGCAGAGTGAGCACAGAACCCATTTTGTCTTTGCATCCACAGCCTCAGCTTGTGTGTGCTGGGCCAGAGCAAAAAACCTCCGTGTACTTGCAGAGCCTTGCTCCTCCCTGTGCTGAGAGGCACTTGGTGCAGGGATCCCCCCAGCCCTCCAGTTCTCTGCTTGCTGGAAACGTTTTCTGGCAGGACAAAAGAGAATTTTATTCTGAGTAACTGGTGCGGATCCATGTTTAGAAAAATCCTGTTCAGAAAAATCCTGTTGCCCCAGTGAGCTTTCCAGCCACCATGTATCTGTTTACTCATGGCCACCAATGCTCAATTAACCCTTTTGTACTGCTGTAGGTGGAACTTCTGGATCAAGAGCTTGGCAGATTCTTTCCTGAGCTTTGCTAAAGCCTGAATAACCTTTCAGCTGGCTGAGTGAACAACCCGTGCAGCTGAGGGTGGGCGCTGCCAGCTGGGCTTGCACAGCACAGCCCAGCACTTGACCTTTTGCTGCTTTTCCATCCTTCTGCTTGAGTGCAGTACCTGCTGCTGGGGAGGCGACCAGCGGGACCCGGAGCGCACGCCCCCGGGGAAACGGGGATTTGGCAGCTGCGGGTGGTTTTGTAAGCACTGTAGGGCTGTGCGGTTTGAATATCATCTTCTCTCCCCTTTCCTAACCAATAATGCATTGTCCTGGATGGGATTTCACTCTAAGAAGGGGGATGTTGGCACAGGACTTTGTGAAAACCTCTTTTCTGGCATTGCCATGCAAAGTGTGCATTGAAATGGAGCTGGGACAGGGGACAGAGCATGGGGGCAGCTGAACAAGGGACTGTTGTTCATGGTCCATTCCCGATACAAGAAGTAGGTTCAGATGAACAACAGGAGGCTGTTCCTTGTGCAAAAAGCGCTTATCCGGTGGAACTCCTCGCCACGGGATCTTGCAGACACTGAAAGTTTCTTTGAGGTCAAAGTCACGTAAGGTACTGGAGGAAAAAATCCACTGAAGGGCCACAACACAGAAACACCGTTTCTGCCTTAAAAAGTCTCTCACACGCGCTGGCGGTTGAAACTGCTCTGGAAGAGGGGCATCGCTGCACCATTAGAGGATCATCTGTTTGAAAGGATGCTGTCGAGGCTGCTGTGCTCCCATGAAAAGTTACAGCGACAGTGAGTCCACGTTCTCAAATAGAAAAACCAAGTAAACAAAAGCCACTCCATAGCACCATCCGCAGATATCGCTGTGTTGTGTACAGCCCGCACCTTTCTCCACCTCCACCTCCTTCCCTCTCTCTCCCCATTCCTGACCACTCCAGTGGTTCCTACCAGAACAAACTGATGGTTTTCTGGCTGTGTTCCCTGGGGGACACCCTGGCCCTTTGCTGGGACCTGCTTGGGAGCAAGGACAGAAAGTTTCCAGAAGCACTGGGTTTTGTGGTGCACCTGCAAAGATGGATTTGAATATGTATGTTGTGAAGAGGGATTACTATTATTTTAGCTGTTGTAATGATGCTATCTCAAAGACAGATTGAGTTTTTTGAAGTCGGAGGAACCCACAGGACCTGAGGAACTTGCTGTGTATTGACAGCCTGCAGACATGATAAACAAGCTGACGTTGGAGGAATCGATTCATTTTAATTTGGGAGCAATAGCAGGGAAATGACTGAATTATCTCCTCTCACAGGGATGGTCCCAGCAGCACCACAGAATTGGATTTGTTGTTAACTTTTACGGTTATTGTTTTATCGTCTGTACTTCGGGAAAATATATTGAGGACTCCAATGGCTACACCTCGCAAGGGAAGCATATGGGAATAATAAAAATAATAGCTCTTTTCAACTCTAGATATCAAAGTATTTCATGAGGCTGGTTTTCCGTGCCTTACAGACAAGCTCCTTGACAATGTCACATCAAATTTGGGGACATAAAGCCACAGAGGTGCTGCCTCAGTTTCTCCCCCACTGAGGGCTCATCACTTGGATGCTCCTCCAGATCACTCTACAACCTCTTTGGTCTATTAATGACCTTTATCAAGGCATGTAGCATTCATACCATGGGTAGGGTGGGACTATTTATTTCCCAGTAATTAGTGCCCATTTCAGCTTTGTTTGCAGTCACCTGCCCCTCCTTGCAGCCCATTGCAGAGGGATGGGGAGAGGATGCAGGCGAGCGGTGCTGCAGCGTCGTTGCCTTGGGATCCGGGCGAAGGACGAGACAGTCAAAGCAGATTGAATCCCACCCCGTCTGTGAGGAGCAAATCCAAACATCTGCTCCTTCCGCTCTTTTTTCTGTCCCCTCCAGGCAAATCACAGGAGCCTCTGCCACAGCAAAAGGCTTTTAATCAAAGCTAATTACCCACTTCAAACCTTTTTTTCAGGGGTCTCAGGGTCAGTCCCAGTACGACATCCCCGTGATGGCGCACATCCTTGGCTGTGCTTCCCCTGAGCAGAGGAGGAACGTGGCCGTGGGCTTTGATGACAGCCCTCTCCCATCCCATGGAGCAGATCTCCCTGCAAAAATCGCAGGAGAGAACTGCTGGGCTGTTTGGTGAGATGGTGACATCCATTAGTTCGGCTCGGAGGGTTTAGCGATGCTGACTGACTTAATTGGATTTTGGTGTGACACAAATCTGTCCAGTCTGGAGCAAAGGGAGAAAATTAAAGGAACTCAGGGGCTTTCTGCCTTACGTTTCCTTGAGAGCACTTGGCAGAGCACAACTCCCACCGCGGGTGTGACGCAGAGCGGATTTTGTGGTGCTGGTGATGATGATCAAGCTGGGGCCAAGTGGGACAGGTGAAGCAACCCACTGTAATGTTTCTGGCTTGTAAACAGAACCAGTGGCTCCAGGAGCTTGTCAGGAATATACTCAATATAAGGCTAAAGCTCTTTGGGGTTACCCATCTCCTACACAGAGGTCAGTAGGGGTCTGGCTGTTGAACTCTTTGGGGAAAGACTGGTGGACATCAGGTCCAAATCTGCTGTCTCTTGAATGTATTTTGACCTCTGGGTCCTTCCTACATGAAGCCCATTCTGCTGTGTCTCCCGCAATGGCCACCAGTAGATCCTAAAGGAAGAGCCAGTCTGCCCCTGGCCAGCTGCCTGGTCCGTGCCCGGCCATGCCGCAGAAGTGCTCTGCAGCCCAGGCAGGTTTCCTCTCCACACTCTTCCTCTCCCATCTCCCTCACAGGACCCAGGGCTCCTTGTCTTAACTGAAAAATGTCCCACATGCTGCAGATCCCAGGTCCAGCCCTGGCTCTATGGGAATCAGCGTGGAAATCAGTGGGAGGCCATGAGATTCCTCAGTCCAAGGTGTGTGGAGATGACACCCACTGATGTCACTGGGTTTAGAACATGCCCTTGACTTTGCAGATCCTGGAAGCACTGAACACAAGCTCTTGAAGTGCAGGAGAGCTCCTTGAGCCAGGGCTGACCATTAGTGGCCTTCCAGCTCCCTCTGCAGATATCATTAAAGCAACGTTTCCACACCTGGATGAATTCACTGTGTCCCGAACCTCCTTTCCCTCACAGTAAAGACAGATTAAGTCTGTAACTGCCTCTGACAGATCATCTCAGCGGGGGCTGAGGGACGGGAGGCTCCCCTGCTCTGGGCCAGAAGCACGAGCTGCTCCCAGCTCTGCTCGGTGCACGGTGCCTCTTGCCGTGCTTCTGGCACCCTATGGTGCCCGTCGGCAGAAGATGGGTTGTTTCTCCTGTCTGGGGAGGCAGGGAGCAGGCAGATGGTGTGGGCCGGGCCTGTCGTCTGCCTGATGCTTTGCTTCAGCTGTGCTTTTGGAAGCCTTCTGCAGCCCTGCCCTCGGAGCGCTGCTTGGATGCACATGCCGAGATCTGTTCCTTGCCGTGAGTGCCAGAATTCGGCAGCAGCACCAAAATGCCCCCTCTTTGCCTGGTCTGCAGCCGTGCCCTCCCTGGGACTCGTCCTGGGGTGGCAATCCTGCAGTCCCACAAGCAAGAAGCAGCAGAAACTGCAGATATTGCCGTCAGCTATGGGTCCAGATTTTCTCCCTTTTAATCACCTCCCTTTCTCTCCATCTCAACTTTCTGGTCAGAGTTGTCAAGTCAATTTTGATAACATGATCTCTACTGCTTCGATAATACAGAAGGTGGCGGGCGGGGGAAGTGCTCTTATTGATATTGTTTCTTATGTGTCCTGCACTGAAATTAAGCTTTGACTCTTTCAGCCTAAATGTAGCGTTCATATCTTCTCTGGGATTCACAGGGAGAACTTGCAGCAAGAGAGGGAAATTGCACAGTAATATTGAGACCGTTACGAGTTTGATGACCCTGTGCTGATAGATGACGTTAAGTACAGGTATGTGTTAGACTGATACAAAGTCAAATACAGACAACCAAGTTTTTCAGTTTTCAACCCAAATGTTCAGCTCACAGTGAGCTGGGGAGAGGACTTTTACAACACTCCTGCTGCTCCCATTGGGGTAGAGATGTTCCTCCGACGGAGTGGAATGTCTTGGAAAACTGGAAGAAGTTTTGATGTAAACTTAATATGCTTTAAAAAAGTATGCAGACCAAGGCAAAGCCTGTGAGTACGTCACTGAACTGGGTCTTTGTGCCTGGGACTGGGCTGTCACAGGTGTAATATCCCTCAAGTCAAATGAAGGGCAAAGCTTGGGAAGGAAAGACAAGCAGACAAAAGCCACAAGCCCTGAGCTTTTTAACCTCCTTGGATGTTCCATCTTGAGCAGATCCCATTTTGAGGGTTATTGATTGAGACCTGTCTTGTCCAGGACTGGGGCATCCCTGCCCTTTTTTATTACTATTCTTTTTTTTCCTATAACTTCTATCAGCACAAAAAACACACTTAAAGCCCAGCAGTGCTCCTCTAGGAACAGTTCTCCTGACTCGCATCTTGTGTTTTGCTGCAGAGGTTTCTCTGTAGGCTTTGGCAGGTGGAGGGAGGGAGACGTGCTCTGGCTGCCCTTGGCTTTCCTTGGAGCGAGTTGTTCTCCCGAGACAGACTGGATCTCTCTTATGAACAGGGCAAGAGCCTGAGAAAGGGAGGAAGAAACCAGAGCTGCTCAGCTCTGTCTGCATCGTTAGCCAGCAGAAATAAAAGGATGGGAAAGAGAGAAAGAGACAGTTCTGCCTGAGATGTTCCAGATCTACCCAGTTTCACAGATCAATCTATTTTAAGATGTTATCAAGCACCGTTCACAGTAAGGTGAAAGGTTGCAGATTTGCACTAGCAACGTGTTTCTCCTCTCAGCTCTCTGCTGGGTCCCGAATCATCTCTGAGGACTCAGGAAAGGAGCGTGTTTGGGGCACAGATTTAGCTGCAGTCTGGCAGATGGCGCAGAAACGGCCTTTGCTAAAATGGTTGGATGCAAGAGCTTAGCTGGGGATTACGGGGAGGGTTTCCTTCTCCCCTTCTGAAAGCTGTAACTGTGTCGGCTGCCTTATAACTGCTTTGGTCATGAGGGTGGAGCACAGAACAGCGGACTGTCCTTGGTGGTGGTGGACAAGATCCACCACAGCCCAGTTTATCACCGCAGAGAGTTTTTCTTGTTCGTGGGGCGCTTTGGGAAGGGCCGGCCTGTCTGTGAGCGAAGGCTCTGCCAGATGGGGAATTAGATTAGCTGCTGTCTTACCTCAAGCATCTTTCTAGACGGCTTGCACAGGAGGCAGAAATGCTTCATTTCAGGTACTTTCTCTTGATTCTCAGCCAGCTGAAATACAACTACGGCTGTTTTATTGCCATCACCTACAAGTGTGATCATAACAGCAAGGAAAATACATCTGTCTGTTGTTCATTGGGAAAATTACTGCTCCTAAATGAGCTATCAGAGAAGGCTGCAGCTGTGCTCAGAGACAGGCTGGTTGCATGAAGGTACAAACCTTCGTGGTAGGTTAACACGATCAAAAGCTCTTGCTCTGCCATGGATTCTCCTGATAACCTCAGATAAGTCCTTTGGCCACTGTTTGGTTCAGTTTTTGGTTGGCACCTGGGGGTGATGGCATGGCTCTGGCCACAGGGCTTGTGAATCAACCAGCTTAGAGTCCCACCGCCCTCCAGCCAGGTCTCAGACACCTAATTACATCCATAAATGTGAGCTGTCATCCCATGGATGGAACATTCTGTGCCCAGCTAAGCATTTTCACTAATTTTAGTGAATTTCTATGGATTAGTGTTCTATTGAATTGGGTGATTTCAACATGGTGAAATCTTTGAAGCAAAAAGAAGGGGGGTTTGCCATAAAAGACCCAGTGAGCACCACAAACAGGGCTTTCCCCTCCTTCCTGGGGCCAGCCGAGCCTTTCCCTGCAGAGACAAGGGACAGATGCTCATGAATATCACTGGACACAGGGAAGATGATGGCGCTGAATCTGCTGTTCTCTCCCACCAAGAAACAGTTGGTTTAAGAGACGCCTCTGGCAGCTGGATATGTTGCTGCTTCAGAGGCTCTGCTGCTGACATCTCTGCTCTGTATCTCAATAAAGGATTTCTCTGCCTCTTCTCCCTCCATAAAGCACAACCTATATTTAGAGTGTTTGGAGTTGTGTATTTAAGCAGCAGGCTTAATTAAATTCTCCCGATGAAGGAATCAGCCCCTGTTGTCTCTTCCTGATCTAAACCACAGACTGTAAATGCAGCCTGCCCAGGGCTGGAGGGGACAAAATTCAAATGCGGACCTTCTGCTCTGCCCTTAGAGAAAAGGCTTTTGAACCCAAGTGGAGGATCCCAGATGAGTGGAACTGCCGGGCGTACCCCAGAGCTGCTGCTCAGGAGCAGTGAGGATAAAGCTCTCTTCTTTCCTTGAAGCCTGGATAAAAAGACCCTTTTTCTGGGTATTTTTTGCTAGTATCAGAGTTTAGGAGCAGGGAGGCAAATCTCTGCTTTTTTCTGCAGAGAAGTTCCCAGAAGACATCATTATATGTTTGTTTATTGAATTAAAAAAGAACGTAATCCTTTCCTAGGCTTTCTGCCATTTCTATATGAGGGCATGCACAAATAATGGAAACACATCTTCTCCAGTTATTTATCTGAAGAGAAATGCTTAATGCATTACGATGTATTCCACTTGGAGTCCAGTATCCTGCATTCAGTACATTAAAACTGTAACTCAATTACACCAGAAGCTGGAGTCCTAATGAAGATCAGGACCTGCTGGGGCTGCAGGGATCAGCAGGAGGAAATAGCCTTTGTTCCCAAGATCTCAGTTTGAGCAGGGCTCTGCCCATCTTTTCCAGGTGCAAAGAGCTAAGCATCCAGAAAAGGTATTTCTCTGTCATGCAACAGAACATAAAACCTAATAATGGATGGGAGAGAAGAGTGAGGGAGAAGCTGTAGCATTGCCCTCAGGGTGCTGTGAGACGTGGGTGATGGAGCATCCGAAATGCTTCACACGGGCCAAAATCAGGCTGGGCAAAGGAGCCTGGGTCCATCTGCATGACATGTCCCAAGGTGAGTGACGCAGGGCCATACAGATCTGCGGGAGAGCGAGGGGTTTGGGGTCTCGAGGGCTCTTGACACACAAATCCTCTTTCTCAGCCGTGCTGCAGAGCTATCTCCAGACCTACCTTAAGGGCAAGGAGCCCATCTGGTTCCCAGCTCCGTATGCCAACACTGGCCGACAAAGTGTAGGGACAAATTTAATGTATAGAGGAGGAGGAGATGGCCGGAGAACATCCTGATAGGTGTAAAAGCTGATCTTTGCTCTGACAGCATGACCCAGCCTGTTCCCCTCCTCCCTGGAAGTCTGGATTTGAATGCACAGCAGGCGTGTGCACAGCAGCTCTTCCTGCAGCAGGGAACCAGTGGCCAGCGCTCTTTGCCACCTGCCAGAGATCAGCCCCAAGGACAAGTGTTGCACCGTGTCACCGTCAGAAGGACCTCAGTGCCCCTTCTGGGTAGGAAACAGCCTGAGCATCAGCTGCGTGGGCACTCACAATCCTCCACTGACCGGAGCAGGAGAAGGAGCTTGTTAATCTGCCACTGTTGAAATGCTGTCGTACAGCTCAGCTGGAGGGAGCAGGGGTTATGTTATCCTCTCCTCTGCTCTTTGCTCTCCTCCGCAGCTCCCCAGCCGTGACTTGCCAAGCTGATTGAAACACATGGGATGCTACAGGTCCAGTTCTCCAGGATGGTATTTTGGGCAGGATGCTCAGTCTTCCAGAGCTAATATCATACAGGGCTAAATGCAGCACCCGCGCTCTGCCAAATCCCCAGAGAAATGGTGTTTTTCTGTGCCTGCTGTTGCCGCTCGTGTTATTGCTGTAGTTGTAGAAATAATATGCTTTATTGATGACTTTTTATTTCCTGTTGGAGCGGCATAAATATGTATACACACATTGTAAGTGTATTCATACAAGTGAAAATTATTGCTAAGCCCAGCCCAAAGAGGACATTAAAATGAAGCTGGATTTGATTTTAAGTAAAGACATAGAGGGATGACATTCAGTCTCTCTAGGATCTGCCTCTATTTGCATTTTTAATGTGTCTGGAACAACCAAATGCATCAGCGTGGGACAAACACAGGGACCAAATCAAAACTCTTGAGTGGTGGCAAACTGCTGTGCTCTCATGCTGGGAAACTGTCCCCTAAAAGTGGTGCAGAAGGCTCTTGTTTGGCCCCTGCAAGTGCTGTGCTGGAGCGGGGACACCGGCTGTCCTTAGGGAAGGTCATGTCCTTTGTGTTTGGCTGTCAGACCCCGGCCAAGGTTGCCCCTTTCCAAACCCACACCATCCTGATTCTTCAGACCCTTCCTGCTGTTGCACCTCCGCATTTTGGCTGCATCCGTTTAGCTCTTCAATGCTTCTGCCATGTGCACGTGTGAATTATGCTGTTACCTTCTCTGCTTCACAGGGGCACTGAGGAGGCTGGATGCTTTGGGATCCCTGGATGAAAGAGCCCTTAGAAATGCGAAGGAGGAATATTCCCCATTAGCAAATGCAGGGTGGAAAAGACAACGCAGCAGGAAAGGGCTGGAGTGAAAAAGACAGCAGAGATGAGAGCAGGAATAGAAACGCCCATCACGGAGCAGATAATGCAGGTGGATATGGCAAGAAAAAGCTGAAGTGGGCACTGCCTGTTACAATTCATTAATGCAGCAAAGTCAGAACACATCAACTCTGTACCAGAAAGAAAATAATTGAATAAATTTCGTACAAACAAAATGGCAGGTGCTGCTGAATTTTGCTGGATCAATAGAAAAGGGACCAGTACTTCACAGAATTAGACCCTTCGAGGCTCAGCAAAGTCATACAGGATGTCCATGACAAAACAAGGACTGAAGTCTCAAACTGCCAAGTCCCATTTCCGCACCTCAAGATGTTCTTTTCTGCTGTGTAGAGATTTCTTATAATCTGTAGCTAAGCATCTCCTTGATGACAGCATTCGATTCTGCTTTTCTTTGCAACTCATCCAACGCTGTAAAAATGGCCTTTATCACACTTGGATATCTCTCGTTAATAAAGTGCCAGGAATTCATTAAGTACAAGGACTGAATGGGGTCGGAATGACAAGGAGAAACTCCACCACAAGAGGAAGTCAAGAGGCTGAGCCTTGGCAGCTGCATCCTCTGCAGAGATGGGGCATCACTCAGGGATGCTTGGAAGGATGCAGGATCCTTCAGGCTCTTGGAAAGCTGTTGAAAGGAAGCTGGAGGCTGGATCCGAGTGCTCCACTGCCTGGGGGTTTGTAGGGAAACGCTGGCACAGCTTTGTCCCTTTGTGAGTGTTTTCTAGGTGTGAGTGGTTTGAAGGGCAGGCTGGGCAGTGAATAGCATTGTGCTGCACATCTGTAGCGTGCGCTTTGTTCCCAGGAGTGGGCAGTTAGACACCGCCTCGTAACATTAAAGTGTGTTTCCTGCTGCTCTCCCGAGCCGGCTTAACCCCTCAGTTCATCCATAAAGCAGCTGCCAGCTCGCATGTACCACACCACAGAGCAAGGAAATTCAGGCCGAGATACCTATTTTCACTGCTGTTTTCATGCTTTCGGCAGCTGCACGATGCTTCTGCTGTCCAGTTGTCCAAAAGACCTTCACAATAAATACCACAGAAGCCATTTTAGCTACAGGCTTCATTAAGAAGTTCATCGCTTGCACGCAATGGCTGCTGCCTGATTTCAGAGATACTGCAGTGCTGTATTACGTGTGAAATGGAGAACAATTTTGTGTTAATTTGTGACTTTGAAAAGGAATAGGTTTTGTTTTAAAGGACGAGACTTGAGCTGCTCCAGAGCAGTTAAGGAACTGCCAGTCCTGGAAGTTTTTAAGAACTGGTTAAACAGCCCTTCAGGTCTATGATTTATACCTTCTTTGAGCTGCTCTTTCAAGAATATGAAGAAAAAGTCTAAAGCAAGTTTCCTAACTAAATTTCCTGGACTAGAAACCGCCAGAGAGCATTATAAAAATGAACAACTCCATGATCTAACTAGCCAGCTACAAGCAGTACCATTCTTCACATAAAAGTTTTCAAAAGCAATTAAAAACTCCGGGAATCTCAAGTCTGGGCATTCAGCATTTTCTAGGAATTGAGCTCATTCAGGTCGGGCTGCAATAATCTGAATTTTCCAGTCCACCTGGGAGTTATCTCATCTCACCCATGCTGTTAGTGGCTTTATGGCATCATGCCATGGAAGAGGATAAACCAAGTCAACAAACCTGAGTTAACAAATTAACACCATTTGTTGAAAGAGCTTGAAAGAGAAATCAGAAAAGGCTGGGAGGAATAAACAGGAAAAACCTCCAAAACAAATCAACAGTCTCAAAGCCGAGTAAGTCACTTCTCCTACCACACAACCAAATTACCTCCTAATAGCTCCACAAACCTTAGGAAGGGAGTGAAATCAAAGCCAAGCGCCCTGCTGCAGCAGCATGCTGTGCTGCTCAATGAATTCCTATTGTTCTTTACCTGCTTTGTTCCTGGGCCGCTGTGCTGGCGTCTCCCTGCTGATGAACACGGGCTGCTGAGTTAGACTTCAGGAAGGTGCGGATGCACCCACGGTGACTGCAAATAGTCCATAAATCCCTCCAGAGAGGGGTAGCAGAGGGGACGGGTGTCTGTCTTCCATCTGCCTTTGGGAGCTTCATCTACACTGGCAGATGGGACAGGAACAGGGACAGGGCATTTCTTGAGTAGACTTCACAATTAGCAAAACTCTCCCTGGCATTACACTGGCCTGTACCAACAAGTGCTGTCCCAGGGCACGGCTTGAGAGTAGCTCAGGACAGGAACCTTTTTGTCCAAAACGGGAACAACTATTTGAATGTTTGCTGGGAACAGTATTAGGGCCATTTTAGCAGTTCAGAGCACAGACAGCCCTGTTTAATGGCACAGGCCCATGGCTGAACATTGCCCAATTTGCTGGTGTAAATATACTCATAGGCTGTTGTTTATGATCACCTACACCACAAAAATTGTAAAGGAGACTCCATCTCTGTCACAGCCCCGGCAAAGAGCCCTTTGATGGTGCTACATGTTCAGCACAGCTTCTGTGAAATCTTTTTCTGGCTCCAAATCCAGCATTAGCAGAACTGATAGGAGTGTGTTACCAGGCTATAAAAGCCTTTACATTGGGCAGTTGGCGCTACAGGAATGGGAGAGGCTTTCTCTGGTTGTCTAATGCGGAGCAGTGGTGGTTGTAGCAGTATTGAGTGTTGCAGTACTATGAGTTCCTGACTGGTTTGAAACCACCAGTGACCTTAATGTAGTGGGAACATCTTCCTCAGCCTTCATCCAGTCTCTGCTTTCCCCAGGGAGATGACTTCGGTGATACGGTCACAGTCTGTGAGATGCTGAGCTACAAAACTTCAGATCTGCCTCCTGCAGATCACTTGGCAGCAAGCGGGCAGTAGCTTCTGCCCACTCTGAAAGTGGATCTGAGCTCCTGCCTTGTATATTCTGTATTTTATTCTGTGCCCAGCATCTGAAAGCCACCAGCATCCCTATGAGCCTTCCCTTGCCAGTGCTGCTTCAAACCAAGTGCAACAGCGGCTGTGCAGGCGTAAGAGCCATCCCCAGAGGATATTGGTTCTTCCTTCGCTGTTGAGTGAAGGTAAAATATAATCTCTGCTGCTGTGTTGAGAGGAGCACAGGAAGGATTCTGCCTGTCTGGATACTCTAATTAATCAGATTTGGTTCAGTTCCCTCGTCTTGGCTCTGAGCTGCGCATTAGTTCACGATCAAGCGCTGCACCGAGGAAGGCTGATGTTTTCCCTTCTCTCCTGCCAGGCAGGGGAAAGCAGCGCAAGAGGGTTTGGAAAGCCACTGCTGAGTGATCTTGCTCTTAATTGCACTCTGCAGGCTGGATTCGTAAAAGCCGGAGGACACATCAGGTTGTTCTTGTTTGTTTTTCTGCCGAGTTCATTTAGAAACAGGGGCTCCCACCTTTGTACTGAAGAAACATCATTTGTTGCACTTGCTGTTGCAGCCGCTGAGAGTTGCAGGTACAGGGGAGGAAGGGAATACTAGAAAACCAAACCCAGACACGGGGTGGCTTTTATTCACACAGAGAGCAGAAAGGCTCAACAGCAGCAAGTAAGAATGTGCCAGCCTGCAATGCACTCAGACAAAAGGATGTTATTGAGTGTGAACACCCAGGTCCTGTTCATCCTTGTGAATAAATCTGCCACTATGATCTTCCAACCAGCGTGTCCTGACACGGGTCTCATACCTTGGGAGCAGGTCTGGCTCGGTTGCAGAACAGCATCCATGTTCATTTTAACCTGGAGAAGAGCAGCAGGTGACACGCTGCGCCCTGGCGGTGCCTTTGTGGTTGCTCGGCTGGCTGCTCGGGCCTGCCCGCACCCCAAAGCCTTTCTCGTCCCTGCAGGTCCCTGTGCTGTCCCTTCTCTGCTCATCCCCAAGCTGTGCCAACGAGCACCGATGTGGCCGTGATTCTGGAGAGCTGTTGACGGACAGTTTCTCAGCCGTTCATTATAGAATATGTTATGTCAGCCCACTGCTCTCCACACTGTGAAAACATATATTATTCCTACAGGTTGCTTCCTGTGGCAGGACGCAAACCCCCGTCTCTCCCCCTCCCTCCTTCATCATGGAAGGAGTAGACACATCTCTCTCTCTGCTACTTGCGGCTGACAGCTTATTTTGTTTGGCCCCAGAGCCCCCTGGCCAGGGCCGTTAGGAGAAGGGAGTGCTGAGGCGCCAAGGGGCCGCTGTGCGCCCGCAGCCATTGTGAGGGATGCTTGGGGGCCTCAATGGCGCCCTCAGCCAGTGTGGGGGTGCAGAGAAGCTTCTGGAATGCCCGCAGTCAGATCTGATCAGCCAATAAAACCTGGGACTCTCATCGAGACTCCGCCCCTTGCCGCGAGTCTCCTGGAGCGTGCGCGAGGTGCTGCCGCCGAGACCCCCCCGGATGGAGACTGCGCCTGCCTTCCCGCCACCTGCGTGAGTGAAACTTCTCCTCGCAGCGTGGCGAGTGTATTTGCTTTCCGTGCCCATTTCCACACGTACTTTCCGTGCTCAATACAAGCACGTGTAAAATTAATCCTCGCATAACTGCGGGTGTATTTTCCTCCCGTGCTTCCACACAAGCACGTGTAACTTTCCGTGCGCATTTGCGCGCGTATTAACCCTTGCAGGATTGCGAGTGTGTTACAAATTAACCCTCGCAGAATTGCGAGTGTACACTTTCCGTTCTCAATACGAGTACGTGTATCCCTTTAAAATAACCCTGCACCGTGTTCAGGCAAGTGTGTGCTCCTCCCGGGCTCAGGGGCGGCTCCGGCACTGTTCCGGTGAACCATGTGTATGCACTCTGGACCGCCTGTTGTACTAGTTGCTGCCCCTTAATAATTTTCCTCAACTGATACCCGAACCTGTATTCAGGTCACTTTTGGAGTGCTAAAACCCTGTTTCTCACTGGCTTAATAAAAGTTGTTTTGGACCCTGTCGTCCCTTAAGCTAACCTCGGGGTGCCTCCGTGACACTTCCCCAGGAGGCTTCACATGAATATGCGTTTCCCCTGCTCTCCGTACTTAAATCAAAGACATCTCCATCCATCCATCCCTTCCCACACCTCTTGTTAATGCTTCTGATAACTGCCTTGCTAATATGCATTTATGTTCTCAGCAGTGCAGAGCAACGTGTATGCAGGAGTCAGGGGTAATTTGCATCCTGCCTAATTCAGCCCTGTCCCCATAGGACTCTGCTCCTTATTCTGATGAGTGGCGTGGGGGACAACTGGTATGTGCCAAATGCGATCTTAAATGTTCTCCTGGGAACAGACTGTCTCACGCTAAGTGCAAAATAAAGCAGAAACAATAAAAATATTTGACAGTATTAAAGAAACCTGAAACCCAGCTTGGGACTTTGGGTTTAGCTCTGTCTTCGCTGCATAAGGTTTTGGGACTGTGGGCAAATCCTGTGGTGTCTCTGCCTCCCCCTGCAGTCTAGGGGCATCGCATCTTAAATCTTACATGCGATCTTCAATCGCATTTGGGCTGTAGTGAAAGATAAAGAGAAATGAATACGATCCATTTGTGTTTCTGAGGGACCAATGCCTCCGGAGAGGGCAAGAATACAAATGCCTCCTCTCTGTTTGCAAAAGGTTTTTGGACTATAACAAAGAGGCACCATGTGCCTGTCCGTGGAGGTTGAACATCTGCACAGGCTGATGCAACTCCCTGTGCTACCAAAGACCCAGTTATAAAGCATGTTTCTGGCTGCATTATCATTATTTATACATTTGCTGAAGAAACAGAGATGATCTTGCCTGCAAATGGCTTAAAGAATGTGTTTTATTTTAGAGGAGTCAGGGACATAAATAGACCCCATTATGCTGAGATGCTGTAAGCAGGACTGAGATAAGGCTTGCATGGAGCTGATTTTTCTGGAGAGTTTGTGCAGAGATCAATTACGCTCCCGTTTTCTTAAAAAAACACAATAAATTGTGGCCTGGGGTGTGATTTGGCTCCGTTCCTGAAACTGTTTGTATCCAAGGACACAAGAGGCTCCTCAGCATGTAACAGCTCGAAATCTAAGTGTGCAGGTCTGCTCTGGTTAGCTGGAGGGCTGTGTCTAGGATTGTGTTTGAAGACAAGGACACGTGGGACATGTGGGGTTTAGGGGACTGTGACAATTTGCAGTGTGGCAGATACAGAGGGGACTCACCCGTGCTGGGTGCTGTAGGAACACAGCAAAACCAGCGTCTCTGCCTCAGGACTCACTGTTTCCTGCTAAACCCATTGCACAGCTTTCCTTGTTCCCAGCGTCAGCTGAAGGCATCAGTTTTGCATGGAAGCAGGGAGCAATTTCTTCTTGGGCCACACCGAACTACCCTGTTGCCAAGTCCACCCCAGCTCCCAGAGTATCCACATATGAGTAATGTCACCCATCCCACATAACCTCTCCCCATTCTTCACCCCATACTTAGAGAAATTTAAGATGCAGCTTTGATGTTTTTCAATTAAATCTATTTTCTAATAGTTTCATCATCCCAAGATCGCCGTGATGGTTAGCACTGAGCTGAAATGCTGCAGAGCACAGCAACTGATACAGTGTGCAAATAGAAATGAATGCATTGAGAAGGCAGAGCTTGGGGAAAGTTAACAATTTCATTAAATTACCTTTAAAAGCTATGCTATTTGTCAGGTGTCAGGAGCACGCTAACAGTAGTGGTGACGTGAACGGTACTGATGGCCTGATGCTGCGGTGGGAGCAGCATTATTTTTAGCCTGATTAAGTCCTACTTTAGATTTTTAACCTAGTTACCAGATGTAGATAAAAACAAAACGAACGCGATGTGTTCCCTGCAGCGCGATGTCCTCGGGCGCTGGCGCAGGCGGCTTTCAAGAGCAAATGAAATGTAATGAACGGTGTACGAGAGGACGTAAGGAGATTGGATTTGTTTTAATGGTTTTCTATAAATACTCTGTCTGGCTGCTAAATGCAAGTGATTATTCTTGTGCTGGCCCCCAAAAGCCTCAAACGGTCCCTTCTAACTAAGGCAAAAGGTGATGTTGAGGGATCAGGAGGTGCCATGGGAGCATCTGCGTGTGTTTCTGCGCTGTTTGGGGCTTTGGGGTCGGGTGACTAATTGCATGACAGTTTGCAGCGTGCGTAACTTCAGGGACTCAGTTCCCCAAGGATTTCTGGGCTTTTCTCATTCAGCTTGGTGCATCTATGTCCTGACTGAAGGCTGTGCTGACGCCTCCCGCTAGAGCAGGTCTGAGGGTGGTGATCGCACCCCAGCTTCCCGAAACCGCATCTGGGAGCACTTCCCTTGCTCCTCCCGATGGGATCAGTGCTGGCCGCCCTAACGGGGTCTGAGCACCGCAGCAGATGTGATCTGGCTGCCCTAACGCCAAGTGAAGAGCAAAACGCTCCTTGGAGCCAGAGAGAGAAAAGGCTGTATCCATCACCCTGCCGCTCCTTATGCTGCCAGGCGGGGCTGTCAGGGCCGATGAACGTTTCCTCCCAGCACAGGGCCCTGACGGGACTGGGGGTGATTTTTGCTGCATCCGTTGCAGAGGTCTGTGCTGAGCGATGCTCGCCCCGCGCCTGCGACAGGACAGGGCTCTGCTGTTTGTCCAAAGGGTGATGGGTACGATTCATGTGAAAGTACAGAGCAGGGACATGTCCCCATGTCCCCGTCTCTCTGGGGAAAGCTGGAAGATGCACAGTGGAGAGCAGACCACCCCCATTAGACCCAATTAAAACCAATAGCTGAATAACAAACATTTACTTGTCTGCAGAGCAAATGAATCTCTGCTTGGCTCTAATCCTGTCCATGATACACTGCGGGACCTTATATCTTGTCTTGCCTCTTCCTGCCTCAGTTTCTTCATCTGTTAAAGGGCTTAAGCAGCACTTACAGGAATATGGAATGAGGAAAATAGAAAATTTAATATCCCATAATAGGAACTGACCAACATGTATGAGTTGACTTTTACAGCAGTCTGAAGTAATGCTCCTCCACCAAAATCTGTAACTGCTTCCACTTTTCTCATGAAAAACCAGAACTGACCACAAAAGAGCCCTCAGCTGCTGAGGTGTGACTGCGTTCCATGTGGGTTTGGGACCTTTCCCTCTGTTTTATTCCCCTTTCCGTTGGCAGAAAGAAGGGAGGTGGGAGTGAGGATGGGTATGTGCGGGTGGGAATGTTTCCTTCTCTTTTCACACATGCTCTCAGATATGATAATTAAAAGAACATGCATTCCCAAAGCTTGTCGTTGGAAAAAAAATGTTTTTCATTAAAAACAACCTCAGCTTTGATTGAAAACTTCCTTGTAGTTCACATCATCACTCTTGCTTGTCTGTTGTGTTCAGTTTTGGGTAACAGCATCACTTCTGCTTCTTTTTTTCACGGAACCACTTCTTTCCCCTTAGAAACAACCAGATGGCATCAAAGCGTCCGCCCGCACCGGCTGGGCTGTGCCGGGCTGGTGGCATCAACCGCTTCCGAAAGGGATGTGACGCGCAGCGTCGCATCCGTTGCGCCGGGCAGATGGGGAACGTTGTCCCCCGGCCTCCTCGTCAAGCTTCAGCCCTGTTGCTACAGGCTCGTTCTCCCAGAAGGAAGGTGCTGACGTGATTTGAATTAGTGATTGTGCCGTGGGAGAAGCTCCTAATGAAGTAATGAGAAGATAAAGATGCAGGCCAGGCAGACCCTACCTTGACCTAGTGACACACATGCAGAACCACTTGTTGCACTGTACTCATTAGGAGTTAATTAGCTCTGATGAGGAAAACACCTTTGTTTCTAGTCATTGCAGAAAAGCCCGGGAGCTGGGTTCCAGAAAGCCCTGAAGCACAAGGTTCCATATCCATAATGTTGCTTCTGGACTGTATTTTTCTTCTTGACGTTTTTCTTCTCACTCATTGAGTATTAAGTGACCTGTCAAATTCACTTTGAAATTAATAATAAGATCACGACTCTAATGCTTTCCTCTTCGCCTGCATCGGGCTTTGCACTGACAGGATCCGTGCTGATGTTTCCCCTTCTTTCTTTCTTCTTAAATGCAAAAGGCCAAAAATAAAGGGGGGGGGGGGTGGAGGGGTAGAAAAGCAAGATGTTTAAAATTTAAACTCCATGAAAGTAATTGTGTTCAGGACCGAGATCTCCCTGCACGCCACCAGACACCGTGGAAATGCTCCTGACATCCAAGCTCCAGCAGCAGCGGGAGCATTCACTGCAGATTCGGGCTGTGATTTTCACTCCCCTTGAATGTTAATGGCACATCATTCTTCAGGATCCCAGAATAACTGAAAAGCTTAAAGTATCTGTGAGAGGCTACAGGTGGATGTAGATGGACAACGGGGCAGAAATGTTGAAGTGGTGCCGGCCAGCTCTGCAGTCACCCTGCTGCTCTCAAGTCTTTAGACTTTTTTATCACAGGAACATTAGAAAATGAGTTGGGCAGTCTGACACGGGCAGCAGCAGCTGCCCATGGACGGAAGAAAGATATCGCAACTGCTGTTTCTGTGGCTCTCTTTCGCTTTTTCCTTCCTCCAGCTCATGGAGGTTTTGAAAGAGTGATTTCCTGGTGTCCTGCACAGCTGGGAGTCGCAGTCTGGACAATTTGGATTTTCTCAACATCAGGGGTTTCCCTCTGTGCCTCAGTTTCCCATTTTCGATATGCTGATATTTGCCCAATGCTCAGTGAGTCATGGAAGACAAATGTCCCATTCCCCAGCAGTGACCAGAGGTGCACTGAACCTCATACAGACACAGAGCTAAAACCAGGCTCCTATCGCCCTGCCCAGAAGACCAAGCTCAATCCAATGAACACATCACTTCTAAAAAAGTGCACTGTGTTTGCTTTCTTCTCCTTCCCATCCACACTTGTAGTACTGAGGCGCACAGTGCAAGGAAACTAAATAACCCCTGTGAAAATTTTCCCAAGCTTTCTTAAAATAGTTCGCTCATGCATGTGTGGTGGTTGCAATGTGGGGATAAAGGTGTCGTTGGTTTTTGTGGGGCCACGTCTTTGCGGTTGTTCAGTAGTGATCGTCCTAACAGAGGGTGACGAGAGGTGTTCAGTGATGGTGCCTCTGCACTCCAGCGCAGTGAGATTGGAGCCCTCGTTTTCTCCCTCTGCGTTACCCACCCCCTCAGCCCAGCTCCTGCCTCTGCCGGGAACCCGCAGCTGTTCCGTGCATCCCTGGAAAGGCAAAACTGGCGAGCATGTGGATCGGCAGAGGCAGCCGCGGCCGAGCGGAGCAACTGTTGCTGCTTTCATGGGTGTGGGAGGAAAGACATCGGAGGAAATTGGGTTGGTAGAGGTAGGATGGCATGAAAATGCGTGGAAAACCTCCGTGAAGAGGGGACCCTTAGGCTCCATAGTGCTTTTTCTAAAATGTACTATCTTTTCAGGGCAGAGAGATGTCTGCTGCCTGGCTTGCTCCTGCTGCAGGACTGATGGAGAGGCAAACTTGCCTGGGAGACACTGCTGTGATTAAAATGTTGGGCAGATCCTTGAAGGATGAAGCAGCAATTTCTGGCTCACAGCTGCAGGAAAGGAACAACAAGCAGGAGAAAAAAACCTGAAACACTCAAGATCTGGAAAATCTGCTGGTAAATACTAATTATTCCTCCTCCTTTTATTTCTCTGCTTTTGAACTTCAGTCTTGGTCTTTTGTTAATAAACTACGTGAGTATCAGCCCAGAGCAGCAGTGTGAGCAGCACAAGGGATGCAGGAGCCTCCCGAGCTCCGTCCCAGGGCTCGACACAATCCAGCCGGTGACCTCCGCACAGACATTTCACCTCTCTGCCCCAGCCTTGCCGAGCCCCGTGATGGATTTCAGCTCCTGGGAAAGCTGCAGGGATGACATGATGGTTGCGAGGAGCCTCTAGGATGCAAAAGCAAGTTGTTTCTTCACTGGAGTGGGGGGTGGCGGGGAAATAATAACCCTGATCTGACCTCCTTTCCCAGCCCTTTTACAGAGTCGCCTCTGAGTTCATGCCCTTGCGCAGCCTCCCACATCCTCTATCATTTAAAAGGAGCATTTTGAGTGCACACTTGCCCTGGGTGCTGAGCGGCGTTTCACCCTGTAACCTTTAAGCAAAGGCTCTGTCCTTCCACAGAACTCGGCTTGTTTGCTTGTAAAACCAGGGGGAAAAGATTTGTGAATGTGGGGATGGATTTCCAGCCCCTCGGGTGATGTGGGGAAGCCTCTCCCTATGGAGCCAGCACTTCCCTGTTAATCAATATCCTTGCAAAGATAAGGATCTGTTAATGACAGCAATAAGCCACAGAAAAAGCCTGAGAGAGAGCAGTAAGTGAATGTTTTAACTCTCTTTATAGCAGAAAACTTTCTGGAGGCTATTCAGACTTAATTGCTGGGAATTAGGGTGACTCTAGGCTTCAGACCCAAAAAACTAGAATCTCTTATAGGATGGAAATTCCGTGGGTAAACTCTCCTTTCTGTTAATAACAGTGGTGGGGAGCGAAAAGACAGAAGAATATGGCCCTTCTGCTCCCATTTCCAGAGATCTTCTGGTCCCCCTCAAGTGGCATTTGTGCCTTATTTTAATGAGCCCACATTCCGCCAAAGTCAAATGAGTTCTTGAACCGTTGACCTTAATGGGATTTTGTGTTGTCAGAATAGTAGGCAAAGATTATTGCTTATATTATACTGTGCACACAGACAATATGAATAAAATGAGGGCTGATCCAACCTGCAGGATTACAGCATTGTTCTGCAAGTGCTCCTGGTAATCAGAGCGTGGAACAAGCCATAAAAAGGAGCACAGTGGTTACAGATGAAACAGCAATAGGTAATTTTATGACCACTAATAACCTTTGATGCTGTGCAAACTAAGACCGTGATAAGGGTAACAAACCCTCATGCTTCAGGACATAGGAACACTTGCAGGGGAAGAGGAATTCATTTTGTTTTGCCCACTGAACAGCCAGCTAAGTGCTTTATGGGTGCTTCTGCCCTTTCTCTGAAGCTTCAAGCCTTATCTGCACTTTGGAGTGCAATGGAACCCAATAGAAAATGTTTTGGTCAGACATGGGATTTTACTACCTGATACAGTGATTTTCATTATCTTAAATCCCATAAAAATAAATGGGATGTCTGCTCCATTAAGCTCATTGGTTTTTTGGCCCCAAAGAGTAATAGGGTTGATGTATCTGAAAAGGCAAGGGCAAAGTTCTCAGCCTAGGTGCATGCTGTTAGAATTATATGAATGTGAACCAGATTGGGACTCTCTGCCTTTGTTTCTAGTACAGCAGTATCAGCTATGAATTTACTCACCAAAATACAAGGGAAATGGAGGTCCTGAAGGACTGATTCAGTTTCATGAAGTATTTTCTTTGCTAAAGATAGAGGCAGAATGACAGAATGAGCCCTGAACATCACCTGAAATAAGCTGTGCAAACAGGTTACTGCATGTTATTAACTCCCAGTGGGTACACCCTTCCTCTGGAATAAAAGCATCCAAATTACCCACAGGAAATTTAAATGGATTTAGCTCATTCAGAACAGGGATCTTAATTTTAGATGTGTTTTGCTCTAAGATTCACTCCCATATTAATCCAGTTTAACTTAAGCACTAAGTGTGAAATGCAGACTTTATGCTGGTAGCAGCACGAGGCTTTTACTGAGATATTGCTCTGATAAAGGGAGCAGAAAGTCCACACAGGAGGGAAAACGACTTTATATATGCCCTGGGTCAGACTCTTCCAGGCATTTTCATATTGTCCTTGCATATGATAACTTGCAACAGCAAATGAAGTCTAATGACATTTCTAGGAGAACAATAGTTTTAATGGAGTAGCTTTGCCTTTCTTTCATGAGCAGTGTAATTATAAGGCGGCATTGTGCTAAATGTTTTTGGGTGCTGAAATATATAATTGATGAGTGTAATATAGGACATGCCACCAAAACGATTTCTAATTAGGATGAAGTGTAAGAAGTAAATCTGATTAGAATGAAGGCCTCCAGCAGCTCGGGTGTTGCCTTCGGTTCAGTGCGGAGCTGCTCTGCTGGGTCCCTGCAGGGCTCCCAGACAACCTGGCTGATGTCAGATCCTCCCTTGCTGGGCACAAGGAGTGGCCACCCACCCAGGGCAGATGTGCCCTTCTCTACAAGAGAAAAGAGCAGAGATCTCTAGCAACAGGCTATGGGGAAAAAAAAAAAAAAAAGAGAAAAGGAAAAAGATCTGTGGGAGAAAGGAGTCATTTGAGCTCAATAAACGGTGGTTTAATTAAATGTATCTCCCCGAGGGCCCCGTCTCCAGGCAGGTACGGGCTGAGCAGTCGGCGGCGCTGGCTGCGCTGCTGCGAGATGAGCGGTGCAGGCACCGCGCTGTGTACGAGCTGTAATTCTGTGATTCCTGCGGCAGCGCAAGATCCGAATGAGCATCACCAGTGAGAACTGCAGGGTCTGCTCATCGGTGCCATCAGGACGCTGCTCCAGGGCTTGGCGAGAGGCCCCATGGGGAGCAGGGGACAAGGGACAGTGGGAATGTCGCCTGGAGTGAACGCTGCCTTCAGGAAAAGAGATGGAGGAGGTCCATCCAAAAGATTTGGATGTTCTTCGATGCTTTTTCAGTCTGTTTTAGATGCAGAGTGTGGCAGACTGGCCATCAAAGAAGTGGAAAACGGTGTAAAACCTTGGGGAGATACCTTAAAAATGCAGGAAGCAGTTAGCTGCTCACTCCCTGCTGCAAGTGCAAAGATGCTAACCCTGCTGTGTGCATCTCTGTAAATCCACCTGCAGGAGGCAGCGGGAGGGGAAGGGGCTGAGATCCCCTGCTCCATGCACCCCTGTTCAGCTGCCTCTGCAGGGTCTGCAGCGTCCTGCAAACCTCGGGGCAGCAGCTCTGTAGGAGGGGGCAGGGTGCAAAGCAACATTGGTTTTCCTGCTGGAAGAATTGTCTTATGTCAGGTTCTGCTAACGGTCTAACCAGCACTGGTAGTCCTGGAGATGGGCAAACTTGAGAGTGACCAGTGGAAACCAGGAGCAGCTCCTCACTGGGTACGTGGGGATGTGCCCTTAGAAATATGATGCTCCGTTTTTCAGAGAATGCAGTGTCGCCTTTGACTTTTGGGGGATCTCAGCCTGTTTTCCAAGAGGAATGACATTCATCAGCCACATTTATGGAGCTAAAACCACCTTTCTTTGAATCGAAGGCAAGAGGCAGTTTTGTGCTCCCCAGACACACATGCACCCCCACTCTTCTTCTCCCCTGCTCTTTTTGCCTGCTTTCCAAGTAAACTGCCTTTATAGCAAGATTCATCCTGTTTAAATATTAAATAGCAAAGCCATATAAATTAATGGTGCTGTTTTAAAACCCTCCGTTAAAGCCAGGCCTATCAGCAATGACAAATTGTCTCATTATGGGACATTAATTTCTTGTAATTTATTTTAGTGAGTGAAGGTAAATTTATGGTTCCCTTTTCCCTGGGGCAGTTGAGACCCAGGGCCCAGGTCACAGAGAGGTCACCGAGCCCCAGAAGAACTGGACTGAACATCTTGCCAGGCAGGGAGGGAAGGGAGGAGAGAATTAATGAGTGCAACCTGCAGCCGGTGCCAGAGCAGCAGCGAGCCCTGCGGTCCCCAGCTCCACAGTCCCCAGCTGTCCCCACGACGGCTTCCATCTCAACTCTCAGCAGCCCTCGCATCTCCCCCAACATTAAATTACGATGCACGCACCAGTGTAAGACAACTGTGAGACCTCAGCCCTGGTGGAGGCACGTTCTTGGAGCACCCACCTGCACAGCATCATCCTGAACTCTCTGCATGTTAAAAACAAGGGGTTTGGGGGCTTTCTCAACCCATCTTGCTCAAACATGCACAGCAAGGTGGGGTAAGGCAGAGGGACCCAGGTTACCTGTGGTCCTGACTGTTGTTCCCACACCTGCACCTGACAATCTGAAATGTCTTTTGGACTCATCAGAGGATGGGTGGGGATTTTTCTCTCCCTTTGCTAACGGTGCACTTTTCGCAGCTAACGCAGCACATTTTTGGCTAGATATATATATATACATGTGAAGTAAATAAATTATGCATGAAGGGATTATTTTTTTTTCCTTAAATCCATTATAAACGCAGTTATTACATTTGAATCCTTGATGAGCTATGTACTGCACAAAACTAATTTAATGACTTCTTGATTCCCAAATCAGCGTGCAGAGGCTCCTCAGACCCAGGCTGGGCTTAACCCACTGAGAAAGCAATAGGATCGCAGCTGATGTTTCTGAGGCACCTCCTGTTCCACAGGGCTAACGGAGTGGTTTATAATCCCGCACTGATATTTTCACACCTGGATGCATAGATCCCGGCCCAGAGATCCCAAGTGAGTGTGGTTCGTCATGAGCTGCTCAGCAAATGACTGGGTTTTTTTGGCTGGGAAAAGGAAGTTTTACTTACAGGTTGGAAATGAGGTTGCAGCAGCCCCGGTGGGGGCTGTAAGTGGGTTACTGTGATTGCGGGTCGGTCTGGCCCTTCCTCCTCCACACGTTGGAAAGTGGGTCTTCCCATCCCAAAGGCGAGCTGGAGAAAGCAGGGCAGAGAGGCTGGCGTTCGGCAGGGGAGATGTGTTCGTGATGTTAGACGTTTGCAAAAGGAGAACACAAGGAGAAATTATATGTTGTACTGGGGAAAAATATTTGCTTGGTGAAAACCTGCACAGGGCAGGGAACCCTCGAGCGCTGGTGCAAACGGGATTTCTGCTTTTCAACAGAGAACTGGGGACGGCAAGAACTGCTCCCCCCTCTGGCTCCTCATCTACAAAGACTTTCCCCTCCTCAAATAACACTTCACTGGCCTAAAAGATGCTGAGATATTTCCAGCACCGCTCTGATATTTGCACCCCCCTCCAAGGAAGGACGTTCCTGCTATGGAGGGGAATGCAGCAGGGGCTGGAGGGAGATGTACCATGCCCGAGCAGCCATGCCTGGAAATGATTGCATGGCATACAGGCCTGTGAAATCATTTCCCTTGCAGTAAACTGTGAGCATCGAGTCCTGATCTGCCTTTTAAAAAAAAGAAAGAACACCGAAACGCCAGCAGCGTGCACACTCACCAGAGGGAAAACGCTTTTCACATCAGTGCATGGCTACCTGCTTCCACAAGATGTAATTTCCCCCGCAATTGCCTTCTGCTCCATTAGCGCTTGCTGAAGACACAGACCATTGCTGCTCCTCAAAGCACAGCCTGGGCTTTCTGTTCCAACAGCCAGCTGCCCAAATGAAAGCAAAAGCTTCACTGCGGGGTAAATGACAAGGCTTGCGCTCTTCTCTGGAACATGGACACATGCCTATCAAGTCACCGGGTGTTTGCTAAGGGATGGTAATTTGCCTGTTGTCTCCTGGATATAGGACCTGTAGCTTTGCTTAATCCTTCTTTGGTGAAGTGAAAAGTTATATTACCTTGCACTTGCCTATGTGCTGTGTCTGCACAACACAGCCAGCCTGGGGTGAATTCTGCAGACATGAGAGCTCAAAGGAAACCCCAGATACAGGTCTGCAGAGGCTTTTATTACACATCTTGTTCCAAAAAGCAAGCAAGTAAACGAATGTCAAAACATGGCTGTTGTCTGAGGCTCAGAGGGTGGTGTAAGGGTCATGCAAGGATAAGGGGTGGCAGGGGTTTGCTCCATCGTACTGGAATGATCCAAGGCTGTCACAGCCCACCCCTGGCACTGCCCCGTGTCCTGAGAACCTCATGTCCGTCTGTCGAGCCCTCCAGGGATGGTGACACCAGCACTGCCGTGGGCAGCCTGTTCCAGTGCCCCACAGCCCTTTCCTCTGCTCTCTGATGGGGATACCTACTCAGCTTCTAGTTCTGGGGATCAAAGTGCTTCCTTACCTTGCAATGTTCCCAAACCCTGTGTTCCTGTCACGTGTCACATGCTGCAGATCAGAGCTGGGGACTTTACCCAGCCTGAAAAAACTACTTTAGGTCTGTCAGGAGCACTTTGGAGACAGCACCAACCTGCAGGTTAGTCCCTGCCTGTGTCAGTGTGGAGGCGCTGGAGGGGAATGAACATCCCCTTACAGGGACAACTGTGAAGCAGCTGGGCTCCCGTGATGAGCTTTTATCTGCTCCGGGAAGGTTTTATGTTTAACAGCAACACAGCTTCTGCATGGCGTGAATCTTCTCAGGAGGGCACGACCTTCGCTGCCCCCGCTCCTCCTGCAGAGCGTCCCCGCCACCAGCATCAGCACCCTGCCACAGCGCCGTGATTAATTGTGCCGGTGCCCAGCTCTCGTCTGGGCTGACTGACAGGAGGGGAGCGTGACACTGAGCAATGGCAGCACCTTTGGAGTCCAGGAGAAATTAAATCAAGTCTAAATTAAATCAAGCCTAAATTCCTGAGGAGAATCAAACCTGGGTTACCTAAATGTTGGAGGAGCACCACAAATACAGACAGAGTGAGTAAAGAGGAAATAACACTTCTCAAGCCTGCAGCTTTGTTACACACCTTATAAATGATTTATTTTTAATTATGAAAAGAGCTACAAGCAGCATAAATGCAAACAGCTCACATTTTATGTTGCTTACAACCAAATTTTAATCTTTTCTTCATTTATTTTGCCGTGATCTTCTAATCAGTTCCTTTCCCACATGGAAAGGAGACAGTTTCAGTCCGAGGTGATGATTTTGGGGTTAAAGGAAGGGTTTTGAATGATCAGAGTGAAGTCTCCAGCACAGGCTGCCTGGCTCTGAGGACACTGAATCTGCTGAAATATATATATATATTAAAAAAGTATATGTATATATAAAAGATTGGCATTGCAACAGAGAGGTTTGTGGTGGAGAAGCAATGCCTGGAGTTGCTGGTGGTCTGCAGAACAGCAGCTCGGGGCTGTGGGTGGCACAGCCTCTGCTCCCGGCTCCGGGGCAGCGCGGAGCAGCTGGGAGATGTCAGAGCAGCAGCAAACGTCACCTCTCGTGTCCTAGAGAAACCGAGATGGATGTAAACACAGAGCAAGCTCCTGGGAGCAAAGGAAAGCTTGAAAACCTTCAACGAGACCCCTGAAGCCAACCCAGCACTGCTGTTTGTACATCGTTCCGCGTGTAAATCAGGACACTTGTGCTTCACACTCTCTTTTCCAGCTTTCTATGAGAGATTTCGGAAGCCTTGACCCTTCAGGGACAACCATTCCTCCTGGGCGCTGCTACCTGCACGGCTGCCCGCAATTACACACCACATTAGCGGTGTTATTGAGATTACGTTCTGCCAGCTACACAAATGAGCTGCTCTCCTTCCAGCAGCCAGAGCCGCAAAGGACTCTTCGGAGGGGGGGACTTGGGAATTAAACCAAAAAACAAGAGCTCCCAGGTCCTGATTACAGGCAAATGGTATCGAGCAGCGCAAAGAGGCAGCAACGCCGCTTGGACAGGGTTGGACATGGAGGTGAGGTTCTCAGAACATGGGGCAGTGCCACGGTGGGTTAGGGTTGGACTCGGTGATCTTTTCCAACCAAAATGATTCCATGATTCTAAGTTGGTATCTCCATGAGAGGCAGCAGTGCCCAGCGGGGCATGAGAACCCACCATGTTATTTAAAATCTGTCTGTGACACATGCTTCACTGCCCAGAAATAGCCAGGAGAGCCTCAGACTGCTGCATTTTGGTCCTCTCTCTGCTACTTGTCAGACAGATTTTATTTAGTAAGTCATGGTGTTCCCGTGTCTCAGTTTCCCCAGCACAATAGGGATAGTGTTAGTGACTTACCGTGGCCAATCATCCAGAGTTAGGGATGGAGAAGGCAGTTTCAGAGCTCTTTGCTCGCTGGCTCCAACATACACCTTTCCTGGACACTTCCTGACCAGACAGCAAAATGTGACTCGGGATTTGCTCAGCACGCTGGGCTGTGGACACCACAGTACGGCCTTTTTACGTTCCTCCCAGCGCAAAATGTCAGAGAGGGGACAGATTAAAAAAAACACCTTTAATCTAACTTCTCCCTCAAGCCGGATGAGTGTGTCTGTACGTACACAGCCCACATCAACAGATTTCGGGTTAATTTCCCGTTCCCTAATGACTGACAAATGGTGTACAAAGCACTGGAGAATCAATATAGCTTGACCCAGGGACTTTATATCCTCAGGGGTCAACTCGTCTGTGACAGGTCTGAGACCCTGAGAGCGTGGAAACCCGGAGATGTGCCAGATGTTGCAGGCGCTCGGGGTATTCCAAGACCTTGTATAAATTTAACCCGTGTCATATGTATCTGTGCAGGGCTCAGGGGAATCCCAGGGCTAAAATTGCTGACGGGGATAATTAATGTTAATCCCAGTTAAACTGGCAAGTCTAGAGGCGACTCAGTGACCTGCTGGGACCAATATCATTATGTTTTCATCTGAACTGGTGGGACGAGGCTGAGCAGGGGGAACCAAGAGACCTCCAGCTCTCAGGAGCTTTATACACATCAAGATTTTGGTGTAGTGCTTGGGAATACTTCAAAGTAAGACTGTAGGTTGATTTGTGAGACTAGAAATTAAGTTGGCATCACAGACACGTATCATGCCAAGGAAATTGCAGGGAAAATGTAGACATGGCACACAATGTCCTTCTCGTTCTCATCTCCTCCTGCAGGAAATAGTGGAATCTGGGAAGTTCCCCAGGTGGAAACCTTCTTGCAATAAAGCGATGGAGAGCTTTTGAGAGAAATACACAGAGTTTCAGCATTGTTTGTGAATTTAGCTGAGGATTTCGACGCTGATCATGAGGGTGGTTCAGAGGAGCAGGCTCAGGTCTCCAGAGTCTCTCCTGATGCCCTTGGAAATCTCAGCTTTGCTCTGGAAATCTGGACCACACAGTGTGTTTCTAGCAAGATTAATTGTTGGCCTCAGACATATCAAAGCTATTTCTCTTGTGATATTTTGCCTCTTCGCTTCTTGATTTCTCAGAAAGCAGTTTCCAGATTCTTGCCACGAAGCAGCTGCCTCCGCGGTTGAATTTTGAAGACAAGGTCTTGACTTGGTGCAATTTATCCATCCGCCTCACTTGTGCCTCTCAGATTTCCTCCTCCTTAGCAGAGGGAACATTGGACATGATGGATGCCAAGCGCAGCTGTGTGTATTTCATTTTGGGTTAGTCCTAAGGCCAGCTCAGATCTCTTGTTTCCTGCAAAACGATTTGCTGTGCACGCTGCTGCGGTTGTAGAAGGACCATGCAACACCTCTGTAATTGCCATAGCAACATGGAGCAAAGCAGGTTGGTTCAGGTCTGCAGGAACAGGGATGAAAAATAGAGAAATGAAGGTGAAAGCGATTCTGCCCGAGCGATGCCCCTACAGCAAAACAAGAGCTGCTTGCGTCCACCCAGCTGGGGTGAACAGTTTTCTCCTGATTTTCCTCACCTCTCACGCGAAGAAAATGGAAAAGCGATGCAAACGCGAATCTGGCGGATGCTCGTCCTGAGCGTCACCCGCTCTGATCTCCTTGACCCTGACTCGGGCAAGTGGCTCTGGGTGTCTTAAGTCCCATTTCTTTCCTTTCCTACCTCAGACATTTTGTCCTCTAAGCATGCTGCTGCCATATAGATAATTAAAGCCGTACAGGTATTTAAGGCTGAATCTTCAGCTCAGGTAAATCAAGTAATCTAGAAATCACCTTTTTTTGACAATTCAAATTTTACCCACACACCCACTTGTACATCAGCTGCTGCTTCTGGAGTCGCTCGACTTCCGAGGATATTTTCTGGGTGAACCAAACATGATTTTCAACATTTTTCATTGAAATTGTTTGAATTTCTCAAAAGCAAAATAAAAAATAGCAGGAAGTCAAGCACCATTCCTACTTAGAAGTTCTTTCATTGAGGGGAATATAAAGCAGTTTGGGGATGATATAAAGATTATTCATTTCCAGTTGTTCTAGTTGCTCACCACAATAAGAATTCACTGTTTGGTGAGCGTTACTCGTGCTGTTCGAGCTCTCTGAGCAAGCCGGGTGCCACGTGTTTGCTTGGTATTGATTTGTGCAGAAGGTACTTGAACTGGAAAGTTCTTCTTGGAAGCTGAAGATTTTGGGATTTTTTACATTGAGGGGGGAAAAAAAGGCCCTGAATTGTGTTGATGGATGTAATAGAGCAAGAGGAATATCAAATACAGAGCTGAATAATCCGCAGTCCATCTCTGGAATTTTAGGGGAATTTAACTAAGGTATTGGCATTATGGGCTTTGTGAAATTCATAGCCACAAAAAGGCAATTTAATTTGTCGGCTCTGAAAATGTTCAGGACCACTTCCAGTTAAATTCCCTCCTATTTCTGCCAAAACACTTCATTTCAGGAGTGTGACAGGTCTGTAGAGGCTCTGTTAGAGAGACTCTTCAAAAACACAGAACACCCTTTAAACCCCGTGAGCACAGAGTCCGGCTCTGCGGCCTCCGGAGCGCTCGCCATGGAGAACCAGGACGCTCCTCGCGCTGCTTGAGCCTTCAGCGGCACAGGAGACAGCCTGAGATCATCCTGCAGAAACACGGACCACAGCCTAAGATCGTCCTGCAGAAACATGGACCACCGCCCGAGATCGTCCTGCAGAAACACGGACCACAGCACCTTACCATCTGGCTGTAATGACAGGTTGAGCTCCGGCACAGCTTTACCAAAGCTGCCCTGTCTGGATTTAAGGATTTCAGGGGATGCAGATACCACTATATCTCCTGGTAATTGCTTCTGATGCTTAATTACCTTCCCCGTTGAGCCCTTGCTCTGCTGGAAGGGTTTGTCTCGGCTGGTTTGTGGGGTGCAGGTTGTTACGTGCTTAAGGATGGGGTTCAGCCCCAGACTGGGATACCCACATTTAGGTGTCTGAACACGGGTGGCTACACATGTTTATGTGTCCAAGCTCATGTTTTGGTCAGTGCAGATGGATTCTGTTTTGTTTGACTTTAATTGCTTTTTGGCAAGGCCTCAGTGGGTGCATTTTGGCTTTTTAAAAGCCACATTTTACAATCACAGCACCTTCTGCTCTTATGAATTCTCTGCAGTTCACAGGTCGCAGGTTGACTAAACCAGCCCCAGACAGGTTTAGGCACCATTCCCATGTTAAACCTTTTATTTCGGCACACTTGGCAAATGTTTCTCGCACAGTGGTTGAGAGACTGGTAAATATACAGTCAAAGTATTGGCTGGTGATGCTCATGGCAGCCTATGCTTTGATGGCCTCTTGAAAGTGTTCCTGTGCTCTAACCCTCCCTCACCTTCTCTGGTGTATGACCACGAAATTTAAGCCAAATTATGGTGTGATCTTTTGTCTGGATTTCAATTCCTGTAATAATTAGCCATGAATGATTTTTTTTCTTTTTTTCAGGCTGTAATGCATTATTATCAGATTAGTATGCTAATTTATACTACAAAGAAATTAAAGCATTTGCCGTGGCATTAAGTTATTACTTTAGATATAAATCCCTTGTGGCAATACGGAGTAACTCTCCATTTTAATGCCAGGCTCAGGGTGTGCAAGCAACAAATGATCTCCCCAGCACAGAGTTTTTAGGGACAAATTCAGTCAGTTTTCATGGTGTCTGGACGATGTTTTTAATCAATGTGGCAAACAGCAGGATGCATGTTTTAATTGTTTCCAGTCATCTGGGTTCAGTGGCATCCTTTTGGGCCACAGACGTGAATCCAGCCGAGCAAAGAGACCCATTAGATGCAGAGTCTGGGCGAGCAGGTCCTGTTGGACTGAGTTGAAAAATACTGATGGCAGAGACATTTTCACCCAGGAAAGCACAAAAAATGAATAGTTCCATCTTCTTCATTTCCCTCCCATAACATACAGACATTTTTTTAACGTTACTCAAACATTTTGTCTCCCAAGATAAAGACCATTCCTATTAAAAACTGAGACTTCAGATTCTAGGCTGGATCCTGGGAGAGACTGGGCCAGGTACAAGATAATATTTCCACAATGTGACAGCAGCATCTTTAGAACTTTCTCTGCCTCGGGGAGTTTTTAAACCTGGGCTGTTGGGCTTTGGATTAGTACTGAAAAAGAAGCTCAAATGTCAGGATTTCCAACAGGACAGAGAGTTTGGTTTTCAGCCAGTGCCGATAAACGAGCTGGTTCAGATCTCAGCTCCGACCAGGCTGGTGCTGCCATCTGCTTTGGTGAAGATCTGAGCCCAGAGCAGCCCCTGGGCTGTGGTGGTGCGTGATGGACAAAACCACCTCATCACCATCCCATGGACAGTCTTATTTTTCTGAGCTTTTCAAGGAAGGAGCCAAAGGGTTTTTTAGGTCACATACCCAGGTAGACCCCAAAAATCACCCACCTGCCCAGCCCTCGTGCAAAACAACTGCAGTGTGAATGAGTGTGTGAACAGGGTGTTGGTGGGAGGCAAAGGCTGCCCAGGTTGGGATGTCACCCCTGTGCAAGCCCTTGGTGCTGCAGTCACAGTCACGAGCATCCGCATCTCAAAGAGCTTTACAAACACCAGCGGCTCCATTATCCCTTCAGCTACCACTGGTGTTCATGGAGGCGCAGGCACACAGCTGACAAAAAACATCATGTGTCGCTTAATTACGCTTCTCGCTGCCCTTGTGGAGGAGGTAGGAGATAATTGCTACTCTCGATGGAAGGGTTTGAGCCAAAGTGGGGAAGCCTGACATTGAATGTTCTGCATTTAAATTCCTAATTTTGCATCATTAAAGGTGGAGAGGAGAATGAATCTGTACGGACTGTCTCCATCCCAGTGGGAGATCTTGGTGCCCCGCTTCCCACAGAGACCAGGCCAAACGCTTCATGACCTGCAGTTGTATCCTCCAAAGCTGAACCCTTAGCTTGGAAAACTCAGGATTTTCACAAGCAGGTCAGCAGCAGAAAAAGACAAGAGAGGTGATGGATGAGTGGATGGGACCCGTTGGGTCACCAGTTCCCCCAGTCCTGGGTTGCAGGTTACAGGTACTTTGTCCAAAATAGCTCATGGGAGCCTTGTTTTCCAGCCCCGCTCTGGAGCTGAGCACCAGGCAGTGCAGAGCCGGTGCCAGCATCTGTCGAGGGAGGACAGGATGATCCCCAAGCTGTCGGAGATGCTGAGATCTTCACCCAGGGAAAGTGTCTTTCAATTAGTGTCTTGCAGAACCTAAACCAGCAGCGCTGAAAGGCTGCTGCTTCCCACCGGCATTCACATGCAGAGCAGCACTCCCGTTATTGCCATCCGCAGCACCAGGCTGTCACCCCTGTCTTTAATTCCTAATTATGTTTTCATTATATTTACAGCATTAAATTTTTTTAGTGATTACTGGCCAGAGCTGATTTGCACAGGCACTTGGATGAATTATTTTATCAGAAATCAACACGCGCTGCCAGAGCGCTTGCTCATGCCTGTATTTTTCTCAAAGAAAGGAGTAGAAGCGACTAATTGTTTTCAATCCATCAGCCTTGGAAACTGTTGCTTTGTGCAGAAGATGACAGCAGTGCCTGGCCAATAGACCCGTAACAAGCCGCTCTGGCTGCGGTTTGCCGTGGAGCCTAAAGTGTCGCAGGGACATGTAAGAGGGACTTGTGCTGGTAGGGTTAGAGTGATTATCTGATGATACTGATGTTGTACAGCCCTGGGTGACCATAAAAACCATAAAAACAAATCAACCCTGCTTTTGGATCAACAGACTCTTTCCAGCATCAGCTACCGAGCACCGTGGTGCAGCGGTCTTGTTCCTTTCGCCCTACAAGCACCTGGGGTTTTTGGAATATTCGTAGTGGCTTGGTCAATTCATCACCGACACCTTTTTTATACCAGAGGAAAAGCGTGTTTCCATCAGGACTAAAAAGGAGACGATTTCCAGTGAAGCAGAGCAGTTAAAGCTCGCCTTGTCTATCTTCACGTGCTCTATCACCTGCTGGTAGCCTGCTGCTACACAGCAGGGAGGATAACAGCATTTCCCCAAGGGATTTTCATTATTTGTGCAGATACAAGTATATAAGCAGCTACATCAGAGGTGGAGGGTGGAGACAGAGAGGGGTTTAACTGACAATAATTTCACCTTTTGTTTCACATTCAGCTTTCAGAACTGTCACGCTGGGAGGAGAAAAGCAAATCACTGTGAGCCAGAGGAGCGGGATGCAAACCCGGTGGGAACGCGTGTGGCTGGAGACAGAGCTGGGCTTTGGGGACACGGGACAAACTGTCCCCCATCCCCAGGCTTGGGAATACCTTCCTGCACAAGGTGCTTTGGAGTGTGCAGTTATACAAGAGCTGAATGTGAAACAAAGAGATTTTTTAACCATCAAAGTAAAAAGCCATAAAGTTGACCCTGGGAGCCCCTCCTGTCCCATGCCAAGGGGTTCTTCTGGTCCTTTCCTACAAAACCCTCCCTTTGAGGGCTGTGCTGGTGGGACCACAACCTTCATGCAGGTCCCATCTGGTGGGGCCAAAAGTGGGACCATTGCCCACCCAGGCAGCATCCCACGCCCGCTTCAGGAAAGAGCAGATCTGCGCTGCGGAGAGGTGGGGCATGGTGAGCATTGCCGCCTGCACCCCCGGGAAGGCTTTGCTCTCTTAGGAAGCCCAGGGGAGCTGCGAGGTTTGCAAAACCCCAGTTTGCAGTGAACGCCCCACTGTGGATCACGATGCAGCAGCCTGGGAGAGCGGCCACGCTCCTTGGAGTCCCTTGGCAAACCCGCTGGACAAGTCAATTAGGTTTTCTCCTTTTCTCTCAATTTGGCTCCTGAGCTGTATTTGCCAGCTGATTAGTGTCACTTTCTCTCAGTGCCTGGCAGCTCCGGGGTGTTTTCAGTGCAGCAGCTTCTAGCTGGACGTGCACTCTCCAGGTTTTGCAGGATGCAAGGCTCGTCTGCGCAGACACTGGTTAACATATAACACAGGATGACGGGATGGCTCCCCTGTGGGAGGATGCTCCGCTGGCAGGGAGTTAGTTCCAGCCTAGAATAATGTTTCCCATTAGAAATGGGATTAGTTGTGTTAAAAAAATTCCCTGCTTCTCTGTCGTGGTCGTGTTCCCTGTTCTGGCCCTGCACTGCCCACGCACTTGAACACCAGTAAATGCATCTTCCCTCACAGAGGGATTTTCTTTCTGGTGTTTATTTACACAACAAATTGGACTTGCTGTAATGCTGAACCCAGCACAGGCCTCTGTGCCCCATCCCTTATGTAGCTGCTGTAACTCTGACAGCAAAACCTGATGTGGATGTTGGGGCAGAGAGCCCAAAGCAGTTGCTCTCCCTGCCAGGTCACAGCTCCCACTGCAGGTCCCTCTCCCTGTCACCCTCACAGCCCTGGGGACAGCCAAGATCGTTGTCAAAGGCAAGTTTTTGACCATCTGAATGCCTCACCCATGGGTTTATCCTCCCTGCTTTACCTTCCTGCCATCCCACACCAACACCAGCACCAGCAGGTCCTTTTCCCACAGGGGCTGCATGCCCGGCTGGTTTAGTGTTTGCATGGGCATCCCGCAGCGCTCTGCTCCTGTGTTTTCTCTGCAGAGCTCGGGATTCGGTCTGTCCTTTCCAACCCTCGCGCTGCCGGCACGGCTGCTCTTTGCTCTCACGTCAGCTCATCTGCTTCTTTCTGGCTTGCAGATTTGGGCAGCTGGAGCTCTGCCCCGATGTTGTGCAGAGACCCCGCTCTGCTATGGAGCCGAGCTGTGTGCTGGGTGCACACACAGCCCTGCGCCGGATCGGGGACCAGAGCCCTGGTTTGGATTGGCAGCCTGGGTCCCCGAGCGGGGGACACCGTGGTCCTGAGCCCCGGGCAGACCCTCGCGCCCTGGGGCTCTGCCAGCCGCCAAGTCTCCTCTTCCCATCAGTGAAAGAATTACCCTGCCCCAGAGTCAGCTTGTTATTTTTTTTGGCGTTGCTTTTTGGCTTCCAGGATTGGACTACAGGTTTTCTTTGTTCTGTGTTGTTTTTTTCACCTTCCACCTTCTTGGATAGCTAAAAATAACACATTTCCTTCTCATTAGCAGCCAGCAGCTCTACCTCCATTGTTCTTAGAGGTCTGCCTGCATATCTCTGTTGGTTTCATAAACTTCGGTGTCGGAGTTGAGTGCTGTTTTTTCTCTCCCTAATTGTAAGGCAACAAGAAGCCACAGCTCTGCCAAAAGGTTTTATTAAAGAATAAAAACAGCCAGCAAGCAATCTACACGAGCCAATAAAATGGCACCCCATATCCCCAAGCTAGCAAGCGCATGGAATGACTCTTAAACTGATATTTTATTTGGAAAAGAAATCAACCTTGACCCACTGCAGTCTATAAAATTAATCAGGCACGATATGCCCCATGCAGATTTGCAGTCCTTACAATGCAGGAGCCGAAGGAATGTCATCACAGGAGGCACTTAAACCCCCCATAACACATCAGTGTGACGCATCCCGCAACACGTCAAACCCACAAAACAGCGAAGGCACTAGTGACAGATTACTCTTTACCATCCCCACGTGTGGCACGGCCGGGGAGTGCTCGACATCTTTAATCTTCTGTGTGTCCCATGGGCTGGTGTCCATTCTGCAAAAGGGTTTGTGTCCAAGTGGCTCTTCCTGTGATGCTCAAGGACAAGTTCAAAGTTTGTGGGTATCTCCAGTATGCACATCAGCCTAAACGGCCCTTTGGGAGATGGCACGATGAGCTGTGATTTTTCGGATATATTGCTCTGCAGCAATCTCTCATTTAAATATTTTAACCAAACCGGCTGGCAAATGTGATTCTGCTCCCCGACGGATAACAGAGCACATGCAGACAGCGTTCGCATCTCCAAGTGCTGCCATTGATGATGGTGCCACTGTTTGTGTGAACGCTGCGCACATGATTTAATTGTTTCAATACAGGCAGTTTATAGGGCTTGCTTGAGTGGAACAAGATGAGAGTTGCCAACATAAGAAATGACTTGGGATATCAGTCTGGGCATATCTGTGGACAAAAACAAAGGATGGCAATAACTGTCAG
Source organism: Columba livia (assembly GCF_036013475.1). NCBI lineage: Eukaryota > Metazoa > Chordata > Aves > Columbiformes > Columbidae > Columba > Columba livia. The sequence continues at coordinate 781,345 of NC_088627.1, read as the reverse complement.
CATTAAATCATTTGGCTGTTTCCCTGTCACAAAATTACTCTTCACAATACATTTCCTAACATGCTGCTGAATCTTGTTTTGACAGTAACACACCTCCCAGGCTTTCATTTATTGTTTTCCACGAGTGGATTTCCAAGGTCTTTATCAGTCTTACTAAACTGCAGATGGGGAAACTGAGTCATGGGGACAGGTTCTAATTCAATTAAAGGCACGCAGTGACAAACGGGAGCAGAGCCCCCTCCCAGACACTCGGCCTGCCGTGTGTCCTGCCTGCTGAGCGGCTCCCCACGGTCCTGGGCAGGACCGTGTCCACACGGGGGTCGCTGCCTCCAGACAGCAGCACGGGTGGGATGAGAAGGGCTGAGCAGCCTCTGGGAAGGACATGAGGGGGCTGTGGGAAGGGGACATGCTGGGGAGCATTGGGGCTGGTACGTGTCCTTGCATTGGGAAAGGAGGGACAGTAATGAAAATAATTGAGCAGGAAGTTTAAGTTAATGAGCAGTTAATTCCTTCTGCATAATTAGAATCTCTATAGCCTCATTTGCATTATTTTGCATATCTGCAGATAATAATCTGCCATCAGGAAAAGGGAAGGTATGGCAGGGCTGCATGGGCTGTTCGCTTCAGAGTGGATGGTCCCACGGGCGGCTTTGGGAGAACTGCAGGGCACGTGCCCTTTCCCTCTCCCCCAGGCTCTGGGTCCCGTTTCCTGCTCTCGGCTTCTTACTCCAGCATTGCTGCCTCTGCTTTTCAATTAAGAAACTCTTGTGAATCCTCATGGTTAATTTAGGTTGTTGGCTTGCCCTCTCATGTTAATTAGGAGACGGGCAGCATGCAGGCATACATGCCGTACATAGGTCTGAGCATCAGACCCACACTGCTCACCTTTGCAAGAAGCTATTCTGCACAGAGGTTGGGTCTCATATCCAAAACCATGACATCTCTACCCCCTATGGACACCATTTGTTGGACACAGTCTGACCTGCGACTCCACTCAACCCTCACGCTCCAGCCAAGCTCTGTCAGCCCCAGCACTGCCTGAAGACCCCCAGGTGCCTTCATCCACCATTGACCGAAAGAGCATAAGGGTGACCCAGCTCCACGGCCCAATGTGACTGTAAGTTCCTGTTGACACCATGGGCAAACCAGAGCTTTCCTTTCTCTGCCATGTTGGGCAGTCTGGTGAATACAGAGATTCCTTGTGATCTTAAACCCAACGTGTCTGCCTCTGCATGGCCTTGCGCTGATGTTGTGCTCAGTTTTAGCACAGGGATGGGTAAACAGCCTGCATTGCAACCTTGGTTAGACCTTCTTTGCCATTCCCAGCCCATCATCTGTCTTGTTTACTCAGATTGTGGGTTCTCAGAGGCAGGGACCATTACTTATGTGTGTACTATACTTAGCGCAAGGGGTTTCAGGCTTGGCTGGGTTCTCTAATAGCAATGAATATTCAATTTAAAAACCCCCAAACTACTTGATTAAAAGAAATCTATTTAGACTGCAAAGGCAAAGTACTGCCAATTTAATAGTTATCCCTCCAACCTTCAATCTGCCTCTAAAACTTTTCCAAATGAATAAAATTAGAAGATGTACCACGTTTTCACCTCAACTAACTCCTACTACAAGTTAAAAAGACAAGGGGCATGGCTTGTGGCAGGAGCTCCTCCGCTGGGATGTGAAGTGTCCTGGAAGGATGGAGAGGTTAACGTTTCTCCAAAGGCTGCAGGAAACATCTACAATAGTCATTGTCAGGCAGAGCAGTGCAAAGGTTCCTCATGAGTTTCCTTCCAAAAAATAAAGCGCTTCTTTCTCATCTCTGCAGAAATTAGCAAAATTTGGAGACATTTCTGGTATTTCCACCCCTTCCTGATGAGGTTAAACAGGTTTTAGACTCTCCTTAAATCTCCTGTCAGTTCCCCAGGAACCAGTGGCGGAGAACTGGGATGTGTCACTGTTACACCCACTGCATGTTTGTAGCCCCCAGCCCAACTACAGGCACATCCAATGCACATTCTACCTCAGTTCGTGGACTTCTCTGGAGCTCCTGGAGGTCCTGAACACAGATCCCAGCCCCCTCACACGCCTGTGGAAAACCCTGCCCCTAAAGTTCCTAGGAACCTACTTTCTGTCTAAGCCTGTATTTACTTTTCCATATGAAACCCAGAGCATTAAATAAGTTTTATAGAGTGTCCTGATAGCAGAACAGACTGGTATCTCCCTTTTGTGACTCAACATAAGCTGTCTTTAGTCATTAAACACAACCAACAGCATGAACATTTCATGAGCAGATAGTTAAATTTTAATTTCCCCATTGAATTCATTAAGGTGTGATCATGCATCTGAATCGAATTTAGCAACCTGGCAAGGAACCAAATTAAACATGACATAGTGACAGGGTTTCCTTTTCATTGTACTTGATCACCCTCCTCTACCCTTGCCCTATTAAAATAAGTGTTGTTTCTTTCCCTCTTGAACATTTCTTAATCAAAGTCTTTGCTGAAATGAAGGAAGACCATCCTGCCTTAAGCACCAGTCGGAGACATACGCAGTGCACTAAAGAGAGGTCTGACAGAATTTATTGTTAATGTTGGTTGATGGAGTAATTGCAACAGAGGCAAAAAACCCAGGTGTTTCGCAGAGAAACGTGGTGGTCTCTGTTATAATGCTCAGTTTATTATATCAAATAGATTGCATGCAGGCGGAGTTTGCAGCATATGTGCTTTCTGTACTGCCAGCCTCCCTTCAGTCCTTCCATCTCCCCATTCACGATTCCTGGTAGGAGAGGAAGGGTTTTCTGAGTGCAGGAGGCTGCTGGTGCAGAGGAGCAGAAATCCAAGGCTCAGCAAGGTGGATCCTCTCCCTTCTTTGTTGTCTGCTTTCATTCTTTGGGAACAGGAGTGAGCAAAAACAACTAACTCTGGGGAACACACACGGCTTTACTCAGAAGAAACACTAATAAGACAACACATCAAGGAGGAACCAGGAGACCCTGTATGCAGTTTCCTCAACGCATCACCCCATCCCAGGTCTCTTCTCTCCCATCTCTTTCTTGGAGAGGTTGGCCCTTTTCTAACATGTTGCTGGGTTTGGAGGAGTTAAGTTCTGCCCCACTTCTCCCGTGTCTCTCGGTCCCAGGTCTTCAGGTCCTCCTTACCCAGGGGACAGGCCAAGGGCTCCTGGTGCTTGGTGGTGTGGTAGGAGAAGGAGCAACGTGGCCCTTCCACTCAGCTCCGGGAGATTCCCTGCACCCTGCGTTTGCCTGCAAAGAGGTTGCTCATCATGGGGACAAGGGCAGGTCCCATACCCTCATGGGAGATCCTCACAGAATATTCCAGATGAGACTTTCACTCTGTGCCCAGACACTGTTATAATTGTGGGCAAGAATTGGGGAAAATCACTCATTACCAGGCTGCCATCTGCATTTCTGAGCGTGGTGTGTGGTCTATGCAAGACGCTGGTAACGAGCCAAAATGTGCTTTTGAGACGTCTGTGTACCTGATGTCTCATATAATATTTAGTGTGGGCAACTTAGCAACCCATGATAAAACAACCATCCAGCTGGGTGGGTGGCAGTCACAGCAGCAAGCCAGCTAGAAACAAAGTGGGAACTGCTTTTAAAACACTTCCTGCTCGGTCCAAGAAGAGTCATCACGAGCACTGGAGCTGCTGATGAGACAGGGTATGAGTACGAGCCTCTCATACCATACCCTGTGTGGGTCCACACAGGGCAGACAAGGACGGTTATATCCGCGTATGAACCAAACCTCCAAGGAGATGCAGCTGGGGTCTGGTGGAGGAGGGAAGCTTTTGGAGATGAGGATAGTAGCAGGAAGATGGATTGTTGCTGTGAGAGCTTATTGCCAGCTCTGAGATCGGAGTCATATCTGGGGAGGTATATGCTTGTTAAACCTCAGCTCCATTTCTGGTTTGTATTTGTTTTACTTCTCACCTTTTGCTTCCAATCTTGTACCTACAAATCTGACCTTAAATCTTAGAAGACTGCTCTCTCCTCGGTGTTGCTGTGAAGTGTGGCGGGTATTTAGGGCACAGTGAAATACAGGGATGAACTGAGAATGCCTGGAAACGGCAGATCTTAACCGCGTCTGGGCAGCTTGGGGAAGTCCTGCTATCCTGCCAAATGCACAGGGGGAAAATCTGTTGCTACACGTTAGTTTTTGGGCAGGAATTTCTCTAATTCCCACTCCGAGCCCGCTCCCAGCAAAGAGAACGGAGGGGTGCTCCACGGCCCTGAGCGGAGCCTTCGTCTCAGCTCTGCTGGAAAACGGACAGGCTAATTTCCAGGGGCAGTTGGGAATGGTATTTCACATAACCAGCCGGTGCTCTGAGTGCTGACACAATGTTCTCCGAAAATGACCACAATTTGTCTCGGTGGCTAATCAGCCCCGCTGTTACAGAAGTGTGCCGCCTCTCTCATTTACATGTGTCTGGCTCTAACTTTCAGCCATTAGGTCTTCGTTCTGTCGTTCCCTGTGAGATTAAAGAGCCCTTTAGTCCTCGATACTTTTCCCTGCAATGGTTCTTACGCACTATAATCAAGTTACCTCTTGATCTTCCTCAGATGAGCTGAAAACACCGAGCGTGCTGTCTCTGGGAGACAGTTCTGCCATTTCCAACAGTATTTGGGAGGACTTGACTGCCTGTGCCCCTTCCCCTCTAATTTTTAATAACCTTTCCGAAATGTCAGTGCAGAAACTGAGGACTATCTTCCAGCCATGAGCACACGGAAAGTCAGCTCCCAGCTCCCACTCATTAATTCCCCTTCTACTATTTCCCAGCGTCACGCAAACCCATTTTCAACGCTGCCACCACGGGGCTCCCGCCCCGCTGCCCACCAGCGATGTTCACTCCCACGGCCCTGCTGCAAGCTGTGCTTCCACAAATAGTTTCTGGTTTGGAGGTCTGACCTTCATTCGCTCTTTCTTCAATAACTGACCTTGAATTTGTTGTTATTCAAATTACGCATTGTTTGAATGGATCTGATTTATTAAGGAAATCAGGTGACCCGCACTGCACTATCCTCGCTGTTGTTAATTGCTCTGCCAATCTTTGTGACATCTGTAATTACCAGCGGTGATTTCCTTCCAGATCATTGCTAAAAATATTGAATAACTTGGCCTGGAAGTGGTCTTGGCAGAACCCACTTTAACGTCCCTGTTCAGCAATGTGTCCCACCGCTAACCGCCTTTTGAAAGCTGTCAGCTAACCCAACCTCAGCCATTTCACATGCACTCTGCTAATTTGGCACAGAGTTCATTATAAATATATCAGAATGTTGTGCAACGGGATACCCAAAGCTTAGCAGAAATCAATTTTTCTTTTTACAAGACTGATTTCTGGGCAAGACAAAGGAAAAGAAGAAAACAGCAAAACTTAATCCCATCCTCATCGTTTGCTCTCCGTCGAGTCCTTGACCAGTCTCTCATTTAGTCTGCAGGGACCAGCATAAAGTTAACTGAGCAGTAAACATCCAAATTATATGGACTATTTTTGCACACTAACACAGCAGTGGCATTCATCCAATTTCCTGCAGATATCCCAGTAATCCAAGATTATGAAAAATTAGCACAACTGGGCCAGAGCTCACCTTCGCCAATTATTTTAGGACTCCTGGGTGAAAACCATCATGGTCTGCTGTTTTAAAACTTTCCACACTCAAAATAGTTACTGTAAGTAGCTGGAAATTGCTAAAACTAATAAATGCCAAAAAAAAGTAGAACTTGAAATGGTTACCAGTGGTCTGGAAAGTTGTGCTGGAGCCCCATACACGGCGAGAACAAAGAGCGCTTTCAGCCAGTTTTCAGAGCTGGTCTCTTTGTTGTGCTGCACTGGAGAGGCTGGAGAAGATTTACAGCAGGATGCCCTGGCGATTAAAGGCAAGGATGCCCACCCGGGAGCAGGGAGACGTGCTGGAATCGTCCTAAAAGGAAGAGTTGTGGTCGCAGTAAAACAAAAGATGACTGAACATGACCTGCAAAAATGCAGAAAACGTTTTATGAGGCATGACTTGCAAAATATCACAACCCTAGTTTATAGCTCAAAGCCAACTGCATTCCTAAGAGAAAAAAAGTGAACGTGGGTCGGGAAAATACCACCTGGAGGATCATCCCTCTGCAAGGTGGTGTGAGGTGAGCAGACGGGTGTTCTGCCAGAAGCCATTCCTAAGAGGTTCACTGTGCTCCCCAAAGACAGGGTGCGACAAGGTCATGCCCACGCTCCTGGGGATGTTAAATCATGAATCCAAAGTGGAAATCGGCAGAGAGACTGTGAGCATTTGCACACCCCAGCACCGGGACCTTCTACCCCTCACATGGCTCCTCCAGCACCTGGGCAAGGAGGTAGAAGGAGAACCCCACAGCCATCAGTTCTTCGACACCTCCTTCACCTTCCCACCATAATTATTCTCCTTCCAAAACCATTTCCTGAATTCCAGTTTACTTAAAAATCCCCTTCTGCCAAGAGCGGTCTCAGTTGAAGCTGCCCCCTTTTGCACAGTTCGAGGTTCATTTATCCTGTGATGTAATTGATGATGTTTCATCGAAGGCGATGAAGACACCTGAGGCCACGTGCAGCATTGCTGCAGTCTCAGAGCTCGGATAAATGTGTTATCCCCAATTAACAGGCAGAGATTTGGGCCCAGGGTGAGCACCCCCGTGTTTGACACACCAGCGTTCCAAGCACGGAGCCCAAACCCCTGGGAGCTGTGTCCGTCACACTCTTTAATAGGTGGCCAAACCCACAACAAGTCGCTGTGAACGAGAGGCCATCCGCACAAAACCTGACATTAACAGCAGCAGAAGAAAAGGCTTGAATTGTCCTCCTGTGAAATGTTAAGCTTAAGTACTATTCCCCTGTCACTGGCTTCTCGTTCTCCTGATTTTTAATGCATCTTTTTTCATTTCCTTCCTCTTTATATTTTCCTGCTCCTCTGGATGGCCTGATCTGCTTGTTTGCGATAGATTTATGACTGTTTGTATTTTGTGTGATTAATAAATTCTGCTGTGATTTATGTTTCAGGAGGCTTTAGTGATTCTGCTTCATTTTCCACCGCACGGTCTCTCCCCGAGATCGGCATTTTCACACTATTGGAAGTGATGGGGTGTCTAAGCGTCACTCTGTGAGAGTTCATCAGCCTTAATTCTTTACTTGGGCAGATTTTGCTTTTGCATGATTTATTGCTTTAGAAAAGTGAACCGATGGCAGAGATGTGCTTTGTGTGTGTGTGTGCGTGGAGGGGGAAGGGAAGGGAAGGGAAGGGAAGGGAAGGGAAGGGAAGGGAAGGGAAGGGAAGGGAAGGGAAGGGAAGGGAAGGGAAGGGAAGGGAAGGGAAGGGAAGGGAAGGGAAGGGAAGGGAAGGGAAGGGAAGGGAAGGGAAGGGAAGGGAAGGGATGGGAAGGGAAAGGGAAGGGAAAGGGAAAGGGAAAGAGAAAGGGAAAGGGAAAGGGAAAGGGAAAGGGAAAGGGAAAGGGAAAGGGAAAGGGAAAGGGAAAGGGAAAGGGAAAGGGAAAGGGAAGGGGAAGGGAAGGATATTCTTAATGGGACTGAGCTACCAGCTGTTTTCAGCTACTGCTGCCTCAGGAAATTTGCTTAATACATTAAAGGAAGGTTGAAAGTCAGTAATTTGCAGAACCTAAGGTTTTATACCAAAATAGGTTTTTTTGTCATTTGTAAAGCGATTTAAGGCCTGGAAGCAAAGGTGCACCATCAGCGGGATCGGAGCCTCCGTGTGCCGACCTGCAGCTTTCCGCTTGCCTCGCGATGATTTCCCACCTATGTGGAACAAACCTGCTCAACACACTGCGTTCTTTTATTCCCTTTATTTTGGTGTAAATTCCGTCCCCTTGAGAGCAGCGCGTTCCAGTTATTGTTTTTCACAGCTCACGAGCGTTATTCAACCTTGATTTCTTCCCTGAAAACAAAGCCCAATTCAGTTGGGCACGCAGATCTGGTACGGATATTTGATTTCCCTGGGCTCTAAGGATGCTTTGAGCAGCCTCAGCTGAGATCCAGGACTAGACTATACAAAACTTGGCACTAAACCTCTAAGAAGGGACTGTTGATCATTATTCCTGCTTCAAGCTTGTTTTTCCCTGCAGAACAGAGGCACAAATAGGGTGTGAGGCTGTTTGATTGTTATGGCCTTCCCTGAAAACACTTGGCATCATTTAGGAGGCAGCAAGGACCAGGGGCTGCTCCAGGTAGGTGGGATGGACGAGGGCGCTTTGGGGAGCATGGAAAAGGGGTTTTACCTGCACACTTCAGTTACAGAGATCAATATAAATGAGGCCAGGTTGTGTCCTGGCTACCAAGTTATGGTGCTGATGTTGCCTGGCCAGATGTCTTCTGGAAGAGCTGATTTCTGTGCCATAAATAGGGAATTCCAGGAGCTGAGGGTGATGCAGGTTCTGACACGGAGCTGCTGACGCTGGTGGGTACCTGGTGCCCAGCCTGGGTCGGTGGACATGCCAGGCTGTACTTTAAGCACTTCTCTGTAAATGCTCACTTTCATCTCAAACGCCTAAAAGTTGGTGAAGTTACGAGCAATTGAAACCGATGGGTAGCAATACACAGGAGAGGTGTGTCACAGCTGAGGGTGTCATCAGCAATTGTATGACATCTTTCGAGTTTCCCCTCAGTAAGGATGTATAAAGATGTTGATACTTGGGCTGCTGGCAATGTTTCTCGCACCCGGAGCGCTGGCGTGGCTGTGATTGAGCTGGGCGAGGGAACTGCAGCTAATCTGGGGGAGGGTTTCCACCACAGCAGGAATTGGTACGTCCTGTAAATCATGCAAATGTCATCTCCCCGCTCACCACTCATCTCTGTAACGTGGCCAAGCAGAGAGCAGCAGTCTCCATTACCCCTCTCCGAGAGCCTAAGGTTATGTGATATTCATGGGAAAACCTGCTTAAAACACTAACAAGCCAGTTAGTTATCAGCTGCAGCATTAGACACGACAAAAAGGGGTGGGAGTGTGGAGAAGGCTCATCAGGGGATATGTGAAGCCTTTATTTTTCATATCTTCTGTTTTAAATAAAGCTATTGCCTTTGGAGCATGCATAACACACATTCCTTACAGAAATATTTGATTTGTGGGGATGAATTTAGCTCAAACCAGGGAGAACAACAGCTGGAGTTTCCCCTGTGGCAGACGCAGTTTACACCCTGCACAAGCGCCTCCAAAACGGTTTGGAGAGCAGGTTTGGGACTCGGGAAGCCCTGGTGCCAACAGGTTGTTTGCTCGGTTGAGGGGGGACATGGCCGTGGCTCTGCACAGCACCTGCTCCAGCAGGACCCTGGGTTTGGTGATGACCTGTAGACTGTGCTGAGATGGAAATAATAACCATGTCATTACAGGCTGAAAATGCAACGGTGTTTGGAAGACCGAGAGCTTCAGGCAGCTCCTGCTGTGTGTATTTGCCCTCAGAGGCAGGGCAAAGTTAACAAGGGTATAAAAAAGGGGGGGAGCTGTGACTAATCCAGTTATTTGCACACACACAAAACAGCAATTAATTTGCCTTGTGGGTTGATGAGCCCTTGGGGCTTGACCAAGCGAAGGGTAGACACCTATAGCACAGGGCTCTATGGCCAAGCGGGGGCTGTGGGAAGCCCCTCTCTTGTCAGTCAAATCAGCTAATTTATATAATTTCTAGGCAGCACCTTGGGGCAGTGTCAAGCGCAGTGTAATTACTACTGCGATTGGTGTTGCTGACTTTGGTTGTTAAATGTTAATGCAACATATTAAGCTATGTTTGCCTACAGGCGAAGTCCTGCCTACCTGGTGTCTCCTTGACTTTGCTCTCTGGGATTGTTTTTCAAACTGTTTAGTGACTGGGAGCTCTGGAGGATTTGGAGGTGGTATTGGATGTGCTGGGGACAAGAATCAGGGTGGTAAAGCTGTCACCTCCACCAAATCGCAGGCGAAGAAGAGTGGATGGCATGCAGGAGGGTGAACCCAGGGAAAGGGACAAACACAGAGACTGGGCACTTCAGCAGCAATCGGCCACTTCTGCAGGGACTGCGCACTTTGCCTCCATCCCTTGTTTCACCGGGTTCCTGCTGCAGTGCCCTCTGGGGTGAAAGCAAATGCTCCTTTTAATTAACTTCCTTGCTCCCTTTCTTTAGAATTCAAAACCCTTTTTTGTGCGGTAGATTGAGAACCAGTCAAGAGCCATTTGATTCTTCCAGTTTGTGTTCAAGTGGGTAAAAACACCAGAGGCCAAGAAACTCCTGCATGAGCACACTGTGTCTCTATTGCTCGTATTGCCAGACCTCCAGCGGACCAGTTCGTGCCTATGCCGTTGCACACACAGAGATGCTCGGATCTCACAGAGGGGCTCTGAGTGCTCTGAACAGTTCAGAAATTCAGATTTTCCACCTGAAATAAAGGTTTTCAGAGCTGCTGTGCCCCCTCCGCAGCTGGTTCAATGGGCTCAGCGAGGGCGCCTGGTCCAGCACCCCCATCCCCTCCAGGTTTTCGGGTCACCGCTGTGACCTGTGAGCAGAACAAGGGAAGTCCTGAGCAGTCCCCCCTGGAAACACGCTCAGAAGCCCGGTTGGGAGGATGCCGGCCACCTCGCCGTGCCCAAGGGGTACAAGCAGCCTGTCATTTCCAGGACATGAGGGGTTTTGCTGCTTTTCCTGTTCTGCAGATAAATGCACAGCGGTGTGACCTGCATTTTTCCTGGCACTACATTTGTTTAATTTTTAACCTTTTCTGAAAGTGTGTCACATACTTGGAGCTGAGAAAGTTGTTTTGCTGGAGGAACCTGGTGCTTGACTGTGCAAAGCAAACACCACGGGAGCGATTTTCCCTTCGAGTGTCTGAATATATTGAAAGCAGAAAGGAAAAAGGGTGTGAATTTCAATGAAGGGAAGGGAAATTAACCCACCAGTCACTACAGGATCTGCCGGCTTCTCGGCTTCTCATCCATCTCATCCATCCTGAGCTGTCGGACCAACAGGTGCCCCATTTTAAAAATTGCCTGGTCCTTCTCCAGCAGACACAACACAGCTAAATAAATACAGCAGTGGGATGGTGATAGCTCTTCAGCAGCTTAGCAGTGCTCTAATGCAATTGTAGAGGCTGGCAGGTATGGCTTGAACACAGTTTTGATGGGAGGAGGAGAAAAATCCATTATACAGTGCCTTATATATATTCCTCAGGCTGGAAAGACCTTGATTGCTCAGACAGCAAAGCTCTGCTCCTGCAGACAATGACATGCAGGACAATTTGTGCCTTCGTCGGCAGCTCTGAACGCCGTCTGTATGGGCCACATGATCTGTCTAGATAAACTATCCATTTTCTTCTATAGCTTCAGCATTGCAGCATATGAACAGCCATTAACAATGACAATAATAATTTCATTTTAAATTCCAGTAGGCCTGTAGTTATGTCAGAGGCTGGTGTTCCCAGCCCTGTACAAAGATGGCTAGATAGGCAGATGGGGTGATGGATATTCAATTATGATCAAATAAAGCTGGTATGTAATATTTATTTCTCACAGAGCCATTCTATAAAGAGTTGATTGAAACAGGAGGGAGAGTTTTGCCACCTAGAAAACGCATCCTCTCTCCTTGAAATGCAGAAATTGCTTCTCTTTCTTCCCCCTAAAAAGCCCAATTTTCATGGCTTTTGAAAGTTCAGTACACCTAGGTGTGAGAATTGCTCTTGTTGAGGCTGTTCCCTAACAACACCGATTCTTCAGGGAAACGGTGGATAGCGGATTCAGGGAAGATAGGAATCTTCTCCAATTTTAGCCATGTAAACACCTACTCAAAGCTGGGTGTTGCTGGGGAAGGAAGAGTAAAAACCACATCCGCAGGCCAGATGCCTCCCTTCCTGCATCCAGGACACCTCTGATCCACCTCCTCCCGCTGCCACCCGCAGCACGAAAACGCTGCTGACATTGCACAGAGTTGTGGTTTGGGTGAGGTTAGGGGGACTTGACCGCTCTTCAGCACGACATTTAGGATCTCTCCTTTGGGTGACTCGTTGCTTTCTCTGCTGCTCCTTCCCCCTCTGCTGGTGACTGGGCTGCACACAAAAGTCGCTGCACAGGCAGGAGCACTGTGCCTGGAAGGTGGAAAAGTGCACCCAACCGAGCCCAAACTCGCAGGGAAGGACCCTGCCCAAACGGAACCTCCGCAGTGGGACCCACAGCTCTCAGGGGAGCAGCTGTCAGCCAAAGTCGAGGCAAGAACAGTGAAAACCCTGGTGCTTGCAGGAGCCAGGCAGCACGTGGAAACTGAGGAGACTAGTATTTCAAGTGTGTGGTTGGTAATTTTGTCAGTTAATTAACCATTGCCTTTAATAGGCTTGTTGTGTCACCACTTGACTTACACAAATTGTTTCAGTGACATTACCGGGCCTGGCTGCACGGTGTGCTGGTCCTTGTGCGGATTTGGCCTTATCAAATGTGGCTCCAGGCTGTAATTCTTCTTCTTCCTTACAAATACAGGTCCCTGCAGTATTGCCAGGGCTCATTAGGGCATGTGGATAATGGGATATTTTTATCCACGATAATTAAGTAATTATTACATGCAATATAGAGAGGGGTCAGTTGTACCCAGCCTGCCTCCATTTACATTGTAGTAAGGAAAAAGGAAACACTTCTGCGTATCTTCTTTTCTTGATAGGCGGGTCCATTCAAATCTCATTTATTATTTATTGCTTTCTTTGTCACTTTGGTGCAAAATTAACATTATTAATATCAAGATCTCAGGGAAAAAAATGCATTGTAAGTGTAATTTTATTCCGAGGTTGCAAGAAACACTGTCCCGTCATCGGGAGGGAAGGATCCGACTTTAAGCCTGATGCTGCGTGTGCGCTGGGACCGGGGTGACCCGGAGCGGGGGCGCCGGGGTGCTGGGGGTGCTGGAGTGCTGGGGTGAGTCAGCCGGGGGTCCCCGCTCCCATCCAAACCTCAGGAGCCTCCGGGGTGCGTTCGGCAGCTTCGATCTCCCTCTTGTGGCCGAACAGCACGGACACGGGTGCGCAGCCCGGACTTGCACCTCAGAGCCTTTGGGGACGTGGGCTGGGAGCTGCGAGGACTCCTCCTCATCGGCTAAATCCCCGGAGAAACGGGCTTTTAAGCTTAATTCCAAGGTAAGAACACACAACTTATAAACTCCTTCACCCCACTGAGAGCTTGTGGGAAAGTATTTCACTGGGATTTGTGAATCCGAAGCCCCACTTGAGAGCAGGCTGTTTGTATTTATGCAGGAAAGGTTTCAGGCATGCTATGAGAAGTAAATAACTTCCCTGGCACTGTGTCCTTTTCCGTAGACACAAAGAGAAACAATATGTGTTTGCAAAACATCTATTTACAGCCTGGGAGACCTTTTATTTCGGTTTTAGGAAGCACACACAAGTGACGTTTCCATGGAGGGGGGCAGAGGACACACACGTCGGGCACTTGGGCTGTAACACTCGGATTTTAAATGCCTAAATTAGAGACACTTCAGTAGCTAAATCACCTGAGCTGGGCTGCCTGAGCTCCTCGAGGGGGGAGCAGAGAACAGGCGGCTCCAGAGAGTGATTCGTCACATCCCGAGACAGGTGTCAAAAATGGGGCAGATGAATCGTGTTCTCGCAGCGCTTTCTTCAGCAAGACAACATGTAAAATTCCCAGATTAGGGCAGATGAATCCTACGGGTACCAAAGTGAGAGTCTTTTAGTGCAAATAAACCAGCCCCAGGCACATTTGGGGATGCAGGATAAAGAAGTGAGGGTGGCAACCTCCATTTTCCATTCAACACCCTCACTGCTCTTATATTTGCTGAATATTAAATGACTAAGATATTTATTTCTTTTGCCTTTTCCCAACAGTTGTCCAGCAGAGCAGGGGACTATTATAATGAACTTCTGCTAATAGGCTTTTTATCCCCTCATGGCAGAGCACTCTGTCATTTTTATTGGAAGAGCAAAGCGCCAAACCCACCACCAAGCACAAGAAAATATACAGGCTTCTGTGTAGTTCTTTTCCCACAAATGAGGCAAACACATTGCAAATAGGTGCTAGCAAGTGAGCTGTTTCCATCGCTTGCATTGCTTGGATCCTCCTGACTACGGGGAAACCACAGGTTAAAGCACAGAAGGGTTTGCTGCAGGTGTGTGCACCGTCGTGTAAGAGCTGGGTTGTCTTTCAGCTGCAAAGAGACCTCCTGGACATGAGGAAGGAATTGTTGGGCCTGAGGGTGGTGAGAGCCTGGCCCAGGTACCCAGAGAGGTGGTGGATGAACCATCCCTGAGACACCCCAGGCCAGGCTGGACGGGGCTCTGAGCACCCTGAGCTGGTGAAGATGTCCCTGTCATGGCAGGGGGCACTGGGGGGGCTGGGAAGGTCCCTCCAACCCAAACCATTCTGTGATACTGTGATTGCAGCACTTGATTTCTTCTTGGTATGTTCTGAGCAGCTGGAGCTGCCTTGCAATTAATGATTAGTAATACTCTCCACCTGACACCAAATGCGTCCCCTCCCAGTGTGCCAGCTGCAGAGGCATTAACAGCCACAAAATGCCTCCGTTTGGGCTCTTGAGTTGCAAACCTCACAACTCCCAGGAGAATATTAATAAGTGCTGGACTATAAAAGGAAGTGCCAGATATCTAAGATAAGGACAAACTGAGTTTTGCAGAGGTTTAATGTAGCTGGCTTGGAAGCACATAAGGAGCTTCCCAAGGATTCTGGCAGTAACCCGACCTTACCTGCAACAGGACCATGTTCAGTGGTGGTGTGAAGGTCTCACTGTGGCAATTCAAGAGCAGAATTTGTTCCACAGGCAGCAATTTCCTGCGATGAGTGAGTCTCCATGCTTTCATTTCCCCGGTGGCCCTGCTGACCTCTCGGTCTCTCCAGGATTTTGTTCTGCAGAGACACAGGTATAATCATAATTCTGTCATCTCTCTCAATAATAGCCTTGAATGGGTCTAGCGCTGGCTCATCTCTGCCTGGCTGGTGATGTTTCCATGAGCCTTGAGTGTACCTAAGCTGGAAATACGACCTCCCTCCCACACGTTCATAAGCTCTCGCTGAGTTTTGCTATCTAGCTACACTGCATATACCTGAAATGATCCAGTCCATTATAAAACCTTTAAAATGTTATACTAGAGATATAGCAGCTGAAAGGTCTCGCTGTGTTCCTGGACTGCCTGCTCAGGCTTATCCCGTCACTCCTTGCTCTGCCCATCAGGCTAAGCGAGGAGGACAGAGATTAGGAGAGGAAGTGAGAAGCCAAGTGATCTGTCTTTGGGGAGGAATTTCAGAGGAAAGGTGGGAGGACAGTCCCGCACAGGCAGGTGGGACAAGTGACCACAGCTTATTTGATTCACTAAGGCGAGAAGGTGAGGGACAGGTCAGAAAAAGATGAAATCTTCAAGGTCGCCTCTCATGAGTAAACTTCAGCAGATGAGGAGGGATAAAGCTAATTGAGTGGCTGTTTAAGAAGCTTCTGTTGCCCCTCATGCTTGCAAAGAAATTGCATTAATTTGTTAAAGCATCTTTGCCACACAAGCTGCTATTAAGCTGCATTTTGCTCTGCAACCTGATCTGCTGCAGAGGCACGAAGGACAATGGGCCCTGCAGCTGCGGTCTGGGGATACGGAGGTGCCAGAGTCACAGGCTGTGAAAGCTGAGCAGAGAGGGCTCTGAAACGGATCCCACGGGACGTTCGGATGCTGTGTGAGCTTTGGATGCTGTCAGGGCTTGCACTTGCCCTCCTGCACAGCAACACTCTTGTGCCAAACTGGATCTTATCCCTCTGGGTCCTGTGCTGCGGTGATCCTGGGTTTCTTCTTTTTAAATCATTATTTTAAGCATCATGATCCCATGGACCCAAAGCTGCCTGTTTCCTTGTAAGGGATGTGTGGTTCTTGTAGATACATGACATCCAGGCAGTCTGGACTCAGATAATCGGATCTTTTGATGGGCTCGATTAGAAATGCTGCCCCCTGTTCAATGATGGAGATGAAGGTGGTGGTGCTGCAGACAACCCTGTTTTCAAGGGGATGCCTGGTTGGCCATGTCCTGGCTCAGGCTCTGTACTGTGTGACAATATTGGGTCTTTGCTGTGTTCCAGCTACAAGGAGTATCTCCAGATTTCTCCTTTTCTGATTTTCAGGCAGGGGCACATGCTAGCCCATTTTAATTTATCAGTTTAATTTGCACCTCAAGGGTTTCCATTGTGGTTGTTTCCAGTTGATGCCTTTATTATTTCAGTCATGTGCAGGTTATTAGTTTTGAACAGGTCAGAAATCTGACAGAAATGAAAATGTCTTTATTTGTGAGCGTGGTACAAGCCATACGACACAAACCCTTCCTTTGATTACTTTCCATGGCTGTTGTGGGGCTGCTCGGCAGCTCGGAGGATTAGAAGATGGCATCAGAACTCATTCAGATATAAATGACTTTAATATGCTTTGACACGCACCTCGGTAAATAAGCCTGGTGTGTTGCCAAGGTGATGCTCCTTTGTTGCTATGACTATATCAAATAGCCATGGTTACTTCGTACCGGTTCCACTTGGAGAGACCTATTTTTGAAATGTCCTTTTAATAACTTGTGACACTAATAGAGTGATAGGAATTCTGGACGTGAATAGGATTTGTGTGATACACGCCATGAGCTGTTGCCATTAACATATGCTGAAGGCTTTTCTGTAGGACAAACTACTCCTGCCCCAGCATCGCTCTGCTTGTCACCTCTGCCAACGGCTCTTGAGTCCCACCATGATGGATTTGGCCCTTGTCACCTTCTGCTTCCTTTCAACCATATCCAGACTAGATATACCTTGGCTATTCTTTTACATAATTTTAATGTAGTTGTGCCATGAAAGGCATGCTTGCTTTCCAAGGGTTCTGCACATTCAGAGACATAAGTCAGAGCAACTCTTTTGCATTTAAAGACACTTACTTTCTTACATTAGCAGACAAAGGCAGTAATTGGCATAATAACCCCAGTAGCTGGAAGTTAATAAAGCCTGCCTGACTTCAAAATGTGGTTTTGTCTGAGGTCATTTTGCCTGAACTCTGCAGTTCTGGTGAAATGTGTGGTCAGAAAGCAGTTGACATGGGTTTTCTCTTTGCAGTTGTGACTCACACAACATTGCAACTGAATTATCTTGTTCAATTGAGTCCTGACTTTTATATTCTAATACTCATGGAGTATTTATATGGTACATCAAAACACATAACTTGGACATCCATAGGATCACATTTCTCGTGGCCATTTCCAGGATCTCAGAGCCAACTCGTGATTGCTGGGCACACTCTGGGATTTTCCTCCTTGCTCAGCCCTGGCTTAGGGTAGAAATTCCAGTTCTCTGCCTCCTTTACACTGTTAAATTGCATTCCATTTCTATTACTGCATCTTTCAAAGCCATCTGATGTATTTCTAATTCCAAGGAGCAGCAGTAAGACTCATTTTCTTGCTGTCCATGGGTCTGAATTAGACTGTTTGAGGGAACCAGTTCTGAAACACAGCTGGGTAAGATCAGTTGTATTTGGTTCTGTCACCATGATCTCTTTACAGCGTAAATGATGAAACACGCATGTCGGAATGAGGGAGCGCGAATTTGTCTGTGCTCCACAAAGTAATGGCGCATAGCTACAGTGCCGTAAGCCAGTTTATGTCTGTAAAAGATTGATTTTAAATTGATTCATTCCTATCACAATACTTGTTTCTTTTTTAAATGTAGAAGAGCCTTTGTGTGTCTAACTGTCCCTGAACTGAAATGGCCAGAGGGATTGTGTTCAAATCACCCATTAAAAACAATCTCCTGGCAGAGACCAAGCATGAAAAATTCAGCCCAAAAGATGAAAGGTTCAGAAAATGTTAGGAGTGCATGGAAAGAAGGGATTTTTAAGGGTTTGCAACCTATACTAGAGTTGCCATAAGCAATATGTACCCTAACACATATAGGGCCGAAGCTCCCATCAGCTTTAAAGGAAACTGGATTAAAGTTTTCAGCCTGAAGCCTCATGACTAATCATCCATGTGAGTAACCCAGGAGGCCACAGGATCCTTCGAGTGGCTTTTCTTCAGAGATCGCTGCTGCTGGAAGCTCGCTGGGTTAATTCTCAGCTCGGGTGGCAGAAACGGGAGCCCTGAATGGGAAAGAGCTGATGTTCCACCCCCCCAGAAAATCCAGCTGGAGTAGCGCTGCCTTTCCCCGTCACGGGAGCGAGCGGTGCTGGGGGAGATGCTGTACTGAGTTTAATCTGCACCCCTACCACAAGTCCTGCCGGATGGTGGACAGGGTGGAGAGCGGCTTCCAGAAACGCAGCTGTCAGGAAAGAAAGAGGTTACAACCATTAATAAATGTTATTTATAAAGCACTTCCCCCACCAAGAGCCTTTTGGGAGCAGCATGAACCATCAAAATAAAATCCAATTATAAAAGCCAATCACAATTAAATTGTTCATATCCCTCCGCGGGAGCCCTGTCTCAATCAGTCGCTCCGTCTCTCTCCTATGGCCACGCTGCAGAGGAGGTTCTACTCATTTGTTTGTGGCATCAACAAGAGAATCCTCATTATCTGCATATTATAAAGCTGTATGGGCTAAAGTATTGAGATTAATATGAAATAATTAGCTCTGATGAAAGTTATACCTCACTCAGAACAGCTGGGACTTGAATAGGATGCAACTGAGACTTGATTACTGTGTCATTACAGTATTAGTGTTGTGTACAGTCATTGTCATACAACTCCAAAATGCCTTTGATATGATTACGTTTTAATTGAGCACTAGCCATGCTAGGGCTTGATGGCAATGCAGCACTGGGGGTGCTAACTTTATTGTGTAATGACTTTTGTTGTGGTTTTCTGAGCGGAGCAAGCTCCTTAGCATTTAAAAAGCAATCCCCAAAGGGGCACTTTCCTCCCAAGAAAGCTCTAAAACACGTATCGGTGTTGTCTCTGCTCAGGTTTACACCAGAAAACTGCAGAATCAGGATTGTGATAAATTCATACCCTGTCACTGGGCTGGGTGCTGTAGTCACATGGAAATTCATAGTGACAGGTGGGACAGAGAAGGTCCAGCTCTGGCCACACCAGGATCTCAAAGGCTTGTCCCAAAGGGAAATGTCCATCAAATCACTGCCATGCAGTGGTCAGTTCTCCTGTCCCACGGACAAACCCCAACCCCTTCTATGCAATGGGGGGGCCATGCTTTGCTGTTCCACCCACAGGTCAAAACACTTTCAGAGTTACTAATAGAAAAGGAGACCTAAAAGACACTACGATCAGATTTCCATTTTATAACAATTAGTGTCAGATGGTTTAAAAAATATGTTCATTAGGAATTACCCATCTTAACGTCTGACCGACCGAGGCCTGAAGGTTTAAGGTTAACTCCAAGTTGCATATATTTCATCCCCTAGTGCTGTTTGGAGGACAATGGTTAAGGTTATGTTCTCACTGATGTATGCAACCGTGCTCTGATTTGCATATAGAAGTCAAATTTAATTTAACTTTTATTCTTTGGTAGCATTTTCTAGCAGAATGGAATTATACAGATAGCGTGTACGGGTGAGAGACTGTGCCTAATTTAAAGGAGATGGACCTATGTCAGCATGTCCTGGCACTGCAGATTTAGCTCCCCAACACACACACATCCAGAGCTGGGGTGTGTGTGGATTCACAAGGGTATGTTAACAAGTGATGAGCTGCCAAAATGTGGATTTGCAGCCTCCGTGTTGGACAGAAGCGGGACTGTCCCACAGCTTGGAGCCAGCTGCCCTGAGCTCAGGGGCTTTGGGTTCCAGATCTGACTTTGAATTGGAGAGCTGGCTCTGTGTAACAACCCAGCCTAAACTCCCGCTTCAGACACCCCATAATAATGTGAGGGTGTTCTACTCAGTGCTCCGAAGATTTACCCCATCTTGTTCTCTCAATATGAGTCATCAGAGAGTGTAACTGCCACGTAAAATTACATTGTTTTGTTCCTAGTGGAGCCAAGAATAGAGCTGTTCCTATAAGAATGGCTGGTCTTCTCCACGGAGGGAACAAAACATGACATTACCAACCCAATTTTGTAGATCAAATAATTTAGTTTGAGTTCAAATTAATCTTAAACAGGCATGGCTGTTTCTGCCAGTGAGCTGAATAACAGAATCCAGCCACAATGCTGCTCTGCTGCCCCTTGCTCACCCAGCACGTGAGACCATAACTTCATTTCACATGGCCCGTGCCCAGTCCCACAGAAGGTGTGTACATACACGTGTGCCATCGTACGTGCGTGGTGGTGAGCAGCGTGCGGGGCTCTGCTCCCAGGGAACAAGAATTCAGTTGGTTTATAACATCCCATTACTATTTTTGAAATTGTGTCAAAATAAATACCGAGAGATAACAACTCAGGAATGAACAACTGGGTCTTCTGGAGACAAGCGTGAGTTATGAGTAAAATTGACTGCTTAGCTGGAACATTTCTGAATGCTGACAGTGCGACACAGCCAGAGAAGGCAGACCACATATGCTGGTTTATTAGCTTAAAAATTAATATCTAGGCTTTCTGCACTCATCGAATGTAGCCCAGAGGAAGATCAAGCTCTTAAACTTTCTAAACATAACTCAGCTGGTAGCTGTGTGCAAACCCACGGAACCTTTCAGTGCAGAAAACCTTGCCCAAAACTTCATTTATCTCATTCATCCCTGGATATATTGACTTCAGTGATTTTACTGTAGACATATCAAATGATTCTGTATCATACAAAAAAAAACATTCTCTGGAGCATCAACACAGAGTTACTTGATACAGTCAGCAGAGGGAATACTCTCCCCAGCAGTAATAAAGCAGAGAGGCCAGCAGGAGAGGGGACGACGGGCTCACGGAATGGGAGAGCTGCGTGGACCCAAAGTTATTGCAGCTCTGCAGCTCTGGAGCTTTCCCTCCGCTCCGCTGCTGCACCGGGGCCCGAGCGGTTGGGTGCGCTGGACACCCCCGAGCCCGGGAAGGCAGGGCCAGGGGCTGCAAGCAGTGCTGGCGTGGAATTCAACAGCTGTTCTGCTCATAAATGCCTCTAGAAACCGTCCACGGAGATTTCTCCTCCCTCGTGCACACGCAAAGCGAGGGATGCTCAGCCCTGTGCCAGAGCTGCGGTCGTAAGGAAACAGACACAAAGATTCGGGGGATTTCACTTAATTTTTTTCTTGGCTTTTCCAAAGTCAGGCCCTTCTAATGGACGCGGGTTTTGCAAGAGCTGGCTTCCAGGGCAGACAGACCGCTGGCACGGGAAGGGAGAGGAACTGACTGAAGTAAAACACTGCAAGTGCTGGAGGTTTGCATTGACGGAAAGGTACTAACCATTGCCTGAGCAGCAGCAGGGGCGCAAACCAGCCTGGAATAAGAAGACAAGGACTGGATGCATCAAAACTGTTTTCCTGCAGAAAACAGGGATTTTGAAACTTTCCTTCCACAGTCACTTTTTGTGGAGTGTTTCCATTTTTGTCACCAACAGGAAACACATTTTTAACTGTTTAGTTTCACATCGAATGTTTGACGACAAAATCAGAAACCTGAAGCTGCAGCCCTGGAAGCTCCTTTTACATACGACTTTGGATGGTTTTATGTGGAGTCCAAATGAGATTATGCGACAAAAACCAACGTTTCCCCCACAGGTAGAAAATACACTCATTCTCTGCTCATTTAACACACTTACTGATTAATCATTTTAGCCATAGCATTTTTAGGGAAACATATGTACTATTTCTCTTAGGATGCATGTGCAGCCATGAGCTATTTAGCCTGGATCTCATCCAACAGATGCACCCCCGTGCTCTTCTCACTGTGCAAAATTACACCTCAAGAAACGGTTTTGAGGTTCCTGTATGCTCGGCTCTGAGACTGCAGCGTGATGCTCACGGAGCGAATTCTCATGAGACCAGGTGCTGCAAAATGTATAAATGGAAATGCATGGAGCCGGTGTGGCCTCGTGTTACAAGGGGGGTGAGCCCACGAAAAAGCTGCCAGGCTGCAGAATGACTGCAGAGCGATGCCTGGGGGCTCTTCCTGCCCAAAGGTTTTAGGAAGGGGGAGGCTGGAAAGCATCTAGAAAGCTGTCACCACGCGGTCAGAGATTTGAAGAGGACAAAACAGGTCAATCTACACAGAGAGATGAAGAGAATCAGCTTAAGCACATGGGACTCATTTGCTTGGATAAGAATCATCTGCAGATTAAGGTGATTTAATGTCCATGGCTCCGTATGCACTGAGTGCCTATCCTCCCATCAGAGTCAACAGAGATCTTGGGCGCAACTCAGTTGCTTAAGCATTTGTGTCATTTGGAACGCCCTGAGGGCACCCAGGACATGTAGAGTGGCCTGGGAACTTGACACGAGGTCTCAGAACAGCTCTCCTCTGGAGGGACATGAGGAGGCCATGTGAGATGCCTTAGGGCAATTAAATTGCACTAGGTGTCTATACCTGAGCAGCCACATTGAGCTTCTCACCAGTGGAGATCTGGAGACCTTTCTGCTACCGAAGTGCACCCTGAGACTTTCCTTTTCCTGCGTCCTGGACACATTCTTGTGAGCAGGACACTGGGGCTGAGACTGGAGATGAACCTGGAGATGGACGTGGAGACAGACTAGACCAATCTTCCCCCAGGAAATGTGGGGATGAAATTCAGCCACAAGTCCCTCTGAAGTGACAAACCCAGAGGCATCTCACAGCACTGTGCCCCAGCTGCAGACCTGAGAGGGCTCTGGCTCTTCAGAGACATAATCCAGATGCAGCTGGAACCAAAACCCCTCAGTTTGGGCACAGTAAACACCGAACAAGAGATGCTTTCTTTCAAGCTGAACAGCTGGATCATCTTTGCATTCATTACCTTGGAGGGGTGGTTTGTTTAGGACCTGAGATGGAAAGACAAGACCTGTCCCGTATCTGTCGTCCAGCCTCACCTTTTCCTCCCATGCCAATGAGGGGCCGTTATGGAAGCCCACGCTCGGCACAGCTGTGGGTGCCGCCAGGACTCTTCCTGCTGAAGATTTTGCTTCAGTCATGAAAAAAGAAACAGCCCAGAGACAGTTTGTTCTCCTGATCAGAATCCAGGTGCCGTATTTACATTTTGTCTGAAATTAATTCAGTCGGATCTTTTAAAATGTAAATAGCCAGGAAAGAAATAGCACTGGATTATTGGGGAAAATATAGATATATGGTTTTTTTTGCCTTGATGAAATAATGCAGGCAATTGCTTGTGTTAGGGAGAAGCAGATTTCTAAACAATCCAAAGTATTACATTTACAGGTTAGTGAGAGGTACAAATGTTTTCCTCTCGTCTTTAATAAATATTGAAAACTGACATTGACCAAAGCTACTAAATCTGCTAATAAAAGCAGATGCCTGCTCTCCTTTCTATTTTTCCTGGTTAGCTTCTGATTAAAAAAATATGTCCAGGACAGAAGTAATCACGCATCACAGTGTGTTCGCGCGACACACCAAAATAGGGCAGAATCTGCCTCTTCGTGCTGTACGCGAAGCCCCGTAACAGAGCGATCGGTTGTGTGTGCTTGGCTATTCCGCTGCAGAGTGTGGCACAGCAGAGTGTGTTCTCTTTTCACGTGGATGTGGTGTTTTGTGATATTCACGTAGATATCCAGCAGCAGCTCCGGATGCGTTGGACAGGAAATCATCCGCTGCGTCCCCACTTTGGGGAAACCGAGGCACGGGAAAGGGAAATAAGCTGTTCCCGGCCACGGCGTTTGGAAGCGTCGCAGCTGGTGGGTGAATCTCCTGTCTCTGCTCCTGCTGCCTCTATAACGTCTATAAGCACAGCAGGTTGTTTCTGTCTGGATGTGCTTGGCTAAGCAGATGCCTTTTAACCCAGCGCACCTGTAATCTTTGGCAACCAAACAAGTCCCATGTTCCTCGACGTAACCGCATCATTAGTGGGAACAGGTGCCTTGTACCTGGCCGCTTTGGGGACATTTCAGGGCATGTAAAGCTCCGTGTACTTGGGAATACCCGGCGCATTTGGCAGAGAAACAAACTTGTCCCACCTTGTGATGATGGAGAAACGTGGCAGCAAATGGAGTTCTGCTGACTGGAGATGGTAGCAGAGCAAAAAGTGGTGACAAGTACAGTGGGTTGAGCTCCTGGATTTCCTCAGGCGTTCACAGGGCTGCAAAGCGGGATTCAGTGGCCACGGCGTGGTGGGGTCGGCGCTTGGCTTTGGTCAGCCCAGAGCCAGGCTGTCCAAATCACTCCTCTGAAAATTAAAACCAAGAGCATGCTCTGTTAAAAATGAAAACATTTCCATTTCCCACCCACCCCCAGCTCCGCTGGAGTTCTGGTTTGATCTGACACAGCTTTGTGTCTTTGCTCTTCCTTTTGAACTAAACGTTCTGCAACGTTCTGCCATCTTTGGTGTCTAAGAATCTGAAAATGAAAACCCATATCTTTCACTTCAGAGAGAGCAGGAAAAGATGTTTCATCATATCTGAATTCTTCTCCCATTCATTTTTCTGAACTGATGAATACAGCTCAAGTCGGCAAATGTTCTGTGTCGGCTACCGGTCATTTTCATCAGCAAATAAATTAATCGCATGAGATAATTTGCCAAGTCTGTTTGGGAATCCTAACTTGTTACTTCTACCCCGATGATCAATAGCAGTCATGTCAATGTGTCCTGACTTTCAGGGAAAGGTAAGAGGATTTTACTATCACCACGGCTGAAGGTGAAACCAATGCGTTGCATTTTTCTTGGAACAAGGCTAGAAAAGAAAAGGAAAATATGAATCCTGCCAGGGCCTTGATGATTTCACTCCGTGCAGCAAGGACCTGCATTCCTCAGAGCTCACTCACCACGCAGTCGTTAATACCCAGTGGCAAATTAGAAGTCCCAGGAGTGCAGGATTATTCTTATAAATGAGGTTTCTGTGGAAGATGCTGGCAAGCCCAGCGCGTTGGCTCGCTCAACCCCGCAGCTCAGCGAGGTGCTGGGGAGGGAAGGAGTGGGGCTGGCCAAAGAGACCAACTTTTAAACAAGTCATTCAAAAAAACATCTGGTTAATTTAGTTGGTAGACAAGAAATAAACATTTTGGTTTGGCCAGAGGCTCAGCGATGTCCCATCAGATCTGTCCTAGACTGGAAATCTGTGATGGGGACGCAGTCTTCCTCCTCAATTAAATTAATGACAATTTGTGGCTTGGTTTTGTCTCTAGGTGATGAACACAAGCCTCCTCGCGTTCCTCCGAGTGAGGATTTCTCTCTTCTCCCACCCAGGAGATCCTCATGATGTCAATGAATTTCTGTGGATTAGCAGAGAGAAGGAACTGTCCCCAAACCGTTTCCTGCTTTTTGGGAGGCTGTGGAGACACACTGTGAGTATCAGCTCGGTGTAACACAATGTCTAGGGCCATCAGAGACAGCGGCACAGAGGCGCTCTGTGTCACATTCCCCAGCCCCGTGCAGACACCTGAGCCTCTGAAATGTCCCCTGTGTTCTCTTTTGTGGTGTTGAAG
The DNA here is from genome assembly GCF_036013475.1 of Columba livia. Lineage (NCBI taxonomy): Eukaryota > Metazoa > Chordata > Aves > Columbiformes > Columbidae > Columba > Columba livia. The sequence goes on along the minus strand of NC_088627.1, from coordinate 755,865 downwards.
TCTGAAATTGGTGCCTTAACACTGGGCTTGCAGTGATATGAATGGGAACAGTAGTGAGTTAGGCCAAATCTTTTAAAGGAACATTTGCGTTATGCATGTCCAGGATGTGATACCACTCTTGGAAAAAATACCAAACTTTCAGACAGGTCAAATAAGGTCAGATGAGTCCTATAACCAGTATTTCTGAATGGGATCCTTTGGGATCAAGATGTGAGTCTTTATGATCTCATTATGACTTTTGCTCCGCTTCCAGTATCATTTCAGTATCTTTGACTTCTGCCAACATCCTGTGCTTATGAAAATCTTTTCATTATCTGATCATTTTACAGACATTAAGAGTGTGTGGCCTCACTCCATGTCTCAACCTTTACATCAGATATACTTCACTGACTTCAAAGCAAAATCAGGCACCCTGCTAATTTCATAATGACTCTGAGATAGCTGAATGCTATAGGGCCCTTTCTGCTGTCAGGGCTAATTAGGAAGGGATTGGACTATGTCAGGTCTGGAACTGCAAGGAAAAGCCTGAGGTTTCCAAACCTGAGCTATGCTGCAATATTCAGAATAATCATCTAAATTTAACCACTGCTGAGACTGCTGCATGGATGGGAGAGGCAGGCAGAAGCCTAAAAATGCTAAAATACAGGAATTTCAAGTGAATCTGAGATGGTTCTTTGGGAAAAACAAAACAAAAAATCAGACCAAATCAAAAACAACCAAACAAATAAAAAACCCCACATGCTACTTCAGCTACTACTTGATGTCTTCAAAACGGATCTTCAGCAACATTCCCCCATTTGGGGTTTGGGTAGGACCTTCCAAGCTTGCTCTCTGCACACCTCAGCATAGAGGGAATCTCAGTCTATATCTGAACTTCTGGCTTCTCCCTGGTAGCTGCACACAGAGCCTTGGGGCTTTTTCAGCATTCAGTTCAAAACTGTGTGGTGAGAGGAGAAGGGCTGGAGCTGAAGTTCAAAACAGGTACCAAACTATTCATGTATGCTCATGGGAAAAGAAACCATCACATTTCTCATGCTCTTGATTACTCCTTCTTCTGAGGACAGAGCTAAAACACGGCAGAGTGCTTAAAATATCCCGCCAGCTCTATGGCGTGTTCCGTCTTTCCAGTCAAGTGCATTGAAGAGAAATGCGGCGAAAAAGTCCTCTGTCAGAGGATAGCTCAAGGATAGGGCTTCGCCTGCGCATTGAAAGTCTCTCTTTCGTGATAAGACAAATTTCAGGTGGGTTGAAGGTCTTGTGCATAGTCACAAACTCTTCATCAGAATTTCAAGGCCTTTCTTGGACCCACTCTTTGCACTACAGGAGTTCATCCTTACAGTTCATTGGGTCTCCAAGGACATTTTAACTGGGGAAGAACTTCATCTGACCAAGAAATAGGCATCTCCAGGGGCAATGAGTAGTTCTGCGTGAGGAAGAGTGAAGCGTGTGACCTCCACGTACCTTGGAATATTTGTCATGCAATTCGGATATTGCTCATTATGTCGTGCTCAGGCGCTCACAAGCAGGTTTGTCTCCCTTGCTGCATCAGTCCCTGGGCTGGCGAGAACAAGTGTCTGTCCAGCCACGTCTCTGTCAGGGGCCAGAAACCGTTTCCTAGGAAAGAGCACAGGAACAGAACACAAGCATTTTTCAATATCCATCCATTTTCACCTGAGGGATTTGGTTCATATAATGTAGTTTTAATAACTCTCTATGAATTTCTTTTCTCTGAACTCATCCATCCTTTCCTTACAAACTCACAGCATCCTACTGCTACACTGATTTGATGATGTCTGCCTCTCATTTTGTACTAGGCCCTAAATGATCAATTCTCATACGCCTTCTACATGCATCTCATGAGTCCTCCAGCACCAGTGCTTGAGCTGTCCCCATGTGAAGGGGGCTCTGATGTGTGTCAACAACGCGATCATGCCAGACAGTTCCGAAAGGGCGTAAGGATCATCATAGATTCAGAGAGAATTAGGGCTGGAAGAGTCCTTTAGACATCATATAATGCCTGCAGTTGTGGACAGACCATGAAGAATGCGCTCCTCTTGCACCAGGCAGGTGTGAGAAGGTGTTAATTCTTTCTGTAAACAGGTTTATTACGATAACAAGATGTCCAAAAGCCCCTTCCAAGCATGCACAGGACTGATACAAATTCCCCTTTGTGTGACTGTGGGTTGGTTTTCAAAAACATCTTCCTCATGCACGTAAGGAGACCATATCCCTAGGAGACACATGTTCTTGGACCAGGGTTTGCATTTCTAGGACATTTTTCTATTCCCACAAATCCCTGAGAGGGCACAGATGTGATCTGTTGGGATCCACACAGCCTGGAGTGTCAGAGGCTCCAGTCCTATGAAGGGAAAAAACAAACGGCCCCTCTCTGAGGTTTCATTCATCCCACTCCAAGTGCCTGTGGATGTGCGAGCAGGTCTGAGGGAAGGGCTGTTGTCTTCCTTTGATAAATATTGGCAGCTGCTCCCCAGGTCTGAGCCAGTAAACAGTTCGTACCTATGGTCACGATGCACCCAACCTTTGGGATTTGAAGGCAAAGGCTTACGGGAAAGCACAGCACCATTTCTCAGGTGCTCGGAAAGCCAGGGTGAGCTCCAAACTGCGCTCATTTGATGAAGAAGGGCAGGAACCCCAGGTCAATGCAACACGCAGATGCCTGGGATGTTTTAAGGTTCAGTTTCTCGTCGCTTTGGGTTTGCGTCACGTAAAGTATTTTAATGCAAGGGATGGACAAGCATAAGCATGATGTGTTTAATGACCTCGGAGGAGTAGGAACCTCCAACCCTGTTTTGGACATTCTGGGTAGAAAATTGTTTTCCCTCATGTTAGATTTTTGACTCTGGGCTTCTAATCTCAGTCACCCATTTATTGTCAACAGAGGTGCCTCTGGAGGCAGATACATCTCAATGTTTATTCTAACCTATATTCAGGACATCTAATTTGAGTTGCTTTTCGTGCATAACCCAGAAAGTTCCAGAAGGATGAATGGCCGTGGGAGCTTTGTCCCACACTGTTCTCATCTACCTTTCCGTGACTGAAGGTGATGTGCAGCTGCTCTCACTCCCATCTATTTGCAGTTTATGCAGAGTTTTCCTCCTTAATGAAAGGAGTCTAGACATAATATTTAGTGTCACTTCATGCCTGCTGTATGTCAATATACATCTCTTCCTAAGCCGTAAACTTAAACACTAATGCAATGTGTTCATTATTACATTGATCTAGATGTAACTTTTGGGACAACTGTCTCATAATATTAAGAATAATTTACTGAAGTTTTGTTGCAATCTTTGATTTCTTACTTTGTCATACCGAATGCCCAGACACTGTAAAAAGAAGAGAAAAATGCATTACTAGCGCTCCATAACAAAATTCTACATCCTGTGAGAGAACAATTCACAGATTGTTTTAATCTTAGTGGTTTTGAAAACAAAATTATGAGGTGTTATAAGCCAGTTCTAATTTATTCCAAAGGACCAAACAAACCCTGAAGTCTTTCTGAAGTGCAAAGATCCCTTTGTGACCACAGATCTTTGTGGGCTCCTGAAAAGTATAGAGCACTGACTCAAAATACATCTAGAATAGAATCGTATATACATCATATTTAAAACATAACGGAGTCCCCTGTGCATGAATTACTGCATCAGAAAACCTCTGCTTTGCATCACCGGAGATGGTAGAGCCTGGAATAATAAGAGACCATCGATGCCAGAAAGCGCTTGAGCCTCCTGTAAGGACTGTTGGGATTTTGGCTGTTCAAGCCAGGGAGATAGCTCCAGCACAAATAAAACCTGAGCATTGCTGTGTCAGTCTAACATTCTGTTTGCACAGAGTCCTGCTTTGGTCAGTGGTGTTGATGTCAGTGGAATGAATCATGGTACAACCCAGAGCGAGCAGGATCAGAAGTGAAAAGCAAGGCAAAAACACTCGAGTCAGTTCAGGACAATCTGCCTCATTTCTGGCGACGTTTAGCCCGCGAACAGACTCCTGCAGAATTGTCGTGGTACAGTCAGCGCTACAAGTGTGCACACAGGGTTAACTCCCATGTTTTTGTATCGCTGTTGCATCCTGGGAATGCAAGATGATGAATTGCCAGCTCGAGATGCAGAGGCAATAAAAGCTGTGAGAATTCACGGAGAGGCCAAGAGCCGACTCCAAACCCTCATCACTCCAGCCCTGTCAGTCCCTCCAAACACACCGGGAGAGCCGCAGCCAGGCTTCTCACCTCACCTACTTGCGAAACATCATTTCAGCATGAAAATGAGATGGGTTTGGTGAAATGTCTGAGTGTGTCTGTAAACCCGCATACTTCACTGTAAATAAAGTGCTTTGCTGCTCTCTCTCTAGCACATTTATCGTAAGTTTTTCCCAGCACGGGAGTGCCGCGCACCCGTGGGATGCCAAGTCACATGTCAGGGGTAATAGAAGGAAATGTGATGGGGGAGACGCACCAAAAACCCATGAAAAAATGGTTAAAATATGGAGTGTCTACATATTTCCTTCAGGTTTCCAGCTTCTTCTGAATCATCATACAAGGCAACCGTTCTCCATCGGTCCTGTTTCTCGTCCCTGGCTCAGGTGACGTGGGGACCTTGGAAGTTTGCTTTTACTGCATCGCACTCCTAGCATTTCATTAAATTATCTCCATGGCTCCCTCTGCCAAAAATGCTTCACCTGGCTATACGTGAGCTCCCACTGGTGAATCCAGGCCTGTTCTCTTTAATTAAATCAAAACTTACCTTTTTTTCCTCCTCTGTCCCTCATGTTTGTTCCTGGAACCTTCCCCTTTGGCAATGTCAGCCTCTGCAGGTCCATAGCTGTGCTCTGCTGCTCCCTGCAGCGGTTTCCTTGGGCAGGTGTTGTGTACACATCACTGCTGTCACTGCTCGGTTTCCATTTGCTGAGAAAGTTTCTGATACACCATTTTTCTACTTCTAGCAGCTCCCTTAACTCCTTCACCACTTTGCTTAGAGTTTGGAGATTTGGCCATCTGGTCGTTCTTAATCCTGAATTCTGAACAGTCCCCTTTCTTGACCGGCTATTTGGCAAGACCTCTGTCACACATTTCTGCCTTCAGAAAACTATCACAGTTTTTCTTTTTTCAGGTCCCTTCTCTTCTGTTTATGGGAAATTTATAGCACGTAAGCCCCATAACTCCATGGCATGGGACGTTTGAGAACAGACAGCACTGTGGACCAGGCATGGTCCGGCTTGGGCCACCAGAAATACATTCACTTCAGCTACCTGAAAATCAATATCTGGGGCTTTCAGCTCTTGGGGATCCATTTCCCAGCTTATGTGGACATTTAGCCTTGTTTTCCCTCTAGTAACAGGCAGATTTGGGAGTGCTGGGTGTGTACGTGGGGGTATTTTTGAGCCCAGCCCACAAAGCCTTTGTTCAAGAGTACATTTTTTTGCGCTTTCTACTCACCCATCGCAGCCATACAGCACGAATGCCCGGACACAGGCGGCTTCATGGAGCTGCTGTTTCTGGAGCTGGTGTAGTTTGGGTTTCTGAGAAGCCCAAAGACCTTTTGTGCCGGCGCTGCCCCCGCTGATGGCACTGAGTCCCCAATCCAGAGAACGACATCTCCCTTGGATATTTTTAATACTGCCTCGTTTAAACAAACACGGATCCACATGGAGGGATGTGAAGGTTTAAGTGATTAGAATCTACTGAATAGTCATGAAAGCTATATCCAGACACAGCAGCTCCTCAGAGTGCAAATTGCATGAATATATATGAAGAGACTTATTTAAAAACACTAGCCTGTAATGCTGGCGCTTCTTCAGTTCATTTTACGCAGAAATAGAAGTGGAGTCTTAAGGTGAAAATCCATTCTCTTTATGCTGCCATAAATCAAGATAGTTAATTCAAAACAGTGTCAAAGTCCACCCCTCGGGTTGTGACTCACCTGGGTTCTGCTGGGAAGAATAAAAGGGGGTGTGAAAACACAGGGGTTTCTTTTGTGGAAAAAGAGTCAGGAGTAAATCCTAATCAGGAGGATATTTTGAATCACTCCCATCCTCAAAATATTTTCCTCCCTTCCACTGCTAGAGAAGAAACACCCAGTCATTGCTCTGGCGGGGAAGAAAAAATAAAATACAAATAAAATAGATTTTTTTTCTAAAGAAAAAAAGAGGAAAAAAAATGAATGCAAAGCACACAAACGTGCCTTATAAGGGTGTCTTTATTTCGGTGGCTGGGGCAAGGGGGCTGGAGTCACTTTCTGACGATGCAGAATTCAGCGGGGAGGCTGCGTGAAGTCTCACAGCGTCCCCAGCACAACAGCAGGGTCTGTGTTTCCCAGCCCGCGGCAGCGCCTCGAGAAACGAGATCTGTTTGCAAAAGGTGTGCGGCGGGATTTATGGCGTTCCGGCATTTAGGCTGGAATGAAACAGAGCTCGTGTTTTCCCAGTTAAAGCCGGAGAGGAGGCCTGTAGGCTGCGAGCGACACAGCACTGTGCTCGTGTCGGGTTTGCAAGATACTTTTTGCTTTGAGAAAAAAGAAAACAATCATTGAATTTAACAATCGAGTGCCAAAAGCTGCTTTGTGTGACAGGATGCGCAAGCGCAGACAACGCTCCCGAGGGCCCTGCTTCAACCTTCCCTTTTTTGCAGGGACTTTCTTTGCAGCACTTACCACAACTGAGGGCACCATTCCTGCTGCTGCAGCTCCTGATTCCTAATTCCTTGTGGTTTCAGGGTAGAGCAATTAGCTTGGAAATATTGACTGAACGGGACAGTGCACAGATCAGAGGAGCGCTGGTTCTGGCTCGTGCTGCCAGGTTCACGGCACCGCGGCCACTTGCGCTGCAGATCCAAGTTCTGAGCTGAAAATTGGCACCAGTGCACAGGAACGACAGCGCTTCTCACCGGCTGCTCGCTGGAGATGTGAAAATGAGTGAGAGAGCAGGAGTGATGACGGCAGATTGAGAGATGACAGGGAACAGAAGGTGGGGAAGGAGCCGTCGTGCCGCTGGCTCGTTACCTTCACAGCTAAAGAAAATTTGGAGCTAAAACTCTGCACCTCTCCCCCATGGCCTCAATTTTTGGAGGCAGAATCTGCCTGGAGTTGCAGAGGTGTAAATGGGTGTAACTCCACCAAAGACAGCAGGATGGCCTCATGCACACAACAACTTGAGGCTGCAATCTATATAGTTATAATGTAAACACGACCGTAGTTTGGTCCCAGATGCTTTTATCACAGACATGCAAACTCTATATTCAGTCTTCCCGTATTTCCCGATGCCCCGATGTAACTGGTTCCAAAGATGACGTGTGTCTGGCGCAGCTGGGGTTGCAGAGCTAAATTATCATCTGGTGCCTTGCAGTAAAAATCCAGCACCTCGGAAGCAGCCGGGTTTCTGCTCCACATAAACCACAGCAACAAGCCTGTGCTGCCGCCCTCTGCACCGCTCGGCCTCGCCAGAGAGGAACCCCCCTAGTCCCAGCGCTGAGCACGCAGTCACGGCATTGTCTGGAGAAAGGGATTAATCTAGATTAGCTCTTTTAAAAGTAATGGTGACAAAGGAATATGTGCTAAACAAGGGAAATCTTAATTGACCTAAGCAAAGCATTTGCTAAATTCCTTAGCAGATGTAGCAATGTATATAGACTAGAAATAAGTACACTATGCTTATTGTAACATAAGAAAATGAATAAGGTGGAGTAATTAAAACAATTAATCTTGTAAATTCAGAGTGTGCAGAGAGGAGATAATACACAGTTTTAGCATCAAGTGTCCTTATGAGGCATTAGTGAAGTGCGGCTGCGATGAACCAGGCATTCTGCTCTTTATTTGTGAATTCTGAAAGTGATGCGTTAGGGGGTCTTGACGCTCCTGTCAAGGTCAAAGCAATATGAATGTAATCTTAACCAGCAGAGTGAGGTCTCGCTAAGTGCATCGTACGGGATGCAACACTGCCTAGGTAATAAATTAGTATGTAAATTGAGGTAGTTTTAGGAGATAAAAGGGCATATTTGAGGGGTGTGCTCTGAAAGCTGTCCTCCCAAGATAAGGTCACCGACGACCGCCGTGGTCCTCTTGCTGTCAAATCAGCCAGTAACAGAAGTTACCAAAGATTTTGCTCTCTTAGAACGTTTCTGTGCTCCAGAGTACAGCAGGTACTGCACGCCTGTCCTGTCTGCCTTTTCCTTATTGCTTTTCTTCCAACAGATCTAATATCATGTCACTATTGAGAAAAAGCGGTATTTAACTGGCCTGTGTTTTCCACCTGCCAACAACGGAACAGGTTATGCTCCAAAACTGAACCACACGCTCCTATCTTGAGATTTTCACAAAGTCCCATTTCATCAGTCAAAAAAGTGCTCTAAGGATAACATTATAATCCCCCACCGTCTTCCTGAAGAGCCTAGTTTATTGCAGCTCCTTTGTTCTCCCTCCTGCAGAACTTGCTGTCTGCAAATGGAAGCCCAAACCTAGGGTTACGGTGGGGGTTAGGGGTTAGGTTATGGTTAGGGTTAAGGTTAGGGTTAGGGTTAGGGTTAAGGTTAGGGTTAGGGCTAGGGTTATGGTTAGGGTTAGGGTTCAGGTTAGGGTTAGGGTTAGGGTTAAGATTAGGGTTAGGGTTAAGATTAGGGTTAGGGTTAGGGTTGGGTTATGGTTAGGGTTAGGTTAGGGTTAGGGTTAGGTTTAGAATTAGGATTAAGGTTAGGTTAGGGTTATGGTTAGGGTTAGGATTAATGTTAGGTTAGGGTTAGGGTTAGGGTTAGAGTTAGGGTTAGGGTTAGGGTTAGGGTTAGGGTCAGGGTTAGGGTTGGGTTAGGATTATAGATAGGGTTAGCGTTAGGCTTAGTTTAGGGTTAGGGTGAGGTTTAGGGTTATGGTTAAACATATGTTAGGGTTATGGTGAGTATTATGGTCAGGGTCAGAGTCAGGTTAGGGTTATGGTCAGCGTTATGGTCAGGGTCACGGTCAGGTTAGGGTTAGGGTTAGGGTTAAGGTTAGGGTTAGGGTTAGGGTTAGGGTTAGACGTAGCGTTAGGCTTATACTTAGGTTACGGTTATGATGAGGTTTAGAGTTATGGTTAAACTTAAGTTTAGGGTCAGGGTTACGGTCAGGGCTAGGTTAGGGTTAGGGTTAGGGTCAGGGTTATGGCCATGGTCAGGTTATGGTTAGGGTTAGGGTTAGGGTTAGGGTTAGGGTTAGGGTTAGGGTTAGGGTTAGGGTTAGGGTTAGGGTTGGTTTAGGGTTGGACGTAGCGTTAGGCTTAGGGTTAGGATGGATGTTGGAGTCTCAGGATGATAGATGATGGGTGCAACTCAACGCGAGGGTCTTCTGCAAGGAGAACCAAGAAGGGCTCTTCGTGCAAACCCCAGAGCTCTAAACACTCTATTCAGAAGCAGTACAAAATCCCATTCAAAGACCTCGTTAACTCAGCGGGAGCCTGCTCTGACCAAGAATTTTAAGCTTAGACCCTTAACAAGGACCGTCACAAGGCGACAGAGACAGCAGGATATATTCCATTTGTTTCTAACCAGGATGAAATTAATCTCTATGCAGAAAATCAGCTTAAAGACTCTACCCTACTTAAATTCCTGCAAGGCCTTTGTACTTCACTTGAGTAATCGATTGGATTCTTAAAAGATAACGGGAAGTTCTAGCTAATTACAGTCCATCTGTGAATAACTGCATTTCTAGTCCTTGGACAGTTATGAAATTTGTAAGGAAGAAAAAAAATCAACCTGAAAATTCAAAAATGCAGCACCTTGAAAAATAAGACTGTCAAAATCGGGTCAAGCGCAACATTTTTATTTGATTGCTACAGGTTTTTTTTACCATATATAACACTGAAACATACTTCGAGGTCAAATGTTTCCTCAACCTGAGAAGATGAAATGTTTCATTTTGGAAATGGCAAAACAAAATGTTCCCATTTTTTTGTTACAATTTGTGGGAGGAGGATTTTTTTTTAAACACTCTGCAAAGTTTTAATACATTTGGGTAGGGTACCAGCTGATCCTCGTCTGCATAGGGTACCGGCTCATCCTCGTCTGTGTAGGGTTCCAGCTCATCCTCGTCTGCATAGGGTACCGGCTCATCCTCATCTGAGTTTTGGGGTTCAAAAGTTTGGGTCAGGCTTCGACTTTTTGTGCCCAGGACACAGAGCCCTCCTCCCGTGCTAAAGCTACAGACAAAGTGCCTGCACGAGTGGGGCTGTCTCCATATTATAGTGGACAAATACGGAGAAAATGGATTGTTCTCATTTTGGCAGAAAAGACGAATGTTTATGTGATCTATGCACACAAACTGCAGCAATATTTTAAGATCAATGGTACTGAGGACAGTCACAACAAAGGACCATTTGCAACCCTATAAGATTGATGCTTCCTTTTAGGAATGGGTGAAAAACACTGGAAAGATTTCTCTCTACTGCCTTCAAAACGCTCCCAGCCTGATCCAAAGCCACCTGAGCCAACAAGCTGATCAGCTGTATTACGGTGACATCAAGAGGCCGCTGCTGTTCCGCAGAGCTGGTGTCCCCTGGGAGCAGGGGGTGGGAGCAGTGACTTGCTCAGGGACGTCTCTGTGTTCAGGGCAGCGCTGTGACCCAGACACGCCGGATCCCAACCCCCAACTGCCCTCACACGCCGCTTTGCAGCCATCTGAGGCCGATTTTTGAGGCTGCACAACAGCTTTATGTTCCCCATTTCCCTTCTTTCCTACAACTCCATCAGCGTGATGGACTCCTAGAAGCTCTCTGCTTTCCTGGGCTCAGTTCAGACTTCAGCTGACTGTCGCAGTGCTGAAGAGGCATCACTCAGCTGCCCAAACCAGACATGTTTTCCCACATTTCTTGGCTATTGTTGTTGGCCATGGCTGGTTTGTTAAAAAAACATATTCAGCATTTCTGCTGCAAGTGAATTTGGGTGGAAAGCTTGAGAGTGGGTGAAGGAGAAGCAGCAGCCTCCATAGAGGTTCCTATGGACGAGTAAATATTTGAAAGGTCATTCAGTTATTCATACAGTATGTTCTGCCAAGCTTTGTGCAGAAAAAACCCACCTTTTCTGGTGTCTCCCAATGAATCTTTTGGGGTGTGTAAATGTAGAAGCAGGCAGTCTTCCCTTTAGCCGCTAAATAATCCATTGTTTGCTTGTTTATTTGTTTCCTGAGCAAATCAGGCCTAGGAACAAAACTATCATTAATGGGAGGTCACTGCAGATGGTTACACTGAGCAACAAGGGCAGGTTCTGGGCAAACCTGGGAATGGAAAACGCAGAAGATTTTTATATGATGACTAAGTTCCAGAAATACGTTGTTTGCTCTTGTGGCAAGCAGCAAGCCACTAGCTGGGCAAACCTCCCATGGTTTACAATGGGCAGGGTCCAGGTCTGAGCTGTGGAACAGGGCTCTGCTTTGCACTCACAGAAGGTGAATTTGGCTCTGGCTGTGAACCACTCCTGTGGAGCGTGTCCCCGTCTCCTGGCCTGACCTGGTCCCGGGTTGGCCCCTGTGATGGACGAGGACCAGCACTTCCCAGCACCCTCAGTCCTTTGGAGTCCAATGGATGTTCCCAAACACATGTGCTGATGTTGCAAGAGTCTGGAGATGTCTTGTTCCAGCTGCACGTAGGTGGGTCCCCATGTCTCAGCCACCTCTCAGGCACAGACTCCCAAAGCCGCAGGAGCTCCAAGGCAGAGGCTTCATAGGACACACCTTGAAGTCCTTGTGTGCCCCAATTGTCCTTTCCATTTTGGAGGTGATCTGGGTCATGGTTTCCTTAATGATGCAGAGGCAGATCCAGCTGCCATTGCAAAAGGGATTTGCCTTTGCTAATGAGCTATTTTTGAGTAAGGTACCTAGTCCGAGTTGCTCATCCAGCTCCTACATTCGGGAGAGAGAATCATCCCATATATCTCATACTGGACACCCAGGGTGGGATTTAGCTCCAGGTTAAGGAGCAGCATTTGGTGTCAGATGGGGATATCTCTGTGTGCTGCTGGTGGAAGCTCTTAGGAGAATCAATGGAGATGTGGCCCTCGGAGCCAAGAGGGGGATGGAGGGTCTGCTCTAAGGTGACCTAAACAGCTTCCAGCTTCCACCATTGGGCCGGGTCTTCATGAAATGTATTGGCAATTTAGTTACCTGGCACACAAGTGGACACCTATATTGAAGTGTCCTAATGGGGTGTTGAATCCCATATTTAATTTTATAAGGCTAGGGCAAGGTGGGAGGGACCTCTCCATTTATCATTCATATGAATAACCATTAAACAGAAGTAGTGGTTTATTAATTTCTCCTTGTTGGATAACTCTCTAGAAGAAACTGCTGCCTTACATAAAAGCAAAGGATGGTCTTGTTCTTGCATAGCTTTGTGAGTAAAAGCCTCCTCTATCTAGTGGAGTTAAAACAATAGTCTTTTACCTTTGTGAGCACTTAAATATACTCAAGATTATTATTTTTTATGTCTCAGTAAAGCAGAAGGCACATAAAGTAATGTATAAAATATACTAAGGTATGTCTACTGGGAGGCTGTATGGACATCAAGCATAGCAAACCTGATATAAAATACAATGAAAGAAAAATGCAGGTAACAGGGCAGCTATAAATCCTGGTGCAATGAATAAAGCATGTCACATAATGGCAATGAAAAAAGTAGCAAATGGCAAAACACACATCAGCATAGACATAAAGCATAATGAACTGATGGATGAAAGTCACATTAATGGATAGATTGCTCTTGTCGCTCAGAATAAGCAAAACGATCATTTTGTCTTCTGAGGCCTCAGAGAGCTTCTGGCTACACAGGACTATGGGGAGGGTTTTCTGGTTTTCTTACTCAGAAACTAATAATATCCGACACTTGCAAATACCTTTGGCTGAATATCATCATCAGGGCTAGAAGGCTGTCGGGTGGAAAACCTTCGCTGCTGGGCTGAGCGATAACCCCATACATGGCCACGTCTGAGGGGTACCCACTTGTGCAAACACTTTAGCCCCAAATATCCCTGATGAAAGAGACCCTGCTCGATAAGGTGTGGGTAGAAAGGCATAGAGGAGCTAACTTTCTCTGGGATATCAGTTTTCACCTTTGTTAAAAGCATATTTGAAAGGTTGGGGCTTTTAAAATCATGGTGTTGTGATTCTGTAACTGTTTCCGAATGCAGGGTTTCACCTTTTCACCGCCGTTTGGAAACAAAAGGCTTTATAGAGGGAACAGAGGAACCCAAGTAATTGTCCCCAGAGAGCAGGAAACATCCCCTTGCAAGAGCAGAGCTGCACTGGGGTTCAGCTGGACAGGCTCGGGCAGAGATGTTCATAAATCACAGCCCTTTAAACTCACTGATTGCGGAGTATTTTTGCCTAGGAGCAAATCCTCGGTCCAGGGTAGGAGCCCATGACACAGAGTTCTGGTCACAGCTAACCAGCAGGTGCAAATTTTGATGATCCTCTGACTTTTGGAGAAAGCCCCACATGTCCCCCCACCTCCCCTTGGTTCTTCCATCTGCGATCCATCAGGAGGCAGCGATCACTTGGCAAACGCAACCTCGCCACTGTTGCATCCTTCGCTAGCTGCATTTTTACAAACCTCCTTTTGCAAACAGGTTCAAAAGGAAAGCGCATTTAGTTTAATTAGGAGACTCTACGAGCAGAAGCCATTTGTCAGCCACTTAACCAAAGTCTCCCTTTTTCCTGGCAGCAGCAGATGCCTGAGCCCGCCTGGTTTGCAGCAGGAATTTGCGGCAGCAGACCCAACGCCAGCCTCTGCCGCTATTTACTGCTCTGCTGGCGTGCAGCACCTCTCTCATTAAGGCCCTCACATTGTTGTTTGGCTTCTAAAGTGCAAATACACGAAGCACTGCTGTGGAAAAAGCCAATTAGGAGGGACAGAAGAAACATTTCCCAGCGGCTGGGGCCAGGCCCAGGACTAAGCAGGACCAGGGCTGCGTGGAAACTGGGAGCCTGTTACAAGGAGGGTGTTGGAGGTTTGCGTGCGGGAAGCTTAAGTACCAGTCAGCTCTGTTGTAGGCTGTTTGTTTCTCTGGGAAAAGCTGCTTAATTTCCTTGTACTTTGTTTCCTCACCTGTGAAGTCAGCACTGGCCTTCCAGACTAAAAGCTTTGTCTTCCTAACCCAACCTCTTGCTTTCAGGATTTGCACTTCTTCCATAATCGTCCTTATGTAGAACAGTGCATGCCTGAAATATGTCTGAATCAGGCATAGAAATTTAGACAGGGAACATGCAGCTGAATTAACACCATTCTGAGCAACGCAGGCAGTTTGGCAGCTCTGATTTACCCATGGTGGCGGTCCCACGCAAACCAGAGGTGCCACCTGGGATTGTTTCTAGGCAGGAGTCAGCATCAAGGCTCTGCAAACCATACAAAATAGATGTCCATAACTCCATAGAAAAGCCAGGGCTGTGTTCCTTAGAGCAGACTGACTTCTATGAGGTTGATCTTCAGCACCAGCCTGGGTGTCTGCAGAGGCTGCTGTGCAGACCACTGAAAGGGGCCACTCATCATAATGCATCGTCCAAATATGCAGTGACCATTGGAAGCCAACAGCCCAGCCCGGACCACATTTTCTATTTGTTTGTACACGTTGTGAGCTAAGTTTGGGTATGGTATGCTCAAATGCACAAGCAAGCCTCTGTCTGCCTCTAAAAGGACAGGGGGATTGCAAAGGGAAAGTACACTTTTCAAGCAAAGTCAGGTTCAAATTATGAACCGGCTTTTCATATTAGCAGGAAATACTTGATCCTCCTGCACCTTCATTCAGCTGGGCCCACAACATGGCTTTGAGGGCAGGCAACCCCGAAGGAAAACATATTTCATGTGGAGAAGGTAAAGCGAAGCCTGTATTTGGAACTGATTTGTAAATGAAAGAGGCATAAACAGATCAAGTTTTAAACCCAAATATAATTTTTAACCCTATTTCCCCAAAGATGCTCCAGCCATTGTTGTGGTTCCATGTAGCTGTGGATGTGTGTCCTTCAGTCCTGCTCTCTGTGCTTTCCCTGCTTACGAAGACGTTTCAGTTTCACGTTGTACTGTGGATCCACCAGTGAACCTCTGCAGCTGGATTATGTTTAACAGCAGTTAGAGGCTATGCTGAAAAATGTGTTACAACAACCACATTTTTAGCCTGAAAAGCACACGCCGTAACAGTGACAACCAACAGCGAGGTCAGAATTTTACCAATCATTAGTCATATTAGTCCATCTTCTTGCACAGCTTGTAGTGATATTGGCAACAATGCAGCATGGTCACCAAACAGTGCAAAAAAGGGAAAGAGAGAACCATGTGACTTCAAAACCTGGGGCTTAAGTAATAAACTGTCAGGCTTGGTGAGATTCCAAAGAAAACGATGGAAATGTGCAGCGGGACCCAGCTGCTCTGACCCTGCCCCGCAGCGTCTTAGTGCTGCAGGAATCGCTGGCTCTGGAGAGGGACCCTGCACATAAAGGCATGGCCAATCCCCCACGGACCACCTGATTTAAGCTATAGACCGACCCTGTCTCAGATACAGTGTCCCCAGGGTCATTCAGCTGCTTACATTTCATACCAACACTGCCCCAAAGTCCTGAATTTCTCTGAAAACACATCGCTGTGGAACTCCCACGGCATTTGGGAACATCCACTCAGCCAGACCGAAGCTCTCCAGCACAGTTCCCATCACATAGCAGGCTGTGTAGCACTCTGTACAGATTTGGAGGGCTACAGAACAGCTATTTCCTGGCATTGAGGTGGAATTTGTGCATTTAATTTCATAAGAACAATCAAGAAAACCTTCTGCTTAAGCATTGTAGGGCCTGATGTTGCTGGCTAGGAACACTCCTGGACGCACCGAACAATAAACTCATTGAGTACACTAGGGATGCTGAAACCAGGCACGCTGGCACATAACTCCTACGAGAGTGTGCTGAGCGTGCCCAACGCTCTCATTAATTTCATTTTTTAATACTTGCATTTCCATGCTGGAGAGCTGTCACCCTGCTGTGGCACACCAAACCTTGCCCAGGAAACCAGAAACTCAGGTCAATCCATTCCACACAAGGTCCAAAGCGTGACTTTTCAGTCCCGAGGGGTGGGAAGGGGAAAAGAAAAACATGTTTTTTTATGAGAATGGTAATACATATATAGCAAAGAGTAGAACTTCAGTTCCAACAGGAATAAAGAGTCTGACATCCCGCACAGTGGCAAAGTCACCAGGCTCAGGTCTCTCCATTGCTTTTTTTTTCCCAGAAGCTGACTTACTAAATCACGTCAACTGTCCCAGCACCCAGCAATCTGCAGATGTCCCAGCCAACAACCCTGACCCATGGTGTCCCACCACCCTTTGGGTCCCAGCGGCCAGGCTGCTCAAGCATTGGCTCCCAGGAGCATTTCCAAGGAACGGTGACTTTGCTGGCAAGGAACGAGCCACTTCAAACGCAGGAATTTGGATGCCTCGCTGCAAAAACAGCAGGTCAAGTTTAAGGTGAAATTCTTGCCCCCCTGCTTTTGTTTCTGATGATTTTTGTAGGACAAAGCTGCACCCTGCTCCAGAACCCTCCTTTCCCTGTATATCTCACCCACCGGACACCACCTGCCCAGAGCAGCAGTTGTGCTTACGTTTGCCATCTGGGATGTGCAAGCAGTGAAAGATCTGTTAGAAAAGCAACACAATTTTGCTCACTTTATTATTGAGAAATCAAAGACCTCATGTGACTTTGTAGATGACTTAACACATTTATAGACCAGGAAGGAAGTGGAGCTGCGCTGTTCGCTTCGCTTTTCTGCGGGGCGGTTGCTGCAAATTCGACCTCATTAACTCTCGGCTGTGCAGAGGGACCAGAAATGACGGTCCAAATGGCCACCGAGCCCCCCAGATGCTGCTTCTTCAACATCACGACAGCAACAGTCGCTCTGGGGATCTTCCACATGGTAAGTTACAGGATGGAAAGGGGGGACAGGGAGACAAGGAGAGGCAGAGGTGTGATCTTTGCAGAAGGTGTAATCATTGCAGATCACAAGGTTTCCTGACTGTTGACTTTTCTGTGTTGCAAAAAGAGACAAACCAATGATTTAAGAGGGAAGGACGAAAGAGAAGAAGGTGGCCAGGAAGAAACTGATTGTTCTGGGAGGGTTTTTGAAGTAGCTTTTCCCTGGCTCTACCAATTAGAGCTTATGGAAACTCACTCTGCTTCCTGCTTTTCCTTTGCAGCTCCATGCAGGAGCTCTTACCGTGCAGGGTGCGAGCTCGGCCAGGGCTCAGCACTGTTCCCTGGACCCATCAGTCAGAAATCGGGCAATGGAAACTGTGGGAGAGCTGAAATGACGGGTCACTGGCGGGAGCGGGGATTTAGGTCCCAGGCAGCCAAGCAGGGGTGGGCAAAGCTGCCTGGTTTCTCTCTCTACGACCCGTTGGGCACTATATTCGCTGCTTTGTTTCTGTGTTGACCTGTGGCTGTGTTCAGCTGCCAGGCAGCTGCTGTAACGTCCCCGGGGTGGTCACTGATGGCAGTGAGCAGAGGCAGCAGAGCCTGGAGGGACATTTCTTCCCCACCACCAGGTTGCACAGAGATACTTTAGTCACACTGAGGATGTGGTTTCTCGCATGGCAGAGGCACTTAAAATAATCCTGTCTGTTGCACCGGGTGTGCACAGTCACAGGTTGGGAGCCTGCGGGGTGATAAAGGTTAACAGGGGCCCTTCACCCATAGAAGCGGAGTGAGGGGACCTGCAGCCCACAGACACATCCTGGGCAGCTGTCACACAGGGGTGGTCATGAACCATTTAGAAATGGGACCCTCCTAGGAACTAGAGCCAAGATCTGAAGAAGAGCTGGCAAAATCAAAGGGCTGTGCAAAGGTGGGAAACACAAGACAGAACTACAGCACTGAACGGCAAACATCTTCTCCCCTACTTTTTCTGAAACTTTTCAATGATGCAGCTGCAGCTGGGCAGGAAAATGAAAAGCGGATTTATAACTTGGCAGTGACTGGGATGATTTGCTACGTCAATACTGTTGGTTTGTACCAGCATAAATTATTGCTGTGGGTCCTAGTGATGAATCATAGTGATGCTGGGTGATAGTAATGCCATCAAACACAAGCTCTCAGGCTTTGTGGAGATGCTTGTCCTCCTATAAATTGGATTTGTCTCACCACTGATCTCTCCATAGACAGCTGAAATAAATCGTGGGCATTCTCAAGCAAACAGGAAAGAAGAAGGAGGGGAATGAGGAGGGGACAGAGCTGCGTGATTAGCAAAGATTCACTGGGTGCTGTGGGGTGCACTGGCAGGTGACTTCCAAAGAAAGCACAGAGGAATTTGTCCTTCTGCTCATTGCTCCTTTCAGGCATGAAGAAGGTCAAGTTATTTGACATTTTCTTCCCATGCTGCAACTTTCCAGCCTTGTACTTGAAGAAAACCTGCCATTCATTTGCTACCAGTCTTTGGTTAGAGCCAAAGGAGGCCTTAGAAAGCAGCATGTCTGCAGCCTGACCTGCCCGCTGTGGCAGCCCAGCTCTTCTCTTTGGCAGCTCTTTAACCCAAGGAGCAAAGTCCCATCTGCAGGACTGACCCCAGGCCCAGCCCTCACCCGCGGACACGCTCGTGTTGGTGCGGAGCTGTGAGTCCCTGTGCCTTCACCAGGCTGAGCCGGGATGTCCCGCAGTCGCTGCTCCTCATCCTCACACAGACCAGACGGAGAGGAGGAGGCAGCAGGCAGGAAGAACATGAAATGTTTTGAAAGGAAACCAAATGGGAGCTAAGAGCTCCTCACTTCATCCTACCCTGCCACAACAACCGCTTCTACATTAAAATAAGAAAAGGCAAAGCACTGAAAGTATGGCATTTATATGTGGTGTTATTTGTCTTCAAAGTGCTGGGTGTCACCCGCCTGCATGCCCCGCTGTCAGAAACCTTCTAAACATCCAGTGCCCTGTCAGAGCAGCACATCACTGTCCCCAGTGACCCCTGTTCACTATGGCTTTGAGCTCTGATTGCAGAAACATTCAGCATGAATTAAAAAAGGAACAGCCATC
This sequence comes from Columba livia, assembly GCF_036013475.1. Lineage (NCBI taxonomy): Eukaryota > Metazoa > Chordata > Aves > Columbiformes > Columbidae > Columba > Columba livia. The sequence goes on along the minus strand of NC_088627.1, from coordinate 736,849 downwards.
ACGCTCCAGACAGACTTAAACCCAGAGGGCAGGCTGGTGGTGGGACACAGTCCCCACTGTGATGAGAGTGTGGCTTGGTGGACACTCATTCTAGAAGCAAAGGCCTCTGGGGATGTGCTACAGCTTGTCTGGAAACCGTACTTGCAGCTTGTGGCACAGAAAGCTAATGAATTGGGTTTGGAAGGTAGTTTTGAGGTCTCCTGCAGCCAACGCAGAGACAGTCTGCATTCGGTTCCTGTCTGTGCTGCCGCCATCCCTCCCGGCCTCACTTCCCCATTTCGGGGCAACGTGACACCTTTCTTCCCGTGCCTCCTCATTGTGTCTGCTTGCAACGTCAGCTCAAGCACAGCTGGCACCTGACTGTACGTTACTCTTATCTGAACGCTGCCTAGCTCTCGTGTGGCACCTCCAGCCACCGCTCTGCAGAGGACAAACGCTATTCTCCCTTCTGCTCCCTTAGAGGTTTGCCTCATCTCCCAGCTGCTTTTGTGCTGTTTCCCATGTATGAGGTTTGCAAACATGAGCACAGACCACAACAGCTCTGGTTCCTCCTTGCCAGCATCACTTCTCTAACCGCATGTTGAAACCAAAGGCTGCTGTAGCTATTGTGGAAAAGGTCTTTCAGCTGTACAGTACCTGAGTTTGTGTTGATCTGGTGGCAGATAAAAAACTTGCTTCCTGCATCGCTGTGGGGTTCTGATAACTCAGAGTCCAGATAAAATGTTTTTTCTCATTTACCTCTTCCCAACCACCTCTTTTTTGCTGATGGTACCTCTGTCACTGCCTGCTGTCCCTGGAGAACAGTCTGCAGAACAAGTGCACCCAGTGCTGTTGGTGGGGTGAAGATGGAGAATCACATTGGCACAGGTTTCTCCATTTCTTGCACACCACCATTTGGGTTGAGTGTAAAACAACGCACATTTACAGATTTTTCTCAAATAAATAAAAGAAGGAACATGATATTTTTATCAAGGGAGTAGTATAGCTGGTCTTACAGAAAGATCATTTTTTTCTTCTTGTGTTTGTTTTTACACTTCAAAACACTACTGCTGCATTCAGCTCAGTTCTGAAGCAAAATGCAATTTCAAAATGTGAAGCCAGGACTTGGAGACCCATCCAGCATTTAGGACTGTGACCATCACGTGCTCCCTGGAAACAGATTTGTTGATAAGACATTGGCCCAAGACCCTCTGGATTGCGTTTTGCTTTTGTTCTCTAGGTGATGAGCGTTCTGCTGCTGATCGAGTACTCCCTGGAGGTGGCGAGCGGGAAAGGCTTCTGCAAAGACCTGGACAAGGATTACTACAGGATTGGTAGGTCAGCGGGATGCTGGGAAGCAGCAAAGGTCTGTGGGGTTGAGAAGAAGCCCAAGGTCCTGCAATGGTCCCTTTGTTTTTCATCAAAGAAGACTGGAAACCAGCATTCAGCGCAGATGGGCCAAAAGCTCAGAGCCAGACCTGTCCCTTGGTCCCCATCTGCAGATCTCCCCAGCCCCGAGTGTTTTTGCAGAACGTTGTTGTCTGGAAGCAGCAGCCAGGCTAAGACAGACTTTTCAGATCGTTCCCATACAAAACCATTCTATGCTTTCTAAGCAAGACGTGCATTTCTGCAGATCTGGAGGGTTGTCTTTAAGAACAGAACTGTTCCAAGTGAAACTGGCCTGGTTTTAAACAACCCTCCCTCTTCCCACACAATCAAAATTACAGGGCTTCCCCCTCCCCCCTCTTCCACGGCCTCCCACACAAAAAGGAACATTTCATAATGAAATCCCCAGCACTTCCACTTGGCTCCTCTTCCCAAGCATTTCAAAGGGCTCTGCTTGGGAGACTGTGAGTGTTTTCTGATTGCAGTTGGAATGAACACAGCGCAACCCTTCTATTTCCAGAAACCAGCAGGGAAGCGATACTGCAAAGCCATACAAAAAGTTCAATTTGACTTCAAAACCCAGATGGAAGAGTTGGAGAACAATTCAGGGAGAGGTTCGCTCAATGCCCTCGGCATCTGCTGCTCTATTTGTAGATCCTGTCAGATTAAAGCATGTCTCAGAATACAGAATGCTAACACTATAGTCATAGCCCAAGAATATAAACAAGGCAAGGTTTAGGGGAAAATGCTTTTCACATGGTACAGTAGGAAAAAATACATATAGGAGTTCAAGTAGTACATTTTGCTACCCTAAAAAGAAGGGATGGGATGGGATGGGAGCGCAGAAGGTGATTTTCCCAGCCCTAGCAGGGTCAATGCCAGGACGCTGGCTAATTATAAGCAGATCTAAATTTGCTACCTAACTAATATTTAAGAAATAACTCAAGATTAATTTGGCCAGGTGGAGGGAACAGGCGGCAAACTTTGCTGCATGGTGACTTGAGGCATTCAGCTGCAATTTGGAAGGATCAGGTTCACTATCTGTTCTCTATCTCGCAGCAGGAATGGGGATATGCATTTCCCATGCAGCCTCCCCCACCGCCAGTCTATTAGAAACCTCAACTCAGAGCTGAGCAGCTCTCCTAGCATAAGTTTCCTTGGCATAGCTCCATTCCTGCAAGCACACGAGCTTTGGCAGACTGGCTTTCCCCGCTGGAAAAATAAACCCAAAAAACATCTCCATTAAATCCCCCTTATCAGTTCTAAGGCAGCAACACGGACGGTATTGTGCCTTGAAAAGGTCACACCTCACTGCTTGTCATAGGGCAGATCTTTAGGATGTCTTCAATTCATGCCGGTGTCCAGTCTGAGTGTTAATCGCTTTAGTTTTCAGTAATGACCATAAAAACTGTCACTGTGGACAAAGTACAACAGGTGAGGTTGTTTCAATTTCTGTCCAGCCAGCCAAGAAAAATACCTCAGTTATGCCCAAAGACCTCTGTGCACAGCACATACCATACCCTATGCATACCATAGCCTATGCAGAAAATACTCCCTTGCTCTCTGATGGAAAGCAGACCAGGCTAAAGGGACTGGGAGGTTTCTTTTCCTTGCTGGTCCTGCCCACCCTTTGGATGCAGCTGTCCAGAAACAACTCCCTGTAGCGTATCAGCAGCACCAGATCGGACACTACCGTCCTTGACAATCCAGGAATGCAACTGCTAAACCACAGCTTTATGAGCCATGGTTGTATTGCCCGTGCCAGTTTATTTGGCCATTAAATAGAAAGGAGTTTCTCTGCATTCACGAGGAATATTAGGAGTCATTCAGTGTCCCTCCTGGCTACACTCAGGGCACAAACTCCGATGGGAAGGTAATAAAAAAAAGACATTTGGCAAATAAATGCTGTCTATTCCTGAGGTAGGCACCCAAAAGAACATGCAGGAGGAACAGAGGGGAAAGCCATTAAATTATGCCCCTGTGTTTGAGACTATACAGGTCCACCGGGTTGGTTCAAGATCCCTACATTTTGCCCTTTTCTGAGAAGTTATTTTGTTAGAGTACAAATCTTTGATTACTGAGATCAAATCTGTTGGTGCTAAAACACCCCTGGAACAGGGAGATCTGCTGCCCACAGAAAGGGCGATTGTATTTGCTGTGAACAAATAGGAGGCAGACAGTGCATGGGAAGTTGTTTTGTCTTGTTTTTCCTTTTCTTTCCAACCCTTTGCAGCCGTAGGTTTGCAGGCTTTTTGTTTCTTTGTCATTTTGTTTAGGGTTTTTTTTGACGTATGTTCTACTTGGAAAATTTAGCTGGGTTCTGCTGTTAATTATCTTGCAGAAGCAACGGCCAGTTGCCCAATTAATTAGTGAGCTTGCTGAGAGAGCTGGAGCAGGAGACCATGCAGAAAAAGGCAGGAAAACACAGTTGTCTTGAATCCGAGGAAACACCTCAGATAAATCTTAAAGAGATAAATCCTCTCTGGGCAAAACTTCTGACTGATGGGTCAGTGAAAATGGCTTCAGGCAGTTTGGGGTTTAATGAGACTTTCTCTTTTTATTGCTGTTCCTACCAGGGCCGGGTCTGCCTTTGTTAAGGTCTTGTTTAGCTGGAGTTTATGCTATCCTCACCTTAATCTCTGTTTTTCTGCACACCAAATCACAGCCCTGTCTGTGCTCTCCTGCTTCTGAGAGGTGGGTTTGGTTTCTGCATTGAAGTTTCGGTTCTCCCTATGACCCCCCGAGCAGCCTCTCCTGCAGTAAAGCCCTTTCTCCATTGCCCTCTCCCTTCTCATTCATGGTTTGCTGGATTTGAGTTGTCTTTCTTTGCTGCTTCCTAAGCCTTCTTCCTCTTCTGTATTTCAATTCTCATTACTTTGTGGTAAGCAGATCCTGCAGTTGGGTTTTTTGGTGGGTGGCTCCAGCTCACACTTCTTGTCTGCTCGAGAGGCTGGCAGATCTTCCACCAGATTTCACTCGTGGTTACTTTATCTGTCTTCAAGCCTCAAAACAATTTCCAACTCAGACTTACTAATCATTAGCAGAAAGCACTCTGCCTTTTTTCCCTTCATTTTACCCTAGTATTGTAGCCCAGGATACTTAAAACTTTAATTCAGGCAAAAAAGGTTTTTGTCCCACATGTGATTTTGTTGGCAGCCTATTCCACCTGGTGGCTAAAGAAACAGAAGCTTCAAATATAAGTGAAAAAGTGGGTGTAGAAAAGGACAAAGGAGTTCACTTTCCAGCAGCATGGCACTCATTCTCCCACACATACAATTCTTTCTTCCAGGCTGTCACATCTCATCTCTTCCTCAGAGGTGTGATCAAGTAGGGACACGAGGCTCCAGCTTTTGTAATGCTGTAATTACTGTTATCACTTTCAGCTGATGTCATCACCAGTTTCCTGTTGATCCTCATGCTGTTTGTCATCAGCTTCAACCTCCTCCTCGGTGTGGTGAAGGTACGTTCTCCACTGATGACGTCTTGCTGCTGGCTGAGGCCCCTGCGAGTCAGGATGTGTTAGAGGAGAGGACAGGACTGTGCTCACAGAAAATGCTGAGGTTTGATCCGAAAAGCAGATAAATATCTCCGCTCTCTCACAGAAGGGGAAGGCGGCTGGTTTGCAGTCTCAGGCTCATCCGCAAGGCTGCTGACTGCTGGATTTACCAAGGCTGGGGCCCATTTCCATCAAGACTAATTTTGTGTTAAGGAATGGAAGCGCTGTGATTTGGAAACATTGTTTTATTGCCTCATTTCCTTGTTCTTTCACAAGTCAGATCCTGGAGGGGAACTGTAACCTCCCTAATGCACTGGGCATTCATTTCCCATTTCAGGAGAAGAAATGACCATGCATTGGTGTGAGAACCCAGCTTTCTCTGTAGTGGTAACCTTGGGGACAGGCAAATGATATCCATGATGGGGTCAAGTGCCAATGTTATATAGCGAAAATTCACAGAAACTTTCCAAGAGGGTAAATAAAAAATCAATATTGATGCCCTTCATTGTTCCCGAATCAATTGTCACCACGGTATGTGGAATTAGATGCAGAAATTCCAGGGAAGTATTTATTCTTGTAGTACCTTAATATATGTCCTTTCAGGTACTGACAGCTGGTCTCCTTCTCCCATTCAGAACAGAAATAACTGGCCTTGCTTTTCTTTCTCAGAAGAGGGAACGTCTCCTGATCCCGTTCCTTGCTCTACAAGTCCTGGACTTTTTCCTCAGCCTCCTGACGATGTTCAGTTCCTACGTGCAAGTCCCAGCGATCATTTCCGTGTCCTCGCTTCGCCACACAGTAGGTGACAGCTCACTTTTGGGGTGGTCGTCTCTGTTCTCTATACGATGGAGACTGAACTGTGATGTATAAAGGATCTTTATCTTGGGCCATAGTTCTTCATGGTGAGGCAGGTTCTGTCCTGGCTGGAGATGGGATTAAATCTTTGGGGGCTGGAGGGTGCCCGAGGAAAACTAGTGACAGCTGGGACGTTGTTTAGTTTCCCACGTCTGGGAATCTTCCTGTTGGTTTCATTTTCTGTCTCCTGGCTCTGGGGAGGTCATTATGGGTGTGCCTATGCTAGGAAGGGTTTGCTGGAGATAAGCTGGGAATATCACTGTGGAGCTTGTGTAAATCAGCCCAACAAGATAGTTTGCTTCTCATTGTGGCTACTATAAGCGAATTAAATAGCTTAGGCTGTCCATGGGAACAAACACAGGCCCTGTGAAAATGTGGAAAATCTATAGAAGCTGTGCAGACTTGTAGTTATAACCACGTTCCTGTTCCCCTCCCGCAGCAGGGGCACTCCAAGATCCCTTTCCTGGCCCTGCAGCTGCTGGATTTCTGCCTGAGCATCCTCACCCTTTGCAGCTCTTACATGGAGGTCCCCACCTACCTCAGCCTCAAGTCTTCAGACAACGGGGTAGGTGCTGAGCAAGCCGGCTGATTTCTCCCGCTGTGAGCCCCTACAAAGTTCTTTCAGCAGATGTTAAGACAGAGCAAACGTTCTCTGATTCCTGTGGCGTACCCAGAACTGCTCTGTTTGATGGCAAAAGAGGATTTTCCATGTGTTCTCACCAACACGGTGTTCTTGACTGACAGCTTGCTTATGTGTGTTTCTTAAAAGTATGCCCTGCTTTTCTTGTAAGAATTTTATGGATGCAAATTGCAGAGCAAAATGATTTGGATCAAGCCTGCCTGCATGCATTGAACATGCATCAACTTTTCATCTTTATTAAACAGTCATGCTTTCAGTTCTCTTTTAAATAGTCTTCTGAACATCTTTGCCAAGGTGTGTAAATAGGAGGAGGAAAAGATCTCCCTGTAGTCTTTCTGACGAGGACAGGAAGGTGGCCGGTCCCAGCTCTCCGGGAGGCAGACGGAGGAGTTTGCCGGGGTCTCCACCGCCCTGTGTGACCCTGGTAGAGGAACAAGTGTTCATGACTGAGACCCTCTCCCTCTTTCCACAGGGCTTTTTGCCAACCCTGGAGAAGTTACCAACAGAGGAATATGCCAAAGTGATGATCACCTTCACCATTGCGTTCATTGCTGTCCTCTTCCTGAAGGTAAACGGCTGCAGGGTCTGGTGAGGCTGGAATGAAGCTTTCTTGCCTGAGGGATCGGATGAATTGGGTTTACTTCTCTCTCAAATCTGCCAGGGCATTGGGAAGAGCTGTTGGTCTCTCCTCGGGTGTGAGCGTGGTGTCTGAGGCAGGTCTAATATTAAAACAACCGTGGTTTTGCTTCTGCACATGAGTTAGAAAGCAAAATGCCTCTGACATCTAGAAACTATTACTTCCCATTCATCTCTAGAAGATGATGAAAAACAAATGTAGGAAACTCTTCTGCTGTTGTGTGCCAAAATAAATTAGATCATTAAGCAGGAGGTTAGATCTTCCACTTGGGTAAGTCACTATATCCACACTGATGTAAGCAGAATTATGCACACTGATACCGTGAAATTTAATTAAAACCTGTGAGCTGCTAAATCCTGCTTACACCTCACAAAACTTCACTGTGAGATCGTTTCTATTCTTCTTACTTCAATGGATGAGAGAGCAGGTTTTCCACTGAGGGGTTTCAGAACAGCTAAAAAACCAGATCATTCCAGGTACTTGAGCAAATTCTGTCACAGTGAAAAATGCTACTTGTTAGTTGGAAAGCATTTGCCATTCAGACTCGTCCCAGGTGGCCAGACAAGACCGCATGGAGCGGAGCATCTTGTGAGATTGCACTGCAGACATGACTTGAGGATATCTTTAATATTTGCATAAACTGAGCAATAGGAGTGGAGATAACCCTGAAACGCAGGTGGCAGCATGGGTCTGCAGCAGAAATCCCACTGACCTGGCAAATAGCTTGATTTGCGTTTTCCACAGGGTTGGCTACAAGACTGCTTAACTTGCAATGACTTCTTGCACTGGAGTTTGTAGGAGAAGGATAATTTTTAAAATGGACAGGCACAAGCACTCCTTGGTCTACTGAAATCCCCAAGTAAGTCATTAGGAAGCCCATCCTTTAAACTTAGTGACAATCCCTTTCCTTTTCCACACGTAGCAAAGCCATTGTCATCTGTGTCCCTTCCAAGTGATAAAGATCTGATGAGGAGCAACATGAAGCATTTTAGAGTTAAAAGGGCCATTTGGCCAGTTCAGAGCCAATTGGTTTCAATTCACCAAATACACACACTAAGGTGGCATCTAAATACCTTGGACTTGCTCAGGATCTTTTTGCATAGATGGACTTGCTTAATGACCCATTGCAAGCATTTATTGCTCTTACACTAAAATGTTTCTGTGGATCTGGTGCTGTTTTCCTGCCAACTTGCAATTACTGTCCCCAATTAGTTATTTGCATCCCACAACAAGGCATAACTCAGCTAGAATTTTGTTCATCGGATGAAGAGATGGGGCACCTGCCATGTTCACGCCTCTGCCAGTGACCTTATACAAGACCTGCAAGGCTTTGCTCACCCTTTTAGCAGGAAAGATTTCTCTGGCCATGTTAGGGAGATGGTATATTTATTTGTAGAGCCCCAACAGTGATATCATCAGTTGTTCAAGTCTAAGCTTCTCAAATATGCAAAGCGTTCAAAGAGCAAAGTGAGTGCAGGGGTGATGCTCACACAGCACCATTAGGGCCATCTCCCTTGTCGATCTCTGCATCCACAAGTAATCTTAATCTCGCCTCCATATCATAAAATCACTCCACGACCATGATGATAAGAATGCAGAAGGCAAGGGGACTCAACATTGCTGATGGGAAATGAAAGAAAAGGTTTAACATAATTACTTCTGAAGTAGCTCGCATCCTGACCCCTAGAACAAGCTTCCCATCTGCTCATAATGTCAATGGCTGCCAGGGAAGTTTTCCCTCTTCATTTTGGTGTGGAGAAGGGCATCCTACAGTGGCTCTTGCCGGATTTGAGTTAGCCAGTGATGGGACGATCCAGGGTCACTGGCTGCCTCTGCAGAAGCTGTGTGTACTACTGCATTCTGCTCAAACGTGCTATTGTAGGCAGCAATCCCAACTGAAGTCAACTCCATTGAATTTGGTGCAGATTTGGAGCGGCACTGCAGCGAACTCTGCCAGAATTAGAATCAAAGAAAGTATTTTTTGTTGTGTGACTTTTTTTAATGTATTGGGGTTTTTCAGGGATGAGTGGTGTTTTATGTACAGTTTATATGATGGCTTCAGTGTCTTGCATGTTTGCTCTCTGTATGAAGAGGCTTTTGGAAGGGGGAAGGTATTTGCAGTATTCCCTAAAGGTGGTCAGAGTTTGGATTTGCCTCCTCATCTCTGGAAGTCTGTTTGAGAGACGGATTCCTCCAACTCGGGTACTTCGTTCCTTGCTCTCATTCTTTGTCTTGGCTTTGTGTCAAGACAAACAGGCCTTATTGTTCTAGGAAATCCTAAGCTACATGGCTTGTTCTTGGGACATATAACTCCCTATGTTCCTTTGAAAATGCCAGCTGTTTTTAACATAGAGTCTTATGCCAATAAAAATAGGAGGCACACGACTTTGCTTCGCTGCACAGAGTAGGGAAAATATTTATTTAATATGGTATGTTTCACAGGCCTTGCTTATTTTCTTGTACCACAATCCATCAATCGATCCATTTTGCTCAGAAAAGCTCCCTATTTATTGCATCTTGTAACTCTGTGAGGTGCAAAGCAGTCTTGCCAGCAAAGTGTAACTATTGCAAGTACGGGATATTTCTTGACCTCTCAGGTCAGTCCTAGTTGACCAGGGAGCCTCGGATCTCTGGGAGCTGGATGTTGTGCCCAAGGTGCTTTTCTGAGACATCCAAACTTTGTAGCCTGCTAAGAAAAATAACATGAAAGACATGCTTTCCTTCCCTACCTGACAGCATTGCACTGTCAGAGGTCTTAAGTATGTGCTTTATATTTAATAGTGTTACTAGTCCCATTGACTTCACCCAAAAGCCTGATTTAAGGCCCTGGAACACGTGATTCTAGAGAAGACAGGAGAACAACAACAGTAAAAATGCTCTTGTTGACTTCCCTTTCCCTTTCCCTTTCCTTTGCAGGCCTACATGTTCAAATGTGTCCTGAGCTGCTTTAAGTTTATTAAAGCCAGCAAGAGAGAGGAGGTAAAAGTTGACCCACAAGCAGTTGAAAAGGTGAGTAAACACTGCTTCAGATTTACACCGTGAAAACTCATGGGTTATAGTGATCAGATGAATAATAGTTCTTCCTTTTGGGTCTTTAATGAGTTGAGAGATAGTTCAACCCTTCAAATGTGCAGTAACAGGTACCAATAAACAGTTTCCAATTTTATTATGTTCCTTTAAGTTTTCTTTTGTGTAAAACCTTTCAAAGTCAATGGCACCTGTAAGGAACCTGAAACTCGGGCTTCAGGCAAAGCAGATTAAATGGGAATATATAACTTCTATTCTCTGATCCAGAGATTTGGTTTTAATTTCAGTTGAACTTCGGTTTCTGTGCCTAATAGTGCTACCCATGCTTAAAATTAAGTTTATCCTCACCTTTCACTGGGTCAGCATCTGAGAGATTTTGTGCATTGCCCTTCATTTTAACAGTTTGCTAAATAATGAATATCAATGTCCTTACTTAGATTACTCATGATCTCTTCAATAGTAACATCCAGCTGCTCTGACACAATGGAAAGATATTGAAGACCTTCCAAAAATAAGAGATACTATAAAGATGGATGAGAAGTAAAGAGGAAGAATGTGGAATGCTAAGTGTAGGCATTTGTCTTGTTGAAACTTGGCAAATATGATGAGCCGTGCCTCACCAGCAGCGTGTGCCGCTGCTGTGCACACATCATGGGCCTCTGCAATGATCTCAGCTTTGCTTCTTTGCTTAGGTAATGAGGCATTAAAGAGCCTTGGTCCATTTATTGCAGCCATGCTTCGAGAGAAGGAGGTGGGACTGGCATCAACGTGGTTATAAAGTGCTGCTGACCTCTAACTCTTCTGGATTTCTGCCCTTTGTCTCTTACAGCCCATGTGGTTCTATCACTCTACTTTGAACTAGGCAGGGAAACACACCTGAGATCAAATCCACTGGAAACCTCCGTGTGACCCCCAGAGCATAACTAAAGGTCTTCTCTTTCAGGCTGTGCTGCCATCGTATGATGAAGCCTTAGAGCTGACTTGCAAGGATTCCCCACCGCCCTACGTCGCAATCTAAGCTCCACTCATGGAGAGGAGACACCTCTGTTGCTGCTGGTGCCTCTTCCCCCTTCTGTCAGATAGTCAGCCTCATTGACAAGCCCTAACTTTATAGCAGTATCATGCTTATTCCAATCACCTCACTCTATGAGCCTACAAAGAGTGATGTTGAACCCCTGGAGCTGGAGCCTTGCCCTACACTGGCAGTTTTGACGTGGTATAATACTATCAAGCTGCAATGCTAATTTTAATTAACCTGGCACCAGGCACCACGGAGGTTCCCATCACGGGCCTCTGACATCTGGCTAATGTGAGACGTAGGCACCGGCCTAAATCCCTTGTCAGGCTTGCTTTATGCCAGCAAGATGTTGTTCCTCATCTGTCTCACATCTAACTCAGCAGCTGAGACACATAGGAAGCGGAATGGGGGCAAAAAAGGCAAGAACCTTTTCATTGAGATAGTCCAACCCTGCAGCTACGCTACCCAGCATATTTGAATGAGGACCCTGCAGGAAAGGGATCAGCCAAAGAAGGAAGATCTCAACCGAACGACGATGCAGCTCTCATCCTGTCTGCCTACGATGATGATTAATAGTGTGTACTCCAGAATATACAACATGCAGGAATTGTCACAGTATTGCTCTGCCGTTTTAGACCTGAGTGTTTACATTATTTGTTTTGCTTTTAGTGTGACTTGAGAGATGAGTTTCAATAAAAGAAAAAGTTAATGGCTTCAATACTTTGCTGTCTGATTTCGGAACGATGCTGTCCCAGTACGTCACAAGGAAGCAACAGTTTGCTTTCTAAAAAAACTAGTTAGCAAAAATGGTTATTTGGCTGTAGACCGATGTTATCTCACGTGTGTGCTGCTCTTACACCAACCCGGCAGTTTGAACTGGCTGCGTCTCATTCCTCACCCGCTACGCGCGCCCCTCGGCTGCAGCCTCAAAGCCGCCTCTCCCAGAGATGGGGTTTGTTTCAACACGCGTGGGGAGCCGAGCCTTTGGGTACACACCTGATCTTCTAAACAAGCCTGATGTTTCATGGCTCCTGGCAAGACAAACCATCCCTCTGCTCAGTGCAGTGTTGTGTCTCCAGCGCTCAGAATAGCTCCCCATGAAAGACTGGGTAAAAAAAGCATTAAAAAATGCAGAAATCTGATAAAATGTATAGATTTACTGTGAGCTTCCAGCCAGGTCAGGGTCTGAGTTCTAGACAGGAAGTGGTTTTGGTTTTCTGAGGTGTTGGATGATTGGCCAACACAAACTGAACACCAGCTGTTCCGAGCCCGAAGTCAGACGATGGTGCTATCAATGCTGGGTTTTAAAACTGATAAAAGACTCTATTTAATATGCTACTGTTGTACTGTTTGTTCTTCTTTAAACTGATTTACTGATGTGAGTCTCTCCAACACAGGCTGAGAACCAGTTCACACAAATATGCTTAATGCTGCTCCACACATTGCTTTTTAATTTCCAATTCAGAGGAGAAATGAGCAGCAATTCTTTGATGTAGAGTGATTGAGCTCATGACCTCAGCACTAGCAGAACAGATATGTAAGAGGGACGGGACCTTTAGAAGCAGCAGCATCTCATGGAGGTGGAGCTGCTCCAGGACACCAAAGATATCCATTAAACTCCCTGACTGACTTTGGTTTTTCCCGTTCATCTGACCCAGAGCAAAATCTCCAGGGGAAAAAGGGCTTTTTGGTCTGAGTGTCTGTGTATTTCACGTTCCTTTGAGTGCTGCTGCTTTGTTCGATTTCCTGTTCTCCAGGCATTCTGGTGCCAGTGCCTTCAGGTGCAGGAGAGGTCTCGGAGCCTCTCCCTCGGCCCCGAAAAACCAGCCAAACACACTTCTCTGGAACAGCTCCCATGCAACATTCACAGCCTGTGAGTCAAACGTTCGATGAACTGCTCCGCTGGTGGGAGATGTTTTCTGGTGAAGGTGACCAGTGCAGGTTGCTCCAGCAATCCAGGACACACCTTTTTGTAAGAGACTCTTTGACAGGGAAACTCAGTAAAACTTCAGATCCTACAAATCCTCCTGGAGGTTTAACAGTGCCAACGCTGGCAGAAAATACAGTGTCAGTGAAGCCTGGGGACGATCAGAAACATTTTTCCGGTGCTGCCTTCTATCAGGCTTTGAAATGGCATCTGGAAACACGATGGAGCTCCCAGCAACTTGGCAAAAATGCTGCATAATGCAATAGGAACAACAGTGCTGAAAACCAGGCAGATGGAGTCATAGCGATCGCTGTGATGGAAAGGCCTCTCCTATCCCAAGGGCATTCTGATGCTGGTGAGTGGGTATAAATAGACCTTGAAGAGGGCAAAGACAGCAAGCTGGCAGCGTTCCCTGGCATCTCCTGGCGCTGACGGGAGCCCACGTGCCGCCTGGCCCTGCAGCGGCGGGGGGAATCCCGGTGATGGGTGCGCCACGTTCCTCCAGCAGCCTGTGCTGTCCTTCTCGCTTTCCTTGCTGCCCTGGTTCCTACTGACTTGAATGACACATGTAAACCTTCCAGGATTCAGCCCGGAGCGTGGGACAGGCGCCGTTATAATTGCATAAATCAAACACCATAAAAAAGGACAAGCTTTACTTTAGCTTTCCTGGAGACAGTTCATTAAGATAATTACTTGTAGCAGTTGAATGAAGTCAATGCAACTGCTGTCCCCGGTGGTGGGCCCAGAATGACAGACATTGGTAAAGTAGGAAGCCAAATTAAAACAAAGCATGTCTGCATTATTGAAACCAAAATGGCATTTTTCTTGATTTTTCCCATCTGATCTATATTCCTGTGAAATGTTGTGCACATAGTGATAGAGAAAGAATCTGCATTTATATAGTTTATGCCATCAGATTTGCTTATCTTAGGACAAATACGAAGTTACCCACTCTGACAGTTGTAATACTGCCTGTATGAGTATGTGCTCGCTTTTTACTACTCTTACTACTTATTCTTAAACTGAGCTTTGCTCTTTCCTGGCCCATCCCAACGCTGGCACGTGTTGTCTTGCACTGTCACCTTTTTCGACTTAATACAAAGCATCAATGTGCCTTTTCTCCTCCATCTGCACTCAGATAATAACACAACAGGACCATGGGTTTGGGTTTAAATCTCCCCGGCTGTACATACAACTTCCCATCAGTCTGAAGCTTTTGATTTGAGCAGGAGCGAGGTGGGACCAGGATCTTCCACGGTGGAAGGAAAGCGGGGAATTGGTATTTAAAACAAGCAGGTTCTTAGCAAGGGAACATGGACTTGGATGTGTCTGAGGAAGAGGCAGAACGGTCTGCAGCCGCTGTGCAGAACAGCAGGGCCGCTCGCGGCCAGCATGAGCCCTTAATGGTTTGTCTGTTTACGGTGCAACCAGGCTCGGGAAGAGCTTTAAATGCATATTTTCCTCCTGAAATATTGAACGCACTGTTTTCATTTTCAGAGGCCTGAGGAAAAATTATGTTTAATATTTTAAAAATAAACACTGCTTTTACAGGAGTATAAATGCAGACCTATGGTACCCAGCACACCTTTGCCTCTCGCCTCCTTTTCAAAGCTTTAATGTTGCTTGTGTGCCACAACCTCTACTAGTGAAAATATTCACCTGAAATGTATTTATCTTCCTTTGCTAATTAACAGCAAAGTGACACAGAGAAACTTTATACTTTCCTCAACAAGAGCAGCCATAGAGACTTCATTTACGGAGGGCTCTGAATGATCCCTATTCATGGCAGGCAGGTACTGTCTGCACCAAGAGATCCTTGTGCGCACGGCAGAGCAACGGGAGAAACCCCATCTTGGACAGGCCTGGAGGCAAAATCTCCCAGATTTTATGCTTTTATTTCACTTTGTTCCCTAATAAATGTAGGAGTGTAGCTGTTCTGTACATCTGGGGAGCAAACATATCTGTGTGCATACACCCAAGGATATCAGTTAACAGTGTTTATACATATGAGCACTCATGTAAGTCCCTGATGTCAATAAGGCTGTCCTCATTGGCAGCTTTAAAAGAACAAAGGCCTTGGAGTGGAGGGGGAGTTATGTTTCGGCATGTATGTGCACACGTGCATATTTAAATACATGAACATGTATGTGCACACATACATATTTATATACATACACATACACATGCAATCATGTTTATATACATCTATGGTCACGTGTAAATATTTATGCATCCATCCACGGGCATAAGCATTTGTACGTGAAGTTTTTATAACGGGCTCCTTGTGCTCGCACATGTATACGTGAAGATCTGCATGTGTTCTCTAGACTAGATGGTAATCTGCAATGTTCACATCCTGCACGGTGACCCTTTTAATCTTAGGGGCTCTGAAATAACTAGCTCCAGAGATGGTGCAAAGCCTGTGTGTACCTGGGGAGACAGCAGTGGGTCAATCCATGCTGGTTTTGCATGAGAACATAGCCATCTTTTAATATTTTAATTACCATTTTTAATGTTGGAAGAGTTAAGAATAGCCTGGCAACTTCACTAAGGACGGGCCCTTTTTTGCTAATCAAAGAGCCTTTCTCCACAGGCGCTCTCAGTCTCTGCCGAAGCACGTTTGAGTAAAGAGTGACTCTGGAGAAGGGCAGAGAAACTGGGCTTTGAATTAAAGGCAGTTTGCCATGGCCCTGCGCTAGCACAATGCAGATTAAATGGACGAGTGCTCCAAGGGTGTGTGGCTGCAAAGGTGTGCAAAGACTAATCCATCAGAGAAGGGCTTTAATCAACTGACAGTAATGTAATACAGGAGTTAAAAAAATAAAATAGATGCACTGCTTTGTGATGAACCCATCATTAAATTCATCTTGCTCTAGTACCAAATCTCCCTGCTGATCTTCCATAAAGAAAACACTGGATTTCTGCTCATTTGCAGCATCATCAGTCTTATCTGTTGATTTAGATTATTGGCTTTTTGTGGCAGGAGCTATATGTCCCTCGTGTGTATGGACCTGAACGCTATGCTGTAAATAATAAATCAAGCTTCTAATCTGTCTGTCTATCCTGAGTTTCTTGTCTATTTATCTAGTTTAGGCTACCGAGTTCGTACTTTCTGTCCCTGCTCTCCTGCACGGGGGCACAGCCTCATGGAAAAGTGACTGTTTCCTGCAGGGAGAAATTTGGCTTGCATTGTACAGTTCAGCCCGTTCCCCCCAGACCTTGCTCTCCTCTTCCTCTGAGCATTTGCCTGCAAATTAAGCCAAAGCAGCAGAGCCCCCCAGTCCCACAGGCTGGTTTCCAGCCCTGAGCTTGGCAAACGCGGGACTGAGAGGTGATTTGTGTGACCTTATTCCCGTGTCCCCCCCGCTCCCCGGGCTTTGCCAGAGGAAGGACACGAGCCTGACACACCTCAGACCGTTTGCTTAATGTGGCAAAGCCCAGGATTTGTAGACGGGAGCTGGTGATTGGCAGGTTAAGCCCAGTTCCCCAGGGCTGGCTTCACTGGTCCCACTGTTACGGTCCTGGATTCCCCA
Source organism: Columba livia (assembly GCF_036013475.1). Lineage (NCBI taxonomy): Eukaryota > Metazoa > Chordata > Aves > Columbiformes > Columbidae > Columba > Columba livia. The sequence goes on along the minus strand of NC_088627.1, from coordinate 720,351 downwards.
CATACCAACCCCTCGCAGGTCTCTTTACAGCTTCGTGGAGCAATGAGGCCATTGTGGAGGGGCTGGGGGCCGGCAGGGCTGGACATCCTCCCTCTCCCCACCTTCATGCAATATTTTCTCCTCGTCCCTCTCCCCTCAGTGCCCCCCCAACACGTGGCAGGGGCTGGCCCCATGCCTCCCCGAGCAAGGGCAGGTTAATACCTCAGGGCCAAGGCTCTCGCTTGCCACTCTGCATCCCGGCTCCAGCTCCTCCGCAGCCATGGACAGGATTTTCTCCGCCTTGCTGCTCTCTTTGCTGCTCCTCCTGCAGAGCTACAGAGTTTGGGGGGCACCTCCGCAGCCCAGAGGTAAGCGGGGAGCTCAGCGCTGGGACGCGCGGTGTCCATCCTCTGTCCCCTTGCCACCAGCTTGCTTCTGGACTGGAAAGGAGGCGAAGGAAAAAGAAATACCCAACATCAGTCAGGGAAGCAAAGGAGCTTTCTCAAATGTTTTCCCAAGGCAGTGAAGCCTGGCGATGTGTTCACATCTGCCTGTTGCTTTGCTTTAGAGAAGTAGTGGGAGGTCTGTACAGCAAAGGTGGCATCAGGTCAGCCCCAGCTCCCGGTGCAGCACCAGCCTGGGCTCGCTGCTCTTGGCAGGAGGTGGCCGGGCAGAAGGGCTCTTCTCCTCCACCTTCTGCTGCCCACAGCTCTGCCGAGGATTGGTTTTGCTGGGAGCTCCAGGAGGAGCTGGCCAGACACCCCGAGCTCTGGTTAACCTCACAGAGCAGGAACCTCTGGCCGGGCTGCTGAGGATGGGCCTTTCCTAGGTTTTAAGTTACCTGAGCAAAATCCTGTTCTGTTTGTCTTTCCAAGGGGTGATGATCCGATAAGGGATGATCTGCCTGCTCCTTGAGGTTGCAGAGTCCTTTGTCTGCAATTAGTGTCAGCAAGTACCGGGTAGCGAGGAAGCATCTCTCCTGTGCCGGGGCAGGATGATGCTAGAGAGGTGACTGAGGCAAAAATTACTGATGGGTTTTAGAAACGCTTGAATGACCTTATGATGATGCATAATTCACATACCTGGGCCGACTGACAGCTGTACAATAGGTGTGACAGTGACTGCAGCCCGAGCTGCTGCCTGTGAAGGGCAGTTTTCTGCTATACTGACCGGTTTCTCCTCAGCGGTTTGGAGAGCTACAGCTGCTGCAGAACCGCTAAGCACTACTGAAGCCAGGAAACCAAACAGATCCTTGTTCAGCTCAGCTCTACCGTGAGTGATCGCTGCTTCTAAAATAAACACCTTTTAATTCTGAGTTATGAGACAGGTTTCCTGTTCTTTTAATGAACATGCCAAAGATGCCCTAAGAGAGATTTTCTGCTAAATCAGTGCATGAAGTTCGGCTATTTCTGAATAACTTCAAGTGCAGACATTTTTAAAAAACAGAGGAGGAATTTATTTCTGGTTTAATCCAACTTTAAAATAAACTACAGTGAGTGAAGGTGCCATTCAGAGCCCTGAGTGTCCCCTGCCGGAGTCACCAAGGCCTGTCCTGTGGCTGAAATCCCAAAGCTCCCATCTGATAGAGCATCTTTTCTCTTCGTTTCTATGGAATATATTTCGTTGTCATAAAAAGAGGTTAAAAATGTTATTTAGGGCAAAATCACAGAGCTTCCATGCAACAGCAACAAATATATTTACATATATATATGTACTTAAAAACCACTACTGGATCCAACTGCTCCTAGGGAAAAAATACCAACAAAAAATGTTTCTTGATTTGTCACTGGAAACAGGTGACGCTTTAGCTACAGTGGCAAGGAGGAATCTGGACGTCATTTCTGGAGGAACTGATTGCAAGAATCTGAGCCTTTCTCTACACCGTCATTTCTCACCTGTTAAAGGGGCATAACCACCCCTGGTAAAGGGGTGAATGGACAGCCAACTGTGGTTTCCCTTCCTATGCACTGAATTATTGGTGGCACAGCAATAGTCACCCCCATGGGAAAAGGTCCTATTGCGTGTTAGTGGAAAACGAGCGCGTCGGACAGAGCAAGCGCTGCCTGCTGCCCCCCCAGCAGCTCCACAGCGACCTTCCTGGGGCCAGAAGCAAATTCAGCCTTAGTGTCTCTCAGACAACTAACCTGGTTATTTTATTTATGGATATATCACAGGGTATTTGTTTTCATCTGTCTGAAAAATTGATCGCTTTCTTAGATTTCACACTGAGGACTAACTATATTATTTATATCATCATTTGGAACAGATTTGTTGGCCCAAAAGCTCACATTTAAAAATCTGTCCACAGAAATCTCCTTTATGATACAACCTATATCGTCCCTCTCTGCAGAAATCAAATATTAGCAGAGCACTTGATGCCCCTACAGAGACAGGCTAAATGATAGAAAAAAAATAAAATAAGAGAATGCTATAGATCTGGTGGGGAAAATGGGACGATTCATTTAGAAAATAATAAAAAATATCAGTCCTTTTTATGTTTTGCCACAGCTGAAAATCAGGATGGAAAACAGCATGCAAATGAGAAATAAAACCCAAATCTCTCAGCTCTTTGTATTGCTGATGCCTCCTGTTTATACCATTTACTTTTTACAGTGGATATTCATGTCTTACTGTGGGTTGCAGAGATTAACTATCAATTATGGGGCTCTGCACTTCTCCATTGTATTCTCCCTCTCCAGCTCAGAGAAATGAAGCAGCACTCATCTTTGCTGTGCTATAGTATTTCATTATTAGTGTCACTAGCGGGAAAACACAAGAGTGGTTCATGTTATGCTGGTTCGTTAATCTGAGCATTTTGATTCACAACTGAACCTGAACCTCTGAGTTTCATGCCTGCTTCTGGTCATGCATGATGAAGATATAATCTCATTAATGAATCTCCATGTGGATTGCTTATCAGTGTCCAAACGCTATAGCTCCTTTTGAGACCTTGTTTGATGCAGAAGTGCACACACCAGCTTCGGTTCTCAGCTCTATTTCTCCCTCCACGCTGCTGTAAGTGCATTAAGTTTCATGTAGGCGTTAGCAATAGCCTGGGGTTACAAGTGGGTAACCTGCTCCTGAAGCGCAGTGCTGGTATCCCGTCCGCTCCTTCAGCAGTACATGTTGTCACCTGGGAACTGTGCTTTTCTTACAGACACTTTCCTACGAAAGGAAAAAGAACATTTAGAACTATCAGGTTAAAGCGGTGTCACTGGGCCGCTGAGCCAGGCAGAGAAAGGACTGGAGCCTGCATGTCCTCCACCTCCAGCTGCTGCTCTAAGACCATCCCATCCTCTCCCTCCTAGTACACGTTTCTTTTACTTTTCTCCTCCCTCCTTGTCATTTCCAGGCACGCTGTGTAGAACCAAACCCACTGACCTGGTGTTCGTCATCGACAGCTCTCGAAGTGTGCGCCCACACGAGTTTGAGAAAGTCAAAGTCTTCATGTCGCGGGTGATCGAGGGGTTGGACGTGGGCCCCAACTCCACGCGGGTGGGTGTGATCAATTATGCCAGTGCTGTCAAGAACGAGTTCTCCCTCAAGACCCACCAAACCAAAGCGGGGCTCCTGCAAGCAGTCCAGAAGATAGAGCCACTCTCCACTGGGACCATGACCGGCCTGGCCATCCAGTTTGCAATTAGCCGGGTTTTTAATGACTCAGAAGGGGCCAGGGTGAGGTCTCCCAACTTTAATAAGGTAAGGAAATCATCCATTTAATCTATGCTCCCTTCTTTCATGTGATTCATCATGAAGTGGTTGGAAAAATCCAAAAAGGAGGAATGATGATTTTGTCTTTGCTTTGAGTGCGGTGAAGGTTCCAGAATCACTGGACACGGTCCTCGCTCCTTCACACAGCAGAAATCCAGCAAGACCTTGTGAAAAACCTGGGCTGTCATTGTCAACCGCATGGGACACTGGTCAAAGCATCACAAGATCATTCGGTCTTGCTGTGCTCTGTGCAGCAAATGTCACCCCAGGACAGGGAACAGCACTATTTGTTGCTGCAGCAGCTCAGGGAAAAGTCTGTTTATACCTTTATCAAGAACTACAGGGGTGCCCAATTACTTTTATCTGTCTTTTAAGAGGAACAACAACTAGATTGTCAAATTACTGAGAAAATCAAGGGCTTATTCAACTTTGGACCCAATTCCCCTTTCAGTGCTGCTACAACATTCAGGTTACACACTGCATAATGAGACACAGCTCCCTCGTTAGCTGCTGGATTGCCTACACACGGCAACACTGAAATGCGAGTACCCAGGGATGCCTGCGAATCCTCTGGTGTCTTAGTTAACCAAGAATAAATTGTGTCACGAGAACATGGGGGATTTCTATATGACAGAAGTAACACAAGGAAGTTGGGCATTCACAGGAAAATGAAATGTGGTGCTTGACCTTGAAAAGCAAAAGTTTGTGAGTTTTCTCAGGGCAAAACGGGAGACCCTGCTCAGCTATTGGAGACAGCAGAAGCCTTCACCTTTTCTCAATTCGTGTCCCATGGCCCCCGCCGGGTCCAGCACGGCCCGCGCTGCAGAGCGGGGTCAGCATCCCCTCTCCCCAACCTGCCTCTGCCGAGCCAGCACACACCAGGGCTCTCCGCGTTCTAAACGAGACCAGGTCATAACCCAGCGAACCACGGAGATGCTGTGACTGCAGATCATTTGGAGGTGGGTTTAAAGGATGGGTTTTTCACGCTGGAGCTCACTGCATCAGCCTGACAGGGACGGCAAAAGGCTGGAGGGGGAATCCTAAGAAAAATCAGAATCTCCTAGTTATCAAGATAACTACATATGATAGCAAGATTACTTTATACTTGATGTATTTTTATACTCTTTCTGTAAGTGCCTGGTCCAGGCCGAGGTCACAGACACATTCCCTGGCTGGTTGGTGCTTGGTCTGATTCACCATTAACGTCCATTTTAGCCATGGGTTCACTGATTAATTCCCGATTTCTGATCCAGACGCTTTGTACCCAAAAGTTCTGTTTTCTCCAAGAGCAGGTCAGAAAGCATCATGAATTCTGAGTGCTCTAGAGCAGATTTTCACACAGATGCATGATGAAGATCTTTCCCATCAGATCCAGATGTGGATCCCAGATTGTATCTGAGCCTCAGGCCTATGTGAAGATGACATGAAGAACCAAAGGAACTGATTACACTTGGAGAATCTCTATATTTAGACAGAGAAATGGCAGGAGGACATGCAACACCTCCATCCTGTGACAAACGCTGCAAGGAAGATCCGCAGCTACTGACAGAAGCCTGTTCGTAGGGTGGTGTTGCTCGCGGAAGCTGCTTGATAGTACAGCGTGTCTCCTGACAGGCTGGCTCTTGATGAGCTCTAATTGGCAGCCCGGTGCCGGAGCTGCTGCAGGACGCGGGAGCCGAGTGGCGAGGCTGCCGCGCGCTGAGCCGAGGGCTCTCTCTCCTGGCGGAACGCACGGTTGCACGGCGGCCTCTGCACCGCTGAATCCTTCCTTTTGTAGCCCTTAAGAAGCGCAGGTAAACGTCTGAACCCACAGACCTTCGCCAGGTTGAAAAGCTCTATGTTTTTCCAGGTTCGCCCATCCTTTGCACAGAAGGAAAGCTCTGGATGGGCAGCAGGTTTAGTATTGCAGCGTTATCCCTCACTGAAGGGTGGGCAGAGGGGGAAGGATCCACTTTATCTGCATGGCCAAGGCCCCCTGGGCACATGGAGCAGGGAACCCGACCACTGACCTTACCTGAGACGGCTTTTTTTCCACCTGAGGATGTCAAACAGCCACCACACTGTCCTAACCGAGCAGCTGGTGCTTCTGGTTTTATCTTCAGAAAGTTGGAGAGCATGTAAGACATAGAGGAGAATAGCAAATGATGCCTTAATGACCACATCAAACTCATTCAAACTCACTGTTGCTGCCAGGTGGATTTCTTTCTGCCTTTTTCTTTTGACATTTCTCTACTTTCTGTATTACTAAGGGCATCTGCCTGCAATGAGGTTTTTTCTGTTTAACAGCTCACCTGTTCCTGACGATTATATTTCTCCATACTGCATTTCATCCCCATCAGTGGCTTTGTTGTTGACAGCGGTGTCACAAGAAAACGGTTGTAAGGAAAAGCAGCAGGAGTTGAATTGGTAAAGAACAAAAATGAAGGTTTTGTGAGAAGGTCACTCATCAGAAGAAAAATAAAGAGGAAAATGGACAGTCTAGCAAGAGGAGCAGGACTCTTGGAGGCTTTCAACTAGTTCAGGCTCCATCTAAACCAGGGTGAAATTCAGTTCCCACTCAAGCCAGTTGTCATTTTAATGCTGGTGTTAGCAGGGTTGGGATTTCAGCTCTGCTGTTTATTGTGGAGCAGGGAATCGGAAATCACGGCAGGCACGGACACACACCGTCACCTTAGGAACAGCTTCCCCTCTCTCTGCTTCAGCTTCTCCATCTATAAAATGGGGAACAGTGTTCATGTTATGATGTTTCCATGACATTTCCTGAGATTTTCAAAGTCTCACACTGAGTCAGAGTTGTCCCTAGTGTCATGAAGATAGTTTGGTTTGAGCATTAGTTTGCATATGAAGAACACAACCTTTACTTTGTTTTCCCTGAGGGGTGAGATGCACCAGTTGTCCCTTAATTAAATCAGTCAGGTCCCTGGCAGTTTAACCTTTCCAGCTCAGAAAGAAACAAACCTCACCTAAAAGAATGTCCTGTGTGATCTCAGGAAGAATGGGAAGAGAGAGAGGAAGGGGTGGCAGTTCTTTTTCTTTAATTTTAGAAAATACGAAGCCTTCTATACTAATCCAGGCTGTTCCACTAGCAATAGTGATATTAACGCCCATTCAAGCACACACCTCATCTCTGCCCTTCTCTACGCAGGTGGCGATCGTTGTGACCGACGGACGTCCCCAGGACGGAGTGCAGGATGTGTCAGCCAGGGCCAGAGCGGCCGGCATCGAGATCTTTGCCATCGGGGTTGGCCGGGTGGATATGCACACGCTGCGGCAAATGGCCAGCCAGCCCCTGGACGAGCACGTGGACTACGTGGAGAGCTACAGCGTCATAGAGAAGCTGACCCACAAGTTCCAAGAAGCTTTCTGCGGTAAGTCCTCGCCACAGCCCCCGGTTCCCAGCCACGAGCTGCAGGTGGAAGTTGTATGTGTGATCGTCCTTCATCCATCTGCTTCCTTGCTCCAAGGACCTGGTCTGCAGGAGCACACAGCAGAGTGGAAGAGAGATGCTCTTTGAAGTTGCCTTTCAAGAATTTCAGGTTTTATCTAGAGAATTTCAGGTTTCGGTTGAAAAGTCTCCAGACTTCATTGGCACAGAAGAGTTTGCAAACATGACCCACGTGCTCCCCGAGTCATTGAAACAGTACAGGGAAAACAGAATTTTTATACAGCTAAAATCAGTCTCCTTGTGTTTAAGCCTATCTGGGCAGTTCTGAGAATCTGTCTTGTAATTTGCCCCACCAGTATTGTCTTCTGAATTCCCAGTTGAGCAAGACATGGTCTCATTTCTCCGCTGGAGGCTGAACTGCCTCTGCCTGACTCTGCTGTTGTTTTCGCAAGCCTTGTGAGGCAGGAAACTCTCCTGGCTGGTGCAGTACCTAATGCCTTTCTATGCAGTATATAAAAAGAGCCTGACTACCCTACAAACGCATACCCACTCCTACACGAAGTGGTGAATGGAGTGGGAAAGCTTTATTGCTTTCAAATCTACCCAAAAGACAGTAGGAGGTGGTCTATAAATACCCATTTTATGTGTCAGCAAGAGAGGCCTAGGGGCTTCGCACGCCCATCCCGTCAAAGAACAGACGTGTGGCAACACTTCTTAAAAGGTGTGACACACCACGGTGCCTATGGCAAGGACTGCAAACACGTACATACACGGACCCGTAAAACTCCCCGAGACCAATTTCTTCAAGAGGTGTAAAATTTCATGCTTCAGCTTTCAGGTTGAAAATGATGGGGCTGAGCAGCTTTTGTCAAGGAAAATTTCTTCCTCTGTAGGAAGGAGGAAAATTTTGAATTTAAAGTGAGTCATGTATTACAATCAGGTGTCACTGCACCTAAAGCTCATGAAAGAGGGGAATAAATACTTCATACTAAAGGGGGGATAGAGACAAAATTTGAGGAGGTGGAATCCAGGCCATGAATATTTGTAGCAGCTTGTGCTGTCTGCCCTGGCATCAGGAGTCAGCCAGAGATGGAGAGACCTCAAAACGTGTTTTGAAGTCCTGGCGTTGGTGTCATTAAGAGAGATAAAGAGAAAAAAATCCTTTCTGTGCCTTGCTTTTCAAATTCATAACATGCACATGACAAAGTTCTCCCCGTGGTAAAAACCCTCAGAGACGCATCGGAGGGAAGCGCTGTGCTAAGGATCAGTATTGCTAACAGAGGATAGCACCAGATTAACCGCCAAGTGGGCTGTTACTGCGCTACGCGAGCAGCTGCACAAAACCGCCCTTGGAGACATACCCAACCACCACCTGCTAGTGCAGGCACGGTTTGTGGGTTCTCACGGCAGGAAGACCCGTGCAGCACTGGCCAAGCTGCTCCCCATGACACTCAACAAACACATGGGGAAAGGGAGACCCCAGTAGACTTCAGAGAACTCAACCTGAGAGCCAATGTTACAGCCATCTGCACGGTTAGTAATATTCCTAATTATACGAGCTACATATCTAGCAGTGCTGGCACAATATGCAGACGTGAATTGGGAAGGCCAGCAGAAGTACAAAACACATGCAGAGCAGAACACAACTTGAAATAATCAGTTTGAAAGACTTTGTGCCACCTCCCATCATTGCAACAGAACCAGAAATGCTCAGTTTTCTCCACACACTTCCCTGGTGTTTGTAAATGAATCGCTTCGGCCGGATCTGTTTGCTTTTGAGTTTGTTTTCCATCATCATTGCTGTTGCTGTGACAGTGCTGTCAGCCACCGAGCGCTGCTGGCTCAGGCTGCTGCAATTTAGCTTCTGTTTGCTCAGCATCTCAGGAGTCAGACCCGGGTTAAGATCAGCAGGCAGAAATTATTGTAGATTGCGATTCTGAAAGCTGCACGTGCGAGGGTAGCACTGAAGTGTATTCCAAGTACGTTTGCACATGAATCCCATCCAGAAAAGATGACTGTACATGGGGCTGAGCTCACTAATCATAATTGTACTACATGGCTGGAAAAGATGGGTATTGGCCAGCCCAGATGGTAGGTTGGAAACCCAGTCTCAAGCAGTAGCTTTGGAGAGTGAAGTATATTGTGATATGCTCAACAGACAGATGGGTTTTGCCCTACTTACGGAGACTATTTCTAGTCCTGACTGTGCCTTGGAGTCTGGAGACTTGTGAAAATTTCTCCTTGCCTCTTCTATTTCAGTCACTATCCAAGAGTAATGACTTTGTCTTGCTGCAGTGTGGCTTGAGTTATTGAGTTTATGGGACAAATATGTTTGTGGATGAGCCCAGAAGGCTCTGGGTTGAGAGGCCTTGACACGGTCTCTGGTTTTAATCTGCTCCTTCACTTACAGTGGTGTCGGACCTGTGTGCCACTGGAGACCACGACTGCGAGCAGATCTGCATCAGCACCCCGGGAGCGTACAAGTGTGCTTGCAAAGAGGGTTTCACGCTGAACAACGATGGCAAGACCTGCAGCGGTGTGTAATGATTCTCATTTGCACTGAGTCGAGCTGTGATCTGCAGTGGTGTGGTGGGGATAGCACTGAGAAAGGGTGGATGTGTCCCGCTCAGAAAAGGAAACCATGCATTTATAACCACGAAATATTTTGAAAACATCAGTGTGAAGTGTTGTTGAGGATTGATTGAAGCTATTTCATTAGCAATAAAATGAAATTAGGGTTATATTTTCCTATACGATTAACTGAGGTCTCAGTTGCTGTCTCCTTTCACCTTCTTCTCGTATTTTGCTTCAGCCTGCAGCGGTGGGTCAGGATCTGCCCTGGATCTTGTTTTCCTGATCGATGGCTCCAAGAGTGTGCGGCCCGAGAACTTTGAGCTGGTGAAGAAATTCATTAACCAAATAGTGGACTCCCTAGAGGTGTCAGAGAAACAGGCCCAGGTTGGCCTGGTTCAGTACTCCAGTTCTGTCAGACAAGAGTTTCCACTGGGGCAGTTCAAGAACAAGAAGGACATCAAAGCAGCAGTCAAGAAGATGGCCTACATGGAGAAAGGAACCATGACAGGCCAGGCTCTGAAGTACCTCATTGACAATTCCTTTGCTGTTATCAATGGAGCTAGGCCTGGGGTGCCCAAGGTGGGCATTGTCTTCACTGATGGACGGTCACAAGATTACATCACTGACGCCGCGAAGAAAGCCAAAGACTTAGGTAGGTCTTCTGAATTCTCAGTGGCTTGTTTCTCCCTTGGACCAGGTACTACATCTACTGTCAACCTAGGTATGACTCTTTTACCAGAGATGTCTCTTACCCAGCATAGAAACAGCTTCTCATAGAGTAGCTTTGTTGAGATGTTGCCTGGCTATCCCTGCACACTCACAGAGAACTTGGAGCAACTCTGGCTGGGGTCCAGATGAATATTTGTTAGCCTGCAGCTGTTTTTTGTTCCCACAGCCCCTCCAAGTCTTTGATCTGAGTCTGCTGGAGATCTCTCTGCTGGGCGGGATGGAGTTTCACATGTTTGGTATGGGATGCAGAGTGTTCTAGCATGATTCACATGAATGTGAAGGGAACCGCAGGGAGAAGCTGAGGATTTGTCTGCTGTTGGTAATGGAAGGCAGGTCAACATCAGTGGCTCTCACGGGGAGGCAAAGACGACCAACAGAGAGCCCCTCGGAGGAAAACAGGAGTTGTAGGGTCAAAAGTGGGGCTTGTCTGTGTTGGCCTTAAGGCCTGGAAGAGGAAAAGAAGAAATAAAACAACAAACAAAGCAGAAACACAGATTAAGGGAGTTACTGTGGACTCCCTGTCCAAATCCCAGACATACCCAGACACACTAATAAGAAACTTTCTTCAGCTTCTACTGGAATATTAAAAGCGCACAGTGGCTACATATTGATAAATTTATACATCTAAACATCGTGAAGTATAAACATCTTGAGATCTGCCCCTTTGCTGACCCGCTGAACAAGTCCCCAGTCTCCTGCCACCTCTGTTAAATGGATGCAGCCCATGTGAATTGCTCATGAATTGCTAAATTCTTTACTTCCTTTTAACTTCAGTCTCGACCACTAGATGGGACCAAGGGCTAGCCCATAGTAACAAAGGTCAGGTACAAGCTCCTGAAAAGCTGATGTTTACAAAGCAAGCTGACATGTTATGTGGATATTCTGCTCTTATGAAACAAAAGGTCTTTATAAGACGTATCCATAGAATTTATTACTCTGCGATAACAATAATTTACACCTCGTTTCTTCCTCCTCTCTTGTCCCACCAGAGAAGTCTCCAATGTCTGCTCATAAGTTATTTCACTGGGATAAATAACAAGGTGTTGTAACTCCAAACATGTTCCTTGAGTTGAACTTTGGAAAAAAAAATTAAAAATTTAATGGACACATCCAGAGGTAGAAAGACAGATGAGGCAGGAAGGGAGGAGGGGAAAGCGCTACCATGTCTGAACACAGACAAGCAGAAACAAATACTTTGAAACAGGTCTTAACTAGCACCACCACTCAAGTCAATGCGAAAACTGCAGTTCAGTTCAATGGAAACAGGTTTAAGGCAGAGGCTGATCAATCTCTTGGCAGAGAAGCACAGAACCTGGACGTGTTCTTAGCGCACAGTGCGGGCTGCCCTTGACAGACTATGAGTTGTAATTTTAGAAAGAGATTCAGCTACAATTTTGCTGAACCACAGATGTCCATTGCACAGGGGACTTCGCCACTCCATCGGCTGATGAATGCAGGTTCTTTTGAAAACTTCCACTGTTTCCTTTTGCTGTATTATCGCTTCACTATTAGTTGGATGCATGGTCCTGTCACGGTGTTATGATCATCTGTCCTTTCTTGTATCTCCAAAACATTCTTCTTGTGCTGATGGTTGTAATTGTCTGGATAATTCTAGTAAGACTTTCCCTGAAAAAAGTATTTTGGAACCCCGGCTGACCTGGTTGAAATAAATCTGTAACAGCAGTGGGTAAAGGGGCTGATTTCCCAGGTAACGTCTGCTATGCAGAGACCATGGGTTGAGAAGGTGAGCAAGGATGTACAAACAGACAGGGGTCGGTACCAGAGCTGCAGGGTGCTCCACGCTTGTCCAGCTGACAGGCTCCTGTTGCTCGCAGGTTTTAGGATGTTTGCTGTGGGTGTCGGCAACGCAGTCGAGGATGAGCTGAGGGAAATCGCTTCAGAACCGGTAGCAGAGCACTACTTCTACACGGCTGACTTCAGGACCATCAGCAAGATCGGGAAGAAGCTGCAGATGAAAATCTGCATCGGTGAGAGCGGGGGACTGGGGAGAAGGGGGGATTTAGTCACAGAATCCAAAGGGTGGAAGCAGGAGGACAAAAATGCGTCTTCTAAATGGATGTTGTGAACAGCTCTCTGGGGTACTTGGAAGGATCAGGAGACATCAACCTTCTGGGTGGTTTCCTGAACCACAACCACCCCTACTCCTCATCTATCTCCCCCTCTCACAAACTCTCTTCTCCTTCTCTCTTCCCCCTCCATTCTCTCCCTTCCTTTTCCTGTAAATAACACGAGTCTAAAAATTATATCTATATATTAAAAAAAGTCACCACAGTTATTTTAGATTTTCGTTTTGAAGGAATCATATGCCTCCAGTGAAATATTGGCCCTTTCCAACGCGCCTGAAGAAAATAAGAATTGCTTTGTTTCACTTGTCTCAGTGATTTTGATTTAATCCTCTTTTTGTGTGCCACTTAACTCGTTTTCCTGATGCTCTGATCCACAGAGGAAGATCCATGTGAATGTAAATCTATCGTGAACTTCCAGACAAAAGTAGAAGACCTCATAAATTCACTGCAGCAGAAACATATCCTTGAGATGTCTTTGTTCAGAGCTCAGTGGGTTGGGTTGTGCGTTCTGGAGGGGACATTGGGGAAAGTCCACTTGTGGGGAAGGAGGTTGGGTAGGTGCTCAGGAAGCTGGGAAAGGAGACAACTTCCATGGAATTGCGCGCTGTAGATACCTCCGGGGAGCCGGATCCCACCTGAGCTGAGTTTGCAGGGTCGCATCCTGCCGTGCTGGGTCCTGCCATATTGCACTGAGGTGTGAGCGAGATTCAAACTTTGCATGGGGAGAGAAATTAGTGAAACCTTGGGGTGGCTCACACAGGGTTAGGGAGACTTTTCATTACTGAGAATAAGGGAGAACAGAACTTTAAAAGCTTTATCTATGTTAGTTGCACAGTTTATTTTCTACTCTTTAACTCAAATTGATTAAAATCCATGACTTCTGTTATGCAAAAGGTCAGAGTAAATCAGTAGTTCTCACCCAGTGGGTTGCTGCTCCCAGGCACATCATGAAAACCAATTAGTGAGAAGAGCAGAAAACTGCGATACACTTTATAACTCCAGGAAAAGCTCTGTGCTCCGCTCTTCATGCTGCCCGTGCTGCTCAGGGTCAGGAATTCCCTGTCAGCCACTCAAAACACACTCCAATCATTCCCACAACTTTTCCTCTTCCTTTAACAGTAAATGTATAGATGACTGTGAGTATGTGTGCATTAATATTTTCTACCTTCGATAAAAGTTCTGAAACCTGAGCAGTTGTGGAAATGCCAGAGCAGACGATGAGAACCTTCCTGTGCTACCCGCTCCCAGCGAGGTGGCTCCATCCACCATCTGCTCTGCAAGCCGGGGGGAGCTTGAGCCACAAATCATTTACATGCTGTTTTTCACCCTTAACTCTTGCTCACTGGAAGCTGTGGCAAAAAGGATCGAAGCCCTGGAGAACAAGATCATCTAAGACCCGAAAACAAAATGATTTCCCTCGCTACCGTAACCAAACTAGAACTCCTTCACTGGTAACAGAGGGCGGCTCGGTCACAGTGCTATGGCCAGCTTGCATTTTTATTGAGTCTAGTCTACCTGCATTTGTTTAAAAGGGAAGAAGTATAACAGTAGAGCAGACATTGTATAATGGGCAGAGCACTGTGTGTGACTGAGACTATGCTAATGTTTGTTGCATCGTATAGAGTGCATATATTAAAAAAAACCTGAAATATTTGTTTTTGATTTAAAGCTTAATATATATATGTTAATAAGTACTTGATTATGAGTTCTGTGAATCCTCACTGTATTCTTCTGCATCTTTTGTTTCTATGCACGAGATAATTTAATTTAAAAGTCACAGTGACTTAAAATCAACTCAGATGCTGAGTGTAAAACGTCAAAGCAGCCGATAGCTTATTATTGTAAGCATGACGCATTTGTCAGTAAGTAGGTGAAATATAGTAATGATCTCTTGAGCGTGCAGTGCAGGCGACATAGGATAGGATGCTGCTGCTAGCTGGGTTTATCTATAGCTGCTGTACAGTATAAAAAGGGAAAAGCTCAGCTTTCCTAGCCAGTGAACGCTCTCACAACGTCTCGGTGAACAGCGCCTGAGCTAGACCCGCTCTGGGTAAGTCCTGACAACGTGCAACGAGCCGGCAGCCGTGCTCCGTACAGCGCGAGGCTGTGACCACCAGCCCCGGGAGATGTGCTCCTGCTCCTCAGCTCTCCACGTCCTCAACCCAACCCACAAAACATCTTTAGAACCTCAAATACATGGAACTGCTGCTGGAGCTGCCACAGATGGAAGCGGTGCCTCCATCACCACCATGACCAGGGCTCACCGGCTCCTTCCTCATCCCACACCTCGAAGCACCTTCAAAGCCAGAAAGCTCATCTCAGCACCTTCAGGACTCTTCTGCTGTTGCTGGATTCCCAGCACCGGCAAGACAAAGCACGAGGCGGGCTGGGAGCGCCCCACGCTGCCTGGCCCCACAGCTGGAGCTGGAGCCGAGGCCGCGTCCATCGCGGCACCACGCGCACCCTTGGACGGGAGCACAGGGGCTCCAGTCTGCAGGGGCTTCTTATTGTCAGGTTTTTTTGTATCAAAATATTTATACTTGAGACTATGTGAAAAGCTTTTCAGAATAACTTGGCCTATTCAGAAATGTCACCATAGCAGATGTGTTTCGGGTGAATATTAAAAGTGTGCTGAAAATTTTAAAAGGGGAATTTAATTTATTTATTTGTGTAAGCTTTGGGGTAGTTGCCTGACAACACCACCTCTTCACAGTCTTTTTAGTGGGTAGGAAACCCTCCATCTCATGTCACGACCTTTTATTTCAATGGAAGAGTTCCACAGAGAAACTGAGACCCTTCTCAAAACAAAAAGCTTCTTCTATAGCGAAAAATGAATTAGCACAGTCTTGGTCTTGTAGGAATGAGTCAACACATCTCCAAGCATTAGCTTGTGGACTACAGACAGTTCCTGATAGCAGAACCTCATCCTCTCAGTCAAATCTCCAGATCCCAGCGTAACCCCTACCAACTCCTGAACTTTGAGGGATAAGATTTCTGGTGTCTAATTTTACACATGTAAAATCTAGACCTCTAAGCTTGAGCCTGTCATTCTTTTCTCAGCAGAAATAGCCACCACAGGTCATGCTTGTCAGGATCATCATCCGATGTGCATCTTGCAGTAAGACAAAGCAGCACCTGAGCCTGTTTCTCTTTACAGATCATAACAACTCCTTCAGACTCACACAACTACCTTCTCAATGAGAAGATGGTCCTCCTCACCCACTGAGAACCTGGGTCCAAGCCGACCCTCTGCGTCACCAGCTCTACCTCACGTGGCAAAATCCTCCTCAAGGAACACAAAACAGGATCGAGCCATAAACTGCAGGTGTAAACAGAAAGAATGCTTTGCCAGCGCTCTGCAATAGCGCGAGGGTCAAGATATATTATCAGGCACAGAATTGCTTCTGTAACTGATATTTTGTTTTGTGTTACAGATAAAGCAGAACTAAACTAATTAACAATTATTTTTCCTCCCTTCTGCTTCTCCTGGCTTAAAACAACAAAAGAGTTCTCCCATCTCCAAAGTCAATTAGTCACTGGGCTAGAACGTAGGCTTTTGACATTGTAATTAGACTTCATTAATGGATCGCCAACGGCAGCAAGATGGAAACCTACTCAATGAGCCTCTCTTTGCATTTTATTTCAGCTAATTACATGCTTATCTTGGAAACAAAAGATGCTGCACACAACTAAAAAAACCACTTACATGTCTCAAAATGTGGAGGGATGTGCTTATGGCGAAATCCTCCTTGCTGCAGGTTATAAAATGATCCTTCTGCAGACATGGAACTTCTTTTCTCTCTCTTTGCTGCCATGTCCTACAAATGGCTGGTCCTTCTCTCCATGTTGCCACCAAGTCCCGGGTTCCTTTAGGTCTTTTGGCAAAATGATTTACGTAATGCTGTCCTTCAGGTATGGAAATCTCCTCGACCAGTTTTCCTCCCCTTGGGCGCTGAGCGAAGCCTCCCGAAGCGGGGACGCTTTGCCTTGAGCAGAGCGATTTTGCCAACAAGATCCCTCTGGGGATGCAATTTTCTCATGCAGGTCATTGATATAATAACACAGGACCATTAGTAATCAAATAAAAGTGTTTTCAATTAAACCGAGGGCTTCTAGCTTGGTAACATCTCTCAATAGCAATTTGTAACACTAGTATAGTGTAATTGCTGCTAATGAATGGGTAGGTAGCAGACCAGTTATTATTATTATTTTTCTCCAAGCAACATCAAGCAGTGAAACCTGTCTCACTCCGTATGAATCCACTGCTCTTTGTGAAAAGCAGCGAGTTTCCTCCCAGTCCTCTGCAGTAATTCAATGAACAAACAGTTTAAGGTACTAGTAAATTTATGTTGTGCAAATCATTATTTGTCATTTTATGTTCAACTTGGGAAGAGGCTTCAACAAGGCAGACAACAGCACCCTGCATAGCACCTTTAATGATGAACTCACTAAGGATCAGAGCTCCGGCAATAAATTGTAAGTGGCTTTATACTTCAGATAGTCATTTGGATTTAATTATTTTTTAACTGCCAAGCATGGCAGGAACTGGTTTGTGAGTTTGACAATTGTTGTGGTATTTTACTGTTGTGTGGCTTATTCCCACTATCATATACTGCATAGATTAGACTAGAGATAACAATACATCCTGAGCAGTTCTCGGTCCTCAGGTGGTGCTCTGGTCTTTGATCACACTGCTGCCCTAGGGAACCCTGGTGAGGCAGAGCAGGCAGCACCATAAAGCCATGGGCAACGTCCTCAGACACACGGTGCCTCGCCAGCTAACAGGAAGGAAGTAATCACTGGCGCTACCACTAGAGCTGATAGCAAGGGCTACTCTGGGAAATAAAGGATTAATTTCAAATATATCTGTAGGAGATCTTGGTAGCAGCAGGTGTAAGGGGAGAAGAAAATTTAAGGTAGACAAAAATATAAGAGAGATACAATAGTCCAAGTATATTTGGAACTGAAGTGTGATCTTTTTAGCATGTAGGACAGCAATGGAAACTTCTCAAACCCAGAGGTTGTTTCCTTTTAGTAATAACTGAACAAAGTGAGAAAACTCACGGAGAGAAGGCAGTGATGGAAAGACGGGGTTTTCATGTCTCAGGGGCCTGTCTGGAAAAAAAGTGGGAATTAGGGTGATAGATGTGAGTGTGAAAGGATCCTCGCTTTAAAACGCATACAGCTTCCTGGCCTGGATGAGACTGTCAGCCTGTCTGCGCGCAGGGACATCCCCGTCACCGAGTACATCCCTGTGCGCCCAGGAGCATCCTCGGGAGGATGCCCCATTGCAGCAGCAGGTGAAGGTGGCGGGCTGGACCAGCATCACCAATGCAAAATTTGCTTTCCAAGAGGGCCGGGGCTGCAGACCAAGCTTTCCATCTCCCTCACAGCGCCGAGATGCTCGAGCCTTGCAGCATGTCTCCGCGGTCACTAGATGTCCCCATCTGAATACAAATGACAACCTGCCAAACCCCCGAAAACCAGACCCACACCCCCGCACCACCACCCGCTTGTTCTCCCTGACACTGACAGTAATTAAAGATAACACCACTTAGCCTTCTGTCATTTGCACTGAATCAGTAATGGTTGATTTGTTTAACCTTTGCATCAAAAAAAAAAAGTAAATAAATAAGCGGCTCTGCAGGGCGTGCGGCACTGAACGGAATCGGCGGCACTGGTGATACCGTGGGGCTCCAGGGAGGTGTGATAAGCACTGAGGTCGTGCTTATTCCTTGGCCCCAGTTCAATGCACCCTCTTTGCCCCCTGCGTCCCCACTGCAACGGGACTCTTCCCCTGTGCAGCTGCTCATCCCTGTCACTGGAGGGAACAGGAAGGAAAAGGTGCTGGTTCCTCCCGAAACGATGCTGCACTGAGCCAGAACTGGCCATAATGATGGTTTCCAACTCACTTGTTATGCTGGGAGCATTGATTAACCCTGAGGGTGATCTGCGAGCTCCCCTCATCTCCCTTTCTGCATCCCTTACTGCAGAGTACAAGCAAGACCCCATGGAGAGGGGCTGGATGTCTTGCTGGACACACCATCGGGGCCACCCCATCCCTGATCTTGTACTCTGGGGACAGTCAGGACATTATTGCCCATGGCGGGCTGGTTCCCAGACAGGGATGGCAATGCTGGGCTGTTCTTCTAAGCTGTCCCCGGCTGCTCACGCTCTTTTTTCGCATCTCCTCTTATTTTACCTGGCTGATTATCTTCGACTTAATGTTTCCAGGTCATTTAAGCTGCTCTATTTCCTTAAGGAGAGGCAAGTGGAGATGGTAACCAGAGTTGATAAATCCTTAGGCTTTGACCTCAACATTTATCTGCGTAGGCTGGAGCTCTCCATTTCTCCAGGCTGTGCAAAGGAGGACAGCAGCTCCATTCCCCTTGCAGACAGGTTTTCATTTAAAGGCAGAGCATGACTCCTTGGCAGACCTTCCCACCTGCACTCTGCAATGCCTTGGTGATATTTAGGCTCAGGGTTCATTCAGCCTGGGATCAGCTATTTCCTCTTGGCTGGCCTGGTTTTGTCATTCTCGCCCACTATGTCCCAGGAAAACATCTTTGTTCTTTCTCTCTCTAAAGAGAGATCAGAGAACTGATTGGGCTGTGTGACAGGGCTGAGCCCATAATATGTCCAGGAACTGCAAGACATCATTTCTCCCATCACAGGAAAATGGCCCACAGCCATCAAAAGGAAAAAAGAGAAAAAAAGATGCTCTAATAGCAGGCCATTATCTGATGACAATGGCTCTGTTAACACATGCTAACCCTTCCAATGTGCTTAGAAATCTGAGAAATGAAATGAAAGGTGCTGCCGCTAAGGAGAGCTTGTATTTAGTGGTTCTGCCCAGGTGGAGAAATGGGAAGTGGAATTGGAGGCAGCAGTCCTGCAGGCTTAGGGAAATAGATTGAAAAATGCATTTGGAGTGCGGAAACAGCATAAAACATGTTGCAGCTTGGCTCATTTGGGATTCCAGTCATACGGGCAGCGACACTGTGGAGGATTTAGCTTGCCAATCAACATCTTATTTATTTCCTCTGAACAGGATATCTTTATTCCGTGGCCGTCTCTTCCTCTGACATCTATGGAGATTGCAAACTCCAGCAGCTCGGCTCATTTGTTGTTTTTGTTTTTGTTTTGTCCAGAGCAGCACGAGAAGCAGGAAAACACAGATGCTGAAGAGAGCTCCTTGGGATGGCTGCGGACTCATTCACCTCCAGGTCACCCGGCTGAGTCCGGCTCAGCTGGACGGATTACATGGTGCTGAGGCTTGAGCTCAACTTGCCAGGGATCAGCTGCTTGGACTTGGGTAGAAATATCTGCTTAAGTGCCTTAGGCTACGCTGGATGAGGAGAGGAGTGAAGCAACTTAGAGGAGGACAAAGACTGGGAAAGAAAATCCAGCTTCCCTGCCTTCCGTGCTCTCAGCACTTCAAGCAGGGGCCCAGACAGATGTGGCCTGTGTGACATGAGAAGTGGCCCAGAGCAGCTCCCAGCTGACTGCATTGGAGGAAAAGCCCTGCAAAAGGCTCAGGTGATGGACCAAAAGCCTGGGGGTGTTTAAAGCCCAAAGTCTCCCCAGCAAGAGCACAAGTGCGATGGGAGCGGCTGAGGGAGCTGGGGGTTCAGCTGGAGAACAGGAGCTGAGGGGAGACCTTCTGATCTCTGAACTGCCTGAAAGGAGCTTGGAGCCAGGGGGGTCGGGCTCTGCTCCCCAGGAACAAGCGCCAGGAGCAGAGGAAACGGCCTCAAGTTGCCCAGGGGAGGTTGAGGTTGGATTTAGGAACAATTTCTCCCCCAAAGGGCTGTGGGGCATTGGAACAGGCTGCCCAGGGCAGTGCTGGAGTCACCATCCCTGGAGGGCTGGACAGATGGACATGAGGTTCTCAGGACATGGAGCAGGGGTGGGGAACAGCTGGACTCTGTGATCTTGAGGGGCTTTTCCAACCAAAACAATTCTAAGGACTGTGGAACCCAAGGGACTGACACAGACCAGCACTCCCAGGGTGTCCGGCCTCTCTGAGCTGCTGCAAGAACGTCCCTTTACTCCCCCGCAGGACCTCTCAGATGGCTCCAGATTCTCGGGACACCCCTGTGGCTTCCCCAGGTTTGTGGAGCTTCCAACAGTGTTTCGTAACCACGAGGACTGGCCAGTGCACTGGGCAACCTGAACCTCGGGATTGTTTCAGGAGGAACAAAGCAGAGCATTTCAAACAGAAACAACTCTTTGCTCTTAGCTCTCGTTTTGTTTTTTAAAGCTTTTCCAGAACTCCCAGGGTGGGAGAAAGCATTCAAATTCTCATTTTCGTTCTGCTCAAAGAGAAAACCTTTTCCTGCAGTTGGTCCCTCAAAACAGAATCTTTTTTCCACTAACCCTCCTTGAATCAATTAAGAAAAAGGGTTATTCAAATGAAAGCCATTGCTCAGAAGGTTTAATACATTAAATTAGATGCAGTGAAATAAAAGCACACTGGACCTGTTTCTTCCTTGAATTACTTAGATAACAGATCTCCCTATTAAAAATGAGGTTTTGCTACTGTTTTTCCCTGAAGATATTTGAAGTCTACTGCAAAACAAAGTAAAAACTTTCCCAAAAGAACCATCAGAAAATGACTCTGGATTCAAACAAATGTATCATTATGCTTTGTTTAGGATTTTGGAAGTGGAAAACAGACTTTTTGCAGACAAAACCACAGTAAATGTGAGACCACGTGCAGCAAGGCCACGTGTCACAACATCAGCACAGAAATATGGGGTTTGCTGTAAAAAGCTTTAAAAAAAAATCAAGGTTCATAAATTAGGTCAAAAAGAAACAAATGATATCACTTCCACGTGTTGAAACAGCCAACTGGTTTTGGTTTGGAGGTTCTTTGGGTTGTTGTTTTTTTCTTCCCCAAAGTTTCATGTTCCTCTCACTTAAAAAATATTAATACAATAATCCTCCTCACTTGAAATGCTCCTCAAAGGTTTTCCTACCTCGTTTTCCACGGGAAGGTGCTGGTTTCCCGAGGAGCTCCACGGTGCTCAGCGGGCCCTTGCCTTCCACACCCCGGCAATCTGGAGGAAACATCCGGAGGAAAGGTCTCGCACAGGCCCCACGGGACACCTGAGACCAGCACCAGGAGTTTCTGCTAAATTCAAGGTCTTACACTGCAGGACCCCTGAAGTGCAGATTATCTTCAATCCCCCACATCCGTTCACAGCTTTGGCCATTGCTCCACAGCTGCAGGCAGCACCAGCTCTGCGTAGACCCCAAAACACTTTACACTGCAGCGTCCCCTCCTCACGTGTGAAGGACTGAGAGGCAAATCAGTCACACACCTCAGTGACGGGCAGGGCTGACAACAAAGCCTCAGATCCCAGCTGTACAAGGTCACCTCAAATGGGCTGAGCCCTACTGGGTGGGTCGGCCACTCAGAACCAAACTGAGCTCAGGTGCAGATGCCCTGGTGCTGCCCTCTGGTGGGACAGAGAGAGGTTCTGTCTGGGGGACTCAGCCCACTGATCAAACACAGCTGTGTGGTGAAAGGGCCACACAGCCAAAATGTTAGAAACCTGACACGGGCTTCCCTTGCTAAAAAGGAATGGTCCACAAGGCTGCTGTAGCCTTCAGGGGAGCACTGAACCCAGCAGAAGTTTCTGAAGGAAAAAAATGTTTTATGCTTTGATTCAGGAGGTGAAAGCACAGGGCACGTCACAGTGAAAGCCCAAGGACTGCACTGATGTACAGATGTTGCCCAGCAAAGCTGGTGGCTCGGCTTCAGTGTCACTCAGATTCATTCATCTTCTCTGCATGGGAGTCAGTCCCACCCAGAGCGGATACTTCTGCTTGCTTCCCCTGCACTCATTTATTTCATCCTCTGGAAAAAGACAAAAAAGCTAAAACATCAGTCCTTTTTTAGCATGGGGCACAAGGGAAGGAATCTTACTGATAACAGTAAGTGCTGATGAAGAGGAAGCACATCTGCAGAGGATACTTTGCAATGGATTATTGTCTGCTGGGTGTCGCCAGCCCATTTCCTCCAAATCTGAATTCTGCTGGTGGAAGCACTCCCGAGAGACACAGCTTCACATCTGTACACAGCACCAGAGCTCAGAAGAAATGTGAATCCAGCTTTCAAATACCAGTAATGAGAGGAGAGCGGGGGAGTAAGAATTGCTTCTTTTATTAATCAAATTCCCCCCTCCCATCTGCACCGCCTGCCATCATCCATGGTGAGAGCATCATCTCCAGGGCACGCCTGCCCACTTCTTGTGGAGTCTATTGGTAGGGGAGCCCCAGGTACCACACGCTCAGTTTTGACGGTGCTCCCACTGGCAGGGCTCTGGCTGCTAATGGAGAACGTTGCTGAGCTGCCTGGAGGGACGATCCATCACACGGAGTTCAGGCCTGACTGCAGATGGAGGACGCCCGCTTGTGAGAGCAAGAGCAAGCCGGGTATCGGGTGAGGACAAGGAAAGGGAAGGTTCGCACTGATCTGTTTAGTCAGCAGTGATTCCTAATCCATCACCTCGCAGGTGCCTGAGGGGAGAATGCAGCCTGGGGCAGAAGCAGAATCATAAAGAGGAACCTGTCAGGCAATGCAAGGGAAGAACAAATCATCCTGGCACGGGCAAGGTCAGAAATCAAAGCTCTCCTAATGTTCCCTGGTAGAGGAAGGAAACCAGCTTCAGTTTGCTGAAAGCAAAATGGATAAAAGGACGTTTTCTTTGCAGGGGAAATCACAGGAGCTGGGTCTCAGCTGGGCTTCCAGGGACGCTCCTCTTGCTGACCGGTAGCTGACACCAGGGATCGGTCACTCCAGGCGCTCAGCCAGTACAGCCATTAATTCCTCACGGAGCAGAGTTGCCCACCTGGTACCAGTAAGAACCAGTTTCAGACTTTCAAATTCTTGTCACAGCCAAAGGAACTCAGAGGGCCTTGGGCTGGGAGTCCAGCTCAGGCTTTCAGGCACTGCTGGCCCACAGAGCATGAGCCAAGGGCAGGAGAGCGCATCCGGACTCCTGGGCTGGTTTTACACGATGCTTTTGCTGACAAACACAAACCAAAACCTTGTCAGCACCAAAGTGAAGGTGTGTTTGCTTCAGATTGCAGCTCAAGGCTCTCAGCACAGCCATTTCATTGCCACGGGCAATGTCATCACGCGAGTTTGCAGACGGTGCTGGCTCCCCAGGGACTGGGGTAAGTGAGGTCTGGCACACAGGGCAGTGTCCCCCTGCAACAGCCCTGGTGACCCCACCTCATCAGCTCATTTTGCGGGTGTCAGTGCTGCCCAGCACCAGCTGCTGCTCGCTCCCAGGCCAGCAGGACTCCTGATTCCAACACTTCTCATTTTTCCGTCCCTCCTTTTTTCTTTTTTTGCGATTTCTTTGACAAGCCACTGGACTCAGCTGCAAAGCATCAGCTCCTCCTTAGCCTACCAGAGATATAATTTACACCCTCAGAAAGGAAGCAGCTGTGAGCTGATCCAAGTATCGGAATGGGAATATCTCCCCTGCAGAACAGGAGCAGAATATTCACAGCTGATACCAGCAGCATCCAGGGATGGGAGAACAAGTGCACTGCCCTGCGCTTTTTGCTCTCTCTCCAATGCTTTGCTTTAGGGGCCCACAAACTCCTGGAAGCAAATTTAGGGCTCATGTACATCATGGCATTTTTCCTCTGCGTGGTACAGGCCTGTGGAAAGCCCTGTTGCTGGCTCTGGGCTGGAAACTCAATCTGGGCATCAGCATGACTGGCAGAGCTTCCATTCAGGGCGCTGCACAACAGTGGTGTCAGGCCTGAGAAATTGTACCTGTGCACTAGTCCGTGCTGTAAAACACCAAAGAGTGCAGGTCCTGCTTGCTCTTGGAGGGTGGGGATGCTGGAAAGACCCAGATCTGCACTAGGTGTGATTCAAATTGCTTGCAAGAGCTGACTCCTGTTGCTAAGAGTATGGAGAAATCAGAGTCAGGAAAAAGGGGTTTTTTTCCTGCTTTTACAGGTAAAAAACCTGCAACGCAAAGGATAAATGACTCACCCTAAATCACCACGCGCCTCTTCAGCAGAGTAATCTCTCCAATGTACTGCAAGATCCTCTTTAGACCAGGGCACTGTCTGATAGATGCACTTTATTATTCCGGACTAAGCCATTTCCAACTTGACTTGAGGGTAAAAGGATTTGTGTAACTTTCCGTGGCCCTGTTGCCAGCGGGAACGTGTGGTTTCCATCAGCATCAGCAGAAGTGATGAACCTGCCCCTGTGAGGAAAAATAAAAGTTGCACCCCCCCCAATAAAAGTGACCCCATGTAAAGGATAGTACATTTGAAGCTTTTCATCAATCCCATTAAGGAGAAGTGGTATCTACTCTCCTGTAATCAAAATCCCACCTGCACACTGCCAGTCTGGCTTAGACAAGCTTGTTCCTCCTGCAGCCTTTTTCAGATCTAGAGATTGGCTTGTGCTGAGGTGATATTGAATTGATTCAAAACAAATTTTAAGATGTTTCAGGCATTAAAGTTCTTTGGGAAGGTCACTGGTTATACGATACAAGTGGCTCCTTTTCAATCTACCCTTTAGTTTCAATTTACAGTTCTGCAGAGAAACACTGAGTGCTCTGATTCCTGGTTTTAGAAGAAAATAAAACAAACTCGCACGGTGAGCACGGGCAGAAGTCTCTGCATTTGATCGCAGCGACTCCTCTGTGTCAGTAGTTGGACCTTGGATCTCGTGTCTAAAAGCACATTTTTTGCTGGCATGAGATTAAAAAAAAAGTGCAAAACCCAAGAAATGTTGCTGCACATGGGTGTCCTTGGTGTAGAAACTGCAGCACTTACCTGTGGGGCTGTGAGAGCACAGACCTGGTGAAATCCAGGGGGGAAGGTGGGGGTGCGGAGGGCAAGTCAGAGACCGCGGGTTTGGGAGCAGACTCCTGCGTGCGCTGTTGTGAAAAGGTCACACGTCTGACTCTTGTCACGGGCTGTTGAGGAGAGAAATGTGGCAGGGAATGGCACACGGCATGAGGCGGCAGCCAGTGGGGGCGGCAGGTCTGCAGGTGAGGGTGGTTGGACACCTCCTGGAGGACAAGGGGGTGATGGAGGGGGCTAACGAGGCAGATGCGCAAGAGGGGAGAACCACAGCAGTGCTTCAGCCACCATGGTCTGAGGATTCCATGGAGACAAGGTTTGCAGGGAGAGGTAAAAGCTTCTATTAGAACAATTGGTATCATTGAGGGGAAAAAACGACTGGCTTTTGAGCACCCAGTCATTGCAGCGCTCTGAAAAGGAAATTGGGGTGAAGGATTACAGAAAGTGCAGCAAGAGAGAACCTGACACACGCATTTGTACAGCTGGTGGGCTGGCTGGTAGATCCTCTGTTGTCTGATGCTCTTTTGGGGCATTTCCATTCAAGCAGGCAGGGTGTAAAATGCCTCTGAATCAGAGCGGAATGACTCACATTTCCCTTGTTCTCATGTTTACTTATGTAAATGACAACAGTAAGCGCAGGACAGATGGAGCTGGATCCTTGTTGCTCTCACACAATGTACATTTTTCCTTCAGTGGCCATAACTACTGCTCTGTATTATTATGCACTGCAGCCAGGGATACATCGGTGCAGCGAGCCACACAGGAGATGTATATACAGTATGAATCAAACCAATTATCCTCAGGGTGAAAGCCAGTGTTGTCTATTTATGGGGAAATGGAAAATTCACATATTCGCAAATAGCAAGTTGGAGGCATTTTTCATTGCCAGGGCAGCTACTAGAGGGAGACATCACCACACGCTAAGCCAGGGCCACCTAATTTGTGGCAATATGGCTATAATATCTCTCAAATAATGAGCAAAACGAATGTGTTAGTATCAAAGCCGGGTGAGAGGAGCACTGACGGAGCTGGGTCACCTCGCGCAGGTTGTCCCCCGCTCCCTCGACGGCTCCAGGAGCCGTGGATATCCTGGGAAACCTGACATCCCGTCATTTCTGCAATGCTGGAAACCAGCCGTTCTGTCCTGCTGCCGCCTTTGCCCCTTTCTCAGGAAGGTCCCTCCCGTTCCTTTCAGAGGGGACCCTGCGGTTGTTTGTTGGCCTCCCTTTGACCTCCTTGCTGTTCTGTTTCCCAACTTTTCAAGCTTGTTTGCAAACTGAATTGTTCCTTTTATTCCTGAGAAGGGCTAATGACCTCTCCTAGGGCAGCTTGTCTGCAGGTTATTTAGCATTTTAATGCCAGCACACAGTGTAAAACAGCACCAGTACTCTTTTATTCACTAGCAGTCATTAAATCAGCTTGATTGGTTTAGAGGGCTTTCTTCCTTCATTATTGCTAACATGAGAAATTTGAACTTATTATTTACCCTTTGATAAAGACAGGTCAATCGAGTCAAAATATTATTGCAAGTTTCCGCAAAACAATGTCACAATTGCTGAGTGGATTTCCCACCTTTCTGACCACCTGTGGCTGGGTTTAGCTGGTCATAGGAACTGTTGGTCCTCTCTTCATTAGGGCAGAAAGCAAGAGCAAATTTGATGGAAATTCTTGAGACCTGAGAGCAGAAACAGACAATTCTGTCGGCCTCGCTTGTCTTTAGAGAAAGCAGGAGCCATGAATCAGATGGAAATTGCTATAATCTTGCTATGTATTAATAATATTCAATTTCATTCATTGTGAGCGAGAGGAATACAGACCTCCCCTGCCTCCTGCTATGTTCATAATTTATCCCCAACCAATTAACTTCTTCTGCTGCAGAATTAATAAACTATTCTATTATTGATGCCAAAAAGTGGGTATGGCATTCTCTGTCTTTCTGACAGTGTTGTGAAAAGTTACGTGTATCATGGCGACAGGAAGGGGAGTTTTTCTGAACTCCCTTTGGTATCAGACCACAGGAGTGATATGCGTGGGAATCAGTTCTTAGCCCGTCACTAACCCTGCGCTCACCCGACTTTTCTCAAAACATGGAAACCTATTGATGCCCCTCAAAATTTCCAGAGTCAATAGTATTGCTGAGGTCAATTAATGAGGTCAAATGGTGGATTTTCCATGTTTGCCTCATCACTAAGATGCATAGTCACTTCAGATATAAAGAAATGGAAGGTAGCACTTCAGTTTGGGATAAGACTCATCTCGCTTAGCTACCAGTCAGCATAGTGTGCAGCCACGCTGAAGCAGACCCTGCAGACTCCTTTCAAAGGCACTGAAGAGAGACAGTTGCTGCGAGGAGCAATTCTTCTCACCGCTGCAGACATCTGTTTCGAGACGAGATAAAACACACCGCAGGCAGCACCGACTCCACCAGCCAACCGGGTCTGTATCAGGGAGGCCTGCACTGCAAATACCTGTTTGTAACTGGAGAAACCCCTTCATTCCCTTGCTGAGCAGCCTGAATACTTCCAGAAGGTCACCCGAGCCCCCTGCTTCAGAGGGGTGTGACGTGTGGAAGTGAAGGGAGGTTGCATGACCAGCTTGCCCTGGTGCCAGCCTTTTAGACAGGCAGGTTTTGGAAAGATGAGTCTCAGGACCTCGGTTTGTCAACCCACGGAAGGGTACGGATGTGGGGATGCAGCCTCTGACAACGGTGGTGAGGTGCTTCCGGATCCCAAGATGCCTTTTGTAAAATACCACAGGTCCCAAGTGGCATCTTCAATTCCCCTCCTAATGACCTGCACGATGGTTGTGGAGATCTGGCTCTAAGTGCCACCACTGTTTGTACCCCTTGTGTGATACAAAAGAACTTTTAGTGCAGGAAAAGTAAGGTATTTCCACCCAAAAAAGCCACTCTGCAGTGCAGCTTTTACATTGCCTCAGATTCGTACATGCCCTGCCCTCATAGGAAGCTCCAAAGCAGTGGGTAGTGTTGGACAAAGCCATGGTTTGCCAAGCAGGTTCTTGTTCGGAAATGGGGTTTTGTTCAAACCTATGCTATTTGAGGGAATGCACATTTTCTGTGAGCAAAAATTTCTCAGACCTACAATACCTCTTCCATTTTGGCCAGAAACATTAAATAGGCCTGAGTGCTCCATAATAAAAGACCAGGTTGTTTTCTTTTGACCACAACTGATGTCAAAAGGCTGAGAGGTGCCTAAGACATCTGTAATGTTTGCACTGGAACCTGTATCTTCTGTGGTCCAGGAAAAGGCACATGTCACCAGCCTGTCACCTGCTCTGGATGCTGATGTGTTTCTCTCGGAGCTTTTCCATCTCTACAAGTGAACCTTGTGGCAGAGACTGTCTCTGCTGCACACCAAATGCTTACTCTCTTCCCACACACAACTCTCAGCTCCTCTGGTCTCTGAATAGGAAAGAAACAAAACGCATAAAACAAATAACTCACTATCTAGCTAACCAAGCAACTCACCCTGCCTCCCAAAATATTGTTGTTTCAGTGCAATACGAATTGGAGAAACAAAGGCTGAAATATTTGTCTAGTTTCTGCAGGGATCGAATCCTCCCTGCTCTGCAGAGGGCTGAAGGCTCCATTTCTGGCTCATGTAAAGTTTTATTTGAAAACCGAAAAGTCCATGTAAACAAAGTCCAAGTGCTATTGTTTCTAAAGACAGCTCTGGGCTTTTCTCTATGGTAACCTCGCAGAAGGTAATTAGGGAGCCATAGCAACAGCTACCCCTCCCAGCACACTGTCTGCTCCCTCCCAAATACTGTGCAAGCTCCAAAACCTACAGGCAAGCATCCCGGGGATGCTGGACCCGTTTACATTATGTAAGAGGCAATTTGATGTTGCCCAACATCACTTGGGGCTTTGTTTTTGACAATGTTCTATTTATTTCTGCTCCAGTGTGTGAACAGGAGACAGTGGCCAAAAGCTGTGATCATGTGTCCTTGCGGTATGTGGGAAGCCAGGCAGTGCATCTGCCTTTCTAATTGTGAATTATGCCGTGCTGTGCTTGGATCC
Organism: Columba livia; assembly: GCF_036013475.1. Classification (NCBI taxonomy): domain Eukaryota; kingdom Metazoa; phylum Chordata; class Aves; order Columbiformes; family Columbidae; genus Columba; species Columba livia. The sequence goes on along the minus strand of NC_088627.1, from coordinate 690,995 downwards.
ATGTCCTGCAGCCATCTCTGCAGTGGGGTGGATGCTCTGTATCTGGGGGGAAATCGTGGCCTCGGTGTTCTGCTCTCCCCAGATCTGAGCTCTGTGCTTTGGAGCTCTTGGGATTTTGCTCCATTGCTGACGGGGGTTAAATGAGCTTTGGAGGTATCTGATTTGTCCTGTTCCCTGGTGGGTATCTCCAGCACTGGTACCCGCTCCACCCCAGCGGGTCCCTCTTGTCCCCAGTATAAAACTGATGCTCTGTGAAGCCCAAAAATGCAGCTTGGCAAAAATCCCCGAGCAGGGTTGGAGCAGCGGTGCGGCTTTGTGCTAGGTGTGACATCCAAACACCCAAAGCAGTGATCTTGTCCAGCCCTCTGCAGGTGTCCTCTTTGGAAAGTGGGCCAACAACATCACTCTGCTTATGAAATTCTCACAAGAGACATTCAAAAGCTCTTTGGTTACAAGAGGGCAGAAGAAATGCCCATACAAGGTGACAGTTTCCGTCCCGCCCTTACAGAGCAGCTCGATGTAAAATGCAATGGAGGTGGAATATTGAAAGCAAGGCAAGGCAGCCATATACATTGGGCGTTGCCCTCCTCTCAGGCACAGTGGCACAGGACACAGGCACAAGTGTCCTAAATAAACCTTGGAGCTGGAGTACTCCTGAGGCATCAACCATCGCAGCACTCCTGTCGCCTTCCACGTACAACTTCTGTGTGGCCCCAGACACCGAGGACAGAAGCAGCAATTTCTGCTGAAAAGAGCAATGATTTGGAGCGTGCTTAAGCCTATCCACCCACTTAAGCAAGGTATTTAGACGCAACAGGTCTCTGGCTTGGAGCTGACAGGCGTTTACTCTATGAAGACACGAAAGCTGTAATTTCCCATAATGAATAGCAACTGCTTATTAGCTGATCTCTCCTTTCCTAATTTTGTTTTATGTGCGATCTTGGCAGTAGTGCAGCCGCTCAGCTGCAGGTGGGAGATAGGAAGTATATTTAAATATACAGGAAGGAAGAAAGAGTATAGTAGAAAAACGCTGCAAGATACATTTAAAAATTTTGCAGAAGGGGATCAAGGAAAGTGGGTTCAGGAAACATTTTCCTCTCTGGACAAGCGTTTCAGTCTGACTAACCTACAGGTGGGAGCACAGTGGTTTTCAGTCTCCTCTCCACAGCAACTTGTATCTGATATTATTGAATTTGGCTTTCAAGATCAGGACTGGATGCACCATTTTACTTTCTCCTCCTCAGGCTGTGGCTGTTAAAAAATAGAGAGTTGATTTAGTTCAAGGATCTGACTGGTACCCAATGATTCTGTCAGCATCTCCTCCGTGAAGAGGTCATCGCAAAGGCTTCTCTGCCTGCCTGGTTTTGCCCTCTGATTTCTATTTGTGATATCTCTCAGCTCACCTCCAGCTCTGTTTCCCTGAATGGTCCCATAAATGAACACGATTTGAGTGTTTTGTGACCTCTATCTTGTTGCAAGGAATGGCTTTTTCCATCTCCCAAGAGTTGAACGGGTCACGCAGGACTGTAATTACCACCGAACGATCCAGGTGGGAGCGAGACAGGTAGGGCTGAAGATAAAGGACAAGCAGCCACACCACAGTCATCACAAGCACTAGAGCCGAACTGGGGCTGTCTCAGTGGGAAGGCTGGTCTTGAATGGGCTGTGGAGAGAAAATAACACTCTGCTGTACCCTTGGCAGTCCCATTAGTGTTGTCAAGAGACCGGCAGAGCAAGGCAAGGGGTCGAGCTGTCATTTGCTACCCTGCAATCACTCTGCAAGGACAGCAGCAGCATCTTCCAGGCTGTCTGTCAGGGAATAAAATTCATCCTCGAAGAAAAGAAGAGTAGAGAAATGTCTTGATGAGAATTGATAACATACAAATGTAGCCACTCTGAGTCCTTATTTGGCTGTTTTCCCATCCTAAGAAAGTTCTGTTTATTTTAAACTCTTTGTTTCCCTGTTTGCAAGACACGACACAGACTTGGTTCTTGCTTTGGTCTTTGGATGGGTTACTGAAGGAGATGTGGGCACAAGGGTTATAATTGAAACCAATCCTTTTAACTACCAAGAGCACACAGACCAGTGATTTTTACACCAAAGGGTTGAACGCAGACAGGAGTGATCAGCCTCAGAAGGGGTCATTAGGGTCCAGAAACCACTGTCAGACATTAGACCTTAATTTTTTACCTTCTAGTTTCATCTACGTGGGCAAACCCAGAAGCCCAAGAGTGTTCCAAATATGTGAACCAAAGGAGCAAAGAGGTTTGTAGAGGGATAACAACCGGCTCCTGCCCCGTGTCCAAGAGCTGACAGCCCAGGGAAGAGGAAGGACTGTGCGGGGTGGGGGACACAGCAAAGCCCCACACATCCTCCATGGCAGCTGCAGCCAAAACAGGTTTTGCTTAGTTTAATTTATTGCCAGTTAACACCAGCTTCTGAGTCTATAAGTCTGTATGCAATGAGGGTTGATACTGCTCTGGTGTGGGTCACCCACAGGGTACAGACCTGGTGTGACTCAAACCCTGTGATTTACACCCGATCCGGAGCAGAGAGGGGTGACCCAGCCCTGCGCAACCTCGACAGAGGTTTCAGCATCCCCCAGTGGATCTCTGAAACAGAGGTCACCAGATTAATGTACATCCTGCTGTCATTTCATTGAAACTATGATGGACTGATTGCACTGAGTGCCCTGTCAGCTATTCATTAAACGCTTGATTGAAGACTGTCACCAACGCCTTTTCTCTTTTAATTAAACCAGGTGCTTTTGCAGGCAGGCGGGAAGCGCCGGAGCAGGCTCGGCTCTGCTGCCGGGCTGGGGGCACCAGAAGGTCCCTTCCCCCTGTCTCCTCTCTCCACTCTCATCCTGAATTTGAAGAGAGCGTTAATTAAAAACTGTTCCACGGATTCATCTGCTGAGGCTCCTTTCTTAATTAGCACACCCTATTAGCAGTAAAACTGCAATGCAAACAAGGTTTTACATATCTTCCCATTTTCTTCCCCTACACTTGCCGGATGATAACGGAAGATGGATGATCCGTGGGTGTTTCAGCTGATTAGGAGCCAAAGTTTTGTTTTCTCTGTCCCTTTCTGTTACAAATGTCCGGATGCGGGAGATTTCATCTGTGTGAACGACCCTGGAAAGCAGTTAGCACACAGCGAGTGTGTTAACATGGCGAAGACCAGCTCCCAGAGGAGCCTCAAAAGACCGAAAACAGCAACAGCAAAGGATAAACACATTCAGTCAGAAAAAATGTTTTTGTTGGTGCTGAAATACACGATCTCGAGCCTTTCTACACACTTCCTTTACAGGGGACAGCTTTAACCCTTCTGGGAACTGAGGAACGTTGTCCAGAGGTTTCACCAAGGGCTTGGAGCCACAGCCGTTGGGTTCTGCTCCGCTTTGTGAGGCTGCGGCTGGGCTGTGTGGAGATGCAGCTGAGCGTCCCCCCTGCTCGGGGGTCCCCTCCGCAGCACCCGGCCCGGCCCAAACCCCCGTCGCTCTGGAACCCGTCACCTTGGCTGGAGGCTCCAGCTCCTGCCAGTGCTGTTTACCACAAAGCCACGCGCCTGCGGCCTGAAGTGATGAAGGGTGGTGATTTCTGAATTCTTCAGAGGAATATAAAGCCCAAATATTATATTCAAATACAGAGTCTCCTAAACCCCTATTAACAGGCTTCTCTTCATTATTCCTTTGATTTGCATAGTGCTGTCTTAACGCAGAGTAAATGTAATTATTTCTCATTGCTGTTTTGCCTGCATTAGTAAAAACTAATGCCACAGGGCCTTGTTCAAAAACGGCCTGTATAAATATTGTTAAAAATAAATGCATAACATTAATTCTTCATCGTTCATGTCACTGTTTATTTAATGCTCTAAAAAGCTAATTACCACTAATTTTATTCTACATCTTCTTCAGGTCTTACAGTCTTGGCACTATAAGATAAAAGAATGAATTGTTAATTAGCATACCTTTTTTGGAGAACACTTTTTCTTTATCAAAGATTACAAGAGGAGGAAGCGAGGGGGAAGGGGAAGCAATGAAGCTCTCAATATTTCTGCCAGCTATGGTGCCAAAACGGGCTTTTTCTTAAACAACAACACAAACTTTTATCTGGCTCTGGGGAGGAGAAGTACAAGCTATGGTGTGTGAAGCCAATAAAAAGCACCAGTATTATTATTAGTTTTCCTTGCACTGGATGTCTGAACACATTGTACCCGACTGTGTCTACAGCCTGATGGATTTGTAAAATGGGAAATGCTGTCGCTGGAATTTGAGACATCCACCACCAAAAGCCAGGTGTCCTTCGCTATGAAATGACCTGGGAGGCAGCGTGAACATTCATTCTGAACGTCACCTCTGGACAAGAGCATGGGGTATTGTGTTTGAAGGAGCATTGATGGGGATCTAGCACTGCCATGCACGTTCCTGGGCATCCTGATGCCCAGGGGAAGCCAGAGACGGTTTCAAAAATTCCTCGAGAGCTTGATTAGCACAGACTGTGCTGCCCTGTGGGTGGTGAGAGCCTGGCCCAGGTACCCAGAGTGGTGGTGGATGAACCATCCCTGAGAAACCCCAGGCCAGGCTGGACGGGGCTCTGAGCACCCTGAGCTGGTGAAGATGTCCCTGTCATGGCAGGGGGACTGGGGGGCTGGGAAGCTCCCAACCCAAACTGTTCTGTGATTCTCTGGTTCTCTGATTCTACCCTCTGGGCTTGCCCCCACGCATGGGGCCTTTCCTCCATGCCAAAGACAGGTTCCTGTATGGAGGGACTGCAGGGCAAAGGAGACTTTTCCATCTTTCTACCCTTTTCTGGGACCTCCCTAGTCCAGACCAGGTGGGATTTCAAGGAAGGGAGCTCCTGTGGGAAGGCAGTGGTCCTATTCCTGCCCTCATTTCAGGATTCCAGCCACCACCTCCATTTCTTTGCTTTGAGGCAGTTGCCCGTGTCACTCCTACGTGTTTTGGGCAGAGATGTTTACAGTGAGTTGAGCCTGACAGCAGCAGCTTTGCAGGTCACAAGAAAGGGCATTTCATCAACTTCGTCTTGAAGAAGCCAAGACCCTGTCAAACATCACCGTGCTGATGTACTAAACCTACTCCTCTCCCCAGCTTATTAAACCTGAGATCAGCCTAGAGAAGCAACACTGAGTTGGGTTTATCCTCAATGGTAGTTTCTTTGCCCCTGTGCTCAAATTTTCAGCCATCCTCTGCCACAAATTCTCTGTTACACCCCAGGGCCATGGGCCACCAAGCCATGGATCCACGTCGGAGCCTCGCCATCCGGTGTCACGATGGGAGCGCGCGGTTCATGCCAGAGCAGACTTGCCGGCTTTGTGATGTATTTATAGTCGCGTTGGTTTTCTCTCCAGCTAATTGGAAATGTCAGGGAACTTTTAATTTGTAACAATGAAGTGAAACGCGTCCGCCTCCATATTTACATAAATTAGGGGGAGTTTGCACACATACATTTCCAGGAAGAAAAGACTAAAAAGAAACAAATTCAGGATGAGTTTCCCACTTGAAATATTCATGAAGCCAGGCGTAAAAAGATAGCAATGACTAGACAGACTCGTCAAAGGAGAAAATTAAGGACAGAGCCATGGGGACATGTCCTGGTAGGCTTCTTGCCCTTCCCACTCATTTGGGGATGGACTCTGCCCTCATTAGCGCAGGTCGGGACCCACCGCACAGAAGTCAATGAGAGCTCTGCTCCAGCCGGCAACCCAGGGCTGGGCCTGGCTTTAGCAAGTCTCTGCTTTGAGCTGCTCTGATGGGGACTTGTGGGTTGCTGGTTTTTCGCTAAAAGATTGGGGGTTTTATTGGCTGCTGCTTTGCAGAGGTTCATGCAGCCTTAATGAGATGCCCTGGTGAGGAGCTACAAACTGGTGCCTTGGCCCTGGACAGGCTGAAGGAAACAGAGATTCTCGTGTAGAAAATGAGCATTTATTCAACACAGCAAACAGTGGATTCTGTTACTTCTCAGCAGGAAGGGAGAGCCAGAAAAATTCAGTGCTTATGGCTTGTCCTGGCTCCATCTAAGCATCTGTCCACATCCATGACCTATTAGCTCTTCCCAATAAATATTTAAATCTCAGACAGCTTAGCACTTTTTGGCTATTTTTATTGCACCTGCAGTCAGAGCACAGCAAGGGTCAGTGATTCATCTGCTGGCATAATTCATGCACAGTATTCTCCAGCATTATCCTGTGAATCTGCTATTAACCTGCATTATTCCATTAATTCAATATTTATCTCTGGTGCTGTTAATGGAGTATTTGATTTAACAGTACATGAATATTGCATCCTGCAGCAGTAAGAAAAAAGGTGAAATTAGAATTTAAAACCAGAACAGGATAATTGCTAATCTAATATACTTGCAAAATTGTTAAACACAAATTCTGCTAGGCTTACCCCAACCGTGGGGTTGACATTTCAATCCATTTAGCACAGATGGAGCATTTTGTAATTTGGAGAAAGGGACGTATTCCATGAAGGATGCTGGAACCCTGATAAGTTCACATCTGTTAGACGTTTCATACGGTTTGCTGCAGCTACGCAAAAACTCAAATCCAAGGGTAAAACTGTGTCTTGGAGGAGCAATAACAGCTTGATTTAGTCTTGAGGTTTTGTCATTTCTGCTGGCATGGCACGAGGACACAGCCTGTAGCAAAGGTCTGGGCCCCACATGAACAGCCCATATGGAGGAACTGGGCCTGGAGAACTGTGGGTTGATTCCCTAATCATATGTTCTTGTGTCTTCAAAATTGCTCAGAAAGTCTTGCTTGCAGACCTTGTAAGTTCCCAGGCAGACTGAAATCAAGCAGTGACAGTAAGATAAGCTTTGGAATAAGCCTGATCTCTCGAGTAGTTCTATTTTGGACCAAATGACAGACACTGGACAGATGCTTCTCCAGCATCTTCCAGATAATTGCCGCATTTTCATTTGAAACTGCCAAAGATAGAGAATCTTCCACTGTTTGTTTTAGTGGTCGATCATTTATACTGCTAGTGTGTTATGGTTTCTTTCTCATCTCTCTCGCTATAGTTTCCAAATACTGGGGTATTGTTGTTCTTTCCTCCAGACCACTTTGAAAGAGTCTACAATCAATTCACCTCCAGGTTTCTACATTTAAAAACCTGTTTAGGTCTTAGCACTGGTCTGAGAGGTTTGCAGAAAAATCAACATTTGGAAAAACCAGAAAGTGAGAGGCGGCCCAAGCTGCTGCCGGTGCCACCACGCCAAGGCCCGTTTCACGGCTTGGATCCCAAGCCTGCACAGCAGCTCCGTGCTGCCGTCTGGGCCCCTTGCTGAGCCTGTTCCACCACGTGAAACCTTCTCCTTCCTGAAATTTCCCCTCCTGCGCTACAGACAAGGACCTTGCACAGAAGTTGACAGCTATTCCCACATCTCTTACTCCATTCCGAATGCAAACCCTCCCATGGGAAGGTTTGGACATCTCTGTTTCCTTTCATTTGAAATGCTCTCGCAGATTCCTGATCAGGGCTTTAAAGAAACAAAGGTGCTGTCTGCAGACAATCCCCTTTGAGTTTTATCTTGATTCCACTGCATGCTGGGAGAGGGGGTTTGAAGCTTTTACCAGGGCTTTGTGGTTATGCAGGCAGTACAGATCGATAAAGCGTGTTGATACACACCTCATTATCCTGTCTCTGACTCCAGAAGCTCCTGTTTACCCAGGTCATCAGAGAATACCTTTAAGTAGGTCATTTTGGGGGAGGAGGGGACATCTACCCACTCTCCCTGTTCAGTATTCAAAATTTGCACTGAATTTCCCATCTCTCATGGGGTGCTGAGTGTTAATTACACGGGTGATGAGAAGTGAGGGAGGGAGAAGGCAGCATCAATCTCGCCCTTCTGCTACTTGCCAGAATATTCATGCAGAGCCTTTTCTTGTTCCCGGATCTGCTCAAGCGTGTAATGATGAGAGCTTTTTTTTACTATTTTCTGTGGAAGTTCAGTCTTCTCGTACAGCGAGAGCCTCCTGCTCTGACGTGATGTTTGCAGAACCGCACTCCTGCAGCCTGGGGAAAGGAAAGGACTGTCTCTCTCTTGCACAATACAGAGAGCGTTTTCAAGTCATCAGTGCTTCTCCCAGTCTCCTTTGAGCATCTGAAGGTGTTAGCAAGCAGAGCTTTTACGGGGAGTATAACAGACCGATGCTGAAAAGAGATAGCTGCTATCTGGTAAGCGCAGGCAGTGATGAAAGGAAATCAGGGTCAAGGATCAGGGAGTTTGTATGGGGCAGATGGATCAGACACGTGGTGTATTAAATTGATGAGATAGCTCTCACCCAGCTATTTACAATATCGGGGCCTTGCTGGAAGAGCAGTACAAAGGGAGGTTTTTTTAGGTTTACTTGCTGCGGTGTAGTCAGCCGTGTCAATACGCCACAAATACTACTAAGTGTAGAAGACCAAACTCCTCCTCGTCTTCACCACAAAGTCTGATCCAGGAAGAGATTTGGACAAAGTGCTGAATAATAGCTTTCTTACTGATGCTGCATGATAAAACTGAGTCTGGGCTTTGGTGCTGGACCTAGTCCAAAATAACGCCTTAGTTTTGCTTGCAAGGTCCTGCCAAATCACTGCAATATGAGAGTGCTGCTGAGCTGGTTCAGCGCCTTCCACGAGCACCTCACCGCTCCCCAGCCACGGGCTGCCTGGACTTTGTGCATGCCTGGACTTAGTGCATCTGCTGATTTTATTCTTCTTTTTGCAAACAAAAAATAGAGTACGAAGTTGGAGTATTAGTAAGAACGCATTTTCAAGTAAACATTTCCATCTGGCTCCACTAATTAGCTTTAATGGGTTTGTCTGATTACCTGTAGCTAAAGGGAAACCTGCACCAGTTCCAATTAATGTGCTCTCTCTCTCCTGTTTTCCTTTTATCACTCTCTAGAAAATCACTAACAATGTCAAATTCAGGGTTAAGAGGATTTTATGCTTTTTATTATTGTAGCATTGCTCTGATCCAGGAGATTGAGCTGAGACAAGCAGGACCTGCACCCAGCCCTTCACCCTTCGCACACGTAAACCTGGTAATTCCACGCAGACACAATGTTCCTGTGCAAGACAAATCCTGGCCTTCAGCCACCCCCTGTTCCTGTCCTAAGAAGAAAATTATTAAAGAAATTAATGATAAAAATGTTACTTAAGGTGTCAGCCCGGAAAAGAGGCAGAATCAGCCAAGAGCTGCCAGTCTGTGCTCGGCTGGTCATCGTCACCCTCCTCGGAGCCCACGGGCAGGAACGAGAACTCACACAGACAATTCTCCTTCCGCATGGTCTGCAGATGGATCGGTCACTCTGGAAATGCCCTTGTCTTTCTATCCACTACTGGTATAGCTTAAATAATTCAAATAAGGTGCTTGCCTTTTGGAAAGGTGCAGTTAAGTGCAGTGAGTCCCAGCCTCACCCAGCAGAGTGGGGAGAATAACTCATCCTACCCACCTCAAAAGCTTCAGTTTCGTTGTTTACTCTTTGGACAGAATGGGAAGAGAACGTCAAGAACGATCTGGTAGATCAGAGAGTACACTGGGTCCAAACTGAAATCAATCAGCTCAGGTTGGAGGTTTCTGTATCCCTTTAAACATTTCAAAAAGTTAAATTTAGGTCAGTATCAAAGTAAACCACCATCTCAGCATGCCATGGCAAAGTATTCACTTTGCCAGTGTAGAAACTGACTTTCCAATGTTTTATGTATTATTTTCTCTTTTTGTCTCCTCCTTTGGCTTGAAAACATTTGTCAAAGTTGTCTCAGATTCATAAATAATTATTTTTAACCTGGCCAGAAAATGGAGACAGCAGAGCTGAGGCCCACACGCACCCCAGGCTGCCGGGCTGCTCAGAATGAGCATTTCCGGACGCACGCGTTTCTGTGCTTTGAAACAAAAGCAGTACAGAAAAAGGATGACTTATCATTTTTCTTCCCTGTTTCCTCTCTGCGGGGGTTTCCAGCTCTAGACACAGCCCAAAGTGCAAGGTTGCCTCATGGCAGACGATTCCTATTTACCTGTTTATTTACTCACCTGCTTTAAAAAAGCAGTAAGTGATGATTTCCCCGCTTGCACACCCCTCACCGCAGTGGTAAATGCAACAGAGCATTGGCCATTTTCTATTAGAAATTAATTCTGATGTATGAATGTGCCAACATTTATAATTAGCACAGTAATGTATAGGCCCTGCTCTTCATGGCTAATTTTTCATCTCTATTATTATTCACTTGTTGGTGACAGTGAGTGTTTTCCACCTCATAAAGAGACAAGACTCGCATGTCAACACTGTTCAATGCATTAAAGGTTTTTCACGTTAAAAAGAACCACAAAACCCAGTTGCACTGTAAACAAGGTAACAGAGAGCACAGTTTGAGTGGGGCAACCACCTACAAAGTCTTTCCTACATCAAACAAACCCACAGGAGCCCTTGAAGACGTGATAAATACACCTGCCAGGCCCAGGTACCAGGAACACCCTTAGCATCACAGATTTGGTCCTATATCTCCCGTTCCCTGGAGGGAAAGCAAATTATTAGTGGTCTCCACAGCAGTCAACAGTGTCCTTTTTCTACCTTCAGCGCTCTCCTTGGCCATGTCAAACAGCTGCAACACCATGAATTTCACTTGACTTATCACTTGCCCAGGGCTGAATTCAAAATTCTCATGTCTTATTACAAGACAAGCTTTAAAGAGTAGTCATCTCCCAGCCATCACCCCATCTCTCGGGATTCAGTCTCCAGGCTGTGCAGCGAGGAGGATGTACCCACATTGCTGTAAATGCAGTAATATGCATTGGACATGACCCGGGGGGCCAGGAAAGGTATTACACAGCACGGTAATATTTCATTCAATCAGATACAGGCACAAGAGAGGATCGTGTTTTAAAATGAGGGGAAAATTTTATTAGTCGGAAATTGGTTTCAAAAACAGAGTCCCCACTCAATTGCATTTCTTTCTCTCTTGGCCAAACCCTAAAACGTTGAGAGTCGACCCCTTGACTGGTGTAAATTGTGAACGTTAATGTGGCCATGATGCTTTATGATGAAGTTCCTGCTGTATTAGTTGTGTGCCAGTCTAAGCCCTCTGAGTGCCAGGAAATTATTCCAGCTTATAATTGAGATCTGTATCTGGCCCCCGAAGAATAACTGCAGTCTATAGCATACAGCTAATGGTTTTATTAAGAACTTTTCAGTTCTCCTGCTACTGTATGGGAACAGGTTTGCAACAGATGGGCATTTTTTATCACCAGGAGCAGAAGAGAAAAATACTTCCTAAACTTTCCTGGATGCTAGAGTATCTTGGTGCAGGATGCCCAATTGTAAGCAAGGAGGAGCAGGAAGAGGTGACAGGGGCATGTCCTAATTCAGATCTGGATTGGAAGTGGGGTCATTGAGTTGATTTGGAACAAGGCCATTGTTAGTGTTCATTAGTAGGGTTTTTTAAATATACCTCTAAAGTAAACAGCAGTTCCCCAGGACCAATTTAAAATCTATTTTTACTTCCATCCCTGAGAGTCTGGAGGAGGATTTTGCAGAAAGCTTCTTTCAAAGTCTCTGGTGACTCGACTAATTAAATCAGGGGTCTCATGTGGAAAAAAGCAGAGAGATACACTTTTGTAGCCTCATTTTTTCATTCCACAATGAAAAAAAAAATCTATTTTAGAGCTTTTTTGTTTTGTGCTCTACAAATTCATGAGATTTCAGGAAAGCTGCTATAGCAAATTACTGTCAATAATAGCTTTCTCCTTTATGAAAAGGTGCTCACTAGCCCTGAAACACCACGTAATTTAGGGATGCAGAATACGAAACTGTGATGACTTTTGTCATCTGTGTACTCAACCTTCATGTTTCCAGCATTCAGCTGTCAGCTCACCCCAGTGTTCCGCAACTTTTTCCAAAACACCGGCCAGTATTGACGCTCTCTCTTGGATACTTACTTTTCATTATTTATATCTTTTGTCTAAAACACATGCAATTTTGGATTGCAAGTGCATCTGGTTTTCCTCTTTTAAAATGTAAGTGGGTATTTAGTAATAGCACTTTCCAGTTTTCTAATGGCTCCTCTCAGAGCGATTTGCAGATGCTAATGACTGTGCTCTAACAATACTCTTGAGAACAAGCCCTGTCCTAATATTGCCCTCGGATTTAACGGATTGCGAGGCGGAAGCAGCCAGGTGGTGTCTGTGATGGGGAACCCACATCACCTGCCAGCACCCACCGTCTGAGCCAGCGGCCCAGTGGGCGTCGTTCCCACGGAGTCCACCACTGGAGAGCAGCAGATGGCGTGGGAGGCTCTGAATGACTTTCTGAAATATCTCTCTCCACTGACTGTAAAAGGAGCAAAAGTCAATGAGGGCCATAACTTAGACATCTGGTTTTTCATGCTAGCTCTCCCCCGCTCTGCCCCATTGGAAAGAGGTTTACATGAGGGATGCTCAGGAAAGCAAAGGCAATTTAAAGAAGATCATGAAGGCTGAGTAGGGCTCAGTGGTATGGTAGACACAATGACATTAGAAACAGTCTGGACCATTTCAGCAGTGATACTGATTAACCTCTGGAACAACTTATAGAGGGCGATGGGAGATTATCACAGAATCCCAGGATGTGAGGGGTTGAAGGGCCCTGGAAAGCTCATCCAGTGCAATCCCCCCATGGAGCAGGAGCACCCAGATGAGGTTACACAGGAAGGTGTCCAGGCGGGTTGGAATGTCTGCAGAGGAGACTCCACAACCCCCTGGGCAGCCTGGGCCAGGCTCTGCCACCCTCACCATGAAGAAGTTTCTTCTCAAATTTAAGTGGAACCTCCTGTGTTCCAGTTTGAACCCATTGCCCCTTGTCCTGTCACTGATTGTCACCGAGAAGAGCCTGGCTCCATCCTCCTGACACTCCCCCTTTAGATACCTGTAAACATGAATGAGTCCCCCCTCAGTCTCCTCTTGTCCAGCTCCAGAGCCCCAGCTCCCTCAGCCTTTCCTCACACGGGAGATGCTCCACTCCCTTCAGCATCTTGGTGGCTGCGCTGGACTCTCTCCAGCAGTTCCCTGTCCTGCTGGAACTGAGGGGCCACAACTGGACACAAGATTCCAGGTGTGGTCTCCCCAGGGCAGAGTAGAATTTTTTTTAGATGATTATTCATTCAGGAAATTTCTCTGATTATCTTGACCAGAAGTTTAGATTGGCTTACCATTGTGGCTCTTCTGGACTTATTATCTATAACTCTTTATAACATTGATTTAGCATGTTTATCTTGGTCTCCATTCAGTCTTCCTATAAAATTGGCTTTGTCTTCATCACCATTCTCATTATAAAATTGACTTCCAAACTGGAAACTATCAGAACACTTTGCTAAATGATTCCCGGCTATTGATTATGCAATGATATCATCTGTAAGGATGTATAATGGGTATACACTCAAATAGATATACTGTGAACTATATACTGATCATCACAGGAAAACACATGGAAACAGCATTTTCTTCTCCTGTGAATCCCACCTAAATCATCTCATTCCCCTTCTACAAAATTACCATATACATGGCAGTTTCAGTTTATCATGTGCTCATTTACATGAGCATGTGTACACGTTTAGCATGTACAAACCCTGAATTGCTAATTAATGCCTGTCTAATTACTTGGAGAGACACACTGGGAAGGTTATTACCTATAAGAAGGCTCTGCTCCAGCCTGCACTGCGAACTTGCTTTCAGCATTCACCTTGTAAAACTGCACAAACAAACAAGAGGAGGAGGGAAAATAAATAAGAAACAATTTCATGTCTTAACATAACCTGCTTCTTCAGTGCTTCAGATCAGAAGTGAGCCCAGCTCCTGCAGTCACTGCATTAACAGCATCACCTGGGGAAGATCACAATCTCTTTTATGTTTGCCGTGGAAAAAATTGACAAAGTATTCCCTTGTTCATGCGTTTCTTCAGTTATTTGGAGAGATTCGAGGGAATCACAAAAAGTACATGCTTGCTTTTTATCCCTCTCCCTTTTCCCAGCCTCCTCCTGATTCACATTGTTATAAACTTCAGCGATTTAACACAGTGTGTTGTCTCCCGCTGAGCAAACGGAAAAGTGACGAGAGACAAGGTCGAGCTGCCCTTTGCTCCTCCTGATACACCAGCTATTTCATGTGTCTAAAGCTCTGGTTATAACAGGACTGCAAAAAATATCAAAAGATATTAAAGTTAAGAAAACAAGTCACCAGGAGACTGTAACCTTGGAGTGGGAAAGCAGAAAGATTCGTGTTCGGGGCTTTCCTGGTTGCCGTGCACTTGTTCTAACCCACCAGGCTGTTTTAATGTTCTATTTTATTTCACCCACTCTTGTTTGAAATGTTATAGTTCCAGAATTGAAAGCAATTTTTGTGAATTTATAGTTGAGAGGTGCTGGAAGGTGTATGTGTGTACATGCGCATGCCAGCCAAGAAAACCCTTAGTTGTCCCCGTAGAGGGACAATAAATATGACCATAAATGCCAATAAAAACAAAACGCTGAGTTTTTTCTGAAGATTGATTACAGAGAAGACCTCTGTGAAGATAGTGATTATTGGTCCCTCTTGGATATTTTATGCAATTGTACAAGAACATCAGGGCAACACTTGGATTTTTACTCTTGCTGCATTCAAAAGATAGCAGCAATAGATAAATAAATACATGCATTTTCATAGTCTTTGTTTTGTCCACAGTAAATGCAGACCTGCGAAGAAAATCTATTGGTTTTTACTTTATTGCTGCCTTTTCAAATATCTAGTAGATTTGAATGGGGACATATATCTAGAGAGTGATGTGCTTTACTCTGTCAAAGGTTTCAAAGGTAAATAAACAAGTTTTATTGGTTGCTCTTACATCTAGGTGTAATATTTAATAGATATATTAAACAGTGATACAGCTGCCAGATATTCCAAGGAAATATTGTGCATATCACAGCCAAGACCTACAATGTCACAACAAATCTATATTTCACTAATGGAAGCAAGGCTGTCTCACATAAACCGCTCGGAGCTTTGGAAGCTCATTTGCTGCCACAGTCATTTCTCCCGCGCTCTCCCCGGTGTCTTGCAATTATCCCCAACTGCTGCTGCAAACAAGACTGTGCCATACAAATGACCTTCACTTCCTAATGCTTGTGGTGACACGTCGAAGCAGGAAATGAGATGTAAACTCGAGGTGGAGTAAGGCTGAAATGATGCAAAGAGAAGGACCCTTTAATAATGGACCGTGGCAGCTCTTCAAGCACAAAGGATGTGCAAGTACCAGATCAAAACCAAGACTTAAGCAGCTAAAGCAGGACCCACAAAGATGAAGTGTCAATGCCTAAATACAGAACTAAAAAGACACAGAGCCCCTCCATATTCACCGCATCTCTAGGGCGGACAGGTTGTTTTCTTAGAAACAGTGAGTTTTAATCTTTTCAGGAAGCAGAGAGGATCAGTCCCGAGCCCCCTACATCTTCGGGCTATTATTGCTATTTATAGCCCTTAGTATAAATGGTTCTGTGCGCTGGAGTTGCATTTGAAATAAGCTCTTTCAAAAGAAGAATAAATGTCAGCTTTTCTCTTTCTTCTTCTCTTTAGGCAACTGCAGGGGCACCTGCCCTGTGGGGAAAGTTCCAGGTCACGAGTCCTGAGTGCTTCAAGTTTCGGAGCTGGCCTTGTTACACCTAGCTAAATTAATCCCAGAGGATGTACCTACAGCAACGATGTGACCTGAGTGCTGAACCTCTTTTTCCTTCTCCCCACAGAGCTCCAGTGACTGCTGACAACCAGCCATGGGTTGTGCAGGGCGCTTGCTCTTGCAGCCATGTGGGTCTTCTGCAGGGCAAAGCCAGTGGGGCTGGATGAAGGTCATCAGATGATCAGACTCATTAACAATGTTATTTGAGCATAAATCACAGAATCCCAGAATGTCAGGAATTGGAAGGGCCCTGGAAAGCTCACCCAGTGCAATCCCCCCGCCGGAGCAGGAACACCCAGATGAGGTTACACAGGAAGGTGTTCCGGGTGTCCCAGGTACCATTGGCCTTCCTGGCCACAAGGGCACAGAGCTCAAACTTTACCGCTTCAACCAGGCCCTCCTTGTTAGTGAGGATGAAGTCCAGCAGTGCACCTCTTCTAGTTGGCTCCTCCACCCTTTGCATCAGACTGGCCATTAGTTTGAGATGTCTTCACTGACTCTTATAATTGACACTAACAAGACACCAATCCTAAACCCCAAAATGTTTTCTCTTTCTTCCTGGGAATCTTGAGGAGAAATGGCAAAAGGGTAGTTGAGTTCTTCTGAAACTGATCTGAACTCTCCGACATCATGAGTCTTCTATACCGTTGTTTTCTTCTTACTTACACAACCAGTCTCTGAAACTTCCGTGGGGCTTCAGGATGGACGAACATGGTCTCTCACAGAAATGTAGTTCAAGGCACATGCACAGTCCAAGTCCCACTGAGCCTACTGGTGGGCTGTGGAATGGATAAGGCCAAGACATTAAAACACCTCTGCATCAAATCTGCAGTGGGAACCTCAAGTTCTTGAGACCATGCCCACAAAGGAAATTTTGGAAAAGAGACAGAAGGGCAAAGTCCAGTGAAGACAGAGGACAAAAAATGTTTCAGACATCAAGAAGAGTTGAACAGATGACAGAAAAACTAAAAATGAGGAGCAAAAGGAGGATCTGAAGAAAATTCTTTCTGATATAGCACTCAGTAATAAATAAAATATGTACTACCACAATATGCTACAGCAACCTGGCTTTGGGCTGTTCCTTCTATATCTGATACAAACGAAGTTCCCACTGCTTATTAAATTCATCACAGCCATGCCTCTGCTGCCTGGAGCTACTTGGTCTCCTCAAATACTTGCATTACAAAACTGCTTCAGGGATTTCATTTCTAGTTGTTATCAGGATCTGCTTTCATCAGGATTTCAGACCAAATCTAATCACCATGCTAATGAAATGCTATCTTGACTGTACACCGTATGCTTTGCTCATAGCCGCTATTTATTTCCTCCTAAAAAATATAATGTTCATGAGAACAGTTTTCCAGATGCAGGGAAGAAATATCACCATTACCAAGGCCAGTAGATATTTCCATCACTGTTGGGTAACTGCGAGTCCTTCTCTGCTCACGGGTACACTGTTGATCACATCGTAATATCTCAAGTCCATGCTAAGGACCACTGAGATGGGCTCCCTGCAAGTCTGATACCTGTGTGTAGCTCCCGCCATGCTCACCTGTGTGAGCTGGCCGTGTTGCACTCAAGCCACGAACAGCAAAACAGGCAAAGGTGTGTTCTTTCCTGTTCTTTCTTCATTACATAGATGTATTCCCAGCAGCAGCAGATGGCACGAGCATAGGGCCCAGATAAAACATGGAATGTCCACAGATATTTAGCCACCTTCATAATGTCTCCTCTTTGTATTCATTGCACTCATTGCCTCCTCTCTATTGTAAGAGACATCAAGTCTTTGCTTTGTCACACTACAATTGTGTATTTATTGGGTGGACCTATGAGGCCTGCAGCTTCCCGTGAGCACCACATTCAGGAACAGGGCCGTGACCATACAGTGTGCAACCCATACAGGGCTAGGGTCACTCCTTCACCACAGAACTGTCCAGAATAAATTTGTCCAGTTGGCCAGGCAGAGGGCACATCATCCTTGAGATTGAGTCTGCTATGTAATAGATGCAACAGCAGTTGATCCTTTATTTTTTTTTGACATCCCCAGAGTCCACCTGGGCCCTGGAACGGCCCCTCTGATTAATATCCAGGTCTAGATCCCAGCACGACAATATTGTTCTTGTCAAGACTTCTTTGTCTGGGCAGATCTCAGCACTGTGCTGTTCCGGGGACAGCAGCTCATGAAAATACGGCTGGATTCACTCTTCTCTATCGCAGAAATGGGTCCCTCAGGATGACAAATCTAGTCTGTGAGTGACATAGACCGGACAGAATATTGGCAGGGCTAGGAGACAAAACACGAAGCAAATGGAAAGGACCTGAAGGCGTCAGCAGTGGGGATAAGTGACATTTGCTTATGGCTGTAACAGCACCCGAGGGAAGGCAACTGCACAGCTGTGTTAGAATAAGGACAGCTGCAAAACCAGATGGTCTCCGTTCTTGGTCCAGTATAAAGAGAGGCTAAGATTGACCCTAAATAAAATGGAAGGTAGGGCTCTGCATAAAAACAAGCTGTGCTTTCCACAGGGGAAAAAAGCCTAACGAGGAGGATGAGTCAGTCCAATGAATGAGTCACAGAGAGGGAATAAAGATTATGTCAATTCCCTGTGACGTACGGCACCATTAGACTCAGACCAGAGCTGCAATGTCCAGACCTACTTCGGGCTTCCTGGTTTTTGATGTTTCTAAACCTTCAGACTGGTAGAGCCAGGAGGAAACACCAGAGGATGAAGACTGTGGTCACAGATGGAAGGAAACCCATAGTGTAGCCAGACTCCATCCACATTTCACAGCCAGGAACAGGCTAATGGGCTCAGTTGAATCTCTGTTTTTAATTCTCTATTGAATCTCTCTGTATTGATAAGAATCGCATTTTCAAGCAAAACAGACATTTTCCTAAACATTTTTAGTCCTCAAAAAAATCAAACCAAACCAAAACAAACCATCAACCAATACTTTGCTTTCACCACTCCAAACTTCTTCTTTTTTAGTAGAAAAACTGGTTTGAAACACTAAAATCCACTTTCCCCCTCCAACAAACGAAACCCTTTCTGCCACAAGCACACAGTTTCCATTGCTGAAAACACAGACAGGCCTGGGGCCGAGGGAACAAACACAGAAAACCAGCCAACAATAAACCAGCAAACAAAAAAGCACTTTGGTAACATCACAGCTATGGGCTCCGGCTTCTGTCTCCCACACACGCTGGGGCTTAATTTTCTCCTCACGTGCAGATGTAAATCAGAGACAATTCCACTGAAGATGGTGGAGTTGCTCTGATGAGGAAATTATGTAAGATTGTAGCAGAAATGGGTATTTTCTAGTTAAAACAAATGAGACAGACTTAGAGTGTATTTTGCAAAATTCAACCACTTTCCTCCCTCTAGATCTTACAACAACCCAGACTCTGCTTAGTCCATACAGCTTGGCTGAACAGCAGAATCTGAACCAAGACCTTCAAAGATGAAAAGCAGAAGGAAAATTCAATAAAAAATATAACTTCATTCTCAGAAAAAATGCATGAGAAAACTCAGAAACTGAGACAGAGAAAATCCCGTGTTGTCCTGGTGCAGATCACACATGGTGGCAGTGATGGACTGACCGGTTTTAGGGGCATTTTGTCCTAGGTGGAACAAAAAATCACCAAACTCGCACTTTGCAACCCGGATGCTGTGGGAGGCTCAATGCAGAGCCATCATTGCTGACAACGTACCTACTGGCATGACTTTTTAATGCTAGACAGAATATCAGAATACTCTATTTGCTTCCACACTCTCCCTCCTTGCTCTCCTATATGCAACATTTTTACCTAACTCACTGTATTCTCATTTACAGCTGAAAGCAGAAATCAGTTTTGTACTTGCACAGAACTCTTTGAATTCCCACCCAAAATATCCTAGAGCTGATATCCGAGTCCAGAGGGGCTCTGCTGGCAACATTTCTATCGATTATCACTTATATTCCCTCTGAGTTCAACGATGAATCTCGCCCGCCTGAGTGACTGGGGCCGGCACACACCACTACCTTGCTCTAAAAGTCCCTTCCCAGTTGGCCTCAGGAGTAGTTACGCAGTTAGCGGTCGCGCTGTTATGAAGCCCCACTCATTTGGATTCTCTCATTTGCCTGCTCAACTATAACAGACTATTTTTTTCCTCTCCCTCTTTCTTTTTCATTTTTTTTTCCCAGGTTACACGCAATTGCCGAAAGCGAAGCGATGGCTTTTGTGGGAACGGGCAATTGAAGTGGGATCTCCGGTAGTAGTTATTATTCTGTTTCAGTAATGGTCATGCCTTGAAACGCCAAAGGAAAGCAACAGAGCATCAAAGAGAAGCTCAATGAAGCAGAAGAGGTTTGATACGATATTCAAAGCTCATGTTCTGTTCAGCGGACAGGGTGGAAGACTCTCCTGTCCAAATATCAATGCTAATACACCCTCCTTACGCAGATCTGGAAATCCAACTCCTAAATACTATTTTCTTCTTTCTGAGCCACGAAAATCCAGATTGTGCATTAAGTACCAATGGCTCCTTTCAGCAGAGGAGACCTTGGACTGGCAAGTTCAAGGTCCCAGCACATGAATTCTTGCAGTGCTGTGGTTGACCTGCACCAGTGTGCATTCAAATGTGACTCACGGAACACTTCAGATCTTATCTCAGCCACATCTTCTTGTTACCTATTCCATACAGGGACATTTAAACTTCGTTATTCACTCCTTGTTGAGATATTGGTAAGTGTATGTATTAATTTACTATTTCAGCTGTGTATTTTTTTAGTTAATTACATAGCAACATAATTTATCTTTTGTCAATTTGTTTCCCTCAATAAATGATCTGCCAACAATACAGTGTTTTTAATTAGCCTGCAGCAAGTGTCTCTGCAAATGTAAATCAAATGCTTATTTGAGCCATTAATTGAAAAGAAAAGATCATTTGGATTCATATTGTGTTGTTCTTGGGTTGTTCTAGTTTTCTTATTCTGAAAGGATTATGACAAAACACTGCCTGTAGCAAGGAATCGACAACACTCTGATAATCAGAAAGAAACAGAAATGTACAAAAAAAAGACATAACTACCTTTTTTAGCACATAATAAATGCCCGGTACATAAAACAAAAAGAGAACTAGAGCTGAAGATTTTACTTCTTGATAACGGGAAAAAACAGAAACCCATCTCACTCCATCCCTTCTCTCATCCTTTTATATATATATATAAAACATCTGGGGAACAGCCATTCTGGAGATATTTAGATGAGGACATGCAGGTAACAAATTAGCCTCACCTCCATCCCTGGGAAAATGATGGAACGACTTCTCCTTGGTGCCATCTCAAGGTGTATCAGGGATAAGAGGGCCATTAGGGGCAGTCAACATGGCTTCACCAAGGGAAAGTCATGCTTGACCAACCTCATTGACTTTTATGAGGAGATAACAAGATGGATGGACGATGGCAGGGCGGTGGACATGACCTACCTTGACTTGAGTGAGGTGTTTGACACAGTCTCCCCCAGCATCCTCACAGCTCAACTGAGGGAGTGCGGTCTGGACAATTGGGTAGTGAGGTGGACTGCATGAGCTTTCCAGGGCCCTTCAACGCCTGACATTCTGGGATTCTGTGATTCTGTGATTGGGGACTGGTACCATTCTGCTGCACGCAGGGGTTTGCAGCTGCTGGGGTAAACATCTTCTGGATTCCTGTCCCAGAATATATTCAATAGATTCCACCTAAGCCTGTTCCTCTCTCCTTGAATTTCCTCCAAGGCACTTATTGATGCCCTACTTAGTGTTGTATCATTCTGCCAAAATCCTCTCTAGTGCTTGACCACTTTCTTTCCTTAGTTTAGTGGAAGAATTCTGTTCCATCTGTTTCTTATTTTACAGTTTTAATTCAGATTGCAGGAGCAATCCTGAAAAAAATATATGCAGTGTCATTTTGGTTTATTTCCTCCGTGGTTAATTACAGCAAGTTTTTCAGGCTTTAGATGTCACCTTAAACAAAACTATTGCTGATCACATCTCAGTCAGAGAGGTGTTTGGGGTTTTTATTGCAGTTTATAATCACATGATGCCCTCTATTTCAAGCAAAGCATCAATGGCCCATCTGGCACATAAACAATGGTTCAAAAGAAAACCATTGTCTAACAATAATGAAGCAGGAAGCATTTTCAACCTTGATGTTCTGGGGTGTGCAAGTACTTCCCCATGAAAAGAATGTTTATGGGAAAACCTTTTGGTAGCTCTCATGTTCTGAGGCATTGAGTTCAAGGGTCTCCCAAAGGGACGTTATCTTCATAATTATCTCCATTACAGTTTCTTTGTGCAGTGTGTCACCCTATTGCACCACTCCACCTGAAGCGTCCTTGATCGCTGTGCGGCTGCATGGCCAAAAGTGTCAGGTACAGATTATTTAGCAGGGCGTTCACTTAATGGGGGTTTCTAATGAAACCTGAAGGAACTATTGGTTTTGAAACAATCCATCTTGCTGAGCTGAGGGCGTACAACAGCCGCATTTTATCACCCGCTGCTTTCTGCAGTGTCACCGTGGCTCCTGCAAAATGTGATGATCAGTGATTTGATTTCAGATTTACTGTCACTGAATGGACAGCGGTTCTTCATTTCAAAGGGCAGAAGGATTAGGGCCCAAGGAGCAAGTTATGAAAAATATTAGAAGAAACACTTCATGAAAATATCATAGAAGTGAAAGACCTGGAGGAGAACTGATGAGGTTCATGTCGGAAGATCCTCTTCCCAGAACAGGAGTGCTCTTTGCCTTTTCCACGTCACACATTCCTATGAGATCAGCATCCCCTGAGTCCTGACTGCACCATCTATTAAACAGCAGCTCCTGTTTGAGCGCTGATGGTTCCCTGTGTACCTGCTCCTGAGTGCTACAACACCCCGGCAGCTCTGCTGGAGTCACGAGCTCACTGAGGAGATGTCTTCATGGTCTTGGCATTTGACTCATACTCTGTTTCCCCGAAAATAAGACAGGGTCTTACACAATTTTTGCTCCAAAAGATGCTCACTTTTTCACATTTATAGCTGCCTGGACACTAATTAAATTGACTTCTTCGATGAACTGTAACTAGGGCTTATTTTTTGAGTAGGGCTTATATTTCAAGCATCCTCAAAAATCCTGAAAAATTATGCTAGGGCTTATTTTTTGGGGTAGGTCTTATTTTGGGGGAGACAGGGTACTCACATGCCTACAGATGCAGATTAAACACTCATCAAATAAGAAAATAATGCCCCTTTAAGTCCAAGGTATAGTTCGGAAATGGCTCTTCTTCTTTTCTGCAAGCACTATTTTTAAAAATAAATAAATCTGATTAAAGTTTAATTTTAAGAATGCCCTCTGTTTTCAAATTCTTGATTGAATTACCCTTTAAAAATTAAATTGTAATCCTTTAGGAGTTATTGATTCAGAAGGAAGAAAATGCCAATAGTACCATTTTGGCCTGAAACGCTGCCCATCAAATTGACATAATGCTTTCAATTTGCCTAAATAACTCATTGGATCTGACTTATTCTCATGGCTGGCCCTTCCAGCTCTCAGTATCCACTGAGGAGGCAGAAAGAAAGATGCAGGGACCTCATCCTCAGTCATGCACAGTGACTAAGGTACCACTTTGGGACCGAACAATTCTGTGACATCCCCGTCAAAGCATTCCTTCCCTTTCTCCCTTGTTAAATTACACCTCCAGCAACACTGAAGCCACTACAAAAGAAGAAATAAACCTTCCATTATGTTTTGAAGGAGTCTCAGCTCATTTTTGAGCTAAAACACCAACAAGATAAAAAAGTCAGAATGAATAGAGCTACCAAGATACAAACAGGGTCGGTTTAATTCAGATTCCCCGTGCGAACAAAAGGGTGCAACACTCGAACAGAGGCACCGTTGAGAAAGCACTTGAAAAAAGGGATGAATCAATTAATGCTTTTGATAGTTCGAATGTCCCACTATCTAAAAAACAAGCATTGCTTTAATAGTGAGATAATTCAGTTTACTGAATCCAATTACATGTAATTGGCTTTTTCCCTTTTTGTCTCCTCCTTTTTTAATTGCTGTTGGAACCAGGGTTCTGATGCACTTCTGCTGCCTCTGCCAGATGTTTCTGTTATTGGTGTTGCGAGGGCATGCTAAGGATCAGAGGATTCAATTAACATCAGAGGTGCAGCCTTCAGCCTGAACGGCCACAAACACATCAGACACTTGTAATTTTTGTAGCCCTGGATAAAAAAGTGCTGATGAAACCCAGCCAAAAAACCACTTATGAAAGTTCCCAAAGAGGCGAAATATCGGTTACACTTTCCATTTCTTCTCTGGTCAAGCAAGCCTCTTTGCTTTGGTATGATGCTCGTGCTCTGGGACATGAGGCTTTCAATCCATCTCACAGAAAAATGTGCTGTGGCAGCCAAAGGCCTTGCAGGCCGCGTGAGCCTAAGGAGCTTTGTGGAGCCTTTTTGGTCTTTGCCCGGGATCTCTGCTCAGTAGGTTGTGCCACTGACCAGCATTAGAGGTGTAAGGATACACCAGCTTGGCCCCCAGAAACTAGAGGCAAACATTCTGGCTTTCTGGGTGCATTACCCCCCCACAGGCCCTGCTGCTGGCTCTGGTGATGCTTCCCTTCACACACATCACCTCACTGGGACAACGCGCAGGCGAGGGCACACTCCTTGTTAACATGCTCCTTGTTAACGAGGGTGCTTCATGGGAGATACTGCGGTGGGGCCATGTAAGAAAATCTATGCATCTATGTAAGAAAAATGGGTCAGAGGCACATGAACTGCAACTCTTCTGGGACACTGCAGAAGCATTTTCAAGATGAAACAAGGAACAACTGTTTGAAACCTATTTTCTTAATAAGTTGATGAAAAAATTTCACCCTGGTTTATTCATCTACAACCCTCTCCTCCACGCTCATTCTTTACCGCGTGACATTTGACCAGACCCCCGCCGAGTGAACTGCAGCTCTAATTACCATTGCGGTGATTGACAAGACTCACACAAGCGGATGTCACACAAGCGGATGTCGCTGGCGAAGGATTGTCAGATGCCCAGGGATGAAAGGTGCTCCAAGCATGCTGAGTGCTGCTCTGAATTAGCATCAGCATCTAGCGGCCAGGGCACAATGCTGTGTGCAGACTCACAAATACTAACGTTATGGCTAAAGAACTAACCTGGTACAAGAAAGCACACGCTGGAGGACAGGACAGGTGCTGCATTGCTGTTGGAACAAAATCAATCCCTCCTGCCTGCTCTTTCTTGCACTTACACTGTTTTTCCCCTCCTTGAATTGCAAATTCTGAATGCTGCATGTCACCCCAGGCTCATTACCGCTTCAAGTATGCAAGGAGAAATTTGATTTAATTAGCCACTAATAGAGAGTTAAGGAATTTAGCCTGGGAACTGATGCGTCCATGCAGTCATGGCAGGTGGCTCATCTGTATTCAATTCAACTGAATTTGTGCCTGAATTTCTCAACGATCTGAGCCCAGGGGACCTGGAGGGGTAGGAATAACATCAACCGAGAGCCCTGTCCTTCCCAAGAGACAGTACCTTTTGCATCATGCCTGGCAGAAACATTGCCCCGTCATTTGGCTGGTCCTCCACATCTTGCTGTTGGACGCAGAAGGAAAGGGAGAAGGGGCCTCTCTTTCCATAGACCCTGAATCCCCTAATCGGGCTGCAGAGTTGGTCATTGCCAGCAGTCGAAATGTAAATGCAGGTATCGTGTTTTCCAGGCATGTGCTTCAGCTCTGCTCTTTAGAAGCATGAGAAACATGAATGTGAAAAGACGATCTAAACATCTTCAATCTCCAATCCTCCAAAATAATTGAGCTTCAGGTCAGTTTGAATGTGGGGGGAAGAGCTTGGGTCATTTCCTCTTTAAGTCTAATGGGGTCATCCACTTCTTTAAGATTTGAGAAGAAATGTAGAACATTGTCAACCAGTTGGGAATCCAACTCAAACCTCCTTCCAAACTCCTCCATTAGTTTTTTAGACAGATTCTTTGCAGGACGAGTACTAGCCATGGGGTTAAAGCTATAAATACAGCCTGCAAGACCTCCAGGCTGCTTCGCAGTTGAAGGCAGTTGCTTTTGTACTAGCTGCAAAGAATTCCTCCAAAGTTATATTCTAAGAAAAAAGTTCCTTTCTTACCTGGGCTGTTAAGAATACTCTTTTCACAGAACATTTCTTTGACATTGCCCAGCTCAGGTGATTTGTCCCCTGCCCCGTGTTATGGCTGTGTATTGCCTTCTGTGCTATCTGTGACCACCTTGAAGAGTCTCCAGGTCTCCTCTTGCCCTGTTCTTTATCCCATTTCATAATGATTTACCTGCTGCAACCCTCAGGGTCCCCAACATACCAACCTCTCTATACATAACTATGCAAGTGCCTTCCCAGTGCAACATCTTTTCCTCAACAGAGGTAACGAGCAGTGAGGGAACAGAACATTTAGCAGCAACTTTCAGTGTTCACCCACCTTTTGGCTGCTGCTGTCCAGGCTGAGCTCTGCAGGCCAGGGGATCCACAGATCGCTCTGAAAGGCTTTTCAGAGGTAATTAGGAGCCTCATCCTACGGGCAGCAAGCTTAGGTCCACTGGTCAGGGGCTTGTAAAAGCAAATGGTCAGAGATCCACAAAACAAAGAGCTCAAAGGTTCCAGAGGAGCAGCCATGTTCCCTGCTGGGGACTGCAATGTTTCTTCCTCTTCATTTATTTTATTTTTAAGCCACATTTCTCAAAGGCGCCTTTCATGCAGTAACACCCTTGTCCAAGATATGACACTGGATCTCATTGTCTTTTGAAGTCTTCAAGGTGGAGATTATTATGTCACAGAGTATAAATGCAGATAGTATCTGGTACATAACAGCTTTCATCATGGCTGGGCCTTCATATGCTACTATGTAATGACAATTATAATAATAATATAGCATACGTTCTGATCCAGAATCTGGATCTGGCTGCTCACCCACGGCTCCTCAGGACAGGACAGAGCTGCCCTGAGCCGCCTGTGTTCGCTGAGATGATCGGGAGCAAGAAGGATGAACGTTCCTGTGCTGGAGCGGGTCCAGGCCCAGCAGCGGGCAGGCGCGGGGGCGCACGCGGCTCCTCACTCATCCGCAATATTTAGGCTGCAGTCTGGCACAGCGCTGCCGGGGAGATGAACTGCCATAAGTCATTCCAGCCAAAAGAAAACAATTAAAGGAAACTGAAATGGACAGCTTTTTTTAAAAAAAACCATATATTTTTCTTTGCACCTTGCAGTTTCGCGGCAGCTGGGCAGTGTTAGGAGCTCTGAGAGCCCTGGGTGGCAGCAGAGCCCTGCAGCTTCCAGGGCACATTCAGCACTTGCAGCACTGCGCAAGCCGCGCGGCTCCGTGGTTCTGTTCGTGGACAGTACTGGTGGCTCAATGGGCAAACTACATCAAATTAGGGAAGGTGGTTTACTGGGTAACTCAGTATAAACCACCCCAAAACATTTCACCGGTGCTTGTTCATTCTTATATGATGATCAGTCTCTACCAGAAACAGGACTGTCCAGAAAATGGATTTTCTGATCCATGAGAAATTCTGCTCTTTCCCCTCCAAAACAAGGGAGACAATCCCCCTGGAATAATCCCCTCTTCTGAAAAGTTCCAGGAAATTTTACAAGGAGGGGAAAAACTAATTTCAGAATTTTTGTTTTCCAAAAGCTAATGTCAGTTGTGAACATCTTTACCTAAAAATATGTGAATTGAGGCAATTTCCAGACCCAACCGGACAAGGCCCTGAACAACACAGTCCCAACCAGGTGGCTGTGAGCAGGATTTGGGAGCAGACGACGTCTTGAGATCCCACCTGCAGTTTCCCTCCTTTCCACCACAACGCTTCGACACGACCCCAAAGGCGGCACCATTTTGTGTGAGCAAATGACGCAGCATCTTCTGCAATCTAGGTCCCACATAAGAGGCACCCAAACCGCTTAAGTGCCTTTAATGCCTTCAGATTTTAGTTTTTCTGCCTGAACATCTTCTGTCCCCCTCCCTGTACCCCGCAACGTTTACATTTGTCATCCCAGCGCAGCGCTTTGCACCTGAATTATAAAAGTGTGTACACTGCCCCTGTGCTTCGAACTATCTTGTCTAGATGAAGCCCGTTTGACCCCTTTCTCTTAATTGGCTCTGTCAGAAAAACACTCATCCTTTCCACCCTTCTGTTGATCATTAGTAGCAGAATCAACAGTAAAAAAATAAAAATAGCAAGCCCAGAGGCATTCTGTAGCAGCGGCCTCTGCAGGCCTGTGGGCGCGAATTGGCCCCTGAACGGCCCCCCGGCGCCCCCGTGGTGACCACCGCCCAGGGGCGGGCCCGGAACAAAAGCTGCAGCCCCGCTGAGGGGTCGGAACCGGATCCGGCCGGTCCGGGACCGCCTGAGGGGAAGACGAGATGGGTCTTCGAGGAGCGGGCGCTGAGGGGGCGGCTGGGGAAGGCGGGAACCGCGCCGGGCCGGGACAGCGCGAGGGGCTGCAGCCCGCAGTGACCCACACGGCCCCCGCCGCGGGAGCAGGCATGAGGGAGCGAGGACACTCCTGAGAGCCGCGGGGAGAACACGGTAAGAAACGCGCCCCGGGCACCGCCGGGCCCTGCGCCGCCCTGGGCCCCGGGAAGGGCCCGTGGGAGGAAAAGTGGCGTGTGAAGGAGGGTTGGAGCCCGGGGGAGAGCGGGAGCGAAGCTGCGCCGGGGAAGGGCGGGAAAGGTGCTCCCCTGAGCGCTTAATTATGTGTGTTCTCTTCTTCGCCGTGCGGGTTGGTCATCAGAATTTGGCGCTAATTGGCAATGAATTAGATTAAGTAAAAATTTCCTCCAGTTGAGAGCGTTCTGACGGTGACACCTCGTTAACCTGGCCGCTTCGTTACCACGCAGAGGGGAATTTTATTTTTCTGATGAATAACTATCACAGCGAGAAGCTCGTTTCCTCGGCTGGACACGAGGGCCGCACTGACCTCAATGTAGCGATGGTAATTTGCGCTCCCTGAGGGTCTAACATGGTGTCTGCACGGGGTCTAAGATAAGGTGGCAATGTCCGTAGGCATTGAGTAGGTTTTGTGGAATCTGGCGTTAAGACAGCTGTTGGTGTTTCTGGGACCGCATGCTTTGCTCTCGCGGTCTCACCCAGAGCTGCCCGGCTGCCCTGGCAATGAAGTTGCAACTGGTTGTTGCCCCCGCGGTGACTGGGCAAAGTGAAGCTGCTTCTGTGTGAAGTGATAGGGCAAGCATGGGGACGGAGGGTATTTATTTCAGCGAAAACAGCAGAAATCTTGGCTTTCTTTGAAGAGCAGCACTTGTGTAAGAGTGCACACCATAGTCTGCAAGTTTGTCCTGGTCAACTGGGGAAATATGCTATGGGGGTGCAGTTATTGTCTGACCTGACCGGCTGTTATCTGTGCCAAGTCCTCTGCTTGAGGGGGGACACTGGTGCAGTCAGGCTGGGGCCACTAGATGGTCCCCAGCAGCCTTGGAAGCTCAGGCCGTGGCCTCCCTGTGGTGGGCGCCCACCTGGAGCCGCAGCAGGTGGGGATGTGCAAAGAGGCCAGTGGAGGCTTGATGTGTCAGAGGGAGAAACTGGAGATCCTCACGGGCTCTGCTGGCCCCGCAGTGCAAGAGAAAGTAATTTCTGAGGTGACTCTGAGTAACGGTCTGGTGGGATCTGCCCTTTCTGGGAGAACTTCTCTGTGAGGGGTGACTGGACCTCCGTTCCTTTCAGCCTTGAAATTTTCAATGAGATCTTGTCCCATCTCTCTCCTCTCATCCTTGCTCTTGGAACATCTGCGCTAGCACGTGCTCTGCGGGGATGTTTGGGATCCTGGGTCAATCCAGCTCACTTGGTTTGTTTACACTGAGAAAGATATTTGAGCTCAGCTCCCTGAGTCACCTTCTGTGGGCAGCAAAAATGTGAGCCCTGAAACGTCGGTGCTGGAGACTGAAGTCACATATGACCTTAAGTAAAAGGTGTAAATAGCCTTTCTTCCCACTCCTTGTGTCAACAGCAACAGAAACCAAGACTCCCACTCTCTAGAAAAATTTAAAACCTCTCAAAACCTCAGGCCTGTGACTCTGACTCTGTTTCTGTGTATGTTTTTAAGCCCTCTTGGTGTCCTGGCACCTATCCTACTGCCTCTGCCATTCTGGGGGCAAGCTGCTGCCTGTGAACCCCTCTGTTTCACCCTGGAAAGGAGCCGCTGCATGCCAGGTCCTGAACAAACAGAAGAGCTGTACCTCTGTGTGCAGGGGTTTGGCTGTGGCATTTGTAGTGCTTAAGCTCAGTTTTATTTGGGGTATGAATAGCGATGTGGTCACAGCAGGCTCTGTGAGCCACCTGAGGCCCTGGGGTGAACTGGGGTCAGTAACAATGGGAAATCCGTGATGAAGCAGAACCCTTGCTGCTGGCTTGTGAATTAAAGCTAGGTTAAGGGTAAAGATGCTCTAAAGGTGGATTAAAGCTAGTTTGGGTCTGTCCTTGTGCCACAGTGACCACAGAGCAAGGCTGTCCCTGGCTCAAGAAGAAAAGATGTTTCTTGCAATGGTCTTTGTGAAAGTCATGTCAGCATTTTGTCCTATGGCTGTAAAGGAAGATTTTTGTTAGTTCTGTTCTGTTAGGGAGCACAAAGCTGGGCTGGGGCAGAGGCAAGAACATTTTATTTGAAGCGTTCTGCTGCTTTTCTGTAGTGTTTCTATGTCAGAGCATCTCCTGAAATGCCTGGATTCCTGCTACAGATTAAAAGTACATGGAGATGGAGGATAAAAGGGGCGTTAGCAATTAGCTCTGGTGGTAAGTTTAGCTGCTAGAAAAGTTGGACTAGTGAAGAAGAGCTATTAATTGAAATCCTCAGTTAATACAGAACTGTCAATAATGAATGCATAATGGAGAAAGTCCATTTAATTTTTAATTATCACCAGCTCCTTCCAAACAAATACAGTGTGTTAAATCTCCCTGTCACCTTCACCCGTGCAAAGGGTGTTTGATGGAAGTCTTCATTAACCCCAGGGCTGCTCGTGGCGTCCGTCCAGGCCATTAGCCAGTTCGTTACAACAGCCAGGACCGGCACTTGGCAAGAAAAAGCCCAGGCGGCCAGTGCCAGGTCTGGGACGTGGACAGAATTAACTCTGCGGGGTCATTGCAGGAAGAGGCTGAAATCCCTTGGCTGAGCTCGCTGATATGGTGGGCTCTGGGAGCTTCTCATGCGTCTGATGTGGATTTGGGTTAATGTGGGAGACAATCCTGATCAAGTCACAATTCCCGGCTGAAATCACTGTTGGTTTGGGGGTCCCCTCCGTAGAATGACCTCCAGGGCAGTTGCGACAGGTCAGCCAAATACGTGATAGTACAGTTTGTCTTCTGGAAGGGTAGGACATATGTATTTTCAGACCTGATGGACTGCTTCAGTCTCGAATGAGAACGTTCACACAGGGGTCTGAACAAATTTCAGCCTGTGCTGGGAGGTCTCTGTGTGAACCACATTAATGACTCCATTTAGCATTTAACTAGAAGTCTTCTGCAGGAAGCCATCTTGGGAAGAAACTCCCATGGGCTTCTGGTGAATCACAGCTGGTCTGGGCCTCTCGTTTCCTCCAAAGAACATCATCTCCAGCCAGCGCTTGCTGGGCACCTTAACCCAGATGGAGTATTTGTGGTAATGATGTGGGACCCTAAGTTCTGCCTTTCTGCTGATACAAATCAGAACTGATTCTCCCCAGTTTGGTAGTATTAACAATATGAAACCAATGGAAACTGGGTCAAAATCAGTCTGTGCTTCTCTCTTGGAAGTGTGGATAGAGGCCAGCAAGGGGTTCTGACTTTGCAGGAGCACTGACTCACGGAGAGTCGGCAGCACTTTCTGCTTGGGATGGGTGTGAGGGTAGTGTTTATAGCTCTGAAAAGTCACCTTCTCTTAGCACTTGTCCCAAACGTGTCCCAACACTTACTATTTTTATAGTCTTGCCCTCGAATGGGTTTGCCTAGGGACAGCCTTCTGGGGATTCAATTAAACTCTGGAATAAAATAAACACTATCCCTTAGCAAGGTCTTGAATGCTAAGCAGAGTCATTATTTGAACAAAGTAGGGCTGTAAGTGTCAGTGTTTAAATGTCCTCTATTTTCATCAGCTTGGGGTCAGAGGCAAGTGAAGATGGGAAAACCCTGTTCATTAACTCAGCTCATCCACTCTCGTGGCCTTTCCACTGCTGCTCTGAAGTGATCGCAACACCTGGAGGGCATTTCCTTTGGAAACACTTCTACATTTTAGCGACTGAATTTGAAGGCGCCGAAACAGCTCCAACTGTATTTGCATGGGCAGTGCAGTAACACAGGGATCTGGGCTGCAGTGCTATTTGTCTGTTGAGTGCCCTTAGGCAAGCTTGTGTCTGTTTTTCCTCTAATTAAATATTTGCTTGGTGCAGTGTGATCCAACGGTGTCTTAGAGGCTTCTATCCAGATTTGTGGGTTTTTTTTTGCTGGACAAGGGAAGTGATGGTCCCAGCACATGTAGGGATCAAGTGAGCTACTGCAATAGAGCAATATTCCAAAAGTGGAGGAATCCTAAAATTCACATCTCACCCCGGAGATACTGTGTTTGGAGCACCAGATTTAGACTTGGAGGAAAAAGGTATTCCATAAGGTGTGTTTGACAATGCCCAGCGCAGTGCACTTTACGTGAAGTCTTTTTTGGCACAATTTCTGGATGGTTCAGATTTGCCTGAAGCTGGATTTGCAGCTGCTTGGTAGATACTAATATAGGCCAAACACATCTGCAGGTCTCTGAAGACTTCTACTATCAGCCTAAACCCGGGTGCAGCTTGCAAGGTGTGTGGAATCTGCTCTGTTAAGCCCTGTGAGGCTCCAGCTTGGGGTTGTGTCCAGTTTGGGACACTGAACTTCCAAAGTGATGGAGACCAATTAACTGAGGAAACTGCAGAGGAGACTGATAAAATGATCAAGAGGTCTGGAAAACTGTGGCCAACAGAGTAGAGAGAAATAATTGGGTTGGGCAGCTTAGAGAAAACTAAGTGATAATGGCCTTAACACACAAAAGGAGGGTGCAAGAAGGGGGATGATGCCACCTTCACATCTGCTGTGGGTACGAAATCACAGGCATCGTCTGCAACAAGCAAGATCCAAGTGAAACATCAAGCAAACTTCAGTAGAAGACATGATAAAAGCCCTGAAAAAAAGGAGGAGGAGCGAGTGAAGTCTGCACTTTGAACAATTATCTGTCAGGAATGGTGTGCAGAGCGCTTGCTGCCCTGGGACAGGAGGATTAACTTAATAACACAAGTAATTCCTGTTTTTCACAGCCCCCTGCTACACATGTGCACATTGAAACATTCAGAAACATACAGGGCTGGCTGTACACATGCATGCACATGAACGGCTTTAGAAAACAGGGATCTATCTTCAGTTATCTCC
Source organism: Columba livia (assembly GCF_036013475.1). Classification (NCBI taxonomy): domain Eukaryota; kingdom Metazoa; phylum Chordata; class Aves; order Columbiformes; family Columbidae; genus Columba; species Columba livia. The sequence goes on along the minus strand of NC_088627.1, from coordinate 657,857 downwards.
CTGTCACATTCTTCTAGGTGACTTGGCCTCATTAATTGTAATACTTATTGTAATAGTGTAACTGTCTTAGAACAGATTTTCTCCGGAGCCAATTCACACCATGCAGTCAAGTAGCAGTCTTAGCAGCTCTCTTTTGTTGAGTGCTACTTTGTATTTATGTCTCTCTTAGTCTAAAATAAGATAAAATAAAAATTGCCAAGATTTTTAATCCAGCTTTGCTGTCTCCTGCTGCTGCAACTACACAAAACCTTGGGTGCGTCTGTTCCTCCAGATGACAACTAATCCTTTTCTCCTCATCGTTGAAGCAAAAGCAGCTTAGCAAGGTTTGGAGTTAGAGAGGAAGCGTCATTGTTTGATGATGTCCCCAAAATACAGAGAACCTGTGGACTTCCCTTGCTTCTTGGACTGAGAAAACTGCCCTTTTTTGCACTGCGGTCAGTTAACATCTGTGTTTTCCATGGAATTCTGGAAAAGCTGCACTGGAAGGATTTCTTGGGCCTGGGTCCAGTCTGTACAAACCAAGCCCTTGACCTTAGATTGTCTAATAAATTGCTATTTCAGTTTGTTATTTCAAAGCTCTATCCTGTTATATTCTATCCTGGGAAAGCTGTGTCTTAGGTGCTTCTTTCTTGTCCTTGTAGAATGGAGATGGGGCAAGTCAGAGTGTCATTTTGACATCTGGGCAGGAATGGGACTAAGCAGGTACTGAGTCTGTCCTTGTGGGTTTTCTGAGTGTCAATATTGGTTGTGTCTTCCATCCCCTCCGTCTTTGCCATGTGCTCATTTGAGTCCATACAGACAAGTATATCCCTTTTTCACAGAGGCTTCCCCTAGTTCTGAATCCTCCCAACTTGTAGCGTGGGTTGATTTATGAAATTGCAGCATTTGGTTTAAGAAATTGCAGCATTTTCTGCAGGATTTAATATCCTTTCCTCTCCTAACACTGTTGGGCTTTGGTTTGTTTTTTGTTTTAATTACTGTGCTCCAGAAATACCCAAGAGGTGCAGCAGTGGGTGGGAGAGGTGATGCGCTGGAACCACACTGGAACCAGCAGTGCCCATTCAAAGTTTGAAGAGATTGACCAGGATCAGGATTTAGCTCCCAGGTTTTTGTTTTGTTCACCCTATTACTTTAATTTCTATTCCCAGTTTTGGGGCTCACTGAAATCCCAGAGCACTGTACTGACTAGGAATTGGAGTAGACCTCTAATTTTTTTCTGGTTTCCATGTTTCTGGTTTTCAGAGGTCTGAGTGACACAGCATGCTGTGAACATGTTGTGTATAGAAATAAAGGAAATACTAAATAATGGATCACTTTTTTTTTTTTTTCCACTTCTCTTGCATTATTCTTTATGGCACACAAGTTGTTAGTGATTTCCCTTTCAAACCAAGAATTTTGGAACCCCTCATGGATGAATTCAAGGGGTTTGTTGTGGTCTCTTACCAGTACTGATGCAGTTGAAGGCAAGATTCCCAGCAGGGTGTAGAGCGGAAGGAAGGAGCAAGTGTCGGTCCTTGTACCTGTACTGGCGTATCCCTGCCAGCCCTGCGTTGCGGCCCCTGAAACTCGCTGTCCCGAGTTCGGTGTCCCGGTTCCCTCACCAGTGTAAAGAGTTGGTCCAGACTATGCTGGGTGTCAGGGACTGAACACCTCCTTAGCAGGGGAGACTGGAGCAAAACACAAACCCACCAGTTTGGTAGCGTAGATGTGCCCACTGGTATGCAGACTGTATGCTGTAAGAGACTATATGACATAAGGTGTATATATATGTATGAATATATATAAGCTCTAGGAGACTACATGCTATAAGAGAGTGGTTGGTTTTAAGGTGGAATGCATCTCACTGCTTCAGTATCTAAAAGACAAATAAAAACCATGAACCACTCTCTCCAGACCTTTTTTATATTCAGCAGAGAGAAACAAGGTCCTCAAGGGTGATTCACTGAACCTGGCTTAGCAGGATGTTTTGGGAAGAGATGACTCACTTTTCTCTCCCTTGACTGTAAAGGGGGCACAGAGTGAGTAGATCAGTCTTGGACATGTAACTTCTTGACATCTGAAGTCAAGTCTTCTTGCCCTTTTAAAGAATTTGAAGTCTTTACTTCCAGGCAAAGACCCACCCTGGGGCTGAAGATGTCCACGGGCAGTTTACTGCAGGATCTCTTGCTCTCCATGTGAAAAACAACGTTTCGCAGCTTCACAGAGAATTTAGATGCAATGGGAAGCTTCATCTCTCTCTGTGCCTGTTTCAGTCCATTCCTCTCCTGTGCCAGAAGCAGGCTGTTAGCTGAGACCCCTGTGGAGCTCCACTGGCTCTGTTCCGTCGGGAGCTGACACTTAAGAGTCGCTGTTCCACTCTGTAGCAAAGTTGCCCCCGTGAATTTACAGGTTTTATGCTGTTAATTTTTTCCAAGCCCGCTCAAAGAGTTAGGAGTTTGATAGGTGACTCCTTGTCCCTGGAGTGCAGAGATTTGCTGTGTTTCCACCTTGGTTACTACTGTGGGTCCTGAACAGAAGTGCTGTCTGTCCTGCAGAGAGCTTGCAGGAGAGCACGGAGAGAGGACGTGGGGCCAGCGTGGTGATGGCAGGATGGGCAGCAGGGGTGCCCATGAGCAGCAGGAGCCGGAGATGCGATGTCGGAGCCCAGCCCGGCTCAGGTTCTTGCTTTCATACACAGAAAGGAAATCTCCTGTGCCACCAAGAGCCTGGCCTGTTGGTACCCTGTTGTTAGCACCCCCACTTAGTAATTTTCTTGCCCTTTCATCATCTTTTGTTTGAAGTGTCTGAATATTACAGTGCTACAGAAAATGGTCAAGGGAGAAGACAAACTCTCCAGCCCTCCAAAACAGGAGGGGCAACAGGATGTCACCATAAAAGCACAATATTGGAGACAACAACAGGGAATTCTGAGCCTGTGTTGACTGTAGCCATATAAAAAGCGAGAACAAATAAATGAAATGTGCTTTAAGGATTGTACTTAAAGACTGGTATTGGAGTTAATATGAACACAGTAGGTGCAACATTTAATTCTCTAGCAAAAAGGTGCTGTTAGTGCCCCCTCCCTTGCACTGCTGCCCACTTTAGTCCAGAAATGCCGAGGCTTGCTGGAGCTCACGGGGCAGAGCTGGGACTGCATTTCACAAGTATTAGGTGCCATTTGATGTCTCTTCTGTCTGCCTGGAGATGTAGATACAGTTTACTTACGCCAGACAGCGAGCAAAGATCAGCACGCGGCTCAAATCCCTGCTCTGCAGTGTGCCCTCTGTTTCTGCCTCTCCTTAATGGGGATAATTAGCCTTTCCTGCTTGCATAAAGCACATACAAATAACATAAAAGCAGAGCTCCATTTTCAAATTAAATGCTCTTATTAACATCTAGAGTTTGATGGATGATTACGGTGTTACAACAACATAAATACTTCTCAGGGGGCATTTGGCCAGTGATGTCCTAGGATGCTTTGCGGTTCCAACCTGATTAAAAATGAAATTCTATTACACATCTCTGAAGAGATTCAAACCATTGAATAGCAATTGGAAGGAGATTCTGCCAACTGTGAGGCATAAATACTGACAGTTCTAGCTACAAATGTTTCCAATTTTATTTTATTTTTTTGGTAGGACAAACTTATAAATTAGAAGGATGTGCCTCAAGAACAGCCTGGGCACATAAAAAGAGAGTAAATGGTAAAGAAGTTCCAGAGCTAGGCTATTACAGCACTATCCTGTAGGCAAGCAGAAGCTTTTTAAAAATCAATAAGAAATGTCACTGGCAACCAGTGTGGATTTCAGCGCCAGGGTAGGCAGATCAAAGGGGCTGAGAAAAGCGTTGCAAGAGTTTGAGAGAAATGTGGGTGTGCAGAAATAACATCTGCGAGCAGTGGTTTTCCTGGGCGGCTGGAACAGTGCGGTGTAAGGAAGCAGGATCCTGCTGTCATCTCAAAGAAGCCTTAGGAACTCATTGCCAAAATCCATTTATTTCAGTAGGGTTTGGTTGCTTGTCTGTTGATCCCTACAAATAAGCCAAATTCCCTAAAATTCTGCACTACATATGAACAGCCTGCCAGAAGGGAGGAACGGAGCTGAAAGGGGTAAAGGAGAGAAGGACTTGATAGCTCGAACTCAACTAGCTCACACTTCTTCAAAACTATTAATATGTTTCTTGCAGATTAGTCCACAGGTAATCCATAGCCCTCAATAACCCCCCCAAAAATCAGAGGAAGCCTGGAAATGACTGGTTATGCAGAATCAGGACAGGAAAGCAGTCACTGAAATAGGAAGCAGCGGAGGGAAGTTTAGAATGGGGCAGGCACAGGTGCAAAAGTGATTTGAGAAAAATATTGTCTGTGTCTGGGACCTCCCATGCTTCCATATGTCTGCGTGTATTTATTTTATATTTATGTATGGATACGCTCCAGAAAATCCCTGGTTTATAGCCGTGGAAATAGAGCGAGCGTATGCGTGGCCGCAGTGCTGGCGAGGGTCACCCGGTGGCACCCAGCAGCCCTGGCAGGGAGTTGCTGTCACCACTGCCTGCGTCAGGCCGTGCCGAGTGACAGCATGGGGACAACTGCCTGAGCTCGGGCACCACCAGCTATCAGCCTGCCTCTGCTCTCCATAAAAGCTCTTGTTTATTTCCCTAATTAGCCTCAGGAGTCTTTATGAAGAGGGAAAGAACTGTGTGCTAAGAGTGGATAAGAGGTTAGTTCATATTCCCAGAGCTGGGATGAGACTGAAACTCCTTATGAGAGCTTGATGCTTTGTGTTCATCTCCAAGAAGGCCCCCCAGACATTAAAAGCATGGCTTTGGTTGTTTTTTTCACACATGACAGAAAAGTTAAATATATAATGAGGTGATTTAAATACCTCAGATTTTTGGGAAGTTTGAAATTTAGATCTGGGTACGGTTTTAAATGGAACTTTAGCAGTGGTGGGAAATGTTCGGATTCTTTTTTCCCCTGGTCGTTTCTCATCTTCATGCAGCTATGTTCTTGGATCAAGCCAGACTCAGAAACAGAAATGCCAATAAGGAATCATCTTCTCTTGAGATTTCTACCCTGTTTTTACGGACCCGCAGAATCTCCATGGTTGATTATGCCGCCAAACACCAGTTTGCAGGCTGTTGCTACAGGTTCAGGGAGGTTCAGCAAACACATAAAACTTCATTTTTCACTGTTTTCCATGACTATGTGTTTCCTGTTTGCTTTATAAAATTCAGGCCTCTTTTCTTTAACGCACATTTTTCATTTTCAGATAAAATACTGTTGAAATAGAACCTGTACCTTTAGAGTAAATACACAGTCCTGAACTGGATCTCTATCTTCAGAAAGTAATATAACAGAAGAAACACATGAAACTATAAGGATTAGCAGCCACTTTTTAACTCCTGGGCTTAGAACATGGATACTGTGAAGCTTTTTCTGTTGTTTGTCTCCAGCACCCTTAAATGTGGCTTTATCTCAGAAGACAGATAGCCAGTAGCTGTGAGGTTAAATCAGGAATCAACTGTTGTCCCAGGGAAAATAGGACACAAGTTATTTATTTGGGGAAAGATTTTTATTAAAAAAACAGCATACATTCTCATTGCTTTTCCTTATTCTGGGGACCATGCAGCCTATTTGCAATTAAATTGACTCTAGTAACCCTCCAAAGTGAAGGAAGCTGTTCTGAAAATTAGTAGTATGAGTCTATCTACCTTTTGACAAATTATTTTCTAATGAAAAACATCTGCTCAGGCTAAGGAGGTTCACTCGTCTTTACTTCCGCCTCATGCAAATGGTTTTTATTTTGCATATTGCAAAAAAGTGCTTTGGTCATATAGCCAAAAGGGACAGGAAGATATTGATAAAATGCAGCAATGCTGTGAGTGGAATTTCATTCCTCCCCCTGCCTTTAATTATCCTTTTTCTTTATAACAGGTGTAATGAGCACAACACCTGATGGCTAATGATAATCCAGATGGCTTGGAATTGGATCTCCATATGCTGCATGATTTAATGCAGAATGAGGCTGAAGTTAACTCTGTGTGGGCTGAAGAAACAAACTCCACTGTTTGTTTTGGAGGTTTGTTTTGGTAAACAAGCAAGTGATTGAAAGAGACACCCGGGGGTGTTTGGTTAACGGGGTGATGTGGAAAGCATCCATTCTGCACAGCCCAAATCACTGCAAGGAAGAGTCTGTTCTTCCAAAGACCGTGCGGCTCGGTTTTGCCTGATGACCCCTTCTCCAGAGCTGGGTTTAGTCCCAGCAGGACTCTGTGCTCCGCCGGCACTACTTGAAACCCTTCATGCTCCTCTTGGTGAGAAGAGCTGGGTTTGCTGCTAATGTAGCTTTGGTTTGCACTAACGGGACCAAACGTGGTTTACAACATTTTAGCACCTGTTAATGCTCTCTCAGCGTTGAAGGTTTCTCTTCTAATCTATTCAGATTGGATCTTGCGAACAATTTCTTTCCCAAAGGCTGTCGGGCATTGGAACAGGCTGCCCAGGGCAGTGCAGTCTCCATCCCTGAAGGGGTTGAAAAATGTATAGATGAGGTTCTTAGGGACATAGGTTAGTGCTAGAGTTGGGTTATGGCTGGACTTGATGATCTTGAGAGTCTCTTCCAACCAAAATGATTCTGTTTCACTGAACTTGGACCACAATAACACAGAGAAATATTTCTGGAGCTATACCTTTGCTTTTGAAGTGATCACAGCTGGAGCCAGAATAACACGAATGTTTTCTCCTTAGGGAAAAGTTAATCTGTAAATCCTAAGGATTCTTTATGCAGAGGGATGGCATCCTTGTCCGCATGAGAGGGGAAACTGGAGCAGACCAGCTGTGATTCAGCTGAGCACTAAGGCTCCATGGGACATAAGCACATGCTTTCGTGTTTTGCTGAAGTGGTACCGTGCAGAGACATCACGATTTGCCCAAAGTCACACAGCAAGCTGAAAACAGGAATCAGGAGTTCTTTGGACAACCACTGCAGCTCTTTACATTTGACAGTTTTTCTTTCTGTGCTGCCCAGAGGACAAGAAACATTTTTCTTCATAAAACAGAAGCAGAGGTGCTTTAGTAAATATTGTGAAATTCTGGAAAGTAGATTTGTAGTCTGCCGCTGGGAGGTCAGGAGCTGGTTCTCTACATCAACAGCAGCATCTGTCTGCGGGAAGCTTTAGAAGAGTTTTCAACTGAGGTGACATGTTGGTGGCTGTTGTTCCATCCCACGCCTGGCACAGGTAACCTGGCACCACTTGGCTTGTCAAGAAGAACTTCTGGTGCATTTGAAGTAGAGATTCCTCTTTCTTTCCTAGGACATGGATGAATTTCTAGGTTGAAAAGGGAAATAAATCTCCTTTTCATAATATCCCCTCAACTTGGGCTCATTCTTGGATCTGGTTTGTAACAGTGATTTGATCAGCAGTGGAAATGTTCCCTCTCCAGCCCCGGGGGTGCCTGCAGTGCGTTCACCTGGCCAGAGGAAATGTCAGCCTTGTTTGTGTGTTTGTGCTGTTCCCTCGGAGCAGGGACTTGGCCTTGGTAGGAGCCAGTATCACGAGTTTCATACTCGTGGCCAGTTTCTTCCCCAGCTGAATCAGTGCCTGGCAGCACGTAGAGAAAAGAAGTGTGGCCTTGGTGATGAGTCTTTGTATTGCTTGAACACAGAATGGTTTCAGTGGATACAGCCCCAGCTATGGAGTAGTAAAATTCGCACCTGCAAAGAACTACAGCCTAGTGCTTTGGTGGGGTGACATCCATTTTCCTCTATAGGTAGTCAACAAAACAGTAGATGTAGCCAGTCTTCCCTGCTCTCCTCCCGTGGCACACTATACTTTAAATAGCTCTTGGCCTTGGGATATGAAAGAATTTAATCTTAATTCAGGGCAATGCGTGTTTTGTGGATAAATTGAAGTGGAACTTTTAGATTCTTGTTTCTGCGATTGCCAGGGACTGATTCAGAGGGTCCTTTCTAGTTGTTTTTATTGAAGGATGTAGTAATTTACCTCAAGAAAAAGACACTATGCACATTCTCATTTCATACCTGACAGAAAGCCAGGGCAAGATTAATACCTCCTCCTAACGCTGAAAAAGTAACAAGTAGGTGAAAAAGCTTTTGCTCTTCTCTGTCTCATAAGTAGCTGATGATGCTGTTAGAGGACAAATGTTTCTACAGCAGAGGCTTTAATATAGAGATTATGGATTTAAAGCCTTCTATTGGCTCGAGGGACCGCTCGCCCCGCAGAGCTCTGGATGTCAGGTGCTGTGGAGAGGCACAGGCAGCGCTATTCAGCATGTACCTTTGCATTCAGCTTTGCAAGTGCTGGGTCAGATCCCCTGCAGGTATGCTGGAGTTACAGAGCTGGGGGAATCTGACCCACCCTCGGCAACCTGCCCGCCTGCATGGACTTATTAGCCCCTTGTTGCCAGAGGACAGATGAATTCCCAAGATGTGGTGCCCTCCTAACAGTCTCTAATGCTTTAAAGCCACGGAGAAGAGTGAAATGAGGAATCGGAGTGGTATTGCTGTAGAAAAAAAGAAAAGATATTTGAGGACTGTATTTCATGCAGGCAGAAAATGGGGGACCCAAGAGAGGAAGCAAAGTGTTTTAGCCTTATCCTATCTACGAGATGAGGGTTGAGAGGGACTTTTGCATCCCTTCACCTTTTTTACTCCCTGTTAGAGAACATTGTTTGGGACCTGCAGTGCCTTCAGCCTTGGGGTGGCAGCATTCAGCTTCCAGCATCCAGCCTTGCCTGCCGTGCTGGGAAGCCCAGCACTTGATCTGCTCCTTCTGGGTGCCTGGATCGCTTTGGAAATCTGGCCTGGAGGGACATGGGCTATGCGATGTAGTTCTCAGCAATGATACTCAAACTACAAAGGGGGACGAAACTGGAATCCTGAGGCCCACCCCCCAGCAGGTGCTCCGGAGGCTTTCTGAAGCTGAATTACAGCCCAGGCAGGGGTGCTGAGGGGATGCAGACAGAACACGAGGCACGCAGGGAATGAAAGAAGGAAAAGAAGCTAAACAGAGGTAGAATGGCAGCTGAAGCACAGTAAAAATATACGCTTAGACACTACCTGTGGTTAATTCAGGTGGAGCTACGGGGGATCTCACTGCACTGCTTTCTCCCCTGCTTCAAGTGCTTGTTTATCCAGGTGGAACGGGAATGACATCTTCTTCTTTGTGAGAGCAACGAGTAATTTTGAATCTGTTTAAACAAGTATTAGGGAGGTATTGAGATGATAGCAGGGAGATTAGATGGTCACCAAGTACCGTCAGGAGAACCGGGCCTACGCAAATTTCTCATATCTACAACAGAGCTCTTCAGAACACTTAGAAATAAATATATTTTCAAGCTATATTTTTCGCCTTTCATAAAATTGGATGTTCGCAGAAAGAACCAGGTTAGACATTCCTCCCCGTGTGAGGGCTGTGCCCGCAGAACAGTAATCCCTGTTTCACCCAAGAGCAGGTACTGCCCTCCTGCCTCGCAGTGCTGAGGCAACTGGCTGTTTAGGCGGTAGCGCAGAGCAGTACCATGGCAGTGTCAAACCTGATAGGTTTTAGCTTTCCGTACTGTAAAATAAGTTTAACTGGGGTTATCTTTTAGCAGACACTTGGAGTATGACTCAAACTTGCATTTTTGGACATTGGAAAGAACCCCTTAGCTGCTCTGCACCCAGTCCTGTCCTGCTGCATCTCACAGCTCTTGGCTTTTACTGCTGCTGTATTGACAACACAGGCACTTTCAGATTATTTATCCTGCCTGTGCTTTTTCATTTAACATCTCACAAAGTCCATTACCCTCAATGCCACTTCCAATTGGCATTTGAATTTAAGGTGAAATCTAGACCTTGTAAGAAATAGGTTATTTTGTTCTTCTTCAGATGGTTCTGTCTCCTATGCAATGTCACTTGGGCTGATTCATTTACACAACCTGACAAAAATCTCCCAATTTTTCATGAACGACTTCTCTGTGAGTGTCACACTGAATTTGCTCAGTCGAGCAATGTGTATATACCAGTGAACTGGAGAGCAAAGCGCTAAGGCTAGATAGCGAAACCGTCCTAAGATGATGTTTCCTTTCCTACTTACCTCTGAAAAGGCAGCTTTTTCCCTGTTATTGCTGTTTCTGATGTCCTGTTTGTGTGTATTCCTACATGCATTCTCCTTACACCCCTGCCTTAGGCTGATACCACATTGACCTCAGCTGGCTGTGTGAGATGGTCCTTCTGTCCATCTTACGTCCCCAGCATGTTAAATTTTCATTAAACGTTAGTTGTGACATAGGAAAAGAAGGATTAACTCATCTGGCTATCAGTATGAATACATTTTACACATCAATTTGATTGCAGTGGGGAAGAACCTCCATGTATCTCAACAGAGCACTGAGTTGTTGGTGACTCACTGGTTCAAGGGGCGGGATTTGGTGGCTGTTTGGGGAAGAGGCGGTAGGACGGACAGACGGTGTGTGGTGTGAGCTGCGGTCGGGCTGTGCTGGGTGGGTGAAGATCAGTCCATCTGCAACCGGAGGAATTTCCCGAATTTCCCCGCTGTGCCTTTCCTCGGCAGCCCCGCGATCAGTAGCGCTCTCACCGCTGTGTAACCAGCCCCCTCGGTTAGTGCGTAAGATTATTTGTTGTGATACATAATTACATGGGTTGATACTTTAGCCAGCAATTAATTAATCCTAATTGGATGTAAATTAATTAAGAACACAGTTTGTCACATTCAGTTTGCTCTTACCCAGCTCCACTCGCCCTGGAGCCAAATTGCAGCTGTTGGCCCCGATCCAGGACAGCCGCACCATTCAGTGTGAGTGGAACACTGGCCCAGTGCTCATACAGGGTACAGCGGAGCCTTGGGGTGAACGTTACACCGGCTTGTTCTGAAGGAGTTGCAGTTCTCAAGAGGTTTTTGAGGGGATGCTTCCCTAGGGTGTGAACAGTGGTGCTGGGTGCAGGATTTCTGGCATTGGGCACCTGGGTCTGTTCCAGCTGAGCTGCTGGACACAGAACATCTCAGACAAAGGTCACATTTTGTTTTCCATTCAAACAGTTTTGTAAAAGTCTGCTCATATAATGCATTCAAATGTAGGACAAGATTTTGTAAAATGATCTAATATCCCTATATGACAGAGAACCTTTAATAATTTAGTCTTCAAGGGACTGGTTTCACTGATGGCAGAGCCCAGCATTGATTTGACCTTTTCTTACTCTTCATCTAGGAGCTCATCTACAGAGGCTATTCTTGAAGTGGTTAGTAGGTATCTACTCTTATTTAATGTCTTTCAGATCAAGGCTCCTCAGAAGAAATTTTCCATGTTAGTTGTGAGATATTAAAAAATAAAGCAAAAAATCCAACTTTAAGAATGTAGATTTTCCAGCTAAGCCTGAAAATCAGCTCCACTTGGGTGCATTTCCAAAATATATCACTGCAGTGCCAATCATCTAAAGCAAGAGGGGGAAAAATGTCAGCAAAATTCACTAGATGCACAGAGTCATTGAATAGATTCATGGGCAGCCTACTGTAATGGTAAGTTTGCAGGGGCTATCAAAACTCTTTATACATCAAGGTAAAAAATGACAAAGAAGATGAAGAGAATGATTTGTGCTCTGAACCAGAGGCTGGTGGGGACCACTCCACCAAAGCAAGGATGTAATCTTATAAAAATATGTAGTTAACCCCACAGACTTTGTCAGACAGGTATGTCTGTAGAAGAGCCACAAATCACCACGGAGAGAATTTGATTGATCTGTAGGACTTTGAAAATGTAAATCTTTTTCATTTAAATCTACGTTGGACCATGGAACCTGGGGACACTTAGGAAAGTAACGAAGCTGCCAGATAGAGCTGAAATAAATCCAAATAGCCAACCTCAATTATGAATTGTCAGGTGGAGACAACTCATCCAAATGCATTCCAACACTTGACACGTCCCCGCTGTGGAGCCGGTTTGCACCGTGGAGCGTGGCGCTCTGCGCAGAATAAAGGACACGCTGTGAGCCAGAGGGAGCTGCAGACTGGGCTTCGCCCCTCGGGGTAATGGGCCTGTGCCGCAGAACGTACCGAAACCTTGAAGAGAGACCACACACCTCTGCAATCCAAAGGCGTCCCCGCAGAGGTTCAGCATGGCAGGTGCGGTCTGTGGTGGTGAAAGGGAATGTCTCTGGCCAGCACTGATCGCAGGACAAAGGGCGAGGTGGGTCAGACCAGAAGAGGCTGAAGTTAGTTCCCAGCCTGGCCCAGCCCACGTTAATCCTAGCTTTATGAATCCCACGCTGTGCATTACTCATGCAGGACTTGAAAGCAGCTTCATATTTTGCCCTTCTTCACCTTGGTCCTTTCACTCGTTCCTGTCCTTAGTGACTCAGAGCAGTGAAATGGGAAGAAAAATGAACAACAAATGCCTTTTGGCAAGGTTTTTCTATTTTAGTGTCAGGTTGGTCCTTTGACCATCAAACCACCACTCAGAACTGCCACCTCTTGATCAAATCACACGCTGCCTGTGATTTCACATGAAGGGATGTCTGTCCTCGCTGTGACTCCCCAACGCTGTGAACCTGCCCTGGAAGGGCCTTCGGCTCCGTGCTCGTCAATTCAGAACTGGCAGGATTAATATGAAACCACTGGATTATTTCTCCACTTAGGATCATGCCTGGACTTAAGTGAATGACTGCAGGTTTTGGCTGTCAGACTTTGTGCTTTGCAGCCCCATGGTGATCTAAAGTAATTGGGAGGAATGAACTCAAACAAGCCCATCTCACTGCTCGAATCGGTGTCACTGGGAAGGGACAGAGGGCAGGATGCTGGAGTCAGGCGTGCGAGGTGTGCAGGAGTTTGGTAGTCAACGTGAGTTCTTTTTACCACACAGGGGCTTGTTTCTGAGGTAGTGACACTCTGGAATCATCTCATAGGTGAGCAAAGCTTTTGCTCATTGATATCTGATTTGCTCTGTGTTTATCAGAACTGAAACAGTAATAAAATTGCCTTCATTTGCACCAGGAGGGGCTTGGGATGTAAACTGTTTCATGGTTTCAAGGAACCTTTTTCCATTCTTCCCAGTAATTATGTCCAGAAGGGTGAAAAGCATTTGAATTGCGTAAGACATATGCTATTGTACATGGCAATTCATATTTTATACAGCATTTCATAACCCCTACAGGAAAATAAGGCTCAGTCTGTATTTGTTTAAGTGGGCAAGCTAGCTAAAAGATTCTAAAGGCAGTGAGGTATGGAGTTTCTTGGCAAAATGTGATTCTGTGCTTCTGTGTGTTGGTATTCGGTTTTGGAGATCATGGTATCCTGATGTGTCTGGGAGGTGAGGTTCACCGGATTGCTTTTCATAAATTGCCATTTGGGTGGCACAGCTGGGACAAACGGGCCTGTGCAGAAGCTCCAGTTTGCTGTAACGTCACCATCCCCCTTTGGGGACCTTGGTCCAGCTGTGGGGAAGGTGCCGCCAGGCTGTCCCCTGGCATTCAGACACACACAGCGCCTCTGTCAGGCCCAATGCATTTGGAAGCACTTCGCTGCAGACAGCTCTCCCTCTGGGAAGAAGAGAGTGGATAATGAACAGTCAAAGTCGCTCAGGGAAGGCGCGTTTGTGCCAGGCTGAGGAGCTCCATAGATTAGATCATGAGATGCTCTTGTGTGCTGCCCCTTGCTCCTGGGACACCCTTTCTGTCCCGCTCGCTGTTCTCAGTGACATGAGATCACACAACACGTGGCAGGTTCCAGCCCTGTTCCTGACCCGGGTGTCAGCACTGAGCAGACAGCTCCGCAAAATAAGTAGCTGCTTCAGGTCAGATGTTTTTAAAGGTGTTTCTTTAGGGCCTTTTTTCTTTCTGATTCTGGCTTTTAGTCTTGTCCCGCAGGAGAGCAGAAAAATAACCTTCAGATTCATCAGGCTTTCTCTTCCCCGCTGCTGGCATTGTGTGTTCTCATCTTCCGTTCTGCGCTGACGGTGAAGAGTTCCAGTGTTAAGCGTGCACAGTGTTACAGGAAAAGAACGTGGTTTATTATTTGTTAGGCTGATATTGTGCAATTAGAGATGGAACAGCCATTGTGGCAGGACAAATGGCATAATTCCTGCTCTCTGATCTATGCTCCATAATGAATCAGAACTTTTCCTTCCAGAAACCTACTATCTTTCAGAAATATTGAAGCAATGAAACTAATCAAAAGAAGATTGCCAAGGTTTACAGAATACTCCCATATTTCATAGTGCAGAAGTCCTTGGAAATGCTACAGAGACTGTTAAAGTTAAATTTCCGTAGTACTAAAGTACACATCAAAGAGCAGACGCTCAACACGGTGTCAGAAACGGTGAAAGTATTCTGTAAATCACTGCCTGTAATTCGCTTTTTAACAAGGTGCTGTGTGCGCTCTCGGGAGAAGGAGCTGTGAATGGGGTCATTTCTGACTGAGGAAGGAACCTGTATTGACGTTTGTGATGGCACTCTGTACAAAGCTGAGATATGATGGCGATCTGAATTAGGGAAAAATGAAAAAGAAGCTGTGAAAATGACTTGGGCTGTGAACTTTTTGGGGAAAAGTATGTACTTTTATTGCATAATTGGACACGATCCCATTTTCAGAAGTATTAAGCTTCAAAAACGTGCAAAATATGTTTTTAACTCTCCTAAGGCTTGTGGCATAATCACAGAGACTGAGCAAACACCATTTAAAAAGTTACATCAACTAGGAGTTGCTGCTCTTTACCTGATGTGCAGTAGCCGATAGTGCATTCCTGGTTCTGTGCAAACACCAAGTAAAATGGAGTCACAGAAACCCTCTTTCTGGATTTGTTTTGTGGTCACAAGGAGTTAGAGCCGTGTGCACACACCCAGTTAGTGTCTTTGTGTTGAGCGATGGTGACATCTGGAAGCACAATGTGATTTGTTTGGATTCACTTCTAAAATAGGAATTCAACACATTTCGTAGCTTTTTGGGCCATTAGAGAAACCTGTGATGGGACTGTGGTCTTCAGAGGGCTGATCAAATCAGATACTTGATGAGCGTCACCAGGGTGGTAGGTCCCAAAAGCTCCTTTGTAAATCTCATCTACTTCTACCAAAACCAAAGCCAATATATTTGCTTCAGAGTTGGACAAGAAAGAACTGGGAAGGCAGAGCCGGTTGTCACGGCCCCCGAGAGGTGTTGGGGATGTGCGGATTTAGAAGCAGAAAGCAATGAGAAGAAAATGCTTTTCCTTACAAGTAGAGCTTGCTATAAAGTTTCCTTTTTATTTCTTTTTTTTGCTCTTCTGTTGGAGGATGAAGTGCTGCAGGTGGAGAACGAAGACACACCCCATTAAAATTATCCTGCTTATAAAAACCCCAAATGCTGATGTTGTTACCTGCCCGTCGTAATTACATTGCTTATAAAACCAGGTGCTGATGTTAAGCATTACAGCTCTAAGTGTCTGGCACAAGGAGAGGTTATCTGTTGTGCCTGTTTAATCGCCCCAGAAATTCGAGTGGCAAAAGGGACTGATGCAATCAGATTTAGAGTCTAACTTGCACTCTCATCCAAACGAACCAGGTTTCAGCAGATGGATGACAATATGTGCAGGAGACAGGAAGAATAAAGCAACTGGATAAAATGAAGATCAAATGTTGCGAAACCTATTTGGGTAAAACTTAACATCTGCCAGCAAAGGCTGCCTAAGGAAACAAAGCGCAGAATTGGAGGTAATTATGAGAATGCAGGACAAAATTCAGGCCCTGGAGGTCGTCAGAGAAGTTCTCACAGTTGTGGAACACCTCCCAGGGAGGCACGGCCGCTGACATCCGGGTGCCTGGAGCACAGCTGAGCCCGTGAAGAGGAGAGAGAAGGTGCCCAAGAGTCTGATTCTCCCTGGTTCCACCGCAGTTCGGTGACATGCGCCCGATAGCCACAGCCCTCAGGAGAACTGCCCGTGTTTGTCCTTCTCTCACCTTTGAAATTGAGAGGACATCAATCTTCTCCACCTCTTCTCCTGGCACCTTTGATAGCCAGGGTAGCTTGTGCTCTTTCCAAGCACTGTAGATCCCAGCGTGGAGATAGAGAAGCGTCTGAGGGCTGGAGCCTCCACTCAGAGATCACTCAGAGAATGAACAGGAATAGGGAACTGGAAGTTAATTAATGATTCCTGCAATTGATTGACACTCACTTTCCAACGTTTCTTTTGTTCTTGCTATTGCCCAGCTGAGCTGTCTCAGTCAAATTGTGTTCTTAAGATTATTACTTGGACTGCAATTGAAGCCGCTGAAGCTTGGGAAATCCTGCTTGCCAAGTGCTTGTTTTATTTAAAGGAAAGAGAAAAAGAATGACAAGAAAAGAAGAAGAAAACACCTTATGAGCTTAAAGGAAGCTTTAGTGAAACAATGTGGAGAACAAAAGGAGGAGATAATTGGAATTGGGAGGTGTATGGAAGTCTTTTTTATCAGGATTATCAGGACTCTGCTGAAGGTTTCACACGTGCCTATGGTGTTTTCAGGGAGGCAGAATTCCTCACTGTTGCAGACTTCAGTTTGTGTCTCTGCTGTTACTGCAGTCCCAGCATGACTGGGTATTTTAGAAGCCATAGGTTTGTATCCCGTCTCATCTTTCCTTCCCTGGGTTATCGCTCCGTGCCGTGCTCATCTAGAACAGCTGTTCCCAAAGCACTTTTCTTAGGAATTCCAGGCATATGTATTTGAAAGAATGATCTAAAGTCTTCAGCTTAGTAACATCCTGACCTTGCTGAGGACATCGCATTATGTCTGACCCTTGTTTAAGTTGCTTTATGCTTCATTCCCAGTTGTAAGAGGGGCCAGCAATCCCCACTCAGCCGCTCTGGCCTGCTTGGATTGCACACTCCTTGGTGTAAGGTGCTTGTTTGTGGACACACGGCCCCTCTCACCGCGCGGACCTGAGCTGACGTGGGTTGCGGATATACCAGCCTGCAGTAATAACCAGCACGTGGCGGCCGGACGCTGCGTCCGACCTGCTTCTGCTCAGAGGAGTGACGTGCGGGCGGCAGGGAGAGGACACCACCGTTACCACAACTGACTTCAGCTCAGCTGTCCTCTTAATTGCCGCTATTATTAGGAAAATCGAGCCCTTCCCAGCGTCTTGCAGTCCCTGCGGGAGGAGGAGATTGGTCTGTGTTGTCTGCCGCTGTCCTGGGCCATCTGACAGGGGGTCTCAAGGGTGCAAAGTGTTTCTGAGGCCCCCCTGCTCCGCCCCAGTGAACCTGCAGCTAAACAGCGCTGTGGTATTTTACAAATTGTGTTTAGCTTTTAATGATTTGCTATAACATGCTTGATTAAAAACCTGCCTAAGTTCCAAACCTAATGAACCTTAAACTTTCACATTAGATACATTAATTACAGTGGTCCCAGTGGCATGCTAGCACAGGAGAGTTATCCTGCCACATTAATATGAAAATGAAGGGTTGCTGTAAGAACTAAATGAAAAAAATAGACAAATAATAAGACTCTATTGCTAAAGCTGTTGTGCCTCTGAATTAAGTTACTGTCTTTTGTTTGTTTGTTTTTTTTTTTTTAATTAATCAGATGGCTGCAGCAGTAACGATGTTCCCAAAGGCATTGCTTGAAAAGCCAGGGGCTGATGGGAAGCAACAGAAATAACCGATGACTTTGCCATTGGTGCTTAGGTGCCATAGCAGTGATGAACGTGAGCTGGAAAGATAGATAGATCAATTTGCTATTCATTAATATTACTGTGTGGTGGTCTATTTTGATTCATGTCTTTTCAATTTATAAGGAAACACTAATTGATGCTTACAATCGACATAATGCACAGGGATAAACACATGGATGGCGGTTGTGGGAGGATACTGTGTGCGGCACAACACCTTGGGGACTGTCACCCTGGTGAGAACTTGTTACTCCCAGGCCAATGGAATGATCTACAACTGGAAAGGAGGTTGGAGCATGGAGGGGTTGGTCTCTTCTCCTGAGCAGCAAGTGATAGGACCAGAGGAAACGGCCTCAGGTTGCACTAGGGGAGGTTGAGGTTGGATCTGGGGAACAGTTTCTCCCCCAAAGGGCTGTGGGGCATTGGAACAGGCTGCCCAGGGCAGTGCTGGAGTCACCAGCCCTGGAGGGCTGGACAGACGGACATGAGGTTCTCAGGACATGGGGCAGGGACAGGGTGGGTTATGGGTGGACTGGATGATCCTGAGGGTCTTTTCCAACTGACATGATTCTATGATAACTGCCTGTAACCCAGATAACCCAGATTGCTGAAACTGTGCAAGTTAAAATTAAAAAAAAAAAAAAAAAAAGGAAAAAAGTGATAACACTATATTCTCTCAGAACTTTCATTTTTAATCTCAACCAGACCGTTTCGATGATTGTTTACACTGCAGTCCCAGAAACATTTGTATTGGCACAACTGAGACAAACGTTGAATAGGGTGAGATGCGGGGTAGGAAAAGCACGGTTAAAATATTAGCAAGATAAACTGTAAATATCTGCTTAGCTGTTTGTCACACCTGCCGTTGCTGCAAAGGCTCCACCAAGGCAAATTCAG
The DNA here is from genome assembly GCF_036013475.1 of Columba livia. Lineage (NCBI taxonomy): Eukaryota > Metazoa > Chordata > Aves > Columbiformes > Columbidae > Columba > Columba livia. Next base: position 639,350 of record NC_088627.1, on the reverse strand, counting down.
TCCTCACAGAATGAATCCTGGAGTGAATTAAGAGATACTTAACATAGATGGGAAGATTCACATCCCGTCAACCCCGTATCAGCAGCTCCTGTGGGCTCCTGGCTGCCCATCCATGCCTGGATGATCTGGGCAGAGGTGTCACCCCCCCGGGAACTCACAGGCTCTTGCTGTCCCCTGCGCGGGGGCCGGGCTGGGCCTTCCTTGGCAAACCCCAGCTGGGCTGCTGCTGCTGCCCAGGGCCGTGCTGCTTGCAGTTGGCTCAGGAGCCCTCTCCTTCCACCACCGCCGCGGGGGACAAGCTCAGCTGGTGCCAATGGAGCCTCCCCGGTCTATGCTGCTGGAAAATCTGGTCTATGCTTTTAAAGCACATTGACTTTCACATGCACACTCTTAGTCTGTGCCTAACAAGTGATGGTGGATGTTTAGAATCCCATTACGAGTTCATTACGGCACATTCCATAGGAAATTGATTACGGATTCCACTGCAGCCAAGCAAAAGACTGTTAATTAGCTAATTACTGCCCAACATACATTCAAAAGGCTCATTCTGTTGCTTGAACTTTCACTTCATATTTCATACACTTTCTGCATTGAAATTGGGCAGCATAATGGGACGCACATTGATCCTGAGCTCTCCCTTTCACGAAGGCTGAACAGATGCCCTGCTGCCAAGCTCATCTCCGCAGACGAGCGGGCTAGTGTCTCAGCCTTTGCTCTGACGCCTCCTTCAGCCCCTGCCAACCTCTTTCTCTTTGTGCTTCACTAGTGACAAGCGAGGAAATGAAATCTGCATTCGTTCTGCTGTCTGTGGCAGCAGCCCTCCTTATTAAGCAGTTCAAATCACAGCAGCCGGTGGAGCTCCTCTTGACTTTCGCCATCGCCTCCAAGGCCTCATTCCTCAGTAAGGCTGAATTCCCCCTCTGACATGAGCACATGCTGCTCACAGGCCAGACTGAGCCCAGGTACATTTGCATTGCCATTGGAGAACACTGGAGTGACAAAGGTGATGCGCAGAGTCAAAGAGGGGACATGGAAATATTCGTCCCTATTGAAAGGGACTGTCCTGTTGCTGTTTCCCATGTTTGAGCTGGAAACTGGGGTCTTTCTAACTGGAAACGATAATCTGGTGCTTCATTGGCAGGAAAATGACTGTCATTTCCACCAAATCCCGACTGTGTCCAAAATGCATTATGTCAAACAGCTAACAGTGTTCTTCTGACGAAATGTGGTTTTGTCTAATACTTAGGTGATATCTGCCAGCAGAATGAATTCTGTCAAAGTCCCTCAAAGCCCTCTGTCAAATTAAAATACATTTCCCCCACCCGAAGACAGATCTCTTACTCTGATGGCAAAACTCATTTGATATGATCCCTTAAGCTTTTCTCCTGGAAAATCATTGTGTTAAAATTCAGGAGCCACTTTGCAGAGAAATGTAATTTCAACCTCTCTCCATCCTCACTGCTATTGTTAAAGAGTTTTTCTTAAAAAAATAGGCAAGAAAATTCAGGCATAATAACAACAATTTTACTTCTCAGAACAATTTATATAAAAAAAGACATGGAAAATTACAAGGCCTTTTTCTTTATAGTCCATGTTCAGGGCAAAAGGGTTAAAGAAGAAGAAAATCTTTGTCAAATAACAGCAGCAATAAGAATGAAGTGTAAAATGTATACATATATGAGGCTGATGCACAGAATATGCATTATTTGACAGGGGTGACGTTTAGAAGGATAACAAAGAAACACTAAACTGTTGCAAGGACAAAATGATCTTCCTTTTCCCACGCATGCAAATGCAATGATGAGCCTCCTACAGCGTCCGCCCCCAGTCGCTCGCTATTTATACCTGGTTGTCACATGGATGTCACGGTCAATTATTTTTCAAGTAATCACTTTCGGGTGCAGCTCTGGGTAGCGGTGCAGTTCAGATGCACCAGACCGCCAGTGTTTCAACCCAGTGGGAACGAGAATCCAGAGTGAAGCGAGCAGTTCATGAACTTGTTGCATGAATGTGAAGCCACTCGGGAGTAGGTTTTGAAAACAGGGTGAAGTTAAACAGAAGGAATTTGAAAATGGAAATTGAACTATAGTAGGTGTGATCTGGAAAAAATAATCCATCGGAAATCTATAATTGATAGCTGATAATTTGTGCAGTCCTCTGAGTAACCTAGCAAGTTTGCAGCGTAACTCTGAAAACTAATCTATAGCCCTAAGTCTCAGGTTTTGGCCTCTTAACTAAAGCCGTTGGCTGCACGGCTTGACGAGCTCTGCCCGCGACAGTCTGCGACTTCAGAGGCCTTGGTTCATCCTCAAATTTGTACGATGGCTGAAGTCTCCCTGCTCTAGATTTAACGATTCCCTAAGCTTTGTGTGTGTATGTGTGTTTGCTTTGCCCTTTACACGATGCGTAAACATCCTTTCTGTAATTGGGGGTGTGGAGCGCACAGTTGTGTCCCCGTAGCTGTGCCGTGCATGGGAAGCTCGTGTTCTTCAGTGGGAGGGGGAACAATATACAGTTATTTAGATAAGCATGCGGTAATTGCGGATAATTGCGTTCTGTATTTGTAGATGGATCAAAATACATTATTAAAATAATCCTCTCTGCAATTATACACCTACACATCTATCAGAGTTTAATAACTGTGTTGCAGGAGCTTTGCCAATACACACATGGAGCAAAGTGTGTAGTAAAGTCAGCGTACAAATTAAAATTTCCTAATATTCAATCTGAACCTTCCCTGATGCAACTCGAGGCCGTTTCCTCTGGTCCTGCTCAGGCCTGGCCTTGCACGTGGACACCTGAGACTCAGATCTCACCCTCCCGTTCCTGCGGGAACCAGCACAGTTCACTTGGGGGTTCTTTGCGCTCCAGTGTCCACGAGGCCGTGGTATCCAGGGGTGTGTGTAAGTTAGAAATGCCTGGGAGAAGCGGGGATAAAGAGCATTTGATGTGTCCCCAGTGACTGCCCGTGGTGCTGGGTGCCCTGTCACACACTAGTGCTTCATCTCAGCTAGCTCGGCATGGGGATTTATCCCCAATGGTTAATGCTTTTGTTCCACTTTATAGGACACGCTTCTAATAAGCCATGTAAATCCAGGGAGCCAGGATTTGGAGGGACTTAGAACTGAAAGAAAGGGCTTGTCAGTTTAGCCACTTTTTTTTTTTCCCTTTTTCCTCCCTGCATCCCATTCTATTACAGCAATAATTAGGATGACAGGAGAAATGGCCTGAATCTATTTGAATGACTCTATCCTGAGCAGCAGTCACCACTGTTCCCATCTGATGCCTCACAGGCTTTGTAAAAAACGTTCTTAACTCTGACAGTCACTTCAGGAAAGGGGACAAATCTCAAATAACTCTGTCAATTGCCCTTTTTCTTACACCAAGTTATCTTCTCGTCTTTTTACTCCTAATCAGCTGTGTGGCGGTTGGGATTATATGTGAGAACCCAAGCTCAGGGGTCGTAGTGAAGGTACAAAGACACTAAATGGTGTTGCTGTCAGCACCAGCCGGGCAGAGCAAGCTGGGGGGATATTCTGAAAGCAATGGGGGAAAAGCCGTGTGATCTCCCTGGAGAAACAAGGGGCTCAGCTCCAGAAGCATTGGTCTCTGTTGCCTCTAAAGGGCGCCTAGGACCTGCCGTGCAGTCATTTCTCCCTGGGCTTTCCGGCCTCAGCACCCTGCCCAAGTGCTTTGGTTTGGCTCTTCTTCTTCTGACCTATCTTTGGGATACAGCTGCGACAATTTGTGTGTTCTACGAGTCCCTTTAGCTCATAAACAACATTTACATCTCTCACAAGGTGATCTCTCAATTACGTTAAAGCTGATTTTTCTTCCATTCATTTTGATGATAGAAATTTTGACTTAGAGGTTCCTGGTGCGAGGACAGTAAAGTCACAGCATGAACAAGTACCACTCCTCTGTATTCTGAAGCTGGATTCAAAACAAATGTATTTGATTTGAACCAGGACAGCTGTCAGAGCCATGGAATGCTGCAGGAAGCTGTAAATTATCGTGGTTTTCAGCTTCTCAGATGGGCAAAGATCAAACTATTGGATCAGATCAAAAGTTTCTCTGGGTCTCTCGGGTCCGGGCTCTGGCTGCTCTTGCGGAGGTGGTGTTGTCAGGGATGATACAGGATCAGACGCTGAAGAACTGCTATTTCTGTCTTCACCTTCGGCCCTTGAAGGACTTTATCCCAGCTCGGGGTAGCCTGTTCATTAGCACCCACAACAGACGTGCTGTTCCTGCCCAAGTCAGCGCATTATGTGGCAATTACTTACTGTGTATTTCTCCTCCCTTTATATATAATCTCATTTTAATGCGCGTGTCACAGTTTTAATAAACTGGAGTTCAAAGGATGAGCAATTATACAAATCTTTCATTTCACACATGAAAAGCATCATTTTAAAGTTGTCAGCAAAAAAAAAAGGCATTTCTTTGATTCAGTTCTCAGTGCAATTACCTAATGTCTGTTGTGGGTTTCAGCAAAGCAGAACTCGAGCTGCTGTAAATCCGCAGAGTGCCTTTGATTTCAGTGTTCTACACCAGTTGAGAGTTGGGCTTCCAAGGTGGATTACTGCGACTTTCTAGATAAGAAATGAGGTTGGAGTTTATCCGCAGCCAAAATGAGAACAGTGATGGTTGCTGCCCTTGTGTGATTCGGTTCAGGGCAGTTTTTATTCTTTCTAAGCATTTTGTTTACACTCAAGAAGAATAAAAGAGATGTAGGAAAGAAATTGTACGTAAAAAGATGAAAAGGTGAGAGATTTGATTCTCTAGGACTCCATGATTTCTCTGTCTGTTCCCAAACTTGTAAAATGAGGCAAAAGTACTCTTAATGCAGAATCTATTTTTAAGCAGCGGATTGTACAAGTCCTGTCCTTGGTTCTACCAGTTGCTTTCATTGCCATTCGCATTAGAAACGATGCAGGACTGTAAAGTTTCTTTCCAAGCGTCTGGAGCAATTGCCAGGACTTTGTGTCATCCTCCTCGGCCTCCTTGGAGCAGGAGGAGGTGACACCGTGGGGAACAGAATCACGGCAGCGTTCAAGACTTCACCAAGAGATTGGCTAGAATTGCAGTATTGAAAACCTCTGAAGACGTGGTCCTGTGGAGTTCACTCTGTCAGCGTTTGCCAAGTACGTTGGGATGCTCAGATGAGCGGTGGTGGCGGAGGTGCGAAGCATCACGCGTTTTGGTGTCTGGGGTTCCCTGGGGGTGAAATCCACCATGTGTGCGTCCTCCCAAAGGCGATTTTGTGAAATTCCCATCCACGCCAGGGGAAAGCATCCTTAGCCTTTGGACTGCAGGGCAGGGAACAGCCGACTTCCCAGAGGCTGCAGTGCCATTGCGGTATTTTCAATGATAGCAGTGCGCCGTGTTTCGGATAGAGCGTTTCACTGGCCGTGGGGGGTGGCTGGTCCTGGAGGGCTTTGCTGTAGCTGGGTGCCAGCGGCTGCGGGAGAGCAGGCAGGGGGAGTGCGACCGTGCTCTGTGCATCACAATGCAACATCTTGTGTAGCCCCTCGGTAAAAAGTAACTGTGCTGAGCAGCTCTGCTCGCACTATCCCTCTCTAATAAGCATCAGGGCTGATCCTGGAATGCTCCTCCTCTCCTTATTTGTTTAAGTAAAGGATGCTACCGTAGAGGAATAATTTTCATAAAATCATTCTGGAGAAAAGGCAAAAAAACCCCAAACCTGCAAATACTCTGCAGAACCTCTTGCATTCACCCAAAGAAACAATATTTCAAATTATGCAAAATAATTAGAACCTAGTTCTGCGTTAAGGGAAATTACTGCCCAATATAGAAAATTGGAGGTGGTGGCATTGATATGGAATTATAAAACGAGAGAATGCTGCATGCAGTTCCGTGCTTTGAATTCTGATGTTGCTCTGTTATTTTGTTTTTCTTTCTCTGTCCCCTGTGGACAGCCCTGGCGGGGGGGCACGCTCTGTCAGCTCCCGCCTGTGCCTCGCTGTGACACCCGGCCTGACCACTGGCAGATAAAGGTGGGACAGACAAGCCTGTGAGAGACACACAGGTTCGGGCGGCACCGTAAATCAAGGCGCACTGGACTGTGTGCCTGTTTTCCTCTCCCCGGGCCAAAAGATAATGGATTTACGCCTCTAACGTCATCAGCTGTTCTTTCTCCTCTCCTTCACACCATCTCCTTAATTCTTGTATTTATCGATGGCTGTGCTAACACAGATATACTCTGGTTTTTGAACTGTGCGGATGGTCGGGTGGCACTTAAATCAATACCGTGCGGCAGTTTTATTTTCCCAGCCTTAGACACAATCTGTCCATTGTGCTAACGCTGTTTGTGACTTAAATGAATGCAAGAATTTATGGGTGCATCTTGAAAGTGCTGCTTCCTTTAATCATGCCACATAAAGGCATTCCTGCCTTATGCAAAGCAGGAGTGTCATCTTGTTAATGGGAAGATACTTAGCAGATGCAAGCTGCATGAATCCTTCGTTTCAATGACTGCATTTACAGCCCTAATCGGACAAAGGAAACTGTGCACTAGCAAGAAATAAAGGATGCCAAAAGGAAGAGAAGATATCCTCCATTGGGTGCACTCTGGCAGGATGAGGGTAATTTTCGTAGTCTGTAATGTAACAGTGAAATACTTTGTTTTTCTGCCGTCACTCCCTTTGCTGCCGCAGCCCGTGACCTGTTAGTGAAGCCACAGCAGCAGAGGCTGCGAAGATCACCGTGCCAGCCGCCCTCTCAATAAGTACCGAGCATGTTGTGGGGATTGCAGCTGGTGTGTGAACATCAGCTCCGTGGCCAAGAGATTTGCAAAATGTGCAGATCTTCTAAGCTGTGTCAGTGGGGAAGTGGCCTTAGCGTCGGTTGCTCTTGCGTGAGCTGCAAATCTCCTGTGCCGAGACAGACCAGAGGAGCTGGGGAGCACCTTCCTGCCCACGAGATTCTAACAGTGCACCAGCAGGGAGGTGCTGACTGTTTAAACAGTCAACCCTCTCCTGGTGAATTACTCTTTCAACAGTGTCCCATGTTATTATTTTCTACAAGCCGGGAGAGGGGCTGTTTACAACATGTGAGCAGTGTTGGAAGGAACATACAAATTCACAATTTACAGAAGAACCGACATTCTGAAATGTTCTGATGATGTGTTTCCTTAAAGGGAAGAAATGAAAGATAGCTCAGGTGGAACAAAATCTAGAGCCATTCGAGTAATACCTTGGTATATCCAACAGTAGACCCACGGCTACAGACAATTTATGAAATACCTAAGGATAAAAAATAGTCTATCAGGATGAGTGCAGAACGTAAACAGTCATTAGAATATAGTCACCGTTGTGCTGTCTGATCTCCAGATGAGCCCCTTTAAAAGCACTGAGCCTATAATCTTCCAGGAAACCAAAAGCTCATTTAAATATTAATACCAGGATCCAGTGAGAGCAGTTCAAACAATATCCATCCCAGCCAAAAAGAGGCTCACTCATCCAATGCAAAAGAATGAAGTTTCGCAAAACTACGTGAGAATTAAATCCACGATGCAGCGTGTGTTCTGCTTGACAAGTGATAATTAACTGCTGCCAATATAATTTTAGTTTAGATGCAGACTTGTTTTTCATTAAAAGCTAATCAGGGAACATTTGCACGGCTGAACATTTGCACTGAACATTTCCTCCTTCAGTGGCTCTGCCGACACGTTTGCCTCCTGCTGGACACGGATCCCACGGGAGACGTCAGAGGAGCGGATCTGCCTCCCAGTGACACTGGAGCCTTTTTACCTTCTCCAAGGGCTTTGGGTCTGATGGACACAGTGCCCCAGGCAATGCTCTTGATAAGGAAGCGCTTGGACAACTATACTGATTTTTAGAAAATGCAAACTGAGGGACGCAAGAGAACTCCTAAGGCAGCGCTTCTGAGAGAGGGAGGTCTTGCGCTTTCCAGGAGTGGTCACGAGGATCTTGTTTTAGGATGGACCGATGCTTGTTTCAGAGCATTATACCGCAGTGTAGTGTGGGCAAAATAAGAAAGAATGAAATAATCTGAATTCCCTTTGAGAGGCTGGGCTGCATCTTGGCATGACAAGGTCAGCATTCAACACATAGGTCAGAGCTGCAGCATCCAGAGAGGAAAGCAGACATCCCAGAGACCGGGTCTCAAACGGCTGCAAGGGCTGTTCTCCTTTGCCTGAGCTCCAGTGTGTAACCTGTCCTGGGACGGAGACCTTCCCTAGTCCGCGTGCCTCAGGGTGAGGAGCTGCTGAGGAGGGGAAGGGGCACTGCTTCCAAATCCTGCCTCCCGCTTCTTTGTGCGGTGATGACCCCCATCATCAACCGTCACAAACCCTGACAGTTCAGACTACCTGATATGGTGTTGCTTGCTCCATCCACAGTCTTTCTAATTCCCCCCGCCCCCAATAGTATCTCTTTCATGGATGATTTGTAATAGAAGCTTTATTATAAGATCACAGAACACTGGGGAATATGTTAATATGGTTCAGCGTGTAATCCAGTGTAATATCATTGAGAAGAATTGCATTTTTGTCTACAATTGAGGCAGCAAATAGGAGTTCCTTCTTTTTCTGTAATAATATCCATAACTGAATTAATACTTCCCTTCCCATAATCATGTGTAAATTCACCAAAATGTGCATGCTGATTAGTGCAGATACAGGCTTGCTTTCTACAGCAAATGCACACAGGCAGGGTATTTTAATCCTTTTGTACATACAGTTTGAAAAATGGGAGCTACTGTGAAAGTATCGATCAGCTGCGAGTTCCCTCACATTCGTGTGAATCAGAGAGCACTTGGAACTCCCAGCGTAACGTTGAACCTGATTTTCTCCGCGTGAGCAAGCGGCTGGTGGCTGACGGGCAGTGCTGAGCGGCGTCCCAGCCCATGCTCGGCCTCACTGCTGCCTTGCAGGCTGGATCTACCCCAGCAAAAACCCTGGACCGGGTACTTAAAACAATGGCAGACGAGGAGATATGATAAAGATGAAGTCGTGCTCTCCTTCCTCAGTCTGTTGTGTGTTAAATTTAAGATATGCACCCATTCCTGTGGCCGTGGTGAGCCTGAGGATGGTAAATGAGCCCACGCTGAGCTCTGTACAGCCAGCCAGGCTGCTATCGATTGGGTCGGCTCTACGACTAGAGAGGGAACGTAACTCTTGTCTAGAAATGATGAAACACTTGGAGGTTCTCGGCTGGAAAGCGTCCAAGAGAGACTAAAAGGTTTATTTGGCTTCTTGTTTTTGGTACCAGAATTTCCACTCCTCCTTCCTAAACTGCTCCTCATCGCTCTAATGCAGATCCTATCAATCCACAAACTGTCCAAACCAACATTCATGTATTTCTTTCATATTGATTCATCTTTGATACTCTAAGAACTGCAGTGATATATCAGGCGATCAGGGAAGACTTTATTCTGTCCTTGCTCTAAAAAAGCAGAAGCGTGTTTGAAATTTCTCATATTCTGTGGAAAAAACAGTTTGAATTGTGAGCCAAAGATGCTCACTTGACAGATGGATTCCTGGCTACGTTGCAGTATTTGAAATGCGTTCAAACTCACTGGATTGTATCCTTTTGACTAACAGGTTCCCACTTAGATGCCTTGGGACCAAGAGATATCGAACTTGATATTTAAGGATCGCTGGGCAGAAACAAACCTGCATAAATCTAATTAGCAACAGGCAGGTCATGCTGACAGCAGAGTCTCCAGCAATTGCAGGGAGCTTGTTTACTGAAAGTTGCACTGCACGGTATAAAAGACAAGACAAGACTGTTGTTGGGGCAGGTCGGGAGGCGTGAGAGCTTGGTGAGTGCCGCGCTGGCGTGGGCCTGCTCTGCGCAGGATGTGTGTGCTGCTGGCCTGTGAGATACCGGAGCTGCAGGAGTGTCCCTGGCAGCACCGCACTCCAGCTGCTCCTTTGCCAGGCTGCTCTGCTGGCCACACAGGGCATTGCTGCAAACGGGGCTGGGACGGGGACGCCTTCAGTGCGAAATGTCCAAGTCTGCCCTCGCAGTCTGCCAGATTTTATAATCTGATCTCTTCATAGTGCTAAGAATTAGTGTTAGGGGAACAGCCTTTTCTGTCTGTTGCCTGTAATGAAAATCAAAGGGAGTTTGTGCATGTGCACATCATCTGCATTTCCTGTAGCCAGGAAGGGGACACAGTGGCTCCCGTGACCAGAAGAAATTCAGAGGTATCCCTGTACATTAGTGATATCGCGTTTTCTTGGTTTGGGGAAGGTTCTGGAAAAAAAAAACCCGTTGCGAGTACCTAAGTCTGGATCCATTCAATGCATCATCTGAATCCCTCCGACTTCTGAGAGCTCTTGTAATGGTGTTAGTTTTACTTAGGTCAGACGTTTCATGAGGCTTGGGGAGAAGCATTAGAGGACGAAGATAGGCACTGACTGAAAGAAGTGAGATGTGCAGGCAAGGAGAATGTGTTTGATCTTTCTCCATACTGTCAGCAATGATTGCCTTTACTTGGATCAGCCCAAGCATACATCATAACCCGCACAGAGGAGTTTGTTAGATTTATTTTCTTAGCTTGCTTGTTCAAGCCTGTTATTAATCCCTTCGTCATTTCAACTCACTGGAAGAAAACATACCTTCTTAAAGACTTTTTAGGCTGAAAATAAATGCCTCATTATGTTAAACATATTAACCTGAAAACAGTATTTATGTCAAACAGACTAATGAATGCCATTATGGGAAACTCAGAATGGAACCTGCAGAAGCTGGTGTGGTGGTTTGGTGCCCTCGTAACACCCGCATCCCACACACCGACACCGGTGCTGTGGGAGGTGAGCAAGCCCCTGAGCGATGCCTTCTCCACATACGGTTATTTTGCAGGCGACTCTGCTGAAAGAATCTGCAGGCAGCGCAGGCGCCTCACGTGCCGGGACAGCTTTCCACACAGACTGGCAGCTGCACATTGCCCCGCTCTCTTTTGGGTGGTAGGGAGAACCACCTTGTCATTTGTAAAAGCAGTTTTGCTGGTTTTGCCCTTCCTGAAGCATGAAAGCCTTCATTGGAAAGGGTGTTTCTCACTAGCACATATCCTTGCATTACGCTTCCAAGCCCACCAGCCCTCTGAGACACGCATTCAGACATCCACGTGCAAATGCTGTTACCACCTGCTCTAGAAATGTCGTCCTGTGATCCTTCCAGTCTTGCACAGAATGCACAAGCTACATTTAAACTGCCTTATAGAATAATAGAATAATTTCAGTTGGGAGAGACCCTCAAATCACGCAGTCCAACCATAACCCAGCCCTGTCCCTGCCCCATGTCCTGAGAACCTCATGTCCGTCTGTCCAACCCTCCAGGGCTGGTGACTCCAGCACTGCCCTGGGCAGCCTGTTCCAATGCCCCACAGCCCTTTGGGGGAGAAATTGTTCCTAAATCCAACCTCAACCTCCCCTGGTGCAACTTGAGGCCGTTTCCTCTGCTCCTGGTGCTTGTTCCTTGGAGCAGAGCATAGCTAGTCATATTTTTTAAGAGTTTGAGGAGCAAAGACCAATGCAGTTGTGTTTTCCACAGGTCAGGGACATCGCGTATATCCTTGGCTGAAGTCCTAAACAGTTTCTGGATGGTGTTGGGAAGCCAGTTTCAGGGCAGGGAAAGGAGCCAGACACGAGCCCTGAGTTAGCCGGTACACACACGATTCCCTTCCCTTCTCTGGAGCTGATGTAGCACATTAAAATGCCCAACCACAGCTCCTCCGGCCCATCTTCCCTCCTTAACACTGAGCGCTTTTCTTAACCGAAGATCTGATTTAAATGCAGCTCAGAAAAGTCTCATGTAATTCACCCAAATCAAGATAGGAGTAGCCAGGAGGGGATGAAGAGAATGACAGCAACAAACTCATACTAATGAGCCATTGTCCTTAGAGGTATTAATTGAAGACTTCTATAAAATATGCTTGAAACTTCATGCATTAACAAGTTTCATATAGGAAAAACAGGAAGGTGAGTGTTGGTGAAAGGACAGGGAACATTTTAATAGGCAGACAGGCTGGCTGTGATCCTTCCCCTGGAAGGCGTGAATGACAATCTTCACTCGCCCTTCATGTCAGAGGGTACGACCCGATAAATTAACAGTGAAGTGGGCTCTGACACCATGTTATTGAGGTCTCTAAAAACAAGCAAGGAACCTCAAGGCGCTTCGTGCCCCCTCCAAGCGGTTCAGTCTCTGATCTTCCCCTGCCGCGGCAGAGCTCTCCTTGTAAAGCAAAGGAGTCATTAACATGCTTTGCTCTTCCGAGTCCCCGCAGAAACAAATCGACAGAGCCACTTGTCTGAACAAGCTTCAGGTGCCTGGTTTGTTTGTGTGGAAATCTGGGTAATTGGGTAGCGGCGGTGCGGTCCACACGCAGCTCGGCCCGGCCTCGCGTCTGCCCTCGGCAGCTCCGGCTCTGCCGTCTGCTTCAGGCAGCAGGAGCCGTGAAAACTGGCCCCAAGTTGGGCACAAATTGCTGCTGGTTTGCTGAGCTGGGTGTCCGAGCAGCGAGCCAGAAGCCAGGCCTGCCCTCTTCCTTGGTGTCCTTCCCTCTGACCCCAAACCGGGGGGGTTGGAGCAGATGGTGGGGTCACACTGACCCGTCTCTAGGGCGGCAGCAACGGAACTGGCTTATGCCGGCCGGCATGCTGGAATTGAGTGCTATCTTCTACCTCAGAGCAGGAATCACCCAAATCTGTCTCCACGTATCACCATATAGACATCATCATTTATCCTTATTATGCTTGCAAAGAGGCGTTTGTTCTCCTGAGGTGCTGAGCTGAAAGACCCTGTGGAACTGCCTCAGGTGGCAGATGTGACCGCATTCCACACCGAGTTACACCACTCTGAGTAGTGAGACACAGTATCGCTTTCATCCCACCGTGGTTTAATTTACCCCTCGCTCTCTATGTGATTAGCGGGTTAGTGCTTGCTAATATATCTAATTTCCACAGGCTCTAGGTGATGTTTTTTAAAAAAAAGAAAAAAAAATTGATCCTTCCATGCAAAATATTCTTTTGAGAAATGAAATAACTATCTCCAAGGCCTAACTGAATTACACTCTTATCAACTGAAGGGAAATAATCCACTTGAAACATGAAATAAAAGCAGAATGAAAAGCCTTTGCGAGTTGCAGTGGCAGAAGAACACAGTATGAGACTCAAATAGCTCTGCTTTATCCATATGGAAAAATACATTTTTCTTGGAATCGTTCCCCCTTTCAGTATATAATGAAGTTTTTCAATTGCTCACCCTTCCACCTGCCTTTTAATGTAATAAAAGGGAAATAAACCCTCTATTTGCAAAAGTCCTGAGAAGAGGGTTCAGATTATTTGGAGCTCAGCAGGACCAGCTTCTACAGATGCTGATGAGATTTCTGTTCTGTTCTGTGGGAGAACACTTGTATTCGCTGAATTGCGCTTTGGGGTTTAAATTCATTCTCATTATTTGGACTTTGCAGCACAGCTATGTCGATACCCTCAGCCAAGATATTCTCAAAATCCTGCCTTTCCCCATGCTTTCTCTTCTCCTTGTAAATAAAGCAAGCCTGAAGGAAGAAATAGGTTTATAAATAAAAGCCACAGTCCACACAGATTCCCTTCTGGGGAGGTTAATTCAGGTTTCTGATTAAAGACTCTAGTTTGTGTCTCTTCCTCTCTCTTTCCTGCTATGGACAATCTTTTGTCCTCTGTAATGGAGCCATTGATTTCCGTCAGGTTGAATCAGCGAACGATTCTCTGTAGGGCAGACGGACAGGGAAGGTGGGTCCGGCTGGGGCCCCGGGGCTGGGCAGAGCCGCCCTGCTGCAAACCTGCGGGTCCTGTGCACCTCTGCGGGGCCGGGACAGCCCGCGGGTGTGTGACGGCAGGTGTGTGACACCCCACGGGTGTGCGACTGCAGGTGTGTGACACCCCACGGGTGTGCGACTGCAGGTGTGTGACACCCCACGGGTGTGCGACTGCAGGTGTGTGACACCCCACGGGTGTGCGACTGGAGGTGTGTGACACCCCACGGGTGTGCGACAGCAGGTGTGTGGCACCCACCAGATGTGTGACACCCAGGGGTGTGCGAGAGCAGGTGTGTGACAGCCAGTGGGTGTGTGACACCCCATGGATGTGTGACAGCAGGTGTGTGACACCCAGCAGGTGTGTGACACCCTATGGGCGTGTGACAGCAGGTGTGTGACCCCCACAGGTTCACTGCAGCCGGTGAGCCATCCACACGCAGCCCCAGCCCCGTTCAGCTCATAAACCTACAGCCCAGCTGCTTTTCTCACCACTTGTGACCCTTTTAAAATGTCTCTCTGTTTTTATTGTTTCTGTGCACTGCAAAGCAGAACTGCAAAGGTCTTTGTGACCCGGAGTGGGAGCTACGAACCGTCTCCTTGCTGAGCTTTCAGGATGCCAGAATCACGGCACAAATTGTGCAGGTTTTGTTCTCCAGGCAGAAAACGCGAGGGATAAGCGGCAGTGAGCCCATCCAAGCATCATGCGAACAGGCGGTAGATCTTGAATTAACAATAACTTGCAGTGTTTATTATGCCTAGAACAAGCAAACTAAATTCACAGATAAATGAAACTAATTAAACATGCTGCTATAAAAATGAAAGCTTTCCTTGTTTGTTTAGGTTTTGTGGGTGTTTTTTGCTTTTTTTCCGTCGCTTTGTTTTTCCTCTGGGTTTTGTTTTGTTCTTTTCCCATACTGCAGCAAATCCGCAAACAGATTTGAAAGTGCTGCTGTGTTCACAAACAAGGCTGCACACGGCAGCCTTGGCCCGGCCTTCAGCCCCGCGGGTGGGGAACGTTGTCGGCGGGTATTTCAGAAGGCTCTGGAGGAGCCGTGTGCCAAAGGCTGCCCGTTCCGGGCGCCCTCGTGGCCACGCGTCTTAGCCCAGCAAGGCAGGATAGGGGCAGGGGTGTGTGCCCGCTGGCATTGCGTTCTGTCTTTGTTGTGACCCTGTGGAAGTTGTCCTGGCATGGACCAGACTGCAGGACCTGCTGTCTGCAAGGCGCTGTGCCCTCTGAAGGAGGACTCTGTGATCCAAACCGGACGGGAACCCCTCTCCGGGACACATGAAGATTTTATGGATGGTTGCAATGCAAAGCCAGTGAATAGCACCGTATAAGGAAAAGCCGGGGGGTATGGGAACACCACAGGGATTGCTGTGCAGGGAAATCAGAACAGTCTCCCAGAAATGAGGAATTGCTGCCTGGTCTTTGCACCATAAATAAATGGGAGATGCGGGAGGAGATTTGAGAAAGCTGTAAAGCCATTATGTGCTAATGGTATTAGGAGCATTCCTGACAGATGCCTTTAGGCAGCAAAGAAACATTGCTAAGGGCATTCAGCACTTCAGGACTTGGACATATTTAGGCCATTTAAAACAATCTATTTTGGCACATCTGCTGCAGATGGTCCACTAGAGAAGGCATTAGTCTGGCAGACTTGAGGAGTGGTTGTTGTTGGTTCCCTTAATTTTGTGATACATGAGCTCGGCTTAGTCCTCAGGGTGGTACCTCCCTCAACTCTGAACTGAGGAGAAGGATGCTTACCAGCGTTTATTATCTCTCCAAGATATAAGTGTCGTCGAGATATTGTTAATGAGTGTCACCGTGATAAATTCAACCTCCTGCCTGTGTCTGGTTTTGCAGTTCTGCCCTTAGAGACTGGAGCTGACAAGGAATTAGGCACTGAAGATGCTGGGGCTGGCTCGGGGCTCTCTGTGCTGTATCTGCTCTGTCATTTGGCTCGTGCCACGAGCGCAGCTCCCAGCCAGCGGCAGCTCAAGGCCACAGGAAGGAGCGGGCGCAGGGGCCTCCGGGTCACCCTGGCCCTGCGGTGGGACGTGGGACACACCAGCCTGCATGGGCACGGTGGCACTGGCTGCTCTGAGAAGGGAGCGGGGATCAGCACCCTTGGTGCTTCTGGAAGCAACACGCTTTCTCTTTCAAAAGCATGTGATGAGAGTTATCCAGAACGGATATACAGATATATACGTATACATATATATGGCTATATAGCCCTTAGGTTTGGATTAGAGTTCATCTGTTAGTTAACAGGGTGGGAGGCTGAATGTGGTGGGATTTAATGCGCATCTTCAGACAGACCTTGGTCGTTTGCTCTCCTATTTCATTTCTTCTTGTATTTCCTGTAACCAACATGAACCAGTTTTCTCTCATTTTCCGTTTTCAGTCCAAAGATCTGAACAAACTGAGAATGACATCAGCTCTGCAAGCAGAACGTGTAATTGTGTAGTGAGAGGTGATGAGAATATTTCTGGTGCTGGTGTCAGATACAGCCATTGCAGCTTGGGCTGAGATTGATTCCTTAGCCGTTGTATAGATGAAGTGCCCCATAGGTCTTTGTGGGTAATGCTGCTTAGATATATTCCACACAAACAACCGTGCGCTCCCGGTAACCGGTATTTTCTCTCTCCGAGGGCTCCGAAGGTTGGGACAGCAAGAGATGTTGCAAATTGCATTTGCAGGAGATAATGGACGCGTGACCCCGGAAGCAGACACCGGGAAATGCCCAAATCAGTGGCGGCTTCGGAGAGAGACGGGCAGGAAAGCAACTGGTGGCAGGTGGCAGAGAGCAGGTGTTGGGTCTTGCCCTGAATCCCTCGCGTCTCCGCTCCTGTGCTGCAGGCGGCGAATCGTCCCCAGCCGCTCAAAGCAGAACGTTCCCTCTGTTCTGCTGCGTGTCACTTATGGCTTTGCATAATGTATTTCTGACTCATTTCCATATTCCTCTCCATTGTAGAGATAAACTAATAAATCTGGGAAATTCGGGAGGTGTCTTTGAAAACCCATTTGCTGACTCCAGCATTATTTAGAACTTTTTTCTTCTTCTAAGAGAGAGGCAGCAAATAACTGAACAAATAGTTTTCAAGTTCTTTCTATTTGTCATCTTTTGAAGTGAGGGCGTTTTTTTCACTTCTTTCAAAATGTTTGTGGACGCTTTCATTGACAATTATGTGAAGATACTGAAATAATCACTGAAATTTTTACATTTAATGAAAACTTAGTTATAAGTAAATGACAAAGGATAATGGGATTCTAAGAGATAACTCAAAGGAAAAAATACAAAAAATGTAACATACACACAAAAATCTATATTTTTCCCATATTTCTGGAAGCAGAGGCACTACATGTTAAGTAAAAAGAATCAATAAGCACAACTACTATTTCAGCATCTGATTATCTCATTATGTAGCCATTTCTGCAAGTGCAGAGCTGCAAAGTGCCTTCAGTTAATCATGAAAGAAATCCAAAGGACTTTTAAAAGCTTCAGGGCTAAATGAAGTCACTCTAATTGCAGGCAGAGCTGATCGCTCCTCGCCCGCTTGCTCCTGGCCGCCCGCAGGGTTTGCTGCTCAGGCCGGTTCTGGCGGTCGGTGCGACCCACCGGGGCCACCAGCGCCAGCAGGGACCGGAGCTGCGGCGGGGGGTCCGTCCACACCTGCTCCTGCTTGCGGGTCACAAACAGGCAACGCAAAGCTGGGGTTTAATTCCAAGACCTGTTTTCTGTAAATTCTGTTCTTCAGCTCTGCCTCCAAGGACAGCGTCTCCCACCCTGTGTCTAGCACGCTTGTCCTGCTGCCGCCCCTCCAGCAGCTGCCTGCAAGGAACCAGCTCTGGCTGCTGTTTCTGTGGCCTTAATTCTTCTGCCTTGTGCCCTCAGACGCACGGTGTGAACGTGGGCTGTACTGTGCAGGGACAGGAGTTGGACCCCATGATCCTTGTGGGTCCTTCCAGCTCAGGACATTCTGTGACTCTGTTTAAACAGGAGTTTCTCTGGTTTGACACGTGCCGGCAAGTCCTGCTGCAGGTCCCAGTGCTCTCGGGTCTGCTGTAGGCTCTGCTGGACGATCTGCCGGATCCTGGCGGTGCCTGGGGTGGCCCAGAGCATCTCAGCCACAGCTGGACACCTACGTTTATGGAAATCCATCAAGGCCCACTTTTCTCCACTCCCTCCTGTTTCTCAAAGGAGCAATGGTTTGGGAATTGACTACGTGTTCATCCTGCAAGGGCAGTGGTGGAGTCACCATCCCTGAGGGGTTTAAAGGGCATTTAGACGAGGTTCTCAGGACATGGGGCAGTGCCTGAGTCAGGTTGTGGTTGGACTCGATGATCCTGAGGGTCTCTTCCAACTGAAATGATTCTACGATCCTGTGATTCTATGATTCAAACATCTCTCACCCATCTAAAGAACCTTTTGAAGGCCCATCTGAGGACTTTCCTCTTGGACGAATTCAGAGCATTTCCTCTCGAAGAGCAGAACGGAGGCAGAGGTTCTCAGGCACCCGCTGGAAATATGGCCCATGTTCTCGCGCTCCGAGGCGCCAGACAGGATGAATTACTGCTCAAAATGCATTAAAGCCTTTTATGTTCTGAGCGCTGGGATGGTGGGAGGCCCTGGTGCTGCTGATTGAAATTCCTGTAACCATTTTAGGGGAGGAAGCGGGTGCCAGACACATGATCATCCATATGCCCAGCTAAATCTACTCAGAATTGATTAAGTTACACTGAAGGAGACCTGGAAATCAATCTGTTCAGGCTTGCTTGTAGGAAAATGACACACTGGAGGTGACACAACTTAATTCTATTTTCATCGCACTCTCTCATGCGAGCAAGATGGGCATATTGCATCTCACGTGTCTTTTCCCCAGGTAATTACATTTGCAAAGATAATAAGCTGTCATAGTAATTACAGCAACATACTTTTCACCAATCGCATGCCTTTCTGGGGCATTTTGGGCAACCTGGACTTTTCTGCCAAGTAAGAGCAAAATCTAAGCAGGGGACAGTTTTTGTTCATTCCCGTTGCACGGACGGTTCACTGCCGTCAGCACGTTGGCCATAGCACGGTTTACAGTGTTCTAATAGTTGATATTTTCACTGCCATCAGCACGTTGGCCATAGCACGGTTTACAGTGTTCTAATAGTTGATATTTTCTGCAATTTTTACAGTGCTGAGCATGAAAGGATCTTGACTCAGGACTGCCTTTCTGAGGTTTGCTGAGACAATACGCTTATTGCAAGCTAGATTGATGTATATGAGCTGCATTATCCAGCATCACATCTTAAACTGGTCACAGTGAAGCCTACATTTTATTTTATTTCATCTCAACCGCGCTGAAAACATGTTGGTCGTGACTGGGTCCAAGCAAATCAGTGACGGTTCATCTGGAAACAGGAACGGAAGGACGGATCTTCACCAGCACCGAATGTACCGTGCACGTCTGAGGAGCTGGCAGCATTAAGTCTCGCCAGTGCCTCCTGTTGACCCCACGTGTGTTCTGAGAGCAGCTCTGCAAGACACGGGTTTTGGCGAGGCCGTACACCGGTAAAAAACACGGGACAATCACTAGAACTCAACCATTTTACCCCTTTCCTAGCCGTTCTGACTTCATTTGTTGAATTATCCGGTAATTCATTACAAATAAATTTCATTGGGCTTTTGGCCAATATTTTTCATCAAAAATGACACAAAAACAAACACTGTTGTTATGTGTCCAGCTGTGCAGCTACATTTACATTCTCTGCAGGCCCGAACCCATTAGCAGAGCTAAATAACACTGATAATAAGAGGGGTATCTCTCCACTGCGGTGCATCTAATGTCAACACATGTACCTAAGCGATATCAACCCCCTTCTGTGTAGTTAACAACCCCCCACACCCACTTTTGTCGCCTGTAGACTTGCTCGATACTCTTCCAACTGAACGTTTTTTCAATAAGAAACCAGCCAGAATGTTTCACACCAGCGTGCTGAATTTGATGAATTCAGATTTCAGGAGAGGAAAAGAAATAACTCGGGCGGTTTCAATAATACATCAATATCCTGTTCCCAGATTGTCAAAACAAAACATTTTTATTTGTATTTCAAGTGACTTTTTGTTTAGAAGTGTCTTTGTTCTCCAATATAAATATTCCTTTAAAAACCCATGTAACCAGCTTGGAACATTTCTCTTTCGTAAAACAAATACCCTCATTATCCCCGAACGCCTGTTTTTTGGTGCGCAGGACTGGCGGTTACATTCTCACTTCCACACTGTGCGGCAACGGAAAACAAACGTGCTGCAAGTGGAATATGTGATTCCTGCCCGTTCCAGGCAGGAGAAGCTCCATCAGCCCTCGGCGGGGCCTGTGGTTGCACCCGTACCGAGGGAGCTCCCTATGGCTGTGCCTTCGGGTGCGGGGTTTTGAAAGGCTTACAGGATATTGGGAAACTTATAAAATATATAAACCTCAAACAATAATCCCCTTCATCCCAAATTGTAAAGAGTCCGCTCCCCTGCCCCCGACACCCGCGTCCCCCTCCCAGCTTCGTGGCGTTCCAGCTCCTGGGCGCACGTGAGCCGCTGTCCTGGGCTCTGATTCAATCAGATTAGACTGAGATTAAACATTTTGTGTGTGTTTTAAGGGGAAAGATTAATTGAACTTTATTATGGGTTTAATGCTCCAGTCTCAATTTGCATTTTAAAAGGCTTGATCTCATCCACTTTCAGAATACTGCTTTTCATGTTTACCGCTTAGAATTGATTCTGTGTTTGATAGGTTATAATTAAAGTAGGCACATTAAGGATTTAATAGCGCTTCTTATTGTTAAGAAGGATTAAAGGGGTGTTGGAATTCATGCTTTAAATTAATGACTTTGATTAAATGAGGGCACAAGAGGGTCATCCAGTACTGACTCCTGTTCCGACCTTGGAAAGTCACCTGGGCCCAGGACTTGTTTTCAATTAGGTGAAGCTCCTTCTTAACTAAGCCTGTTTTATAGATTTGAGCTTAAATCCTCCCTATCTTGGACAGTTCTCTTCATAAAAGCTGGTGAGAGATTCCCGGTTTGTGAGGAGGGGCCTTTCCAGCCCCATTAGAGCAGCACTTTGGCAGGATCGAGCCCAGATTCCCAAGGTCTGGAAGCTCAACTAGTTTTTTTACACTAATTAATAATCTCGCCTAACGCTGAGATGACTGGGAAGGAGGTGTTTTAGATCAGCTCCACAGAAAGCAGTGAAATCTTTCAGCTTGAACTATATCCACCTCTTTCTCTTCATTTAAAAACGTCTCGTTGAAATGCTCCTGGAGTTTAAGTTCGATAACAAACATTTGCTTTCCATCACAGTTTGGGATGAAAACAAAGTATGGAAACATGAGGATTTGCCACAGAATAGGAATCCCATATTTTGCTTGGCGTTAAGCATATGGCTTCTGCTTCATACTCAGAATTTGAATTGTGAGATGAGACAGTAATGAATTAGGAGCAGCTACTCCACAGAGTGAACAGCAAATGCTCTTCTTTCCCCCTTTATCCCTCTTTTGCTGCAAATCTAGAGGTGAAGAGCGAATGATGTTCAGATCATAAAGGCTTCAATGGGACCATGTGGTGTGGAGCTGAGCCCTCGTTTTCTGCACATCAGTTTCTGTGGTAAAATGAAAATCCGGCCCGGTAGAAACGTTGACTCAAACAGCTTTTCAGAACTCATTGGAAGCACCTGTAGCTGAGTCACCTCTGTGCGGGGTGGGTCAGCGGTTGTGCTGTGCGGTCCGTCTGTCGCTGGTGCGGTCAGAGGTGTCCCGGGCAGGTCTCTGCTGGTTCGCACCAGGTCTGGCCCAGGCCCGCGGGAACAGGGGGCTCCCCGGGCAACGGTGACTGGCATAAAGAGGCTTTAGCCGCTCATAGGGGGTCCCCTGAAAAAGGGAAATCTTTGCCAACACCTGATCCAAGCTGTGCTTTGGGACAAAAACCTCCATGTGCTGATCCCTGAGTACTGGATGGTCAGATTATCTCATCAGTAAAGCGCAAATGGCCAGTGCTCTTGCTCGGCATCCTGGAGCAGACACACGGGAGCTGGTGGAGCGACGCTGATTTACTGTGGGCTCTGGCATCGTCTCCTTCCCTTCGAGGCCACGGGCTGGACGACCGTCTGTTCCTGTCTGCCAGTAAATAATTCAGCTCCAATAAAGGTTGTATTAAAATTTCATAGGACAGTTGCATGGTACTGCAATGCAAGGTAATAGCAGAGAATGCATTTTCTGAGATTTGTAAAGGGCGTAACATGATCCTTTATCTGTAACCAGGCTTGTTAACTCCACTGATCATTCGTGATCGTCTGGTTTGTGGAAGTAATATTTTGTTTCTACCTAAAAACCCAGCTGTTTAAATTCATCAGCATTACAGGACTTGTCCGGGTTTTAGTCACATCCTGAGGTATTTGTAACACATCACGACTGTTTTAAGTGGAAAAAAAGTGTTTTGTAAAAAATGCACCATACCCACCTATGTTTTAAAAGCAGAATGCTAAGCGTGGCTATTAATTAACTTATTAAATTATGGTACTATTAATTTTTAAAAATGTATTTTCCTAGGTTTGCCAGTGCTGAATGTAAATGTGTCTCTTGAGCAGAGCTGCTTAACTTTAATTTTGTACCTACTATACCTTCAGTGTTTATTCAGAACGCAGTCATTATTAACTGGGAGATGAAGTATGCGTTTGGAATTGCAAAGGAAAAGATTCATTTCACCTGCCTACACCAGCCTTCCCGCTGCCGTGTGCGGGTGCTGGGTGGGCATGTCTGGAGGAGGTTAAAGAAAGGCACTTGCCACCTGGTCAATGCACGGCTTTCAAATGGACGGCAATTAAAGCTTGAAAGGAGACGCGTGCAGGGGCAGAAGGTGGAACAGGCAGACAGGAATTGCAGAATCACAGAATCATTTCAGTTGGAAGAGACCCTCAAGAGTCCACCCATAACCCACCCTGTCCCTGCCCCATGTCCTGAGAACCTCATGTCCGTCTGTCCAACCCTCCAGGGCTGGTGACTCCAGCACTGCCCTGGGCAGCCTGTTCCAATGCCCCACAGCCCTTTGGGGAAGAAATTGTTCCTAAATCCAACCTCAACCTCCCCTGGCGCAACTTGAGGCCGTTTCCTCTGCTCCTGGCGCTTGTTCCTGGGGAGCAGAGCCCGACCCCCCTGGCTCCAAGCTCCTTTCAGGCAGTTCAGAGATCAGAAGGTCTCCCCTCAGCTCCTGTTCTCCAGCTGAACCCCCAGGTCCCTCAGTCTCCATCACACTTGTGCTCCAGCCCCTCACCAGCTCCATTGCCTCCTCTGCACTTTCTCTAGTGCCTCAATGTCCTTCTTATGATGAGGGGCCCAAAACGGGGCATTGCAAGGTCCCTCTTTTTGCCTCCTGGAAACAAACTTAGATCCTTTTTAGACCTTCAGCCATGCCAGAGCACCTCCACTTTTGACGAATCGCCCTGTTTTCTCTCCAGGTGCTCCACCTCCGCGCTGCCAGCCAGCGAGCCCTGCAGCAGCGTGATCCATTGCCAGTGCCAGCTCTATAGCTGTGCAGATAAAATTGGCAAGACAAAGCAAATACTTGTCAGGAGCATAAAATTGTTGACTCTGCAATTCTCTTAGACTGCTGTTCGTGAAGAGGGGAAAGAATAGCTCAGGCACCGTTTCACAGCCCTGGAGATTCATGGCTTAATGCGTAGGATCATGAAATGGAGGTGTAGCAGCCTCCAAGGAAAGACTGTGTACCGCCGTACTGACAGAAGGAGAGCACGGAAAGGGAAACTCAGCACTCAGACCCGTGCAGAGCTGGGACAGGGGCAGCAGAGCTGGGACAGGGGCAGCAGAGCTGGGACAGGGACGTTTGTGGTTCATTGGTAACAGCACACCAAACTTAAACTATTTCAGGCATTTAGAAAAGGAGCTGTGGAAATAGCAGATAATCTGAGGATGAACCTTGCGGGAAGGTGTGGAGCCTGCAAGAACTTCCCTGTCTTGGAAATGAGAGCAATGATGGGAGTGGGTTCTCCTGGGCACCTTGGAGATGAGGCAGAAGCTGGACCGCGTGGCAGCGTGCTGCGGTCCGTCCTGCGCCATCCCCTGCGCTGCGGGGGCCAGGCTGCACGGGGGAGCAGTCACCTCGACAAAATCTAAATAGAGCTTTTTCTAGTAAACCGGAGGAGAGAACAGTGACCAGGACAGCTTCTGTGGAGTCCATAAATCTGCGTGCTGATCAATGACTTCACAAAGTGCATTGCACAGGCACAGAATCCTGATTCACGTGGGGGAGCTGATGATAATGACTTCACAGGTTGTTGCTATCGGGGCATAGCCAGTCTATTTTTCTCTTTTATGACCGTCCATTTTCAGGAATGCATCCATCAGGAAAAGATCCCTTCTAAACGCTGGATTTATTTCACGGTCGGCCCGTGCCAGTGCCACACAGGTGGGCTCAGTAGACAATGTAGAGATGAACAACAGCTTCTGTTCTTCCTCTGTGCTGGAGACGACTGGTTGAGCTCTGGACGTCCCTCCGTTCATTCAAACACTCTGCTCAGCTCACAGGCTCATAAATCCCTTCCTGGCGTCTTTTGTCCTGCCTCTTCCAAGAGTCAGCAGAGGGACTTTGTGGTGCTGGACTGTGGTCCTCCCCAAGGGTCCTCTTGTGGTCCTCCCCAAGATCATTTTAGGTGACTGAACGGTAGCTGAGTTGTTTCTGACTATTCAGACCTGCCGCAGCTCTCGGTGGCAGTCTTCAAATGATATCCTTGGGGATTAGGAAGAATGTTGGCATCGCTGTTGCATTCATGACTCAAAAATCCTAAAATTGGCTTTAACAATTCATGGGCTTAATTTTTATTTGATTTGGTTTTTCAGTGCTAGTTTGACATTTTTCTTCTTCACCTTCTCCTTCTAGTGTCTGGTCACCTGTGTAAATTATTTTGCTGATCTAGGTGGGCTGTGAGAAGCTTATTGTTTGTAAAGGAAAGCTGAGGCTTCTCCGCACAGAGAAACGAGGAACCCGGGAATGCTGATATGTATCATCATCAGGAGACCTGTAAGAAAATAATGGTTGCTGACAGCAGTAGATTCAAGATGATGTTTACAAGATAAATAACAGCAACAACTTTATTAGATCCACCACCTTAGAAATAAGAACAGATCTATTTTCCCACCCAGGAGATGTCACACTTTATGTCAGGTTCTCGTTTCGGGTGCACATGGCTACGTCAGCCCTGGGTTTGAGCCTCATCTCTCCTTTTTTACCTCTCTGAGCAGGGCTGCTTGTTTCATGCGTTTGCAAGCCAGGAGGAGAACTGCTGTTGTGCTCCTGTTGCTGGTTCTTGGGATGGAGCAAAGGTGAGATAGAGATGGGAAGGACACAGGCAGGAGTGCTGAAACACAACCCGCTCCTGCTGCTGAGCTGGTGCCTTGCCCGGGCAGAGCAGAGCAGGGCAGAGCAGGGACCGGCACGCTCCGCCGGCCTCAGCGGTGGTACTCGCACACTAAACTCTTGGCTAATAGGTCGAGTAATTCCTATGACTGTGCTCAAGCCAATGTTTTATTAAATCAAAGTTGTACAACAAAATGAAACCTCAGCTCAGCCTGAGCCAGAACTGAATTCTCTGTTTCACAAAGATCAGAACCTCAGGCTATTTTTTAGCGTTGTTGTTGTTTCTGCTTTGAATCTTTGAAGCGAAAGTCAGTGACCCGTCACCCTCCTTGTACAAATCCCTTGCTGCTGTTCAGTGCTAACATGGGACTGATTTCTCGAGGCTTCAGAATTTCTGAATCATCCTTATTTTTCCTGCAGCCCACTCTTCTCCTCCCGGAAAACATGTCAGATAAAGGAAATTATCTCCATTGTGTGAACAGGCAAAGCAGCTGAAGCTTCTTCAAGTGTTGTAGAAATTGTTAGTTTATTTAATGTTACTACATCTTGATGAAGCCAGGTCTATACTTGTGGAGCAACAGGTATGCTGAAATATGTAGCTTTTACATAGCAAATGTGTTCTGTGTATGTTCTGTATCCACTTTCTCTGGCACCGCTTTGCTCTGATCCCTCAGCCGCTGGAGCCTGCGGAACGTTCTGTTCCGTCCCACTCTCCGTCTCAGCCCCTTTTCATTGACTTCATGACCACAGGATTAAAAACTCATGAGGTTTCGTGGTCGCACTTTTCAGCCTCGCAGGGTGAGCTGAACAAGAAACTGCTCTTGGAAGGAGAAGAACCTGGGGCGCTTTTTTGTTGTTTTTGCTAGAAAGCCTCGAAACCAGCCTGGCAGAGTCAGCGGGACACGCTGACCTTGGGCTTCAAAGAGAATTTGTCTGCAGGGCCCAGCCAGGGTGTGCGGAGAGGGGCATAGCAGGACCTCCCAGCTCCTGGTGCTGTGTTCAGCGCTCATCGCAGGCCTGCAGGAGAAAACCTGTGAAAGGAATCAAAGTATAACCCTCATAAATAATTTGTGGCAGCTCCTTTCAGGCCCTTCCAGGGTCATGGGATAGCCTTAGAATTCTTCAGCTTGTTCAGGTTTGCCCAGTGTGTTTTGTTCTGTGTTACGTTGCTCTAAGACCAACCCCTGGAGTTGGATAGTAAAGAGAATAAAGTAAAAAAGTAAAATACAAGTTGATCTTGTGCCCAAGTAGCCAGAATATCTGAGCCTGTTCTGTCCTCAGGCGTGTTACAAATACTAATTAATCCTCGATTGGACACTAAGAGGTGAGATACTGTCACCCTTATTGCTCAGGGGGGAAAACAGTGGGAAAAAAGTTGAAATTGAGATGGAACTGCCCGTCATGCTGAGCGACCCCAAGGATTGCCAGCTGGTCGCTGAGCCCAGAGACCTTTGTCACCCCTGGGGGGCTCCCTGCGCTCGCAGCCAAGGAGGGAGGAGGAGTGGGGAGATCCCAGTGGGGAAGCAGGTACCGCAGCCCCCAGCTTTCCAATGGCAGAGAAGAAAGATCTGAAAGCGATGGGCAAATAAAACTGTCCCGATCTTTAGAAGCTGAAATCCCTCCCTCTGCTGAGACTCTGAGCCTGGTGCAGCATCCAGCCCGAGTCAAAGCAGAACTGCAGCGTGATTCTGCAATAAAAACAAACGACTGAGTATTTTCTCCGTGGCTCCAGAATGTAGCGAGCCAAGGCTGGATCACCTCAGAGGCCCCGTGTGCCCAGCGCCGCACCCACCCCTCTCTGAAAAGCCATTTTACGCCACTGTGTTCAGAGCTGAATGCTTAATTTAGTCCAGGGCCCTTTTGCAGTTTCATATTTAACTGCTTGTCTGAAATGTTTCTGTCTTGCGGCTGCTGTGGATGTATAGGTGATACAGTGAGAAACGGAGGTGTGTTGGATGGTTATATACTGCTGACAAATAGACGTGAGGCTGTGCTGGCTCATCCAGACTCTCATGTTTATGAGATTGCGAGGGCGAGATTGGGATGCAAAGTCAAGGGGAAATATCTCTTTCTAATAGCGATCCAGGTGTCTCACGTGTAGTTCTCCAGCTGGCGAGTTACGAGAACTGCTGGTGGCGTTAATGGATGCTGGTGCTGGGAGGCGGTCGTGCACCCGTTCCGCTTTCTGAGGGGTCCCCAGGAGCGACTGTTGTGTCACAGACACTAATTTGTCCCTTAGGAGGAAGGACACGGAGGAGGAAGAGGAGGAGAGTGTGTGGGACGCAGGTTGATTTACAGTGTGGATGGAACAGGGGCAGTTGGCAGCCAAAGGAAGGACCAAAATAGCGTCTTTCCTAAGGCACCTGTCCACACCTGTGCTTGAGAGGCTTTCCGTTAGTATTTTAATATTTAATTAAAAGCATCATCAGAATAATAACAACCGCAAGACTGGGGCGTTTCTGGCTGGCTTGGTAATAACTCTGTCCTCAGCTAATAAACTGAGGTGCTGAATACTCCACCATCGCCTGTTAGGATTTATTTTGTCTATGATATGGTTATTGCATCCCATAAACAAGAAGCATCCTCAAGTTACCATTATAATAAAACTGTTACAATGCACTACTTTTTATATAGGAATTACGGAATGTGCTTTTGCATGACTGAAAATTTATGTATTTACTTCACAGATTTATAGGCAGGTCTTTTGCTGGCGTTTTCAAGTGCAAAACTCCCGCACTTTGGGTGTGCGAA
Source organism: Columba livia (assembly GCF_036013475.1). NCBI lineage: Eukaryota > Metazoa > Chordata > Aves > Columbiformes > Columbidae > Columba > Columba livia. The sequence goes on along the minus strand of NC_088627.1, from coordinate 611,407 downwards.
CACGTGTTGCTGCGCTGCCATGTCCTGTCCTGGCAGATAAATGAAGTATATGCCGTACGGTTAACTGGGTATTTTGGGATCCTCCAGGGAGAAAGCCTTGGTTTAAATATAATGTAGGTGATTATTATTATTTCCTGGATAAGCAGATTTCCTCCATCCGAGCTCATTTCCTTCCAGTGAGGAAGAGTAGAGGAAGATGGGACGTGTCCTGTGAGTGACAGAGTTTGGGCGCCTGGATACGTTGAATTTCGGCTGCTCTTTGGAGGCCGGGTGCCGATGCTGTACCTGTGAAGAGCACAGCGGCTTCATTGCCCCTTTTGGTGAAGGCAGCTGGGAAAGGGTGCAGGCAGAAGGGAAGGAATGCTGTGTGCTGATGTAAAAAAGAGTTATAATATCTGAGCTCAGAATGAAGTTCACGGGGGTGCCCCAGTCAGCGCAGCATCAGTGATTCCTCTGCCGGCCGCTGATGAGACCAGGAATAACAGTCTCAGCATCTTTCATCTGCACGAGGTGATTATTTTGCAGAGAAGTGCTCTGGAGGGAGAGCAGATTTCTGTGTGCTGGCGAAGGAGAGAGCGGGTGAGCAGCCAGAGCCTGATTTGCATTAACCTCTCCACCCGGGACTGCTTGAGTGACATTTTCTGAGCAACCACAACTTACAGGGAGCTCAGAAGTGGTTAGGGAGGAAAATTGCGCCGAGCAAACAGGAAATCAAAGAGGGTCAAAGAGAGTTGCAAATGGGAAGGAATTGTCTGGAAGGGCACCCCGGGGAAGTAATTAGACTGAAACTTGTGGGTGGGATAGAGCTGATGGTGGTATTTCTTTTTGTGAACAGCCTCAGTTGTTTGATCCCAGCCCTCGCGCTGCCCGTGTACATACAGTACATACAGGTACTTGGGGCCGAGAGAGCGCACTGGTATTCAAATTGTCTTCCACGTGAAAACAGTATTATAAATTTCCTTTGAAGTTTGACACAATGCTTCCCCCCCCCCCCCCCCCCCCTTTTTTTGTATAAAATTGGCCAAGAAAAACAGTACAGCCTGATGGTGAGACATCCGTTGGTGGTCTAGACTGTATTCCCAGTTCTGAAATTACTGTCGAGTGATTTTTATTCAAATTAACTCGTTTCTCTCACACTTTTTACCTTCATCAAGTCTATGGGCAGCTCTTAAAAAGCGTTTGGTGTCTGAATGCAAACAACAGAAGCCCAGGAGGAGCGGCTGGAGCGGCAGGAGGTTGCGCTGCTGTTCAGAGGGACCACGCCAGGCTGGGAAACGGGCACGGAGGCACCTCGGGGAGATAACGGAGGGGATCTTCTTTGGCCGTTTGCGATCCTCATGCTTGACTATGAAGCGAACACGGGAGAAGTGCGATCAGATGAACAAGCCCTCAGAAAACAAGGCCAGGTGAGTTCTGTGTGTCCCGATGCGGCAGCGGGACGCGGCCACGCTCCGCTCGCTTCTGGGAGCCGGCGGAGGGGCCCGCGCTGCAGATGAATCACGGAGGGCTGATACCGCCACAAATCAGCGGCGCCGCGCTCTCAGCGCCAGCGCTGCGATGAAAAGCTGCAAACTGATTTATCACAGGGTGATCCATCTCGCCTCCCTCGCTTTGCGGCACGTAAATCACTGCGGCCATTGGACGGGACGCGCTGCTGCGGCGTTCGGAGTCACGTCTGCCACCACCATCTGCGAACGTATGAACAGTCCTCTAAGATGTACAACTTCACCTGCCCATATATATAAAACCGTGTCCCCTTTGAGGGCATATTGCTCTGCGCTGAGTTAGATATTTATTATTTAGGTGCATAAATGTGAACTAATGACCGTGAACTTGGTGTAGAGTCGGTGGGAATAAATAGGCTCCTGCTGCTGTTCCCGTAGTCAGGCAGCCAGCTCAGCTGGGTCTAAACAAGTTCCCTTTGAAGACACGACCGACTCCAGAGCAGCAAGTGGAAACGTAGGCATGTTCCTGTTGGATGTCTAAAATGAGAGGAGATTCATTTTCATTATTTTCGAAATGCTTTGCTTGGACTTCACTTGTGATGTTCTACCAGAGCTTTTCAAGGAGAGTGAAAACCCACCCAAGGGCTGCGACATCTGCTAAAGGGTGGGTGAATAATGATTTCATTACCGCCAGTGCACAGTCTGTACACGCGAAGGCAGCACTGGGAGGAGGTTGCCAGCTGCCTACTTCTGCACCCCAATTAATAAAGGGTAAATGATACTGAGACAGATGCTGCCGTTCCGTGGGTTAGTCCTTGGAAGCTGACGTTCCTTGTTTCTTTGTCAGTGGCTCGGGGACCCAGCCCCGTCTGTCAGCAGTGACTGTCCCAGAAGATAATCCAACTGTTGCTGCATAGACTCCTGAACTTTTAAAGGTGCACAAACATGTTGTGCCCTCAACAAGCACATCTATCACTGCAGTTACAGCACAGTGTGACGTGATTCATGTCAGTTCTCATTAATTTGAACAAAATTAAGCTTTGAAAACATTAGGGAAAAATATTAATCAAATAATCATTTGAAAATGTGCCGCAAAATAAATCTAAAGCATTTTTCTGACTAATGTTTGACCAGTTTGAGTGATAACCTGCAAATTTGCAGATCGCAATAATGATTAGCGACTCTAGGAAGAGGCGGTGAGCGCAATCAGCGTGGCCAAGGGGCAGCAGCAGTAACGAGGGCTCGTGTGTCCCTGGCGTGTCTGGTTTGCGGATCCCCCGGCACACGCAGTGGCATTAACTGCTGGGACAGCAGGCACAGACCTGGGGGTGACCGAGATGGGGAAGGACCAGCCTGCTTACCTGAGGTGGTGGACTCCATACGCGTGAAGGTCTTGAGATGCCATGTATCAGCTCTGCTCTTACCTGAGCTCAAAGCATAGGTGATCACCGTGTTCGGTGGAAAGAGAAGGAGGGATCTCTGGAGAGAGGGTTCATCTGAACCACAGCGAGAGACGGCTCTGGGCTTAGACATGGCAGAGAGCAGAGAAAGGGAGCGAGTGTCATTGCCTGTGTCCACGTGGGGCAGTGGAACATAGAATCAGAGACTTGTTTTGGTTGAAAAAGCCCCTCAAGATCATCGAGTCCAACCATAACCCAGCCCGGCACTGCCCCATGTCCTGAGAACCTCATCTGCATGTCCAGCCCTCCAGGGATGGTGACTCCAGCACTGCCCTGGGCAGCCTGTTCCAGTGCGTTACAAAAGCAAACGGCCACCACAGCAATGGTGGAGAAATCTGGGGTGGGGGAATACCCTCCTGTCATTCGGCCTCTCCCATGGAGTTGCTTATTGTTGAGGTTAACGGACACTCAGGAACAATACAGGTTGCAACGGCTGCTGGATGTATTGTGTCAAAGCGAGACACCTTCCTTTATTAACTCTCAGATAATCTCTGACTTTACCCTTCAGAGACATGTATTAATATTCTACTTGGAAAGACAGAAAGAAAATCAATAGACCGGAAAGCTCAGCGTGCTGTTTGTGGCAGCCAGGAAGGATTCATTTGCCTTATGACGCTCTGTTGTGACAGATGGTTACTTTGTGCTGTTCGGAGGAGGCCCATCCAGCAAAATTAAGATCTTTATTGGGACAAGTCATGACAGATTTTATGAGGGCAGCAGTTCTAGCCGAGGCACCCAGCGCAGAGATGCGGCGTTTGCAGCACCCTGCTCTCGCCGTGGCGCGCCGCGGCAGCTTGTGGCATGTTCATCTGCTTGGCCGCTCTTGGCTTGTGCCCCAGGCCGGTGAGCGGTGGTCGCGTTGGCAATCGCAGCAGTTGATCAAATCCAATTCACTTGATGAGCTACCACTGCTCCGCCAGACCACACGGAGTGACTGTCTTCATACTGCAAAGTAAAACCCATTGATTTAACCCACTGCTCGTTAGACCAGGCTGACTTGATTGCCTGTTGCCGTCCGTACTCTCAGTGTACAGCGTATTGGTTTTGGTTTAACGCGTGACCTGAGCTGTCCCTTTGTAGCGAAGCCGAGGACCAGCATCCTTCTCTGGCCCCTCCGTCTGTTGTTTTACTGCTCCGTACATAGCACCACAAGTAAAACTTGTAAAAAGACGGGTGAGGTGCAGAGTGTTTCTTCTTATAACATGAATTTGAAAGCTGAGCAACACGCTGTTCTCTGTACGTCCAACATCGGTGCACAGCAAATTTTAAACCACTTCCACTTTCTGCAGCCCCTCCTGTTCATTAAGAACATTCCATCCACATTGTGCCTGAATTCTAACCAGTGTAATTAGCTTCTGCCTCCTCCTCGCAGAGAATAAAGCAGCCTCTTTGGTCTTGATCTAAATTCCGAGGTGAGGATTTGCTGGGTATTTAATAAAAATAGCTTTTCTGAGGCAGCCCTGTTTGAACACTAAAGAGGTCATCCAGTCATCTAAGCTAATCTAATCTAACCTAGTCTAATCTAGCCTAATCTGCCTACATCTCTTCCTTCAAACCTGCTTTTTTTGCTTAGTTTGCCTGTTAAAATCAATGAGCCTTCCCAACTGAAACACTACAGAAAATCCTTGCCGAGGAAGTATTTCTGTTTCCGAGGCGCAGATGACACAAAGCGAGCACCGGAAGGCTCTGCTCTCATTCGGCTTTTCCTGTCCCCACCTGCTGGCAGGGCAAATCATTCTCAAAAGCAAATCCTGTTACATTTGAGAAATACAGTTGCTTAACAACTGGAGGTGCCATTTCAACCTGTGCGCTGCAGCCGTGGTGATGGATGGCGTACACCGGCACTTATTGACCACAACAGGAGACCATGCCCCGAGAATACCAAGTGTTATTGATTTGTTTTCTTGTAGATGGTGTTTTCCCCTGCAAGCTGCCGCATGATCATGATTTGTTTTCATCTCCAACTTTTATATATCTATTGATTTAGGATGGAGGAAGCAAAAAGGAGAATTGAAGTTGGGTCTTCAGATCTGTCCTTTGTTGTGTTTGCCAAGAACTCGAGAGCTTTGGGAAAGAGTATAAATTCATAACCACAGTTATTTGGGTGTCGTTCCTAATGTACAGTGGAAAATGTTCTCAAGCAATTAATTAAAGTTGTTTTGTCTACGACAAGGAAGGGAACACGTAATATCCTTTGCCAACCAGACATTTAGTTAAGGTCACCTTACCCGCTTGCAAATCCAGAGAGCAGCACGAGCCTCCCAAACCGGCTTCTTTAAAGTCCCCCGTTCTCTAGGAGCTATATGGCCACTCAGAAACACACAATATGAACTTAGAACAAAAATATATATAGTAAAAAAGTCTTATAATTAGATCCTAATCAAAGCCATGGTGCTCCTGGGAAGGTAGTTTATTTATTCAGGTCGATGCACATAAGCCAATGTATCGATCCAGTATTAAAAGTTTCACTTGCTGTGCTATTTCTGCTATAGATGGCTGGAAAAGAAAGCTGTCTCTTAGTTTGGGACGGAGCAAAAACCAAAAGGCACAGCTCCCATTTTTACCACCCAGGGGAGATGGACGTGCCGCTCCTGTTAAGGCAGATAGGACGGTGATGTCCCACAGCCCCGTTCCCTCCGCAGGCCTTGCGAATGGAGGTGTCACCTCTTGTCTCCTGCGTCTGGGGGCGGTGACTGTGCCACCGCCCTGCCCAGTGGCCCACGGCGCTTTGTGCTGCCGGCGTCTGTGGCAGATCAGCCTCCCGTCGCGTCCGCGGGCGGGATGAACGGCGCTGGGCCCTGGCACCGCTCCGTGTGCAACCGTGACCTTCTGCTCTTGGCTCCGTTGTGATGAGACGCTGAGAACGTTGCTACAGCTGCGACTGGAGATGAACGCTTGCGCTTTTTCAGCCAGAGGTCCCAGGTTTGATTCGAGCAGCCAAAAGGCAGCTGAGGGACAGCGTGTAACATTTTCAGCGAGTTCCGAGATCCTCTGATGGAAGGTGTTATTTGAGCATAAAGCTGCCTTATTATCTTCTGCACGGTGGAGAAGCAGGTGCACAAACCTCCATCCAAAAAATGTTTGCATGTAATTGGCATCACCTGTGGAGACAAAACCGCTCATTTTGGAGGTGGGAACAAAGGCGATGGAAAGTGCCTTTCTGCTCACAAAGCACCTCGGTGCGTCTCTGCGAGGAAAGATCATCCTCAACTATCCAAATGGCTACTTGGCTAATACACCACACACCGTCCAGCAATCAGCACAGACTGTGCTTTTCATCATTATGCTTGATGCAAAAAACCCAACAACTGAGACAGTATTCTATTTCAGTTAAAACTCCATGAAAATTTTGGCTGTGCTCTTTAATGTGATAATGTTAATTAAACTGTGCTCTTATGTTCTGAAGTCTTATAAAATGTCTCGGAAAAGGATAAAAAATAATAGTAGAAATAAAATTGGGCTATTTATCTACCAGGAGATTAAAGGGCTTCTTGTTTCCTTTGTGAATTTAGATTTCCAGAATTAAATGAGTGTGAAGCAATGATATTTTCAGCAGAATCATTATCATTTTTATTGCAATGGAAAGTGTGCAGCATTTCATTGTTATTGTACTTAACTCACCTGATCGTACGTCTGGGCTCAGCGGGCGCGTCCAGCGCGCGGCGCGGGCTGCGCACGGGCGGCGAGCGGCTCGCGCTTCCAGCCCGTCCTGCAGCTTATTGCCAGTGTCTGTTGATCTGGAACGTGTTCTCTCGGGGGGTGCGCCGGGCGGCAGGGGCAGAGCTATTAGCTGCCTCAGTATCCCTCAGTCTAGCCCACAAATGCTTTGAGAACAACTGAGAAATGAGTGATAATAATGCAACAGGTCTTACTGTGGAGTATAGTGAGGACTTCTCTGCAAAATTCCAGATTTCTAGAGGCATCTGCAGTATGGAGCGATTGTAGCAGTTGTGTGTGTCCTTTGCTGGTGGAGATGCCGTTTGTCACGTACAGAATAGTGTTGGGAGCAATCATTGTGCAGCTCCACACCTTGAAGTCAGTTTATGGCAGAATTTGGAGTTCGGTGTCCAAAAAGTACGTGTCCCTATTAGCCTGAGTCAATGGTGTCGTCTATATTTCCCTTCCTTCTTAGCCATCTGCTTTGACTTCGCCAGTCACTGACCTTTGCAGATCCATCTATTAAAATTTTCAGTTGTGGGGTGACGGCCCCTGTGGGCTCAAACCCAAAATGGAGCTGTTTGTTCGTCTCTCAGAGTGGGAGCAGGAAAAATAACAGTGCATAGTCTGGGACCTCCAGAGAGGTGCAATAAAACTGTGGAATCATCTTGTAAACTGAAGAAGAAATCTCTTCTGATAACACGTATTTGTCAGCCTGACATTCTTTATTGCTCTTCGAAGTCCAAACCATAATGGGGACTTTGGGGCCAGGAGACGTTACGGTGGTAAGTCAGGGATGGGTCAGAAGTTCTCTGCCCTCAAGGCTTTTGATGTTGTTCCTGCCACTCCACACACAAAAGAGAGGAAATTAAACTGAGGAGATATTATAGTGTAAAGAATCTGCTTCTTGGCTTTCTACTGGCTTTTCTCTGCTAAACGTGCTCCCCCTGCTTCTGCCTCTCCCTCCATGCTCCTGCAGTTGTATTGGAAGGTGAAATATTTGTTTGGAGGAGTGGGGCCTGGCCCAGAACTGATGACTGAGTCTCAGTGGTGCCTGTGACTGTTTTGGCGGGGTGCACGCCGTGAGTTTTAGTGACAGAGGCACTGAACCAGAACGGATTTTCCTGTAATACCGAGATTTTAAAATCGTTTTGCAATTCATGAAGCTGTAAGCACCGCTCAACATAAAACATGTTTTATAAGACTGGGAGATATTTTTCCCTCTCTGTCTCTCAAAGAAGGTGTCAAAGGCTCCTGGAACGGAACATGCACAGAGTAGGGAAGGCCTGGGACTGATCTCTGTGGTCCAGATGTCCATGAGAAGTGACAATGAAGCCAGTGATGTGACGTTGGTGGAGGGTGATGGGCTGCATTGGGAAATAGCCGTGGCCATTACCCCTGCAGGACTCAGCGCTGGCAGCGTCTGTGCTGGGTTTGTCTCCCCTCAGCCTCACACCAGCAGTGCTGGGTTTGTCTCTCAGCCTCACACCGGCAATGCTGGGTTTGTCTCTCCTCAGCCTCACACCGGCAGTGCTGGGTTTGTCTCCCCTCAGCCTCACACCAGCAGTGCTGGGTTTGTCTCTCAGCCTCACACCGGCAATGCTGGGTTTGTCTCTCCTCAGCCTCACACCAGCAGTGCTGGGTTTGTCTCCCTGCAGCCTCACACCAGCAGTGCTGGGTTTGTCTCTCCTCAGCCTCACACCAGCAGTGCTGGGTTTGTCTCTTAGCCTCACACCAGCAGTGCTGGGTTTGTCTCTCCTCAGCCTCACACCAGCAGTGCTGGGTTTGTCTCTCCTCAGCCTCACACCAGCAGTGCTGGGTTTGTCTCCCTGCAGCCTCACACCAGCAGTGCTGGGTTTGTCTCTCCTCAGCCTCACACCGGCAGTGCTGGGTTTGTCTCTCCTCAGCCTCACACCGGCAGTGCTGGGTTTGTCTCTCAGCCTCACACCAGCAGTGCTGGGTTTGTCTCTCCTCAGCCTCACACCGGCAATGCTGGGTTTGTCTCTTAGCCTCACACCAGCAGTGCTGGGTTTGTCTCTCCTCAGCCTCACACCAGCAGTGCTGGGTTTGTCTCCCCTCAGCCTCACACCGGCAGTGCTGGGTTTGTCTCTCCTCAGCCTCACACCAGCAGTGCTGGGTTTGTCTCTCCTCAGCCTCACACCAGCAGTGCTGGGTTTGTCTCCCCTCAGCCTCACACCGGCAGTGCTGGGTTTGTCTCCCCTCAGCCTCACACCAGCAGTGCTGGGTTTGTCTCTCCTCAGCCTCACACCGGCAATGCTGGGTTTGTCTCTCCTCAGCCTCACACCGGCAGTGCTGGGTTTGTCTCTCCTCAGCCTCACACCGGCAGTGCTGGGTTTGTCTCCCCTCAGCCTCACACCGGCAGTGCTGGGTTTGTTCTTGCCCCGTTGAGCGCGTCTCCTGCGTGCAGGGGGCGGGGGCGGCTCGGGATCCCGTCCCTGCTCCTCAGAGGTGGCCGAGTCTTCCTCTCACCATCAGCTCAGTTCAACTGGAGAACAGCACCCACCCTTTGCTCATTGTACCCTAAAGTGCTGTCAGCATTTTTAGAAACCTCATTCCTAATGTTTTCTGTGGCAATATCTGTGCACCAAGCAGCGAATAGCTAAAACCTTATATCCACTTTTAATCACACTAAATCAATGCACCATATGGGGGAGGTTTAAAACCAATTTTTTATGCCCTGCTGCCTACATTGAAAAGACTCATTACAACCAAAATCAATCAATACAGCCTGTAACTCTAAAGTAACTCCTGGATTGAATCAATGACGCTGATGAAGATGGGAGGTGCACGCGTAGAACAATGAGAGGGAGTGGGAAGGTCTTAAACAAAGCAAAGCAGTTTTGAAATGTTTTGCCATTCTTCTAAGGCAGACACAGCCTCCTTCGGCCTCTCAGGGTGTAATTTAGAAAGCGTTTTTCTGGTTAGTTCTTTCAGCTGAGATTTTGCTCAAGGACCACAAGAGGGCGATGGAGGTTGGAGCAGAGCTGGGGGATGTTCCTCCTGCTCTGCCCACCTGCCTCCACAGCACCCAAAAATGCCATTCCCATCCCGCAGAGAAAAAGATGAAGTGTGACAATAAGAGCGCTTGGGTTTCCAGGACTGCTGGTTTGGAATCAATGAGACATTATTACAAATAAAACATATGTCTGCTTTGTAGCTAATGCTATCTAAATCGAATTAAGCCCCTAGCAGCCTGTATGGTCTGTATATGTATTCTCAGAAAGGTGCATGGAAGTGGTATTGATCTTTTGACTAAGTGTCCTAATGAAATACAAATCTGCTATCATTTAGAGAGCCATCTGTCATGATGAGACACACAAAAATGCTACAAGCAGTACAATAACTATAATTCAATTTGCGAATGCAGCCTCCTCGCAGCAGGCGCAATGCGGCTGCCCCAGCCCTTGGCCTCTGGGATCGATTCTGTTTACAGTGTTAAACTTCGTCAAAAGGTAATAAAGAAATCAATCAATATGGTATTAAAGAAATTTCCAGTTATGGGTACGGCACTTGTTGCAGAAGACCTCTGCAGCCCGGCGGGGGGATTTCAAACCCATCTGCATGGCTCAAGTTCTTGGCAAGTGGCAGAGTAATTTAGTGCTGGTGGTGTTATGTTGTCCAACATAATGGTAAACTGCTAAAAAAGAAGTAGTGCACAACTGCTGGGAAGGAAACTGGTGACAGCAGGTTAATGGAGAGGTCGTTTCCCTAATGCTCGCCAGGCCACGGGCCATGCAGGACTCCCCCGCTTGGGGGTTTTCAGGAAAATTAATCCAAATTAACTTCTCGAGTGGGTCAGTTAAAGCATATTAGCCACCTGTGTGGATATGCTCATTCAGAGTTAAATGGGCTTTATTCAATTTAGCTTTGTTCAGTTCAGGCTCTGGTTGATCAGAGCACCTGAGTGTTCGCTTTCACCCACAGAACGCGGCTCGGACGCGGTGCACGGGCCGGTTTGGTTGGGGCTGGACTGCAGGGACGCTGCGGCAGCGGGGCCACGGGCGGATGGCCCAGCCACGGCTCCGGCCTCGTTTCCCGGTCTTTTCTGTCCCGGCTGCAGTGTTCGGGGCAGAGCAGTGCTGACTGTCCGGCACAGGGCGGCTGCTCAGCCGCACGCAAGGCGTGTTTTGCACGCGCACCGCCGTGGTGCCCCCGCGCCGTGGTGCCCCCGCGGCCCTCGCGGCCTCAGCGTTCCGCTGCCTCAGCGCTTTTCCCCCCGTCTCTCCACGATAGGCTGGTGAAGGCGGGTGGGGCTGCGGGACACCCCGTTCCTGCTGGGATTACCCGCAGAGGGGAGGCAGGCGAGTCACAAGAAAAATCTCCCCAATATCTCCATTTCACCTTCCTCAGTCCCTCCATCACTGTTCAGTCCCCTCTGTCTACCTCTCCCTTTGTGCAGCAACCCCTGTCTTAGAGAGGCAATAAAGCCTCATTTGGGCCAATTATTCTGAAAAGCCTTTGGGCATCCGCATGGAGGAAATACCTGTGGTTGCCGGCTAAAAGGGCTCTGATGTGACTGATCCTCTGGTCCGTACCCAGGTTTATTTTCTGAAAAAGCCTTGAATTGTTTCTTTTTGCAGAGGAGCCAAATGAGAGCTCATACATACACAGTATTGCCAAACATGTGCAGAACACGGTGCAGAAGAAAAGGGGGAGAACCGGTTTGGTTGTGTCACACGCTTGAAGCAAACACGCCGAACCCGCGAGGTGATTCTTCGCCATTCTGTGCCTTGTTTTATTTCTTCTCTCGCCAGATGTCTGTGTTTGCAGCTGTAGCGATGCTGCTCGGGCCACGGTTCCCGCTCCGAACGCGCCGGCTGGGCTCTGGTGAAGCCACGGCCGTGTGCGCTGCTGTGCTGCCGGAGATAATGTATGTCCAAATTATTTTTTAGAAGCTTCTCCTAAAGTCTTTATCTGCCAGGCTGCAGGCTGCTGGATCGATGTGCTGCTGTGTACTCTGTGCTTTCCATCGCTGCAGCTTTTCTCCGGGAAGGGCTGTGCTGGAGCTCGGCGTGTGACAGTCCCTGATAAGCCAGGTTACTGCTTTCTCTGACAGTATTTTTCCAGAATGCCCCATGTCATTTTTGTGGGTATCAAAGTTTGGACTCTTTCGTTGAAAAAAAATGATATTTGCATATTAGTTGAGGGTCTTTTTCATCCAGATGATGATCAGTATTAATGACCCCGCATCCGGCAGCAGTCCAGGCTGTTATTTTTGAATGAACCAACTGCTAAAGGTGGATTTGATTTATCTTCCTCCGACAGAGGAGAATCAGGTTTCTGAGTGTTGGGCTTTGGTGGATTTGTGTGATTTCAGCTGCCTGGGGACTGATGGGGCTTCGGTCTAGTGGAGCTCGCGGCAAAGCGTTCCCTCGCTGCCGGGAGATTGCCGGGAGCCGTAGAGCACTCAAAAGGGATGGAGCGAAGTGGAGGAAAAATAACCAGAAAGACGCTTTGCCAACACTCCCCTTTCCCCATTGCTGACGAGAGACTCGGCCTGAGCGCCTCAGAGCTCGGGGACGAGGCGCCCGGGTGCGCGGGCAGGTTGTCCCAGCCGGGACCCAGCAGCGCGGCCCGTCGCAGCGGAATCGAGTGATGGCTGAAAACTTCATTCAGTTCCCTGTGCTGTTTGTAATATTTTACCGTCTGTTATTAAGTGAACATAATTACTGCAGCTTAGAGACAAGAGAAGTTGTTGAATGGGGATGCTGTCAAAGTATTTTCCCCTAAGTTTCAAAAACTGTTACTTTATTCTCTCCTGTTGTTGGTAATAATCCCTTGAAAGCGAAATGTTCTGCCTTCCTTTGCAATTGTTTTTCTTCGTTATGTTTCTCAGACAAAGAGTAAAACATGCACTTTGGGTCTCCAGGACTTTTATTTTAGATTAGGGGAGATAAACAAAGAGCGAGCTGCCGCCAGGCTGGGCCGGTATGGGAGCAGCAGCCCCTGATGCCCGCCCAGAGCTCCTACAAAGCCATCCAGCGCTGACCGTGCTGCGTTCACGTCTGCCCGCACGGAATGCCCCCAAACACCCCAGATAACAGTGGGACTCCTGCTGCACTGTCCCTGAGCAGTTTGGCTGCCCCCGTGTCGCTGCGCTGGGCCGCTGGGTGATCCGTCTGTGGCCGAGGAGGTGGGACCTGCAGCATCCCGGTTCATGGGGCAGCGGGAGGAAGGGTTGTAGGTGGAGGGGACTGGGACCCATCCGTCAGGTCTTGCTCAAAAGAGACGAGAAACTCATATTAATATGTCATGTACCAGTGAAGTGGCTCCTGTTCTTGCGGAGGATCTTACAAGGCAGCGTGAGCATCCTCGTGGACAGAGGTTAACCTGGTGATAACTCAGGGCCGCAGGTGCTTTTCTGACCCTGCCCTGAAAAGCAAGTTGAGGACCAAGTTTGACATTTTTGCCTGTGGGGAGAATGCGGTTTCCTCTCCCTGACCTAAATGAGATTCCTTTTACTAACTAATCCAACTCGGGTTACAAATGCTAACGGTGGGAGTTAAGTATTAAGCCTGGGCAAACCGTCCCTCATTCGAGTTTAACGAGTCTGTCTCCCAGTCTCCTGACAGCTTGTTTAAAATCCCCGCAGATAGTCCAAAGCTCGTGCTACTTGGTTTTCTTTAGACAACGTTATTTCCGTTATTCTGCTGCTGTAAGTAGTTGCCTTGCTTCCTGGTGCCAGCGGCAGGGACAGCCTTCCTCCCTTTGCCAAAAACCTTTTGTTTCCCTCCATCTTTTTAGCATGAAGTCTAAGCCAGTGACTGACAGCCCAATTTAAACTTAGGTTTAGTTTTGCAATCAAGAGTGACATTTTGTATTTGCTTTTTGAAGTGAGGAGAAAGGGTAGCAGAATTTGCCTTCTTGCAATCATTTCACCCACAAAAGTGAATACATCCAGTAAAGTGAAATTTTGCTAGCGAAGAAGAAAAAGAAAAGAAGGGAGGATAAGAAAGAGCCGAGATTAACATCCTTGAAAATGTGCCTGTTTACTCCTATCGTCTCAGAGCTAACTTTAAATAGGATAAAATGATCCTTTAATCCCCTTTATCTTCTTAAGAGCTGCTGTAAAAGATCTACTTGACATTTGAGAAATGAAGAAGAACTGGAAAGTCCGTAGTATTCATCAGGAATGGTGGATGGAAAGAGTTGAGTTTAACAAAACATGAGGAGCTGGGCATAACTTATTGTTTCTGCTGAGCGGCAGCAGCTCCCGAGGCCCATTGCCGTGGGTTTGGCTCCTCACTGGGCACCATTTGAACCCGTCCGACCCCGTTGCCTTTGCTAAACTGGTGAGAGGAGGCTGGGAGGCTGGTTTCTGCATCCTTAGGAGCTCCTGGGCTGGCTCCGAAGTCTCTCTGTGCTACTCGCTGTTTCGACTTTAAAAATCCGGCGTCTCTTGCCGACTTGTTATCTGCAGCCTTGTTTCCACAACATCTGTTTAGTCTTGAATAAATATGCATTCCAGTTACTTAATGGCCTTCTCTCAATTTTCAACCCAGAAAGAGTAATGAATCATGAATAAGTTATAAGGAGCTACAGCATGGAGACCTCTAAATTAAGCAATGTATCCCGCAATGGATTGCCTTGGCTATCTGTGCCCGTCTGCTGAAACGCTGCGAGAAAAGGAAGAGCCTTTCATTTCTCCTTCTCCCATTTGCCGTGAGTAATGAAAGAACGACAAGCACTAAAAGCCGAGGGATGTTTGCTCCAGACTGTTGAAGCTCCAGTGATGAAGTGTCCCGCTCAGCCACGCCGGGCCTGGTGCTCGCAGTGATGTATCTGGACTCGTGTGGGCTCATCACTCAGGGCTGTGTGAGAGCAGTGGCAGAGTTGTGTCAAGGAGAACAGACCTACCTGAACACGGCGCAAGGAGACGAGCTTGTTGTGCTCGGCGAAGCGCACACGCTGCCTGCGGCTCCCATGACGGATCCTTCACCGGCCTGCCCGGGGGCTCGTGCACACCGGTGAAACCGCTGGGACAGTGTAGAATCATAGAATGGTTTCACTTGCAACAGACCCTCAGGATCATCAAGTCCAACCATAGCACAGCTCCAGCACTACCCCATGTCCCTGAGAACCTCGCCTAAATACCGCACAGGCCTTCCAAGTGGGGCTGAGCGGGCGAGCGGGACACAGTAACTGGAAGTCAGGGACCAGGAGGGGATTTACCTGTTCCAAACAAGGTATCTGTTTTGAGCACTGCATATTTAGGTAGCAGTCTCTCTTTTTTACTTGTAAACAACATTACAAACTACAACAGGAGTTCCCTTTCTAATCCAGTTGTAATTTCATCGATAACAGGAAAAGCCTAATGTCATCCTAAATATTTTCAATATTCAGCGTTTATAAATCACCTGGTATCTGCTGCCTTCGTTATCAGTAATGAGGGTCCCTGAGTGTTGAACTTTATTTTTTAACATATATCCAAAGAAGTGCAGTTCCAGGTTCCTTTAGAGTTGATGCTGAAGCTGCAAAGAGTCTTTGTGCTTAGGCGAGGATGGGACCCGCACCGGCAGCGGGGGCGTGTGAAGAGAAGCCCCCGGGGAGCCGCGCAGCAGGGACGCGCTGGGCTCCGTTCCAGGGCAGGTTGTTCGAGTCGGCTCCACTAAACACCAGCTCAGTTGTGGAATCGCTCTCGTAGTTGAAGTGGACACATAAAAGGCTCTGTAAGAGAACGTTTAATAATGGGGAAGCAAGACACAGATGAAAAGCTGGGCGGGAGGCATGCAGCAAACCCAGTATTTTAACTCTTTCTCCAGTTGATGATGGGAAATTATCATGGGAATACAAAAAAGCACTGGGAATTTGGGAACTCAAGCACAAATTCAAGTGATTTCAGAATTCCGTCACAAATGACTTGTACATTTATTTTATTTGTTTCAGCTGCTCGGCTGAAGACCAGAAACAATGCCCAGTGATTTGGGCAATCGAAGGCATGTCACAGATAGCAGACAATCAATGTAAGCTGTTCACGACCAACCTTCAGGTTGAAAAATTGCCTTTCCGAAGAATTCCGTGAAATAGTTTCAGAGAATGAAAATCTTTGAAGAAAACTAAGAAGTCACTAAGGATTAATGAACCGCAGAAGGAATGCCAGGGCAGGCTGGGGGGAGCCTGGGGCAGTCCCGGCTGGGTGCCTGGAGGGTGCTGGTGCTTGGACAAGCCTGCCGACGGGCCCTTGGTGCCAGGTTCTGTCGTCTGCTCTAGGCGGAGAGGACAGTAAAAAATGCGAGAAGCACCAGCTGGGTATTGAACGTGGATTTTGCTTTTGTAGATACCGAGACATGAGGAAACTTTGCTGGGACCCCTGTCACTACAAGAGTCCCCAGGAGCCCCACAGGGGAACCAGCGCTGTTTCTGGCGAGGATGGATCTAGAGTGTCGTCACTCACTGATGTGCACCTCTGAAGTGCTGGGTGGCCACAGCTGGTTGTTCTGCATGGGGTGCACTCATCATCTTTTAGTGGCGTTGCGTTTTGTGTGACAGTTTGCCAACACTTCGTAAAATCATAGAATCATTTTGGAAAAGACCTTTAAGGTGATTGAGTCCAACCGTTCCCCAGCCCTGTCCCTGCCCCATGTCCTGAGAACCTCATCTCTGTCCAACCCTCCAGGGCTGGTGACTCCAGCACTGCCCTGGGCAGCCTGTTCAGTGCCCCACAGCCCTTTGGGGGAGAAATTGTTCCTAAATCCAACCTCAACCTCCCCTGGCGCAACTTGAGGCCGTTTCCTCTCATCTCATTGCTTGGTACTCGGGACAAGAGCCCCACACCCTCCATGCTCCAGCCTCCCTTCAGACGGCTGCACGGATCGAGCTCCGTCCCCTCCCAGCCCGGCAGCGTGGAACTGAGCCCTTCCCGGGCCCGACTCTCCCGTCCAGCCTCGTGATGCTCCCAAAGCTGTTACCACGGCAACTGTATTTTTGGTACCTCCACATTATTCATGCCAGGGGCCATAATGTGATACATACTGTACTGTATTTGTAATAAGCAGCAGACAGACGTCTGCGGGCACCCTGCTGAGCCAGGATTGACACATTCTGCCACTTCAAGGTCAGAGCGGGATCCGATGACCCAGATGCCACCTTGGATAGATTTAAATGCAAAATACTATTAAGATGTAATGATGCTGAATGGGACAAATGCATTTAGTTTAGACATATTTTCCCTTGGGAGAAGCTGAAAAGTCTCACCAAGCATCAGTTTATATTCAGGAATAGTTTGTTCTGGCACTTAAATACATATATATTACTTTTGCAGGCAACTGTGGAGGAGCTCTATTACCATTTGCATCCTGTCTGAAAAATAATAATAATAATTATCATAAAAACATCTTGATTCCATTATGCAGGGGAAGAAAGGAAGTGGCGAGTCCCTTTCAAACCCCGTCTCTCTGCCTGTGGGTGCTCCTGCAACACACTATTTGCTGTGACTGGCTGAGCCGCCTATTCAGCAGCACGGCTCCGCCGCCCCTCCTGGCTCTCCTGCGCCGGGATGAGGCGGTTTCCTTTCTCGCCAGGCGTCGTGACATTTGTGTGAATTGAAGAAATCTCATTATCGTGCTTTCTCTGGGCTCTCAGGTTGGGAAGGATTGTTAAAGCTGATAACCTGCTTGAATCTTGTCGATGCGGAGGATGTTTAGCTATCTGTTTGCTATCTCTGCTGTGCTCCTACTGTGCCTCCAGCTCCCAGATGTGACAGGACATCCTGTTTTCCAACTCAGCCCATGCTTTGCTGGTTGTCCTATAAGTTTTCTCTCCTCTCCTCTCCTCTCCTCTCCTCTCCTCTCCTCTCCTCTCCTCTCCTCTCCTCTCCTCTCCTCTCCTCTCCTCTCCTCTCCTCTCCTCTCCTCTCCTCTCCTCTCCTCTCCTCTCCTCTCCTCTCCTCTCCTCTCCTCTCCTCTCCTCTCCTCTTTCTCTTCTCTAGTCCTGCAGGGACCGATCCCCTGGGTCCCCATCCAGCCCTGCCTTGTCCCTGCTTTCCGTGCTGCCTTCCCGACTCACTCCTGCGGAATTAAGGATGCTGGTGCTGCTGGCAGACAGAAAGCAGATGTTACAAGTGCAAGAGCCAAGCAGGGAGGACAAATACTAATCTTGCAAGGCCCCATGCTGGAGCCAGGATGCTCGGAGCTGGGAAGCTGCAGCCTGTCGCACAGCCCCGCTGTTCAGTCCCTTCCTGGAGGCAGCAGGGGAGAGACAAATTAATCCTCTTATTTGGGACACATCAAGCTAGAAAGGATGACACGCGGGGTTACTTATTCTGGGCTGTGCTGCGGCACGGCCGGTACCTGTGACAACCTTGTCACCCGTGGGCACGGGCTGCGCAGCCCGGGTGACAGCAAAGCGGCCAAGGTGGCAGGCGGGAGCTGGGGCGCCAGCGCCCTGGGCAAGAGAACAACACCCAGAGTTGCAAATGTTTCTGCTCGTGAGCAATTTCTGTGTTTATCTTGTCTCCCAGGGAGAAAGTTGCTCACGTGCCTGAGCGTCTGCAAGTCTAAATCCATATGGCATTTTAGAGACCGCTGCTCATTATTATTTCACGCACGTTTTGACACAGTTCCTTGAAACAGTGAAAAATACGTGGTGAAGATGGGTTTTCGTTTCTCCAGGAAAATGTTCCATCTCTGCGTATGGGCGGCTGCTGGACTGCTGCTTTGCCACCTAAGGATGAGAAGTGCCCCGAGTTTCAGGGTCTGGGTAGAAACCCCCATAGGGAGTCAGACATTTGAAGTCAGTCCTAGCTTGTTTGGGTATTTGGTAATTTCCTGTCTATTTTCCAAGCGTACTTATTTCAATGAAACTGTCATTGTAAAAATAGCATCATGGCGCTATTTTCTGCTCCTCTCCCATGTGTCTCCAGAGTTAACACTGCTTCATTTACAGGCATAAATAGATCTGCCTGTCTGCCTTTTTTTGTTTTTTAATAACTTTGAGAGAAAGAAACCTAAACAATCCATCATCTGTTCGTCCTCATTCATGGCAAACAAACCAGCTAATTAAGTTCTGATTCCAGAGTCTTTAGCATGGCAATGACATCTCTAAGCACAGACAGCTGAAATACCAGATCCCTGCACCGGCTCCCGGAGTGCTGCTGGCGACGCTGGGAGCAGTCGCCGGTGCCGGGAATGGAGAAGATTTGATATCTCAGCCAATGAGAGCTTAAATAAAGTGGAAACTTGAAAATCTGACTTTCAAGGACGTAACCCCAGTTTTGTGGTTTCTGGGTGAGCGTTTCAGCTGCGGCAGTTTTGAACTCGGCACAGTCGGTAAACAGAGGGAACAAAACCCCCGTAGCCATGTCCTGCTATTTGACACAAACCGGGCAAAGAAAGGAAGAGCCAGATATAATCCTGTGAGGCAGGGGTGGGAGGAATCCTTCCGCTCTTTTAGTTAATGATTGATTTGCCTGAACACCTTCTCCAAGTGAATAAATGTTTCCTCACATGTCAGCAGAACTGGCCTAGATCGGTTTAAAATATTTGCAGGAATTTGCACCTTCTTACACAACATGCCTGTGCTGGGCCGCGCTCTCGGGTTTGTTTCGGCTGCTGTGCGCTGTGGGTTTCGTTGGCTCCTGGCGATGCCAGCCTTAAATTTCCTGTCAAATTACCGAGAGCTTCAAAAGTGTCACCCTGGGAGGGAACTTGGTGTCCTGGAAGATGGTGCCTAAAAGCCTATTGATCTGACAATCAGGAATTCGTGCCAAGGTTCAGCCGCTCACCCCTTCACACTCTTTTAGTTCCCTTTTCCTCCTAAAAAACTGAAATAAATCAATGCACAGAAAGTGGAATCACTGCAAATTAGGTACTGGTTTTGTGTGAAGGATTTTGAGAATAAGAAGTGAAGCAGAATCAGGAAACTTTGTTCCCGAACTGTAGCCTTGTGGCACTCTCACTGGAATCAAAGATGACCCGAGTGGACACGTATGCTCCACAGAATATGTGGGATACACGGGGGCTGGTGTGAAGACATTTGCTGAATGGAGCATTGCTGTTCCAGGGCAGTCGCGCGTTGAGCTGGGGGTGAGGGCGGAACGTGCGTGGGGACACGAGATCGACACCTGATGCAGAGGCAGAAGTGTCACTGGGCTGTTCCCCATCCAGTTCCCTTCTCCCCGTGCAGGAACACACGTTCCCCGCACACGTGTGGGGAACTCGTCGAGCACGGGTGGATTTGGTGCAGCTTTGTCTGGGATGCAGGAGGTTTGAGTGAAGCCGTTCTCGGAACACGGCGCAGCGCGGGGGGCTGGGCAGGGTGGCTGCTGCGTCACCTCTGACAGCTGCACCTCCAGCCGCCGCTGTTAATTGCGCCTGATCATTTCACTTCAATAGCTGCCTGTGTGGGAGCACTCGGTGCGTTGCATTACCGAGGCAATTTGAATGCTTCCATTCATTTCATAAAAATGCTTCTGTGATGTGTCTCAATTATTCATGATACAGGTTTCTTCCATCAGAGGTACCTCTGTGGCTCCGCACACATTTTTATTACGCAAACGCTGTCGGAGCGAGAGCTCCTGCCGCGTGGGAAGGGAGCGGAGTTTCGGGGTTGACATTTATTGCAACTTCTTTGAGAAGTGGGAGCGGGACTGGAAGTGTTGTGAGGATGGGCCCTTCATCCCGTGGGAGGAGGAGGCGGCCGGGAAAGGACCTTACCCAGCTGCAGCACGTGGGTCTGAGGTGCTACAAAGAGCTCACATTATCTGCTGGTGCTAAATCGGACTGATCCTGAGACAGCGTGGCAGATAAAGATCTGGGAGAACGTGTGCATGGAGTTAATTTCATCCCAAAGGAGATTTTTGAAATGCTAATAAATATAAAGAAACACCATCCAGGCAGGGGCGTATTAGAGATGAGAAACATTTTGGGAAAGAATGTTCTCTACCCAGGGTGTGACTGTTGCAAAAAGCACAACACAAAAAGAAAACAACATGGGTACACCAAAATAGCAGACATTGTATTGCATGCAGAGAGAACGGGCTGCACTCAGGTGTGGAAATCACGGTCCTCTGCACGGTTAGTGGGGCGCGTGGGACTGGCGGAAAGACGGGTTTGGGAGGAGGAGCGGGTGGAGGTGGCGGCTGCAGGGGGACAGGCCCAGGGCATTGCTGTGAGTCCCCCAGCGCCCCCCCAGCCCGGCCCGGCCGCAGAGCCCCGGTGCCGTCCCCCTCGCACACGCTGCCGTCCTGCGGACCCTGCACTGGAAGGGACTGACACCGCTCTGATTCATCGGGGGGACCTATCGGTTAGAGATGAATCCAGCTCAGTGCCTCAAACTGGGGTACTTGGGACCTCAGAAATATGAGCGAACGCTCCTACATTACAACAAAATACTTCAGTTTCAGCAAATTGACATTTTGGAAAGAAAAAATACTTTATCATAGGAGCTGGAAGATGCGAATAACTGTCTGGGGGCTTTTTGGGAAGCACTGAAGCAAGCTGAGGACCAACTTCTCTTTTTAATCTGCTTCCTAGCTACATCTTTCATTGCCTTTTAAAATTGGGTCCTTTATTAACAAGAGTTAAATTACATAATACTGAAGAAAGACTTTAAAATAATTACTTCCTAACCCCTTTGGCAAAGCCCTGAAGCACAGGGCTTTATTACCCTTATCTTAACTTTCTTGACTACTAATGTTTTAGTAGTTAGAAAATTATTCTTTCCCTTTTGAAAATCCAGCTGCAGTTATTTTTTCCACATTTTTATTAGCCCTCTGTATATAGATGATAATCGCACCATATTGAGGTGTTTCAACAGAAGACATTAAGGCCAATCAAGTGAATAATTCAACATTTTAAAAATTGTCTGAACACAAATTTACACAGTAGCCTGTGACGAAAGAATCTTTGGGGGCCGATCAAATAAATAACACCCATTTTTCAAGAACACGGCAGCGCTGCCAAAAGAATAATACGGGCCTCTTTTTGAATGGTAAGCTGTTATTATTCAGGGCTGTTGGCAGTCGGAGGCGCTGACACTTCGCACGCGCTGCTCCGGGAGGAGGCGGTTGCCGCCAGTCGGGATGTCTGAGCCGCACTGACCTGCTGTGCCTCTCGATCAGCTGCCACAAGCCCTGTGTCCTTTCTTATCCCATTTAGATGGCAAAAAGTGTATTAGTGTTTCTTTCTAATATGGCTAGGAGGTCCATATGAGAGTCACACGTGTATACATCCCACTTTTGTTGACCTGGGTGCACGTGCGTTCCCTGGAAAGCCGTCACAGCTGTGTGCTCGGACAAGGGGGCGGGTGGACGAGGGGCTGCAGATCGGAGCCGCAGAGAAACAGAGCCGGGTGCCTTTATGAAGATGGCAGAATTAATCAAATCAATAGTTTTAAGCACTTAATACCTGAAGTGGTTTGAGTGTTGGTTATAAAAGCCTGTGTAAATATAATGTATAAATATTCGGTAATTGACAGCTCATTCTGGGAAAATACATCTCCTGTAAGTTTTGTGTGCATTTATACTGCTTGTTTGTACACATAATCGTAACTGATGTCTTTACAGAGTGTTCAGATATTAATCAACTGTGGCAATAATGCGCTGGGTTAGTGCTGGGCGCGTTTCTCATAGCGCCGTGTGCTCGGGCAGAGGCGAATGCTGGCGAAAGCCGTCAGTGAGTGAGCAGGACAGGGCGCCGGAGCCCGAGCTTCCGCAGGGCACTGCTGACTACAGGCTCGGTCAGCTCTGCTCATTTGGTACCAGCCGTTGCCACTAAACCGTTGTGTTCTCTGCTGAACTGCTGGAACTGGTGTGTGAAGCGGACTTGAACCTTTAAGCCCATACTGGCCAAAGTCAGGGAGAAGTCCTTCGCCTGAGGGCTGGCAGACCGCATGGGGGTATATTTTACTTTATTTCAGTCTTTGTGATCCTGAGCTCTCCTGTTGTGATTTTTGTACTGAGCCTGAGGTGCCGCGTTGTTCTAGGAAGCGAATACCCCCGCGCGTGTGTCGGCGCGTGTCCCGGGGGCGTTGGTGGGGCGTCTGGCGTGCAGCCGCCCGGGCCGTGCGGACTCGTGCTGCTGGAGCGAAGAGCGGTCTGGCCGGGCACGTGGCGAACCCAGAGCTATCCCGCTTTCCTGCTCCCAGTCCCCAGCTTCAGTCGCCAGAAGAGCATTTGAGCCTGTGCTTTGAGTTTAGCCATAAATTCAGAAGGATGTTTTTGAAGTAATGAAGGGGAGCTAAGCAGCCCTTTAGCTGCAATGGATTTGAGTAGAGCTTGGAAATCCGCTTGATCCCTAGGATTTAACTGTGTGCTTGAAGTTCAAGTGCGTGCTGAGGCTCTGCTTCTATTTAGCTCCTTAGCCCAGCAGAACGGGGTTGTTTGAAACATAATTTCACCAGTTTGGCCAAGCTTCCCGGTTCCTCCCCATCCCAGCAGTTGCACTGCTGGCAACCACAGGCGATGTGACGCGGTCCAGCCTTCTCTCTGACTGTCGGAAAGGTGTTTGGATTTTTAATTTATTAAGATAACTAACATAAAGCAAGAAGATGAAATGTTTTAGAACCATTCCGACTCCAGTGCTGTGTCTGCTGGCTGATAAATCAGAGGATCCTTATCGTCAGCTTTTCATGCATTGCAATGGACTCGGCAGAGATTATTGGAAGATGAAAGCCCTTTATTGCCCTCATCTTCAGACTTGTGAACATTCACACTCAAGGACAATTTCCCACGTGTTATCTGGAGGGAGACAGCATTGATTTAGCTTACATTAACCTTTTAAGACCTATCAGATTACACTGGATACATTTCGCCTGATAAGAATTTAGCTCAAGTTTAGTCTCTGCCGTTCTTCCATGCAGCCGAGTCCTGTAGTGTCGTATTAATCACGATCAGACAATCTCCTTCCGAACTTCGAGTGGTGAAGTGTTTTTAATCACAATTTTAGTTCTAAAATTACTGACCAATCTTCCCAGCCACCTCACTCATTTTAAATCCATTGTCCCCAGGAACATTTCGCTTCCTAACAAAAAGTCTTTATGCTGCGCTGTTTCAAGGCTGACTTCAGGACATAATTCTTGGACCATCCTACTTATAATGTCCTGTACAACCTCATTCTCCTTCGTGTCTCACCTACTTGTCATTTTATGGAGATTCATGTCTCAGCTTTCTGTTTGGAGTCTGGGGAAGAGTTTTGCAAGTTGAGGCCTTGTGACGGGACCCCGGCTTTACACAAAGCCTGGTCTGGGCCTGCAGACGGGCTCAGAAACCCTGTGGTGTTGTATACCCACGTATCTAGTCTATAATAACCTTCATAATGAGTTTTGCGTCTTTCTGGTCCTGTTGAGGTCACCTCGAGCGCAATGTTGGGCGGCTCTTTGTGTGTCTGAACAAGCCCCTGCAGAATGAGGTGGGTGCCCGATGTGCGAACCCTGTGCAGGCTGCCCTTTGCGGAGCCTCAGCTGGCTGAAGGAAACGTCCCCACCGCTGTCTGTGAGCTCGGTTTCCATCAGAGCGGGACAGCTTAGGAAAGGAGTTGCAGTTTAGTACCGAACTCGGGGTTTCTGCACAGCTGGAGTTCCTGCTTTACGGCGCTGGTTTCCCGGGGCTGAGCCGGCCTGGGGATCTGCTCTGCGTGGGGAGGATGGGCAGCGCATGAGTTTGGAATGATGGTTGTAATGTAGGAGACCTCTGGCGCAAAGCTCACAGTTAGGTCTGGTACTGGTTAGGACAACCTATTTAAAGCATGGTTTGGTTAAACCTGTGCAGCATGGTCCGCTCCAGCTGCTGCTCCTCTCCTTGACTCAATAAACCCTGTCAGGAGAGATTTGGGCTCATCAGAGCCCAGGGAGTGACAGTGCGTGACGCCTCGTGACATGTGTTACAAGCTCCTGGAAGGAACCTGTTGTCACCTGGGAGAGGAGACGCTTTTCCTGCCCTTGGGAACTCATTATGTCGGTTCAGCTGGAAGTCGAGTTTTTGCACCACGCTGTTTGTCCTTT
This sequence comes from Columba livia, assembly GCF_036013475.1. Classification (NCBI taxonomy): domain Eukaryota; kingdom Metazoa; phylum Chordata; class Aves; order Columbiformes; family Columbidae; genus Columba; species Columba livia. The sequence continues at coordinate 586,887 of NC_088627.1, read as the reverse complement.
TTGAGTATTTTTGCGATTTGATTGATTGCCCATTCTGCTCCTTTTGCAGAGATTAGTGAGGCCGTAAACAGGGAGAAAACAGAAGAGGCAGCCCCATAAAAACAACCAAATACTGAAGAGATCAAAGTAGCACAGCGCAGGAGCAGAGCTATAAGTCACTGACTGCAGGTGGCATTAAAGATGTGGAGGGTTTGTTCTCATGGAGACTGTAATAAGAATAGTAAATGGCACAGAACTAATCTTGGCTCAAGATAAAATATTTTCAATGACTGTGGAAAAAACAATGGGGGCGGATTGTGAGGGAGAACGGGACATAAATATTCCTGAGAAACAGGTTAAATAATTTTCCTTCCAATAATCTATTAACTTTTTATAGGCACCTGCTTTTAATAGAAGTTTGCTGTAATTCCCAAGGGTCCTCGAGGGGTGGGAGGGGAAGCGGTGTTTAAATCCGTGATGTGATAACACACTGGGGTACATGGGCAACGAAATGTGCAGCACAGCTCAGGCGCTCCAGCCGTTGAGATGTCCCTGGGCAGCTGGTGCTTTTCCCCCAGGAGGGGTCACGTTTGTCACTGCGGGCACCAGTGCCCAGCAGGAGCCGCAGCCTGCGGGTGCTGGTGTGCGCCTGCAGGCGCCGGGGGCTACGGGAGTGGAGAGCGCGGTAGCTGAACTGTTCTTGTGTCTGCGCATCCCCCTGCAGACTGACAGCGGGGCTCGGGGGAAGCTGCCCTGCTGGCAGAGTCAGCGGAATATGGAAAATAACTTCCCAAACTGCTTGAACTGTTACGGTTTTAGAAGGGGACGTTTCACCACGGCCTGCTGAAAACAGGCGCTGCTCTGTAACATAGAAATGGGAAATGTTATAACTATTCCCAATCAGTGCAGCCTGCACTAAGTCTTTTTTCAGCTGCAGTTATTGCTGAAACTTCAACTATTTACCTACCCAGACTGGCCCTTCTGCCTCAAAACCTTCGTGCAAGGGCAGATCAAAACCTTTGTATCTAAAACCTCAGATGAACAAGAATGTGCTAATCCTTGACTACTAAATTTATGAACTTGCTAGTATTAACCTTTTGTTTTATTGCCTTTATGGCCATATTATAAAATACAGCCATAGTAAAGTATCTGCGTATTTGAACCGTGCTGCCTGGAGTGGTTTGGTTCCCGAAGATGAAGAGCCCTTCCTCCCGCCGCAAGACGCCCCGCGGGAGCGGGGGAATGGCGACAATATTTCTCTGTGTTCAGACCTGCCTACAGTCAACAGAAAGGAGAAGATTGGGGTATGTTCCCTGTGCCACCAGCTGCATGTAGATAGAGCATGATCTAAATGGTCTGAAGCCTGTGAGGAACAGCTGAGAACGTGGGGGAAAGGGGAAGGGGATTTACAGGTCGTGCAGCTCAGGAGGACTCAGTGCGTTTCTGTGCTCACGTGCCAAAGCAAAGAGAGATGCAGGAGAAAAATAATGATGTAATTGTGTTCTCTGTGGTTGGATTTTCTGAGTTGTGGGTTCTCTGTGCTATATGTACAGAGGGCTCAGGCCCGCGAGAGCCCCGCGGCTCCCGCAGCGAGATTGTATGGGGATGGGCTGAACGGAAACGCAGATGTTCTGGCATTCCGCGCCTGGCAAACGGTGAATTCTGGCTCCGGTCTCTGGTGCGTGTTGCTGTTTGCAGCCAGCATTGTGATAGTGCTGAAAATCCCCATTACAGACAAGATTGTCCTTGTTCCTGGAGCTGCGTCTCTTGGTCCTTGAACTCATGACATGAGAAGGGGCAAAAGCTGGGTTTGCAGCCCCCCAGTTCTGCAGCTTTCTGCCCCAGGCAGTGAAGCCGTGTCCTCCAGAGCCCCTGATCCTCAGATGGAACCTCGGGCGCTCGTGGAACCTGCAGCGGGTTTGTCCGCAGCACCGTGGGTGGTGTGTAACGCTCCAGTAATCGCTGTGAATCTGCGTCAGAAGCCCACGAAGGGGGGAAAAAAATGTGTTTTTTTCTTCCAAGCTAAAGAGCTAAGAGAGTTCTTTAATTGAGCCATTTAGTCAAAATCAGCCAGAAAGATGCCTCCAATTTGTCACAGCATTTAGAAGAGCACGTAGTCAGTCTCTAACTGCTGGCACCTGAGCAATCCTGAGTAAATGAATGTTTCAGGCCAGGTTCACACCTGTGTGAGGGCCCAGCTGCACCAGGAGCCTGCGGTTCAGGCTGTGATGAAGCTCCACAGATTCGCTCATCAGGACCACTTACTGTGATATGGTTTTTTCACTTTTAATGCTGTGGGTCCCTGTCCCTGGGCACTGTCCCGGCTCTGCTGGGCTAATGGTGAAGGCCAGTGCTGGCAAGTCTGACACTGCTGCTCATCAGCTCCATTTCCGTGTGTTTGCTGTATCCCTGATGCTATTTTACATCGATGAGCTCATTATAGAAAATGAGCTGTCGCAATACCCATCATCACAGTGTATGGTTAAGCGAAAAATAGGCCTTTTCTTTTTTGACAACTTTTGGACGTGATGGGGAATTCATACCTTCACCAGGTGTGATAAATTTGCAGGGGAAATTATAAGGCAACGTGGGTTTTTTTCAAGTTGGTTCCTATAGTATCGTCCAGTCCTTTGGGTTGAAACAGGGCACCCGGGTGGAAAGAGCGGAGCTCCCTTTCCTTGTCCACTGCAAGCCCTGGCAGCTTTAGAGTAAGTCAAGAAGCACGTTTGTTTCGATAACAAAACCCCATTGATGTGGAAGAGCGACAGGGCATGGAGGATATAACTGGACGTGAGTAGTGTCCTTGGCAGCAAAATGCCCCTGGGTGCCTCCAGAGCAAAGGCGTTGCTGGGTCGTGCCCCTGTCGGCGGCCGTGACTGGTGGACACTTCATCCTCTTCTCCCTCCTTGAGCACAGGTGCTACCTCGAGCTTTTTGCATTTCAGTGCACTTTGCACAACTCCATCATCTCAAAGAGCTTTAAACCATGTGTGTGCTGTAATATGCTGATCCCCTCCCTCTTCCTCAGCCTTAACCGCCTCATTTTCTGAAGAGAATTGACTTTCTCTTGGAGTCTTTGAGCAATGTTTTCCATTTTTCTGGTAAGAACCTATACACATATGAAACCATTTCTGTTCTCACCAGCTTGAGGCTGATGCTCCATTTATCTCTCCTCTGAAGCCTCCACAGAGCTCCCAAAACCCGGCCTGGCTGGCGGGGCTGCCGGGTGCCCGTGTTCCTGTGAAATGAGTGTTCTGAGTTAGCAGCGGGACACCGGACTCTTGGCCATTTATCTCCTCCTGCTGTATCTTCTTCCTGACTCATCAATATCTGTCTAGTGGATGGGCAAAAACTCGGCACCGGCTGCTGTCTGGAGACCGTCTTGCTGCGGAAAAACGAGTTGTGTTCAATTGTTCCCCATCCATCATAGCTAACGAGCAGCCCGGGTTGGGTTCAGTCTCTCCTCGTGTTGTCCGGCTGGCCGGCGGGACGCAGCGCTGATGGACGAGCCCCAGTTCTCTGTTCTCTCTGCGTGACCGTGGGCACATTCTTCTCTCCCTTTGGCTTTTGCCACCTCTGAGAGCAGAGGAATCGCTGGGCACGAGCAGTGCCAACGAGAACGGACTCTCCTCTTCTGTATTGCCACATTCCCCTGCATTGCCCTGGGACTCTGCTGTTGCTGCCGCTGCTTATTTGGCCCTTTGTTAACTTTGTAAAGCGTATCTAACAAGAAAAGTTTTTATTAAAAGCTGCAGAGCCCTTTTTAAGCAGTTACGAAGCATGCTGATTTCCTAATATCAACAGTTCTGGGGGGAAGGGAAGCTGGGAATAACCACCTGTCGTGTCCTAAGGTGATCCTTGCCTTCTAACGCTGTTTTCATGCAGTGTTAGCCCTTGGTGCTGAATCTCACAGCAGAAGAGAAAGACAAAGACCCTCGTGCTATTGTTACTATAAAACCTGCTGTAATACGCTCTTCCCCACGAATCCTGAACGGTTCTGGGCTTGGACTTGAGGACCAGAGGAGTAATAAGGTTGAGACAAGGGTCTGAGATGATTTCCGAGGGTATCAGAACTAGGGACTGTTTCGAAAAGGACGACTCTTGCCAGCTGCAAGGTTGGACAAGCGAGCCCTTGATGTAGTAGCAGGATTTTGTATATAAATAGATGTCACGGAAGACGAGGGAGCCGCGCAGCCCACAGCAGCAGCTTCCCTAGCATTTAAGGCTCAATGGTGGTTGATTACTCCACACCTGCCTGCTCTTCCAAGGCTGAAGGCAGGAAAAACCATCTCCCCTGGTATGCAAATCCAGCAGATCTTGATGCAGTTGAGAGAGGAGGAAATAAATCTGGAAATCCGAGTCACCAGCTTTGAATAATTTCTTGATGGAGATGTGCGTGGTTTTTCTGGCCCTCGCCCTGCAGCTCTCGCAGAAAAGGCTGCGAGACAGAGATTTCTCATTCTTTTTGCACCATCATCTTGGCACAAACGCGTGTGGCTTCTGCGGAGTGTGCTGCACTGGCGGAGTCAGGCGTTTTCCAACAAATCTCCGGAAGTTCCAGCACCACCTATTGAAGTGAACGCTCCTTCACCTCGCGGTACCCATGGCCGCCCATGGCTGAGGTGTCTGTTGGAGACACAAGATGAAGGAAGCACACCCGGTTTGAGGTTCCTCTTCAGATTTCAATTTGCTTTTAGTATTTTTTAATGTGCGCATCACTAGTTCTCAGGCAGTAGCAAAACATAATTACAGTTGATTAATATTCCTTTTTTAAAAGACCACTGGCTGTTATTATCTGAAGTGTTTCCTTCAGGTGCAGAACTGAGAATGCAGATACTTTAATGTTGTTATTTTAATACAATTTACTTTTGGAAATATTAATTTACATTAACATTCTATGCTTGGGGAATGCTCCTGTGTTGTCTGTGAGCCAGTATAAACGTGATTCTAGAGGATCGAGTCATAGAAATGTATCGATTCTTTAGCTTTTTTCTTTCTTCAAAGTGAGAGTATCCAGGAGCCTGTTACAGCTGTCTTGGGATGGGGAAGAACTTCCAACCAGCGGTGATTTCATCAGACTCCGAAAGCACTGCTCCTTACTAGTGAGGCGGGATGGCTGATACTCATCAACAGTCTCTAAAACCTGATATCTCTGCCACATAAATGATGTGTACATTCTAAGAGTGTTAATACACCGACTTGACTGAGCTGTTTTACCTCTTTCAGCCTCTGTAAAAGGCCCCATCCAGATGAGCATCTGCTAATTAGCTCCAAAGGGCCACATGCACGCTTTTCTTTCGAAGCGGGACTTTTGTGCTGGGGAAAAAAAAAGTATTGATAAAAATAAAAAGGCCTTTTGCTTCCAAAAGCAGCCTCTGAGTGCTGGTCGGCGCCTTCGCCGCTGTGCGCAGAGCCCCCTCCCCAGTCCTGCCCGTCTGGGGCCTCGGGGCAGCAGAAGGAGCGCGGTACAGTCTGTGATGCCCTGAATGATGTGTTGTCTGCAGACGGGCAGAGAGAAAGAAACGATTGGTTTGAACAGCAGCTGTGGATCTGATAATCCTGCTCACTGCCGCCCGTTCCCAGCCAGACGCTGCATTTCTGCAGAGCTCGCGGCCGAGCTCTCGCGCGTTCCGCGGATCCAGAGTGCCGAGTTAACGTGGGGCCGGGAGCAGCGGGAGGTTCAGAGCCGGAGGGCCTGGGACACCGTGGAAAGAGGGGGGACGGCCGACAGAGCCAGAGTCACAGACCAGCTAATTGAACATGTGCATTATCTTCTGAAAGCGTCTTAATTGCTGTGTAGCCGGTGGGAGCCAAGGCTGCGCAATTGGGCGGGTGCGGGAGGAAATTCTCCAAACGATCCTTGCAAGGTTATTGTATTAATAAGCTTCCACATTTATGGCCTCTGTTATTCTGAGTTAATTACATAGGTGCCTAAATGTATCTCTTTTAAATCTCAATTAATGTCCTTTACAATCAATTCATATTTAATTAATATATCAGGCTGATTAAATGTAAAGAGACTGCTCATTGTGCACAAAGTGCTCCAGTCCTTTCTCTCTGCACAGCAGCAGCTGCCTCTGATGGGAGCAAACCTGACAGCTCCTTGTGTTATCTGGGGTGGTTCATGGAGCCAGCGAGTGCCGTTCGGCTGGGTCGAGTGCGGGGTCGGGCACTGCCAGGGGGAGTTCCAGGGCTGGAGGAGCCACGGTGACAAAGGCAAGCCAATAACGTGGGTGTATTTACGTATGTTCGTCCAGGCTCGTTGCACTAGGCCAGGTTGCTCAGAGCCCGTCCAGCCTGGCATCCAGCGCTCTCAAGGTGTCGGTGACGCTGCTCCAGTGCTGGGTGGATCAGCGCGACATCTGATGTGTTGGGACTGCAGATGCTTCTGGGTGTTTCTGTGTGCGGTTTGGGGGATGCAGGACTGGAATGATGGGCTGCAGCTGATGGATCCAACTCAGGGACCACCTTGTGAAGCTTGTCTGTACAGTGAGAAGGGCGACACTGCTGCTCCTGCTGAAGGGAGTGATGATTTGAGGTCCTGTGGCAGGGGTTCGGTGCAGCCGGCAGCAGCGATTCAGAGCGGGGCTGGTTCGACGATGTGGAGCCAAAGTGGTGAGAGCTTCAAATGTCTAAAGCGAGTTTTTTGGGTGCAGACAGGTGTCCTTCTGCTAGCAGCACAATGTGAAAGGAAGAGCCGGGTTAACAAAGAGCAGAATTTCTCAGAGTATAATTTGTACTAAGTTCAAGGGAGTTTCAGACATGCCAGTTTGGACTCGGGTGGCTCATTCCACAGCAATGCTGTGAGGAGCTCGTTGCTCACCTGCACCTCAAGCCCTGGAACGTGAAGGTCACTGGGATCCCAGGGAAAGCTGCTCTTGGGTCTCTGGTGGGAATTTCACTGGAGACAGTCCCTGGTTCATCCTCCCCGACTCTCGAAGGCGCTTCCGCCCCTCTCTGTGCTCACCAGGCCCTGCTTATCTCTTGCGATTAATACAAGAATAATCCCTGTTTTGAAATTCCTCGCCTGGATTAGCTACTGGCTGGGGTACTTAGCTCATGTCTGTACAGGATCTCTCCAAGGACTTGTCTTCTGGTATTTATTCTGATAACTGTAACGTGCAGATAAGAGGAGCACACAACACTGGAAATTCGGAATAAATTTCCATTTTTCAAGACTGCAGAAGGCCCCATTCAGATAACGTCCATGTTCCGAGGAAGAGTAGCTCAAAAGGAAAGGAATCCATCCTAAAGGCTGCTGTCTGAAGGAGCGGCCTGCTGAACGTGCCCGCGCTTTAGCTGATCGCGGGAGCCGGGCTGTTGAACTCAGACCAGGAGTCTGGCAGCTCCGCTCAGCCTGGAGCTCCCCAGCTCAGCCCGGATCTGCCCCGCTCAGCCTGGAGCTCCCCAGCTCAGCCCGGATCTGTCCCGCTCAGCCTGGAGCTCCCCAGCTCAGCCCGGAGCTCCCCAGCTCAGCCCGGATCTGCCCTGCTCAGCCCTGTCTCGGCGGCGCCAGGGGAGGCACAAAGCAGAGCGCAAATCTTCACAGAAAACAGTGTTTCTTTGATTTTAGCCCGTGATTGATTCATCCCTCTGCTGCAGATCTGCAAACAGGTGGTGAAATTCAGACGTGCGTTGGACTATCTGGCTTTCTGCTCTCAAGAATTACCGGTTTGCGCCTCGTGCCGACTGCAAATACCTGGAGGACTGAACGTGTGACTTGAAATCACAAGTGTTGGGGCTTCTTTAAATTAGAACTGAGTTAACAGCCACTGCGGCTTTTCCTAAAAATCACCCGAAGCTGTGGGTTTGGTAAAGCTTTGGCCACTTGAACTAAATTCGCTTTCCTCTCCTTGGATTGTATGAATATTTACAGTGAAAAAGCAGGAAAGAGCCAGAAAAAATGAAACCGGCTTTCTAAAGCAAATGACCACTTGGGAGTTTTCTCCTCATACGTGTATTTAATTCCCGTCGGGTGCCGCATTGCCCGGACAAGCAAGGAGCCGTTCTTCTCTCTCAGCTGGACTTTGGATGTTTGTTGGTGTTCATGTCGAAAGTATTTGGTTCTGTAAGACTCGGCCTGTGAACCGTTCCCTCTTTGACCTGGAGCAGGAAGTTCTCTCCAGAACAGTGCGGCAAGGACTCCCATCAGCAGCCCTGTTGGAGGAAAATTGAAGATCGACTCAAAGAGACAAGGACTGAAGAACTAATTGTTTTTTCGGTCCTGTGAAGTTTGATGAAGAAATGACAGTTTTATATTCATGCAACGGAAGTCTCTTAAATAAAAGAGCAGGAAAATAAAAAGCAGTGAAAGCAGGGGGAGGAGAAAGTGAAAACTGCTTGGAGCTATAACACAACCAAAGGCAAGAATTCTTCATTAAGAACTTCATTTAAAATCAGGTGCATCTGAGTGGTTTTGCTGCCCTCCTGTAAGTTCATTTTCTCTTCGTACAGCACTTTTCTGAATGCATAAATCTTTAATAATCTTATTTTCCAGTGGCCACGTGTGTATACAATTGGCTCTTGGTCTGAAGGAGGATGTTGAAGCCGGTACTGAGTCTGTTTAGATGTGTGACAACACTTTGAAAACACAGGTTGCTCTGGGCCGCAGAGTCTGACACTGTTGGCACGTGGACAATGGGAACAAGGGCAGCCCATGGGCCCGATATCCATCCATGGGCCCGATATCCATCCGTGGGCCCGATATCCATCCGTGGGCCCGATATCCATCCATGGGCCCGATATCCGTCCATGGGCCCGATATCCATCCGTGGGCCCGATATCCATCCGTGGGCCCGATATCCATCCGTGGGCCCGATATCCATTCGTGGGCCCGATATCCATCCGTGGGCCCGATATCCGTCCATGGGCCCGATATCCATCCGTGGGCCCGATATCCATCCATGGGCCCGATATCCATTCGTGGGCCCGATATCCATCCGTGGGCCCGATATCCGTCCATGGGCCCGATATCCATCCGTGGGCCCGATATCCATCCGTGGGCCCGATATCCATCCGTGGGCCCGATATCCATTCGTGGGCCCGATATCCATCCGTGGGCCCGATATCCATCCGTGGGCCCGATATCCGTCCATGGGCCCGATATCCATCCGTGGGCCCGATATCCATCCGTGGGCCCGATATCCATCCATGGGCCCGATATCCATCCCTGGGCCCGATATCCATCCGTGGGCCCGATATCCATCCGTGGGCCCGATATCCGTCCATGGGCCCGATATCCATCCGTGGGCCCGATATCCGTCCATGGGCCCGATATCCATCCGTGGGCCCGATATCCATCCGTGGGCCCGATATCCGTCCATGGGCCCGATATCCATCCGTGGGCCCGATATCCATCCATGGGCCCGATATCCATCTGTGGGCCCGATATCCATCCGTGGGCCCGATATCCATCCATGGGCCCGATATCCATCCGTGGGCCCGATATCCATCCGTGGGCCCGATATCCGTCCATGGGCCCGATATCCATCCGTGGGCCCGATATCCGTCCATGGGCCCGATATCCATCCGTGGGCCCGATATCCATCCGTGGGCCCGATATCCATCCGTGGGCCCGATATCCGTCCATGGGCCCGATATCCGTCCGTGGGCCCGATATCCATCCATGGGCCCGATATCCGTCCATGGGCCCGATATCCATCCGTGGGCCCGATATCCATCCGTGGGCCCGATATCCGTCCATGGGCCCGATATCCGTCCATGGGCCCGATATCCATCTGTGGGCCCGATATCCGTCCATGGGCCCGATATCCGTCCATGGGCCCGATATCCATCCGTGGGCCCGATATCCGTCCATGGGCCCGATATCCATCCGTGGGCCCGATATCCATCCGTGGGCCCGATATCCATCCGTGGGCCCGATATCCATCGGGCTCTGGACCCCCCAGCCCTGGGTTCGGCCTCTTCCGTCCCACTCGTAGGAACGAGTTTTCAAAGTGACCTCCATAGAAATAAGAGTTTTCAAAGTGAATTAGTTAAAACAGAACAAACCCAAAACAAAACACAGAAACACGAACAAAAGGGAAAAAAAAACCCTGAAACCCAAAAGAGACTCAGGAGGTTTGTTTCAGTGCGAAATGAAGCGTGCCGGTTCAGCTTTAACCCTTTGGGAAGCTTTTAGGTGCCGCTGGGTCTGAGACTCTCGGTCTGTCTCTAACGGACAGCGTGGTTTCTGGTGTTCGGGGTGAAGCAGCACATTTTAGCTCATCAGAATTTCATCTGCCGCCAGGGCTTTCTTGCCTGTTTTTTTCCCGATATGTGGTCCATGTGTGTGAATAATGTCTCCCCCGAAACCTCCATAATTTTCCGTTTCACAAAACTAACTTATCTGCCTTTGTTCTTACTTAACGTGCTTTAAATAAGAGACAAATCTTCCCATGTTTCCATTCTCCAGCACTTCATACAGAGGTGCAGCATGAAGAATGCTGATGTGCTGATGTTTCCCTTCTGGTCGCTCCCTCGTAGACCCAAAAGCGCTCCCAGAAATTCTGTTTGTGGAAGACGGATTCTGGCACTGGTACGAATTCACAGAGAAACCCGATTTGTCCACACAATAGCCGAAATATTGGGCCTATTTCTCCTGTTGCGGGAGTGAATGAAAGATGAAGACATAAATAGCTGCAGAAATTTAAAAATTAGTTTCGGAGCCTTACAGAGTCGAGCTTTTCCTCTTTGATTGCTGATTAATGAGCTGTTTTCTCCAGCCTGGGCATGTGTCGCCATTGCCAGCCTGTCTGGGAACTGCTGGGCTCTAATCAGCATAAGAGAAAATGTTTATACAACCTCTGCAAAGCTGGAATTCCGCATTTAACCCCTCGCAGGGCCGTTAGCACAGCGCGGTCCCCTCTGCCCATACCGCGTGCCCCCAGCACCATCTCGGGGAGGCTTTTCCCTCCCACTCCAGGGCTGGAGCTCCTGCCAAACACTGTAAAGCGGGTCCCTGGGCCTAATTTCCCTCCTACAGGTACCGACATAAAACCAGCCATGGCCCTGGGCTGGGGAAGGGGGTTTAAAAACCGGCCCCAGACATGTGGGAGTTTTGTAGCTGCTGAGCCTGGTCTAAGGAAGCTCCGTCTCGCCAGTCCAAGCCTCTGCACTTCGGACTAAGCAGCTTTAATGGAATTAAAGAGCTGCCCCGCTCGAACCTGACCAGTCCTGACTTTAATGGATTTTTCATTATGAAAAGCTGCAATCAAAATGAGATGTAAATGGTGTATAGTGCGGTGCAAACACCCAAAGCCCCGACCCTCCCCAGAGACTCTGGGTTTTCAGTATGGGTTACAACAGACAGAGCACAGAGACTACACTAAGTCTTACAAGAGGGTGGAGGGTCCGACCTGTGCCCTGGGCCCAGGACCAGACTGGGTGTTCAGCAAGAAGCAGCTGCAGGTGTTCTGGGATCCATGCGAGTATCCGACGTGCGGATCTCGCGGTGCTGTAGGCGCGGATACCCAGCCAGAAACCCACCTGCTGGTGTCCTGGTAAGAGCCAGCCTGTGCATCGAAAATTCCAACTTGGAGCTTTGTCAGCAGCCGAACTCACGCAGCCAGTCGGCTGTTCAGTGCTCAACAGCTGCACGTGTTATCAACTGAAAACCATACGCCGCTGGATTAACAATTAAACCTCGCTGCTTTGTGCTTCCCGATGCAGAGGGGCAGCAAACAGCTCTGTCTCCACACGTAGTTTTGCTGCCTTTCCAAACTGGCCTTCGTGCTTCAAATCCAATCCTCTCCAAAACAGTGCGGCCTTTGAAAAAAACAACAGTGCAGTTATTCTGGCTGCAGTTGTGTTTCATTCTCCACCGTTTTGGTATGCATAGAAGCCGGTCGTGTTGGAAACAAACATATGCTTCATTTAAAGAAGTAACCGAGTGCTTTTACGTTTTAATTCCTGACCAAGTTTATGTAAAATTAATTGCATCACATGTTCTGTGTATATTTTAATTGCAGAACCAATTAACTTTAAAATGTTCTGCTTTTTAGTTCTCCTAATGGATGGCATAGTTTTAGTTGGCTTTACAAATCCATCCTTTGTTGCGCCGGGCTGGCAGCCATGCTCGGTTATCGGCGCGAGCTGGGGACCCGGCACAGCCCCTTCCAAGCAGCCGGTGCACTCAAGTTATTTTACCGGCATCGGGGTTTTTTTGGGTGAGCATCTGCGAAAGGCTGTTCAGCCCTTCAGGAGCAGCCGCGGGAGAAGCCGCGCTGGAGGTTGAAGCTGGAAAGGCCGATTCCTGCAGGCTGAATTTCCGTGATTGCTGCTGGGGTTGCAATGGTAGCGGTGTGCAGAGCAGCCGCGGTTGCAATGGTAGCGATGTGCAGAGCAGCCGCGGTTGCAATGGTAGCGATGTGCAGAGCAGCCGCGGTTGCAATGGTAGCGATGTGCAGAGCAGCCGCGGTTGCAATGGTAGCGGTGTGCAGAGCAGCCGCGGTTGCAATGGTAGCGATGTGCGGAGCAGCTGCGGTTGCAATGGTAGCGATGTGCGGAGCAGCTGCGGTTGCAATGGTAGCGATGTGCGGAGCAGCTGCGGTTGCAATGGTAGCGGTGTGCAGAGCAGCTGCGGTTGCAATGGTAGCGGTGTGCAGAGCAGCTGCGGGAGCAGGATGGTACACGGGGCTCCGTCTGTACCAGGGCACGGGATGGGCCGAGACCCCGAACCCCCGGGGACACGATCCCGGCTCAGCAGGAGCTCGGTGACCCGCTCCAGTTCGCTCGGAGCGCACGGGGAGCTCTCGTTACCGGACGGCGCGGTGTCTGGACAGGCCTGGGGCTGCGGGGTGGGGCGGCTGGGCTGGATCCACCGCCTGCTGCACAGCTGTGCAACCTCTCCTCTCTTTCTCTGATAGGAATTGATTTCGATTCCCAGGTAACTGAACCAGTTACTGGAGGGCTGAGGGCTGAGCTGGCTGAGGGGGCCCCATCAAAACATGTTACACTGAAGAAGGTTTATTTGCGTTTGGGTTGCTCAACATTCATTGAAAGGACGGGATATATGTTTTTGTGTAACCTTCATCCGAAGCGAACCCAACCTGGAAAACAACCAGCCTCTCCAACAGTCCAGTGTCCTGGAAACAAACAGTCCGTTGTCCTGTTGCATGGAAAAGAGAACAGGGAGGCTTCTTTTTTTTACAATTGATGTTATATGAAAAGAAAATTCTCTCTCCTCTTCCAATTCCAACGGCCTTTTGAAATCCGGGCTTGAACCTGGCAGTCCTCCCTCCCCGCAGGTGAGTTCAGCGCTCTGGGATGACTGCGGGTGCCGGCGCTGCCCTGGGCTCCGGCACATCCCCGGTGGGTGAGCTGGGAGAGCAGCTCCTCGAGATCGTCAGCAGTTTTAGTAACTGGAAAGAGTTGTTTCAAGTCAAAGAGGTTTTGTTCTCCTAAGTCTTTTTCTTACAGGTTGGTGCGCCTTTCATTTGTAAACAGAACAGAACGGTTCTTCGAACTAAGAAAGTGAACGGCTTTGCCTGGAAAAAGTCCCACTAAACCGTTTATAGTCCGTCACGTTTTCTTTCTCGCTGCAACTTAGTGAAACAGCAACGGAGGCCTCCAGTTCCCCCCAAATCCGTGTTTTGGTCATTTTTACTCTTTACTCATCTTAAAAATGAAATATTTGGGGGTCTGTTGTTGGCGTCACTTGAGCTGGTGCAAAATCGGGAGTTGCCTCCATTAATCCCAGCAGTTAATGTGGAGTTTGCGGTTGAAACAACAGCCTCCGTGGCGTTTCTGACGCTACCAGTGGGGTGCTGTTCAGCTTTGTTTCGCTTCCGTATTGAACTGGAAGCCATGAAGCCGACTTGCATTAAATAATTTGTAAAGGCGTTTTTAAGAGAAAAAGAAAAAGCCAGCAGACTCTTTATTTGAAATTCAGGACTGTCAGCAGCCAACGAACCTTGCTTTATAACGTAAAGATAGGAGTGCTAAGAAGAGAATTACTTTGAATATTTTAAGTACAGCTGACCAGCTTCTTATTTATATGTATAAGCTGTTTTTTTATCACTCTGGCAATATGAGGGTGTTTTAAAGGAAAAGTAATGTAGTAACATGATCTGCTTCCATGTGCTGGGAACGACCGTGACCGCAGCCAACGCTCCTCAGCCTGGGTGCAGATTTTGGGCAAGGCGGCGAGAGCTGCTCAGCCCACGGTCCCTTCGGCTATCGGGGTGATTCCAAAGCGTTGCCGCATTTAGTGCCGTTGCAGCCCTGCGATGCAGCTCAGCAAAGGCCAGAGATGCGCGGGTACATCTGCGTCAGTTCAGCGGGGCCGCAGGGGCTGCACTGGCGCTTTACGGGCACTAATACTTGTAATTAATTTACTATTATTATTATTTATGTATTAAAGTATGACGTGCTTCACTCGGGGCAAAGCGGAGGTGAGCGCAGCGTGCGGTGGCAAAGGGGAAGGTGCGGAACCTCCCACTCTATTAATAAAGGTAATTTTAGACAAAGTTTGAACAAGGGACAGGGTAGAAGGATCCTCAGGCACAGTTTTGCTTTGTGTAATCTCAGGATACGAGGCGCAACGCTCTTCTGAGTTCATTGCATTAAACCATGGACCAGTGCCTACACAGCCGCGTTGTGATTTCTTTTATGTCTTTTTTCCTGCCTTTCTCAAATTAGAATTATCTAGAGAAGCTGTAACCTTAAGCAAAACTTACGCATTTAAGTGCTTCATCAGACAGAAGGATGGTGTCCCAGAGGATGTCACGAGGAGAGGAAACCTTATTAAAGCAAATAGTCGGTCCCTAGAAGAGTGCTGACTGTGTGTGTACAGGAGCACTGGCTGTGTGTGTGTGTACAGGAGCGCTGGCTGTGTGTGTGTGTGTACAGGAGCACTGGCTGTGTGTGTGTGTACAGGAGCGCTGGCTGTGTGTGTGTGTGTACAGGAGCACTGGCTGTGTGTGTGTACAGGAGCACTGGCTGTGTGTGTGTGTACAGGAGCACTGGCTGTGTGTGTGTGTGTACAGGAGCACTGGCTGTGTGTGTGTGTGTACAGGAGCACTGGCTGTGTGTGTGTACAGGAGCACTGGCTGTGTGTGTGTGTACAGGAGCACTGGCTGTGTGTGTGTACAGGAGCACTGGCTGTGTGTGTGTGTGTACAGGAGCACTGGCTGTGTGTGTGTGTACAGGAGCACTGGCTGTGTGTGTGTGTACAGGAGCACTGGCTGTGTGTGTGTGTACAGGAGCGCTGGCTGTGTGTGTACAGGAGCACTGGCTGTGTGTGTGTGTGTACAGGAGCACTGGCTGTGTGTGTGTACAGGAGCACTGGCTGTGTGTGTGTGTGTACAGGAGCACTGGCTGTGTGTGTGTGTGTACAGGAGCACTGGCTGTGTGTGTGTGTACAGGAGCACTGGCTGTGTGTGTGTGTACAGGAGCGCTGGCTGTGTGTGTACAGGAGCACTGGCTGTGTGTGTGTGTACAGGAGCACTGGCTGTGTGTGTGTACAGGAGCACTGGCTGTGTGTGTGTGTACAGGAGCGCTGGCTGTGTGTGTGTGTACAGGAGCACTGGCTGTGTGTGTGTGTACAGGAGCACTGGCTGTGTGTGTGTGTGTACAGGAGCGCTGGCTGTGTGTGTGTGTACAGGAGCGCTGGCTGTGTGTGTGTGTACAGGAGCACTGGCTGTGTGTGTGTGTACAGGAGCACTGGCTGTGTGTGTGTGTGTACAGGAGCGCTGGCTGTGTGTGTGTGTGTACAGGAGCGCTGGCTGTGTGTGTGTGTACAGGAGCACTGGCTGTGTGTGTGTGTACAGGAGCGCTGGCTGTGTGTGTGTGTACAGGAGCACTGGCTGTGTGTGTGTGTGTACAGGAGCACTGGCTGTGTGTGTGTGTACAGGAGCGCTGGCTGTGTGTGTGTGTGTACAGGAGCACTGGCTGTGTGTGTGTGTGTACAGGAGCACTGGCTGTGTGTGTGTGTACAGGAGCGCTGGCTGTGTGTGTGTGTACAGGAGCACTGGCTGTGTGTGTGTGTACAGGAGCGCTGGCTGTGTGTGTGTGTACAGGAGCACTGGCTGTGTGTGTGTACAGGAGCACTGGCTGTGTGTGTGTGTACAGGAGCGCTGGCTGTGTGTGTGTGTACAGGAGCACTGGCTGTGTGTGTGTACAGGAGCGCTGGCTGTGTGTGTGTGTACAGGAGCACTGGCTGTGTGTGTGTACAGGAGCACTGGCTGTGTGTGTGTGTACAGGAGCACTGGCTGTGTGTGTGTACAGGAGCACTGGCTGTGTGTGTGTGTACAGGAGCACTGGCTGTGTGTGTGTACAGGAGCACTGGCTGTGTGTGTGTGTGTACAGGAGCACTGGCTGTGTGTGTGTACAGGAGCACTGGCTGTGTGTGTGTGTATAGGAGCACTGGCTGTGTGTGTGTGTGTACAGGAGCACTGGCTGTGTGTGTGTACAGGAGCACTGGCTGTGTGTGTGTGTACAGGAGCACTGGCTGTGTGTGTGTGTAAAGGAGCGCTGGCTGTGTGTGTGTACAGGAGCACTGGCTGTGTGTGTGTGTGTACAGGAGCACTGGCTGTGTGTGTGTGTGTACAGGAGCACTGGCTGTGTGTGTGTGTACAGGAGCGCTGGCTGTGTGTGTGTGTACAGGAGCACTGGCTGTGTGTGTGTGTACAGGAGCACTGGCTGTGTGTGTGTGTGTACAGGAGCGCTGGCTGTGTGTGTGTACAGGAGCACTGGCTGTGTGTGTGTGTGTACAGGAGCACTGGCTGTGTGTGTGTGTACAGGAGCACTGGCTGTGTGTGTGTGTGTACAGGAGCACTGGCTGTGTGTGTGTGTACAGGAGCGCTGGCTGTGTGTGTGTGTACAGGAGCACTGGCTGTGTGTGTGTGTACAGGAGCCACACAGGATCACGGATCCCTAACGCACCCTCCAGACTGCTCCCTTATGTGTCAGTTTTTCTACACCCACAGCTTTTTAATCAAACGCTCTTCATTGTCTTTCCATTTTTTAATATATATTTTGCATCTTTAGGATGTATTTAGATTCCCTCCGACTATTTTTATAGCCACAGGAACTAGAAATTGAATTTCTTGCTCTGCTATGACTTGTGAATCATCACCGGACTCTGGAATCGATGCTTTAAAGACCCTCACCAGCTATTACAAAGCAGGTGAAACCTGATTTTTCAGTCGTTACTGTTGGTTAATGACGTTTTCCCCGTGTGTGAGTCAGTCCTGCCATCTCCTCCTAGATGGCTCCTTAAAATGGGCGGTCAGGAGTGAGGAGGTTGTGGGTGCAGTGGAACGTGTTCCGGCTGGTCCGGCCCATGGGACGGCGTCAGGATCGATCCCCGGCCCTGGAACTTGGTGAGAGGAGATATTATTTAGGGCCTGATTTTTGCCCTTGTTTGCATCGTGCTGTGCCGAGTCACGGGAGCGGTGTGGAAATCAGGCAGTCTTCTTTCCACTCCGTGCACTGCATACAATAGCAACTTTTCCCTTTAACTCTTAAAACCTCTGCTAACTTCTCAGAACAGCCTCTATACTTTTCAATCATTTTTCCAATATTTCGTTATTATTTTGTCCCCCTATAAAGCAGGATGAAAATTAAAACCCATAAAAACTTCAATTTCTGCAGCACGGATCTATCGGTAGGTAAAAACCTGCTCCAAGTCGTTAATTCCAGGTGCGGTTGGAGATGCTGTTGTGAAGATGCTGCGGTGACATCGAAGCACCAACAGTTCATGGGCTTGTTTGTCCAGCACAAATAACCAGCCCCTGGCTCAGCAGCCCCGGGTGTATCACAGGTGGCTGAAAACCCTGAGTTTCCAGAACAGTTTCCAGTTGTGATGTGTAAGTGAGACCCAGTCCTGCTCGGAGGAGCCTCCAAGGGCCCTTCGTCCCGAAGTCCCTGGTCATCCTCCCCACCTGTGACCTGAGCAGGAAGCCGCTGTTAGCAGCTGGGTGCCGTCTTTGTGAGAACGCTGTGAAATGCAGCAGCACTGCTGTGGGATGGGCTGGTGCAGGAATTGATCCGGGTGGTGCGCCCTGAAATCCAGAAAACTTGCATTTAACTTCTTTTTTTAATATACACACACTTGTCTTGATATCGGTGCTGTACTGAAGTTCTTCAGTCTCCATCTTCACCTCCCTGAACCTTCTCCCAACATCGTTTATTTTCCCGGTCTGATTTGTATATGGAGGCTCTACAGAGGAGGATAATGGCTCTTTCGAGGCAGAAAAGAGGCATTTTGTAATGATGGATGCTGTGATTGGCAGGGAGTGCCTCAGTGTTTTGCAATACTGCCTATAATCTCTTATTTGATTTCATCTCCCTCCTTCACGTAACAGAAAATCACAGAAAGCACTTAGCGTAACTGCGGAGGAGCCGCCAGACGTCTGCAATCCGCCGCACAGACCACGCTGCATGGGCTTCTGAGCAGAACGCCGCGCGGGGTTTTAAAACGTGGGCTTTGTTGCCTTAATTATGCTGTTTATCTGCAATGGTGCATAAAACTGTGCTTTTGTAGGTGTGTGTGTATGTGTCTCACCATGATAGTCATGTTTGGAGAAAACGTATTAAGGGGAAGCACTCGCAGGGCTGCCCCGCTGTGCGAGCCCCGCGCGGGGCGCTGCGGCGGAGCCGGGCGCGGATCGCCCTTCGCAGGTCACGGATTTGCAAAGGGCCAAAGCAAACCCGGCTGGGTCAGTCCCGACCCCGGTTAATGTCCCTTCCTTGGGGCTGCGCTGTCTGGGGCCTCGTGTGAGCTGGGGGTGAAAGTCACGCAGTGAGAGCAGGTAGGGGAGAACGGGAATAACCTCACTCCCGAAGGATAAGGAATTGGTTTGCATTCCCACCTTCCATGCTCAAAAAAAAAAGAGCTCATATTGAACTGACACACTCCCCCGAATCTTGCAAAAATGTAGGAAATAGGCAGATATAAGAGGTTTAATATCACGGCTCTGCTCCCTGCTATGGGAGTTGTTCGCGCTGCCTGCATTAGGACCACACTTGTTCTATCTGTAGTCGAAGAGGAAAATACTTCCTTCAGCAGCTGCCTTAGAATGTTGAGTAAATGACACGTGGATCTGGTATTGCTAGCCAAGATTTGTAGACTTCGGTGCTTTGGGGCAATTACATAAAAGTAAAAAAGAAACTGCTTTTTTGGTGATTCTTTTATTCGATTGAAGCGCCAGCTGTCTGAGGCCCATCCATCACCGCCGTGTGCTCCATTCCCATATCACGCAATGCAAGAGGAAACCGTCTGAGCTGTAAATCTGGAAATGGGGGCTAGGTAATGCGATCTGCAGGTAAATTAAACTTGCGTTGAATAGCTGAGCTGTACGTAATAATAAATGCTGGGTAAGGACAGGTGAACAATAAGAAACAAGCAGCCGAAGCTGTTTCTGGAAATTCTAGGGAGGGTTTTCTCTCCTGCTCCCGAGATGAGCAGCAAATTACAGCAGAGTAGTTCCAGCTGGGTGTGGGGAGAGGCTATAAATACCTCCACCCAGGGCGCCCAGGGGCTTGTTCCCTGAGGCTGGACAGGGGCTGGCGTGGTCTGTGTTTGGGAGTCCCAGTCTGCCTGTGCGGGTGCTGCCGCTGGTCTCAGGTAAGGATGGGGCTGCTGGCCCTCGCTCCAGCTCATTCTTGCATTGACCTCAGGCTTTAAGGAAGTTTCTAGATGATTCTTATGGCTGGGAAAAATCCTCATGTGGGGTTTAAGTTCTCTTAGGAAGGGCAGCTGCTCTAAGAGCAGAAGAACCTTGATTGGAGGTGTTGGGAGGGGGCGACTGCTGCAGAACTACTTCAAGTTGCAGTTGTTGGAGAGTTGAAAACAGCCGCGGATGGTGATGGCGCAGATACAGATGCCGAGTCTGGCAGGCGGTTCCATGGCAGAAACCTTTCTGGTCACACAGCTGAGTGTGTTCTGGCGGCAGTAAGATGTTTTGGGAAGCATCATCTCCTGGGCAGCAGCAAAGGGCAGGGGTGCCGGGTGAACGGTGTGTGTGGAGCGCTCGTCCCTTCGTCATCTTCCCCAAGCCGTGATTTCTGCTCGGCCTCTTGGGGGGAAAGGTGCGATATAGAAGTGGAGAGACAAGGTGCGTGAGTGGCAGCTCTCATGGGGTTTTGGAATTGAGGATCCTCTCCCCAGGGCAGCTCCAGCGTTTCTCCTGATAGCTGTACAGCCTCTTGGGGTTCTGTGGGCACCAATATGATATAGAGCCTGTTTTTTGGGCAATGTGAAACTGTCCCTCTAAAATAATCTGTAACTCCTGGGCAGCCCCGCACCAGAGCGGCGCTGCTGCCCGTGGGGCAGAGCCTGAAGCAGACGTACAAAAATGCATTAGCAAAACCCCTTTTCACTGAGCACGTTTTACCTCATTTTTGTTCAGGGCTGTTAGCACATACAAGCCTTTTTGGTGCATGTTAACGTGTTAAGCTACAGTAACTCCATTTCATATCTGAGTCTTTGTATTACTTGAATATATATTGTTTTTTGAGACCTCCAGCAGGTCGGGGGAAGCGATAATAGCGTTCCTGTGGTGCAGAGCACACTCTGCAAGTGTGAGTTCGGATTCAGCGCTGTAACCCTAATCTTGTAAATAAAAGGTACCTGGACATCAAGCAGTCCTCTGGCTTCAAATTGCAGGGCTGCAACACAGATGCCAATTTAACCCTGGTGAAACAGTTCTGCTTATCACAATATTCAGAGTATTCCCTGCAGCTGCTTATAGAAAACAGCGAGTCAATGGGCAGCATTACTGTGTGAAGGGAACTGGCAATTTAACAACAGAGGTCCCCTCAGAGGGGAATTTGAGCACTTTTGTGGGATTTGGGGTTGTTTTATCCTATGGAATTGTCACCAGGGACAACACGTGTCATCTGTCAATGTCCTTTATGTAAAAGAAAGAAATAAATAGCCTCAAATGCATGATGTGGTGCCACCAACTCCATTTCCCTGCTTCTTTTGGGATAAGGTAGAGATAAAAGGTTATTTCTACCTGCTGGTCTCCTAGTTACAGGGCGCAGTATCAGATTTAGCAATAATTTGAGGTATAGTGGCCCTGGTAGGATTAAATACCTGTTGTTGCTAGTGGGATTTGTTCTCCATTTTCCCGGAAAGTGCTGATGTGCAGGCTGTGGGGCAGCGGGTCTGGGTTCCATGGCAAAGGGTTCTGCGGGGGAAGCCGGTTAGCGGCTCTTAGAGCAGCTCGTGCCTTTCTCGTTACAGCAAAGGTAATAAAGAAAATTAGCAGCCTGAAGTGGCTCTTTGTTGTGGGGTAGGATTTTGTTAATTGCAGATTTCTCAAGAAGTGTCAGCAAGGCTCTAGGAGGCTGTATCAGAGCTGGAGTTCCAAGTGGCACTCGAGATGGCGAGGTGACGGGGGAGCAGTTGATGTGGCTCTTTTCTCGGCGCACAGGAGCCTTGTTCATGGATTTGTGGAGACAGGTTCCCAGCACGTTCCTGTTTCAGCTGCACGGAGGCTGATGTGACTCTCTGAACATGGTTGAATTTGTGGTAAAGCCTGTGAGCGGGTCTGGCTTAAACTGGGAAGGACACCAAATGTGGCAAAACCAAGTGGCTGTGGGGTCCCCTCATCCCCCCACTGTTCATCTGTCAGCAGCTGACAAGTGATGGGCAATAGGACTTGGTCTTCTCCTCTCCAGTTAGGTGTTAGCTGCTCCGTATGTGGTAGGGAGTGTTGAGCAGGGCACGGAGCCGCGTGTCCACCCAGATCCAGCACCCCGTCCCCTCGCTGTGCTCCTTGCCACGGGCCGCCCGGGGCGGCTCTCACTG
Source organism: Columba livia (assembly GCF_036013475.1). Lineage (NCBI taxonomy): Eukaryota > Metazoa > Chordata > Aves > Columbiformes > Columbidae > Columba > Columba livia. The sequence continues at coordinate 565,149 of NC_088627.1, read as the reverse complement.
GTGCTCAAGATCTGCCTCCGCAGCACGAGGCTGATTGTTGGGCTCAAGGCTATTTGGTTTAAAAAGCAGTTCTAGTAATTTAATCGTCTTTAAGTTCTGCCTCAAGGATGTCGTACAGGCAGCTGGGGTGGATCTTTTAATGATCAGGGAGTGGATATGATCTGAATACCTTGGACTATGTAGAGGCAGGTGAATTACAGTTTGCTGTAGAGATAAGTTTTCTTGTGTTGGGTCTTGGCATCCATAGGGCTAAAATTCAAGGAGCTTGGTGACTGGTCACCTCCCTTCCTGACAGCTGTTTTTGGGATGGTGGGTGACTGCAGACCGTGCACTTCAGCTGTCACGTATTCCACTGACCAGCGCTTAACTTGTTTGCAGGAGCCCATTCTCCACAGCAGCGCTGGTTTTGGGAGGAGAGCTGCAGGGCCGTGCTGCGGGCCGGCTGTCCCGTCAGCTGCTGCTCCGCCGCTCCGCTGGTGTTTGAGCCGCGGTGCGAAGGGAGGGTGTCGTGACTGCGGGGAGCTGTCTGTACCGAACCTCAAATCCCCTCTGTGCCCGTCATCATGCTGCATGACTGCTCCATTTAAGCCGCGCTTGCTCGTCTCACATTTGTCCCTCTGGACTTTGCGTTTTACACTTGTCTGCATTAAATTGCATTTACTGGCTGAGTCACCTAAAAGATGCAAATCCTCTGGAATCCGGGTGTATTGTGCTCGCTCTCGGGGGAGGAGGAGAGCGTCTGATAGCTGGGAAAGGAAGAACCTGTTTCTCTTACAAATCTCTTCTGACCTGGGCTATGAAAAAACATCTGAAGGTGTCTTTTTTCCTTTTGTTTTTACTTGAATGTGAAGAAATCCACAGCGTCCTCTGGGGCGCAGATCCTGCTCAGATCCCAGCTCCAAATCCTGTCTGGGCTGCAGTCTTTGAAAGGGATTTTCTTCTGCTTCCATTACAGTGCCCCAGAGGGGAACCTGTTGTGCTGCTCTTGGTAAATATTCACCGTAAGCAATTCCTCAGCCTCAAGAGGCTCTATCTGACTAAATCTGGAAGAATTAGCCTTGATTTGCTAGTGGAAGTGTGGGACTGAGCAGCCAGCAGCGTGCCTGGGGCTGTGTGGCAGCTTTGCAGGGTTGTTGGTTTAATACTCAGGTAGCTCTATATTGCTGGCAGGGGTTGTAAAACACCTTGAAGAACGGATGGTTCACCTGGAGGCTGTTCTGTGCCGTCAGGACGTTCCCAGTTGTCTGCACGACATCCACAGAAACGCTGGGCCTGTCCTGGTCCAGAGGCAGAAGCAAAGTTGGGAGCTGGGGATTCAGAGTCTGGCTCCGCTGATACCTTCACGTGAGCCTCAGTCCTTCCCAAAGGACTGTGGTGGACACGGGGCCTCGGCCCTAACACCCTGTGCTCTGTTGGGTTGTTCTCTTCTCTTCTTGCTGTAGGGACCGCAGGCTACGTTAGCACGCCTGTTAAATAACGTTTTCCAGAAGCAGCTCCCCGCACGCTCAGCTGCAGAGATGTTCTTTCTGCCCCAGGAGCATCGCATGGAGCAGCTCTGCACTCCCACAATAACTCGCATTTCTTAATCACTCCAAGTAATTACAACTTTCTCTGGTTTATGCCTCCTCAACTCTAGCTGAGGACAGGAGCTGTTTCATATTTAAATAGTATTATAGCTGGATTGCTCTCCCGGGGAGCTGTTGGTCTTGAAGGCTGAGGTTTAATTCTCTGCACCACTAATTAGATCAGGAAAACAACTTGGAAGATGTAAGCAGGTTTGTAGGGGCGTGTTAACAAACATGTCTCTTGCTTTATTTTAAGAGCAGCGCGGTGAGCCTGCTGTGATTCGGAAGCATTCGCTTCTTGGGGACACAGGGAGGAGGAAGAGAAAGAATTGGGTTTTTATGCCTAGATGTCGCTTTTAAATAATGCGGTGAGAGAAGGAAGCGGGAAGTCTGAGTCGGAAGATGAGACTTGATTTAAAAGCAGAGCAGTTCTTGGCTGGGGGAGACCTGGTGCGGGAGGTCGTGACTGCGCTCTCATCAGCCTTTTGCTGTGAAATTGCTCGTAGTGGTAACAGGAGATTTCGGTTTGCGCTGATGACATGTCATGGCAGTTTGTGTGAATGTGTTTGGGCAGCGGGACCGGCAGCACGTGGAGCCGTGGGGCAGGACCCCGGGGCCACGCAGCCCTGGCTGCGAGCCGGGCACGGCTGAGCTCGAGAGGCGGCTGTAGAGACCAAATGTGCTCAAATTCGGTGCTTTACAGTAATGAAACAGCCGGAAAAATCCATTAAGGCAACAGCGCTGATGCGATGTTTCCTTTCTGAAGTGGAGAACGCGTGTTAGCGGCAGCGAGGAGGGCAGGGGGTGAACGGTTTGCGGAGGCTCGGAGCTGGTTTAGAGATTTCCTGAGCGGTCGAGAGCAAAGGGTTTGCTACCTGTCGAGACCGTAGCTAAAGTATGTTCAAGAGAACAGCAGCGTGGTTATCCAGAGTAACAGATGCTTTTAGAAGGGGAGGGAAAACCATGTCCTCTGGATGATCTCGGAGTTAAAAGCTAGAAAATAGAAGGAATGATGAAGTTATTCACAAGGTTGTTAAAATGCAAACTGAGAGGAATTATGGCAGATGTCCCGAGGCTTAATGACTGGAGAGAAAATGCCAGATGTTTGCAGAGCGCGTGTTCATCCGCCCGCACTTGGACATCCGAGTCCTTCAGGTCTTCTCTCGCGCCGCCCGAGTGACACCGGTTGAGCCAGGTTTATCCAGGCGGTGCCTTTCGCAGCGGATTTACCAAGCTGGAAAACAAACTTTAAGTGTGAGTTCAGGACGGCGGGTTCCTGCCGAGCAGCCCGACTGCAGATGTGCTTTTGCATGAGGCGGTAATAGTTTGTATTTTTGTGAAAGAACATTTTCTACGCCACGACCTTTACTCTGAACGGACGGCAAAATACAGCTCACGGCTGTAATGCGCTGCGGTTTGAAACATTCGCCTTTTCAAACCGGGACAAACGGTAAATTGGTGTTTGGGACAGTTACGATCCATTTGCTGCCTGTCTCGGCAGGACGAGCGTGCTGGGGGCTCGCGAGCACCCGCCTTGATGGGGAAGTTTAATGTCGACCTTAATTTTTCACCATTCCACAGCGCAGAAAGTGCTTTTAAAGCCCTGTACTTTGAACTTGCAAGGCAAGCAAATTAGATACCTCTTTATTCAGTAATTTGTAAAGATTATTTTTGCCTTCTCTTTTTAACTTTTTCCGCTCGAGGGTATAAAGTTTTTATTCAGTGCTGCAAATGGGCCTCAGGCTGGGATAAGAGGACAATTTTGATAGCAAAGCATAAGCCAGAAAACAAGGAGACATTTAAACTGTTAAACAGGAAAAGCAAAGAGGGAGATTTTTATTTAATGACCCTAAATGGTTTATGTAAAAGGTCTGAAAATGCTGTTTGTGTGGGAAAGGCCACACTTAACCTTAAAATGTCTGTGTAGGGTGGTGGACACCTTTATAAAAACCACTATTTTCTTGTGAGCTTTTGGTCTCAAATAAAGCAAACAAGCCAGGTTTCCCGTCGGAGCGGTGGTTGTGTAGCATGTGCGATTGTTCCTGTCCAGCCAAGGTGCTGTTCAGGCCTTGTTTGTTGTATTTTCCTGCCCTGTGCACAGCAGAGCGTGGCGATGGACGCGGCTCAGTCCAAAGCTAACGATGGGGAGGAGGCTGCAGGGCCAGGGGGCCGGTTCATTATTGATGGTGCTGATGTTGTGTGTTAGAGGTCTGAGCACCCTCGGCCTCAGTCAGAGCTTCACAGTCTGCCCTGGTCTCAGAGACAGAACCACAGAAGGGGATGGAGCTGGAAGGGATCAGATTCCCAGCTCTGCTCTGGGGTGGGAGGGATGCTCGAAGCCACAAGACTCTTACTCACATTGAGTTGAGGGTCCCTCCGTGTTTTCTGGTGCAGAAAAGGGTGTTAAGCTCGCTCTGCATGGATTCCATCTGTGTCCCCACAAATCAGAGTTGTTCCTGCTCAGACACAGGAGCCAGCCAGCCCTGAACCTCTGCGGTGACCTGACGTTGTGTTGTGCTCCCGCACGCCTGATGGACCCCGGAGCGCTGGGTGTTCCTAACGGGACGTTGTCGGCTCCTCCTGCTGCTGCGTTGTGAACTCTGCATTGGACAGACTATTACATTTTGTCACTATTAAATTTTCTCACTGTTTTATCAAATTGTCACAGTCTTGAGCGCTTACAGTGAGACTTTGCGCTGTTATTCCACAAGTGTTTAAAATGTTCTGAGGTGCCAAAAAAAATCAGTTGACAAAATAATAAATGCAGATCTAGATAACACTCTTAAAGGACATAAAAGATCTGTCTGGATTTCCCTTTACCTCTCCGCTCACCCCTGTGATGTCTCTGTCCTTATTGCCGTGTTCCATTCTAAAGCTGTAATTTGTAAGATCTGAATCTCCTGGAGAACAAGGAGGGTTAGTTTCTGGAGCTTTCTCAGGCTTGTCCTTTGTACGTGAGCTGTGGTACAAAAATCCAGTAGATGTTTGAGGCTGAGCTGGTGAAGATGTCCCTGTCACGGCGGGGGTGCCGCTGGGGGCACAAACCACTCCACGGTTCTGTGTGGGCCTTGCTCAGGTGCCACCGGCACAGACCCTCCAGGGTGTTTCTCCTGCTGTAGACAAAACTAGCTACTTTTCACTTAGTTCCTTTACATGAGGTCACGGCCCGGTCACCTGCCGGAGGTGACAGTGGCATTTGGGCGCCTGTCCTCGCGCTGTGCTGGGAGCGTGTGCGCTTTCCCAACACGTGGCTGTTAACCTGGGTGTAGGCAGGGGCTGCAAAAACATACAACGAAATTAAAGCCTAAAACACTGGCTGTGTGTGATAATGAATGAGATAGTGCTGACCCGTGGGCCTTCTCTCTCTTCTGGATAATTAAAGAGGAATAACTGTATAAATCTTAGTTGGATTTCCTGCCCCTTTTTCTCTCTGCAATGGATGGCTCTGTGTTGCTGTTCCCCAGGCCGCTGGATTGTTTTAATTTAAATGCAGCTTTACGATGCTTTGCTGCTGTAGCAAGTAGAGTTTAATAAAGAAAAAATAATGGCGAGAAAAAAAAAAGAGAAACAAAGAAAGAAAAGCGTGAGGCTTTTAGTGAGCGCGGTCGTTCATCATACTGGCTCTAAGTGCTGTTGTGCTTGAGCTGCAGTTTGTTCCGCTGCCCGGCTGCAGGTCTTTCTGTGCTGTGAAGGGAAATGCTCCCCAAATTCTCTCTTTTGGTGTATTTTTTTTCTTCTGGAATTCAGTGATCAACTTTGATCTTACGATATCAGGGCGAGGTCGGTCAGGATCCCACACCTGCCTCGTGCCCGTGTCTGTCACCCGTGTCTGTCACCCCCAGGAGAACCGCACGTGGGGCTGGATTTCCTGCGGGGAGTGGGTCCGGTTGCGGTAAATCCCAGTGCGGCGGCTCCTCGGAGCGGGCTGATTCACCGCATCTCCAGATTCACCATCAATTAAACTAAATGAAATTAGTGCCGTTCTAATTCTGAATAGGAAAGTGCCTATGAGGGGGCTTAATGCAGTTTGAGTAACCACTTTACATTTACACCTTTAATTCATTTAAATTTTTAAGGTGCTTAAAAGCTTGACTGCACATTGTGGGCGCTTTCCTTGTCTAGGATGCTGTATCTGATGGAAAAGGATGAGGTACAGGCTGGCCAGGGGAGATGGATAATGGGTGTTTTTGTGGTGCTGTCAGGTTTTATTTTAAATCGCTTTAGGGTGTTTTCTTGATTTTTGGGGGTTTCAGGTTTTTCCTTAAAGCAAAATGAAGTGTTAGCATTTCTGGGCTAAGCTCCTGCAGAGGAGAGTGTTGTATATGTGCATATACATATGAATGTGCTGCAAAATCTCTAAAAGCAGAAGATCACCGTTTTTTGAAGTGTGTGATTCCAAGCTTATTGACTGTGAGAAACAGAACTGCCTTTTCTGAGCACACAGAGGCCCCCAAACTGGGCTTTTTACCTCCCATAACAATGAAATTTGGGTGTTTCTTTGCATCAAAAGGGCTAAGAAGGTATTTTTTTTAAACTCTTCATAACATTTTTGCAAGGTTCTCTTTACCTAATCCGTACGGCCACATTCTGCTTAATGAACAAGAAGCCGGGATCATCCGACTGTTTGCGGGTGACTGGGAGCTGGTGCTCGCGGGTGACGTTACAGCCCCGCTTTCCCTCCCGGGACAGCACAACAAGGCTCGGTTCCTCGTGTCCGCAGCGTTCCTCCTGCACCAGGTTTTGCTTCGGGTGTGCGGAGGGAAAGGAGGTTTCTCTGATCTGCCGTCCCCGAGCCCCCCGGTTGGATACAGTCCAGTCCCACTTCAGGGCAGCTTTGGAGACCTTTCCCACAGATGCTTACAGCCAGGATTGCTTCAGATCCTCTGTGTACCACTTCATTTCACATCATTAGGAGCTGCGACTCCCTTGGCCTGACTCTTTGTGTCTCAAAATGAGATTTTTCAAAGCAGCAGCCCACCAAGGAGAAATTGAAAGCAAACTGATTATCCATGTGGGATGGCTCTGACCTCCTGGTATTAAAGGATTGACCAACTTCTTGCCAAATTCACTTAATCTTCCTTTTTTCCCCCTTTCACTTTTTTTTTTTTTTAAAAAAAGAGTCTTAAGGAGAAATACAAATCCACTTATGTATTCAGCGCCCACCGTACTGTAATCGCTTCTGCATCCTGTGATCCTGAGCTGGTCCGAAGGGGCAGAGCTGGGTATCGGCTGTGGGTGCAGAAGTGCTGGGCTTGAGTCAGAGCAACGAGCCTCCCCCACGCCGCAGCAGCATCAGGAGAGGATGGAGCGGGTTCCCCGTCGAGGGATCTTTCCTGTGTGCAAAGTGGTTTTTCTGGAAACTGAAGAGAACAGAGGCTTGAGCTGCCCCCCAAACGGGGCCCAGCGTGTATGGGGACTCATGAACAGCCTCTTCCCGAAATCTGCATTTCTACACTTATTTCCTGCAGGCGCAGAAAAGTATGTTGCCTAAAATTAGCTGCAGCAGTTTAAGTTGCATATAAAATTAATCCGATTGGATTTTAAAGAGTGGCTTATAATAAACAAGGCTGGGGCTGTTTACAAACCTCGCTGCAATATAATTACATTTTTCAGCATGAGTTGAGAGCTACAGGAGTGGCTGGTCCAGTGGCAGCTTTATTGTATTCAGGAACTCCTAATGAATAGGGAGCAGATTGTAAAATATTGTGTATTTGTTATTCAAGCAGGTGAGTTCTGCAGCAAGGGGGTCACTGGCTTTGTTGCTCTGGGTTCTTGGGGCAGAGACAAGAGCTTTGCCAAGATTCGGGAATGAGCTGCTGTGAAGGAAGAGGAGGAGGGGGGGTCTGATCCAGCCTGGGCTCCTTGTTTCGTGGCAGGGGAGGGGCCGTGGGGATGAACTTGACCTTCAGGTCACCTTGGGCCAGTGTCACACCGTTCAGGCCCCCGGAGTTCCCAGCTGATCTGTGCTGGCGGTGACAACCTCACCCCCGTTCTGCGGGGCTCCAGCGTCGTTGGGCACCGTGCAGAGCTGCGGACCCGGCTGTCCCTGCGGACCCGGCTGTCCCTGCGGACCCGGCTGTCCCCAGCTCGTTGTCTGCCGGGTGGCACAAGGGTGAGCAGGTTTTCCTCAGCTGGGCTGAACCGCACCAGCTGGTGACCACATGGTGATGGGCAGGATGAAACTGGGGACAAATCCTGTGCTGCGGCACTTCCCGCGTGTCAGCGTTACATAGGTGCACGTGTGGACCTTGTAGCAATTCTCTATTTCCTGCCTACCATGCTAATTTTTGTGTCAGAGGGAAATGTCGTTGTTGGCTGTTCCTTGCTGGGTTATGTGCAATCTGCAGAGATGTGGTTCCAGTTTGACCCATAATGAGGGCGCCTGGGGAGGGCAGAGCAGTGAGCAAGCAAATGTTGAGGTATTTCTTACAACCTCCTGACAGCTGCTGGAAGAGTAGCAAAGATATATACACACAGATTACAGGTAAAGTGCAAGCTGCGAATATACACACAAAATTGTGGTTGTCCGCATTTTGTTTTTGTTTTAATGAGTGTTAATAAAGCGATAGAAGATCACAAAGGTTTCTTCCTCGGGTGTTAAAACAGGAGGCAATTAAGGCTGTTAAAAGTTGCCGTGGTGGCAGAATAAAGATGGCTTGGGGAGGCGAGTTGTGTTTTCATGCTGGTATCTGGGATTGCTGCTTCGTTAGTCTTGCTTGCGAGAGCCTGGGACAGTTTATACCCGTTGCCCTGAACAGCGAGCGAGCGTCACATGCGTGTGCACAGGTCTGTGCTGGGGACGCTGGGGGACACGTCTGTGGGACTGTGCACGTCTGGGGGTACCGATAACCACGGGGACCAGGGCAGTTACACCCGGAGTAGGGTCAGAGGAGATTAATTAAGAAAATGACTTGCTAAGGGACTTTGACAGAATAGGTCTGTGAGCTGGCTCAGGGGATAGGAGGTGAAGGGCTTTGACTTATGTACCTCAAAGATGCAGTTTCTTGCTGCATAGCACCTTCCCTGCCAAAGGGGGAGTTCAGCAGATTGGCTTCGGTGCTGCCTGGGAGCTCTTTGTGTGAGGCTGTTCCCAGGCGCCTGGGCTCTCCAGTCAGGGCACTGGGGCAAGATGAGGTCAAGTCTTAGACCTGCGATCGATTGTCTGGCTGATGCTGGGCAGGTTTCCCAGCCTGAGCTCTGTCTAATTCCCGAGGTCGTGTCTCCGTGCCAGTCTAAGCTGATATAGTGATGGATGCCGTTGTCCTGCTCTGCTGAAACGTTTCCTTCTGGCACGAGCTTCCCATCCGAAGCGGTTTTAGTTCTCTGAATTGTCAAGCAACAGCCTGACAAAGGGGTGGGTGGTTTCCAATGCTGTGGGAGGGCAGCTCACTGCAGATGAGGATTGTTGGCAAGTTGGGCTGGAGAGCTTGGACTAGTCATCCTGGGCCAGACGGGGCTCTCCAGGGGGCTGTTCCTCTCGTGTTCAGACAAGCGTTAACAACAGGTCAGCACAATTGCCCTCTAGCCATCCTATTTGTCTCCATTAACTGCAGAAGCACGTTAACTAGCTCAGTCTTTAATATTAAACTTTAAAATGCCCAAACCAGGCAAGGTGAATACCTTTCCAGGAGGATCCAGCACTCGTAGCCTTGCTGCTGAAAAACGGTGCCGCTTTCCATAGCTGTCACCGGAATCCCTCTGCAGAGATCCGGGTTTGGGTGGGCTTCGGTTTTTTGCTTCTTTCCCTTCCCCTCCGTGCTTTGGGGCACCCGGGCTGCGGCTGCTGCTCTCCTGCCTGAGGGTGGCACTGCAGCATCTCACAAGCCGAACCCCCTTTGCATCTCCCGGGTGACTGTGGGGACGGAGCTGAACCCACAGCGGAGAGAGAAACAGCAGTGGGGAGCGAGGGGGTGCTTGGACACGAGCTGTGCAGAACCCGCGGCGAGGAAGGGGGAAGCAGAAGACCATGGATAGGGCCAGAGATTGGGAGTTCAGCCGAGGTGCCGCTTCATCCTCCTCCTGACCCCTTAAAGCTTTGCCACGGGATGCTTGAGCGCCCAGCGTGTGTGAGGCCAAATGGATCACGGGTGCAAACTGGCTCCGTCCTCTGACTTTGGCTGAGGCTCCAGCTCTACGAACTTACTTACAGTAAAAAGGGGGGTGTTGCTGACAGAGACAGAAAGGAAATTCCCGTTGACTGAGGTGATTTAAAGGGTAAAATGGAAACACTGCAGACATTTCTGTGGCTTGTGGCAGCTGCTGGTTAGTCTTGTGAATTTGTGCTGTGTGGGCAGGGAGGCATTGTTTTTCAACTAGGGAAAAGGAGTTGAAGAGATGCAGACAAATATTAGGAAATAAAAGGCAAATAAGAAAATGGATGTATGTAGGAGGTGTTTAAATTCTGGGGAGTGGGGCTGATGCTGTTGAGCTGTCTGCAGGGGCTGCTAGCAAGGGGAGGGCAGTGTCACCAGAACGGTGTGAAGGATCCTGGATAAATCTGTGGAGAAATGGCAAATGACCGGGGGAAAGCGCTGCTGGTTTTGCACTCGCAGCTCTGAAATACCTTCACCTCCTCCCACCCGGCCCTGTACAAATCGCCTCTGGGCTCCCGCAGGGCTGGCTCTGCGGCAGCGGGAGGGCTCGGCCGCTCTGCTCGCGGCTCCCGTGTGCTTAAGGAACACGAGCACGTTACTGTTCTGTCCACCAGCTCCCTGTTAGCTTGGGTTAGAAATCAGCCTGGCGCACTTGCCGCAGCCTGTTTGAGGAGCCTCCGCATCCCTGTCCCTCAGCCTGTCCCGCTTGCCACCTGGCGCGGCCCTGGCTGCGGGAGCAGCGCCGTGGGGAGCAGCCCGCGGCTTCACCCCTGTACCTTGTGCAGAGAGCTCGGGTATCGAGCAGGAGTGACGTGGCAGAGCCCTCCGTGGGTCCGTGGGGTTCCTAAAGCCACTTGTAAGCAGAGGCGGAGAAATTTAGGGCATGGGAAAGGCAAATGTGGGGGCTGAAATCCATCCACTGAGCGGCAATCTGAGAAAGGCTGAAATCCATCACAGGTGGGTGAGTTCAACAAAGGAGGCATTGACTTCATGTTCATTCCTTTTTTTTAATTCTGAAAGCTTTTGAGTGTAGGAGCTCCCAGGGACTTGAGAGCCCCTTTGTTTGTCCGGGGCTGCGCAGCCGTGTCTCTGGCCCGTGGGGTTTGCTGGGGCAGCGAGCCCAGCAGCGCCGGATCTGATTGATCAGGACCTTGTTGCTGTAGTGTTAGTGCATGTCGACGAGGGATATTGGTGGAAGTCTTAGCACAGTTATCCAGAGGTGCTGCCCTGTGCTGAGGAAATGCTGAGGTGCCCAGTGCAGGGGGAGGAATTAATGCCCTGGAAGGATGTGGAACAAGTTGGTGAAATCTGGGGATACATCCAGAACCTGTGAAACAAGATCCCACCCTTGGCTGACCTGAGACCCATGGGAGATGAGAAACCAGCCTCTGAGCCTTTCATTGCTGAAAGCACATTGCAATGTTTCCAGCAACTTAGCGAAGATTTTGAGGCGGGGTGTTGGGTGAGTCCCTGCCCTCAGCTCCCCGCAGTTCCCCTTGGCTCACAGGAGCCTTGGTTGAGTCCCAGGTTTTGCCATAATGCGTAAAAGCCATTGTGCAACGCTTGCCATGGGCCTTTCGAATGCCAGATGTGAGATCCTGCTCTCACATCTGCTTTGTGTCCAGTGCGAGCTGCTGGTACTGGAAGAGCTCTTTGCCATCTCCTTTCATCGCTGCCTGAGACCTTTCCCACAGTTACCCTGCGCAGCACAGGACAGCAGGTAATCTATATGTACAGTAAATTGACTTTAGCTTTTGCTTTGAGCAGCTGAAGATGAAACAAGGCAAGAGGGCAAACACTGATTAAAAACAAGTTATAACCTCTGTTGCAAAAGGGACAGCCTGTCATCAGAGCATCTTCTGCCACACTCCGCGTCTCCACTGCAGAGTAAACAATTCTGTCCTCGCTCGTGAATCGAAACACCTGAACTAAGTGGCCTCAGCTTTGAAAAAATTGCAGGTTCGTTCTGGGGAGGAACGGGCAATTTTCCTCTGAGAGAAAATTGTTAAATGTCAGTCATCCTCATGTGGTGTCCGCAGAAGCGACGTGGTTTCTGCAGGTCCAGGAATGTGTTTTGGCAGGTAATGGAGTGCAATCGCAATGCTTGATTCGCAAAGCAGCGCGGCCCCAGGACAGGCGGTGGCTGATGGTGCTGGGGGAGCAACAGGACCCGGGGAAGTTCAAAGGGACTTTGGCTGGCTGGGTGCAGGGGGGAGCTCAGAGGTGGGACCCCCAGTGCAGGGGTCCCTGTGCAGGGTCTGCCTGGGGCTGAGCTGGAATAGTGGGATTTCTCTGGGTCTGCCCCAGCCCGACGTCTCCGGTGTTGGCACAGGTGCTGTTAACTCTTCTCCAGTTCAGCTTTGGGGTGAGGCAGACTTCTGTTGTGCAAATCACAGAATCATGTTGGTTGGAAAAGACCCTCAAGATCAGAGTCCACCCATAACCCACCCTGTCCCTGCCCCATGTCCTGAGAACCTCATATCCGTCTGTCCAGCCCTCCAGGGCTGGTGACTCCAGCACTGCCCTGGGCAGCCTGTTCCAATGCCTCACAGCCCTTTCCAAATAGTGGATCCCTTCAGGATCCTTCAGACTGTTTCCGCTCTCCTGTCCGTCTGTCCCCAGCTGTGCCAGCGACTGTGGGTGGCGAGGACCAGCCAGCCCCTTCACTTCAGTGCAGATGCACTTGTGCAATCAGACCTGCTCGCTCTGAAGTGATTAGGAAGACTTATCCTAGATTTGTTTGTTTTATTCACTGCAGACTTCTGTATTTTTCTAGCTATTGATTTGAACTCCAGACATTACGTCGTGGTGAAATCTAAATTCTTATCCAGGCTCCATCGTTCTTATGTTTAGCCATCTCGTAGACATCCTTCTCATCTGTTAGGAGTTTAGCTGTGGAGTCTTTCAGAGATGTCAGCTCTGGGGTGTGTGGCCTCAAGTGACCGAGTTAGAGCCGCAGAGGTTCTGCACTGGTGGGGACGAAGTCTAAATCTCGCATCCTTCACAGCACAGCTCAGCTCCTGCCCAGCCCGGGTTAACGGGCACCTCCACCGCATCGCAGCTGTTTGTCTCCAGGAGAAAATGGGTATTTTGCTTTAGACAGAGAAGGTTAGAAATTCACCTTCAAGAAACCATCGAAGGCTTTAAATCAGAAGTGGAGAAATGAGCTCCTACTTGTGCTAAGCAAGCCCGTTGTCCTGGAGGCAGGATGCTGAGGACCTGGGCCAGGCCGGGTCTGTCGGTCTGGCTTGGAGGTACCTGCTCTCATGTTGGGCAACACAATGAAGCTAAGATACTGAGTCTCTGGGGCTCTAGTGTTAGGTATTTATTTGACCTGCAAGAAAGAGGATTTGAATCAGGGTCCCATAACAGATGTAAAGCAAGGAAACTGTCTTTAATTCAGGTTCTGATTTGTTTGATGTGTCGGTACCTCTGGGGGGATTCCCGACTGTCACCACAAGCTCAGATAAATCAGAGAGTGTGGATAAAGGAGCGAGGGAAGGAAGTTATTGTTCTTGTTTTGCACTGTTAGGGAAACAAAGACCTCTGAGGCTTTCTTTGATATTTCTGAATGTGAGGTCTGTTCTTGGTTTAGGTGTTGTGGGGTTTTTTTGAGTAAACAAGCAGGTGTGTTCACTTGTCCTGTAGCCCCAGGTTCAAATATCCACTAATGGAAATAAATTTTTCACTATAAAATGACACGCTACTAGTAAGTCAGGTATCCGGCCTTGGGACACAGTGTGTGCTCTTGCTGTGGGAGCTCCTTTGCAAATAAGAGGTTTTCAACGTGGATCAGGTGCCAGGAAAGGACGTTGGGGAGCCTGGGTCTGCTGCTGGGTCCGTCCAAGTCCTTCCCGGAGCTCAGGAAGCGCTCGGAGCGCTCACTGAAATGGTCTGTTCCCGCAAAGGGGCCGGTTTGACAAATAGTCTCTTTCCAGCAATCATCTATATTATTAAAAAAAAAAAAAAAAAAAATGAAGAAAGTATGTAATAAATGAGGTCTCCATCTCCCGAGCCATCTCGGTGCTTTGGTTTCCCCAGCCCCGCGGAGCCGCCGTCGCCTCCAGCCGAGCGGCCGAACCCCTTCCTGCTCCTTCCCATTCATCTTCGCTGCGGACGGGAGGATCATCAGTCAGCGCTCGGCGGTGATTGATGCCAACGGGCCATCGGTTGTGTTTAACAGACAGGAATTGCTGTCGCTGCCTTCCCTCCCCCTAGGTTTTCAAGTCATTTCTGCATTTTGCTCAGTCTCTTGCACCTGTCTCCTGACCATTAATGCCACATTTGCTCTGTCCGACCATCTTGTTCTCCATAAAGCGGGCACATCGCTGGCTGACTGGAAAATGTATCACTAGCTCAAGGGGGAAAAATAAAACAGTGGAGGAAGGGCGGACCATGAGATGGTGCCGTGGCCGCTGCGCAGCCAGGAGATGACTCTTATCTGTCCCTTCCACAAAAATCACAGTATATTGCTGTACATCTTGTTTGTTTGTACTTTTATCTCGTGTTTTCATCTCCATATCTGTGTGTTGTTCATAATAGCCAGGGCATAGGCATATAAGCATCATATTTTCCCAGTTCTCTGATACAATCTGCCAGAACAGAAATGTTCTAGCTGAGAAAGTTCCCGAGGAGCTCAGCACTAATATCGGAGCTTGATACCGCAGCTGAAATAAAATTGCTTTTTCTAGGAAGACACATTCTTCAGCAGAAGACAGAGGGCTCGAGTCGATGCATGCGGGAGTAAGATTAGATTGTTGTCGGGGACTTGGCACATTTAGTTGATCCCAACCCAAAGGAAGGCGGGCAGGGCCGAGCCAGCGGGAGCAGCTTGTGCCCGGGACCGGTGCAGAGACCGCTGGCTTTTGTCTGGGTGGAGGGATGGGGAGCCTCTTGCAAGAAGGGGTTTTGGGGGCTGGAAGAGCAGATGCGCTTTGAAAAGCTCGTGCACTCGGTTCTGGTGGGAGCTTCAAGTGTGCGTCCCGGGAGGACCCGAAGGGCCGTGACACGGGGTGTTCGTTCTGAGCGTTTGGAGCGGGGTCACACGGGAGGTGAAGGACTCGGCTCAGCGGAACCGAGCGGGGAGGATGTTGGAGCTGAACCTGAGAGAGCTGGCTTGGAAAGAATCCTCCTTCAGCCAGAGAAAATCGCAGAAGCCTCAGTGCTGCTTGTACTAAATCCAGTAAGAGATGCGAAAGCTGCTGCTTGCAAGGTTTGCTGATTTTACCGGGAGTGTTTCACGGAGCTGCGAGAGGGTAAAACGCGTCTCTTAAATCTGTTTTTTAAGGTTGAAAGCCTCTTCTCTCTTTACCGCTTTTTATGAATGTCTTCTCTGCTGTTCATATGCATTTCATCTTGCAATAGGGATGCAGGGAAAATCCATGAGCCGTTACTTCTGAGGACTGAAAAGGGAAGGAAATTACCATTGAATTACTTGAGGTTGTACCAGAAATAACGTTACACAGTCCATGTAAAAAAAATCAGGCAGGTTTTCGGGTGGATTCAGGAGGCACTTGCAGAGTAGTTTCCTAGGATAGGCTGCTAAATAAGATGATACGTAACTGAAAGGATGCAGCCATGTAGAAGACATCCCCAGTGGAGGCACCGAGAATAATTTTCTCTCTTACAAGCCTAATTTCATTCATGTTTTTCTTAGTCAATTAAGACAAAACTCCACTATCAATATTAACCGATACAAGCCTGGAAGGTCCCGTACTTAGTAAAGAGATGATCAGCAGAAAATGGTACTGTTAATAATCTTTCAAAGGGCACCAGATGCTCGCAGACTCAGCAACCGACAGCGTATCCTTGTGTTTTGGTTTTTAAATTATGACATGCAATTTTAGAACAATTTGCGGCGTAATTAGAAGTGGTTAATTAAAGCGTGACTTGCTTTCAACATGAAACTGTGTTTGCGCTGTGGGTTTGGAGGCCGGGCGGTCTGGTGGGTCTGTGCCGGTACCTGGTTTGTGTCCTTGGGCCCCAGGCTGGAATCGGGTGCTCCACGAAGCCCCCGTTCAAACCCGCTGTGCTCTGGAAAGAGCCGGTCACGTTTATATTGTGGGTTCTAGTTATCCGATCTAGTTTCTGAGGAAAACGAGCTCAGCGTTTCCTCTCTTCACGCAGCAGGGACGTGCAGATAGAACAGCCTTTGACTTACTGGTCATGGCAATGCTGGTTCTAGCAAGTAACCCTGGTGGGCAAAGGTTCAGAATTTCACTGGTAGCTCAAGGAAGATCTGCTGTAATGTTCCTTTTTATGTGATTTTAATGTGCGTGAGGTTTGTGTTTTCTATGCTCATCTGCTCTGCGGCTCCGTATGAACGCTGTCGGTCTGGTCTGGCTAAAAACCCAGTTCAGACCCTTGTGTCTAATTTGGGCTGCGTGGTAAAACATGCCGGAGTCATTCAGTCTGGTCAGATCCTTGATTCACAGCCCGTTTCCCCTCAAAATGTGGTTGAACGGGCTGACCAGGGTCAAGGATAAAGCAAACTCCGGGACTCCAGCAACTTAATGTAATCTCTCTAATTGAAAAGCTTGTCAGGTGTCTCATTAAGCATGCAAGCGTTGAGATTAGCAGCAATGCAATTATATTAATCCTCATCTTAATACAAGCGGCAAAATGTGGGAACTTTTAGGTATTTATCAAAGAGTTGATTTCACTCTGGGAAGCCTTTTTTTATTGCTTTACTGAAAGCCGGCGTGCCTGGTCCAGAGCGGCTCTGGCCCGTGAGCATCCACAGCAGGTGAGATGTTCCACCCTCAGTGTTCCCTTGATTCGCGGCTTCCCCTCCCACCACCTCCCCTCCCCTCAGCAAATAAAACCCGTAACTTTAGTAACCGGTTGCTCACGGGAGAGAGTGAATATTGAGGCTGTTTTTCCACTCATTTGCTTAGCAATTAGGAGTGATGAAGGAAGTCAGTGAAGTCGAATCTTATCTCCACACATCTCCCTTGACTCTGTTAAGTGCTTGGATCAATCGTCTGTTAGCGGATTGTTGGGACGTGTACCGGTGCAGCAGATGTAGCTGGGATGTGACTGGAGGAGCTGTTGGCAGGTGCATCCCATCTCCTCGCTCCTGAACGTTTGACTTGATGTGCTCGGCTGCTCCAGCGCAGCCCTGTGCTCCCTGCCCGGGGAACGCGGCTGGAATGGGTCTGAATGCAGGTTCAGTACACCTAACCCTCGGTGACCCGTGTGCACTGTATCTGCAGTGCTCTTGGGTTGTGGGTTGCCTCCTGTTTGTCGTTGTGCACCTGGACTCGCTATGTAACATACACAGCAAACGAAGTGCTTGAGAAACCCCCAGGCAGGACTGCCAGCTTCTGCGCCTGTGGGGAAGGTCTCAGGATATTTATATGTTGCTCTGGTTTTGTGATGGTGTGCGTACCCAACACCAGCAGTGTGGCACCTGGACAGCCTTACTGATGGAGGTTGAACTGCTGCTCCTGTTGACTGCAAAGGGAACGTCGGGCAACCGCGCTCCAGACTTTGTCTCAAATAGATTACATGGAAAAAGTCCAGACGTAATTTTGACTCCCTGTCTAGCCAGGGATGTTTTATTTGTCCATCATTTTGTCCATCTTCTTGCTTGAATGAAGGGTGTGCACATCTCAGGAAGCACTGCTGGGTACCCTGATGCTGACAGTGATGTTCCTGAGAGTGCTGGTCGTTAGTCCAGCGTGCTCGCGGGAGCTGCCGTGGGGCGCGGTTGTGCCCCGGGTTCGGAGGGGTGTCTGTCTGGGCAGGGTGTCTGTCTGGGCAGGGTGTCTGTCTGGGCAGGGTGTCTGTCTGGGCAGGGTGTCTCCTTGGGGCCGGGTGCCGGAGCAGATCGGATGATTAACGCCCAGCAGGCTGAGCACAGCACAGCACCCTCTGCCTCTTGAATTGCAGATGATCTCGTCGTACATTGGTATCTTGCCTGGCACAGCAGGATTTTAGTACACGAGCAGAACTCCTGTATCCTAACATAATACAAATGATAGCAATAACGTAATAATGATACTGAACTGCAGAAATGGTGTGTAGCGCAGCAGGTGTGCAGATCTGGGCTGTATCCCTGGTGTTCGTTAGTCATGCAATTAAACCTTTCTTCCCCCTCCTCCTTCTTTGAGATTGTACAAGGTTAATTTTAAAATAGCCAACGAGACGATGGGAAATGAGCGTACGAGTTAGTCCTGGAGCAAAGCGTCCCGCTGTTCCCTGCAGCCCGCGCTGCGAGCCAGCCTGCGCGTTCTCGGGGAAAACGCCACCAACACAACCTTAACTCATCGAGTTGCAAATGTCAGCACTGAAACAACTGAATTTAACGGGGGGAGATGTTGAACAGCAGGTTACTGCAAGTTCAGCTCAAAAAGAAAACCCTTCGCTGCTATTAACAATTCTACTGTTCCGTGAAAAAGAATGGGATCAAATAGTCATTATCTGAATTGGCCAACCAAATGCAGACTAGCGACCAGGCAGTTTTTAGTAGGTCAGCTATCAGTTTAAAGTAATTTGAATTATCTAAGGATAATTGAAATCCAGTGTTCATCCATTACTCTCACTTTTGGGTCTTAAATTATTATATCCATGGCTCTGCCTCACATTGATTTGGTGACCTGTGAGACCTCCAGTTTTCCTGCCTGCAACAGGTCATGGTATTATTTTCCATCAAATTATAACATATGTAGTCACAGGTTCTTCAAATGCAATTGGCTTGGCTGCGTGACAGCTGGAAGGAAAGCTATTGCCTCAGTTTAGCTGGGGCTATTTATATTCAGGTCTGTAACGTAACACTCTTTCTTTCGTTGGTGTTGCTCTGCTTACCAAGGAAAAAAAGCCGCCCGCTTGTGCATGGGACTGTTGATCGGTTTTTCCTTTGCCAGCACTGGGGCTTTCTGGAAACATGTGCAGTGCTGCAATGTGTGTGTTGTTAGTCACTGGGAAACAAGGTGAGCGAGTTCCTACACTGTCCACAGCTCCACCAGACAATGTTCTTTTTCTAACGAGAGATCTGAATGCAGTTAGCACTTGATTTAGCCCACAGCAGACGGTTTATTCAATAAACTGCATTCGACCTTTATTGCCACCTCTTGAAAGCGAGCAATTAGGCAAAGAAAGAAAATGAGGTGAGGTCACAGTGAGCGGCAGCTGTGCGGTCCCCACAGCTCCCAGGCCGCCCCGCGGCTCGGGGGCGTTTCGCTTCAGCCCCAGGAGCAGCGTTCCCGGCCGCCGTGTCAGCGGCGCAGAGCGGGCGGTTCTCGTTGGGTTACTCGGTTGATCCTTGGGTTTGTGGTCGGGTGCACATTCCAGGTGTAGCTTTGGGGATGGTGTATCTTCAGAGAGTCTTGAGTGTGCGGAAAATCTCTGCAGGTGCTCCAGAGGGGTTTTTGGGGCTGCAGCGAGGACCCTGCCCTGGGAGCACATGGGAGGTACCTGGGAGGGGGTTGGGCTCTTCTCCCAATTAGCAAGTGACAGCATTGGGAAACTCTGTCTTCTTCCTGGGGCCTTGGATCCCACGGAGCCCTTGGGCAACATCTGGTCTTGCACAGATTTGTCAGGTTGTGCCAACACCGGATCTTTGATCCTTTTTCACGTGTTGGGCTCAGTCCTGCCTCTTGTCCACCATGCTGGCGAGGTCAGGGCAGAGAGAGAACATCCAGCCCTGCAGGTGGATTCCTGGGCTTGGGCTGAACCAAGAATGGACCCCGGCAGGACCCCCAGGTTAACAAAACCTCCTCGCCTGCTTTCCGCACCGACTCGTGTGTGACCGCGTGAGGAGCTTTGCCCCAGATTGTCTGAGCTTCATCACTTCTGAACACTTACCAGGTCCTGCAGGAGCACTTGTGCAGGAGTAAAATTCGGGGGTCATTAAGTTTCCCATTAGATCTCAAGGAGACAGGCTGTCATTGGGGCAAATGAGACGTGGCACATGAGTTCTAAGATTTTTTTGCTTGTGTTTTTTGATGTAAGATTTATTAAGGACTCCAAAACTCCAGGCAAAGAGAGTTTCTTTTCCTACTATTGCACAAGAAATCAAAAGGTCAGTCCTTGCAGGGTTTAGGCTATTGTGGTGTTTGTTCCAGCTTTTGTGAATCTTTTTGTTTATTGAAAACTTGCAAAATCATAGGGAAGTGCTAAGTGTTGCAAAATGTGTCTCCCTGTAGTCTCACATACCTGATCCATCTCCCACAGCCTTCCTGTCCCGGTCCTTCTGCAGCTCCCCCTGCCCTCCGGCTGGCGGGCGATGTGGCAGGATCGATCCCCGGTGTCACGGGCTCTCCGCGGTGACCTGGGGACGGACACAAGCCACAGAAGCCGCAGGCCCGCGAGCCGGGCAGCCAGCCCCAGTCACACTGCTCACTTGACAAAACGAGGCGAGGGACGGAGAGATAGGTGTTCGCTCTGGAATAAAAGGAGAAAAAGGAGTTTGATTTGGGGACTTTCTGCTATTGATCTGGTGCGATAAAAGGACGTTGTGGGGTTTCATGTCGCTATAGGAATGACATCCACATTTCGCTACCGCCTTCTCTACAGAGAGGTTTCTTCAGCGTGGGCTTTGCAGGGTTTCCGTGCGTTCCGTGGGGTTCGCTCCGCCCGGGTCCCCCCGTGGGCCGGACCAGCTCTGGAAGGGCAGGTTGCCTCCAACTCAGCCGGCTCCTGAATTTAGAAGGCAATTATTTTGATATGTAAATGAAACAATGGGAGGAAAAAGGCATCAGTTTTGAAATGCAATCAAGACCAGAGATAAAAAAGGCTTCTCATCTACTCTCCAATAACTATTTTTAATCATGCCCTTGGCGTGGGATACGCGGCTGTTTCCTCAGCAAGACGCTGGTGCGGTCGCCCCCAGGGCTGGGAGGAAGGTCACGTCATTCGCCTCTGCACCGGCAAAAAAGTGGTGGTGAAACCTGAGTGCGCTTAATGGCTCGGCAGATTATTAATGAGATAGGGAGCTTTTCAAATCTAATTCCCTAGGTTTAAATCCATCCCTGTCAGCAGCTGGAAAAAGACCCAAGGAAATTCAGTCTGTGTTCTCAGCCCGGTTCCTGGAAGATGAAAAGCCGCACTAAAAGTTGGCACTAATTAGCACTTGTGTTGGCTGCCTCGTCCCAAACAGCGGGGCGGGACGGGGGATGACAGAGCTGGGCTGGGACCGGCCGCTGGCACCCTGCTCTCACTGACCTGCTCGGACGCGGAGATGGGCCCCTGATCGGGGACACCGCCCAGGCTCAGGAAACCTGAACTTTGCTGCTTTCGATGGGCTGGGAAAGGGTGGAGAAAGAAACCCGGACACAGCAGGGAGAGACTCGGAGCCGGGACTCACCATCTGACCCCCTTCTCGTGTCCTGTCCAGCTGTGCTGGCCTCTGCTCCTGCTCCCCACCTCTCACCAGCTGCTCACCTGCCTGGAGAAGGGTGCGAGGTGCCTTTTCCCCTGGTATTTGTGGACACTAATTTTATCTGCTGGTTAAGCCTGGATCCTGCTCTGAGATGTATTTCCCAGCAGTGACTCCATCTTAGCGTAAAAACCAATTAGGGTAATAAATAAAGTTCAGTGCTGTCCGGAGTTTCTGGTGTCGGTGGCAGTTAATCACGGGGCTGAGCCGGGGCCAGCAGGTCCCTCCGTGCCTGCGGGGGAACAGACGGTGGTGGCAGCGCCGCGGCCCCACCAGCGCTCGCACCCGCTGCCCACCCTGCCCCGCTCCCTCGCTCGTTCCCAGGGGATCTTCACGCCAGCGCTGCCTCTGCTGCTCTGAGAACTGAAGACTGAGCTCGGTGCACATCCTACGCCAGAGCTTTCCGCTCCGACATCCCCTGGCAAGGGAGAGGCATCAAACTGATCTCAATCACCCTGCGACAGGCTGGAGCGTGCAAGGCATCCATCACATCGCCTGCTCTTATCCTGTGCTAATATTACTTTTCTTGGGAGTTTATCTTTAAATAGTAATCATTATCTGTAAAGCAAATAAATAAATGGATCAAAATGTCTAGAAGCTACTACATGGTGTTAAAGAGCGGGCAGTCCAGCTACTTAGAGCCCTCAGCTGCCTCATTAATGCAAGTGAATGTCCGAGCTCTTCTTTGTCCATTAATCTTCCTTAATCCACTGAAGGCTGGTAGGATTGCAGTTAGTGGTCACTGGATAATTCGGAAGCCCCGGTGTGCCCAGCAGCACAGGCTGTGGCGCCGGCTCGCTCAGCGGAGCTCGGATTCCACATGAAGAGGGAACAACTCTCAGGTCAAGGGAAATACCCGGCTGGCAAAGGCACGTAAATGTCTTTCAGTTTGCAGAAGTTAAGCCGAGGTTCTGGCGGGTTCTGGGATTTGTTTTGCAATCATGATGCTCAACACCGTCTGCAGGATTTTTTGCTTGACCTTTATTTTCTGCAGCTCTATGCAGCCAGCACTGCATCCCGCTTTCTGCAGCCTGCCCGGGTTAAGTGTCTGCCCCAGCCCTTCGTGGGCCGATCCTCCTGCCTTGGAAACGGTTCCTGTCTTCAGGAGATGAGAGTGCAGGGGCCTGTGTCAGACTCCCTGCTTAAACGTGAGGGGGTCTGGGCAAACGGGGAGCTGAAGCTGGTTCTTGAGCATCAAGTGGTCGTCCTGGCGCTTACAACGTGCTGCTGCGTGCTGCAGAATAGCAGGTCCGATCGCACCATCTGGACCAATCATCAAGGCTTCATTAGAAACCCAGATTTGTTGCAAATTAGAACGTGTAATTAGAAAATGTCTCTGCTAATTGAGTCCCTTTGATGTAAGCTTCAAGATGCGATGCTGATCGCACACAGAAATGGGTTTTAATGCCGTTTATTTATATGCATTTCCCCCCATTTATTGTTACTTGCAGCTCGAGCTCTTTGCTGATCAGAAACATTCAGAAATTCTTCTTGCAGAGAGCGGTGTCACTTCAGCTATTTATAAATACGATGCTGGCACAAAATGCCATTCAGCAAATTCCTTTTTTTAGGTTGCTCCTTCCCCACCTCCCCCATTTATATTTTTCCCCTTTCCTTTATATTTCCAACTACAAAACAAGAAGTTTCTATTTCGGTTTGCGCGGGGCTGTCGGAAGCAGGGCCGGCGTTGGTGGCTCGGCAGGTGGCACTGCTCCCTCTCGGTCGGCTCTCAGCATGGCAGCCCTGCCGGAGATCAGCGCTTTTACCTTCCCCGAGTGTGGGGACCTGGCTCCTCGGCTCCTGCGTCCCAGAGCATCCTCTGCAAAAAACAGAAAAAGGTGTAAAACTCAGCACCACGGCACATTTCTACCTGGAATCAGCTTGTTTTAGCTCTGTTACTTCTCCCTGCGGTTTTAATTAGCGGCAGTGGCCTCTGCTCGTGGTCCTGGGAAAGCAGCGCCT
The DNA here is from genome assembly GCF_036013475.1 of Columba livia. Lineage (NCBI taxonomy): Eukaryota > Metazoa > Chordata > Aves > Columbiformes > Columbidae > Columba > Columba livia. Next base: position 542,149 of record NC_088627.1, on the reverse strand, counting down.
GCTCGCGGTGGTGCAAAGTGGCCGGGTCCGTGCCAGGTCTGTGCTGGCTCTGTGATGGATCCATGCTGGGTCTGTGCCGGGTCTGTGCTGGATCCGTGCTGGATCCATGCCAGGTCTGTGCTGGATCCATGCCGGGTCTGTGCCGGGTCTGTGCACGGGAGCAGCCGCGGGGCTATTTTTGATTCTGCGAAATGTTGCTGAGAAAGGGAGCGCTGCAGACATGCAAAAATCTCATTACCCTTATATAAGCCAAAGGAATTAATTAAATAAATGCATAAAAATAACCTGTCGGGAAAAAAAAAAAAAAAAAGAAATAGCTAGTATATAACTTAATTTCCTGCTGCTCTCTAAAATCTACAGCTCAAAGCCGGGTCTTTCTAATGCTTCTCACCTTGTGAGAAAATATCTTCAGATAGAGAAGAAGGAAGTTTAACCCCCCAGACTCTGGCCTCTTTCCGTAGTGGGGTGACAGCGTCATTCTGTGAATTTTTAAACGCCGGTAAAGTGTAAAGGCACATGGATAAAGGCACCGTGGGGAGCCCCGGAGGGTCGGTTCCGCACTCCTGCCGGGCGCTGCTTTCCCAGACCTGAGTTTTCAAGGTACAGCAACAAGCTTCATGGGACTGACACTGATTTCTCTACAACCATCGCTGATCCAGAGCACGAAAGGACCAGAGCAGAGTCACCAACAGCCTCGGAAAGGTGCAGAAGGCTCTGGCAGTGCTGCCTGGGACCCGGCACCACTTCCAGCGTCACTTCCACTCCTTTGGGGGGACTGATCATGGCGTTAAACTGAATTAGCGAGGCAGGAATTGGACCCAAAGGGTTTTGCAAAGGGAAGCTGGATCAACAGGAGGGGTTCCCCACCAAACTGTAGGCTTAGCTCGCTGGCAGAGGTCCTTTGAGGCTGCTGTGTGGTACGGAGCAGAAGCAATTAGAGTAGACCAACATGATTATCCAATTTGCCAGCAGTCCCTGCTGCAGAAAATGAGGTTCAAAGTGCTTTCCTTGCTCTCTAGGCAAAAGGCACTTGCTTTCCCGGATACTGGGCGGTCCTGGGGGACGCTGCACGTCCCCAGCAGCGGAGCACTTGCCACGTTGGCGTGGAGGGAGCGAGGCTGGAATGACGATGCTGCTCTGCAGATGCCATGAGAGCAGCAAACCTCTCGTCCTGCTCACTGGGGAACTCGTAGCCTGGCTCAGCTCCCGCAGTTCCAGGGATGGCTGAGGATTTAGGCCTTAATGAAGCGAATGCGCGTGGCCGCACACCCCGCTGTGACAATGGGCTGGATGCTGGAGACACCCGAGCACAGCAGATGAGTTTAGTGTTCCTAATGAACAAATCTGATTCCCCTAGTCTGTATCAAACTCTAAAAGCTACGTGCTACTAATTATTTTCTTCTAGATTTAATTTACAACAGTCAGTTATAATGGATGAAATTAATTCTTAGTTTAATTTTGCTGGCTCTGTGCTTAGAATTTTTTTCTGTCTCCTCTTTTCCTGTTGTTGGAAATGAGCTGCATGCAGCTTCAGTGGCGCTAGTTAAGCTGGAACATTGGTCCTAATTGTTTACTAATCATCACAACCTTTGGTGTAATTCACTAGTTCCTGCAGCTTAAGTGTGGGTTTTATTCTCATGAGTTTTGCTTACCCTTTCAAATCCAAGGTTTTGAAAATTAAAATGATATATCTCCCATCACTACATCGCTGTTTTCATCACTTAGTCTGGTCTCTTCCAGTAGAGAAGCCTGTGGGGCTTTCCTGCTTGGCACCGGTTGACATCTGGAGGCTCTGGGACTGGTCTCAGGCAGAGGCTCAGGCTGAACCCTCTCCGGCAGCTGGGCCGGGGTGGCGCGCAGGGAGCGGCGCAGCCCGCGCGGGCACGGAGCGGTTTGCACGTCCATACGGGAGCTCCAGGCTCCTCCAGAAGCTGCTGTGTCGTGAACCGCGTTACGGGCTCCGGTGCTGCGTGCGTCCTGGCCGGGCTCTCCTGCTCGGCCGCGCTCTGCGGTTTCCGGCAGCGCTGGATGGGAACGGCTGTTGCACGGCCGGAGTGCAGCAGCAGGGAGGGACTGCTGGAGCAGGGGCTGTTCCTGCTGACGGGAAGGGGAGTTTTCCATCATGCAGCGTCATTATCCCAAAAGACCAAAGGCTGTGTTCCCCTTTTGCTTGCAGGAGGGTGGTTTGTATTCCAGCCTTAACAACCTTTAAGTAAAACAAACCTGCAGAGGTGGCTCAGAGGGACTCCAACAGCTCCTGTTCCCTTAGCACTTGTTGACAGGAAAATGCTTTCCAGATTTACCCTGATTTCGCTAGGATTTTGTTGTTGCAGAGAACTGGAGCAAAGTTCAGACAAAGTCAAAATGCTGATATTTTTAAATACAACATCTCACTTTCTCCTTTTTCCATCGCTTTTCATTTGGAATGATTATTTTTGCCTGGCAAGTGATAATGTATTACATCACCAACAAGTCAGCTCGAGAGCCCGGCACGCTGCAGCCGAGCGTCAGCGCTTGGGGTTGTTTTCTCTCTGACGCCGGATGAAACCGGGGTGAAAATTGAGAGCTCTGTGCACACAGAACTCCGTTCCTCTGCTCGCCTTTAACAGCAGAGAGGCTTTGGAAGAGCTTTTGGCACGGTCTCCTGTTCTCACTGCTCCATCTGATCTACATGATGCGCTCAGGGCGGTGGGGACCGGGAATACTTGTACTCTTGAACGTGCACAGAGTTAAACTCATCGAGTACATGCCGCTTTTATTTGCTTTAAGTGACTGAGCTGCTTTTGCTTTGGTGGAGATGCTGAGATTGTTACCGAGCTCAATCTGGTTGTGTCTGTGCTCCCAGCACCAATCCTGATCCCGGTGCTTCGGCATCTGAGAGATGAGTCTTGTCTGCCAAGTGATGCCACGGACCAGATGGGACCTTTGCTTCCTGATTTCCTAGAAGAAAATTCCAGGCACAAGGCAGTTTTAAGTGTAGCATCGTGACCTCGAGATTGCCTTCGGGTTACACTCTTGACACCCAGGAGATACGCAGAGTTTCAAACCTCTCTTCCTCTCCCTTTTTCCCCCTTCCTAAGCGAGACTTTAGTTCTTAATACAGAAAACCCTTTGAAGTTGCCCTGTCGCTGCGCAGGGCCTCGCAGGCAGATGAATGGTTAATGGGTGCAATGCACACGTAATTACAGAGCTATAAGAGCTTTATTTATGCTCTTCACATTGAAGTGATATCACGCTATTAAATCTTGTCACCATCAGCTCCTGAGTGCGGAGAGAGTGAGCGCATGCCAAGTGAGGCAGTGGCGGCGGCTTTTCTCGTTACTCTCTGAGGAAGAGGGAAGGACCCGAGAAGGTGTGTGTGCCCGCGGCCCTGAGCGGGCAGGGCTGGGGCAGGTGGCGTTGTCCCTGGGGACGGGTCGCACCTGTATTGCCGTTGGCAGAGCGGGGAGGTCACCACGGACCTTCCCCTCCCATCGCACCCTCGTCAGGACACTTGTTTCTGGCACCTCTGCTCAGCGCCCGTCCCCATCACCGAGGAAGGGCGTTCTCAGCGGGAAACTTGGCATGTTTTGCAGCTGGGACTTTTTTAGGGGAAGAAAAGTGCAGATTTGGTAATACTGGAGTGTTTCTGGTTTCGGTGCTGTTGGTTTGCCCGTGTTCTGTGTGATGTAAGAGCGTCCCCACGCCCCTTTGTGACAACAGGAGTTGCTTCTGAAATTTGGAATAACCCATGGATTTGAAATTCCTTTGCAGCCTGTTCAGCCAAACCAGAGCTGCAGGTGGGCGAGAAGCACCTACTTATTTATTTACTGCTGCACACCGGAGACGTTTTCTTGAACTCAAGCAGGAGCCTTTTGGCTCTTCTGTTTCACCAAAAAGTTCTAAAACTCCTTTTTGGTTTAATTTTTCCCTGTTTTTTTGCAAAACCGTCAGGAAACCACAAAGAACATCAGCCCTGTGACTTCGTGTTCACCAGCGGCTGCATGGAGGGTTTGCCTTATGTTAAAGGACTCTAAAAATGTTCATCTGAAATTAATAGTAGAGGATATTTTTATTATGTGATGTGGAACAATAAACGCAGATGTTCCCTGTGCAACAGAGCTTGCTGCAGAGATATCAATCTTGGAATTCATTTGGTTTTCATCTTTTGTCAGATGTGCAGGGACAGGGTTTTGTGCATGTTTTATTCAACTCCATTTTTACTTAGGAAACTGAAATGAAGCTCTTTTGATCCCACATGCAAATGTTTTAACTGGATCAAAATGCCCAGAATCCAGCAGCCGAGCTGGGTCGGGCCTCGGGGTGCTGGGATTCGGGGTCTGTTGCAGGGGGTTTGTGTTTCCGGTTCCCTGCCCAGGACGTGGGGCTGTCCCCTCCTGCCCCCGGCCCGTGGGGCAGGGCCCGAACTGCAGGGCGGTGCTGGGTCAGAAACGCTCCGGGAGGGGGGAGGAAGGGAAGAAGAAAAGACTTGTCATGTGCTTCCAGAAAACACAATATCTGACACAGAATTAATGAGGGGATTATGCGGAATCAGCATATACATTTCTCAGAGTGACTTTCCTCGACAGAAGGACACTAATCGCACTTTGAGAGATCAAAGCCTTTAATCAACGTTTAAGCATCTTAAGTTTGTTCCACTTTATTAAATGAAAATAATGACACTGTGTTCTACATTAAGGAGGAGGAAGATGCCCCAGAAAAGCTGCCTGTTCCCTCCCTCTGCCCACGTCCTTTGGAGCTGAGCACACGATCGCCTCCTGCCCCGGGAAACGGTCCTGGTGGCGGCTCAGCGCCCAGCTGGAAAACGCAAACCTGATCTGCATCCCCTGGGTTCTCATACTGTTGTGTTGGAGCAAAGAGCTTGCTCAGGATGAAAATCCCCTTTTGGGGGTGGATGGGATAAACCCATGGTGGTGGGATTGCAGCGAGTGTGATAAGGGGAGATACAGAAAAAGAAATGGGAGGGGTGGATGGATGGACAGATGGATGGATGGACGGACTGGTGGGCAGATGGACGGATGGACAGGCACCAGGGCAGGCTGGCGGCAAACGCAGAGGGCAAGGGCGGCCTTGAGGAGACGAGATGGCGCGGCCAGCTCGGCAGTGGTGTTGGCAGAAGGCTCCTGTGGCCCTGATGCTTTTTCACCCTGACTTCTTGCCTTCTGTTTGTGTTCCTATTTCTACACCTGGATCCTGGCCAGAACGAAAACCAAGGAGGGGGGATAGAAAACTTAGTGCTTTTCAATTAAACAAGAAGCTCTTTGCCATTGTAAGTGAGTTTATTTAGACATTAAATCAAAATCAAATGCTTGCACTATCAGTGCTACTTACAGTCTGATAATTAATGATGGCTTTCCCCAGCGAAAACTCTTCTGTGTTCTGTCAGCACCGCTGTACATCTTTGATCGAGAGCTTTTTAAGTAGTTTCAGAAGCTGGATCTGTAAAATAAAAATAACACGTAGTGGTAATTCTCTGCCCCAAAAATAAATAATAAAGGCTTGTAACATTTAAGTGTTGGATGTCAGCTAATCAACAATTTCAGCATCATTGCGTGGTGGTGAGCTGAGAAACGGGAGAATGAAGGGTTTTCTTTGCAGTTATGTGGAAAATCTTTCACATCCCTCTGACAGTGGAAGGAGTTTTAAACCAGATGTAAATTATTTTCGCCTTGTTTTCAGGACCTTTTCCATAACCTAAATGGTGGAAAGGGATCTTAGCGCTAATGAAAATCGAGCTCAGTTCTTCTTATGGGAATATAAGCCATCCCAGTCGCATTTGCCCTTCCTCCTGCTTGGTGTTGGAAGAGGATAACAGCAGAAAGAGGGGCCGAGCTGCACGTGTTGAGCTGCACTCGGCAGTGTTTGCGAGGCCGCAGTCCTCAAGGTCGGGTCCCGTCCTGGGCACCCCTGGAGCTGGGAGCATCGGCCGCCGCAGGAGGGTCAGGAACCTCGAACTGGGATGCGAGTGGCAGCTCTCACCCCCCACCAGTTCCTCCTCTTTCTCACAGCGTTTAAACTGACCTCTGTTTGCAGACAGGCCTTTGTTGTCATGACTTTTTCCCCACCTGCTTCCTTGAGGAGCACCGTCTCCCTCCTCACCTGTTTGGACATGGAGTGAAGTCCCACCTGATACTCTGGAGCAACACGTGCGTCCCCTCCCCGTTCTCAGCGCCGCCGGGTCCCTCGCCCTCCCGTCTCCAGCCCGTCTGCGGGAAGGAGCCTCCTCTTCTCCGTCGACACGCTCAGCAGAGTAGACAGCTGCCAAGTCCGATAATGAGGCCTCACCTCGCTCCGCATAGCGCTGCCAGCTGCTGGTACGATTAAGCTGTATTATTACTTTCTAAATTGAGAAGCGCTTCCCCTCCTCCTTCCTCCCGCTCCCCTGGCCGGCGGTGCCGCCTCAGCGTTTCCAGCCCCGGCAGGATGCTCGGTGCCAGCCCGGCTCTGGAGCTCCGTCTGGGTGAGAAGAAAAGCGAGCTCCTGCCCTGAACTGTGCAGAGGAAGGAGGTGGAGCAGTGAATAACCACCGAGTCTTCCTTGCTACTGCCTCCTGTTACCGCCTTTGAGAGCACCACTGCCGGCCAGAGTAGAACTCTTCCATTCATCCTCTTCTGCCCCCCGGCCTCTGCCCCGTCCCCAGCTACAGGGCTGTTGTCCCTGTGGGCTCTGCTCGTTCTGCTGCCACCGCTGCCTGCGTGACCGCTCGCTCCCCCTGGTCGGCCAGCGTGGGCCAGGGTAGCGTTAGACAGTAGATCTTTGTGGAGTGTGTGGAGCTTAAACTAATATGGAAATTAATAGTTATGAAGAACAATTTCTCATTTGACAGTCATCACATCTTGTGCTAGAAAAAGACAAAATGACAAGAATCCGTGGTAAGCAACCCATAAAGGGCCTCTTCATCCTTCCCGCTGTGGTTGGATTTGTCGTTAGTTTCCCTTTTTTTGATCCAAATCAGGTTGAAGTAATTGGAAGTGATTAAAAAGCATGCTGGAGCGATTTGCACAGGATCGTGGCATGAATAGATTGTCGTGTTTCCTCAGACCGAGCGACAGGACGACAGGGAACCCAGACCCCCGGAGTCTGTGGTGGTGACACTCGGGTGCTGCTCGCTCCTCGGCCTGTGACTCACACGCTACTGCATCCGGAGTGTGTGAGTCCTTTGTAGTGAGCGTTGTGTGGTGCGATGGAGGGACAATGGGTCTCAATTTGTCATCTAACGGGATCATAATCACGGTAATTAACGCTATTTGTAGATGTTAGTCTGGCTGGCAATAAGATTTTACACAGTGTATCTTCCGCAGAACGATTTCTATTGCTTCAAGCAGATAAAAGCTGACATCGGTTCAGAATGACTTGGAAAATCAATAAGCAATAAAACTTAGCATGAAAACAAATAAATTAGCCCAATCACAAAAAACACAGGGACACCATCAGACTAGTTAGACCGACGAAGTCAGGTGTGACTGCGGGAGACGAGCGGCTGGTTCGGCGGAGGTGCCGGGCGCCTCTTCTCAAGCTCTTGCGCTCTTCAGGACGGGACTTGCTTCCAGCCGCCAAACTCGGTCTGAATCAAGCACAAAAAGACAGACAGCCTAGAAAATACCTCGTCTTCCTAGAGGGTGTTTTCTTTTGTATTATAGTTCCATATGCCCTGATGGCAGCGGCCGTGGCTGTGGGGTCTCTCTCCAAGCTGCTCTTTGCATGGGGAGACAGCAGGAATGTGCCTGGAACGAGTACACTGGGCATGGGAAACCAACTCGTACGAGTGATGAACTAATTAAAATGCACTAGGACAATTGCAGTTGAGTGCCTGACTATAACCTTCAACTCTGGCTTAATTAGCACATAAACCTTGCTTTATGCCTTGTGTAAAGGAGTGAATTTAATGTGCTTGGACTTAATCTGTTCAAGCTACCAAGGAGGGGACCCGCAGCTCGCGCTGCGGCCGATCCCTCCCTCGCACGGCTGGGCTGGGATCTCCCTCTTATATCTATGGGGCACCAAACAGGTTCAAAACTGATGATCCCTGTCAATATGGACTGGTCGGGGGGAGCTGCGGGGCCTGGGCGCTGGCAGGTGTTGCTGTTACATGGGAAAACAGTCTCAGCCAGTTTCCAGCAGCAGAAGAAATAATTTTTAGCGCTCGTAATTATATGTTTTTGGGTAAATGAATCACTGGGGTAGATCTGCGTTTGGTTCAAGGGAACCGCACCATGCTGCGCTGTTTCTGAGTTTGACCCTCTGGCTTTGTGTGAGCCAAGCCTGGGGTGTTAGCTAAGGTGGGAGGAAGAACAGTTCGCTGGTTTAGGCCCAGGCGGGTTTGCAGCGAGGCTGGCGGGCTCATGTGCTTGGTGGCTGTTGCAGAATACTTGGGAGTTGTCCTGACACAAATTGTTTTCTTCAGCTTTCCAGCCAAAAGAAACTGAATAAGAAATCGTTGCGGCTTGAACAAAACATTTGCTTCATTTGGGGGAGATTGTGAAGTCTTTGTTGTTTAATTGTCTAGAAAGATGTTGAGCAATAAAATCCCGGTTCAAAATAAAGCCTCCCAGTGTTTTGCTGAGGGAGTCTGGAGCGAGGACGGGAACCAGCCCGCCACAGCCAGCGAGCTGGGGGGCTTCAACATAAACCAGCTGTGCTTGGGGGGCGGGACCTCAGGTCCCTGGTGTCACGGGCTCCGCCATGGAGCTTGGTTGGCCACTTTGCCCTTCAGACCTCAGGTAAGGGCAGGTTAGACCTCAGGCAGGGGCAGGTGAGACCTCAGGTAAGGGCAGGTTAGACCTCAGTTAAGGGCAGGTTAGACCTCAGGTAAGGGCAGGTTAGACCTCAGGTAAGGGCAGGTGAGACCTCAGGTAAGGGCAGGTTAGACCTCGGTTAAGGGCAGGTTAGACCTCAGGTAAGGACAGGTTAGACCTCAGGTAAGGGCAGGTTAGACCTCAGGTAAGGGCAGGTTAGACCTCAGGTAAGGGCAGGTTAGACCTCAGGTAAGGGCAGGTTAGACCTCGGGTAAGGACAGGTTAGACCTCAGGTAAGGACAGGTTAGACCTCAGGTAAGGGCAGGTTAGACCTCAGGTAAGGGCAGGTTAGATCTCAGTTAAGGGCAGTTTCAGGAGAAGTTCCAGGGAAAAATGGTAAAAATCTGTGTTTTTCACAAATGGATAATCCATATAATGTTCATGTCTAATCTAAAGGTTTTCTTTAGATCAGTTCTTTTCTATTTGGAGTTTTTAATCCTTAATTGTTTTCTCTCTTTGCAAGTTAAAATATTAATTAGAAAATCAACCTAAACAGAAAACCAGAGCTTTTAATTAGGTCGATATCAGAACAAGATGTTTCAGACCTCAAAACTCTTTGAACACGTGAAATTACAGATGGGTCAGAATGGACCTTGGCTTGGAAGAGCTCAGTCCGCAGCACATGTGCAATGTGCCGTTTCTCGGTGGGTGAGGAGGTGGGGTTTCCTGGGCAGTCTGGGTGGTTTGGTACCTGCGGCGGCCGCCAGACCCTTTCACGCGCCTTCTCCCTCCCACACGCTGCTGGGAAATAAATCCTTTGGCAGTGGAAATCAGGCTTGAAGTAAACAGATTAGTAATGGTTATTTGGTAACACTTTATTAATTAAATGTCCTAAATACATTTAAACCTAGGCATTTAATTTAGATTTATAAGGATAATTTAGATTTATAAGAATCGTTATTATACATTAAGTACAGTAAATGCCAATTGATTTTTATAGACAATATTTACTGAGGTGTAACCACACTGCAAAATTTAATTATCTTCATACTTAGTGAAAAGGACAGTAGGGAGGTTTCGGGAGCAGGACCTTTGTAAGGGCTGGCAGGGCAGGGAGCTGCTCCCGCTAGTGTCACCTCGCGCTGCCGGGCTTGGCCCCGCAGCTTCTGGACCCGTCTCCATAAATGCCAAGTTAAAAGCTCAACGTGCACTTTTCAATGGGAACGTGTCACCGAGTTGTTCCCTGGGCTGGACCAGGACACGGGCAGCAGCCCCAGGACTGAGAGGTTGGATGGGGAAGCTGGGGCTGGTCCCTCCAACATCCTGTTGGGTAGAGAGGAGCCTACTGGATCACAGTAAATTCCTTTAACATCATCAGCTCCGGCTGTTAAACCAACGCTGCCAAATCCACCTCTGCCCCATGTCCTGAGAACCTCATGTCCGTCTGTCCAACCCTCCAGGATGGTGACTCCAGCACTGCCCTGGGCAGCCTGTTCCAATGCCCCACAGCCCTTTGGGGGAGAAATTGTTCCTAAATCCAACCTCAACCTCCCCTGGCACAACTTGAGGCCGTTTCCTCTGCTCCTGGCGCTGGTTCCTGGGGGGCAGAGACGCATCAACACATCTCCCTATTGGCAGAAAAAGAATTTACATTTTCAAGTTATCTCGAATGGTTTCCAAACCAGAAGGTGTTAAACCTTTTGTTTCAAAGGACTTTTATTTTGCCATTGTGTTCTTTCTATAGACATACTGCTGCCATCTGAGCAGCTGTCATTTTCTTGTTTGCCTGTGTAGGAACTTACTCATAAATCAGGTCAGATATATCTTTTCCTTCCTGGTCAGAAGCAACCAGGATTTAGTGCTGGCCGGACGGGGTCAGAGACGCCTCAGCCGCCAGAGCTGCTGGAGCAGGGACACGGGAGCAGGAATCCCAGGTGCTGCGGGTAAAACCGCGTGCAGAACCCACGTTTGCAGCAAGGTGGAACGCAGCCCGAACAGCCACGGCTCTGGTTTCCAGCCCTGCGTGGTGGGAACCGCAGCAGAATCATTTCCATCTCTGTCTTCCAGGATGGACACATCAGCAGCGCAGCAGGGACGCTCTGTGCGGGATCTCGCGCTGTTTCATTCTGCAAAAATTTTTACAAACGTTTGATTCATTGGCAGTTTGGGAAGGTTCATGGTCCTTAAGCTTCGCTTGGAGATTTGAGCAAGAACGAGCTCAGCATCTCAAGCAGAGGCCGATGAGTCTCACCTGCGTTCACGTCAGCCCATAAATCAGCCCGCAGACTCAAGTGAGTTCATGAACCTTCAGGAAACTTTAAATGAACCTGGGCTGCATCTCCGGGTTGGATACACAGTTCTCGTAGGAAATAACTCACAACGTGCCACTCAGAAGGCAAGATAATGATTCCTAAAGTGAGAGTAATGTAAAGCGTAGATGTTATGTGGGATAAACACATTTTTAATGCGGTTATGCTGAAGACTGCTGTTGTAATCTTGGAATGTAAATTCGCCTGCTCTGACCGCTCTGACTTTCCCCACATTTTTTCTCTCTTAAACATGACAAATACTGAAAGGCTAAAATTCTCATCAAAATTAACAGTAACCCCAAGCACATTAAAGCCTCTGCAGAACCCAGCCCGTGCTCCGTGCTCCGTGTTGTGTCTCTTTAAGGTGCGGTGTTGCGTGTTTTCCAGATGAGAAGCGATCCACTGCCGCACGGGGTAATTTCACAGCTCAGTTGCTCAGTGGTCGTAAGGAATACGGTTGGGCTTCGAGCCAGCGTGTCGGGCGGGGAGGAGCGTACGGCACGGGGGGCGCGTTGAGCCGAAAGATGTTGTGCATGGGGAATCCAGCAAGCGAATGAGGTGATCCTGTTGAATCGGTAATTGAGATAATTACTTGGAATACGGATATTGAGTTTGTGGAGGAGGAGATGCTGTGTGTGCCAGTGCGGCTGCTCACGAGGATACATGAATATTGGAGCTAAGTCACTGGTTGCTGTTCGAGACCAGTTGAACTCAGCGATGGTGCTTTTAAGGAGGTCAGTATTTTATTCCTAAAAACGTAAGGTCTTGTATGTAATATTGGAGAAAGAACACCAGCTAAGCTGGGCTTTAGGAAGGAGCAAGGCGAGGTGCCCACACCAGCACCCCCGGGGCACACGACCTGCCTCTGGCTCCTTGGCAGACTCCCGGGATAATGGGCGAGGACCGTAGGGTTGGTTCTTCCTCCTACACGTGCTCTGGCCAGGAGGTTCAAAACCTTGTCTGAGCTCTTTAGCAATTCAGAGGAGTTTGGGTGTTGCTTTGCGTGCTGCTTGGACAGGTCAACAGCCCAGAAGTGATCATTTCCTTTTTGTTGGCCTTGCAGAGAATGACCAGACAGACACATAAAAAGAGAGATAAATCCACTCGCACACGCAAATATTGTGGTGAAAATGAAGACGGTTCTGCTGTGTGAATGTTCCGAGGAGCACAGAGCACTGGGAACATGTTCCAAATGTCAAACGGATTATACTCCAGCGCCCTTATTGTTTCATATAATTCTCATCTAATGTCACCCCTGGCAACAATAATACAAGTCTCAATATTCGCTTTGATGTCGCCTCACTGAATATTTTTAAGCAATGAGGAGATTGCCGGGGGTGAGAGCAGGAGGGGCGGGCGGGACGAGCGTTGCTGTTGCACCCGACATGGGGCTGACAAAACAGATCCCTGAGTTGGATCCATCAGGAGGGTTCAATTTGCAGTGTCGGGGTCCCCGGCGCCTGCGCTGCTGCAGCCCGGGTGGGCTCGCCTGTGAGTTCCAGTCACGAGCTTTGTACCCATTCCAGTACAATTAGGGGCCCTGAGCCTGAAGCGACCGGATCAGAGGACACAGCGAAAGCAAATGAAGCAACACGGAGGGGGACAAATCATCTTAATTTTGCCAGGCTGAGCAGAGCTGTCACGTTACAAGGTCAAGCTGAAACGAGATGATTTTGTGGGAAGGAAGGATAAAATGACTAGAAGGGTGGAAAGTGCAAAGAGGCAGCAAGGGCTTGTCCTCTGCTATTTTATTACTCTTTTGACCCCAAAGCTTTTAGTAAAGTTGATGAACAGATCGAGCAGCCGGCCCTGAGGCTCCGAAACAGCTGGCGCTCCGTCCTCCTCCTCCCAGGCACCGCCTGCGTTCCGCGTTCATGTCTGCGCGAGGCTGCTCTGTGCACGCAGAATGGGGGGATAACGTTCTGCTTCAAGGCTTTGAGAGGCTGCTGACACACGCGGTAAAACCGGGGGTTTAGGTCTCCTGGGAGTGACAGATGAAGCGTTTCTCCTCCCGCGGGGCCGGGCTGTGGGGCACGCGGGTGTCCTGGCCCTGCGGACAGGCCCGCGCACCCGTACCCTTTCCTGTCCGACACTGCACCGCCAGCAGGGCGCTCAGCGCGGGGCCAGACCTGCGGCTGGAGGAGCAAGAGTGACTGGGAATGAGGAGCAGTCAAGCTTTACTCAGGGCTCTGCTCTTCAGAGCACAGACAAAATCTCATCAAAGTCAGTCACCAAGTTTGTGTCCTGTTGACCCGAAAGGAGGTTCGTGAGACAAAGTCTTTGTACAGCAAGAATGGAAGGCATTTCAGAGCAATTAAATCAGCGAGAGGTGCTTTGCTTTTCGCTGTGTTCTCTGATGTCCTGGCACAGATGCTGCTGTTCAGCTTGGGGTTGTCCTGCCAGGCCCCAGGCCCGGGAAAGGACAATTGTGGGTCCATAGTATTTATAATCTCCATGTGTGGCCTCTCTGCTGTGTCCTGCTGTCTGAACTGTTTGCACAGTGTTTGTCTTATTCCAAGAACCATTATTTGTGACACGGGCATAATGTTTCACTTCTTATTTCTCCCGTAAATTACAGGAGTGTCACTGAGCGCTGTGATTTGTGTGGTCGGTGTGCAGGCATCAATCACAGCTCGCCTGTTTCCCTCCCGTCTCCAGTGCCGCAAGGTTTCTTTCCTCGCTGCTTCCCATCCCGCACAGCCCTGCTGTGCATTGGAGAGGCTGTCGCTGGTGGAGCAGCTGGAAGGACAGAACCACGTTAAATGGTTCGAGGTCCAGTGGCAAATGGGTGTGCAAAAGAGTGAAATATGGTCAGGTTGTACGGTTATAGTGGAGAATTAGGATATAAGAAATCGAGTGTCCAGCCCCAAATCTCAGCCCGCGACAGCCGGTCAGATTGATAACTCTGTTGGAGTCTCTCCTGGAAAACTGTCCCTTTCTGGCGAGTGGTACAAGGTGATTTACCGTAGAAGAACCCAGCGCCAGCCCCCAGAGTGCCGTCCTCTCCGTGCCCTGGAGCCGCTCCCCCGAGAAGCAGTAACATCCAGCCCCCTGCGACTCGTCTGGATGCTGCTGCTAGTTCTTGTTCCTTTGGCCGCTGCCTGAGGGTGTGCACCAATCTCTTGATGCTTATATAAATATTATCCTTGTTAATCCCTTGGAGAAAAATAATATCAACAGAACGTGTTACCATTCCCTGGGTGGCTGGCCAAGCAGTGCGGACCAGATGATGTTTATATTTAAAACATGAAAATGCCAATAAAATAGTAATTTAAACAAATTCACCTCTTGGTATTTTCCCGTTGCAAACGGAGCAGTGACAGAGACATTCTCCACCTGCATCTTAAAATTCAGCAAAGTGGGCTGGCCTCTGTCCCATTGCCGTCCTGTTGCAGTCCCCATAGCCGAGGGGTTTTCCAGCTCCGCTCCAGCCGTTCCTGTGACCAGGTGGGACCCTCAGCTTGGTTTAAAAAAGCCATCGGTCCTCTTGTGTTTATGGCTGTGAAAAGAGTGATGCTTAAAACATGCTTCCCAAAGAGAGACAGGCAGCAGGATGCTGGTGTTGATTTCTGTTTTTCCGGTCCACCTGTTTATGCCTGTCCGCCCCGCTAGCTGATTGTCCGTCTTTCTGAAAATACCAGGTGTGCTTCAGAAGTAGTGGAGAAAGAGCGACAATGGCTCAGCAGAAGGCCTTGCGTCCTGTAAATCTTATTGGAGCCTTTATGTGAGGAGCAGGAATGGTTTTGGTTTAGCGCTGGCTCTGCTGATAAGGGGTATTTTCTCCTAAGGGCCCTGTGGCTCAGCCCTCGGGGTGTTTGATACCATCGTGTTAGGACTGAACGTCTCCAGGTCTGGCTCTTGAAGAGCGACAGCGATGGGGCAAAAGCGAGAAGGCTGGTCCTCGTCTTCCTCCGCTTGCCTCGTCCTCCCCGGGCGGCTCCAGGTTCCACAGGTTCCCTTCAGTCCCTGAGGTAACTTGTGTTCAGGCTCCCATCTCCAGCGTGCCGCGGGTGGAACAACCGCAGATGATAAAGGTCCATCTTGGTTCTGAACGCTGCCGTTGAGTGAAGAGATAAGTCCCCCTTGCATTCAAAGTCATTAACGGCTCAGCAATTTCAATGCCATTTCCCATCGAAATGTATGAATTTTTAATCCTTTAATTGCATGTTATCCTAAACACCACGTGTGCTTGCTTCTTATTTATCCGCTTGCTTTTGTTGTTACAGGTAAATGCTTTTTTGAACTCGCTTTTATGGGGGGAAACGCATTGTTATCTCTCTCCATGCAGGAGGACAAGGGGCCGGAGTCTCCAGTGACTTCTGCATCGGAAACCACCGTTGGCCGAGACGCGCCGCGGTCGGTGAGAAAACCAGGTTGTTTTGTTCTTCCCAGCCTCTGAAATGGCTTTTGTGATAACAGAGAAATTAATTACTAGCGAGATTACTGAAAGAAATATTCTGCCGATGCGATAACTGTGTTCACTGGAGACATCTGTTTGGTTTTATTTCTGAAGAAACCCCTGTGTTTCGCTCTCGGAGCTGTGAATGGCGGGTAATACAGCTATTGTTGCAGTAAATATGCATTCATTTCCGACCTCGGGAACGTTCGTGGAGCTTTGTCTACTCAGAGTTGGATTTTTAGGAGGCTGAAAACAATGGTTCCTGCCAAGATTGAGATCAACTGTTTTCCGAGACTGGGGAGGTTGGAGCTGGGGATTAACTCTCGATCGCAGGCTTCCCAATTATAACAGGACTCATTTAACAGAACAAAACAACAGAAAGAGCCGTTCCTAAAACATCTGACATTTGCTGGAGAAAAGACGAGCTGATTTGTCTTGTTCCGAAGGGTCTCTCAGTGCCCGTGGTGACACACATCACGTTTGTTCTCGAGCTGTCTTAGGGCCTCTCCTCTTGTGGATGTGTTTGTTTCTTGCATGTGGCCTAAGAGTAACTAGTCTGTGAAACTCCAGCGAGTTGTAGATTTGTCTGAGATGCTGTTGCTCTGCCTGATGAATTTTCACCTGTACTTCTACAGATTTAGTAAAAGAGCCATTAAGTGAGAACCCCGGGGGTCTGGGCTCACCTTGCACTTCACCACAAATTGATGACATTTCAGGCCGGTGAATGATGTGGACAGTGGAGCTGGAGGCCGGGACGTGTCACGGAAATGACTGAGATGATTTTCTCTATAGCTCAGGTCACTCGTGGAGTCATTCCTAGGCTGCAGGACACCAGTCTTCCCGTTGTGCAAGGTGTCCTGGTTCGTATGGTCAACTGTCGGGTACAATTCATGTGTCGCTCTTGTGTCCCGTCAGGGAGGGAGGGTTTATTTGAGTCTTGCAAGAGGATTTTCCTCCGCACTCGAGCTCGTTCCCTTCCATGAGCCAAACTTCAGGGTTCTTAGGGGAACCTGAAGCGCCCGTGGAGGACACAGGGCTTAGGGGACGGTGGGTGTTGATTTTCTGGCAAACTGGGAGTTCAAACTGCTCTCTGCACGCGTTTTCATTGGAATTGTGATGGATGTTGTCGATACAAGTGTCGCAATACCCTCAGGGTTGTCACCTTTTGCTTTTCTTCGACCTGACTGGAATTTGAAAGTACCAAATTGTTCAGAACAGTGCGTTCTGGTCAAATCCTGCAGATTCAGCTCGTCTGTGGGCGTTGGGATGTGTTGGAGCAGTCTCGCGCTGATCCGAAGGCAAACACGCCTACGAGGGCAGTTGTGCTTCTGGCTAAATACTCTTAATTGCTGGAGTCAGCATCAAACCACCTGTTACTGTGTTCCGTGTCAGGATTTGTTGTAACTAAGGTCTGAATCAGCTAACATTTACAGTTGTTCATTGCTTTTTTGGCCAAGAACAGGGATTAGTAGCTGAAGCGAAAGGCTGTGCTTGGTTTTCCCAGCCGTAGCCGATGGTGTGTGAAAACACACACGTATAAAACTTCTGCGTGTCTCTGCTCAGCCTTTCGAACGGTTTTATTTTGAACGGGGTCGTTTGCCTTGTTGACTGTCGCGTGGTTCCACGTGCTGCCTGGAGACGAGCCGCGGTGAGACGCTGGTGCAGATCCCATGGACCAGAGCGCGAGGGACCTGGGTCTGAGGGATCCGCAGGGCAAGAGAAGAGGAAAGGTCTTGAGCAATTTCGTAATTTAACGTCTCAAATACGATAGCAAAGGGCAAACAGGAACACCCAGTGGTTATCGCCATTCCTGGACCTACCAGACGCATTTTGCAGCCTTTGATTCATTCTGACCCCTCCAGGCCCAGTGACGCAGGCCAAGCCAGATCAAGTCCCGAGATCTCCTTGCTAATATCGGTGGTAGTTTGCAAACCTCTTACGGATTCTAAATGTTAAATGCAATAAAGCAAACGTTTCCTTAAGCAGGCGGTTCCCACATCAAGCCCAGATGTGCGCTTGGCGCCAGCTGATATCCAGCGTGACACAGCCGAGCAGGTACACGGATATTAATGTCTTTGTATTAGGATGCACAGTAAATATGATTCCAGCAATATCACAGGGACCAATTGGCTATTAAGCTAGAGGCTAAATTTGTTTTTTTTATGTTGCAATAAATCTTACTTTTCTACAAAGCCTGGGCAAATATTAAATCAAATCCCTTTCTTCTCTCCCTTCCCTTTAGTTATTGATTGGGGGTGTTATATATCAACTAACCACACGGAGAGCACGCCGTAACTTTGATTGATCGCCCATGTATTTCTGCACTAATGCTGTGACAAGCGCATGCTTTGCTGCCCACCCGTGTCTGTGCCTTCTCCCCTGGCCCGTTCACGGATTAATCGACGGGAGCAGCGTGACGAACGCGTCCTGCCCCGGGACCCGCGCGCCTGCTGCACGGCAGCGCGGTCCTCTCCCGAAATAGTGTTCCTCTATGCAAAAAAACATAGATCATTGAAAACAGGAGGAAGGGAAGGAGGCAGAGGGGAGAGGAAGCCTGAGAGAGAGAGAAATATGAACAGGAAAAGCTGCGAGGCTGGAATAGTAAAGGTAGCAATAAGCTCCAGTGGGTCCATCCCTAGGGTCAAAGAAGTCTCTGCGCAAATGAGGGTTGCGGCACAATGCTATGTCAGTTACCAAAATGCACTGAAAACATCAGTGGTTTGGGGTCAGTAATTCCTGGGAATTCATACGGCTCGTTTCCCGTTGCCCTCGAGCCCACACAGGAAAACGTCCGTGATCCCCTTGGCCCCGGGTTCAGTCCTCGCTGCCCCATTTCTGCTGCCGGGAGGGCCCGAAAATCTCCCTGTAAATGCGTTTCAGGTCAGGGAGACACATGGAGCAATTAATTGCTCTCACATGGCTGGTTTTGCCATATTAAACAACAGAAAGAAATGCTGTTATGAGCAGAACATAATTCAGACTCATCCCTGAGCAGATTTCGCTGGTGGGATGAATTGATCCCCGTGGGATCTCAAGAGCTGTCCGGTGCTGGTTCGCAATGAATCAAACCGGCTCTGGGTAACAGTAATTTCTCAAATCTGCTTATCTGGGCTAAATATTTATCCCTTTAGCTGCAAACCTCTTGATCCAAAATCATTGTTATAGAACATAAGCAGGGAGTGTCTGCAACAAGCACGTAATTGAAAGGCACTTATTTGCTCAGTCGTTCAGATGTTCGGCAGAAAACCAGGACCAGGATTGAGGGGCCTGTTGCTGACGGACTCTCCTGGTTGATTCATTTCTGCAAAACAGCACATGGGAGGCTTTCAAATCGCTCCTTATTTTAAAAAAAGAATGAAAGAAGAGAAGCCAAAGCTGAAGGAACGGGCTCAAAGCCACTTGGTGAGCGCGGGACACAACAATTGGTGCAGCGTGATCACGCGCCGGTGCTGAGATGAACATATATTTCAAATTCAGACCTGAGAATAAATCATCAGAGACAGGAGGAACATGGGAGGAAACAGAGACTCTGAAGTAGAAGCTGTAGGAACGTTCCAGCGAAGCTGTCTGATCTCAGAGCAAGGGAGAAAAATGCTGACTCTGGTCTGTAATTAATCTGTTGGGGATGGCTTAAAACGCCCTTTGCTTAAATTGCAATGTGTGGAGTAAAAGGATTGATCAGAGCGACACAATGTGATCAGACTCACATTATGGTGTTTGGCCTGCAAAATCATAGACATCGGCTCCCAGGTAAATGCAGCGAGGGAAAATAAGAGGGGACGTTCAAAGTGGTACCATTAGGTGGCTGCTTGTGGAAAGCGTTGTGGCAGTGGTGGAAGATTGTCAGGGATTGTTTTTGCAAAATGTCTGTGTTTCTGTTAGTTTAAAGAAACCGAGGGGCAATGTGAGCTCTGGGAGGCTCCGCAGGAGCTCGGGGTGCTACTTGTGGTGATCCCGGTTTCCACGGAGGCCCCGCGGGGTGGGGTTGCCCAGGGTGGGACGGGATTGCGCGACGTTTCCCCGGCAGCGGTGGCTCCGCAGTGCCGCGGGGGGCGCGGGGGGCGTGGCGGGACGCGGCACACGGCCCGTTAGTTACCGTGATTTCACACAGACTGGACCCGTGCCATTCACAGCTCCAAAAGTCTCCTGGTAAAGCCTTGGCTTTCGGTCGCGTGTGCCACTTGGCAATTTGTCTCCATTCAGTGTTGCTTCATAGCATTCGTATAAACAAATTAAGGGAGGAGAAAGCAACAAATGCAGTTTAAGACTAATTCCCCTCCACCCACCGAATCACTGAGGGCCTTTAAGAGTGTTCAAAGCCAAATTACACTTCAGTGCACAGGATTTAATTTGCATCTGCCAACTTCAGAAGGGGATTTAGCCAGATAGGGCATTTGCATTCCGTGAAAGGAGCTGATCTCTAATTAAACTAATATCATGTTTGAGTTTCCACAGTGATAAGTGAGAAGACAAAACACGCGGGTATCCGCAGGAGAAAGGAGCAGGATGAGAAGGACTCTCCTTTTAAAATGCCGAACGCAAACGAGCGTGTTTCAATGCGTTGGGAGTCGCCTGTTCAATAGAAACACTTACCTTGTACTTACAGACCCGTACGAGGTCTCTGCACCATTCCTGTAGCAATTACTCGCAGAGAATACACCCAGCTCACTGTGTTCTGGGGCTTTCTGCAGGTGCTGGGAACTCCAGCCGGTGCGGGAGCCGAGCGCCTTGTAGGATCAGCCTCTGTGCTGCTCAGGCCGATGGGGACACAGCTTGGTGGTGTCGAGCAGGAGGGGCGCGGTGGCCTCGGTGAGGTCCGATGTGCTGGGCAGTGCCTGTTCCTTGGGGTACCATGTTCCCAGGCCCCCCACGGGGCGGTGCTGAGCGGTCCTGACAGCCAGGTCCATTGAGCAAGCACAGGAAAAACAGAGCAAGCAACTAAGCAAAGTTCTGTTTAAAAACGTCTTCTGTTATGCTGAATCAATAAGTTTGTAGGGGTTTTTTTCCTAATTCTTGCTCAATGCAAAGAGGAAATCTGGCTCAGGCCACAGGAGACAGGAGTATTTCTTACCTAACATCAAACATCCAGGAAAATCAGTAAACCGTGGCAATTATTTTCACAGATCAATAGATTTTAAGGCCAGATAGGAACACAATTACAACCATCATGTCTGATTTCCTGCCGTACAACGTCGCAGAGCAATTCCTTTTTCGGAGCGCAGCGACACGGGTTTAAACCAGAATGCATCTTTTAGCAAGAAATCCCGTCTTGGCTTAAAGACATCAGACGACAGGGAGCAATCATCCCGCAGTAAGCTCTGCAATGATAGGTCACCTGCCTCCTTAAAACGCGGCAGTTTCTCTCTTCCCTTAGTTCTGTCGGTGTTCCTGGTGGTGCTGCCGAGCGCTCTGCCGGCTCGGGGCTCCTAGAACGGCTGTGGGGCCGACGGGCCGTCCTGCTGCTCTTCCGGGTGGTGATCCAGTCCCAGTTCACTCTGCACACAAACGTGCGGGTGGTTCTTGCAGCCCCGGCACCTCTGTACCACGTCATCTGGAGCCTCAGGTCAGACAGCGAGTGTCCGTCTGTCCCGGCAGCGAGGAGGGGATGAGATATACTGTATTTGCTGTGTTTTCCCCAAACCGCAGCCAACAGCAGCATCGGTAGAGCAGCCCCAGCAGGCGCAGGGGGAAATCCCGGCCTCATCAGAAGCAAGAAGTTTTGGGTTTGTCTCTGATGGGGCTGACGTTTCATTTGGAAACTTTAGAGATGAGAATATTCATGGTCTTGTTGTGCATGCTGCACACAAACCCTCCAGTTTGTGGTGAAAAGCCCAGCTCCAGATCCCTTTTACAGAGCTAATTTTAATATCATTTTTTATTTATTTCACAGTGGAGTGCGTGCACCACTTACCCGAGCAAACACCCCAGTTCACCTCTCTCCCAGGAAACAGATGTATGTACATCAAACCAAGAAACACTGTTTATTTTCTCCCCCGGTGCTCGGTGCTGTGCATCTGCCACCGTGTGTGGCATTTTCCCCTCCTCAAAGAAGGCAAAGTCACACAGGACATTAAAGCCTGGGTTTCTAGAAGTTTGTGTTTTTAAGATGAAAGCACCCAAGCAAAATATCCTTTGGACAGAAATAAAACAGGTAGCTTTTCAAGCTAATGAGAAATTTGTGGTCAAGTTCTGATCTCCGTTACAGTGATACGTATCTGTCTAATTCCCCGCAGAAGATGAAAGCCCCTGCTATATCTGGTGGTAAAACAAATTCTCTCATGATAGAAGCCAGTTTTAAAAACTCCCTTAGTGATCAAAACCCCCAAACCCTCAGGATCTGCGTTTCCCGAGCCGCTTCCAGCAGCAGCAGAGTGGCGTGTCCCCGAGCTGCCCCGGAGCCCCGAGCTGCCCCGGAGCCCCGAGCTGCCCCGGAGCCCCAAGCTGCCCCGGAGCCCCGAGCTGCCCCGGAGCCCCGAGCTGCCCCGCTGCTCTCGCCTTCCGGGGCCGCTTGGGACAGGAGTTTGGGTCCCAGCTCGGAGCCTGCACATCCACAGCCTCGGGCTTGCAGCACAAACTCACCCCAGAGACCCAGCAACAAGTGTCCCCGGCACACAGGCATGCACAAGTAATGCCTTTTTTTGCCTTTTTCCTCCCCAAAACTGTGTATGGGAGCCAGTGAAAGAGGAGAGAAAACCATCTTGTCCTACGGTGCAGCCAGCCCTGTAGATAAATAAATAACAGGGAGTTGTGATCGTGGCCCAGCGAGGCTTCAAAACCATGCGAATACATGAACTTCATCATGAGGAAGGGCAAGAGAAAGCAAGGCAGATTGAGAGGCAAGTGGTGGACATGCTTTGCATGCGAAGGTTCCCGTTGCTCCAGCTGCTGTAGATTATAGAGCCAGCTCGATTTCACAGCAGGATGCGGGGGACATGCAGGGAGGGAAAAACGCCACCTGTGCAATTCCAATTAACATAAATTAGCAGGGTCTGCACTCCGGAAATAAACAAAGATAGCGTTGCTGGGAAGAAGGGCAGCGCGGGGTCAGGTTGCTGCTGGTTCGCTGTTGAAACCGGGAGGGCGCAGATGCTGGTGGTGTCTGTGGAGGAGGGGACATGGCATCCAGAAACGGCTCCAGAGCTCTGCAGAGGTTCAGTGGTCACAGGACGTGGGGGTGTTGGATTTGAGCTCCCTGGGTCAGCCTCACAGCACAAGGAGAGTCAGCACAGGCTGGATTCATCACCTCTGCATCTGGAACCAGTTTTAAATCAGAGCTGGACACTCTCCAGCTCCTACAGTGCTTGCACCAACCGAAGGAACAAAATGCCATGTGTCTTATTTTCTGCAGTGCCTTATTCCAGCGCAGTTCTGACCCCAGCCTCAGCTTTATTCTGCTAAAATCCAGTAGCTTTACAGACAGAGCCCAGGACATTAGGAGTAACTCATACCATGCGCTGTTTTTCAGGCCGTGGTTCATGTCCTCAGATGGAGACCTCAGCAGCACTTTATTGATTTACAACCAGCAGGATCAGGTCTCCTTTTCATGCGTAAAATATAAAAATTACTGCTTTCGCTATTGCTTCTGTTCTCTTCAATTAGCGGCACTGACATGATTTGTTCTCCCATAGTCTTTGTTGCATAACTAATCACAGCCAATAAATATAAACACAAAAAATAATTAGCTTAAATCAGCTAGTGGTACACGCCAAGCACATCCATTCAATAGGAGAGGACACGCACATTTCCTAAGGTTATTACATTTTACGTTTATTGCCATTTTGGGTTTTTTTTGCTGTGGGTGAGGATGGAGGTGCGTCCGCAGGGGCTGGAGCTATGGTAACGTGCACCCGAAGAAGCGATATCGGCGCTCTGGGTAATTCGGTGTTTGATTCCATGCCAGTTGTGTTTATCGCTTCGTTCCAGAAGATCCTGACACTTTGACATTCCCAGGGCACATGTCTGAGAATTAATGAAATATCGAAAGAAATCTCCAATAAGGGCTTTCACTTGCGGGGGGAGATGAGCAGAGACCCTGATGCGACTTCTTATTCTTAATAGCACTAAAGATGCCACCCAAGGACCAGATTGCCTGGACTAACCTCATATTGGTAGTTGATGGGGATGTAATAGGACTAGAAATCTCAAAGAGCCTTTCTCATGAGAACCTCTGCATGCCCTGTGATCCAAACTGAGAGATGAAAGAGACGTGTAATGAGCTTGGGCGATGTGCTCGTTAGCAGGGATTGATCCCAGGCTCCTTCGCATTGAATTCGGGTGCTGACGAGCCTAGGGCTGAGTTAGCGGTTGAGACGGAAGGGGCGGTACGAGGACGCTGAGGTCGATGGGGTTGGTACATGCTCTGGTCTGCAAGGTATTCCTAGCGAGACGTCAGCTAGAATGAATTTGCCTGAAGTTCTCGGCATGTGCTTTTGTCCCCAATTATTTATGTTATGCTTAAGATTTTGAGTTTTTTCGTGCAGAATTGAAACATTGTGCAAATATGCCAATTTACACATCATTTTCCATGGGACATTGAATTGTTTCATTTCAGTGGTGTCGTTTATTTTCAATGGTGTCCTAAATCTGCTGTTTCACAACAGTAAATCTGCAAATTTTTTCTGTGTTATTGTTATGCTTCATTTAGTTTGATCAATTTTATTGTATCATTATTCATGTTGTCTCATACTCCAGATTTCACGTGGCAGTGGTTGGGATCATTGAAACAACATTTTACCTCATGGGCATGGTAAGAGTTGAAATGACTGAGCCGGGATGATGTAGCTGTGTTGAACAAACCCCCGTGTGGTGTCCAGCATAGAAAATGTTCGGAATTCCTGCTCCCCTCTTCATTTTATTTTCATTATTTGGACTTTTTTTTTTTTAACCAGAATGCAGTTGTGTGGGAAATGGCAACATTCCCAAACTATGGAAATCCCGCGTTCAAACCAGTTCAGTCTCACCACACAGTTCCTTGCAATGTCCTCGGGGTTTTTGCAGAGAAACGGTTCCTTTTCGGTACCAGTAAGATTTGTGAATGAACCCTTGGGATGTCACGGCACGTTCCCCTTTCCGCAGACACCAACCCGCTCACGCGTGGGTGTGCGATCCTGCCATTCCCAACGTGAAATGCTTTGCGGGTTTTGACAGCACTCTTTTCATTTTTCTCTTTGCTGTAGCAACTTCATTTTCCGTAATTTTGCCATCTGCCACTAACAAAGCAGGTAAACCATCCTCAGACACACAGAGCTCAGGGAACGTTGATCCCAAGGCTGGAATTGCAGGGGATCCGCTCGTGGATCCTTCCAACAGCGGGATCACTAGGGCGGCGTCCAGGGCTCCTGCTGTCCTGTAGTCCTGGTCTCCTGGGTGGCGCTGGGGCGACACTCGCACGCGTCACCAGAATCACACCATCGCATTCCTAGTCCTTCAAACCATGGGCAGACTTCAAATGTGAATTCATCAGAGCTTTGTAGATTTTCGTATTAGCAACTCGCATGCAAATACATGCAAATAGATGTAAATAGACAGACACTTTTCTGCAGCCCAGGTTATTAAAGGAGCTGCTGCTCATAAGAGGATTTTCATAATAAGGCTAAGAATCCCACAACATCTATTAAAACACAGTTACTGTAAATTACACTAAATACGAGGTTGTTATCCTTGACAGAGCTTTGCAGAGGGAGGGAGCAGGGAATGAAGCTGTTTCTCTCTCGTCATCTCCCGTCTCTTCTCCATTCTTGCAGTAGCTGGTGGGACATGGTGGTGCAGGGAAGAACACGGTTCCCGTGGCTGCCGCGTCCCCCGGGACGGCTCCAGTTTGCGGGGAGAACCCAAACAGCGCTGGTTTGCATGGGAGCACTGGGAACACCTCCCGACCGCGGGAGGTCTGGTGGCCTCGTGGGCAGGAGCCCTGGGAGAGGGGCCAGCCCCCCCTCCTGCTGCCTTTTTGACTGGGGGCTACACGCTGCGTTTGGTGTGGGAAGGGGCAGGACAGCGCGGTCCAGGCAGAGCCGGCCCCAGATCCTCTCCTCCTCGGCAGTCCTGCCCGTTTTCTCGGGGCTCCTTTGAAGCCGTGGACCCGAGGCTGTTTTGTCTGCGTCCGCTTTACATTTCTTGCTAATTCTTCAAGAAATGTCTTGCAGCTTATTTGGATTTAACTCTGACCAGTCTGGCAGGAATTGATGTGAAACCCAAGTAGGAAACCACGTGGCTGGGGGTGAAAATGAAGGTGACCTCAGTTTGCTGTAGCTGCAAATGCCGGGAGCTCTGTGGGGCGTGCGGAAACGGCAGAATTGGAGAGTTCACCGCCACGGGCTGCTCTGGTGGTCAAGGGGAAGAAAGAGACGTCTCCAGATGGTTATTCAGAGCACTTGCTTTGGCATCTTGGCGCTGCCCTAAGCTCCCTGCACAGCCACAGCGCAGAACTACGCTGCACCCGCTTTTCTGCAGCTGTGTCCCCCAGAACTGTGGGCTCCCTCACGCAGACACGGGTGACCCTGCAGCGCCCTGCCCAGGCAGCGCGGGCTGGTCCTGGGGGCAGAGTGGTCCAGCTGCCCCCGTGCCGCAGGCCGGGCCGCTCGGCAGCTCCTGCCCGCTGTCGGCACCCGCGGGCCCAGGAGCTCCGCTGGCGGGAAGGGCTCTTCTGTCCTTCAGTGCCATAGCGCGGCGGATTAGGGAGTGACAGGGAGGTTTCCAGACCCCACACGCTCAAGGAGCGGAGTCGGGAGAATTTGCATGCTGGCTTTGTGCTTGCAAGAGGAGTCACATCCTCTGGAGCAGCTTGACAGGCCCGGTTCAGTGCGTGGCGGTGAGGTGACCTCCTGCCTCGGCTTGCTCCTCAGGAGCAGGAGGAAGAACCACTTGTCTCGCACCTTTTCCCGGTAGTTAAAGAACAGCAGCTGTTAGTGAGAGGGAGCTTTAGCTGTTGAAAGAGATCTGTAAATCGAAGGAGCATCTGCTTAGGAAAGTCGGATCACAGGGCCAGCAGCAGCCAGGAGCGTTACGGGATGAACCAGAACCTGTGATTATAGGCCGGCTGCCCAGCAGGTTTGTGTATCTGAACCATTCTGCACAGGGTCAATAACGAGCAGAATTTTTCTCCCTCCCCTTGAAATACGATTTTTTTTTTCACAGGGAAAATTGAAAAATCATCAGTCGGAACTTGGAAATATTTCTATACAGAAATGCTGCTTCAGGTGGCGCAGCGCTGTCGGTATCTCAGCCACCTTCCTGCACCACGGAGACCGCCCACCGTGGTTCATCCTGGTTTAATGGGTCTGCTTGACCCCCTGACCAGACTTGGGTGCATGCGATAGATGTAGGATCATTCATCCTGTGCCAGACATCTCCCCAGGGGTGGAAGAAATCACCTTTTGAGATGTTTTCATCTGAGGGCCAACAATTGGTTATTATAGTTGACCCTGGTAAGGTAAATCCAGGTAGATCCAACCTGGGCAGATAGATCTGGCCGGGGAATTGTACCGCTGGAGTGGAGGAAAGGGCTGGGATACCCGCATTCCCAGAGGTGCTGCTGTAGTCTAGGCCAGCACTACAGATGGATCCCGCACCCTTAAGCACACGTCCCTTCAGCCATCTCATAGGCATTCAACAGGCAAGACTGTGCAGTAGATTTGAAAGGGTGTCAGTTCACATATTTGCTGTATGCAAGCAGTGGGCGAATGTGATACAGCTCGTATTAGCAGTGGCTAAATTCTGCTTATAAATGTTTGCCCTTGGGTCTTCTTCTGGTAACGGAGTCACGGGCCTCCGTACTCTGTGAACTCCATGGGATTCAAAGGCACGCGTGGGCTTAACACGATTACCCCAACGCTGTTCCTCTCCTTTAATCGCTAGACCCCGCTCCCAGGGGCTGTTTGTAATTCGCAGCTGGAGTTTATGCACCTTCAGTGAACAAAGAAGTTTGATTCTTTTCCTTTTAGTTTCCTCTCAAATCCTGACAGGTTTTAAAGAGGCAAAAAAACCCAACAACACGCCAAAAAACCCTAATGCTTTTATGAGCAGCTGAAGTTTCTCACGGAAAAGGAGATACTTACGGCACACTGAACACAGTAATTACATGAAAGTTTAAGGGAAAACAAATCTTTGACCTGTTTTTGTTATTATTGCTAATTCACTGTCGTTACTGTCATTGTCCACGGCAGCAGACGCTGCTAAAGTACGGAACATCAGCAGAAGCAAATCATGTAATGTAGTGCATGGCATTCAGCAGCAAAATTAGCAAAACCCTTTTTTATTCAAGCACTAGAGCGCAATCCAAAAATCTCTATTTCCAGAGAAAATGTTCAGAACTTAAAAAAAAAAAAGGAGAAGACATTAGGAAAAAAGATGCCTTTTCTGTTTCTGCAAACTGCCAGTTAGATGCGCTCTCTTGAATTACCTCTTTCTGAAAGCATTCAGTGGAAAATTCCGAACTCGGAATTAAAGCTGGGCCGCAAGCGCGGCTGGCGCGGCCGGTTCCCGGCTCGGCTCGCCCCCAGGCTGGGCAGCGGCCAGGGCCGGTGCGGCCGCACCGCGCCCCGACAGCTCAACCTTGTCTTCCAAACAAGGCACGTTTTTCACACTGCGTTCCCATTTATTGCAGCAGGTCAAGATTCGGGTTGAATTCAGCTTTGATTACACTGCTGATTTAAGGTGTTGGGAGGAAATCTCGGCTTTATTCCACCCAGAAGCATCGGGTGAACCATCTGGCTTACCTGAAGTGCCTGTCCTAGGAGGAGATGAATCGCTCTCTGATTCTCCCCATCGCCTGGACCGACAGCCTGGCTCAACTCGAGTTTGGGTAACCGAATTAGGACCCATAAATCTCAGCTTTGGTGACGCTAACTCAGCCCTCTGCTGGTGGCGCTTCTGCTCTGCTCAACCCTGGTACCAGGGTGGCACCTCGGGCACATTCATCACCCCTCCTCTCCCTCGCCCCTCTGCTGCTCATCTGTCCTGTCGCAGCTTCCCCGGGGCACTGGGACTGGGGTCCTGCGTTTGGTCCCTTCATGTTGCAGCCGTAGTTACAGCAAAAAGCTGAAAAACAAACACACACAAGACTCAGGCTTGTTAGCGGGAACGTTTTATCCTCCCCACTCCCTGGGGGTCATTGCTGGGGAGCGCAGGGACGGGGGTCACAGCAGGACAGTGTTGGATAATCCACACACAAATGCAGCTTTACCTCCCAAATACCCAGATGACTCCCAGGGGCACCCTGAAATGGTGCTGTTGGTACCTCCAGTGAAATATGTAGGCTGGCTTCTTTTCATATAAGGGATGTGATATATTACAGAGGCTGTTGCAGGGAAGAGATTCCCGTATAGAAAGTATCGCTCACCAGGTTGTTTGCAAGTCGTAGAGGAGGCTGGTGCCATTTTGCTGGTAAAATGGGGCCTTGCAGAGCGGAGGATCCGCCGTGGAGAGGCCCTGGGAGCCGCGGGGGCTCCGGACCCCGTCCTGCGGTCCCGCTGGGGCACTGAGGTGAATTTTCCCAGTTGGAGCAGAGAACGTGCTTTGAATTGCCGTGTCTGTTGGTCCCTCAGTTCTTTGGGCTGCATTCACCAAAGGCTCTTTCCTGCCCATTTTGCTTAGCAGCATGCAACCCGGGAGAGAGGCTGGAAAAGCCTCTTCTGCCCGTTTCCCACCACATTTCAACAAGAGCAACCGGTAAGAGCCACCACAAGAAACCTCGAGGAGGTGAAAACGTCCACTGGAATCACCAGGAGTGATTTGATATTTTCCCCCACGAGGAGATTCAAATCAAGATGCTTTAGAGTCAGGCACATCACCTGCCTCCCGGCCAAGAGAGTCGGCTGAAGAGCCCGGTGCCCGGTGCTGTCCGTGCCTGATGTGCTGGGAGTGCGGCGAGTGGCTCCTGGCGGGAGCGTGGGCTCTGCCGCCGGCGTTCTGGAGTGAACCGCTGAACCGCTGCAGCTGCCAACGTGCACGAGCAAAAGAGCATGTGAGCTTTGGTTTGCTTGACCTTGGGAGGCCGGATGGCTCTTTGATGGCTCGTGAGCGGGTTTTGCCCAGCGTGCTGGCTCCTTCCATCGGACGGAGGGAGCGTTTGGGTGATCTCTGTGTGCATCAGTGGGCAGACAGCAAAGGAGAAGGTTGGAAGGGGAGAGTGCGGTGTCCCCGGGATGGTGCTGAGCCTTGGCCAGCGAGAGGGGGACGTGACAAACGCCGCTCGTGGCAGCCAGAGCCGAGCTCGACCCGGGATTCC
Organism: Columba livia; assembly: GCF_036013475.1. NCBI lineage: Eukaryota > Metazoa > Chordata > Aves > Columbiformes > Columbidae > Columba > Columba livia. The sequence continues at coordinate 512,482 of NC_088627.1, read as the reverse complement.
TGTAACGGGATTACAGCAGGCAGGAGCAGATGGGCTCTCCCGGAAAGCAAGCCCTGCAGCCAGCGGCGAGCGTGCGCGCCCCGCGAGAGGGTGTGCGGGGACGGCTCTAATCTAAACGTGGAGGCTGCGGAACCAGCTCGGGACTCCTGCCCAGCGCTGAGCAAGCGATGCTCTGAGAGGGGCCTCTCTAACTTGTTCCCACTACGTGTGTGTACCAGAGATAAGAGGGAGCGAGGCTGGGATCCGTTTATTTAACTGTGCAAACAACTCAGCCCACAGCTGAACTGACAAGCGGCTGGGGGAAGCCTGGCCTGGCGCGCTGGTCCAGTGCAGACCCGTCCTGTCTGCACACACAACAGATTTCAGTAAAGCACGGGTTAGGGTCCAGCCGCCTTCCTTACAAGTGCCGCCTGCACCACAGACACAGGATTTGGTTACAGATACTCTCACAAGATAACATACGCTTTAGTTATGTATTTTTCCTTTCTTGCACCACTCTGATCTACAGAGGCACCCTCAGCTCGGATAAGCCGTTGTTGGCTGTCTGCAGCACTCTCTCTTTTGCTCTTTTAGTAGGCAAAACAAACCTTTTTCCAACAACAAAGCAGAGGATTATGTTAATACGGGGGCTGTATTCCCAGCCGGTGTAAGCAGAATCAGCTCTGGTGCGGCAGCGCCAGCGCTGACCAGTTCCAGCCCCCGTTTGCAGGGGTTCCTGCCAGTGCAGACCAGTCTGACAGGGCGCCCCAGCACTGCGCTGGACCCCGAGCTGGTGCTGCCCCGTCCGCCTTACGCGGCACCAGGGTCAAAAATGATTGGGTTTGGTTAGTTGTTGATGGTCTTTCCCAACCTTGGTATTCTGCAGAAAGCTGGTAACACTTAGTCTGTGTTATGGCAGAGGGTAACTGGTGTGTGTGTATATATATATATACACAGGTATGTATCTAGCTACCACTTGCAACAAAGGCTCGCTTAACCCCGTGAAGCCCCTGACTGCTGGCGATGTCCCTGTCCCCAGTGTCCCTGCAAGTGTCCGGCTGTCCTGCCCGCAGCAAGTCGTTCTGTCGTGAATTTCAATCTGCTTGTGTTTGTTTTGTCAAGGACAGACAAAGAGATTAGGTTGTTTCCTCTCCTCCAGAAGCCTATTTGGATGAAACAAACCGAGTTCAACTAGTTCTGAATTCACGCTCTTTAGAGGGAAGGGGGGCGCCCTTCCACACTCGGATTCTTTAGAAAAAGAGATGTTATGTTTTCCACCAAAACAATGAACACTTCTGTCACAGCGAGCATTTCCAAAAGGGAAATGTGGACTAAAGCCAAGCAAGGAGCGGGAAGAAAATGTGAACACTGTGCAAAGGATCAAACTGTTCAGCCATCAAAATGGGAGATATTTTAACCCAAACAACAGCTTCCTGCTGAAATTCTCGCTTTGGTTGAAAAGCTGTTCTGTGCTTAAATATACACAGAGTAGGAGAGAGAGGGATTTGAACTAAAAATACTGTAACTGGTTCAGTTTGTGTTCTCTCGCTGCTGTCTGCCGGACTTTAGGAATGTGGAGAAAGATTTTTAGAAGTGCAATTGCAAAGAAATGAACTTGTTGTATTTGTTATTTCCCTTTATTGTGAAATATCAAGAAACAACCCCGAGTGAAAAGCACGTCCAGCGTATCATGATGCAACGAACTGACAGCGCGGAAGGTCTGCGTACCCTCCGTCATTCAGTGAAAATCATCAGCGAGCGCTTTAACTTGCCCCGCCACGGCTTCAATCATAGCAGCTCCTGAGCTTTGCTGGCCCTCTTGGAAACGTGATTTATCTTGGGATTAAACTACAGTCACCCTCCTTCTACTCTAATTTTTAAAAAGCACCTTCTGTGAACTAATAACAAGAAGCCGCTCTTACTGTTCAATTTCCCAGCCATTATTATATTAAGAAATATCATCTCAGTTCAAATGGCTTCAATTTTCTAATCCTGAATAACCTGAAGGCTGAGGAGTGACCTTGCTTTATATCAAATCAGATGTGATGCAATGGCAGGGTTTAAATCCCACAGAGTTCATCAGCGAACTCCAACGCCACCGCATTTATTAGTGAAATGAATGTCTAAAGCTGTCCCAGATTCGGCGCTGGGTGCTGAGTGAGTATTGCGCTGTTGCCGGAGGCGCCTGGCGGCGCTGCGGACGTGCCTGTGCAGCTCGTCATGAGCATCTACCTGGTGCCCCAGCAATCGGTCCATACGACCCGGACCCCAAATCCCTTGGGACAAGTACGACATACACAGGACACCGACAGCCCCTGCGCAGGCCTGTGGTGAGGGGAAGAGGGCAAAGTCTTCAGGGAGGCGTTGAATAAAGGCGAAGTTTGCCACCGAGTGAGTCTTCAGGTCCACACACGTAGCTGGAAGGACCGTTAGACAGTCGAAGGTTTGGATGGGCATGGCCTGGAGTGAGAAGTGCTCTGACAAGACCCCAAGAAGAAATGGTGTTTGGTCATCCCTGGCATGTGCTCCTACAGTGTGGATTTGCACCAGCTGGAGGGCTGGGCAGACGGAGATGGGGCTCTCAGGACACGGGCAGGGACAGCGTGGGGAGCGAGTGGGCTTGGTGATCTCGAGAGTCTTTTTCAGCCAAAATGGTTCTATAATTCTCCTGCAGGGAGGCATGAATTACAGTCCTGTCTCTGTCCACGATGTCCTGCGTCATCCTTTGTATTTCGCTTGGGCTCCTCCTGCTCCAGAACCTCTGCCTGGCATGTCTGCCTTGCAGGTTGTCTGGTCCAGGCTCTGTCTTCAGGGACGCATTTGTCCAGCACCTGATCCAGCAGCAGCCTCAGTATCTTATCATCTGTCGTGCATCTTTAAATTGAGGCCCCCATCTTTAATTTATAGATCTGTAGAGAGGCCCTGATGTAAGCTTCTAGGCAGTAATGGCTAAATAAATCACAGCAACAATAAGCTTATTGCCAACAAGATTTTCCTGATATTCAGCCTGAATTTTCTCTTTCTTAATTTAATCTCATAACTCTCCAAAATGCTCCGGTGACCCACCCCGGTTAATCCCAGCCCTCCCTTGGGTTTGTGGCATCCAGTTTAGTGTTGTCCAGAAAATACATATTCCATTCAACAGTATACTTAGAGCTTTAAGATGCATTTCATTATGTGTCTGGACAGAAGGGAAATGGTCTAAACTTGGTGTTGAAGACCTGAGGAAGGAGAGTTTTAGTGCGCAGCTCTGGGCCCCGAATTAAACAGTCAAGACTTTTCCCACCCACTTCACCCCAAAGTGCCCCAGGACCAGCCCCACGCGTTCCCTTTGCCCAAAAGGCCTTTTTTTGGTAGAATCTGCAACACGAGCAGATTTATCAAGAGGGATGCATGTCCCGTAACATTTCCACTTTCATTCTCTTTGTACCATAAAGTCAGTGTTCCCCCAGCATTCCACCCCGTCCCTGCCGCTCTCCCTCCTGCCCGGCTCCCGTGGCACCCGTGTGGGCGCTGACGTGCTTTTTCCCTTTCAGTCCCCATGGTAATGTTGCTCTTCTAAAAACAAAGAGAAATCCCCAAAGCGTTTCCATCAGCAATGTTATATTCTGTTCCGGGCACTGCGTTAGGCAGAAAAGAGCAGGAATGGCAGCAGCGTTATTACCAGCCTGCAAAGTGATGGATTAGCTGTATTTTCCAGATGCCTATTCAGGGACGCCCGGGCGGCGGGATGTTTGCTCTCCTTGCGCGTCTCAAGCGCCAGGCGACGTTGTGCGTGCGGTGAGAGGCAGGGGCAGGACCCCCGTGTGTCGCTCTGAGAACCACTTAGCCAGGAATTTGATTTCCTTCCATTTCCTGCATTTTTTTCCACCAGGGAGCAACAACCACATTGTAACCGAGCTGACAATCATAATGTCGTCCCGAAAATGAAATTGTCAAAATATTGTGTCAGGAATTGTGTATAAAGTGATTCCTTTGGCTGTCACTCATACGTGCCATCCTAAAGAGTCTGGTTACCATTAACAAAGATACTTAGCACATAAATAGTCTCAAAAAACAGACACGGCTAAAATTAGGAACACCAGAGATAGCGACAGCAGCGATCATCCGACCTGCGAGAAGGTGCTTGGGGAAAAAAGGAAAAAGGTGAAAGCAAGAAAAACTAAATGAAAGAATAATGTGAAAAACACATCTTTTGTACCATATGAAATTTAATATTAATACTTAGCAAATGCCATTAACTCTGCCCTCATATCACATCTAATTATATGTTTGTGCTGTGCAGATAATGATAACCATGCAGTGCGCTCCGATTTCTGCCGGTTTTTACGGTGTATGGTATCATTACAAGAGCTGTGATGTTTTAGCAAAATGAGATGATCTGTGTTAGCACCTGAAGAGCTGATCTGGTAACGCAGAGTTGCGGTTCAGGAGATGCTTGTGTTCTCGTGGGCCAGACCTCGAGTTCTCCCCCGCCTGTTTCTCAGAGCGCTGAGCTGCGCGGTGCCGAGGTCACTGGAGGGGGCTGCGCCAAGAGCGGGCCGGACCCAGCAGGACAGGGCTTTGTACGGCTCGGTGGTGCTGTGACTTGTGCTGCTGCCGGTCTGTCTGGCCTGAGGATGAAAACCCCGAGCAGGGGGGCGCTGAGGCCACACGGACACGTGCGTCCCCTGCAGAGCAGCGGCTGACGGTGTCGGGATGCGGGGGGACAGGGGCGTTTACCTCCCCAGTTCTCCCACGTTGCTGAACCTGCGGCGTTCTCCCTGAAGCCAACAGGGTTTTCCCATCAGCCGCCAGCCGACCTTCTTTCCCTCACCTTTCACCTTGGCGGCCAGCGCAATTTTGCTGCCTTCCAGCCAAAGCGGCGTAATAATCGTACAATGTGATTTAAGTAATAAAGAAATTGCTGTACATGCTGTTTGGTTTCTGGAGAGCTGGGAATAGCAAAGGCTCAAGTTGCAGACAAGTGCATTAATCTTTTCAGCTTTCCTGGAATGAAACATCAGAGGCTTTAACCTATTCTTTATTGCTCTTCCAGTGCTCCGGGTGGTACTTTTAAAAATAAACTCCTGAAAGAAGGCAGGAGGGGAAGGGGAAGGATCTTGAGAACTGTTGTTAACGTACTGTAGGCAAGAGCTGGTAAAAGTGGCCGTTCAGCTCCTGGGAGTGGGACAAGGTCTGTTCCAGGTATCTCTGGAGAAAACAGGCGCAGTTTTACTGTCTGGAAGGCAAGGCTGGCTCCAATGAGCGGGCGGTCGCAGGCAGAACCCGCAGGTTCCGCAGCTCGGTCTCTCTGCTGGGGCTCACGTGCTGCTGCCCTAACACCAACCATCCTTTGGGGATTTTGGCCAGGCAGGGGGGTTTCCAGAGAAGTCGGTGTGTCACAGGATTTGCAACATTTCCCTTTTTTAATGCAAAATGAGAAGATGTGTGTTGGAGGGGGGCGAGAGCGAATATTGTTAAAATTCCAGTCCTCACCTTTCAGAGGCTGCGGCTCCTGATTCGAACATCCATCCGGCGCTCAGTCGGGAGGTGTCGTGGCTGGCTGTAGTTGCAGAGCTGTGTGTTACAGCAGTTACAGCACCTGTGCACCCTGGTCCAGGCAGCTGGAAGAATTGGTGATGAGTGGGTTTTGGTTTTCCAGGGTCCTGGGGAGCTTTCCTGGAGATTTACTTTCACCAGGTACAGGTGACTTGTGAGCAGGGCCTGTTGTGACAGGACAAGGGTGATGGTTTAAACTGAAGGAGGGAGATTCAGGCTGGACATGAGGAAGGAATCGTTGCCCTGAGGGTGGTGAGAGCCTGGCCCAGGTACCCAGAGAGGTGGTAGATGAACCATCCCTGAGACACCCCAGGCCAGGCTGGACGGGGCTCCTATAGACTTCTTACAACAGAGCATATTCTTAGGTCTCTCTAAACTGGGCTGAAAAGAGTTAAATGAGTTAAATCTTTTCTTTCACCGTCTCCCAGGTGAAGCTAAAGGTACCTTAGATGTTCATTGTAATGGAGAGCGATTATGGGGAGTGAAATTTGCAATAGAATTATGTTTAATTGTATCTTCTATTCTAACAGGTATTTTGAGGAAGCCAGCGTTTTAGATAATTAGTGTTATTTCGTGCAAATAGCTGAGAGGATACAGGGGGAGGGAAGGTGATTCCCCGACCCGCGGGTGTGAGCTGGCGGGTGGGTCTGGCTGGGCCTGGGTCTGGCTGGGCCTGGGTCTGGCTGGGCCTGGGTCTGGCTGGGCCTGCCCAGAGCTCCCGTTCAGCAGGATGAGCTGGCGGGGTGGGGAGGGGGGGGCGCCCCAGCAGTCCAGGTGTTTGATTTAACCAGCAGCTCCTCCGCCGTGCTTTTTCATCCCCAAATACAAAGCTCCTCAGTCTGACATTTTAGCTGCCTCAGGCCTTCTCCATCCCAGGTTCTTGTTCACATGTTCAGCCGCAACAATTAAATACAACAGGAATGGCACTTTCACTGGTATTTCTGCCCTTCCAGTGTTGGGAATAAAAGAGACAGACTGAAAATAAGGGTAAAATAAAAGTAAAGGATTATTTTCATCTCTGGATCTCTAGCGAGGTTTGAATTGTGTTTTCAATAAGCTTCCAGTCTGAACAAATCCTGCTCTTCCTACTTGATGCCGCCTTTCTCTGTAATTTCATTTCACACTTCAGTTCTGTAACCTTGACTTTGCGGAGGGTGAAAGTGCCCATGTGAGCCACATAAGCCAATGGAAGTAAAGATGCAGCTTTTCTGGGACGTTTTTTGTTTGCGAAAGGTGAAATTCATATTCATACGGAGAACGAGTGGAGTCTGTCTGGACTCGAGCTGGCACAGGGTGAGCGCGGTCGAGCCGCGGGGGCCGGTGTCACCTGTGCCAGCCGCGCAGAGCTGGGGCCACCCAGGACCTGCCACATTCACTCTGTTCCATGAGCTGACGTGTTTTCTTTGCGATGGGAGGCACAAAGAACACCCAAAGAGCTCGTTACCGTGTCCATCTTGGTAGTCAGTAACCCACTGAGCCGTGGAAGAGGGAAGCCCAGTGGGTTTAAGAGAATCTCTGCCTCTTGCTTCAGGCGAAAGTTGTACTGACATGGCTCAAAATCCTGAGGACGTGCGCTGTCCCTTCTTTCTTCTCCCAGGGGTGTAGCCACAGGGGTTGAGCCAAAAGGAGTCACAGATATCTTAAAAACAGAGTGAAGGCCTTGACACCCCAGGACAGCCTTTCGTTACGTGGCGTGTGCCGCTGCAGTTAGCAGAGGGGAACGGGCCGGAGCTCCGCGAAACGAAGATGCATCTTGTAAGTCAAATATTTGCCCTGCCTGTGAGAAATTAATTGCTAGTTTTACATAATTAGCTTCCTAGCAGTCTACATCTCTAAAAACAAAATGACCTGAGGGACAGTAGCAAATACTAAAACTTGAAGTAAATAAGTGATTTCAGTTAAAGAGATCAGTGAGATGAAATGATTCATCAAGGGCCTATTTTGCAGATTTTGAGCAGCACTGGCTGGACTAACCTGGGCAACTAGGGGTTTTTTCCTAATTTTGGGATGGGTGGCAACAAATGGCTAAAGCTCTGCACCCACCCCGGGTCGGACAGGGCACGGTGCCATTTCCCCGTGCGAATGGGACATGGGGAGTTTGGGTAGGCATGAAAACTTCAGGTGGGCACACGCAGTTTTCATCCTTATAAGTGTAATTAATACTTTAACAATGATCAGTCCATTATTTTCTTGTGTGTGTTATGGACTTGGTCACACACAGCTACTAATGTGCATATGTGTGTGCACACATACACATGTAGATATACACGTATTTAATAGAGAGCTTGAACTGTACTGACAGAGATCTTGGAAAGTCAGTGTAAGTGTTGTGTGGCTACCACTCTCCTGCTGCGTGTGTGCCAAACGTGGCTGTAGCTCTGCGAGGAAGACTATGGTGTGCAGACTCCCAGCAGAGCCGCTCTTCACATCACACTGTGTGACTTAGTGGCAGCTGGGCTGTTATCCCCGCAGAGCTGAACCCAGCAGAGCTACGGAGGTGATACCGCACTGTGAGCTACCTGCGTTTTGTATAACATGGGGATTTTCAGACGTGGCTGAGTGACTTAGGAACTGGACTTGGCGACCCCTTTGGGAGGCTCGCGGGTGCTGTCCTGGGCCCATGAAGCTGAGGGCTGAAGAACAGAGCTCAGAGTTTTTAGATCTCGTGAGAGAGAATTAGGAGATAAGGAAAACAATATTCTGGCCTTAAAAAGCAGCGCACAACTCCAAAATCATAGAGGGAAAATTAAGAGAGAGCCCTAGGATGGCAAGTTTACAGTTGCTTGTTTTGGTCGTGTGCCTAAATTTGAAAAAGATATGTTCCAGGAATATCCTTTAATTAACTGCCTAAAGAGCTCAAAGCTAACAAACAAAGGAAAAATCATTTTCTCCAAGCTTTGTAGCGGTTCCTTTTATGTGTCCCGTTAGACACGAACATCTGTTTGCAGAGCTACGGGATTTCCGGGTCCCCAGCCGCGGCCCCCGCTGCGCTCCCGGTGAAACCCTCGTCAGCCCCTGTTTCCAGCCGAAGCTCCATCTTTCCTGCCCTGGGTCACTGGTGGGCATCTGCTCCCAGGGCTGGTCTGGCCTTGCCCAGCGAGCCCGCGGATCAGTCACTGGACTGGAGACGCGTCTCTGCTGCTTGCGTGCTGAAGAATAAAACAAAAACTAATGGTCCAGATAGCCCGGCAGTGATTAATTGCTGTTCCAGCAGATACTCCAAATCAAATACGCTTTAGCATCCCTGATTTATACTGGAGAGGCCGAGAGGGAACACATTGCGAGGGCTGGGAGGGGGCCAGCAGCTGCCCCAGCCCGTGCTCGGAGCCAGCGGACCAGGGGATAAACCGCGTTAAGAAGCAGAAGTGAGGCGTGCAGGATGCGTGTTCCATCGGCTCCTGGCGAGGGGGCAGAGGGGGCGGCAGGAGGGGTGGAAGGTCTCGGGCTGGTTGATGACGATGTTAAAACGAGAGCGAGAGGAGGAAAGCAGGGAGCCCGTGGGGAGCGTTTTACGATGGCATCAGTCGTGTAATAACACTATAGAGTTTTATGTTTGCAGATGGGAAGAGATAACGATCTGGTTTATGAACGGAGAGAATCAGTCAGACATTGCGACTGTCGTATTAAGAATGTGGACTGTTTGCTTGATATAGTGTATGATTAAGCGACAAGACAGGGATATCTAGAAACCATCATCTAGGCAGCCAACCATCCATCTTTCTGACTTGTGTGAGGAGCAAATTAAAAAGCCCCAGTTTGTTCTTTGTGTGTGTGTGGTTGTCAAAAGCTGCCACGCTGGGTGCATGAGGCCCTGAGGTCTGGAGTGAAAGGTGAAGGGGACGAGAGCCCTTTGGGCAACTGCTGCTGGTGCAGGGGAACGTTGACCAGAGCCCACGTGTGAAGGCGTCCATGGGTGTCCCCGGGAGCCCGTCTGTGCCAGCGCCGACGGCTGCACGTGGAAATGCCCGTGCAGTAGGTCCTGATTCATCCACCCTTCGCTCACTGAGTAAGGAAGCAGGTTCCCATGCTGGAGTGCAGGTGTGTGCGCTGGGGCGCAGCCCAATCCAGCACCCCGTGGTGCCAGACAGAGCTTTCCCATGGGACTCCTACTAGACCAGATGTGTATGTCAGCTTCCCTCCTTTCTCCAAGGCAGCTTTGCTTTCCTAACTATCTTCTTTTGTAATAAGGTTATCCAGATTCTCTGCCTCCACTACAGGCTTCTCATGATTGTAGGAGATAAACTACGGGAACAAATCCCCATTTGATCATTAGAGCATTCCTAGGCTTTTCCACGCACATTTGCAAAAGTCTTTTTAAGAAATCTTTCTACTTTTGGAGCTATTTTCTGAGACCTGAAGGGTAAAATAAAGGCCTCACAAGCACGCTCAAGGCCCCTGTTAACTTTTGCACTTTCCCTGCAGCAATCGTTTCTGTCTCTGCATTTCCCCTTGTCTGAGAGCAGCTCGGCTGTTGCTGCGGACCGAGTAGCCACAATCACAGGCCCTCGAGCCCTCGCGGGGTTCCGCAGCAGCTCCCGGGTGCTGGGGGTGCGGTGTGCACCAGCAGCTCCCCGGGATCGTGTTCTGAAGGTTTACTCTGAAGGCAGAGCCTGGCTCCAAATCCAGCTGCCAAGGGTCCGGCTGTTGGCTCTGTGACTTCATTGTGTTTGGGGCAGCTCATTTTAGCAGCATCGTGCCGGGCCACGTGTACACAGAGATTTTTGGCGAATCTGAGAAATCATCCCCGTTTATCTGTCTGAACTTTCGGGCGTGGAGCACAGGGTGTAGAGGTTGCTCCCTGTGCACCAGAACCACACAGATAACGAGGTGATGATGATTCTGCTGGGGGTGGGAAAGCAAAACCTGCCAAGCGCTGATGTTACGTAAAACTGAAATCTGCACTAGTGCCGCCTAATTACATCGATGTAATTAGAGAGGTGGACAGACAGATTTCTCTGAACGCTCTTGCCTCCGGCGCCTGCTGGGGGACGGACGTGCTGCGTATGTGTTTCCTCGCCTGCGAGCAAGGCTGCGGCACAAACTCTGCTGCTGCCCCACGCTTTGGTTCCGAACCTCATACTAACAAAGCCAGGCTTTGTCCATCTCCCAGATCCACCAGCCACCACAGGTTAACCTGCTGGCACCAGCACGAGGGAGCTTTTATAGCAGTGAACTTCTGACAGATTGCCAAGCAGGATGTTTTTTCCTCCATTGTGAAGAATCGTGTCAATATTTTCCCTGTGTCTGAGCAGCTCTTGAGGGCGCAGCAATCCAAACCACAATTAGAGGTCTGAGTGCTGGTTAGGCTTGGTTTCCATCCGCAGACAAAAGGACCAAATGCTGATTGCCTGGTGCAGAAAAAGCAAAACACATTCAGGCTTCGATTTTCCAACAGCCCTTTTTCCCTCTGAAAAAAAGAGACAGAAAGGAAGACTTCCATTTTATTAAGACGCCATTTGCTGTTGAGAAAAGATATAAGCGAGTGGTGCCCACTTTGTGACCTTGTTGTCCACATGAAGATGAATGACCCGAACCTGCTCAGACCCTGATTGTACAGCAGCTTCTAGAGAAATGTGTTTGTTCGCCTGGCCGCAGAGCAGGAGATGGTGAGCAGGGAGATGGAACAGCGAGAGCAGCTGCCTTCCGGTAAATGCTCTCAGATTCACATTTTCATTAGTCCTAAATTCAATCACACTTTAAAGGAAGCAAAAGATAAAGAGCAAGGGAACATATAAAGGATTCTTTAGAGGCAGAGAGGCTTGCTTTACCATTAAAATCCTGCCTAGAAGTTATTGTTATTATTCACATTACTGCTGCGCTCAGAGGCCTTGGCCAAGACGAGGTTCCATCGCGTGCGCCCGGTGGCGGGTGAAGGGCTGAGGAGGTTCTGGTGTTGTCTCGTGCAGATGAGAACATGCACTGGGAGGGCGGCTGCAGCTCTGCCCCCCCGCTTGTGCAACTTCAATAGATATAAGCAACAGAAGGGTTGAGTCAGCAGAATAACAATGATAATACTAATAATATGAGAATTATTATTATCACTGTCTTTGCAGGAGAACGATACTGAGCAGATGATGAGGCTTCAAAGTCTCAGACATCCACTCTGCCCTGGTCTGTCCGTGGGGATGGGGATGGGGATGGGGATGAGGATGAGGATGGGGATGGGATGGGGATGGGGATGGGGATGAGGATGAGGATGAGGATGGGGATGGGATGGGGATGGGGATGGGGATGGGGATGAGGATGAGGATGAGGATGAGGATGGGGATGGGCTGGGGATGGGGATGTTGGACAGTGAATCAGTGGCAGAAAAGAAACTGGATTCTCATCACCAGAGACCCCTGAGGTTGCAGTGCAGTCATCTCATGGATCGAACTGGCCACCAACAGCTCTGGGATGGTCAACACATGCCCGGTATATCAGACCTGGTGCCTGTTGGCATTTCCATAGTTTCCAAGGAAACCTGGTGCCTGGGAGCCGGGCAGATGGATGCAGTTTGACAGGAGTTCTGTGATGCTTTATTTTTTAGAGACAGTTGTTGTTATGTCCGTGGCCTTTGCCCCTCTGGACCTAAAACGTTGTCACTTTGCACAGGTGGGGTTTTGTGAGAAGGAGTGGGAAAATCCCGGTGCTCTCGCTGGCCCCAGGTGCCCTTCCTTTCCTGCTCTCCGCAGATGAAACAAAAAAAGACATAAAAGACAAAGGAACCGTGGCGGCTGGGGCTGCTTCTAATTTAAACGAGGTTTCGCCTTCAAAGGAGCATCCGTCGCCGAGCGGCGAAGAGCCGCGCGCACCGTTCAGAAGCGCTTTGCGGGGACGCACAAAGAGCCCGGCCCTGAACCCGCGGCAGCGCCCGCCGCGCGCAGCGGAGATGAGCGGATCTGTGCTGCCCGGCTTCAAAGCCCCAGTTGCTCAGGAAGCTTTTGCTCTTGCCTTATTACTGGAGAACTCTCCAGGTCAGAAGCCTCTATTGGGAGAGAAGGGGGGTTTGGGGGCTGTTTCGTTCTGCTGGTTCTGGACACACTTGTCTAATGACTAATGTCTTCCAGCCTGACAGACAGCAGTGAAAATAGACGGGGAGCACTCAGGGATATGTAGACTGATGTGCAGGGATCTAGACTGACGTTTGTCTTGGAAATGGAGGCTGGACGTGGCCGTGGTGCAGACGGTGCTATGGGAGGTGCAGAGGTAACACCTTTCCCATCTCTCCCAACACTTTTTATGTTGCTGTGGTTTGTGCATCACCTTCCTCAGGCCTTCCTGCGGTTCCTCCAGCGTCTCAGCGTTGGTTGCTCTGGGAGCATCTCACCTGTGAGACTGCACACCACAGCAGGTCCAGCCCTGTGATGGGCAATATCAAAAATAGGCCTTTTAGCTCCAGAAAGCTCCTGTGATGTGTGATACACCTCTGCTGTGTTAACCAGCAGCTGCTGTGTTTTCACAGCCAACATTAAGTGAATTTTGCCCCGTCACCCGGCGCCCTGCGGGATGTGGTAGCTCTGCGGATCTCACCGCGCTGCTCCGCCAGCGGGCTTCAGGAGAGCTGCAAGTCTGGGCTCGGTATCGTGAGGTGTCATCATCCCCGGGGAAGAGGAGGCAAACACACACGCCATGTCCTGACTTTAAATGCGTGAGTAACTTATCAGAGGCGATAAGTGGGGATTTGAATGCAGAGATGTAACTTATCGCTAAATACACATCTTCCTATTTAGCTGCGTTTACATCCACCCGTATCTCACTGCCTGCAATGTGCCTTATTATAGAGCAGTGCTTACCTTTGATGTGCTGAAGGGCTGTTTGTGCTGGCGATGAGAAAAGCAAGGTAGAGGCGAGCTTTCCAGAGCCGGAGTTTTCTCTCGCTGTCTCCTTTTGACTGTCTTTCATTTAATGTGTCTAATAAATGGTAGTTTACTGGAATCAAAGAATTCAAAGCTTCTGTTCTTGGTGATGAATACAAGGAATAAGAGGCTTTTATATTCTGTGAAATCTGCAAGACTGAGCTATGGGACAGCTTTCCTATACGTGTCTCAGAAGTGAGTGCTTATCCTGAGATCGGTGCAGCGATCTCTGCAAGGAAAACCAGCGTCTCTGAGCGAGCCGGCCGCTGTCGCTGAAGCCGAGCGGAACCGAAGTTCCGCAGATCTCAGAGCCCTTTGCCTGCTGACCTGAAAGGCTTTGCAGTGCGGTTAGGCTGGGCTTTTCAGGGCTGCCTAAGTCTAGCATAGATCTGACTGCTGGTTTTGATTGATTACGGTTGCGTGTTTGCTTTAATGGGTTCTTGAGAGTCCGGTCCCCACCACCCCCTCTCGGCTCCTGGCCTATTGCACTGAGAAGTCCAAAGCTGAGGAGGGATTTAATTTTAGATTAGTAAAATATTTGGGTCTCTCCATAGATAGATGAATGGCTAGATGGTATTTTTTATGATCCTTCTCCGTGAAACTCACTTTATCAATTATTTCCCGGAGAAAGAGAATTTGCAGGCTGAAAACAAAAGTGGGAGCAGCAGAATTGGCATTGGCTCCCTTGCAGCTCCTGTTTGTGTCCATGCACTGAGGGCTTTGTCTCTGTTGTACTTGCCAGTGACTCCAGATTACTGCCTCAAAGCACAAAAGCATTAACACGGCAAGACTCCTTCTTAATAACTGCAGAATTGTTCTGCAAATGAACAAAGATAATGTTGGCCTGACAGGCTGAGATTGGGGGTTGATGGAGGCTGAGCCTGAGAAGAGCGATTTCTCCAATAAGTCCCGGCATCAATCTGAGAGAGCAGCTGGAAGAAAGAGTAATAAATATATTTTCTCCCTCTACATGTCACGAGTTATAAATATGAAGCTTCAGCCTCTTTGCATTGCCGCACGAACCGAGTCCCTTATCCCCACGCGCTCTGGTTTTGAGCCTCCCCCTGCTGCGGCTGTTTGGTGTGGAGCGTCACCGCGCCGCGCGCCGCCGTCCGCACAGCTGCGGGAGGGCTTGTCCCGCAGGCCCTGAGCGCTCACCGCGGTCGGTGTTGGTGTTTGTGCCCGGGCTTCAAAGGGAGTTTTGACTTGGACAAACAGACTGTGTCACCGACTTAAATGATCAAAACGGAAGGAAAGGGAAAAGCAAACTCGCGCCTTTGAAGTCACTGCTGCCGTGATCTGTTTTCTCAAGCCTAAAGCTTTTCTTGATGTTGGCAAAAAGTCAGGAAAAATGTTTGCTTGGAGTTGCAGCAAAACAGAGGCCGAACTGCTGCCTCCTCTGGTTTAACTGCTGGTTAAACTCCGTGTCTGCGAGGAGCAGCAGCAATGGGAGAACCAGTGCCTGCTCTGCTAAACAGCTCGGTTTTTTGAGCGCCCTTTTCCCGCTCCCCGTGGCCACGGGCGGCTGCTGACCTGTGGGAAGGAGGGGCGAAGGTGTCACTGCTGCATTGTATTCCCCTCCCAGCAGGTAAATGGAGGAGGACCCTGGGCAGGTGCCTGCAAACCCGTGTTGGGAACAAATTCTGGGTGTGCAAAGATCAATGGAGAAAGAGCCCAAGTTTTTAAATTTAAAAATAGAAAGAAGAGCATGAGTCTAGGTTGCAGAGCTGTGCTCTGCCAGGAGCTGAGAGCCCTGCCAGTGTAGTGACAGATGTATTTTTTATTTTATCAAATATCTGGCCCGGAACCAGAAGTGCTCGGGATCTGTGATTACCTGCACGTTTGCAGCGGGCTGGGTGAAATGCTCTTCACAGGCTCTTGGCGTGAGCGCACGTGGGAAACGCAGCACGTTCCGCCTTGCTGTCGCGCTCACCGCGGCTGCCGCAGTTTCCCCAGCGGCTCAGCGTGCTGCTCGCGCTGGAGCAGCGCGTTGGTGTCTCGTACTGGGGGTAAAGCCATCCTCAATAAAACCAGAAACTCTTCTGGAAGAGCATGGGGGACGAAGAGAAAACAAACAGAAGTCCAGCCAAATTTTTACTGAACTGATGATTCTCTTTGCTCTGGAGCTGGTGTTTTATCCTGGAGAAAACCAGGTGTCCGTGGTTACCTGGGTCTGGTGATGGGCCTGCGCCTGTTTGGAAGAGATCTGTGTGAAGCTCCGAGCTGCCAGGCCGGGGATGCAGCTGCTGGCTGCGCGCTCTGCTCAGTGTCACAGCTGGCTCGGGCCTCGGCCGTGAAGCCCTTGCTTTGGGAGGCGTGTGGCTGACTACAGCAGAATCCCTTCTCTCATTGAAGGAAAGACCCAAAGCGAACGCAGAGCTTGCTTGTACGGGTACAGAAAAAAAGCCCAAACACTTAATTCAAGCGGACTTACAAAGGTCTAGAAACCAAAAGAAACAGGGAGCGGACAGTATTTATTTTTTCAAATCATTTGTGGTTTTCTGGAGTTCAGTTCTTTCATTGTCCGATGCCCTGTGCTGTGAAACTGAACCCGTTTTACTTGATTTCAGGCAGTTAACCCCGACGTGCCCCTCGCGTCCGGCTGCGTCCCCCGCGCAGGTTTGTCCTGGAGACTCATGGCAAAGCACAGGTGGGTTTCTGCTTGTTCCATTTCTGTAGAAAACAGAAGGTGTGAGCGCCAGTTAAGACCAAGTAATTACAGACAGATATATAGTGTTACAATTCAAACCTGCACCGTAATGGCTCCATAAAGTCACCTAGGTTTAGACATACATCAAACCATTTTTCACACCGCAAGTGAATACTTTTTTAAGAGCTATAACTTCGTGGGAGTTGATGAATTTGCTGGATTCATAGCCCTTTGCTGGATGGAGTTGGGCACACGAGACACCGCTGTGCAGCAAAACGGGAGGGAGAAAATGAATCCTTGGAGATGAGAATTGCAAAAGCTGCTGGAAACAAGAGCTGGGCTGGGTGCCTGAGCTCACCGCCGCGGCCCGGGGGGAATGCTTGGGAGGGAGGAGATGCAGCCCCGGTTCTCGTCCCGGGGCGGAGGGGTGGCCCACCGTGGCCCCTGCTCCGCAGCGCTCATGGGAGCATTCACTCCCTGGGCTTTGTAGCACTTCTTTTTATTTCTGACAAAATGTGGTCTATTTTCTTTTGTCAGTTGACAAATGAAGGAGTCAGGGAGAGAGAAAGAATCCCACAGAGGCGTAAAACCAAGACAAACAGTTGTGAACAGGTAACGTGTGCCGCTGTGGTGAATGCACCTGAGTCTGTACGTTTAACCGACCGTGGCAACAGGCGTCTATCTTTCCTCCTACAGCTTGTTCTAAGCATGCCCGCGTGTCCCTGGAAGAACATTGCCTTTCATGGGAGGGCGTGTAATGAAATGCCCTCATCCTGTTTTAATCAGTTTTGGATGTGGAAGAGGCAATCATGATCTGAGGAAGGCAGTGTTTCCCTTGCCTGTGAATTATGTGATACTGGAGCTTCATTAACATGCTTTACAGTCTTATCTTTATTCATACTGGCAAATTAAATTAGCACTGTCTTTCAAATCTCTGCCTATTTTTCCCCCCCCGGCAACCACCAGCAGCACAAAATAAATGACAGTAACGGGAGTGGATTGCCGTGCTCTTGATGCTAGTCCCTGGATTTTAAGCAACCATCCCTCCCAGAAATGGTATTTGTTCTCGTTCCAGGAGCCGAGACGCGTTACAGCGGGTGGGTTGTAATTACAGAGCTCCGGGGACACTGCCCGGGGTTGTGAACCCGCAGCCCTCGCGGTCCTGTCCTCCTGAGCATCCAGACATGGGCTGTATTTCGATGTTCAGACAGGTGCCCCCTCTTCCCTTCGTGGCCCTTTCCCTGTGCTGGGTCCTCCGAGGTCTTGGTGGGCAAAGCACAGAACGTGGTTGTGGTGAGGATGGGAAGTCAGAAGCAGAGATTTCTTGTCCCCCCATAAGGGACCCTGTTACTGATATAACCCCAGCTGTTTTGGGAGCTGTTTAGAGGAAGGATCTTGGTGGAAAGGTATAAAAGGTGGGATGAGGTGGAAAAGACTTTATATCTGCCGTGCAGCTGCCTGGTCTGAGTGCTAGTGTGGATTTGTCAGCTCTGCAGTCAGGCGTAAATCAAGCGTCATAACCTTGCAAGTGCAAAGCATTAGAAGCAAGGGATTTCACGTTAAATACTGAATATTGCCGCTATTGAAGAACGTTTGTCATGTTCACAAAGCGTCTGAACAGAAGTGAGCTGTAGCGCCTCCTGCCCCGTTGATGTAAGCACGTGTGAGAGCGTCGCTGTGCGTCAGCCGCGAGCACCGCGCGGGGCGGCCGGGGGACACGTGCCCGTCCTCGCACGTCACCTCCAGCTCAGCTCAGGGCCACGGGCCTGGCACCGCCAAACCCCCGGCTGTTCTGTTCTTCAGCACTGGCTCCACTTGCCGTGTCCATTGCTGATGGGTGGATTGTACCACAAAGATAACGAGCCTGTGCATTTAGTTGTGATGGAGATTACAGGGACATTGCAGCTTTCTTCTCAAAACCTCAATGTGATTAAATTGTTTCCTTTGTTTCCTTCTCTGAGCAATTCCCCTGGACTGTCCACTGTTATCACTAATCCAGGAGATGCCCAAGCCTCCCACCTGTTCATTTCCTTCTGCTGTCCTAGAGCAGGCCGGCCAAGAGCACTGCCCAGCCCAGGACTGCGCCTCCCATAAGGGTTTGGATGATGATGATGAATACAGCTGCTTTATCTGTCTGACAGGTGGACTGATACATAGATATTGTTGCTAAGCCTCCGCTCCTTCCTGATGGGATAAACAATACAGACAGCGTGAAATGCTGATGTTTCTGGAGATCTCTGGATCCAGAGGTCAGGGCGGCCTGCGCCTTGCCCTTTGATGTACTTGGATAACGGACTTCGGTCCTTCAAGTGAAGAATGATGGTTTAATCCAGAGCTGACATGTCCTTAGTTTCCAGTACGGAAAACAAACAAAACCTCTCCGTTTGGAGAATATAGTCCAGACATAGCTGAATGCTCGGAAAAGGGCAGAGGGTCCATAGATCCAACTGAAAAAGTAGCTTCAAATGTCACCAGGAACTGTTACAGCCTTTGGTGAGGTTTCTTCCTCCCTTTATCTGATCTCCATTTATCATTCCTGCTGCCTTTACCTGACACGAACAGATGAAATTTCGGAGTTTCTCAGTAAGGGAATCTCACAGCAGTTTTCAGGGGCCGTGTTGTTAATCTGTGTAACCCGGACTCCGGAGGGCGTCACCAATGATGATTATCACTTGCCTGTCCCATTAAAGCTCCTTTAATAGCGGCACTTCTTGCCAAGGTCTCTGGGAGCCTCCCGTTTTCTGAAGGGTTTGTCACTTCTGGAGATAAAGAGCTGGGACCTCTGTCCATGGAAACGGGTGGACGAGGGAACCTGATGTTCTGAAACAGGCTGCTGTCGAATGAGAGCTCGTTTAGGGACTCTCTGTAATGATGAACAGGGGGTCTTTTTAGCCATAATGGAGGTTTCTGTTTCCTGAGGTTGCTGGCCTAGCATGAGATCAGTTATTGTGTGTTCCTCTTGATCAGCCTCCCAAGAATCCTGGATGACAAAGCCAGATGTGAACTGGGGTAAACTGTCACCAGATGAAAACCAGCTGTTCACAGGTATGGTTTTTCCTTCTGATGTGCGTCTTACCCTGTGCCTCGTGGTCTGAACAAACCGCACACTGTTAGTGAAGCGGCTTTGGCCACCAGGGACGGGGGAAACACGCTGCGCTTTGCCTGGCAGAGCTGGCAGGGGCTGGGTGACGGGTGAGCACGCTGCAGACCCTGCTGCCCCGGGCTGGACCGGCCTGGCCGCGCTCTGCCCCCCCAGCAGCCCATCCCTCCCTCCATCGGGCCTTAGGGGCAGATTAAGGGTTCAGAAGCACTATTTACATTTCAAAAACTAATCAGGGCCTGGTGTGAGATCAAAGCAAAAGTGGGGCTTAGGTGTATTGATCAGATGCCCGCGATGCTGGGCCTTTCTGCTTTCCTGTAGCTTGTAAAGGGATCAGACAAGACTTTGGAAAGATAAGAACTGTCAGCATGGTTATTTTCTTTTATTTTATGTAAAAAGAGCTTGTCATCCCAGGTGTTTAGAAGCTTGCCTCAAAGAGAAATCATTCTTTTGCAGTACTCCCTGGATTAATTAGTGACTGTACCTTACGTACTTGGCCCCCTGCCCCAGCCTCCTTGCTGAAGTGCTGGTCATATACACGGAATTCTGGTTCGTGTGTGGGATCACGTTGTTCAGAGCTCACGCTTCACGCTGCTCGGTGCGCAGCCGCAGCTCGGTGTCCTGGGGCCGACAGCCCCATCCCGTCCGGGCGGAGAGCCCCGCAAACGGCTCGTGTGCCCCGCAAACGGCTCGTGTTCCCCCGCAAACGGCTCGTGTGCCCCGCAAACGGCTCGTGTGCCCCGCAAACAGCTCGTGTTCCCCCGCAAACAGCTCGTGTGCCCCTCCATTGGAAGCGGCGGTAGCGCACCTTACACTGCACTGCTCGCCCAGCCCAGCTCCGCTCTAACTCACTTCTGTGTCTCATGTAGATTAACAGGGACTTTAGGCTGCGGTTGAATAATTGATCAAACCCACACGGGCTTCACAGACTTGAACAGAAGTTTTTGTGAAGTTTCATTCCCGCACAACACTTTAAACCCAAGGAAGATCTGAGCCACACGGCTCCTCGGGTTTGCTATCTGATCTTAAACTGTGCATCACCTTTTCCAATCTTCCTGTTATGTTTTGCATGTCGCAGCTATACGAATGCATTTAATGAGAGTTTTTCTCATTAAAAAAAGTCTTTACATGTTAGACCCTTTCTATTGAATTCTTTTGGATGATTCAGAGGATGTTGACTTCTCTGAATGTGATAATCTAAGAAAAGGCCTGGGTTTCTAGTTCCAGGTACAGAGGACATGAATTCATGTCCATTTTGTGTGGCGGGCTTTATGAACAGTGCGCCAAGGATTTTGGTCAGTCCTTGTAGGAGTTAATCCCCATCTTCCAGCTCGCCCGTGCTCTGTGTGGTGACTGTCCCCGTGGCAAAGTGGCTCCTCGAGCAGCGTGAACCGCGCGGTGCACACGGGTCACGCGTGTCGCGCCAGGGGAGGCTGAGGTTGGATCTTGGGACCTGGAGGGTTGGACATGGAGATGAGGTTCTCAGGACATGGGTTAAGGTGGACTTGGCAGCGTTGGGTTAATGGCTGGTCTTAATGGTCTTAAACCTCTTTTCCAACCAAAACAATTCTATGTACACACTTGTTGAGGTCAAACATCCATAAATAAGGTCTGATGCGAACAAAAGAAGCACTAGTAAAATGCAGCAGTGAGCAAACTGTATTCTCTGTGTGTTATAGTGTATGTCGGGTTATTGAAAAGCCATGGATGGGCGCACTTTGTGGTTTCATTCCTGCCAGGTAATCCAGGGAGGCTCCAGCAGCCTGGGAGCTCCAGCCGGGTCTGCGATGGCAGGACGAGCTCCTGTGCCACGCAAGGGACGGTGGCACCGCAGCCGCTGCGCCATTGTGCTGCAGCAGCTCTGAGTAACCAGCGTGAAAACCCCCTTCATTCCCCACTTAATCCCAGCGCTGTCTTGTGCGAGAGAAAAGCCTGAGCCGTTGGAGAGAGGCTTGTTGTCCTTTATGCCTTGTTACAGCCACAGGCGCAGAGTGGCCGCCTGAAGGACAGGCTTTGTTCCCGGGCTGCTGCTTGGGAAACGCGCTATAAAGCAGAACAAACACCCCAGTTCTCGTCTTTCTTGCCTCCTGCCGATCTGTCTTGCTTTTCCCCACCTACAGCCACTGGTTAAGTACTAGAAAGAAGCTTAGATCACTGGTGACTTGTTGTTGCTCTTTAATTCATGCAAATGTGCTTTTTAACTAGCTCGGAGTCTCAAATGGCCCTCTGGGGAACCTTTGGTGTTTATGATTATTGAAACAAAGGTTTATTTCCTTTAAGCACAAAACAATTGGGGAACAGAGGGAAAGAACCTGTTTTCTTTTCTTGCGAATAGGGTAAATTTAAAGGTCAGGTGCAAGTTGACATAGCAGTGCGCAACCCAACACTTGAAGAATTCCCCAGAATAGCAGTAAAAAGTGTCAGCTCTGCAGCCTCCGAATGGCACAGGGGTTTTGTCTGTGTCTGGAGTCATAAGGACCTTACACCTTTTTCTCTTTACCATCCACGCCTCTTGTGTTTGCACAGACAGCTTCTGTTTCCACATCCCCAGTTGCCTTCTCTCCGCCCCTCAGGCAGCACCAGAAGAAACTGCATGGAGCCAATGTCCCAGAGATCCCAAAACAGCCCCCAGGAGGGGTGACAGTCTTGTATTGCACCAAATGAACTGGGCTCAGCATCTTTCCTTGTCTTCTCCGTATGCCAGAGACAGAGGCCCTTTGCTCGCAAACCATCTGTGTAATAGATCACTCTGACACCAATTCGCTTGTTCTTTGTGTAATAAGTTATAATCTAGGCATTCAGAGAGATGTGTAAAAAAGAAAACTAACATGGCCTCTAAAATCAATGAGCCAGTAAATAGAGGGCTATAAATAATCAGGAGAAAGGGTTTAATTAGCAACACAGCTCTCCAGCAGTACAGTGGATGTGCATGGCAGCCCCTGCTCTGGAACCACCGCACGTGCTCCGGCTCGTCCTGCCAGTCACGGCGTGAGCTCCTCTGCTGCCCGTAAAGACAGAAAGAACAGGCTGCATTTTGGGAGCTGTTTGCTCCCGGCACTGTGCTGTGGATGGCTGTCCCGTAGGTCTCCACGTCGATGCTGCTGAGAGCAGCATCAAACCCAAAGTGAATAGCAGAGCAAAGCTCACGCCGACATCTGCTCACATCTGGCTGCAATGCTGTTTGTTTGCTGAACGAGTCCCAGGCACGCGTCCAGGGTCACGATTTCAGCAGCCCCTGCAGAAGGTGAGCGTGCTCTGCGCGCTGGCGGTGCTCTGTGCTGCTCCTCGCACGCGGTTTCGCTTTGCAAAGTCTGGGTGTGAATCCAGACCAGGTGTGAATCGTGTCCAGCTGGATGTGACTCCAGCCTGCGCTCGGCTGTAAATGCCGTGGTTTGCTGGCCATGGGCACAGGGGATGCCTCTCTGCAGCCCGTCCACGCGCTGGTGACCAGAGCTGCTGTTCTGTTCCTGTGACCAGAGCTGCTGTTCTGTTCTGTTCCTGGACTCATCGCTCCCTGCGTGCTGCACACCTGGCACTGGCAGAAAGTGCCTGGATTTCTGAATACGGTCACTTAAGGAGCTTTTTCATTGCTTTGCCTGCTGGTATCACAGCTTATTGGTAACACGGCAGGTGAGGACAGGTCAGCAGAGAGCCCAGCAGGAGGTTGGATGGTACCCAGGGTCTATGGTTTGAAGCATCTGTGGCTGGAATTTGAGGGCAGGTTTGAGGGATCCCTGAGGCACCTCAGGCAGAGCCGCGGGCTGGGAAGAGGCCATTCCAGAAGGAAGCCTTGTGCAAAGCCTGGTCTTTATTTTACACCTGTTTGCTTCCTTAGCCTCAGTTCGGTTTTCTCCTCATCAGTCCCTGTTTGTGAATTCACCTCAGATTTTCAAATGGAAACGTGTCACTGAGCAGCACCAACCTGGACTTCTGAAGTTTCTGGGAATTGCTTTGCCGATCCGAGGCTGCTGTATCGTGTGTCAGTAAAGAGTGATTTTATTATTGAAAGAATGATTCCATTAGGTCAAACCAGATTGTAAAGATCCCTCTCCTGTGTTTTACTGCCTTTAGTGAGTACCCAGCCATATGCCTCTTTAGTATCCATGTGCTGTTTGGTTTTATTAATGCCTGCATCTGCTGGTGATTTGAGCAAGGGCCAAAGGTTCAAAATGGAAACTCAAGGACCCTCTACTACTAAAAGATTTTATTAGCCATAAATCTATTATAAAGTGCATGTGTTGACAATAGGGAATAATACAATCAAAGCTGTCTCCCCAGCGCCGACAGCCCTGCTCTGCTGCAGGATCCACATGAATTAATCTGTCTTGTTAACTGGCCCAGAGTAAGTGCCTTTCAGGAGAAGAAAATACTTGAGCAAAATACAAAGAAACATCTGTGCTCTTACAAAGACATCCCGCGTTCCATAGAGGCACTCACATAAATAGATGCTGCTCCATTCCAGCACGAGTCTCGCGGGCCGTGTGCGTGGTGGCGTTGCCGCTCTGGTGCCAGCCGAACCGCGGAGCGTTCTGTGTGCGAACAGCACTGGGCAGCACCAGCCCAAACTCCTGGCTTTTCCGGGAATTGCTTTGCCGATCTGAGGCTGGTGTATCGTGTGTCAGAAAGAGTGATTTTGTTATGGAAAGAATGGCTCCATTAGGTCAAACCAGATTGTAAAGACCCGTCTCCTGGGGTGTGAGGTCGGTGTGACGAGCTCTGCACGGGCTCGCGGTCCCACCGCAGCGCCAGCTGAGCGAGCAGGAGCCGTGGGTTCAAACCTTCCCGTCCTTTTGTTCCATCCTTTTATTCCGGAATATCATCATTACGCTTTGTTATGTTTCCAGAACAAGTCCCTTGTTGTTCCTGCTGCTGAAGACGTCCCCGCTCATTGCGGGGGCTGGACTGGACGGGCTTCGAAGATCCCTTCCAACCCAAACTGCTCTGTGGTTCTCACAGCTCTGGAGCTACAGCCAGCACAAAAGCAACTGACAGAAGCATCGATGCTTCCGAAGCACAGCCACGGGTGACCTCCTGCCGCAGGCCAGCTGGTCACTCGGTGGAGCATATGGAAGCAGTAAGTTCATAGCGTTTCTCCTTCTACCGTTCGAGCTGCGATTGCGCTCGAGAGAAAAGTATTTCATTGTCCGGTAGCAAAAGCTGACGTTATCATCCTGCCTCCATCTGTCCATTAGCTCCCTAAAAATTACGCGAGACAGAAAACAACATTGTGAGCCTGTGGCAAATGATGGGTGGAAAATACACAGGTACCGCCCAGAGACTTTTCTGCAGAGACAGAAGTCCTGGCACCCTGCCTGCGTCTGTTCGTAGGCATGCACAATTAAATGTGGGAGTTTGTAATGTGATCGACCAGTGCTGCTCTTAAAAACCCATGAGTTCTCCATTTCTGGCATGAAACTGGGATCTGGTCTTGAAACGTCCTGAGCAACGTACCAAATCCCAGTTCCTCCTGCCCACCGGCACTGCCGGCTGATCCGTCCTTTTGCTCCACTCTGGAAGATAAAATAGCAATAAACCTCTCCATAGTTTGGGTTTTGTTTCCTCTATGCCTCATTTATATCCCTCCTATATTAAATTTTGTTGGGGCCATTTCACACATGAACTTTGTTTTTCTCTTTGTGCTGGAGAAGACCCGAGAAGCCGCGTTGCCGCAGCTCACAGGGGCAGCGTTGTCACCGTCGCTCTGGCAGGGACCACGGCAGCGAGCGAGGGGACAGTGAGGCCGCGGGGCCGGGGGAGCGATGGGCTGGGCCGCTGTGGCGTTGGACAGGGCTGCGGGCCCTGCGTTTGGCGTTCGAGGCGATAACCTGTTTTCTCTTGCCCAAAGCACTTTAGAAATAAAATGAGAAATAATGAAAAATACAAACCTGGAAGTGACCGGGGGTTGGCGTGTGAAATTCAGAGTGTTAATGAGACTCCTCAGAGTTGTGCCTTGGGTGACTCTGCCAGGGTGAGAAAGCCGAGGACTTTTGGGGCCAAGAGGAGAAGGGGACGGGGTTGGCTGTGCCAGGATAGCGGCTCTGTGCTGTGAATGTTGTCAGATATGCCTTGTATTGCAGTTATTCGATAAGCTTTCAGCCACCCACCGGCTCCTGCCTTAAGTACTCTTTTGAGAAGGCCTGAGCAAAACAAGCCCTTTGTATTTTGGAGCCACTTACTGCTGGGTTTCTCACGCTGGTGTTGCAGCTGGAAAATAAATGGTTTCTCTTCTGCAGAAACTTTCAAGCACTTTCAGCAATCTTCAATGGCAGAATAGTTTTCAGGCTCTCGGTAGCTCCTCTTTCTAAACCTGCTCTCCCAGCGTCACTCTCGACATGCACCTGAAAGGATAACTAAAAATAAAATATTGACGTTTCTGTCGATATCTCAGAGGTGTTCGGAAGGCAATGAACCCGGCTTAGAAGTGAGCTCGTTGCTGCTATTGTCGGACAGCATTTGAACGCGTGTCTCAGCAAGACCTGAAAGCAAATGCTCCTTGTGCACAGCCCCACGTACCCGTGTGCTGTGCGGGGCTCAGCACTTACACTGGATCTACAAGTCTCACTGCGGTCATTGACTGGGCCCGGGGGGGAAGGGGGTTATCTCGCTCTCTGGCTGCAGAAGCTCCCGGAGCTGTGGCTGGCCTGTTCCCAGGGGGCTGCGCATGGGAGGCTGGGGTGCAGCAGGGAAGAACTAAACTGAACCGAGGGCAGGTTTCCTGGTCGTGTTCCTGCCGTGCGGAGTACCTGAATCTCACTGCAAAACCAATCTCACAACAAACCCAAAAAAACAACAACTCAAATTTAACTTCCCACAAAACAAAGTAGAAATCACGCAGCATCTGGCAAGTTCTGCTTTTAGGAGTGCTTTGGTTTTAACCCTTAGTATAAATGATGTGACGGTTCTTTAGAAGGAAAGTGAAATGCAGGAACAGGTGCCGTGAGCACTGTGTTTCACCAGCACTAACGTGGGCACTGCAAGGGTTTTCTCCTCAAAACCCCGAAGTCCCCATCAGAACCTTTGCTTTCAGCACTTTTCACGAGGGGAAAAAGCCTTTTAACTAATAAATCAGCTATCTGGGAAAAGGTTCCTAATTCTAAGTTGTGGAAGAAAGGGATGATCCTGTCTTGTATTTGAGTGGCTGTAAATACCCATTTACTTTCCCTGCTAAGTAATCATTGTCTGCAGTTCGGTTTGGAGGTTTGCAAAACCCAGGTCCTTGCTGAACAGCGCACGTTGCAGCGGTTCTGTCCCTGCCCGCCGTAGCGTGCGCCCACGCATTTATTGCTTTTTCCTGAGAGTTTCCAGGCAGATCTGTCCAATTTGGGTCAACGGGACAACATGGGTTCCACATTCCCTCTCTTACTGTCCGCTGGTGCTGGTGCTGAGGCCTGTGACATTTTGCCGAGCTCGGCCTTGGGGTCAGTACCTGGTCTCCGGAACGTTCCTGGCCCGGGGCCGCCCGCACCCGTGCCCGGATCCCGCTGGACATGGAGCCCGGTGTGCGGACGTCGCGCCGGCATCGCGAGCACATCTCTCTTCAGAAAGGAAAGTGCCCTGAGATCTCCGGATGAAAAATGCTTTATGAAGTTGTTGTTCTCTGGAGAGCTGTAGAATTGAGCGAGAGCCTTTCTGTGGAATTTGTAAAGCCAACTACAGCATTTAATGGCAAATTAAGTCTTTACTGCGGGACTCCATAGGTTGGTGTATTACCGTTCCCAAAATGCTTGGAATAATCCATTTCTGTAAAAGCCTCAGGACACAAAGTGCATGAAACCCCTCCAAATACAAAAATAGTCTAGGCTGTTCTCTTTTCATTTATTTCCCAGTAACAAAGGGCTCATTTTCTCTCCTGCGCTGGCCCTCAGGCCCGTCCTGAGTCGCAGGAATCTGCTCCTGCTTTAGACAGTTGCCAGATTCCTTGGTCTCCGCAGCGTGTCCCGTGGGACCCCGAGTCCCGACAGCTGCTCTGGGGCCTTGGGCCGAGCTCCAGGAGTCAACGTTCTCCAAGGCCTCAATCTTTAATGTGATTATCTACTGCAACAGCTTCATCTGGCGTTTGGAAATCAGTCTGGGGTGGGTTTTTGTGTCTTTGAATGTAATTTGATGTAAAATTCGTGGCTTTACTGTAGAGGGTTCAGTCCTGCCCTGTGCACAGACAGGGTGAGTGGGGACATAAATCACTTGACCTTGATGTTCAGCAGCTGTTGGGGGCAGTTTTGAGTACAAACTGGGATTGCATCCGAGTATAAACTGGGATTGCATCTGCGCTTGTAGACACGAGGGTACGGGGAAGGAGCCTCTCCCGTCAGGGGGTGCAGGGCAGGCGGTACCTGCAGGACACAGGGACATCCTCCAAGAGGAAGATTTGGGCACCCGTGGTCCTCTCGTTGCAGAGAACACCCCAGAAACCTCAGTTAACCCCAGGGCTCTCTGGGCTCCATATCCACCTAGATTAAAGCAGTAGCCTAACCCGTAAACCTGAATTCACATTGAATTTACAGCCCATTTTGTGCACCAAGAAATTGCAGCAGCTGTTCCCATCTGAGATAGCATACTGCACGCAGCTCGCAGCCATTTCTTGGTAGAAAATGTGCTTTATGCAGGATTCTAACTGAAAGGCCGCGCTTGGCAGAATCAGCCCCTTTGTCTTCACGGCATCTCCATGTCTGCCTGGCAGCTCCAGCCTGTGAAACGCGGCCCTTCCCGCGGGGATTTCTTCCCCAGGCCGGGGGATTCCCCGTCTGCAGTGTTGAATGGGGCGCTGCAGCCGTTCCTCCCTCGCTCCGGCACAGGAGAGGGAGGCGACCGGAGAGCAGGAAGGGGGTCATCACAGAGCTGCAAACATTAAAGCTGCATTTAGCACCTGTCTAATTTTTAATATGCGCTTAGCTGCAACGTGGTATTAGGTGCTGAGGTAAGAGACAATTTATGCAGCTTTACTAGGTGATCTGTAGCATGGAGAGTAACTGACTTTTTTGGCTCAACAACTGGAATGGAAACTAAAATAACTTCAGTCCAAGCCAATAAAAAAGGTGTATATTTGGGGGAAGGAGGATATCTCAGAGTTTTCTTCCTTTATGTTAAAATGAAGGGAAATTTGAAGCCCTGTGGTTTGAAAGGAGAAATGTCTTAGGCTCTGAGAGGGCTTGGTGTTTCTCTCTCGGTTATTTGGTAGCCCATCCTGTGCGGTCTCCGGGTACTTTGGCTGGTCTGTCTGGTTCCTTGAGCCATAGGGACAATTCTCCATTATCTTCCCTCTTGCACGTTGGTCGACCCGACAGAGCACAGAGGTTTCGCTGCTCATGGAACGGGAGCAGCGTGTGAAACGTGTCCAGGCCCCAGCAGCTGCTTCTGGAGATCGTTGTGTCCCCCAGTCCTGCTTGGATCACAGGGGCGGGAGATCATTGACCTGTGCATGGCGGCTTATCTCGGTGCAGCACGGGCAAGATTTCTTCCTCATCGGAAGGCCGTTGGGAGAGCCATGCACTGCTTGCTTCACACAGACCTTCACGGCAGCTTTTGGTCTGTGCACAGGGGGATTTTCTTCATTGTCGTTTTTTTCTAGCTAGCACAGGGAAAACAAGCCCAGGACCATGAGCAGGAGATAAGCAGAGAACACCCTTGCACCTTCTGATCCATATAGCTCAGGTTTCGGTTGAGTGACCCAAGAGCAAGGTGAATATAGATCTGAACTGAAAGCGGTGCTGCCCGCTGACTAACACGAATACACCATACCCAGCTGGCTGTTAACAGAAGGTTGTTCTTCAGCTAATAGGGATTTCTTTTCACGAGTGTGGGATGCCAAGAGATGGCTCCTTCGCAGCGATGCTCAGTAAGTGTTCCGTCTGGCACGGGGAGCTCGCTGATGGTAAAACGCCATTTCCCGCACTCCTCGCTGCCCCACGGGAATGTGTTTGATTTGCACCTGTGTCTCGTCAGCCGTGGGCACCACGGGATCGAGGGGAGGCCGTGAAGTGGGTGGAAACTGTCCCTCTGCTTCGGCAGTTGAGTCTCAGGTTCCGTAGCCAAGCCCTGGCCAGGCGGGTGTGGGACTGGGCCGGCTTCAGCAGCGAGTGGTGCCCGGCTCCGCAGCATCGCCCCAACGGGCACCGGGCTGCTCTGCGCTCCCTGGGGGATGTGCAATCATTTCTCATCCTAAAAGTCTGCTTTTATGGCCTTCTTGGGGAACTAGGACCGCCTAACGACCACCCCCTTCATAGCAAAGGTACAAGATAATATGTTCATCCCCAAGCCATCCAAGTGAAGGTGGAAGGTTGTTCAGATTTCTGTGCAAATCCCCCCAGCAAAGGTGCAGATGCCCAGCACGTGCTGCCGGGCCGCAAGAGCCACCTGAGAGATCTGTGACGTCCCCGGCGCAGCGCGGGAGGTGACATTGTCCAGAGCAGTACATTCACGCATGTCGCGTGGCTCCGCATCGTGCTGCTGCACATCGGCTGCCAAACGGCGGAGAGAAACGTGATTTAGGATGTGAAGCGCCTGGGCTGCGGCTGTGGCTGGCGAAGTGCTCTCTGTACTTGTTCTCTAGATCAGTCGCGCGATGGGAGTGGGGCTGGGTGGCAGCTCTGCAGTTACTTGGGGTCACTTTGCCCCGTAATCGCTGCAGCACAGCGTGCCAGCGGTACGAAGTTCCCCTCTTCTCTCCCTCTGCCAGCTCACTTACAGAGCCTCAATCATGTTCTCACTAGAGGCAGTTGAGCCACATTTGTTGCACAGTTTGTTTGCGAGCTTGGCATTTTTCATCATTTAATAACATGCAGCAAACAGCTTTTCGCACTCTTAAAGCAGCCCCATAAAGCACCGCAATGAGCTTTGGCAGTGATTTTACTCAGCACATTTATTGCATCAGTTGTTGAATAGAACTGTTTGTGCATCTTAATCAGAAACCTGCCCCCTGTTTTGTTTCCTCTAACACTGTAGAGGGGACATGGGGACAAAAAGGACTTTTGGGGAAGATCCCAGTTGCTCCGAGCTACAAAATCGTAGTTTTGTTGAAGTCACTAATCTCTGCTGGAGCTCTGACCCCTGTGTTTTAAGGTGGAGGGAACCCTGTTGTTCAGTAGGGGGAACTCTTGTGTCCAGTTGGCCACCAGTGGGATGGAATCAGTGGTGGGAGTTGCTGTGAACCAGAGAGGGACGTCTGGTGCTGGGTGTTGCGGGCAGCAGTTACCCCGTTCATAGGGCTCTGTCTGGAGGCACACGTTGATACTCAGGGAGCGCGAGTTCCACCGTGGAAATAACCGTGGGGTGGCGGGAGTAGCGTCTCTGTCATTCCTGGCTGGCTTGGTCCCAGCTAGAGCAGCCCAGAGGGCGTTCCCAGGGCCACCCGCAGAGCACAGGCTCGTTCATCTGCCTTCCCCGTGTTCTGAGCCTCGCGCACGGGATTTGCTGCACCAGCAGCGCTGCCTGCTCCATCTGCACAGCTTGTCCCCCGCCACCCATGGGGCCCGCTCCGGTGTCACCGTCCGCAGAGCAGATCTGCTCAGGGCCCAGGATGAGCAGCGCGAAGGAACTAGCTTGGTGCTTTCCTGCCCTCCATGAGTTACTACAGTTTGATGCATATTGTGAAGCTACAGCAGCACTTATTGGTAGGGGAGCCACAAAAATGATGAAAAGGTTCTGAGAATTGGGCCTGTGAGAGCCAGGCAGGCTCAGGCTGGAGAAAAGATGAGTGTACGGAGGCAGGAGCGCGGTTTGCAACTGGAGAGGAGGCTGTTGTGGGGCAAGTGGGGAGAAATTATCCTCATTAGTTACTGACAACAGCGTCAGAATTAATGGTCTGGGGCTGCGGCGGGGAAACTGCTGTTTAAGTGCTAGAGGAAACATTATAACTGAAAGCAAAACCGATGTATTTCAAGTGGGTAAAGAGCCCGTGGCATCCCTGCTGCTGGAGACGTGGTGCTGGGCAGACCTCTGTCCTCCTGGAGAGAAGGAAACACCAAGCAAAGCTCGTCTCGCAGCACAGAAGACACTGATGGAGCGGAAGACGTGTCTCCCTCGCTGCCCGGCCGCCAGCCCTGCTGGTACCAGCGCACACCGGCACGCTGCCCCCGGGCGCCCAGCGCGGTGGGGACGCGGCCGTCCCGCTGCCAAGCCAAAGCATCTCCCCGCTCGGGCTTCGCAGCCACTTTGCTCTTGCCGCTTTTCATCCGCGCTGCCTGGCTGCTTCTGGCGTGCTGCCTGCTATTCTTTACTGCAGAACAAATCTCATTTAAAAGCAACTCCTGCTGCTGGAGTGCTGGCACAAGATGCTTGGAGCAGCCACTACCACGGGTGGTCAGCGTAACCCCTTCCCGGTCAAGAGCACGATCCCTGCAGCGTGCACGAGCCTCCTGGCAGCACTGCAGTGACTCGAGATCTGGGCATTCAGCATGTCCATCCCAGCCGAGCTGCGTCTGCAGCATCATCCTCAGGGCTGGCTGGTTTTTGGAGGAGTTCAGGGCCAGCAGCCAAAGAAGCTGGAATGCAAACGCCAGCCAGGCAGCAGCTCCTGCGATCCGACTGAACAGAGCTGACAAACTTCATCTGTAGCTCTCGGCTCAGGACGGCACGCTGCAAAGCGCAGGGAAATCAGTGTCATTAGCGAGGAAACACAACAGGAGGACTCGGGCCAGCTGGGATCTAAACTCCTGACTCTGAGGTTCAGCTCTGGCAGCAGAGCCCCATCGAACCCGAGTGCCAGACGACACTTTATACCTGTCTCCAAATCAAAGCTGCACCTACACCCAGGAAAAAGAAGCTGAGTCCCGCAAAGCATCTGCGTTTCCCTTGGAATAAGGAATTACGCCAGTATGAAGTATTTCTGTAAGGGAATGTGCTACTTGCGTAGTTATTAATTCATTACTGGTCATGGCCAAACTCCCTCCTGTACTAAGTCATCTCTTAAATGAGCCAAATGAAATTTATTAACACAGCATTGATCATTCGAGTCTTTTAGCATAAAGCAGAACAGAACAGAACCAGCAGTAATCATTTTTGTCTGGCTTCTGGCTCGTGTCTGTGCTCAGAGCCCCGTGTTACAGTGGTTCTGGAGCTGCCTCCCAAACACGCGTCAGAGCGGCCGGGGGGGTTTTCTGGGGTTTGTTGTTTAAAGACAAAGTGAGTTTCCCCTTGGACTTGACCCGAAATGCCTCTGAAAACTGAACTGGAAAAACAGAAGCAAGCCCTTAAATAGCTGAGGAATGGTGGCCAGAAGGACAAAATGCTTATTTGGCCAATAGCGTGGCCGTTGCCATGTTTGCGGGGCCCATCCCGGGCGGCGCCCACCCCTGTTCTTGGAGGACATCACCTCTTTTACAAAGAGGAGTGGGGGCTCTGGGGAGCGGGGCTGGGTCTGGCACACAGCACTAAGCCAGGTCTTGCTGGGCTGGACTCCGGCGCTGCCGAAGCCTCCACTAGAGGTTGCCCCAGTGTCACTTTTTCGGAAGGAAACGGCGCATCCCCAGAGGAAATTGTCTTAATCACCGTTTTGTACAATTAGACTCAGTCTTTCCGAAGCTCTGATCGTTTCTGTTTGCACAGCTAAGTTTGTTTCTGCTGGAGATAATTTAGCCTCTAGGCAGACGGGGTTTTCATGGAGTCTCTAGTTCTGAATTCTGTGAATCAGAGAATCGTGGAATGGTTTGTGCTGAGAAGACCTCCCCAGCCCCCCAGCCCCCCTGCCATGACAGGGACATCGTCACCAGCTCAGGGTGCTCAGAGTCCCGTCCAGCCTGGCCTGGGGTGTCTCAGGGATGGTTCATCTACCACGTCTCTGGGTACCTGGGCCAGGCTCTCACCACCCTCAGGGCAACAATTCCTTCCTCATGTCCAGCCTGAATCTTCCTCTTAATTTAAAACCATCAGCTCCCTATCAAAAATGGGACCTGCAAGCTGCTGGAGAAGTCTTGATCCACCACTTGTTAGACATGATCCTATTCCTCTCCCCCGCAAGCTCCTGATGTTCCTTCTCACACGTGTTTCTAGTTCGCAGTATTTCATCAGATCACTTTCCCAAATAAGTGTATGTGAACTGACCGAGCACCCCAGACACGGGGTGCTCAGGTTTTGTCGGTGTCCCTGCAGTTTTTTTGACGAGTGTATGGAAGAAATTCAAGCTGTGCTGCTTAGTTTCAGAGACACGTAGGGCAAGTGACTCCTGATTTCGGTGCCTCCAACCCCACTTGCTGTGAGTGCTGTTTGCAGAGATGCTTTAAAGCCAGAAATCAATGTGTAGTTACTGTTTACCATGAAAATGAACATTTCAGCCTCTCACACTAAAAGGGAAAGAAATTTTCTAGTCACCTGCCATTTAAATAGCATCTCGCACACAGTCACTAATTTAATGCAAATCTCATTCGGCCTCCTTGTATTTGTCATTTCGGTGCATTTTTGTGCTTGTAGTTTTTATGCTAATGATCCTGCTCCGTTGCTAACTAGGTCTTTATACCTATCATTTCAATGATACTAGTAATTACAGAGTTATGTGCGTGTCTGCGGGTGCTGTTGGGTGCACTCAGCTCTCTTGTCACCTCTTTTCATCGCCGCCTGAGCAGTGAGCTCTCGCTGTCATCGTGACGGCGGGGCTGTTTGCCATGGCTTTCTGCAGCTCTGAGTCTGATCAATGTAGAAAATTCAGCAGATGTTCCAGGTGACAATAAACAGAACCCTGTGGATTTGGGTAAAAACTGGAAAACCTGAGGATGGAAAATGAGGACGCAAAGCCTCGCTCTGCCCTGTGATGAAACCGGCTTTTCTGTAGCCCACGGTGCTGACACACCTGTGTCCAGGGTAAAAACACTGAGAGACCCTCAGGGATTTATTGCTTGTGATCCATTTGGCCAGGGAATGGACAGATCTGTACAGAGGGAAGGGAGGAATAAATGGCCCTAATCCCCGCTTACAGGTGGAGAAAATAAGAGAAGAACG
Organism: Columba livia; assembly: GCF_036013475.1. Taxonomy (NCBI): domain Eukaryota; kingdom Metazoa; phylum Chordata; class Aves; order Columbiformes; family Columbidae; genus Columba; species Columba livia. Next base: position 478,449 of record NC_088627.1, on the reverse strand, counting down.
CAGAGAGCCACAGTGAGAAAAGATGCGAGGCAGCTGAGATGGTTGTTTGCAGAGAGAGACGAGGGAGACAGCGCACGTGTCCCGGCCGCCCCGTGCGCGCTCCACCGCCTGCAGCCCCGGCAGCGCAGGGTGCAGGAGGCGCTCAGAGAGCTCAGGCTGCGGCGTCTGGGATGCGCTGGGTGAGCAGCCGGCCGGGGAGCCGCCGGGAGCCCACCCTCATTTCTGTGCTCTCAGGTCCTTCCTCGTCCCTCAGCCCACACAGCCCCTTCGCTCAGCACCAGCAGCTGCTCCGCTGCTCCTTCTAGATAATTCCAAACTACCTTCTCGCTGTGGCACCAGTGACTCCCAGTCCCTGTTCACACTGGGGTAACTGGAGACCAGCCCCGTTTCAGCAAAGCGCTCCAGCCAGGGCGCAGGATCTGGACCCTCTGGACACGGCTGCCACAGGAGGACTCTGCAAGGGGACTGGGGAACTCAGTGACAGTCTGAAATGAAACACGACACACAGTCATTTCTGAGCACGCTGAGAAGAGATTAATGTGCAGCCCTGGAAAAAAAAGAAAAAAAGCAAGTTTCATTTTGTCCTCGGTGCTCTTGACAGAAGACCCGTCTGCAGCTCACTGAAACAGCGGGGAGAGCTGAGACGAGCTGACGGCTTCAGCCTCCTATGGATCAGGCCGATGAAGAGCAGCCGGGAATGAGGATGACTCCCCTACCCTTCTGCTTTGATAGAGATAAGGCTGAAATACACTTGAGATGAGGAGGCGTCCAGGCGGCTGGAAGGTGACAGCAGAGGATGTGAGTGCAACACGTGAACAGCAGCATGGGGAGAGTCATTGGACGGAGCCCGGCAGCAGAAGCGGCGAGCGGGGAGAGGTCAGTCGTGCCAGGGGCGCAGAAACCTCAGGATCCTGGCAATGAAAACGCTGGCACGGAACAGTCACTGTCTGCTCTATGGAAACATTTCAGCACTTGAAGCTAAAGCAGGCACCTTCTGCACTTGGCGCTGTACAAACATGTAAGGAGAGAGGCTAAACAAAGAGCTTAAATAGGCAAAACTGGGAAAACTGAGGCACAGAGCAGCAGGTGATTTAGTGCATTAGTTTAGAGCAGCATATCTTTTTCCTCCTTCCCAAGCTGATGCCTTATGCATGTGTTTGCCCTGTGCGCTGGGAGGGCTGGAGCGTGCTCTGTCACCCGGCGGTCCCACCGAGCCTTGGGGACACGGGAGCCCACAGAGCGAGCTGCACCCAGGTCGGGAACGGGAGCGGGAGAGAGATTGAGACTCGGGATTGAGGACGAACTGGTCATTGGCCCCAGAAACAAAAAGCTCTGGTCCTTCAGAGCAGACCGGCCTTGCGCAGGGCACAGCTTTGCCGTTGAGCTCGTTCTTGGTTTGGATCTTGCGCCCTGAGCTGAAGTTCAGGCAGCTCGTGAGCTGTCAGAGCCGCGTGTGCGTTCAGCAGGTATTGAAGTCCACCAGCGCGCTGGTGCGGGCGTGCGAGAGGCCGACCTCTAATTTGGGCTGGAAAGCAGCCAGGGGCCAGTGTTTGGGCTGATCTGCATGAAATGTAGATAAGCGCCATCCAGCTCGTTGAATTCAGATGCGGCACTTGAGCTACTGGACGGCAGTTCAGGCTCTGCAGAGGAAGGGCAGCAGAGGATCCCCCACACTGAGGTCCAGTCCCCCCCTCCGGCTCACAAACGTGTGGTAAGAACTGAATGGAAGACAGCAGGTAGAAAGAGAAGAGGGTGGATTTTTGTGAGTGCCAAGAGAGGCAGATGATTACAGCTTCATTGAGTTATTATATTCCCCAAAAGGTTAAAAAAGGAGCATCTTTAGAATACCTCCAAATCTTCCTTTCTTCTTTCTTTGAAGAGTAGACAAAGAAAGAAACTAAATACAAATGAAATTAAATCAAATGAGTTCCTGGACTGCTTAATATGGTATTTTACCCCCATTTAAAATATCCCTCAGGAGACTACGCTGACTTAATAAGCCTAAGAGACGTCGCGGTGAAGACTGAACTGCCTTGATGAAAGCACAACTTGGCTGGGGCTGCATTAGTCTTGGAAACACGTTCCAGCTTCTTAAAAGGAGCCTTTTAATCCATTTTTGAAATGGAAAGAAAAGGATCAGGCAGAAGACATTCGTAAAGGGGAAAGAGGATCCATACGCTTACACAGCTATGTGGTGGAAATGGCTCTGATCGTAACGTCTAATCGCAGGGAAGGGCAAACCGCGGCAGTTTACCTGGGGAGTTGGGTGTGAAGACAGACACCTGGAGCCAGAGGAAGGACCTTCGCTGAATTCCAATGGTGTTCACAGCGTGTGCCCGTTCGGCTCCCACACAGCCCAGGCCTGGCACCACGGTGAGCGGATCCCGACGTGCTCCGTGCCGCCCGGGGCTCCCGTGGGTTCCTCCGCAGCGCTGAGCTCCAGCTCCCGGACAGAGGGACCGGCCCGCGTCCGCGTTGGATTCACCGTGCAGCAGCTGTGTAGCGCTTTCCTCCTTCCTTGCAGAAGAGCACAGACACCAGTTGGTACAAAGGCAGGTAAACCGGTATAACCACCCAAACCCCAGCCAGGTGTGTCCCAGGTGTGCACTGACGGAGCAGCTTGCTCACAACAGGGCTTGCAACCAACAGGCTGCACTGCTGTAATTAACCACCACAACTTCCTGACACAGCGAGGCTTTAAGGAAGAGCTTTTGAAAAGGTTTTCCTTTGACCAACGGCAGTTTTACCCTAACACATCTCTAAACGGTGCTGTTTTGGAATGAAAACTGTCAGTTCTTTCCCAAAACAAGCCCGTCTGGCACTGGTCCCCAGGCAGCGACACAGCAGAAGAACAACTTCTTTTCTGCCTGGTTTAGCTGGTGGTCACCGGTTGATCAGTTGCTCAGGTTCAGTTTGACCATGTAATTTGTGGAGAATTGTTTGAATGGCTTAATGCATTGTAAATCAAAAGAAGAAATTCTACTCTTGGTAATTAAAACGGAATGGGTAATTACTTTTCTCTGTCTGTAAGTTCACTTTCTGAAGGAGGAAAGAGAATATGGAGCTTTCAAATGCCTTTATTCTCTTCAGCATGGAAGCAGCGTTCGCTCGCACCCACAGATACCTGTACGTACTTGTTTGTGTCTCCCCTGGCAGGCTCAGAGTCCCTTTGAAAAGCGAACCCACCAAACGAGGGAAGGAGATCAGGAGCCGTGCTGCGCGGAACACGCGGCTGCTCTCCCGTATCTGTCTTCTGCAGGTTTCTCCGAGCACTTGACAAGTTTTAAGATCAACAGCAAGAAGCGCTAATGGGCAGGGAGCTCTTGTAAAGCATTTTTTAAATGTGGGACTTAAAATTTGCCCTGAAAGGCAAAAAATTACTTAAGTCACTTGGCTGCTGACCAGAGGGTGCAAGTTGGAAGCCTCAAACACCGAGCCCATACAAAGCAGCTCTTCCAGCTGCTCATTCTCGACGTGTCAGCGACGCGTTTGACCGCGCTGGTGTCTCTATTCATTTGCGCATTCCCCGTAACCTCAGCCTGTCAAACCTGCGCCTGTTTGGGCTGCTGTCAATCACGCCTCAATTTCTAGTTCACTTGGCTAAAATCAGCGCGGGTGTTTTGACAAAGGGTGTTGGGGAGAGCAGCTGTCAGAGCACGGCGGGCGAGGGACAGGCAGAGATCCCAGAGCGGCGGGGAGAAACGGGGTGTTTGTTACCCGTGAACATGATGCGATGTTGTGCAGGAGGTGTGATGAGCCGGGGGTTGCAGTGAGAGCGGCGCCGGGAGTTCGGGGTGACACAGAATCACAGGATCCTTGTGGATGGAAAAGCCCCTCAAGATCATGGAGTCCACCCATAACCCCCCCGGCCCTGCCCCGTGTCCCGATAACCTCATCTCTGTCTGTCCACCCCTCCAGCTAAGAGATTACACATCTTTTTGGTTCAATGGCCAGTTGCTTCTTTTTTACCCTGTTCCATTTCTTGTTTGACTACTTTTAAAGGAAATTTCAGAGCCTGTATGATCAATCCCAACTACAGTTTTGTAGTGGAAACCACAGGTTTTACCCCAGAGTATTCTGTCCACTGCCCAGCGCTATGAGGAAAATTCCGAGGGGTGAATTGTGTGAGCTGAGTTCAGAAAGCAGGGTTGATCCGTCTCAGCTGACGATCGGCTCCCATCTCCGTGATGGTCCCGGTTGTTTTGTGCCCTGACGCCCTGGCGATGGTTCCCCGTAGACAATTAGTTGGAAGACGAGGCCCTTGGTTCTGGTTGTTGGAGTTCTCAATGAGGCGCTTGGATTTGGAACCGTCTCACCGTGGAAACAAGCCAGATCAGATGCCAGAGCAGACACCAGGGAATTCTTTGTAACACGCATTTATTTGTTTGTTTTCTGCAAAAGAAGCAGATTGAGTGATACCAAAATGTTTGGTGAATCCATATTGATGTTACTGAAGTGTTTAGGTCCAACATTTGCCTTGAATTGCCTGTGAACTGACTGCTTTCGTTTCAGCAAATGGAGCTCTTATCTTTCCAAACTCCTCAGCAGCCTCTGTCCCTCAGTCCCCCAGCCATCGTCTTTTTGACTATGATATTCTTTAGGTACATAATTACCAGGGAGTCGCAAACGTAATTTAAACAGAGACCTTCTGACTGTGCCTCGATGGGCCAGCGACATTTCCAAGGGGAATTCAGCTGCACACCGGGTGAAGCTCCCAGTGTTCTTTGACAAGCTTAATAAGACCTTTGTCGTTTGCAGATTAGCCTGAGCTGAGCTTTACCCTTCCCACCAAGGGGAAGATAGCCAGTATAACTCCGTGAAATAAAACTAACAAACATATAGAAAAATGTGCTTTAGGGGAAACGCCTTCCAGAGTACCTGGGACTGTGGTGAAATGAGGATTAATAGTATGTATAGTTATAATCAGGAAGATGGGCTCAAGATAGTTTAAGAAATAAGGTCCAGGACTCTAGAAATGCGAGCCTGGGGTTCCTTTGCGATGGGATGAAGGCTTTCTGAATAACGAGGGGCTGGAGTCCGGGGCAGTAACGGGAGACGCGATGGTCGAGGTGGCCCTGGACTCCTGCATCAGGCCACGTGGATGCCGGTCCTTACCCTGGCTGGAGCAGCTGCTGGTTGTCGTGTTAAACGTGTCCGTACAACTCACCCAACAGCACTGGATGGACCCTGTAGAAGTACTTGGGATTTGAGACTTCAGAGCCATGGGAAACTCTGGTATTTCTGCCATCAAAAAAACCTACAAATAATAGAAATATGATTACAAACACAATAAAAAGCTCAAACTGGAAGATTTCAAAAGTAATGAAAATTCTGACCCTGTTATTTCGAAGTTGTTGAAGCTGCTCACTCCACTTCTGTTGAGTCATTTGTTTTGATGAAGTCAGGCCTGTTCTCATTGAGCCTTTTAACAGAGGCTTCACATCTGAAATTGTACGTGTTTCCAACAATAAAGGGATCCTAGAGAATGAAAGTTTAAAAGGAAACTAAAACAAAGCCAGAAAGTTGTAATGAGCCGTTCTTGTCTTTTCAAAGTATTTTGACATCTTTGAAACAAAATGAGAAAATGGAAACAAATGGTTTCAAAATTACATGCGTCAGAAGTGTAACCGCGATTGATGTGTCCCCGGGAAACGTTCAGATCGTGGTAAAACTGCTTTCTGATTAAAACTCTTCTGTCAAACCCCTTTAGACCAACACGAACACGGAGCTGTAAGGACAAGCTGGCCCAGGGGCTGACGTGGCGGGAGGAACGATACACCCGGTCTTTGCTGTGGTGGACACACAAGCGCAGGAGGTAACGTGGACCAGCAGGAGTCAGTGGCAGAGCCGGGGGACAGGGAAGGAAAGGTCAGTGGCACCAAACATCATGAATGGACCAGGCTGGGCAAAAACCACTGAATCACTTGGGTTGGAAGAGACCCTCAAGATCATGGAGTCCAACCATAACCCATCTCTGGCACGGCCGCATGTCCTGAGAACCTCATCTCCATGTCCAACCCTCCAGGATGGTGACTCCAGCACTGCCCTGGGCAGCCTGTTCCAATGCCCCACAGCCCTTTGGGGAAGAAATTGTTCCTAAATCCAACCTCAACCTCCCCTGGCGCAACTTGAGGCCGGTTCCTCTGCTCCTGGCGCTGGTTCCTTGGAGCAGAACCCTTGATCTTCCCCATCTCGTGACTGTGGCACAGGAGGCTCTGGAGCCCGCGCACCCGGGAGCATCACCCGCTGCCACCACGGCAGCAGCTTCCCACAAGGAGCCCATTATCTCTCTGAAATCTCGGAAGGCATTTTTGCCTGTGGATCGGAAGATTGAGCTAAATGCTTGGAGCTATTATCAGACAATTAAAGCTAATGTTGCAGCCAGTGGAAAGATCCTGGTTAGTCACTTTACTCAATTTAAATCTTTGAAAATTTTCACAGTTCTAATCAAGGAATAAAAAGGAAAATACATATAGATGTATATATATAGCAGAGCATTAACTTTCATTGTCAAATCAAGTAAAAAATTGCTGAATGAGGTAAATATGAGGAGCAGCGTAATAGACTATTACCACAGTATAGCTTGTGGCTTTCATTTTCATTTGATACTCACACAGCCCTCGCCCCCACACAAATGCACTTAAGGAAAGAAAGAAGTAATGTTTGAGATGGATAAAATAATCAAGTAAAAAGCAAAAAAATCTGCAAAGTAGCAGGTTGTAGTGGTTTTAGGCTGGCCATTGGTTGCAGGATTGATTTGTTGATGGTTCTTTCTTTTTCTGGAGAGAGAAGAGTCTCAAGAAGGAGAGAGACTAGAATGATAACAGGTAAATGTAAAAACCGGGGGATACACGGATGGATTGGTGAGAAGGAGCGTGTTGTGTGGTGGGAAGTCAGAAGGTGGCTGGAGAGAAATGGAGACCAGCGTGTGCGAGAGCTGTTTCATTACATGAGGGCTAGATGGGTAAATAAAGACAATACGGGAAAAAAGCAGAGGGATATTCCACAAGAAGCGGACGGATAAGTCGGCAGCACAGAATGACATGCTGCAGAGGTTGAAGTTTTGGTTTTTGTGTCAGTTGTCCAAGGAACAGCCCCGGTGCCCATTTGCAGGGCCTGGGCTGCGCAGGGCACCGTGTGCTCGGGGTGCTGAGCGCAGCCGGTGTCTCCAGTGCTTTGAGTCTCCAGTGCTTTGAGTCTCCAGTGCTTTGTGTCTCCAGTGCTTTGAGTCTCCAGTGCTTTGTGTCTCCAGTGCTTTGAGTCTCTGGTGCTTTATGTCTCCGGTGCTTTGTGTCTCCAGTGCTTGGCTCGTGTGCTGCCGGGATGTTCCCTGCAGGAGGGACGTGCCCTGCGGGCTCTGGCTGCAGAAAGACACCCAAGCAAACAGGCCCCGTATTTGAAGACTCGTAGTCTGCACAAGGAGGGCTTGTTCCCTGGGGTCTCCTGGGAGCCCTCTCTGAGGCAAGTCAGACCTGCAGAATGATCCGGTGTTGTCTAGGAGACAAAATGTTGTCAAACTTGGCTCCTTTTCCTGAACAAAGCAATTCTGTGCTGGGCAGCCTTGAGTAAGACACTTCACCGCCCTGTTTGTTGAGGTAGTTCTTGCCGTGGATATGTACAGCACCGAGCACCGAGTCCCGGTGTTCTCTGGTGACTCAAAATGACAAGCTCCATGTCATCGATCGCGGTTTCTTGCACAGGTGTTTATTTCTGCCAAAAGCAAGGCAGCGCGGCCTGGCAAGGGCACCTGTATGTTAGAGCAGCTCCTCCAGCGCTTCCCAAGTATCAGAGCACACAAAGAAACAAGGGAAGGGAGGGCAGTGACCTTCATGCTGCATCCGGAGCCAGCGAGACCGTGCGCGGTGCCTGGAGCAGTGAACCAGCCCCGTCCTCCTGAACCCTCCGTCCCCAGCGCTGACGTTCCTGGTGGGAGATGTGTTCTTGCAGAGAACAGCCATGGAGGAGAGCGGGCTGGCAATCCCATGCGCCTGGCTCCCGAAGATATTTGCACGCCAGGCATTTTGGCACGAAATTGCAGCTGAAGGCAGCAAAAAGTTTTCATTGTTGAATGTCACTCGCAGGGCTGGCTGCTCCAAGAACCTGAATGTGGGTGGCAAAATATCCTTCCTGTTCAGCACATTGCCCAAATGCTGTAAGCTTTGGCTTGTAACCATGCCTTGGTTAAAGAAGCCCTTGCCTAGGCTGAGGTCGGGATCGCAGAGGTCAGCGAGGGTTGGGACTTTGTGAGACACAGGGGAGCAGGCGGGGAGCGGCGGGAATGAGGGATTCGATGGGTTCTTCAGGAAACGCCGTGTGCCCGGAACAACCAGGCGTGGACGTGGGCCCACCCCGCGCTGCCGCCGGCACGGGGAGCTCCTGGCGGGGCTCCCGTCCCCGTGGGAGAGACACAGCTCGCAGCAGCTCCCGAGGAGCTCTGGACATGGGTTTCGTTGTCTCAGCACATTTCCAAATGTCAGCGGTAATCGGAATCAAATGCTACCATGCTGTAGCGGGCACTGTAGTAGCATAGTAATAACAGTAATATTTTTACGGAGTTAAGTGCTTACATTAAGGCGCCTCGCTCGCAGGGCTCACCTGCCTGAGGAGCGTTGCTGCCTGTCGAGTGCCTTTCTTGGAGACATTAATGGCCCTCGGGGGGGTGTGGACAGTTCTTTGGAAGTGCCAAGTGGTGTTCTGTGTGTTTCCTATCATCATCCAGTCTGATTAATTTGCCTTCTCTAGCCTGACCTTTCCTTCCCTGCCACCACTGGCTTTTCAGGGAGTCTGTTTCTCAGCCCCTGTAAAGATGTTTTCCCATAACTCTATGTCAAACAGCCCATCCTCCCCCACAAACCTCTGAAATCCACTGCAATAGGATGTCTGTAGCCAGAGCATCACCCTCCTCACACGCACTTGGAGGAAATGAGCAGCAAATGGCACACAGATGGTGCTTTCTTGTCGCAGTCCATCTCAGCCCATGGGTGGCGAGGCGAGGAGGAGAAGAACCGTGAGACACAGTTTGTACAGCATGTTGGGGTCACCTCATTCATGAAACGTGCCTGGGGAGAGGGACGCAGGAAGTGGTGTAGTGTGCTCTCAGGTGTTTTGGCAAAGCCGCAGGAGGGAGGTGTATTCAGTACACACCACTTTCTAACCAGCAAACTCACAGCTCATTTGAGATGATGCTGAAGGATAAAAAACCAACCAACCAACCAAACATGTTCTTTGGTGTGGATATAATGCTAACACTGCAGACAGCTTTGAAGGGAACGTAGAGGAGAATACATGGGTGTGTTTCACAGTCTTCACCAGACAGGAAAAGCGCACGGGGCTTTGTAGTGGAGAGGGAGATGGAGCATCCTGCTGCCCCATGGCAGCGGGACCACGCTCCAGTGTTAACAAGGGTGCTGACTTCGCTGCTCTTGACAGGCGTTTGAAGGGCAGGACGCATCTATCCCGCATCTATTTTCCAGGTCAGTGACCTGCTGTTACATGCAAGTGTGCCAAGGAAAAGGTCAGTGAAGGAGTAAGTACCACAGGGCTGCCCGAGAAGGGGGAGGGACCAGCTGAATGTCAGGTGGAAACGAGCCTCGTGTTTTCCAGGCAGAAAGGCCTGAGAAATCATTCTTATTTACACCTCCAAGAACCGGTGCCAGACACGCAGATGATGGGACGGCTGGGCACAGAGGAGGGACGTATCGACCGGTGGCTTCTTCAAAGATGGGAATAGCAGAGGCCCATCAATCCAAGTCACCAAGGAAGGGGAGTTATTGTCTTGCACACGCTCTCGCTCACACACACACAGAAACTTGCGATTGCTTTGCCAGTTTGGCTCCAGTCTCCCACTGACTCACAATCCAGCCACTCGATCATGTCTAAGTAAAGGCTGATAGTGCGTCCCACCAGCTTGATCAAACAAATGCTTCAGTCGCAGATAATCCCACCAACCCTTCTGTTCATGCAATGCTGAGATCAGGCTGCTGAGCTCCCTCTGTAGTCGGAAGAGCAGGAGATGAGTTTCTCCAGGGGGTGACTGATCTTTTCCTAACAGAGATGCTTAAGATACTGTGGCTGAACTGCCCTTGACATGTGTGGGTTCCCCAGAGGCCCAGCTGGCCAGCTTGACATGGGCTTCTCATTCGAGAAAATATCTTCTTCCTGCTCTTTGCATTTCAGTGCTGCTGCAGGAAAAAAGAAACGTTACTTTGGGGCTGCTGCAGTGGCTCTCTGAGGTACCACGGATTCTTTGGGTAGGTCTCCATTGTCTTCTCTGTGTCTCTAGACCTTGTCATAACACAGCACGATGGATGTTCCCCTTTCCCGTCCCTCTTTTGTCTCCTCCGATTGGATGACATTGATGTAAAGCTTGCTCAGTGTCACCACAAAGTTACAGGCTCTCCTCTAACATTTGGATCCACAACACCGTCACTGCTCCGGGTGTCCATCTGGGCAACGAGTCCCACCTACGCAGCATTGTGTGCCTGTTCTAAGCACACGTGTTATTCCTGAAGGGATATTATCCTCATAAAATAGCTTTTGAAATCAAGTGGTGGGACCCGAGTCACCAGGCCAGTGTGGAGCACTCCACTGCCACCCCCCAAATCCACAAGCCACCGTATTTCTTTGATCTACCACAACACTTTCACTGCCAGGGACCTGCAGACTCTATCAAAATGGGCTATGTGACCTAAGACAGCCCCGAAGTGCTGCTGTCCAGTGGTGCCTCCATTGCCTTCTGCTCGGTGAAGGTCTTCTGTACCTGCTCAGGCCCTCGGGAGCCGCCGCGGTCCCTGGGCCCGCGAAGGAGCCCGTCCTTGGCTCGGCAGCCCGGCGGGGCAGCCGCGCTCCGCTGCCCGGAACACGCGGCCCTTTAGGATTTGCTGAGCAAGCCCTATAAAAATTAGCACGTCTTGCCAGGGAGGCAGTAGGGGGTGATTAATGAACACAGCCAATGAAAAGGGGCGGAGGGGGAATACATTCGCTAAATTGACAGCATATAAAATGTTTGTTCCTGCCTGGAACAGCAAGGTTGGCAAACCCTGTCATGGGCCAGTAGCTTGGGTTAAGTGAGGAGGCCACGGACCTGTAAATTGTCCATCATCTATATTCGGATGTACAGGCTTGTAGCCTCTCTGGTCCGGTGAGCCCAGTAATGAAAGAATTCAGAGCTGCCTGAGACGTAAGATCAAGTGCCCTGGTTGTTCTAGGGCTGATAAGATTTTAGATGAGGATTAATTTCGTTAATGACATTTCCAGTGCGTTCCTCTTCTTCTCACTCAAGGGTTATCGTGAGTACTTTCTGCAGAAGTGAGAACCGTGAGGGACGTTCGAGAGGGACTTTTATCCCATGAGTAGAAACAGAATAACTGAACAAAGCAAGGGGTGTTTGTTATCAAATCATTTGGCTCAAAGAAAGATACGGCATCATGCAAAACTTGCCCAAAACATTTTGAAGTGCTATTTTTATCGCATGGTTTTTTACTCAGGAAAGTTACAAAGGAGTCTGCTGAGGCGTGTGTTTTCCCTCTGCTGTGTGTGGCTCAAGTGGCTGAAAACTCTGTCAAATCTTTTCCTCGCCATTTGAGGAGCAGGTATCTTGGCAGCGCGTGCGAGCGGATCTGGGGTGCTGCTAACCTGGGGGGCTCAGCTGCTAATTTGCTGCTGCTGCGTGTTTAACCGTCATGAGGAAACACTGTCAATGTGAGTCCTCAGCACTGCCCGCACCCCTGCATCCCTGCACCCTGCATTCCTGCACCCTGCACCCCTGCATCCCTGCACCCTGCATCCCTGCACCCTGCATCCCTGCATCCCTGCACCCCGCATCCCACCGCCATCCTGTGTGCTGGAGCGCAGCTGGTGCTGGTCCTGGCCAGGCCAGAGGTTGTGCTGCTCCTTCCCATCCCCACGCTGGATGCTGGTGCTGCCGTCTGACGTTTTGTGCATGTGCACTGTGGTGCTGAGGCCTGATAATGGTGCCAGGGACAAAAAATTCAGCAAGTAACCCCCCCAGATGATAAGATGTCTTCCAGCAAGCAGATCCTTTCTTGGCTCCTGAGGACGGGCGTTGCTGTCGTCGCCCGATGCACCGTCCCTGCTGACGCTGGCTGGGCAGCCGCTGGCGGTGCAGCACAACGCCTGCGGGAGGCCGGCGCTCAGGCCCGGAGGACTGTCCCCTTCCATCGCTTATTGCCAGCGACTCTCCTCGTTCATTAGGTCTGACATCTGCTATTGATATCAATTATGATAATGAAAGAAACATTTTGCTGGCTGTGTCTGGCAGTCTGTCAGCAGTCTCACTGAAGGCTGGTTGATGGTGGTGGTGGCGGCACAGAGGAGATGTTTAGGTGGTTGTGTTGGATTAGGGGAGCAACGGGATCTAAAGATCTCGCTGTTGTCTGTGTTAGGAGCCCTGCGAGGGGGCGGGTGGGAGGAGACGTGGTGGACGGGCACCTGCACTAAGGAGCTCCGAGGAAATCGTTGGAGGTCTTTGCTGTCATTGGTGCTGGTGACAGCGGGGGTGACACAGACCCCGCGGCTGGCGAGGGGTGTCCCTTGGGCGTCCTGCAGGGCTGTGCGGGAGCAGCGGGTCATTTATTATCGCTGGGAGGAGCTGCACGGACTTTGGTGCGGTGCTTTGGTTCCTGCAGAGATGCTCAGCAGTCTCCTACAGTATATAAATGAAAAGATTAGGATGGGTCCCGAGACATGGAGGGGTTATGAAGCTCCTTCCCTGTCCAGTCGAGGCACTTGTGGGTTCTCAGTTACCGTCTGACATTTCATAAGCTGCTTTCTTTTGAGAGACAATTCTGAGTGATTTCCCATGAGCAATGGGGCAGCGTGGGGAGTCACCAGGTTCTGGTGTTTTGGAAATGTTTTGGAACATTCTAAAAAAAAATGTCTGTAATTTCAAGCTTGTAACCTGCTGTAAAACTCTCCTGTCCTCAAGAATTTACTGTTGTTTTAAAGTTCTTGTGACCTTTATTTTCTCTCTTTAGTTTCCTGAGCAATAAAACTGTAAGGAGCAATATGGGATTTGGGGGGCTTTTCTTTCTCTCCCCGCTGGAGACAGGATGGTGTTTGAAGCCACAAGGTGAACGGGGCGAGGTTTGAGCTGAAGAGACGCGGTAGCAGTGCTGGAACCGGCTGATAGCGAAACAAGCACTCGGTTATTAGGAGGCACAAATCACTCTAAAAGATTAAGTACTGAAAATAATAACCATACAAACCTTGACGGAGGGATGTCAGAGGCAAAGGTCCTTAACTGGCTGCTGGGATTTTGGGCTACAAGTTACTGGGGAATTATCTTTCTCTTTTTTAAGCAAAGAAAAGCTGTCTGGCTGTCTTGCGGGAGGCTGTGCTGCGCACGGGCTTGCTGCTGTTGACTGTTCCTAGCTCCGGCGTTAATTCACTGTTCCAGTGGGTCCAAAACAATTATTCTTCCTTGCAATTCTTCTATTTTATTGTATTTATGCATTTGGCATTTCCGCAGTGCCCTTGCTCTCTGTCTGAGCATCATTTAAGAAATGCAGGAGATAAATGAAGCGTATTTAATCTCACAAGCTGCCTGTGTGTGCTCATCAGGTGAGGTGGAAATGGATCAGGTGTCCGGATAGAAGGAGCGTCTTCCAGTGCCCGACACACACAGTAAACCCCGTCGCTTTGCCACACGCGGGAAGAGAACTGAGGTGGCACAAATCAGTGCAGTGCACTCCGGTTCCTGGGGTTTTCTCTTCGCTATGGAATTGTAGCAAATGCCATGAATTTCTAGGGCATGAGTTGCTCTATAGGGACTCTCACCACCGTTAGACCAAGTTTGGTGCTTTCAGGGCAGAATAAGCAGCCAAAAGTTATGCTAAAACCCATCAAAAACAACTGCACGGAAAGACCATTAATATAAAGTTCAGCCCTTCCCATTCTCTTGTATCAGCTGCAAGGACAGGTTAGTTACATCCGCGCTGCTCTGCTCCTAAATACGACTGTTTACACAATGATTTAATGCAGTTTAGCTAATCCACTTTAAATCCCCAACCTCAATTAATTGCAGTTATTAACTAGCAGATTAAATTTCTCGGCCCCTCCTGTGGAGCTGAACCTTGCACGAAAAATCCGTCAATGGCGTCGAGTTTGTTCTGCAAATGACAAACGAGATCTTGGGGGTTCGGCCAAAAGAATCCTCCGGAACCTAGTGCGGGTGTGGATAAGTAATGAGTTCGTGTTCTGCTCGCCAGGATTCCATCCTCTTCCATTGCACCCGAGCTGCTGTTCCCTGCCCCACAAAAGGCGTTTTCCATTGCTGGAGACAGCACGCTGACATTTTCATTCGCCATAAATTCATCTGGGGGTTTAATAAGACCTGACATCTCACTCCTGGTAACAATGTGTCATTAGCTGTCATTACAAGTCAAAAATAATCATTATTTTTCTTGAAAGCGTAGACATGAACGATATAATTGTAATTTAATTCTCATTTTTCATTTTGTTATGCTCGAAGCTTAATCATTTGAATTTAAAAAATTACTTTTTGTTCACTTCTCATTTAGTCCCATATTTTACTGATAAGGAGACAGGAGAAAATAGAGAAAAGAAATAGAGACCTCAGAAGGTCTTTGGTTTGTTTCAGTGCAAATCCATTTCAATCGAAATCAGGTTTTGCTTGTTTGCGTTGACTGAAAGTGGCCCAGACGCTGCCATGAAATATTGAAACACACGGATTGCTACAAATATTCTTTCTTCTAAGAATGCACATACTGTTTGCAATTCTGTTTTTCATTGGCAAATCCTTCAACTCAAAGGAACTCGCCAGCTCCAGAGCAGCACGTGTGTGGTAGTTACACGTTCATCTGCCATTTCATGCTGTTCAAATGTGTGTTAATACTTCATAGAACAAATAAAAGAGGCAGAAGTGTTTGCCCCGGTGAAAACAGGGAACCTGGGGATTTAAAGCAGAGTTTGATTCTGTCCCTGTTATAGAGCACGTCCAGCGTTCCTGCGCTCTCGGGGTCATCTCTGGAGCGATGCTGGTGCACTCACAGGGGTGCTCCAGGGGTTGTTTCGGTCGGTGGTTCCAGCACTGAGCAACTCTCCTCTTCCCGCCGCAGGGACGCAGCCGCAGTCGTTGCCTTTCTCCAGGTACGTTGTTCTTCCTCACTCATCCTTCTTGTCTGAACTTCCGCATGGAAAAATGTAAAACATCTGAAAATGTTGTTTGGGGAGGAAAAGAAATCGATGTATGAGACCTTGACTCAGCAGCCTTCAAAAGAGGTGAAAGGCTCCAGAACCAGGAGGGCTTTGGCGTGTTAGCTGTGATTTGCAGCTGATCTCCTCAGCTCCTCCATGAGTTTCATGCATAATGCAGCAGCAGTTTTGATTGAAGCCAGAGAAAGTGCTGACAGAATGTAGTGTCAGGCATCTGGGGAGATGTCCAATTAATTATTGTAATTGACATCCACACCAGATGTCTGATATATGACGGTCTCTTTGTTGATAAAAGGTTTCGGTAATTCTGTTTGAACAGCACTTTCACAACAATATGTTTTCCATTTAGGTCACGGGGAAAAAAAGTCTGATTTATTTTTTCCAGGAGATTGAATTCAGGGGGGCAGCGGCGTTCTGTCCTCGTGCCCCCCAGCTCCTAAGAGCCTTCAGAGTGCAGGGATGAGGGGTGCGACGGAAAGCGTCCGTCACAGTGCCCACCACCCACCAGAGGCACTTAGCGGGGCAGCGCAGGATCCGCCGTCGTCGTTGTTCTCTGTGGTCACAAAGACGAGCAGCTCATCTGACATCGGTAACATCATAATAATAATAATAATAATAGTAATAATAATAGTGCAAACCTCAATCAAAGAGCCATTCTCAAGTGGAAAGCCGATACGCTAGGTTATCAAAGAAGGTCAACAGCTTTTGAGTTCTTTCAAGTCACTGTAGGACTCGGGAGCAGCTCGTGCTGAGAAGGGACAAAGCACACGGTAACCGGGCCCTTTTGGCCCCAAATCCAAACCAGCGCTCAGACCAGAAACTTGTAGCAGTAAGGAAAGCCAGCCTGGCTTTCTGCCTTCGGAATCCGCGTCCCTGCGCGTCTTTGCTTTTCGTTTTGGCTCGGGCCTGCTGGGAAAAGGTCTGTGTGGCACGCTCGCTGTGGATAGAAGCAGGAAGCACAAACCCCTCACAAAATCCACTTGTATGAGCTTCCCAGAGTATCTGATGGGTCTCGGATGTTCCATTTCAGAAGATGAAGACCTTGCCTTAGGACACGGCTATGGCAACCAGGCCTCTGCACTGTTGGAGCTTCATCCGCCAATTAACACGCTTCAATAACAAAAACTCATCTTTGGCACGTGGTTGTTTCATCATACCAGACAGCTGCCTCGTTGCCTGGCAGCGCTTAGGAGTCACAGGACCATTTGGGTTGGAAGGGACCCTTAAGATCGTCGAGTCCAACCATGACCCAGCTCCAGCACTAAACAAATTTTTTTCCAACAATCTAGGGGAATTTGACCTAAACTTGGTGCAGGGCACAGTCAGATAGATGAGTGCTTTCAATATATTCGGAGGCACTTTAGAAGTTACCTGCTTTCAGCTCCAAATTTCAGCTGCCGTAGCTGGGACATTGTCTCTGACTCATCCCTCTGGTGCAAAGTATGACAGATTGCCTTAAATTGCCTGGTAAAGTTCCTTATCTAGAAGTAACCCAATTCCAGGTATTTTGGTGCCCGAAGAAGCAGACAGGCTCTAGTCGTCCTTGCAAAGCCCACAGGTGCCACTTGGCAGCCCAGTCGCCCCGTGTCCTGCAGATGCAGGGTTTGCAGGTACTCAGCCTCGCACGACACCTGCGCACGAGGCCGTTGCAGCGGGAGATCGGGCGCTCGGTGTGGGGCTGCGTTTTACCTGACTGCAGTCATCTGCAATTTAAATGTCTTGTCTTAGCAGGTTGTAGCGAGTCCCTTTAGAGTTACTAAAGAGAGATTTATGGTTATTATGCTGTATAGTTACAGATGATGTCCCACATTCTGTGTAGGAGTTAAGTGCCTTGATACCTTTGCATGTTTATCCCTGAGGCTTTGCATCTCCTCTGGAAATAGGACATGGGTATCTGTGTTACCTAAGCCAGGACACGCGGAGCACGGGACACACGGAGCACAGGACACATGGAGCACGGGACACACGGAGCACAGGACACGCGGAGCACAGGACACATGGAGCACAGGACACGCGGAGCACGGGACACACGGAGCACAGGACACACGGAGCACGGGACACATGGAGCACAGGACACACGGAGCACGGGACACACGGAGCACAGGACACGCGGAGCACAGGACACATGGAGCACCATTATCCTGTCTGGCTGGAGACAGAAGTCACTTTCCTTCTTCTTTTCTTTTCCTTCATTTTGGGAGGGAATTGGGTGTTTTACTGTACAAATGAAGGTCTGTCTGCCATGGGAGATTCAGAAAAGCTCATCAAGATTAATTCTTAAAATGGATAAACGAAAGCACATTAAACAACCTATGTAGACACACTCATTTGGAATTAAAGGGTCCATAATTAAGTTTTACTTAATTCACTTTTGAAGTGACTTGAGCCAAATTGAATTAAAGCCACTTTAATTTTAAATGAAAGTATCCAGACCTGTGTTTAATGTAATTTAACTAATCCACTTGCAATTCACACCACTAGTTAATTTTGGATTAATTTCCCCTTGTAAGCAAACTCTGAAGCAAACAGCAGGAACACAACTTTGTTTTCCCTTTTCCAGGTAGAGCGGGGCTACAGAACTTCTCTTCCCCCAAAGCGCCTCTGCCCTGCGCAGTTTGACCCATTCCCGTGCAGTTTAACCCCTTCTGTAGCGCGGCTGGGCTGGCTGTGACCGTCCGTTTGCTGTGGCATCCTCAGCTGGACGTGCAGGGATGTTCTCTGGTGGTTCTGAACCCTCGCTGACGTCCATGTCCAAGGACGTTCCTTCTTGCGGGATTTGCAGCCTCACTGCCAGGAGGTTTCGTGTTGGGTAAATACAATTTGCCAACAGGAAGAGGTCTCTGGGGATCACTGGCCTGGGGAGCAGGACGCAGGATGTGTTGGTGAAGCAGGGCAGATCCCAAAGGGCTCTGGCAAACTTGGGATCTGCCGTGTGCTGTGTGCTGGGGCTGGAAAGAGTCCGGACAACAAGCTCTGTTTAATTAAACCCATTTAGAAAGTGGCAAAAGTCAGGTTTAGGTGCCCTGACCTGCGGCAGCACCACGAGAGTCGTGGTGTTTCTCTGGATTAATTAAAAGAAGGGAGCTCTTTGGAGCTTCTGACAATGACGAACGAGCAAAACGTTCGTAGCACTTTATGTGAGCCTGGGTTCCCACGCGGGTTTGGAGTGAGTTTTACATAAAGTTTGTCTGGAAATGTTCCAGCCTGCAGCTGAGAATAAAGCTCTGCCGAGGTACCAAACCGCGGCGGCTCCAGGGCAGCCCCAGGCTGAGCTTTCCCAGAGCTGGGGAGGAAAGGGAGTTCCCAGGGATTTCAACAGGAACTGGGCATTCAGAGCCTGCCAGCGATAGCAGGGCTGTCGGCCTCGAAACCTGAACCGCAGCCACGTTTTCGTTCAGGTGTGAGGCCTCTGGGTCCCCAAAGCTTTTGGAACTCACTGGACTATTGCAACTGGTGATTAAGGTTCAGAGGTTTCTGTCCACACTTTTCCAGCTGGGCCCCACGCGGGTTCCCCTCAGCGGTGGCAGCTCTGGCATCTCCCAGTGCCCCGGGAAGGGACGCGGAGCTGTGTCCAGGAGCAGTCCATCGCTGCAGCGGAGGCCTGGGGGCTGCAGCCGGGGGAACAGCTCGACTGGGGGTTTCGGATCCCGAGCTACCATCCTATCAACCAGAGCATCTTTCCTTCGTGCTGGCACTGGCTCGGGACCAGTTACGTGGTCCAAACCGCCCCGGCAGTTCTGATACAGCACTTACTGGAAAGCCACTTTCCTTGCCAAAACAGTGCTTCTGGTTGGATGTCAGTACTCATTGCCAAATTGTGCTGCCTTTAGATGTTGTTCATATACTTATCAAAGTCATTTTCCCCCGAGCTTTCCATCAGATAGCCCTGTGCTGAGCAAACAGGAGGAGACACTCCTTAAGTCCTCAATTACATTTCTTTTCTCCTCTTCAATTCCAGCACAGACAAGAGGTGATAATACCGAATCTTTCAAATATTTGATATACGAAGAGAAGAGCTTGTTAGAACGAGACCAATTAATGCATTTTTAATCCACATTTAAACACATGCAAAGATCCTGAATACTAATGCCGTCATTTAAATTCCAGGCGGGGCGGCTGGCGCGGGGCTGCGTATCTCTCCATCTCCGCTTCCCTGCCTTGCTTGAATCAGGCAAGGTCGACTAGGCGCTGCTGCTTATAATAAAAAGGCATATTTAGGCTCCCTTCCATTTTTTTAATCACCTGAAGGTGTTCTTGCAGCTGATGCTCACGTTGCTGGTTTTTTCCCCTTCTTCCTCCTTTTATTCCAAAGTTCAAGGACATTTGCACCGCCTGCGTTTGCCTGCTGCTCGGAGGAACAGCCACACGAATCGTTGGAGCTCCTCGTGTTTCCTTAGCGGTACAGCGTTTGCTTCAACCGCTCCTCGTGCACATTGATCCAAACCTGGATTTCCCATCTCCTTCTCATCGCTGTTGACACAGCAGACTGTTCATCTGGGCCGCGTCCATCGCCAAAGGTTGTTTACTCTGTTGGACCTGGGGCACGTATAAAATCTCGGGCCCAAGGGCTTTGCAGCAGAAGTGGGAGGGGAACAGAGGAAACGAGGCAAACGCGGCCGCCGGTCCTCGTGGTTGCGTAGGATGCCCCACCCGCGGCTGATCGCGGTGACAAACCACACGTGCTGCTGTGCGGACACGTTGCCAAACCGGCTGCTAACTGACGAGCCCGGGTTTCTGGTTGTGAAATACATTTCAGTGGGTGCAGGCAGGAGTGTGCACGTGGCTCTGGGGGGCAGCTGGGAACCCGCGTTCACGGTGTGCCCATCGCTCCTGCCCGGGCGGGACACCTGGAGACCACAGGAGGTGTCACCGAGAACGCGGGGAGCAGCTGCAGCCAGTAAACCCGAGCCCGTCCTGCGGGCCGCGGTGCCTCCTGCTGCGAGGCGGGATATTAACGGGGAGATGAGTGTGCCCGCGAGTCGTTTGCCAGCACAATGTCATCATACCGTGTTGACTCATCGAAGTCAGAATATTGCAGAGCCAAGAACCAATTTCAGTAGATTTTACATTTGGGAAAACGGAGGAAAGTTTTTAAAATTATCAGTAGGTCACTGTGACTTCTAGAAATGGAATTATTATATTTTGCTTCAAATTTGCTTTGAAATGTAAGTTCAGCTACAGAACGAACAGGAAGATTGAAATGGAAATGAAACCTTTGGAATGGCCAAACTGAAATGTTCCTGCGAGACCAGGCAGGGCTTTTTTTTCTTAATTACTTTGTTGGACTCTCCGTGTTTTCAGCCTTACTTTAGATTTCCAGCTTCTGTAGGACAGGATAGGATAAAAGTGCTTCTAAAGTCCTGGAAACTTTCTGTCTACAGTGCAAACGTTGCGAGTGACGTCACTCGTGGGTGCACGGGGCTGTTCCCTGGTCCACGCAGAGCGAACGGCGAGGCCGCCCCTGTTAATCAGCGACCCCTTCGTCCCTGAGATGAGAGACTGAACTGTAGTTAAAGCTTTGCCCTGAACTCGCAGTAGGGGATGGTGTCTCTCAGGCTTTTACCCTTTTCTTAATTAAGAAGCCGTATTAAATATTCAGGAATTCTGTACTGTGACTTTCCTGGGAAGCACAAGGACATCTCGGGGTGACGAATCCCTTTCTCATTAACACCTGGCAGGCCACCGCTCTCTCCTCTGTTTTCTCTGGTTCTCCAGGGCAACAAAACTGCCGGAAGGTGCGGGAGACTTTTCCTGAGCTGTTGGAAATGCAGCCAGGGCTCCGTCAGCTCCAGTTTGCACCAGCGAAAAGACCTTTGGGCATGGGAGCAAAGGCTGCGGGAGCAAAGCTCTCGGGGGGGTGATGCTGATTCAGAGGATAAACTGGGAAATCTCAGCCCGAGCATCATCAGTGCGGCAGACCCCCCAGAAATGACAGTTCTGCTGTACGAGAGGCAGCCAGCACCTCTTGACGTGCCGCTCGTCACCAGGATCCTAACGAGACACTATCAGCCAGGCCCACGGAGATGGCGAGCGGCACGGCGCCCAGCCGCCGTCGTTTATTCGCTGCATCAACCTGCTCCTTCGCTTTCGTTTCCCGGTTTGCTTTCGGTGTGTCCTGTCAGTTCTCCAACACCAAAGAAACATTTTTCAATCTGGTGAGGTCCTCCTGCATTTAATTACTAATCACAGGCCATCAGAAAGGTGCTGAAAAGCAGGTCGTTACTGGCAGGTGGTTACTGGCTGCTTGCTCGTTTTTCCAGTCTTGGATCCTGGAGGTGTTTGGTGCTGAAAGTCGCTGTCATGGGGGAATTTTTTTTGTTTTTAGTTAAAAGGAAGAACCAAAGGCCCCCACAGGTCTCATTTTTCCAAAGCAGCCAAAGACCTCAATTTCCTGCTCTTCTAGCAGCCCCAGGCAAGGCGCAGAGCAGGGGTTGCACCTCCCAGGCTAGAACACCAAGCTTTACCCAAAATTTTTGGGTTTCCCACGTGCAGGGCGGACGGCCCAGGCATCCTGGCCTTCCCAGCGCTGCCGGCGTCCTGCTGCAGAGCTGGCTCGTGGGGTCACCGCGGCCTGTCCTGTCCAGAGAGCAGCCAGCCCTGTGCCATCAGCATCCCCGCTCCATCTGTGCCTTGTTAGTCTTTCTTAACGAGACTAAATAAAGGCTTGCTGGTCTCCATAATGATCTTGGACAGGGGCTATGGCAGCTGGTGATGGAGCAGACAAGTATCCAGGCTCTGCAGGGAGGTCTTGAGGCCGCTTCTGTGCTTTTCGTTTTCTGGTAAGAAAGATGGGAAATGGGAAAATGTGCAGCATGTGGCATTGCACAATTTGGCTTTGGAGAGTTAATGTTCTTGGCTGTGTTTGAGCTTGTTTGCTGTGAGGAGTCGGGGTGTTTGGCGCTGGGGAAGCGTGGCCTGAGGAGGGCGCGCTGCAGCGCGGCTGGAAAGAGTGGGTACATAAGAAGGTTAATGGCGCAATAAGGGAACTTCATTTTAGGTTCTTTAGGCTCTCAAGCCTAAATGATCAGTGTGACAGCAATAGGTCTAAGGCAGGTGTGCATTCAGTATGAAAGACTGATGATGGAAATGTTTCTGGAGCAGGAGCTCAGTGGAAAGAGGTGAGGGAGGTGTTACCGGAGGGTCCGGACGTGCTGCGCCAGGGCAGGGCTCTGAGCAGAGCTGCCCCCCCGAGGTGGGTCCCTGGTGCCTCTTACTCTGGACATATGGGGGATCAGCATTCCCCCGTGTGAGCTGAAACTGGGGGGGCTGTGGTCTGTTTGGAGAGTTTATTGGAGCAAAACCAAGATCCTGAACAGGCAGGGCTGGGAGCAAGTGTGGTTTGTGTTGTAGTTCTGCAGTGCTGTTGCAATACCCTGTGGGACGCCAGCTTTAAAATGTGCTGGGGAACCCGCGCCTTGCTCAGTGTGGGTATTTCTGCATGCAAATGGAATAGCTCCGGTGATGGGTGATGTTCGTCTCTGTATATGGCACAGGAGCTTTGATTGCCCCCAGATGAGGCAGCTGGGAAACAGTGTGAGAAGGGACTGGTGTTTGCAAATGTCAGCAGCTGTTTGATGGCTCTGGCTCACAAAGTGTTTGTACAGTGCTGGGAGCCGTGGGACCTCGCGCTCTGCTGGGCTCCTGGTGCTGCTGCTCGCCGACAGCTCCTGGATGGGCTTCCGGGAGCCCTGGATCTCGTGGGGACGAGCGCGGACCCCGCGGTGTCAGAGTGTCCACGGGCATGAGCTGGCGAGGGATGGGCAGGTTTGGTGCCCAGGGTTGGACGCCGGCTGGAGAGCCCTTGCAGAGCGGCAAGGGTTAGAAGCTGAGGTCTCCCTGCTTTTGCTTTGTTCAGTGCCTAACCAGTGAGGTCTTACATGTGTCCTTTCTCCTTTGCCAAGGCTGGGGGCTCACCCATGCAGGCTGTTTTGCCCTTTTTGCTGGGAGTTGGGACACCTCAGTCATTATGTGCAGGTTTGGCCGCTCATGATCTCACATTAGCTGTGAGTCCAGCACACCAGTGCCCTTTTCTTTGCTGTTAGAGGAAAAAAAATCTGTCTGTCCCTTCTGTATAGAAAGGCAGAGGGTCTGGGGCACCCGACACAGATCTCGTCTGTGGCAGCAAGGGACGGATTCATCATCCTGGTGCCGGGGTCAACTCGCTAACAAGGTTGCCAGTGACACCCCCTCCCCGGCACTTCGGGCTCCTCTGCCGGAAATGACCCGTGGGAACCAAACCCGGGAGCCGTGCTTGTGGCCGCGGCGAGCGTTTCACCCACCCGTCCTCACACTCGTGTCCCCGTGAGCAGCCTGTTTATTAACTGGTCCGTGGTGCTGGGGGTGCGGAGGAGGAACGGGCGTGCGCAGCGGCAGCGATAGCATCTGCTTTGTACCAGGCAGCAAGCAGCGGGGTTATTGTTTGTTAATAGATTGCTTTTGAGAAGCTGCTCATATGGGACCAGGCGAGTTTCAGAGGTAATTAAAACTCTGTCTATGCAAAAAGCAGGATCTGATTATTTCCAGAACAGGCAGATTAAACTAGGAAGGCTTATTTCACCACTTCTAAGAGTGAGGGATTGCTTTGAATGAAGTTCATATTATGGTATATAACAAATAAAACTCTTCAGCTTCTTTTCCTCATATTTTAAAAAAACCCCACAACTCTTTTTTTAAACCCTGAAGGTTTTACCTTGGCTGGGAGAGAGAAATATAGAATCACAGAATCGTTTAGGTTGGAAGAGACCCTTGAGATCATGGAGTCCACCCACAACCCACCCTGTCCCTGCCCCGTGTCCTGAGACCCTCATCTCCATGTCCAGCCCTCCAGGGCTGGTGACTCCAGCACTGCCCTGGGCAGCCTGTTCAGTGCCCCACAGCCCTTTGGGGAAGAAATTGTTCCTAAATCCAACCTCAACCTCCCCTGGCGCAACTTGAGGCCGTTTCCTCTCATGTGCACCCTCCTAATCACACAATGCAGATTAGATGGTCCTAAAGTAGAAGTCACCCTTGAAAATCCGGCACTGGTGGAGGGAGAGGACGATCCATGGCACAAACTCTTCCTGTCAGGGCTGAATGTCCTCTGTGGAAGAGGTGACTTGGTGCAGAAATCACAGGTGAAGTGTCACGGTCCTTGTTTCATAACAGATGGAACTCGCTGATCATAATAGTCCTTTCTGGCTGTAAAATCTCTCTAGCATATGTAACAAATTCACATATATCTTAGGAGTGCATGGGTCTCTGCATCTACTTAAACTGAGCGCATGCATGCATGCATACACGTATTTTATTGCTGATAGGAAATGAAACCTCATATTAAAAGACATTAACAAAGATAAAAAGTAACAGAATCTAATTTCAATTGTCTGTGGCAGGAACCCAATTTTCAAATGATAATTACAATAATTAAAAATTCCCTTATCAACTGAGACAAAAATGCTGCCCGTTGGCAGGCGGGGACGATGGAGGCGGAGTGGGGTGATGGAGGTTGGGGTGATGGAGTCGGAGTTCAGCTGAAGGGAGACCGGCATCTGCTCCATTCGATGCCCTCCCAGCACAGGCAGAAGCTCTTTCTGGGGCCGCATTTGGTTGCACAGCTTGGAGAAAGGTTTCATTTCTGCAGGTGTCTTGGATTTAAGCTGACGCATTGATTTTTGGGAGGAGCTGAGGTGACAACTGAATGTGACCCTATGGACAGGTGGTGCCGTGGTCTCATAGGTGGTGTAGGGTTGGGATCGTGCCAGGTTGGACTATGGGGCTTTTCCGTGTGGGTGCATATTAAGCAGATCCAGACTGTCAGTGGGTTTTTCTTGCTCATCTGGGTATCCTGGGAGCAAGCTCATTCTGCTGGGTTGCACAAGGATCGTTCTCTTTGTCCCCACTGGCAATAATAAGCATCTTGATTTTTGGGCAGCAAGACATGGGGTTTCCACCTGGAGCCCCCGAATGGTGCCACTGCAGCAGAGCCGCGATGTGCCGGAGGTGCCGCTGTGGGTCTGTGTGCCCCCGTCCCCACCCACACACTGCGAATGATGTTTTTCCACTGGAGTCAGAAGGTGCCCTGGTAAATGCTGAAGGTACCATCCCTTCGTGTTTGAAAAGCAAAGCGTCCTCGCTTGCGTGTTTAATTGACAAATTATCGTGTAAATGTCACATTTATATGTCACACTTAGGATGCCAGAACTCACTGATATTTTAAATGTTTCCATGTTTTAATTCCTGCAAGTCAACCTTTGCAAACCTAATTACAGGAGAGGTCACTGATGGCGTTTTCTTTGCTGTGTTTGGAGTTTCCGGGGACTCGCAGGAATGTTTGACTCCCCCTTTCGTGGTGGTGACAGCTCTTGTGCTGCGACAGGATGAGTTCTGCCAGCGAAACCAGAGAAACAGCAACAGGACACACTTGCATATTTGGGTTAGTTCTGCAAAATAACCTAAAAATAAACAGAAAAGCCCATGCGGAGTTGAAAACCGTGGGGGAGGCTTCATGCAGAACGACTTTCCACTTCAACATTTCCTTCAATTTTACTGTAACAGCAGCTGTCTAAAACGGATCGAAATCCAAGTGAAATGTTTGACAGCAGAGCGGGGCGTTTTTGACGTTCCCAGCGCATTGAGAACCGCAGGCTTTTAAGCCAGTCTAATATTTATATTTATATTAACGCAAATATGCGCTTGATGTCCATTTGTTCACTTCTGTATATAGCAAACCCACAGGTCCGAGGTTCTCAGGACCTGCAGGACTTTGCACCCCGTTTCCCAGCGGTGTGTTACGGACACCCAGCAGCTGTTTGCGTTCGTGACCTATGGAAATCCCTCCGTAACTGTCCCCAGATGTGATGGCAATAGCTCCTCTGTCCTGAGACCTGAGCATCTCTTGGCTGTCGTTCCTGCATCCCTTCCATATGAGTCGATGGCAAATGGGATGTGAAGTCCTTCTGTCCTGGGAAGCGCAGCCAGCTCCGTGAGGTCTGGTGGCCGGGCCACCCTTCAGTGCGTTTGGAGCACAGAGGGATGCGATTCAGTCCTTGGTGGGGAAGAAAACAGCTGGGGACGATCAGTTTTACACCCGTGGCTGACGGTGCCGTTTCAGCAGCCGTGTTTCAGAACGGAGCCGCAGGTATTTCTGCCGCTTCTTCGCTGTGGTGTCTGCGCGCCTTGCAGAGAGGTGGAGAACGGCAACACAGAAGATGCTTTGCCAAAATCCCACAGTGAGGCAAAGGCAGGATGGTAAATCAGCCCCTGGTGCTATGGGAAATGAGAAATTCCAGACAGTGTGTGGTGCTGGGTGTTCCGAGGCTGCCGTGGGTTTTGCCCTCAGCTGCGGTCTGTGTTTCCCTGTTTAAGCACAGTCTTGTTTGGTGTTGATCTTCCGGGGGAGTGTTGGGGCTGGAGCTCCCCACTTCCAGCCTCTTGCCCCACAGAGCTGCCCACGCTGCTCTCTGTACGTTCTCCGTGCAGGTGGGAGCGGGGCCCGGCTGTTCCGCCTGTCCGCGGTGCTCCTGCTTTTGCCTGAATTTTTCTAGCCTGAAGCAGAGGAAATTAACTCATGTCCGCTAATCCAGGCGCTTACGACTACGCAGCCAAGGTTAATAATCCAGCGACATCTGAATTGCACCTACTGTAAATAATCAACATCTTTCCGAAAGGCTGCTGAAGGACTTAGGACAGACTGATTAGGGAAATATGAAAGGGAAGTGGCCCCGTTCATTTGGCACATTGTTGAACAGAAAGGCGATTTCATACAAGTCCGGAGGCAACGCTCTGTACAAAACTGTATAAAATATATGTATGAATGCAATGCAAAGTTTAGGAAACAAAGATCTTATTGCTGCTTTGATATTTTTCCTTCTCAGTGAAGATCGTGCCTCTCAACTTCCTGCTCTTAAAGAGCAAAACTAGTCCAGAATGTTAAGGCTCCAATTTCCAGCTCCTGTTTAAATCTGCCCCAGGGTTTGTGCGGCTCGGATGTGCAGAGCCCTGACTGCTGGACACTGGGGGCTTGATCCCAGACCCCTCGGGCCTTCTGGGCACCCTGGTCAAGGCTGGTTTTGTCTGTTCGGGGTTTTGCGTGGTTGGCTGGGTTTGGTGACCCTGCTTTAGCAAGGGTGGGCCGGACAGTCCCCAGTGGTCCCCGCAGCCCCAGCCGCTGATTCTGTGAGTCGCGGAGATGCAGCTTCCGCAGCCCGTCCCTCCGCAGCCGCGCGAGCAGAACGCGCGGGCTTGCCCTCGGGATTTATGTTGTATCATAGGCACAACGAGCCCTGACACTGCAACCAAGAGATGAGACATTTGAAGTGGCGTGCAGGGAAATTAAGGTCTTTGCACTTCCCACCGATGATATTGTGAAGAGCTGGAAACCAGGCGAGACTCGTCGTGGCCCAAAAGCCACGTGCAGAACTTCACACTTGGGTTTGCAGGTTCACTTTTTAACCATCTGTCGTTCCAAAACGTGGGTAAGAAACGGGGAAAAGCAGGAAACGGGAGAGCTGGAGAAATAAACCTCGAACACGCACACCTCCTGCTTGGGCCGGCTCTGTTCCCTGCAGCCCCACCGGCCGCACTGGAGACGCGTCTGAACGCCGCGGCGCTGGGAGGTGCGTGCGCTCCGGTCCTTGCCGCCCAACACGGGGTTTGTAGGGTGACAAATGAAACGCTTGAACAAGCTGTGAAAGTTTATAAAAAAGCCCAAAAATGAAGCTAGGCTGCGTATAAAACCAGAATGTTTTTGTTCATGCCTATTTCTATTCATATTATTACTGTAAAAGCTGCTTAATTACCGGAAGGAAACTTGTAATAGGCCTTCTGGTGAAACGCTGCATTGTTAGCTGCATTTGTACACAGGGAGTTAAATTATGAGCAATCTGAAATTTATTATGGAAAGTTCTTCTTTGAAAGAAAGGGAGATGGGGAGAGCCAGCGCTTTGTGCCACTGTTCTTTCTGCTCTTTGATGGTCTAATGCCGTCAGAGACTTTGGTGCTATTGTTCACGAGCAGATATATATATATTTCGCATTTGCTCTATGATCTGAATTCTGTTGGATCCTTTGGTCCTGCCAGTGTTCTCTGCTCTCACTTGCTCTTCTGCTGGTTCAGCTTCATCGTGCCCGTTGCTTTCATCTGGGGTGGCAAAGACTGAATGACCCTCGGAGCCCTCACCTGCTGCTCTCGAGAAGCCTCTTCTGCACCTCCAGCTTTGCGGTCTCCATGGCAAACTGATCTTTATACCTCTGCACAAACAGATCTTGCATGAAACGTGGAGGGATGGGGCTCACGTGGGACAAGGCTGAGTTTAGGAGGAAATACCCTTGCAAAAACCAGCGCCAAATGGCTGTGGAGGGCACTGTGCAGCGGTCAGGATGGGAGCACGGGTGGCCCAGCTCTGAATGGCAAAGAGAAAGAAACTTGGATTCTTCTGTCAGCCGCTGCGCTCTGCGCTCCTGGGGCCCTGCTGATAAGCTTGTCTTAATGGCAATGGGACACAAAGCCATGCTGACCGCGTCTCCAGGCTGCCTGTCTCTAAGGGGAAGCTCCGCGTTCCCCAGGTTTTATGACTTGAAGCTGTCAGGCGAGGGGGGAAAGCCGTGATGGGTTCATTCTTCTCCCTTATCCAGTGGCCACACTGTGCCTTCTGCAAATATCAGCATCTTGAAACGCTGCGGAGAAAGACAGAGGAGAGAGAGCCAGCCCCAGATAAACTGCCGGGTTTGAAAAGCTTTATTGCAAATGACAACAGCATCAGAAAGTCTTTATTCTTCTCCTCCTGCTTGACTCTGTTGTGTTTTCTCCTCACCTTCCGTCTGTCTCATCCCTGCATTAGTTGTTTGTTATTGCTGTTAATAATTACTAACCCCAGCGAGGGGTTTGGGGGCTCTGGTTCCTGTCGGGTCCTGTGGGCTGGTTTGGGGTGCAAGGAGCTGGTCCCAGGTCTGTTGCTGGTCCAGGTCCATCTTGGCTGTGTGGATCCAGCCTTTACATAACCAAAGAGATTCTAGAGTGTTTTCACATTTCACAGGCAGGATTTGAATGGGAAATGCTTTTAATTTGGACTGATTAGCATGACCGGTGCGTTTTCTCGTTGGCCGTGTCCTGCAAATCTCTCTTGACTCTTGTTCCTTTCTTTTTTTCTAAAGGGGAAAAAAGAAGTGGACTATGACCCCAGCAAATCTGCTCTGAGATATGTTAATCCATCTCTGCCATCTAATTCAGCAAAAAAGCTTAAGCTTAGGTCAGAGCAGCTTCAAAATCAGACCTTTTTCTTACCCCTCTTACCCTCGGAAGCTCCCGGCAGGTGTTTCCCCTGGGCGCGGAGGCCGTGCCGCCCGCGCGCCGCGTTTCCGGGTGAGTGAGCGCGGGGGCCGCGCGGTGCGGTGGCGCCGGGGCCTCTGCTTGTGCTCACAGCAGCAGTTTCCCCAGCGCGGGCAACGGGGCCGCGTCGGAGAGAGCGAGACAGCCCCACGGAGCGGAACACGGGGCCGCGGGGAGGAGCCGGGCAGGACGCGGAGCCGCCAGAGCTCCCCGATTTACAGCGGCTCAGCGCACGGCCCTTCGCGCGGTGCCAGATGGTGCTTTATAAGCACAGCAGTCATTTAGGAGGGTGGCTGTTACCCCAGCACTAATGAATCACAAATAACTCCTTCAGGAAAGACCCTTTGCTGACTGAGAAACATGTTCCTGAGATAAACTAACTGTTGAGGTTTAAAGGGTCAGCAATTTTTTTAAAATATATTTTATTCCTAGGAAGTTAAAGGGCCCCAGAAATATCCCACTTGCCTCATTAGCAAATATTACCCAATTTTTCTTTCACAGTGTAGCGGGGGGGAGGAAAGCGTATAAAATAAACACCTGGCAGGAGTGCATAATCTGCATAAATTCAAGTGGTTACACTCTTGACAGAAAACCAAGCAGAAATGAGTCTTTGGAAGCTGGCAGTGAGGCCGGTGATGATGGATTTCCATGCAGCGGGTGCACGGCCGGGGTTTTAAAGAGAGGCCTCGCGGATCCTGCCGCCCCGTTCCCTCGGCATGGACGAGGCAGCGGGTGCAAATGGGACGGTCCCAGCTCAGGCTGTTGCTGCTGGAGCTGAGCGGCAGCGTCACATCACGCTCGTAGGTCTCATCCGCGGTGCATGAGGTGCGTGGGTCACACCCGGCGATGGAGCAGCCGCGCTGCTCCGTGTTGGAGGTGAAATCAAGTCAGCGCCACAAGGTATTACTGTGGCCCTCGGGTTGTGTTTTCTCTCCCGGAGCTGCTCTGTTGTGTTGCAGCCTGGGCTACCTGCATTTTATTCATCGCTTGTAAATGGTCCAAGAAAAAAAGAAAGCCATTATTCTGGTCAGAAAGCACTTTGGCTGAAAGGCCGCATTTTTTATTATTTGTGTCTGTTGCAGTCCACAAATAATAAATAAAACCTTGGCTAATTTAGCTTTAATGATGCTCCCTGCTTTCACATCTCTGCCGTGCCCCGGGTGTGCCAGATCCCTGCCCGGAGCGCTGCTCCATCACTTCCACAGGGGCGTGCAGCCCGGGGTGGTGCCCAGCAGCCCGTGCTGGGCGCTGCCGGTTCTCCAACCCGGGCTGGAGCAGCCGGGACCGGGACAGGGCAGATTTGGGGAGAATCGCGCAGAGATGCCCAGGGAGTTTGTGGTTGGCCCTTCCCTCCCAGCAGGAGTCACCACATCTTCAGCATCAGAACCGTTTGCAGCAAAGGGCTGATCTCTGCATATCCACCTGTTTCAAACGTTTCCCTGTCTTTTGAAGAACCCTTTTGGGCCTTTTGGAAGTGAAACTATTCTCCCCGAGGGTCAGCATTAATTTCCATGTCGATGTTTTGCTGGGAAAGCGCGCAGGACGGCTGGCAGCAGGAGCGCCGTGGTGAGACGTCCGCGCTGACCGGCTGCCGGCGGGTCCGGCTGCTTCATGTGTTGGTTTCCCTCCTGGTGGCTTCTCTTTGCAGCTCCAGGAGAGCTGATGGGCCGGCAAAGCTCCACGGTGAACCAGAGGTGGTGCAAGCACCCTGTGCCCCCGGGGAGTCCCTGCAGCAAACGGTGCTTTTTCTTTGCAATTTATTAATAGTCTGGGAGATTTTTAGTACCTTGGCTGTATCAGCTGAAGCGAGGAGCGCTGCCCCCGGTATCACGTTTTCCAGGAGGGAGGCTCTGCAGCGCCCTCCCTGCACCGCGCTGTTTGGATTGGCCCTGGGCTTCGGGAGCAGCTCCAGGTCCCCTGGGCAGAGCTCTGTCCCCAGCTGTGTCACCTTCCCTTGGCTTTGCGCTGCCTTGTCATGGACAACCGTGGCTGTCACGCTTGTTCACAGATCAAAATCCACCCTTTGATGTAAGCTGGAGTTTGAGCCGTGAACTGCATCGAAAATGAGGACCGTGACCTTAAACTGGCACAGGCAACCGCCCAAAACTCAGTGGGGGAATCTGAGCCCAAATCTGCTGTCCTTGTAGCAGCTGGAGCCGAGGACACGGCCACTGGAGCAGCTTGTGCATCGGCTGAATAACTGGAAATTTCCAGTGGGCCGTGTCTGGAGAAAGATCACAAAAGAGGTGCCGAAAGCACCGTTGCTGCTGCGGCTCGGCCGTCACCCCGGGCAGCAGAGCTGCGTGTGCCACTTGCGCTCGGCAGTGAGGAGCCGCCGTGCTGCTCATTGCAGGGTCCACCTGCTCGGGCAGGTGGTTTGCTTGAGGAGGCTGATCGGAGTGGCCAACACCATGAGCATCCGTGGGCAGGGGTTTGTGCTTCTCATGCTCCTCATGGAGAATGTCCTCCCCCCATCAGCTCTTTTATTGCAGATTTAGAGGTATTATTATTCCAGCACCTCCATTTAAACAAAATGAGCCTTGAATAAACATAATGGTAAGCCCGGTTGTTCAGTGGGGCGATGCGATGCCCTTAGCAGTCAATTCCCACACGGAGACATCTCCTCCCAGCACGCTGGGTATCAACCTGAAATTTACATCTCTAGTTAAACAGCAGCCTCAGTCTCTGGTGACAGTGAGCAGCGCATCTCCCCCGTTAAAAATTGCTGCTTGTTTTTCTGATGAGAAGCTGTGCTGTGCAGGCATTTCTATAGTTTCCCACGGAGGTGGTCTGGCTGCGGTGTTAAATATTTGCCACATCAGGCTGAAAAGTCACCGGGGATGATGTTTAAACACCACAGCCGTTCCCCTGCCATTAAAAACCCTTCCCTGCCGGATCATGAGTGGGAGATCGATGCACAGCCTGCCCCGATTTCAAACAGGGAGGCGAGATGGGCGGTGTCATTGTCACCCATCTGCTGCAGGACCACGAGAAAGTCATCCTGTCCCTGCTGCCAGGGCCTGTTCTTGTCCACTCTCCACTGAGGTGACAGATGGGGCAGAGCCCCCGCTCCCTGCCTGCAGCACCAGTGTGTTCAATCCCCACACCACACAGCTGTGCTGGGCAGGGGAAAGAAAAAGGCAAAGAGTTGTTGTTAAAATAACACCGTTTATTGCTTAAACAGGAAAAAAATAAAGCATAGTACTGCAGAATTCAGTCTCTTCTCCCCCATAACTCACCTGGCTCTGTGGAGCACACGCGGCTGTCCGGCCACCCACTGCTCTGGATTCCAGTGGTCGGGAGAGCCTGGGGGCGGGGGTGAATTAAAGATGAAGTGGCAGCTGGAACTGTGAAATTCCTGCCTTAATATCATTTTGGAGGAGTTCTGTGCATTTGATAACATGTGCTGTGCACATGGTTGTTTCCTTGAATTAGATAGCAGCAGATAACAAGGATGCTGATCTTCCGCCCCGCGACATTGTTGATACCTGGCATTACACATCGGCAGCAGAGTCCCCGCTTATCTGCTCCCGATGGCTGCCCGGGAGCTCCCAGCGGCCGGTCTCTGTTTAGATGGTGCCAGGATGGCTGCGGTGGCGCTGAGCGTGCTGGCAGGCGGTGCTGCCCGCAAGGTGTGAGGCTGCAGATAGCCGGCCGGGCTGGCACTGCACACCAGCTCCCACAAAACGTCTCCATGGGACGTGAGGAGGAGGTGGGGACTCATCTCCAAAGAACGTGCCGGAGGAGCGGAGTTGCTGGGTGAGGTTGGCTGACCCCCCAGAGGATCTGTCGCGTGTTCTCTGGGTGAGAGCCGCTTGTGCTGGACCCGCTTCAAAGCACCGAGAAACCACAAGCTTGGGGTTTTTGTTTGGTTGTTTTTTGGTTTGTTGATTTTTTTGTTGTTGTTTTTTCTTCTTTTCCCCAAATGGCATCTGTGATTCTGGCACTGTAGCAGTGCCGTGACAGTCCTGCATCAAGCACAGGACCTCCTCGGTGGCCACATGTTCACCGTGCGTGTCCCACTTGGGTACCGTGACACCCCGGCTCATCTCATCCCATCCCGGGAGCCCTTTGTGGTGGTGTAAATGGAGAGACCTGCACTGCAGGGCACCAGTTTGCTGCACAGCAGCTAAAAGCTGCTTTTGAGACACCAATAACGCTTCTGGTGGCGCAACGCATCGGGGCAGGGGGGCATTAAACAGCAAGGTAAATCCTTGTAGCATCTCCAGAGTGGAGACATGCAGTAAGTGAATAAATTACCAAGTTTGCAGGGAGAAAATCTTATTAGGATCTTGTCTTTTGGCATCACGCGGTGGGTACGGGGCAGGTGGGGTCTCTGCCCGTCGCCAGAGCTCGGCAGCCCCGTCCCCAGCCCAGAGCAGCTCCGGATGGAGGAGAACGCTCGCTCGCTCAGGCACCAAGGGTTGCAGGATTCTAGTATTTATGTATCGCTTTTCCCTGCTGGCATTTAATGGGCGTTTTAGTAGCGCAAATAGAAAATGCTGCATATTCATCTTCCATGTCACAGGCATTGAGATGGAGAGGAGCGAAAGGAGAAGCGCCTCGGGCTCATTGTACCAATCTTGTCCTCGGCAGCAATCTCGAAGATGAAGAATAACTTAATTACCGCATATCATTTCGTCTCCTTTATTTGCTCTTTGTCGCTCTCGCTGCTGCCTGTGCCCACACTGACACACCAGCGGCGGGCAGGAAAATCACCGTTTGATTGAGCGGCCAGCGGACCACGGCTCCCTGACCCACTTAGAGCTCCGGGCAGCGCCAGCGAGGCGATAAAACATGGGCTGCACCTCCAAAGATAAAGGCACGAAATCCATTACGCTGTCAGGGGCGCCGGCTTTGCGGAGCAGCGACGTGGCCGTGGCGGGCTGGGGAAGGAGAGGGGGCTGCGTGCACATCTGCCTGGTTCTATTTGTTTCAAGAGGAGTGTGGGCGCTGAGTTCATTTGAATGGGGGGGAAGCGCAGACTGAAGCCAGGAAAAGGGATTTTTTTTCCCCCCACCTCAAATTTGGGAACCAGGTTTGCTTTGTGTGGTTTTTGAGCTATGTGGCATGAACACATGACAAGTCCCTTCCCTGCAGCACGAGGTACAAAATGTGAAATGAGAACTAAAACATGCCCCCAGGAACCTGAGAGCGCAGGGAGGCTGAGGGTAAAGCGGAGCTTCCAGCCTAAGAAACGGCCACAAAGCTCAGCTCTGCAGGGCTGTCACACACACACGGGCACGGATAAAAGCCCAAGTTCCCTCCTGTGGCCCGAATGAGGCCCCGAGGCCCCGTGCCGGGTCCCACTGCGGCGCTGCGGACGGGGCTGTGCCGGGAGGTGCCGGGGACGACGGGTGAAAATGGGTGCTTTCTACTATCTCTGGTGTTTCTGAAATAGGGACGTGCCCTGGGAGGCTCGGCAGCTCGAGCGTGCCTGTTTGCACAGCACGGAGAGCACCAGAAGCAATTAATGCGTTGAGAATAGCCTTGTAGAACCCTGGGGCAGGTTTGCAAGACGGGGAAGAAGCCGAAATCCTCTGAGAACAGGGTCCCCGTAGGCAGGTCCACAGAGGGACACTCATGGAAGCGTTTTCAATGGTCTGGAGCACAGAGCTAGAGCCAGGTATCAAATCCAAATATCCCCCCTTTTTTCCACAACATGTTGTTTTCTTTCTGCCCCCAGAATTATATAATTGCTGTATTAATTCTCCTGCAAAAGTGCGAGTTCTCTGCTGCCGGGTCCCGGGGAGGCGAGAGGCAGCAAACCCAGCAGAGCTGTTGATGGTCTGTCAGCGCCGTTCCCCTGCGCAGCCGCGCTGCGCTGGGAGATGTTCCATTGCCTTCGAACACGCAGGTAGTGAAACCTTATCTTCGTCTTTCTGTGATAAAGAAGCAGCAGAGATGTGCTGCGTACGCCCTCGGCCGCTGCAGCCGAGGCTCTTAGCAATGGATGGTAGACAGGACAACCGTATGAGGTCCCAGTCTGCAGTGACTGGATCGGAAGAATGAGGTCTGGGTGAAATATGGGGCTCATTTCAGAGTAATGTGGAGCTAAACAAAGCAAATGGGTAGAGATACCTGAATTTAGTGATGATGGAAGAGGGGGTTTGTGGCTTCCTTTGGGATCTCGGGACTTGGCAGAGGCTCAGATGGGGAAAAAGGAAAAGAAAGGAAGGAAAGGAGGAGGAAGTGTTGTGATTCTCTCTGACAGGTGTGATTTTGTGGGGTGGGGAAGGAACAGCCCACCACATGCTCCAAGTTCACTTGTGTGTCTTTCCCTCTGCTGAGACCTCGCTGGAGGGACTGGAAGATCACTTAACCCATTCCAGTGTGCAGCTCATGGTGCAGTTTTACACGCGTGCTTGCACAGCAGGAAGGCTCTAATGATTAATTAACACTAGCACTGTGTTTGCAAACTGCCATGGCAAAAGCTCTAGCTATAGAAGTTGCACAATGGTATCAACGTGCAGCAGATTTTTTGCCACGCAGGCTCCTTTCGGACAAACAAAACCTACAAAGCATTGTTCTGACTTGCCCTACAGAAAATAAGGACAGTACACTGTCTTTACACGTGAAAAGATGGTGTGTGGATAATTTAAAGTGTTCTTTGGAAGCGTCTGGAAATACATTTAAAAGTGTTGTAGGAGGGGTGGTGAGCGTCCCGTTGGGTTCTACGCAGGGGAGGGCGTGCAGCGCACAGTCGCTTGGACTCGCTTCCTGAACTCAGCGGGACCGCGTTTCAAACACCCGGGCTGCCTGCCTGGGCTCTGCCGCAGCTTGGGACACCCCGGAGCAACATCCGCTGGCTTTGTTCCCCTACTTTCCAGAGGAAAAAAGGCAGCAAAAAGCCCTTGTTGCTCACAAACAAATTCCATGCACAAGTTAGTATTTTAGCAGTTGTTTTGGGAGAAGACACCTCAAGAGCTGTGTGGAAAATGCTGTTTTTCACCACAAATTCTCCTGCATCCAGAGACGTTTGGGCCATTTGAGCGCCTGGCGCACCCGGTTCGTAAGGGGCTGGTTAATGCAGTCCAGGCTCTGCACTCCTCGCCTCGTCCAGCACGTGTTAGTGAACAGCAGCTCCTAGGGAGGCACTTAATCCTGGCCTGAAGTCCTTGAGGACATGGAGAATGCTTTGCTCCCCAAGTCATGTGTGCTGCTCTCTCCTTTAATCTTCCAGCCAGCCGAGCGGGGACCAGAGCGGAGCTTTGGGACGGGGGGTTGCGCTGAGCTCGTTGGCACCGGTGACCGGGTGTGACCGAGTCTGCAGGGCTGGGCGGCTGCTGCAGAGCTCGGGACCCAGGGCAGGCGCAGCCCTGGCCTGTTCTCCACCCAGAGATCACCGCTTGCGGTTCTCTGGGCTGCATGTTGCTTTTCCCTTTCCTCTTCTGCAGCTTTTCTTGCTGTTGTTAAATTGTGTATCGAGGGGTTTTTAATCCACATAAAACAATGAGCAAATGTAAAATATTATGATATGATGAATATGATTTTATGTTGTAGTTACCTCTAGGCATTCACTTTCTTATTTCATTGTGATTGTTATAGTTCTTTTATGCCTTTCATAAAGAAAAACATTTAATGTAAAAATAAAAGGAATCATGATGATTTGGGCGAATTGCAGTGCTCAGGGCTTTACTCCACATGTGCTTAAAGATACGTGCGAACTTTAATGTAAGAGCCTGGGGAAGAAACACCTCATCTCAGTCCTATCAAAGGCAGTAGGGGTGTGATCATGGAGCAGAAGACGGACAAGTGGGGAAATGAGCAGCCGTGGTTACTGTCACCGTGTGGGCCAATGGAAATGTCTGCCCAGCCTGGGACAGCCAGGAGGTCCAGGCTGGTTTAGAGACGGGGACTTGTTGTGCAAAATCTGTGGGATTAGTGTTCCTGGTCTGGACCCTTCAGAGCCCTCCCCAGCCAGCCGGGCGCCCCGGCCACCCGGGCACAGCGCTTCAGGGGAGTGTTTAAGGAGTTTTGTTTCCATCCGGTGCCGAGAGAACCCTCTGCTGGGTGTTTGCTGCGCCGGTGCCTCGGGATGTGGGTCTGGAGCGCGGGGACCTGCCCAGCGACAAAACGGTGGGTTAAAACTTCCAAGGCAATAATAAGCCAAATACAAGGCCAATTACCAACTATTTTTAGAAAGCCTTTGACAGCATCCCTTCTTCAAACCCGGGGATATTTATTCATTATATTCTAAATCAGCTCGCTTACCCTGAGGTTGATTCACATGTCAGAGGCACATAATGTTATCAGCCGAGCATCAGCGATGGCACTTACCGCACCAGCCTTGGTCACGGCGTCATCGACGGCCGCGGGTTGCAGGCGGGTCACGGACTATCAATATTAGCAATGTCCTCAGTGACAATTAAGCACAAAGCGTGCATTGGGCAGAACGACACGAGTTTTGGGAAATATTTGGGTCACTGCGAAGTATCGATGGCAATAAATCCACATGTTCCTGGTGCAGCGGGAGGCACCTGGCTGGAAAGCAGCTTGTCCTGTGCACGAAGGGAGCATCGAAGTGAGCTGGGATGAGCAACAACCGAGACGCAAAGGGTCTGTTGGGTTGTAGCTCAGTGTGTGTGTTCAGCACACCGGTTTCCAAGTGGCACGGCCTTGCCTCAGCTGTTCTGCAGGGGTGCCAGCAGGCGGGAGGAGCCGGCACTGGGAAATCCAGCTGGTTGGCATCCCTCCTGAGCTGCTTGGACTTGTCTTGCTTGGGCCGGGACTCGCTAACCAAGTCCTGGAGAGGAACTGTATGTGACCTCCTACAAACTATGTTTACTCATTATTTTTAAAAGCTTTCAGGCCCAGGGCCAAATTCAGAGATGATGTTCTGCATGGCATAAAGCTCAGACTCCCCTTACTCTCTCCCCACACTTAGAGGCTATTTTGGGCCGGGAGTTATTTTAACTCGCACCTTCTCTTCGGTGCATAAATTACACTTATTTAGATTGCTTTATGCATCAGCAGACAGGGCGTTGGAAGCGTCCAGGGAGCCTCAGCAAACCTGAGAAGCTCTAAATCTGCTGCCTTAGCACCACTGAATTAGCCCCGTGGCACCGCAGGTTGCTGCGAGCATCGTGACTGCAAGGACCAAGGCGTGATCTGGATGTGGTTATCACCCCTCTCCTGCTTTTCTGACCCATATAAGAGTTTGTGACGTCCTGGTCAGACTCCTGAAGTCTCTGGGAGTTTGTCCGTGGCCGTGGGGTTGTTGTGGGGCTCCTGCCGGGGGAAGCACAACGGTGGCACCAGGGCCGTGTGGTCACACAGCTTCACAAACGGACCGTCCGGCCCCCCGGTGCCACTGGCTGCTCTGTGTTTGCCAAAGATAGGGGCGTTAGGCTTAGATTAAAATAGCAATGAAAGCAAAACCAATATGGCTTTTAATGCAGGACAGGTGTCTGTGGAGAAGCTTGGTGTTGATTCCAAGCTAAAAACAGCTTTAAAATCCAATTGCTTTGTGCACATTTCTATTTTGCAGTTGTCAGTTAAATTGTAGTTAGCTGGGCCAAATGAATTCGTTCTCCCCCTCGGTGTGCATCTCACCCTCAGGTGCAGGTGAAGGCCCACTCTGAAGGTCTAGTTTGGTCCTTCCCAGGACTAAACCCCTGTTATTCACCCTGGTTAAACCCCTGAGGGCTTGACCCGGGGTCAGGATCGGCAGCCTACCTGCGTCTGGGCTGGTTTAATTCAGCGTGACAATCCCCAGCACTCAGCGGACTGTGGATCGAGCCACTTACTGCTGGAAGTGCCGCATCCATTCTTTTCTGACTGTACCCGAGTTTTTAATGTTTAATATTTAAACATGAAAGTTCCTTTTGAGACGTTTAAAGTGGAATTATTAACAGCCCCTTGTAGAACTGACAGGTTAACAGTGCGACAATTAAAAAGAAAGGTTAAATACATTTTCTTTTCAGACCAACTGCTGTTGCTTAAGACGAATAAATCCACAAGGAGACGGTTGTTATGGAGCGTGAGGGGCCCTGTCAGCGCTTATAGGCTCGAGTTTTTCAGGAATCAGCGCACTTCTCTCTCCAGGTTTCAGCCTGTGTTTAGCACATGGCGCTTCTCCCAAAGAGCTGCATGAATCGAGTCAGAAAGACCGAGAAAAGCTGGACATTTGGTGGACATTGATTGCAACCATGAAAGGTCACGTGAATTACAGGTACAGGGGAATATTTACTCACCCCCTGCTTTTAGCAGGTTAAAAAAGTACTAACGGGTGTTTTAAATGAGTTATCGACAGCAGTGGCGGATGTTACAGATTATTATAAGCACATCAGTGGAAGGTATTATAAGATGGCTATAAGCCATGGTTATAATCAACCTGGTTTTGATTTATTGGACTCTATAGCAACCCATATAAATTGATTAGCAATTTATTAAGATGACTATTAATCATGGATTATCTCTTTGTACGGATTTAGAAAACTACCTTGGTTACAACCAGACTGGAAGATGGAGAAGGAGGAGCCCAGCGCTAAAACTTGGGAAGTCAAGCGAGCTCCTTTTCAGGCTGTATCTGCTTAGGTTTCCCTTTCAGGCTGTTCCATAGTGAGCTCAGCTTCTGGTCCACGGGGTCCAGCACCTGCTGGCGCTTTGTGCCTCGCATGGACACCCACGCAGGGACACAGTGACCGGGACCGCCGAGGAGTGTGACAGCGCTGGCGGGTCTCCAATGGTCACTAAACCAGCTGCAGAGCTGCTGATGCTTCTTACAACAAGAACAGAGGGTCTCCATTTTATTGCTTGTATATATATTTTTAAAGGTCAGTTTGACAGCGTTATAACGGACATGGGGGTATTCTGCTGCCGCCTCGGCTCTCTCCTGTCTGTCAGCCACGCACTCTGGTGTCGTCTTTTCCACATGCCATATATCCTAATGCGCCAGTGTGTACTGATGTGCCGCCCTTCCCCACATCCCCCATGAATATATAACCACCAAATGTGATAGGAAGAAATTACTATTGTAATAAAACTGGTTCATTACATCCTTCTAGTCAGAGGCATTTAATGAGCACCAAGGCTGCCTAATGCTGTTATGTTCCCTGTGAGCCAGATGCAAATGTAATATGTTTCATCGTTTCGTTTAATTTACTCTTTGGAGCTGTGGAAGAGAGCAGGCAGGTCTGTCATGCGGTGGGCACCAGTGGGTTAGCCACAACATTAAGAAGCGCCCTGAGCCCTGCAGCTCGGGCCCCGTGGGCTTTCCAGTGCGGAGCTGCTGCCTACCCAGACGGTTCAGGGCGTCTGCAGAGCTGGGCTGGTCGGCCATATAGACGATATAGACAGCTACTGGGATGCTCTGCCTTAGCAGAGATCAAAACCTCCAGGGAGAGGATTTCTCCCATCCTAAAACAGGTTTCTGAGCCCCCAGGTCCCTCAGCCGCTCCATCACACTTGTGCTCCAGCCCCTCACCAGCTCCGTTCCCTTCTCTCAACCCCTCCAGCACCTCAAGGGTTTCTTGGCTTGAGGGGCCCAGAACTGCCCCAGGATCCGGCTCATCCTGACCTCTTGGTCAGTATGGGTTAACCACTATTGCCTAATTACGAGCGCCGGCTGATTCAGGACATGGTGTTTCCAGCACCCCGTGCATCCCGGTGCTTTTTCTCCGGAAGCAGCCGCAGGTGCTGAGCCCGGCTCCACGCAGCGCAGCCCCGGCCCGGGCTGTGCTAGTGTAAAAGCCCGTGGAGGATGAACACACCATCTGCCATAATTCCCTACGGCGCTTTGCAGCAGAGCGGGGCTTTCTCCACCAGGATATTATTCCTCAGTGTTTCCCGTTGTTTTCACCCAGCTTGTTTATGGCAAATAGACCCTTGAGATACAGTCCTTTTGTCCTGGAAAGCGTTAATGATCTCAGAGTCATTGTGTTGGCATCGGTTTCATTCCAGCTGCTCGAAGCTGGCAAGCTGATGAGAAGAGAAGCATTTATGGGTTCTCCAGCTATTTTGCAAGGGTGCACAATGCTGTGTTAACACAGGCTCGCAGGGCCATTAATTAAAGATATCGCTGATCATCTTGCAGACATGAGACAGGCGAGCCTTGGGAAAAGAAACCCTGCCCTGCAGTGGGGCTTGTTCCTTTGGAGATCCATTGTTCCTGGGCTGGGATCTGGAGCATCTCCCTGTCAAATCCCCTCTGGAACTGGATTTTATGGCATGTTTTTCTGCCTCCGAGCACTGGTGCCTCTGCCTGGCAGACATGCCGGCTTGGCTGAGAGCGTGGCATCGCTTCCCACACCCCAGCTGCTCGGGGGGTTTGGGGCAGCCCTATAACCCCGTTGTCCCAAGCAACGTCTGGCACTTCAGTGGGGGCTGGATGTGAGGATGGGAGGCTGGAAGGGATTGCATGCAGCTGCGTGGTCGCTTGCTCATCCTTTAGCTGGGAGCACGAATCATGGCATGAAAGGGGTAAACAAAACACATCTCGGCCAATTCCAACGGGTTTGTCCCTGCGAGCACACGTGCCAGCCCTTGGCTGCTGCCGGGCTGCCCGGAGGGCCCGTCCGTCCGCACAGGGGCTCGCTGCAACATTAACTGGAGTGCAGCAGAAGCCCGAATTTCTGGTGGATTTGCTAAACTGCATCAAAGCCTGGTGTGAGTTATGCTAAACGGAATAAAGACTACATCAGTTTCAAAGGATGCTCCCATGCGCGTCTGGAGAACGTGTTAATCACCAGGAATATTCTGCAGACAAACCTGGGGGCTGCAGGTGCTCATTGCAAAATGTGAGTCCTCGGGTAAAAGGATGTGGCTTTCCCTCCTCAGAAAGCTGTCAGAGAAGCAGCAGGCAGGGCAGCTCTGGACAGGGGCCATGCCCGGGTTTAGGTCTGGCCTGACGAGGTCTCTCTCCCGCGCTGCGGAAGGCAGCACAGCTCTGTCGCAGCCTCCGAGGAGCGGCGCGGAGGATCTGCCATGAGAACTCCCTTCCCTCGTCCTAATCTGTGTCACTTTAAGTACAGCAGAGAACCAAATCTGACAGCTGTTTTAGTTTAGCCCAGCACAGAAAGCGCCGTGTGAAATACTCAGGGCTTTTAAGCCCTGTTTATGCCCCAAAGTGAAAGCGGCATTAACTCCCTGAGTGCAGAAAACAGCCTCACTGACATAAATGTACTTATGTGGGGAAGAGGAACAGGCTGCGTCACTGGAAACGACTTCGTACCTTCTGACTGAACCCGCACTCGCCTTTGTGCTGGTACAACTACCAGCAGTTTAACATGCAGTCCCATCAGCACCAGCAGTAACGCCGCGCTGTTTCCTAAGATCTGCGCTTCATGCTGGATTGGGAGCGCCGATCTCATCCTTTCCTGCCGTTGGGACGGGTTTTCCTCAGTTCTCTCCCCGGTGTGCGGTCTCTGTTGTCTGATGTGGTAGAAGCCCCCGCTGCGGCCTGTTGTTCGGAGAAGAAATGCTGATTGGGAGCAGGTACAGGCTTTGTCTCCTCTACCTGAGCACTGTGTTCACAGCGTGTATAAAAACTTCATTGTATGTGAGCCTGCTTTCCTCCCCCATCAAATCTACTTGAAACCACCAATGAGTTCAAAAATCATTAAGGTCAGAATAAACATGCAGAAATGCACACGCATTCATTACATGATCATATGAGCTTAATTTCCTCAGGCAAGCAGGCCAAAAATATCCCGCATGCCCAGAAGAGGTAATTATACCGGCATAAAGCCCTGGAGCCCCGCGCTGGCTCCCTGCGCTCTCTGCGTGGTTGAAGTGCTGTCCTGACACATCCAGTTGCTCCTGCCAACCCCACGCGCC
Organism: Columba livia; assembly: GCF_036013475.1. Taxonomy (NCBI): domain Eukaryota; kingdom Metazoa; phylum Chordata; class Aves; order Columbiformes; family Columbidae; genus Columba; species Columba livia. Next base: position 435,171 of record NC_088627.1, on the reverse strand, counting down.
TCCCACGGCCAGCAAACATCTTCCAGTTAGAGCGGGGAGGACGCTGAGTTATTCACTTCCTTTGCTCCGAGCTCCATCCCACCGCGCGGGGACGGGGACGGGGACGGGCGGGACGCGTGAGCCCCGAGGTGGCCTGGGGAGACGTCCTCTCCGGTCATCTCCTTGCCCCTCGGAACAAAGCGCTTCTGCCGGGCCAGTTTGTGAAAGCAAAGCGCTGTGATGGTGATGGACAGTTCCAGACCATTGCCCGCGAAGCCGTGTCCCGGAGAGCTGGCACTTCCCACTGGCCACCAAGAGGCTTTGGGAGCCATTGGCATGAAGGAACCATGACACAAACTCATGGGCATCTGCTTGGTTGTCCCCGTCATGCCCAGCCCTCCCTGCTGTGCTCGCACATGACAGGACGTCTCCACTGAGACAAAGTGCCACTAAATTCAACTGGTCGTTCCTTTCAAGGAGAGAAGAACCATGCAACAGTTTGACCAAGACTCGTGTGACTGCTTAAAACTATGGATGGTGGTTGTGGAGTAAAGCCCACGGGCATGGCTGTGTGTCCCCCTTCCCAAAAGTCATGCAGAAGCAAGCAATCCTAATTAGTCCTAAAATTATTTGTAAGCAAAATGAGTCAGGGTTTGGAGTGTTGAGGCCGTCCTGCCCCGTTGGCCGTGCAGGCGGGTGAGCACAGGGACGGACGAGAGCGGTGGCACCGTCATCTCACACACCTCGTTCCCAGAGGATTTGCCTTACGATTTGGAGCTACTACAACACAGGTAAAGAGCCTGGCTGTTCAATGCCGCTTCCTCTTAGGTAGTTCAACAAAGAGTAATTAACCGTTTGTGATGAACCACTTTCCCTTCATGTGTCTCTTGGGCACCGGCGTTTCAACACATCTCTTGCTGGCTGCATGAGGAATATTTCCAGTTGCCCAGAAGAAGAGGTTGGCGAGTCTCTTCTTTTATCAGAGCGCAGTCACAATTCAGCTAAAGCAAATGATAAAAAAATCTGCAGCACAGCTACAGAAGATTAAAATTGGACAGGTTGATTACAACCTGTCATAGTGACGAGCTAATGAAATCCCACCGACAGGGCACGGGGGGCCCCGCGCCTCCCTGAGACAAGTTTTAAGGCCATTTCATGTGAACTCTGAACTTTGGTCGCTGGCTGATGAGTTTGTGCTGAGCTCCCGTCAGCCCAGACGGGCTCGTTTCCACCCGCCCCCCGAGGACCGAACCGCCGGCGAGGAGCGGGGGGCGAAGGTCGGAGCAACAGGTGCAGTGGGTGGCGTGGGCGCGTGTTCCAGTGCGGCGGGTGGTGCGGGCGCGTGTTCCAGTGCAGCGGGTGGCGTGGGCGCGTGTTCCAGTGCGGCGGGTGGTGCGGGCACGTGTTTCAGTGCAGCGGGTGGCGTGGGCGCGTGTTCCAGTGCGGCGGGTGGCATGGGCACGTGTTTCAATGCGGCGGGTGGTGCGGGCGCGTGTTTCAGTGCAGTGGGTGGTGCGGGCGCGTGTTTCAGTGCGGCGGGTGGTGCGGGCACGTGTTTCAATGCGGCAGGTGGTGCGGGCACGTGTTTCAGTGCGGTGGGTGGTGCGGGCGCGTTTCAGTGCGGCGGGTGGTGCGGGCACGTGTTTCAGTGCCGTGGGTGGTGTGGGCACGTGTTTCAGTGCGGCAGGTGGTGCGGGCGCGTGTTCCAGTGCGGCGGGTGGCATGGGCACGTGTTTCAATGCGGCGGGTGGTGCGGGCGCGTGTTTCAATGCGGCACATCCATGTCAGGGATGCAGTTCAGAATTCAGTCTCACTGCGCTTCGTGTTGCCCTGAGCTGTGCAGGTTCAGCGCCCTGGGGGAACCTGTCCTGGGGCTCTGAAAACCCAGCGTGTCGGAGAAGCTTTCTTCAGCCTCACCAGGGACTATTTGAGGACGATAAAGTTCAAACTCTGATCTTTTTTATGCAGAATTTCCATAAATCTTGTTACTTCTGAATGAAGGCTAAAAGGGACCTTCTGGTTCCATCTTGTGCTTTGCAAGGGATTTTTTGCAGGTCAGCGTTTCAGATAGCACGACCAGTTTATGTGACCATAGATAGTAATGCAAAAGAGGATCCTTGTGTGTGTGTGTGTGTGTAGCAGGAGCTGTATGTTACGTTTTGAACAATCTGGACGTTGGGTCCATCTCAAGGACCCTATGACCAGCCAAGCCCTGCACACTTCAGATCCTCTTTGGTCAAGGAGATCTTTTCATCCCAGAGTTAATTTGATCCACTCATCCTGTTGCCACCACGTCTCGCCGCAGTGACCTCAACAAGGGGAGACGCGCTCAGAGGCCACGAGGCTTCCCCCTGACAGCCGCTGGGGACGCCGAACCACCCGTCCTCCCATTTATGATCAGGTGCACACGCACTGGGATACGGAGCAGCTCCCTGAGCGCCTTTCCCAGCATCCCATAGTTTCTCCTTCCAGTGTTTGGGACCAATAATTTATGCAGAGAATGCAAGAACTAATTAGTGAGTCTCTTGATTTCTGAGCGGGAGCAAAAAACCATAGCAAATGACATTCCAGCAAAAACGGGGTCAGCTCGGATTAAACTCTCTTCCCATTTTTCTTTAGTCTTTAGCATCAAATTTACCATACATATTAGAAACAAATCTTAATTTTCCACAGCATTGGGCATTATCTTTTCCTTAAAGCCTAGAAGAACATCCATTAGCATCCTCTCCCTCCAGTTCAGTGTGACCGTCTCCTCATTTGCACATAAATGTGAAGTTTGCTGCCTGAATGATATTGAAATTCCTGTGTCAGTACACAACACACACATGAAACTCCCACCATTTCTTTCTATTCCTGTTTTGAAATAGCACCCAAAAGCACCTGCAAGAAGATGCTACAGGAACCCCAGAGCATGAGGAGGGACCTCTAGGAATAGGAGTGCATGTAGAAGTTCAGCTTCTTATCCAATTCAAGTAGACTTCCCACCTTACAATTAGGCCTTAAGGCTAAGCCATGCCTTAATAGGTGACAGCATGAACCATCTCCCATGGAGACAGCTGTATGGTAAACTTCTGACCAAGTGAGATGGATTTCATGCTCATCCCACTACAGACTGCCACATTTTTAATAAATGAATGCTGCCCTCTGCATCGCCGCACCCCGAGGTGGGGATCCGCGTCCTAGCGAAGCGTTGCCCACCTGTACGAGGGAGATAATAGCACTCACCTTTCCCCAGGCCTGCGGCGAGGATGAATGCATCCCGGAGAGCCCGATGCTGCGATACAGGGTAATCAGGTGCTATCTCAGCGCAGCAGGGAGATAAGAGCCTACAAAATGCAGATGGCATTTCGGCTGCAAACCCCCGGCCCGGTGGGCAGAGGCAAACTGTGTACAGTGAAAGCCGCCCGCTGGATCCATGTAACCCTCCATTCTGAGTGGGTTTGCAGACCTTTCTCACTGCTGTAATGTCACTGCAGGTGGCAGCGTCCCACTGCAGCCAGGGGACACAGCTGGGACACTAAGGGTGATTTTTGCCAAAGGCTAAAGCAGCTGTAGCTATTCCAGCCAGTGCTGACATTTAACAACGTGTCGACCCCCTCAACAGCATCCAAATGTTTCTTCTCCTGAGACCGCAATACTAAAGCAAACAGGAACACGACAGCAGCTTCTTACCTGGAGCTACCAGGGTGCCAAGTCTTTCCCAGTGGATTGTAATGAACTGCCCCAGTGTGACCTGTCTATGCAGCGTTAAAAACAGTGTCAGCATCTCTGATCCTGATTTCATTTCCAAGCCTTCTGTACATGAGTAAATAGTGAACAGCGGGCTCAATACTGGGTGCCAAATGTCCTGATCCTTCCTTTGCAGGAGCGAGACTGGAACACAGAGAAATGATTAGAGGGTGAGATGGTGCTGCAGATTTGGAAAGAGAGAAGCCGGGGAGGAGATACCAGATAGATGAGATAAGCAGCTGTGTGCAGAGCTGATGGACAGAGAGGGAGTGCGTTTTCCTTTCCTAGCTCGCTCCTTTAAATACTGATCTGGAGGCTTTCTTGGATCCGTACCAGTGAGCTCTGATTTACGGTCCCATCTCTGCCTGCCCGTGTTCTTCTCCCAGTGGAAAATCAAAGGGCTTATACCTACAAATGCCCATTTTCCAGTTGGCCGGGCCATTGCGGGCCGGGTGCTGCTCTGTCCTCGCACACGGCGGCTGGAGCAGCTGGAGCGGCTGGAGCAGCTGGAGCACAGAGCAGGCGCTGCTGCTGCCCTTAAAGGAAGAGTATTATTATTATTATTATTTTATTTGCTTCCCCCAGTGTCCTTTGATCTTTCTCTGGCTCGTGGTTCAGCCCAAGGAACATTGTTTGACCCCTTCAAGTGCCATTCCTGCAGGCCTGTTTGAACTTGAGGAACTGGGGTTTGCTTGTGAATCAAAGCCAGGTTTAGTGGCTGTGAAGAGCAGCACAGCTGGGGCACTCCAGGTACGAGACGTCCTGTTGCAGGGATTGTCAGGGAATAATGAAAGCGTACATGGTAGAGACATGTTGCGGGTCACCTGCACTGTAACTGAATGTGCCTGCTGCTCTCCCTTCATTGTGCTCAGAACAGTGCTCTGAATTGAAATGTTTTCATATCCGAAGGGAGGGGATGGGGAGAAAAAAAATGTTCCCTGAAGATAAAAAGTGTAATAGTCTATTTTATTTTCCACTTTCCACATCAACAGTGAAGAGCTGTCCTCCGGGGACAGCTGGCAGCATGCTCCACTCTGCCCCTCACACAGCAGCACGCAGCGTCCCCGACGTGACGCTGTGATAAAGAGCGCTGGGCAGATCAGAGCTGCAGCCGGGGAGGCAGAACAAGGCAGAGCCCGGTTCCAGCCCCAGGCCATCCCAGTAACAACGGTGACCGCTCGGTCCGGCCTCGAAACCCTCTCTGCAAACCAAGTGGGGCCGAGCGGCTCCGAGGAGACACGGCTCGAGGCGATGGGCTCTGTTCACTTGATTTGTTCCCTGGCAACTCCTTTTACCCCGTGTTCCCGTTACACCCCAGCTCAGTCTGCAGTGACGTTATACCCTGCTGAAAACACCAACGCGCTCCCGTTGGACCAGCACTGGTTCGGATATTGCTCATATTTCTCCTAAACAACAACTTGGCAGCAAATACCTTCAGTTTGCCTCTTAGACTAGTATGAAATGTCCGGGAGCAGGACACAGACATGATGGGCTATGCCGCAGGGATGCCGTTATCTCTGAGGACCAGGTCCTCCTCTACAGGTGAAGGTCAATTCCTAAGGCCATTAAGTCCACCCTGACAGCAGATGACCCTTTTAGCCATCTTCAAGCTTTATTTCCTTTGATTGTATCATGATCCTCTCCAAAATGGCTCTTCCCAGAAAGGGCGGTGCTTACCTGATCCCCAGAGCAGGGGACAGCAGCGCCGCACTCGGCCTTGGCCGGGCTGGGCCCTGCCCCGTTCTGCAGGAGTCCAGCTCCGGACTCGCGGTCTCACCACGGCCTGCCCCGCGGTCTCAGTTTTGTCCCCAGTTGCAGTTTCTCAGCCCGCCGGGTCTCAGCAGCTCAGCCACACGCCACTGGCAGCTTTGTGCTACCTGCTCAATGCCGGTAAACTCACCAGCAGCCATTCTGGGCAGCTCCGTCTTCGGCTGCTTGAATTAAGATCTTTTACAAGGGCTTTATTTTCAAGGGAAGAGTGATCAGCTTGTCCTGAAAACAAGATCCTTTTGAAGTGTTTCAGCTGCATTACCCCTTTGACAAGGCTGACGTGATGAGGTCCTGTTTGAGTGCGTACTTGGAGGGTTCGATGGGAATTCCGGGCAAGCTTCTCAGGGAGCGCATCTTCGAGTTCCTGCCCAGCCAACTAATGACAGTGACCCATCTCTCCTACTTTCTGTGGGCAAATAAAGCCTGAATTTGTTTTTACATTCACAACCCTCTGTTTTTCTCTACAATTAAGTGCTGCCTTGTTTTTTTTTTATGGCTGTGTCTAATGCCTCGGTGTAAAATAGATCATTCTAGAGCAGAAGCGATGGTTTCACCTCTATCCCTCAGAGTCACCCGCTAGCCAAGCAGCTGTCACGCTTTCCAAGGCCAGACGACACTTGCTTGGGACTAGTTAACCATGGAAGCCATCGCATCCAGTCTCATCAAGGTGAGAGGGAAGGTGGATACCTTCATGTTCAATAAGGAACTAACAAAAATAATAGCGGCTCTCGGTGGTGAATAACAGTAATGGACACTGCGCAAACAGCCTGTCGGGAAATGCCAGCCAGCTGGAAAATGCAAGTAACAAGAGTTTTACGTATTCCAATTTGTTTGTCTGTTTGCTTCTGTTTAATAAAGTGGAGAAGGTGCTCTGTGTGTGGAATGGAGAAGAGAAACGGGCAGTGATGGTGCCTTTCCCCACAGATCCGTGCGGGACGGGGCTCCTGCCATGTCCCGGCAGGCGTCACAGGAGCTGTCACCGAGGAGAACTGGAGTAATTAATGGTGGGGGCACCACCACCTTTCACTCTGCTGCAGCTGCATCCCATTTAAATAATGAGAATCTTAATTTCCTGTTTGGGCTGGGCTTGATTGCCCCTGAGATAACCCTAGTGCTGAGCTGGGGGGCTCCTTGAGCACAGCTTAGCCATGGGAGTGCTGACTGCTTGAGTGGGATGCTGGGGATGCGTCCTGAGACCCCAGTCGCCACAGCCAGGACCCTCGCTGGATCCAGACGTTTTCTGTGTCCTGGATCCAGACGTTTTCTGTGTCCTGGATCCAGACATTTTCTGCGTCCTTTGTCTTTCTTATTTTTTTTTTCTTCTGAATGTGGTAAAAGCTGCAGCAACAAGCTGAAGATGTTGGTGTTATTCAGGATACCGAGGTGGGGGGTAGAGCTGCTTTTATTGCAGCTCAAGATATGCACATCAGCAGATTTGACGCCGATCCCTGGCGCTCCAAGGCTGCCCCGAGCCCGCTGTCCTCGGGCAGCCCGGGCCGGGAGGACGTGCCGCGAGCACCGGCTGCGCGGGAGGAGGTGGAGAGAGCGGGAGCGCGCCTGCCTGCTCCAGACACCGCTTCCACCACTCCTGTCGAGAGCCAGAAGTCTATCACTTCAGCCTAATGGAGCATCATCAACTCACCTCAATGAGGCACTTAATCGAAGGAGTATTTATACCACTCGGATTGCCAGCCGTGCTTTATGACAGCTCTTTGCGCAAGAGATGCCATTGTGCATTTACTTCTTTGTTAGGCTAGATTGGAGTTATCGGCGGTTGAGTAAACCCTGCCGTTCGCAGGAACGCCGCATACGCTTGCGGGACGGAAAGGAACAGAACAGGGAAAAAGACACGGCTGGTAGAGACAGGCGTGACTTCGGCGATAAGGAGAGATGTAACAAAGCCATTGTCAAGCGTGATGAAATGGGTTTGGCTGCATCCTTAACTGGTGTAATCCCTATATGAAGGGCTGCATTCACACCACCAGCCGTGGTGTCTGTGTTTAAGCAAAAAATCCATAATTCAGAGTATTAAAATGCAGGAGTGGGGCACTCCTCTGAGCCTGGGGAAGGGTCTAAAACCAGGCAGAAAAGACGGACGGATGGATGGATGGATGGGGAAAGCGTTCCTGGTGGCCCAGGGAGTCGCTGCTGGGAAGGCAGCAGTTTTCACACTAACTCAAGGGGGGTTTATTTGCTTCTGTTGAAATCCAGTGTGTAATTAACTGATCTCTGATAACATTTGCCTTGTCAGGATGGAATTCAGATCTTATCTTGCCTGACAGCAGCGTTTATGGTGTTAATGCTGGAAAAGAAAGGGGGAGGCTGTAATTGTGGAAACCCTATTTAATTTGAGGATTCTGTTATCTTGTCACACGGGCTGAGATTTCACTAATAGATTCTGACTCCAGGAAAATTATATGCTCAAATAGATGGGTTTTTAACAGACAAGATCCCATTGATATTTGGGTGGAAATACAGTAAGCTGCACTGAATGTTTCGAAATGTGGGGTTGCTTGGGAAAATGCTGAAGGTGAGGGTGGCCAGAAGATCCCACCAAGAGCCGCATCCCCCAGGGTGGCCCGGGACAGAGGGGCTCCAAAGCGGACAGAGGGTGGCCCAGGGTGCTGGTGGGTCGGGGGAGCCTTTGCCCCCGTGGTTCAGGGAGCACCGGACTTAGTGCCGCAGAGCAGAGAGCAATGAGCTCCAATGGAGGTCACCTAAGTGCTCATGCAAAGATACCAGTAGTGACTTGGTCATTGCGGCCAGGGTCTCACTGTACTTCTGGGTTAATCTTGGACTCCTTTTTCAGGTTTTAAGAATTGCTTGCCGTTGCCATTCCTTCTTGTGGCAACCCTCTGGTGTGTGGAGGGGGTTGGCACCCTAAAATGAGGATAAAATTGTGCAAACATCCCGTCCCAGAGCGGGTCTGATGGATCCCTGGTGCGGGCCCAGCTTGGCTTTACAGGCACAGTTATTTGCCTAGAAGACCAAATGCCCACAGAGTGTCTACAATATCTTTTACAACTGTGGCAGCTAACAGACGATCAATTATTTCTATTTATGACAAAATCATAAACTCCACTCTACAGAAACCCACTGCGTCTTCATCAAGACTATTGATTATCTTGCAACTTGCTAACAACTATTCTTAGGAGACCCCCCGTCAGTCCAGCCCGACTCCAGCACAAATCTTGCAGAACCAGGTTATTTGTGCGTGTCGTGTGTGCACGTGCGAGGTTTGGAAGACCCTGCCTGCCCTGAGAAAGCAGTTACTGGGAAGCGAAGCAGTGATAAAGCCGCCTGCGCTTGCTATCAGCCGCCAGCCTGCCCATAGCGCTGAAATACTCGGGTCCAGCAGCACCCAGCCATGCTGGATTTGCCCAACGTTCTTATCTTCCTTGCTGTTTTTCCCCCTCTTCTGTGGAAGATAAGAACACTGAAAAAAATACAACATAAATGCACAAATAGTCTGTTAGTAGATACTGGTGGGGTTTTATCATTATTTGTTTATTTATAGCTGATTAATTCTTATCAGCGGTGCCAGCTGCCAGCAAGACAAATGTGACGCCCCCGTAACCCCTGATTCCGCAGGAAAGCTGTGCAGGTGAATTACGTTGTTGTGGTGCAGCACCCGCTCAGTTAGGCTCAGCTCCCGGAGTCCTGCCTATCTCGCTTTCCCAGGAGCGTTCCAAAGCCGGGACTGGCCCTGGCTGACTTATTTTCCTTCAAGAAGGGAGAAGCCCCCGTTGAAATCTCCCTGCTCTTGGGCAGCAAACAGGGAAGGGGAAGGTAAGGAGCCTTCCACGGGTGGCTGGCGAAGCAGTGTGGCAGGTGTGTGAGAAACTGAGCTGAGATGAACGGTGTCCGGTCTGTGCTGGGAGGTGTCTCCCCACTGGCCGGGGGCTGCCGAGGCCTTTCTGAATGCACGCAGCTGTTTGCTTTGCTGTGCTGATGTTTCTCTGGGTCCTTCCACTCAAATGCCTCTGGTTTGTAACTTCTCAGTGAGTGATTTGGGGTTCACTGCGTGGCTTTCATGCAGCGGGCGCTGCGGTGGAGGCAGTGTCGGCTCCTGGATAGAGCACCACGTCCAGCACGATTCCAAATAGGGACCTCTCCCCGTTCCCGTTTGTCTCCCTTATCTGATGGACCAGCCCTGTTATCAGATGGGATGTCAGTTCCAAAGTGCAGAACGGCTGCTGGAGGGAGCAGGGGGGCGTCTGCAGGCCTTGCTCACCTGTTCTCACCGCGGTGCTGGGGTTGATTTTGGGCCCTTCACCCCAAGAGCCCTTGAGGTGCTGGAGCGAGTTCAGAGAAGGGAACGGAGCTGGTGAGGGGCTGGAAAAAGTGACTTAGGTTGGAAATTTGGGAGAACTCCTTCCCCAAAGGGCTGTGGGGCATTGGAACAGGCTGCCCAGGGCAGTGCTGGAGTCACCAGCCCTGGAGGGTTGGACAGACGGACATGAGCTTCTCAGGACATGGGGCAGGGACAGGGGTGGGCTATGGGTGGACTTGATGAGCTTGAGGGGCTTTTCCAACCAACATGATTCTGTGATTCTCTAAACGCTGCCTGGAAGCATTTGATTTGCAGGGTTTAAAGGATTCTCTGCTCCCTGATCTCAGCCACATCAGTTCACCTTTCTCCACTTGTTTTCCCGTGTGATCTCTGGACTCTCTGGTTGGGAAACCCAGCGCTCTGGGCTGTCAGCACTTGCAGGATGAGACTTACAGAGAGGGCTGAATACGAGTATCCATATGTACCCATCACTTCTCCCCAGTCCTCATCCTCCCCGTTTGCCCTCCCTGTGCTCACAGCTCCTTGCAGGAACCATCATTTCTGGCCATTTTTGTACAGGGCTTCACACAGAGGGGAATTGTGGTCAGTGACGGACGGACCATCACAATTTATTTAATAACTATGAATGCACAGAGGGCGGCCGGTGCGTTTCACCTTGAGAGCTGACCCGGGCAGCGACACGCGGTGTGAGATGTGTGTGAAAATAGCCAGGAGAGTTAAATACCAGATGTCAGCGGATGCTCGATGGAGTCGTTAGCGAAAGCAGTGAGGTGGGCAGCGCTCGGGGAATTAATGAAACCGGTCAGCCGGGAAGAGGGGCCTGCCGGGAACGGATGATGTGAGGTTTGGAAAGAAATGGGGAGTCAGTGAGGTGGAGACGGGCGGAGGTTCTGGCTCTGACCGCGGGAGCCGGGGTGGAGATGGGGCCGGGACCGGCCATGGGCTCGGGTGTTAGTGGGGTATTTAAAGGATGCACCTTCACACACACGCAAAACCGGCAAGAAAAGTTGAGGCTTTTTCCTAGAACAACCCCCAGCAATTTGAATGATGACGGGAAGACAAAGGGCACAAATCCAGGTGTAAATCAGCCCAGAAAGTGCAGCAGAATGACACAGACCTGTTCTGCTCTTTCCCCATTAAGCACTTTTATAGCCCAGGCTGGGGGCAGATCAATTTGCATTTAAACTTTCCTTCCCCCTTCAAGGTGGCACTTTCTACCTTTTGCTGTATTGAATCAGGAGATGCAGAATTGCCAGAGGAAAATAAAATAAAATGTCATCCTTTTTATTTAATATTTAACTGCTGCTTAGACTCCTCCAAGAAAAGACCCTGATATTACTGTTTGGATTGAATTATGATGGCTTTGCCTCAAAGTTATATATTGCTGGTGCTCCATTATTCATTAATCATAGCTTTTTCTGTCAAGATCAACATGTACTTCTCAGCTGGTTCCTTGGCTGTGTGATGCCTCAGATAGGGAGGGAATGTAGAAAAGATGCCTCTTAATTGTGTGGGGATTTCAGACCCAGCTTTTAGAATGTCAGCGCCGCTCCTGGAGGATGGCATCCTCTTCCCTGTGAGCTCTGCGTTGCCAGCAGATGTTAACAGCCCCCAGCTCCACCCGGCTCTTTATGAGCTGCACAGAAAGCAAACGATCTCAGGATGCTTGTAAAACCATCCTGGGAGCAGAGGCAAACCCAGACCTGGGGCTCGGTGCAGGATTCAGCGCCACTTGTTGCAGCAAGGCTGAGCAAGGTGCTGGGTTCAAAGGGTGAGGAAGTCGCCAGCCCAGGGGGGAGATCAGGGGGAAGGGAAGAAAATTCAGGCATTTTCTGGGATCCATTGTCCTGCAGCAGCTGGAGGGCGAGCACCAAATCCTCCCTGGAGAATCACAGGATCATTTCGGTTGGAACAGGCCCTCAGCATCATCGAATCGAGTCCAACCATAACCCAGCTAGCGCTACCCCATGTCCTGAGAACCACGTCTGAACGCCTTTAAACCCCTCCAGGGCTGGTGACTCCAGCACTGCCCTGGGCAGCCTGTTCAATGCCCCACAGCCCTTTGGGGAAGAAATTGTTCCCAGATCCAACCTCAACCTCCCCTGGCGCAACTTGAGGCCGTTTCCTCTTGTCCAGTACCCCTGTGATAGCCCCCAAAACCACAACGGTGTGTGGGTCTGCAGCGTGCAGCATTTGGACAACATCCTCAGGCACACGGTGTGAATTTTGGGGTTGTCCAGTGCAGGGACACGAGTTGGACACTGATTCCTGTGTGTCCTTTCCAGCTCAGGACGTTCCATGATCCTCAATGTGCACACACTGGTCCGTGGGTACGTTATCTGTCCGTGATCCTCGGTGTGCACACACTGGTCCGTGGGTACGTTATCTGTCCGGGAGCAGCTGCGGCCAGAGCCTGTTTGCACAACCACGGTGCTCCAAGGTGGGATCTGCTCTGCTCCATCCCTCTGCAGGGATGTTTCCAAAGGGAAACATCATGTCCCCAGATGGCCCTCGGACATCGCAGCTGTTTCCGCAGTCACTGAACATGTTTATTATAGGGCAGGCGGGAATCTCATACTCAGTGGCAGCCCCGTGCTCCCCTCGCTTGTCCTTCAGTTTAATGGGATACAGGCATAAATCATAGATCTGATACTGCACATGGGCTCTGGCTATATTTTTTTTATAAAGAACATTTGCTCTGATTTATGGAGCACTGGGTTTTGAATTAGTCTAGCTTGAAAACAGAATCAAATCTTTCCATCAAGTCTGGTTTTTTGCATTATGAATGGCTTAGCTGTTTAGTAATGGAATGCCAATCAGCCATTGCTCCTCTCCATGGGCGATGCTGAGGAGATCATTTTGGAACATAGACTCTGTGATTAACTGAAATGAACTGTAAAATTGTATTTTGTTTAAAGCTTTTTCTTTTGCTAGGAGGTTCCTGAGTGGCTTGTGGAGTCACCTCACTGGTGGCCTGAGGGGGGATAAGGAGAAGGGGGCACAGAGGGAAGACGGATGCCTGAACTAGCCACCTTATCTCTGCCAGGGTCTTCTCATGTGTAAAAGAAAGATGAGCACTTCCTGTGCTGCAGGGATGTCTCGGCAGTTAGGACCAGATCTGAGATTTGGCCTACAGACTTGCCCAGAAGGGTAATAGCTTTTTCCTTACCTTGAGAACAGACTGTTCTCCCTGTCTGGGGAAGGTGAACCGTGCAGGAACGACACCCCAGACGCAGTGCGCCGGAGCCAGCGTCGCCCTGCGCCGGGGTCCCCTCGCGAGCCTCAGCTGTGCTGGGAGCTGCTTTCTGGCTTTGCCAGCGGAAGAACAGGCAACACAGACGGGTCCGTTACAGCCCCGCGCAGGGCTGGGGTGGCTCCGCGTCACCGCTGCGGGTGCCCGGGACGGGCACAACACAGGACAAGGGTTTGAACTAAAGGAGGGAGATTCAGGCTGGACATGGGGAAGGAATCATTGCCCTGAGGGTGGTGAGAGCCTGGCCCAGGTACCCAGAGAGGTGGTAGATGAACCATCCCTGAGACACCCCAGGCCAGGCTGGACGGGGCTCTGAGCACCCTGAGCTGGTGAAGATGTCCCTGTCATGGCAGGGGGGGCACTGGGGGGCTGGGAGGTCCCAACCCAAACTGTTCTGTGATTCTATGACAAGTTAGAGGCCAAGCAAAAAACCAAGCTGCATGGTTACTGCGGCCCTGCCTCTCCCAAACCTGGCGGACACAGAACCCCGTCCGTCGGGTACGAGCACAGGTCCGCGCTGACCCAGAACCTCAGCCAACACTTTGCACCAGCCTCAGAGCTTCGCTGTGGAAACACATCCCACCCAGCAGACAAATGCACACCCCCGTGTCCCCGGTCTGTCAGGCTGCTGTTATTACCCTCCCAGCAGGAGCGCACACCTTCCTGCTCGTCAGAATTTGTCAGCCTTCCGTTTTAATGAACCTTTCTGCAAGGCCCTTGACACCGAGGTGGCAGAGCTCTCCACCCTCTACTCATATTTCTGCCTTGTCACATACGCAGGAGCATAAATAAACTGTTTTTCTATCAAACAACCCAAGGTTCTCCAAATCTCTCATATTCAACCAGAGTGAATTATTCAGTGAATTATTGTTGTTGAATTTAATGAGTTCCAGTTTGATTTGACTAAGTGTAACTTTACAAACACGTTATGTCTGTTTCCATCCATCTCAATAGTGGCTTTGAGATACTCCTTAAAGACACGTTTAGTGGCTTTAGGTTGAGTCTCATTAATACGGTAATGGTTTTACTGAAGTAAATGAACATCTGCAGAACGTGGTCCCGTCTGCAAAGCCCTGTCCGTGTGGTGGTGGTCAGTGGACATGCACAGCAGCGCTGGGTGGCAGCACCCCTGCCTCAGTTTCCCTCCTGCCAGGGGAGGCTGATGATGCTGAAACCCCTTTTTTATTTTAAACTCATTTTCGGGCTGGCATATGGAAGCGCTGCCTAAGAGCAATGCTCTCAGTGTTAACTCACTGCTGGCCGGTTCTGTACCTGGGAACAATACGTGTTTGATTGTGCCGGTGCTGGTAGATTGCCGTCCGTAAGGGTGTCCCTGGCAGCAGCCGGAGCAAGGCTCTTTCTCAGTGGGAGCAGCCGTGAGCCGTGCTGTATCGCTTCACTCTGGAAACATTTATAGCGTGCTCCTCGCAGTGGGCGTCTGCAGAGCCGCTTCTTAAGCTTTTATCCCAGCAGGGTAATATCGACAACCAATGAACTTTCCCTTTCCGCAGCAGTTAGAGAGGGATGGGTATTAAAATCCTCCACCCGCCCGGCTCCCCATCGACTTTCATCCATGCTAAGCAACCGGCGCAGCGCGGGTTACGTGTCCCCAGGAGAGGGTTTGGCGAGGGCTGTCCTGGAGGACAGCGGACACAGCGGATGGGACGAGGCTCACCCGTGTCCCTGGGCCGGGGGAATGCCCACGGATTTCCCTACAGCTGGAAGGATGGCACCCAGTGACCCTATTGCAGCACCCAAACTGGCGACTGGCGGGGGGAGATGCCATGAGGTCATCCTTATCCCTAATTCTTTATCCCTTATTCCTTTTATTCCGTACCCTTATTCCTGAGGACTGACAAGCTTGGCCCCAGGACATGGTAAGGAAGAGGCTAAAAAGGTAGAATAAATTCAGACAAACACGATACATGCCTTTGACACTTCTCCACTCCATCTACCTCTTCCTGCCTGTCTCTTCTCTTTGCTCACGACTTCAGCCGAAGGTCATTAAATCAATAAGCAGATTTCCTGGTATCCAACTGTCTGGGGTCAGGATCTTTTAATACAAGGGAGGGACTGTGCCCATGCATATGAGCGTGGCATCCAGCACATTGCTGTATTTATTATCGTGATCGTTATTATTGAAATATCACTCACGATTCCTTTATCGATTTTGGCAGACAAAGCGGGGATTTGATTCTGTGTTAAAATAGCAGCTCCACCGCAGTGCTCAGCGTCGATGGACGGGAGAGGCACCGCTTACTGGAATGAGGCGTGGGGCGCCGCGTGGGGCTCGGCAGCGCTGCCGGGCTGGGTGCCGCCGCTCTGCACGCGCTCCACGGCACGGCTTTGGGAAGGGGTCTGCACCAGCAGCTGGAGGGATGTCCCAGTGGGCTGCCCGCGGGGGGCGCACAGCACAGCACTCAGCTCCTGAACCTCTCTGTATTTGCACCCTTCTCCCTAAAAAATCGGGGAACCTACTGTTTAAAGGTACCTGGACCAGCACTCCCAGGACAAAGCGGGGCAGCTGTTTCTGACGCCGGTCAGCGGGCCGTGGGTGTCTGGAGCTGTCACCTTTGGGTGGCCTTGGGGGCAGAGCGGGGCCTCCTGCGCGCTGGGGGAGGACGGGATGCGCGGGGTGCGCGGGCTGCGGCTGTCCCATCTGGTCCGTGTTGCAGCTCCAGAGGCTCTGAAATACGGTGTTATTTGTATAGAAAAAGCCAACGCAGTGACTTTCCCAATAACGTTCTGCTGAATGATCCCGCATTCGGGCCTGAGGAAAGGGACATTAGCAGCTGGCCAGGCAAAAAAAAAAAAGAGATATTTTTAATTTACTGTTTTCCCACCCCCTGAAGGCAGCGCCCGAGCGAGCGGGAGAGCAGCGTGGTGACACACAGCGAGGTGACCCGCAGTGATGTGACCCGCAGCGAGGTGACACGCAGCCCACGGCCTCGCAGGGAACAAGGGCAGCGCAGGAACAGCTGCTCTGAAGCACCACGTCCTCGCTCCCTTTCACCCCTCACAGCATCTTTTGGGGTGCGTACAACCTCTCTCTCTCCACACCACCCTAAATTGTTTCTCTGTCTGTCTCTTTACTCAGGTTTCCAGCTATTTGTCTCCTTGCGCCGACTAGATTAGATAAAGATTTAGGTGTGAGGACAGATGGAGATGGATGGATAGAAAGCTCCCCGACCATCCATCTGCTCCTCCACCTATCCATCTCGCTTCTTCCGTCCTGATGCGTTTCCCATCATAGAGAGCGACCTCTCCTCCTAGATGAAGACTGAGGATAGATGGATGGATGGCTGAGTAGATCTTTATTTAATCTGTCCATCTATCTATCCTCCCAGACTGACCTATCAGCCCAGCTCGCCTCCTCATTTTTTCTCTGCCTGTCTATGCTGGGAAACCCTGATCCATCCGCTCCCGGTTAAGGATTTACTGCAGCTTCTCTCATCAACGAGCAAATGTGTTTGACCCTTTTCATTACCCATAAAATTACGTGCGTTGCTCCTTGGTTTTGCTAGAGTTTTAACAGAGAGAAGCAAAGCCTGCGAGTTAGTAAGTACCCAGGTGCTCTCCCCAATTAAAGACCACGTTAATCATCACCAGGAAAACAGCAGCAGCATGTCTGCAGCAGGCAGGGTGCACCCGGGGGTGCACGAGGGACCCACGCCCAAAAAATCCTATTAAACCCCCATAGCCTCCCTGGCATGAGTGGATCACATCCGTCCGGATGGCACCGCTTACAAATTGCTGGTTAAAAGCAGCTCTCCGCTGGGCAATTTTCCCATGAAGGAGTGAAGATGTGGTTCTGCAGTTCTTGGTGTGGGGCTGATTAAACACCGTACTTCCATCTCCTCCTTTTTCATGCCGTGCTGGGTAATTTATGGCAGCTCACAACACACTCTTGTAAATGTTCCCCATTGCTCTGGCAGCGCTTTTCCTCCCTGGGACGCTATTCCCACAACAAAGAGAAATGAGCTCGGCTCGCGGTGATTGCTGCTGCCTTGGAAGAGGTTCCAGCAAGGCTGTATCACACCTTAAACCCAAGGAAATTAAAGGAGGAGGAGAAAAAACGTTGTCCTGGAGGCCAGTTAGGTCCTCAGCACGAGGAGGAAGCCAGGACTACAGAAAATGTCTGGTAAAGCTGAACTTGTTCACGAAGGAGCCCGTATAAAGCCCCTCCCTTCCCTCTGCTTCGGGGACATTTCCGTCTTTGTTCGTGTTTCAGCCTTGATATTGGTAAAATAAAAGAAATTTCTGGTTTGCAATGATTCTGCATTTCACAATGTTGAGCTGATGGTCGTGAAATTAATTATTACAAACATAAAGTTAACACGGCAGAAATTGAAACAAAAAACCTTCCCAGAATTGCCAGGGGAATTATTTGCACAGATCAAAAGCAATTTACTCTGCCGGGCTTCACACGCGGGTGGCGCTCGGGAGCGCGTCCCCGGCCCCGCGCGGCGGGCGGGGCTGCTCAGCTCCGAGCGTTTGCTCTTCCTCATCCAGTGTGAGCGCTGACCGCGTTAGTTCGGGCAGGGGGCTCTCAGCCCGCCAGGAGCAGCCCCAGGAAGATCCAGGGACGTCTGCGTGTCCTGGGGACACGTCTCGTGTCAACATCGCACGCGAAGGACGAGGGCTGAGGGTGGACTGCCTGCAAACCTCCCGTCCCAGGCGGTTTGTCCTTCATTTCTGAGCTACAGATTCACCCCGACACATGTTCTGAATTTAGAAACAGGCACATTCAGTGGAATTCATATTTTATGAGGCTCCTTTTAGGGGCATATTGTGAAAGAAATGACGAAAACTGATCTTTCCCTTCTTTCCATTCTCTTAAAACTGGCTAACGAGGGTCAGGAACATAAAATGAGCTGGTTAGGCTGCGTGGTGAACCAGGAGGTCCAGGAGCCTGTGAACAGCCCGGAGTGTACACGATGGCTCTTCCCCCGGCAGCCCAGGAGAGCGTCGCTGTTACCACCTGAGCCAGACCTGGGAGAAACCAAGCTCAGTGTTATAGACCTGGAGACAGGAGTGTGCTCCAGCCCTGCTGTGTGGTCCTGGCAATGGCTTTTCCATCTTCTGCTTTATTTCTTCATTTAATCTTACCAATGGCACACCAAGAATTACATCCAAAAAAGGTTGAGGCTGTAAAGTCCAGCACTCAGACCTCTGGCAGCTCAAATCTGCCATTTTAATATTTGTAGATATAGAGATATATGCGCATATATACACTTAAGCTGTCCATTTCGTGCTGACAAAATGTCAGGGCCTCACCTTTGCAGAAGTGGCTCGTGGTGCTTCGGCTGCCCAGGGGATAAACTGGAGAGACGGAACACGGGTGTGCAGAACGCAGCAAATCCCGCTGGCTTCTCCGTAGAGACAGAAGGTCCCCAAAACCACAGCTCCCCTTCAAAACTAGAGGCAATATTTGTGTGTTTGGCTGTGTCTGCTTCAACAATGAGACATGGGGAAGGGATTTGCACTGAGGGTGGTGAGAGCCTGGCCCAGGTTCCCAGAGAGGTGGTAGATGAACCATCCCTGAGACATCCCAGGCCAGGCTGGATGGGGCTCTGAGCACCCTGAGCTGGTGAAGATGTCCCTGTCATGGCAGGGGGGGCACCGGGGGGCTGGGAAGGTCCCTCTAACCCAAACCGTCTGTGATTCTGTGATTTGGACCAGCCCCCGCCCTTCCCACGCTCCAGACATGGTTGGGGTCTCCCAGAGCACAGCTGCCCATGCAGTTCATGCTCCCCAGGATGGCTCCGTGGGGACAGCAGCGAGGATCCCCGCGCAGGCACCTCTTGATCCCAACCAAGACACCAACAGAGATGGTGCCGGGGGGCCAGTCGCCATCTCTCACCCCCAACTAAAGCGCAAAGGTTTGGAAATCCAAGTGTGTGAAGTTTTTCTCCACCCTCTCCAATCTATAAATCATCCCCTAGCCATTTGTTTCAGGGAATTATACAGTTCCTGCCACAACCACTGTGAGATAAAGCATTATAAGTGTTACAACATGCAGCTAATCCTTTTAATAGATCTCTTGCTATTAATTTCAGTTCTTGCTTTGGCTTTGCCAGACCCTGTCATTTTTCCTGTGGATTATGTCTTCAAGCTGGCCTATCTGCCTTACCCAAATACTTTTCATATTTCAAGCTCGGGAGCGCACTTTGCATTCAGCACAAACCCGCCGAACACCTTGCGGAGCCGCTGAACTGCCGAGGCGTAAATCTGCCCCCGTCTCATGTGAAACGACGGCCGCGAGCGGGCAGGAAGAGGGGTCGGTACTGTCGTTCAGCAGCAATGGTCTCCAGCGCAGATGCAGGTCGGTGCAGTTTGCTCGTTCCTTGAAGAGCAGGAAGGTGCATTTTCTCAGCAGCCTTGCAGGATAGTTCAGAAAAGAGTAGCGTTGACCTGAGAGTCTCCAGAACAAACCTGGTCCTGTTTGTGCCCGTTTGTGACCTGCTTGGCATGTTGAAGGTCAAGCAGTGAAGTTCCCTTCTTGTTCTAGTCAAAGATGGATTTTTAAGAGACAAGAGAAAGCGACTGGGGAGCCTTTGTGTCCTTCCCAGGAGCTGGTGGGCCCTGATGCCTCTGAACCTCTTGCTGGACACATCAGAGCTTCAAGGATGAGTTTCCAGCCAGTGTCTCCTTGCAGCCCTCGTGGGTCCCCCGCCACCAGCGGGCTGGGTCTGCAGCCCCCCATTGTTGTGGGTGCAGGGCGGGCGGCAGAAGAGCCACGCGATCCGGTGACCTGTGCCTGCCGGGGAAGGATGAATTTATAGCCATGGATTCACGCACCTCGGCTCGACCTTGTTCCCAGCAGAGCTGAGCGCTGCCCGGGGAAAGGGCAAACCAGAGTCCAGTGGGGACATCAGAACACAGCCTCCGAGCACTTCGCCGGCTGTTTGAAGTGGCCACGGGCGCTACCAGATGGATGCATCCAGCAGAAAAAAGCTGCACAGCATCAATTCACCCCCTGTTCGAGTCCCTCGTCCCTTTGTTGCGATGCCAAAGCCAACTGGGAGATGCTGAACCTCATGGGCTTGTGTTCATTTCTGGTAAGTAACGACCATTAGTATTCAGGCCGAAGACCTGGCAGCATTATACAGCTCGATATTTTGTGCCCCTGTAACAAAGGCAATCCATTTCGCATGCAGAGCGCCCGAGTGCAGCCTTTTGTTACTTGAGTTTCTTAAATTTCTATCTCAGAAATCAATGAAGGAATTGGAATTCCACATCTCGGCTTATGGTCAGGAGAAAAAGAGGGAGAGCACAGGGGAAAATGATGAAAGAGGGAAAGGGAAAAAAAAGCCCCAAACTATCTCATTCAGATATACTCATAAATTCTTTAACAATTTAATTACTGTGCATTCTGTGCTTTGGTTTTAAAGCTTTGAGTGAGGGTTGTGGGTTCTGTTGTTGGTTGGTTTGGTTTTCCCCTGCGGAGTCTATAGAATTGCTCGTCTTCTCCAGTTGATCTTCTTGGAAAAAAATTCATTCTCCATCCAATTAATCTAATTAGGATGTAATCAAGTTGTAGAGATCTGTGCAGCAGTGTGAGTGATTAGGAAAAATTACCTTTCTGCAAAGAGCTTAAATGTAATTTTAGTCCCATAATCTGAAGCCCAAACGAAGGGAGCTGCGATTTGCGCCGCAGCGCCTCGTGCCGCGCCGCCTGCTCCCGCCTGGAAGAGCAAATTTCAGCTGCATTCGCAACAAAGCACCCTCTGCTTCACGGCTCCAGCTGCCGGGAACAACCGTTCGTTTCCCGGAAGGAAATGGGAAGACGCTCCGCTCGCTTTGGTGTCTGACCCCGCGCGCCGCGGCCGGAGCCGCTGCCGGGTGGGCAGCGCCGGCTCGGGCTGGTTTTGCAGCCACGGCGTTGGAGTGCGGGTGAGTCAAACCCGCACCAAGGACGAGCCCGCGCGGATTCTCTTGTTGGCTACGCCGCCTGTCCAAACCAAGAATAAAAATTAAGGAAGGAAAAAGAATTATAGAATAAAAATTTCTGTGTTGTTCACATCTCCAAATTGAGCATAAAAGACCTCAGATTTATCTGTGCAATTGAGTGTTTTCAGCACACTTGCTTTCCACCACATCAGGAGCTTTCCAGGGCTGTAAATAGTTCAGGAAATGGGAAAGAATTAAACCGGCATTTTTTGGTAATTTTCTAAATTATTCTTTTGGCTTTCAGCCTTCCCGTTTCCACTCCGCTGGGACGCTGCCTGCAGACACAGCTTTCCTCTCCCTCCGGCAGAGGGCCCGGGGGGGGTGGATCGCCGCGCTCAGATCATCGGCGCATCAGCAAAGCTCAGGCGACAGTGCTGCATTAGGCCACGTTAACTCCCAGTGGAGCTGGTGACCAGAGCAGCTGCCTCTTGCCTCAAACAGCTGTAAACCATTACGAGCACCTGGAGCTCAAAAGCCACATACCGTTTAGAGATCTGGCCCCCAAAATCCCGCACCAGGGCCCTCTGCTCTATCCCACCAGCTAGATACAAACCATCCTTCCAAAATGAAGGGATTGTCTCCCAGGGAAATCCGGTTCCCAAAATCACTTCTCTGCTGAGCCTGGGTCAGCTTCTTGGGCAGGATCCCCACTGGCCTGCCGAGCTGCATCCTTGAGACCCCATTTCCACGTTCACCAGTCAATAACCAGGCGACAGAAGTGTCCCTGTGACGGACAGACAGGCTCGCATGCATCTATACACACGTGCCAGGCCTAAAGGCCAGTGAGGGCAATGGGTTTGATACACTCCATGAGAAGTTCTTGCTGTCCTTAAGCCACGATCAGGTGCTAAGAGAGGGAGATGACAGTAGTACCCTGTTAGCAGCAGAAATATCCAGCCAGGACTCTGCCATTGTCCAGGCAGGGCAAACCAGGGAAACACCAGACAAACAGCAACAGGGCAAAAAAATTACTGTTGTAAGTCCCAAATATATACATTCCAGAACATTTTTAACATTGTAAAATAATAACTTGCTTCCCTTTTCTTCTTTTTTGTGATATTCTGGAGCGTTTTAAGGTGTAAATCTCTATTCAGCAGAGCTCGAAAGGAGTGAGGCAGGTGCTCCTTTTGTTCGTGTTCACCCCACGGACCCGCCGGCTGAGCAAGACGTGGGCGCTCAGCTCGGCCCTGGAAGGAGAGGGTGAAGGAGAAGGGGAAAGAGACGGCGGGAAGGAGCGTGAGAGGGAAAATATATGAATTGCTTAAAACTGGTATTACTCTTCATTACCTTCTGCTCTGTGTAAGTTCCAAGGTTCATTTACCCGCTGTAAGGAGCCCGGTGCCTCCGTGTATAAGAGTTGTCATGCCTATTGCTCCCATTAATGTTCTGCGTGAAAGTAAAGGTAGCTCGGCGGGTGCCGCGAAGCCAGATGGGTGTAACTAATGCACCTCGTGCAGCAGATCCGTAATTGTCCATTGTTGGGGTCAATGAACGGGCTGCAAGCGTTTGCTGAGAACGGGGACGAGGGAGGTTGCTGGAGCTGGGGCTGGTGCTTCCCTGCAGCTCAGAGCTGCTTGTAAACCTTTCCTGGGTGACACGGGGCCAGGCGCTGCTGTATCGCTGTATCGCTGACCCGAGCGTTCGCTTGAATGAATCCACCTTGTCTTTTCAAGGTTAAAACGTGCTTTTTGCAGACAGTCCTTGGGATTCCTTTAAACACTCTGCAAAGAGCCGCTGGTTAGGTCTCTGATGGTCCTGGTGCTGTGTGCTGTGCAGGACACAGCACAAATGTGTCCCTGCCCCAAAGGCCTTGGGACCTGAATACGTGGGAAGCTCAGAGAGGAAAGGAGAAATAAGCACTGAGGGGGACAGTGATTTATCCAAGGTCACCCAGCAAATAGATGGCGAAGGATTTTCCAGCCCCCACAGATGTCCCTCACAGCACAGAAATGTCTTGTAATGCAAAAAAAAAATCAAAACAAATCCTTTTCCTCCATTTAGCTGCAGAACTACTCCTGGAACACGTTAACACGTTAGTTCTCCAGGCTCCTTGGACAAAATAATGTTATTAGAATGAGTGCCAGTGGAGGCAAAGCCGATTTGACGTTTCATTGAGAACTGCACCCCGACTGTTGTGGAAGGGGAGCTGATTTGGATGCGCTGCAGGCACGAACCCTTTGGATTTGCACTCCCCAGTCAGCGCTGCCCACAGCCCCTCTGCAAAATCCAAGCAGAACTTCCTACCTTTCCCCTCTCCCCCTCTTTACACTGAGACAAATCGCCAGGAAAATTCATTACGCGGTTTAAGTGATGGGATTTATCATTCCGTTCAGCGTCCCGGCTCGGAGCTCTCCTCGCTGTCACACCAGCACGGCAATTCTCATTTGTTTCTTTCATATTTCCCCGTGAAGTTCTCCTCTGAATGACAGCAAGAAAATAGAGATGAGAGCCCGGAACGGCTTGGGGCTAAATGGAGCTCTATGGGGTGATTTTCTGCTTCACTGTCTGGGGCTGGGGGGCCCTCGGAAAAGGGGAGACACTCCAGGCCAGCTCCTGGGGACCCAGCACAAACCTCACAGCACTGCTGCAAATCAGGTTTCGTGTTACCCACCATGGAGAACGGTTCTCGCTCCTGCTGTCCCGGCTGGTCCCTGTGAGCCGTGTTTATCTGAGATCTCCCTGTGGTCAGAGCGCCTCGTCCCATCCAGCGTCTCCTCCCCGCAGAGCACAGGGATGGGGGTAGAGCCCTTTGCTCAAGGGACTCGTCACACCTCCTGGCGTCACCGGGAGGTCACTGTGCGCCTGGGACAGGACCAGAGGTGTCCTGCGGAGCAGGGGTGGTCAGAGATCGCAGATCACACGTCACAGATCGCACATCACAGATCACAGATCAGATTGCAGATCACAGATCGGATCACAGGTCACAGATCACACATCACACATCACAGATCACAGATCGGATTGCAGATCACAGATCACAGGTCACAGATCACACATCACACATCACAGATCAGATCACAGGTCACAGATCACAGGTCACAGATCAGATTGCAGATCACAGATC
The DNA here is from genome assembly GCF_036013475.1 of Columba livia. Classification (NCBI taxonomy): domain Eukaryota; kingdom Metazoa; phylum Chordata; class Aves; order Columbiformes; family Columbidae; genus Columba; species Columba livia. Next base: position 411,129 of record NC_088627.1, on the reverse strand, counting down.
AGATCACAGGTCACAGATCACAGATCACAGATCAGATTGCAGATCACAGATCAGATCACAGGTCACAGATCACAGGTCACAGATCAGATTGCAGATCACGGGTCACAGATCACAGATCGCACATCACAGAGTGGCTGTGGTCACAGGGTCACCAGAGCAGGTCACACAGGTCGGTCCAGGCGGGTGTGAATGTCTCCAGAGGAGACTCCACAAGGCACCACAAGCCTCTGAAGGGGCTTCTCTATTTCAGACAAGAGCCTAAATCTGGCACCCAAGTCCCATTTTAAGTGAATAAGTCCTTTATTAGCTCTGACCTTTATCTAGTGTTAGTAATAAATGGATGGTGTTTCCTATTAGCCTCATATAAATACACCTTTGGCTAATGAACACCATGGCCACATACCCAGAGAGTTTGTTTGTATGCCTGGAGTTATCACCCCATAAACAAGAAGCTGCTCCACAGGATCATCTAATTGATATATTTTGCTTGAATCCAAATAAGCTATAAAAAGGTACGTTGGTTGTGGGGAAAACTCGAGTTTTTATCATCTGCCTCATTTTAGGGAAGGATGAAAGGAAGAAATCCACTTTACATTTACTGAGATATTTAGAACAAGCTGTGAAAGATGGAAAACGTTTTAGTATAAATATAAGTTGTATTAATATGATAGTCCGTCCTTGAGAATAAAAAATAGTCAAAGGTAGGTAGACGGCTATTAAAGAGATGAAGAGATCTTACTTTAAATCGACATGTATCTTATTTGATTGCAGCACCATTCCCATGCATTTTCAATGTTCTTTCTCCACTAACACCAAATTAATTCATTTTGATTATTGTTATTATGGCAAATGGCAAAAGGAATTAAGAGCGATGAATCAGGCGCTTCCTGCGCAGCGCGGGCTGGATTTCCCGCCCCCCGTTGGGACGCGGCGAGACCTGTGCATGTGTGCGGGGCCGTAAAAGTGATGGAAGGGAATGGGAAGGAAATAATCTGGCAGATTAAAAAGATTCCTTGCAAGGTAACGTCTGGCAGCCTTTGCACGAGGCCCAGGATCATCCCTGTAACCCACAGAGAGTTAGAGACACAAGTATTGTGCTTTTTCCTGTTGAACTGCATTTTGGGCTCAAGGGAGGGTGACGCAGCCATGGTGAGGACAGAGCCTCTAATTCTCTGCTAACAAGCTCCAGGAAGGTATCAGGTGAACTACCCCTTGCCCAAGTTACAGCCTGATTTTCTGGTATTTGTGGGATCAGCAGGAGCTCAGCTGCAAAGCAAAGGGATGAGGACCAGCTCTGCTCATCGCCGCAGCTCTGCAGCAGGGAGGGCACAATGCTGCCTTTGGGGCAGGTGATGGGGGACCTGGATTATCTATATTCAAGTCCCACCAGGGCTGGAGAATCCCACATGTTTGGGGGATTTTATTCTGGAAAAAGATGGTTGGTATTGGGAAGTCTGAAAGGACCGTAGGGAGCAAACAAAATCACAACCCTGACTGACAGGTGTGTTGGCAAAAGGGAGAAAGAAAACCAAACCAGCTGTGCACGAGTGAGTTCGCCCTGGTTGGAGCGTCCTACAGCTGCAGCTTGTTCCAGATCCGCTCCGCAGCGTCCCCACGAGAGGGCATCGCCGCCCCGGCTCCGCAGCGCCCTGCGCCCCCGCCGCCCGCGCCCCCTGCGAGACCGGGGGGCGGCTGCAGAGCCTTTGTCCCCACATCACCTGTGCCCTGGGGCTTGTCAGGGCTACAGGCTGGATCTGCCTCCGCTGGTTTAGCGCAGGTCCCTTCCAGCTCCCCCATCTCTCCACCAACACAGGCTCTAGCACAGGCTCATCTCAACCTGAGCTCTGCGGCTGCCGGGATAGAGGTTGCTGGATTCTCGTTGCTGCCCTGCTCGCGTTGCAGGGACAGCCTGAGCACGAGTGGGAGCAAACAGCATCTGGGTAACAGCCCCGGTCAGGCGTGCGTTGGGGGGGGCGCTGCCCGGCTTCTGCACTTCCTGGGTATGTATTTTGAGATTCTCAGCAAGAAAGCCCCACCTGTTTACCAAACCCATCTCAGAGAGCTAACACAGAGCACAAGACAGACCCAGCACGAGCCTTCCCCAGCGCAGAGAGCTGTCCCAGCCACATCAGCCCCCGTACCTGGCCTGCAGCTGGGGACCCGGCAGCCTCCCTGTGCCTAGCGCTGTTTCCAAGGCTGAGTCCTCTTGCACTGTCGGGATCATCTCTCTCCATCCGGGAGCTGCAAAACCAATGAAAATCTGTGAGAAGCTAAAGTCATCAGAGACCAGCCACCATTGATTTGTTTATTTGTTTGTTTGCAGACACTGAGAAACGATGCGACACCATGAGCATCTTCGAGTGCTCAGCCATGCCGAGCGCCCGGGGAACCAGCAGCGCCGCGTCTCCCTGTGTTACCCAGCGGGAGAGCAGGGGCTGATTTAAGCGGGAGCTGTGCGGAGGTGGCTGTGCAGGAGCACCGGGACGTGGTCCCCTCCATGCCAAGGCCACCGCCTGTTCCTGTCCTACATCTGCACCAAACTGGGGGTCCTGAGGTGCTAGAATGTGGGAAGAAGGGGAGGACAGCAGATAGGGGCAGGGAAAGGTGCAGATAGGGTCAGGGCTCCATCTTCCCTCTGGTGTAACCCAAAACCTACCTCTGCTCACCTTTCCCACTTCTAAAGGATGCAGCGATTTCTGTATTACAGGGAGGCTTTAGGAGCAGAATCCATTAGGGGCTCATTTACAGCCGTGCCCTTAGGCAGCCGCAGCCTCTCTTTGCGGAGATGACAGACTAATCCATCAACCCCTCCACCGCTGGCCTGTTCTGTCTGGAGCAGAACGGCTGAGCACGGGCACCCAGCCCGTGATGAAGGACCAGAGCTAGGCCAGCCTCTCGGACAGCCAGAACAGGACAGACGTGGCCATAAACCCGTCCCACTTCTGATGATCTGCAGCTTGGGGCCTCCCTGAGCCTGAGGATCTATCTGTAAGTACCTTGTATTTAAAAGCCCCTGATGGCCCTTTTCTGTATATATTTTTCTAATGACTTTTCAAACCCATTTCTGCTTTTGGTCTCCGCTGGCCCCGGCAGTGTGTTTCACAATTGAATCAGGCATTGTCTGAAAGAGTCCTTCTCCATAAAGTTATCTTGAATTTCATCTGTCGCTGGCACCAATCTGACCTCAAATCTTCCTCGAGTCTCTGCGGGAAGTGCAAGTCACGGCTGGGCAAGGGCTGGTGTGGGTCCTGGTGCCCAGGGATCCACAGAGAGCTGTTGGTCTCCCCAGCTCCATCTGTCTTCCCAAAGTGCCACCTGGCCCTAAAACCTCCCTAATTCTGGGTGTGTTCCTATTAGAACCACCCCAAAGAACTGCACTTTCAGGCCTGTTGAGCTCTTCCATCACTACCAGGTTCCTTCTCAATCACTTTCCATTCACTGATCTAATGGCACAGAAAATTGTATTTTCTGCCAGTGATGGAGAAACTGAAGCAATGAAGTTACATGTTCCAAAGCTGCGCATCAAGAGGAGCTCGTACGTCCCTAATGAGACATGAAAAGAAAACCAACCCTTCCTAGAGGCTGGGATCCTCGGTCCATTTCCAGCCGGAGATGGGACAGCTCTGTCACACCGGGCTGGCTACAGGCTGCGTCAGATGTGACAGCGGCAGTCTGGCTTTCCCAGGTTTCCTCCAGCTCGTATCAAAGTGAGAAATGAATCACAGGTCTCTCAAACGCTGTTCTCGGAGACGCTCGTGCGTTTGTCCGAGCAGCTCTGCCCCTTCCCCTGCAATCTCCAGAGGAACCTCAGCACCAGGAATGTCTTTTGCTGATACAGACCTTTCACTGTTTGGCCATAAACACAGTTGTAGTGCTGAATACTTTGTTTTATTGGTGCTGTCTCCACACCCCGCAGATGTTGACAATATTCCCCCGGGGGGTTCTGAAGTAGATGACAAGGAAGGGTTGGGGACATAAAAAGAAGGTTCCTGGCAATGAAGGGATGAGCACAATCTCGATCCCGACACAGGCCTGCGCCGCACACAGCTGCGGCGTGCTTTGAATTAGCAATCCACAGACACAGTAGGAGCTTGCATAAGAATTGTCCATAAAGGGAAGAGAGTCACAATTTCAGCCTAGCATGAAACCCCGGGTTCTGCTTTTTAATTAAGATTTCAAGCTTGTGTCTCCCCTGAGGTGCCGAGGAAGGTTTTGCCAGATACAACAAGCAGCCGGGGTCCCTCTCAGCAAATTGGCTCTTCAGAGGATCCTCACTCTGCGCACACACCCGTTAGCGCTGAATTCACAGCGCCAGATTTGGGGTACAGCATCCGCAAGAAGGTAAAGCCCAGCAGAGGGGCCCTGGGACCCCTCCCTGCAGGCCGGGGACCTTTAGTGAGCCCTTTCTCAGCGCGGTCTTCAGATGATACGTGGAGTCAACGGGACGGGAGTTCTGGTGTATCTCAGTATCAAACAGACACACAGAAGCTCTTAGGATGACATTTCCAGGGTGAATACCCGTGTTTATACATTTTAGGAACCATTTACCACTCTTCCATGCTCCCTTAGTATTCCCTTGGAGCTCCTTTCCCCGGCTGCTCCTGCCCGCCGCGCATCCCTGTGGAAGGAGAAGCCAGAGAAATGAACAGTCAGACACAATATCTTAGTTATCTTCCAGAATTAAAGGCCAATGCTGGCATTTACAGTTGTGCTGGTCTATTCCTCCATCACAACCGTGTTCTCCCACCTGGAACTTCAGAGCAGAGCCCGGTGGATCATAAACTCCTCAAAGATAAAGCAGCAGCAAGACTGGCGCTCCCTGCGGAGAGCCGAAATAACCTCGCAGTCACGGGGTCACAGCCAGAAATCCCCGGCTCCCTCCCCTTTACATCACTGCCAGTTTAGATTCATTTAGGAGGAAAGGGAGATGCCACGGGTACCCAGCGCAGCGCCCCCCCGGCTGTCGGTCTCAGATGTGTCAGGACGCGCTGCTCCGCGCACCCGTCATCCCCGCTAATGCCGCCCCTCCGATGGGAACGTGCCCTGCAAACGCGAGCCCGCGCCCAGCACACGGCACATCTGCCCCAGAGCATTCGCACAGCTGAACGGGGTCCCCATCAGAGACACCCCGAGCAGCACATCCCACCGCTGCCTGTCACTGGGTACAGGGGACATGGACAAACATTGCACTGCAAGGACCTCAAAAGGTTTCACAATCACTCCAATAGAACATTTAGTGCGCAATAGGAATGGCAAGTAAGATATCAAGGGCTGGTGTGGAGAATGAAGCTAATGCTTTGCCCTGTAGATGTTCATAAAATATTAAGTAACTTTAAAAACAGGAGGGAAGGGATACAGGTCGATAGACCGCTGTTACAGCAAGTCCACTCTGCCAAGCGGCCAGCGAAATGCAGGATTTCTTTAGGACTCATTAACTCCCATGCCAGCGTTAATGGTCCTGTGGCTGTTCATTCCTCTTCCTCCACACCACACACACGGCTTTATTTAGAAGCTGAGATTGGAGCCCAGCTCTGCGAGTAACGTTTGCCTGGATGCAATTAGGGACCAGCAGAGCAAAACTCCCCAGACCAGGGAGAGAGGAATCCAGGTCAGGCAGTTCTGTGCCCGCAGCTGCCTCCCCCAGAATGAAAACAGATGAAACTGGGCAATTTTATGACCTTCCCAGCCCCCCCAGTCCCCCCTGCCATGACAGGGACATCTTCACCAGCTCAGGGTGCTCAGAGCCCCGTCCAGCCTGGCCTGGGGTGTTTCAGGGATGGTTCATCCACCACCTCTCTGGGTACCTGGGCCAGGCTCTCACCACCCTCAGGCCCAACAATTCCTTCCCCATGTCCAGCCTGGATCTCCCTCCTCTTCCAGGGAGGAGACTGCGGAGCACGTACCTTCCATGAGTGAGTGAGGAACGGGCCATTTCCAGGCTGGTGTGGGAAAAATCTCCTGGGAGTGATCAGGAGCCGGGAGTGACGCTGTCCTGCTGCACCCGATCTGTCGAGCCCGGCTGATACAAGGCAGCAAATCAGTGCATCATCAGACAATATGCAATGAAAGCCCCAAACTGATGTTTTGACATTTGCTTGTCCCAAACGATGACGGAAAATTCAAAACATGCAGAACCGGAATCCTGTGCAGTTTCCATTCAGATGTCAGAACAGCTGGTTTCGGCACAGCAGGACACGGACCTGGCTCTGCCCGGGGAGCTGCGGGACAGGCAGCCGGGTGCGCTGGCACTGCAGCCGCCCACGAGGACGGTCCATCCTGGTCCTTCAGCCCACGAGGAGATCGTGGTTTTGAGCATCTCCCCTGGGGCACCTCAATACCCGACTTATCATACAGCTGCAATACAAGTAGTGAGGAGAAAATACTTTTGATAAGAATAAAATCTATTCTTTAGACTGAAAAGATGCAGTTTATATATTTATATATATATATATATATATATGTATATATATATATATATATGTATATATATGTGCCTGTGTGTTTTAGTGAAAAGGAATTAAATGCCAAAAAAAAAAGAATCCTTCTGAATTAAGTCTCATTTCGTTTAAAAGCGCGGAGGGCGGAACGCCGGGTGTTGTGCAGAGGTTTCTTTGTTCGCTGTCACAATTCAACGTGAATTTGCAAAATACTTTGACTAAATCCATTCTGATTTTTCTGTCAGAAACGTTCCAGGTGACAATTTTTACCCAGAAATCTGCGCTTGTGGCAACTCAGACAGAGCAGTTTAACATCAGCCCAGAGGGAAGCATTTCATTCTGACTTTGCCAAAGAAAAGAAATGAACACTTTAAACAAAATTGACACTTACAGGGGGAGATATTTTACAGAAATCTCCATTTTTACAGAAACCCAGTAGAACAAGGGTGTTTGCATGGAAAAATCTCCATCAAATTCAATGCGTCCCGTGGCCTCACCTAGAGCTTGGCCTCCCCAGACTAAAGCATCTGGTTTAAAGAGCCAGACCAGCATCTCCAAATGCAGGAACTGAGATGAATGCACAGGGTTTGCAGGAATCCAGCGTTCAGCTGGGTACCCGAGCGGGGCCCCAGGAGCTGGAACCAAAGGGCTGGCAGGATCCAACATGTGTTTCCTGACACTGATGGAGTGATGTTAATGTACAGCAGCTGAGGGCCTGGCCCGGAGCCCTTCCCTGTGCTCCTCCCCGCAGTGAGCGCTGGCCCTGGGCACGTCCTGTGCTGTCCCCTCCACATGTCCCCTCGCCACCTCCGGGTGGGTGATGTGCTCAGACAGGATGGAGAGACGTAAACGCCTGCGTGTTTGCAGCGGTGGGACCATCTCCGCACGTCCCCCTGTGGAAAAGCTGGGAGCTGATTTATCACCACCCCTTCCCAGCAGAGCCATCCTGAATTTACCCTCCTTTTTCTCCTTGAGTTCTCCCCAGACTGTGAGACCAGCCGTTGCTCCCCAACCCCAGCGGGTCAGACCTGCTCGTATGGATGTGTTCCTATAGGTGTGCTCCTATAGATGTGCTCCTCTCCTGCAGGACCTTGAGTGGATGAGACCCGGGGAACCCAGGGTCTGAAAGTCGGGGGGTTCAGGGCTTCCTCTCACGCTGCTGGCTTTAACTGCCTTATTTTAACTCCCGCTTGAGCTTTGGTATTTTTTCTTTCTTTTTCTACTGCTAAGATTATCCTCCTCCCCATTGCAAAGCCAGGTTAGACTGGGCTCGTCCTGTCCCTGCCAGCCTGTCTGGGTTCATCTGGCTCTGGATGCAGCCCAGGTCCCTGTGGGGCGGAGGGAAGGGGGACTCGCCTCCCCAGCGGGGGAACTGCAGCTGAGGGGTCTGCACAGGGGCAATCCCTGCATCAGGGGCCATGGGCTTGCAGGACACCATCGAGTCCTTTGTGGAGAGGTTTTAACTTGGCACAAATGTGCATTTTGGACTGGCAAAGCAGGAGCGCTTCCAAGCTCGCTGTGTGGATAGAGGGCTGGAGCCAAGTGGTGTAAATTAAAACAGACCCTAAACTGGCCGGATTACGGCAGATCTGCCACCAAACCAGTGCTGGAGTGGGATTGGGGAGTCATCCAAATGATCTCCAGCTCAGACTCACCTGAGCGCGACTCAGTCTTCCCAGGTTTGCAGGAGCCCATTGCACGTCTTGGTGGAGATGGTCCAGCAGTAGGAAATGGGGACTCGTGTGCTCCGAACACAGCAAAAGTCTGAATGCAAAAGCAAATGGAACCGCCAGGGTTGGTTTGTGCTCTGAGCGCAACCACAGAGCTCCCTGGAGCCGAACTCCGCGGGCTGGCCGGTGAGCTGGGGAACCGCACTGCCCGTGTCTTAACATCATTGTCACCAGCAGCACCGTTACTGCTACTCTGACGGTGTCACCCCGAACCCCACACGTTCCTGCAGCAGCGCGCTGTTCAAGGAAGGAGAAAAAACAGCTACGAAAATATGAACGGTCCTTCCACAAAGGGTTTACATTTTCCTTGGCTAATGGCCCATCCCATGGTTCGGGTTGAGCCAAATCCTGAATTCTAAGAAAATCTCTGGCAACCCCCTTCTGTTAGAAGGGAAACTGCCAACATGTCTCACCCATAATCGTCTGAATCTAAGGAGAGATGTTCAAATGTATGATGGGAGGCAGAGAGCCAAGTCCCAATGATCCTCACTGCAAACCCTGCACTGAAAAGCCCTCGTCCCTGTCCCGTGTGAAGAGCTCAGCCCGGGTTGTTCCCCGGCGCTCCTCATTTTGGGCTCTGAATTCCTGTTGCAATCCTGTTATCATCTCTGGTTAAGCAGGGTGGCAGAGGAAATGAGGCGATTCCTGTGTATTTTAGGTCTGCAGTGATGTGCCCCAACAAGCTCTGTTCAACCCCTTTGTTACCTTCAGAATGAAGCGTCCTGGGAGGGCTTTCCCGGGACGGTGGTGTCCCCGTCCCGAAGAGGCACTGGGCTCAGGCACATCGCGGGCGGGTCAGGGGAGTGACTCGCTTTCGTATTTAAAGCCAGCCCCATAAATCCCTGAATGACTTTCTCACAGGGCAGTAAACTCCTCAGAACAATCAATGCACATTAACAAAGCGCTGGGAAGCCAAGTTCATGGGGGGGAAGCACATACCATGAATCTTTCCCGTGTTGTACTGGGCAGGAACCTCCAACTCCCTTACTGTGTGTGACATACATAGAGGGGAAATACTGTTTAAAGCCATTCATAAGCTATTCTGGGTCTGCTGGAGCAGAAATGTCTAGCCCTGATTATTTTAAGGTATATTCAGAGGCTTACAAAAAGGGATTTTTCTTACATATGTCAGAGAATCACAGAATAATTTGGGGTTTGGTACCAGCAGTTTTAGGGGCTCCGTGGGATGCAATGGCGTTCAAAGGATGCCCATTCCCCAACTGGGAGCTCGTACTTGGTCCTCCCCACCTCCTGGGGCTCAGGGCACCAGGGGACAGGCCATTGCGTGACATCCTGGGCAAGAATGTACTGAAAAGACTTGCTTGCTTGTTTTTCTCCCTGCATGGCATCAAAATTACTTCTAAACTCACGGTATTAGTTTTACACCTTAAGGGGAGAATGGGCCCTTCTCTCCAACCCAGACTTCGGATGAGTTTCATACACCCTAATCTGCGCACAAGTTAAGCAATTAAGTAATTAAGTTATACACTTTCAGCTCTCTCCATAATGCTTATGGAGACAAAAAAAGCACAACAAGTCACCTCATACTGCAGTCGGCTCTCAGGTAACCACTGGGCTTGGAAACGAGCTCAGGCTCGAGCACGTCTCCGTGTTTCAGGTCAGGCCAGACCAATCCTGCCCTGGACCAGCATCGAGGCCCGAGCTCCAACCAGGACCTGCAGTCATCCCGTCGCGGCGCTGACGGGAGCTGGAGGTCCTGGTTGGGCTGGACGCCCCGTCGTGCCGGGAGCCGCACACACACAGAGCCAAGGCCTGGCCCAAAATAAGCCTGCAGTAAAAATAGACCAGACAGATGGAGGCACAGATTTACAGAAAGTGCACAGCAGGTCGGAAGCAGAGCTGAAATGTGAGCACGGGCAAGTAGCAGGTCCGAGATCCTCAGTTAATGCTTTTGCTTTGGCACTAAAACACAAACCATACACTTCAAATTGCTCGAGCCCAGATGCTCTGACCACCCTGAATTCAGAGCCCAGGAAGCTGCAAAGCCTGGTTTGGAGATGGCTCGTACAGCGCCACAATGGCTGGCACCAGCTGCAGCCCCAGAAATGCTTCTCCCAAGACCCAAAGCTCATTGGTATCCCCAGTTTTCAGGCTCCCATGACAATTTTCTCTGAAGCCGGGTGTCCTCTCCAGCCCCACAGCCTCCCCCGGGCTCCCACTCGTCACACTGAGCTTTGCCCAAAACATCTTTTAGAAATCAAGATATGTTGCCATTACATCATTAGTTGTAATAGCAGATAGTATCACTGGTAGACATCATTAATTATTAGACCAGCAATCATGCTAAGTATGCTTTGTGTTCATTACTACAGTGCTATGTTTGTGTTAGCATCATACTTATAAATAGTATTAATAGTAATTGCATCAATAATAACCCCACGGTTGTGAAATGTTTATCCAGCATCCATCTGCCCGGAGATCCACTGCGGCAGATAACACGGCAACCATCTGGCATCACGGGTGCGTTTGGCTCGTGCTCATCAGAGCGGCGGGTCGGGCCGCGTCTCCGTCCAGCGGCCCCCGCTGGTTCTGGTCACCCCAGCCTGCAGACGCTCCCGCAGACCGTGCTGGGAGCCCACGGGCAGAAGCTGGGAGCACCAGTGGCTAAAGCAGGAGGGTTTGTTACCACGGCCTGCAAAAGGGTGTGGGGAGAAGAATCTGCACAATGATGGTGAAATGAGGAGGGACACCTTTGCTGAGGACAGCAAAGAGAATTGGGGATGTCCGTCCTGAGAAGAGAAGCTCCGGGGAGACCTTATTGCAGCCTTTCAGTCTTAAAAGGGGTGATAAGAGAGATGGGGACAGACTTTTGAGGGAGATTCGGGCTGGACGTGAGGAAGGAACCGTTGTCCCTGAGCGGGAGAGCCTGGCCCGCCCAGCTGCGCAGAGACGGTCCTTGCACCAGCAGCTCCGGCGGCTTTGCCCATGGGGAAATCTAGAGCAGAACAGTTCCCTTCCAACACAACCAGGTGCTTCAGTGAAAACAGCAGGAATGAGCACCAGAAACCTTGTACTTACAAACCTCACGTGAGTTCCTTTATACCCCCTTTGGGGCTGGGGTGTTTTCACAAGTTTTTGGGGCTTCCACAAGAATTTCTGTTCAAAGTTTAAAAAGACCCTTTCTTTTCATATTAGAAACAGCATTTGAAGGAAAAAGGTTCACTCCAAGACAAATACCATTTAAATATTCCCATCAAACACAGAAAAAGTTCCAGGCAACCTGATATTTTTCTCGACAGAAAAGAGCAGTTTTGCCCACACCGTCTCTTTCCAGTGGGGATATCCGATGAAAGCGCCTCGTTCTCTGCCGCGTTCCTAAACGCAGCGTGTTCAGGAGAGCAGCAGCACGCGGCTCGTCCCGCTCACCAGACTCGCAAAGGTTCTCCAGATAAAATCGGGTGAAATAACCACACACGTGAAGACAGGAAAAAGTTTCAAACAAACTCTCCTTTTTTCGCTCCTCCCAGTTCAAGCTCTTCAAAGTTTCTCCTCTCATCGAGTTGAGTCATTAGTCCTCAGATAAGTGATGCTTGAGCCTTTGATTAAAATTACTGGGGAGCGTCTCTGCATGATTAAAGAGAGATAACATAATAAAAGGAAGAGGACTTTACACCATTATTATGTCAAATAAGTGCAATTCCCAACCTGAGAGCTGCATCAACTTGTCTAATGTAATAAATGCATCCCCTGTTGGAAATGTGTCAAATTAGACTTCAGGATGTCAGCCTTAGCTTTCAAAGGCCTGGGAGCTCTGCGGGCGCTCTGACTGCAAGCCTGACCCGACCGAGAGCAGGAAGGTGGTGCTGCCCCGTGGGAGGGGGCAGACAGACGTGCAGCTGTGTGGGGACAGAAGGAATCATAGAATGGTCTGGGTTGGGACCTCCCCAGCCCCCCCTGCCATGACAGGGACATCTTCACCAGCTCAGGGTGCTCGGAGCCCCGTCCAGCCTGGCCTGGGGTGTCTCAGGGATGGTTCATCCACCACCTCTCTCTTGGTCACACAGCAGGGGACACTCCTTTGTCTAGTGAAAAAGCATAATTTCCAGTCTTACCCAAAATAGAATCCGAAAAAGAGTCCAAAGGAATGTCTACCCAAGAATTCATTCCAGGAGGGCTACAGAGCTGGCTCCTTGACGTAGGCAAGCCAGGAGTCTGCTCTGCTCCTGAAGGAAGGATCATTCATTCCCTCCCCGTGCATCGTGTGGGGCTGCGTCCTCCAATTCAAGCAGCGAAGACACTTTACTGCTGGTAGCTTGTAAAAGCGCAGACAGATAGCTCACAGAAGCACCCTATTTGTGGCTTAAAATATACTAGTTTATCATGCAAATGATATGTCAACAGAATAGCTGTACTTGGCAATACTTCCCGGAGTAAATTAAGCAGTTAAACATGCCGTATGTAATATTAAGGAGGTTATGTGTTACATATAATAAGGAGAAGAAGCCGAGTTGTCAGGAAGCCAGGTTTCCTCAGAAATCAGAAATTCGACTCGAAGGGACTGCAGGATGGGGTTTGGGCACCATGGGGTCATGGTTCTGCCAAGACACGTCGCGGTGCCGCAGTCCCCATGGGTCCCACGGGTTTTACCGGTGAGACGGGTGGTCCGGTCTCGGCTCCCCGCTGGCGTTTCGGCACGTGCCGCGGCCTCGCTCGCGCATCCTCCACAGCTTGAGCGCCGCGCGTCTGGGAGCCGTTTGCAAGGGTAGAAATAATGCATGATCCAATCTTCCCGAGGCTGTTCGCTTCCTGGAGGGGGAAATACCAGGCAGGGGAAAAAACATAAAAGAAAGAAGAAAGAAAAAAATCTTGGGTTATTTCAGCTCCACAAATTGCTCCCTGAGGCAAGTGAATGTTGTAAAAAACATACACAAATATTCAGATTCAAGTTTAACCAAGTACCAGGACAATTGGATTTATTCGAGTGTCAGCGTCCCCCAAGCTTCCCTCGTTATTTCAGGCTCCTTTACATCAGCACACGTTTCGTGTTCTGCAGACACTCACCGTCCAACTTGGGTCCCGCGGGGGCTGCAGGCGTCAGACGAAGGCGTTCCTGCCCGCCCCGGCACCAGCTCCTTGCACTCCAGCCACAGCTACAATCCGCTTGTTCACAGAAGCAATGCTTGGCCTTAGGGTGTTGTTTTAAAGGGGTGCAATGGAGTGAGACCTGGAGACGAGTGCTCGTCCATCCCAGCTCCCGCCAGACCCCCTTCCCCAGCCCCTCCGGCCTCCCCAGGCCCCCGGCCCCTTTGGCACCCGCTGTCTCCCTGGACACCTAATTTTGAAGGGGAAGCTCTTTGTCTCACCTCTGCTCCAGATTTCAGGACCGCTGTGAGCCTCCAGGCTAACATTCTTCACACATGCTGAAAATTCCTCCCTCCCTCCGCGTACATGTGCGTGCGTTCCCTGTGCGCTGGGTCTGCTTCCCCAGGGCCCCACGGGCCTGGAAGATTATAACATTTCAGTAAAGTAGGTGTTTCTTAGGCACTTTCTACCATTCATGGCCCTGTTTCAAGCCCTGCGGGGAGCACAGTGGGGTGCATCACACAGCTCTGGGAAAGAAAAAGATGTTTTTGAGTAACATGCTTCCAAAACATGCAGTGAGGAGCAATCCAGCAATCCAAACCATTTCCTCCGCTGTTAAAACCAGCACCCTGCTCCTGCTCCTGCTCCTGCTCCTGCTCCTGCTCCTGCTCCTGGGCTGTCCTGGCAAACCACCCAGAGCTTGCGCAGCTCTGCCCGCTCTGAGGCGTCTCCAGCACCAGTCCCGCTTCCCCGCGGGTATAATGGCGCCATCATCCAGCTATTACCCTCTCTTTGCTAAATTAAGCAGATCATGCTCCTTGATTTGCTCTCCAAAGGTGTGATTTGCCATTCATTAGTCTGTTTCTGCCTCTTCTTTGAATCTCCTCCAACATTTCCAGACCCTTTTTGAACTGCAGGTGCTGTGCCAAGTACAGGGGACGTAGCCTCCCTGCACCAGAGTGGCCAGAGGACCACGAGCTGCTCCTCAGTGACCCGCTGTGTCCCCAGGGCTTTCCCAAGCCAGCGCTCACCCCGTCCTGCAGGTGTTCTCTGCATTCCCCGCTCCTCAGCGGTGCTTCCTCCCCCAGCTTTACCCATTCGGGAGTTTTACGTGTTTTTAAGTGAACCACCCCTCTGTCTCCACTGTCAGTGCAGAGAAACGCGCACTGTCCCACGCTAAGGGCAATCAGAGGTGTCATTAATAACTCATGCTCTGGAGGTGCCTTCACCCCTCCCAGGACTAGGACTGGACCCCACACACCTTGAGACGGCTTCAGTTAAGAGGGATGAATGGCGCGACATCTGACCACACCAAAATACCGTGTTTGCTTGACCCAGGGTTGCCAAGAAAACCCGAGGCTCTGTATCACTAAAACTGGGGCTCTTCTTCCCCAGTCTTTGTGTCACTTTCAGCATTTATCAACGAGGATTTAATAGATTCTTCCCTTTTTTTTCTTTCCCCTTAGCTCATTGATGGAGACATTAAACGGGATAGGGTCAAGACCAGCCATTTCGCGTCTCCACAAGAAACAAAGCTGTTTGATGTGGAATTTCCCTGCTTGGAAACCAATTACCAACCCTGTTCATTCGATGTGCTGATTTTGGATGGCTCCACTTCATCCATTATGATGTCCTGTGATCCGAAGCCAAATGCTTTTGAGAAGTTTGACCAATTTAATAATAAGTAGGAGGGTAATAGCTGGACCTCCCCCAGGCTGATGCGTTCGGAGGGCACAAAGGATCATCGTGACCAGGGGTCTGACCCCCTGAGTGACACCGGCTACAATCATTCATCCATTAGGCTCCTTTGAAGGTCCCAACGATAACTCTTGGAGGTCCAGCCCTTGCACAGCTCCCCTGGCTGTCCACGAGCCTCAGGAGGGTGCTGGGGGCCGGGAGGGAAGGATCCAGGTGCAGCTGTGCTCAGCTTTCCTGCCCGCGTTGACCCAGCAGCTGCCTCCCAAAAGGATTCCTGTTTCCATGCTGCTAATTTTAGGTCTCTGCTTTCCAACACCCACAGACTTGGAGACACAGCCCGCTGCCTCGCAGCAGCTTAAATGCTTTCTAATGGCCTCGACCCAGAGATTTACACTGAGCCAACTCGCTTTGAAACCCATCCATAAAAACGCCTTCTGCAAACAGATTTGTTTCATTATCGTTGGGCCTGGAAAGTGCCTGAAGTAACAAACAACTTCAAACTCCTTCAAATTTATTGCGGCACAAGGTTTGCACTTCATTTAAATATTGGGTACCTGGGTGCACGTCTGATGGGGGGACAGGCAGGAGGGGGATGGAGAGCCCTGGTGCAATGTATCCATGATTATGGTGCAATAAATATTGGATGGAGGATCTATGATAACATCTATTACGGCTTTATGAAATATAGATGGGGTCTGAATACATATTGCCTCCTGAACAGCTCGTTCCAGAGATGTTTAATGAAAGACATCTGTCGTTTTATCCTTGAATCTACATGCAGGCGAAGTACAGTCTCCATCCTTGCTGTAATCTCAGTAAGGGCTTCCAGAGCTATTAGGAGCGGCATGAAAAGCTCGGGCTCACCGATCACAAGGAGCAAGGGGAGCAAGACATGGGCTGTTTTATATATGGAGTCTTTCATTTTGGAAATGAATTAACTTTGTGCTCCTCCGAAATCAATCCCCGCACAGACAACTGGCTTTAACGGGACCAATAAAAGACTGCGCAGGTTGCCGCAGCAGAACGGTGGGACAGAATGGGGACTCCGGGAAGATCAGCTCATCCCTGGCACTTTTAGCCCTGATCGTGCACTTCTCACTATTTATCCCCGTGTGCAGCTCTGGGGCACAAAACTCCTCCCCTGCGTCATCCGAACACACTCATCCATCATGCACATTCACCCCAAATGCCCGACATTTCCAAATGAATGACGCCCAGTGTTGTTCCTCCCCTCGTAAGGGCTCTCCAGGTTCTTGGAAACCGGCCACCGTGTGTTTTTATTTCCAGACTAGCAATCCTAGACATTCGCTGGTGCTGCATAATAGGATGGAGCCAATGGGGCATCAACAACCAGCCTTCGTGGCCTGGGCAAACCTGCAAAGCTGATTTCAGTCCATGCAACCCCAGGCTGTGACCGCAAAGCTGGTCCTTGGCGCAGCCTGTCAGCGTCCTCCCATCCCCCCGCTCCCGCACACACCTTCGGCGAATCCTTTCGCCTCAGGTCTTCACCAGACTGGATAAACTTTGCCAGCCCAGGGACCGCCACATGGAGCCTCCCCAGCTGTCTCCCCAAGTACAAGAACCTAATGAAACCTCATTTCCCGATGGTTATTTGCTCCGCGCGCAGGATCCTTCCACTGAACCATGAGCAACGGGGGCAACATCAAAAGAGAAATCAGGAATGAATGTGGTATCTCAGATACACAATTTTTGCAGCATCTCCTGAGATCAGTAGCTGATTACAAGCAACATTTTCCCCCACCATGAACCAACTTGTCCACCCAGCAGCAGCCGGAGTCACCGAGGAGCAACCCAACACCTCTCCCACTACTTGTTGCCACGCAGGAGGCTCTCCTGTATGTACAAAACCAACACACGGCTCCCCTGCGTGCTGAACTAACGAGGGGTGCGACTCTGTTCCTCTTTACTTGCTCATCAGGAGGAACCCCAGCGCGGGCGCCACCTCTGCTCCCCGTGCAGGGAAGCGTCTCTGCACCCGGGCGCGAGAACAACGGCACCGTGCTGCAAAAACAGTGCCAGAGCTGTTTCTCCATCCTGTCCCTTTGCACTCCTGCGATTTCCCTCTAGATGGGCTGTGAGGCAGGAGCAACATCTCAGTCTATGTTGGTACAGAGGTCAGCCCTGAGAATACCTTAAGAAAGGTGCAAGGGTAAAATAAACACAGGTGGTAGATGATCCGCCTCTGTTGGGATTTTTTTTAGTCTCATTTCCTAGTCTAAAATGTGTATCTTCCTTTAGTGAAAACTCGGCTTAGCATTATAAGCTTAGCTTCTTGAGAAATCGGCTCATTTTTAGCACTATTATTTTGTGAAAATGCAAGTAAGATCTTGCCTGTTCCAGTAAATTACACCACTGCCCAGTTCAGGTTCCAAACCAAATCAGCGAACGCCCCGGAAGCCCCTGTGTGGACAATTTCTTACTATGGTAACTTAAATGGGGTATTAAACAGCATCTTTAGCTAAATCAATGCAAGTTTGAATAGTAGCATAAGAAGAACAAACACATCCTCTTCCTGACCATTTATCCACTCCCCAGATCCCTTCCCCATCTGCAGTTCGGGAGCCAAGCACCCCGGGCTCTGAGCAGCACCGGACGAACTGCAGGTTCAACGCTGATCGCAGCAGGGCTGGCGCTGCCCCTTCCCCTTCCCAAGGCTGGTCCTTCGGCTCAACCCGTCTCTGCCTGGTCTCAGATGAAGGTTTTCTGTTTGAGCATGCACACCATAGAGACAGCAGCCAAAACCCAACCCTTCGTCCTTTCCCATCCCACCCTCCTTCACCTACCATGTCCCGCAGCAGCGTATTTCTTCTACCTCCCCCCCGTCAACCCTTTTTCAACAGCATTTCCCTTCCTGCTGTCAAATGGACGCTTAGGAGCACGGAGACAGTAAAACATTGCTCTAATGTCCCTTGCTGATGCATAGTCTCCTCCCATTATTGGTCTAACACCATCAGGTTATGCGCTGTTAATAGCCTTTCCACTTGTTTATGGCTTCTCTGGCATGGTTCCTGGATCTAGTGCCGCTGTTTTACTTCCCCTCGCTGCTTCGGGGCAACCTCCCCTCGAGCAGCGGGACGCGCGTGTCGGTGTGTGGTGGTGATTCGGCACGCGGGGCTGGGGAGCACCGCCAGCAACCGGCACATCACACACACGTCAGCACAGAGCCAGGGACCCCCAGAGCCAGGGACCCCCGGAGCCAGCGACCCCCAGAGCCAGGGACCCCCCCAGAGCCAGCGACCCCCCAGAGCCAGGGACCCCCGGAGCCAGGGACCCCCCAGAGCCAGGGACCCCCCAGAGCTAGGGATCCCCAGAGCCAGCGACCCTCGTCTCAGGTGGGTGAGGGGAAAGGGGTTTTTACTTTTTTCTGTGAAGTGAGTGAATAATTCAGAGGCAAACCATTGACATGATAAATTCCTCCCTTTCTCCTCTTTTGTGAATCGACAACGAACAACTTTCCAATTCTTCCCCTCTGCATTTTCATTATCCGGAATTATTCACTAAACAATGGCTTGGAATAGTTCTGGGAACGAATTCCCCGCTGGGGACGCCGGCGCTGACGTCAGTGGAGTCAGCGCCAGCGGGAGCTCTGGTTCGGAGGCGACGGGCCGCCCACGAGCCTCGAGCCTCTCATCGCGGGGTTCGGGGTCTGGATTTTGAACCGTGCTGATCAGCCGTGGCGGAGCAGAGGGGCTGGACGGGCCCATTTGCTCTTCCGTGAGATGAGCCGAGCTCCGCAGATCGGGTTTTCCACCCTGAACGCTCATGTTTACAAATGAACGGGGGTTGAAATTGCTGGGATGCGATGACAGGTCGCCCCGGCGCCTCCAGCAGACACTGTGCCTGCAGGTTTCATTGCAGCCCCGCAGGACGAACTGAGCGCGAGCGGAGTGGGATTTCTACACTTCCATTTCGGCTGCTGCAATGAGCCCTGCTCTTTGCAGGAGCGCCGCGGAGAGCTCTGGGCACACCGGCAGCTCCTGCCTTCGCTATCCACGGCAAGCGGAAGAAAACAACGCACCGTTTGCTTTTTAATTCCATGGGAAATTTTGCAAGAGGCTTCCGCTCGGCTCTGCACTTCATTTATTGCTTTACAGACTGACCCAAGCCCCATGTGAACAGCTGAATATCCTCAGCATACCTCAGCTCTGACTCAGAAAGTCCTTGATGTTTGTCTGCCTGCAGTTTCCAATAACTTAAAGCTGGCTGACCTAAAATACCAAATTCCGAGGGAGCTCTCTGGCTGATGACTCCCGATACCTGACAGCAATTGTCTGGGGTGTATTCTCTGTACTTATTTATTGTAAATGAGACACCTGACACCATGAGATCATAAGCAATTTCCAGCTCTCTCCAAATCACCGGTAGGGTTCCAGTTCTGAGCCTCAAAACATCATCAATCTGCTGCAAAACTTTCTGTGCTGATTGCCAGTAATTTGCAGCACATCACTTGGAGGGACAGAATTGCCCGCAGACCCCCCTTCATCTCCCGGTGAGATCAGCCTGTGCTGGGCAGGCCAGCCCGGCTGTCCCGGACGCAGAAACTACACAACTGGGAATCTGGCTCTCTGTTCTTCAAAACGCTTTAGGCCAGTGGCAAAACACAAGTGTCATATCCCTATTGCCAGTTTTGCCTTGGGAAGGATATTAACCTCTTCGGTCATTTCTCTGATTCAGTGTCTGCTTTTCCTGCGTCATATCCCTGCATTTGGATTTAATTCCTTCACCATCGCAGACCTATCTGTCTGCAGAGCTGACAAAACCATTTCCCAACAGGTGACAATGTTTCATAAACGCAAATCTGCTTTCTGCAAAAAGAGACCCTCGAGATCATCGAGTCCACCCATAACCTACCCTGTCCCTGCCCCATGTCCTGAGAACCTCATGTCCGTCTGTCCAACCCTCCAGGGCTGGTGACTCCAGCACTGCCCTGGGCAGCCTGTTCCAATGCCCTACAGCCCTTTGGGGAAGGAATTATCCCAAATTTCCAACGTAAATCCCTTTTTCCAGCCCCTCACCAGCTCTGTGCGCTTCTCTGAACTCGCTCCAGCACCTCAAGGGCTCTTGGCATGAGGGGCCCAAAATCAGCCCCGGCGCCGCGGTGAGAACAGGTGAGCAAGGCCTGCAGACGCCCCGCTGCTCCCTCCAGCAGCCGTTCTGCGCTTCGGAGGAACAAATCCCTGCACAGCTGGAGAGAACAAAATTCATTATAAAAATCAAGGGAAATGAGGAGTGTTTTTCTCTCTTATGAAGGTCACTAAAAAGAGAAGCATCACATGGGGTCTCTGGGAGGCCAGTAATGCAAACAGTCAGCGGACAGAGGGCATCTTCTATTAATGAAGGTGTCTTGCCAAAATACACAGGCATCATATAAATTATTAGATAATGAAATTCCAGTTAATTTGCTGCCTGGTCAGCCACAGCCCTCCCGCCATGCTCCTGAGCCCAGCCAATAACATTAGGAAAGAATTACATTGGTGTTATGGCAGCTGGTCGACTTGGTTCAGAAAACGGCACCTTCTCCAGATGTGGGGGCGAATGCTGCTGCCCCACGGTCTCCTCCACCGGGTCTGCACCAGTGCTGTCCCACGGCACAATGCGCGTCCACGGCTGCAATGCAAAGCCAGGAGCAGGATTCACTGCCTTATTTCAGAGGTTAGCTTGGAGGGTCTCTCTTGCCCAGGGCCTCGAGGGAGCTGCTGATGTGCAAAGTCTGCAGCTGCTGGAAGTGGGCGCCTTCTCAGCTGGCTTTAGGGCTGCAAGAAGAAAAAAGGCCAGAAAAATCCAAGGCAATTCAGTTTTCCTCCATCTCCCTGCCCTAACCCGCAGCTCCGGGCTCCAGTGCACCCATTGCATCTCAACCAGTGTTGAGCAGCCAGCAGCAGCTGCCCAGGGAAGGACACAAGAAGGGGATGACTATATAGGAGCTCTTTCCCAGTTGCAGCTTTGCAGTGACCAGCCCTGGATGGGTCCTTCTGCCCAGCTGCTCTCACAGTCCCCGCCGTGCCCGTGGCTCTGCCCTCCATCTTGCGGGGGTTCCGGACAAGAACAGGGGGTGTTAGTGGCACCTGGAGGGGACCCCAGGGGACAGGGAGGTGACAACCACCCCCTTTGATCTAGTGACGCCTCGATCCCATGTGCAGAGAGACCCAAGTGGGGCAAGGCTGGGGCATCTTTCCCTTCAAAACAAGACTGCAGTGACTGCAAGTAAATACAAGGTGCAGGACCAGGTCTTGCACCTACAACCGGGAGCGGGTTTCAAGTACAAACCCCATAATAACTCCTTCCCATTACCCTTCAGCCTCTGCCGCTCTGAACTATTGGCACTTCATAGCACCAAATATTCAGCATGCTCTGTGTAATTTTAAAACCATTATGTAAGCTGCTCTCCCCACATCTCTCGGTGTCTCCAATTGGTGTGTCAGAATGTAATTAGCTTTTGATGGGATGTTAAGATTTCTTGAGCTCCTGTGGAGAGGCAGCATGGGGAGAGGCAAGGCAGCGGATTGTGATTGTCACTCCCCATGGTAAGTGCTCGAAGACCCTGGAAGACTCATTTACAAAAATATAAAATAAAATAAATAAAAAATCCCAAAGCAACAGCCCCAGTAGGCTCCAGCTTAATTGACTGAAATCACTGGGATATTTTTTTTTACCTCTGTGCTTTCTCCTGCTTGGAGGAAAATGAAGATTAACTGTGTCATGACCAAGAGAAGAGTGCAATGGTCGGGGCTCCATTGCAAACCAGCTCCTCGAGAGGCTGGGAAAACCCCATCTGAGCCATTCACTCGCGTGGTTCTGCCCAAGGTCACGCTGCAGGCTTCTTGTAGAGATCAGGACGAGATCAGCTCCAGGTCCCTCAGGCGCCCCATCACACTTGTGCTCCGTGCACCAAGACACGGGGTCTTTCCCCAGGGAGCAGCCTCCCCCAGCATGGCCAGACGCTTCAGCATCCCTCTGCCATCCCGTAGTCCTCCTGCAGCCCTGGCTGCGGGATCCCAGCAGGTGAGAGAGCACGCAGGGGTTCTGCAAGAGGATGCCAGTCCTTTTCCAGGTAAACCGTGTGGGAGGTGGGTGTTTCAGGGGTTATGCCCCCCAGACTTAGATTCTGCAATGTAGAAAACTATCGTGAAGCTTTTACAAGAACAAATGCAAGTTGGTGTCACTTTTCCAGCCTCACAGAGATGCTGGAGAGCTGCAGGACCTGCGCCCTAATGATCCATGTAGGCAATACCACATTTCTAGAGCCTTCTCTGCCCCACTAACTGAGCCCCGGGTGGTGTAAAACACACTGGCAGTTCCCCCCGAGCAACTTTTCTGCCGTCTGGCCAGGTCTGAACTGCCACAAGAACATCTGCCCCGGCACACACACCACATCCGGCATTTACGTCCCTGCTGTTGGCGCTCATGTCACAGAGCAGTACCTACACGCCAGCCCTGGCCCAAAGCCACGTCGGATGCTTCTCATCAGCTCGCCAGGCTCTGGATGGGGTCGCTGTGGTCGGAGCCTCCACAGCGCAGGGACACGCAGCGACTCCTCCAGGATGCTCGAGCTCTCGTGCCTTCAGATCAGCACATAAACACTTTGCTAAACTGCCACAAACTCCCTGCAAACGCACATGGCCTGATATTAATGCACCTCTGGCTCTGAATTAGTTGATTATGTGAAACACAGACACATCCAATACAATAACGAGCCATTCCCATCAAATGCCAATTCAACTGGATAATGGGCCATATTGATTGCTTTGAGGGCCAGACCAATTTCACTTGTCCTTTTAATGATTATTATATTATCTATATTATTTCTGCTCAGCAAAATTAATTCCTCTCTCCCCATCCCTGTCCTGCTGGATGCGATTCCATTCAAATCTCCATTACTGCTCAGACAGAAGCTAAGGAGGCTTCTGCAAGGATGGGACTTAATTCACTTCTAAAGTGTTGTCAGGCAATTTGAGGTTTTTTTCCTCTAATGCTGCCACTGGCATTAACAGAAAGAAAACAATAAATGTATCTGGTCACATAAGTAGTCAGCTTCCCGTTTCATAGCTCTGCTGACATTTCTGTCTCCGGCCTGGACAGTAATGCATTCCATTTTAATTTTAGCAAATGCTTGCTTTATTATCAGAGACATTTTTCATTTGTACTTGTTTGCATCTCCCTTAAAATTCAATATTTCATTTGGGGATGCAGGGTTATTGCCTCCTCCTCAAAATAAAGTGTATGTGGCACAAGGATATTTCACATTATCTTCTGCAGTTTCCCCCGCTCAGGAGCAGCAATCGCATTTCCAGCTGGACTCAGCTCCGGTCTGTGCGCCCCGAGGGGACCCAGTCAGCTCCAGTCTGTGCGCCCCGAGGGGACCCAGTCAGCTCCGGTCTGTGCACCCTGAGGGGACCCAGTCAGCTCCAGTCTGTGCGCCCCGAGGGGACCCAGTCAGCTCCAGTCTGTGCGCCCTGAGGGGACCCAGTCAGCTCCGGTCTGTGCACCCTGAGGGGACCCAGTCAGCTCCAGTCTGTGCGCCCCGAGGGGACCCAGTCAGCTCCGGTCTGTGCGCCCTGAGGGGACCCAGTCAGCTCCGGTCTGTGCGCCCCGAGGGGACCCAGTCAGCTCCAGTCTGTGCGCCCCGAGGGGACCCAGTCAGCTCCGGTCTGTGCGCCCTGCATGGTGCGTCTGGCCAGATCACCGTGGGGAGAACACGGACTTCTCGGGGCTGCCCTGCGCAAGGTCGCCTACAGAAAGGCCGGAAAACCCAAAAATCTGGCCAGGTTTTAGTTAGTTTAGTTTAGTTTAGTCCCGCACCAGCGCTGTGGTGCTGGTGGCTCTGCTGGACGCCGCTCCGGCTGAGGACAGCCTGGCCGAGCTCTCTCAAGCCGTATCTTCTGTGCTGTTCTTTTCCTTAACTCATGTCTGGCAGCTCTCCAGGACACATTATTGCCTTACTCGTGGGTTTAGGGTTTACCTAATGCACTAGGACGCTGCCTCCTCTCTTCTGCTGTCTTGCTTTCTCCCAAGCCTGCTTCTCACACCCACAAATATCTGTTTTGGTTTCCAGCAGCAGGAATTTCATTTTAGTCGTTCACCATCTTCAGACACAACAGGAGGTGTAACGCTGAGCATCCATAGACCCACGGCCTCTGCTCCTCGTGTATTGTTATGCGGCTCAGGCAGTGCCAGAAGACACCACCCGGCCACGGTGCCCGGCGCGTCCGTTCCTCTGGGCGCACGTTGAAGGACATCTCTTCTGATCAACGAGGAGAACCCGGCAATAACAATCCATAAAACTAAACTGCATTAAGGAACCCTCTCGACTCATCTTCCCATATCTAATTAATTTAATGTTACTAACTAGCCCTGTCATCCATCCTTTTCAGGTTTTATTACAAGCTTTTTTTAATGGAGTTGGAAGGAAAATTGACTCTCCCTTGGTGGGGCTGACGTGTTAACTATCAGTCCCAAGAAAAGTTATATACTCAGTACAAAGGAAAATAAATTGGGAAAAGAGGAGGAAAAGCAGAAAGACCAAATGAAATCTCATATTGGAGAACAATTTCCATGCCCGCACTGCCACATCAACCCAATTTGAGCGTCTGATTTGCTCAAAGCCCGCCAAGAGCAGGCCAAGAGGTGAGCTGCCTCCTAACCACATCAGCCCTGTCTCTCCTACAGGCCTGATGACACCAACGCCTGAAAACCACAGAAGCAACGGAGGGTTCCCAAGGGCGCGGAGCTGACAGCAGAATTTCCTCGCTGACTTGAACTGCACCAATCAACAACTATTTCTTCAGAGAGGTTTGTGCCTCCTGGCTTTTGTCTCCATGTTCTGCTCTCATCTACATCATCTCCCACACACTGAGGTCCTGCACTCCAAGGAACATGAGCCTGGTTGCAATAATGTGGCTCCAGAACTCCCAGAAATCTCAGGACAAGGCTGCCTGCCCTGGGGACACCAGCAGATACCAGACCGGAGAGGTTCTTGCTGGCAGAGACCCCAGCGCCCCGCGCTCCTGCCTCGCTCAAGCTGGACAAAGCCTCATTGCTCACCCCGGTGTAAGATGTACTCTCCCAATTCCATCACCTTTGAATTGCTCAGACGTTTAGCCATTCCTCAGAGCTCTCAAGGGCTCACACACTTTTGCCTAAGAATATTGATGGGGCTGTTCCACTCCTAGGCCGAAGTACCTCTGGAAAGTTTGCTGACCTCTGCTTCACCAGCTTTCTTCAGCTGGAAAGCTCTCTCCACTGCCCAAATTGGCCTCGTACCGGCTCTTTTGTTAATGCAGCTTCCCCTGTCACCTCTCTGAAGAGCACACTTACCTGCTCTATTAATCTCTGCAAGTTGCATTCACCTTCTGTGTGCAGCTTGTTAAAAATGGATCCGTTGGTGCTTTTATTGATTTCAGGCGCTATTACCACTAATCGCCATCCCTGGAAATGGATTTCACGCTGGTTGTGCTGAACCCGTTCCCCTCTCCGCACGCCCGGGGCGGATGGCAGGGGGTCTCTCCCCCCGGCGCCTGCACATCTGCACATTGAAGCCGTTTCTTGTTGAGGATCCGTGCTGGAGGTGCAGCCTGAGCACCAGCTTGGCACTGGTGTGAACTGGGAGCAGCACCACACAGGAGGAGATGTGGGTGCAGGACAGTGGGACCAGCACCTCCAATAAACACCCAGTGGCTGATTGGCTTTGATTTGCTTGGTGAGGAAATGGTGCAGTCTTGGAAGGAGGGATTTATTCCTGCTTTCTCATTTCCAAACATCCCAGCTCAACAGGCAGTGAGGCTTGGAACCTTTTTGTCTGCATCCCTGCTAAAGCAACAGCAGCACCGGTGTGTCTGGAAAGGAGGCGGAGAGCAATGGTAAAGATGGAAATCAAAGAGGAGCTTCTTCCAAACACCATGGGCTGGGCTGAGGGCAATCTGAAGGAGCTGTTCAGAGGGGCAGAAAAATCCTAGCGACCTCCATAGCCATCCCTAGCCTGGGAATCAGAGCCAGGATTAAACCCAGTGGCTATACACAGATCCCCATATCTTGCTGCTTGGGTGTCTTGGGGACCACCCTGGTATTTTAAGGTCCTGGAGTGAGAACAGCAGCAAGTCCTGGGGCATCTCCACTTTGGAGAGCAAACTGCAGAGACGGCATCGTGTGCTGACGTTTAAATATTAACGAGTCAATAGCCATTAAATCCTAATAAACACCGAGATGCAAACCACTACATCTGGGAAACGGATAGGATGATTAGTGCGGTGGGGGCTCAACTGCAGCAGCGTTTGCCGGGCTGTGTTTGGTTGGGCTGAGTCGCGCTCGGCCTGGACAGAAGGAGCCGGGGAGCCGGTCTGAGCCTCCAGCCCCTCCTGCGCACACGAGCGTCCTCTTCCCAACCTTCCCCGCGCATCTGCAGCCCCAGGGAGCAGACCTCACCTCTCCGAAACGCCAAGGACGGGTGCCACGGGGAGCAACACAAAAGCTGTGTTTGCACAGCTCAAAGAGAAGAAAGCGACTACGCATTATATCGGCAATAGACGTCAGTGACTAAAAACAAGCTCCAATTTCTAACTGTTGATTTTCAATAAAAATAAAGGCTGAATACTACCAAGCCTGGGTAACCTGCAGGCAAGCTGACAGACCCAATCAGTTTGGTTTCCTTTAAACATCGTGGTACCTGAGAGTCTAAGCAGTCTCACCTTCTCATTACAGAACAGACCCTTGTTAGAAGTGGATTTCCCACTTGTAAGAGCGCCCCTACATCTTGGGATAGACGAGAAGCAAGTCAAGGTCAGACGTTTTCCAGCGCAGGAGCCCCTTATCCCGCAGGTGCTTGAATATTTACAGCATTTCTCACAGTATTTCTCATCCCTGGTGTTTCTGTCCAGCCCAGATGTAAATGACTGAAGTAACAACACTACCACCATTTCCCCTGGAAGGTGATTCCATGGTCTAACAGACTTTGCCATTAATTTGTTTTTCCCCCTTCCTGACAGCTGAAATTTGATGCAGTTTAATTTCATCCTGGTATGTTAAGGTATGAAGAGAAATGAGAAACACCACAGCAGCAGAGCAGAGTGCCTGAGAGGGCACAAGGACCCTGGCCAAGGACCCAGAGGGACCAGGGCAGGATGGAACTAGGGAGTGACGGATCCTGTGGCAGCCCCAGAGCTGTCCCCAGCCTGGGGCAGCATGTCTGATAGCCCATCTCTGTCTTCTCCCCAGTCTCCCTTTTGCCCATAAACTGGAATAACAAGCACCCCCGCTGAGGCTGTGACCGAAGAGACGCTCCCAGCAACCCCTGCCCGGGTGGGAGACACAGAAACCCACATAATCCTACATGAAAATTAATCTCTTCTGAACTCAGGGGAGAAAAGTTCAGGGTGTTGTAACTGTAACAGAGCACGTTCCTCCTTCCCTAATCAGGATACGTTATTGGGGAGCGATTAAAAAGAACTCAGGGGTAATTAAAGGTAATTAAATGCTCTCAGCAGGGAGCGAGATGCTCGTGGGATGCTGTAGGTCTGACAGGCAGAGCTGCCTGCCCTGCACGTCTGCCCTCCGGGAAGGTCTGAGAGCACCGGGGATGGGGTGCGGGAAACGCGCCCCCAGCTCTGCCCCAGGGATCGGGGCTCCCACAAACCAGGCGGGATCCAGGGCTCAGGGCCAGGCAGGATCAGGCCCTTGGTTTGCCCGGCTGGGACATCTTTGTCACTGGAAAAGGTGGGGAAGGGGCTCAGCGAGAGCTGTGGTCTGCGCCCATAGCCTGACTGAGAGGACTGTCCGCAAATGTCACAGGATGAAACCACCCCACCTGCAGCAGTTCAAACACAAACAGGACCCTGGAGGGCAACAAAGCAACTGGTGGGACTGGAAAACAACTGGCTGCACATGAGGGTTCAGCCTGAAGAGCTAAAGCTTTCCCAAAAGGCAGCATCCCTCTCCAGCAGCGTTCGCCCTCCCTGGGTTATCGGGAAAGGCCGACAGCTGCAGACTTGTGCCACATTCCTCGTTAGACACGCAGGAACTTTCATCAGTACCCACTTACGGTTTTAAATGTAATCCAACCACATCGGAATGTGTAACAATAGGTGGAGCTAGAACTACTGTCAGCTCACAAGAAAGAGCAAAGGGACATGCTAACGCTGGATCCACACGCCTGTGACCCCCTCACGACCCCCTCACCACTTCTGCACCAACCTGTGCTGAGCAGGGCCAAGGCAGAGGAGGGGGGAGCATTGCCCCGCTTCCTGCACCTTCTGGTTGCTCCTACAGCCACTCTTATAACTACCTGACCATGCTCAGGAGGGCAGCTGGTCCCTGCTGCTGCGTGTCCCACGCTGCCCAGGCAGCCCGGCACCGCCACCTCCACGGGAGAAAGAGGGAAGGTGGCCAAAGGCCTCTCCAAAAGGTGGCCAAAGGCATCTGCAAAGTCTATCGGTGCACAAAGCACTTTTCCCAGCCACAAAATGCAGCCACCTCTGAGGTGACTCACAGCAACGGCAGCGGAAACATTTAGCACAGGTCAAAGAAGATATCTCAATTGTCCTGGACAAAGAGCTTGAAATACAGATATGAAACAAACCATGAAGAAATAAACTACAGGGAGTAGTGCAAGAAACATCAAGGACAGTAGCGTACCTTTCTCTTCTCCTCCTTGTGCTGCTGCTCCCCCGTGGGGTGTCCATCTGCTCCCCCGTGGGGTGTCCATCTGCTCCCCCGTGGGGTGCCCATCTGCTCCCCCAGGGTCACAGGACCCTAACTGTCACCGTGGACCATCTCACAGGGCTGGGTGGTTTCCGCACACGTGCTGGTCCTTTCAGGCTTTCCCCTTCCAGTCATGCTACAAAATGAGTCTCTCTTCAACACTTCATTATAAAGTGGTCAAAATTACAGGCAAAACTGGATCCCGCAGCTCGTTGACTGCTCCGACTTTTGTGGACACAAATCTGTGCATGTTAGCATCAAGAAAAGGTTAAATTCCTAAGTGAGCTAGTAATTACATTTTTACTGTGGTTTAAAAAGGCCATTTGAGGCCCTACAGAGCAAACATTTTCCCTTTTAATGACACCGTAATAGATTAAGAGGGACCTGTCTCCCAGCAAACATTAAACAAAGGAGGCTGATTACCCTGGTGACCAGAGCAGTTGATCCCCTGTGCACAGTTGTTCACGGAGGCACCGGCACAACCAGCTGCGGGAGCTGGGGCACAGATGTGGCACAGGCAGGTCGGCACAAGTTCCCTTCGCCGCCCCCGCTCGTCTCCAAACAGCCACCTCGGAAAGTGCAGCTGTGCCAGGAAAAGAGAAAACAGAAGGTGCTTTTGGGGTGGGCAGAGGTGCTACTGCAGATGTTTCGGTTGTTGCAGGATTTTGTCAGGGAGGGGGAACGCAAGGGAGAGACAGTGGGGGAAAGGAAATTTTTATCAAGCTTCAAAAGAAGCAAATGGTCGCAATGGAAAGGAAAGCGCACCCGGGACAGCTCTGGTGGGAGCAGGATTAGCCCTGATCTTATAAAGGTTTTAAGTGCTCCCTGCTCTGCCACCGCACCGCTGCCAAAACCGCAGGGTGTGCAGTACCGGCGCGGGTGCTCTGCGCGCGGCCGGGTGCTGGCGGGTGTCTGCCCGTTACTGTGGCCAGAGGAGGGTCCCAGGAGCTTGGGACTGTTCCCCACCAGCACCACCAGTGCTTTGCTCCAGGATGGGCACCCGGCCGGGATGGTCCCTGCACTGTCACCATCCCAGGAGGCTCAGCGGGCACCTGGGATGTCCCATGACATGAGCCACCTCCAGCCGGGACCGGAGGGAGGACACAGTGCAGAGGGACGCCAGCCCGGCTGGGGCTCATCGACGGAGCCGCCTCCAGGACAAGCTCCTGCGGCTGGCAGGGTGGAAATCTGCCTGGTGAGCTCCAGTAAAAGCAGCAGCAGGGGCCCGGCCAGCCCCTGCCAAGCAAACATGTTCCAATAAACTGCAGCTTCTCAGCTCCAAACTTTACAAGATGTTTCTTTCAGACCTTCATTAAGACCTTCTGTTGTCCCCCCCACGTCAAGGCTCAGATGCCATCGCCTGCAGCCATCGCTCCAGCCCCATTCCTGCTGCCCACGGGGATGCAGATGTTGGCACATCTGCCACGGGTGACACAGAAGAGCCCAAAAAGCTTGCGGGTAACACACAGCGGGTCACACAGACACCAGCCCCGTAGGAATCAGACCTTGCAGCTCCTTGCAGCACACTGAGCTTTGCAAAAGCAGTTTGGGTTTTTGGGGAGGGGGAAGGCCAGGGAAAAAGAACTCGAAAACGTCTGGTTTCGACACTGCGCAGCGTTGTGTTAGTTCCCTTTTGATGGTAGTTTCTGTTTTGGTTGAGAAATATTTTGTGGTCTGACGCAAACCCCACTCTGTGCAAAGCGCCAATGTCAACATGAAGCTCTGTGAGCTCCTCAACGGGGAAGGTTTAGAATTACAGAACGAAAAAAAAGCAGCAGCACTTCCTGGCCTCACCTCTTCCTTCCCAGAGACTTACAATGTTTCCGCTCTCCTTTCCCTATGGAACGAGTCACATTTGGGGTCTCAGGTGTCCCAGCTCCCAAGCTCACAGCAGTGCCCGGAGCCGCTCAGCTCCCGCTCGGGATCTCGTCCCGGGACAAGACCCTGGCAGGTTTTCCTTGCAAAATCACTCCTCCTGTTGCCCGAGCAGACACCTTCCCCCGGCACGGCGGCCGCGGCCGGCCGGGCTGCCCGGAGTCACCGAATTAGTGCTGGAAAAACCGTGGGTCAAGAGAAGAACAGCATTTTGAGCACAGAAAAATGCAGCCCTCAACCGCTTCCTCTGGCCAACTAATGCAGCGCTGCGAATTAAGCTTCCATCTACCCATCTCACACCGTCTCCTTGGCCAGCAGTTTGCTGCCCGCCCGTCTGCAGTCATTAGCCAGCCTTCCCCTGCACGGAGGCGCCTCTGGAAGCCGCGAGACTGGGCAAGGACGGGCTCGCCAACAGCTTCAGCTTCTGGATCTCAGCAATATGTTCCATTTCAGCCAGAGAAACCAAGGGAGGGCTTTGCCAAACTGTCTGTCTGGAGGGCAGCACATGTGTGGTTTCTTAATGCATTTATGCCCCACCTTCACATTTGCTCTTGCTATAGCTGCATGGAAGGGGAAAATCTATATGTTCACGTGCATTTTTATGTATCTGAGTGCCTCCATCTAGGTTTGGTATTGCTTCTGCCTGCATGGATGTGTTTCAGGCTTACTGGAGGGAGTGAGGCTGTTTATTTGTGTCTGTTTGTGTATCTGCATTCTGGCTGTTTATTGGTATGGGCTGCGTTTCCCTCCACATATGTCTCTGTGGCTACGTGCCTGATTGCGTAGGAGAGCTTCCCGTGGCTTTTTGGTGCCATTCCCAGGCAGCTCCAACAGCAAAACACACACTCTGCAGTGGGAAATTATTAGACAGTGACGTAAAAGAGGGAAAGCACTGAGAAATGGTGACTTTGCAGAGAAAACCGAGTTTCCTGGAAGGTCCCAGGGAGCAGGTGAGATGTTGGGGAGGGAATGCGAGGTTGCACAAGAGGCACCCATGGCCAAGCAGGGTGAAAGGGAGGACCGTGGGGATGGAAACGCGTTGCAGGTGTCCCTCTGGATGCCTTTTAACCTGCTTCTCATTCTCATGGGTTTAGAGGGACGTTTCCCACTCACCTTTGGTTTTGGCATCTAAACCAAGAAGCGTGTGGGGCAGCAAAGCCGTGCGGCCCAGAGGAGCGCCGTGACCGTGCTGGTGTCCCGCAGCCAGCACGGGGCTCTGCCCCGCGGAAGGGCCCTCCAGCTCCTCCCATGGCGACTCCAAATGCAGCAGCTTCCCAGAAAACCACCTTGAACCTCCAGCTCTGCAGTTCAGACACTGACCCAGGACAGGAACACAGCAAACCCTGGGCTGTGCTGACCCCAGGAGATAAGCCCTTGGTGCTTCTGCACTTTAGGAGCCACTTTCCCCAGCCTGATGCAGACCCAGCAGCCCCATCCTGCACCCATCTCCCACCAGGCAGTTCTGAACCCACCTTGGGGTGGAGGCACCAGCTTCCACCAACCCAAAAGCTCCTTGTTTCCCAGGGGTCTGTATATGAACCTTCCCTGGCCCTGAGCTCTTGCCCTCCCTCATTGCTGTGACCTGTGGAACACCTGAGGTGTGCCTGCCCTTGCTAACAAGGGTTAATTACTTAATTAACCTTCAGCCTCCTGCCAGGCTGGGCAGCTCCTCCCAGCTCTGATGGACTTACCAGAGGGTTTCTGGTTCCTTTGGGTCCCTAATGCCAGTCTCACGTGGTCCCTCCATGCTGTGTTCTGGGCTTGTCCACCACTCGTGACCGAATGTTTGTTTCCCGGGGGCCTCTTTGCACATGAGTGTGCAAAACGTGCCCACCCGCCTGTGCACCCTGCCAAAGGCACCACCCGCACCCTCCATGTGGGCTCAGCCCCGTAGCAGAGAGGTTCCCCTTCCATGAAGGGACTGGGCACCCACCGCCTCTCCGGGCAACCTGGGCCAGTGTCTCACTCTCAGGTTCAAGCGTTCCTCACGTCCCATGAGGTTTCTCTCCCACCCACAGCACAGAGCGACCCACGGGCCACCGTGCAGAAGCATCACTTGGGTTATCTCCATGACAAAGGTCTCCAGGGTCCCATCTATGACACCCAGGACCCCTCTTTGCTTAATTCCTTTAACAAATCTTCCCTGTGCATCTTGGTGGAAAGAGCCCAGAGATAATAACAGCAGATATGTGTTGACCTGTGGGATTCCTGGAGTGATCAAAATGTCAGATAACAGAATAAATCTTTCTCATGGGCTGGGGATTAAATCAGAGAGTGTTAGCTGCTGCAGCTTCTTATTTATTTCTGTTATCTTAAATTGCATTTCCCTTCCCCCACGAAGCGCGCCCGCTGCCTACAGCTGTAAATTACTGCAAACCCTTATGGTAACTTTAGACACTGAGTCTCTTAACCTTGCAAAAACCTCTTGTTTCCCTTAATGGTCTCCGAAAGCTCTCAGGAAAGAGAAACTAAAAAGGGGAATATGATTCGATAGTAAGTGTGTACCTCGGCATTGCACAAGTGACCGAGTCTGAAAATCACCTAAAATGCTCCGTGTTTAAGTCCTGGCTGTTTCATTGACCGGCTTCATGACCTTGGATGCAGCTTTTCGTCTCTGCTGCACCCAGCCCTTCTGCAGCGCGGCTCGCGGGGCTGGGGCCGGGCCGAGCGAGCTGAGGACGCGGCTCTCGGGTGAGCCCGATCCCTCTTCAAGCTGCGTTAAATGTGCCACGGAGCGAGGAGAGACGAGCTGCTCCATACTCCCCCTTGTTTTTAAACGCCATCCATTTAAGGATGGTGAAAGCCTGAGGTGCTCACATGCCGTTTCGTTAGAGGACGATTGCTCTACCGCGGTCAAGGTCAAAGCCAGCCCTGCAAGCCCACCCACTGCTCTGGAGGGGTCAGGTCTGCGGAGTGAAGTTCATGGTCCATCCTGTGCCGGGGAGGCGACGCTCACTCACAAAATAGCGCTGGCACCCGGCGGAGCGTCAGGAGCTTCCACACCAACGGCAACGTGGCTGCTTTGGGACTGAAAGTCCTCCCGTGGGCTTCTTCACCTCCTGGGACTGGATGGAAAAATGTCACTTGGCCATTGACCTTGAAGTGCAGAGGATCCAGCACGTGGAGAGGTGGATTCAGCACGTGGAGAGATGGGTCCAGCACGTGGAGAGATGGGTCCAGCACGTGGAGAGATGGGTCCAGCACGTGGAGAGATGGGTCCAGCACGTGGACAGGTGGGTCCAGCACGTGGACAGGTGGGTCCAGCACACGGAGACATGGTTCCAGCACTCAGAGATGCGACTCCAGCACCATTACATTACCGTGGAAGGGCAGACTGAGCACCCGTTATTGGCCATCGGAGGTTTCCCATTGACTCAAAGGGTTTTGGACTGCTCAGGGAGGGGATGATCAGTTATCTGTTAACGTGCAGGAACATCTGAGACCACAGACAAATCACCAATAAAAGCTGTTCTGTCCCTTCCAGCGGGAACACCTTCCCTGTCCCCTAAACCTCAAAGACACAACACCAAGAGCAAAGTTAAATGATTAATTTGTATTTCAAAACATGCGTCCTGAGAAAAACATCGTATTTTCTAGAAAATTCTTCTGGCAGCCGAGGCCCTGAGAGCTCTTGGGGAGCTCGTGTGGGTTGACCGAAAGTGCTTGAACATCTGTGTGCAGACACTTTACAGATTTTTTTGTTAGCCTCCCTATTTGAAATTCTCTCCAAACTTCCTGAGCAGGATTTTCTTGTCCAACTGTTTGTATTTTATATCCACGCTGAAATATTGCTTTATAAATAGCAAGAGCTTTATCTTGACTCTAACCAGCAACCTCAACTTAAAGCTAAATGCATAATTTACTGCAAATTAAACTTAATGGGACTGGAATAATTATGTTGACTTTTGGAAGTACTTAAGGATAAATACATGATTAGATATTTTGCACACCGTGAGGAAATATTTATTTCGAAATACAAATTCTTCTCATTGAGCCTTTTGATGGAACATTCAGAGGTGACACTACCAGCATGTAGATTACGGTCCCATTGAGGCTCCTTCCCGCGTGCGCCGCCCTGGCGGGACGGGAAGGGCCTGGCGCGGCGGTGTCTGCGCGGCCGGGGGGCACGGGCGCCCCGCCCAGCCCGGACGGGCTCTGAGCCCCCGCTCCCCGTGCCCCTCGCCGCAGCGCCGGGGCAGCGCCGCAGAGCCGGGCTGTGCCACGGTCACCCAACCAGGGACCCTCCACATACTTCTTTCCAAAAAATGAATGAAGCAACATCAGTACTACCTCATATTTTCTCCCCAGGGGATTTGGGTTGCATAGAAATGGCTCAATTGAAGAGCTGATTTTCTTTTTTTCTCTTGCAAGCCTGAGGGGAGACCTTCTGATCTCTGAACTGCCTAAAGGAGCTTGGAGCCAGGGGGGTCGGGCTCTGCTCCCCAGGAACAAGCACCAGGAGCAGAGGAAACAGCCTCAAGTTGCGCCAGGGGAGGTTGAGGTTGGATTTAGGAACAATTTCTTCCCCAAAGGGCTGTGGGGCATTGGAACAGGCTGCCCAGGGCAGTGCTGGAGTCACCAGCCCTGGAGGGTTGGACAGACGGACAGGAGGTTCTCAGGACATGGGGCAGGGACAGGGCTGGGTTATGGGTGGACTCGATGAGCTTGAGGGTCTCTTCCAACTGAAATGATTCTGTGTCACTCACCAAGACACACTGATGAGCCAGAGCCGGGACAGGAGGGACATCTCCATGGGACAGCTCAACGGGATGGAGACCTGGACTCCTGGTCCAGTTCCGCAGGACGGTGCTGGTGACCTGCTGGCTCTCCTGGGCTGAGCCTCTTGGAGATGTTGCAGGGACGAAGGAAGGAAAGTTATGCCACCCACCCCCCGAGCTGTCCCCAGTCTCCACCACCCTTGTCCCATAGAATCAGCTCCTTTTTTTACCTTAATGGGGCAGAAGCGTTAATTTACGGTCCCTGCTGTTTCTCTGGTCATTACGGAGCAGCTGATGGAATGATGGATTTCGTAAAACCAGGGGGAAGATTTTTTCATCATTAGTGGCGAGTGTCCAACCAGCTGTGGCTGAAACACAGCTGGAAAGAGCGAGGCTCCGGCTCCGGCTCCAGCTCTGGCTCCAGCTCTGGCGGGGAGGAGGGCACCGGGCACCAAGGAAACCAAGCGTGGGTGTGGGTGGAGGAGCCGCCGGGTTGGTGGCCGGCCCGGGTGTTGGCTGCAGGGGCGCGGACGCTTGGAGCCACGCAGCAATAAACTTGCAGAAGGCTCTTTCCTTTGCCAGAGATGCAGATTGATCAGATGCTTTCCAGTTGGGGTCGGGGTTTTCTTGCACAGTCACCACCACGGGTAGCAAGGGGGAGGGGACAGGAACAGCAGGGGGACACTGTGGGGACACTGAGGGGACACAGGGGTGCTGGAAGCCGCTCCAGCACAGAGACCCTCCCCAAGCAGTGACAACGTCCCCACCCCGCTCTCCAGGACAGCACAGGGAGCTTGGGGACACCGAGGTCACCCCAGGGACACCCCTGCCGAGGGCTGACCCCCCCGATGTGTGCCCAGAGGCCCCCACCCAGTGCAGTTCCTGATTTTAATTTGCATTATCCCCCTTTTTATTATTTATTGGTAAAATGTAATTAACGCATCCTTCACAAACCTTAATTAAAGATGAGAAACAGTCCTGACAAGTCAATTAGATTTTTTTTTTCCCTCCATTGGTCTCCATTAAATTAAGACTCAAGTGTTACTGGAAGTGTTTAATATCACATTTAACTGAAGGCTGCTGTGTAATAAATAAATCACCGAAGACAATGCAGGAGCTTTCTTCTCCTGAAGGCTTTTCTTACAATAGGATTTCACTTTCCAGCTGGGAAATGCACCGACAGCATTGGTTTCTTCTTCCCCGCAAGAGCTTTTCCAGCAGTGGAAAACTTCCACCAGAAGCACCACGTGGACTCGTGGTGTCGGGTTGGTTGGCAGGTCTCGTCCAACCCAAGGTCTCCCCATTAACCCACAGCAAAGCTCTGCGAGCACAGGCAACCCCATCTGGGCGGCGCGATGGGCGAACGCGGCTCCTCCGTGCCATGGAGGTTTTGGAATTTGGCCCTGCAAACGTACTTTCCAAAAACACCATTGAAAAGCAAGATACGGGTGATACAAAGGTCTGTTCTGCATCTTTTCTGCAGCTGCCTGGTGGCACCTGCATCGGGGCTCTCCCAGGACAGCTCCCGGGCCACGGCCAGCACAAGAAATCCAGAGGCCATCACAAACTTGGAACATTTATTTATGCAACTGATTTTTCTTCAAAAGAAAGGCAAAAATCATAATAATAAACCAGTTAACAACAGCTGGGCGTGCGTGGCACAACCCACCGCAGCCGCGTCCCCTCAGCCCCGCTGCTCCATCCCCTCGCGGCACCGCCGGCCCCTTGGGCAGCAGCGCGCGGTGCTGCCGGCTCCCAGGGCCGCTTCTGCACGCAGACAAAACTGCTCCACTTTGGTGTTTTTCTCAGGTTTTAATTCTTTTTTCCTTTTTTTTTCTTTTTGTTGTGGTTTTGTTTTTATTAAAAAGGAAAAAAAAAGCACCACTCCAAGCTGTAATACCAATAAACATCATCCATCTTAAGAACAGTATTTATATTTTTATATATATATATATATTTCTATATATATATTTCTATGTACAGGATATCCTTGCCTCATGTCATATGAGCATCTCAGTAGGCGTTGGAGATCAGGTGGTTTTTATAGCACTTTGATTTCAAAGTCTGCCCTTCCAAATGATGCCCTAAAAACTCCGAGACACTGAGCAAGGAGATATATATAAAAAAAAATCTCACTTTTCAAACATATATACAGCTCCTCCAGTCTCTGTTGTCTCATTAGGACTAAATGGGGGTTCCACTTTCCTTTTTTTACCTTTCTGGCAGCACTTTCCCTGCAATGCGCTGCGGGATGCGCTGCGGGATGTGCTGCAGGGAGGATGCAGCTGGTCCAGGCTCTAGGGCTGGGATGAAGCCGCAGCATCACTGGAGCAACATCCCATCCCTGGGAATTCCAGTGGCTCAGCCCAGCTGTTTTCATACAAAACCAAACGATTTCTGCACCCACCAGACAGCACCTTCCCTGCAGCGCCCTAGGACAGCATGGACACACCTACAGACAGATGGAGATTGGGAGAATGGCACTAATTTATTCCGATGTGATGAGAGTACTGCTGTCACCAGGTACTGGTGTAACTGGACCATTTTGCAGGCCCTGGTGGGGTAAAAGGACTATTTAGTCACAAGACAGCATGGGCACACGGCAGAGTGAGACTGGGGGGGTGGAAAGGAAGGGGAATCATGTTGCATAGCCCTTAGACCAAGGTATTGTCAGGCTGTGTGAATTTTTTGGTGAGGACACAGAAAAGTCAAGTGTCTGGGCAAAACCCTACGGTGCTGCCAAAATCCTCCTCACCACCCCAGGTGTTTACAAGGCAGCGGGTGGAACATCCTCCGAGAGAGAAGGAGCAGAGATTGATCTTGTTTCGTGCTCCGCCCCAGAAGGTGGATGGAAACAGCTCCTGGCTTTGCTCATCCGTTCCAGCTCTGTGGCCTTTGTGCTGCAGACGAGTCCAGCCAGACGACACCTTCCAGAGCCTGGAGCCACGGGGTGGATCTGAATTCACTGCCGGGAAGCCGCCCCTGCCCTGGGGAGATGGGGCTGAAGGACCGATGTGGGGTGAGGATGGAAGAGGAGGAGACGTGGCGAGAAATGAAGGACAGGAGGGATGACGATGTGGGATGATGAGTGATGGGGTGACCAACATGCAGCCTCCGGAGTACAGAGGACAGTTTCTCATCTGTCCTGCTCCATCCTCCAAAAAATGACTGTGAAGCAAAACCGACAGAAGTAACATCCCCTCGGTTCCTTGAGTCTCGGGGGCAGAATGCAGACCTGCATCCCTCTTGTTGCACCTGCTTAAGACCATTTGCAGGAGAGAAAACCCTGACCACAGCTTGATTACAAAACAGCCTCTCCCTTGGAAGCATAAAAACCTGTAATTATCACAATTTCAGATGGAAAAAGTGACATCTCACACCCACCTGCAGCAAGATGCAGCCAAACAAGTATCAGGTATTAATCACTGGCCCCATGTGCTTGTCCTCAGGTGGCACCGGGGGCGGGGGGACATCCCTGTGCCTGGCCCAGGTCACAGGCCAGCGCCAAACCCACCGTCCCGTGTCGCCAGCGCCAGCAGAACCCAGGCAGCACCGATGGGCAGCTGCGCGGGGCGGCATCCGGGAGGCGCACGGGATGGACCCGAGTTGTGAGGATTGTGTTTCTGGGCACCGAAGGTGTCTCCTCGTGCAGGTTCACAAAGGCGTGGTTAAAACGGATCCATGGGCTGGTGCCTTCGAACCAGCCCAGGAGGAATTAATTGCTACAGATGGAAGAGATGGTGCAGAGACGCCGGGGAACCGTCGCTTGACAAGCTTTGCACGGGCGCCAGGAGCGCGCTGGGTCGGTCCCTGCAGAGGGACAGCGCACCCTCCACGTCCCCGCTCTGTCATGGGCTGGATACACAGAGGGTCACAACTCGCAGAACAAAAGAAGCAAAGATCATGGTGCGAATGGGCAAAAACTCAAGAGCTCCTCTCCTGGTCTTCGCTCCGGCTCGGAGCGTGACCCCTCCATGGGAAAACCTCCCAGCAGCGCTCTGGGCTCCTTGAAAAAGCAGCATCAGCTCCACGCACAACTGAAAATCCAGCGTCTCTTCCCCAAATATCCACCCTTCCCTGCTGGGAAACGGCCTCGGCTCCTCTGCCCTCCTCCTCCTCCTCCTCCCGGCCTGGTCTCCAGGTGCTCCAGGGGCACCGGCAGCGCCGCATCCTGTGCACCCCGGCCCCGCGACCACGAGCCAGAGCGACGCAGGGACGGGACGAGTCGCAGCATCAGACCCAAAGATGCACTCGGGGCGGGAAGCAAAGATGGAGAGCGGAGGATGATGATGCATCCCCACATTTGTTTTTCTGGATCTGCCGGGTGTTCTCGTTGGGTCCTTTGCTGTTTCCACTCCTCACCTTCAGACAAGCGCGAGGTCCGAGCGCGGAACGCGCGGATGGGCCGTCCCTGCGCGAGCCCTGGCCGGGTGCTATCTGCTCTCCAGGGACTCCAGATATTCCAGCGCTATGTCGTAGCAGAAGTGATACTGCTCCTGTTCAGAGAGAGAACAGAGTGTTATGATCCCAGGTAGATTACAGGAGCTGCATGAAGTTTCCCTGGCTCCTGGTTTTAGAGCAAAGAGCAGTGAAATGGGGCTTGCAGAAGTTTTCTTGTCCATCCTTGTTCTGCTTCACATGACCCATTCTCGTGCTCTCCTGTCCTCATGCAACTCACAGCACAGAAAACTACAGGGGAGCTTGGACCTGGGCAGTGTCCACCCCATGAGATCTTCCTCCTCCGAGCATCCAACAAGACAAACCAGCCAGACTGGGGAGAAAAGTCCCGAATACTTCAGGTTTCCGATGCTGCTGCAAGTGCTGGGCCATTGTGGGAGCGTTCCAGGTGTGACAGCGGGCAGGGAAAGGGGACAGCCCACTGGGGGCCCAGGTGGGAGCGGGCAGCCGGGCTGCAGAGCGAGGAGCTGCCACAGCTCAGATTAAAGGCATGGAATGCTTTCTGGATTAAGAAAAGGGATTGTTTCCATTTATCGTCACAAAAATAAACCCCAAGACAAACTGAGGGGGAAGGAGCACAGGCAGCGGGAAACAGTGACACGCCAGCTGCTTGCAGCTCTTCACACCGGCTGAGGATCCTGCCTCCCAGTGACTCCAGTAGATGGGATTCCCAGAATAGATGGTTCGGGTTCATTTGAGGATGGAAGACGCTTGTCCTGATGTGAAATCTTGCCTGTTTTTAATACCTTTGCAGTTCAGCCCAGTGGGTCTGGTGGCTTCACGCTTGTCACATCATCTTCCCATTACCTCCATGCCTCCCTCTGCTCCTTGTCCCCTCCCTCACCTCCTCCTCTTCAATTCCTAATGCAAACCACATCCCCTCCTCAAAACCAGTTCATTTCAGAACTCAGGGATTTTATAATCTACATGAGGTAAACATTTCTGGCTGAGTTGCCTTTAAAACACCACGAGGCACCCGGATCCTCCAGCACAGGCACAGACCCTCGCCTGCTCCATCCCGTCCTGTTACCGAGCACCTGAAACAGGACACAGCCCCTTCCACCTCCGCCCTCCCCGCCACGGAACGCAGCTCCATCGCTGCCCCGAGCAGCATGTCCGCCAATTAATTTAACTCAAAACACAGTTCCCTTTCATATTTCCAACAGGAATTTGTCTGATTCCACCTCGGAGCTGCTCCCGGCACCGCGAGCCCTCCAAAGAGCTGCAATTACATCCTGTGAATTAATGCAAACCTGCCTTATTACTCCTGAGAATGGTTTCCGACAAGCCCAGTGCCAAGGACATGTCGGCACCGCGGAACAAAGGGAAGCCCAAGGCTCCTTCCAAGAGCTGCCCTTGCCTCCCTGCCTGTGCCAGGACACGCTCTGCGTGAGGGTGCCTGTCAGCATCAGGGTTTGGGATGGGAAAGGAGATTTCTGGGAGGTGAGCAACCCCGAGCACATCTCCTCCCTGCCGGGGGATGTGGGGGATCGGTGGTGTCTGGTCCTTACCAAGGTCTCCACCATATTTGGCTTGTAGTTGCGGAGCGTCTTTGCAGCATAGAAAACATCTGCCATGTTGTGACACTTGAGCATCTCCAGGATCATGGTGGAGGCACAGAAGGTGCCGCTCCGGCCACCTCCGTTCCTGGTGGGAAACATAGTGTTGGTGGTGAAAAGATGGCATTGCAGCATCTTCCTGCTCCTCTAGTTCCCCCCTTCTCCATTCTGTTGGGTAGCGCTGGCTGAAGGAACCATCCCATGACTTACCCAGCATAGAGCTTATAGAATTTCAGGATGGTTTGGGTTGAAGGACCTCCCCAGCCCCCCAGTCCCCCTGCCATGACAGGGACATCTTCACCAGCTCAGGGTGCTCAGAGCCCCGTCCAGCCTGGCCTGGGGTGTCTCAGGGATGGTTCATCCACCACCTCTCTGGGTACCTGGGCCAGGCTCTCACCACCCTCAGGGCAACAATTCCTTCCCCATGTCCAGCCTGAATCTCCCTCCTTTAGTTTAAAACCATCATCCCTTGTCCTGTCAGAACAGGTTTGGTTTGGTGACCACAAGGTAACTCATGTTGTGGGAGAGACAGAACAATCTGGGCACAAAGTCACCCCAGTGAGGACTTTTTAGAGGATTTCCAGGCAGGACTGTAAAGTCCAAGCTGGTGGCATCTCTCCCACGTCAGGCCCGCTTGTCTCCAACAGACACTCACAGGCAGTGCACCACTGTCCTGCCATCACCGCTCTCCTTCTGCCACCTCTCCACTTGCGCCAGGAGGTGCAGGAAGGATTTCTTGGAGTCTGGGGTGTCTCGATACGGCGACCACCGCAGGTACTGGAAATGCTGGACCATCAGGTGCCCCTCCTGCAACTAGAAAGGCAAATCTCATCATGGGCTGCCCTCGTTTGACTCCATCGGAGGTTTGATGGAGGGCAAGAGGGGTTTGCCACGCATTGATAGTAGAGCAAGAGAGGAAACCCCTTTCCTGATGCTTTAAGATGGATGGTTTGGGTCTCTCCTCCATAACAAATACTGTCCCACCACTCCATCCCACCCCAGGGGATGAGTTTTGTTGTGTCTGCTGTAAATCAGGAGGCTGATGAGAAGGTGGCACCCACGGAGCAGTGGAAGGACACCTTAATACCCTGGTAATCCAGTTAGTTTGAGACCTAAGCCGGTTAGCGGGCTCCAGGAGGAAGATTACATCCCCAAAGCTACATGAGGCCAGGCCTGGGGAGCAACTGGGCACACACAGACGTGTGAACCCCCCCGAGCACCCTTCACTGCCATGGAGCCAGACCCTCACCCGTGTGACGTTCTGGACTCGGAAGAGCCGGGACACGATGTCTTCATCCGCC
Source organism: Columba livia (assembly GCF_036013475.1). Classification (NCBI taxonomy): domain Eukaryota; kingdom Metazoa; phylum Chordata; class Aves; order Columbiformes; family Columbidae; genus Columba; species Columba livia. The sequence continues at coordinate 368,600 of NC_088627.1, read as the reverse complement.
GCTCCAGAAACGTACTCCACCTCCATGGGGCCGTACTGCTGGAGCCCCGGCTCGGGCCAGTACTGCAAACAGGGCTGCGGAGAGAAGAACGGCTCAGCGCGGCCGGGACAGGCACCGGGACGTGGGGAGAGGGGACCGTGCGCCAGCGGCAACGTTGAGGGGAATGGAAGGGATGGCACCGGACAACGAGAGGAGCCGCTGGCACAGGGGGTGGCCCCAAAATGAGAAGCCGCTCCCATCACACTTGTGCTCCAGCCCCTCAGCAGTGGCAGCAGCAATGGGGGACACCATTCCCTGTGTCCCCATGGCCAGGACATCCCAGCCGGCAGCGCAGGAGAGGGCTGGGGAGCACTCCTGTCCCCCGCTGCGCATCCAGCACTGATGGATGGCTCAGCCCAAAGGTCACGGATCTGATTGTTTTCTCACCGCGACGGCTGGGAAACCAGCATCGACACAAAATATATGATGTTTGTCACCACACTTTAACAGGGCATTTAGCATTTCAGGCCATCTAACAGCCTGGGCATAACTGCATGGCAAACGTGTTTGAGAAATAATTGGTTATTAATAGGGGCTATAAATCTCCTGGATCTCTAAGCCTTCTAGACTCAGAGCTACAATTTGGATATTAAAACCTCCTTCGGCAAGACATAGTTCAAGCGAGGGATATACCCTCTAAGTCACCTTTCCGAGCTGCCTGCTGTAAAGGTTGATTTATTACCTGTTGGTCCTAAACTGGTAAACATTTAAGATCCAGCTAACTACTGTAATGCACACCCCCCTGACGACCAGACATCCGGAGAGAGGCAGAGCTGAATAATGAAGAAAGATGGCAGGGTCCCCACTGGACGGTGCCGGGGGACAGCAAAGGGCCTTTGGAGCACGTGGCACCCGCTCAGCACAGAGAAACACGTGGGCGCGCTCCATAGCGCTGTGGTGTCCAACATTCATATATATATATATAGAAATAAACACCAGCGTATTTACACAGCAGTCGGTACCAGTGCTGCATCCATCTGCATCCTTGTGACGAATGGTGCAACTGCCGTTTTGGGTCATTTACATCGAGTATCTGAGCTCAACTCACAAAATAACCCAGCTAATGAAGTCTTCTCCAGACAGCCATTAAGAGTCTATAATGCTAATTTTATGTTAAAAACCAGTAAGTTTCCTCATTGAATTAACATCACAGACCTGTAAGCCGACTTCCACATCCTCTGGAGTGGTGGCAGGAGGGCTGCAGGCACCCCGGGGCGCGGAGCAGCAGAGCGCACAGCAACGCAAGGCCCGGCATGGCCCCTCAGTCCCCCCCTTCCGTCCCCTCTCCCCGGGGTGACAGGGGACACATCCCCTCCAGTTTGGCAGATCTGCCAGCCCATCACACTGTAAAACCCTCGGGACCGCTGCTCTGCACAGGCTGGTTTATAAAGCAGTGTTCACAAGCCACCAGTGCCCTTGGAAGAGCAAAGTGGGACATACCCCATGCCTCAGTTTCCCCTTCGTAATAGGAGAATAAAAATCAATTCTTTATAACAACAATCTTTATCTCCCTGGGGCACCCACAAAGACGATGGTACAGTAAAGCAACGCCAATGCAATGCCGACGCCATGAAGCCAGGCTGGTTTGCTGTCCCCATTTTTGGTGGGGACAGGCCGGGCAGGGCCACCCGTGGGCTCGGCGCGGTCCCGGGGCAGCACTCACCCAGGCGGAGTTGGACTGGTTGAGCTGGTTGAGCATGACGATGGAGGTGCAGCCGTAGTCGTAGACCAGCCGCCAGAAGTCGGTGGTGGTGTTCTGCAGCGGGTGCAGGGTGACGATGAAGGCAGCGCTCCTGGTGTAGCTCTGCGGAGGGGGAAGATGAGCACCAGTACGGACACGGCAGAGCTGCTGAAGCCGCTGGTCACATCCCCAAAAAATCAGTGCAACCAGAGGAGAGAGGCACCAAAGCCGTTGGAGCAGAGCTGGCCTCCCCGGCACAGCCTCGGTCCCCCCGTGCCCTGGTGCTGGGAGATGCTGTGACCTGTCCTTGGTCAGGATGAAAGCACCAGCTTCCTGCTCTCACAGAAAAGGGTATTATGCACCAATAATGAGGCAAAAGATGTCACCGTTGAACCAAAAACAAGCGGAGGCTGTGGCTGCCCAGTGGCTCCAACTCTGCCCCCTGGCCCTGAAGGAAACCATCACCCTCAGCATCACCCACAGCATCGCCCCGACAGCGCCGGGCAGCGAGAGCAGCAAAGAGATGACCGTTCACCTGGGCTCAAGGGTTTTTTTGGAGAAAGGAGAGGAAACCCCCAAATGAAAGACCCCTAGGACTGCAAGAAGGAAGGAGGGAAAAAAAAAATAAATCACTGTAATTCTCGTTTGTGCTTCAAATTAGATTTGTCCCCTCGGTCGTCCCGGCGCTGGCTTTGCCAAGGGACCTGGAGCCCACGGCCAGCTCAGTACTGCATCAATCCACTTTTAAATTAACAACTTTAGCTCGAGTCTCTGGAGACACAGGAAGGAAACAGAACATGTTCTGTGCCCGTGAACTGGCACCAACGGGGAGTCCTCCGGCTGCCGCGAAACCTCGTGGAAACGCTGCAAAACCTCCTCGGTTAGCCCTTTCCAACCCTTCCCCCACCCTGCCTGCGGGCAGCACTGACACCCCCGCCCTCCGCTCTCCAGAAGGACGATGAGACCAGCGGGGGAGGGGGACGTCACCAGGGGCTGACCAGCCCTGTCCTGGCACCCGAAATCCCCTGGCTCTGGTGTCCATGGCGGCAGCCGGCACGGAGCAGAGCTCGGCCGCACCGGTGACGGCAGCACACATAACCTGACCTGACCGACGGACAGACCGACCGAGCAAACCGCTTCAGCACTTACAGAAAATGAGACTTTTTTCCTGTCCCCCCCCAAGAGGGAAATGGGTTTTATCCCTTCAGCGAGAATTTCATCCAAAGAGCTTTTTCTGTCTATTAAAAAAATGTGTATTCTCTGACCCTGTAGCAGAGATTAGGGGAGGATCAGTGAGGTATAAAGATGAAATATACATGCAAACACTAAGCAAGCTGAAAACGAAGCTCACAATGGGTGCTGCAGCCGATGGGTGCTGCAGCCCATGGGTGCTGCAGCCCAGCCACCACCTCTGCTTTACAAACTGCTTTTTGCAGCGAGAGCAGCTGACACCAGGGAGATGAGAGCTGCACAAAGTCGGGACGCACAATACAGGACTCAGCTGCCGCCAGGAGGGTTGGGGGACGGTGCCCAGGGTGAGAGGGGGCTCAGCGCTGCTCCTGCAAAGCACCCAGCTCATTTCAGAGAGGAAAGAGGGTTTGGTGACACCCACTGCTTGGTGACATCATCTCCACTCTGCTTTGCAGTCACCGGCACATAGGACAGAGCTTTGCTGTTATGGGTGTCAGCCATGACCACACCAGGGGCTTCAGGACCGGTTTGTAGCCCCTGAATGGCACCAAGACAACGGGCAGGAGGACGCTCAGCGGGGTGCTGGCAGCGCACAGTGGGCATCAATGCTACCAACCCTTCGCAGACCCTCCTGTGCTCCACTGTCACTACCACAGCAATGAACACCCTTCATGTGCGGCTTGTGAGAGCAGCTGAAAAGCTCTTTCAAGACCAGATGCTGCTACACAAAAGAAAGGGTGAAGGACCCCACGATACCCGTCCCAGCCCTTCCTGCCCCTGCACACGGCTGCCATGTGCCTTCGTGCCCTTGTGCTAAATGAGGCTGGAAATTCAAGCCAAGCCAGGTTTTGCCATGAAAAGCTGCCCCAAGACAACTGGAACCGGCCCCTTCCCTCCCACAGGACGCTCACATCGGTTAAGGCCGCGTTGATGTAGTTGTTGCTGTCTCCATCCACGGAGATGAGGAAGGGAAGGCATCGGTCGGGCGGCAGGACGTCCATGCTGCGGTTCCTCTCCCGGTTGCGGGGCAGGAGGGCGATGCTGCACTCCTCCACGTCCAGGTGCGGAGTCACCGAGTTCAGGGTCTGCGGGGACATGTGTTCCCTCAGCTCCATCCCTGCTTACACCGGGGCCAAAGCCCCCGCCTGCAGCTCCTCAGAGCCTGCTGGCACCGTAGAATCATGGAATAGTCTGAGTTGAAGGGACCTTCATTGCCCATTCAGTGCCCCCCCTGCCATGACAGGGACATCTTCCCCAGCTCAGGTTGCTCAGAGCCCCGTCCAGCCTGGTCTGGGGTGTTTCAGGGATGGTTCATCCACCACCTCTCTGGGTGCCAGGGCCAGGCTCTCACCACCCTCAGGGCAACAATTCCTTCCTCACGTCCAGCCTGAATCTCCCTCCTTTAGTTTAAACCATCACCCTTGTCCTATTGCAACAGGCCCCGCTCAAAAGTCTGTCCCCATCTTTCTTATTGGTCCCTTTTAAGTCCAGAAAGGCCACAATAAGGTCTCCCTGGAGCTTCTGTTCTCCAGCTGAACACCCCAAGTCTCTCCCCAGGAGGATGAGGAAAGGGGGTCTGCAGGGGCTCTGCAGGGGTTTTGGGGCCACTCACCTGGAACTCCTCCCGCAGCTGCGAGGAGTTGCTCTGCGGCTCGATCCTCACCATCTCCTTGTAGGTGAGTTTGAACTCGCTGGCGGGGATGCTGGTCTCCCCGCACAGACAGGCTTCCAGGATGGCGTCGTGGATGAAGACGTACTGCTCCTGTCAGGGGAGAGGAGAGGGGACAGCGATGAGCCCCACAGCCTGGGGTGACAGCGGCTCCACGTGTCCCTGGCTCTCCCCAGCACCCGCTCACCTCTGTCTGGATCATGTTGATCCTCCGCGAGCACAGGGTCTTCACGCAGTTGTAGATGTCCACGACGCCCTCACACTCAGCCATGTCCAGCATCACGTCTAGGACAATGTAGCAGCCAGTCCTGCCTGTGCCGGCACTGGAGGTGGAGGGGGAAAGCACAGCAAACACGTTCCCAATCCACACGGCATCTACACAGCCCAGGGCACAGAGCAGCCATGTGGGGGAGGGCTCCACGTGTGGCCCCTGCTCGTGGGCGTGGGGGCAGTTGGGGTTGTAGAAACATTTTGGTTGGAAGAGACCCTCAAGCTCATACAGTCCAACCATTCCCCACCCCTGGCACTGACCCACGTCCCTGAGAACCTCATCTCCGTCTGTTCAACCCCAACAGCAGAAACATCCCAAATCCCAGTGCAGTTTGACTCACAGCCAAAGAACTACTGATGCTGCGACCCCCCCGCAAACCATAGGGAACAGAATTGCTCCCCCCACTCCTTCCTTACAGTCTTTTTGAGTGAAATACTAATTTCTGGGGCTGATGAATCACTCGTCGTGATTATCAGTGATTACAGGCTACAGGCACTAATCACACTGGCTGTTGCGGTGAATGAATACTGATGAGGCAATTGACAGGGAGAAATCAAATACAAAAATCCCTCCTCCTCATCAGCTCCTCCTTGTTTGCCCAGCAGAGGAAGAGCCGTTAACCCACAGCACGGGGACAGCTGCTCAGGGGACAGAAAGCCTCCGCTCCTGCCCAGACCTGCCACCAGCGTCCCAGCAGCTGAGCCCCATGGGACAGCCCTGCAGGTGACCCTGAGAACGGGGCTGTCCTGCTGTCCCTCCCTTCAGCCAGACCCAACATCCTGACCACGAGCAGCGGTCGAGCTGCTGTCCCCTCTGTGCCACCCTCGCCTGTGGGAACAGGGCTGTGTCACAGTAACACGCGCTGGGGCAGCCCCTATTCGCTGCTGAACATTTCAGCATTATCCGGAGCTTTTAGCATCATACGGAGCTTTGAGCATCGTTTGGAGCCAGAGGCTGAGCACCCACCTAAGACCAGCACTCACCCACCCCAGAGCCACCCGTGCCCCCAAAGCCATGCTGTACCTGCAGTGGATGACGATGGGGCCGGCGTCGGGCGGCGTGGACGCCTTCACCCTGCGGATAAAGGCCAGCAGCCCCGTGGCGTGGTAGGGGACGCCGTGCTCGGGCCACGACGTGAAGTGGAACTGCTTCACCTCGTGCCGGGCCGAGTAGCCCCGCTGCAATGGAAGGGTTGAGGTGGAGGGAGCGTGCACAGGGAGGGAAAGACACTCAAACAGGGAATTTTCTTGGGAATTCATGATTTTCCCAGCTCAGCAGTCAGCCAGACGGACCACACAGCGTCGGCTGCTTTGGCGGCCCTGCAGCAAGGGAGCTGCGGGGCTGAAAACAAGCCAAGGAGGAAGAGGAGGAGGTGGCAGCAGCCATGGGTCTAACTCCACAAGCATCTTTGCTCCCTGCCCTATAGACAGTAATCATAAAATCACAAAATCACATTAATCCACCCCTGTCCCTGCCCCATGTCCTGAGAACCTCATGTCCGTCTGTCCAGCCCTCCAGGGCTGGTGACTCCAGCACTGCCCTGGGCAGCCTGTTCCAATGCCCCATAGCCCTTTGGGGAAGAAATTGTTCCTAAATCCAACCTCAACCTCCCCTGGCGCAACTTGAGGCTGTTTCCTCTCGTCCTGTCGCTTTTTCCATGGGAGAAGAGACCAACACCCTCCACACTACAACCTCATTTCACATTCCTGTAGATTATGGGGTAAATCACACCAGCTCCACGCCCCACATTGGGGTAAATAAACATGGTATTGGTAAATGCAAATCTAGCAATGGTTAGGTGGTGGGTTCTCTGCCCATGAGGGGTGGGCAGGTGGTGGGTGGCAGGAGTGGGACCGTACCCTCTCAAGAGCAAAGGTGCGGACGGTGTACTCGGCCAATGTCTCCGACTTCACCAGCGTGATCTTGATGTCCCCGTACATCTCGGAGTCATCTGGCCAGTATTTGGAGCATTTCACCTGCAAGGAGAGGACGGCCGGGGTTTCAGCTCTGCGGAGGAGGCTCCTGGCCGAGCTGCAGCCCGGAGGGAGTGGGATGTGATGGGGTCCTTACCCGGCCCACCTCCACCAGCTTGGTTATCATCACGATGCTGGAACAGTGCTCCTGCCACACCATGCGCCAGAAGTCGTACACCATCTCCTGCTTGGGCCCTGCGGGACGGGGGAAAGGCCACTGGGGTGGACACACAGTGCCGTGACGCCCCGCATCTCCCCTCCCGCCTCTGCGCCACCAACACCCCCGCAGAACTTCCAGCACCCTTTTTCCCTGGGGACACGTGGTGCCGTGGGGTGCGAGCTGCTCCACATTGCTACCACCCCGTTTGGCCCCAAATCGGCCCAATCCCTCCCTTTTCTTGCCCACACAGGGTTAAACCCACCATGGACATAACCCGGTTGCTAAATCCAGAGGTGCCGGGGGAGGAGGCGACTCACCTTGTGTGGCTATGAAGTGGTTGGACCTGTGGTAGCCCTGCAAGGGAAGCAGAGATGTCAGTCCCAAACTGGGGGGACACACTGTGACACAGCCCCGTAAAACACTGCCCAGTCACCCAACTGTGGCATCTTCCACGGTCCCCTGGGCCAGGTCCTGGCCACCAGCAGGAGGAGGCGGCTCAGCAGCCGCCCTGCACCCTGTCCTGCAAGGGTCCATGTCCCGCATCCCACAGAAATCTCCTGTAACCCCCAACCCTCATCACTGTTCTGCACCAAAATCCTCACAGCACCCCATGGGCACCCTAGGGTGACAACACCACCGTGAGAGCCACATTAAGGGCATTCTGTCCCACAGCAGCCACACGGTGTTGGGTGATGGCCCCGCTCCCTTTCTTCATCCTAGCTGCTTACTGGGGCCATTCCCTACTCTTAACTGGTACGTGCCAGCCCAAAGAGCAGAACACGTCCCAGTGAGGCCACTGCCAAAGGGACCAGGTGTCCCACACCTCGGCCGTAAGTCCAGCGGAGTCCAACCACATCGTACGGGCGGAGGTGATGGCGGGTTCTGCAGCCACCGTGGGTCCTTTCATGGGGGATTTGTGTGGGTTGAATTCGACCCCTCCTCCGAGCACGCGGCCCCTGCTCCCCATCACCAGGGGAGGACGTGCACAGAGACCTCGCTTTCCCCTTCCCTGCCCCAAACCCAAGCTTATCCAGACATCTTCCCAGCCTGCGTCTCCCAGATGCTATTTAATGCCACGCTGCCCAGAACGATGCCTGGGAGGAGATGGGAGCAGAGGAGGGAGGAGAGGGGAACTGTCTACTTACTTCTCGGTTAATCCGAATCTTAATGTTCCCATTGGGACAGAGTTTTAAGAGAAAAAGATCAGAGACAGCGACATTAGTGAGGTAGAGACCAAGAGACAGGGTAGAGCACCTGCCCCAGAGCAGGTCATGGAGAGCCACAGGGGAGAAATAACACACGGGGACAGACATGGGGACACTGTCTGGGCATCAGGCCACCATTGCCAGGTGACATCCTCTGCAAAAGAGGGACTTGCTGGCGCTTCCGGGAAATGCTCCAGCCCTGTGCCCAACGGAGTCATCCTGCACCTTCCTGGTCTCAGCACCACTGGAGGTGAACGGGGACATCCCTGTGGCCCCCCCAGCCTTCGCATTCTCCCCCCAGGGAGCGGGGAGATCTCCCAGAGCCAGCAAGGACAGAGGATGGAAAGGGGTAGGAGGGAGGGAATGAGAATGGAGCAGCAGAGCAGAGGGAGAGACACAGCTGCAGGGGACAGTGACAACACAGCACGGAGATGTTGCTGATACACATCAATAAACCAGGAGGAGTCTCCATGGCATGTCTCAGGGACGCATGGTTCAGCCCATCCTGGGCTGTCGCAGCCCCTCCAAATGCTGTTTTTTCAGGGACAGAGCCTGACATGCCACAGGGTCCCCAGGAACCTCACGTGTCCCCCGGATCCCCCAGCAAGGAGGTTCCGTCCCCACTCACGTCGATGTAGTTGGCGTTGATGTAGTCCGAGTTGGGGTCTCCCAGCAGCGGGTGCAGCTTCACCCGGTGACGGTCGTCTGGAGAGCAAGGGGAGAGGTCGGGTTGGACATGGGGAACGGGTTCTTCCCCCAGAGGTGCTGGACACTGAACAGGCTCCCTGGGGAGGGGTCACGGCCCCAACCTGACAGCGTTCAAGAAGAGACTGGACAGCGTCCTCAGACACACAGGGTGAGTTTTAGGGTTGTCCTATGCCAAAGGCACTCACATGTGGACACGTGATCCTGTCTCCCCTTGGTCTTGTCTTTCTTCTTCGAAGCGTCCCAGCCTTCAAAGAAGCTCTGGAAGGAAGGGGTGGCTGTCAGAACCCGAGGGCAGGAGGGGGGGGTCCCCCTGAGCCCCAAAACCTGCAGACAGGGTGGTTTTCCTGCCTCAGCTCCATCCCCACAGCATCTGCCAGCTACATGGTGCTGTGGCATCCACAAAATGCCCCATTTTCCAGCGAATTATACACTGCCTGCTTTGTTTGTTTTTTTTCCTAGGGTTGGTTGTGTTTTTTCCTAAACCTCCCCAGCCTCCTTCTCTCCCCAGCACAGAACAGGTTTGTGTGTAATAACAGTAACATTCACAGATTGGCGTAAGAGGAAGAAAGTGGAAGGAAATTACATGTTTTCTCCCCTCCCATAATATCTGAGTGCTTTCAAATGACTAGTTCCAGGAACATACAGCAGCTTTTCAAGGAGCACTAATGATTATAGCAAGCCCTGGTTTGTCCAATACATGAAAGGGGAAGGAAAAAAAAGAAGGCTCCTGCACTTGAAACAACTGAGCATTAAACAGTAATTTCCATGGGAAATTTCAATTGTCAGACCTGTGGGGCACCGAGGATTCGGGCGATCAGCCCCGCTGGGCTCGCTGCACCCGAGGCACGAGGAACAGTGCGTGCCGGTACCAGTGACCCAGCCCAAGGGGTGGGATGGGCGCGACATGGCCAACAAGCCTTGGGGATCTCCTGGCCCTGGGACCACCCTCCCCCGTGTCCTCTCCCGGGGTCTTCACGCCTGCCGGGTTGTTGAGGACTTGCTTGTCCCCAGGCTACAGCCACGCGCGTCACAGGACAAGTGCGCTGGAGAGCAGAACACGGCATCCCCTCTTCTCTCTGGGGACCAGCAACAGAACCCGAGGGAATGGCAGAAGCTGCGCTGGAGGGTCAGGTTGGACATGAGGAAAAGGTTCTTCACCCAGAGGTCCCCTCAGGCACCTCTTCAAGCTTGGCAATTAAATCCTGAGCTGCCAGAACCAGAGATTCGATCCAGAGCCAGGGACGCCCCACGTGCCTATGATCTCCGTCCAGAGAACTGTGAGCTCCTGCTCTCAGATCACTGCAGCTCCAGGTCTGGAGCATCTGCTTGCACATGGGTCCTGCCCAGGCCGCCCTGTCCACCCCACCTCCCCAAGACACCAGAGGCTCTCACCTCGTACTCCTGCTTGAAGCCGTAGCCTTCTGCCGTCTTCATCTGGTTGATGTGCTGCAGGAGATCGGCCACGCGCACGGCGGGGTGGAGCTGCCCGGTGTGATACGGGGACCCTTTGCGGCCGCACTGGCGGCGGGGGGAGCCCCCCAGCAGGCTGCTGGACTCATTGACCACGCTGCTGCGCTGGTCACCTGCAGAAGGGGCGGGGGAAGCCAGGGCCATCAGGGGAGCAAACCTTGGACTGTGTCCCCATCATGTCCTGGCACTCATGGGGGGATGAGAGGGCACCTGGAAACATCCCCAGGAGATGCTAAAAAAACGAGGAGCAGCAGCCCCAGCTCAGCCCAGAGACCCACCAGCCTGTGAGCCACTCCAGGACAGTAACCCAAAAATAATACACCTAGCTAGCTGTACTAAGAGGAGGAAAAGTTTGTCCTCTGGGCTTCCATTATCCACGAGACAATGCCAGCAAGCGTATTAATCCCGCAGCCAGCGGAGAAGAGCCATGTGTAAGCAGCATCTTGAAGTTACTGTAACAGATGTTATTAGCATATGGTTGAAACTGGGGCATCCGATGAGTTATTTTACAACTAAATCGGCACGGAGATGCACACTCCAGTGCGTGTTAAATTATCAGTTTCCCTCTGATGTGAACACGGTGGCTCTTTAACCCCCCAAAGCCCAGGGCTGTGCAGGACACCAGGGAGCAAAGCCACACCGGCTGTGCTGGGCAAGGCTGCTGCAAAGCTCAGCCTAAGCTGAGGAGTTGGGGTTCACCGAGCTTTGGGGGCTGCAGCCAGCGTTTGAGCCCATAAACGGCCTCAACCTTCCCAGAAACAAGCTCAGATCTTTGCTCTGAGAGGTCAAGATGACCATGAGTGTTCTTCCCCCAGCAACATCTGGATGATGATACTAAAAGCTACTACAGATGCTGGTAAGATCGATGCCCTTGGACGTTTCCTTGCAGGGCACGGTAAAGCCTGTGGCGTGTACACACATCAGGCTCAAACAGCCGCAATGCCTGCTACTGAGCCTTGGGTACACAGTCCCACAATTTCTGAGATATTTCAGGACCCTGGATGGGAGCCGGGGATGCCGCGGCCCCCGTCCCTACCTCGGTTGCCGTAGTTGTGGGTGTCCATGAAGGAGAGCCCCAGGCGCTCGTCCTCCTGCAGCGTGCTCTGGTCGGTGAAGCTCCTGTCGACGGCGCTCATCATGTGCGTCTTCTCGTGGCGGTAGTTGATGGTGGCTTTGGTCATGTTGACGGGTTTTCTGCAGGAAAACCGACAGGGGGAGGGGAGAGACGCGCGTGAGAGCGGGGCTGAGCCGACGGTGCTGTAAGATCCCCCCAAAGCTACCGGGCTTGGATTATTTTGGGGAGCAGGACGGATTATTTCCAGTGCTCATCATGCTTTGGTTTGTTTTGGGACAGAACCTCACACCCCAAATTCAGGACACTTAGAAAAAAAAAAGCAATTGAGTGTGTTTGAGAGGAGCACCAGGCTCCCAAGAAGCCTGCGCAGGGATTAAAGCACGGGAAGGATGAACAGGAGATCTGAAACCACATCAGTATCTTGGTGGGCCTGGGACGCTGCAAGATGCTGCCGAAACCCAGAATTCAACCCAGAGTCACTGACCCTTCCCTCTCGCGCTGCCTTTGGTCTCTGACGAGCTCCACAGCATTGTTCCCTGAGCTAAAGAGGCCCTGGAACGCACTGGGCAGAGAAAAGGACTTCATGGAGCAGCAGGACGGGGGGTGGCCAGGAGGAACGGCGACAGAGAAAGAATGACAATTACTTACGGGTAATAGGAATAAGAATAGTAGTTCCTCCTGGCAAGCGTGCAAACAAAGAGAACAGCAGAAATTGCATAAGCAGCTTTTCTCTGGCACAGGGAAGGGGGTTACGGGGCAACGCGGCTGCCGGAAAATTAAATGCACCGTAAATAAACTTGGTTCCTTTTTTGCATCCGTAGGTTATTTACTGTGTGCTGGAGCTGGTGTCCCGATGGCAGCGCCCAAGCACCAGCGATGGGGTGTCCGTGGCACCCTTGTCCCAGGGGTTACGCAGATGAGGTTCTCGGGACATGGGGCAGTGCCAGGGCTGGGTTAACGCTTGGACTCCGTGATCTTGAGGGGCTTTTCCAACCAAAATGATTCTATGATAATTTCACAATTTTTAAGACTGAACAGCAAGCATCTCTGAAGTGTAGAGCATCCCTGGGGTGCTGGTTAGGGGCCAGGCAGCCTCATCGAGGGAGACGGGGTCAGAACCTCGTGTTTTCAGTGCACCATTTATTAGGAGCGAGCGAGCATACTCTGGGGGTGCAGTTCCATCCCACCACATCAGTGTTTTTCCAGCAGCAAAATGCTCTGGAGGAGATTTATGGGCCCGTCCCAGCTTCCCAACAGCCCTGAATTCGGGGCTCTCGGCACCGGGTCTGATTTGCAGCTCTGGTTTTTCCTCCGACAGGTTCACCCTGGGATGCTGAAGCAAAGCTGCTCCGCCTCCTCCTCCTCCTCCCGCCCCGCAGCAGGAGCACCGGGGATGCAGCAGCCGCACTCGCGCCTTCCTAACCCACCGGCCTGACTGCATCGCTCCCAAAAACACATCAGTATTTGCTCCATCGGGGTCAGATCCGGTGTCACATGCACGGGTATCACGCAGCGCACCGGCGCGCAGGGAGCCAGGAGCCAGTCCTGCACCCTCACAACGCGCAGGGACGCTCCAGCCTTGCTTCTCCACCTGGTGTAAATCAGCAAGAATCCTTTAAAGGCGAAGGAGGCTACAAAGAGATCTGCAGATTTGCAGCAGCTGAGGTTGTGCCCTGCTATTTTTTCTCTCCCCTCTGGCTATTAACACACTTTCCTCCCGTCAATGGGAAGGTGGGTAATTGCCGCCCTTTCTCGCCCGGCTTTGAGAGCCCCCCTGGCCCAGTGCCGCCTCCAGCCCCACATCGTAAGGAGCCGCTTTCAGGGGCACTGGGCTTGAGCAAAAAGCAGCGGCCGCATCCCCGGCGCTCCTGGGGACGAGTGTCCTGAAAAGCCCTTGTCCTCCTGCCCCCACCCCCCAGCTTCCCCAGGGAAAGCCCATTGCGATGGCCACAGCTGCACCCAGGCTGGGAGCGTGGGGGTGGGAGAGCGGTTTGAGGGTCCCCAGGGACCACCAGCCCTGGGAAAACCCCCCACTCTGGTGTGCACCCCCACTTGAGTGACCCGTCTAGAGCCAGCTGAGGCTCTCGGACAGGGACTGCTCCCGTTTACTGGTTCCCCGGTAGAACAAGCCCAGGAGCATGCAGGATGGTCCCCGGACAAAGCAGGATGGGCAGCCACGCTCAGCACCTGCCCAGCGCCCCTCCAAGCCCAATCCCGGCCAGAAGCATCATCGATGCAGAATCGACAGAGGAGCACAAAGCAAAAAAAGAAGCAAAAGAGAGGCAAATGACTGAAAAATACAGGAGAGAGGGAGAGTGGAACAAAGCTGCAGAGCCCAAGGGAGAGGGGACATCCCCAGTGCCTCCCGATGCAGCCGGTGTCACAGAGCGACGGCAGCACCGTGCCCAGTGGGTTGCACAAGCACACGGAGACACAGCTCGAGAGAGGGTTTGGAGTCTGCTCACCGTGCCAGTATCACCACCAGTAACTCCCAGTTAGTGCTGGGGCGGTGGAGAAGGGCTGAGCTGGGCAAAGGGGATGGATGCAGGCAGCAGCCGCGATGCTGGGTCTCCTTACCCTTTCCGAATGACAACAATGATGGCTCCCAGGAGGATAATCAGGACGATGAGCCCCCCCGCACAGATCCCCAGGATCAGGCCCATCTCCTCCGAGTGCTGTGACACCTCCAGGGGACGCCTGGTCTCTTTGCAGGCAGCTGCCAGGGGACAAGGACAGGCAGGAGGGGTCAAGGTTCAGCTCTGGGGGGGCTGGTATCACCAGACAGGAAAACACTGGGGTTTGTCCCACGGGATACACGTTACTCCTTGAGCACATTTCATTTCACTGAGTCATCACGGGGCTCAGCACTGTCACACCGTGACCGTGGGCGAGTCCTTCTCTCAGTCCCCATGGGGTAAGACAGTCCCTTCGTGCCACCCTTCATCACACCCAACACAAGCTGGTCCATGCCTGGATTCAGCATCCAGCACCGGCTCCTGCTTCCCACCAAGGTAACGGCACCAAGAGGAAAAACCCAGCCAGCAAAGAAAATGGGAAACAAGAGCACAGGATGGGGCTGTAACAAACCACCACGCACACCCCAGTCACCATAGAACCTGTAACAACACCCATGGACACGGGCCCGCCCGCCGGAGCAGCCGCAGGTTTGTGTCTGCAGCCCGGGCAGCGCCGTGGCTGCTGGGAACGGGGCACTCACCTTTGCGGGCGATCCGGACGCAGTTCAGCCGGGTTTCCTATGGAGGGAAAAAAGAGGGGTCAGACTGGACGGGCACCCCCGCAGTTCTGCTTCCCGCGGTGCTGGGTGGGTGTGCGGCTGGTCTGTCGGTGCTTTGACCTCCACATCAGGAGAGTTTGCAGGTGGTTTGTGCTGCAGCACCCGCTGCTGAGGCAAAGGAGCTCCCGGGGACACGCACTCCAAGAGATGCTGCTCAATGACCTGTCCCCGGCGTCCCCTAAACCAGTGTCCTCCTGTTTAGCCAAGGCCACCGCTCCACGCACAGAGGGGATGGCAAAGCTCGGAAGCAAAGGGGAGACCCAGCAGACCCCGTTGAGCCGCAGGTCACCAGCACATCACTGACCGTGGTTAAAGCACTCCCAGGTCATCATTCAGGGCTTTGTAGGGTTGGTTTTTCCATCAGTTTTCAAGCCCCATCCCCTGGCAGTGCTGCTGCCAAGGTTGCCACAAGGGCTTCCAGCTCAGGTCTCCAACAGTCTTTGGTATTTGCATTTTTTAGGGATGGGTTCAGCTAAAAATATTCCATCTTTCTGTACATCCAACTTCTGTTGCAAAATTGAAAAAAAAGCACCATTTTGGCAGGACCACGTTCTTCCCCGAGCACCCTCCAGCACTCGGGACGCGGGTTCTGGCAACACCGCTCCATCCGCCCGCGGACTGAGACGCGGAGACCCGTCCGGGGACCCGTCCGGGGCAGGGCGGCTCCGGCGCTGCTCTCCCGGCGCCTCCAGCTCCTTTCTCCTGCTTCATGCTCCATCTGGCACAAACCCCATGAAGAACGCAAGCTGAGCGGCAGCTTTCTCACGACGTCTGATGGCAGCCGGGACAAATCCATTGCCTCCAGCAGGAAGGCTACAAGCCAGCGTCAGCCACTAGTCAGAACGAGCCAGAGCAGAGATCCTCCCTGCCTATCCTGCCTCTAATTACCGCCCAGCGAGGTGTGAACGATCCTAGGGAGGAAAGGATTCAAAATCCCAAAACTGGCATCTTTTCTGCAAGATGGAGCCGTGCAGGTTGAGGATGAGGATGCTGTCAGGTCCTGCTGCTTCGCATTCACAGCTCATCCTCCCGGGTGGGACGGGAGCTGCTGGAGCGGGTGAAGCCGAGAGGGTCCCCAGGGGGTCCCAACGGTGGAAATTAACCCCAGGAGGACGCGGGGGCTGCCCAAGTGGGGCTGTTGGGACGACGCAGGCAGCAGCAGGCAGGGAGACAGCAGCTGGGAACTCAGCAGCTGCCCTGGAGCTCTCAGCAGCAGCCACGGTGTCGGCAACAGGTCCCAGTGACGCACGAACAGCTCTTGCTGCCCAAAAGGTCCTTTTCTGCCCCAGGACGAGCCCCGGGAACGTGGTTTTCCCCACGTGGTTGGGGTCCTGGCTGGTAGCGCAGAGGGTGGCGGAGATTGGGCTCCATCAGCACCAGGAGGAGGATGGGGACAGCCTGGGGGTGCCAGGGTGGGGACACCCGGCCACAGCCCAAGGGTGTCCCCAAGCACTAGTTTCCCGTTGGGAGGGACGGGGGTTGAGCCCAGAGAGAGGAGCCAAGGGAGAGGGATCTAAAACAATTCCTAGTTTTTCTGACCCCCTGAGGTGTGCTCCTGCCTGGTCCAACCAGGACCCCAAAAACCTACCAGACAAAGCGGGGTCGCACAGTTACTCACCCCTTTGAGGTTGCTCATGGCTTGGAAGTAGATGAGATACGCCTTCTTGGGCTCCAGCGGCGGGTTCCAGTAGCCGCTGTAGGTCTGGTTGTCCCCCACGGTGAAGGGTTTGGCTTCGGTGAGGCTGCTGGCTGGCAGCTCAGCCCCGAAATAGTGCACGGAGCCACGGGACACGGCGTCGTCGAAGGTCAGCGGCACCGGGAAACACTCCTGTCCCCCCAGCTCCCGCTTCAGCTTCTTGGGCCGGTCTTCTTCTACGATGACCTGGTAGGTGCTGGCAAGGACCAGGGGCAGGTTTAGTTTTGTTAAAAGGATTCTCCTGCCCTTCCCTTGGTGCTCGACCCCGCCATCCATGCTGTGACACCCTGTTTTGGGGTCTCTCCGTTGGGCAGCCCCAACCTACCTGATGGGAGCCCCTCGGCCCTGCGCCGGGCGCAGCAGCACCGTGATGGTGCTCTCCGACTCGCTGAGCGGCGACGGCATGTCCCCGTAGTCGAAGGTGGGAGCTGCAAGGGGAGCAGGAGAGAGCGGGCAGGGGTGAGCACCGGTCCCCAGGGATGTGCTTGGGGCTGCCCCTGCTCGGGGAGAAACCGAGGCACAAGCATTCATCACTGAATGGCGAAACGTGAATTATTCCAAATGAAGAAAACCCTTCAAAAGGTCTTGAAGTAGTGTTACAGGTGGGAGAAGACTCATGGGTGTGTGCCGAGGTGGGGTAAACAACGCTGGTCTGGCAGAGGGGAGGTGATGGGAGCAGGATCCAAACGCACGCAGGGCACAGCATTGCTTGGAATCACCAGCACAGCGTCAGCATCCCAGCCCAGGGCAGCAGTTCCCCCAGACCACAGTGGGGGACACCCCCTCACATCTGCCATGGTCCCGTGGTCCCCAAGCCACCACCAGCAGCTGCAGGGTCCGGCTCATGCTGCTTTGCACCTTCGGTGCCCCCATTAGGGCTCGTCTCAGCCCATTTGCTGCAGTTAATAGAGATACCGCAAACACGAGCAAACAGCCCCAAGTACTGCAAGGCTTACTAATGAAGCCAAATTAACCCCTCACTTGTATGGTGATAACTCAGACAGCACCGGTGCGCCGGGCTGTCCAGAATCCCTGACCAGAGACCCCCAGGCAGCCCAGCTGATGGTTTGGGGTCTGCCCGGGGGTCACAGCACAGCTGCCACCACCAAGAGCCTCCTTCCATAGCAGCACCCAGCCACCAAAATCCAGCGGAGCATGCGGGAGACGCCAGCGCTGCCTGGGTGGAAGAAAAGCCCCAGCACCAGGGTGGAGCCCCGGGAACCCACCCGAGATGTTGGTGGTGATCTCGGTGAGCGCCGTCTGGCCAAAGCCCTTGCCGGTGCGGGCCCGGACCGAGAAGAGGTAGGTGGTGCCGGGGTGGAGGTTGGAGAAGACGTGGTAGGTCTCGTTGCGCAGTTTGGAGACGGTGCGCCGCGGACCGGGGACGTTGACGGCCGGGTCGGAGGACTCGATGCTCTGGTAGCTGATCTGCAGGTACAGGGCAGACATCATGACTTTAAAATGTATCGAAGGGGAGATTCAGGCAGACCAGGCTGGACGGGGCTCTGAGCAACCTGAGCTGGTGAAGATGTCCCTGTCATGGCAGGGGGGGGCAATGGGGGGCTGGGAAGGTCCTTCAACACAAACTGTTCTGTGATTCTATGATCACCAGCAGAGAGGGGAGAGACCCCAGATCCAGGAGGAAACGGGGTTAAAGGATGAATTCAGGGATGGCCACTGGGACTGCCTGGAAAGCAGATACTTCTTAGGGGAAATCAAAAGCAGAGGTTCATCAGAAAAGCCCCTGATGGGTAACACTGGTGACCCCGAAAGCAGGACTCCCCAGCTGGGACGGATCCTCTGGCAGGAGGTTGAGCACAGGCTGGATCCCGGCCCCAAGCCAAGAGCTCAGGGGCAGCTGCAACGCTGCAGCCGCCCTTAACCCCCGTGAGCCGAAGCAGCAGTTGTCCCAGCTCACCCTGCTGGAACCCTCTCGTGTCCCCACAGGTCCCCGTGGGTGCCCCAGCTGTCCGGGATCTACCTCGTACTGCGTGATGAGGCCGTTGGGCTCCACCGGCTCCTCCCACTTCAGAAAGATCATGTCCTCCAGCGGGGTGAAGGTGAGGGACTCGGAGGCGATGCCGCCGGGCACTGGGGAGGGAAAGAGGACGAGCTCGGATGCGGCACGACACCAGACCAGGATGAGAAACCCTGCGGGAAACGCCTTTCGATGGCTGCAGCAGCTCTGCCCTGTGACTGAGCCACCGCGTCCCCTCTGACATGTCACCCAGCTCCAGCACGGGCCACCAACAGGGCTGGCAGCCCCCCAGAGTGACGATGCTCCCTGCTAGTGACACTTTGCCATGGAGGAAGGTCCCTCCACCACAGCACAGTCCCCACAGGACCCATCTCTGGCATCGCACGCTGTGGCACAGCAGCAGGTCCCCGAGCACCGTCGCCAGCTCACCTGAGTCCACCCGTGTGAGGAATTAAAACTATGCCCTTTCCCATAGGACCCAAATCCCCCCAGATGCACCCTCAGGAGATACTGGCGGTGCCCCCCCAGTAAGCAATAATGTCCTCATCTGCAGATGGGCTCAACGCGCCCCCGCATTCCCCTCTAATTAACACCAACAACAATAACTGCAAACAATAACAGCGATCGACAGCACCAGGATCAATACTCCCGTCTTTACCATGGATTTTTCGACCCGAGGGCTCAGCAAGGAGGACGGGAGCAGCGGTGGCTCCGCAGAGACCAAGATTCACCCGCAGCATCCTCCACCACGGGCTCGAACGCCCACAAGCACACCCTCCAATTGCAGAGGGACACCCGCTCTTCCCCTCTATCTCTCTTTTTCACAGCTTTTCATATGTAACCACGGGGCCGAGCGAGAGGGCTCGGCTTCCCTGTGCTTCCCACCGTGCAAATACACGATTTCCACTTGATTTATAAGTTCATTTAATCAGAGGTGCCATGTCCTACACGTGTACACAAGGCACTTATTAAATTTGTGGCGAATTACGGAAACCTTCAGGGCAGGAACGTGCATACCCATATAGATATTTTTATATATAGCCTATATATGTATATGTACAGAAAACACATGCTTGTGCATGCACTGGGATGAGACCGGCAGAGGTGCACAATGGCTCCCCAGGTCTGTGTATACCTCTCTGCCATCCATATATGCATGTACGTACTTATGCATTTATATATATTTTTTCTGGCTTGCACTGCGCGTACCCCACCTGCACCCGGCTCCGGCAGCACCAACACCCGGCAGTGACATTTCCACCGGCACCCGCGATTCAGCCTCATCGTTTTGTGCAGACACAGAACAAAATCTCCAGCTGCTCATCGCCCAGTTGCAGGAGCTCAGATCCTGATCACCCGCCCAGGCAGGAAGATGCTGGGCCAAGCTCACGTGTAGTATCTGCCGTATATCCATAGGCAGACATCCCTCCATCGATCCCACCCAAGGCTGAACGTGTACCCAGCCCCAAGTTCAATCCAAGGGGGAAGCCACAAGCCCCGGACAATCAACGCAGAGGAGAAAGCAGCTGGAGTGATTACAGTAGAGCAGAAAAACATCTGGAGCTCCTGTATTAATATTCCATAAGCAAACAGCTGGAGCCGTCACAGCACAGCAAGAACAGCTGAAGCAATTGGAGCTGGAAAATAAACCATCAGGAGCGTGAAGCTGGGTGCTGCGGGTCAGGCAGACGCGGGGCTGGAGATACGCAACGTGCTGATGGGATGCATGGAGAAATGCGCCAAATTTAGGCTTTTGAGATGAAAATGGGACCTGGAGCCCCAATCGGGTTCATGGCGCTGCTGCAGCCTCCCAACTCTGCTCCAGCTCCATGGGCTTCGCTTTCCAGCTGGGAAATGGGAACGATCAGCAACGCACACAGAAAAACTGGATGTTCCGGTGGGTCCCGAACCAAGGCGAGCCCCACGTGGGTGATTTCATGGCAGGTTTCTTCTCGGGGTTCGTCCGGGGAGTCTGAAGCCAGCCAGTTCCTTTGCAATTACCAGTTTTTCCACCTTAATTGCTGATTCTTGATGCTAAAAAGTGCTTTGGAGATTCGTTACATTCTTGCTTAACAGTGTCAGTGACTCTGTGAGAGCCAGGGATACTCCAGCCACGCCAGGGCCAGACATCCCTTAAGCAACACCCGCTCACCCACAGAGCTCGTTCGCACAACCCAAACCCACACGAGAG
The DNA here is from genome assembly GCF_036013475.1 of Columba livia. NCBI lineage: Eukaryota > Metazoa > Chordata > Aves > Columbiformes > Columbidae > Columba > Columba livia. Next base: position 347,998 of record NC_088627.1, on the reverse strand, counting down.
CACAATAACGGGGGAAGAGCATCGGGGAAGCCAAAAATGACAGTGCTGGGCTCTGGCTAACGGCACCGTCCCAGAAATGTAGCAATGCCAAATCAACCAGCGATCGAGCGGATGAAAGATGTTACCTAAGTGCAAAGCATTGATTGTTTTAATTGTTATCATTATTGCTGCCAGGCTTCAGTTCCACACAAAGGGATGAACGAGGATGACCCGTGCTGGCAGAAACTGGGCGGCAGCCAGCGGTTGTGCCCTTCGCTGGACTGGGCACGGCTAAAACTCTCCGCTCAAGGGACCAAGTGACATGCCCACCCAGTCCCCTTGTCCCCCAGGCGACACTGTTTTCCCGTTTTCTCATCTCCCCTTGCACAGCCCTGGGGCTGCAACAGCCTTTTCACCTCCCCATTGCAATGGCCGCAGGAGATATTCCCATCATGCCCCTGGCCACCGATGTACACCGTGCCATGGAAAACACCCCAGCATCTGCCCATTGTATTTTTGGGAACAATGCACCTCCCCGAGCAGACTCACCATCCTCATCCGTCTGGAATATCACCTCCTTGCCCTCCTTGCGACCCTCGGGGTTGGAGAGGATGAGCTTGACGTGGATGTTCTTGTAGGGCAGGAGGTTTTTGATGGTGTAGCGGTTGGCGTTCCGCTCCATCTTCACGCACTCCCGGAAGGTTTGGTTGTGGCCGGTGCCCACGAAATAGCGGTAGCAGAGCGAGACGGTGTAGGTGTGACAGCGGGTCAGGTTGTAGCCCAGTGGCTCCCACTGCAACGTCAGCTGTCTGGACTGGATTTCAGAGAACGCCAGGCCTTTGGGGGCCCGCATGGGCTCTGGGGGGGAGTAGAGATGGGGACAGATGAGTCATGAAGCAAAACATCTCACGGGTTTATGTGTTTTACCAGGGAAAGCCCTTTTACAGCATAAGAACATGACGGGTGGGTGCAGACAGCAACCCCGACCCCAAACCAGGACCAGCCCTGGCACAGGACACTGCCACCCTGCAGACAGGCTGGGGACATCACCAGGTCCAAAACCACCAACAGCACAGGGACAGCAGCCCCCGTTGGCTCATGTCCCCTGTGGAGGTGACGCCGGGTACCAGCCCTGGCTGGAGCAGTGACACAGTGGCACTGGTGCACCCATGCCGTGAGCGGCCCCAAATAACCAAACAAACGTGCCTGTGCAATGGGAGCTCTCGCATTTACATCCAACCTGTGTCAGGCTCTCGAAGGGACAGAGACGGAGCACTGTCACTGGGAAGGAGTTTAATTGGCTCTAATTGGCGTGAACAGGAGAAATCAGGTTTAATGAGCAGCCGAGCTCCTTTGCAACCTCAGTGGATGCTCCTGCAGGTCCCAATGTCCTCATGGGACCATGCAAAACCTCAGCTGGTTTTGGGGGGTGACCCCAGCAACGGGCACACAGCCCCACACTGCTGGGACCCCGGCATTAAACCCATTGCCATGACGGGTTCCACCAAAATCCACCAAACCTCAGCCCCAATGCCCACCAGCATCCTTCCCGTTGGGTGGCCATGGGGACGCTGCGTGGGACCCACCTGCACACTTGGTGCGGCTGATGAGGGGTGGGCCAGGTTTGCCAGTGCCCCCCTCGCCGGGCCGGGTGAGCAGGACGCTGATCTCGTACTCCGTGTCGGGGTCCAGGTGCCACAGCTTGTAGGTCTGCATGTTGACAGCATGGACCTCCGACCAGGGCCCCGAGGTCATGCGGTACTCGATCTCCTTGCGCACGATGGGGCCGTCGCCGATGATGGAGTTGGTGTTGAGCTGGATGATGAGGTAGGTGGAACCGGCCCGGAGCAGCTGGGGGGGCGCGATGGGTGTGGGGGGCTCTGGAAAAGAGAAGGGGCCGGTGGAGAATCCCCCTCCAGAAGCAGCTCCACAGTGTCCCCAGCCCTGGCACAGGCCAACAGTGGCACAACCAGGGATACCACAATTCTTTTTGATTTTCCACTAGCTACAGTCGAGATATTCACAACGTCTCTCCCCAGACGAACCCAGATCTTCTCACTTCAGAGCATGGGGACAAAGTTGGATCCTCTGCCCAGAGAACATGGGAATGGACACGAGAACATGGGAGGGCATCCTTCAGCCCATGTACGTGCCCCTCCATCGCTGTTAGTGAGGCTTTAACAGCTGCAACGGGGTTTCATGGAATCATGGACCTCATCTAGTCCAGCCCCCCTGCATCTTCAGCCTGGTCAGGTTGCTCATGTTTCATCTGATCAAACCTTAATTATCTTTACAAGATACACTGCCCAGCGTGGTGCAGCATAGTTTCACCGCAATGAATTAATTCCCACCTACTGCAATCAAAAATAAATGATTTAAGGCCACTTGGAAAGGCAGAACCATCCATGTATAACAACTCACAGTGAGAAATTGTGATCCCACCATCCCCAGCATCCCACCCTCCTCCTCCTCTGCAAACAGCAGGAACAGCCCATCCATGACCCAGGTCCCCACCTTTGACAATGAGCTCAGCAAAGTTGGAGACGCCGGAGCCACGGCTGGACTGGGTGACACAGCGGTACAGGTCCTGCTCCTCCTTGGACACCTCGTCCAGCTGGAAGGTGGCCAGGAAGCGCCGGTGGCTGATGTGCTTCACGGAGGTGGCAGGGACGACCTCACCGCTCTGCCTCTGCCCCCGGGAGAAACAACACGTCATGGACCGGTTTGGGTTGGAGGGACCTTCAGAGCCACCGCAGTACCCCCCCTGCCACCAGCAGGGACATCTTCACCAGCTCAGGCTGCTCAGAGCCCCGTCCTGGCTGACCAGCCCAGCTCTCTCAGCCTGTCCCCAGCAGAGCTGTTCCAGCCTCGGGTCACTCCTGGGGCTCCTCGGGCACCTCTCCAGCAGGTCCACGTGTGTCCTGCCTGGGGACCCCGAGCTGGACCAGCACTGAGGGGGTCTCACCAGAGCAGCAGGAACATCCCCCTTGACCTGCTGGCCATGCTCCTTTTTGGCACAAACGTGACATCCAGAGCCACCAAGCACGTCCCCAGATGATGTCTGCTTAAATGGCTGGGGACGGATTGCCATTCTCCCAAAGGGACGGCACAGGGACACCGCAGAAGCGATGCACGGGGGTGACAGTGGAGATGCTGGTGTCACCACCGCCGCTCACCTGCATTAGGAACCGCTCGGCCTCCGTGGCCTTGCCAGCGGCCACGCACTGGAAGGTGGCATTCTGCCCCGCGTTGACCTCCACGTCGCCCAGGCGGGAGAAATGAGGCGCTTTTGCTGCGAGGGACACAAGCCAGAGGTGATGAAGCAGCCAAGCTCCATGGGGACCCACCGCAGTCCAAAACCCGCCCGGGACGCTGGGGCTGGAGCTGAGCTCAGGACGGGCACAGTCCTCAGCCTGGGCTCAGGAACTTGTTCCCATCCCCACAAAATCAGCCTCCATCCCACGGAAGGTTCCAGCATCCCGCTGCACTGTCAGCAGATGCAGGCTCTGGGGCTGATAGAGGCGAGTAGGTCTCCCACCCCAGCTTGGAGGAAATAAGGGGTGAACTACAAGATCCAGGGTGTGGAGACCGCCCAGGATTTCAGGTCCCACCTGCCCAGGTGGCCCCTCTCAGGCCACGAGTTCAGGATGCGCTTCTTGGGGTTTTATAAAAACCCAGCGATGGAAAGAGGAGCCCCAGAGACACTGAGGAGCTGGAGCTCCACCCGCCCAGGTGACAACAGGACACACAGGTGGCACCAGGCAGCACCTCGGCATTACTCCATCAGCTCCCCAGGACCATCCTGACAGGCACCAGCTCCAAATCCTGCTGCCCAGCCCAGCTCAGCAGCACCCACCCGTGGGTCCCCTCCCACGATACTCACAGCATGGGTAATTCAAGAGCAAAATGTCATCCAAGCCAAAATAACCCCTGCGCTCGCTGGAGACCACCGCCTCGAAGAGGACCTGCGGCACCAAACAGAGGGGTCACACGTTGCCGGGGAATCCGCACCACGCCAGGCAGGGGCGTCCGTGCCACGCAAGGGAGGTCCATGCCACGCAAGGGGGGTCCATGCCACGCAAGGGGGGTTCTGCTGGGGCTCACCTGGTACTCGCTGGGCCAGAACAAGCTGACCGCCAGCTCCGCCTGGTGCCACTGGCGGCCGTGGGAGCCGGAGGAGTTCCAGACGGCGCTGCCCAGCGGCCCCCCTGTCACGCGGACGTAGGCGCTGAGGGTGCCGGGGCTGCGCCCGTCCCGGCTGTACATGAAGTAGCTGAACTGGAGGCAGTGGGTGTCGTTCTCGCTCAGCGCCTGGAAGAGCAGATGAGCCCTCTGGCCCGGGGCGTGCTGCGAGGAGTTCACCATCAGGTAGGAGCCTGCGGCGGGAGGGAGAAGCGGGGAGAGCATGGAGTAATCCCCCCATTCCACATCTGCTGAGCTTGGCTGGCAGGGATGCAGAAGGCAGAGGACGCAGGACTGCAAAGATGTGCACGACCCAACAAGGATGCTCAGGTCCCACTGGGTACCAATCCCTGGGGACATGTGGGACGGGGCAAGGAACACAGGATGGAGTCGGTGTCAGATTCCTTTTTGGGCAGCGACAGGACACCGAAACAGGACCTGGCTGCTGGACCAGCCCCACACCTCCAGGACAGCGGGGTCAGTGCAGCTTCAATGCCACCGGAGCCCCTCTGCCTGCTTTCCCCTAACGCTCACAGCTTCGGCTGCATCAGCACCACCTCCCCAGCCGGGCCCCAGCCGTTTTAATTCCCATTCCCATCGCCTCGTATCATTTACCACGCAGTTGTCACCGAGTTTAAACTGTGCTCAGCAAGTGCTCACAGAGGGGGGAAAAAGCGCTCATCAGCTTAACGAGCAGCGGCACTGCGACTCTCAGGGCTGCCAGCCCCATCTCCCAGCACCCCACATCACCAGCACCGAAACCAGGAGTCCCAGCGCAATCCCAAAGCCGTATCTATGGGGCAGGAAGGACAAAAACCCCAAAAGCAGCACCTTCCCACCTCACACGCTCCATCCCAGGGGGTCGGAGGCAGGAGGGGATGCAGGAGCCCCAGCAGCTCCATGGGGCACAGCCACGGGGCCCCATCCACCCTCCCAAGCCCTCCCCACCACCAAAGGTGAGGGGATTATTAATATCCTTCCATTTTAGTAATGGCAGAAGCTGTAAGTAACAAAGCCAGGCCATTTATTCAAGTCTACCATTGTTTACCTGACAGTAGGAGCTTAATTATTAATAGCTTTCACCGCTGGCTAATTTAAACGAATTCATGCACTTTCCTCCCACCAGCTCCCAAACAAGTAAGCACCGAGGAAAACCTAAGGCAGGCAGCAGGGAAATGTGGGGGCACCCCCCGTGTCCCCAGTGCTGGGGAGCTGCCCCGTGCCCCCACCTTCCCAGACAGCGCAGGAGCAGAGCTGCAGCAGGAGCCCCGCAGACTGCCCAGTCCCAGCCTTTAAAGCTTAGCTTAATTGCTGCCAGCAAAGCCAGAGATGGGGATGGAGAGGACGGGGTGTCCCAGCCCTGCTGTGTCCCCAGGCTGGGGGCACAGGTACCAGAGGACTGATGTGACACCGCAGCTCGGCAGCACAGCCGGGTTATTTTGAGCCCTGTCCATGTGCAGCATCACGCAGCACAAGAATCTGCCCCCAAAATCATGAGGAAAATAATTTCCAAACCTCCCAGGAAACGGGAGGCGCAGAAACAGCCCCGGGGGGGACAACCCCCAGCTGAGACCTCAGCCCAAAGGACGGGACGCTGGCACACACCGGCACTGTGCTCTGCTCCTTCATCCTCCCTCTGCGCCTCCATCAGTTTGAGTCAAGGTGCTGGTCCAGGAGAGCTGTCACCACCCTTTGCCACCATGAATAACCAGTCAGCCCCCATGTCCCCCCAGCCCAGCTGCAGCAACATGATTCAATTTGGTTTTCAGGTGGGCTTTTACAAGTGCTCTGTGGAGAAAAAGACTCAAAAAGCGCTAAATAATATTTCAATCAAACAAATGAAAAGAGAAACAACTTTCTAGCAACGTTCCCTACAGGAAAACCATCAATTTGTTACACAGAAGTCAATGATGAGGTTTAAAGCTGTAAAAATCAGCCTGGAAGGGCTGTGCACTGAAAGCCTTGTACCCCTCCAGCAAAGACGGGTTTTCCCACTTGTGGGATCATCAGCTGTTCCTCGGGATTCAAATCAGATCTTCGAGGATACCACAGCACCTCCGATAACCTTGGCAGGGAATCAAAGAGCAACGAGCCCCCAAGGAATTCTCTGCGCTCGCCCGAGGGCCGCAGCAGCGCGCCCGTGGCGCTGCCCGCCCAGCACCCTGCCCAGGGCTGCCTGCGCCCCGCCACGGAGCCAGCAGAGCCCAAGAAGAGGGAAGCAGCTGCTCCCCCGCCGCCAGCGTCACCGCCTTGCCAAGCTTTTCCTCCTACAAAACCACCCAGAGACAAAAATAAATTAAAAAACAAGCTATTAAAAGGCAGGAACAGGCGGCACGACAAGCAGAGGGCGGCACCGCCAGCCAAGAGGTGCCGGGGGACCAGATCCGAGCGCTGCAGCGTCTGCCTCCGGAAAACCGCGTTGGAAGATGAAGCCCGACGGTGCCTCCTCGTGCGCTGGTTTTCCTTCTCAATGTGTCAGAGCCAGCACTGGGATTGAGTACCAGGATCAGGTACCAGGCACCGGCACCAGGTACCAGGACTGGGTACCTCCTCCCTGCTCCTGCACCAAGCCCCAGGACGAGCATCTCTCGAAGAAGTCCCAACATCAACATCTGATACTTGGCTGCCGCAGGGTCCTTGGACCAGTCTAATCCCTCAGGAGCCAAAAATCCAGCTGAGTTTTTCAAGGTTTTTATGGATACGTAGCAGGAGCCGGTTGGGAAGCGGTGCTGGAGCTATCGCCTGAAAGAGACTCCTCGGAGGGGACGAGGGACCTCAGAGCTCATTGGGGTGGGGACAACGGCTCAGTCACCTGGCACGGCCGCGCTGGGACATTGCGATGTGGCCGCACACGACAGCGGCTCCATGTGTGGAGAGGAAAAGATGAGCAGGGAACAGAAACTCCGATCGATGGAGCGTTTTCTACTCTCACCGAGTTTGGAAGGAAAACCTATGGAAAAAAATCCATTTGGAAATAAAACCCACCCACAAAGACGACGGTTCGGTGTTTCTGAGCAGAGCTGCGTGGAGCGGCAGAAAGCGGGTGCTGCGGAGGGCACGAGGCTCCAAGGGGAACTTTTGCCACAGTCTCTCCCAACTCAATTCGCCTCCTTTGAATTTCCACATGTGAACTCAACCTGCACCTCTCCCAGGGAGACCCTGCAGAGCACCCTTGTCCTTCAGGGGACAACAGGGGACAACAGGGACCTCTGCTCCATGCTCCATCCACGTCCCTGCAAAGCTTCACCTAAACACCCTGCTTCATTTTGATATTCATTAAGTAACCTCACCTCATGCTTCACACGTGGAGCTCAGTGACTGATTTGAGTGCCCTGTTCCACCCTGCCCGCAGGACCACCCCACCCCGGGCCCCCGCTCCTCCAGGCGCTTTGGGACCCGTCCGAACTCCGCCAGCCCGGGGCGCCCGGCAGCGCCGGGTGCTGAGCGAGGCACAGGCTGGGCCCCCTCCCCTCGGCTTCCGAACAGCGCAGCTCCTATGAAATCAGATCAAATCAGACACCGCAGGGCCCGCGGGCAGGGGAGGACACGCTGGCTCACTGAGGCGATGCTGGGGAGAGCGGGAAACAGCACCCGAACACCCAGAGCTGTTGTGGTGCAGGGAGGCGCTGCCTCCTCCCGCCCGCCTCACGCCCCCCGCAACGGCTCCTTTGGACAACAATAACAAAGAGCTGAAGATAAGAAACATGGCGATTGCAGCGTAGGAGAGACCCACCCGTTCTGTTCAGGTGAAAGAGGGAGGCAAGTCAAGACGAGAAAAGAGGGGAAAAAAACCCAAAGCAGAAAGAGGGATGCGAAGGAGGAGGCGGGTGGCCAGCAGCCAGCATCCGCTCCAATAAATCCTACGCTCCTTGAAACTGGCTGATCTCCAACAAAAACTCATTTTAATCTGAGACCACGAGACTCCTTTGGAAAGTGCTCCCTGGAGAGGCCCCAGTGCCACGAAATAACCTGCATCCACCGCACTGCTGCGGGACCGAGGGGCCACGGGGCTGCAGGAGCATCCCGCCCAGCTCCACACGCGTATTGGGGCGAAACCAGACACAACCGGGATCCCTGCGCCCCCTCGGTGCCCCCAGGCTGTGAGCAGTGTCCGCCTGCACCCCCGCAGCCCCTTCGACAGTGAAGAGACGGGGGGTTATTAGGGGAACCCCGGCTACGGGGTCGAGCAGCCCTTTGGGTGTCACCATCGGGGACAGGTGGTTTCCCTGGGGACCGGACCCTCCGTGCTCGCACATCTGACCTGGACCGGCCGCATCCACCTCCCCGTCAGCTCTGGAGTTTATTTCTTTAACTCTTCACATTGATTTAAGCCCTCAGCTCTTGCTAAGCCGGAGTTATTTCCTGGAACAGAGAGCGCAGCCCCATTCCAGCGGACCCCGACAGTCCCCCCGGCTCTAAACTCGGGCAGTTTGCTCCAGATTTTCAATTACAGCTGAAAAATGAGCAGAAAACTCAACTAATTACAGGTTTAAGACCCTCCGCCATGAGCCATCTCAATCCCCAGCTCTGCTTTCCCCCCTCACTGCCCCAGGAACCCCCCAGGACATACACAAACCAGGATAGTTCAGTTTAAAGCAATTATCTGGAAAGTCATCACGGGGGAGCAGGATCTGTCGGTGCTGTTCTGCCCCCGCCCGGTGCCCAGGACAGGCCGGCGGGACGGGAAGGGGAGGGAAAGGCGACCGGGAGAGGAGATAACGGAGGGAGGTTTAGCGGGGAAAAGCCAAATTAAACCCCAGCATGAACAAGGCACCAGATAAACAGCTGGAGGCAGATTGACGGAGCAGTAACGAGTTTTCTATAAAGCAGTTAATGTTTTAATAAAAAAAGAGTCATTTTTACTATCGATCTCTGCACCAGTTCTCATCTCCTTATGCCCATCATCAGGCTGGGACCTGATCTGAGCCGCCGGAGCGCCGGGACCAGGGAGCAGCCAGTGGTCCCGAAAATGAGGAGACTCGGCCCTGGTGCAAATGGACACAGGGACACCTCGGGGATCCTGGCAAGACACAGTCCAGACCTGGAGCAGGCAGAGCCCCCGACCCACACCCGGGCACAGCGCCCGCACCACCCGCACCGCTGTCCACACCACCGCCCGTGCCACCTACACCGCCGCCCGCACCGCCCGCACAGCTGCCCGCACAGCTGCCCACACCGCCCGCACCGCCGCCTGCACCGCCGCCTGCACCGCCGCCCGCACAGCTGCCCGCACAGCCGCCCGCACAGCCGCCCGCCCGGCTCCACTCCCTCAGCCCGGCGATCCGAGCGAGGAGATGGACCAGAAAATAACGGAAAATGGCTTAAAAGCAACGAGATTTAAAACCAAAACAAAACAACCTATTTGCATTTTCTTCCTCACAGCTACCCAGACTTCAGGGATGCCTTCAACCTACAGCCATGAGCTTTTCCCTACGCTTGCAAGAGCCAGAAATACATTTTCCCCCCGTTTTCCACATCTCCCAGAAGAAGGAATTTCTGACGAGACCCCAGAGCAGGGCGGCAGCAGGAGCCGATGCGCCCGAGAGGAGCGGCGGTGGCTGCAGACCCCGGGGAGGGATCCGAGGTGCCCCGGGCAGCGCGATCGGGCGCGTCCCGGCTGGCGGCAGCTGCAGCTGCCACGCTCGACACCAGATGGGGAATTTGGCACCGTCGGAGACGCTGCCGAGACCCGCGGGAAGCGTGGAAAGCTGCCCAGGCTGCTGCCATCACGGGCGAGGGGACGTCCCCCCGCAGCCCCAGCCACCCGGGGACAAGGGCAGGAAACACGGCCATGGTGGAGGGGATGTGCAGAGGAAGTGGGGCTGGAAACCTTGGCTTTCCACCCCAAAACCACATCTGGAGCATCTATGGCTCCCCCAGTCCCCTGCCCCAGGGGGTGGAGATAGCACAGGGTTACATACACCCCACCAAGAGCCTCAGCAGTACCCGGTGCCACTCAATGTCCCTGTCCCTGCTGCGCCATTAAAACCCTCGGCGGCGGCAGCGTCCCGTGTCCCCCGTCCCCACCGCGCTAAGGACGGACACAGCTCGTCACACCTCGCCAGCACATGCCCACGGACCCAGGACAAGACGAGCCTAAAACGCTGTGTGAATTACAGATGGAGAAGCCACGTGGACTGGCTCTGGGGTACAGGTTTGGGGCAGGTCTCTGGGACACGGGACAGGTGTGACCCCCCTGGGGACCAGGACTCACCGTGAGGCAGGTCAGCCGTCAGGTGCGGCATCATGTAGCTGCGGATGAGCTCCCACCCGAAGTCATCGTCCTCGCCCTGGCTGTACTCGCACTGGCTCGGGTCACCGTCCTCCTCAAAGGTGCAGCCGGCTGCGGACAGAGAGACCCGTCAGACCCCAAAAGCCCTGCTGGGATGATGGGCTGCCCCCAAACACGAGGGGACCCCAGGCATCCCCTACATGTACCACAAGCAAGGGTACGGCCCTGTCTGCCGCCAACCCCCATCTCTCCCGTTCGGTCCCCCCCCAGTGAAAGGCGCTGGCAGGTCTCAGCGCCCGGGGGGCTCAGCCGCGGGAGCAGGATGCAGCTCCCAGCTTTGCTTCCCGGGGGCCGATCACCAAACCGGGTGTTTCTCCCAAGAAAAAGGCACTTCGCTGTGGTCACACAAGGATGCGCTCGACCCTGGGGGCTCCTGCAAAAATCCTCCCTTGACCAAAGCCCCGCGCACGTGGGTCGGGCTGTTCCCTGACAGCAGCGGCAGCTCCCAGCCCCAACAACCCACAGCACTCACAGCACTGCGGATGCGCCACCGACCCCGCCAGCCGGGGGCTGGCACTTTGAGCGCTTCTGCTTCTCGTTTGGGTTTGGGGATTGGGTTTTATCCTTTGGAAAGAGCGAAGGCGAGAGCCCCGCACACCTCCCTGCTCTGCAAGGTGCTGGGCTGAGCATGGAGAACCGGAATCAGTGCCAAGAGGCCACTTGTCCCCATGTGTACTGAGGTGACATGCAGACAGCACATGAGGTGGTGGCCAGCCCTGCATGCCGCATCCAGCCCCCCATCCCGTGAGCTCTGGGGCTCCCTTTGCCCATGTGGCCCCATCACGCCGGTTCATTAACACTGACCTCTTGGTTCATTAACATTGACCCATTGTTCCGCTAAACCCCCAGATTACACCGGGACCAGGCAGCAGCGCTAATTAACAGGAGCCCCTGGGCTGACAGGGCAGGCACAATAGGAAAGCCCTGAGCAAGCAGAACGAACAAAGGCAAATTCTCCCTAATGGGCCTGCGAAAGCAGAGCCGGGCCAGGGGATTACTTCTTCTGGGTTTGTTTTTTTAGTTGTTGGTTTTTTCCTGTTTTATCCCCAAATTACATCAGTAATTCCCCCATTGCCGGGGGATTTGCCGCTCAATGGCCTCGCTGCTGCCAGGCAGGTTGTGCTTCCCCGTGTCGGGGGATGCTCCGATGCATCGCTTGTACAAACAAGACCAAACACTGGGAAAAAAGCCCATAAAATGCACAGAAAATTATTACTCCCAACTCTCTCACACATAAGAACACACCTGGGGCTTCTCCCCAACCTCATGCTCATTTTTTAAGGCATTGGGGTGCATTCCAGCTCCATCAACAAGTTGGTTTTTTCCTCCTAGACCCACAGAAAACTTCTTAAGATCAAAAAGCAAATTATTTCCTATTCGCATGCTCAGAGGTATCAAGAACCCAGTTTCCCTAAAATCCTTCCCAAAACGGAGCATCGTTGGCCCCGCGCGGCCGTGCCCCCGTGGCACCGAGCAGCGCCGCTGGCTCTGCCACAGACACCAGATTGGAAAGAGTCAAACTTGGCCGCGGTTCCTCATGGAAGAAACAGCACGAACCTGTCAAAACACCCCAGGAAGGAAAGAAAAGAAATTCAAAATAAAACAAATTGACAGAAACCAAGTGCCAAGGGATTTAGTGAAAAAAAAGAGAGAGTTTCTTTCCAAGATCTGCTGGAATGGGACGTTCTGGTAGGAAAAAATTGTTCCTAGTGTTGGGTTGTTTCTGGTTTGAGAGAGCGGAGCGGGGGCGGTAGAGCCCGTGTCCCAAGGAAAAGCGGTTCCTTGCCCCCAATAAGTTATTCCCAGCTACTAATGACACAGAGACGTAACCTGCCCCCCCAGGCGGCATCCCCAGCGCCCACATCCCCCAATGGCCCGTGCTTCAGTCCCCCATCACCCCGAGGCTGCATCCGAGGCCGCCCCCGAGATGATGCCCAAGCTCCAAAAGCTTAAAATGCAATTACGGGGAGTAGATATTTTGCTGGCGGAGGCACAGCTGGCCAGGACGATCCATCGCGTCCTCACACCGCTTCATTGGTGCGGATCTTCCCAGCGCGAGCGTCCCCCGCATCGGCCAGCGCCCCCCCTCGGATCCGCCGCCGTTCGCAGGCGGGAACGCGCCCCGGGCAGGACGCGCTGGGAGCTGCTTTCCCGCAGGCGCCAGCAGACGCGGGGGACAGGGAACACATACTGCGATCCGTCTAAAATTAGGCACACTTCTCACCCAGCAAAATCTCACACGTACCACGCTGCAGGCTCCCGGGCGAGGTTATTAACGGAAATGGGATCGGAAACCCCATTTTTATCCCCGGGGGATGATGCTGGGGGGTCAGGGACTGGCTCGGGGGATGCGGCACCGAGGAATCCAGCTCGGTGAGCACAGCGGGTCCTGCACCCCAGCACCTCGCACCGATGGAGCCCCGGAAACCCGACCATCACCCGGGGGGCTCCACGGCCAGGTCCAGCCAAGCCCAGACACCCGGGGTCTGGGGCTCAGCGGTGGGATCATCTCCAGCCCAGGCAAGCACAGGACTAAACCCCCGAGGGGCACTCTGCATGCTCAGAAGGCCCTGGGGCACCAGCAAATGTGTTCTGTGCATCACACACACCGGCGATCACAATAAACACCCACCCTGTCATCTCTGCTCCCCACTTCCGCAAAATAGAAATGTTAAAAAAAATATTACCGATTTCCTGGCCCCGATAAAAGCAGATTAGAAGAATATGGAAAGCAGCACCATTAAAATTCTCACCAGTAGTTTGTTTTCCTTCTCCAAATCATTTTAAATATTGCATTTAATAGAAAAATAATTTGCTCAGCTGTAAGAAACATCAATTTGCAACTTGAAGCCTTGTATATTAGCCAAAGAAGCTAATGTGTAAACATTAGCAGCTCCAATAACGCGTGGGGTTCAGCCAATGCAATTCCAAGGAGAGAGCAGCCAGATATTAAGACAGAGGATTTGCATAATAAGTCACTTATGCCCGATAACCTCGGTGCTCGGAAAGCGCGGGACTAGAACAATATCCGTCCACCAGCAACTACAGAAGACAAATCTCTTTTTCTAGCTCTCGATGGATTTTACCTGCAAGTCCCCATGGGGGTGCTGAGCCCCCCACAGTGGGTGCCCAGTCCCAGCTCCGGTACCAGGAGCCTCTGGGGACCCTGGGCACAGGGACTGGGGAACTGGGACATGTGGGTTCACTACGGACACCCCGGGACCTGGGGGAGCAAATACAACCGGGACACACGCAACCTGAAGGGTTTGTAACAACTCAGGGCTGGCTCACAGCTCACGTGCCTCACTTCCTCATGAAGATGCATTTAAAAGCAAAGAGGGGAGAATTAATCTCGGCAGAGTCCTTGTCTGGGGCACATCCAGCTGCAAAAAGCAGCTCCCCTTCCCTCCCACCCCCAAAGCAGCTCCCAGGGGATCAGGACCGCTGCATCACCCCGATGCGCATGCAGCCAGGGCTGCGGCTCCCCAGCTGTTGTGCTGTGATGCTGTGGGGCACAAGGCGGGAGGTGCTGGCCCCATGGCCAGAGGGGACGTGTGAATTTAACCCCCATCCAAGTGCTGTCCCTGTCCCAGCAAGTCCTGCTCCAGGGAAGGACCAGCATCGCTTCTCCATTATTGATACCCAGGCCAGGAAAGGTCCTGCAGAGCAGAAACATCCTGAAACCGCCCGGCCAGGAGGCCACTAACCTGCAACGGAAGTGCTTTAATAATGAACCGTCACTTAATTAACATAGCCAGGACTGCCTCTTCAACTCCATGGGAATAAAAAACAGGGCAGGTGGCTGGAAACCTCCATCCTGCTTTATTGATTGCTGGCTGTGCAATTGTAGCTCCTGGACTACGGAGCCACCTGGCTGGGGGGAGGAGGGAAAAAGGGAGGATAAAAAAGGGGAAAAACTACTAAAATAGAATTTAAAAAACAGGGAGAAGGCTCTTTCTGAGCTGGTGATGGGCTGCACGGTCCCCACTGCGCCCAACATCCCCTCCCCAGCCCTCGGGAAAACAAAAGCAGCAGGAAGCGGAGCGGGAGGAAGGTCTGGCAGAGCAGGAGAACGTCTCAGTGCGATGCAGAATCCAGGTCGGTCTCCTCCTCCTCCCGTTTCACCGGGAAAAGCCATGTGGGAAGATCGGCACCGAGGTTCAGAGGTGGTGGAGCAGCTGACTTGGGCACATCGATCACCCACCAACGCTCAGCAGAACCCTCCGATGTCACAGGGGGAACAGGATCGGCCGGCAGGTCAGAGGCTCCGGCAGAAGCCACCGTGAGGAACGAAAAGGGTCCGTGTCACGGCTCTGAGGAGCTGGACTGAGCCGCTGCCCTGCGGCGGGCACAGCTGGGACACGGCTGAGCGAGACCCCAAACCCAAACATCAGCAGGGGTGTTCTCACCAGTGCCACGCTGGGCTCAGCCACCCAGGGTCGGTGTCGGCTCAGGCATCCATCCATCCATCCACGCCAGGTAAACACCAGCAGCTCCAGCAAACTCTCCAGGGTCTCCATCAGCACCTCAGTGCCACCCAGTGCTCCCAGAGGTCCGAACCTCTAACCAGGCATGTGAGCCCCTGCGGCGGTGCTGAACGGGCATTCAGCACCTCAGCCCCATGTGAGCTCCTTGCAGCCCCCGTGCCCAGCACCATGCACCCCTTCCCTGCACCCAGACCAGCTGCAGCCACCAAACCCAGCCTAAGTAGGACAGCTCAGCCATCCCACAGGAAAAACAGGCAGGAGACAGCACCTTGCACCCAGAGATGCTGTTCGGCCCAGCGCAGTGAGCAGCAGGTCCCCAGATGATTTACTAAATTAAAGGTTCAACTAATAAAAAGAAATAGCCCCATACAGAGATGCGCTGCTCCAGTTTGATATCGTTATAATCAAAGGAAAGTAGGCTGATTGCTGGCTGTGGGGGGAAAGAAATCAATTGGACATTATCACTCAACAGACAGATGAAACTACAGTCAAAAATAAACAGACATGGGAAAGTCCTTGGGAAAAGACTCAGCTGGGCACCAGCCAACCCCCCAGAGCAGCCCCAGCCCCATGGGGAGCGGCAGCGCCTGCCCTGGCACCGCAGCTGCAGAGGTCACCCCCAGCTGCTGCTCCCCCAAAAGACACCGGAAAGCTCCAGCAACCGGGGTGGGGAACGGCTGGACTTGGTGATCTTGAGGGTCTCTTCCAACCAACATGATTCTGTGATCTGCCAGACAGCAAGAAGAGCCCCGGGCAGCACCCCAAAGCCGAGCCCCCGCCCTGGCTGCAGCAAGTGCTTCCCCTCTGCTCCCGGTGACATCCTCCCGGTGACATCCTCCCGGTGACATCCTGCTGCCCCAACCAGCGGCTGATGATCCAGTTGCGGGGTGAAACACACTGAACCGGAGCAGCGCTCACTCCCCAGGTGGGCTAACTGGGCTAATTAGGCTTAAATTCTCCGGCAGAAGCAGCACGCCAGGGGCTGCCACCACTGTGCTCGTCTGCACGCACGGTCATCTGTGGGCACCAGGAACGGCCGTGGGGACAGTGGCCTCGTTAAGACACATCAGGTCATCGGTGTCCTTGTCCCTTGTCCTGCCCTGGGAGAGCTCAGAACATCTCAAGCCAGATCGGTTGCTGCATCCCAGCACACAATCCTGATTAACTTAACGATGTTGAGAAAGGTCTGATCCACACAGCAGGCTCTGGGATGTCAAAGCGGTTCACTGGCTCATACAGGCTTCCCTGGGGGGCCCCCAGCACCTGGTGGTGCCACACTGGGGCAGAGCCCAGCACAGCCACAAACAGGGATGGATGGATCCCCCGGCACCCCGCACGGTCAGGAGCTGCAGGTGCAGGGACCCGCGCTATTTGCCAACACTTTGCAAGCCAAAAAAAATAGCATATAACAAAAATATTCAGAGTTGCTCTGGCTGCACCACATCTACACCCCAGGGGCAGCGAGGGGGCAACGCTGCGCTCCCACCGCACCCCCGCCCGGGACGGGGTTTCCAGCCCCCCATTGTGGTGGGATTCAGTCTCTGGGTGGGGGAAACTGGGGTGCAAAGCTTGAGGGCCTTAAGTCTGTAGGAAACCCATGGGGTACCCCAGGACCTCTGTGTGTCCCCCGTGTGCTGCAGAGCAGGGCTGTGACACCCCGGGTGGGACCCGGAGAACACAAGAGCAGCCCCGGAAGCAGCTGCAGCTGACGACCACCCAGCAAGCAGGAGCAACGCTCCAGATTCAACAGAGAAAACAAAAAGCCCGAAAGAGCAGCTGATGTGTGACCCCCCGGCGGCAGCAGCAGCTCGGGCAGGGGACAGGGCTGTCCCCACACGCAGACGCGGGCAGGGGCTCTGCCTTTGCTTTCCAGCAGCTGGAGACGAGCTGGACTTTGGATGTTGATCCAGGCACAGGACGCAGAGCAGCCGCTCCCAGCGCCAGGGAAGGAACCAGCCCAGGGAACACGCAGGAAATTCCCTCCAGCACCAGCCAGCTCCGCAGCCCTCCTCCTCCTCCTGGTGAGGAAGAACAGGCCCCATGTCCCCAGGACCCCCAGCCAGCAGCAGCTCCTGCCCGGCCACCTGCAGCAGGAAGAAAAAGCTCCATCTCCAGGACTTATTTTAAGGCCGCCAACAAGGAGGCAATTAGCTCCGAGGGACTAATTGCTGGGAATCCTGCTTCTCCAGAAATCAAGCCTCAGTTTCCCCGAGTACAAGGAGCGGGGTCTCCAGCCTGGAGCAGGATCCAGGGAAAGCTGCAAAACAAAACCCGAGCTGCCATGGGGGAGAAGAGGAGGTTTGGGAATCTCGACATTTAATCATGCAGTAACTAAAGGTTCCCAGACATGTCTAATAAGACAATTATAGTGCATGTTAATAATAGATTATTAAAAAGCTTATTTATGGAGGTTTAAGCAGGCAGATGGCAGGGCTGTGTCGATAAGGCTCTCCCGAGCCCGTGCTACCTCCCAGCTCCGAGCACACAGCAGGGATTTACCTGCCGCTGCCTCCTCCCGCTTAACCCTTGCACAGCGGCCGGAAGCAAAGCAGCAAATTCCTGGGGGGCTGCAGCCAGGAGAGGAGTTTTTTGGGGTGCGCTGGGGTGCTCGGGGCTCTCAGCACCTTCGCAATGGGTTGAGTGCGATGGAAAAGGTCCATCCCGGGTGCAGGGGGGGAGGTCGTCACAGCCAGGGCAGGGGTCAAAGCCACCAAGAAGCATCTGCCTTTGTCTCTCAGGCGTGTCCCGGCCCCCCAGCCCGGATCCTGCTGGGCTTTGCTCCGGGAAAGCTCCCAGGGAAGCTGGATGGGGATGGTTTGTCTTAGTTTGGATAACAAAGGGGAAAAAAACAAGTGGAATTTGGGCCAGGAGGTGACTCACCAGGATCCCATTCCCGAGGCAGGGGCAGGGCCAAGCGCCCAGGAAAACATGAAACGGGAGCGCTGGAGCAAGCAGAAAGGCTAAAAATGAAACAAACGCAACTGCAAGGCTCGGTGGAGGGGAAAACACGGGCTCCAACCCTCCACCGCGGGATACAGACACAGAGCCAGAGGGACAGGAGCGTCACTGCACCCGTAACTCTGCTTCAGCCCCACGGATGGCGAAGATCCATGGAGAGGTGACCCAGGAGAGCAGGAAAAGCTCAGACCCGGGCACACGGGGGCTCACCCGTGAGCGGGATGTTCCAGAGGGCAGGAGCATTTGGGGCTCTGGGAAAGGCCACGGCACTTCCAGGGCATGGAAAACACACACAGCGGCAAGAGACAGAGATTCTTCCCTGGCACAGCAGAGCAGCGAGGGAAAAAAATCCAAGCCTGAAACAAGCTGACAATGCTCTCGCACATTTTATGTGCTTGGTGTAGGCAGGGTGGGGAGGAAAAAATGCCCTGGCATGGAAGAGCCCATCGGCAGCCAGATGGAGGGAAATAAACACCGCGAGGAGCAGGATGAGGCACCCGGAGAGCATCAAACACGGATCCCATCCCCAGCACCCGGGGCTGGTGCAGGGGCTGCCGGCAGCGTGTGGCCCTGCGGCCCCTGGGGCCAGCTCCCCCTCCCGCCCCACACACGCAGCACCCCGAGCAGCCCCCGGCCCACTGATGGAGACGCTGCGGTTAACGGTCGGGGCGGGGGACGCCGGGCGGATTTGTTCCGCTCCCCAACCCCAGTCCCAGGGATGGCGTCTGCTCAGGGCTTCCCATTCACTGAGACAACACAACTGCCACGGGGTCAGGGTCACCCCTGCTGCGCTGTCCCGGCGGCGACAGGACCCCCTGGCGTCCCCAGCGAGCAGCTCAGCCAAGACAACCAGCAACCACCCCGCTAAACAAGTCCTGGTGCCCCCAGAGATGCCACCAACCCCAATGCGGGCTGGGGCTCCCCAGCAGCACTAACTAAGTCAAAGCTCCAAACTCAAATATTTTATTTGCTTAATTGCTGCTCCCGCAGTCAAACCAAGTGCAAACAGCTTCCGCATAATTACAGCGGGAGTGCCGCGCGGCTGCAGGCGCGTGTCCCCACCGCGTGTCCCCACCGTCACAATACAGCCCGCAGCAGGAACGGGCGACACAGGCTGGGGTACACACAGCAAGTCACTGCTGAAGATTTGGGGTGCATTAGTGCGATACAGAGGAATGGAGCTGCACCCTTTCTGAGCAGAAGGCAAAAGGAGAGGACAAAATGAGCTGAGGCTGCAAAACCCGCTGCCCCGCGGCCCAGCCTGCTCCCCGATGGACGCTTCCAGCAAGAGCAAAGAAAGCTCTAGTTTTTATTGCAAAGAGCCCAGGGAGGAAAGGTGGGGCTGGCAAAACACACCAGTGACAAATCGCAGGTCCCCGTCGCAGCCGCTGACACTGCGAGAGCACAAGGGACCCCTCGGGCTGGAGGGCCAGTAAATGCTTTTCCAACACGACGAGCAGTGACAGCTTAGTCACTCTGAAATCTGAAACCGCAAAAGTTTGCACGCTGCAGAAAGGAGCAAAAAGCATCCTGGGCTGGTGGGGAAGCTGCAACGCCGCACCCAGCTCCCATCACAGCTCAGCCAGGTCAGCCAGCCACGCCGTGCCTCAGTTTCCCCACCTGTGGAAGGATCACACTGCGCCCCTTCTTTTAAAGGAGTGGCAAGAAAACTCCCCATCTCCCAAACACCCACAGTGATGAGCAGCTGGTCCTCCGCACGACGGGCGTGGGGGTCTCTGGTGACCCCAGAGCACACGCAGATTGTTAAGTATTTTTCAGCAGCCTTGCCCGCTGTGCAGCCCCGGCCCCGCGGGGACCAGCCAGGGATGTCCCCACCGCCAGGCCATGTCCCCACCGCCTGGACACGTCCCCACCGCCAGTAAAGCCGCACCAGGAGGAACAAACACTGAGATTTATGTGAAAAGCAGCCGACGGCGAGGACAATGGACACGGGGAGCTGGACAGCCCCCCCGCCTCCAGCTGAACCCGGCCCGTCGGCTGCACCCCCGAGCTGAGCCCTCACCCAGCACACGGCTCTACCCCCGCCCGCTGCCCCAACAAAACATAAACCCATTCCTTCCCCACCATCCCCCACCTCACATCAGGAGCCTCGGCTGCTTCGTATTTCCCCCATCCATCTATTCACCATTCCCCCTTCTGCATGGGTCGCGCTTATTTTGCTCACTGTTGATGGGTGTCACTATTTACAATATTTTGAGAGAGGCCATCACTCCAAAAAAAAAAAAACAGAAGGAAACCAATACACCAGCACGGGGACTGCATGCGGGTGAGCTGCTTCATTTTAAAGGAAAAAAAATACAGAACCAGGCAAAAATGCACCTTAATGTACCGAGCTACAGCACCAGGTCCTTCAAGCATGGCACCAGCTCCCTTCTCCCCGTGCCTCAGTTTCTCCTGCAAAAAGCCCTCACAGTCCCTGGCCGCACTTGGCCAGCCCCAAATTCTTCCACCCCGCAGCACCCGGTCCCTGCTCCCCACTCGCAGGGTCGGGCCGGGCGCCTTCCCGGGGGCGGGAGCCGCGAGTCACGACGCCGAGCTGCCCAAAGGAACGACGACAAAACACCCTACATAGAGAATTCTTAAACCGATCGTGCTTTGGTACAACTCGAATTGTATCCCGTGCCACGGCGAGAGGCTGCGACCGGAGAGCGGCCTCGGCCGCCACCTGTTCCACCCGGCGGGTCCCCAGTCCCCCGGCCCCTCCGGGACCGAGTGACACACAACGCACCCGGCCCCGCCGCCGCCCGGGGCTGCACCCCCGCCCCAAACGGGCTCCCGACGGCGGCGTTCGGTGCCCGGTGCGTCCTCCCCGCCCGAGCCCCAAAACCCGCTGCAGGGCTGCCCCTGCAAACAAGCCCCCGCTGCCACCGGGGGGAGTCTTCCTTCCCGGGGGTGCAGCGGGAGAGGCGCACGGAGGAGGGAGGGAGGGAGGTCGCCCCGGTACCGGAGGCCGCCGGGCTCGGGGTGGGCTCAGCTCCGGCCGTGCAGACGGGGGGTGCAGCCGAGCCCCTGTACCAGCCAGAGGGCTCCGGGGAGCCCCGCTCCGGTGTCCCGAACTCGACGGCCGGAAGAAGCCACAGCGGCGGGACGGGAGGAGCCGCTCGCACCGGGGGTGGCCCATCCAGCGGGGTGCTGGGGAGCTCCCCCGAGCTCGCGGAGCAAACAGGACCCCCCGCGAACACACCCCCCCGCCCCGGTACCCCCTGCGTTCGTACCGGCGGGCGTCTCGGTGTCCAGCGCGCAGACCCGCAGGGCGAGGGCGAGCAGCAGCGCCCGGGCGCTCCGCATGGTGCGGCCGGGAGGGCGGGGCGGCGGAGGGGCCGGGGCCGCCGGGGCCGCTCGGGCCCGCGGTTCCTGCGCGGCGGCGCAGCGGGGCACGCGCGCCCGCCCCGCGCCTCAAATAGCGGCGGCTCCGCTCCGCCTGACGTCAGCGCCGCGCGGCACCGGCACCGGCAGCGGCGGCGGCACCGGGCAGGCCGGGGGCGCCCCCTGCCGGCCGCCGCGCGCACCCGCAGCCCCAGCCCCGCTCCCGCCCCCCCGCGGAGATGGCGGGGGGGAGTCCCGGTGATGGGGGAGTCCCGGTGATGGGGGGGGTCCCGGTGATGGGGCGAGTCCCGGTGATGGGGGGGAGTCCCGGTGATGGGGGGAGTCCCGGTGATGGGGGGGGTGCCGGTGATGGGGGGGAGTCCCGGTGATGGGGGGGTCCCGGTGATGGGGGGGGTGCCGGTGATGGGGGGGAGTCCCGGTGATGGGGGAGCCCCGGTGATGGGGGTCCCGGGGGCAGGGGGCGCACGGCTATCGGAGGGGTTTCCCGGTGGCGGAGGACGCTGCCCGGGAGCTCCGGCTGCTTGCGGGGCGCGGCTGCGGAGTTGGCACCCGTTGAACGGGGGGCGGGCTGCGGACGGGGGCGGGTGCAGACGGGAGGCCCCGGGTGCAGGAGGGAGTACGGCTGCGAGGGGGACACCGGTTGCAGGGAGGCGACACGGCTGCAGGGAGGTTGGGGGGGGGTCCCTGGGTGCAGGGAGGAGTCCCTGGGTGCAAGGGTGTGCAAGGCTCTGGGGGATCCCTGGCTGCAGGAGGGTCCCCAGGGGCGGAGGGTGTCCCCAGGCTGGGGGGCTCCCCACTAAGCTGAGGGTCCACAGCCACAGAAGGGGTGCTGGTGGTGGGTGGGGTGGGAGCTGCAGGTGGGAGGGGTGCAGAGCACCTGGTGTGGGGCTCCTG
Organism: Columba livia; assembly: GCF_036013475.1. Taxonomy (NCBI): domain Eukaryota; kingdom Metazoa; phylum Chordata; class Aves; order Columbiformes; family Columbidae; genus Columba; species Columba livia. The sequence continues at coordinate 325,858 of NC_088627.1, read as the reverse complement.
CACCCCACAGAGCTGAGCAAAGGGGGGGTGACACCCACCCTGGGGCAGGCTGGTGGGTGCCCCAGTGTCTTCAGTGCCCCCAGACCCTTTGGGGGGGTCTCCCGCCCCCAGCTGCCATGTCCTGCTGGGTGTCCTCGAGCGACAGGGACATGGTGACATGTTGCTTTCTCTCACAGGATGGTGACATGGAAACCTGGACAAGGGGTGGCAGTGGCACATGGGACCACGGTGACACCCAGCGAAGCCACTGTCCCTTGGGGTGGGAAGGCAGTGATGGAGAGAAGGAGATGCGGGATGTAACCTGGAGCAAACAGAAAGGAGAGAAACCCAGAAGGGTGTAAAGGGAGGGATGTCCGTCCTTTCCCGGCTGCGGGCGCAGGAGGTGGCACAGGGCGCTGGCAGCCCCCGGGTGTCCCCGCGGCCGTGCCAGCAGCGATGAAAGGCGCCTTGTTCACCGACATCCTCTCCGGCCTTATTTCTGGAGGAAAATGTTTTTCCAAAGGTCTGGGGGGAGGAACGGAGGGAGATTTGCATCAGCTTCCTGGCGTTATCCCAGCCCCAGCTGCGACTCCGCTGGGAAACCACTCGGGCAGGTGAAGACTTGGAGGGCTGGAGGGAACGATGCTGAAATATTGGGACTTCTTCCCCAAATTGCGCGGGGAGAAGCCTGGGCACCAGCAGCACCCTGCAAAATGCAGCCCCATCCTGTGAGACCCGGCAGCACCCAGAGGGAGGGGACAGGGGACGGCACCCGGGTGCCACTGAGCCCCACGAACCCTCTGGGAAGTTCCCAGTGCTGGCAGCAGGACAACAGCATCGCCAAAAGGCTTGGTCCAGGTCCAGCTCATCCCGGGATGCTGCCGGGCCGCTTCGCCACGTCACGCTGAGTTATCTATCATTTACCCAGCCTTGGATAAATGTTTACACGGAAAATCTGTGAGGACAAACCACCCCTGGAGCCGGTTCTGGGGCTGCGGGTGAAGGAGCGGGCACCCCAGCCGCGCAGTGGGTGAGGAAAAGCGGTCGCTGCCGCGGTTTTACTCCCAGCCCCGGCCGCATCACTGCAACTTCATTTCAAACCGAACTTTTCCTGGGAGCTGAAGAGCGTTTTGCTGAGTAAATGACGCAGGTGCTCCGTGGGCCGGGAGATGGATGTAGGCCCCGCTGTGGCCGCAGGTGCTCTCCACTGAAACCGTCCCTTTGAATGGCAAAGGATGAATGTTTCCAGCTCCGGGTGTTCGGGGCCGGCAGCTCTGAACACACCTCCCGCGTTCCCCAGGCTGAGGGCAAAAAGCTGGACTTTGGCGCTTTGGATCTCTTAGGAGCCAGCAGCACTTCTTTACTTGATCTTTAGAATACTATTTTTCTTTTTCCGCCAGCACAATAATTCCCCGTTTTCCCCGTTTTCCCCATTAAGGCTCCGGGCAGGACCCGACCCCTGCAGCATCGCCCCCACGCGCCTCCCGCGCAGCCAGCGGCTCCTGCAGCGCGACAGGGACGCGACCCCCGGCAGCCCGCACTGCAATTAAGCAATTTCACCCCTCAAATTTTTACTTTCCGCTTCTTTTTCCCTCCACAGCAGCCCCTCTTCCCCTACGTCCCTCTTCTGTTTTCTACACCTCCAGCTATTACACCCCCATCCAGTCCTTTATCTCTAATAAGTCTCTGCTATTTTCTCAAATCACCTGCCTTTTACTAATGCCAAAACCCCTTTTTTCTTCCTCAACAGACAGAACAGATTATCTCATGCCGCCGCTCTCCCGCGCCGCCCGGCCCCGAGCGGTCAGACGCGCGGCGCGGTGCCGCGGCCAGATGTAATGGGGCTGTTAGATGAGTTATCACAGCCTGAAAGGATGAAATAACTTCTGTGTCTCCGTCCAGATAGACCTCCCTATTCTTCTTCAACGCAACGAATGAACCAGAGTTCCCGGAGGAAATAGCCATGGAAATGGCTTATTTAAGATCCGACCCCTCCAACCTGCCACTGCATTTGTGCTCCGTGGGGGGTTTGGAAGAACAAGCCCGGTGCCCAACACCCCGAGCTGCGTCCTCACCCGGGCGCTGCTCCCACGGCCCCACAGGTGCCCAACGCGTGGCTGAGTCTGAGGAACAAATGCAGCCAGAAAATGGCCATTTTTCCACCCCCGCCACCGATTGCGAGGAGGAACGTTCCTCTCCCTCTCGGAAGGAGCTTTCTGAAGCATCTCCCACGGCTGCGTGCAGTGTCCCCATCCGCAGGTAAACCCAGCGCCCGTGGCAGCGTCCCGCCTGAGCGCGGCCGCGGGGCCGGCGAGGTGGATCGAGGCCGCATCCCCACAGGGACTTGTACGAACCGCCTTTAACCCAAAATACCCCAGAGCATCATGCGTTGTCTGTCTGTCCACTCGGCGCCGAACCCCGAGCAGCTGCCCGCCCGGCCGCGTGGACGTGCCCAGCCCTGAGCCGCGCAATAAAACTACTTTGAAAAAATGAAATGAAATGAAATGAAATAAAATAAATAAAATAAAATAATAAAATAAAATAAAGGCATCGCAACTCTGTAGATGTACACCAAAACTGTCCATGCCCTCTCCTCCACTATCACCTCAAGGTCTTGTTTTCTTTGGGAGAAGGGGGATGTGACTCAATCGATCATTCTGGGTCTCTGATCACATCCAAAATCACAAAAGCCGTTTATTTTCAGAGCTGGGGTTTGGATATTGCTCAGATTTCTCATAATCACCGCTGGCTGCTGACAGGCTGGAGCCCGAGCGAGGAGGCGGGTGTGCAACCAGCTTCCCCCATCATGTAAAACCCAGCTGAAAGGAGCGAACGATATTCTATCCAGCGTTTATTCACTCTTCTTTTCAATTTGCATTTACAGCTGGTTTGGTTTCATTTTACTCAGTTTTAAGTTCGGGCAGGGCCAGCTCTCCTCTCCTTCATTGTCCTCTGAGCACCGGCAGCTCTGGTTCGGTGCTTTTCCAAACGCCAACAGGGCGAGGACGCGCTCAGCACTTCCCAACAAAACGCACCTGTCGGGCATTGACGCTGAACGGGAATAAACAAAACCAGCAGCTCGGAACCGGCAAAGCCCAGAGACCCATCACTGCTTTTCCCAACTCCGACCTTCCGCATCCAGAGCTTCCTGCAGCGCTGGAAATATTTGGGGTCTGCAGCCCATGGGAGCAGAATGGGAATGTATTGGGACCTGGAGCAAGGGGGAGGAAAAAAAGATACAATGCTGTTTAAAAAGGATAAAATATGCTGATTTGGTGCCTTTCTTGGAGCATCTTTTCAAGGTATTTCAGGAGATGTCTCCTGCCGGGTCACCCAGGGCGGTGCCTTTGGGTGCTGTTGTGACGCAGGTCCCAAAAGCACCACAGCGCAGCTCAGTGTCACCCCAGACCCGCTCCCAGGGCCAGCCCTGCACCGCCCCGCCGAAGCGCCCTGCCGGCTGATTTCTGCACTGACCGCCACCGAGAACCCAGACGGACCAGGTCGAGAATCCACAGCCCAAGTACGAGCAGAACGGGAAAAAGCGGTGATGGGGAAAGCGACAGCTGTTAGCCGCTGAATGTTGCATTTTTCTCTCTCTATATATATATTTTTAATCTGACAATGAATCAATTTAAAGAGGGATTAAAAAATCAGAGGGCAAGAAGCATCCATTTGTGTCCTTCAAAACGCGAAGCCACTTTGGGCATCCAGTCACATCTACAGTGAGCCAGGAGCACCGGGCTCAAGTCTTTACGTGAAGGATCCAATGGTTTATGGGATTGTCCGGCACGGTCAGAGGTGTTAAACGAGGGACTCAGGGATAAGCAGAGGATTATGTAAAGTGGGTCTCTCAGCACAAGGTATTTTTTATTCGAAGACTCAGGCATGTCTAATAAGAAGGTGATGGATGTGAGAGCGATGGAGCTCTGCAGCGCGGGCGGTTTGGGGTGAACGGGGCTTAGAATGGGAAAGTAACAGCTGAGCTGATCTCAAGCTTTATAAAAACCAGGTGGTGGGGCCGGGTCCAGGCCCAGGACCCTGAGATGGACACGGGAGGATGGACGGGACCCCCATGCTTGACGGGACGTGCAGCCCGTCCACACCTTTCCGCACAGGAGGTTTCTGAGCATCCGTTTCTCTGCCTGAGAAAGGGAATTATTCTGCAGATGGTTCTCCAAGCCTTGCCGTGCCGGCGCATCCCGGCCCTGGGACCCCAGCACCCCCACCCGACACACCCGCGAGCTCCCTGGGAGGTCCGGGGGGGCTTGGACCACACCTGGCTGCCATGGGAAGCCACTGAGAGGTGACACCAGCATCCCAAGTGAGGTTATGGTCGGACTTGGTGATCTTGAGGGTCTCTTCCAACCACAATGATTCTGTGATTCTACCTCCCCAAAGAAAACCGCCTTTAAGGCAAAGCTCTCTTAATTATTCCCAAGAGAAGCAGACACACCTTCAATTTCTGCACCGAATAAAGGCAATAGATTATTATTCTCCTTCATTAAAAAGTATGTCAGTCTTTTAAGGAGTGAATTAATAATTCCACATTAACTTGGTTAAGGGCAGTGCAGCACACACAAGGCTCCTCGGGTTGGGCTGAACCCGCTGGGCTCAGCTTGTCCTTGTAAACCAGGGGATGAAGCCTCCATCCCCAACAGGGTCGAGGTTTTAGGGACAAAATGACAGCGAATGTCACCCTGGTGTCACCCGGCTCTCACAGGCACTTGTTCTGCCCATCCCCACCCCCCCAGGCTCCGCGTCTGCAAGAATGAACCCACCTCATCAGCGGCACTTTTGCTGTCCAGCCATGAATAAGTATGAATTAGTCAAATTAATCAGTGGCTGTGATAAATTGTAGCTCATTAACGGTAACACGGTATGGAGGCAGAGGGTAGCGGGGAGCATCGCTCCTTCCCCCGGCCAGAGGAACCGTGTCCTCTGCCTCCTGTCCCACCCGCTCCTGAAACCTCAACTACAAGGGAATTCTCATGCATCCCTCCTAAAAAAAGAAAAAAAGGCAATTTCGGTATTTGGAGCAGTCATTAATCACCGGGAAATGGTGCTTGTTACCGGAGAAACATTAACAAAATAATCATAAATTGTCTGCCAGCCCTGATTTGCGGGCGCATACGTTTCCGAGGGTATGGAAAGGCGTCTCATTTGGCTGCTGTAATTAGTTATTAACCCTTTGCCACGCGGTGTGGAGCTTGGGCGCCCGTGTGTCCCGCATGCAGGCTCACAGCACCGCGAGCGCCCCGCCGAGCGAAGACCTCCCGAAGCCGCCGCCTTCAAGGCTACTAAAGCCTTATTGTTTAATTGCCGGGGTTAGATTGAAACGCTGCGCTGAGGCTGCCGGCCTGCCCAGGACGGCCCGTGCCAGCAGTACCCGCACGCCCGGGGCGGCACAAGCGGCTCACGGCGCCATCGCCCCGGCGAGGATGGTCTGAGCCCTTGGAACTCACCGCAGGGCCCGGGCACCGGCGCAGCCAGAGCGGGGAGCACATCAGCCCCCCGCGGTTTATGGTGAATAAGAGGGGGTGCTGCCAGTTAGAGCAAGAAAACGAGGTTTGAGATCCATGGGATCACCTCCCCTCTCTTCTTCGATGCCGTATTGAATTTAATACACTAGAAATAGAAATTCTGAATTGTCACTCCGTGATGGGTTGTTTGATGTCAAAGCAATTTTATCTGAATAAAATACTGAGTGCCTGAGAGTGGGACGGGGGAATGGGGAGGGAACGGGGCTGGGTTTACAGGTGGCAATGAAGGAATCTGCTAATTGCATGTAGAAGTGGACTACAAGAAAACAGGGGCTCACTGAGCTGCTCCCGGCACCCAGCCAGGGCAGTCCAGGCTCCACATGAGCCAATGAATTGTTTTAAACCCCGGTGTTTGTTCTGCTGTGACAGGTCGATCTGCAAGGCAGCGTCGCCGCTTCCCTTTCTTCCCTCCAATCTAATCGGTTTTGATTGGAAGAATAAATGAGACCTTTCCTTCAAGATAATTATACAAAACATTGAATTAAACTACTGCTTAGGACTTTTTTCTCATCACTCGTGTCAGGCATCTGGTATTTTAACTGATCCGCCGATGAACGTCTGCCCCGCAAGCTTTCCCTGCCTAGGCGGCACACGCGTCCCGCCCGGCGCGGCTGGAAGTCAGCGGTGAGTAAATCAGGGAAAAGCGGCTTTTCACCCCAACACGAGCACCGCGATCCCAGCACCCCGCCACGGGCCCTGCAGGACGCTCCTGCGCCCACCGCCGAGGGCGCGGGGCTGGCGTGGCTCGCACAAGGCGCTGGTCCAGCCCCGCTGCGCCGACACCGGCACCGGCACACTGGATACTTTTAAGGATGTTCCGGGATCCCCGAAGCAGGACCCGCAGAGCCCCCGCCGGCTCATCGCTGCTGTGGCCGCGCCGCCTTAAGGCGGGCGAGGGGGCGGGGCCGACCCGGAGCGGGCCTCGTGACGCCACCGGCGGCTGCGCCGGGTTCAACCGAGTGGTGCCGAGCAGAGTCGAACTGAACCGAACGGAACCGAGCGGAACCGAACGGAACCGAGCGGAACCGAGCGGAGCCGGAGCGGAACCGAACGGAGCCGGAGCGGCATGCAGCGGGCGGCAGCGCGGGTGCTGCGCGGGGCGCGGGCCCTCCCGGTGCGGGCGCGCTCGGCCGGGACGGGGCCCCCCGCGCGGGGGCTGCTGTTCGAGCGGCACGGGGACCCCCCGGCGGTCGTGCAGTAAGGGGGAGCACGGGGGGGTGCAGGCGGGGGGCTCTACCGGAGCGCATTGCAGTGGGGGGTGCAGGAGTCGGGGGGCGGAGCTGGGGGTGCAGGTACGGGAGGGCTCTGTAGGGGCACAGTGCGGAGGTCTGAGCCCTCGGCGTCGCTGCGCCCCAACTTCGTCCTCGATTGCATCACATTGATGGGGTCTCCCAACTGTGGGACAAAGCCGGTCTCATGCTGATCGGTGTTTGGGGAACAGCGGCTGGCGCAGGATTTTCCTTCTAAAATAAACAAAAAACTGAAAAGCTTTGCAAGGAGAAAGTCACAATTATCTAGATTTTAAGCCTTTTTTAAAAAAAATGGGAGGAGACCTCAAGGGCTTGTTGGACCCCGAGGGGTGCGGGAGGTGCCGATGCGGGTGCATCCAGACGCCAAACCCCTGGGGGTTTTGGGGATGGATGATTGCTTTTCATTTTGACCGTTTAATTGCACAATGGTTCTTGTCACCCCCGAGGGCTCCTGAGATGCCCGTCGCTGGTGCCAGGCCGGTCTCACGCTCTAGGACTTCTGTTTGCTGCAGGTTTCTGAAAATACCCACGCTAAAGCGGGGCGGGACAAGCTGGAAGATCCCCGGCCAGTTGAAACAGCGGCTTTTTTATGCAACCTGCTGAATTTGTTAATATTAGTGAGCGTCACTTTGCTTGGTTTGTTGGCTTTTAGTGGCCTCCATCAAAAATCTGTCTTGATGGGCTTGTCTAAGGTGGATGTTGGGGTTCGTAGCTGGAGGAGACCAGGCTATGGCGATATAGATTGGGTAGAGAATACGATGCTGTTTATTTTAAGCCTAATACGCATATGTGACAAGGGCATCTCTTTCCAGCTTAAACCAAGGTGCAGAAACACCAGCCAAGCCTGTATCAATGCATTTTTCCTTCGTGTCTCCCTTTTCAGACTAAAGGACCTCGAGGTGGCCAAGCTGGGGGACTCTGATGTCCATGTCAAGATGTTGGCATCCCCCATCAATCCCGCTGACATCAATGTGATCCAAGGTAACGCACTAGCTGCATCTTTTTTGTGTGTTAATTGTCTTTGAGATGCTCCTGGTGGGATGTGTTGGGGGTTTGGAGGCGGCTCCTGAGATAGAATCACAGAATCATTTGGGTCGGAAAAGCCCCTCAAAATGATCGACCACAACCCCCCCGTCCCTGCCCCGTGTCCTGAGAACCTCATGTCCGTCTGTCCAGCCCTCCAGGGCTGGTGACTCCAGCACTGCCCTGGGCAGCCTGTTCCAATGCCCCAAAGCCCTTTGGGGAAGAAATTGTTCCTAAATCCAACCTCAACCTCCCCTGGCGCAACTTGAGGCCGTTTCCTCTGCTCCTGGCGCTTGTTCCTGGGGAGCAGAGCCCGACCCCCCTGGCTCCAAGCTCCTTTCAGGCAGTTCAGAGATCAGAAGGTCTCCCCTCAGCTCCTGTTCTCCAGCTGAACCCCCAGGTCCCTCAGCCACTCCATCACACTTGTGCTCCAGCCCCTCACCAGCTCCGTTCCCTTCTCTCCACTCGCTCCGCCACCTCAAGGCCTTTCTTGGCGTGAGGGGCCCAGAACTGCCCCAGGATCCGACGTGCGGGTGCAGTGGATGGAGGGCCGGGCTGTGGAGGGTTCCTCATGTCACCTTGTGTCCCCGCAGGGACGTACCCCACGCTGCCCCCGCTGCCGGCCGTGGGCGGGAACGAGGGCGTCGGGGAGGTGCTGGAGGTCGGGCGACGTGTGACGGCTCTGAAACCCGGGGACAGGGTCATCCTGGCCGTTAACAACCTCGGTGAGTGTGTCCCTGAGCCGCTGCCCTCCCACGCAGTTCTCCTGCGTCCCCCCCGCGGGGCGTCTTCCCAGCAGATTTTGGGGATGCTGGAGGCTGCCCGGAGCTGCCCAGGTCTACACGAAGGGCCAACCCTTGGCTGTGACCCTGTGTGAACTGGTGCAGGGATTTTGGGGGTCCTGGAGCAAAACCGACCCTGTCCAAAGTACCATCCTTGCTGGATGTGGGTACAGCCACATGCCCCTCACCCTTACAGCAATTACAGCTAATTGGATGTGGCTTAAAATGAAAACAAAAGCTCCATTAGAGAATGTTCCAGGCAGGGAAGCAGCAGTTAGAGCCCATTTAGTGCCCTATTAGTCTAATCATGAATATAATGTGTTGGATTGTCTCAGACAGGGGAGCATTTCCATTAGCCCTGTGCCCAGGGAGCCCCGGTCCCGTTATCCCACTGAGAAATAATTATGTTTGCTGGGTGGTGAATCCCAACGGGCAGCGGGGGATCCGTCCCTGCCTCTTGCGGTATTTCGTCTGAACCCATGCAGGAAAACGTTCCCTGATTCACTCTCGGGGATTTACACGCTGCCGATGCTGCCGCGACGGGTTTTAAGGCTGCGGCGTGAGTTGGGGTCTCATAATGTGTTTTTCCTTCCCTTGCCCGTGTTGGACGCCGCCGGGACCAGGGACGTGGCGGACGCAGGGGGTGTTCCCTGAGGAGGCGCTGCTGCCGGTGCCCAGTGACGTCCCGGTGCTGTGCGCCGCCACGCTGAGCGTCAACCCCTGCACGGCCTTCCGCATGCTGGCCGACTTCGAGCGCCTGGCGCCCGGTACGGCTCCCGCGGTCCCGCGGCTTTGGCCGGGAGGGGCGGCTGGTGGCCCAGCGCGCTGTGCCGGCGTTGAGCAAGAGCCGGAGGGGCGGGGAGCCGGGCAGAGGGGACCTGATGAGATCCACTGGGATCCACTGGGAGGAACAGCCCCGGCACCAGCACAGCTTGGGGTTGATTTGCTGGCAAGCAGCTCTGCAGAGAAGGACCTGGGAGTGCTGGTGGACAGGGGGACCAGGAGCCAGCAACGTGCCCTTGTGCCCGGGGGGGGCCCCACCTGCAGGTCTGGGTCTAGTGCTGGGCTCCCCAGTTCAAGAGGGACAAGGAATCACTGGACAGAGTCCAGGGAGGGACACGAAGGTGCTGAGGGCTCTGGAGCATCTTTGTGATGAGGAGACACAGAGAGCTGGGGCTGTTGAGCTGGGGAAGAGAAGCTGAGAGGGATCTGATCAATGATCAATATCTCAGGGTGGGTGTCAGAGGATGGACCAGACTCTGTTCAGCGGTGCCCAACGCCAGGGTGAGGGGCACCGGGCACAGACCAAAACACGGGAGGGTCCATGTGAACATGAGCAGAAACTTGTTTGCTGGGAGGTGCCGGAGCCTGGCCCAGGCTGCCCAGAGCGGGTGTGGAGGCTCCTCTGAGACATTCAAATCCACCCAGGTGCATTCTGTGCAACCTGCTCTGTGAGCCGGCGTGAGCAGGGGTTGGGCTGGATCTGCACAGGTCCCTTCCACCCCAGCCGCTCTGTGAAAGAAATACGGGCAGATTTGCTGGTCGCTCCTGCAATGAACACCTGGATGTATTTACGTGCAGGGGACTCGGTCATCCAGAACGCTGCCAACAGCGGCGTGGGCCAGGCTGTGATCCAGATCGCCAAAGCCTCTGGCATCAAGACCATCAATGTGGTGCGGGACAGGTGGGTCGCGGGGAGGGGACGGGTGTCCTGCCCTTCCCTCCTGGGATTTTCTCCCGTGGCTCAGCCCGCGCCCCGTTTGCTCCTCTGCGCCTCCTCCAGCCTCTGCCCTGTTGGCCCCAGATACGTCTGAGCAGAAAAGAAAACGCGACGCTGCTTTCTGGCTCTAAAGTCCTTTTTTGTTTCCCTTCCCCAGAGCTGATCTCCCGAAGCTGGTGGAGAGGCTGGTGGCCCTGGGTGCAGACCACGTTATCACAGAGGAGATGCTGAGGAAGCCAGAGATGAAAGATATATTTAAGGTACCTCAATGCTGATCCCGCCGGAGAGACCACCCAGGGCTGTCCCTGCGGCTCAGCACCGGGGGAAGGTGCGGGGATGGTGGGAAGGACAAACCTCTCTCCAGGTGAGGAGTTAGCCCCGCGCCCTGAGGGTTCTGATGGTGCCACAAGGGCCAGATCATACATTTTTAGCCATGTAACTCCTAGCTGCCCCCGTTTTGAGGTTTAAGGCAGTGGTTTGCTCAAGAACCATGGTCTCATCCTCAAAAGGAGCCCTAAAATTTGGGAACCTTCTTAACGAACTCTTGCAGGACACCCCGAAGCCCCGGCTCGCGCTGAACTGTGTTGGAGGCAAAAGCACCACGGAGATGCTGCGGCACCTGCAGTAAGTGGGGCTGGGGGTGGCCCGGGGACAGCAGCTGGTCCTGGGTGTCCTGCTCCAGAGCTCCCGGGGGGCGGGAGGTGGCCGGAGATCTTGTTGGCTGATGTTGGCCATAATTGTGATTTTGGAGCGGGGCAATGAGTGGAGACAGAGCCTGAGGGCTGCCTGGGGGGCTCTGGTGGCGAGCAGCCCCATCGGAGGGTCTGGATGTGGCACAGGGAGAGGCCGCGAGGTCAGAGCTGCACGTTGTGGACCGATAACCAAATACCCGCTTCCTCTTCCAGGCCCAAAGGGACCATGGTCACCTACGGGGGGATGGCAAAGCAGCCTGTGACGGTGCCTGTGGTGAGTTCTGGGGTGTTCGATTCCCCTCGGGGCATGTCCCCCGTGCCCCGCTGCAGATGCCCCGTCCCCTCGGCTCCTGCACGGGGGCTTCACTCTCCCCTGCCTGCACGTTCAGAGCCTCCAGCTTCTTTCCTTTGGCCGATGGGGTCATTATGGCATGAACTGCTTTGCCTCCCGATGCGGGTGTCTCCATGTTATTTATGGAGGATCTGGGCTGCTGTGAATTCCAGCAGGGAAGCGGCCCCACAGACGCCAACCCCAAACCTGTCCCGAGTCCACAGCTCGGAGTCGCGTCTCTGCATCCCGCCGTGCCCCAGCTCGCTAACGAGAGCGCTGACGAATGCACAGGGGCCCTCATTGCCGCCTCCCATTGCCGTCACGCTGCGGGGACACAGGTCCCATGGGGTGCGTGGTTCCCTCTCTCCGCAGAGAGCGTTCATCTTCCAGGACGTGCGGCTCCGCGGCTTCTGGATGAGCCAGTGGAGGAAGGACCATGCTCAGGGTGAGCCCGGGGCGCGGAGGGATGGGATGGGTACAGTGGTATTGTTTGTGTCACGACAAAACAAGAAACCCTTGAGGTGCTGGAGCGAGTGGAGAGAAGGGAACGGGGCTGGAGCACAAGTGTGATGGGAGCGGCTGAGGGACCTGGGGTTTAGAGGAGGTTAATGTTTGCCGGGGACCGCCAGCCCGCGCCGCTGCAGGCGGTGAGAGCCCCGTCCTTCCCGCGCAGACCGGGACAGCGTGAGCAGCATGATGGACGCCCTGTTCCAGCTCATCCGCAGGGGCCAGCTCAGCACGCCGGCCTGCACGCCGGTCCCGCTGCAGGACTACAGGGCGGCGCTGGAGAACTCCATGAAACCCTTCGCGTCCTCCAAGCAGATCCTGCTGCTCTGACCCGCGCTCCGGGGCTGCTCCGGGGCTGCTCCCCGCGGCCGAGCCGCCGCGCCCCCAGAGCAGAGGTGCTGCGGGGAAACCGGGGAAAACCCTCCAGGTGCACTGAGCTTTCTTGTTTTTATTTTTAACTTCTGTGTGCCCACCCGAAGCTTTAAGAGCCCTGCAGCTCTGCACGGATGCGTTGTGTGTAACGGCACCTGGAGGGGGGCTGGCTTTAGCTGGGGCGAGCTGGGGTGCAAGAGAAATCTCAGGGAATCCGGGCGGCAGCTCGTGCAGCTCAGGGTGTCTGCGGAGCAGCAGATCCCTCACGTCTGTGTTTTCGGGGCTGCGCAGCCGCCGTCTGCCTGGCTTAGCAGCTGTGGGCTGTTCTGCCATTGGCACCGTCCCTCCAGGTGATTTTTGGTGACTTTGGGCAGCTTGGGGCTGGTCGCTCCCCCCGGCGCTGCTGCAGCTTCTGAGCCACCTCCGTGTCCCCCCTTGAAGTTCAGCCTCCAAGTGGCCGCTCCCCACGTTGAACTGCAGAGAAAAACAACTTTTAAAATTCATTTGTTTAGTTTTTCCCTGGGCAGCCCCACGGTGCCGGCGGGTCGAGGGCACAGAGGCTTTTCCAGCCCTCGGCATCACCTCATCTCAAAAACAAACTCAAATAGCAAAAAACAAACGCCAAACCACCAAGTGCCCCCACAGCAGTGACAGCTGAAAGCACCGTCAGCCCCTGGGGGCAGCTGGGGTGGTGGCATTCCCGGTGGGGACAGGACTGACACGGCAGGTCGCGGGGGGGACAAGGGGAGTTTTTTTGCATTACCTGGACTTGAGTTTTGCTGCTGTTGCTGCTGCCACCACTGATTGTGACGAGAAATCAATGTCTAATATACGTATATATTTTTTAAGATGCTGCCAATAAACGTTTCAGTGCCCAGGCTGGCGTGGGCGCCTGTTGCTGGTGGCCGGGAAGAGCCGCGAGCACATCTTGACCTCCCTGGGAAGTGGAAAACACCACTTTGCAATTAAACCTCCCAGCCCCGTGGTAGCAGCTGAGTTTGCTTGGGTGCATTAAAGCCATTTGATCCCTGCCGCAGGCAGGGCGGCGTTGCAGGCAGGGCGGCACTGCAGGCAGGGCGGCGTTGCAGGCAGGGCGGCGCTGCAGGCAGGGCGGCGTTGAAGGCAGGGCGGCGTTGAAGGCAGGGCGGCATTGCAGGCAGGGCGGCATTGCAGGCAGGGCGGCGTCGCAGGCAGGGCGGCATTGCAGGCAGGGCGGCATTGCAGGCAGGGCGGTGTCGCAGGCAGGGCGGCGTTGCAGGCAGGGCGGTGCTGCAGGCAGGGCGGCGCTGCAGGCAGGGTGGCGTTGTGTGTCCCAGAGTTTTCCCACCTGATGAATAAAGCGAGGGAAAAAAGCAAGACAATGACTCTGAGATCGTTAAGAGCACTATTAAGCATGACACAAACCAGAAAAAATTAAAGCAAAGCTTTATCCACCTTGTTTATTTGATTGGGCAATAAAGCCTAACAAGCTTTAGGGAACTCTCTTACTTTCACAGAACGTTCCCAAGCGTTGCTCCTACACCAGAGCACGAAGGAATAAATAACTGGATGTAACTCTCCTTGCCAGGTGAGCAGGATCGTGCTTGGAAAACCAGCGGCTGGTGATGCACGTATCAACCGTTTGGTCACGGGGTGGGGGTGGCTGGTGATGCTGGGAGGCTCCGAGGGTCTCTGCTGGGGGTGGGTGTGGTTGGGGGTGTCCGGGGATGGGGACACCATGGTGGGAACCCCTGCGCACCCCAGGCTGTGGGGATGGGTCCCCCATCCCTGCCTGCACTTGGGGAACGAGGAGCCCGTCAGTATCGACATATGGGGGGGGGCACCCCACAAAGCCCTGCCATATAGGGGACCCTGTAAGTACTGTAGCACATGGGGCACCCCCACAGCACCTGGCGTGTGGGGAGACCCCACAAGCCCCCTGACCCATGGGTAGGAGAGCCCCCACCATCACCGTGTCCATGGAGAAGGGGGATCCCCACCATCTCCCCAACCCAGGGGAAGGGAGACCCCCAAATCACCTGCTATATGGGGAGAGGGGACCCCATGAGCTCCCTGACCCATAGGGGAGGCAGACCCCACTCATACCCTGGCACGTGGGGCAAGTGGGGCCCTCCACAAGTGCCCTGCATATGGGGAAGGGGGGACGATGCGTTCTCTCCATACGAGGGGGGACCCCCACGGCCCATGGGGCCCACCAGCGCGCTGTCACCGCGCGGCTTCCCCACGGCGCCGTCGCCCCTTTAAAGAGACGCAATTACACGGAGGGGGGCGTGGCCTTCCATGACGTATCCGCACTTATCGCTGCCTCCCGCCCCGCGCGGCGCCGTGACGTGTCTGCGGCCCCGCCCCGCCCGCGCAGCCCCGCCCCCGCGGGTCCCGGTCCCGGTCCCGGTCCCGGGTCCCCGTCCCGCCCGCCGGGCGCGATGCCGCGGGTCTACATCGGCCGCCTCAGCTACCAGGCGCGGGAGCGGGACGTGGAGCGGTTCTTCAAGGGCTACGGCAAGATCCTGGAGGTGGATCTCAAGAACGGGTGAGCGCGGCCCGGCCCGGCCCCTCCTGCCGCCCGCCGGAGGAGCGCGGCCCGGCCCGAACCCGGGGCGGCGGGAGGGGCGGGCAGGCCGGCTGGGCCGGCTGGGCGTCCCGCGGGGGCGGGCGGGTCCTCCCCGGCACCTGAGTCGCTTTTGGGGACAGGGAGGGGGCGCCTGGGGCTGTGGGGAGGTGGGGGGCAGAGGACGCCTGGGTTCCCATGGCAACGGGGGCAGGCCCCTGGGCCGCTGTGCCGGGGGGGGCAGGACACCTGTGTTCCCATGGCAACGGCGGGGTCCCTGCTTCAGTTATCGGGTGCTGGGGGGTCAGGTGGCCGGGTGTGTGCCCCCCGTGGGGAGCGGGTGTCCCCTGGGGGGTTCCCTTGTGTCCCCAGGCCCCCCCGAGGGTGAGCCAGGGCAACAGCCCCAAAACCCGATTGGGGGGCAGACCCCCTATTTCCAGGCAGGTCTGTCCTCGCAGCCCCGGGGGGGGCGCAGGGCCGGCAGCTGAGGGGTGCCTGCCCCCCGCCCCACGTGTGTTCCGGCAGCTGGGGGTCTGGATCCTGCCCAGCGCGGTCAAGCGTGGATGTTCCAAGAGAAAACAAACTGCTTTGTTGTGGTGTCTTCTCCCCAGCACTTGAAGCCTCACGCGCGTTGGCATCTTTACTTTTTACAAGAAACCCAACCTGAAGTCTGGGTACAAAGGCCAAGCGGAAGATGGATTTTATTATTGTTAGCCGGGAGAACTAATTGTTAATTTCACGTCAGAAGTGAATTCACTTTCCCCAGGGTTTACTTTTAGCAGCGCGTAGCAGACGATGGAGCGTTACCGCGTGGCGTTTGGCTGGCGCGCTCCCCCGGCCGTGCGGGACCCCGTGCGGGACCCCGTGCGGGACCCCGGGCGCTCGGCCGGCGCGCGCAGCCCGTGGCTGTTCCTGCGGTGGAGCTGAAAAGCGTGGACGAGAGCATGGAACTGCAGCAGAGTCCTGGAAGGGTCTCGTTTGCTGCTAATTGTAGTTTCAGCTTGCGGTTCGAAGGCTTGAAGTGATGTTTACCTGAGATGGGAAAATAAACATCATCGAATTCAGATATTCCTCCATTTTTCTAGCTTCGAAGGTCTGTGCGTTATTGTCCTTAAAGGGCTGGCGCGTGCCAGGCACTTCACCTGGCAAGTAATCGCTTTTAGGGCGAGATCTCGCTGAAATGTTTGCGCTCGCTCTATTTTTGGTGTCGAAGGGAAGAAAGTTCCTATTTGAACAGTTTTATATCGACTATGATTGTTTCAGTTGTTATAAATCAATCACGCTTGTTCCTTCCCTGAAACAACAGCACTCACCTGAGAAACAGCAACTTTATTTGCGGCGTTTGGAGTCGCTGTGGAATGTTTCGTTAGTTCAGGTACCGCTACGGGCGGAGCTGGAGCCGCCAGGAAGCGCAGAGCGGAGCCAAAGGCCGGCAGCTTCCCGCCGGCGGCCCACGCTCGCCTCCCTTCCTCCGCAGGTACGGCTTCGTGGAGTTCGACGACGTGCGCGACGCGGACGACGCCGTGTACGAGCTGAACGGGAAGGACCTGTGCGGGGAGCGAGTGATCGTGGAGCACGCCCGGGGCCCCCGCCGCGACAGCTCGTACGGTTCCGGACGCAGTAAGCACTCACGCATTTGTGTCCCGACTTAGCTTAAATAAAAGTAATTTTAAATAAAGTAACTTTAAAAGAAAGTGCTATGAAGTTGTGAATAGTGTTCTGTAACTGTAAATGTAACTGTTGATCTGAATATTTCTTAACGTTGTTGTATTAAACTATTTTAATTGATAAATTAATAAACGCGATTTCTTGTACCATTTTTTACTATTATAATTTTGTTTAACTATTTAAATGGTTTATTTGCTCTGTGATGTTTAACATAGACTTAACAAAGACCTCAATGTTTTAATTGAAAGAGTCCTTTGAGGCTAAGATGACTGCCCGTCCCATTTGCTGACCCGGGGTTACCTTTCCATGAGTGGCTCTTTGACCTTTGTGGCCCTTGGCTGACCAAAAAATAAAAGGAAGCCATGTGACGACCGCAGCCTTTTCCCATTAGACCTGGGTGCTGAGGACCCCAGGGGTTAGAGACAGATGAGATTAATCTGAAATAGGTGCCTGAAAAGCTTTGCTCAGGTCAGATATTCAGAAAGCCTTTGAGCAATGTAAGTAACATTAGTAAACTGGCTTAATTTGATTTCTTCTTTCGAACCGTTTTAAAGATAAATTTAATTGCATGCGAATTGTAATATAATTATAGTTGCGCGCGTTGCTTTAATTATGTGCTTGAGTAATTTCTAGCGTTATTCTGTGCGAGGGGCCGGGGCTCAGGCCGGGGTGGGTTCGTCTGTCGTGTCTCTACGCGCGGGCAGGACGGCGGGGGGTCGGGCGAGCGCTGCGTTCCCCCGGTTCAAGTGCTGCTGTCTGCTTGTCACCTCCTAAAGGTGGATATGGTTATAGAAGAAGCGGAAGAGATAAGTACGGTCCTCCGACCCGTACAGAATACAGATTGATTGTGGAAAACTTGTCAAGCCGCTGCAGTTGGCAAGATCTTAAGGTATGAGGCCCCTTTCTTTACCCTCTCTATTAAAGAGCACAAAGGGTAAAAAAGCTTATTTTTCAACAAGGAAAACTGGTGTCCACCTGTGTGCTGGACTCCAACTTGTTAATAAGTCTGTGAACTCGTATGTGTGCTATTTGGGAAGTAATACACGCGTTAAGTCACGGTAGAAGTGTGTTTGCATATAGCAAGTTAATAATGTGGCGCCGGGAGCTGCAGGTGCAGACCCAGTGTCACTGGGCGCTGGAATAACCTTTTTGCCTTGACACAAACCACCATCACGTACAGGTTGTGTTTTATGTGTAAGCCCTGTCAGACTTCAATGATGCCAGCGGTAGGATTCACTAGAGGTGGAGGAGTTCACCCCTGTCATTTTGGATTTTGTTCATCAACTTGTAAAGCGTTAGAGCTATTTGGAAACAATCACGTTGTTCTTGCACAGCCTCTCGTAAGAATTTCCGCATCCTGCAAAGCTGCTCTAGAGAGTTTTCCAGGGCAAGGATGCGTCCAGAATGAGCAGTCCCGCAAAACCCCTGCTCAAGCGACTCTTCTCAGCGCCCGCGGGAGGGGACGGGACCCTGGGCGGAGGAGGCCGCGGGCGACTGCAGCCCCCAGCAGCCCCAGTACGCTGGAGGTGAAGTGCTGGCTCGTGACTATCAGCATCACGGATGGGGGCAGGACAGGGAGCGGAATTGCAATAGTAGCTCCCAAAAGATAGTGTTTCCTTATCAAACTTAGCAGCAATGGTTAAAAACACTTGTTACAAGAGCATTTTCTTTTATGGTTCTCTTTTAAGGATGTATAAAATTTGGTCTAAACAAACTTTGACGTAGTAGAAACTGGTCTGTAATTGAATATATAACACTAGTTCAGGTACGTACCGAGATTCTTCTAATGCCTTTTGTTGTTAGTGCTTCACACTGGCAATAGCTTCTCTGCTTCTGGTGTTAAAAGTCTTCAGTAGAGCATGGCATGATTAATCCTCTCCTGGACGCATTGCTTGTCTTTCGAACAGCTTTCCTCGCAGTCAGCTGAAGGTGGGAGTAGCTGGGCTGCAGAGGGTCTGAGCCCGAGCTCCGTGCCCGTTTCCGCGGCAGCCGGGCCCGCGGTGGCTGAGCGCGGCCCCGCCGCACGGTTCGCTCCGGGCAGGCGGAGCGACCCCGATGAGCACAGCGCTCGGGGTTTGAAACGGCGCAGCCGGGAAGCCGGAGTGGGGGCGGGTCCAGCTGTTGGTGGAGAGGGGCTTTCCTCCCGCAGGACGGGACCTGGTGCCCAGGGGGAGGGCGAGGGGACGCCCGCTTGCCTGTGGGCTTCTCCTCTCCAGATCTGACCTTTAAGTTTATCACCTTTCCCGAGGAACCTTTGAAAACAAGATTTAGAGAGCAAGCGTTTTATTTCTTTAATCGCTTCTTTGCTTTGAAACTTTTAGTCCAGAGCATATTTGCTATTAGACGTGAGATGGGAGACCTTAAATTATCATTTGGTTCCAAACTATCGGCACCACCTTGATTCTAATCGCACAGAGTCGGTGAAGTCCTGGTGTGTTATTTGGCAAAAGCGCTTTGGTTAAACCCTCGCTGACATCCGTGTGAGCAGAGGAGGTTTAAGCGGGCGTTGTTGCAGAAGTGGGAGCCCGGCTCTGGATTCGAGGCGATGGTTGTTCTGTCCTCTCCCTCCAGGATTACATGCGTCAGGCAGGGGAGGTGACATATGCAGATGCACACAAAGGAAGGAAAAATGAAGGTGTGATTGAGTTCAAATCCTATTCTGACATGAAAAGAGCCCTTGAAAAGCTGGACGGGACAGAAGTAAATGGCAGAAAGATTAGATTAGTGGAAGACAGACCTGGGTCGAGGCGGCGCCGCTCTTACTCCAGAAGCCGAAGCCACTCAAGGTACGTCTCCCTCTGAAGCAGCTCCGACCGAATCTAGCTGCAATTACATAAATACTGGAGGAGTTCAGAGTCCTCAGTAAATCTAGTTTCTGAGGATTTGTGAGTTGCCAGAAGTAACCGAGAGCAACGAGGCCTCTGTTCAGAGGGTGCTGGGCGAGCCCCCGCACCGTGCCGCTCGTCCCGGCGCGGCTGGTCCGCAGCTCGCGCAGGATGAGGCCGCCCGGCAGGTGCGGCTGAGCCTGCAGGATGAAACAGAAGGTGCTTTTAACGCTTTGGCTCTGAACACTGTGTTCTGATATAAGCACCAGGACTAACAGTTCCTTCTCAGCTTGGAAACCTTCACCTGTTCCCTGTTTCTTAGAGATTCGCTGCTTTCATTATAGGATCGAGAGCTGCTTCAGCACACCACACTGCATTCGGGGGTAGAACTTGTCATGAGAAAACTCAGGCAAACTCCTGCTGTTCGTGGGACATTAAACCAAAGCCTGCAGTCAGAGCTCTGTCCCAGGCTCTCACTGTATCCAAGCTCTGACTTGAAAGAGGTTTTGCTTCCTTATCTCAAATAAGGGCGCGTGTTTCCTCCCGGATTAGCAGCCTGCTCACTTCCAGACGCGGCCGCAGGGGAGGAGCGGTGGGGAGAAGGGCGCCCCGAGTCTGACTTCCCTGTGTAACGCTCTCACCGTTCAGCTGCGTGCAAGGCGCTTTAGCACTGTGGGTTTCGCCCGCGCGGGTCGCAAGCTCCCGCGGGCACGCGCTAACGTGACGCTGGTTGCTTTTGTTCCAGGTCTCGCTCGCGCAGCAGACATTCTCATAAGAGCAGGAGCCGCAGTGCCAGTAGTAGTCGCTCCAAGAGTAGATCAAGATCCAGGTATGTCTCTGTGGCGGAAGAAATGGGGGCTACCCACTTAAATGAGAAGCAGCATCCTAGATTTGCAGTAGGAACACTGTTTTTCCCTGCCATATTATGCACAGTATCTAAGAGCTAGTCAAATCCAAGCCACATTAAAGTGGAGCTGTCTCCTGCCTTTTTGCTTTCAGGTCTGTGTCCCGTTCCAGAAGCAAGAGCCGTAGTCGAAGCAAGAGCTGTAGCAGAGGCCAAAAAGAGAAAAGCAGGACTCCAAGTAAAGAGGATAAAAGTAGGAGCCGCAGCAGGAGCGCAGAGACGTCCCGAAACAAATGTAAAGACAAATCTGAGGGCGCTCTCCATAACAGCGATGAGAAAGCAGAGAGCAGGAGTCGCAGCAAGGAGAAGAGTAGGAGCGGGAGTAAGGACAGGGGGCAGGCGAGGGAGGGCGCGAGGAGCGGGAGCAGGGACGAGAGCAGGAGCCCCAGCAAGGATCAAAGGAAAGGCAGGAAGAGGAGCAGGGATGAGAGCAGAAGTAGGAGCAGGAGCCGCAGCAAGAGCCAGAAAAGCAAGAGGCGCAGCAAGCGAGACGGCAAACCGAGTAGCAAGAAGAAAAGGAAGGACAGCCGCGAGCGGTCCAGGTCAGCCTCCAAGGAAAAGGAGCGTCCAAAACCAGATTCTGACAAAAAAGAGGGGAGAGGGGAGGGCGAGGATGGAGCTGCGCACCGGGTGTCTCACTCCAGGTCTAGGTCCATTTCCAAGTCAAAACCATGTGGCAAATCAGATTCTCGTTCCAGGTCCAAGTCTATTTCAAAGCCTAGATCCCGGTCCAAGTCTAGATCTAGGTCTGCCTCTAGGTCACGCTCCCGATCACGGTCAAGGTCTCGCTCCAGATCCTAATCTTGCTGGAACGGTCAGAAAAGTCTTTTGTACATGTTCAGTAGTTGTAGCGCAAGTGATTGAAGTAGAAACGTCGATGCTGTATATTCTGAACAACCCTGGCGGTGTGTCTGCCGTGAGCTGCGCTGCTCCCTCCGCGCTGTGCTCGCTGGCGCAGGGCTGTTCAGCTCACTTCTGTCCGACAGAAAGGCTCTCTTTAAATATCGCTCTTCCTGGAGCACCAGAATCGCCCTGTTTGCCGGGAAAAGCCTTGCAGAGAGGGAGCGCTGCACCTCGGTGGGCTGACGGGAGGACGGTTGGGTAGGTACGATGGCTTCAACAGTCTTTGCCCCTCGATGTACAACATTAGTGGAAGTGCTAAGTCTTCAGTTCATACTACTTTTGGTTTTGGGCTCACAAAGTTGTGAATAGTACAGTCTAAAGGAAAAAAAATAGGTACTTGCAGTAATCCATAGGGAAAAGTATAGTTCCATATATGGTATTGTGACAATATCCTTGTTTTATATTAAGATTTTTTATTTTATTTTTCCCTGTCTTGCAAAGTGCAGTGACTCCTGTTTCCATGAAAGTGGAATAAAGACTATTTTTGCTTGACGACACTTGGTGGTGGTTGCGTGGCTGTCGCTGGGTTTCGTCAGCTGGGCGGGGGCAGGAGGGGCAGCAGCTCCGGACGGGATTTTGTGGATATTCCTGGACAATAAATATTAGATATTCCAGAACAATAAATATTAGATATTCCTGAATAAGATCCCAATTTCATATTTGGGCCATTGGCGAATTGCTCCAAGGGACCTTTCCAGAAGCTGTCCTGTTGCACGGGTGGCTTTGCATAAAGAAGCGCCGTCCCAGCACTCTGCTCTGCCCTCCAGCAACGGGCTGAAAAATAAAGGGCAAACCACATTTTGTGAGGTTTTTATTTTGGGGGGAGGGGGAGGAAAAAAAAAAGGTTTTATGGCTTTATCAACAACTTTTCTTTAGGAGATTTCACACTGGCAATACTCACGGCAGCGGTTCTTGCGGCTGGATGTTGACTTCATAGGTGCAAGTGATTCTGTATAATTTGATCACTTGAAACCCGCACTTCCATAGGGAAAAGACGAAGGGTGTCGAGCGCGGGAGCTGCGCCGGGCACAGCCCGCGGGGCTCCGGCGGGGCCGGGGCTGGCGAGCAGCTCGGGCCGGGCACGGGGCGCGCTGCCGCGGCACCGTCAGCGAGCGCTGCCGAAGTCGTGTTTAGTTCCTTTAGAGGAAAAGCCTTTTGCAGCTCTATACATTTAGTGCTTTAACATCTTAGGCTCACATAATAACATTTCTAATCCCTTTTGCTGCTTAATCTTGGTATAGAAACAAACCAGGCTGGGCAAGATGTTTGCTAATAGGGGATCATTAGCTGAAAGATGCCTTTAAGAAAATCCACGAATGATAAAGTCCAGGCTAAGTCTAAGGAAGGGAAGCAGAAATTGTGTGGGATAGAGTGTGAGAAGCCCTGAAATAGGTACATCTCAATTATTGCAATTAAAACCAAAATACAAGTCTAAATAAACATGGAGAGTTTAGTGACTTGCCAGCTCTTGGCTCCCGTAAACCCGGCCCCGGCCAGCGCTCAAACACCGTCCACAACACCCGGACAGGGTGAGAAGCGCATCTGCTTTCTGATTTTAAAGATGGGTATTTCATGTGCCTCACTTGAGGGATGAGGAATGTTATGATGTGTGTTTCAAATGAGCCATTTCGAATCTCATTTATTATTTCCATGAAATCCCATTACATTTAAGTCGTCACAGCTTGGGGCCTGCTTGTTCTCCTTCCCCACCACCGAGACAAAAACAACAGACCCAAAGCATCATTACAATATCTTACCGCCGCTGCTTTTATTGTTTCATTATTCAAAACCAAAGGGAAATACTGAGAAGAAAAACCAGTCTAACAAATGCAGGGCAGAGGGGACGCCTTCCCGCCACCCGCGGGCGCTGGGGCGGCCCCGGGGTCGCGCCCTGCGGGACGGGCGCTTGTCTCCGCTGCCCAGGCCTGGGGGACGCGCCTCAGCTCCGCACGGGCGCGCGCGGGCCGGCCCAGCAGAGCGGGACCCGGCGTGGGGCCGGGACCGGGACCGCGTCTGCCGCCGTCCCGTCCCGGCTTATCCCGGCTCCAGTGCCTGCTGGCCCCAGTGCACCCTGCACAGCTGGTAGCCCTGCCCTAGTGCCAGCCTGTCCCAGTGCAGCCCCGTCCCAGTGCAGCCCCGTCCCAGCGCCAGCCTGTCCCAGTTCATCCCCATCCCAGCGCCAGCCTGTCCCAGTTCATCCCCATCCCAGTGCCAGCCTGTCCCAGTTCATCCCCATCCCAGCGCCAGTCCGGCCCAGTTCATCCCCATCCCAGTGCCAGCCTGTCCCAGTTCATCCCCATCCCAGTGCCAGCCTGTCCCAGTTCATCCCCGTCCCAGTGCCAGTCCGTCCCAGTTCATCCCCGTCCCAGTGCCAGCCTGTCCCAGTGCAGCCCCGTCCCAGTGCCAGCCTGTCCCAGTGCAGCCCCGTCCCAGTGCCAGTCCGGCCCAGTGCGTCCCGGTCCCGTCCCGGTCCCAGTTCCAGCTCCCCGCCCTGCCCGCGGCGCCGCCTCAGCCGGGGCCGGGAGCGGCACCGGCACCGCCGCGCATGCGCTCCGCCCTCCCGCGGGGCCGCCGGGGCACGAATTGTTACCGGAGTTAAAAAGCCCCGGTAGGCGAGAGAGGCACCGGGCGGCCGGGCCGGGGTGAGTGGAGGCGGCTGGGGGGGCAGGCGGGAGCGCGGGAAGCCGCCGCCGCCATCTTGTGGCGGGGGCGACGCGGCCGGGCTGGGCCGCTCCGCTCGGCCCGGCTCGTCTCGGCCCCGGGGTCCGAGGGGAAATGGCGCCTCTGGGGTGAGGGGCAGCCCCGCGTCCCGTCACAGCTCGACCCCCGGCCAGGACGAGCCCCCCTCGGGCGGCTCCTCTCCTCCCGTCCGGGCGCTGAGGGAGACCCCTCGGCTTAAAGCTCCCGGTTGGGTGGGGAAAGTGCGTTTTAAAGCACTGTAAAGGAGAAAGTCTGCTGTAAAGCTCAGCTGAGGAGGTGTGCGGAAGGTGAGCTTAAGTTGTTCACGGGCTGCGGATCAAAATGACGAAACGTTTAGAGTTCTGTGGTGTTTTCTGTGCCCGTTTCCAGAGCCCGCAGGCGGCGGCGCAGGTCGGAGTGCCGCCCGGGCCCCGCTCTGGCGCCGGCTGCCCGCGAGCCTGGAAACTCGGAAATACCGTGCGCTGGAAGTAGGTTTTGAGACTTACCCGAGAGCAGAAACACGGCTTTGAAAATAGTCTTTACATGAGCGGAAAAAAACATCATCAAACTTTCTGACAGCAAATTCAAAGACTGGAACTAATATCAAGATTTTATGAACAGCAGGACAGTGCCAGATAAATAGAGCGATAAATGTAGTACTTTGAAAGTACTGATCAGTGCTGAGGGTAGAGATCAGTAGGGGTCAATCTTGGTGGTGTTTGGTGTTCAGCAGAAAGGGATTAGGACAGTTTTAGTGACGCCTGGTGCCAGAAGGAATTGCACTAGGTTTTTAATATGAAAGCATTTACTCTTATGTATTCAAATGTTGCCCAGATAAGTTTAAAAAAGGAACAAAAACATACACACATTGGTTTGTAATTGGGATTAAGGGATAAAGAGCTCTCATCTTCTGTGCTCAATTGCGTAAGGCCTCTCTGGTTCATGTGTTATTACATAATAAAGTAGAAGTAAGAGAAGAGAAAGCGGGTGGTCGGGGCTGCAGGTTTCCTGCCGCGCAGCGGTGGACAGCGGCCCGACACGGTCTCGCTAGCGTCAGCATGCTGCTTCCCTCCTCTTCTGTGTCCCAGCTACCCAGATTACGTATTTTGGAGGGTGGGGACAGGGTTTCCTCAGTATTTCGACTTGGCGGTGTGAGATATGTGATACTAATTAGTAAGAGTCCCCAGGGTAATTTGCTGGATTGTAGTCTTATAAAGTAATTACAGATGAAATTAAAACAGAGGACATTTTTGGCCTCTGTGCTCTAGTTTTGGCCTAAAATTGATTGCACTTTACGTTGCAAATAATCCCATTAAGGCTGAACGCGTGTTAAATAAATGGTAATGTGTTGTGAGCGCAGAGGTGGAAATGGAGCCTGAGTTGGAGCTGCCGATAACAACGGGACAGCTCCTGGGCAGACTGGGCCGGGCCGTTTTTCTTGGCCACAGTTAATTTCTCTTGCCGTTGTGGTTTTTGTTGCCACAGTAGTTAAGCTGCAGTGGGCGCGTGGTCACAGACTGCTCCGCAGGGGCTTGCCGGCCGCTGGCTCCTCGCAGCCCAGGGCCGTGTTTTCTTTGCCTCGGCCATGCCGGCTGCACCTCTTACCACCAGTTCTGTATTTGCTGCGGTTGCGGGGCAGGAGCATCGGCCGTTAGGCAGGTTGCTTTCCAGAGGATGGCTCAACTTATTGGCAAAATACTTCACCTCCCAGGAATGGATGTTTTATTATTAGGTTTAGCATCCTTTGGCTCATGTCCTGTGTTTTCCATTTGTTTGTTTCTTTTAATTTCTGATTGAATCCTGCTAAATGAAGCATGGTAGATCTCAGCAGAGGTAGAAGACGTATTCCTGAACACAGGGTTTCTTTTGGTAGCCTGATTTATGCCGTAGCTGTGGCAGGACAGTGCCCTTGTCACGTGAGGTGACCGCAGGCGTGGAAGCCGTCACCGCTGCTCCAGGTCGTGCGGCTCATCTCGCAGAATCACAGAATCTGAGCAGAAACTTGTTGGGGTGAGGGTGGCAGAGCCTGGCCCAGGCTGCCCAGGGGGTTGTGGAGTCTCCTTCTCTGCAGACATTCCAACCCCCTGGACACCTTCCTGTGTAACCTCATCTGGGTGTTCCTGCTCCATGGGGGATTGCACTGGATGAGCTTTCCAGGGCCCCTCAACCCCTGACGCTCTGGGACTCTGTGTTTTCAGTAACTACTTCCACTTTAAGGGCGTGTTTCATTGCAGAACTGATGTTTTGTGTCTTAGTTAAACACGTCCGCGGTGTGACTGAACGTCTAGTTCTCCATTAGCAGAATCACTTTTTTTCCCCCAGCGCTGCATTTTGACTTTATCTCGAATATCAAATCTTACAGCTTCCTTACAGGTCATTAAGTTTTGTGTGAAAACAGTTCTGATTACGGGTGATGGAAAGGATTTACGTCTTGCATCTGTTGCTGTACAAATCGGGTCGCATTGAGAAGCGGCAGAAGTTGCAGTGTCTGGGTAGGGGCTGCTTTGGGTGCTGCTGAATTTGGTGGTTTTTGTGGTGTGGCGCTGGGTGGCGATCGCTGGTGTGTGTGAGTGTTACACTGGTGGGACTGGGATTGGTAGAGTCACAGTCTCAGGCCCTGGGTGTGCGAAGCAAAAATTAATGGGAAGTACAATGGATGGATCCTGGAATTCCTCAGTTCTGAACTTTATATATGTATTCTTTTTCTGTCTCTCGCTGACATAGATAGTGGAAACGCTTAGCTCTTCCCGCTGCTGTTGAACGCCTGCCGGTGGCTGCTAACGCTTTCTCTCGAGGCACCGGTGCGCTTCCGTTGCAGGATCTGAAAGTTCATTTCAGTCCCTGACTGATGAGGTTCCTGGAGGTGAGGTTGTTTGGGGTTTTCTTTTGTAATGGTATTAGTTCAGCCTTGCAAAATATTACTTGCCCGAGGTGAGTAATCGCTTTTGACGGGTGAGTAAAGTATCATCAGTCATCATCACAGCAAAGGACAGGCAAATGATTTTTGTGTCTGACCTGGTAAGTGTTCAGAGCAGCTCCTGAGACCAGATTAGTTGTGCCCTGCGAGAAGTCGTGATTTTTTTGTTTCCGTTTAAACCGCAGTTCAGCTCTCCGCTAACGTCCTGAGAGCGACTGGCGGATCTAAGGCGGCGGGTGTTAGACACCGCTGCCGAGTCGAACGGGAGGCCGGGGATGCGTGAGCTCGGAATGCCGGCTCGCTTTGGACGCACGTGCATTGCACTGAGTTAAATGGACGGCTTTGCTAGGTTTCCCATTTGGTTTCGGGGAAGAAAGGTGATTTGTGAGTCGGTTATTCCCAGAGCAGCTCAGTGTCAGATGGTTTTCTTGATGCCAGCTGCTTCTTGAATGGAGTTTTGCCTCCTGGTACGTGGAGGCTTAGCCAGAAGGGCTGCAAGTTTGGGTGGTGTTACATGATTTACAGTCTTTGGGTTTATTGCACTGTTGTGTTTATCACTTTTAGTCTCATATCCAGATACTGAAATCCTCATGTAATTGGAAATCAACCTGGCAGCATCTGAAATGGAATTTCTGTGGAAATGTTTCTCTTCCCATTAGGTTTGATGGTGTCTAGAGAAGTACAGTGAGCCCCCGAGCACCCATTTAACCGACACACTTCTGTTTGTTTCTATGAACTTGTGCCTTTTTTCCGTTTTCCTCTTTGTCTCATAACTAAGCCAAGATGGATGTTAAAAGCCGAAGCTGGTTTCTTACACTGATGATGAAGCGGCTCCCCGAGGCTGCACGGTGGTTCAGCGACAGAAACAGGATCAAAACCGGGGTGTTTCTGACCTCCTCTGCCTATGGATTCCCTACCAAAAGATAAAGCACAGAGGTCGGGGTGGTAGCATATTCATTATGAACCATTATCTCTGCCAGCGTGGCAGTCATTTATCATTTCATAAATCTGAATCTGCGACTTGGCACTGAGTGACTCAGTTTTGCTGTATCTTCTTTTGCGTTCATGTTTTTGAGTCTTAAGATGTTAAAGATGAAAAACAATCACAAATAGGGACAAATGGGAACGTTCATGCCTGGCGACGGCTCTTCAGAGTGTTTCAAGTTAGTTTCTGCTGTCTTTTTAATTGCGTGGATTGCTTCCTTTTATTGGGCTATCTTGATTTTATTGTAGATTCTACTGATAGGGAACATTATAAGGAAAGTAGTTTCTTTATTACATTTTTCTAGGGATTTTACTAGATTGACAAAATACGGAGGTGAAGAAGGCCCATTATTGCATCAGGTCTTCTCTGGTTAGTGTAAGGTTATTCTCTACATTGTGAGTTTTGACAGTTTTCCTGCCCCAGTTTTAAGTAAATTTTACAACTTAATTCCTTCTCTCCAAGTGTCTTCCAAACCCCGTCCCAGAGGGAGCTCTGCACGTAGTCTTGGTGTCTGAGTTTCTCTATTTTTAAAGCCTGAATGCAAAGAATAACATCTAAAAAGTGATGGTTTAACCCTTGTTGAAACGGGCATAAAAATGTTGGCTACAAGTGAGCGTTTATGGATTTACAAGGCTACAGTAAATGTTAATGTATGGCCAGCTTTACATGCGGCTGCTTTGCGCGGGTTCAGGGCCGCGGCACGCGGTGCTGGTGCGGGTCTGTCGGAGTGCGTAGCCGCGGTCACCGGCTGCGGATCTGCACCCGCTTTTCGGTTAAAACCGGTGGCGGCTGAACGGCGTCTCAGCTGCCGCTCCGCGTCGCTCCCTTCCCGCCCTCCCAGCTCGCTCTCGCCGGCCTCTGTGCCGCTGTTCTTCACCATTACGCGGGGCTGTAAGTAGCTGGAGTTTTATATTTAAGGGCTGAGGGGGAAAGGATGAGAACCTGCTTCTGTTACCTGCAGTTCCGTTTAAATGAGTGTGGACTGCTAGAAATCATTACTGAAGCAGAAGCCATAAAACCTCTTTCATCCTCAGCAGTAAATGCCGGCCCAGCCAGCTGTGCTCCTGCTGCTGTCAACGTTTCCGCTGCCTCGAGCGCTGCTTTGGAAGGTGAGCCTTTTGCTGGGGAAGAGAGCAGAGAGCTTTCTGCAAAAGCTTCTGGAAGCAGGTCTGACTGAAACGCGTATTTCAGTAGCGGGGTGCTCCCTGACGCAGTGTGCAGTGAGTCACCGTCTCGTTTGGAATGTTTTTAGGTGTATTTAGAGTGAATTAGCGCCTAGTCATAGCAGTACGTGGTGCACGCGTTGTGCTCTCCCTGGCGCAAGGTGAGCGTGGTTTTGTAAACACTGGGCTGGGCTGGTCCGTGCGGTCAAACGTCGCTCTCACGCTGAGGCTGAACTCCTGGGATCTCTTTCAGTGGTGGTTCTGGGAAGCTGGAGCCCCTTCTTTCCAGCAACAACATCAGTGTCTCTCCCTAACATGGGTGATGTACTTGTCATGACAGCGATTGAGTCTGAGCCTGTGTTAAACTAAACTGCGTGTTCTGCGGCCGTGAGACCAGAATGCTCTCAGGATGAACGCCCAGCAGTGCTGGTTACCTTTGCGGGAACGTCCAGGAGAGTCTCCTCTGACCGGCTCACCACAAGGGACACTTGGCCACAAGACTTTTGAGGTTTCTGAGGCTACCATACCTAAGATTAGGGAAAAACTGAGTTTTAACAGGATAATACAAGCATGTTACTGGACACACACGTCAATGTAATGGACAAAAAAAATCTCAGTTCTTTGTAGACCTGTTCTTACTCTGTTTATCCAGAAACCAGTTGCTTAAACCAGAATATTTGTATGTTAATCTCTGAGCTCTTGCATTTCTTCTTTGGGAAGAGAACGGTCTCTCGTTGCCTGCCTGGTCAAGGATCTGCCAGTTGGCTTCCCAGGATTTTGATGGAACTATTTCTGTTTTGGGGTAGGAATGCCTTGGACCTGCTTTCCCTGCCCGCTTGTCTCATCTCAAACTTCATTGTAAGCTCTCTGGTGTGGATTCGCTTACACCTACAGGCATTCGCTTATGCTCCTGCTCATTCTGGGTCATTCTCCTCGGCTGCACGAGCTGAGGAGGTTTCAGTCCATCAGGCAAAGAACCGGCTCTTCCACGGACACCTCCGCACTAAAATTCTTCACACGCTGTTAGTCCGAGTGCATCCCATAGATCAGTGGGATCATGGAGCAGAGCTCTTCCAGCGCTCTCGGTTCTTGTAAGTTTTCCCTGTTTTGTCTTCTCCGTGCCTGGAATCGTTGGTCCCAATGGCACGGGGAGAGGGTTTAGGTCGCGGTTGGCGCAGGCGTGTGTGCTCTGCAGCCTCTCACAGCCACGCCGGCCTACAGGGAGCAACCAAACGTAAATGAAAAATATCAGTCGTCTTGGCAGAGCGAGTACAAGTACTGCTCAGGAGGCTATGAAAACGGCTTTAGACAAAGAGGAGAGTGACTCATGTCTCAGCGTTCTGGATTGTGTGGTGTGGTGTGGGGTTGTTTTCTTTTTTCTCTTAAAGTGTTTAATGAGGCATTCGAAATGGGTTGATGGAGCGAGCGCACACAAACGGTGCCACTAAATGCCGCACAGGAATGGTGCGATGTAGGAGCCCCCTGCACAGTCTGCGTGTGAGGTTACTTGAGCAGTTGCACCTCGGGATAGTGTAGGTGCCTGATCATGAGGACCGCTGCAATTTTGTTTTGTTAAAATATTGAACATAAATTAATTTGCACTAGGAAGAACTCACATCACAGGAGCACGTAAACATAAATGATATATTGTAGTTATTCCTTACATTTTCATGCTTTTATGCAGATGAAAGATTGATATATATCCCTTGCTAGATATAGAAATAATAGTTTCTATTCTCCCATCAACAATGTACTGTTTTTAGAGGCTGCCTGGGAAGGATTTTCATATGCACAAAGTATATATAAAGGCTGAATTTTTTAAACTTAACCAACTGTTAGAAGTATCCAAACAAGATGGACTTGTTTGACATTTGTCTTTCAAGTTAGAGGGTTACTAGGAATAAAGAAATACAAAAGGATTTGTCATTGTGTCCTGATCGTAGCCCTGAGACTGTATCCCCCTTATGCACTTTTACAGGGGCAGGGTTTCTCTGAAATGAAAATATTATACATAAAAAGGTTTTTCCTCCATGTCAGTGCACAGACAATAATTACTTCTCTCACCATAGGATACCGAGATTCCCTTAATGAAAGTTTATAAAGGACTTTGACAGAACTGATGGCATGAAAGGTGTTTAAAAATACAAAGTTTTAGCATCTTAAGAGCTGTCTCTTTCTTTGCTTCTGCAGTGCCCAGAGACAGCGTGCCCTGCTCCGATTTCCAGGCCTGTGAGCACATGGATTGCTTTGAGAACGGCAAGTTCGGGACTCAGCCGGGCTCCCAGCAGCACAGGGACAGGTAAAGACACCCCACGTTCTTCCTGGTCTGTGTTTAAAAGCATTTAAAGAGGACATTGTGTTAAAGAGAAGCATTGCTGTGAGTAAACTCGGAGCAGGTATTACCTGCGCAGCTGTTGGTGACCGTCCCGGTGCCGTGAGGCTCCCGCACCCAGCAAAGCTCCGCTCCAGAGCTCGGCCCAGAAATGCTGGTTGTGTGCTTGATGCCTTAGTTCCCCATCCTACAGATAAGGCTGATGGCTGCATTTCCTGTAGAGTTGTAAAAAGGCAAAATTAAAACCCCTCCCGTGCTGCTCTGTTGGTGAGAGTTGTGCTGGTACTTTGGAGCGCTTTTAAAAGACAAGTATCTGCCCAGTTCGATTCGCTTCTTTAGGTTCTCAGCCATCCTCACTCTCCTGAAGAGGTGCAGAGACGCTGGGTACACTGCAGGAGGATTGTCGCACTTTTAATTTGTTTTTGTTTTCAATTTTGAATGTTTAGTGATACAAGAGACATTCCAGATGATTGCAGAAACAGGGGAAATAGTAGAAATCTTAATACCGGCAGTGGCTGTCAGGTGGATGAGGCTGACAGACCTGTCAAGCGCCTCCGAAGGAAGAGAAGACTGCTGCTGGAGTCTGAGGATGATGAGGAAAACGCAGATGAGGATGAGGTAAATGAGGCTGCTGGTGTTTTCCTTAGAGAGCTGTGAAGAGGGACAGCTCTGTGTCTCAGGTTTCACTGTGCAATGCAAGCGGAGCTGAGGGAGGTTGTTCCGCAGCCGTGAGAACGGTCTGGGTCTGATCCTGGTTTACATCAGTAATGAGCATTTCTGGAGTCTGAGGGGTCGGAAGGGTGAGCAGCTCGTGTGAAGTCGGGGTTTCAGGCTGTAGCTCTCCAGTTGTAGCCACAGCCCTGCGCACCAAGTGTGCTTCACAGTAATCAAAACGCCTCCAAAAATACTTGATCTGACTACAGTCAAGTACTGTTATACGATATTGAAGATTAGTGTCAAACCGCAGAGTTCGATTGCGTTTTATTATTAACAGGCACTTGCGTGTACACTCTCTGCACCACTAGAGACCTGCGTTAATGGCAGATGAACACAAGTTCCTCAGCCCTGACCTCATCTTTTCTTAACTTTCATCAAGTCCCGTCAGGACTTCTCTTTGTGCAAACCTGCGCTCTGTTGCACGCGCTTTTGTGGCGCAGAGATGCCGGGTAGGTGTTTGTGGGTAGGGAAGCTGAGACTTTTGATGTCACGAGCAGTTTAACTCATCTGTTGCTCAGCTTTTCTGTGTGACGCGCAGAAGGTGTTTTAAAGTACCTAAGTCTTCCCAAGTCCTCGCATTCTGTCTCTCCCCACTTCTCCTCTGCCCCGTCTCTTCTGGGCCGTGTTTGGCAGGCAGCTTTGCATTTCAGATTTTCCCCTTTTTGGTGAGAAATGACAACCCTGGGTGAATTAAACGTGAGTTTGAAATCCACACAGAAGTGCGAATGGCGCCCTGGCCGGGACTGTCACACAGGGAGGCCACGTGTTCCGGGCTGTTCATCTATGATGGTACTTACCTGAAGCTTCTCTCGGGCCTTCATAACTGGTTTTTTTCTATATCCACTCCCTGGCGTAGATGGACATAAGAACCTCTGAGAGGAAAATGACGCATTACAGCGATGTTGCAGACGTGGGCAGGAAATCCTGCGCTGCAGAAGGCAAATCCTGTGCATTGCCATGGAGATTTTGGGCCCAGGCTGCTCTTCAGTAGCCACATTTAAATGAACCTTAGTAGCGTGTATTAAATAATTTGTAAAGTGCTTTGGGATACTGCAGGATCAAAGATATATATGCAACATACCCTACTAATGTTCTTGCAGGGTTATTCACAAGGAAATAATGCTGGCTAATAGTCCTGTTAGTTACTTGTTGCATCCTTATTGTACCTGCATTGTGAGATGATCAAAGAGGGAGGAAAAAACCAATATTGCTAAACTTTTTTTTAACATATCTGTGTCTAGGAGAAGAATAAATCAAATAATATGAAAAGCCGCAGAAACACTAAACCAATAAAACAAGGTGAGCTAAGCTCATAGTCTCTTTTCTTTAATGTTTATAGATTTTTTTTTTACTAGCTATTATAAAATGAATGATAGTAAAGAGAAGAGGAAAGGACAGTAGAGCTCATTTCACATTCCAGATAGCTCAGTAGGTCCGTAACCCTCATACCACCGTCGGTCGTATGAAATACATTAGCAAGAACATAGGCGACTTGCCTGCGTGAGGGGCGCCGCGTAGGGGGTCTGGGGGGAGACAGCCTGATCCAGAGCTCGCCGAAGCCAATTAAAACCTCTTTCCCATTGACTTTGGAGAGCTTCGTAGCCCCAGACTACAAATGCTAGATAGAAAATCGGTTGTAAACAACGTGATTGATTATAGCCTAGGGGTTAAATTTATTATATGCTTTGAAGGAGTTAGTATATGTAAACTGGGGGGAGATTTTTAATATGCATTTAAAAACATGGTCCTACTAGAATGAATCCAAGCACCTGCCCACGTTGTTGTTTCCATTGTTTGTGTGCTGGTAGCTGCCTCTCTAGTAGACGCATTGTGGTATTAGCAGCTTATAGATATGTGTGTGTATATGTATATAGAAAAACAACCTTGTGACTGAACAAAAATGCACTTGGTCTTTCATGTGTTTTATTTTAGGTTTATTTCAGCTGAAGTTATATGCCTCTTTTTGCTGTCTTTTAGTTTATATCTAACCCCTTATTCCTCTGTGAAATATCAGGAGAAGGAACCGTTTTCCACCATTTTAAATTATTATCTCTCATCCATATTTACGGTGGCACCTTTCGATGGGCAGCTTGCCAGCAATCTGGGAGCCACAATTAATTTGACCTGTGATACATATATATAATTTAATGAGAAATGAGCACAGTTTCGTGCTGCTGAGTTCGTCGCCTTCCTCCCAGGCTGGCTGACGCTGCCTCCCCGCGTGCAGCAGCAGGGCCGCGCGGGGCTGCGCGTGGAGGAGGAGAGGGCAGGGCAGGCGGAGCTGAGGAGAACATTCATTTTTCTCTCTGTTTTTGATTGCTTAGTTGTTCCTGGAAAGAAGAAGGTATGGAACTGGGCTTCCTACTTAGAAGAGGAACGGATGCCAGCTGCTCCCCTCAAACTGTTCAGAGAGGTTGGCAGCTTTTTCAGCTCTCTTGCTATGTTTTTCTCAGGCAACATCCCAGAGTTACTCAGCGGAGGTAGGACTGGAGACTGCCCTCAAGCCAGAGGTTGTTTTCGGAGTTGTTTCAGTGCAAACAGGCACTAAAAGCCCCGCAGTTTTGTTTCCAGCCCCGAAGCGCTGTGGAAACAAGCGTCTGCCCTGTGAGTCTCATCCCAAAGCAGGGTGTAAAAACGCTGGTTGCATTTCGCGGTGACTGTGTCGAACTGCTTTGGGTAGCTCTGGATAAAGGGGCTGTGAGGCAACCTGCAAATAACGGTGGAGAGGGACAGCATAATGTCTTTCCTATGTCCTGTGCTTTGTCTGTGGTTGTACAACGCCCTGTCCAGCCATCCCTTGGAGAAAACGGCAGCTCGGTTAACTCTGAGTGCTGCGGGTTGTCTTGGTGAGAAGCGGCTGTTAGGAGCGAGGGTGGAAGTTGTGTTCATTCACGGTCTGAAGGTGGGAAAGGAGGAGTTTGGCCTCGGTGAAGCTGCTTCTGCGCTCCAGAGCACCAGCCCACGTGAAAAGTTCAGCTCTCCAAGCCAAGGGCTGTTGGCACCTGGCACAGTGCGATGAGGAGTCAGGAAGCTGCAGTGGGTGCAATGAGCCGCTCGCAATTCTGCTTCACATTTCTTCTTAAGCCTTTAACTCTACTTCAAATGTTTAATATGGGTTAAGGCTGCAAACAAATGAAAAACGCAGATGTGTTCACGGAATCCCAGGGTGTCAGGGGCTGGAAGGGCCCTGGAAAGCTCATCCAGTGCAATCCCCCATGGAGCAGGAACACCCAGATGAGGTTACACAGGAAGGTGTCCAGGCGGGTTGGAATGTCTGCACAGAAGGAGACTCCACAACCCCCTGGGCAGCCTGGGCCAGGCTCTGCCACCCTCACCCCAACAAGTTTCTGCTCAAATTTAAGTGGAACCTTTTGTGTTCCAGTTTGAACCCATTGCCCCTTGTCCTATCACTGGTTGTCACCAGAAGAGCCTGGCTCCATCCTCCTGACACTCCCCTTTCCATATTGATCCCCAGGAATGAGTCCCCCCTCAGTGTCCTCTTGTCCAGCTCCAGAGCCCCAGCTCCCCCAGCCTTTCCTCACACGGGAGATGCTCCTCTCCCTTCAGCATCTTGGTGGCTGCGCTGGACTCTCTGCAGCAGTTCCCTGTCCTTCTGCCATAGCTGATTGCAGCAGGCTCACGGTTCAGTGTTTTTGAGAGATTAATTAGAATAAGAAGTAAATCTGAAATGTGGTGATAATGTCATTATTGATCTCTCTACCTGTCTATTCAAGCAACAGTCATTTGGTGGTAGAATTTTCATCTCTGAGCTGAAAATTTGAAGCCTTAAGTATATCTGATGACTGCTCTGCAATAGATATTTGACTTCAGGACTTAAAACCAAATGTTTCCTTCTTCCCTCCTTCACAGTATCAGTCATTCCCACAAGGCCGAAATGGATTTAAAGTTGGGATGAAATTGGAAGGGCTGGATCCTGAGCACCCGTCTCGGTTTTGCGTTCTCACAGTGGCTGAGGTAGTTGCTCTTCCTATTTTCGATTCCAAAAGTCCCATGTACATTTAGGATTTTTTTCAGTAAAAGGTAGAAACGGAAGAATAATAACACTTGAATTAATGAATTAATGGTTAGGAGGAGTTCAGGGTGATGCTGAAGGAATAGTGTTGCATAGTTAAGCCTCTATGCAATTGTAACTCACGATAGTCAACATATTAATTGCATGCAATGAACAAATACGAAAAAACAGTGCAATTAGGCCCTAAGAATTAGTAAATACAAGCAAGTCAAAATGCTTTGACGCTGCTTCTGTTATGTGGAGTCTGTGTTGATCTGGTACAGACGTAAAAGCCCTTGGGCTGCATTCATACTCCAGGTATTGCCACACAGTAATATGTGCCCGAGTGTGGAATAGGAGGCCAGGGGAGTTACACTGACCAGTTTTATTCTCAGCTGTTGAGGAAGGAGCAGCGTGGAAACCGGGAGACATAACTGGGGAAAATTTTGAGAAATAAATGAGATCTTATATTTACTTTTCTGTAGAGATCTAAATACTGAGGGAGTGTTTAACTGGTGTTTTACTTTAGCTTTTTCATAACCCTTTATGATAATCACAGCTCCTCCCGTTACAGGTCCAGGGGTACAGACTGCGATTGCACTTTGACGGGTATCCGGAGTGCTACGACTTCTGGGTTAACGCTGACTCCTCAGACATCCATCCTGTCGGCTGGTGTGAAAAAACAGGGCATAAGCTGCTCCCTCCTAAAGGTACGAGAATAAAATTAGAATGGTGTACAAGAAACTGCAAATGCTACTAAGAACTAGTTGTCCTGGCTCTGCATGTTTCACTTTTAGTTGGATTTCATTGTGAAACTCTGTCTGAGAGGCTTCAAGGGAAGCGGTGCAACTAAGACAGCGAGTCACCAAAGGACAGAACAGCTTCCCTTTGATATTCCCAAAGATTGACGTTGTTAGTCAGATTAGAAACTTTCTGTTGGATGAGCATTTAGCGCAAGGAGTCTCTCCGGGGTTCAGAATTTGCTTCTTGCCTGTGTTCAATTTCCTGGAAACATTTCAAGGTTGAGATTAATGATTGGACATTGTACTGAAAAAGAGAGCTGTTTTAGCTGAAGTGTGTCACCCCTGAAGACTGCCGGAGCGCGGTTATCATGCAAAGTTCGTATTCTTCCCAGGTAATTTCCATTTCTGAAAAACCAATCTGAATGTAATGGGGCTGTGTAGAACAATCTTTCTATCTCTCTTGCTAGGTTTCAAGGAAGGAGAATTTAATTGGACTTCCTATTTGAAGAACTGCAAAGCTCAAGCAGCTCCAAAAAGCCTTTTTAAGACCCTCAGCACTGTAAGTGGTGATATTGAGTACAGAATGTTTGAAACGGGTCTGATGCCAAGTGAGTTTTGACCAGAGTATTTACGTGGTTTTAATACGCCCGTGTCAGAGGTTCAGCCGTGGTACAATCCCCTGCAAGCCGTTTCCTGCCGTGATTTATTTTTAAGATGGAAACGAGTGCAATTTCTCTTCCTTCTCCCAGTCACCGGCTTTTCAGAGAGAGAAGTTGTATTTCCCTTTCTCCTTAATACTGGAGGAAAAGATTTACTCTCCCATTTATTAAATATATTGCAACAGTGTTTTGCTGTGTCCCTCCAGTCAAGATATTTGTGTCACTTCTCCTCTAATTTAATGATTTCCAAAATAATTTCTGGTTTCCAGCAGCACACTCATGTGCGCCATGGGATTCATTAGAGGCAGTGGATCTTGAGCATTTCTCCTCCTGCACCCACTGCTGGTTCTTTTGCCGGTTACCTCAGTTCCGGTACGACACTCGCTCCGTCTCGTGCCGTGCTCCGGTGGGTTAGATCTGGAGCTCGGGAGGGCCGGGGCCCAGCTGCGCCGCTCTGCTGCCGCTTTTCCACCGCTAAGGCCAGACCTGCAATTTTCGGCTCTTTTTTAGAAATAGTAACAACCATTGCCAGAACATGTGGAAATCTCGTCTGTAGACCTCTTGCTGTTAACTATAGTGTGGTTTGGGCTGTAGGTTTTGGGGTTACAGCCTCATTTCTTAATGAGTTTGTAAGGGTAATTGAAGCAGGGTAATTGCCCTAGACCGTGGCTGATTTCCCTGTTCCCCAGCCTGTCACACCCTCTGGTTTTCGCCTGGGAATGAAGCTGGAGGCCGTGGACAGGAAGAACCCATCGCTGTTGTGCGTTGCAACCGTCACAGACATGGTGGATAACCGCCTGCTGATTCATTTCGATAACTGGGATGAGAGTTACGACTACTGGTACAGAGACTCTATTTCTAATATATATCTGCAAATAGACTGGGGTTTACTTCACTTTTCCAGTAAGGGTAATATCTAGTCTTTTAAATGTTGCCACCGAAGTTGGGATTTTAAATCAGTTTTCAAGGATCTGAATCGTTAATTTGGGTTTTACGAAGTGCCAGCTGCCCGCAGCTTCCCCTGTTGGGTGAGTGCTCGTCAGGCCGGAGCCCGCGGGGTTACCCCGAGCCCCGTGAAGCGTGCGAGGCGAGACGTGTTCGAGGAGACGCAGCTTGGGTCGGGTCAGGGGGTGTTCCTGTCACCCAACCTACGTAAATGGAGCAGCGTTCTCTGAATTTGCCTGCGAAAGCAACACAAGGCACGTTCTTATCAAACTGGCGCTGATTTGATCAGTGTTCCGTGTCCTATCCCCCATCTTCTCTTGTTTGTTTTTTTAAGCACAGGCAGGAACCTGTTTGGTGGCAAGTCGGTCTGTTCTTTCTTTGCCATAAGTACGTCATGCAGAGCTTTTTAACACCAGTGTCGCCATGTGCAGGACTTTAGATCTCGTTCCTTTACCATCTTAGCCCATGAACCTTTGTTGTGATGCCGTGTTTCGTTTGGAATTTGGACATTCTAATGGGGAACACAAGCCAACAAAGCTTCCAAGTAGAGCTGGGCTGACAGCACCCAGGTTTTTTCCGAGGTCTGAGCGGCTGCTTTGGTCCCTTCCTCGGAGCAGACGTGACAAAAGGGGCTGTCTCACATTGACCTGCCACCTCCTTCAGGACTCCAGAGATCTAAACTTGCAATCAGATTGGGAGCCAGACAAGCTACCAGTAGATTTCAGCCAGAATTAGTGGATAATCTGCAGTTCTTGGCAAAGACCTTAAAATTAATTTCCCGTTCGTAATGGTATTTTAGTTGGGACAGCAGTTTGGTTTTTGTGTGTTGCTTCCCTTGCGTTTTGGGTTGGATGATGCAGGCTGAGCTGTGGTTGCTGTGGTCTGTGGCGGGGGGTTTGTTGGTTTTTTTAGAGCACCAGACATTCTGCTCTGTATTTCCCTGTCATTGTGGCAGCTTGAATGCCTTGAAAACTTGGCGTGAGAAATTGTACCGAGGTAATGCTTGTCTTCTACACCGTGATCACACCCACTGAAAGCATCTGCTAACCCAGCAAAGCGTATCAGACAGCATTTGAAATCCTGCTTTTCTTTTTGCTTTAATATTCACTGGTGCCAACTTTCCTCTTTGATTCAGGTGTGAAGCGAGCAGCCCGTATATTCGTCCTGTTGGCTACTGCCAAGAAACCGGAACCCCACTGACAACACCACCTGGTATGTTGAAAGTGAGACTTACTTCAGTCGAAAAACCTGCAAGCTTTATCTTCCACTTAATTACGTATTTGCAAGTTACAGTTTCCATTCCATACTCCTTACTGACTGAAAGCTATTCTTGTTCATACTTTGTGCCGCTCTCTTGTGTTTTGTTTCATGGCTCTTTCAAAAAATGCAACGGGGTTTGGTAATTTGTAATTGAATTTGATTTCAGTAGGGAAAGAACTTTAAAGGAAATGTTGCAAATACTTTAAGGTGAGCTGGAATAAAGAGGAGTCAGTATCTTAGTTTCATAGATAAGATGGAATTTCTGGAAATGAAAGTGTAACTGAAGCCGCATCTCTGCTGCGCTGGAATTCAGTAAATGAAGAGAATGTTGGCAAATGGAAAATCAGTGTTGTTTTCGGGCCTTGGAAGTGCTCATTCACCTTAAAAGTAACAAAAATTAGAAAACGCTGTCTGCTGTTTGGAGATTGACAGCCCGGGAGCAAGAATTTCTGTAGCTACTGCGTAGCAGGGTGGGCGGCACTACGAGATCCCTCAGCACCGCACGAATCGGCCTCTGTGCCTTCGCTGCAGATGCAGGAGGGCTTGT
The DNA here is from genome assembly GCF_036013475.1 of Columba livia. Taxonomy (NCBI): domain Eukaryota; kingdom Metazoa; phylum Chordata; class Aves; order Columbiformes; family Columbidae; genus Columba; species Columba livia. The sequence goes on along the minus strand of NC_088627.1, from coordinate 285,855 downwards.
AAGTGCTCATTCTTCATCAGCACCGCATCCGATCCTGCTCCTGCAACGTGCACCGAGGCTGTGGGGGTCGCATCGTCTCGCCTGCGCCCCCGGCAGAATCTGCACTCAGTTCCGATTTCTCTGCTGAGAGGCTGACGTGCCGCAGTTTGCAGACTGTCCCACGCAGCGAGTCGTTGCACCCTCCCGCCACAAGGAAATGGTACTGAGGTCGAAAAATACTGAAGTGGGAAGGGGAAAAAATAGAGGAGTTTCTTAAATGTAGCTACCAGAGACGCCCTGTTGTTGTTAGAGTAGCACGCCCATGTAGGTGTCTGAGGTGATGGTAACGGCGCTGGGGCCCTTTATCTCCAGATTGCTGGTTAATTAACTAGTTCTTAATTGGCAGCTTTCTCTAGAGAGCAAGAATTGGTGAAACTGCACAGGAGGGAACCCCTCCGGTGTGTCAGGTCGGGGTCGAGGCCCTGGGTGGAAGGCAGGGAAACCTGCGGTGCTGCCAGTGGTGGGTATGAATAAACAGACCACCTTCCAGCGCTAAATTAGACTAACAGCCGTGTATTACATAGCTGCCTTTCTGTTGTTTGTTAGAGTAAGCGTGGGGTTTTCTTACTTAAGTGTTAATTCTCTGGGTTTTTTACAGGATACAAGGATTCCAAAGCCTTCTCTTGGGAGAAATACTTGGAAGAAACTAATTCCCAGGCGGCCCCAGCAAGAGCATTCAAACTGGTTGGTGAATCTCTTTGGTTGTCCTTGATCAGGAGGGTGGGGAGCTGCTGCTATCTGCTCTTTCTTGGTAGGTGCTTCATTTGATGGTGGTTCACCACGTTTGTGCCAAGAGGGTGAAACTGGGTTTTTACTTTGAGCCTTGGTCTAAGATCATCTCTCCCTGCTGCTCAAACAAAACACACAGCAGACTACAAGACTGGACTAAGATCATCCTGCAGACTGAATCCCAAGATGGTTCTCTCAACCTTGGGAGCATGCACTCTTGGTTCTTGCATTGGAGTTCAGTGCGTTTATCTGGAAGCTCACCACGAGCAGAAACAGAACAAAAGTCTTGAAAATAGCTTCATAAAAAAACCCTCCTACTTCAAAGCTGATTTTTTCGTAGCAGCTCCTTCCACACTGCTGACGTACCTTGTAAAGGTTGCAATATGTTTAAAAGCTTTTCTGTGCCATTGTGACACTTGTCTTGGTTCCTGTCGATGAAGTTAGTGCTGCAGGTTGGTGCCTGCCGCCCTCCCGCACGTTCTGTTGGTGAGCTGCCTGGGACTGGGGAGGAACAGCAATCAGGGAGGCAAAAGTGCAGCCAGAGCGGTTTGGTAGTTGCTGGATTTCAGCAGGTGCGCAGCTGAGTTGTTGCGGGTTGCGAGGTGGGTGTCGGCTGGTTCCGCCTCTTTGAGAACTGTAAGGCCGCAGCTGCCTCCGGCACAGCTGGACTCAAACATCCCTTGGGTTAAGGTTTTCCAGGGTTGGGAAGGCAGCATCTTCGATCCTGCAGCACAAGTGGAGCAGGAAAGAGAGAAACTGGTCACTAGGACACGTTTGTTTCCCCAGCGTAGGCTCGGCCTTTTTCTGACTGTGCTCATGACATCCCACAGTGAGGAAGCGTGAGGAAGATTGTGAGGGAAGAGTGATTATAATCATCTTTTCATTAACCTGATCTTGTTCAAAGACACAATTTATCATTTCTTGCTAAAATCCTGACCTTTGCATGCAGAAGTGAAGCAGGACGTGTTCTGAACGAGCATCCAGCGCTGCATAACCCCGAGCTGGGGAGGTCAGAGGAGGAATTTGCAGTCAGTCATTTAAAGATAAATGGCAAAATTGGTAAACGCCGCCTGTTACTTAGAGGTTTACATCTGTGGGTGCTGCAAAGAGCCCTCGTCAGGCCGAAGAACATGGGGGGGTTTACAGAGCGGTTTGAGAGGTTAGAGGCTGCGGGTGGGACACTCGGCCGCTGGAGCTGCTCCCAGGACAAACAGACGGCTTAATCCTCTAGGAAGGTCTGATCCGACCCTTTGCAGTCTGCCGTGCGGGATCGGGAGCCGGAGCTGCGGAGGCATTGGAGCGGTTGCTGGAAGCTTCAGCGCGTTTTATTCCGAACACCCAGACTCCTTAGCATTCTGCTCGCAATCCTCTTTTACAGCGTCCTGCCCACGGCTTCCAAGTTAATATGAAGTTAGAGGCGGTGGACAGAAGAAATCCCATCTTGATAAGAGTGGCAACAATAGTTGACAAAGACGACCATCGTATTAAGGTATGACCTTGCTTCAGAGTGCAGGGCCCTTGTGCTGAGGAATATAGTGATTGGCAGTACAGAAAATATACCCATTTAGTATAAGGAGCAGCGAACAGGCCCCTTGCAGATGATCTAGCCTGCAGGCCTGCCCGACTGGAATGATTTCTGTTGTTTTGTCCTGTTGAAATCTGATGGAATTGCCTGGTATTGCTGGTTACTGTTTCAATGTAACTATTTGAAATAGCGTTTGGCAGCGTTGTTTTCCATCTTTAGTGATCTCTGTGTGATGGCAGCATTCATGTTCTGGAAGCTCCCGAACGTTTTTTTCCGAGGATGTGGTGTGGGCAGGAATGGAGTTCACTCTCCGTCAGCCGTTTGGTTCTCGGTTTCATCGCTGGGATTACAAGCGAAAGTCAAGTTCTGCCAATATATCGTAGTGCGAGACTCAGTTCATACATTGGGAATTTTGCTGCGTGGATAACCCTTTAAACCACAGTGGCCCTTGGTCTCTGTTAACCTGACGTGTATCTGCGCTGTTACTAGTTCCTTCATCCAGCAGAAAATTCTAGCTTGTTCACTACAAAACTTACGGAACTCTTTGACTTTCGTGGTGTTTTGGGATCCTCAGAAAACAAAACCATTAAGTAAGCAATTCTGTTTGCATAGGTTTAGTCTGTGCTTGCTTGCAGCCCTGGGATTTGACAGTGTCACCAGAATCTGGGTGTTCTGTAAAACAGATACAGGCGTCAGGAGAACACCCAGTTACACTGAGCACAAAGGACGATTGTGCTGGACTGAAAGCTTGGCTGAATCAGCCCCACGCTGAGAAGGTGAAACAGCGGGGGAAGTTAAAACAAAAGCTGAGTCATGTCCTTAGCTGTATCTCACCCAGACTCTGTGCTTCTTTTAGATTCATTTTGATGGTTGGGATCATAATTACGATTTCTGGGTCGATGCAGACAGCCCCGATGTTCATCCAGTAGGCTGGTGTGCAAAAACTGGACACGCTTTGCAAGTCCCTCTAGGTAAAGCAGCTGACATCATATTGTCACGTTGAACACTTTTCTGAAGTGCAGTCTGCTCTTCAGGTGCAGGGATTTGACAAATCTGTTCCCTTTTCCAGGTGCTGCCGATCGAGTGGGGACGGTGGGACAAGCGTGTCCTACTCCAGGCTGCCACGGTATCGGTCACGTCAGGGGACCACGATACGGAACTCATTATACGTATGTGTATGAGATCTTAGACGGGTTCTGTCTGACTGCTGTCTGTCATAACAACACAGCAACAAGCACCTGCACTGAAATGATCTCAGGGTGTTTATTCTGGATAGTTATAACTGCAATTGCAGCTCCCTCTTGTGTCTAAATGTGCTGTTTCATCGTAAATTCTGTTTATACCAGTATAATCATTGCAACTGCAGAGCAATCCAACATAGATTAATTCACTGCAATTTCCACATTTCAGCTAAATGGAAGATTTTTTTTTGGTAAACTAATATACACAAGCAGCATTCAGGGAGCCAGTTAAAAGGGGAGACAGCAGGGGTAGGTTATTAAAGTATAAGAGTGAGGAGATTTAGCTGATGTTTTGTGCTCTGCCTTTTGATGTGAAATGTGCTCTTGGAAAATGAAGGTTTTCCTTGATTAAACTACTTTAAAGAGCAAGAAAACCATTTTGGATGGGAGGTCTGGAGACCTTGTAGCATATAATGTGGTAAAGAGCTTTGAATTTTTCAGAGTGAAAGCATGAAATATTGTTCAGACAAGAGGGTTACAGAGGAAAAGCGCTTGCGCTTGTTCTCTGAGGTGACTGTGCCAGGTAGTCCCTGGTTTTCCACACCTAAAACTGAGGAACAGCATCTCCCAGGGTGGTTTTGTCCTCACTGTTTCTGGATTTGTTGATGGATACGTCTGCTTGGGGCTGGTGCACCTGTATGGCTTAAAAACGTGCATTGTCATCTCTTTGGTTTTGCTTTGACCCAGGTTAGTTGGCTGCCCGTATTCTGATGTGAATCTCAACAGAGAGAGCTCGCTGCAGGACCGTCTGAGCGGGGAGAGACCTTCCCCCAGCAGCCTGCAGAGAGCCAAGAGGCCGGAGCCTCCTGCCCCGTTCCTGCCGGCAGCGGGGGCGTCTCCCCGGGAGGACTCTCCGCAGGCCGGGTGAGCTGAGCCCTGTTCCTGGGGAGCAGACAGCGTTTCGTAGGGCTGGAAACCACAGGAGTTGGCGGAGAAGCAGCAGAGCGTTGGGTTCGCCTGTCTGAAATATTGACCCGTGCCCCAGACACCGTTAACACAGAGCACTGCACTTTTATACCCTCATGTGCCTTAATGGGTTTCTTGATTCCTTAATCCTCCTGCTCTGGTCACATTCCAACAAAGGAAATTGCATTCTGTCTCCATAAATTTTTTTCTTGCTGTTTCAATTTAAGATATATTATTTTCCTTCCTTTCCTGTCCTAAAACTGTCAGGCAAGGTTATTTTGCACTATTAAACTGTAGCTGCAGCCCAGCCCGGAGTCGGCTGCGCTACCTGGCAGGTGTGACGGCTCCATGTGGATCACTTGGCCAATAAGTTGAGCCCTTCAGGTATTTTCTGTTCTTTTGTGCATTAGTTGTCGGACTGCAGGGGGCAGCTAAATTGTGTCGGGACAGACCTGGACATGACGGCTTTTATTATTGTCACCTCTAGTCTGTACAAATCCAGTGTCACTAGGATGAGCTCCAGCAGCACTTTTGGTCTGTGTTGTATATGAAGGCTTATACATTTTAAAGTTCATTTGTTTTGCTTAGATTTATAACATTTTCAAGATATATTTGGCCAGCAAAAAGGAATATTTCTCTGCCCTCCCCAGCATCCATGGGCAAAGTTTGCGTCGTCCCGTCCCAGAATTGCGCTGGGGTCTCAGTTTGTTATCTCAGCACCAGAACTGATTGCATTTCAATTGCACTGTTACCATAAAGCTCTCTCAGGAGCTTTGGAGTTCCTTGAGAATAAATACTCTAAAATGATCATATATATTTCTGTTCTTCTAAGTATTTCATCTCCTGATAGCGAGAGGTCTGAATTCAGTGTGCAGGTCTGGTGACAGTCGGCTGCTTGTCCTCCCTGGGGCAGCTGTGTAGCTCAGTTCATGCGTCCAGCTCAGCCATGGAGACTTTTAGATGTTATCCCGATGTATCAAAGATTCAGAAACCTTGCATTTCCCATAACGCCTGCTTCAGTGGGCTTCTTGTAGCTGGTGGGATCAGAGCCTCTGTTCGCAGGGACCAGTTTATTTCACATAATCTCTCTCAATCCGCACTGAAGAGAGAAAAAGCGCTTTACACGGTGCCAGCGGTGGTGGAGAGGGAGGCTGCTGCCACTAGATGGTGGCTGTTACTCTCCGTTGCAAGGAGCTTTGCTCTCCTGCAGGAGACAGGAACAGGGGGTGTCAGCTTAGCGGCTCATTTATGTGTCTTTCCAGAAAATCCCCACAAGACAGTGAAAAGTCGTGTCCAAGCAGCGTTCACAGTCTGTCGGAGCAGCTGGAAAACAATCAGGAGAGAGACTGGGGAGAAGAGGATTCCTCTGCAGACATCAAAGCCAAACCCAAAACGTAAATAAGATTTTTGTGATGGATTTTCATGCATTAACAGCTGCATTTCTCCGTGCTGCTGCTATATCTGAAATACAGATGTGAATTATAGCATAGAACAGCCCAGTTTGATCAGAGATTTGCAGCATAGGGTTTTAGAATGACATGGTGAATCTCCTCCCTTCCTCCCATTATTTTAGGCCCTCTCTTTCCTGTAGTAAACTCAAATCTGAGTTCTAGCCATGAATTTAGTAGCACAGACCTCAGTTTAGAGTGAGAGGTCAGGGAAAATTCTTTGGTTCCTGCAAGTCCTGTTAACCTCTGTACGGAGGAAAGTTACCTCAATTTGTGTATCTTCTGAAATGTTTTGCCATTGATGCTTTCAGGCTTGCCTGCTCACATGCCTACATAAAGTTCCAGCTGGTGAAACAGGAAGGCAATGGGAAAGGTGAGTTAAAGTGTGTGCGTGTATGTGCAATATACCACAGTCACGTTTGAAACTTCACAGCCTTCTTGTCATTGAACTCACAGTCAAGAGAAAGCATGTGCTGGAGGTGACGTTAATGGTACTCTTTCTTTTTTTAAAATGAGGAAGATGGGTGAAATTACTTAGGAGTGAAATGTTTAATACTTCATAGAGCGACTCCTCGTATTTATGAACTGAGAAGACAAGCTTGCACCATGTCTCGTGCCACTGGATGCTCTTCTGAAGGGGCAGGGGACTGTCGTCCCCGAGCAGCTGGTGGCGGCTCTGCTGGCAGCCCGGCAGAGCTGTGCAGGGACACTCGCTCAAAACGTGGCACGTGGGCCGGGTTCCACCAGCTCCGTTCTTCAGACCCCACTGGGTCTTCAGCAACATAATCGGAATCACTTTGGGGTGGTGACTTTTATACGGTTCTCCTAAGGATGAAAAGGAAGAAAAATGCCCTTTTGTTTTTTCTGGTACATGACAGGTTAAGTTTGAAGAGAAGCTTTCTGATATCACTTTGGCAAACCATATGCTTAACTTTCAGATTTACTATAAAAAGCCATTTCAGAGAACTGAGCTGACCAGGCTTTTAGGAGGATTTAACATAGTAATAAGTCTCCAATCCAAAATAGCTAAGCAGGCACAAACTGGGACAGGTGCCTCGCTCTCTTTTTAATACCCGTTTCCAGCCAGTGCTGACTCGTGCAGCGAGAGCGAGGGCTCCGCCAGCGCCGAGCGCGGTGCAGCTGGCCGGGAAGGCTGTCCGCTCTCCCTTCGCGTCCACCTCAGACGGAACGGTGGAGGCGGTGGAGAGAAACTGCACAATAATCCACTGGCCTGTAATTTCACAATTACCCAGCGCTTCGTCCCATCGCTGTTTAAACTATTAGAACCCCGCTTCCTTCTCAAAGGGAAAGTAATTCGTTTAGGCTGTGGTTTGGATGCTTACCCCTGAGAATTTAATGAAGAATAGGAGAGAGATTGTGATAGACGCGGTGCCCACTGCAGGGACGTGGCAGCGTGTGAAACCTGGGACCCCCTGGGACAGAGCTGGGGGTGGCAGGTGAGGGGCAGGTGACGTGTTACCAGGAGCATCAGCTCCTAAACTGAGCAGTTCTTACGCTTTATTTTTTAAAATCCTCCCTCTTTGGTCTCAGAATTAGAGACCTGTATGTGGTACCGTCCCACATCTGGAGCTGAGGTGAGGTGTCACAGCTGGAGACGGGGGAGTGAGCTTGGCTAGATAGGGCGTTACCTCCAGCGCTGCTTTCACTTGGGCTGGTGAGCAGCAGGCAAGCCGTGGAAACTTGCCTTTGCTTTAGAATGCCGTTTTCCTTTGAGCTTTACACATAGTGGCGGGCGTACCCTGCAGATCTTTACACACCGTCCTAACAACCTTTGTGCCGGTGCCGGGCAAACCCAGTGGCCGTACGGCGCTGGGCATGCCGAACCTTTCGGCAGGCAGGAACAAAATGGGAGTTTTTTAATATGGTTGTCAGGAGATGGTGCCAAGCAGCCTGCGCACCCTGCGCACAGCCTGGCAGGGCGAGGGGCGAGGGAGCAGCACCTGTTACCCGCTGTATACCAGAGGATGTTTCCCATCTTGCTTCCATCCTCTGCTTTGCTTCCTGTTGTATAACCAGGCACGTCCCTGTAGGACCATGACTCTGCACTACTCCAGTGATCTCATTAGGGAGGGGTGATTTCTTCCTCTTTTTTTTGCCTTGATTTCTGAAGCTTCCGTCACTTGGCACACGAGGAGGGAGTTGATGTCTGGAGGTAACGTGCAGCGCTCCTGGCCCGGGGGTCTGCGGGGAGCCCGGGCCACCAGCTGCCACACGGCGGCTCTTCGCAGGCTGGCTCCAGCTGTGAGCTGGAGCGGTGCCATTAGTTCCCAGCCGAAGATGCTGTTACCAGAACTCCTCCACCTTGTCAATAAAATGCTGCAAACATCTCTGTTAGCAGCATGACATCATTTTCCAGGGAAGAAGCTAACGATAAAGCCTCCAGCCTGGCAATCTTATCTTTTTTTTCCCCCTCTCAGGAGGGTGGGAAGAACGCCCCGAGCGCTCGGCATGCCATGCAGTAGCCGTGCTCGCCCTGCCTTGCGTTTCCCTCCAGAGTGTGACCCTTCCTCCTGCTTTGCTGTAATTGCTCCTACTTGAAGCCTGGTTCTGACTTGTCTCATTTCCTTTCCAGACGCGGATTTGGATCTCCAGCAGGCCCTCCACCAGTCCATCTTCATGCCTTCCCTGGCCTCTAACCCGACCCACCGGCTCCATCTCTGCTGGGAGCAGCACTGCAAGCTCTTGCCGGAGGTCTCGGGGCTCACGGCCAAACATGTGGCCAAGTGGAGCGTGGAAGAGGTGAGTTACCTGCTCCCTGCTCCGCTTTCCCAGGCTGTGGGAGTGACCGAGCCCTCCTCTGGAGTGCTAATTGGAGGATATTTTTCCTTTCCTAGGCAATGCTTTTCCGTTTGCTTTGCATATGCAACAGCTGACTTAGCTAGAAGTTACACCCAAGTCCCTTTGTGAGGGAGGGGAAGGATCCCTGTTAACCCTCTGGTGTCCATGGCTCATTTCCCTGAACAAGATTCCCTCCCTTCTTTTGTGTATTTAGCCCTTGATCTTTTAGTCCTCAGGCCTGGAACACTCTGCCAGCAGATTGCCTTTTCCTCCGATCTCCCTCCCTCTCCTGTGACTTTGCTGCTGATTCACGTTTACCTTGCAGATAATTCGGAGCCGTGCTGTGCAGACCCTCGCTCCTGCCGCGTCTCCCTCCCGATTCCCCCAGCACAACTGCCCCCGCCTGGCCTGGTTTGTGACGGGAGCGGCTGTGCGGTGGGGATGCGTCTGCACTCCCAGCTCTGGAAATGTCTCCTGTAATTAGGTGCTGTGTGACAAAGCCCCTGTCTTTTGTGTGCTGAGTAGTTGGTTTTTGCCTTGATGCCTTGGGCATAAATAATATTTGTATCTCTGCTTGGGAAGCGGTGACGATTTGGATCCTGGCACTTAATTGCAAGCCATTTAATTCAGGAGAAATGTGCTGTAATGTTGCGCTTGCAGGGATGCAGGAAAAAGGTGCTGTTCTTCATGGCCTATAGAGGAGCTTCAGAGACTTTTAGAAAGTGCATTTTCCCTGAGTGCCTCTTACATCAGATAAATCCAGTCTTGCTTTTGCTGTTGGTGCTGGGGGACCGCTCGGAGACTGGCGGGATCGCAGCGTCACGGGAGACGGGAACCACAGCGCTTGCGAAAGGGACAGAGCAATTAGTGTGGCTGGTGTAAAACTTGGTCCTTTTTTGTTGTGGTTTTGTGGGTTTTTTGTGATGAAGATGAGTTTGGATTAAATTCGTAGCAAGGAGGAAAAAAAATCTCTAAAAGCTTTGCTGTTAGTGTCCTTTGGAGAAAGCTTCCAGTCATTTTTCCAAAAGGTCTCTTAGAAAATCAGTTAAGGCAGAAGCAGTTAGTCCTCTGACGTGAAAAATCACCATCTCTTTCTTTTGGATAAAACATGGTTCATGGAAGAAGAGAGTTGGGATACAAGCCAAATAAAATTTGTCCTTTGCAGTTGACCTTTAAGGCAACCGCCGGGTAAATTTAACTGGATGTTAGTTTGATAACGGGCGAGCGTGGGCAGGGCCCGTGGGGCAGGAGCGCAGGGCACGCCGCGCAGAGCCATTCGGAACCCAGAGCGCACTCAGCGACCCCTGGGGCCTCGGCTGCCAGCAGCAGCGTGAACGGGCATTAAAGGGATGAGTCGCAGCACCGCAGTGCACTGGCTAAAGTCATTACAGGTTTTTGGCTTGAATTTCAGTAAAGTGGATCTGGTTTTGCAAATTATGCTCATCACAGATTCCCACAGGAATCAATTTGGTCTCTGTTTGAGCACTCGCAGGTTCAGCGTGTGCAGTGAACGTAGCCGCAGGTCTGGAAGATGAAAGCAGCAGGGCTGTCTGTGCTTTAGTGAGTCCAAAGTGGATTTGATCTGTCGGCATTTGGGCTCCTAACGTCTTCCTACAGGGCAAACATTTGCCTTTGGGTTGTGCTTTGAACTCTGCTGCACAAAGGAAGCCACTCTGCTGCTGCGAGACAGAGCAGCGGGGTGTCAAACTCTCCTTTGCTTTCAGACTGAGGAACTGGTTTTATTTTGTAAAACCCACATTAAGGAAAAAAAAATGTTGCTTCAATTCTCCATGGGCTGAGCAGCGCTGAAGTGGCGGAGCAGCAGTGGTGTTTAGGGGGCCTCAAGCGAAGAAACTCTGCTAACACTGAACCGTCAACAAGAGCAGTTATTAATACTTTATTTTAGCTTTGTTGTGTATCAAAAGCTTCCTGTCCTGTTTCCAGGGCACAGCTAGCGAGGGATACTGACTTGCAGAACGTTGGTTTTCTGTAGCCCACGGCGTTTTGTCGGCGTGCAGCGGCACGCCCTGTCCCCTCGGCCGCCGTGGCCCGGTCACCGTGCGGCGAAACGCGGGGCCGGGCGCGCGCCCTGCTCTCTGTGTTCTCCTCTTTCCCTCTCGTCTCCATTTCTGGAAAACCCCGGGACTCCTGTTTGTTCTGAAGGCCGCTCCTGTGGTGCAGAGTGCTCCCCGTGTCCTTCCAAGCGAGGTCTGGGACGGATCACAGGCCTGTCACTCGCTGCGGGTGACACTAGCCAGCAGCAGTTGCGCAGGACACAGGAGCCAGGCAGCCCGGGTCATTCCGCCCACCCCCAACACCACAGGCTCTAAAGGGCACCTGTCTGCTTTCCCCCAGGGCTCCACGTGTCTCTTAAATTCTGGAAGGTACCAGACCCTGCAGAAGGATTTGCTTTTGTGTTCTAATTATGGGGACACAGGATTCAAGAGGAGAGTAATATTTTGTTATTTGTTTATGAGTTTGCTCTTGTACAGAAGAAAATTTGGAGTCACTGCCTGATGGAGACGTGGACTTTAGGGGTTCCCTTTAAAATGGAGCTGTCTCCATCAGCAGAAGATAAGGGCAAAACACGCTCTGTTTTCAGATTGCATAACAGAGACAATGGAGTCGGAGCTGTTCACCAAAAATCGCCTCTGCCGGGGCAGAGGGAGCCGGGGCGCGCGCTGACCGCTCCGGGGCGGCGGGAGGAGCGAACGCTGGTCGAGTGGCGGGATCAGCTGGAGACGCGGTGACAGGATTAGGAGGGAGTCTGGCAATCCTGAGCTAAAGGGAAGCTCGTGTTTGACAGTGACCCCTCCTCACTGTTTGTCGGTGTTCATGGAGAAATGTCACATCTGCAATAACTCAAATGAATATGCCTCGTGAAACAGAGCTGTTCCTGCGAGGGAGCATCCAATTAGCGAGAGACGTTTGATCTGATTATGCCTCGATATACAAATCTCCTATGAAGCAGTGAAGCTGCAGCTGGAGAAGACAATAAGTATTAAGTCATCCTCCGCTGCATTCAGGGCCGTTCATTGCACTGCTTCGTGTTATATAACGTAACCCAAGGGCTGCTTGCATGTCTCTGGGGAGATTATTCTAAATGGTAACAGATTTCCTGCTTAGAAAGGTTTTCCCTAATGTGAAATGTAAAATTAACTTTTACTCATTTAATCCTGTTGGTTTCATCAATCCTGTGCCGCCCACCAGGGATTAAATAAACCCAAAACTCCTTTTCTTCGTGGCTCTCCTGCTTTCTGTACGTTGGTAAACCAGCAGTGCTCATTGCGTTGATTTATCTTGTCTCTCGAAGGCATGTCATCATGGGAAACTGTCTAAATCCTGGTTTTATTTTCCAGAAATACTGTAGCGAAAGTGAAGTTGTGTATGGGTTTAAAATAGCATTGCCATATATGGCTTTTAATCTGTAAAAATATTGTTGATATTTTATAAAGATCCTGTTGAGCAATGGAGGAACTGGACTGTTACAGAAAGATAAATGCTCCAAAGGCAAGACAGAAAGTACCACAGGTAGCCAGAATACGCTCTGCAGGGGTTGCAGCAACAACCCAGTAATGTTCTTTATATATACCCTTCATTAAAGAGAGAGCTCTAAGTATCAAAGTTTTAAAAATTCTTGCTTATAGAACTCATGTACAGAACTACAGCGTTTTTGTTCGAGGGCACCCCATTTTAACTGTGTGTGTTTCTCTTGTCCCAAACGTCGCTGCAGGTGGTGAGCTTCATCCAGCGGTTACCGGGCTGCAAAGAGCAAGCGTCTGTTTTCAGGGAAGAGGTAAGGCGAGGCCGGCCGAGTGCCGCGGCAGCGAGGGGTTTGTACCCCGCTCCTCTGGAGCTCCAGAGAACGCAGGCGTGCTCAGGCTTGTCACTGAAGTGCTGGTGGCATTTGGGAGGCAGCTTTCAGCATCCAGCACAGCTAATTACATTCTGCTGCTTTAAATTTCCCCTGCAGCTCTGATCACTGAGCTTATGCTTGACATCCTGTCTTGGACTATTGTGTGGAGGGTTTGGCATCGCTATAAAGATGTCCTGTTGGAGAGGGGCGATGAGATCTCATCGGCTCCCTCTGAGGAGCGCGTGTGCCTCTCTTGGAGAGGCTGGCAGGCGCGGGGTTTCCCAGGAACCGCTGGCCGGGGTGAGAGCGGGGGGGAACGTTCCCGCAGCAAGCGGCGGTTGGAAAATCGGAGTGTCTGCTGCGCGCGGAGTGTCCCGTCATCGCCACGGCTGCTGGGGAACCTGGGCTTAGCATGCTGCTTCTCTCGCACCATCGGCACGTTGGCTTCGTTGGGTGCTTTGGCTTCCAGGCGCGTCGCAGGTGTGGCTGGGAGATGCTTTATGAGCCCCTGGTGAATCTGCACAGGCGTGCCCCCCGTTCTGTCGCCCCAGCTCTGCGGCTGCAGGGAAGGGGCTGCGCCTGCTCTGCACCGAGGGAGAGCGCTGCACGCCGTGCTGACGGCAAAGGGCAGGTCTGTGGCAGATGACGGCTCCCGGGGCCGGCCGCCTTCGGGTGAATCAGCCTGTAGTGCGTTTTGTGGGAGTTCTGTATCTGTATTTTATTTTCCCTTATTTTAAAAAACATGCACACACACCAAATAAAAAGCAAAAGAAATGGAGGCTCCCAAAAAGCACTGTTAACAGCCACAGTGTAGGGGGCTGCTGTTTCATTGATATAGTGGGAATAATGACATTTATTCAAATGAAACAATCAGTGTAGCTGATAGTAAGAGGTGTGTTCTGATTTCTAGTGAAGATGGTCAGTAAAATGTAAGTAGCAAATCTTCTAACCAATCCAGCCCTTCACAATGCGTTTTATTTCTTCTAGCCATAATTTAAACAGGTCCTGAACACGGTGACAGCTTTCTGGTTCAGAGAGCAGATAACCGCGTTCTATTTTAATACCTTCTGCAGCCTCAAAGTACGATTCCCTCTGCCAAATGAGAGGGGCTTGGGCTGCTTTTCAGATTTATGCTCAAAGCAAATTGTCAGTCTGAAATTAAAACCCTTTGAGCAGTTTGGCTTTGGCCAGAATTCAGGTGTGAGCGACAGGGCCGCAGAACTGCGCCCGCGTTGCCCGTTAGCCGGAATCAGGAGAAGTGGATCCCTTGCAGGCTCCCTTGGCCGGGAGGGGCGTGAGTTACGGTGGGAGCGAAGAGAACAAATTGTGCACGGAATTTTAAAAACCATCCCAAGGAGATGGAACGAAGAAATTAACAATAAGGCACAGGCACTGATGTTGTGCTGTTTTCTGGGTCCAGTTCAGGGAAGATCTGTTTAAAATAAGCACCTCTGAGGCAATGCAGTGAAAATGAAGCATAGTAATAATATTGGACTCAAAAGCATTTTGAAATGTAGGACTGTTCTCCAGCACTTTACTGTTGACTCTGTTATTTAACTTCAGCAGCAGTCCGTTTGTTTCGGGCTGTTTTTGACACGTTCATTGCGGTGGTGCAGACTCCAGGCAGCGTGCAGATAGAATTGGGGGCCGCTGTGTGTGGACTGGGAGCGCCGCCGCCGTCTCTGTGCACGTGCTGGGGGGTGAGGAACTCGCCAATGGTCTCTTGTGCGGTTAGAGACTGGGAAACCGCATCTCCTGGCTCCCAGCTCTTTGCTCTAATTGTACGCTTGTCCAGGTTTATTCAGCGTAGCCTCTTCCACCAGTCATTGATGTCCAAAAAAGCTCTAGTTGTGAAGTCTACAGAAATAGAATTATTATTGTTCTGGATGAGTTGAGTGTCCGGTGGTGTCGTCTGCACTGGTGAACATCAAGTGAGAGGAGGAGACGCTGTCAGTCTCTGTAAATGGACTTTAATGGAATAACTTAGGGAGACACACATTGTTTGTGTCCATTAATCTTCAGCTTCTTCCCTGCAGTGTTTGGGGTTTATATTAATTATATCTGTGTTTTCTCTGTGGATGTTCTTGCAAAGCCAAGTAAATTTTTAACCTCTTCTTAATACGTTATGATTTCACTCGCTGTTAACTAGAGCATCCTGTGTTTTCACAAGGTAGTGTTTTTCACTTTCTCACTTGAAGTGAGAATCCTGCCTATCTCCTGATGTTAATCTTTACTTTGTTCTGTGTTTCCAACCTCCAGCAGATCGATGGTGAGGCTTTCCTGCTCCTCAACCAGAGCGACATCGTTAAAATCCTCAGCATCAAGCTGGGTCCTGCGCTGAAGATCTACAACGCCATTCTCATGTTCAAGTCTGCAGAGGAGAACTGAGACGAGCCCTTCGGCAGAGCCCACGGGGATCTTCAGCGGATCCAGCTTCGGCTTTGCAGCGTGCCCAGCAGGCAGATTGCAACGCTGAAGAACTTCTTAGACATATTTTGAGGACATAATAATCCTGCCACAGTCTGGAATACGGGGCAGCTTCACTTCCAAGAAGAGGATATTATTATATTTTGTAATTGCATTTGGTTTTGATATATCAATCTCTTTTTGAGATGTAGAAGAAACCTCCGGTTATAAGGGGAATCCAGGGTAGCACTGGTGGAGCTGCAACAGCGAGCAGAAAGCTCTGAGTAAAGTGGCCGCTGTGTCCAGTGATAGTGCCTGAGAGAGAGACTGTGTTATCACCAGCGTGTTTAATAGTCTGTATGTATAAAAACTCGAAGAAAGTGGGAAAAGGATGCACTTCAGAGCAACTCGCCTGTATCCGTCGATGCTGAGACCACAGAGCTGACCTTTTTGGGACTCATGTTTGAATTCCAGTGTCTCCTGGGTGTTCTCATGCCCTTGGCCCCCGGGCTGCTCACACCCCAGCTGGAAGGTGCTGTGGGCAAAGGGTTTTCACCAGCCGTGGTTTGCATCGTTTCTGGTAACAAGTAAAACGTTCTCATTCATGTCACCAGCGAGCAGGAAACAAGCCCTGTGTAGGTGGGCTTTGGGTGGGCAAGGGCCTCTCCAGAAATGTCTCCCACAGGAGACAAAGATCAGTGTTTCAGCTGTAATTCTCTTGTTGGCTGTTTGGACCAGGAACATCTTATGGCAAATTGGCACAATCAGGAGCTCCTGGGAATCTGATGGGTTGGTTTTGGTCACCTCCACTGTCAGGTGAATGCCAGGAATAGGAGCTGGAAGCCCAGCAGCAGCCAGCGTGTGCGTGTGGATGCAAACACATTTCCTAGAAGCTATTTGCTTTTATTTTTGAGCTATGGAAGCTCCTGACCACGTAGTGTTTTAGCCTTTTCAGCCCCCAGCTGGGCTCGGGCGTGTTCTGCAGTCGGTGTGCTGGAGCAGCAGGACGCGGCTCCTCTGCCGCTGTAGTGGCGAGGCAGGCAGAGCACACTGGGAATTCTGGAGGGGAAGTGGGGTTTAAACAGCAAAACGAGGGAAAATTCCTTCTCAAAAGAGAGAATTGATCTGTGTCAGGGAGGAAGCCGAGCCTGTGGCTGCATTCTGTCTGTGCTCTCCTGGTGGAGCGGGGAACGAGTGTTTCTTGCTCCACTCAAACTCAGAGCATCATTATATGAATGTGCCCACGGGACCATGATGTCCTGGGTGGGGGATTTCCACGCCGGCCCTTCCCGAGCTGTTCTCTTCCCGTGGAAGCCCTGGAAGAAGCGCTGGGCCCTGCTGGGGCTCCTCTCCGTGTTCCATCCGTGCCCGGCAGCGAGCTGGCTCCTCACTCTTCCTCTGGCTGCTCTCCCTGATAGGTATTTGCCTGTTCTGGAGTTTAGCTAGACCCACCTTAGCTAGGAGAGCCTTTTACCCCTCGTTCAGAGCTGCCAGGCTGAATCCTATGTGTGTGGAGCCTTCTGAGCGGAAGGCAGAAGGCAGCCGTGCCGTCAGCCTCTGCCCAGGCCTGCGTGGGTTTCTCAGGGCTCTGCATCCACCCGTAGGCACCTCAGACTCCATCCTGCAGCTGGCATCTCTGTCACCAGTGTTGTGCTGTAGTCCCAGCCCCGCAGCTTCTCGAGCGCTGTTGGGAACAGAAGGAACGCGCTGTCCGTGGCCGCGTGGGCGGTGACAAAGGGAACGCGCTTGGTCTTCCTTCCCCAGTCACTCCGTGTCCCTTGTCCAACGCTCCGGCTGCCGAGAAGGTCTGTGTGACTTCCCTAAAGTCCCGAGTTCCTTAAAACTGTAATAGAGACGAATCCACGCCTCTGAAGCCTTTCAGTCCTGGATTAATAGATAGAGCAATTTGTCTCCATACTCTATATTTTTGTATAAGGTGTTAAGGAGTTAAAGCCTTCAACAGAGAAGACATAGGGCTGGCGGGATATTTAACAGACAAAACATTACATATCAGCCAGGCAACTTCAGGAGAGAAATGCGATGCAGTGTTAAGGATTAGTTATGAATTTAATTTATTAAAATAGATTTTTGGTATGATAACCAGGATATTCACCAAAGAGTCACGTTCCCCTATCCCACTCTGCGCATCCAGCGTCAGTGCAAAGACCTGAACTGCAGGCGGCCCGTCCCGGGCCCGACACAACTCGCCTTCGGGGCGAAGCGAATGGTTCCCTGACAGCTGGAGCGGAGCAGCCGTGCCTGGATTGTGCTGTTCCGGCTCGCCACCCGCTTCCAAAATAGCGCCGAGCCTCCTTTGCCCCAGCGTGACCCCAGCCAGGTGGGGCGAGTGCGCTTGTGCTCTGTTCTGGTTTCCAGCGAGCAGGTCCTGCCAGATTTTCTGTTTTACCTCCTTCCTCTGGGAAGCCGAGCCGGAGGACAGCGGATTGCCCGCAGCAATAAAACAAAATGTAATATTATTTCATCTCTTTTACTATATATAGATAGAGGATGAAGAGAATCGGTGAACCAAGCAATGAGATTCTAGTCGCTGAAATTATTCAAACAGAAATCTTTAATCCTAGAGGCTTCCAAGCCAGCTGGATCAGGGATGAAAATGTGTACTTGGAGCTTGTTCAATGACAGCAAGAGTAGCACTTCAGCAGGAGGAAGGAGGAACCTTTTAGGGATAGAAGCAGGAGGAATGTGCTTCTTGTGCCTTTTTCTTTTGGTAATCCAATAATTGTCTTTGCAGAGCAAGCAAGAATGTGCACACATCTATGACTGACTCCTTTTCCAAATATAGCTATATCCTAATAAAATCAAGCAGCTTCACAATAATGCAAGGGCAGAAAGATTTCCAGTGTCTTCACTGGACGTGTTTAAAATTCCCTGATATTTACGAGGCAAAAATACAACCTAAACCAGGTCGTTTTGTAGCCCCGTACCTTAGGAATCCATTGGTTGCTGCTGCCGTTTTGCTTCTCAGTGGCTCGTTTTGCTGCCAGGCTGTGCCTGGCCGGGCCCGGCTCTGGCTGTTGGCAGCGCTGAGCCAGGCCTGTCCGGGCGCGCGGTCTGCACGTGCCTTTGCCTGCCTGGTGCCCTCTTGTCTGACTGGAAACGTGCACTCTGAAGCAGAAAGCCAGAAGTTGTAGCTCTGTGGTGCAAAAAGCTGAAACTGGTTAATGCCACCTGGCTCAGGAGGTTTTGTTGTCGGTGAAGCATCAGCAGAAACCAGCTGTGGGTCCAGCTGAGCCCAGAAGTCACGCAGAAATATGAATGTATTACTTGGAAGCAACCCAGAGCTGTGACAGCCTCCCGTGCACTTGGGAAGTCTCAGTTCTCAATTAAAATGGATCTTATTTCTGGATACGGTTTTGTTCCCATACCCCGGGTTTTGAAATCCAAAACGATCACATTTTTCTCTCTTTTCCCCTCCTCGGTAGGGAGTCCTGTTAGGTTTTTTCTGTGCCATGACCAGCGATCATCCTTGTGAAACAGCAGCAACGACCTCCTGCTCCGGGCAGTGAGTCGCATGGAAGCGGGACAGGGGAGCGTCGGCAGCACCGGCAGCGAAGCTCTACAGCCAAAGAAAACCCGACGTTGAGCCCGGGGATAAGCCAGTTCAGCTCTAGAAGATTTCCTGCCTGCTACTTCCATGCCCTGCTCGGGTTTATACGACAGAAAGCTTTAGAGATTTTGACATCCTCTCCGTCACGTGACGAGCGAGCTTATTTTGGAAATTCCTGTTCCTTGAGCTGGAAACGCGTGCAGGGGAAGGGAGCGAGTTGTCTGGGCCCAGCCTCTGCAACGTTTGCCTCTTTTAAACCAAATACTTGAGCTTTTTGACACTAGCCATGTCATTGCACTCCACTGACACTTCTTCTGGAAATGTGAATAAAATTAATATAAGTTGGAACCCGACTCGTTCTTTCCGTGCGGGAGCCCGAGCCCGGCCGGCGCTCGCAGGGAAGCTCGGACTTCCCCGGCTTTGTCCCCTCGTTTCCCCCCCTAAGCCTGGCAATGGAAACACGGGGCAGCGTTCTCGTCTCTTCCATCTCTTTTGTCGGGTGGAGCCAAGCGCACGTCGGAGCTGTCGGTGGTTGATAGCCGGGACAGCGTCAGCCTCGGCCAGCGCCGTCCGCCGCGGCTCACCCCCATTCCATCACATTTCTTGTTGCAGATCCTCCTACATCTGAGTGTTTAACGAAAACTAGCAAGGACTTGTTTTCAGTATGAATCTGTGTTAAAGCTCTGCATTTGGAGTCTCTGCGTCTGTTTTACCTTCCTCAGTGCCCTATTGGGCTTCTTCGCTGTGTCAGCTGTAACAACTTTAATTAACTCACCTGGGCATTTGTTTCTGCTCTA
This sequence comes from Columba livia, assembly GCF_036013475.1. Classification (NCBI taxonomy): domain Eukaryota; kingdom Metazoa; phylum Chordata; class Aves; order Columbiformes; family Columbidae; genus Columba; species Columba livia. The sequence continues at coordinate 266,541 of NC_088627.1, read as the reverse complement.
ATTGTAATCAGCTGAGAAATTGCAAACCACTCGGCGACACTCAGTGGTTGGTTTTCCCCAGGGCCAGGTGGCAGAAGCTTTTGTCCTGATTGTCACAAAGGTGTTTCTGACAAGCCCGGAGGCTGGAGCCCAGGGCAGGAGGGGCCGGGGTGGCTGAGATCAGCAAACCCTTCAGAACTAAAAATACTGGAGAGCTGGCACGCAGCCATTGTTTCTAAACTGTCCCATCATCAGGGTAAACATTTGTTCTCATAGGTTTTTCCCTTCCAAGATTTTTTTACTTCTATTTAAACCTCGGCTTGTTTGCTTTTGTTACCGTGATTGGATTCCTCGCCGGGTTAACTTGGATGCTTGTTGCGTGCTCGGTAACATCAAATCTGGTTTTCCTTGCCGTGTTAGCCCCCTGGGCTCCTGGGCTGCCTGCCTGTGTCGTTGCACTTGTGAGATCTGAATTGCTCTGCAGAAGGGGTGTTTTTTAACCAAGATTTTGATGGAGAGCTCTTAACAGAACACGGTGCATTAGTCACCCGCCTGTCTGATTATATTTACAGAATATTCTGCTCAGGCAGACATGGAATTTTTTGTCCCAAGTCACATTTCTCCTTGGGCAGGAAAAACCTGTTGTTTATTTTTCGCCTGCTTGGACGCTCCCGTTGTTCTGTGGTCGGTCCTATGTTCCTCAGGCCTGCTTTTCCCCTCGTGCCGAGGCCCTGGCACAATTCCTGGTGGGGTTTGCACACCCACCCGAGGGGGCTCTGGTTTACGGTGAAGACGAAGGATGGTGGTGGGGATGTGCCACCTGCATCACTTTTTTGCACTGTCGTTTGGAGATTCAGGCTGGACATGGGGAAGGAATTGTTGCCCTGAGGGTGGTGAGAGCCTGGCCCAGGTACCCAGAGAGGTGGTGGATGAACCATCCCTGAGACACCCCAGACCAGGCTGGACGGGGCTCTGAGCAACCTGAGCTGGTGAAGATGTCCCTGTCATGGCAGGGGGGCACTGGGGGGCTGGGGAGGGCCTTCAACACAAACCGTTCTACAGTTGGATGGTCACTCCCCTCACATCCCTGGTTCCAGCCCTTCACACCAGCTGAGCCACCCCAGCAAAACTCTTCAAGCTCTGCCCGTCCCAAGTGCTCGTCAAGCCCCTGTAATTACACTGAGCTTTGGCAGCTGTGGCTCAAGGGCTGCATTGCACGTGCTCCGGTGGAACAGGTGAGCAAACCCGAGCCTGCACCTCCAGAAGAGACATCATCATCATCATCATCATCCTCCTCTTCCTCCTCCCTGTGGAGGACAGCGGTTCCCAGCTCTGCCGCGAGGTACGTGCACAAAGCTTCCCGTGTTGCCTTTCTCTGCTGCAGCGCTGCGTTTTCCCGTCGGGGAAGGTGTGACCTGCTTTGCTCACAGGGGATTGTGTGATTTTTATCGCTTGCCCAGAGCTTTGAGCAGCCCCCTCGTTCCTGTTAACGCTGCTGTGAAATTTGCCGAAGGGGCGAATGTGGCTGGTGGGGTAAAGCCAGCACCGGGGAAAAGGAGTCTTACCAGCCCCCGTGCAGCACGGGGAGTGCCCGGCCATCCTTGGGGCGTGCGGTGCAGCGGTGTCGGTGTTTGCGCGGTGTCGGTGTCCCCGCACCAGCATCCTCTGCCTTTACAGCCGGGGTGGTGGGAGGCTGCTGACCTTTGCTTTTGGAGTTTAAGAGCTGGTATTTGCAGACATGCTGGTCCTGTCCTCAAATAATGCACTTGTTTCACTATTTACTGGCTTTGCGTGTCGCTTCCCCTAATATTTCCTTACATCCTTGCCACCAAGCTCAGCCTCAGCTTATTAATTGCCCCACGATGGTTTGTCCTCTACATTATTCACCATCCAGACACTGTTAATGTAAGCAGGATGTTTTTTTCCTTTTGGAGACGGACACATTTGCTGCTGGAACGTTTCCAGCCGTTTCTCTGAGAAATGCACGGGAGGGGTGTCGGTGCCGCAGCCCCGAGGGGCTGGCGTGGGGGGTCCGGTGTCCCCTCCGCAAACCCCTTCTCCACCAGCTCCCGTCCTGGCCCGTGGTACCGGCGCCTCCGGTCGCGTGGGTGTTGTGCTTCCACCAGGGCTTGTCCTCAAACACAAGGTTGTGGTTTCACCAGGGCTGCCAAAACGCCTCCGCTTCGTGCTCCGTCCTGAAACGCAGATGAAGGTTTTCTCCAGGGCTCGGGTACCGGGTTTTGCTGTCCCTGGCGGACGCGGGGCAGGGCAGCTGCGCTATGTCTGTGCGCTACAGAGCGGGACCACACAGCTGTTCAATGAGTCTCTAGATGGTGTTTGCGCCACCTTGAACTCGTCTCTCTTAGGGATGGAATTGAAAAGGGCCAGAGAATGGATGAATATACATGTCCCTTTTCCGGAGCGCATCTCTGCTGCTGGTCATTGGCTGGGAAGGTCTCGCTCTTTGGTTTCAGTGAAGAACTTTTCAAGTGTCTTCAGAACAAACAAAACAGCTGAAACATTGATTTTTTTTTTTTTTTAATTTAATTTTTTAATTTCTTCTTCCCATGAAATGAATTATTTTCCTCCTCCTTGCACTGCACCAGAGCACCATGGGCTGAAACAATGAACCTGATTAGTCTTTAGAGCTCAGTAGCACCTGCTCGGTTTTCCTCCCTGGGTTGTTTTGCCCCTGTCCTGCCTGCTCGGCTCCGCCGCCCTGTGCGGCCCCTTCCCCGTCAGTCAATTCTTCATGCAGTCGGTTAACTCTGCCACTATCCCACAATCAGTGCTCTTCTCATCCGTGAACGCTGCACACGTGGGTGACCCCACAGGCTTCTCCTGCTCTCTACCCCCATCCTGGAGAGCAGGAGCTGAGGGGAGACCTTCTGATCTCTGAACTGCCTGAAAGGAGCTTGGAGCCAGGGGGGTCGGGCTCTGCTCCCCAGGAACAAGCGCCAGGAGCAGAGGAAACGGCCTCAAGTTGCACCAGGGGAGGTTGAGGTTGGATCTGGGAACAATTTCTTCCCCAGAGGGCTGTGGGGCATTGGAACATTATAAACTTGGGTCTGGAGCTTCTGCAGAGCTTGTGGCAATAGCCAAGAGGAGTATAATACGCTAATGTCCCCCCAAAACCAATATCGCCCAGCTGGAGACTCTTGACACGGCAAAAGAACAAACCTTGGCTCTCGTTCCAGGTGTTGTGCTTATTGAACACCCAAACCATCAGGGTATCACAGCCTTACCACAGAGCTGGGAATATGTGTTTAAGTCCTTCTGGGTGGTGGAAATTGGGTAACGGTGTCTTTGCAGAGGAATACGATGTAGTGAATTGAATTCTCGGGGCGCCTTTGATCTTGCAGAGTCCTCAGCCAGAGCAGTAGCAAGTGCATCCCTTTAAGAAAACATGTCTGGTTAGGATCATTTACAGCTTCCTCTGGAACAAGATTTACAATAGGAGACCTCCCCTTCAAAGCGGCGGCTTTGTTTAGCAGTAAAATTGATAAATTACTGGAAGGGATAAAGAAAACAAAGTCTTATTTTGATCCCGTGGGGCAAGACCTGCTATGGCAGAGATACTTTGCAAATAATGGTAGTTTTACCTTCTATTATCCCATCACAGAAGCCAAACAGCTTTCGACCTTGAGGGACCTTGTGCTGCTCTTGCCCGGTTTCATAGGAAACCATCACCCAGATGGATGGAGACCCATCTGCCGGCAGCTGCGACACGGAGCGCCCGCGCTCGGCTGGAGGGCACGCGAGGACAAGAACTGCAGCCCGAGCCGCTCCGCGCACGCGAGCGCTGTCTGCTCGGCCCGCTCCCCGGCACGGAGCGGGACGGGATCTCTGTGATCCGCTCCAGGACACGCGGGGCGATGTCAGAAGTGCGATTGGTTTCAACTGGCGTCGCTGAATGTCTGAGGCAACTCAGCCCCCGTGCTGGTCGAGGGAGAAGAAACCAGCGTCTGTGGCAACAAGGGGATCCCCCTTCTCTCACACAGCTGTTTTGGGGTCGGACGTGTGGAAACGCTGACTTTCCGCTCGCTCTCGGGAGAGCCCGGCGGACGGCAGAGGTCGGGCATGGTGAATCCCCACAGGCAAAGTGCACGGGATGCGTCCGCTGGTATTTATTGCACGGGTTGTTACAATAGCACGGCGGGATTTTCCACTGCAGGACGCGATGAACCTCGAAAGGCTCCTGGCGGCGTTCGGCGGGGTTGGCTCTTGGTAGATCACCAGCCGGGCCGCACCGCGGCGGGTCGGGGATGGGGCGCCTGGCTCGGGCGGTCCCGAGACGAGCCGTTGGAGATCTTTCCTCTGGGGCAGGAGGGTTAATAAATGTTAATAAATGTGCTGCTGCTCAGACAGCTCGGCGTAAATCCATAGATGGAAAAATTCAATAGTTGCACATGAGATCATGAAATAATCCCAAAAGAATGAAAAACCCCTGCTCCGATACCCCTGTGGGAGCTCGGTGTCAGCAGGACTCATAAAATCACCACTTGAGCCCTTGGCAGAGTGTTAATTATTTTTCTGCCTATTAGTGTGATTGCTCCAGCGCCTGTTAGCAGGGTTAGCGGATTACTCTCCAAATGGCTCCTTCTTTCCCTGGTTCTCGTCTGGACGCAGGCGCCTGGAGATCACATCCGAGTCTTCTGCTCAACCTGGCGTGCGAGCTCTCTGCTCAGCAGCTGGTCCCTTCCCCGGAGCACTGGGAGTCGAGCCCGCTGTGGAGCCTGGAGATGCCAAAGGAGTTTGCACTGGGAGAACTCCGAGGTTTGTGAGCCTATTTGTTCCCTCTTCTCCAGAAAATCATCCCAAATTTCGCGTCATTTCTAGGAAGATTAATCAGCATTTTATAAGGGAAAGCGGCACCGACAGCTGAGTTCCCTCTCGCCAAGGGGTTGTTTCTTCCCCGGAATTGCTTCTCTCTGGACGGCAGCCGAGGCCAGGCTGTTCTGTGGTTGCTGTTTAATTAGCTCCGAGTTCTTCTAGCGCAAGTGTGGATCTACATAAATCAGCAGTAGTGGTCTCTGTAAGCACCTTTGTAAGGAGCAAAGCTTTGTAAGGCACAGTTTCCCCACCTTCCCTCTGCGCCTGCACGTTTCCTCTTCACCCTGTTTCTTGCCCTTTTCTTTGTAACTGTTTTTAATTCCTAGTCGTTGGTTTCTGTGTCTGGGTCAGGATCTGCAGCCAAGTGCCACGTAGCAGGAGGGAATAGATGGCGCGTGGGTGGCTCAGACCCAACACGTGCCCCGTGAAAAGGAAAGATGCTGCTTTTGGTTCCCGCCTTCGGCCCCAGAGACGCTCCAACAACTGAACTTGGCTCCTTGGCGGGAGTCAATTGCACCCAATGCAATTGCACCCAATGTGCCTGCAAACACCATCGGAAGAGGTGCCATTTAGCAGCTCAAGAAAAGCCTGCAGAGAACCAGCTTTCTTCAGACTATCGGTCCTCAGGGAGCAATCGCGCGTGCAATATTCAGCGGGACAGGGAAAGCAGCGCGGAAAGAGCCATAAATATCTCCAGGAAAGGTATCTCTGATGGAGACAATGAGGCTGAAGAGGATCAGAGCTCTGGAGAGGCTCCTCCACGAGACCCTCACTGATCCCCCTCTCGTCCATGCTTGTGGTGGGAGAAACGCACGGTGTTCACCCACAACGTGGCGGTACTTCGGGCGCCAGGGAGGTTTCCAAGCGCCCGAACCTTTGTGGGGAGCAGAGGGCCGGAGGGAGCGGGGCAGCCCGTGCACGCAGCTGCGCAGCACAGCCCTAATCTCATTACAGTATTTTCCATAACATTACAACACTGACATAATTATTACAGGATTTTCCATTAGCCAGACCATAATTGAAAACTTGCTGGGGAAAACAGTGTCAGGTTGCTGAAATGGAAGTTACCCCTTTTGCTCCCAAAAAGCCCTCTGGTTTTTGGTTATCCCTGCTCAGTCCCTCCCGGGTCCCTTTGCTGGTGCTTGGTCCTTGGGTGGCCATAAAACACCTTCACTCTGAAATCAGCACAACTTAATCCTCTCCAGAGGGATTATAGCCGGAGTTTGTCACGGCTGCTGATGCCTTTGCACTGGTGTCCAATCGGCTGTGACCGTCTGGGACTCGCGCTAGGCTGCAACGACCCGCTGGAGTTACAAATATATATGTATGTATACATATATATAAATATATAGGCAGGCATGGACTGGGATGGGTTGTACGAGGTGTCTGTTGTCTTCTAGGTAAAACGTCTCAGCAAAGTGCGGTAACTGGTGTTACTTCACCTCCTGAATGTCTGTCTGTGAACCTACCCCCCCAGCCCAGGCAGCCCCGTCCTTTCCGGGGAGAGAAAACTCCCAGTGCCAAGACGCTCCAGCCGAGGGCTCGGAACCTCGCTGAGGCCGGGCGGCACGGAGCCAGACCTTGCAATGGAAAGGGCCGGGCTGCTTTAGTTGCAAACAGCGTTACTGGCTTTGCTTGTGGAAGGGCTGGTGCTGTGACTGAGCCCGTCCCAGGCGAGCGGGAGCTCACGGTGGCTGCTCCCGCCTCTGGAGAAGCAGCTTTTGGATGTTTCTCCCCAAAAGCCGAAGCTCGTGATGGAGCAGCACAAGGAGCCACCAGCGAGTTGTGCAGCCAACCCTGCCCCAGCAAACGCTCTCCGTGCGGCAGGCAGGCTGGCTTTGCACACCTGCTCGTTAGCGTGTGGGGTTAATTACGCGCATGAAGGGCAGGAGGCTGGCAGCGGGGGGAGCGTGTGTGTCTGTGTGCGTGGCGGTGGGGCAGTCGCGGTTGCCGTGTGGAGCCCGGGATGCTGGGCTGGGAGCCGGCAGAGCTCAGTTCTCACGAAGGGTTTGGGCTGCAGAATGTGGTTTTTGTGGGCACCTTTTCCCCAAGGCTGCGAGCCCGGGCGCTGGCGGGGCAGCTCGTACAGGGATGTTTGTGCACCGTCGCTGTAAGAAGTTGAAGGAGTGTGGTTCACCCCTCGTGCTGTTTTGAATGGGGGCAGCGAGGACGCCGCGGCACAGCCCGGCCCTGCGGGCGCCGCCGGCTCCCGGTGCGGCCGGTGAGAGGGATCCAAGAGCCACCGCCACCATCCTGCCCCGTGCCCAGAGCCGCAGCTCCCTCTGCGCACCCGCACGGGGAAAGACCTCACAGATTTGGGTCCAAAAGCACCTTTTTTATCCCCAGTCTCGTTGCCTGTCCTCAGAGCCCTCTGGTTCTGGCGGTTTCACCTGGGCAGGCTCCAGCTGGCGGTTCCGTTTGTCTGGGCTGCATTAAGCGCCTGGCAGGTTGCGATGGTAAGTGCATGCAGTTCTTCCAAAATCCGTTTCCTCCCCGGTGAGACGCCGGGTCCCCGCGGGCTGGCGGCCGCCACGTTCTGCAGCATCCCAGTGGCCTTCCGCAGCAGCCGCTGGTCACGGCCGCGCCTGCTGGAGCTCCCACATCCTGCTTCTCCTGGTGCATATGGAAAAGCGGGATTGCAGATCGGTCATCTGGGCTTTTTCTTGCATCCCATCAGCTGCGGCTCTGCTTGTTTATATTTAGAAAATAGTGTATTGAAGGTATATACCTGTTGCTAATAGATACTTCAACTGAGGTCAAAGTATGTTACGTCTTGCGGAGGGGAAATGCAATTAAAAGCTCTTTATGCCAATAATAATTAAACAAGTGCATTTATTAGCCAGGACAGCTCCATTTTTGGTGAGCATTGGTGGGACCTGGGGGTGACGAGTGGGATGGCGTTGATGGTGAAGCATCCCACGTGGGGTTTCTGCTCTGGAGTGAACAACGGGGCGTCCAGCGCGTGCGCAGCAGCCGGGGGGGACGGAAACTGGGGTTTACACCCCCAGGCTCCTGCTTTCCTGCAGCGGGAGATGACAACAAATGCATCAACCCCCCACTCGCCCGCATCCCGCATTGGCCCCTCTCTGCCCGCCACGTTTGCATCATGGAACAGGGTGGAGTGATGTCCCTGGGCCTCGGCCCCCAGCCGCTCGGCTCCTCCTGCCCGGGCTGTGAGCACAACTTCCTCCTCTGTCCGGGGAGGGGGAAGATTTTCCCCTCCCTCCTCTGATGCTGCATCTCTTCCCCTCTCTGGGAATAATTATAGCTGCTCAGGAAACGCCAAGGAGCGGCAGCAAAAGAAACCGCTGCCTTTTCCTTCTTCCTTCCTCCTTATGCACCAGCCAGAACCAATTAGACCCATGGAAGCTCCTTCCTGCTTCCCTTTTAATTTCAGACCCTCCGGTAAGAGGAGACACGATAAAATGCAAGATTAAATGCCTAATACTGAGGATTTGGGATTACCGAGGTCAGGCTGGACGGCTGGAGGACGCATGTGGTTGAAGAGGGGGTTGAAGCGGTGGTGCCTTCCCGCGCCTTCCCTCCCGTCCGCAGCATCGAACGGGGAGGGCGAGCGTGGAACCGGCACAGCCCCGTCGGAAACGAAAAGCTCTGCTCACCGGTGTTCAGGGCTGGACTTGAGGGCGTTTGTGCGTGGGGCTGGGGCTGAGGTCCAAAATCCTGGCCCATAGCAGGGTGGGGGGCCGAGGGTCTTAAATTTGTAGGTAACGGCATTGAATAGCCCCCATCATAGAGCAACCGTAGGTCGTGGTGACATCCCCTCCGCTTCTCTCTCCGTACGGGAGGGTTTCAGGCTTTGATGGCTGGAAAGATGCTGCTGATTTATTCATGGCCACTTCCCGCCCATTAGCTTTAATAGCTCTCACTGCTCTCCTCGGTTTTGGAGCCCGTCCTGTCCCTGCCCGCCTTTGCTGGGAAGGCCGAGCACCGGACATGCTGGAGCACAAATAGTTTCTTGGAAATCTCCGTTGTGCCGGGTTTACACCCTCAGCGTCTGACCTTTCCAGCGTGGAAGGAGGGGTGCCAGCAAATGTCCCCTCTGCTGCTTCTTCCCCTTGATCTTCTCACTCAAGAGAAGAAAATTGCGGAGATGAAATCGCGGAGAAGCTGCTCTGCCTTCCTCCCAGCTGCTCGCCGGCAGTGCCATATGGCAAATGAGCTCGGCTCTGGCTCTTTTGCGGTGGAAATGGGCCCTGTGGGTGAATCCCAGCCTTGCGCAAGCCCCATGGCCGTTATTGAGACCACCCCATCCCATCTCGCTGAGCAGCCGAGGGGGCCCCAGGACCTGCCCGGGGAGGGGAGAATCAAGTGTTTGGGACAAAGCTGCCATGTCTGAGGTGCCACTGAATGCCGGGGTGCTGCTGCCCTTCGTTCCTGCTTGGCTCCCAGCCCATCGCCCCCTCTGCGCCCACGGCTGTTTGCTTCCAGCCCCGCTCCCGGAGCGTCCAGGTGCTTGAGACGGGACGTTCAGCACAAGACAATTCTGTGTCCTGCTTGGGGGGACGTGGTCACCTCTGCCAAGAGGGTCCCTCCATCGGGCTGCGAACAGGGGACAGCAAGCTGCAAATGAAGGGCTGGTGCTAACGAGGGCATGGTTTAATAAGGGGGGGTCGGGAGGCACAGCAGAGTTGGAGATCTCTCGGGCAGGACGGGACGCCGTGTACCCGCCTGTCCCTGCCTGTGCCGCAAAGCAGGAGTGGGCTGGAGATACAAATGGCTCCCCCAAGAGCCACCTGGAGCTGGAGTTGTTGTGGTGGCTCATTTTGAAATGAAAAGGCAATCTCAGAATATTGCATTTCTGTGAAATACCCCATCCCAGCTTTAGCTGAAGCACTTCATTCCAGCTTTTATTTTTGTTACTTCAACATTAGCAAGCACTAATGCTTAGCAATTTAGAACATAACCGAAATGACAAACCAAAATATTTTGATGTGGGAACCTCTCCGAAATCTGGGAAAGAGCTCGAAGGGTGAGTCTTTGGGTGCATTTCGGGATAATCCTTCCTAGATGGTCTCCTCTTCCTGTCAGGAGTCGGATCTTGGTCCCTCGTGTGACCAAGCAAACGAAGTTATGGGCAGATGCAGCAATTTCAGAGCAAAACCCCTCTCCTGAATGCTTCTGGATGCTTAAAGTTAGGGCACGGACCCCCAGCCTTGGCCGTGCACCAGGTGGTGGGTACGTACAGGATGGGAGCGAGCACCTCCAGCTCTGTTCTGTCCGTGACACGCATTGCGTGTTCTGCTTTAGAGAGACACCGGGTGAAATTGAAACCAGCTCCAGCTCAGATTTCCTCCCCCAGCTTGTGCTAACGGTGCATCGTTGGAGCTGGAAATGCGATGGCCAAGTGGCTTCTGGCTGACGCTGGTCCCGGGGCTGCAGCGCCTGGTCGCCGCTCCTCCTGCTCCTCATCCTCCTCATCCTCCTGCTCCTCATCCTCCTCATCCTCCTCATCCTCCTGCTCCTCATCCTCCTGCTCCTCATCCTCCTGCTCCTTATCCTCCTGCTCTTCATCCTCCTCCTCCTCCTCCTCCTCCTCCTCCGGGCTGCTGAGCATCAGGAATGTAAATGCAGCAGGCAATGTTATCTTCCCAAATATTTTCTGTCAAGCGTGGATACGTTTCTGTGGCCTTTCAGTCGCATGAAACTTGACAGAGCTGTGTTTTGGCCTGAAGTTATCGGCTTGATGTTCCCTTCAACTGGAAAATGTTCCTTTTTGGTTGTTTGTACAGAAGGAATGATTCTTTCCGCGGAGCTGTGTGACCCGAGAGCTGGTCAGGCGAGGAGGAATTGCTTTACATGGCAGCGGAGGAGAGATCCCGTACATCAGATCCCACCTTGTCTCCTGGACGAGAACTGCTGGGTAAAGAATGAAATACAGCGTCACCCAGCACAGTGTGACGTGCAAGACAGGAAGAGTTTGCAAAACAGGATTATAAATCAGTGGGAAGAGAGGAGGCATTTAACTGAAAGCCTTGGGAATATATTAAAACTCTTTTTTTTAATTGGGTTAACTCATATTAATCTGTGAAAATATGCAGGTTTTCTTCTACGTGGAGACGAGTGGCATTTCCAGAACTCAAGTCTTTAGGCTTTTCCAAGTTCTTAGTGAAAAGCTGGAGATAATTACTTTTCCAGGAACATAAAGATAATGACTCCACATTTACAGAACATGATTAATAACAAGGCTGTGTATATTTACAGTCACCACTGAAACGGGGCCACGTCCGAGGCGCCCGCGGAGCCTTTTATCCCCGGGTGCTGTGGATCTGGCGCTGTGGTTGTATCCGGCGTCATACCAAAGAAATCCCTCGGAAAGGGCCTGTGGGGAGATGCCGGCTTGTCTCCCCGCTCCTGAGGCCGTGCCCAGAGCTCCTGCCCTGGCATCACGGCATGGGGGAATGGCTTTTGCCCCTTTTCTCAGCGGCGACCTTGTGAATACCAGGGGGGCTGCTGCAGCATCTCCTGCGGGATGGATGTTGGTGGAAATGGGATGGAATCCCCCGTGCCCTGCAAGTGCCGGCTGCCAGCAGGGAGGGGATGGATGGTGGTCGGACTCCTCGGCTGGAGGGTGATTCCAGCCACACAGTTTTCTGTTTCTTCCCGGTGCCCCATGACCGTGGGCCAAGGATGCGGCAGCGAGGAATAGCCATCAAGAGGCTTTTTTTAACCTCCATGGCTGACTTGGTTGTGGGAATACATCACGTCCCGGCGCTGTGCATCAACTGCCCCATTAGTAGGGAAATGCTGGTTGTGTAGCTTGTGCTTTTTCACGGCCGCAGCTCCGGGGCTGAGCAGATCGGGTGACCCATCCAGCGCCACCCGACCCCCGGGGCAGCATCGCCCGTCCAGCGCCACCCGACCCCCGGGGCAGCATTGCCCACCCCACCCAACGGAGAAGCCCATGGGGGTCCCTCAGCCAGCAGGGGCCCAACCAACAAGAAATGTCACTGCCGAGCCCACTGCCCAAAATACCTGCGTGGGCGGTGACCCTGCCCTAGCGCAGGTTGGCCGATGCCTCTGCCAGATCGGGGACACCGCCAGGGCTCCTCTCCCCCGGCTCTGCTAATGGGGACAGATCCGCAGCCCCGGGGAGTCGATGCCAAATCCCGCTCCAACAGCTGTATGTTCTCCAGCATGAGTCATCCCCACCCCGAGCTGCAGCCTCTCCATAATAACATTCCTCCTCTCTGATCTCAGCTCCTGGCTGGGGTTGCTCGCTCTCTGGTTCTCCTTCCTCCCTCCACACGGTTCCTCCTGCCCAGGCCCCAGCGCAGAGCAGAGGAGGCTCTGCCAGACCTTGGAACAAGGTGGAATCACATCCCTTTCGTCCCTCAAAATCAAGAGAATGTGCCCAATTACCATGAGATTTGTTTTTCCTCTCTCTGAAGACAGCAACATCGATTCTTTTCCATATCATCTTTTGTTTTTCCTCCCCATCCAAGATGTGTGTGTAAGAGCAACGACTGCCCACCCTTTCCCAGAGCATCAGGGAAGATGCTCTGAGCTTTCAGCCCTGCATGTCTCTGGTCCGATGAGATCTGCCCCAAAGCCGCCCCCTGGCCCCTTCCTGCCCTCCCTGCTGTCACTTCTGTCCACAGTGGGTTCTTTTCTCCCCTTTCCCTCTCTGCTCCCCAGAAGTGGTTCGTCTGCCTCTCCCTGTGTGAGCTGGGAGCCAGCCGGAGCTCGTCCCCTGCGCCGTCCAGCTTGAACCCCTGGAGAGCCACTGGCAGCTGCCCTCTCCCCTGTTCCTGCCTCTGACATGTTTTCTCACACTAACGGCAAACCCAGGGGACACCGACCACCTCTGAGCATCGCTGGGTGAGCTGCACTGGGGAAATGGCTTTGGGCGGGCTCCAGAGCAGGGACGGGCAGCGCCTGTGCCAGCTCACGCCGCCCTGACCCTGCTCCCGAAGCTGCCAGTGCCGGGCTCTCGCCGCTTCCCCCCGGCTGTTTGGCCAGCTCCGCCTGGCACAGGTACAGCTTCTGAATGGAAACCAAATTTTGCTCAAAAGCATTATTTTCTTCTGGATTGTGGAGTGCCCAGATGGTCTCCAGCAGTAACGAAGGGAGACCTTGAACGTGCCAGTTGAACAGCGTGAAAAGCCAGAGTCAAATATCTGGGCAGTTGTGTTTGTTGGCTTGTCAGGATGAGACGCGGATGACTGAGGCATCGCTGCAGTCTAGCGGTGCAGCCGGCACCTTGAGCCTGCAGCTGTAATCCCTCATTGCTCAATAAGTTCCAAAGTTTCCCAAATGATGCTTTAACCGAGCCTGGCAGGGGAAGGTGACACCGTGCAGCATCTCTGCAGCATAACCCAGAACTGGGGCTGTTCTCTCGTCATTGACTCGCTGGATGATGCTCCCCTGCCAAAGACGGGCGAGGAACCTGGTGTCCTGTGCCCCATTTCTGAGCGTTACCCCTAGAACCCTCCCCTGGGCGCTGCTCCCCCCGCAGAGCCGACTGGGTTCTGGATCTGCCTGCGGAGCGCGGGGCACTGGTGGCAAAGTCATGCGGGGCGTTGCAGGGTTGTTTCTTGTGGCTCCGTGGGGAGAGCGGGGGCCTTGTTTGGTGCTCTGAGGTTTACCACAGCTGTTGGGAAGAGGGGGAACGCAAGCTCGGTACATTTTTAATTGAAGGCTGATAAACAGCTGCTATGCCTGCAAAATATCAGTGGTTTGAGAGTGTAATGGGGCCGAAGCTACTCAGCATTTACCAGTGCATTGTGTTGGGGTGTTGGTGCGTGAATATGTTGGTAAGATCATCAGTAACATGTGCATCGTGATGTGCCACCAGCACTTGTAGCCATGAGACACTGCTCTCTGCCCCATGAGGATGAGGATGGGGATGCGGGGATGAAGGTGGAGATTCAGGGATGAGGATGGGGATGTGGGATGCGGATATAAGGATGAGAATGAGGATGCAGGGGTGAGGATACAGGGATGAGGGTGAGAATGGGGATGCGGTGATGAGGACGGGGATGTGGGGATGAGGATGCAGGCATGCAGCGCCAAAATCCTTGGGGTTGACAGAGCGGTCTGTGTGTATCTTTTTGGCAAGTTCGGAGGAAGAAAAGCAGAGTGCTGTGCTCAGAGCCGGCTCTTTGCAGAGGCTCCGTCCTCTGCGTGCCCGCCCGGAGGAGAGAGAGCCTGAGGAAAGCGCTCTAAACACGGCCGGTCTGCGGGGTCTGCAGCAAACGCCTCGGCTGCCAAAGTTAACTTGGGGTAACGTTTTTATCCCAACTGCTAAACTCTCCTGTGCTCTCGCAGCTGGAAGGGGGAAAATTCCGCAAGCCCAGGCTGGCCTGGCTGGGAGGAATGGGGTCTGAGGGGGTCTGTGCCGCGGGAGAGGGAGAAGAGACCCCGGCCCGGGCAGTGGGGGGTCCCATCCTGCGCGGGGGTGCCGGGCTGGCAGTCCCTGCAGGGAAAGGCAGAGAAGGGACCCGGGGGGAGGCGGGGAAGAGATCCCGGCCCGGTTTGGCTCAGCCGCGCTCGGAGCCCGGAAAATCCCCGCGAAGCGATCGCAACTTTCCCACGGCCGAGAACCGGCCCCGCCGGAGCCCGCGCCCCGGAGGGCGGCTGGGGGGTCCCGTCCTGTGTCCCCCCGGCCCCTCCCCGCCAGCCCCGCGCTCCGCCCCCTGTGGGGCCGCGGCCGGGGCGGGAACCCGGGCCGGGCGGAACCCGCCGCCCCCCCGCCCCGCGCCCAGGCGTCCCGGCGGCGGCGAGCGGGGAACCGGGAGCTGAGAAGCGGCTGCCCGCTGCCTCCCGCCGCTCCATGGCCCCGGCCGCGGCGGCGGAGCCCAGCGCCCGCCGCCCCCGGGGGAGCGGCCCCGGCCCCGGCGGGAGGCGAACGGCTCGGCGGCCGCCGGTGAGTGCGGGATGGGGGGTGGTCGGGATCCCGGAGTGGGGGGACCCACGCGGATCCACGGGCACGGCACCGGCCGTACACGCGCACATCAGCCCCGGGCACAGCGATCCCGCGGCGGGATGCACAACGGGCACCCACGGACACGGGCCACCCACAGACACCAGAAACACGCACAAGACACAGCACATGGACACACACATGCAGCCTGCAGACGCACACTCGCGTGCACACTCTGACACGGATGTGCACTGACACTCGTGTGCGAGCCCACGCACGGGCACACGCACCCTTGCACGGCCAGAATCCGGCCGCAGTATCCAAACCTCAGCACTTTGTGCCGTTCCCCGGGGCTCCTCGCAGGGGGTGAGGCAAGGAGCGGAGCACTCACGCAGCTGATCCCTGTGCAGGATTTGGTGTAGACACTCGAGAGATGAGAAGTGGGTGGAAATGATCCCGGTAGCTCCTGGAGTTCGGGATCGGGAGGGTCTTTTTGCACAAGGGGCTCAGCTTTGCAGCTTGGAGGGGGGGAACAACCGCAGCCAGACCCACAGCTCCCGTCTCGCTTCCAGGTGGGTTTTAATTCTTATTCACAAAATCGGGGAGATGAGGCTTTTGCAGGGTAAGGGTTAGAAGAGATGAAAGGTTTAAAACGCTGGAGGCAAGAGTAATCCCAGCTGGGAATAGAGCTGGGAACTTCGTTGCTTGCAGGCAGAGTGGGATGTGGTCCCTGGGGTGGGAGGAGATGGGCTTTATGTGTTTGACCCGCTGGAGAACTTGGGCCATGCCTGGGAGCAGGGAGGACTTGGCGGGCCCCTCCGTCCCTCCCTGCACACGGGCAGGGATTCGTCAGAGGAGCAGCAGCGACGGTGCCAAATTCAGAAGGAGTTTGGTCCTAATTCCCTGGAAATCCCAACCTACAGCTTTTTTTCTTTCTCTTTCCTTTTCTCTTGGCCGTGAGGATTCCAGGGTGCTCTGGTGCGGGCTGCACGCCTGGGGCGCCCAGGGGCAGGAGTTCTAGGAGATCCCCCCGAGCTCCCCGCTCCTCCTCCTCCTCCGAGCAAGCAAAAAGCTGCCATTAGAAATCTACTTTCTGTTTAAATTTAGATGCCTGCATTATCTTGAATTTGGATTTATTAATTATTTGCATCTGGTTCATATAAAAAAAAGTTGAGCAATGCAGATGTCCTGATTTCAGCATCAGCTTGGAGGAGAAACATGAAATTTGTTGGCGTTTCTATTGTCTCCTGAAACAATGGCCCGTCAGAAGGGGCTGGGAATGACGATCCCCTTCGCGGGGGTCTGACATGAGTTGAGCATCCACCCAACCCCTGTGATCTCCGCGCAATGGGTGACTGTGGCTCATTTCCCAGCCGTGGAGATTAGTCTAATTAGCAGAGCAAATCTGGGTAAGGCGAGCTCTTGTAATTAGTAATCAGTTGGATGTTTCCACACATTTTCTTTGCCTGAGGGGTAGAGAGGAGTTTTTGAGCGGTTGGCCCCGTTTTGGGAGCAGGGAGGACTTTGGAGATGTCAAGGTGAAGAGGACTGGTGTTACTGGTGGCACTGGTGACTCTCCCCGCTCCTGGGCACTGCTGCATCCCGTTCATTGATTGGGACCATCAAGCACAGGGTGGAAAGCAAAGGGACAGACCCGTCTGTGTCCCCATACCACCCCGGCACCGCCTGTCCCCATAGCCTGCTGTCCTGGGTCACGTTCCAAGTGACAGTGGTGGCCCTGGTGGCTCGTGGCTGCTGCCTGGGACGTGTGACCTGACACTGGGAAGGTGCTTCTCCGCAGCTCAGCCAGGCCTGAGGTGGTGTCTCCATCAGCCAGAGCTTAGGGGAGGTGGTTGTGTGTTAACATCTCGTCTGTCCTGTCCTTTGCTTGGGGAAACTGAGGTCTCGGCTGCTGCGGAGAGAGAAACGAGGGATGTTTCAGACTGCTGAGCCTTTGGGCCACGGGCAGAGGGTAAATTGTCACACCCGGGTGTCCTGTGCTGCAGCAAAGGTGAAAATGGATCACAACCTCCGTTAAACAGCCGATGCGAGACCCCAAGCCCAGGACCAGGAGGTTCCTGCTGGGAAGATTAATCCTTCCCACACCCTGATAATTAGAGTTACTGGGTTTATGTAAAAGCTTCTATGAGATAACTTAATTAATTATGATTGATTAATGGGTGTCACCGGCCAAAGCTGAAGCTGGAGGGACAGATTTTGTCACCATGTTGGGAACACGCTTGCACTGGGGTCAGGGCAGGGAGATTTACCCCTCAGGATGGAGCCCAGACGAGGCTTTGCCGGTGGGTGCTGGGATGGTGACAGTTCTCTTCTGCTGGGACAGGCCCAGGAAGATGCCTGCTGGCTTTTTATCTCATTTCTTTCATCTGGTCACCTTTAATATGCAGCCAGAGGGAGAAATTTGAAGTGGACTGAGAAAAATAGAGATGGAGGAGGCACCACGTGGGCCTCACAGCACCCCAAGCGCCCAAGATGACGGGTGCTCCACATGCCGGGACCGATGCTGCTCCCCCGCCGGCTTCACCCTCCTCCAGCCGCGGTGGGAGGTGAGACGGGGGGCGGCGCTGGGGTGCTGCTCCGTGCCATCCCTCCGTGCCCCGTGCCGGGGGTGGCGTGGAGGTTGGGCTGAAAAGGGAGTTATTTTTAAGCGTCTCCTCTCGGCACAGACTGTTATTGCCATTCTCTGTACTGTCCCCGGTGGGTGGGGAAGCCGGGGAGGGCTCTCGCGGCTCCCCATGTCCTCGCACCCATAATGTCTCATCTGCTTGGGTCCCTTTCCCAGGGGAGCTCAGCCACCACAGGCTTTGGCATCTCAGGAGTTGAAAAGCGATCTAAACCGGATTGGATTTTTTGCCGGTGTGTGTCTGTTGGACGAGCTGCAGGGGAGGAGGATGCTTTGGGGGAGACCCGTCCCCACCACGGCCGCTCTGAGCCCTGGGAACGTCCCTGTGTGGTGACAGAGGCTCCCTGGGGTTTGGACGAGGTGGGGGCGTCTGTGCTGCACCTTAGCACTTCGGGGGTCTCACCCATCACCACAGCCTTCAGACACGATTTGCTGACTGATTGGGCAAAGAACTTCAAAATCAGTTTATTCCCAAAGTCAGAAGAGCGGCTTTAAAGTTGTGATATTTTAGGAGAAGAAAAGGCAAAATGAGGGGTTTTCCATCTGTCAGAGATGGGACCCTGGGCACGAAACGGGACCCTGGGTACAGGATGGGACGCCTGGTGTGGGCAGGACCCTGGGTAATGACGGGACCAAACCCTGAAGACGGGCAGCGCAGGCTGGAGCGGGGCAGGACAGCTGTGCTGGAAATGCCGTCCCTGGGGAGACGCTGGTTTTGAATCCCCGCTGCTGTGCTGCAGGCTGTCCCTCACCGCAGCGCTTTCCAGGTGCTATCCTGGAAAAAAATGACTCTTCGGGGGATAAACCTGTCGGGAAAGCAGCCGCCCTCAGCATTACCTGCACTTGGCCCTTTTCCTTGAGGTGCCTTCCCGGCTCTCCAGCTGTCGCCGAGCTGCTGGCCCTGGCTGGCACCTCCCGGCACACGGCACCGGGGCGGCCCTGCCAGGCGCTGGCACAGCCCCTCGTCCCCCAGCCAGACGGAGACTTTGTGGCCAGATCTGCTTTTTGCCAGCCTGTGGCGTTCTGCCAGCTCAGCTGCCGGCACAGTCGGGGCAGCAGCAGAGCATCCCCGGGGCGCCCACGGGATGCTGGACCTGCCTGCGAGAGGGACCCGTCCCAAATTCTGCTTTACCCCCCAGCCAGCTCCGCTGTTGTCGGGTGCCTTGGATTTAGTGTCAAATTCTAGGAGTGTCTGTCTGTGCAGGCGGTGTGAGAGGATTGGGCTGGGAGGGTGGAGCCAGCAATACGCCTTCGTGATGGGGAGGATTAAAGAAATATTTGGGTTTATTTTGATGCCAGGCTTATTGCGGGGATTGGAAGCTTAGCTCAGAACCTGGTGGCAGAGCAGCGCTCATCTCGCCCGATAACGCTCACGGCATTTACGTTTTTGTGCTCTCGTTCCCCCCAGCAGGAATCAAACCCCCAGGCTGCAGGCGTGGGTCCCCGTGGACCGCGGCTGGAGGGGGCGGCTGGGAGCCCTGGGCCACTGCCTGTCCCCTCCGGGGACCAGCCCGTCCCCTGCCCTCCCGCTGAGCTGCGTCTAGTTCTGCTGCTCCAGCACTGAATCAGCCCATTCGCGTGAGTGTCGGCGGCTCCGAGTTGCAGAACTGGATGGCAACGCTGGGGTTTTTTTTAATTTTTTTTAAAGAGCTTATGTAACCTTTGGGATTCTATTAATAAAAATAATGGTTTTGAACTCTGGGAACAAGCAGCCCCAGCGATGAGCAATTAAACACTCTGACTGCAGAAAGCAGGCGGCTATGGGGCAGTGGGGAGATAAGGGGAGAGGAGCGGGGGCAGGAATGGCTGGGGAGGGGCCGAGGGGATTCCCGGCCTGCGGACAGACTGCCAGCCGCTGTGTCCCCGTCCCTGTGCCACGGAAAGGGAGGGAGGAGGGGAATGGAGTTGTTTTAGACCCAGCCTGGCTCTGGACTGTGTGGATATGGGACGGATGAGCACCCTCTTGTCCTGCCGCCCCTGTTTTTAAGCACCCCCGATCCCCCAGTTTAACTCCAGGAGGTACCCAGTACAAAAATGTGGGAACAGCAGCTCAACACGGCCCAGGTGAATGTCACTGGGACCCACCGCACCGCCCGGTGTGGGACCCCGGCGGGGATGCACCTGCTCCCCGCAAAGGGATGCTCATGGTCCCCAGCAGGGACGCAGCTCCACTGGGGCTCTAGGGGTTAAATGAGGTAGTGGCAGAATTGGGATTAAAGTGGCTCGGCCAAGGCTCAGGACCAAAAATAGGAGGTGTCTGGTGGGTGTATGTTCACGGTGACTTTGGGGGCCATGAGCCCTGGGTTTTCACAGTTCGCCCCCAAGACGGTATCAAAGAGCCTTTGGGGGTTTTATTTTAATCCCTAAGTAGCCAGCAAGGCTTCATGCAGAGGATTTGATGTGAATTTAAGAGAGGCTGAACCTAAGATGGTAATGAGAGAAAGCTGGGACATAACCTAAATCAGGGTATTTGGTGGCAAAAACCCCACAATCTTTGGGATGTCTTCAAGTGCCTGGATGTTTCCCTTTTGTACTGAAATGTTTAAAACTCATTTTTCCGTTCGGGGTGACTGTTGTGTTTGATTTATTGCGTTTCGCCTTTGGCAATGCAGGACTCTCAGCTTGTTTCACGGGAAGGTTTAACCCCCCTCAGCAGTGGGTGCGTGTTTGGGTTGGTTTTGTTTGGGACTTTTTTCCCTTTAAATCTCCCTTATTCAAATTGTCACAGCTTGGCAGCCTTGTGCCAGGAACACACTGTCATCCTCAAAGTCATAGCTTTAATTCCTTCCCTCTGATGCTAATAACACCTTAAGATGATTAAGGCTGGGGAAAAAAACCACTTTGTTATTTTGCTCTTTGGCTGTTGGTGGTGCTGGTTGCTGGCTCTCGGTGCTCCGCTGGCTCGGGGAGTAAAACCTGAGCGCCCACCTCCCTGCTGCCTGTGCCAGGGTGTTTTTGCTCGGTTTTACCCTCTGGCTTGTAGTTGCTGAACATCAGTGCTGCCGTGCCATCCGAACGCTTTTCCTTTGCAATGTTGTATGCAGCGGCACAACGAGCCCCTCCCGCGGCGTCCCCTGCCCGGGGGCCTCCCTGCAGCACTTGCCAGCGGCACGTCCCTGGTTGGGGACAGCACGGGCAGCGTTCCCGCGCCGGCCGTGCCAGGGGCTGCGGGCGAGGGCACGGACACGCCGTCCTGCCCACATCACCCCCAGTGCTGGGCACCCGGCCGGGCAGCGAGTACATAGATTGCTGTCAGCATGAGGTTATTTATATTTTTTTAAAGATGTTTTTCGGTCTGGGACGCGTTCAGAGCGTTTGAACTTCCCCACATCACGAGGCAGCGCTCGCCCGTGCGTGGCCCTGCCAGCCCAGCCCAGTCTGCCCTGCCCGCTGCTTTTGGCAGCAGCTTCAACACCTCTTTGCTCATCTAGGAAACAAGGTACTGGATATAAAGTGCATCAAGTCTCATGAGGAACAGCTGAGGGACCTGGGGGGTTCAGCTGGAGAACAGGAGCTGAGGGGAGACCTTCTGATCTCTAAACTGCCTGAAAGGAGCTTGGAGCCAGGGGGGTCGGGCTCTGCTCCCCAGGAACAAGCGCCAGGAGCAGAGGAAACGGCCTCAAGTTGCCCAGGGGAGGCTGAGGTTGGATTTAGGAACAATTTCTTCCCCAAAGGGCTGTGGGGCATTGGAACAGGCTGCCCAGGGCAGTGCTGGAGTCACCAGCCCTGGAGGGCTGGACAGACGGACATGAGGTTCTCAGAACGTGGGGCAGGGACAGGGCTGGGTTATGGTTGCACTCAATGATCTTGACGGTGTTTTCCAACCAAAATAATTCTGGGATTCTGTGTCCCAGGTGTCCTTGTGGCCCCCATGCTCCTGGGATCCCAGACACATGGGCCCCCAGTGATGCCTCTTCACCTCTTTCTCCTCCCCACCTGCAGGAAGAGCGGCTGAGCCGGACACGATGACTGCCGAGAGCACCAAAACCAATGGACCCGTGCGGGAGCTGGAGACGGGGGGGACCAAACCGCCAGTGCCCCCCGCCCCGCCGCGGCGCCGGGGACGCCGGCTGCGGCGCAAATCACCGCCGGAGGTCCCGGTGAAAGGGCAGCTCCGCATGCGCTCGCCGTCAGGAGCCTTTGTCATGGTGGGCATCTCGGTGGTGCTGGTGGGCATGACCATCGCCGTGGTGGGCTACTGGCCCCACCGGGGACCCAGTGGCACCGGGGCCAGCGTGGGGAACACCAGCATCGTGGGAGACATGAGGAGGGAGGTGGCTGCTGGGCGACACGTGCCCCACAGTGAGAAGCTCAAGCTGATCGGCCCCGTCATCATGGGCATTGGACTCTTCATCTTCATCTGCGCCAACACCATGCTGTATGAGAACAGGGACATGGAGACCCGCAGGCTGATGCAGAAAGGGCTCTACTCCATGGCGGGGGGTCTCCCTGAGGGGACCGGCCCCGGGGACGGTCATTGCCAGCGTGGGGACGGCCAGCCCGTCCCGCAGGCCAGCACCGAGTGCGTGGAGGGCTGCTACCAGGTGGATCTCTCCTGCCAGCCCTGCCTTGGTCCTGACGGCAAGTGGTCCAACTGCTACGGCTCCAACAGGCTCCAGACCACGGCCGAGCTCCTCCGGCACCCCGCAGCGTCCCCTGCCGCCTCCCTCCTCAGCCTCCGCTCCGGCGCCTCCGCCGAGGCCAACCTCAGCCTCTCCCACCGCGCTGGGGCCGAGTGCCTCATCTCCTCGGCTGTCGGGGCCTTGGCATTGCCCGTCATCAAGCTCAACAACTGTTTGCTGGACGCGGCGGCGCAAGGGCCTGGCAAGAAGGCAGAGGAGGCTCCTGCTGGTCCCCTTGCTGAGGCACTGCAGCTCTCCCAGGCTCCACTCTCCAGTGGTGCCAACATCATGCCCGGTGGCCAGGACCATGGTGGTGGTGGCCATGTCATCATCAACGTGGACGGCGGCTGCCCCAGCGTGGAGCTCAGCCTGGACGCACAGCTCCACACCCCGGGACACTCCAAGTCCCTGGACCTGGGCCGGCCAGGGGGGCTGCTGGTGGCCCCCATGAAGGACCGTAAGAACCGGAGCTGGCCCCGGCTGGACCACCTCAGCCTGGTGGGTTATGCCAAACTGGAAAGTGCTGGCGAGTCCTCAGACCGGCTGCTGGAGCCCAGCGAGCCCCGGCCCAGCTCCTGGGCCGTGGGGATGGAGCCGGGGGGCACGCGGGTCTGATGTCCCTATGGCCTTTGGGGACTGTGACATTACTGTCCGTCATCCCAGCCCCCAGCACCCACCAGCGACCCTAGAATCCACAGCCAGGAGAGGTTTGGGGGATGCTTCTAAGCAGGTGCCAAGAGGGATGTCCCAACGTGCGGCAGCGGGGGGACGACTCACCTGGGTGGGGTGTTCTTGATGACTTCCCGGTGGATGCCCTCGGCCTTGCAAGCCCTTTTCCATGGAGCTCTTGCTTTGGGACCCAACACAGACTGTGGGGTGGGGACATGGGGGCAGGCGAAGCCCCACCGGCTCCTGCAGCACTTTATTTCAGCAGGGTTGGGGCGGGGGGATGTTTTGAGGGGGTGGTGTTCCCTTGTCAAGCCTCAACCCACTGGGAAATTTGCTTGATCGGAACACGTAAGCCCAACGGGGCTATTAAATATTATCTTGATGCCACGCGGTCCCACCTCACCTTGTCGTCTTCCCGTGAGATGCTCGGGGGGCAGCGCGGTGTGCGAGGCCGTGCTGCCGCCCGGCTCGGCTGCAGGGAGGAAGGATGCTTTGTGACCGCGGGGTATTTGCAGGATAAGGGGACAGGTTCAAGGGTTGGTTGCTGTTGTGGTTTCTTGCAGCGCGAGGATGCAGGAGGTCCCTGGGGAGCTGCAGGCAGCCGCGCTGCTGCCCCCCCGCTGCGCAGGCAGCTGCGGGTTAAAACGGAGTCGCTGGGGTAGAGCAGTTCCCAAAGCCCGTCTGCGGGTCGGGTTTAACTGTGCTCGTTTTGGTGGGGTGAAGGATGCAGGTACTGGAGGATGCAGGCAAAGGGAGGGGTGTGATGGGGTAGAGAGGGAGGGCTGAGTGGTGGGGCTGGTTTTCCTGAGCCCCCTTGGGTGCTGATGTGGTTGTTTGTGCCTTTTGGATGGAGAACAGGAGCTGCGCCAGATGAGGCCAGAGAGCCTGGGGTGCGTGTTTAACACAGCCCTTTGACCACCACTGAGCTGGGGGGCTGTGCAGCCCAAACAGGGATGGAGCCGATCCAAAAATGTCCCCCAAAAGTGCAAAAAGCGGAGCAAGGAGAGAGAGGGGCTGGAGCAACGACACCAAAACTCAGCAGATCCCAATTTCAGAGGTTCCAGCCCCCCAGCTGCTCACCAAGATCAGCTGTGTGCTGATCCTCCCACCCCACACCTGGTGCTGCTCAGCCCATCAGGCTGGTTCGCAGCCCTTCCTCCTCCTCCTCCTCCTTCCTCCTCCTCACCCCGCAGCAAGGACTCTGCCTACCCGGTAAGTCCTTTCTTAAGATTTAAAGTCTCTGCGCAGGAAAGCACTTTGCACTTGTTGTACAGCCAGGGAATGCAAATGTCGGTGCATTATCTAGGGCGAGTGCTCTTTGCTGCACATCTCACTGAGGTGCCGGGAAGATGAAGTGTCAGGGTTTTCCGTGCCGGGGCTGTTGCGACGTGCGCCAAGCGACAGCGCGGTGCCTTGCGCCTTGTGCTTAGCGATGAGGAGCCCTAGGTCAGCACGATGGCGTGCGGACGTGTTTCGTGGTGCTATAACGCTTTGTGAATTTCTGGTGAGGTACATAGAGTGTTGCTTTTGGATGCTTTATTTTTAAAAAAAGGAAATAAGGGCAGTGCCAAGTCCTCCTCTGCATTAATGAGCTGGTGTGGAGCCAAGGGCGCCTGTCTTGGTGCTTCCCGGCACCCAAGGAGCCAGGACGGGGCTGGAGCTGGGGTGGGTTTGGGGTTCGGTGCTTGTTTTTTGTGTTGTGTTGGTTTAGTTTTTCCTTTACTTTCGGCTCTTGTGGGTCTGTGGGTGTCCTGCGCAGACTTGCTGCTCCTGCAGGTTCCACACGTTCCTCCTGGAGACCTTATTGCGGCCTTTCTGTACTTAAGAAAGATGGGGACAGACTTTTGAGCGGGGCCTGTTGCAGTAGGACAAGGGGCGATGGTTTCAAACTAAAGGAGGGAGATTCAGGCTGGACAGGAGGAAGGAATTGTTGACACTGAGGGTTTTGCTTCCATGGAGGGTCAGGGATCAACCCGGTGCCACCGACCCAGCTGCTGCAGGTTGGGCGGTCGCTCCCTGCCTCTGGCTTTGACTTTCCTCCCGTGCCTCAGTTTCCCCAGTTACGAAGCTCAGGGCTGGGCTCCGCGTGTCCTACCTGCCCTGTTGAAGTGCAATTCCTTCCTTTCAACCCTGTTTACCCTGGACCCTAAAGCACCTTGGGCTCTCGTGTCCAGAAGGGATGGAGCCAGCCCCGCTCCCTGCCCGGCTCCCGCAGCGATTCCCTGACCCCGGGGCACGCAGCGACCCCCGGGGACACCGCTGGCTGCTCGAGCCCCAGAATGAGAAGAATGACCTAAAAATAACCTGGGCTGGAACCAGCTGCTGTTCGGGTGGGAACTTTCTCCTCCCAGGGTTGCACCTCTGGGTCCTGGGTCGGGGTCCCAGATGGAGACCCGAAAAGGGCCAGGGGTGGGTGACGAAGGGAACTGGCTTTTGTGGCTCCTTCCCAAAGGATGGGACCTCTGCAAAAGAGCCACCGGTGTGGGGCTGGAGCTCGGGCTCGGTCCCTGGGGGCGGCCGCTGCCTCCGCTGGTGTTGGGACAAAGGGTTTGTTTGGGATATTTTACTTATTTGCATCTCTCCAGATTGCCATGGTGTTTGTTTACCTAATATTTTCCCTCGCTTGTAGCCAGGCGAAATGCCGCAGGGCTCCAGGCTCGGCAGCCTTTGCAGTCTGATGGGGGGAAACTGAGGCACGGGGCTAAAGGGGCGCGACAGGGCTCAGACCCCCCAGCTCTGGGCCAGGGTCTCACCACCCTCAGTGTAAAGTATTTCTTCCCTGATGGTGACGCTGTGGCTGCTGAGCTGGGGACCGACCACCCAAAGTGCAGCCGAGCAGGAATTTGCCCATTTCCTGGCTGTTTGTCCCCAAACACAGTGTCTTTGGAGCTGCTGTTTGTGCCAGGCTGGGGCTCGTCACCCTTATCTAAAGGAGCTGGGACCCCCGTGAGCCCCAGCTCCTTGGGATGGGGTTAATTAAAGGGCATTTTGGCATGACCCTAATGGGGTTGGACATGGTGATGTGCACTGGCTTGGAGAAATAACGCGATGTTCGATTCCGCCCCGTCGTTTTAAGTCAATCGAGCTGCTGTGACATGTTGGGGAAAAGCAGCTCCAGCAGCAGCCGGTTCCCAGTTATCTGGGGCCAATTTCTGTGGTTCCTTTGTAATTTTTGCTTTGAGATCCAATACTTGGAGAGGCTTGGAAGTGAACTGGCCCAGGGCAGGGGGGCTGGAAGATGCAGTGACTTGTCTCTGGGGTAATCTGAATTTATGTTGCTCTTACCATGTGAATATAGACATGTGCACAAGCAGCAGCAGGGCTGTGCAACCCTTCCTCGCCTTTCCGTTGGGGAAACTGAGGAGCAGTGGATGGTCCCACAGGGGGATGCTCGTCCTGTCCCGTTCCCAGTCTCCAGCCGCCCCAACTGGGCCAACTGGCTGTTATTCTGTGGGGCTGGCGGCCGCGGTGCCGCGGTAGCTCGGTGCCTGGTGTTCCTGTCGCGCCAGAAAAAATGAGACAAGACGACCCAGTTCGGACCATGTTGCTGCTCCAGCTCAGTCACATTCGCTCGGGGTCGGGCGGCAGCTGCAGAGCAGAAACGCACCGAGCTCGCCTCGAGTTCTGCAGCTCGAGGTTCGGTGCGGGAAGATGATGCTTTACACCTGGAGTCTGGGGCTCCTTTTCAGCCCTTTCTGGGGGTTCTGGTCCCGCCCGCTCTGCTGGGGACGCGGTGACAGGCTGAGGTCAGAACCGCCGCAGAGCCAGGCCGGGAGGGACGGGAGCGAAACAGGAGACGGTTCTGTTTGAAAATTTATTGAAAAATGCAATACAAGAAGCAATACTGAACACTTATGTCTAAACGCTACGGCACCTTTCCCTTTGATTTACTATGAAAGCCCAAAATAAGCGCTCCCATCACTAGTCAATCTATAAAGACTTGTGAGTTTTAAAAGTTCCTATTTTTATAAAGGATGTAAACAGCCGGCCTAGACAACTCACCAGTGCCTTGAAAAACTTTACAAAGCTCCTTCATATTCTCAGCTACTAAGTGATCTTTGTCGTTTACGAGTTCAGCCGCTCAGGACGCTGCCACCTCGTCAGGTAATCGCACAATCAGCAAAGAAATCAGCAAACCAGGGTTCATGGGCAGCGGGAATCAGTCTGTGCTGACACATCGCGTGGGGCAGCCGTCGCCATTTGGCAACCGGAGCTGCCGTTCCAGTTTAATGGAGACCGCGAGCTCCTTGCCTTCCTTTCTATAAAAACATTCATTCATATATAAATAGCTTCCATATAATGTATATTATACAATCAAGACAGTCTCTGGGTGAATTTGTGGAGTGGGAAGAGCTGGGAACATTCATATAAATAGACGTTACTTAGCTGGTTTGTCTCTAGAAATGACACAGCACGCGGAGAACCGGGGATTGGAAAACGCGTGGGGGGCGGAAGGGGCGCGGGCAGCCCCCCCACCCCCCCCGGCCCCGTCACAGCCCCCCGGCCGGGGCAGCAGCTGCTTCAGCTCACAACAGGTTTATCTCGTGCCAGGCGGCTCCGGCGCGGTTGCGGGTCGGGCGGCGGTGGCCACGGCGTGTTTAAAAATGCTCGAGAAGCAGAACTTGGAAGGGGGAAGTGTGAGAACACACAACCCGGAAATGGCCACCCAAAATCCAGGAAAAAAAACAAAGTAGGGTTATTCTAGTCTGTGGGTCCTTAAAAAGGGACGTACGCACCATGGTGAGCACATCACTTCGGAAAGGAACCACCAGCAGGTTTCTCCACCTAGAAATCCCCTGGTCAGGGTGTTGTGTTGTGCTCGGGACACC
The DNA here is from genome assembly GCF_036013475.1 of Columba livia. NCBI lineage: Eukaryota > Metazoa > Chordata > Aves > Columbiformes > Columbidae > Columba > Columba livia. Next base: position 239,082 of record NC_088627.1, on the reverse strand, counting down.
CAATCTGAACACCCGGGGCCAAGTTTCAGCTTCACACCATGTTCCTCTAAACCCTCCTGGCACCCAAGTGCCTTTAAGTGCTACGGGCAAGCTTAGTCTACCCGGTGGAGCTCAGCAATCCCGAGCGCCGGCTCAGTGTGCGCGTCTGCTGCTGCGGGAAGGAAGGACTGAGCAACAACAAGCCAAGTGTCTGCAAAAGGGCCGTGGCCGGAGGGACGCGCAGCGCCGTGGCGGGTAAGGCCAGCGGCACCCAGCCGGGCTGGGGACAGCGGGGACAGCGGGACGCGGAGCGGCCGCCGGCTCTGCGCTGCGGGGGGGAGGGGAGGGGAGGCTGTGCAGACAGAAACAGCAAGGCCTGATCTCCGCACTGCAGCTGTGGGCCCAGGATTCCCGCCGTCCCCAGCAGAGCGTCCCTGAGGTGACCGTGCGCAGGGCCAGCAACGCTCAGGAAGAGTGAAAAATCCAGCGGCTCCAGTGTTTCCAGCACGGTCTCCAATCAATACTGCAGCTTCGTTAAAACTGCACCTGACTGTGAGAAGCTACACGAGCCCCAGTGTCTCTCAAAGGCTGTTTGCAGCCAAGTCATCGCAGCCTGAGCTAAATCCAGTGACTCCTGAAACACACGATTCAATTTTACAATAGCAGAGAGCTTTTTTTATTGGCCATTTTCTTCCCATCCTCGACTGAGGAGCAGCAGCACACACTCCCTGCCCTCAGCTATCAGTGTGCCACACTATATATATATCTATGTGTATATATATATATAAAATCACAACCTCAAAGTGTACTTAAGTGTCCACAATGTCTGGGCAGACTCTTCACAAGAGCTTGTTGTTTTCTGGCTTTGTTCTCTTTTTAAATTTAAATGCTGGAAGGAGAAACCAGGGCACAATGGAAACAGCTCCCTGGGGCTCGGGGGCAGCTCAGCCCCGGCTCCTGCGAGGGCAGCGCAGCCGGCCCCGGAAAAGACGTTTTCTGGTCACCCCGCTGGTAAGCTCAGCCTAAGGATGCAGACGCTTAACCCTGGTGTTTCGTTCCAGCAAGGCAGTGATGAAACAGACCCCTAAGCCAGCGCGGAAATGGGGCGGCAGCACCTTCCACGTGGTTTGGCTCTATCGTGACCAGCAATACCTGATACATCCTAAGACGACTTCTTCAGCCTCTCCAAACACAGCCTACACGCCTAGGGAGGATTGTCTAAAGGGTTTTAAATTCGGTGATAGTAGGATATAAGCCCTGGAAACATGTTCAGCTTTAAATAGCACTGGGAGGGGACAAAAAAAACCAAGAACCCATTACTTACAAAAAACCCCAAACCCTAATTTAAATATCATGAACACAAACAAGTGAAAAACTATGACACTGAAAAGAAATGAGTTACTGTGAACGCTGCGTAACCTACCTTAATAGCATTCAGAGTCCAAACACCTTAACACACACTTCTAGGGCTTTTTAATGTAACAGCACGGGTCGGCAGCACTCGGCAGCGGCACGGGGAAGGCGAGGGGCTGTCCCGCTGCTCTGAAAGCTCTACAGTTCACAGTATGAGACACCCGAAGCAACTTCCAGTATTCCTTAAATCTATAGTCAGCTAGGAAGATGTGTGCATAGGCTACACCACAAAACCCTACTTGTGTTCACACACCAGGGCCTGAAACCCAGCGGGGAGGAAATTCAGAGCGAAGGCTCAAGCTCCCTAGAGCTAAAAAAACAAACAAAAACAAAAAAACCCACAAACACACAAAAAATAAGAGTAATTAAAAAAAAAAAACCTCAAGAGGCAATTGGAAACGCCGCAGGAAACTGAAGTCCTGGCTTTTCGAGCCGACTCCCTGCAGGACCCGTGGCTGGCGGAGCCGCACGCGCCATCTGCGCCATGTGGCTTCACCCGCGTCCCCCCTGCGGGACGCCGGGAGCCGGCGGGGGCTGCAGCTGACGAGGCCGATACGTGAGAGGGAATGCAAAATCGAAAACCTGTAAAAAATGCTCAGCACGGTCGGAAATATGGCATACTTGTGTCACAACGTGTATAAAAAATCCAAAACCCTACATCCGATAGGATCCCGTGGAGTCTGGAAAATCCCAAGTAAAAATGTCAAAGCGCAGCTCCTAATACGTGATATGAATGTCTCTGAGCGTCAAGTCTTGTAAATCTGAGGTCTCTGTGCTCCAGGTAGTTTCTTGGTAGTTTTGCTGGTGTCGTTTTCCTGGCAGGAACGCGTCCTAGGGAGAGAAACACACGGTGAGTTACGGCTGCAAACAGCGGCGTTTCTGGGAGAGGAACCGGCCGCCCTGGCGCCGCCGGAGAGCGGAAACCAGGGGGTGAGGGGCCACCAGCAGCACCAACGCCCCTCGAGGAGCGTGTCTGAAGAGCCACAAGTCCAGGAACCCCGAGGAAACATGTGCCATTTTTGTTACTACTCAGGTCTGCAGAGTTAAAAAGCTCAACTACAACGTCTGTTAAACCACAGTGGCTCTTCCCTCACTGATCGTCCAGCTCAGGGTCACCCCGCACTGACAGAGACTCATTTTGGTTGGAAAAGACCCTCAGGGTCATTGAGTCCACCCATAACCCACCCTGTCCCTGCCCCATGTCCTGAGAACCTCCTGTCCGTCTGTCCAGCCCTCCAGGGCTGGTGACTCCAGCACTGCCCTGGGCAGCCTGTTCCAATGCCCCATAGCCCTTTGGGGAAGAAATTGTTCCTAAATCCAACCTCAACCTCCCCTGGCGCAACTTGAGGCTGTTTCCTTTGAACCTGAAAGGGACTCATCAGCAAACAATAAAAACAATAATAATTTTACTTAAAACTCTGACCGTGTTTAGGCAAATCTCACTGCGCTGAGACGGAGCCCCCGCCACGGGGGAGCAGCACCTGCCGCCCATCTGCTCATGTCCCCACTTACACAGCCCGGCTACTCCTCGGCGATCTCGGTCTCCTGGTGCACGACCACTTTGGTCACCGACATGTCCGGGTGCTGCTCCTTGGCCGCTTTTATCGCCTGCGCCAGAACCTGGAAGGGAATCACAGTTCAGGGCCACCAGGGGCTCCGCGGGGACTCGAGACTGTTCTGACTCGAGAAACGGAAATCCGCTTTGGCTGAGCGGTTCGGTGACTTCTGGTGGAGTTGGGTTATTTCTGAAGGGAAAAGCTGTTTTATAAGAATAGCCCACATCACTGCCCCATGGCAGAAGACGGATGAGAGCAATTAAACACTGTTCATTGTTCCAGCAAGTGTGATGAGCACATTTCACACACAGAATCACAGAATAGTTTGGTTTGGAAGGGATCCGGGTCTCAGTGTCAAAAGGTTATCTCATGTCCAGCCTAAATCTCCTCTCTTTTAGTTTGGTCCTATCACAACAGGCCCTGCTCAGAAGTCTGTCCCCATCTTCTCAGACATTTTCTCTTGAAAGTAATAAACTAGTTCTTGTTGTACGAATATTCTCCAGCCCCATGACACCTGCAACTAAAAGTAAATTCGAAGCGTAACTCTCTGGTGACAAAGCCACCACCCGCCACCCACGCCAGAGGCCAACGGGGTCACTCAGCAGAAAGGTCCCACATAAAGCTGATGAGACTTAATGCGGGTGTTGAACGCTATGAAATGACTTCTGGCACAATATGGCAGCAATAGTGCTTCAAAGTTACTAGAAAATTAATGCACATCACCCAGATGTCAAGGAAATACTTTTCCCCCCATATTTTTGTGGATTTTTAAAAGAAATTGCATTTGTCCAATCAAATCTTTGCTGCCAACACCAGAGCAGAATTCAGCTTTGCTGGCCCAGCTCTGCAGCTCCACACTGTGCAAAAGGAATTGTTGCTGAAAGCAGTTGTGAGGGGCTCTCTCTGCCCCAGTACATCTCCCTGGGCTGTTTCCTGGTGACGTTATCTTGGAAAGGCAGGCTGTCTGTCTGTCTGTCCGCCTCGCGCCAGCTCTGAGCAGCTCTTCAGGGTCATGTTCAAGCTCCTACCTGGTCGTGGTCCACGTCTGCGTCCCCCGTGATGACAATCCTCTTCTCAATCCTCGTCTCTGAAATGCCACCTTTTACAGTCTGGTACAAAAGGAGAACTACCGTTAGTCTGGCAATGACAAGGAATCGAGTGCACGGGGCTGCCTGTCCTCAGGCGGCGTCCAAAACCCGCGGGAGCAGACCCTGCCGCTGCAGCACCGTGTCAGAACCACGGGGGAGCTGCTGCTGATCAAAGAAAACCTGTCAAATATTCATCTCCCTATGACTGGACCGGGGAGGAGCTGTGATTCCCAGTGCGGTTCTTTCCCGTTATCGGGCAGGACAGTCAGAGCCCGTGTCCGCAGGCTGCGCTTCATACGTAACATACAGTCAAAGTTCAACACGGGCAAGCCTGGGACCCACGTGCTTTGTTTCAGGCATGTATCACATTTCTCTGAAGAGAACTGGGGTTTAGGCTTTTTTCCGTTATTCAACTCTGCCCACCTCTCCATCACGTTGTTCAGTTATCTCTGCTGTCTGTGTTACCTTTGTGATCTGCGTGGTGGTGGTGCTGCTGGTGGTCTCCGAAGTGATGGTCTGAGCCGTCAGCAGGATGCCAGGGTCTAAATCTCCATTGCCGCCATCCGTCTGCGGGACAGAAGGACAGGCTGTCAGTCCGGGCAGAGACAGGGTCTCCACATCACCACGAGTCTGCACAGACAGAGCAGGACGCAAACCGGGGACAGAAACTCCACTGTGGACCATGGGACACGAGCTGATCCGCAGGTCACTCGGTTCCCATCCTGCATGACTCGACCTTTCCAGGTTTGCCAAAATCCCTCAAATAAATGATCCTTTCCAACTCATCCTGGCCGTGCTGTCCGTGTCTGGAAGGGCCGGTACGTCCCTAAGGAACAGCGTCCCCAGCACGGTGCTGGGACGATATCTGCAGTCACCACAAGGTGGGACCATTCTCCACACACATCAGGAGCCAGCGCACGCAGGGCTGACTTCTGCGCCGCTTCTGCGTGCCACAGAGATGCACTTTTCCCTCTCATTTTCCAGTTAGAAACTCTAACAGCAGCAGCCAGGGCAAGAGCCCTGTTCTGCGCCTGCTCGCTGAGGACCAGGGCGCTGCTCACCACGCCGACGGCTGAACTGCACCCAGGAAGATGCTGAGCAGCCACGGGACTCCTCAGGAACCCCAGATTATACAAGTGTGGTCCCTGGGGTGCCCGTAACCAAACTCGCACTCCCGGGCACCGCAGCCCAGCAGCAGAGCATGGGCTGCTTCTATTACTGGAATACCAACCACAGTTACGACAAATCCACAAAGCCTCCAAATTCTCAAATACATAAATAAAACCTCTTTTGAACTGAGGATTAATTTTAACCTCAGCTATGGACCCACACCTGCGTATGCTGGTATTGCTCCACTGATATTTCTAGTCTCCCATCACCAACCAGCACCCTGGTTGCATTTCATACTATACTTCGTCTCTCAACACCTGTCTCAGGATTGGAACCTAAAGGACAATCAAATAATTTATAAACTGAGTTCTAAAGAGGCAGAAACAGCAAAGAGAGCCGGGAAAACAAGACAAGGCAGAAAAACGCCAACTCGGGTTAATTCCACACAGTCAAGTCTACATGCTGAAGCCAGCCGTTGCTGAGGAGAGCTCTGTTCGCACGCACTTCTTAAAAACGTAATTACTCTTCAGGGACAGTAAGACATTGCTCCTCTAAAAATACCAGATGAGCCTGGAAACTGTGTCCACAGCACTGGTTGAAGTCTGTGCTGCTGCCCCATCTGGGAGATCCACAAACAAAACGCTCACTTCAGTTTAATTCGGCCCCTGGAAAATGAATCAGAACACACCTTACCTGTGCAGCTTCGTAGGTGATGGTCTTCGTCTCCGTGTGGACGATGGGGACTTCTTTTGTGGGGATTTCGCTTTTGAGGGTGCTGGACACGTCGGAGATGGTGACCGTCTGCGTCTTCACCAGCGGCGGCTGCGGACAGGGTTCAAACACCCCGTGAAGAACACTCCGGCACTACCCGGCGGGACCGCGCTGCCGGCAAACCGTTCTGACACTGATCTGATAAAAGCGGCGCGGGCGGCGGGCCCAGCCCGGGGCTCTGGGCTGTACGGCTCCGTGACACAGCGCGGGCGCCAGCGGGGACCGAACAGGCAGAAACGTCCGCCGGAGCGCCCCAAACCGCGCCCTGCGTCACCCGGCCGGTGTGTCACGGCACCACCGAGAAACCGCCTCCGCTCATTGTGAACTTTCTAATTACTGGGAGCTCATTGCCAGCTGCCAGTAAAAGGTGATCCTCATCTACTGATAATGTCGAGATTAACACAAACCCTGGTCAAATAAAGACTCGCTCACAGCTGAGCAGCTTTATCTGGACTGCAAGTGAAACGCTGTTTTATTAAAATTCCTCATCAGATCCTAAGTCCTTCAACTTTTATTAAATCAATGTCAGACAAAACAGAAACATGACATCTCAAAAGAGAAATGGGGGTGGGAAAAGAGAGAAATCAGTTGTTCCACCACCTGATAATCATCCAGAAAAGAGACAAAGTTAGTTCAGACCCACAGTGCCTTCCCAGAGGCTCCATTTCTGCTCACCATCCCCAAACCTGGCAGATGCCACCACGACTGTTAGTGGGGGAAGCAAACATCCGTCTGATGGCAAGCAATCAGCGTCAACACTGAAGCAGGCAAAACCATCCCCCGCGTGGGAGCACAAAGGGGACACCACAGCCCATGTTCACCATGGGAAAGTACGGTCGACAGCGCTTCCAATTCGCTCTGTTGCGCTAAGGCTCAGTCTCCAGAACAGCGGGAGACGGCAAAAACCTTAGGGAACTAAAATTACGTGCCTTTGGAGCCTAAATATTTCCCTCTTTGGGGATGTAAGGGGATGCTTTGAGCAAAGAAAGGCGCTGTGGCGATTGTATTTAATGCAAAGATGAATTGAGAGGGGCTCATTTTAAAGCAAAAGATAAACTGAGAGGGGCTTGTGTGCGCTGACTGCGCGACATTAACGGGCTAAGTCGCTCTGAGCAAACACAGCCCCTGGGGTCCGTGGCATCTGCTTGCTGCAGTGTTTGGGGGTCCCGCTCCAAAGCCAGCCCAGGGTTTGAGGGAGCAGGCGCTGGGACTCTCTACCTGGAAGCAGCGAATGACCACCGGCAGCCTGTCATTAACATCCGAGTCGTGCCACTCGCCATTTAGCTTCCTAAAAGCAAACTTGTCTTCGCCGTCCTGCGCCCCCCGGGGAGCGGCGGCAGGGCTGGCGGGGGGCGCGGGCCCACACAGCTCCCCGGCCTTCTCCGTGGCCGCGCAAACCCCCGTCCTGCATCTCGGGTCCTGCTCCTCGTTCGCGGGGAGGCTGGGAGCCACCTCCTCCTCCTCCTCCTCCTCCTCCTCCTCCTCCTCCTCCTCGCTGCTTAGGGAGGAAGCAGCGGGGTCCCGGCTGGGAGAAGGTTGGGAGGCGGGCGGCACCGTGGTGTCACTAACAGCTACCGCCTGCTTTGGGCCCCCCCGCGCAAAGCCAGAGCTGAGAGCGCTGCTCTCCGGCGCTGCCGCCATGTCCTCTCGGGACAGAAAGTCACTCACGTTCTAAAAAGAAATGAATACACACACAAACAAAAAAAAGGCCAGAGAGAGAGAAAGAAAGAGCGTTAGGGAGAACAGGAGATCATGGAGCATCAAGGCAAAACAGCGGTTTCTTGTCACAATCACATCTCCGATAACGCATGCAACAGCGGGGACACTTGGAAACCTTTGTGCTCCGTGCTGGATCCAGTGCGCTTGCCGACACGGCCTTCCCGGTACATTAATAACCCACTCTTTAAGGAATTAAAACTACTCTCTGCAACCGGAGGAAGCGCCACCACTGAGCACCTTCTGCCCGGTTTGGACACAGGAATCATTCCAGCGTAGCAAGTGAGGACTTGTGCACATTCACAAATGCAACAAAACCCACCGGCTACACCAAAACCTCACCCAGTTCTGGCAGATTTGTGTCCATTAGAATTTCCAGGCTCTTGGGCTTCTCTCGGATATTGCTCAGGAAAACGCGCCGAACCGCAGTGAAGAGATCAGCGCCGCGACGATCGGCTCTGACCGACCACAGCGAATCGCTGTTTCTGACCAAAGCCCTTCCCTGCGCCCCCAAAGGTTTATCCAGCCCCCACCCTCACTTTGCCAAACGCAAGATGTTATTCTACGGCAATATCCCACAGAACAGAAGTGGATGTTTTCAGCCTTGAGCAGCCACGTCTTCATTTTGCTTTAAAACCTGGATTTATATACTGCCAATATACTCATCTCTCCTTAATTATATAGGCTAAATCTTGCAAATTCACCATAAGATCTTGCGAAGATGCAGCTCATCTCCTGGAGTTTAATGGAAAACGGCTCAGGAGGAAGGTTTCTTTACATACCGGCCAGGGAACTACTTGAACCAAGAGGAAGAATCACAGATAAAACAAAGCAGATTAAGCAGCTTCACCAACAAATCTATGTGAGAGACAAACATCTGTATCCAGTCAAAACAGCTTCCCAGCTCCCTCCTGCAGACACAGGAATGGTTTGCACTGTGGACATGTCTTGTATGGTAGAAGCACAAAGGAAGAGAAAAGCCGAAAAGAGGCCTATAGCGTAAATAAATCGCTCATGGGTAGAGCCAAGTGCAGCAGTGAACATGCGAACTCTGGAGACAATGAAATCCTGATAAGATCAACTGATCACAAGCACTTTTCTTTCTTGCCTTCCTGTTCCACTGGTAAGCAAACAGACTAATGGAAAGGTATTTGTCAGACTAATTCGAAGGTATTTGACAGACTAATTCAATTTGTTTCTAGATAAAATAATCTATTTACACATACTTTTTTTTTAGATACAGCTATGCTTGTTCCTATATTTTAAAATGCAGTTTGCATGTAGGCTAGCAAATACTACCTTATAAAAAACACCCTCCCAAGGAATCCGAGCACCTGTTACAAATTCTGATCTTATCAAGATTTATTTTGACTGGCACATGCAAACGTGTCCCTGCGTTGGGGCCCAGACCCGCAGAGCTCCGGGACCCTGGGCCGCGACACCCGGGGCTGCACACGCCTGGTCCCGGACACAGCCCGCAGCAGGGGAGCCCAAACCAAGCATCAGCCGTACCAGTGTGAACAGCACACAGGACAGGGGGCAGCGCCCAAAGGAAGCCACCGAGCCAGACATGGGCGCAGCCGAAACGTGACCCAGCTAAACACGGATCGTTGTGCACCTGATGTTGACAAACACTGAGGATATTGCTCAAGTCAAGCATTAGCATGTAAAAAATGACACAGGACAACTCAGACCGGGGATAAATTAATAACAGGCTTAATTGCATGGCTGACACCAGCGACCGAAAGGATTTGTTTTTCTCAAGAGGTGGTTTTGTAAGCATTTGTTTTGCCCGTATCTTTCCAGGCAGTGCGGCTCTGGACCGGGCTGCGTCCGCACGCGCCGGCTGCCCAAGCGGAGCCGGTGTGGCGGAGCCGGTGTGTGCTCCGCAGCCCGTGCAGACACGCTGCTCCCAGAAACGCTCCATCACCCATCCAGACCAGACCCTCGCCCCGCAGGACACCCAAGGAGCGCTAAAGCCACGTCAGCCTGCAAAGACTTTTTCCAAAAACTGATAGGATGAAATTACAGTGCACGCCAACTCCCTACAGCCACCCTATTAAATCCTATACGTTCAGTGAGTTAGCAGTTCCCGCTCCCCCTGTTGTTCGCTATGGCACCGCGGTGCTTTGTGCTGGCACATGTTATTAGGTCATCCCCAAACAAGCGTCTGCAGGAGCTACCGGGCTCGGTGTGACCCGCGACACACGCACGAGCTGATGATGATGATGATGCTTTTGCAGTGAACCACACTCACCAGCGAGGTCCCAGCAGCTGATGCTCAATCTCACCGCTGTGCAAGCATTTGGGTAGAAAGTATTATAAAGCAGAAAACAAGAGATGCGGATTTTACAATACCTGCCACGCCTTACAGAATTTCTTTACTTAAAGACTGAAGTTTAAAAGCTTAGAAGCTGTTCAACAAACTCTCGGTGTTTGAAAATTATGGCCAGGACCTACGGATCTGTGTTTTGGGGCTGATTTTTTAATTGCCGTTAATGTGATCACAACAGCCTGACCAGCCTAGTCAGACGACAGATGGGTAAAAGAGAATTTGACCCAAGTTAAAAGTAAGGCTAGAAAATACACAGCATGCTGCAAGCTTAAAAATAGTAAATGTCATGAACTAGAATACCAAGATATTACACAACACAGCAGCCACTTCCAATCCACATCAACTATTTTGCACCATAAAACAACCTCCAGATCAATACTTAAGTGATTTGAATAAGGTTGCTGAGCAATATGATGCCAGAACCGTTTCCTACCCCCATCCACCCTGCTTCCGCGGGGCAGGTGCCCTGGGATGGGGGTATGGAGCTGCGCACTTCTTATTCCAAATGTCCTCTGCAGAGCGAAGGCCGCTGGGGCACCGCAAACGTCCCTTGGAGCAGCAGCAAGGGCGAACACCGTGTGTCCAGGGCGCCCAGGAAAGCAGCAGCACGAACAGATCGCTGCCCTGCGGTCGCTCACGAGCGCACGGGATGAGCCAAACAGCTTACCCAGGAGTGAACAATCTTACAGAAGAAAAGCTGCAACCCAGAATAAAAACGGCTCTGGATCCAGGCTCGAGACACAACCTCGCGCGCCTGCAGCCAGGGGCTCACGCTGCACTGCCGGGCGGAGAGGCGGCGTTAATTAGGAACGTGGCTGCTTCCCTTACAATACCAGAAAGGAGCACTTCTGTCCTCAGATGAAGGCAGCGTTCGAGGAGACGCTCCCGCGGTTGTGCTGTGCAGGACCCGTGACGCTTTGGCTCTCGGGACAACTTTCTGCACATGGTTTTTCCTACTATTCAGTCTCAGAAGCAAAGCAGGAGAACATGTTAGTGTCACATTCAGCATTTGGGACAGAGCTGAGCCTTTTTGACCCATCTGCAAACAAAGCCTTTCTTAAATCAAGCCGGATTTAATCTTCAATCGAATTCTCTGGCCAGCTGGGGAGTGTGCATTGCTGACAGCCGCTCCCCAGCAGACCCAACGCCACCAACCCAACAGACCCAACGCCACCAACCCAACAGACCCAACGCCACCAACCCAAGCTGGGCTCTGGTGGCTGCTGGCTTGAGAAAGCAATACCCAGGGTTAGTCCACGGGAGTCGTTAACACAGGCCACATATAGCTTTTTTTGTTAATAAGCAGTGGAAAGAAGAATCTGATTTGCAGTAACATTTATTAACGATAAATGTACATATTTACAAAGAAAAATCTGAGAAGAAATACAAAACTGAAAAAAGTGTTCCAAAAGAGAGCAGTTTAGGAAAAAAAGAAAGTGTTTTCAGTCCCCACAAGCTGATCCAACGCGACCGCGTGCCGCTGCTGGGAGACCCCAAAGAGGCACAAACCGAAGCTCGTCCTTCCCTCCACCTTCGCACGCCACGACAGAGGCGGCCAGGGACGCAAGAGAAACCCCCCATCGCGTCCTCCCACGTCACAGGGTCACGGGGCGGATGTCGCCCACCCCAAGTACAGAGCAAAGAGTTTCTGAAGAATCCATAACCCCAACCTGGGCTAAATTCTTCTGGGCAGCTCCCTACATCCATCAGCCTGTAGGCTGGAAAAGGCGCCACCAACTCAAGACCAGAAAAAATAGAAACCCACTAAACCGGTGGAACAATTCTCAGAGTGACAAATGACTGACCCTCACGTGAGATGAAAGACACTTTGCCCGCGGCCTTCCTGAGGGCCCGTGGTGCAGACACAGCGAGTCCAGCCCAACCGCGGTGCTGCAAGCGCCAGCGAGCCCTTTGGAGCCGTGGCAGGGAAATCACCTCTCCTCATCGTCTCAGCACAGGAGGCAAACACTGAGTACCTGGTTTTCGGGGTCGTCACTAGTTAGCACACGAATGGCCGGGGGACAGCTGCTCTCAGCCTAACTCCGTCCCCCACGCCGACCCACGGTGGGTCCTCAGTTCACGCTCCACTGACCCACAGGGCAAAGCGGCACCCGGCAGGAGATGTGGACCATGCCCTCATCTATCCGTTCACTTTAAATAACGGAAAAGGAAAAGGGACGTTATTTTACAGTAACGCAGACCTCGGACACCACTGATGATCATCACGAACAGACCCGATACCAAACGCGGCCTCAGAGCTGAATCCAAGTTCCAAGCAATCGGCTCTGGCACTCTTGCTGCTTCAAAATACTGACAGCCCACCTTCTCCCAAACCACAAAACCACAAGATTTTGTGATTGATCTGAGGTTCAGAAGAGCTGATATTGGCATAAGAGGAGTCAGAAAGTGAGTTTCAGGATTTGAAACCCGCCTCGTCCCCGCGGTTGGACGAGGACGCGCACCGAGCTCCACGTGCGTCCTACGGCGGGATGCGCCACGGGTGCCTGCGCGACAACCCGGCGGCTTCCACACCTCGGCCTCTAAAAGCGGAAGACTGCGTACAAAGGCAGTGTATTAAAACGGGAAGAACACTCTCCGATGAAAAATCAGCATCCTCACAAAGTAAAGACCTAAAGGCACAAACCGGTGAACTAACTGGAGCGGGTTACAAGAGTAATCGGAAAGATTCCTGTGAGATTAAAACAAAGGGTTTCACTAGCAAGCCACGTTTCTGAGACAGCATTTAGAGAGCCTCAACCGGTACACGGAGAGCAACAGGCGGCCCGAGTGGTCCGTGACACACCACGGCCCTTCGGATCAGACAGCACATGCCATATTTCTGCCTTTTTCCAGCAAGCTTATCTGCTAGCTTCCTAAATAACACTGTTCACACCGATACAGATCTACAAAGGGTTATAAATACATGTATTTATATATATTCACACATTTTAGTCCCTGTAGTAAAGGCCTACTCCGCTCTCCTCTGCCGCCGGAGCAGCCAGCGCTGGCGGCACTGGCGGCTGTCTCGGCAGCCAGCGTGTCTACACCGATCCTCCCGAGAACGCAGCAGAAAGCGGATTCCTACCGAAAGGAGAAGCGTGTGGCTCAGTTCAGTCCCGTAATTACTATATACACAAAAGAAACCCCTTAGACACAAAGTTCCACCCTCCTCTGGCTCGCAAACCAGCCCAGCGGGGCAGCTCCTCCTGGAGCCTACGCGGCTCAACCGGGCAATGTGGATAAACATGAGCATCCTCCAGGCGTTTACATTTGTAGCAATAAACAAGCAGCAGCATGCACAGTTTTGTTAGAGAAGTCAAAAAAACGGATGGCGTTGACACTGCAGTGTTCGCGACGCGGTGGAATCCGCGTGCCAACAGCGCAGCCGTACCTGAGGGCAGGCCGCTCCGCTCCTGCAGCCCGCGCAAACCGGTCTGTTAGTTCGACACAAATTAAAACAAAACACATCCCAAGCGCACCAAGACCGCCGGGTTCAGAAAAATTATTAATCCACGTTTACAATAAATATTTTGTCCTATAACATGATGTATTTTCTTGGAAATGAGAACATGAAAAGCTGCGATGCTTTGCCAAAGGCTTCCCCCACCGGGAAAACGAAAAGCTGCCTGTCCCTAAGTTAACACTTGATAATCAACACTCTCTGTTTAAACGCCAATCTCAGTTTCCTGGAGAAGGAGTGGTTATGGATTAGAGTCAGCAGATCGCTGTAAAGCCTCTTTTGGTTCAGCAGCAAATGCTTCCCAGCTTGTGAACGTCTCACATTTAAAACGAGAAGCTTCTAAGCAAGCCTTCAGCAATTCCTACATGGCACCTACAGGGGCTGAAGAAGCAAATGTTTTCTCCCCTGTATTTACACTCCCAGCAATCAGTAACACGGTTCAGAGAACTTGTTTCTTTCTGCGCTAGGAAACTTGCCAAGGGAGCCGGCAATCCACAACCACCCCTGCCAGGTCCCGGTGGCAGCGGCACAGTGACGTGCAGCGGGATTGAACGCGACGGTCGCCGTCCCCTCCCGGGACAGCGAAATGCGGGGATCACAGAGCAGGACAGGGAGGATGTGGCAGAAGCTACAGCCAAGAAACTCGGGAGCTTTGGTCTGGAGGTTTCAACCTGACCTCAGAGGAAGAGCAGCCACCACACAGTCAGTGCTACGACCAGCAGAAAGGACATCACAAAGGGAACGCGTGGAGAGGGAAAAAGGCTAGAGTACAGCCGGCAGCTTTTGAGGGCTTTCTGCTCTTCAGGAATCGGAATAGAAACCTTTGGCAGAGTTGCTTCGCTTGCCGGCCGGGGAAAGGCTGTCTCAGTAGGCATTTCCTGCTTTTTTACCTTGTCTTCATCCTGTACTAACAAAGGACGTTCCCGTGTCTGCTTTCGTGGTAGGAGATCAAGAAAGACAGAGAGAGATGAACAAAAATGACAGATGGAAAGTGCCCAAAAGTGACACTTGGAGGTGTGCAAAGCCTTGGGACAGCTTGTGCTCAAGGAAAAGACGAACCGCCCCGGAGAGCGGAGCGAGAGGCACAAGCCTTGGGCAGAGAACCTAACCCCCTGCAGAGCTCCTGAGCACCCGGCTCCCGTCACACACGGACGGCGCCTGCGCCCAAAACCCACCGGAGCGGCTTGGAACTGGGGTGGCTGGGGAAAACGTCTTGAGGCCTTAAGAACTAGAAACGGTGGCGTACAAAATGCGGCCTCCGACAGCCTCCTATTCTACAGTGCCCTTAAAAAACAGTGTCAAATATCGCCAAAGATCCGGACTGCAGTGCGGATACAAAATGCTATTTTCAAAGTTCTGACGAGAGTATCAAAATTTCAATTGTTTTGAAAATTCCACTGGGACAAGTGAAAAACTGTTAATAGTGCAAACCGCAGGCGGCACACGGGCGGGACGGCAACGGGAGCCCTGCGAACTTCCGAAATTTTGCTCCGCATTTTAGCACTTTTGTTTCTGGAGTCTGAAGAATGTAAAAAAGAAGAAAGTGGCGTGAGTAGCTCAGCAGGGGCCACGCGGGGGCTGCAGCGCGTCTGCCGGCGCGGGGACGGACGGGCAGCGCTGCCGCCCCTCCGGCGCGGCGGCCCCGGTGCAGCCCGAGCGCCTCTACGAGAGGAAGAACTTGGCTCTGAGCTCCCGGAGCTGCGCCAGCCGCCGGTCAGCGCGGGCCTTGGGGACTGGCTCTTTGCACACCCCGAAGTGGTGGGAACTGGGGAGAAAGCAGCTCGGAGACTGGGCAGCAAAAGAAAATATAAAATGCAAGAGTAACATGGTCGTTAAAACAAAACAGAACAAAAAAACAAAGAAAGACAACATAAAAAGAACAGGGTACAGTTAAACTTTCGGCATTACTTTTCTCAACGAATACACGGTTATATCTTTCATGCAGCTTTTTCGAACCAGCCATGCACCAAAATAAGCAAAATTGGAAGCTGCAAAAGCTGCAGCAGCGCAAAAGTCCTCTCGCGTGAGGCGTGAAACCACTTCACGCAGCCAAAAGAAAAGGAAGTTATCCAGCAGCTGCTGCTGAGTTGTGCTTGGTGCCATCGCCACAGCAAAGTCTGGCTCAGAAGCGCATCAGCTTTACCTCGAGCCCACCAACCTGTCTCTCAGAAGATAGGACAGTGACTTTCTCGACCTGGACACACAAAGCACGTTAAGGTTCAGTTGTCTTGCAATAAAACGTTTTGGAACAGCAGAAAAGCAGCCCCTGGCAGAACATCCTTTGGGCACTACCAAATATGCTGCCATGGACAGGGAAATAGGATCGCTTTGCGTCTTTAACTGATTTACCACCCTTAAACATGAAGTGATCTTTAGTCATCAATGATAAATAACGATCAAGAGATTTAGCATCCCGAAAGGTGTAGGAACACGCCCCATCCGGGAGGTGCCTGGTGAAGATGCATTTCTGGATGTTCACAGCAGAATGTGACCACTTCGGACAGGCTCAAATTACGAGTGAATTTCCAGAAATGCAAATGCAGGGCTGACACCATCGCCGCTGCAGCCGTAGGTGTGGAAAGCCCCCAGCACCTGGTTATCGCCAGCAGCAGCCCCCCCAGACCTCACGGGCCGTCTCCATGCAAGAAAGTCTTCAGAATAACCAGCAATGGCACTTCTGAAGAGCAGCTGTGGAGCTGGAGAGTCCCTGCTCCATCCCACCCACACATCCAGGGGCTGTAACCGGCACGGCCCTTCGCGATGCTTTGAGGAGCCTGTAGCAAACCTGGCCGTCAAACCCCTCGTCACAATCACCCTCCGTCCCCTGCAAGGTGACGCCGATCAGGAAGCATCTGCCCTGCACGGGTTTGAAGATCAAACGGCAGCGCACCTGCGGCGCCGGGGCGGCGGGGCAGAGCCAGGCCTAACGCAGCCCGGCCCGCCGCCTCTGCCGCCAGGACGCGAGTCTTCAATTGTAACAAGAAACCGCATCTGTTGCTTAAGAGACTGACTGTAACGGGCTCTAACTACCGCTCCACTCACAGGCTTCAAGTCTGAGGTAGGTAAGGCCAATATTAAACAGAGAAGGTGTGTGTTGTCCAAGAAGAAACCAGCTGGCAGACAGATCTCTGCTGCTGCGACTTGGTTTCTTTGAAAAATTACCTTTTTAAGGAAATTAGCAGAGAAACTGAATGCGGCTACTAAGACCATTCCTACAAGGAGGAAGATTTTCAGCACGCAGGAGCAGCCCCGCTGGAGCCGCCTGCGCCTCCCGCGGCCGCCGGAGCACGTCCCAACCAGGCCCAGCCCAACGGCACCCGGATAACTGGAGAGCAGAGCGACCCCAGAACTGACACCACCGCGCGCTTCCTGCTATCTACAATTTTATCTCTGAAGCAAAAATTCCCTTCAATTCAGGTATCTGCAGTTTGGAGACTGCATTCCCTGGCACCAGGAATAAGCCAGTTCCCAAAACAGCCATGGGAAATGAAGTTCAGCATCACGGATGGCAGCAGCACTAGGAAAAGCAGCATTGAAACCAGGTGAGGAATTCCTACGTGCTTTTCTACCAAGAAAAAACCAAATCACATTTTTATGATACTGCAGCTAAAGCTTCAATTCCCTCAGAGGCCACAACACGCGTCAGAAGTCAATGTTATTACAATTCCCTATAACTGAAGACTAAGGGGAGCTGCGGCTGAACCCGGTGGCGACACCGTCCCCGCGCCGCGGCACTCACCCCGTCCGCTCCCGTGGGAACCTGCCCGTTGGCGCTGAGCGTTCGGAACGGGGAGTGGGCGGACAGGCGCTTGTCCCATTCGCTCGGCCGAGGCTCCGGGACGGACTCCATGAAGTTCTTCTTCAGCTCGCTGATGTTGGCGTGACGCTTCTTGATTTCTTCTTGTGTCTTATCCAGATCCTATTAGTTAAAAGGGCAGGATAAGTAAAGGGCCGTGGAGGCGGCCCGTGCGGTGGCCTAGGCTGCCGCATAGCAAAGCTGCGCTCAGCAGAGCCGTCACCGGCTCCATCGACAGCGCTCACACGGCAAGCACACAAAGGAACGTCCTCTCTCCTGACTGATTTATTAACTGGGATAAACTGCCATGGGCACGGAGCGGGGTCTCCTCCGGGAGCGGGACGAGCCACCAACTCCTCTCGAGCCACATCCAAACAGATGACGGCTGAGCTGTCACCGCACGGGTTTGCCCCATATGGGATTTTAATTGCAATAATATATTCGTTTGGGTTATTTACTTTAATGCCTTTAAATTGGGTGGGTTTGCCTTCTTTTCACTCTGCTAGCCTGAATATTCACGGGTACATGCACTTAACGTTTGAGAAAATATTTTCCAAACTCTATTTATCCTCTTCATACCTATTCCTTCTTCATCCTACAAGCATTATCTTTGCTCCCGGAATACCCCATTACACCCCCCGCTTTCGTTTCATCCCTCCGGGAGCTAGCGCAGGAGGTTTCAGGCTTCTGAAACGGAGAAGACAGCCCTTCAGAAGCCAACCTGAGAATTCACTTTATGCCGGATCAACTAAGAAACTCCTGCTAAAATGCCTCATCTGGAAAGGCCAGACTTCTGCTCTGTGCCGCCGGTTTGCAGCAAACGCACGGACTGCGAGGCAAGCCGGCTCTCTTCAGCTTGTTTAAAAATAGCTTTTCTTTGCAAGCAAACCAGAGTTTGTGGAAAACAAAAGCTTTTGCATAAAACAGGCTGAAGCCAAACAACAGCTTTTCTGGACAGTGCCAAAAAGCAGCAAGCCTCGTCCATCAGAAAGGGGGAAACTGAGGTCAGTAAAAGCATCCCTGGGAAACTGTAGCTATCTTTGTGCTTTTAGCTGGTACTCAGCCCATCGATTTCAGAAGACGGGAGAGCAAACACGTCCCTAAAGGAGGGTCCCCTGACATCTGCGTCCCTGCAGCTCTCCAGGACAGCGCCTCCTGCGCGGGGACACAGCCCCAAACGCCTCGTGCTTAGCTTGGAAATTAGGAACAGTTTCTCCCCAAAGGGCTGTGGGGCACTGAACAGGCTGCCCAGGGCAGTGCTGGAGTCACCAGCCCTGGAGGGCTGGACGTGGAGATGAGGGTCTCAGGACACGGGGCAGGGACAGGGGGGGTTGTGGTTGGACTCCATGATCCTGAGGGGCTTTTCCAACCACAATGATTCTACAAACAACATTCGCTCTGGGGTTTTGGGGGAAACAACAGGTTTGAGCTCCGTCCTGGATGAAAGCACAAGGCAAGTGCCTGCGGATTAGGGGAAAAAAAACAACACAAATAAATCTGCTGAGGCTGCTCCTGGTTTAGAGCAGAGAGCACGACCGCCGGCATCCCCGAGCTGCTCCAGGAGGGTCTGCAGAGCAGCACAAGCCACCAGAGCCACGTGGAGCCACAGCGGGTCGTGAAAGCACCTGGAGGAATGAGCTCGCTCAGGCGTGAACGCTTCTCCTCCTGCTTCGCCCCTGTTTGTGAGAACGCAGAGCGCGGGCTATCGAGCACAGGGGCAATAAATGGCTTTCAATAAAATCAAGCAGTAATGTCAGGATCTGCTGGAAAAATATCTGATCTGCCAAATGCACGGATTTAAAAAACAGGAAAAAAAAGGGCTAAAGGGGAGGGTGGGCTGCGGGGTCAACGCTGTCCTAGGGGCGGGCTGCAGCACCTGCAACGGAGCCGGCGGGGAGGGAGCGGGCCGGGTGCCAGAGCCAAGTGCTGCGCTAACGGAAAACCCGCGGTCTAGAAGCAATGGGAACGCTCTGTTTGGGGCTGGGGAGATGGAGCTGCTGGAACTGGGTGAAGGAAAACAACGGGCACAGTCTTTGCAGCGTCCCGGCGGCGCCAAACCCTGCCCGGCGAGCCGCAGGGCCAGGACACCCCGTGGACAAGAGCTCTAAGCTGCGGCGGTTAACAATACAATAATAATTTAAAAAACCCTGAAAAACACTCAAAAGCTGCGAAACTTTTAAAATTGGCATTGGGAGAAGGCAGTTAGTACACTTCAGCTTTCAAGAGATACCAAGAGGGAAACCCTCCAGCTGCTGGTGCTGCAAGTTTGAGGAGAAACACGTAACACAGGATCACAGGATCAGAAGCCACAAAACACCTCCCATAACACAGTGTATTAAAAACATAAATAAAATATACGATTGGCACGGTCTGCTCTGAGACCCTACTGGGGGAACAGTGAGTGTAAAGAGCTCCCGAAGCCGAAGAGAACGGCTGTAAGCGCGGGGATGAAATGGCTTCTCGCCCGCTCACAAGCCACCCGCGGCCATGGGTCCCTGTGTCCCCTCCGAGGGCACCTGGTGCCGCTGCAGGATGGGGCTGGGAGGGCGAGAAGATGCTGCAGGGCGAGAAAGCACCGGGAGAAGGACCGCGACGCCGCCGGCATCGCTGCGGTGTCCAAAGGAGAACGCGCCCCTGTCCGAAGCAAACGGCCGAACTCCACGGAGACTGTAATTTCAATACAGCTTATCCTGAATTTTGTATTTTCATAGGCTGTTCCCCCAGAACAATAACACATTTCGAGCGAGAGGGAAGGTGTGAATGAGCCCCCGGCGGGTCCCGGAGCTGACCGGAGCGCACGGCTCTGCCAATCCTATATTTTGGGTAAGTATGAGAGAATGAAAGTCAGAAGAGCAGAAGGAAGGATGCCTGCACGTCGTCGGGTTTACCGTCACCATGCAAAAGCGTATGTAAAACAAGTAATAAAATAGAGGACTTCCATGCAGCAGCATGCAGAAACAAAGGCGGAGGCAAAGAGGAGGAAAAAAGTTCAGCGCAGATGCAGAAGGTCTAGGCAAACGCAACTGAAAAAAGCTTCGAGTTCATACAAACCTCCAACATTAAATTGCTATGCCTGATATAAATGTTTTCACCATCTAGCCTCTTTGATCTTTTCTGTGAAAATGAAAGAAAAGGGGGAAACAAAAAGGAAAAAAAAAAAGGCACAAAAAATTAAAATGTTGTTCTTGCGGGATTGACAAATTGGCAAATTAAGAGTGAACTGAGGCGGGGAGCAGCGGGGAGCAGCCGCAGGCCCTGCGGACCGGGGGCTGGCGCCGGAGAGCGGAGATGCGATGGGAGTTAAAGAGACAGCGCCGGCACCGCTGGACCCTCCGCCGGGGCCTCGGGGACTCGTGCGGGCCGCGACCCGCTGGCGACACCGCCCCGCGCCCGCGGCTCCGCTGGCGTCACCGGTGTCACCGGTGTCACCTCCACACCGCCTCACTGCGCTTGACCACCCGTCCCGTCTGGATGTGTCCCCTCTTACTTCGTTTAAAAAAGCGTTATACTTGGTCTGTTTTGCATTTCCTGGAACGCACACCAGAGTTTTCTTTGGTTTCCAATTAAATTTCTTACAGAGAAGTAGAGAGAGATTTTATAAATCCAACCAAGTGCGTTTCTCTCAAAAATTCACTTGCACAAATCGCAACCCAAGGCACACGGAGAACGTGGCGCACTGTCTTTTTAAACGGGTACGGATGCATGAGTGACATGGCAAATTTCTTTGGTGACAGTGTGAAGTGGCTGACCTTCCTCATTCTTATCAGCTCCTCCTCTTTCTCTGCAGGCGGCTGCTGCGGGGCGGCGATAAAGAGAAAAAGTTGTTGGTTCATTTAACTGTGTTGAACCTCAACATTTTAACCTTAAAAAAAAGAAAAGTAGCAACCTAACTGAATTATTAACACAAACCTGGGGCTGGTCACCATTCG
Source organism: Columba livia (assembly GCF_036013475.1). Lineage (NCBI taxonomy): Eukaryota > Metazoa > Chordata > Aves > Columbiformes > Columbidae > Columba > Columba livia. The sequence continues at coordinate 217,929 of NC_088627.1, read as the reverse complement.
CGGTGGGTACTGTGACCGCAATGTGCGTTTTCCTCACCTACATTTAAGAAATAAATGGGTAAAAACATTTCTTGTTAGTAGACCGTTCAGTTTCAAAACGCAGCTGCTCGGAGTTGGTTTTGAAATGCTGGGTGAGCATGCAGAACACCAACATGCAGCTCTCGGGAAGGAGTTAACGACACCCAGCCCTCGGGTCTGTTAGTCAGCGGCACATGGACAATAATTCCTCCAGCCTGAGGATTATTTGCATGTGGAACCAGAGCGCGGTGCCAGGCAGTGCTTTCAAACGCCACCGGCGGCTGGATCTCCCCCGAAATCCGTCCCCAACGCCACATGCGCAAACTAACGCCGACCTTCTGGGAAACAGGATTGTTTGTTACGCGTTCACAGGGCCAGTGAGAAGAGTCCTATCTATAAAATCAAACCTAACACCATGAATTATTTGCTGTCCACGAGCAGAGAGCCAAGATTGTCTTAACACTTTGCGGAAAGTGTTCTAGGGAAACCGGATTGCCAAGTATCCTGCAGGCGGAAGCAGCGGTGGGTGTTACGTAAAGGGACGCGGCTGCACTGGCGGATCAGCGTGAACGGGCATGCTCAAATCCACAATTTCCTCCCACAGCTACATGTAAAGAAAAAAAAATGAAGTGTTTAAGCATTTAGGGAAGAAGCCTGTAGTAAGTGAGACGGGATGAAGGGAATTCCCTTATTCCCGGTTTGGCGCTAGGGAGGGTGCGCGGGAGCAGCGGCACAGGGACTGTCACAGTGCGCTCCAAAGCGCCATCATGACCATCTCTTCGGCTTTTGAATTTAAAATTACAGGTCACACAGGCCACACATTTTTTTAAAGCAGCTCTCTTTTCTCCATCTTCATCTCCAGTCTTAACTAGCAGTGATCCACCCAGGAGTTTGTCATCCCACACCCACTGCGAGATGTACTGCAGCAGAAACGTGGCTCCAGTAGTGCTGGGAACAGCTGAACACTGAGAGTAACGTACGAACTACCTCTGGGCACACCCCCGCTGCAACGCCGCAAGGTTTCCGTCAGGACATTTGCAGAATATTAAGGCCACTGTAATATGTAATTATTTTCACTTAGGAGAACAGGCACACCCAGATCAGCATCAGCAGAGGTCTCGGACATTTGTAGAAAGTTCAAATAATGTTTTTTAAAAAATCATTTAAACAATAACCCCCCAAGATCTCAACACGGTGCCACTCGCAGCTCAAGCTTTGACCCAGTGCGCAGAACGTGCGAACAGCCCTCCCGGGGACAGCCCGTCACCGTAAAGAACACCCGCGCCGGGCACGGGGCCGTGGACCGGATCCCCGGCACCGGCTTGGCGGGAACTGCTCCGGCTGTCGCACCAGGAACCGCAGACGGCCGGTGACGGCGAGCCCCGAGTCCAACTCCCGTGCGACTCTTGCCGGGTTTTCTGACCATCTATTGGTAAGTTGCATTTAGTTTGACCGCAGCCACCAAAATGCGCTGCCCTGCACCCCAAGGGGCGAGGCTGGGATGTCCTTCGGCCCCAAATCCCCGTTCCTCGCCCCGATCCCATGCTTGCCGAGGGATCAACCCCTCGCCCAGGGACGGGGCACAGAGCTGATGCTCCGGGGAGATTTCTAGAACCGAATCTCCAGCTGCCTCCAAAGAGACGCAGGTCTGATGTACCTTTGATGTGTCGGCCGGCTCCGGTTTGGCTTTCTCCAGTGGGATTTCTTCCCGTCTCACATCGGGTTTTGCTGCTTCCTTTTCTATTTTAGAGACAGCGACCACGTCCTTTGAGCCAGGCTTAGCTGGGCCCGGCTCTGCAGCGTGGCTCTGGGCGATGGCCGGGGCGGAGGTGGGACGGGGACTCCTCTCGGGGGTGATCACGGCCACTGCTGAGGATGGGGGACAGAGACAGGGACAAGGGTCAGAGCTGGTAACGTTTCTGATGCACCGGGCAAAGTCCTCCCAAATTACAGCGCTCGTGTTTAAAATGAAAGGGAGGAGGAGGGGAAAAAGGGAAAAGAAATCAAGATGTTGAGCAAAGCGGCTTGTGCGTTTAGTATGGGAAAGTTGAGGTTATTTTCCTTATGGTTTAAACAAAGTAAAATAAACCCCACACCAGATGGGTTACAAAAGCAAGCTTGCACTCCGCAGAGAAGCCACACCAGAGAGGCAGATCTATTTCTGACAGCATGCCATCGATTTCTGAGTCCTTTACACACAACTCACACAAAAGTCCTTCCCGTATGGCCACTAAAATAGAAATGCTTAAAGCTGAGCTGAGTTCTTCACTCATTGGCGTCTCCTCAACCAGAAACGGATGGTTTGTGCAGCGGCACCGCAGGCTTTCCAGCAACTCAGACCAAAAATAAATCAAATAATCAATACGCATTGATCCACAAAACTTCACAGCATCTTCCTGGTGGGTTTCGAGGCAGGTGGGGCTGCGATGGGCATCTCCTGCTGCCAGGAGACAGCGAGCATCTCCAGCATCTCCAGCATCTCCAGCATCTCCTGCTGCCAGGAGACAGCCAGCGAGCATCTCCAGCATCTCCTGCTGCCAGGAGACAGCCAGCATCTCCAGCATCTCCGCATCTCCAGCATCTCCGCATCTCCAGCATCTCTTGCTGCCAGGAGACAGCCAGCATCTCCAGCATCTCTGCATCTCCGGCATCCCCGGCCGGGCCGCAGCGCGGAGCTGAGCAGCGCGCTGCTGAACCACCTTCGCGGAAGACGGCGGTCCTGAGCCAGCCCGGGGACACACATCAGCCCGCTCCTCTCCTTCAATTCCTCACTTCCCCAACAGTCCCTACCCCTGAAAAGCCCAACAGCTCCCAGATATTCAAGCCCAAATTAATTCACTATAGACACAATAAGCTATTTAGCTCTCCCGATGTTGGTCTTCATGGCCATTCCGCTGAAAATATACCCTGTTACCTAAAGTAATTTCTTTGACATGACCTCATATTCCTAAAGCACTGCGTAACCCCCCCAGCCCACGCTGGGTTACTCATGTCCATCCAACTAGTCAGACACTAGAAAATCTGGTGTTAAAGAAAGTGTAATTTTAAGTAATTGCCGGGTGTGCAAGGCCATTGTGGTGGCGCCTGGTTCCCCTGAACTGGCTCTAGTTCTCTCATCACTGTTTCAACTCCTCCTCATCCTCCTCTTGAGCTGGGTTTATCTCAACATTGCCAGGAGCACGTTTGGCCAAAAACGTGACGCAGGTGTCAAAAAGCCACCTCAGAGACTGAGCAGCAAAGGGAACACTGCAGCGGTGAATCCACAGGGCCCCCTCTCGGGGGCCTCCTGCTTCTCTCAGCGCCGCAGAGCACCCAAATGTGCGAAACACGATAAACAAACAGAGCTTTTTCTTTTGATATTCAGCACCGAGTTCCACGCTGTCCAGAACCGAGTTACTGTAGTTATACACCTCTAGCTATTTGGACAGATGAGGATCAAAACACGGGAAAAAGCACCGCTGCAAAATATGAGATTTAAAGTAGCAATGGGCTTCACCGTGGCCAGGAGCTCCGTCGCTGCCGGGAGCGCGAGCGCCACGAGGAGAGCGCAGGAGGTGCAGAGGGGGCAGCGGCGGCAGGAGAGCCTGGCCCCCGCGAGCACCCCCGTCCGCACGCAGCGCTGCTTTGGGGCTTTTCATAACATCCAAGAAAAAAGAGGCAGCTCCCAGTCACCTCCCTCCACAGCTTCAACCTCCTCTTCCCGCCATGACCAGATCTGCTTTTAACTACGATCAGGGTGCACCTGTCTGCGGCAGTGAAGATGCTCTGAAGAAAAACCCTAATTAAGGAAGAATTTGGCTCCCTACTGAGGAAAAAAAGCGGAGCGTAGGTGCCGTCCAGCAGACACGACCCCAGTGTCCCTGCAGCTCGGGGAAGCACAGCTCACAGGAAGCGACAGCGACAGGGGAGCGTTCGAAGGCCACGGCACACTCGCGGCACGCGGGCACACAGCCAAGCCACCGCGCCTCCGCCACAGCAGCGCTCGCGTCATCGCAGCACAAAGCCCAGGGTGATTTTAGCAGCAATTAACACCACTGCAAACGACGACACCTCTGTCCTACAGCACGGCATCACTCCAACCCGGCGGGTCCCGGCACGGGTGGCCGCCGGAGCCGCGCCGGTGGCAAAGGCCGCGGCTGTACCTGAGCGCGGCGGCTCCGGGAACGTGGGCTCGGCAACGGGAGCCTTAACCACCTCTACCTTCTCCTCCTCCTCTTCCTCCTCTGCAATGGGTTTCATTTCAAAAGTTTTGAGAGGGTGTTCAGCTAGAAAGAGGTTTGCACGTGTTACCAGGGCGGGACACACGACGGCTGCCACAGCACAGAGCGCAGATCCCTCTCCAAGCAGCAGCTGAGAACAGCGATGTGGTCTGTAAACCAGGCAGCTTAACAGTGTGTTTTCACTGTGCAATTATATGTTAGTCTTTCTAGCGCCGCCAGGCCCGAGAGGGACGAGCGGGGACAAGAACCACAGAGGAGCTCTGCAGGCGCTTTGCCCAGGAGGGGCCGCGCAAACGGCTGGGGACGCCCAGGAAAAACACACCCAGGCTCCTCTACATAAAATACTACATAAAAACGAGCAGCTTTAACCAACTGACCTCGTCTGTCAACTTCAAATCTAGAAACTAAGATGTACACCCATCCATCTTGGTGTCTGAAACGCTAACTCTTCACCTCGCCTCTACCGCAGCAGGGCCGCCGCGCCAGGCAGCGCTGGCGAACCAGAACCCAGGGCAGCGGTGGGGACAGTCCGTCACGCCACTTTACGAAAGCTTGGTCCAGGTTTCAAACCAGCAAAACAGTGATGTCGAAACCACATGGTAAAAACAAAATCAGGGTGGGAGAAGGGAAGCGGAGCAGCACACCATGCGGCTGCATATGAATTATCTCCAGCCCTAATGCAGCACAGGCATTCGCTATGTAAGTGACAAGGACTGCAAGTATTTGACACCACCACTGCTGCGATACGCTTATTAGTATTCAGATATGTTGTTGTACCTACACACCTCTTAACAGTATTAGTATTTATTACTAAGAGAAATATGAGCTCCATGTAGCAAAATGGATGGCATTTCTCAAACCACCAAGAGAACCCAGAATAGGCTTAAAAAATGGCAAGCAGGCCCCAGGGTGAAGAATTTCAGAAGCTTTACAAGAAGTTTCAAGACCAAACTTTACCCTTTCCTAATCCACATGTACAAAAGCGCCCACACCGCCTGAGGAGACAGCTCCCAACGCCCCCGCACCCTGAACTTCTCCCCACCAGAACCACGGGCTAATGAGGTGCCAGGCGGAAAGCGAACGAGTCCCCCAGAGCCGGGCTGTCCGTCCTCTGGCTGCAAAACTCTTCTTGCAAAAGAAAAATGAAAAAGAAAGCTGCCAGGTTTGGTGAAACTTCACAGGAACAGGCATGTACAGGAGAGGAAAGGCGCTGCAGAAGAGTTGTAGCCACCACCACAGCTATACCTGGCTTCTCTCGGATCAGATCCGCGGGTTTTGGTTCGGGAACCTCAACCACCAACACCTCCTCCTGCTTCTCTTCCTCTATGGCTCTGAACTCAACTTTTTGAGTCGCACGTTTAGCTGAAGAAACGGGGCACACGTTAACGACTGCCCGCACGGCAGACGAGAAACAAGGCTGCAGAAGCAGTTACGTTCACAGGCTGCTCTTTTCCAGGCTCTGCTATTTGGGTGCGTGATTGCAGCGGGTTTTTTAACTCATCTGGGGCCATAACGGTCTACGGGGCACGGTCAGGGGGCAACCAGCAGCGCCGGTGCCCGTCTCTGTGCATCGCGCCCGGGACTGCAAGCGTCTGGCTCTGCTCAGTCCCGATCCTCTTGTGCAAAGGCGCCCCGTGATCCAGAAACAGGGGAGCAAACTTCGGCGCCCCCCTCCCATGGCTCACCTCCTCTAGCCTGCTCCCGCCTGACGGTTGTGCCACGAACCCGAACGCCAGCGTCGCTTTAACCGGTGCTGGAAAAGCTTCAAACAGCTGTGGCAAGAACAAAGCTCTCTCAAGGAAAGCTGCGCCACTTAAAAAGCTCTGTTAAACAAACAAATCCTACAATAGCTTAACTCCCCATTTGCTAAAAGGAAAATGCGTTGAGACTGAATGAGGATGTATCTTTACAACCAGAGCTTTGCCTTGAGCCTTCAGCACCCACCTACGTGCTTTTCGTCAGGCAGTTCTTGCTGCTATCAGTTTGCATTTTATATCCAGATCTTATAGGGAAGTGAAAACTTCAGCTTTATTTTTTTTAAAGCAGAGCATTTAGAATCACAGAACCATCTTGGCTGGCAGAGACCCTCAGTATCAGAGTCCAGCCACTAAACTGGCTCCAGCACTACGCCACGCCGCTAAGGCATCTCCGTGTCCCTTAGGTTTCGTGGTATTTAAGGAGCGTCACAGCCCCTGGGGACGGCGGCGCGGGGGCAGGGAGACACTCACCTCCGTCCAGGCTCCGGGACGCCCGCTTGCTGGCCGTCCGCTCGAACTGGGGAGCGGGCCGGTCGATCAGGGCGCTCGCCTGCCGCGTCTGCGCCTGCGTCCGGCCGCTGTAGCGGAATTTGGAGCCCAGCGCCAGGAACCTGCTCTTCGGGATGGCCTCGGTGGAGGTCAGCCTGGAAACCACACAGCGGTCACCGCGAAGCGCACCGCCAGCGCGGGAAGGGCAGGTGAAGAGAAACTAAAACACAAACTACAGGACTCACTGCGTATGGTTAAGACAACAACATGCTAGCAATAAACTCCACATCTGCACAAGCTGGAAGACTCTGTCTTATGTATCTTATGAAGAGAAAGCTGCCTAGAAAATTCTTGCAACACAAACACTCAAAGTCTCTGCAACCACTTCACTCCAAACTTCTGGAACGCCAAGGAGCACTGAGGCCGTGCTCGTTTTCGGCAGCTGATCCAGAGCATTAGTTACCCAAGGCGAGCCTACCGTTCAGAAAACCCACCTGAAAAACGTGTGATGCTCAACACACACTTTCCACAGCTTCTTCGCTGCCCGGTAACTTGGGAGCTTGAATCCAATGGTACTTTCATACTGTTCTTGCTGTGGAAAATGTAAGTTAATTAGGTATAGCAAGAAATAAGTCTGGCAGGATGGCAGCTCCCAGCCCATCGACCTGTTCTGCTGCAGCACACGCTGCTGGTTTAGCGCAAGAGGAGCTGAACTCGCTCCACGACATGCCCGCTGCAGCCCAACTGAAAAGGCGTCTCTCTCCCGCTAAATACATATTTTCTTAAGTGAGACAAAAGCCTTTGTCTTGCCCAGTTTCCGATAAAGGAGCTGATCCTCTCCCAGCTCCAGCTGAGAGCCTCCCAGCGCCTTCTACTGGGCGCTGGGAATACCAGACAGTGACAGGAGATGGTGCTGGACGACACGTTGTTCAAATTGTCACACGCCGCTGTATCGCTTCAGCAAAGTCCGCATTAAGTTTGGGTAGAGCCCACTAAGCCGAGATCAGACACGTGTCTGAGTGTAAAACGCCCATCAGAGAAAAGCTTGCTCCCTACCCCCACTTTGTTCTAGTGAAGCACATGTGTGGGTGATAATCAAAAGGCAGTTAAAGACGACGTGAGCACAAAGAAGTCAGAACATACCTCCCCTGGCCGAATCTTAATGAAGAAGCTGCTGCGTTTGTAGGAAATCTTCAGGACTTTGGGCCAAGGGAAGCGGTTGATTCTCAGTTTATCCTTGTAAACCAGAAGGCCACTGGAACAGACTCCCAGAGTGATATCCACCCCCTCCAAGTCCTGGGGAAGAGGATGAGAACTTAAGCAGCGTCAGAGCTACAAACTGCAGGTCTGTCCTCCAAACCAGTTTCCCCGAGGCTGTCCCGACCCGCCTCCCCCTCTCCCTGCAGCCCCCCTGCCCACGCTGTCTGCGCCAAGGGCTGATCTGCGGTCTGCCCGCGCTTCTCAGAGCCCTGTTCTGCCCCCGCAGAGCGCAGACCCGCCTGCACCAGCAGCTTTGTAAAGCTTCCTGCCATATATAAATAACAAGCAACCAGGAAGAACCACTTCTCTTACAACACTTGCAACGTGAGGCATTTCTGTTGTGTGTTTGTACAGCAGCTGCTTTACTTCCTACAGCTTTCAAAAGGAGCCTCCTGAAACGGCGAACCTGCCCCCGCGAGGGAAGGGTAACCAGCTCACAAACTGCACAGGCAGGTGCACGCACGCCGACTCTCACCTTGGCCTGGTGAAGGTCGACTCCGTACATAGACAGCTTCTTTGCATTCTCAAGGAACTCCAGGTCCGCTTGGGCTGGAGTCATGGACCTGCGGGAAGAGACAAAGGGCTCGTTATTCGCGTAACCGCTGCCTTTAAGAGGTGACAGAACAGACTTCATAAAACCATTTACTCTTTAGATTTTCTTTTGCTTCCAACACAAATTCGTGCCTAGATAAAGAATTATTAAATTGCTCTGAATGCACAGATTTGTGCTTGGAGACACCCTCATAAAACAGACGCACCTTATTTCTGTACGGCCGTACGGACCCTAACAAGAAAGCAAACTATCCAGCGAGGAACTGTGGTATGGGGTCCAAAAACCGATTCAGTGGAAGAAAACCCCACCAGTTCAGCAGGTGATGGGGACTGTCCCCAAAGACCTCCTGCCCCCCACAACCCAGCGACTGCTCTCCAAAGCCAGTGCGAGAACAGCGGAGAGCCCCGGCAGCCACTGCGACCGGCGCAGAGCAGGTGAACGGGAGCTTCTCTGGGAACAGACGGTTCTGCAGGAGGGGCAACATGACACAGCTCTGCTTGACAGAACCAGCCTGACAATGCAAACTATTATCAACCTCACTGAAGTGCCCTTGTTCGGGAGCTCCTGGTGTAGGAGGAACCTCTGACAGCTCTGCTGGGAGAGCATTCAGCTGTCTGCACTTCATTTTGTTCCCTGCTTTGACGTCTTCCTTACTGAGCACTCACATACGTCTCGTGTGCGGTGTAAATAGGGGTTTTAGTAGTAGGAGATCAGGCAGACAATAAAGAAAATCCTCTAGGAGACACCAGGAGCAGTCCCCATCTGATACGGGCAAATAAAGCAGCAAAAGATGGAATGTGGCTCAGAGTTTTCCCACTGACAACCCTCTGACAAGTTGAATGTTCACAGAAATTAAATGGGTGCATATTGCTCCTTCCCTCCTACAGGTTAAATATAACTACACCCTAATACCTGAAGTTTCCTCCTAAGGAAGCCATGAATAATTCAGCAGTGTGATCTGCCACCTCCAGCACAGCTGACGACCTTTGACTCCAAGTCATGACGCTTTGTCAGTGGCCCCGGCCGCTATTTTCCCTCATTTCCTCTCCTCTGGGTGCAGATGGAGGGGAATCCATTTAAGGTATTGATTTGTGGGCTTGAGAGAGGTGCTAATTGCAGACTGGGCGCAGCCGGGGACACACACCCGCCCTTCCCCGCCCAACCACGAGGTCCCGTCTCGGCTTTGCTCTGTTCTCGGTACTCGTTCACGGGTCAAGGGGCTGAAGGTCTCGGTGTCACACACCGGTTTATGGGGCTTTTTCCCTTTAACACTGGCCGCTCTCATGCAGCTTCTCCAACCCACGCCCCCAGAGCAGCTGTGAAACGAACCTCAAAGGAAGATGAGGGAGAGGTTCAGCGGCTGTGACCCTTCAATCTGGTACCAGGGGACGCTGAGTCCTCCAGCCCCACCTGAACAAGAGACACCTGCGGCCACGCTGGGAGGCAGGGGCAGGACAGCCCAACCGCGGCTCCACACCGCCGGCCTCACCCGGAGCAATTCCACACCAAAACACGTGCTGCTCAGGTATCGTGGAAGCAGAAAACCCCAACCGTGCTGTGGGCTACAGCGAGTACACAAAGAGATGAGATCTGCTCCGCTCGGACCGCAGTCCAAACATTACATACATCCCAAAGCAGATGTACATAAAACACTGCGAAGGGCAAGGTTAAAACAAGAAAACCTTACATCTCCACATGAAATAAAACTCACTTGCATGGCTATACTGTTGAAAAACAGCAACTGACAGATTTTGCATCTGCTTGCTAAAAACATAATATTTCCTTTCCGCAGTAAGAATTTCGGCTTTGAGATTCTGTTACAACTTTAAAGCAACAGACATTTTTTAAATAGCTGATATTCTCATTAGCTGAAAATTCACACCTCACTGCTAAAGCTTCTGTTGCCAACATAAAAACTGGTGCAACAGGACCCCAAAAGCTTACAACAGAAGCGGGGAGAACAGCAGAAAGCCCCATTATCTCCATTCTTTCAGGCTGCTCCAGCCTCTGTACCTTACCTGTATGTCTTATGGAGCTCCACAACCTTCTCTTCGAGCTCCTTTGTCTGGTTTGGGGCCAGTTTAAATTCGCCGATGTAGTCGGGGCCGTGCAGGTCGGGATCGTAGTCGCCCAGCTCGGACTGGACCGTGTAGGAGCCCAGCAGCGCCAGCGTGGCGAAGGAGCAGGGCAGGCGCCCCGCCAGGATGTCCTGCCGGAGCTGCAGGCACAGGTAGTACCTGGGGGAAAAACCAAACACTGTTTACAGAGAGCAGAGAGAAACTCGGGGACCACACAGAGTCCGTCTCACGCCACTGACAAACGCAGCACGGTGCCTGTTCCTAACTCTGACCCGCATCTTTATGTATGGGGTAACGCTCCCATGGTAAAGAGCGTGGAGGAGAGGAGGACGTGAGGCCACCTCCATTCTGTAAAGGGAGCAGAGGACACATATGACCAGAAAAACTCGGTTTTCAATAAAAATTTACTTTTCCATGCAAGCACGCACATGCCAGGATCGTAAATGGCACTGCCCGATGGAGGCGGACCTCGCTGCAGGGCGAGAGCATCCTGCACATCACTGAAACAAACCAACCCCCGAGACATCTGACCTCCTTGCCGAATGACGGAATAACACCCAAATATGAGCAATCTCTATTCAGCCTGCCAGCCGCAGCGGTTTCCTCGCCCGGGCAGCTCACCGGGTTATGTCCTCCGACAGCTGCGCGGGATCGGGCGGATAGAACTTGACATTGAAGGTGAAGTCCCAGGGGCCTCCTGCAATTACAAAGAGGGGGCTGAGGAAAACAAACGCGCCAGAAGAGCTTTGCGATAGTCAGCGGCTACTGAAGGTGGGGAAATCCAGCCTGGTCTTCAGAGGACGGCCAGAGGATTGTGATACTGATTTTAATAGCGCTCGCTTGAGCAGATGGTATAAAATACTATTTCACTTATGGGAGCCAAGATACAAGCAGGAGAAAACAAAGCGGGGCAGGCGAACACGCGTGAACAAACCACAGCTTGTGGAAAGTAATTCAATTCCTTGCTAAGAGGCTAAATTGCTCCCTTGTTTTTTCAGTGATTCAAATTAAAGACCCATGAAGCGGGGTCAGGCGTGGGCTCTGGGTTAATGAATCAGCACCGCTCCACCACTCGACCCCATTTTCAGGCTCCTGGCGAGGAGCAGATGTGCTCATTCTCTCAGCGGCCCAACGCGCTGTGGCCGCGTCAGACGGTCTAAACCCAGCACGAGCACCACCCGTCCCTGGGAGACACCAGCGGCACCGAGCGGGGAACAGCTTCACCAGGCCAGACCTAAATGCTTCATACAGCTTGTTGCAAACCTTGTGCTCCCTCTCTTTATTGAAAACCATCACATTTATCTGCAGAAAACAGTCCGGGCCAACTCATTAAGTGCTCAAAGTAATTTTCACAGTCACAACTCCTCCTTTAACACCAGTTCAAAGAGAAGATAACCCTGCGCTTAACTGGCTCGGAGCTGTAACTCGATCTCAACGGGGCGGAGGGGACGTCGCGTTCAGGGACTCGCTTCTCCACCACCGCTGGCACTGAACACGAGGCAGCTTATTTTCGTTCTACACTGTTCAAAACGAGTTATTCCAAGAAAACATTTTAGGGAGCAGAGGTTACTTAAAACCAACGTACACTGGCGTACACACATTCATATGTACATTCAACATATATTCAAGTAAGATCAAGTAATTTGCCGTTTAACCCATCTCAGGGGAACGGATTCCATAGCAAGTGGCTTATTAAACTTACAAGCTGAATTTTACCTGCATGGTAGAGAGAAGTTGTTGCGTTTTGCCCTGATCTGTATTTAATGACACATTTTACTCTATGCTCCCCAACAAAATCAGATGTCAGGCAGTATTTTACTTTCGTAAAACAGTATTTCGGTTTCCAAGCAGTCAGATCTGCTCCCGAGGAAAAAAAAGCCTCTAAAATGTATTTAACTTTGACGCCGACCTCGTCTTGAACTAATTCAGTGCTAGCAGAGCTTAAAATACAGCTCTGGAGAACAGCTGGTGCGTGCCCTGACGCCACTCGCGCCGCTTCCATGGCGGGGCCGCCGCGCAGCCCCAGCCCGCCTGCGGCCCGCAGCCTTGCTCCAGCACGCAGTTTTGCTTGGGCTCTCCAAGTCCCCTTTGAAGTTTAAGTTTTCCCTCCTCCAACGGGAAGATCTCCCGCTTCAGCACCGCAGGGCGGCACGGACGGTGCGGGTTTGCACAGAGCAAACACCTCAAATCGTGCTTTCCCAAGGAAATTACATTTTTTCCTAAATTTAGAGCACCACTAAATCCTTAAGAAGAGAAAGGATGCGGAGGCTACTTGAGCCCTGCCAGACGCTCACCTGAACCCGGCCTTGGGCCCCCCAAAGCCAGGCTTACTTAGGGCAGCGGGGAGAACCGCACACATCCACGTAACACATTCCACCTACTCACCGTGAACCTGCTTCTTTATCTCTTTGGCAGGATCCAGCCACGTCTGCAAGAGGATAAAAATTCACAGTTTAACAGAAGTTCCAGAAACACTGCAGAAAAGCGCAGATCACCAAAATACGGCAAAAACGACGACATTTGACATGAACGCGGCCCCAGAAACTGGAGGGACGGTGCACTTCTCACAACTTGCGCTCCAGACTGAAGGCCGGCAGGCGCGTTTCCAGCCCCTCGCCTGGCAGTGCTCGCAGGAGGCACGAGGGGGGGAGGCACGAGGGGGGGGAGGCACGAGGGGGGGAGGCACGAGGGGGGGGAGGCATGAGGAGGGGGAGGCATGAGGGGGGGAGGCACGAGGAGGGGGAGGCACGAGGAGGGGGAGGCACGAGGGGGGGAGGCCGACCCCAGCACAGGTGTCGGGGCGGCAGCACAGAGCAGCACAGGCGGTCACAGCCACATCCAGCACCGGGGACACTCGCACAACACGTCTCTTTGCTCTAGAACCTTTGAAACCTGGCAAATGTGTCTGCATTCATTTTTGGCACCGTCTCCATGTGCCCCAGGCAGAAAACAGATTGACGAGACTTTCTATTATCAGCAATGGTTTTTAATAACCTAATCACTGCAATACAACTGCAAGCGTCCCATTGCTGCGGAAGCTGGAATCTTTTACAGCAGCGTGACATAGACTTTGTCTCTTTTGACTCCAGTTTTTAGTATTAATCTCAGCTACAAATTTAGAAATACATCATTCCCACCCTCCTCTGTAATTTCGGGTGCACCACAAGCCTCACTGAACAACTCCTGCTTTTGGCCGTGTGATCCGGGCAGCTCCCGGCACGTTCAAACGGCGTTTCCCTGCACAGAGATCAGGGTTTGTCCCTCCTGGACAGGCTACGACAAACCACCCTCCTCACTGTGGGCAGCCCTGCGCGCGTCCCGAGGTGACGGCATGAACCCACTGAGGCCCCCGAGCTCGTCTGTCTTGACCAGGGGACACGGCAATACTTACGTTTCATCCTGTCTTTCACACGCTTGCCTCTCTAAGCTCTAAAACCTGCCTCGAACAGCGATGGGGTGGTCTTTTGCTTGTGTATTAAAAATCCACACTTGCGATTAGTAATTATTTATCTATATTAATTAATAGTATAATTAATTAATGATATTAATTTGATGATATTAATGTCTGTCCGTCATAGTAAGTGATTACTGGAGGTGAAGCATGGGAATAGTCAGGATGTGGACCAATGTGACTGGTTTAAGGACATAAAGGTGGGCCCCTGATTTCGGTTCAGCACACTTCTGGCCAGCTTCACAAAGCAGTTTGAGCAATTGCTTGTGTTAAAGCGTAACCACGGGTTTAAAAGATAAGACACTGCTTGAGTCTAACCAAACAAAGACCTTAAACTGAAACCATGAGTAAGAGTCTTGGTATGAAGTCACACTGTTTGTTCACAGGGCAAAGCCTCCACTCAAAACTGCTCTCACCAACAATGACGCCGGTGCCAGCGCAGCAGCTTGTACTTTTTTACTAAAACCCACAGTCCTGTACTCATTTATTCTCAACTGATGACCCTCACAGCCCTTTCTGGGGAGGACACGAACAGGTATTTTCAGAAGAGCTTACGCAGGACGGCCCCTGGGGGGCACGATCCTTCGGAGGCGCTGGCGGCCCCAGGCACCGAACGCGCGGCGCTTACCCTGGACGTCGGCGTGTCCCATATGGCCAAACCGAAGTAGTCTTCCTCCAGGAGGTTGAGGTGGTCGCAGACTTTCTTCAGCAGATCCTGCCCCTTGGCGTGTTTCTGCAAAGAGACCAAAGGGAATTCGGGAGGACGGGCTGGCTCTCTGCTGCCTTCTTCACAGGCGAGGGAGAAGAGGAAAGTCATCGGGCATTCCTGTTTCCTCTGCTATTTTTTCCCAAACCCCACAGAAGTGAACTGGCCCGAGGAACAGACACCCTTTTAGTCTGAAAGCACAAAGGAAATCACCCCTGAGGCACAAAACAACGGTAACCAGAGCCAGCTAATTGTATTGGAGGCTTTGCTGAAAAGAAAGTGCAGTTCCACTGAAGCAAACGAGCTTCACTGATGCATCACTTGTGCCCCATCTCTCCTCTCGGTCACATCTGCACAGCACTGAGCCGAGAGCGCGGCCCCGTTTCACTGCAGCCATCCAGCTGGAAGGACCTTGGTGCACGTGCTGCGACTCTGCAGGTAACACGGGGCGTGTGGTACAGCCTGGGTATTTCTCAGGGAAATTTTGGACATATAGGAATTAAAAACCTTCCATTGCCCTCAACTGGAAAAGACGTCTGGAAGTGCCCATTGTTCTTGTTCTGGTATTCAAAGGGTGGCTGCAAAGAAGACGGAGCGTCCCTTCTTACAAGGAATTCTGTGGAAAAGACACGGGCTGATGGGTACAAGTTATATGTGGGGAGACTGACTGGGCACAAGAAGGAAATTTCTCCCGATGAGAACAACCAGCCATTGGAATAACCTCCCCAGGAAGTGCTGGATTCCCCAAAATTGGGCAGTTTTAAGATTCAGCGGGACAGGGTGATGACCAGCTTGTCTAGACCGGGCTTGTGCTAAGAAAGGTTGCACCAGATGATCCTTGAGGTCCCTTCCAACCCGGGACCCTGTGATTCTTGGATAACGGCATTTGTGCTGGTCTTTGCCTACACCTTTGCAATTCCTTCTCAATTCAGTGTTAAGTGCTGGAGTAGGATCACACTGGTGTTAAAGCCAAGGGTGCTCGTCAAGCCCAGTGGGTCCCAGCGCCACGGCAGCCCCTCCTAATCCCTCAGGACCTACAGACAGAGATTTCTAACGTCCTGCTCAAGTCAAGACCGACCCCGCCCAACAGCGTGAGAGAATCACAGAGTCATTTTGGTTGGAAAAGACCCTCAAGATCGAGTCCAACCGCTACCCCAGCGCCGGCACTGACCACGTCCCTGTGAACCTCCACCGTGTCCGTGTCGGCATTTGGAGGCGTCGCTGCCGCAAACTCACGCACGAGGGCACAACCGCCTGCCACCAGTATTTCGGAGAACAGTTTCTTTTTGGTGGAGCTGCACACAAAGTCCCCGGCCCAGGGGAGGGCGATGGGGGCTCCCAGCTCTCCCCGTGCAATCAGCAGCAGCGACGTCGTTACACAAACACTGACCGACCTGCCCAGGGTCACCCGAGGTGACGCTGCCACAAGGAGCCCTGTGCCACATCCCCGCTCCCGGCCCGGTCCGCAGCGGGACGGGGGAGAATCGAGCCGATGGAAGCGTGCTCCAACAGTAACTACCGGATTATTAATATTCTGGACGAGCACTTCAACATTGAAATGGGGATTTCTGCCAGCTTTTTATTGCCCTGACAGCAAGAGAGCTTTGTGAGAGAATGCACAAAATAAAGCAGAGGAAAAGCTCTCAGACAAATGGGTTTGCAGGGCTGCAAGTCAACATAATAATTTTAAATGGTTTACTGCAGATATATTCAGCTGTGGGCTAAACACAGCGCGTTCCTTTACACCCACCCTCCAGGAGTTACGTTGGCCTGATGGGTGAAGGGGTCTCGGGTGAAAAGCGCAGATCAGCTTGACAACCCATTTTATTCAAAGGAAAGGGGCGGAAGATATTTAGACAATCTCAACCTAACTCAAAAACCTAAAGCCTAGTCTAGGATACAAATGAGAAAGATGAACCTTTTTTAGACTTCTCCGACATTTATAAAGCAAGGCAGCCTGGAAATCGTAGAACAATAAAGAAAGATTCCTGGGCATCCAGAGATGTTTATAACAAATAATCTGTTATAGCTTACAGCAAGATTGTTCGGCAGGAAAGCACGCGATTCCCTGGCAGCAAATTAGGCCCCTATTAAATAGTGCTTGTGGTGACTTTTCAAGGGGAGGAGAAGGGAGAAGGAAAAGAGACGCAGAAACAAACCCCAGAAGTACTTACATCCACGGCGCACTCAAAAATGGTGTCATCCAGCAGGGCAACCTTGCAGTACATGCTTCTGTGCCTTTTTGCTGCTCTCTGGGCAGCCCTCAGATCCTTCTCTGCTTTGGTCTCTGCAGCCTCTGGTCCGGGCTCGGGCTGGGCGCCCTCCTCCTCGGCCTGCCCTCCGTCCTCGGCCCCGGGCGCCCTGCGCTCCGGCTCCGGCTCGTCCCTCCTCTCCTCCTGCGCGGGCTGAAACCCCAACAAGCACTTCAGATGCCAAGCAAACCAAAAAACATCACACAGAACACGCAGAGGTGCATTCTAGGGCTGGGATCTCACCCCACAATTGGGTATCTGCCTTGTGTGCGTAACCTGGGATGTGGAGCAGTAGCTTGGGTGGATAACCATGAAATCATGGAATCATAAGGTGGTGATGATAATTTTTGAAGCCCTTCAAGTCATTCTCACCTCTTCATTTATTAAAGGATGGAATAAAAAAAGGAGAAAGGGCTGATGAGAGAACTCAGGGCAGATTACATCATGCAGATCTTCACGCTCTTCAGGACTGCACTTTTGGACCAGTCAGTTTTCCCCTCCAGGCCGGAGCCCAGCACGGTGATGGGTTTGTCCTGGGCACCGGTACGGAGCAGGGACACAAACGGGGCTCCAGCCGCCTGAGCCGACCGATCTGCCACCGCGAGGGGAAGGCGGCCCCCGCGCCGCCCGCCCTCTGCCCACCAAAGCACTTTATGAGCCACTTTAATTCGTTAATAGCAGAAAGGTGCAGTTCGAGGACGGGAAGAGGGAGAAAGCTGCTGTTTTGCACTGCCATTTCAGCAGGCTGACCGAGCCCAGGCCGGGCTCTGGCAGGCGCTGGAAGCGACCAGGCGGGGGAAAGCCCGTCCGTCCAGCCCATGGCGCCTCACGCGGTCACCGCCAGCACCCGCGCGGCGGCGGCGCCCATCTGGACAACGTCCGCGGGCTGCTGACCTCTGCTCCGGCGCCACCGGGACCATCGGAGCGCAGACCCAGCCACAGCTCGCTAATGCCCGTCGGTCAGCATTGATCAAACAGGCAGCGCTCGCCAATGCTTTCACAGCAGAAATATCTGCCGA
The DNA here is from genome assembly GCF_036013475.1 of Columba livia. Lineage (NCBI taxonomy): Eukaryota > Metazoa > Chordata > Aves > Columbiformes > Columbidae > Columba > Columba livia. Next base: position 200,126 of record NC_088627.1, on the reverse strand, counting down.
GTGTCACAGTTCAAAGAGCCACTGACGCTGATCTAAAATAAGAACTAAACAGAAAGCACAAATGCTTCGTCTGAAAGAAGCAGTGGCGAGGGAAGGCTGCGGGTGCACACTCACACACACTCAGAAGCAGCAAACCTAAGTTAAACAGAGAAAGAAATAACGCATTTCCTCTTGAAGACACAATTTCCGAACTGAAATTGCATGAAAACTTCCAGCTCCTTCCCATTCTGCGAACCCCAACCCTCAGAGGTCCCAGCACACGAGCAGAGCTCATCCCGTGGTTTTCACGGGCTCAGAAATTCAGGAGAAGACATTTTAAAAATGTTTCTTCTCCACAGGTTTGCAGTTTCAAGGAGGTGGAATCACAGCTCCTGCCTACAGCCAGCAGTGCTCCACCTGGCGCGGGTCTGCTCCAAAGCTCCGGTCTGTCGATACGTAACACCCCTCTGGAGCCCATTCAGAACCTCAAGCAGAGGGGTGAATAACCCGGACTTTACCAGGAATACAGAGGTTGGGTTTTAAGGAATCGCCGCCTCAGGAGAAGGGGCTCTCACCTTTCTCTGACTCTGGGCAGCCGCACGAGTTACAGCAGAGTTGCAATTACACAAGGAGTAAGAGAGGGCACCCAATACCCCCAAATCAATAACAGCTGCAGGTTCGTGTCTTTGTCTCGGCTTCTACTATGCTTTAAAATCTTTAAATTTTGCATGAAAACTGACCCTGGCTCAAAGAGCCGACGTCAGGCGCGGGGCCCAGCCACGTGCCGCGCAGAAATCCCCGTCTACACGGTGCGTAAGCAGAAAATATCTGTATTTGGCAGGCTCAGCACCAGCCCGGACCGAACAGACGACCAAGTCCTGAAATGCCACGCTTGCGCTTCCTGAAGAAACCCTTCCCCAAATCCACGTCCCCGGCACTGCCCGCCTCACGCCACCGACCCCTTCCCCAAATCCACGTCCCCGGCGCTCCCCGCCTCACGCCACCGACCCCTTCCCCAAATCCACGTCCCCGGCACTGCCCGCCTCACGCCACCGACCCCTTCCCCAAATCCACGTCCCCGGCACTGCCCGCCTCACGCCACCGAGCCGCCTTCCGCTGCGCACGCCAAGGACGTCGCGTCGAGCAACGCTCTGCTGTGAATTACGATGTGAACCCTGGTTCTGGTGTGACCTCCCACGCCTCGACAGTCAGCATGGGGCGTTTTAACTGGTGCTGTCAAGTGGGAGCACAATTTCGGAAGCAGGCACCGTGCAGGGCGGTCTGGTGCAGGACTGCGAGAGCGGGAAGCACGCTGTGCACCGCAGGGAGCTGGCCAGAGCCTTTTCAGCATCTCATGAGTTTCCTGGACTAAGCTTACCGTGCCAGGATATGACGTTTTCAAGGTTTTGGCTAAACGGGCACATTTTCAAGAGCAGAAGGGAGCACGGGTGTTTTACCTGTGTTTCCGCGCTGCTTAAGGAATGGAGATCCAGCGATGGATCAGTTTTGAGCTCAGGCTCAGGAGCGGCAATGGGTGCTTTCACCAGGATGTCTTCATCAGGGCTGGCTCCTAATCCCAGCTCTGTCTGGTCACCTCCCGCCTCTTTAGGAGCATCAGTGTCTTTGTCCTCCTCGGACACCTGAGACTTGGGCCGCCTGAGAAAGGATGAGAAGAGGCGGGAGAGGCCCCGGCCCTCGGACGCGCGTCGCTCCCTCTTACTCTGCTCCTCGTGCGTGGGGGTGTCGCCGTTGGACGCCTTCTGCTTCTGCCCCGCCACAGGCCGGCCCCCGGGCGCCTGCTGAGCCCCTTCTTCTAGAGGAGCCTCTTGCTTTTGCGTCTCGGCAGCTCCTTCCTCCTCCTTGGCTCGCTGCTGCTGCGGAGAGCTGCCGGCATCCGCCGCGGGGCCCGTCTCTGTTGTCATGATGAGGCTGCAGGAGAGGTGCGAGAGGTATTCAAGTCTGCATTAAGCTATTCAAACCAAGCCGCAAGCACAGACACCCCACGCTCCCCATCACACCACCCTGTCCTGCCAACACCAGCCATTAAGAGCAAACACGTAATTCATTTTGCTAAGGTTTGCTTTCAGAGAAACGTCTCTGTCGGCGTTCGCCCATGCGTATTCCACCATTTGGACAGCGCTGACAGGTCTGCGGCCTGACAAGAGCAAGTGACTAAAAATCGCGACCAAGATCGGGGGAAGGGAGGGAGACGTCTTGCTCCACAGGGCTGTCCGGACGTCCCCTCCTCCGGGTCCCTGCTCCTTCTGGCTGTGGGAGCAGCGCAGATGGGAATCATCGAATCATTTAGGCTGGAAAAGACCTTTAAGACCATCAAATCCAACCGCATGAGGGGACACAGGTGACCAGGCAACTTTTCCCTACCACTCCAAAAGCCCAGACAGCCCACAATGGCTGCGGCGCTGGAGCATCCTTCACCACGGCAACTGGAATGAGCCATCTGCTGCTTGCGAGCCAAAAATTGCACGGCCACAAGAGATTTTAGCAGCTGCTCACTTCTGAACGGCCCTGGAAGCGGCCACAGATCTCGCCGTGATCTGAAAAGGGGGATATTTAAACATGATAAACCACAGGGATGCTCTGCTCAGGATGGGGCTCATCGGCGCTGATCACCATGTTGATCTGCACAAGACGGGCCCAGCGGGGCAGAGCAGGCTTGAGGACTCATGAGATCTTCGCCTTGCACACTGGAAAAACGTACAATGAAAGGGTTCCCCGCACTCCCACAACGGAGAGCAGATTTCTTCAGAGCCCGTGCTGTTGAGCTGATGCAATATTTATTTCAACTTTAGCCTGGGCTGTCGACACAAAAAGATGGAAATCACATGAGAAGAATATCTATTTAAGGTACAAAGAGGACCCAAAATAATCGTGCTTTAGAGAGGATAGAACTAATCTTTGCGCGTTGCATCACGTGTATCTGCAGCAATAAGTTGCCACTGCTTACACAGAGCAAATAGCATATAATCCAATATGCCTTTCAATCCGCCCAGCCCAAGCCTTGGCATACAAACATTTGCTCAAAATACGTACTTAAAATTAAGAAACATTTCAAGATGTTACCCTCCTACGTATTATTGCATTCAACGATTTTAATGTAACTCATCCTGACCGCCAAAATAACCAGAGTGCTTGAAAGAGAAAAGCCCTCCTAGCTTTCCAAAGCACTCTTCCCCTGCATTTAATGCAAAAGCTTAACATTATTCCTAAAGCCGTGGTTCAAACAAAGCAGCGTTAGGGACCGGCACTGAAGCTGTTCACCCAGCAACGCAGATTGCCTGGGTTCCCAGGTTTGTTCTCCTCCAGCGCTTTCGCGTGGGAGAAGACAGGACGGCAAGGCGGCGAGAGCACCCCCGGGCCGCTCTCCGGACACCGGGGGGGGTGACACGTCTCCCCGCTCCCCAGGGGTCTCGCAGGAGCTTGTTTTCGCAAGGTTACCGTGGAGCGGGCTCCACGAGAAAGCTGTAAAACCCCAGCGAATGCGAAGGCTCCGGCAGACTGCGGCAGCGCCCAGCTGGCTCCCCCCCGCGGACGGGGCAGCTTCACACCCGCTGCCCCCTCTGCGGAAGGCAGAAAAACCCAACCCATAGCGCCGAATTTGCCTCTCCCCTAAACCAGAAACATCTGCAGTTCGGTTCAGGAGAGGTCCTGAAGGGGCTGCACACTCACGGGCGCACGGGGCTGCGTCGGTGTGCAGATGGCAGCACGTGGGTGACTCACCCCTGCAGCAGAGTCACCCCAGCCAACTCACGCTCTCCAGGGACTCCTGGGGATGCTACAACCTGGCGCAGGGGGCAACAAGCTACGTTCAGCCAAACGCACATCACCCCAAGCCCACGATGCAGGACGGACTCACCGCGGCCACCTCCCGAAGCCCCAACACGTGCAGAGCAGGACAGAGACGCTGCAAAACCGTCCCACCGCAAACGCACGAGAACAGCGAGCTCCCCCGGCACCAGTGCCAAAGCAGCCTCCTTTGTAGATGCTTCCCACTGTGTTTGTTTGGAACAAATGCACTTGGAAGAATCGTTATCACAACACACAACAATGGAAGCACGTTGCTCTTAAAACAGCAGAACGGAGGCTCTGGGGACGGGGGCTGCGGGGGAGCGCAGCTGCGGAGCGGCTCTTATCAGCACGGTAAACGAGCGGGACAGCCCACAAACAAGCGTTTCCTCCGGATGCAGTTTTCTCTCTTTAACTACCACAATTCTGGAAGAAGAAACATTCACTTGTTTGGATTTCAAAGCCGCGGTCCTGGACCGTTCCCAGTGCGGGAAGATGAATCTTGCTGGCGACGAGCAAACGTCTCCACGTCTTCAGAGCTCAGCCAGATCCCCTCGGCAGGGCTGGGGAAGCAGAGATGGGCACGTACGAACCCTTCCCTTCCCTTCCCGATCAGCGCTTCCCAGCAGCACCAGCAACTCGCGGGGTGCAGACGAACACCTTGCTGCAAGACCCAGGTGCGTCTCCATGGCGTGGGCTCACGGCTGGTTCCCTCCCTTTGAAGTTTTATGTTCAGAAATGGTTTCCTGAGCTCAAAAGCAAAGAGACTTGTAAACAGGCGACATAACGGAGAGGACGCTTTATTTAAAAGAATAAAAAGCACGTTTGCTGCACAGAGGTGTTTGCTGGGTCGTGTTTTGCTTCCAGCCCAGCCCGACGCGAACAGCGAGGTTCCCGCTCTGCTGCTCTCCAACTCGTTATTTGGAGAAATTGCTGCCCACAGCCAAGCCACCAGCAGGTTTTCAGTTAAGTGACACGTTCTCCTGCCGCTACCCCACGAGGCAATTCCGCAGGCGCCGCGGGAGCTCCCGGGCGCCAGAGGACGCTCTGCCAGGAGCACCCAGGCTGCGCTTGGAAACGCCGGGCCTGGCTTGGGTTGGGTCGTTTCCTGTTTTTGGGAGGATGGGGCTTTGACGGCAGGCAGCCGGTAAAAGGCAGGTTCCTCACGAGTCTGGAGCAGAGAAGGCGTCTGACGCTACGGAAACAAGCACATCACAGCACAACTTCACTATGATCCCACATAGAGATTTCAGAGCAAAAATCTGGAAAGAGTTTGAGTGTGCAGTGATACTGAAGCATCTTTAAGAACATCCTACTCCAGGCGAGAAGCCTTTAGCAACAGGGAGCAAAAGGTAACTAAACATACCCAGAGGGAGATGTGGGGAGACGACAAATGAGCTGCTCCCCCCCGAGCAGAGCCCCAACAACACACCAACAACACACCCATCGCCGGCACCCAGCGAACACAAAGCCACCCAAATACCCCGAGCGTTCCCCAGTCCCGGGGCTCACCCCCGTTTCTACCCGAGCCTGTCGGGAGCACACGACATCTCTGCGGGTTTTTTGTCACCTGTGCGCTCCACCTTTCTGCATCAAATCCTCTACACAAAATAGACTTGAGGCTTGAAAGGAGCGTAACAGCTTGTTGCTCGTCCTCTTCCCAACATCCACTGCTCCACAGCCGACGGCCAACGCCGGATAGTGCTGATCACGCCACTGGAACAAAGTCTTGACCTTCCTACCCAAAAATGTGGCTTTGCCAAAGGCTGCTGCTCCAGCAAGAGCTGGAGACAGTAAGAGAGAAATTTCTGCTAAAAAACGACAAAAATCAAATAGTTTCAGCAAGAGCGTGTGTTTTGTTCCAAGATGCATTCCTTCCCGTTTCATAATATGTGTGAAAAGCACACAATTGACCAGGGACACTACACAGAACATGGCTCTGACACAGTCCAGGCTGAAAACGGCTTTCCAAGGCCTGGTGCCGGCGCAGCTGACCCGTGTCTGCAGGCGGAGCGGAGGGACCTCCGACACGCCGCGTCTGCCGCCAGGAACGCAGCGCAGGACCGGCTGTTTAACAACATGAGAAACCGAAATGCAACGCAATAAGCCTCTCAGTAAGGAAATCAGACAACTTGACAATGCTGTAAAGCACCAGAACCTGTCAAAACTTATTAAATATATTTTATTAGAGGAATAACTAGCACTGGCACTTTATAACCGCTGTGAGCACTAACGCGCACCATCTTTCTGTGCCGATGCTTTGGGCGCTGAACAAAAGGGATGTAGTTGCTCGCCCGGCGGTAACAGGACACTTCAGGGCCCCATCGAACGGGGGAAAAACAAACACCCCAACACAGCACAGATGGCACCTTACCGCCACCCGGGTTTAATTCGCACCAGCACAGCCCTCGTAATCTACTGTACGCTGGCAGCACCGTGCCCCTCTTTCATCTCCTGCTCTCGTACAGCTTTCCTATTTAAATCAGGGCAAAAAATAGGAGCTCGCCATCTGCTGAAAGCAAATCATTTATGTTCAAATGGAAGACTGGGCTTATAAAATGACCCGACTAAATGGAGCAGTAAGTGAATTACAACTGAGGGGAACCGGGAGCTCCTCCCATGTATCCTCAGAAACCCTCCTGGATGCTACAGAACTCCTTATGCAGGAATTCATGGGCTTTGCTCATTGGTAAAGCACTGAAATTTAAATGAAAATATGTATTGTACTAGTCGCCAGAGCCCTGTCTGCAGTGACGGGTTTGAAAAGGCCGCTCATGCGGGACCTGTTAAATAAACTCACTTGAACTTGGAGCGGTTGGATGCAGAACAGAACCAGGGAGAAGGCACGTGCACCTAAATAAAGCTGCTCATGGACTCTCCCTCCTGAAGCAGGTCAGTAGTTTGCTAAAAAGCCTCAGCAAGCAGTTGGTTTGACACGAGCGTTGCTGCTTGTCCTGCAGCGAGCGGCAGAAGCGGCTCCGGGGGCTCCGGTCCCGCTCAGCGGAGCTCGGAGCAGCAAGAGCCTTGCACGGCGCCTGCTGCAATCTGCTTTGCAGCGATGAGCCTCTGACCCACCCGGCCGCCCCGAACACCCACGGGGGACACGGCCGGGACGCGCGGGCTCCGCCCCGCAGGTCGCTCCATCGCAGCCGCTGCCCACCTTGCACCGAGGAATATCGGGGTGACGATGGCAACGAAGCAGAGATGATAACGCCAGCATCGCACACAACGCCCTTCCTCCCCGCCGCCTTCCTAAGCAGCAGCTCAACAGAACCAACAACCGATCCCGACCAGCTGAATAGGAGGATTTTTGCCATGCATTATTCATAAGGGTTTTTTTTCCCCCTTCCTGAACACAGATGTGTTTACTCACACTGTGCCTCATTTACACTCGAGGCTTAACATAACAGGGTTCATTTTCCTTCTTTACAGTTTCTCAAGCACAGGGGTAAAGTGCTTTTTTTGCTTTTGTTGTTTTCCCTTCGGCTGTTTCCAAACCAAAGCTATAATTAGAACCCAAGAGGGACCGGCACACTCCTTTGATACAGAGCTGCCTGCTAAATAAACACCACCCGTGCACACACACGCGCAGGCACCGGCCGAGGACGAGCCGCCGCAGCTCCGGGGGCCAGGAGGATGTTTGACGCTAAAAAGCTCCGGAGAGGCTTCCCCGCCTGCTGCTCCGCTGCTCCGTGCCCGGGACGTCACGCTCAGCCGCTTGGTTTGTAGGTACACGGCTGCAACACAACGTGCGTTCATCCGAGTGCCTCGAGTACATCGGCCGCACCCTGGTACAACGCCCAAATTTCATTGAAAATAACCTATTGTGATATTTATTTGCTGAACAATAAATGCACAACATTTAAAATATCTACGGGAGCCACCTACAAGACAGGTGGTGTGGCTTGAGTCATGCAAGGCTCGTCCAGCTAAAAGCTACCTGAAAGCATCCTCAGCTTGGGCTTTAAGCTGGGCTTACTGCTTCAAGATTGCACTGAATATGATGGAAACTAAAACAAGTCAGCACCGACGCTACCCAGGGCTGATTTCTCCGGTAAATCAGCCATTGCTTCTCCTCCTCCCGACACATCGCGCTTCTGCTTCTCCGCAGAAGGATCCTGCACCACCGGCCTGAACAGCCAGGAGACGGTGACAGTACCGGGACACCGGGACACCGGGACACCGGGACACCTCCCGCGGACGGGTGACCGGAGCGGGACCTGCCCGAGGCTGCACCCCAGCTGCCAGGGGATGCAAATCCTCCATCCCCACCAGGAACAGAAACCAAATGGGGAAGGAGTGTGAAGCAGCAATTAAATTTCTTCCTCTGCGCTTGGCAGTCAATTACGCACAAATTACAGGTTGGCTCGGTGCTGTCACCCTGCCCAGAGCTGCTCCTGTCGGCACCGATGAGGCTGCAGAGCCCTCCTACCCAAAACCTGCCCGCCCAGCCGCTTCCCCCAGTCCGCCTGTTTGTTTTTTCCACCCTGCAGTGAAATCAGGCAGCTTTAGTTTTTAATCCCCTTAATTAGGGGTGTGCGGCAGCCTTCATTCCTTAATTACATCTATTGACACATCTGATGCAACACATTTGCAAACAACCATTTTCGCTGGGGATGGCTCGGAATCAGAACTGCCGCCGTGGTTCCCACACCGGCTGCGCCGTGTCGCCGATGGGGAGAAGACACGACCCGGCTTTCTGGATGCTTTACAAGATAACACCCGCACACAGCTGGAAATGTGATTTTCATTAAATAATCACCTGTTTCTTTGGCAGGATTTAAGCACAAAGCGACTGTGGTGCTGAGAAACCACCCTTAACCTGCCCGAAGCAGCTACCAAAGATGTGCAGCAAAAAAGTTCCCATTTTGGGCAATACTCTCGATATCGACCCAGGGGATAGAGGGATGATACTTCAACGCCCAACCTGGTTATTTCGGTACATCGCCTTTCCGCAGCTCGGTTAAAGGCGGACAATGGCGCGGCCCATTCCCCCGCCCAGCTGTCGGGAATCCCTTTGATCCCCCGGGACACCGAATACCCAGTGAGCACTTTATTACCAAAATAACCGCGCCAACAGCCCCGCTGCCCGCGGAGCCGTCACTGCCCCACTCCGTGGGTGCCTGTGCTCGCTCTTGTCTTGAACCATTACGTCGGACTCCCATCCTCACGCACTAATAGCTCGCTGGGACATGGCAGCTGAGCTCCGACGTGCAGCCTGTCCTATCGGCCACAGCAAACAGGAACCAGAATATTAAATATCTTCTTGATTTAAAAAAACGGGAAGGAAGATAGCATGATACTGTGAGCTTTTTCCACTGCTGGAGACCCAAGCGAGCAGCGTCGCTGGTCCCCACGGCACCTTCTGCTCCGCTGCTGCACCAGCCCTCCTGCTCACAGTCATCGCCAACGTTTGCACGGAGGAAACGCGCACAAATGTTGCTTTCTTCAAACTACAGAGAGGAAAAGGAAGCTGCGCTTGCCCTCAGCACCTGCGGGGAGGGGGACAGAAACACGCCTTGCCACCACATTACAAGGGCTGCCTTCCTCTCTGCGCTCGATGGGTTGGCACGGGAGGGTGAGCCGCACGCAGGGTTTGATTTCGCTCGACAAACACCAGTCCCGCGTTTGAGCGGTTCTCAAGAGCTACGTTCCACTTCCCTGACCCCACCTTTGCCATCCGGCACCGATACGCGCTGGGCACCGTCCCGCTGAGAAGACAACAGCAAACAGCTCACGACTTGCTAAATATTGCAATATTTTTTAAAAAGAGCCTTGCAAGATGGAGTATTTCCTTTAGTAGGGATAAAGCGGATGCAGAAAACAGAAAGCAGGTGGTTTAAATATCTCCCTGTTAAAATAAATCACAGCTGAGGTTAATGGCGCTTTCTGGATAAGCCACTGGTCTTGTGCACACAATTTAGCATCCTACTGATACTTAATTAACAAGTTAGTTCTCAGAATAACCCTTACTCTATTCAAAGTGTGAGCATTCGTGACACCCGACAATACAAAAGCGGTATGAATAACTGCATCTTTTTTGGAGAAGCTTTGCTTATTTTTCCGTTTTTCACGTTTAACCCCAGGCGCGCGACTGGCCCGCGCACAGCCGCAGCCCCGCGGGCCCCGCGCTGCCGCACCCGCTGCCAGCTCCGCAGGCCCGGCGCTCAGCGAGCACCAAAACCACCAGAAAATTAGGAATAAACCTCATTATCCTCAGTATTTTGGACTCAAAACCCACTGGTCTTGTCTGGCACCCAGTTTTGAGGACTGAATGGGGAGCATCACCTACAATTATGCTGCAAAAGGGCTGTGAGCCGCGATACCAGACAAGCGAACTGCTGACGGCAGGAGCCACACAACAGTACTGCTGAAACCCGCATTCATGCAGCACGAGCGAATAAATGACACGCAAATCCTCTTTTCTGCAAGCTCTGCCGGTATCATTGTTCGAGCTAAAACCACCATGAGAAGACCCTTCAAATGAGACCGGGTGAAAGAGCGCAGAGAGCAAAAAGCGCCAGTGAGCTCACCCAGGCTCCCGAAGCCAAACCGGTGCTTTGCTCCTCCAATAAATACATTATCACACCGCCTCCTTTGCGCTTCCTTCAGGCTCTGCTTATACATACACACGCTGAAGGTAAATGGTCGCCTGTTCCTCCGTAAGACAAAAATACTGAATGCGCCAACAAGGTCTGGCCAGGATTCAGCTCCATGACACCTTCTCACCGGTGTCATCTGTTAGCAGGGCAGTACGGACAATGAGAGCAAAGCCACACCAGCTCCAGAATGCAGGCTGGTTCTAGCAGCCCTCCCGGTGACAAGGAGGATGGAGTAAAGAGCAAACGCAGAAACAAACGCAGCGGGCTGGTCTCCCATTGAGGACATTGGTGCACACGGAGCAGCCTGAGCACGCTGCAGCTCCACAAACTAAACAAGCTGCAGAAACTGTTTAGAAAGTGAATTACAACTCCACATCCTATTCGTAAGTGAGAGAGACGCTTAAAAAGTGTCTGCCTCACCAGGTGGCGTCCCCTCTTCCGCAGACGCGGAGGACAGGAGCCCGTCCCTGGCCCGTGTCTGCACGTTTCGGTTTTGTCGGGTCGCTCTGAGTCGTGCTCACATTCGGCACCGACGTCGCTCGCGCCATTGCCACGTGGATTTGCCATTTCCCAGGCATTTTACCCGCTGACATTCCAACTGCAAGCCTGCGTGTTTTATTTAACCGTGCTCCTGCTCTTCAGCTACCATCCAATTACTGCTCTCAATTACCCGGTGCTCAAGAGCCGACATTAATTACAGAGTTCCCCGCGCACGAGGATGCCGCCGCTCGCACGGGGCTGCAGGCATTGCTTCAACCCTGCCGGCTCTCTCCTGGGGAAAAACAGAGTTTCCCGCTCTCAGTGGCACATTAACTGAGCAAAAAGAGCAGGTTTGCTGAAATAGGGGATGAGCAAAAAGTCACCGTGGCCTCGGTGCCCAGATCTCAGCAGCCCCCGGGTGCCCTGTGCATCCACACCCCGAAAGGGCTGTTTTCTGCTTTGGAACACAAAAAATCACACAGCAGCAGCTCAGGACCAGGGACGTTAACCTGGAAACCTCTGGGATGTGGGACACACGTCACCATCAGCAGCCAGCGCCGTATTAATTCATGTGAGTTGCAAGTGCCTTTGGCAAAACAGATGCAAAGCCCAGGCTCCCCAGACTATGTGGAAAACACCCAAAAACTATCTCCCTCCAAGCAGGGGTCGCTTTAAACCACGAACCGAGCCTGTTCAGGTGCCAGCACCGGCCCTGGGAGGCAAGACCCAAACCAACTCCCTTTTGGAGCACAGCACGAACGACCCTGTGCAGCTCGTGAGCCCTCCCCAGAGGCACCAGCGTCCCCGGGCTGGCCAGAGAAGCCATTCTGCACCTCGCATTGCTCAGATTTAACAGCCCCCTGGCCCAAGACGCCCCTCTGCCCCGCTCTGAGAAACACCCCATCAGCTTCGGCCTCCGCTCCTCCGCCTTTTTACAGGCAGACACCTATTGCGCAAAGGACCGATGCGGTGCCACTTGTGTGAAACGGCCACGCGCCAGAAGGAAATACTGCTTTACCACAATCATGTACCATTTTTAAATTGAATATTAGATTCTTTTCTAAACGTGTTTCCCTTTGTGTGGTGCAGTGCACTTCCAAATGTTTCAGGAGCAGCGCTGCAAAACTTATTGCTGGCAGCAGGAGGGAAGGTCAGCGCTCAACCTGCTCTACACGCAAGTGGAAACACAGAAAGGTAACAGTGGGGCCAACCACGTCTCAAACATTTTCTCAGGGAACGTTTCTGCTGAAGTGGATCAGGATCTTCAACACAGGGGAAAAAATAAGCAAACCCTTGATGTACACAGGAAAAACACACCCATGAACTTCACTCCACATCCTCTCCACTCCCAGCTACGCTATGATAAAGTTTAATAGAACAGGTGTTCCTAGTTTTAAAACAAGAGATCTCCACCTAGCCCAAGATGTTTTTCTAGCGGTAAAGCCAAAGGGTGACAGAAGTTACAATCAGTTGAATGTTAGTTTCAGTATAACTAATCGCCACTTGCTGTTTTGCCAGAGTCAGAAGTTTCGGAAGGTTAAACTGTTTCCAAAAAGAGCACAAGTTTTTCAGTTGATTTTACTTAATGCATCAGAAGGGCGCAGTTCTCGTTTCCTTCCAGTCCCGGTTTGGATGTAAAAGGCGCAGGCGGGAGCCGATGCAGAGCCGAGCTGGGGGCCTGCTGCGCCTGTTCCTGCTGCCTGAGCAATTTACAACTGTTGGCGATGAGAAAGCACAAGAAGTAGTTAATGTGCAACCACTTCCACCAGCAGCATCAGCCCGGCAAACAACAGCCTACCCTGCAATCAGGGCTGCACCTCTCCAAGCCAACAATTGGCTCCGTGCAAACCTTAACGACCTCCCGAACCTGCGCGTGATCAACAATGTCCCTGTCCCTGATCAACAACGTCCCTGCCCGCGATCAACGTCCCTGCCCGTGATCATGGTCAACGTCCCTGCCCGTGATCAACAACGTCCCTGCCCGTGATCAACAACGTCCCTGCCCGTGATCAACGCCCCTGCCCCGTCTCTGCCGCTCACTTCACCCATGTTTGCAGTTCATCTGATCTCTGGCAGCGATGCAGCTGCAAATCTACCTCAAAAAAAGGAGGGAAAAAAAGGTTTGCATCACTAGATCACTTGGCGTTTTGCAACTAGCACGGCATAGATCAAACCCAAGCTGGACAGCCCAACAGTATAATATACCGGGAATACTCATGCTGCAGAGTCCGGTTCAGTTACAGGAAGAAATAAAGCTGCAAGAAAAGCAGTGAAATACCCAATTCCCCTGTACTTGCAAGCCTCCTTGCTTTCCTGAAGCCATCTCTCACGTCCACCATCTGGTCCCGTTCCTGCCTCGGGAGGCACAGAGGCATGTAACACTAACAGGTCCAGCTTCCCCGAGCTCTCCCGCCCTGTTCATCATGCGCTGGGAGCTCTCTTTTTTTTCATAAACCACATCTCGCCGCCTGTCATCGTCGGGTCAGCTGAAGAGCGTCCACCATCACTTCCAAACAAGCCAAGGGCAGCAGCTGCAGAACACGGAGCCAGCAATGCTGCCCACGCGGTTTCGCACCAAGATGTGAGGAGCTGGGCGCCGGCCGGCGGGGACGGACCCGAGCACCAGGATGCACCCGAAAAGAAGAATACTCTTTGCTGCCTGGACGCTATTTAAAATGACTTTTTACATTAACTGTAAGTAGGGCTTATTTTTGGAGTTGGGCTTATATTTTGAGCATCCTCAGAAATACTGAAAAATCATGCTAGGGCTTATTTTCGGGGCAGCTCTTATTTTCGGGAAAACAGGGTACAAGCCGCCTGGGAACACACTCTCTGCCTTCTGCCTGTGCCAGGGCACGGTTACATTGTCAATGGCCTTTTCACTGCCCCCATACACTTAAACACACGTAGGAGAAATGGAGATGTCGGTCAGGCTGAATTTCTTTTGACGTCGCACGAAGAACGACGCCCCATGCGACTTTCAACACACAGTTCCCGTCTCCGCACGTCCACCACTGCCAAGCCAACAGTCATAAAAACGGGCTCCTAAGGCAGAAAACTTTGGCCTAATGCTAGATTTTTAGACTTTTTCCACACAAAATGAACTGCTGTGTTGGCATTTGTATGAAGAGGAGGACTCCGGCTCTTCTCCCCCACCCGCCCGAGAGGCCACATCCCTCTGAGGTCCCACAGCTCGTGACTCTGTGCACGTTGAGATGACACCACTGGAATTCGTGTGTTTGCAAGCAGGGCTAGAAAACCACGTGCATGCAGAATGCGGTATTTGAAGGCAAACTTGCAGTTTCTGACTGGGGATTCAAGGGTTTTTCGTTTCCGTTAGACTGCACAATGCCGCCCTGAGCTGCCTCTGAAAACGTGTGTCTTCCCGTACAGCCTCAGCCAATTCCGCCTTTTTCTTAAGAGGAGAAACGAGGGATATTTGGTTGTAGGACCCTCTTCTCACTTGTTTCAGCAACTAGAAGGCAGCAAGGCCGGGCTGCAGGAGAAACAACTTCAAACTACGGCAGCTGAAGCTGGACCGGGAAGATTTCTGCCCTCCCATGAACCAGCCCCTGCCCGGTGACAAACGACTCCCTAAGCTCCCCAGGAACGGTCCCCAGCTGCGTGATTCTCATTTCCCGAGCGCCTGGCTCGGGGCACCGCGGGCAGCCCACGGCAGCACGGACCAGCGCTTGAACATGGAACGCTGCACCGTGCTTCACATCCAAGGGATAAAACCAAACCACCCGTCCAGGTTTACACCATTACCTTTCCCAAAGCACCCAGCCCCGTCTCACAAGCGCATTGCAAAGACCAGCTCCCGCTTTTGATGCATCTGCGCTCTGGCACCGCAGATGAGCCCAGGCGGGAATTATTAACCCCGTCTTCAGAGTGGAGTTTGAATAGCGGGAAATAAATACAGCCCAGGGCCCCCAGCACAATGGGGCAGGACTGTTCCCACTTAGCGGGGTGGTTTTTTCTTGTATTTAGCAATATGCAAGCCCTGGGGCTGGAAAGCCCGTGTGCGATCACGCACCGAGACCCGGCTGGGCTGCGCTGGCACAGAAACGCGGAGCAGCCGCCGCGGGGACCGGCCGCACGCGCCATCTTCTGCCGCCCAGTGCTCTACAGGGCTGTGCGAGCGGCTTAGTTATTTATTTGACTAAAAGCTTTTAATTATCTCTCTCACACACGCGCATTACGCGGGGCGGGGAAGGGAGGGGGATAATCAGCCTGCAACCGGCCAGCGCCACGGAGCGATCGCGCCTCCAGAAACGCGCGGCAGGAGCAGAGTCGCTCCCCGGAGCTGCTCCTCTGCCTCCGTGTGCCGGGCTCTGCGCCACGAGCAGAGACACGCAAGCACCCGTTCCCCCAAAAGCACCAGAGTGCGAGTGCTGCGCGACTTAATGAATTATAAATGACAGAGCCTGCTCTGGGCGTCTGCAGGGAGCACAGCAGCTGCGGCGGGCTGGCAGGGGAACTCCTCTAAAGAGCCCGGATCAGAAAAGCAGTGGGGGCTGGAGGAGGGCGCCCTGGGAGAGGACGAGTGCTGGAGACACTCCAAGACCAAATAACTTTCCTCACTGTGGAACTGCTTTGTTTAAATATATATATATATATATATTATTCCGTCCACACAGATGAACTAAAAGTATTTGCTTTTAATACATACCGTTAGCGTCATTACACAAGCAAAAATTCACATAAACAGAAAACAAGCGTAAACAACCGACTGAACGTAAAGAAACTGATAATATTAATCTGGATTAAGTACAAGCCATGAACATTCCTACCTAATCCATCCGACGGACAAAGATAAATCCCCGCTATGCCACGTCCTCCCCTTCTCTGCAACTTAAAGAACCACAGCGCTGATCAAAACAGCCTAGAAGGTGAAATCTTTATGCAGAGCCACCTGCTTAATCTACACAAGATTACAG
Organism: Columba livia; assembly: GCF_036013475.1. Taxonomy (NCBI): domain Eukaryota; kingdom Metazoa; phylum Chordata; class Aves; order Columbiformes; family Columbidae; genus Columba; species Columba livia. The sequence continues at coordinate 184,321 of NC_088627.1, read as the reverse complement.
CATAAGCCAAGCACCAAGAAAGCAGAACAATCATTGCGAAAGCTCCCCAAGCGCAGAGCACCATTTCCACTCGAGACGCAAAGCTTCTCATCGGGCCTCCCCGGAGGACGCGCAGCAGCGAACACAGCTCCGGCCCGAACAACCTGAGCTTCTGCCATCTCTTAACGCTCCAGAAAAGGTGCATGGCGGTCAAATGCGGTTGGGAAGAAGCAGGTCCGCAGTGCAGTTTAAAAACAGAAAGTTAAGGTTTATAAAAGGAAAAGATTTGCATCCCTCAGGCTCCTGCAGGCCCCGCAGAGGCTACCTTATGAAAGCAACACCTCTGATTCACCGCTGCTCCCTACCAGGGGGGTAAAAGCAGCTTCGGCAAGCAGAGCGAGTCCGGACAAAGCCGGTGGAGCACCGGAACACAGCCCCCGGCAGACACACCCCCCACGCTGCTCTGCTCCCATCTCTCTGTTCCAGGAGAACCCCTGGCCCCGACATGTGGGAAGGGCCCAGAGATTGTTCTGTGATCCACAGCATCCCTGTGACCCTCAGCACCTCTGGGCTGCACCAGCTCCTTGGGCTTCTTCCAAAACCCAGATGATGTGTGGCAGTAAACTGCTGGAGCAGAACCCGCTCTGCAGCAGGACGGGTAGTGTCGTGGTGCCCCCAAAGGAAGAGGCTCATCGAACGTCCCTCGTTAGAGAACACATTGAGGAAAAGGTGTTTGATGAGGAACTCCTGGCCAGGTGCTGTGGACACACATCCAACACCTCCACGAACCTCGAGGACAAAGAGCTGGGAACTCTGACACCAGAACCCCCAGACGCCTTTGAGACTCTACACAACTTCTGGTGAAAATCCAGCAACCTGGGAAATGCAGATGCCTGCCGTCAGCAGCACTTCTGTACGTCCAATTCTATTCCAGCACGCTACGTACCACATTCCCAACATCATCATCCACCCATCAACATATCAAAGCGCGCGGAGCATCCCAACATCCTGTGGCTGGAAGCCTCCCAGCCACCCCGGCACGGCAACGCTTTGATCGCTAATGAATGAATTTGCAAACGCGGTTGCTCGCTAGAGAAGCAACACAGCTACCAGCCTACCTCCCATCAATCCAAGTATTCTGCTCAACAAGCAGTAAATGGGGCATCGGGATAGATATGTTCGACCACTTCCGAAAATCAAATGCTGCCAAGTGAAAATATCGTGGCCGCTCAAGCGGAGCACGCAGGCAGTTGGCAGCGCGTTACTGGAGACAGCAGCTCTAGATTTGCAGTGTAATTGTCTATAGGCATTTTCAGGCTTTGGGAACATACGGTGTGTTGGAACGGGCTGGGAAGTGACCGTCATCCCCTCGCCCGGGTCAGGAGCGGCCGAGAATCCGCTGCCTTCCCATCGAGTGCTTTGCTGCTGATAAAAATTTAGTTTAAATTGCAACTGCGAGATCAGCTGAAAACACAGGTAATTCCTGTTGTTCTAATCAAAACTGACACAGGGAATAATTAATGCATTTACGTTAGGAAACAAACCATCATTCTCTCAGTTTCATAAGGCTCTAATTGAGTTTTAAATGTAAGGAGCGCTATGTTTATCCTGATGTTTACCTCCTGCAGCAGATTATGTTTGTCCACGGGAATCCTAGAAAATCCTCACCTTCTTTATTAAGGCCATGCCAACAGAGATACGCAAAGCACCCTGCTGTCTTTTATATCACGTAAAACGCTCAAAATTGTCCTGGAAACGTAACCGAAGATGCCGGAGGTTGGCACCACGATGTACAAAAATAAATATCAAGTGCACTTGCAGCACTAACACCCGACACGCGCCGCGAGTGGGACATCCCGTTAACAACCACAACGACCCAGGAAAACCTGCAAGGAATTCAGAATTATAATCGTGCCAGGCATTACAAAAGAAACTAATACTACTGTACCGCCACAGAACAGCCTTCCCAGGCTCCTGCGAGCCAGCTAATCGTGAAAGGAATTGTACTCCCCAGCGACGGACAGACAGCAGCCCCCCCGCGCCTCCCCTCCACGCACAGCCGTGTTCTCCTCCCCCGAGACCTCACCAGTAACTCAATTGTGAAATAAGAACCAACTAATTAGAGGGACCGTCCCTCCAGATCCATCTAACTCGGGCAAACATAACCTAGCGTGTTTGGAAAGCCTTAAAATCCTAAATATGAAGAGCAAGGTAAGTCTCAAACCGGTTTTGTGCTGTTGTTCAGAAACAGGACTTTGCTTCTCTGTATTTTTAACAGCATCTTATTTAAATTACACCACAAAGAACAGAATTATAACTGAACTGTAATGCCCAGCACAACACCTGCCCCAGAATTCAGACAGTTTCCGATAAATTTTCTCTTGGCAGCGGGACGAGCAATTCTCAAATGAACATTTACGTGCCCACAGCCGGGGGGGCTGCCAGCCCCTGCCCAAAACCAGCCCCCAAAACCACACAGACCCCCCTCGGCACACGAAGGGGGAGCAAGTTCTTTTTCCCCCAGAAACATTAAAGCAACGCTTGCAGACGCGGCACTCACAGATGCGATCAAGGTGAAAATGTAACTCATTCCGGGCCCCTTGGAATCATTTTCGTTGTAAACATTGCCTTGCTGGAGATAAAAAAATAAAAATACGCCTTGGTGGCAAATCCTGAGAGCCGAAGAGCGCTGCGTCCCAGCGGGCGAGGCGCTCCCCTGAGCTGGAGCTCAGAGGGAAGCGGGACGCACGGCCGGCGCTGGACCACGGCACCCACCTCCGTCCCAGGGGCGGGCGCGCGGGGCAGCTGGCGGCGCCCGGAGCTCTTCCCCGCCATGTCTCCTTCCTCCTCCTCCTGCACAACCGACTCCGCGCAGAGCTGGAGACCCCGGCTGGGCCACCAGCCACCCCGGGGACCCGCAGTCCCAGCAAGGAGGGGACAGTGGGTGCCAGCTGCCCTGTGCTGTGTCCCCCAACCCGCTTTCCCCCCACTATTTCTCGTATCCTGCAGAACCTGTCTCTGGCTGAGCCTCAGCCTTTTGCCTTCCTTCTCCGTGACACACGCACCCCACAGAGAGCGGGCACACGGTGCTGTGCATGCACGGATACACCATATGCACGCACCCTGCATGCACAGACACGTTGTGAACACGCACTGTGCAAACGCACAGGCACTGTGCACACATACACAGGCTGCGCACGCTCGCAAAGACCATAGCAGACACACGGGATGCACCCCGGATACACCACACACACACACACACACACACACACACGGTGCCTGTGCAGGCGCTGTGCATGTGCAGACTGTGTGTGCACACTCACACCCCGCACACACGCATCCTTTACACGCAGGGTGCACAGACCGTGTACGCACGAACACTAAGAACCGCCTTGCACACAGACCACGCACACATGAACACACGCAGCGTATGCACACGCAGATGCACGCGTGGTTTATGTGCAGTGTGTCTGTGCACACACACGCAGGCACACCGTGCAGAGACCCTGCACACGCACACCGGGCATGAAAAGACATACATACACATACCGCACATGCCCAGACAGCACAAGGACACCGGGCACGCACCGATACGCCGTTTGCACACACACGCAACCCCCACACCCCGCGTGCACCGATACACGCGCACACACCGTGCAAAGACCGTGCGTGCACCGATAACGCCGTGCGCACGGACCGCGGGGTGCGCGCACACACACGCGGGGTGCACATCACGGGGTGCACATCCGCGCTCCCGCGCGCACTTACCCGGCCGCCCACCGCGCGCGCGCGGCGCCCGTCGCCCTCACGCTGGGCCGCGCAAAGGCCCCGGTGCGGCACGCCGGGGCCGTTCCGTGCCGTTCCGCACCGAGCCCGTTCGGCTCCGCGCCGCACCGAGCCCGCGCCGCCCGGCCGCCGCTGCTCGCCCCACCGCTCTGCGCCCCGCACCGCGCACCCCCGCCCCTACCCACAACAGTGTAGTAAGTTCCCATTGGCCGAGAGCGAGGGGCGGGGCGCTGGCGCCGCCTCGCTATTGGCGGAGAGGAAACCGCGGCTGGCGGGGAAGGTGGGGGAAGCGGGAGCGCGCGCCCCCTCATGGCTTCCCCTTTTCTCCCTCCCCAGGGCCGCCCTGCGGGACCGCGGCCCTGCCCGGCGCGGCCGCCTCCCTCAGCCCGGCACACAAGCAGCCCCGCGCTCGGGAAGGGGAGGCCGGACTGCCGGGATTACCCGCGGCCCGGCGCTAAAGCGATGGCGGTGGTGGAGCAATGGAAGGGGCCGCGATCATTTGTCGCCGCCCGGCCCCGGTGCGGAAGGCGCAGGCAGGGCCCTGCCCACCGGGAGCGCCGAGCGGCTCCCGCCTCCGGCATGACCCACATTTTCAACACAGTTCGCCGTCTCCCAGAGAAAGTTGTGGCCCAGCTCGGAAGGGAGGACCCGGGGAGGGGGAGGCTGGGATTTCCTTTATTTTTTTAAAACATAAAGCCATTGGGAACCGAACAGGTATCGGCTCAATCGCTGGCGAGCCTGTAAAGCCACAGTTGAGATGGCACCTTGATTGGGATTCACTCTCATGCTGAAGCCCTCACTAGTACCAGCCTAGCGAGGACCACTCTCACTAAGGATGCTTCTGCTGAATGGGAACCAGACCAACCCAGCTTTCCTGAAAAACAACCCAAAACCTGCGTCTCAGAGCTATTTACCTCTTTTCCTCTGTGCCTACAACACTTGGCTCTGCCAAACGTGCAAAACAGGGCAGGTTCCCCCTTGTCTTGTGTTGACACCACTTGCAAAGGGGAGGGAAGAGAGGTGTTTTTGCCTTAAATCTGGAGTATCTGGTGGTTTGAGAGATCCGAGTACGTTTGATTCAAAGACAGGGAAAGGTCTGGCAGCTGGAATTTGCTGCTCCTACATCAGAGATGGGAGTAAAACGTGCCCTGAAGCTCTAACTTCACTCCCCGTGGCATTCAACTGACACGTTTTAACAGCCCGGGCCGTGGAGGGAGGAGGCTCAGGTGTGCGGTGCGGCCTGCCGCAACGGAGGGCGCTGCTCACCCACCGAGGGCTGAAAACACACGCCAGGCCAAAGGCTTTCAGGAGGAAACCACCGAGCAAAGACACCCCAGTTCTTGGATGCGAGGGGTTGGCAACAGCTTCTTGCAATTAAGAATAAACAAGCAAACAGAACCACGCTTCATCATAACACGCACACACGCTGACTGACAGCAAATTGCAGCTTATATGGAGACCACAGCAACGAAAACTTCACATCAAGATGGTGATTTAGCACCACGCAGCACGTCATCCGCTGTGCCCAGATCCCCAGATGATCCCCGACTCCATCTGCCAGCATCTGAGCGCAGGCAGCGGCAGCTCCTGCATTTCGAGCCGTTATTTCCCAAGCGAAGCGTTTATCCACAGGGAGCACCCAGGCAAGCTGCCGCACGCGCCGCGCACGAGCGCGAAGCCGCTGCTACCTCTCAGACCCCAAATAAATGGAGGAGGAAACGTCAGAGCAGGAGTAACCAGACGTGAAAAGAGGCACACGGCCTGTGCTATAGGAGCACCTTGAAAATGGTTGTTCTGGGGCTAGGGGATTTGAACAGAGGCCAAAGCAATCCCTTTGTAGGGAGCAGAAAAGAAAAGAAAAAGAGTGGGAGGAAATAAAGAAAGAAAAAGGGGAAAGGAAAAAAAGGAAAAAAATAGAACACTTTTATGCATGTGGAAATACCACCAGCAACATCACACTTCTGCTGAAAAAACCACTGGCTTAACTTCTAACCTTTTCCTTCCTACGCAGCCGCAAACTGACCTCTGCAGTCCCATAGGAAGCCATGGAAATTTCTTAAATTCTTCACCACAAGAACGGTTTGCCCTGTGCCAAGCCCAGATTGCAAATATTTAAAGAACTCCCCAGTTATAGCTGGTTTAAGTCGCTTTATAGGAGTCAATTAGAGACTGAGAATTATTTCAATAAGTCAGGATTTCTTGGTATTCGGCTGCTGGATATAGGAATAAGGAGAGGAATTATATTCATGTGAGGCATGTGTTCGCGGACTCCAAGGCAGAGGTTGCTCCTTGCAACCTGAAAGACGACCCGGTGAGCGCTCAGATCCCCACGAACTCGGTCTGCGGAAATCAACTGGGTCACAACGGCGAACGCTGCCCAGCCCCACCCTGCGCCTCGGAAGTACACGCTCTGGAACGCATCTCAAGATTAGATGAAATCCAGCTCAAGTAAACTCTTCATTTAAAAAATAATAGTAATAATCCTTTGTGAGGGGATCCAGCGCTCTGCAGGGCAGGTCCCTGGTGCGTGGTTTGTAAAATGGGGCTCCCAGTTCACCCCAGTGCCGGCAGACACGGCGCCTCGAGCGTTACTGGCACAAATAATGAACAGCACAGAGCTCTCCTCACCCCGAGGAGCTTCTCTACGCGAGAATTCCCAATCCAAACAAAGGAATCGTGCGTTGCACTGGTACCGGTGCTCCCTCCCCCAAAACAAGCAGGGCTTAAGGTGAAGAGAAATACTCAGCATTACACCGAGTTCTAGGAAAAAAAAGAAATTAAGCGGGTCGAGGGAATAATTCATCCACTGTGGCTCTACATAAGCTGCCTGTGGCTGCATTACGTGTGTGTTTGTACACACAACAATGGGCAAATTCAGTTTACGTGCCACATTCACACATTTTGCTAACGAGCGACAGCCTCCGGAGCAGCAGCAGCCATTTCACAGAGCAAACGAGGCGGGAGGGGAGCAGGTGGCCCCGTTTTGCCAGCTGCTGGCCCCCCGCCCTTGGCTCTTCTGCCGAGATTTACTGTCACCATCGGTCGCGCTGCTTTGGCTGGGAGCAGAGGAAATCTCCCTTCGACCTCACAGGTTTCGTTTTACAGCAAAATGTTGATCTGTAACAGAGGTATTTCAGGTAAATGATTTACCTAGAAGGAAGGCGTGCTTCGGCTGACACTGTTTCTCCAGTGCTCGATTTAGCAGACAAAGTGACAGGTACAGCCAGAAAAAGCACCAGAAAAAGCACCAGAAAAAGCCTCTGATGGGCCAAACTACAGATTCAATAAATTTTCACAAATTAGAACATGCCGCAGCACTTTGCTGCGACACGTATGTGCGCACTGAAGGCAGCCTAGGACATCCACACTCACCTGGCTCTGTGTCAAGTATTTAAGCAAAGATTAGGTCTAGTCCAGTCCACTGTAGCACTGTCCAAAACCAACAATCAATTCACTGTTGAGCAAGTTATCAAAGGGCTAAGCAACACTCTCCCTAGCTAAAGAGACTGATCTTGCTGTTGTAACCCCACTCGGCATCACAGCAGTTACTCTCGAGTTTTGCCAAATGCAAACAGCTTCTCCAATCCTCTTCTGTGCAGTTTCCTACTGGAGAGTCTTCCTTTGTTGGGTGGTTGAACAGCAGGAATTGTGCCCTTTAAGGACCACTGTGGCCAAACTAAGGCAGAACGTTCCTGCTTGTGGGCAGACGAATCTGGTTTTTGAGCTGCTACACCCTGTTGGTGCTGGGCTGGCTCATGGGATGCGTTTTGGGAGACAGGAAAGGCACAAGGGATGGCTGGGCAAATAAGCCAGGATACCTAGGAATTCCCATCCCACCCAGAATCTTGTTAATTTATGGAAAAAGCTCTCGCTGTGGGTTTCATCGGTTTGAATGAAGTTCATGTTCACTTGAGCAGTGTCACGGCAGACCAGCTCCAAGAAGAAAGAGGAATAAAACAGAGGAGGAGCACCAGCTCTCTGCAGGCTGCACGCCCTGCGAAGTCAGCTTCGAGACAGCGTGTAAATCACATTTCTGACAAGATGCGCCACTGAGAGATTAGAGGAGGTCAGCGTCAGATTGCAGGATCGAGTTTTCATATGATGAATGTTTCTACAGCAAGAGAGAAATACTTTTTCCCTTAAGTATGGGTAGGAAGTATTAAACGTATGAGTGGCCGCACTCAAAGGATCTAGAAAGTGCTTCAGAAAGCCTGGAGAATAGGTTACAGGTGATGTTCAGGAAAAAGGCAGAATCAGCACGGCATGAGCCTGAGCTCCAGAAACAGCCCAAAATATGGACCAAACTGTGGAAAAAGCCGTCACAAGAGATACCCAGCAGATTGCCAGCTTCCTCTCGTTTCCAGCACTCACCCATTTTTCACTCCTTAGCAGTCCTAGTGAAAACAAGACAGGACTGAAAACAGAGGAGCACGCTCACACGGCGCTCGGCCCCCTGCCCTCGTTAAGGAACTCCAGAAGACGCTGCTGGAATCCTCCATGCTCGGGCAGCAGCAGGAGGATCCGGCCCTTGTGCCGCCCTCCCAAACCAAACCCGGGCAGCGGGGCCAGGGACACAGCCGTCGCTGCAGCGGGGCCAGGGACACAGCCGTCGCTGCAGCGGGGGACAAGCGCAGCTACGCAGCCTTTGCCAAAATGAACCCCACAATAACAGACAGTGCCACCTGGGGACCCGCACTAAGGTGCGGAGGCAGAAGAGCCGTGCACTGAACAAAGGATGTCGGTGGCTGATTTACTCCTTGCAGCAATGAGAAGCCAACGTGCAGCGAGGAGAGGCTCTGGCCTTTTTAAACTACACCAAGTAGGTGTACTTTGCGCTGTAGCTCCTCCACACCAGTCAGGCGAAGCTCTCACCAAAGGATCCTCAAGCACAGAACTGACTCCGTGCTGTTATGCTCCCAATCCAGCCAAAGATTATGTTCCCTTGGCCTCAAATTACTCAAAACGCAGTTTGGTTCAGGGAAGAAAAGTTTCAGGATCGGGGTTTACTTAGGACCAGTGTGGACCTGGCGGTAAGTTAGCCAGGTACTCCGGTCTGTCCTAACGTATCCCTTGTAACCCAAAGGCCTGGCAGCAAACTCATAGAATCACAGAATCATCTTGGTTGGAAGACACCCTCAAGATCATACAGTCCAACCATAACTGAACCCTGGCACTACCCCGTGTCCCTAAGAACCTTGTCTAAATGCCTTTGGAACCCCCCAGGGATGGTGACTGCAGCACTGCCCTGGGCAGCCCGTTCAAGGCCCACAGCCCTTTCCATGAAGAATTTTTTCCTAATATCCAACCTCAACCTCCCCTGACACTGGACAACAGTTCATTATTGTGAGCGAGCCCTGCAAATCTGTGAGGGACACCTGGCAAGACCTAACGTTTATTTAATTAAGACTTTGGCTATGGAAAGGAAATAAAACTTCTAAGCAGAGCCTGGGCTACCTTATTTCTTCCAGAAACCTGAGTCGAAGCTCCGCACCACCTTGTTCAGAGCTGCTTCCCTGCCCGCAGCCTCCTTGGACCTTGCAGGGTTTGTCTTAAGCTCCTAACTGGATCAGACTTATCACCCCAAGTCCTTTCTACAGATGATCCCCCAACCTGACACAGCACAGCCACACTCTGCTGAGAGAGGCATTTCTGCAGGTGCGCCACCATTAACTGCTGTAGATATCACAAATTAAAAAAAGAGACTTCTCAGCCTGGTTGGAACTGGCAGTTATGGATACCAGCTTCAAACAGATTAATATCAATAGGACAAAATCCCAGAGGAGAGCATCACGTTGCTGCCATTTTTTCTGGAGCTTCACAAAATAAGGCATTTTGAGGCTTTATTTAAGGTCCTATCTTTCTACGCTCATTTTATAAAGGACATCCAAAGCGGTTCAGATTTCTAGGCAGAATCCAAGGAAAGGAGAGGGGGGGAAATCAGGAGCTGCAGAGGAAAGCTGTGGGTAAGGATGGACAGAAATCAGGCTTCATGTGAACTGTTGCCATTGTCAGTTAATTGCCAAGAGTTGTCCTCTCTGAAAAAGGTTTGTTACTGAAAGAAATAACTGTTAGTTCAGCGTGTCCTGCAGGTCCACAGAGCTGCAGGTTGACGTGGCGCACACACTGGATCTTCTGAGCAAGAGATGCAGCACCAGCCTCGAGATGCTCACTACCGGAATCTTAGCCCTGCATTCACCACAGCCAGCATCAGAAAGAAGCTAATAATCATTAAGCTGCCATCTTTTATTTCTAATTATTTGTCTCCACAGCAGAGTTCCTGCAACCATCAAGCAAAAGGGAAGCAAAGTCTCAAAGGAGTGAATGTTTTGAAGACGGTTTGCAGCTGCCAGCGCATGAATGGCTCTCCAAGAACAGCAGCAACTGCTCCGAACTGCCCACCGAGCGGGAGGAAAGCATCGCTCTTTAGCCTGTTTTTCAATATTGGTTTTTAGGTCAACTAAAACAGCTTTTCTTATGCAACAAGAGACACAGAAAGCTCACTTGCTTTTGAGTCTTTTCGCTTTCATTTAATGAGATGGTAATTCAGAAGGCAGCGCTGCTATTTTAAACGCCACAATGAGAACTATTTCACTGCCTTACAAAGCGCTGAAGTGAAACTGCTGAGCTAAGCCAGCCCTAAAACTTGACACCGTGTCAGATTCTGGCAGTCTCTGCTGAAGGGGTGGACAAGCGAAAGAGACACCCTGGCTTCCAGGAGAGGTTCAAAGCAGAAAATCTCACTGAAAGACGGAAAAGCAGGAGACGTGATTTATTTTTCCTCTTTGAGCTACACATGAATAAGAATTAAGCGGAGACCCAAGTTCACAACACAGCTGCTGTTCAACAGCTTCGTGAAGCCAACGCCCCACAGTGACCCATGAATTATGGGATGGAAAGAAACAATTTCACGTACAGGTAAACTTTAAGATCTGGACACGTGGCTTCCAGCATCACCAGTGCCAACCAGTGCCAGACAGCCCAGCTCTGGGGGGAGTGAGGACAGGCTTTCGAGTGGGGCCTGTTGTGATAGGACAAGGGGTGATGGTTTAAACTAAGGGAGGGAGATCCAGGCTGAACATGAGGAAGGAATTGTTGCCCTGAGGGTGGTGAGAGCCTGGCCCGGGTACCCAGAGAGGTGGTGGATGAACCATCCCTGAGACACCCCAGGCCAGGCTGGACGGGGCTCTGAGCACCCTGAGCTGGTGAAGATGTCCCTGTCATGGCAGGGGGGACTGGGGGGCTGGGGAGGTCCCCTCAACTCAAACCATTCCATGATTCTATGAAATCAGGGGTTGTTCAGGTTACCGGCTTCCAGCAATGCACTCCTGACCAGAGCCCTGTCACGCAGCCATCACCAGACGGGTGATGTTCTGAGGGCCTGCTCAAGCACGAAGGAGAAAGATCCTGCTGCCCGCCACCGGCCCAGGTGCTGCTGCGCTGGCAGATGTGCCTCTCGCTAACCCCCTCCCACAGCAACGCCAGCAAGCACTTGCATTTTGCTCCAAATCCTAGCTGCCAACCTGCATTTCTTGCAGCTACACCTGCGCAGAGGAGTTTTTTTCTGCATTGAAATGCCTGCTGGGTGTTTGGTGAGGGTGAGCGCTCAGCACCTCTGATTAAGGCACCTTCTCTAGTTAACTAAAGAGCCTTCTTTTAGAGGCTTGGTAGCAAGAAAGAACAGCTCATTCAGAACAGAAGACAGCTGTTCAGCTTCCAAATACAGTGCTTTGCTTCTGTCTAAGAACAAGAGGTTTGTGCTTGGATTTGATCCACATCTCCTGCCCTCCCCTGTGAGGCATCATCTAAAAATGCCGAGTTTTAGAATAAAGCAGTTTTCTCCCAGCACCTTCCTCTGCTTTCCCTTCACACCGTACATCGGCGACTGGCAGCACATTGAGCAGAGCTGCTTTAAATACACCCAGTCCTCCCTGTTACTGGGAGAGAGGAGAGATTACTGGAATGGACAGGGAAGGGCAAAGCTCAGTGCGGAGACACTTGAACGTAAAAAACAAAAGTAAAGTAAAAACTCCTGAGGGTCCCAGAGGGAGGAACTTCAGTGCAAAGGCACCTGCACCGAGAGAACCAGCTTTCCCAAGCGGAGTTCCCGGCACCCCGAGCACACAAACCCCATTTTGACAGTTTTTAACACACGGACAGCCCCTCGCAGCCACGCTCAGGGACCGGCACCAACCCTCTGCTGGGAAACCACCAGAACCCTCCCCACAGGAGGATTTTCCCCAGTGCAAAGCAGGATCTCTGCGAACACAAGCCGGAAACATCGGTGCCTGCCGCAGTTCTCCAAGCTCCACACGTTTCCCCTTCTCTCCCGCCAGAAGGGCCTCGGGCTGCTCCGTGCCCTGCGTGTTTGTGAAGGGGAAGCCAGCCCAGCGCTGGGCTCAGGCACTCGGAGCAGCCCTTACACAACCACGGCACCAATTTACCATCAACAGCTGCCGGGGGAGCCCGGGGAGCAGCAGGGACTACTGCTTTCCATCACCAAAACCATTTTCCCTTCCTTTTGCCCACTTGCTGGCCCTCAATGTGCTTTTATTGCCCGGTCCATGCTTCGGAGCCCAAGCTCGCAAGAAAAAAACTACTGCCAGAGGCTTTACCATGTTGTAAACTTGGCCTGGAAAGTGCTGTATGAAGTGTTTTTCAATATCCAAAATCTTCACACTCACACAAGATAAATCCCATGGTTTGATAACAATCAATACTCCAGAGTTTAAGTCAGAATAAACAAGTCAGTTCATTATTTAAGTTCAGCTGTTCCCCGTCACTGATCTAATGAAGCAGGTACTTACCCAGAGATGAGTCAGCCGGGCAAACCATGCAGGCAAAGCACCAAAATTCATCACAGGGCAGCGTATAGAAGAGAAAGGAGAAGAGACGCTGATTAATAAGCAGTTCCAGCTAAGCATGAAAAACCCCTCGACCCACAAAAAGCCAAGTGCTCACATCTGTATTTCACGAGCGCCACAACAAGAGTTCACGTAAGCGAACTGGGGTGCCTGACCCTTCCCAGAACCGCAGGTGGAGCCGGACACCCACCTTGAGCCGCTTCTTAGAAACGTAAACACCGTGCGGGGGAAAAACCAAACAGCCCCAAGAAAACTTCAAGCCCACGTTACTTGGTGCTGATAACGCAGCGAGCGGTGACGCAGGCGTCCCGGGCACTGCGCGCTGGGGAAGCGGTGATCGCGGTCTGTCTGTCCGTCCAGCTCCTCCAGCTTTACATAACTTCTTGTGCAAACCTCTGCGGCGGATGGACGCAGCCCAGCACCAGCCCCAGCCCAGCCCTCTAGTGGGCTTTCAAAACTCCACAAAACACTCAGAGACTTAATTTAATTAACGCTCTGCCAGAGGCCGCTAAACCCTAATCCTCTCAACAAAAGGATCATTAACTAAATGGAGAGATTCAAAGGAGCGACTGTGTGCTCAGCTCCACGGGGGTATGCCGGGTCCCAAAATCCTGCCAGACCCTGGGACCCGGGGAGCTGCTTGACACAAGTGCACAATCAAGCACCCATGGCACATTGGGAAAGTCCAGCACAGTGTTGGGCTCCTCCACAGAGGGACACAAGCCCATACCCATCTTTTGGGATGCCCTGCAATGATGACAGCCCCAGCTGTCACCTCCAGTGAGACCGACACCCTGAGCTGCTGGACTAGGAGGGGATCCAGCTGGAGCACTGCTTGTTTGTAAGCGTTACCAGCCACTGACGTCAAGAGCCCGGCAAGCAGCTGAAGGATGGCTCTGCGTTCAAGAGGCAGCCTCGGTCCTTCAACCCAAGGCTGGGAAAACATCTCCATCCCACCCCACACAAACCAGCAGGGAAGGTTTTCCTCACTTAGGAGAGTGGAATATACATTGGCAGATGAATTTACAGCACCCAGGGTGCAGGCTGGGAAGGTATAGTCAAGGTAAAGCCTTTACAGTCAAAGTTCCCAGCCCATGAGCATCATCCTGATGGAGATGTGGGGCTGCCCTTTGCGGGTGGCTCCTGAAAAGCCACCTCCAGCTCCTGAGCCACAGAGACGACCCAGAGCACCACGGCTGCAAGGAGCACATTCACAAGACTCATTAGCATGGTGAACATGAGCAGAAGAGCTTAATTACAGGGCAGGGATGGTTCCCTCTGCGTCCGGGTGCCGAGCTGCCCCACGGGACAGACGTCGCTTGACACAGCCCGCAGGACGCTCAGCCTTCGCCTGTGCCACGTGCAGAGCCTGCGCTCAGTGGGACCCTGGTCAGGGCTCTGAGCAGCTGCAGAGCCTCAGCTCGCACCTTTGAGAACCCAGAACAGCAAAGACTTCAGGTGTTGTTTGCAAAAAACCTCCTCTGGGTCAGCAGCAGCCTGCACAGGTCTCTCTGGAGATGCTACTGCAGCCCATCCATAGGTGCTAAGGCTCACATTTTGGTTCTATTTGTGAGCACCCTGATCTCATCAGCAGCTTCTGAAGCTCAAATCCCATCTCCAGCTGTGGTGTTCACCAGGGCAGAGACCGCAGGAGCTGCTGGTGGGGCAGGCTCATACCCCAGAGGCTGCCACAACCTGGGGCAGAGCTTTTGGGGTGGCCAGGAGGTGCTTTTAGCTCCCCAGAGGGACCTCAGCCCCCCAAGGCACCAGCCAAGCCCACGGCAGCCCTTCTGTGTTTGGGTTCCCAGACGTTCCCATTTTCAGTAAGTGCCCCTGTCCTCTCCCTGTGGCCTTTCAGGATGGAGCTGACATTCACAGAGGCCTCCTGGCCTGAAGATACGGAACCACCGTTCCCAGAGCTGACAAGGCTGTCCTGCTTTGACCCAGGGCAGTTTTTGGCAGACACAGAACAAGCAGCTCTCTCCACATTCACCTCCCGCAATAAATCCAAAGAGCTCCCGCCTCCCCAGCCCAGGCAAGAACACAGATGGTCACGGAGATTAAAACATACAGAGAATTAACTGACTCATGCAAATGAGCTTCTCCATCCAGCCCAGCGCTGCCCCATGGTTTGAGGCGCAGCGCTCCGATGTGACCGTCACGGTTTGCTCAGCTCTGATAACAGCCCCTTATCGACCCGAGCAGGGAGACAGAAAGCCGACAAGTTTGCAGGCAGTTTGTAGAGGAGGGCTAGACGCAAACTGCCAGATCCAGAACCACATCCGCCTCCTGCTACAGCGGTAGCAAAGAAAATAGTGACACTAAGAGCCCTGGACAACAGCACAGACCAAGTCCGCACTCGGTAACCTGTGTTCTTCCACCAAAAGGCAGCTTGGGTGGATCAAACAGCACTGCAACGCCAGCGCGAGCCACCTGCGACCGACCACTGCTCACAGGGGACCGGCCAGCGAGGGAACGTCACACCGGCCCTGCGGCCAGTCCTGGGAGGAGCGTCCTGGCACCTGGTTGAAGCCCGGGGTTTGTCAGCACATGGGGAAGGATCCAACCATCGCATGGCGATGAGCCACCTTCTCAGAAAAGACAACCTCCAGGCTGCCTCCCAGTGAGGAACTGCACCCCAAACCCACCAGCAAGTCAGCATCACCAGTAACAGCTTTAAACCTTATTTGATTTTTACTAAAAAACGGGGAAAATGTCTAAAAGGCACAGACTCCTCCAGCTCAGGCACATCCCAGCCGCCAGTCGGTATTTTTAAGGGGTAGGTTTCAAGCTACGCGATGATACAGATGACCGCATTTGCTGTGAAAAGCCTCCCCTCCGCACCCACACGGCACCGTCCCCGTGTGCCAGCCCGCGCCAGGCTCCTGCGGCCGCGGGTTCGCCCAGGCCAATCCCGACCGAGCAGAAGAGGTTCAGCTCCACATCACAACATCGACACAGACGGAGAAAGTCACGTTCCAGCCCAAGGTGGCTCCAGGCCGGGCCGGCACCTGCCCTCCATCGTTCCCGTGCAGATGCAGGGAGGCGACTCGGCGTTTGATACAGACCCTCGATGCAGAGAAAGAGCTCCCCTCAAGTTCTGATGTGCCCACAAGTGGTGTACCCCACCTCCAAGGGTTTTTGGAGAACAGATACAGAAATGCAAGCCCTTCAATGCTGGTGCTGTTTGGCAAGTGGCTAAACCATCACTGCAATCAGGGGAGATCAACCAGGCAGGGATCAGCTCACAGAGATCACACACAGGATGATAAATGCTGTAATGCATTGGCTGCAGTAACACCCTGGCTATGATCATGCTTGAAGGCACCGGTCCACCCACGCTAAGCAGAACTCAGCAACACCACAGGGTTCTCCAGGCTGCACCCAAGCTCAGAGCTTGCCCACGTCTCCCACCCCATCGCTGAGATGTTTGCAACACCTCCGAGATGGTCTAAATACCGCTGAGGTCGGAATTTGGCCGCTCCAAAGACTCCCAGCCTCACAACCCTCGCTCAAACCCGGCTCAGGTCAAGCGTGGCCAGATGTAATTACTGACATGAAAGGAGCTGGAAAGCGCCTCTAATAAGGGAACGGATTTGTGCTGCCGGGCCAGGGCTCCTGCTCCTCTCCAAGCTGCCAAAACCTGCCTCCTATCAACCAGGCCGGGCAGAACCCCACCTCCCGCCTGCTAGCAGACCCGCCTTTCTCAGGGATGGCAGGTTTCCCAGGCACCTGCTCATGAACTGGAGCAGGGAATATTTTAACAGGACTCACTCGTTTAATCGAAGAGCGCACGCGAGGCTGTCGGGAACCACCTGGCCTCTGGGCAGCGTTTTGGGGTGCAGGCCCTGCCCTTGCTCTTCCGTTTGCTCACCCCAAAGCCTTTTGCCAACCCAAATAAAGCCTCAGTGTCCTCCTGGGTGCATTTTCCCAGCTGCCTTCAAATGCCCAAGCTGCAGGAAGGAGCAGCAGACAACTCCAGACAAGAGGTGCAGCAAAATAAGCCAACTGAGCTCCCTTCCAGCCTCTCCACCTAAAATCTACAAGCAAGAGGCAGCTTTAGAGCCTTCCCGGAGCAGCAGGTTCGGGCTCCTGCGAGGCTCAGACAACACAAAGCCATTTGGACAGTGTTCCTGTCCCTGGGAGCACAGACGGTGTCGGCCTGAGCTGCCCCCTGTGCCTGCACGCCCGATATTTCGGCATTTTCTCAGGGGGCGTCGGTAGGGGACTGGAGACAAACCATGCTAATTGGATAGACGAGGAGTGCTCTGCAGCCCTACGAAGCTGCGAGCAGCTGCTCAAAACCCCTTGTGAACCACAAAAATAGTTTAATCTAAGGAGCAGGCATGGATTAAACACCACAAATGCCCTTTTCTCTCTGAGAAGTGCATTTTTCCCCCGTTGCGGTCCCAAAACAAAAACCAAACCCGCAGATCAAACCAGGAAGTTCGGCAAACTTCAAGCACTGACAATAGCAGGAGGATTTTCCAGACCTTCGAGCGTGTTTTGCAAGTCCCGGATTACGTAAATCACTGGTGTGCCATTGTCGGGGAAGCCGCGCTGGCCGCTCGGCGCCGGAGCCAGCTGGCACCGCGCTGCCCGCACCAGCACAGCTCTTGTGCCACACCGCAAATTCCTTCCCAGGCACCTTCCACTGCAGCTATTATTGCCTTTCGTCTTACACCTAATTGTTATGTGATTAATCCTCTTCCCGGGGTTGGGTTTGATTTCCAGGCTACCATCCATTGGCGACTAAACCAGCTGCCCTGGAAGACGATTCTCCCCCGTGTCTGAGCTGCTGCCACGGCTGCGCCCAGCAAAGCGTCCCGTGGCTTAACTAATTCTTGGCTTTTCTGCCCATTGAGGTACGCCCGGGGCTGAACCAGTTATCGCTGCGCACACGTCCTCTGGGAAAACTATACAAGAGGCTGGATCATTCTGCATTCAGCACCCAGCTGGAAAATCCCTGTTGGCAGCCCCGGGGCAGGTGGGATGGGAGCCGGTGGCCCCTGGCAATAGCCTCACACGTGGTCCCGGTGCATTTGCCTAATTAAGACCTAATGAAGTGTGGAGATGTATTGTGGAGCTGGCAGGGGAGCAGATGTGCCCCCTGAAACCGGATGCTGGCGGGGGGAGCCAGCAGCCTCTGCCTCAGTGGTGAATCAGCAGGAAAAGCTCAGGCTGGGATGCTCGGCCCTTTGAATTCAACATCCCAGGGAAACAAAAATTCTCTGATCATCAGCAGCCTCTAGTGGGGAGAAGTGACTCAATGGACCTCGGGACACACAGCCCCCCGAGCCCACCCTGGCTGTCCCCAGGGACCCCGAGAGCAATGAACCGAACACCAATGGCCTCGGTGGAGCATCCGGGGTGGGAGACGGTGCAGAGGGATTGTCGCCACGCACCAGCCGCAGTCCCACACCCAGGATAAGCACGGACAACCGGCGGCAGCACCTCCTTGTGAAGCCCAACTCGGAGCCTCGCGCAAATCACTGGGTGAAGGAAAAAATAAATTAATAAGAGGGACAACCAAACCACCCAAATCCTTCCTGGGCAGTTCATTCAAAGAGAGATCTCTGGGCTGGTGTTGGGCAAGTCCATCCCGCCCGGGGAATCACACCCTGGGCAGCTCCCACACCCCCAACCCGCAGCATCCAGCGCAGCCAAGAGCCAATTCGGGCCCCGAACTTCCAGCCCCTGCAGCCCTGAGCCTCTTCCCATAGCTGGGAACACACACAAAGGTAAAACGCTGCTCAGCACCGACAAGACGACATGTGCCGTCCAGGGTCCGCAGCCCCCGTCCTCCCCAGGGAACTGCTGCAAACAGAGCTCGGAAAAAGCTTCGTTATATATTAAATCAGTGACGGAGCTTCAGAGCGCGGCTGATGCTTTGCTTACCCTCCGAGCGATCTTCGCCCAGCGGCGGCTCCGGAACGACCGCGCGGTGCAGAGCTGCGTCTGCGGGCGATTCCAGCGGCTGCCGGGCTGCGTGCCGGGAGGACAGAACCGCGCCAGGGCAGCGCCGCAGATGAGCAGGCACTTTCTCTCCTCGGCAGGGTTTCAAACCCTCTCCGGAAGGGCTGAAGCTCCCCACCAGCGCGAGGCAAAGCCAAGTGAAGGGACGGGGGACAGGCCCCCGCCACCCGCAAAACAGCTTGAGCGCAACCACGGGGAAGCAGTTTGACGCACAGGGGAACTTTTCACTGCCGCTGACTCGCCGTTACCATCGCGACACGCAGAAATGGCACGTGCCCGGCTTTGGGCTGCCGGTGCCACAAGGAGCTCAGGGAGACCCACATCTACACACACCTGAGCCTCTGAGAGCTGTACACCCGGGGGGACACACACCACTTCACGAGTTTCAGCTGCCTCCTATCGGGGACAGGCACCAGCTGCATCACGTTTAGCACGATCAGGTTGCAAGGGAAGGGTTAAGCTGAACAAGGAACCTCAGCCCCACGTCACCCCAAGCTCTGGCGCGGGTGCAAGTTACTCCCACTGATTAACCAGGTTACTTGGGCAGAAAAGATGCAGAGGGGAGTGAGTGCTCCCACCAGCTCCCTCGGATCATTAAAGCCTCAGGAAAGGAGCAGCACAGGGAGGGGGAGAGTTTTGGGGCGCACCTTCAAGAACCCACCTTGCTCCCACACCCCAGGGCAGCTCCTCTCCCGGGGGCAGCACAGACCCCCTTGCGCCATCAGCCTCCCCACCCTCACTCTGGCTCACCCGCTGCCAGGTGGTGACACAGCACAAGTGGGGTGTCAGGGGCCGTCAGAGCACCCCACACCGAACCACAGCCCCGCAGCCTCTGCGCAGCCGCCCGGCGCCAGCCCCTGCCCTTCCGAGGCAGCAGCCTTGGCAGCGACCCCACTGCAGCCCCACGGCCCCGCTACGGGCCCCCTGGATGACAGGGCACCCCGACACCCGCTCCCGCAGAGCAAATGTTGATTTTTCCCATGCAGTGTAAGTCAATCCTCGGGCGAGGAGGCGGCTGCTGGCAGCGCCCAGCCAAGGCACACCCCTCCGTTGCAACACAGCCCTAAAGATAGCCGCTGGCCCCTGCCACGCTATCCCCTGTCACCTCGGAAAGCGGCTCAGACCCCCCGAGTCCACCAGGAAGGGGGGAAGGCAGAAGCCCCCATGGCACGGACCAGAGAGCAGGTTCACCGCCCCCTCATGAGAGTGAAATCCAGGAAGGGAAGAAGTTGCAGGAACCGCGGAGGACACCGAGTCACGCCGCACGCTGCTCTGGTTGCAACATCAGCACAAAGCACCCCCGTGTAAAAGGGGATGTGGGGAGACAAATCCCCCACAGCTGCGTGGGGGGAATGGCGTGGAAAGTTGCTCGCGAGGTTTTAGTGCCGCTCGGCTGAGCGTGGCATTGATCCGCGCCGGGACAGGTATCAACGGGAGGAGGAGGCTCCCAGCTTCAGGAACCGTCTTGAGGGGGTGCAGACGGTGTCTTGGAGAGAGGGGAAAGAGCACAGCCCACCCCAAACCCTCCAGCTGTGCTGCAGCTCCGGCAGAACCCAGGGAGCACCAAACACCTCTGGGAAATCAGAGCCAGATGCCAATGCGGAAGGCACCGCTGCCCCGACCGTGGGGTGCGGGGGGGACCCTGAGCCTGCACGCACCTTTTCCCCTGCGCTGCACCAGCAGGAAACACTCCATGGGGGACCCCAACCCCAGAGCACCCCGCATCCCCCCTTCTGCCCCATTCACTTCCTGACCCCACTGCAGCTACCCCCGGTCTCTCCCATTTCTCCATAACCCCCCATCCCACCCCTGTGGGTCCCCCACACCCAGACAGACCACCCCAAAACCCCAGAACGCCCTGCAGCACCTCACATCACGCTTGACCTCTGTGGGCCCCAGCAGAGCCAGGTCACCCCACATCCAGCCTGACCCTGTGGACACCCCCCCAGCACCCCTCATAATCCCCCCACCCCATAACCAGCCTGACCCCCATGTGTCCCTAGAGCACCTCAAATCCTCCAGTATCGCTCCAGCCCACAATCGCACTGACGCCCTCCTCAGGAGCCCCAAAGCCCCCCATTAGCCCCCCACCCCATAACCTCCCTGACCTCACTGCAGCCCCCTAGAGTGCCCCAGGCCCCCCCACACCCCTCCCCAACCCACCATCAGCCTGACCCCACTGTGACCCCCCCAAGCTTCCCTGGGACTCCTCCACCCAACAACCATCCCGGAGCCCCCTGCAGTCCCCCCGCACTCACCCGGGCCGGGGCCGCCGCTGCGCACCGCACCGCGCTGCCTCCACCTGCACCGCAGGCCCCGCCCCTCGTGACGTCAGCGCGCCCCGCCCCACGCGCCCCGCCGGCCGCGCCCACTGGCTGCTGCCCCCGCCTGTCAGCGCCGCGGAGTGGGCGGGGCCGGCGGCGGCGCGGCGCTGCAGTGGGCGGGGCGAGCAAGTGACGCTATGGCGTCAAGAGGGGCGAAGGGGCGGAGACAGAAGAGCTGAGTGCCGCCGTGACGTCACCGCCCCATATAAGGAGAAAGAGCGCCTGCGGGGTTCCCCTGAGCACCCCCCGAGCCGCTGTCACCCCTGGGGCGGCTCTGGGTGCTCGGATGTCCCCGGGGCTGCCGGCGGAGCCCCAAACCTCCCCAAAAAAGGCAGAATTAGGTCTTTTATAGACTCTGCGTGTTCGGGACAGATAAGGGTCGCGGGGCTGAGGGGGGGTCGGAGCCGCCCCCGCTCCCCCCGGGTCCCTTTGCGGCTCCGGTTGTCCCGGGGCACGCCCGGGCTATCGCTGCGCGCAGGCGGCGGCCGCGGGCGATAAGGGGCGGCGGGCGGCATCCCCCGCTCAGACCTCTCCCCGGCCCAGCCCCGGGGGTGGCCTCGCGGGGCTGCCCGGGCCGGGGGAGGTGGGTGCTGCCCCGGGCTGGGCTCCGTATCCAGGGACCACCCCCGGGACCCAGTTTACGGACGGAGCGCCTCCGTCGGCAGGTACCTGGTGGCCGCGCCTGGGGACACTGGCAAGGACTTTCCCCGTGCCCTCGTCCCGAAGCCTCTCCGGTCCCCAGAGAGCGGCAGGAGGGATCCTGCTCTGTGCTCGGCGCCTCGACGCCCCCCGGCTTGGCCCCTCTGTCATCTGCCCCTCCCCAGGGCAGGGAGGAAGGTTTGGGGGGATCCCCAGAGCGCTAAACTTTCCCCATGGGAGGAGGAGGAAGGTTTTAGGGGGAGAAAGAGCCTCCCACACCCGGGGTTGCAGGGGGAGCCCCTGGCTAATGTGATGAGTCCATAAGCTGTTAAGCCACTGCAAAGCCCCTCGTGTTCTGGCCCCATTATCGCCGATTCTGCTCACATCTGCTCCTGGGGCTATTTTTAACCGGGTATTAAGGACTTCTGGGGCCTTAAGCAGGCAGAGCTGCAGCCGTGCTGCTGTTTGGGAGGGGGAACAGGCCCCCCCAGGACCCCCTTCCCATCCACACGCAGCCATCAGCTGTGTGGAGGGTCCCAGCACTGACACCGGGGAAAGGCCAGCGGGGATGTCAGGCAGAAGCCTTGCACAGAGGGATGGCTGCCAGGGATATAAAAAATAAAGAGAGATTTATTAGCGTTGAGTAAAGTGCAACCTCAGTGTAGTTTTATACACAGGAGCTGTGTAAACAGCAGGAGAACAGTCCAGAGCAGACCCAGAGGGCAAGGGGAGGAGAAGCCCTGAGCAAGGTCATGCTAAAGGACATAAAAACCATGGGAAGCCTTAAAAAAAAAAAAAGAAAAACATCAGATAAATTATTTACAGTTCAAACTGATTACAGGTAAAAGGAGGCTGAAGGCTCACGAGCTTCCGCAGGCTGAGAGAGCAAGAAAAGAGGGGCCGAGGGGAGAGCCCGGCCCGAGGCAGCGCTGCAGGGCGTGAGGGGCCGCGGGGCAGCGGCTGCGACGCCGGGATCGCCCTCCGGCACCGCGCTCTGCCGGGGGCTGGGAGACGTGCTGGGGCAAGGCCTCGGGGCTGCGGCGCGGCCCCTGCTCGGGCAGGAGCGGGAATTCACTGTGATTTCCAGCGGTGAAAGGCCAGGAAGGTTTAAGGAATGAGATAGGAATGAGATCGGGCTCCTACCTGGATGTTTCTGCTAAAAATCAGCAGAGACTGAACACAATGGGTGAGTTTTCAGAGGTACCAAGGCACACGGAGCCACGTCGCTGCCGGCTGCGCCAGCCAGGCTGGGGCTGACAGTGCCGGTGCTGGTGGCCTCACCAGAGCTTTGGGCTTGTTTCTGGTTCCCTCACTGACCTTCGCAGCACCACGGGGGAAGGTCAGGAGCCTGGGGCAGATGGGGCTGATCCCCCACACACTTCAGCTTTTTCGGGAGGCCAGAGGGACCACTGGTGCTGTTCTGAAGAGCACAGCCCCTCACAGAGGGGGAAGAGGCTGCATTGTCTGGGAACACAGCCGCGAAAGCGCTGCAGAGCCCTCCTGACACCTTGGCCTGTGGATCTGACACGAGAGGGCTACTGCCTCTCCGTCTTGACATGGTCTCCGATCATCCTCCTGTGATACGTGGCCAGGAAGATGTCATTGTCTCGGGGGCAGTCGTGGTGGCAGGAGCACATCTTGATGAACATCATCTTCCGCTGGAAGAAGTCCCCCTCGGGGCAGCGGAACTCCACCTCCACAGTGCTGGTGACATACGGGGTGCAGCAGCGGCCATCTGTGCAGCTGCCGCAGAACTTGGGTCGGTAGGAACGGGTGCTGGTGCAGCCGGAAAACTCAAAGCGGAGGCTCTGTCGTGGCTTGGGGGTCCGCACACACTTCTTCCCCTTCTAGAGAGAGAGCAGGTGGATTAACAAGGACATAGACTCGTAGAATCATTTTGCTTGGAAGGAGCTCTCAAGCTCATTGAGTCCAACCATAACCCACCCCTGTCCCTGCCCCATGTCCTGAGAACCTCATGTCCGTCTGTCCAGCCCTCCAGGGCTGGCGACTCCAGCACTGCCCTGGGCAGCCTGTTCCAATGCCCCACAGCCCTTTGGGGAAGAAATTGTTCCTAAATCCAACCTCGACCTCCCCTGGGCAACTTGAGGCCGTTTCCTCTGCTCCTGGCGCTTGTTCCTGGGGAGCAGAGCCCGACCCCCCTGGCTCCAAGCTCCTTTCAGGCAGTTCAGAGATCAGAAGGTCTCCCCTCAGCTCCTGTTCTCCAGCTGAACCCCCAGGTCCCTCAGCCGCTCCCATCACACTTGCGCTCCAGAACATGACAAGCTCCCCCCAGGCCTGTGCTCTGTCTCCGTCACTCCCCAAGTTCCATACCTTGGTCTTCTCCATGGGGAAGTCACAGGGCCGGACCATGCAGAGCCGGGTCTCCTTCTCCAGGCGGCACTGGGGGTTGTCGTTGGTCACTCGGGCAGAGATGCCCATGCCGCAGCTCCGGGAGCACGCGCTCCACTCAGTGGTCTGCACCAAGCAGTTCTCCTGCAGGTCGTTCAGCTCTGGCTTGTGTGCAGGATCCTCCCTGAAAACTGAGCCATGTGGAAGAGACACAAGGCAAGATTCAGGGCTGAGGACAGAGTGTGGCAGCTCCTGAGGCTGCTCCCAACTCCATTTAATGTTCCAGGGACAGCAGCAAAGGTCTGATCCATCCCATGAGCAGAAGGAAGACACCCATAGATCCCTCAGCCGCTCCATCACACTTGTGCTCCAGCCCCTCACCAGCTCCGTTCCCTTCTCTCCACTCGCTCCAGCACCTCAAGCTCTTTCTTGGCGTGAGGGGCACAGAACTGCCCCAGGATTGGCGGTTTGGCCTCCCCAGTGCCCAGCACAGGGACGGTCACTGCCCTGGGCCTGCTGGCCACCCCAGTGCTGGTCCCAGCCAGGATGCTGTGGCCTCTTGGCCACCTGGGCACACGCTGGCTCCTGTTCAGCCCCTGTCACCAACACCCCCAGCTCCTTTTCCAGCCGTTCTTTCCCGAGCCTGCAGCGTTCATGGGGTTGTTGTGACCCAAGTGCAGGACCCGGCACTTGAACCTCAGACAACTGGGCTCAGCCCAGCCCGTCGATCCAGATCCCTCTATAGAACCTTCCCACCCTCCAGCAGATCAACACCCCCACCCAGCTTGGTGTAGGCTGCAAACTTACTGGGGGTGCACTCAATCCCCTCATCCAGACCACTGATAAAGAGATTAAACAGAACTGGACCAAATACTGAGCCCTGGGGGACACCGTTCTTGACCAGCAGTTTGGATTCACTCCTGTCCCCCAGCAGAGAGGTCCTGGCCCTGTCACCTCTGTCTGCTACTCACCCGCCATGGCCATTTCAAAGCGGTTTTCCTCACTGCCCTCTTCACAGATCCACTCTTCACAGCACTTATTGCGAAACTTCACGCGCCGGGGGTTGGGGCACTCGGGGGACGGCAGGCGCAGGTCGTCGGAGCAGAGGGGGATGCAGCCGATGGCCCCGTCCATGCAGATGCACTGCAACGTGCAGGTGGGCTGGAAGCTCTCCCCGTTGTGGTAGATCTTGCCCAGCAGGTCACACGTCGCGCCCTCGTGAGCTGGGGAAGGAGGAAGAGGAGGAGATGCTGAGCACAGTTCATATTTGGCTCCCTGGACTCAAGGTTATTCCCGACATCAGTTTTGGGAGGTTGGCTCCAGCTGCGCCAGACCTCCCAACATTCTCTAGAAAAATCTGTTCTCCGCTGTGGAGGAGCTGCTAAGTGGGACTTTGTCTCTGTAGCCTGTTCCCATCAGAGATGTCCTTCTCCAGCTCGGAGTGCCCAGTCAGCGCTGGTGTGCGAGATGCACTCCTGACACAACACGTGGGTTTGTGGCTTTTGCTCCTCATCACTCCTGCAAGACCAAAAGGCAACGTTTTCTGAGGAGCAGCTGGTTCCCCACATGTCTAAAGGTACCTACAAAAAGAAAATAATGCTTCCGGTTTGTGAGCTTTTTGGCTCCTCTGAGATGCAAGAATCTCTTCCTCCTTCCAGCCACAACTTTTTCTGTTTCTCTCTGTTCTGAACTGCGGATCCCTCACCCCCACCCCCGCTACCAGTCCGTCACTCCTTCCTGATGAAACTGCAATGGGGGAAGAAGGGCGGCGCAGCGATGTCGGCACGCGGGAGCCATCCCCAGCCCTGCTCACGAGCTCTTACGTCTCTGCGAGCCAAATGTTTTGTCCAGTGGAAATTTTCCAGCAGAAAACTCTCATTCGATTGGGAGTTTTGCAGGCACAGATCAATGCCACGAATATTTTCATGAGAAACAACTGAAGCATTGCAATTTGCTATCAAAGATTTCCTTTATTCTCTTACAACGGTTCAACAAAAATGCTTGTTGGACAGTGTCCATAGGGGGAAGCACTGTGCTCGGGTAATAGTTTTAGATACTATAAAGATCAAGATGAAACGTGTTGACAGAATGGAAGTGGAACGTTTTGACACAGCCAAACGATTATCCTAAAGAACGCATGAGAGTTTTGAGAATTTTGTTGTTGTTGTTGTTCTTTCAGCCTGAAATGAGCTGTTGAAATCTCAGGTTTGTTCACAGGACAGAAATCCTGCTTTTGGGTTCCCATCAGCTGCTGCTTTCTGCAATCCCGACCCCTAAAAAAATACAACTAACAACCCCACCACACCCGTGCAAAGCTCTATTGGGAAGTCACAACAACGGAGGACTCCTGGCTGCGTGCAGGGGCTCACAGGAAACCTGATCTGTTCCCCAGTCTCACTCGCCCGTGGAACTCTGTTTCAGCGTTTGGACGGAAGGAGGAGCAGGAGCCGCTTTCCATCCCGCCTGGTCCCGAGGGGACACGACCCCCTCGGCCGCTCATGCCTTGTTTCTAACCAGAGCTGGATCCCAACTCGCAGCTCTGCTCGGCGCCCTGGGTATAGAAATCCGCCTGTGCTCCTAATTAGCAGCTGCAAAACCCTCACTTTTTCCACCAGAGCGGAGCCCATCCGCTTTCCCTCCGCACAGCCATTCGTGTTTATTTTTAAATGCTCTTTCCCTGTTTTTCAGCCTGAGCTCTCTCCTCGGAACGGCCGTGCTGGTCACTCTCTCCCCCCCGCCCAGGGCCCAGCAGCCTGCTGGGGCATTTGTGATGTTTTCAACACTCAAATCGTTTTGCCATGCCCTTTGTTACCCCAAAAATGACCTTACCTTCCCCTCAACGCGATGCAATTAAAGCCCCAAAACAGGTTGTGCCAGTGGAGCGAGAGGGCTCTTTATTTGGCAGCCACCTCCTGCCTCCAACCACCACGTCCAGCCATGGAGACTTTTGCCCTTTTCTGCAGGAAATACGGCCCAACTTGGGCGAACCGCTGCAGCTCTGCCAGCTCCTGCACCACCCACCGCCCTGCGCCCCCCTACTCCGGAGTTACTACAGGATCATCTCGACCTTTCTGATGCGCCAAGGTCTCTGCAGAAGGGATTAATTCCTCTGCAATATGTGAAGTGCTACATATTGTGATAACATTAAACAATATACAGCAATTTTCAGTCCGATGGTTCCCCTCCCCCTGGGCTGGTACCCAACCTAGAAGCTGCTCCCACGACACCTGAACATCTCTGCTCCGTTCTGCTTCCCCCACATCTGTCTTTTTGGGACCCCTCTCAATTCACAAACCTTCTTTCCCTTCTTTCGATCCATCATTCCACCTCCACCATCCTTCACTGCCTCCAAACCCCCCGTGTTCCAAGAGATCAGTGTGGACATCACAAAAAGATCACCCGAGGACATTATGTCCCTAATCCTCCGTCCAATTTAGGGAGATACCCTGGTCTGTTTTCATCTGGGAGTTTTGCCACAAAAATCTTAATTTCTCACCTAAAGGCAGGAAGGACATTTGTGGTCTTTGATTTTCTACAGGGCGGGGAGCGGGGACTCCCCCTCCAAACCCTCATACCAAACCCCCGCAGCACAGCGCACACGGTGTCCACTGCTCACGTGGACTCTTCGAGATGGGGACTCCTCCGCACTCCCGAGTAAATTGTTCCAGCGATTTAGGCACCTTCACTCCACGAGCACACACCTCATTTCCAGTTGTAATCAGGCAGTTTACAGCTGGCACCCACTGGATGTCATTACACCTATGTTCACCTAATTAAACTTGATTTCTCAGCTCTTAGGTGTCTCGATGCCTACAGAATGTATGAGGAAGCCCGTGTGGTTTCTAAAGATCATGCTAACTGTGGGAGGAAAATTAAACAACTGATAAAAACTTCTCATAAGAAAGAAGAAAACACCTTCTACAAGTAAAATTCATTATTTAGAGTAAAAAAACCCAAACTGTATGTGATCCTGCAGCGCAAATAGTGCCGTTCCACCCCACGCCGCAGCAGCCACGTGGGGCAGCGCGGCCCTGCGGCGCTTCCAGAGGCGCCCTGTGCGGCAGCCAAGCGCTCCCAGGCTTCCCCTCAGCTCTCCAGCTCTCCTGCCTCTTTTGGAAAGCTTGGAGTAAAAAAACGGTCAGCTCCCGGCAGAGACGGGGCAGAGGAGTCTTGTTTTCAAGCAAAGATTGAGGAAATACAATATACCCAAATAATTTTTGCATGCTTTAAAAATAGCTACTAATGAAAAAAAAAGTCTTTTCTGGCTGAAAAGAGGCACCAAGATTAACTCGGAGCAAACAAGTCTGCATTTGTATTTGCCTGGCTCAGTAATTCTCATGTTCTACACATATGCTGTTTTCCAAAGGAGTTGCTCAGCTCTTTCCACCCACGTGCTGCAGCCAGAAATCCTGTTTCCCTCTCACACGTAAGCGCTCGAGCGCAAATGCCGACCTCCAGCGCCAGGCAGCGGGGCTTGGGGTGAGCCTTCACAAGCAACTATACTTCCCAGCAAAAGCCCAGATTGCGGATGTCTACCCATAAACACTACAGGGCTGGAGGACATCTAAAAACATCACGGGACCAAGGGAAGGTTTCAAACCCCGACTGGCGCCTTTGGAAACATCCTCACTGCAGGAGGAAGCGGGTCGTCTCAGTATCAGTGAACCTGTTGCCTCGTGGAGCTGGCACAGACCACACAACATGGTGCTGGACCAAGGTCCGAGCGCTCCGGGAACTTCTGATGACGTTTTCTGGGAGATCTAGAAGGGCCCGCAAAACAACCCAGGTGATAACAGAACGCACAGCTCTCACCTAAGCAGATCCCACTGCCTCTGTGGATCTTGGAGAAGTCGCAGTAGAGTCCCTTGTGATGATCGCAGGGTTTCTGCAGGGAGCAGAGCTCGCCCAGCTGCCTGGCACACACCTTGCAGCAGCCGCAGGCATCCAAGACGTGGCTGGTGCCGGCGGGGCACTGCAGAGCCTGGGGGGCGCAGCGGCACGGCGACGGGCAGGCCTGCGGTTCCGCCTGGAGGGAGACAAACCGCGGAGAGAAAACACCAGAGCACTGGTTGGAAGAGACCCTCAGGATCACCGAGGCCAACCGTTAATCCGGGGGGGGCACACCTGGAACACAGGCCAAAACCCATCTTTTTAGAGCTCAGTTCGCACCCGTTACATCCCATTCAGCCCTTGCTTGTGAGACAGCTTCCTCGGATATTGAATTTGTCACTAATAACAGGAGGCAAACTTTTCCAGCTGTTTTGACTGTTGCTCAAAACAGCTTCTCTGACTTGAGCTCACGTGGGGTCGGGAGATGCCAAATGCTCTGTGTTTCGGTGAAAATCTGCACAGTTTGATGCATGACAGAGATCAGATTAGACCTTTGCTCACGAGCCCTCCCGAGCCTCACCCCGCTCCGCAGGAACCGGCGGAATTCTCCTCAAAGACTCCAACGCAAAGCATTTTGGAAACGCTTGTCCCGGCCTGCAGCCCAGCGGCTCCGCGACGGCGCTGTCGGGCCGCGCCGGGGGTGCGCGGCGCAGGGCCCCTCCCGCGGCCGCGCTGCCTTGGCAGGGCGCTAGAGATACAGAAATTCGGTTCTTCGGGTATGCAACTGCCGTAGCCGCCAGCAGGACGTGGTGTTCAGCTGCGGGTGGGTGGGTGGGGGGTACATGAGATCATGAAAGAGGCGAAGCGTTCATAACACAGGACCTATATTGAGATGCAATTCATGCACTTAAAAAAAAATAACAACAACAAGGATTTTCCAATGCAGTGTCAGCCAAAGGCCATATAAAGAAATGCTCTCAAAATAGCTCTCCTGCTGAGAAACCAACCTAAACAAGCTCTTTCAGGGTAACGTGGACTGCGACAAAATTAAGCATGACTGAGTTTTCTTTCTTGCCTTTGTTAATCATTGTTGGCACCATTTATTTCCTTTGATAATTCACCCAAAGAAGCCAGACCACCTGGTTTTACCTTCTGTTTACAACCAGTTCCACTTCCTCCTTCTATTACAGCTGTTTTTCAGCATGAGAACATCTGGACCTAGATCTCTGGTGTCCCAGCGAGCTGCTGGGTGACTGTGCACCCCCACCTCTTCCATGCCCCCTTTTCCCCTCCAAGCACAAGCACGTCTGAAAAAGCCCAACTCACCTGTATTTGCAGGGGTTTTGAGTTTTTCCCATCGGTCGGCTCAGACCTGCCCCTTTCGTCACCCCATGCACCTGGTGCCATGGGGCTCCTGTTTGCTTGTGTTATTACTGAGCAAAGTCGGCTCATGCTATTTGCAACTCCCACTCGTGTCACGGGCCCGAGAGAGGAGAGGACAAGCTGCAGTGGGTTTGGGCTCAGGGACTCCCTGCCGTGAGCTCTGGAGACCCGGTTGACAAGGGGAACTCCTCGAGCTGGGAACAGCTGGTAGAACGTCAACGTTGAACCAGCTTCCTGGAGTTCTCCACAAGTTAATTCGCTTTCACAGCAATTTCAAACAGGCCAAATAACGGATTATATGGCATTTGCATGGATCATCCTGCACGATTTTCGGGGGCTGCTTCTAGGACCTGTTTCAATACAGTGTGGAAACTGCCCACACTGTCCCAAAGAGCGGCAAGGACTCACATTCAGACCCGTACGTCCCACAAACACCAGCATTTCCACATACGATGCCACCAGCCTGGGTGCAGGGGGATTCAGCTCCGAGAACGTTTAATTTCCTTTTCCTCTGCGGAAGGGTCTGTCCCCAGAATGACACTTTTACCTTCACTGAACAGGGTTCTCACATCAGTTTCACTACAGCTTTGACCTCGTTCCTGTTGGGGTTAGCGGCGCGTTTCCGTGAACTTCGAGAGCGGCAGAACGGAACAGGATTAGAGATCAAGGCTGTAGGTTAAAGAAAGTGCTAAAGCCCAGAGTATGGGTTCTCCAGCTTTGCTGGCAGCTCTCATACGGATCCCAAACACCGCTCCCGAACCTGCCGCTCCCACGGCCCCCGAGCGGCCAAGCCGCAGCTAAACCAGTACAAACGGGAGGATTTCCTCGCCTGTGCTCCGCACGCCTTCCCCGCCCCTGGCTCCCAGGTCCTATCTGCTCCCTGACAAGCCAGAACAAGCTTCCTCCCAACTGCCAGCACCAGACCTGGGGGGAAGAGAAAATGGGGATGTTCTTCCCGCTTCATATTCACATAAAACGTCCTCCTCGACACCCTCGGAAAGGAAGGAGTGGAGGGACTCAGTTCTGTGGCATCATCAGGACTTCTCAGTTCTTCTCACGTCCACATGAGCCCAGGGAATCGGCTACGAGGGCTAAGCCAAAGAGGAGTTTTTAAATGACCGCATTCAAAGGGCCGGGACAGGAGGGCTTTGAAGCTGAGCTCGCTGTTTGGGAGCCAGGGGTTGATGCTGTAAGGTAGAAACAATATCACAAACACGTTCCTGGTTCTCTTTCATGCTCCAAGCCTGGCAGCAGATAGGTCAGTCAAAACACAGACATCCACATCCTCCAAGCACTGGATTATCATGCACGATCCCTGCTCTCCCACCTTCTCAGGTACAACAGCCTCTTACATGAGACAAGACCCACACCACACAGACAGAGCATGGAGACTTACCCAGGCTGAGCCTGGCTGAGCTAAACACAACTCCCAGAAATCCTAGTTCTGCTCTGAGCAACACAGGAGGCAGATTCAGGTCGACAGCTCTTGTTTCCTTGCACGATCCGCTAAACATCACTCTCAGAGCTCAAAGAAAGCCACTAGTCCCATTTCCAAGGCAGTCGGAAAGATTAGGGGAAACAACATCGTCTCAGAGTAATCACAAAGCATCCCGGTCATTTATATGACCCATATGATGCTGCCAAAGCTTGATCAGTGCAATAAACCAGACAAACATCCCAAATCAGGGAATGACCCCCAGGTCTCAGCAGTGTGGGGTGCACAGGGCACCTTGCCTAGCGGGAAGGGGCTGGAACAGGCTGGGTGCTGCCGGGAACTATCAGACCTTGTCACCCAGGAGGTTATTGCATCTCTCAGCATAATAAACTCTGCAAGGAACAGCAGTGATTTCTTCACCAATCCCAAAGGCATTTACTGCGATTTAGATACATTAATGACTGCAGCAATATTCCTGCTGTTGCTGGCACTGCACTTGCATACAGAAGTCCTAAGCAGAATCAGCTGCTCTGCCAAGCACTTGTATTAACACAAAACCAGGCACAAATCCTGCTCTGGAGAGGCTGTCAGGCCATCTCCCCCTTGGTTTTGGGTGGATTCAGTGGCAGCTGGGAAGGACGGTGATGCTAAGGAACTGGCATATGAGAATTTATTCTTTGCAGTGGCATAAATTCAGAGACTTCACCTCTCCCTGTTCTCCTCTGCCCCCTTGTAAACCAGGGCTGCTCTCGCGCTCGCGCAAGCGGAGTGAAACAGAATCCGTTTGTACCTGCCACGAGCTGCGGGACGCGCAGAGACGGGCGCCACGCACGGCGCGGCGCCGAGCGCGACTTGCTCCGCCGTGCCCCCGCGCTGCTCTGCGGGCAGCCGCGCCGCTCTCAGCACCTGCCGAGGGGCAGGTGGCAGCTGGGAAGAGTTGTTCAGCCTGAAGTGTCCACATGCACCAAAGCAAGGAGCTGTAACGCCCGGCCAGCAAACGGAGCTGCTGCTGCGTGATACGTACCCAGGCAGGGGTGAGGAGGAGGAGGAACAGGGTCCGGGTCGCTGTCCCCAAGTTGCCAAGCATCCCGAGGAAAAGGAAGGGAGGGGATTCAGGCTGCTGAATGACTCAGTCCCACTCTTTCGGAGTTTCTCCTCTCTCTTTGGAGAAAGTAGCACACCAGCTCCTCTTTAAATAGCCTCCTGAAGGGGGCGTGCCCCGTGCTTGAGTGACAATCTGGAAAGCGGGCTGAAGTGGGTGCAACACAAAATGTCCAAATTCCTGGGAATGCGGGCGGATTCCTGTGGCCCCGGCGGTTACGGGGCTGCAGCTTGGTCACTTTCCGTGTGAGTAAATCAAATCCTAGTACCAGCATGATTATTATTTTTTATTGTTTCCCCTCTTTAACTCCAGAAGTATGAAGCCTGAGACAGCTTTCTTGACACAACCCCCCATTCCCCACCTACGTCCATTCCTTTTTGGCTGCAAGAAACTGAGGACTTAACTAAGCAGAGCTTTGTGGTGCTCAGTGTTTTCCCTTTGAACAGGAGGAAGGGACGGAAAGCTCAGCGCTGTAGGTGCAAACGGCCCCATGAGCAGCTGTGCATCCCCGGTACTCGCTGCTGCCAGCTTCAAGAAATGAAAGTTTCATGATGATAAAAGCTGCTGTCTGAACTCCTGCAAGGAGGAGTTGCTTGTTTTATGAGGCAATGAAAAGCTCCGGGGTGAAGGTTATTGATAAAGGACAGCAGTTCCCTGCTTTAATTGCACCTTGGGATTGATGCAGAATATATATATACATTTTTTATATCAGGACATAATCTTTTCTATTTGCTGCTGAAATATAGAACCAGGCTTCCGCACAACCTGCACAAAAAGACCTTTAGAATATGAAAGGGTTGTTTTGTTTATTCCCAAGCAGCAGGTGGAATGCTGCCGTGGAAGGATGAGGAGGAGGAGTGCAGCAGAGGGGACTCTGCGCCCTTGCTGGCCTGGGCACCCGACAGGAACCCCCTGGGCTCTTCACCGAGTGGCCTTAAAAAGATGGAGCCGTGTCTTTGAGTCAGGGGCTTTCCCAGGGAAGTTCTGGGCTGGGAGTCAGGCCCTGCATTTTACTCAGGTCCTCTCAGGTCCCTGTGCAACACCAGTTCAGGCTCCACACTCCCTGTGCCACTTGTTTGTCCACTGCTGACAACAGATAACTCTGACTCTTAACTAATTAGCACTTGGAAAGTCCCTTGGGATTTGGGGCCGGAGAGCGTTAGCGCCATGCGAACCACGTCGGATGCACCTCCTTCTCCTCCTCTTCCATACGACGAGGGATTTCACAATCATTTCCATACTGGCTACCTCTACTAATGTCACAACAAAGGATTATGCCTCTGCACAAAAGACTTTATGTACTGGAGGTGGCATAAACATCCAGTGTCCTAGAGCAGCTGGGAGCTAAAGGCAGTCTAGCTGGATATACATTCCTTCCCTGTTTGGAAGGCTTGGCACCTTAAAATATGTTGTCGCCTAAAATTAGCTGCTCACATTTTGCAAGACATTCTCCCACTGCTTGTAAATAAGATGGGGATAAAGTGCTACACACCTCTGCTCTCATTTTCTCACACAGCAAGAATCTGAACTCCAGGCTACATGGGGCACTTGAAGGTGTTATATTGTGCCTTTTAAAAAGGACATTGCTTAAGGTATGGTTTGATTCACACATTGCTCCTTGTCCAAGAAGCAGCAAATGTACCTTGAGCCATAATCTGCCAAATTCTTCTTTGAAAATTTCTTTCAGCTTGCTGCATGACCTCAAATGAACTGTTCAACCCAGATCATAACACTCGCTCACCTGTCAGGACTTTTGTGGGGAATATTCAGCACTAAACCAGCATTATGATGGCTGATTAAGTTTTCAACCTACAAGACAAATAAAGAATAATTAGATTATAAAACATCATTACCGAGCTGCTCACCATCATCCACCTGAATGTTTTCATTTTCCAGAACAGCAGCATCAATAAAATGCACCAAGCTGCAACCCTGCTCATCCTTCAAGCCACTTTAGCTCTGCCGCGGTCAGCCAGCCGTGTCCCTGCCCTCATAGGAGCGGAGCACCCGGATCCGCTCCAGCTCCTTTACTGGGTAACAAAACCAGCATCTTGCACCAGTGCCTGCCTGGAGCACAGAGCAGGTCTGCCACAAAGGCACCTTTTAAGTAAGAAAAGAGCAGAAGAGCAGCAGGATGAGGGACAAGCATTAGGGAGCTCCCTACAGCCCTGGGTCAAGATTTTCTTAGGGTACTGGGACAACCAAAACCACCCCTAATGCAAGCACCTGAACTGTTCACCTACTGAACGTGCCACTTGCCAAGAAGCAAGAGAAGAACGTGAAGGTCGAGTGACTCAGAATGATCAAAGGGAGGAAACACCCGTGTTAACACTGACTTGTGTCTCTTCTTTTTGCCTGAGCTGCCTCAAGCAAAGGGATAAAGATGTCAACCCTGCTTAAAATCTCCCCCAAGCAAAGAATAATGGGTGTCTAATCCACCCTGTTACGTTCTGTGTTCACTCACCAGCCCCAACCAGTAGCTTTCCTGAAGGAAAAGGATCCCCATGGCTCAGCATTGAGGTCCATGTGGAAATTCAGACCTGGAGGGCACCGCAGAGAAAGCTGCGGGCGACCACGCTGTGCCCCCCGTTTGCCAAGGCACAGTGAAAAAGTACCTGTTACCTGCAGACCAGCGCAGGTCTCCATGTGGCAGCGCAATAGCAGGGGATCTTCTGATACCCTTAATAACTGCAAAATTTGGGTATGGATGTGAGTCACCATCACAGTCAGGAGGGTTTGTGCCAAGGCGGGAGGAACAGGCCCTGGGAGGAAAGAGCCAACTGCACCCACCTGTTAAATGGATGCTTCCCGGGGCTTTTCCACTTCATAGCTTACTGCGTGCTTAATTATCCTGAAGGAAAACGGCAGGGAGGGAGGGGAGGTTTAAGGTGGACTTCAGCTCAGATAAGGAAGCTGCCTGATCTGCAGACTCCTCTGGTGCTCTGATGTATCTGAATATGCTCTGTCTTTTATGGGATGTGATCCCTGCACAGAAGAAGCACAAAATGTTGTGCTCAGTAATACGGCTTGAGAAAGAGGAGGGACTAACGTGAGGGAGCTCTAATTATCGGCTACTGCATCCATCACTGGGGTCTGCCACTCCCTGGATAAGCAGCCACTGTGCCATAGTCGCCAGGAGTGTTTTCTGACACATAAGGCAGGCACTGCTCTGTCTATACAGCCGCGTCTCGGCGGTGCAAGCAGGAGTCGTGCACTGGATCCCAGCTCTCCAAAGACCTCTGGCATCACCAAAGCTCAAGGGATCTCTGCCCAAAAACCCAGGACGCAGCCCCTCACTCAAAATAACTCTCCTGAAATCGATATCAAAATGGCACTGCTGAAATCAATATCAAAACAACTCTGCTGAAATCAATCGGGCTTCCCTAATCTCACCTCTCACACAGACTCAACAGGCAGCAACAGGTCCCTGTGCTCCGCCAGGCGGGCAGGACCTGGACGGGTGGGTGGCCCCCCAGGACCTGTGTAGCTCTCATTAGAGATCTGGGATTCAAACAGGAGCCTGCCCACACCTTTCCCATTCAGGTTTTTGGAAAAGTTCCAGCTCATTACATGGAATCAGTGAATAATTTAGGTTGGAAGGTCGTCTGGTCCGCACACACTGCTGTAAGTTACACACCAATGAAAAATAATGTGTTAAGTGTGAGACTTTCACTTACTTGTTCTTAAGTTTTGTTACAGGCACACATTTGTGGGGTTGATCTTTCCTTCCTAATAGATTTTTTCCAAGTTTCACATCGCAAATGTTAAGAAAAGACAAGTCTCAAGCTCCATGAACAGTCCTGTTATAAGAATGGCTCTCTTCCCCAGAAACTCATGTGATGTTAGAAACCCTCTTGATCAATTTAGAGGTGACAGTTTTATTAGCTAGTAGTGGAACGTTATTAGTTCTGCCTACAAACGCTGCATTTTTTCATACCACTTTAGGTACAGATACAACAGCATTACTCTTACAAACCTGCTTAAACCACTTAAAGTTCAGAGCCTTCATTTTCAGTATGGCTTTTGCCACGCTGTCTTTTAAATACCCTGTTGCTGGTAAAGCAACGACTGTAACAGACTACTACAGCTCTTACAGCGCGGGCCATGTTACCCCAGAGATACAGCAACAGATTTTCTTCAAATAAGCTTTACAAAGCCTCAGTCTGCTGCTGTTGTTGCTGTTTTAAGGAAGTTATTTGAACTGATAATTTTCATCTCTATAGTTTAAACCATTTCACCCTCAGAAGCGTGATGTCATCTGGCAACAGATATGGGTTTGAAAGCAGAGTTTAGGTGAATAATATTCACTTGTTTTGGTTGGTTTGTTTGTTTGTTTTCCCAACCTGATCCCTGCAACACAGCCATCGATCGGGTGAAAGAAAAGATATAGCTGTTCAATTTCTTTGCCAGGCAAGCAGCCCCAAATCATCTTTACTCTAATGCCTTTTTTTGCAGTCATTTCACAGTGTTCTCCCTTGAGCATTAGACTGGAAGTTTATGACCTGCCTGGTAGAGATAGGCAAATCTGTGAGGTCAAGATGTTTTGTTAAAAAACAGTTATTGGAGATTCTAGAATTATTACAATTTTGAGCCCAAGGTGTTCTGACCCCCAGAAAAAGAGGATGTGTAAAATGAAAACTACGGAGCCTGGCTATGTTCCAAGGAGGCCAGGAAAAGAGTCTCTTCCTGCCAGGGCATCTCTTGGGCACTTGGCACTCAACACCTTCAAAAACCACCGGCGATGTTCTGGACCCTGGTGTTAACTGTTAGAACTCTGTGTGTTCCCGGTGCTCTGAGTGAGGAAACAACCGACCAGCCGCGCAGACTCACCAGCGTCGTCGCCTTTCCGCCGGAGCAGCGAAGCCCGCGCTCTCCACGGCGCAGCGGAGCTCCTCTGCTACCTCATCGGCCTTCGGAGGAAACAGCGCGGGCCGGGAAGCTGCTTGAACTCCTGCAAGCCTGCTCATCCTGCCCCAGACAAGGAGGTTCCTAGAACCAAGGAAACAAACAAAATTACTTCCAGCTTCTCAAATTCTTCTCAAAATAATATGTCAGCATAGTCTGTGCTGCTATCCTGTAAAAAGAATTTGGAGAAACAAAAGGAAAGAGACAGATTCCCAAGGTCGCGCTGGGGCTGCTCACTTTACCAGAACGTACATGGGAAAGAGCTTGTGATGATATTTTAGGCTTTAGGTGGATTTCAAGGGGATCGCAGCTGAAGAA
Organism: Columba livia; assembly: GCF_036013475.1. NCBI lineage: Eukaryota > Metazoa > Chordata > Aves > Columbiformes > Columbidae > Columba > Columba livia. The sequence continues at coordinate 146,434 of NC_088627.1, read as the reverse complement.
GCCAGGTTGTGCTGGGTCAGACGGGAATCCCACGTACCAGCCTCATGACAAGGATCTAAGACCCTTCTTCATTCTTCACATGGACTAAAACTAGAGTTGAAAGAAAGAATCTTGTGGCAGAAAAATTGCCTGCAACAAAGGGGCCTCAGGAACAGAAGCATGAGGTTAATTTGACACTGTACTGATATAACTAAAGCCAGAACTCTACCCCTAGCATTCCTGTGGCAACTGCACGGTGCTTATGCCAGCCCCTGGTTCCATCAGAGGATGGTTTCAGCTGGCAGAGGGGCGCAGGGGTGCGTTCACTGACCGCTGAACTTCTGAGGTTACTCACACAGCGCTGGCAGTTGCTCCTTCTCTGGTCATTTTGAGCCTGACTTTATGGATTGTCATCCCCCAGCTCAAACAAAGTGTTGTGAGGTACAGAACATTCAAATCAGTGTTTGGTCGGCAGGGCTGTCACATTCCAAAAAGACTATGGAAACCTTCTGCCAGCGCATCTCCTGGCCGTGAGCCTTTTCACCAGCAGCAGCCGGGCTCCACAAGCAGACGTGAGGAGCCCTGCTGAGAGCAAAGCCACACAAACAGCAGGCAGAGAGCTCGGCTTTCTGGAGAGGGGTTCCAACAATCTCAGTCCATGGAGCCGTGTTCACACCAGGCTTCAGTGACCTGGACTCAGATCTGCGACCTCAAGACCAAATATACATTCTCCTTTCTCAGTTGCAAGGCCTGAAACGGCGTTTCCTGCACAGACCCCCGCGGGGCTCGGCGGCTGCTGGTGCAGCGTGTGCCAGGGACTGCTCGGCTCTTTCCCACACTCAGAATCCCATCTCTGCTGTTCCACAGGCTACAGCATCACCAGCCTTCAGGGGAGACGTGTCCGTACCTGCACGCTCCACCTCATCCGCTGCCGCGGTACAGCCTCTCCTGCACAGCCAGCACTGGGAGGTCAGTGCTCACTTGAGTTTCGAATGCCAGAAATACCCAACTCAGCAGAGATTCCTGGCTCTTCCATAGGAGCCTCCAGGGAGGGGAAGGGATAGGATTTGCTTAATTGTTTTGTTTTTAAAGTAGCACTCATCCATCCTATTTTTGTCCTAGAGCTGTTTTAATTGGACAGCTCTACAGCTCTTTGCATCTCACTCAAAAGGAGGGAGGGAGAGCAGACCCTTCAGTTTTACCTTTTTTGCACAGTCAGCAACATCTGCCATCAATTCATGGCAAGGTGAAGCTACAAGGGAACAACAACAGGTCTGTCCCAGTCTCTTCAGTGCCACTGTCACCGCAGCCTCTGCATTAGTCAGATCTCTCCTACAAGATCAGAACCAGGTCCTTTCTTTTTCCCAAGAGAGAAAGATCTGCCCTGGGGCTCCTGGGCAGACAATTCCACGTGCAGCTTTCAAGAAGCTCCTAATTCTGGAGTATCCAGGGTTGTTCTGCCCCAGGTAAGAGCGTGATGGGCAGCATGAACCTCTGGATTTTGGAGGGCATCGGAAGAGCCATGGCAGAACAGCCAGCAATCATCAGTGCCCGTGTTTCTTCTCTATCAGGCTCTCTCCTCAGCTGCACCTTTAGAGCCCAACTGCCCTCGGCCGAGCGCTGCCTCTCCATTTCTTCCGGCAGTTGGGCTGTTTGGTGAAGGTTTTGGCCGCCCAGAGGGCTCAGAGCCAGCAGAGGAGCCACTGTCAGCACCCCAAAGCTCAGCCCCTTCCTCGGCACAGCATCCTGCTCCCCCACATTCCCATGGCAAATACCTGGCACTGCCGTGACAGCAGCAGGATGAGTCACCGGCTCTGTGGCCGCAGGATCTGTCCCTCCACAGTCCCCTGTGGCATTAATCAACATGCTCCTTCTTTGTTTACAAACTAAAGAAACCCAAATTTTTGCATTACTGAGAATTTCCGCTCAGCTGTGGGTCACATTTGAAGATTCCTCTGTTTTTCTTTCCAAGTAACAAATGTTTGTTTTGCTGAAGAAAAACCGGGAGTGATCCTGTTCCACTCAAATGGGTGTAAATCAGGAGTAATTCCACTGAACCTAAGGGGCCAGGAGCAGGGAAAACCCAGCATGAGAAGCAGATCCTGCCCATCTCTATGAGCATATGAGGGCCAGATTTCTTAATTCCTTTGCCCCCCCCCCACTGCTTTTGTTCTCTTCCCACACTTGCCCTGTCTCCCTGTTAGAAAGGAAGTCATGACTGGGATGTCAAAGAACAGTTGTCACTAGATGTTTGGTTGTTTTGTATTATTTTTGATAAATATATAATTTTCTCCAGATGCTAAAGAATGAAGTGGGCTTCAAATGATTGCATCTGCTCTCATTTACACAACTATAAATCCTGAGTCACTCCACTTAATTCAGCCGACTAGCGACAGATGCAAGCAGAGAAACTAAGATCAGCACCCAGCCCCGAGCAACTCAAAGCAAATTGACCAACTGCATTTCTTAGAGAAGCTTTTACAATAATTAATGACAAACGGACAAACAAAAGAGGAGCCTTGGGACACATTTCTCTAAGTCGCAGCAATTTTCACTTAAGCAGCTGGGACACTTTTTTGAAGCCCAAAACAAGAAAGACGAACCAATTTACTGTGCTCAACTGACCTAGTTTATATGGGTTTTTTTCTTTTGTAAGAAGATACACGCTTACTGGGAACATGAACGAAAAGGTCCTGTTCGCAACTTTGCCTTGACATGGCCTGAACTAAAAGTCATTTGGGTTTAAGTCAACATGGGTCAGACATCAGGCAAAAAGGCCATTCCCACAGCCCCAGAGCAGGATCCCTTGCACACTTGTTCTGATTAATTTAGGTTTGACATACACTTATGTCTCCTCCTTGTGCCACATCTGAAGTGAACGGTGGACATTGGTGTTGTGTTGACACAAATTTATGGGCAAGGTTATTTGATTCTTTTAATGGTTCCCAGATCCTGTTTACAAATTCTTTTCTACTTGAGTTCAGATGTGTCAGCACGAGCCAGGACACCTTTCAAGGTTCTGGTAGCACAAAGCAGCTGTAAATCCATTTTAGTCGGCCAGTTAAAGTGGATTTGCTCGTGCTTTGGACTTCAAGCTGCTCAGACAGCCAGAGGATATCAGTGAATACCGTCTGCACATGGCGCATTTCCAACGGGTCCTTACAAAAAGTGCATATTTCCCTAGGAGAGATGTTTGTGACACTTCGTGCTCTCTTCCTTCCGTAAACATTAGGCATTTTACTGAAAACAGCTGGATTTGCACCAGTGTCAGAGATGACAGTCTGTGCCCATCTTGTTCTGACATTTACAGGTGTCAAAGACGGTCAGTAAAGCACTTTTTCCTTCGAAGGCGCAAAATGGATATGGCAAGAAAACTGCATTTTAGACACTTGTACAACCTCTTAGATCAGAGTGCCTGGGCACGTTAAAATCCTTTTCACATGGCTTAGTGTTCACTGGTGTCAGGGGTGGATAGCGCCGAGCAGCTGTTCGGCTCATTAGCTCGCAGACGTGGAGAATGTTTGTCCTGGGAACAGTATTTATAACCTTTCTGGGCTAAAGAGAGCCAAGATATTTCAAAACACAGTTTATACTGGAGGGATGTCTGTCCTCCCAAATAACACACTACAAAAGTTTCTAACTAGTCTCTGGGATTACCAAGACAGCGAGGAAACAATGGAAAAAGTGTATTCTAGATTTTGTAGGCCAATCCTGCTTTTGGTTAGGTTAAAGAAAGACTAACTTCTTGAATTAATGGATCTGCGGTGTTACCTGGGCAAAGCAAGTTAAGAGGGAACTAGTTCCCCTTCCTCTACCATGAGTTTGTGCAGCAGGAGAGCTAGAACAAACTGTTTGCTAATGCACTCTTATTACTAAGAGTTTACAAGAAGGCACAGGGGAGGCTTTCTGAGTGTTTAAGTGCTGCAGGAGTCTATTCGCACCACTAAAGTCACTCTGAGCTCATCAATAAAAACTTTTGTGACAAGACAGAGAAAAAAATTTTCTGCAGAATGAGTCATTTGCCTTCTTCGAGACTGAGGTATGGCCCAAAGGAGAACTAATCTCAAGTAAACTGGTAAGTATCTATTTGGAGATCTTCCGGCAAGTTTTACAGTATCACAGGGTTTCTTAAGAAGCTTTACCAGTGCCTGTGAGCACATATTTTCTTTCTCCACAGAAAAGCAGCAGCTATTTGACATTCCACTCCTCCAGGTGCCTGTTCCCTGCACTGACAGCTCATCTCCGAATGACGGACTTCAGTGACCAGCACTGTCCGGACTAAGGGAGCTGCCCGGCTTTTCCCAGGAACATGAAACGGCCGCGGTCGAGAATCTCAAAAGTAGGTAAATATCCTCATTTTTGCAGATGAGGGATAAACAACTACTCAGCAGAAGCTGTGAAGACAAGATCTGACCCACATCCCTACACTTGCACCAGCAGCTGGTGACCCAGAGTATTTTCCAGTCTTGTGCTATATGACGTATGCTTTGCTGTGTCCCTAGGATGCCCCTAATGCATAAAACAGGATTTCTGAGCATGACTTTAAAATCTTATCACTTCCCAGGCTGCTATGTAGCGTTCAGGTGTAACAGGAATGATGAGGTTGGTTTGCTTAGTGCCACTTAGAACTATATCCAAGGTTTTGACAGATTTAGGCTTTGCTTAGCATTTTCATTTTTACCATGGGACAATTAACTGGCTGTTTGTGATAAGGAGAAAAATCTGAAAGTGTAAACTCATAATGCAGCAAAAAGAGGGAAAAGGATTAAAAGGCCCAGCCTGCTCCAGCGTCACTTCTGACCACCCCCAGCCAGCCTCTTTCTCTCTTTGCTTCAGTTCTCATTTTCACTGGTGGCAAAAAAAAAATCTGTTTCATAACAAGCTGACCTTCCAGCTGAACCCCCCAGCCCCTCCTCACCTTGCGAATCACATGCAAACAATTATACTGATATTGAACATTTCCCTGTTCCGGACACAGAGTCCTCCAGCCACAAGGCACCTTGCAAAGTTTACAAGCCCGGCCACAACCCCCAGAGGGGCAGCTCTCCAGCCCTGCCCTCGATGCGCGCGGAGGACTGGGCACGCGGGACAGCCGCAGCTCACCGGAGCCCACGCGGTGCAGGCGGCAGCTCTGCTCGCTCGCTCCGAGCTTCAACCGGCCGCTGCCTTTTCTCCAGCACTAAGACAGATGTTACTGTGACCCCAGTGAACAAAGAGGCCCCTCTCTGAGCGGCCGCATGCTGCCATGTGTCCCCCTGCTGTCAGTGATTATCCTTGGGATTCCCAAAAAGGACCTGCAGTCACTGGCAACATCTGCTCTGGGGTTTCTCAAGGGGCTGAGGACGGGCTGTTTTTTGCCTTTTGTTTATTTGGACAAGTTCATGGCTTGCCAGAAGCGTTCCCCCCGCTGCACACACATGCACACCCCCACGCGCTCTTTCGAGCCGGAGAGCAGGGGACCTTCCATCCCACACAGGCTGCTCTATGAGTCCCAGCTCTGCAGCAACGCTGCAGATCAGACAGAAGATCTCACCCTCAGTCGGGCTGGGGAGCACAGAGGCTGCTGTCATGAGTAAGACGGTTTGCCTGATCAACCAGCACCCTGCTTCTGGCAGCAACCACCCACCCTTGAGGCATTAGAGGAACGTGACCATCCCTTCCACCGGCGCATCTAGCCAGCCATGCAAGGATAAACATTTCCTTTCTATTCAGCCAACAAAACAGGAAAGATTGAGCTCCTGCTGTCCAGTTGTGTCCCCAAGCTCCCAAATACTGCTTTCAGAGAGAGCCAGGGTGACGTGCTCAGAGCTGCGTGAGCTCTTGGGCTTAGACCAGAAAGGGCAAAGACCCATATTCAAGGATGTTGCATGATGTTGGAAAAGTCCCAGATGTAGGAAGCACTCAGGAGCTGGATGTTCAATACAGGCATCACACAGGATTGTGTGGACACTTATCACTTAAAGGCACTTACAGGCAGGATGCTTATATATGCGCTGGGCTGCCAGCCCTGTTTATCAGGTCTCCTCTCATGCAGAGCAGCGCAGGACAAGGCTCAAACAGGAATCACTGAGAGCACACGAGACTAAATCTGTTTAAAGAAGACGGTTCACACAGAAGTGACCATCGCCCTGCCTGTCTTTCTCCCGGGTGTTTTCACTGCAATCCAAAGCTCTCTGGTGCACTCAGCTCTTTACTGCTACAGTTATCAACAAACAAATCAGTTAAATGGCAAAAGAGAAAATATAGTTCTGTGAAATTTTGTTTCCTCTGACAAATCAAGAAAACTCAAAGAGTCAGTTCAGAGAACTCAAGAGCCCTGCTCCCCTCTCATCTGTTTGCCAATTTGAAGCGGATCCATTCTCATTCACAACTAAACCCTTTTAATTCAGACGTTTAGTTAATTTGCTGCTAGAACAGCCTATTTTGGAGATGCTGGGATATCTTGAGGTGCTGAAAATCAATTCCAAACATCAACTCCTTGAACAAACCGGTGCAGTACCTATGCTGTAATACGTAATTAGGGAGCAATGCTTTGTCTAGCACTCAACATGAGAAGGTTGGCTGCATTTAGATATATTCTAGGAGTATTTTGCAGCTCTAAGCTTTATCACAATGGGTGGGACCTTCGCTGATGCGAACAGCTAACCCGGGCACAGTAACCAACAGATGGATACAAAACATGTCCTCTGAGGAACACTCACACCCTGCAGGCTTTGGCGCTGCCAGTTCCTCACCAACAGACCTCCCAGTCGCTCCTAGCGACTTCTGCAGCGATGTTGCAAGGTCAGGGCACGCTTCGGGGTTGTCAAGTTGACACAGCAGCTAAGAGTGAAATGAAGGTCAGCAGAGACATCAGGAGAAAGGAAGCCTTGTTATGGGTTGTGTCGGGTCCCAGGAGGGAGCTGCAGTCACTCTCCAAGGCATTATGAGATCAACAAAAAGAGAGATTCAGCCTGGTCATAAGAAAAGAATGTCTCCGATCCCCCCGTCCTCGCCAGCAACAGGCCACCCCACGCAACAGAGAGGAAGGATGAGTAAAGCAAACACACAGCCCAGGCACCCAACAAAGGGAATTGGTGGGTCTGGACCAGGAGAAAAGCCCCAGGTTTGTTCCCATTGTTCGGGGTGATGGGTTTGCACTCTCTTGTATTCAGGGTGGCCGCACAGAGCTCATGTTCTGCCGCAGCTGTTGTTCTGCATGACAAACACAAAGCCTACGGTAGGTGAAATTGCATGTTTGGCTTATTTTAAAAAGCATTAACATTTCAGGAAAACTAGGAACTCATACCACTTTGGGCTAAATCTGAACAACAGAGAAAATAAGTCAGAACAGGCTTCACACACATACTTTTCTATGAAGAAAGTTGTTTACAACGCGTATTACACTCCAGAATAAATCTGGGATAAACAAAGCTGAACTCTTACTCCTCTCTGTCCTTTTTCCTGAGAACAAGTCTTTCCAAGTAAGAACCAGCTCACAATCTGCTTACCCCATAAGCCCGGTTTAACTTGCTGTGAATATCAGCGCATTGTGGAGGACAGTCTTCTCATCCTGCATGCTGCCCAGCTGCGCTGGTGTTTCCCAACGCTCCTTCCCTTGCTTTGCTAGACAAAACACACCTTTCCCAAAGACAGCAGAACAGCTATGGATCTCTTCTGGCAGGCACCAAGCACCAGCAGCTCCAGCAGAAAGCAGGAGAAGATTAAATCATTAGTTCTCAGGAAGGGCTTAGCACAACTGAAAACTAGGACTTCTCTTCCCTGTACCTGAATGTTTGTACCCCAGGGATTTTATGACAACACCTTTATGCATTCACCAGTAACCACCAAAAACTTGTCACCTGTTGGACCGTTAGTCAGATACATTGAATATTGTGTCTGTGATGATGACCAGTTCCTTTCCTACCTTAGCAGATGTCATTGTGTTATGCAAAGAGGTGCACTTCAAAGAATGAAAAGTAACACTCTAATTTTTGAACACGCAGGATTTAGCTTTAAAAAGTCATGTTCCTGAAATGCAGTGAACCCAGCACTTTCCAATCTCCATACGACCTGTTTTTTCCTGAAAATCTAGAGCCAGTCTGTGAGTTTGTAGACCATGGCAGAGCTTTTATGCCCACCAAACAGCAGAGCTTTCTACCTTGTGACCAAACCCTGAAGACACAAACTGTCTCCTTGGACACAAACACCCAACCACACACATGAGTCTTGCTCACTCCTGCAGCCAAGACTCACTTTGAGGTCCCCATGACTCAAAGCAGAACAAAAGAGCTTCTCTTAGTCCGGGCTTAGCCTCTTATTGCACAAGCATTCATCCCACTAGAAGCAACTCCCACATTTCCACCCCTTGTCACCTTCTCACTGTCTTCATGACTTGTTTCTGCAGCTGAAATATGGATTAAGGAACTGACCTGCAATAAAAATAATCTAACAGAAAGAAAACCAACAAAGGGGGAATTTTATTCTTTTTTCTTTTTGAACTAATTCCATAGCTGGGCCACCACAGGTATGGCAGGAGAGGGGAGCAGAGCAGGCACAGGAACCCTCAGCCACAGCAAGGGGAAGATGGCTGCATTCTAGAAGTGTGCTGCTGCTGAAAAGAAATACTTGCGAAACAAAATCCTGCCCTGTATTAAGCCTGCCCCAGTTTGGAGGTATTTGTTTTGCACTGGAGACTTGAGAGCCTGTCCACTTCTGACTGGGAGCCTTCTATAAAGCAAAATGTTTGCTTGGCTGCCCAGTAACTTGAAGGGATGCAGTACTGCCAAGACGCCACCAGCATCCTGGCTGGTACCAGCACTGGTGTAGCCAGCGGGACCAGCGCAGTGACCATCCCTGTGCTGGGACCTGGGGAGGACAAACCTTGAATCCTGGGGAAAGTCTTGTGCCCCTCACACCAAGAAAGGCCTTGAGGTGCTGGAGCGAGTGGAGAGAAGGGAACGGAGCTGGTGAGGGGCTGGAGCACAAGTGTGATGGAGTGGCTGAGGGACCTGGGGGTTCAGCTGGAGAACAGGAGCTGAGGGGAGACCTTCTGATCTCTGAACTGCCTGAAAGAAGCTTGGAGCCAGGGGGGTCGGGCTCTGCTCCCCAGGAACAAGCGCCAGGAGCAGAGGAAACGGCCTCAAGTTGCACCAGGGGAGGCTGAGGTTGGATTTAGGAACAATTTCTTCCCCAAAGGGCTTTGGGGCATTGAACAGGCTGCCCAGGGCAGTGCTGGAGTCACCAGCCCTGGAGGGCTGGACAGACGGACATGAGGTTCTCAGGACACGGGGCAGGGACAGGGGTGGGTTATGGTTGGACTCAATGAGCTTGAGAGCTCCTTCCAAGCAAATTGATTCTATGATTCTATGATTCTATGATTCTATGATTCTATGTTCTTTTTCATCAGCAGACAAACTTCTGGAAATCAGACCCTTTTCAATCAGATGCCATATGGGGAATTAGGAATCTGGGCCATCAGGTTTGTAAATGTTTAGGGCAGGAAATTTCAAAAGCATTTGAAGTATGTGCTTGTGAAAATCCATCCTCTAGCAGTAAAGACCTCAAGGTGTCATGGAAATGTCCTTTAATTAGTACATGTAATTTGTGAGGTTGAATTATTTCCTCAGCCCCACTTTGAAGACGGGAAAGCCAAGGTAGCAATGAGGCAGCATGTTTCCCAAGGCTACACAGTGTGCTAGTGCCCGAGCCAGAGGCAGAACCTACCACTTCTGACTCCTGGGTTCTTGCTCTAATTACCAGAAAATTCCTCTCCTCTATGGCACAGCCAACTGGTTCCAATAATAAATCCAAGCTGTTGCAAAGATCAAATCCATTTTTTCACTGCTTAACCCAAAAAAGCATTTAATTTTTAAAACACAGGTTTGGCTTTTCACCAGAGAAAGGATTTGTTTTTCATTATTCATCTGTTTTTTTTTTTTCTCTCTTTTTAAAAGTCAAACATTCAATCACTCTGTTCAACATAGAGTTCCTAGGCTAGGAGCACTGCAACTATCATTACTCTATAAATCTTCATTGTTCTTACTATAAATACACTTCTGGAAGGCAGGGACTCCAGAGAGAGTGAATTTGCAAGAGATCAAGTTGCCAGTGACACCAAGGCACAAAAAGTGCGACTTGATAACAGATTGTCTTTATTCACCAGGGTTACCAGCTGTGGGTCTTACTAGCTATCTTGACTTTATGCCAGATTTTGCAATGTTGTAGGGAAGAGCTTGGAAAAATGACCTGAGGGTGCCCTAGGGACTTAAAAATCAGAAAATGAATACAATTGTGAATATGTTTTTAATCTTATGATTCTAGCACACCCACGATTACTGAAGAGTTGGTGTTCTAGAACAATCAGTACTGGCCATGCTGCAGGATGATGAGAGAGACACAGGTCCTGCCCAGCACCAAGGATTTTCACTGTCTCCTGCAGAAATGCAGTGAGAGTCAATGTTCACTTCTCATCTGCAGCGAAAAGCAGAGTGAACAACTTTTCATTCTACTCCTGGTTGGTTTCACACGTTAGTCACTGAAATGAGAATGCTCCAGGGCAAGATTCGAGGGAACATTCACACACGGCTTCCGAAGGTTCAGAGGTTTGGCTCTGTCGCCCGGTGCTGCTCACATCCCACGGAACAATGCCCAGTTTCACCACCTGAAAACCCCCAGCCGAGAACCGGCGGCCGTGTGCTGCCCTCCCACGGGCTGCAGCCGAGCAGCAAGGTGTCCGCTGGCTGCGGCGCAGCAGCCGCAGAGGCAATGAGCAGCGCAACGAGCAGCGCGGGGTTCGGAGTGTCGCTGCCGTCACCAGCGGGATTCACGGCGTGCTGCAGCGGCTGCACAACCACAGCCAGTGCTTGGGCAGCTCTGCCCCGTGCCTGGATTTCCAAAAGAGGGTACAGGGCTTACAAAGCGTTGGGTGATGCCAAAACACCAACCGGCTCACACGCGCACAGCCCAGAGCATACAACCACATCTTGCACCCTCTAGCAGTTTTACCTCCTCATCTCAGTAAGCCACACTGAGGCTTTCGCCTTCTGCTGGCATTGCCAGCAAGTGTGCGTCTTTGTAAACCATGTGCCAGCACCAAAGGCAGTGGCCTCTTCTTCCAGTCACCAGCCTTGGACCCCTCACCTCATCCCCCTCCACTTCAGGCCCACTCACAACCCCACCACAGCCCAAACCACTTCCACACACCCCAAGCCTCCTTTACGAACCCCAAAACGACCTCCTCCCGCCGCCCCAAAGCCTCCTCAAACATCCCCAACCCTCTTCTCCTCCTCACACCCGCTCCCACCTTGCCTCCTCCCTTCTCGTCGCCGTCCCCTGACTGCGCCGTTGTCGTTCCTCCTGCCGGCAGGGGGCGCTGCCGCGGGCCGGGGCGCCCGTGGCGGCGGGACCGCCGCTCTGTCCGCCCGCCGGGCGCCGCGGAGGAGGCGGCGGGGTAGCGCGGCGGCGGCGCGGGCCTGGGCTCGGCGTGAGGCGGCACTGGCAGCGGCGGGGCCGAGCCGAGCCGGGAGGCGAAAGCCACGGCCCTGCTGAGGCCGCCCCGGGGCCTGCGGGAGCAGCATGGCCGCCAGCCTATGGATGGGGGACGTGAGTGTCCGGCCGGGACCCGCGCGGGGCTTTGTGAGGCGGGCATCGGGGCGGCCTGGCGGGCGGGCGGCGGGAGGTCAGTGGCTGGGGCGGCTGGGCCTGGGGCGACCGCGGGCTGGGGCGCACTGACTGACTGACTGACTGACCCCCTCACACTGACTGACTGACCCCCTCACACTGACTGACTGACACTGACTGGCTGGCTGACCCCCTCACACTGACTGACTGACACCCTCAAACTGATTGACTGACACGCTCACACCAACACCTTCACACATTGACACAGCCACATACACACTAACTCTCGAGCTGACACTGTCCCACACGCACTCCTTTGCACTCTGTCAGGCTCATGCAGTCTGACACACACTGACACACGAACACACACTCAGAGATGCAAACCCCAGCCCAGCAGGTGTGTTTGTGAGCAGTTGTGTGCTCACAGACACAGTTAGACACACACCCCGCTGCGTGACCCCCATTACCTGCCTGCTGCCAGGGTGACAGGCACACTCATGGCACTGACACCAGTGTCCCCTGCTGCCTGTGCTCACGCTAGTGGGCAGGCACGCTCATGGGCACTGACGTCCCCACGTTTCCCTGCTTATGCTCTGTGACACACTCCTTTAGCCTGTACACTCACACGCTGTTAGGGTTTATTTAGGCACTTACATGCTCACAGGCAGAGGCTCTAAGGCACTTACTCATGCTTGCACTCACGCTACTAGGCTGCCATGCTTGTGCTCACACTTGTAGGCACTTATGCTCGCATGCTTGTAGGCACCTAAGAACATCCCTCACTGCTGGCCGTGCACACATGTAGATGCCCTCACACGCCTATAAGGATTTGCACTCTCCTGCGTGCACAGACACTCCTAAGCACTTACTCACCCCAGTATTTCCATCATTCCTGCTTGCATGTGAGCCTGGCAGCACGCTCACACTCACTCCTTCACCTGCGGGTGCCTCTCGCTGTCTGCTCACCTGCACTCTGTGTGCACACTCAGATGATGCCCCTTGTTGTCTGCCCTTTGCACGCCCCCTCATACTTGTGCACCTGTGTCCCTTACTTCTTGCTGCTGTACACACACACTTTCGTACATGCAGATGTCTACTCACACCCAGCATATTGTGGTTTGCCACCCACGCACACACCCAAATGTGCTTATGCTGTATTGTAGTGTCTGCATTCTCTGCCTCTTTTACATAGTCCCATATACAATCCCACTGCTGTACCATAGTGTCCTTGCTGCCTGCCACATGCTTGTACACACCTGCATATACATACAGACGTGCACATGCAGTTACACCAGTGTATCACAGTTCCCATGTTGCCAGTTAACTTACGTGTACATCTTTCTCCAGCCACTTACAGACTCACACCAGCACGTTGCACAGTCTTGCTTGCACATTCGCATGCATCTTATAGTCTTCCTCAGCCTCTCTCAGACGTGTGCACACACAACCCAGCACATCACTGAGGATCCCGCTCACAGCTTTTCTCTTGTACATGCACACCAAGTTTGCCGTTGCATTGTACACAAACACTGACAGATCAGGGAGTCTTCTGCGCCCTGCCACTCCTGCAGACATGCTCTGTAGAGTCTCTTTTCTCTTTACCCACACAAAGAGTTATCATCTACCACCTTTCCATCGTAAGGTCATCTTCTTTTTCAGTTAGCTCTCTCACAAGCTCTTTGAAACACACACGTACAGCTCCAAGCAACAGTTACCTGTTGCTGTTACAAGTCTGGCACACACACACCACAGGCACAACTGTACAGAATAGTGCCACCTCCTGCTTCTGACACAGGTGACAGAGCCCTTTCTGCTCTGCGCTCACACCTCCTTTTGCATGTGTGAGTGCAATACGGTCACCTGCTCTTGCATACTACACCCGTCCCCACCTTCTGCCACACACACAGGTGACAGAGCCACCTGGTACCTGACAGACACACAAACATGCTCGAGAGTTGTCAGTTACCACGAGGCCATCTGTCTTACGCAGGTGTATATACATATATATGTGGAGATATAGGTACACATACCCACACCCCAGCCTTGTGTTAGCTGTCTCCTGCAGTTCTCCCCATCAGTCTGTGTATTGCACAAAACCTGCATTTCAGTTAGTTCCCTCCTCCACTTTCTGTTACATCCTTTTGTCTCAGTCCATCACAGATTTGGTGCAAATCGCGGTGCTGTTTCATACTTTGTTTTAAATCCACAGCACCGCTGCCCTGCACTTCGCATACACTCTGACGTACACACTGCCACCCTCTCACCTGTGACATGGACACGGTCAGTGCACCCACCTGCAGCACAAATCACAGACCTACTGCGGGACGTGAGTCGAGGTTTCCCCTCCAAGCGCTGCCCTGCTCCGCAGTTACTCGAGGCGGACACAGCTCTGCAGATCCCTGCCCAGCTCAGTGGGGGCTGTGGTACTCAACGTCACAGCACCCCAGGCTGTGCCCCACCTCGCGTACCGATAGTGCTGGCCCGACCTCCCTGTGCGTACGGAGGAGGAGCCTGCCATCTCCTTGTCCCCTGCTCTGTGTAGTGACCGCTCTGTTTGTTGCTGTATGTTTCTGAGTGGCTTTTGTCCTTCTGTGAAAGCTCCCTGTTCTCTGAAATTCATGCTGTCTCTTGGGTTCCACTTTGCAGACTGTTGAGCCTGGTTCATGCATGCCTGCTGGTTTTGAGTGGCATCGACCCTCTTAAATGAGTCTTCTTTTTGAAGTGTAAGGGTAAAATACTTCTCAATCATGTTTTAACTGCTTAGGGTGACATTGACACATATTTTCTCCTATTTGTAGATGCCTTGGTCTAACTTTTTTTTTTTTTTTTTTGCTTTTATAGCTGGAGCCATATATGGATGAAAACTTTGTTTCAAGAGCTTTTGCCACCATGGGAGAGCTTGTACTGAGTGTAAAAATCATTCGAAACAGGTTGACAGGGTAACTGTTTATGCTTGTTCTCAGTTTGCATTTGGATTGAACCGTTTGCCCTCTGCGTGGCATCACTTTGGTCCTGTCCATATTACAATGATCTTCCCTTTGAGCTTTTTGCCATTGCTGCCTACAATACGAGTGTGTTGGTGATAGCAATGGAGAGGACAACTGCTGACTCTTCGACCTCCTCATCAGCAAACCAAGGGAAGTTTGGCTTTAGAAGGAGCCATATGAGGGCCCTTTGAATTCATTTGGGATAAAAGGAGTGACCATAGGCAGAATAGTTTCTTGTTCTCGTAAATGTCGTAATTTCAGTTTTCAATTGTTTAAATTTGAGTGTGAAATTTATACAGTCAGTGAAAGTAAGAAGTAAAAGAATTGTGACCACAACTATTTTCTATGTTATGTTGACATGACTTACTGGTAAGTAGGAGCTATTGCTTAAGAGCCAAGATGACGTTCCCAGCTTCTTTTTGGTAGCTAATGTTTATACTATGAAAAAGAAGTTGTTCTGAGTATTGCAACTATAGCAAATTCCCTACTAGTTATATAAAAATATAATATTCCTCCTCAAATGTGTTTTAAATCTGAAATCTTTCTCTCTGTGTCTATGTTCAGAATTCCAGCAGGCTATTGCTTTGTAGAATTTGCAGATCTAGCTACTGCAGAGAAATGTTTACACAAAATCAATGGAAAACCGCTTCCTGGTGCTACACCGGTAAGTAAGTGAAATCAGCCAGTTGGGAAGCAAAACTGGGAAGGAATAGATAGTGTAGAATCTGTATTTTGAATGATTACAGACAAATTTGTAGTTGGCACACTGGGATCCTTCTTCTCTTTAGAGTTTCATTAATAAACATAAAACTATTAATGTTCTTGCTCAGAAAATTGTTGGAAAAATACTCATTTCTGTGTGAATGTCTGGATAAAATCCAGGTGCAGAAATGTGAGGTGGTTTTCTTTTTATTTCTGAGCCTTTCTACTGTTACCAAAGTTGGACTAATGAGAAAGCAGAGAAGAACAAGGAAGAGATACATTGACTATACCCACCACCGTCCTTCCGTCTCTCTTCATTTGTGGTTCCACATTAATTTGTTACAATGTGTATGTTGTTATAGATGTACAGGATGAACTTGCAAGTTCTCACTGGGTTTTGAGCAACTTTGATTTGCAAGAGAAACGTGACTTTTATGCCTTACATTATTCTGGGCCCTTAGCAAACAAAAGTTATTAAAACCCATTTGCAGTGGAGAAAGAGCTAGTCGGTGGTATAATTGCAACACATAGCACATGTCTCAGATACATAAAAGCTGTGTAGTTAGGAAGAAGAGGAGGAATAGTCATAGAGGCTAATTTTAGGATGTTGACTCGAGTGTGTGGTAGATTAAAATGGGACGGTGGACACAGCTGTCCCTTGTACCCACAGGAGTTGGCTGCAGTCACTAGGGTGACTGGTTCACACAGCAGCTCTAGAATAACCTCGGTTGCAGTCTGCTATAGGAAGGTAAACTGGTTGAATTAATTCAATGATGTAATTGATTTATATAGCACATGGAGAGAATTACAGAGACCCAGCATGGGCAGCCTGAATCAGTGCACTGAGCAAGCAGCTGTCCAGCTCATCTCTTGTATTTAGATATTTTTTCTCTTGTTTGCAGAAAACCGAATGTAGCTCACTCTTTTATTTACTTTTAAATACAAGTTGCTGAACCCTGGTAGGCGGGGGGTGGGGAGTTCCAGATGTGCCAAGGGGCACAAATGTGGGTTCCTGGGAAACTTGTTTAAAAAGAAAACCAGGTGCAAAGTTTAGGGAGGCCTCCAGTGTTCAATGGCAGGTCAGGCTTTCAGAAAAACCTTAGTTTTAGATCTTACTAAATGAGCACATTTGAGTGTATGTATGGATTCATTTTTGCCTTGTTTCAGGCAAAGCGATTTAAATTGAATTATGCAACGTATGGAAAACAACCCGATAACAGGTAAACACTCAATATTCACGTATTAGTTTTGCCTTCTTAACGTCTCTTTATCAATTACCTTGCAAAGAGGATTCAAAACATATAAAACTACAAATTCATAATGGCTTGGTGAGACATACAGCTAGAAAATTTGCATAGCAGAGCACTCATGAGATTTGTACCATTTCGTCCAGCAGTGCCAGATAACTAAATCCCGTAATTAAAACGCAAGTCCCTTTCGTAACGCCTGCCCAGAAATGCTCACACAGTCAAAGTAACAATGACACCAGTTTGGGCAGGTGTGTAAAAGGGTGAAAGCAGCACAGTCCTGCAGGTTATTAGAGTTAGTCGTATTTCAGCAATTATATTTTTATTTTAGATTATTATAGATCTTTTTAAAAATCTTTTTAGATTAGGATCAAGGCACAACAGACAGGGACAAGAATGAGATTTACATTTGGTAACTAATTCTTAGCAGTTCTTTTTACTCTGAAAATACAGATGGATAGCATAACCTTTCTGGTTCCAGCAGCTTGTCTTTGGCAGAGGGAGGATAACTTAGGCTGCCTGTTGGTTTTATGCTTTACCTTTGGCACACCAGATTGCCAGGAGTGTCTTTTGAGATATTTAAACTTTCTAGTATCTATGTATCCTAATTCATATAATTTAAGAACAATATGTTGGAAATTGTTCGCTGTTACTCAGCAGACCTTTCTCTTGTATGATTGTGCTCAAGAAGTTTTCTTTTGATTTCTTTAGTCCAGAGTATTCACTTTTTGTGGGAGACTTGACTCCTGATGTGGATGATGGCATGTTATATGAATTTTTTGTTAAAGTTTATCCATCATGTAGAGGTGGAAAAGTTGTTTTGGACCAGGCAGGAGTATCCAGGTAAGTCATCTTTTATTCATTCTTTCACTTCACTGCAACAATGGACCTACTGTTCACAAACAGAGAAGGGCTGGTGGGAGGTGTAGTGGTTGGAGGCCGCCTGGGGCACAGCGACCACGAAATAACAGAATTTTCAATACTCAGAGATGCAAGGAGAGCCATTACTAAAAGCAGGGACAGCCCCAGCAAGAGTGTTTCATTTACTGTGTTTTTCAAAACGAATTTTGACTTCACTGTAAATATTTTTTTAAAGTGGCATGGCTTTTTGTTCTTGTTTAATATGAGTTACTCTGTATCTCTGCAGAGGTTATGGCTTCGTGAAATTCACGGATGAACTGGAACAGAAAAGGGCGCTGACAGAGTGTCAAGGAGCTGTGGGGTTGGGCTCTAAACCTGTACGCTTGAGTGTGGCTATACCAAAAGCGTGAGTATAAGTGCAGCCAGGCGTTTGTATCAGATGATGTGAAATCACATGTATTTATAAGTGTCTTTTAGTGGTTTGGGTGCATTTCCTGGATGTTTCCGTCACAAAGTGAAGGAATACTCACAAATATAGTAAAGTAGCTGGAGAATCAGAATGCACAGGAACTTAAAAAAATATGACATGAGATCAAGACTAAGCATTTTACACTGTTTTTAATTGTATACATTATTAAATACACACACATGTACACACACTGTATTTAAATATTATTATTTTTAAAGTATGTGTTCCTTTGCATTAAATTGAAGTAGTCTGAATCTGCTGTTTGATTTCTGGATCGCAAAGCTCAATTACCTTGCTAATTCTATTATAATGTCTACTAAATATAAGTCTTTTGGGGCAGAGATTAACTTTTTTTTCTGTGTTTGTTCAGAACCTGATACAATGAGATCCTGGTCTGACTTGGGGCTCATAGCACTAGGGTAATATGAATAATAGTAATTGCTCCCTATCTGAATAATATTTAGATTTTCAGTGACCTCAGAAGTCTTGGGGGGATAAGGAAGAGAAAAGCAGGAAAAGGGGGTGTAACATGGTGAGAAGATTGTTTCCTTCTTCCTACTTCTCACTAATTTCATCATTAGACATAGCTTGATGTGTGACATATTTTCATTTCCAAACAATATTTGTCATCTCATTACTTTGAATCTTGCTAATCAGGTGAGATTCCCAGTTCCTTAGGAATGCTGCCACTTTATGGCAAGGAATGGGAATTTTGCTCAGCTCACAGGCTATTTCAATGTATTTCTTTAGTTACTTGTAGTCTTTTTTACTTCGTGAGCTCTTCCAACTATGCATTGGAGACCACCCAGTTCAGTGGGAATGGGGACAGCCAGTTGTTGGTTGGGTGTCTGTGGCAGAAGGAAGAGGTTTTTGTCCATTTTTAGTAAGGAAAACCCCAGTTCTTTTCCAAGGCTTGAAGTCTTTAGCTCTTCATGTAAAGCAAACTCAATACCTTGTGTCAGGAAGCTGCAGAGTACTTAACTTCATCCTATTTATCAGAAGGAAAAAGGGACCCCGGAATCTGGAT
This sequence comes from Columba livia, assembly GCF_036013475.1. Taxonomy (NCBI): domain Eukaryota; kingdom Metazoa; phylum Chordata; class Aves; order Columbiformes; family Columbidae; genus Columba; species Columba livia. Next base: position 127,561 of record NC_088627.1, on the reverse strand, counting down.
CCTGGTTCAGGATTGTTCTAAGCTGAGCCTCACAGTCCTGAACTCTCCTTCCCAAAGCCAGGAAGCGAAACTAAATTAACTCATAAAGAATGGAAGCAATCTTTATTAATGGAGGTGAATATGAATACAGGAAAGGGCGTTAAATTTAAACCACTTATTTCTTTCTGCAAATGTCAGCAAATGATAAATACTGCTGCAGTAAATAGTGAATGCATTGTAAAGACTGAAATTTGCATGTTAGACTAAGCCTTGTCTATGTACCATATTTTATCTTAAGCTCTTCTACTGTTTTTTGTTTTTTAATTTTTGTAATTCTTCTGCCTTATTTGCAACTTATTCCTGCTTTATTTTTTAAAGTAATCGTGTGAAGTCAATGGAGTATAATCAGATGTACAACTATAATTATAACCAATATTACCAACAATATCACAACTACTATGCCCAGTGGGGCTACGACCAGAACACGGGCAGTTACAGCTACAGCTACCCGCAGTACGGCTACACGCAGAGCACAATGCAGGTAGGAGAACACGATGTCCTCGCTCTGTCAGTACAGAAACACAATGAAGCTTAAAAAAAAGGGTGATAAACACATTTTCTTGTCAAGTTCTGGGGTCTTACTGGAACTGCTTGATGAGGAAACAAAACTAATTAGCAGAGCCTGATATGTATCCTGCCTTGGGGTGGGGGTTGTTGCTGGGACTGGAGAGCACAAAGGGTCTCTTAAGAGAATTGTCATGTTAGAACGGTTCTCTTGATAGGGGCAGCACTAGTGCTGCCTTCTGGCATCCTTCATAAGCTTTGTTTTAGAAGAGAAAACAGATCAGGATTGAAGAACTGCTGCCTCTGTTAGAAGTTTAGCGTGGGATTTCCCCTGTGGAGTCTGTTGGGAGAGGAACGTGGGGCTTATACAAGAAGAATTCTGTTATAATCACTTAGATATAGAAGTCAGTATATGACAGCAGTAATCAACAGATGATATTTATAAAAGAAAATATAAATATCTGCTGTCCTAATGTTTATTTTTTCCTTGCAGACATATGAAGAAGTTGGTGAGGATGCGTTGGAAGGTATGTTTCTTTAATTCGATATCGAAGTCGTTGTTCTGCACTGATTAGAGATAGTCTTTCTCAAATATACCCTTAATTGCAGTGTATAATATACCTTTATCTTGGGTAAATCTGAGGCCTGAGAAGATTAGTGGTCACAATCACCTAGCGCAATAGCATCCTTATTTTATAGCTGCTGTTCCTAGCCTGAACCTTCTCAGGACTGAAACTAATTGATAACCTGAGCTGTAGGTTGTGGGTGTTACTAGGTGAGCTTTACAGCCTACAAGTGGTTTGGGGAGTATGATGAGTTGATTATTGCCAAATGTGCGCATTGGTAGCGGCAGAGTTGTGTCCAGCTCCAAAGTACTTCACAAACATCTCTTTCAACTGTAAAATAAGGGATATATTTGTATGTAATTCACTGGGCGTTGCTGACACTTCTTCGGTTACTAACTGTGAACTGCTTTGAGGTGTTTGCGGCTTTGGCAGACAAGCTCTGGTGACTCTTGTTGCAGCAGCGTAGGATCTACCGTCCCCAACCATCCACTCTGGTCCCGTAGTGGAGGTAGCAGAATGGAACGTGTGCCTGCGTCCCCACTCCTCCACTTCGCAGTCCGGTGCCTTAGTGCCAACCCACCTTCTTGGGCAGTTTAGGTGGCTCCCCTGGGCTGCGAGGTGCAGGTATGCGTTCTCTCTGTTGACTCTGCTATGGGGACAATCACCGCTGCAAAGAGGGATGTGTTAGGATGTAGTTATTTCTTATCCCTTTGCAGGAAGATTTACTAGGGCTGACCTGGTCAGGTTCATGATTGGGCAAGTGCTGGGAATGTTTTGTGACTCCCCCCATATTTGTTTTGGTCTCTTCTCTCAAGTAGCAAGTGATAGGATGAGAGGAAATGGCCTCAAGTTGTGCCAGGGGAGGTTCAGATTGGATAGTAGGAAAAATTTCTTCCTGGAAAGGGTTGTTGGGCAGTGGAACAGGCTGCCCAGGGCGGTGGTGGAGTCACCATCCCTGGAGGGCTGAACAGACGGAGATGAGGTTCGCAGGGACGTGGGTCAGTGCCGGGGTGGGGTAACGGTTGGACTCTGTGATCTTGAGGGTCTCTTCCAACCAAAATGATTCTATAATTCTATAATAAAACTAAAATGTTTACAGAGTGAGGTTTTTTCCTGACACATTTGATGTGTTAACTATTCATGTCTATCTTTCCACCTTTAGATCCGACACCTCAGCTGGACGTGCACGAAGCAAATAAACAGTTTATGGAACAGAGTGAAGAGCTCTACGATGCCTTGATGGACTGTCATTGGCAGCCTTTGGACACTGTCTCGTCAGAGATTCCAGCCGTCTTATAGCCTCATTGCTGAGGCGCTGTGTCTGGGTGACAAACCCGCCAGCGTGCTCCGGACCGCCGTGCTGCACCCGGGTCTCGCAGCAGTCGGGGGTGGCCCTTCTCTCCACCCAGGTCTGGTACTCAAAGTGCAGGAGGACCGTGGCCTTTCCTGTACGGAACGAGTATTGTAGGAGCATCATGGAACTTTCTGTTCATGGTGGAAGTTAGAACTGCAACAGTTTGATTCCTTTTGTCTTGAAATGAACTCTTAATACTTCTTGGTAATTGTAATTTATAAACTTCAGATGAAATGGCACAGGGGAAAGACTCTACTCCAACGTACAATAAAAATGTTGGTCTTTTAAGTAAAATTACCCTTTGCATTTTGGTTCCTGCCCATCCTTCTGTTTTGCTGCCCATTTAATTGTCTTCAGTCATTTGACCCAACTCTCATGAATGTGTTATTTTAAAAAAATCATTGCTGGATACCACTAAAATGTCTCAAAAGCTTTTTCAGTGGCTGGATGAGGTTGCTGTAACTTGAGCACATGAAAGAATCATGTAGGTGAAAGTTTATGTTCTGCTTAACCTTAATCAAGATGTGATCTTGAGCTGGCAAGTTTGTAGCTTGGTGTTCATAAGGAATCTACCTGAAGAATGTTTTGGAAAGACAGAAAGGAGCATTATAAAACTACTGCAAACCGGTGCTTTCTGCCCGGTGGTCTCTTGCACATTTGCCTCTCCTCTCCATCTGTGTATGAAGAAATAATCCCCATCAGCCAACCAGTTTAAAACATTTTTACCAGCAACTTTGTTTAAATGTTATTTTGTGTATCATGCCTTTTTTTTTCCTTGTGGACACCCCTTGATAGTCTCACTGAGATGTTCAGATTTCACAGCGTCTTCCACTGTCCTGTCAGAGGGAATATGGTGAAACTGAAGATCTTGCAGCAAAAACGGGTCAGAGCAATCTAATCGATATATTGTGCAACAAATTGTTGCTGACGTGGAAAATGGTTTTCTACTGGATGTTGTATAAGCCGAATGGACAAGCAATATATTTAAGCTAATATTATGTTGCATTAGAGGTGACAGTGAAAATAATAGCACTTATGTATGTGTTATAAGCCCTTTTCAGGCTTTTGTGCCTTAAGCTCTTTGAGAAATAGGAACAGATAAACTACCTGTAATAAATGTCTATCCCAGAAATAGTTTGGTAACTGAAATTGCGACTGCAAAGCGTTTAATTGCCTCCCTGCCCATGTTGATGCAGAGATTTGCCACAAAATTTAAATACTTTCATAAAGCCTACTTCTGCTACACCTTTGTTTGTGTCCATAATTATGATATCTTGTCAGTCTGTGGTCTTTTTGTCAACTGCAATGGTGAACGTACTGTGAATTTGAGGGGAATGGTGACATACGCTGGATTTGTTAATAGTGTACTTCTGAATGAGTGGGACTGGACTACTGGCCCCCTGCATTCTCATCTGCTGTGAATTTTGTTCTCCTCCTGTGCGTCTGACTGTGCTGTTCACAGGGTCCTAACCCCCTGTTCCTCTGAATTTAGGGAGACGGATGTTCCCTGCGTGTGCTGGTTGTGTTTCGGGGGCAGCGGAGAGGTGGAAGAGAGCAAAGTGCCTTTTTTTTCCTCTGATGTAGCTGTTCAGTGGGGCTGGACACCCAGATGATGTCCTGCTTCTTGAAAAGTGCCTGTTCCATGGAGCGGCGTTCCAGAGGTGATGTAAAGAAGGATTTCTTTATGTTCTGCTGTTTAATGCTTTCTGGACTAGTTATTCTGTTACTGTGTTCCCATTGAATTCTCCTCTTTTTGACCTGCCTTTCCCTATCCCCCCAAATTTTAGCTTTTATAATGCAGCCCTTCTCATTTGCTACGGGAGGTGACCTAAAGCCACGCTTTATCGCTATAAATTTATGCTGCTGTTCTACGGCTTGCCAGTGTTGCTGCCCTGTGTAATATTTCCTCACACAGCTCTTGGCTTTTGTTTTTGTGGCAGAAAGCTGGTAATGATGGGTCTGAGCCATCACAAGTGGCATCCCTGGGGTCCAGGAGAACTGCGTTTGTAGAGACCCTTGAGCCCTCATGCAGAGAATGATTTCTGGTGTAGAGAGGCCAGCAGAGATCATCCACTGCAGCTTGTTTTTACTGACGCTGCAGAGCTTAAAATAGCTCAAACATTTCCTTTTAGGAGAGAGGTTGATGTGAGGCTTTAGGCCATGGTCCCTTGATGTGTGAGCCAGCCTTTTGGGATTGCTTGGGAGAACCTCAGCTAATGTGCTCTTGAGCTGTTAATCCCTCTGAATTTTTTTCTGTGCATCACTTATTAATGTTCGTTTTCAGCTCCTGGCCACTATTGCAGCATCTGAAGCGCAGAGGAGACTTTTATGTGGAGCTACACAACAGCCAGTCACCTGGATTTTGTAGGGTTAGCGTTTTGGAATCCAAGATAAACAGAACGTGGGATTTTATTTCTCGTGGATGGCTACAGGGAAAGCCCTGATTAATTACCATTTAGCACAACGCAAGATGAAAGACAAGGACTCCGTGTGGTAACGTAAATTCTGCTTTTATCTTCATGTGCTAAAGGCAAGAAAGCCAAGGCAGATGATAACACAGCTGACTGGGATTATGTAATTCTTGAAAGTTGCATCAAAACCTGTGACAGGGATTATGGAGCGTTCTGCCTTTCAGCATGCAACATTTCCTAGCAATTACAAAAACGCCTCAAACGTTCTTGATGAAGCTGTCACGAGCCAATTTAGATTACTGGGAAATTCAGGGACTCTGGGATTACCGTCTGATTTACACAGACTGAAAAACGCTGAGCCAGCTGCAGAGCTGCAAACCTGTGGGCGTCATTCCTGTTGGGCATGAAGCGGCAATTTGCACAGTGTCAAACTGCAAGGCTGCGGGCTTCCCTGTTGCTGTTAACATGTGTTTAATTAAAAGCTTGGCGGGGGTGGCCTGTGAGAAATACGGATGGGTTTCCAGCAGGATGAGGAGTTTGAAACCATTTCTTCAGCAAATGCGAGTCTGTGTCGGCACAGCCCCGTGTATGGGTCGAAGGGGCTGTCGGGGGCTGGCGATGATGTTTTCTGTGTGTGATTAGAGAAAATTCCTGTTCTTGGACCAGTTTCAGGAGACAGGTTCATATCCCACACACTGAGAAGCACCAAACACCCTCAGGTGTTCCTCTGAATCCTTTTTGAGGAATGGAGATGTTTGATCTTCACGTACTCAGTTTCTTGTCACTGCCTCGCGAATCCCCGGCTTCTGCACAACAAGATCTGGGAGGAATTTTTACCTTCCAGCCTTGTTATCTGCCAGTGTATCTTGTTCAGCATACTGGATACGCCAGTTTCTGGATTTATCTAGGGATTTGTTTAGTCATGAAATTAATTCAAAATCAGGATAGGATATGAATTTCAAATGCAACAGCTGCATTTAGAAACTGATAGGCCTAGTTCAGAAAATACCGCTCTGGCGAAGCTCACTTGACCTTTTTGCCTGGTTAGAGCATTTCTTCGGAAAATCTCTCTGTTGTTTTTTTCAAGTTACTCTGCTTTTCTTCCCTAGCAGTTATCAAAATGGTTTTACCAAGCACAGTCAGTTTGCAAGGAGGGTTTTGGGGTGCTGGTTGGTGCACACCCCGTTTTTCTCAATGTGCTGCTTTTGTTGTAAAATTTCCAGGGCCAAACCAATGGTAGATAACACAGTTATGATGCTGCAGATGGAGATCTCTGTGTGGCTGCGGCTTGTCCCCTCGCGTGTGGGATCCTGAGGTACCGCAGCCCACCCGGATCGTTCATTAATACTTTCCCTTGCTGTTAATTCTCCAGAGCGCTTCCCTGCAGGGTGGCTGCTCCCACCTCTCCTGCGGTGGGAACTGCAGCCTCTGCCGGGGTTTGCTCCCCGGCCCGCGTGTGGAACAGACTGGTGTGATGCTCCCAGGTGCCATCGGGGCTTCGCTGACCTGTGGTCGGGCACCGCAGACACGCAAAGGGATTTTCTCTGCTCCATCTTCTCTCTGTCCGTCTTCTCATGATGGGCTGAAGTCTGCTGAGCATCCTTTGGGTTTTGGTGTTGTTCTTTGGGGTTTCTGCCTGTTTAGCATTCAGAAGATTCTCTTCCCAAACACTTGGTGTTTACCAAGGTTTGAGTTTTTGGGAGGGGTTTGTTTTGGGTTTTTTTGTTACAGCGAGCTCCTGGTTTCTGTCCTGCCCCGGGGTCTGGCAGGAGCTTTCCAGGGTCGCTGCGCTGGGGGAGTCCGGGCTGCCCGGGGAGCGCGCCCCGACGCGGCAGAGAGCTGTGGGACCCGTGGGGCGCGGGGCCAGCCGTTTGTAACCCGTCCCCTCAGCTGTGGCAGGGCTGTTTTTAGAACAGCTTGGTCATACAAGGCTCGAGGCTCATTTCCAGACTGGCTTCTACTTTAAACGGGCATCGAGATTATTTTGTTGGTAATAATCCATGTTTGTGGTGGCGTTACCAGCTTGAAAGGGTGATTCCTGAGCACTGAGTTTTTTGATCTGTGAATTTTGCGCAGAACAGATTAAAAACTAAATATTGTTTTTCCTCATCTCTTTGGCACTTTCTCCAGGGCAGGAAGCAGTTCAGGGTTTTTCAACCCGACTTCCCACAGTGGCCACGGCTTCAGCACCAGCAGAAGTTTCGGCAGTCCCTTCCACCCAGCCGGCACGTGCTCTTTTAAAATCCTTTCCGTTGATTACGGATCGGGAGCCAGGACAGAGGTATTATTTGACAGCAACATTTTTGTTTCCGAGAAACTTTATTTCCATTCCCCAAGGGTGGGGTGTGCCCCCCTGCCTTCCAAAAAGGAGGAACAAATGGGAAAAACGTGGCTGTTGCCTTCATCTTTTTGAAGAGCAACCCCTGACCTTCACTTTTTGGGGAAGAAAAGAGAGAAATGGGGTTTGTCCCATCTGGAGGTCGTTTTGGGTGGCGCTGGCTCCGCAGCAAGCGGGGCGGGGGCGGGCCGCGGGGCGGGGTCAGGCGGCGGGGCGGGGGCGGGCCGCGGGGCGGGGTCGGGCCGCGGGGCGGGGTCGGGCCGCGGGGCGGGGTCGGGCCGCGGGGCGGGGTCGGGCCGCGGGGCGGGGTCAGGCCGCGGGGCGGGGTCAGGCCAGGGCGGGGCGCGGGGGCGGCTCCCCCGCCCGCCTTGCTGCGCTGCGCGAGGGCGCGCGCTAGCGTCCCGGGCGTGCGGTCACATGGCGGCGAGGCGGCCGCCGGCAGTGGGGACTGCAACTCCCAGAAGACCCTGCGGGAGGACTCAGCCCCAGCAGCCAATCAGCGCCCCCGTTGCTGCCCTATAAACGGTCACCGCGGCCCGCCTTCTGCCTCTGTCTGCGATGGCGGCCGGGGAGGTGTGCGTGGCCTGTGGTGCAGGGACAATCCGCCGCCATCCGCCCTTTACCGGGCTTCTCCCGCCGCTCGGCCCCGCCACATGGACGCGACAGGTCGGGGGCGCTCCGATGGGCTGCGGAGGGGCAGCGCGGCTGCGGGAGGGCCTTGGCCCGGCGCGTGGGGAAGATGCCGGGCCCGCCGTGGGTGAGTGGCCTCGCAGCGGGGTGAGTCCCGGGAGAGGCAACTGCGGGGCGGAGGAGCCGTGCAGGCCTGGCGGCCCTGTCGAAGCTGCGTCTGTCTCGCTGATGTGGCAGATGTGGTCAAAAAGGAGCCGAGAGCAAAAGGTTTTTCCTTGACGGTCGCCGCTCAGTTTGAGCCTCTGTAGCTGTCCGGCAACACTTCAGGAAAATACATGGGCTGGGAGGCAGTGTGCAGGCCAGATACCTGCTTCTGGGGTCCAAATTGGTGTGCGAAGGTGGGAGGTGGCAGGTATTGCAGCTTTTCTGTTCTAAGATACGTCTTTGATCTTAAAAATGTCCTGAAGCTCAAGATTCTGCTTTTCCCAGCAGCATCCTGGCGTCAGAGGTGATCGCGGTGCCTGAGGCGGCTGGTGACGGCCTCAGCTCAGCGGCGTGGGGCAGGTGAGGTGTGAGATTCAGGCGCTGGAATCTCCACATGTGTGGGATAAAGTAAATTGATCTCTCCGGTGTCGCTGGACCTGGCTGGTGGCAGAACTGGGAGTCACACCTTGATCCAGAGCCAGTCGGTTGATGCGTTGGCTGCATCTGTGGCTCTGGAGCTCTTCCAGGCGAGGGTGGCCGTGACTCTGCATGTTTATCCAAGAGCTGTGGCTCCCTGCAGTAGCCTCAGGTCTCCAACTACATGCAAGAGCAACGGGAAGGTCTTTGACTGCTGGGCCTCTTCTGCCCGTTGCTGTCACTCGCCCCTCCTATATTTATTTTCAGGAATTAGGGTATTTATTCCTCCAAGGTGCCGTGGTTCTAGAGTGGGCTGTGTGGGTGACTTGTTCCAGTGAGCCTGCTGCTGACATTTGGGGGTTTGTGATGTGTTCCAGGGTCGTTTGATGTTTTGGAGCTCGCTCAGCCCGGGGCCTTTCCTCCTGACAGACGCGAGGTGAGAACGTAGCCCCGTGTTGCAGCGCCACGGCTCGTCCCTCCAGATCCCTTTCCCATCAGATCTGAGTACCGATCTTGTGGTCAAAAAAGGAGGAAAAGTAAGATCCAGACTGGTCTTGGTCTCTTTGCTGGTGCAGTCCTGCTCTGAGAAGGGCCGGTTTGGAGACAGTCTGCGCTGGCCTCGCTCCTGCGGGAAGGCTGGGGCGGGAGTGCAGCTCCCACTCCGGAGGCGGCACAAAGGTTGGGTGTGGAGGTGCTGTGAAGATTTGCAGGCTGGTGTTTGCGTGGCTGGATCTGGCGCGTTGATTCCGGGTGTACAGTAGCCCACTGACTCCAGATACTTACTAGGAGCTCTGTGTTTTTTCAGGAATTACTTGCTTAGTGGAAAAAGCCGAGAGCTCATGAGTCCCCAGTGGATTCAGTTTCCTTAAGGCCTGAATCGCAGGGGAAGCACGTGAGTGTCTTTATGTAACTGCTGGGAGGTGGGTGTTTTGGGTGGGATCTCTCAGGTCCTGGAGGACAAAGGAGAGGTCAAGATGCCTGTGCTGGGAGTGGCCAGCCCATAGTTTGGGCTTCGTAGGGGAATTGTAGAATCATTTGGGTTGGAAAAGGCCTTTGAGTCCAGCTGTTCCCCACCCCTGGCACTACCCCGTGTCCTGAGAAACTCATCTCTGGTCTGTTCAGCCCTCCAGGTATGGTGACTCCACCAGTGCCCTGGGCAGCCTGTTCCAATGCCTGATATTAGTAATGATAGATTCATTAGAAAGGTTCTTAATTGGGTAGGCTATTTGTAGGGCAGAGCGTCAGTGCCCTCTGAGCGCAGCCTGGTCCGTGATGACTCCTTTCTCTGGAGACTGTTGGATGAATCCTGCGGATATGGGGCTGAGGCCAGGCAGGAACCAGCCAAAATAATATTGCAGGCAGAGGCACTGGCGTGGAATTCCTTAACCCAGGTGAAACCTGAACCAAAACTGAGTCAAACTGCTCCTTGTTCAGACTGGATTGTATTTTTTTATCCCCTCTACAGGTCTGAGTGTGGAGCTGAGATGAGTCATTCCCTGAGGATTTTGGTGCTGCAGTGGATGACTTCGTCCTTCTCCAGCGCTTTCTTAAACACTTGGGATGGAAGAATCATCCATTCTGTGGAGTTCTCTTGAGAAGACTGTCAGGATGAATAAACACAATCACTTGAAACTCTTGCGGAGTCTCCTTTGTTCATGTTTGGGTATGTTGGCCCTCGGGTGGGCGGTGCCGAGGATCCTCATCCTGCCGGGTGATGTGGATGAAACTTGACTCGTGAAACGCGAGCAGCTTCTTCCACCTGAGGTTTTGGGTGCCTCTCCTCCGTGGAGTCCTGGAGGGCTCTGTTGAGCTCTGGAGGTCACTGTTGGGCCCTGTCCCGAGCTCTGGGTCTCCTTTGTGCCCTCTAGGGCCTTGCGGGCTCTGCCAGGCTCTGTTGAGCCCTACTGTCGGACTCTGTCCATTCAAGCTCAGCTTGATTCAAACGTGTCTCCATTTTCTATATAGCTCCTCTAGAAAGTACAGAAAGGCCACAGGAGGGTCTCCCCAAAGCCTTCTCCAGCCTGGACCACCCCAGCTCTCTCAGCCTTTCTCTGTGGCTTCGTATGATGTAGAAGGCTTCAACCAAGAGACCCACCACCGTGGCAAGGCCAACAGGTGCTTCAGTCACCCCAGAATCCAGTTTTTCCTTCTCCAGGGGGAAAAACTCATTGCTGGACTGTGGTCTAAGTAAAGCATGAGGGAATAACTTGGATTGCTCCCTGTTTAGGATCACCGAGTCATTTTGGTTGGAAGAGACCCTGAAGATCGAGTCAAAACATAACCCAACCCTGGCACTAACCCATATCCCTGAGAACCTCATCTCTGTTGTCTGTTCAGCCCCTCCAGGGATGGTGACAGGAGATGCAGATCTGTTGCCTCCACCCAGATACATCACGAGTATCAACCCTGCTGCTTCCTGACTTCGTGTTTTTCTCTCTCATGCTTGAAAAATAGTTTAAAGAAAAAAAAAATCTTTTTCCAGAAGAAAAGCCTTTTGAAGCGCACGTGTGCGAGACTCCCGCAGTTAAACTTTATTGAAACGTTCAAAAGCTCTGGTAACAAGATCACCTCCTAGTACAAATATAAATTTAAATGCATAAACTAAACCAATTAAAAATCTATTCATGATTACTGTAAATGAGTGGAATACTACCCTTTGCTACCCCACTTTGAATTAAATGGAATGAAAAGTTGAGTTAGGAGAAACAGCTCTAGAAACAAAAGACAATTGGCCCAGGACAATATTAGAAAGAGGTTCTCCTTTCTAACACAGGCACCCTCTGAGGAGACAAAACCAAACTCAAGGCTCTGAAGCTTTGAGGAGTTCAGTTTTCCTATGGCTGATTATGCTTTCAGTCACATCATCACAGCATTTAATTGAGTCCAGTTAAGAGACTTTCTGCTTGTCCTTGAATTCCAAGGAGGCACTCGCAGAGTAACCAGGACCTTCATAGGCTAGAGAGAGCAAAGACCACCGTCTGCGTTGCAAAGCTTGGCAGGATAACTTGATACACAGACAAGCATTTGCTTAGAACTAAATCCCTCTGGAAGTCTCTTCACTCGGTATCTGTGGACTTGTAGTGATCGTCATCCACAGTAGAGTAGATGTGTCCCTCACTGCTGAGGAATTCAACAGCTTGCCTGAGAAGAAAAAAGTACAAACAATTGCTAAGCAGTTCCTATCAACACCTTTCTCTCGGGGATTTCCCATTTACAGACCCCATCCCTGCTGTTCCCTCCTGTATTAATTACTGTCTTTGGAATTCAATGTTTTTAAGCCTCAAGGAGAAGTTACAAGAAACAGCAAAGGGGAAACAGTCTATTCTATCTTGACTAGTGGGCAAAGAGCAGGGTTGTCCTTGAAAAGAAGAAAATATTGGAGGCACCGCAGGACCGCCAGGTACCTCCTGCTTTGCCAGTGCACTGCTCAACAGCTTGTTTTGAAAACAGGCAGTGAAGCTTTCTATCACCCCTTCGACTGGCAATGGCTCATTCTAAGTGGCTACAGACTCCAGAAGCTCTGGCTCGCTACCTACTGCCAGTAATTTCAGATGTTCCCAATGTTGAAGAAGTAAAGATCCAGGGTTGTCCACTGTTTTCCTCTCTGTCTTTTATCAGACTCCAGGAAGGACCATCTGGATTTCCACAACATCCCTTGTTTCTACAAACTTACTTGATTGTTGACATGCTCATATTTTGGAGCTGAAGTTTCAACTCCTGCAGGCTCATCCCTTCGGGGACAGGGCAGTTTTTAATCAAGTTCAGCACCTGGAAAAGCAAGAACCACCGTTAGTACACAGCCAAGCTTTTCCGACATCAATGGACAGCAAGGTCGAGGAAGAACTACGTCCTTTTAGAGTAACTGAGCTTGCATTTCTCTGTCACACATGATGCTGCAGCAGCATCCGCCATGCTCCGGGAGAAGCTGCTCCTACCCACCTGGCTCTGATGGGCTGTGAGTCCATTCACAGCCAGGCTGCTGCCTCCTCCATAGCCCTCCATGTCAACCGTCCCAGCAGAGGAAAACGACTGAGGGACTCTATATGCTGGCTGCAATCACGAGAATAAGACCGCTGCGGTGACACAGGGCATCACAGACTAGGTCATTTCAGAAAGACAGTAATTAGAAGTTGATTCCCCAAAATAAACAGCTGAAATGCACCGCAGCCTCCCCAGGGAAGCCAGGATTCCTGTCATATCTTCACCGAAGCTCTTCAACAGCTTCAGGCTTTGCAGCCCCACAACTCGTATACAATTTCTGCAACAAACCAAGAAGCCTCTCTCTTTGGGAGATAACCAGTAACCCAGTAAGGACCAAGATGGAATCAGGATCTCCAAGTACGTACCATATGACTTTTCCTGAGGACCATATGTGCGTGGACAACCTCTAGCATGTGTGAGGTGAACTCATTCATGTTTTCCAGAGGCATGATCTTAAATGCCACCAAGCTTTTCTTATTCTATCAGAAAAAAATAACATCACAGCAACATGTTTAACAGCCAGCCCAACCGTTCTCTCCAGGAACAGGGACAGAGGTGGTAGGAGCTTGTTTGCATAGAACTGATCCAACGTTTTCTGACTTACATTTTCATATGTGATTTTGTAAGACAACGCAAACAGGGTAACTTCTCTTTCTGGTAAATAATTGCACTTTGCTTTAATGTATGCACCATTATTTGAATATTTCTCCAAATATTTAGTTAGAATATTTAGTTGTGAGGCAACCGGGTCACATAATATGCTCATGATAATACACAGAACCTCTACTCGGCTCTACAGCTCAAACAGCCAAGACGCTGGTAGCCAGTGGTCTGTTCTGTCACGAGCAACGCGCCAATGCAGAACAGCATTTTAAATGGGTCCCCTGTCCTTTGCACTTAAGAACAATTAAAGCGTTATTAAATACAGCCCTGGCAAAAATAATTGAGGATTTGCCCACAGGAAAGGATGAGCAAAGACCACAACTGAGGGGATATTCCCCAGGGAGCCCACCAACACCGATCCTTCATGCCACTGCTCAAGCCAGAGACAGGCAACACGATCTTACCTGGAACGACCGGACGTGACCAGCTATTTTTACGTAAGTTCCTGGAGGCACCACAACGTTCTCACTACCTGCCTCCTAATGGGGAAAGGAAAGTTTTGCTGATGCACACTTTCATTTCTCAATTATCACAATAAATGACTTAGGAAAAGAGGCTTATCTCAAGCAAAGACAAACAACGTGCATTCCTGTGTCCAGCAAGAGCAGTTAGGTAGACGTAACGGTAAATGAAAAATAGAGAAAAATAACATGGGCTAGTTTCACAGGCCTTCTATGCTAGCAGTGAACATTACCAGCATGCATCAAAAACCAAGACAATACCCATTGGTACACGGCTTTGCCTTAATCACTTGGCCACACAGAAACATCTCTGTTCACTCCCTCTCCTCATATTTCATAGAATCATATAATCATTTCGGTTGGAAGAGACCGTCAGGATCATCAGGTCCGGCCATAACCCAACTCCAGCACTAACTCACGTCCCCAAGAACCTCACATAAATGCCTTTTAAACCCTCCAGGGATGGTGACTCCCCCACCGCCCTGGGCAGCCTGTTCAATGCCTGACAGCCCTTTCCAGGAAGAATTTCTTCCTAATATCTAATCTAAACCTCCCCTGGCGCAACTTGAGGCCGTTTTCTCTCGTCCTAGACAAAGATACTGAGCACGCACCCCTCAGTTCAGATATGAATTAACCGTTGAGCTTCAGCAGCTAAAGTCTAAAAAATTATTCAAATTATTGTGGAACCACATATGAATCACAAAACAGGAGAATAGTCATAAACAACACTGATGATCTCTGCTACAGCTGCACCTCCCTTGGCTTTCGGAGGTGGGTTATTCCTAAAACAGTTATCAAAAAGTCGTGGCGGTTCTGAGAAGTTCTCCCTCAAAACTGAGCATGTCCATAAGGAACCTGGTGCTTACGTCGGTATCGACCCACTGCCTGACATCCATCGGAGCCGCCGTCATGTCGTCCACTTTGTAGAGAACGTTTGTCGGTGCTTTCTCGGCGTGTCGAATGAGCCCCACGATGGTGACCTGCAGCGGAAAAAAGACGAGTCCACCCCAGGAAAGCGGGAGGGGTGTTCCCCGCCGCCGCGTGCCCTGGGCCCACCTGGGAGATCTCCGTGTCTCGGATGCGGAACGTCTCCTCCATGTGCTCCGCCGCCAGCAGCTGCGACACGGTGCAGGGCAGGATGCTCTGGGAGCGGATCCGCTGGAAGGGCCGGCGGGGCCGTCAGCGCCGCGGGGAGCGCCCGGCCCTGCCCGGCCCCGGCGCGCTCCCGGCCCTGCCCCGGCCCCGGCCCCGGCGCGCTCCCGGCCTTACCTGCTTCCTCTCCCCCTGGGTGCCAGCGGGGGAGCCGAAGCCCCCCGGGGACTGCATGTACCCGCCCGCGGGGCCCGAGCTGCCGTACCCGCCATCGAAGGTGCCTGAGCGGGAAGAAGGAGAGCCCGTGACGCGGCGGCGGGGACGCGCTCTCCGGCCCCAACGCCTCCGCTGTCACAGTGCGAGGCGCCGGCCACGGACGCCGCGTCTGCCGCGGGCTCAGGCGCCCCACGCCGCCCTCAACCCGGCCCGGCCCGCACCGTGCCCGCTCCACATGGCGCCAGCCGAACGTGGGACCCAGCCAGCCCGCGCGCACCGCCTCTCCCCGCGCCGCCGGCTCTCGCCCAATCCGTGGACGTCGCTCGGCTGGCGGGCAGTCAATCGCGGCTCTCCGTCTTCCAGTTCCTTCCAATACGAGGAGGCCGCGGGGAGGCGGAAGGCACCATTTTGAGTGTGGGCGCTGAGGTGAGGAAGGCTACGGGGGGACGGATCCGGGCGGTGGAGGGGCGGGGCCGAGAGACGGATGGGCGGGGCCGGCTGCGGTGGGGCGGGGCCGGGATCTGCCCGGGGCACGGGACGGGACGGGGAGACCGGTGCCCGGCAGACCGGGGCAGCCGCCATGAGGCCCGTCATGCTCCTCCTGCTGTTCCCGCTGGCCGCGGCTCTGTCCGGTAAGGGCGGGCAGCGTGCCCCGCTCCCCGGCCGGCCGAGAGGCCCCGAGCTGTACCCGGCTGCAGCTGCGCGCGTCCGCCGCGCTGAGCCCCGCCGGCTCTCGGCAGGGCCAGGGCGCTTCTGGCACGTCACCGACCTGCACTGGGACCCCGAGTACGACGCGGCGGCGAGCGGCGGGCAGGTGTGTCCGTCGGGCGGCTCCCGGGCCGTGCCCGCCGCCGGGCCCTGGGGCAGTTACCTGTGCGACGCGCCCTGGCGCCTGCTCGTTTCGGCCGCCCGCGCCATGAAGAGCCGCCTGCAGCGGCCAGACTTCGTCCTCTGGACCGGGTGAGGATGAGGGGGCAGCCGGACAGGGTCCCGGCGGCGGGGGCGCGGGCTCGGGAGGCGCTGTCTGGTGGGGCTCGGCTTGGGGTCATAACAAGCCCATGGACGCTGCGGGCTCAGGGAAGAGTGGTTGGAAAGGAAAAGGACCTGGGTGTGCTGGTGACAGCGGCTGAACACGAGCTGGCGTGTGACCAGGTGGTCAAGAGGCCACCTGCTCCTGACTCGTATCAGGAATAGTGTGGCCAGCAGGCTCTGGGCAGTGACCAACCCCTGGACTGGTGAGGCCAAACCTCAAATCCTTTGTTCATTTTTGAGCCACTCATCATAAGAAAGACATTGAGGTGCTGGAGAGAGTGCAGAGAAGGGAGGAGGCTGGAGCACAAGTGTGATGGAGCGGCTGAGGGACCTGGGGGGTTCAGCTGGAGAACAAGAGCTGAGGGGAGACAGGGACACAAAGAAACAGCCTCAAGTTGCGCCAGGGGAGGTTGAGGTTGGATGTGGGAACAATTTCTTCCCCAAAGGGCTGTGGGGCATTGGAACAGGCTGCCCAGGGCAGTGCTGGAGTCACCAGCCCTGGAGGGTTGGACAGACACAGAGATGAGGTTCTGAGGGACATGGGGTAGTGCCAGAGTCAGATTGTGGTTGGACTTGATGATCTTGAGGTCTTTTTCAACCAAAATCATTCTGTCCT
Organism: Columba livia; assembly: GCF_036013475.1. Classification (NCBI taxonomy): domain Eukaryota; kingdom Metazoa; phylum Chordata; class Aves; order Columbiformes; family Columbidae; genus Columba; species Columba livia. Next base: position 111,037 of record NC_088627.1, on the reverse strand, counting down.
CTACAAATGCCATAAGCACGTTGGTGAAAACACAGCAGTGTTTGTCTGCTGCGCTTGCTCAGGCAGACCTCGGTGATCACAGCCTTGTGGGAGCCATTCCTTTGTTTCTGTTGCTGTTGTTTTTTCTAGAGATGACACTCCTCACGTCCCTGATGAGAAGCTTGGAGAAGAAAAGGTTCTGCATATAATAGAAAACCTGACTTCTCTGATAAAAGAGACGTTTCCAGGTAGGATTTGAGGGCATAAGGAGAGAGAGGCACAGAGTCTCATGGGAGGAGCTTCCCAGCGGGGAGAAATGATGGAATTGAGAAGGGGAAGGGCACAGAAGGGCTGTTGGGACTTGTTTGTCCTCTTCCCCGTTGCTTTGTGGCATGAGGTGTGTCTGAATCGACGCATCTGATGCACGCCCATTGTTTCATGCTAACTCAGAAGAGAAGAAAAGAAACGTTTCTCTGTTAGTCATTAAGGCAGAAAAGGCTGCAAGATTTCCTCGTGCTTCACTCCTGTCCTGAGGAGGGACCGTCTTTGGTGCTGAGAAGCTCAACAGCAAGCATGGACTCCTCCATGCCTCCTTTTCTCTGTCTTTAGGTACTAAAGTCTATGCGGCCATGGGTAATCATGACTTCCACCCCAAGAACCAGTTTCCAGGGAGGGAGCACAGGATCTACAACCGAACAGCTGAACTCTGGCGTGCCTGGCTGGATGATGCTTCCATTCCTCTTTTTAGAGTGGGTACGGCACGTCTTCTCATGTTGGCAGCAACCCAGGGAGGTGGGGGTGCTTAGGAGAATGCCATGAATGGTCTGCCCTGCTTCTGTGCTCAGAGCAACAGCATTTATAGAATATCTGCAGGGAAAGGGTCCAATTGAATGCTGATTTGTGGCACCTCATCCAGGTGGTGACTCTGCTGTGAGAGCAGAGAGCGACAAAAACAGAGAGATCTGGGGTCACAGCAGCCACTGTGACCAGACCTCCAGCTTTTTCCCTGCCACTTGCATTTTTCAGGAGCTTTCTACAGCGAGAAGCTGCCCAGCCCGAGTACGAGGGGGCGCATGGTTGTCCTCAATACCAATCTGTACTACGACCAGAACGACGAGACTGCTGGTGAGGAAGATCCTGCTGGGCAGTTCCAGTGGCTGGAGGAAACCCTGAGCAATGCTGCTAGAGCAGACGAAATGGTATTAAAAGAAATTAATAAGGAAAATTTGCAGAGGGGCTTCTCGCAGCCTGGCAGCTCTTCTCGCTGCCGCTCCTCCCTTGGTGCGTTCACAACAGGGCTGTGCTCTGGGGGACGCGATTTTGCAAGCTCTTGCTTTGGTAGGTCTACATCATGGGGCACGTCCCTCCTGGCTTCTTCGAGAAGAAACGAGGCAAGCCCTGGTTCCGGAGCGGCTTCAATGAACAATACTTGAGAATTGTACAGAAGCACCACAGGGTGATCGCCGCCCAGTTTTTTGGGCACCATCACACCGACAGCTTTCGGATGTTTTACAGTGATACAGGTACTGGCTCTGGCCACCCAAGCCTTGGTGTGGTAACTCTTCCAGCCCCCAGAAAAATCACTGTCAATGAGAGTTTTCACTGGCTATTGAGGCCAGAAAAGGTTTGTAAAATATCAGGCTCTGCTCCCAAGGAACAAGCGACAGGATGAGAGGAAACGGCCTCAAGTTGTGCCGGAGGAGGTTGCGGTTGGATCTTGGGAACAATTTCTTCATGTAAAGGGTTGTGAAGCACTAGAACAGGCTGCCCAGGGACAGTGCTGGAGTCACCATCTCTGGAGTTCATGAGTTGTTTTGCCTTTCTGTTAAGGTTCTCCAACAAGTGTCATGTTTCTGGCCCCTGGAGTGACTCCCTGGAAAACAACATTGCCTGGAGTTACCAATGGAGCCAACAACCCCGGGATTCGAGTGATCGAATATGATCCAGACACCCTTCAAGTGCTGGTAGGGGTTCCCCGCATGCTGCAGTTCTAGGGGGGTGCTTTAATTCCTCTGAGTGGTTTTAACAGGCAGGGCTGCAGGAGCCAAGTGGCCATGAACAGGAGGACCTCAACCAAGATATTTCAACCCCGTGGCTAGCACAGGGATTTAGTAAGAGCATCAGCGCATGACAGGCTTTGTCGTGTTCTTCATGTCTTTAGCTCGTCTCCTTCGACGCTTGTTTTACCACCCAGCTGATGGGCATTGCAGAACGTCTCTCTGGGGACTGACAGGCTTGTCAAACCCTCTCCCAGAATTTTTAAGCATGTGGAAAATTATTTGGGCCCCCCTACTTGCTTAAATTGTTTCATTTGTAATGGTGTCTGGATTTAGGTGAGTTGCAGGAGCAGCTTCTGTTTCCTCTCTTATTTGCAAAGAGGCAGAGTATGGGGTGTTTCTGCCTTTCCTTGTGATGGATAAAGCAGCTCTGCAGATGCTCTGTTTACATGAGAAATGAATGCTAAGATACACTGTGGGATGTAGTGAAGCAGAGAGAAGAAGGGCAAGACCACAAACAGAAGTTGTGCAAAACTTTGGTTTTTTAGGTCAGAGGTGTCAAACTCATCTTCACCGGAGGCCACATCAGCTCTGGTTTTCTCTCCTGACAGGACATGGTGACTTACTACCTGAACTTAACTCGTGCCAACACAATGGCCTCGGTGCAGGAGGAAGAGTTCCCGGCGTGGGAGGAGGAGTACAGGCTGACAGAAGCTTTCCGAGTCCCCGACGGCTCTGCAAGCTCCATGCAGGCTGTGCTGGAGAGGATATCGATGGATCCATGCTATCTGCAGCAATACCACGAGCTTAACTCTGTCAGATACGACCTGACCCCGTGCGGGGCGTCCTGCCGCGTTGATCACGTTTGTGCCATCAGGGAGGTGGATTTTGCAAAATACGATGAGTGTGTTAAAAGCAGCAGCTCTGCCACTGCTGTCGCTGGTGTTTGGACTTCATTATTCTTTATTATTCTGCAGCAAGTGTTGTAACGACAGAGCAAGAAAAAACAAAGAGAGCGCAGGTTCACAATACACATGAATCAGCAGCTGTGAATGCGCTTGGCTCTGAGAACTTACTTGGAAAGCAAGACAAAATCAGTGGCTTTTACTAAAAGTTCTAGGATGTTGATTGGAAATCTTACAGAAAAGCTGTACCAGGAAAGAGCAGTGATTGTTACCAAGTGTTTTGTGCCAGGCTGACTCACATCTGGGGCTCTGTCTCCTTTCTGCTCTGACTTCTGAGGTCGCGTCACTTTGACCTGTCAGCCACTAAGATGGGTAAGAAGCTTGATTGTTATTGGGTTTTTATTTTTCCCCGGTTGCTGAGCTTAAGCAGCTCTTCCTTTCTGTCGTCTCTTGACTTGCACCCGTTTAGTTTCTTCCTTCACCAGGGCACTGCAACTTGACCTCCGGCTGGTGGAGCTGGGGCGGCCTGGGGGGTGCAGGGTGCGGGGTGCAGGGGATGACTGGGGACAGGCGCTGGGCCTGCCCCCGGGGCTGCAGCGGTTAGGGGGGTGCGCAGGGGGTCCCCGAGGGTGTGCAGGGTTACCGGGGGACACCCGTGGGGTGGAGGGAGGAGAGCGGCTGACGGAGGACGCTGCGGCGCTTGGCGAGGCCTGGGGGCCTGGCGTGGGCGGGGCCTGCACGGAGCGTGGGCGGGGCTTGTCCGGGGCGGGGCCTTTCCGGGAGCGGGCCGGGGCCAGTCTCGCCGATGGCGCCGCGGGCCCCGGGGCGGTTCGGGCCGCTGCAGTTGGCGCTGGCGGCGGCGGGGGCTGCGGCGGCGGCGCTGGACGTGTTCGCGGACGGGTGGGTGGCGGCGGGGTACGCGCGGGGCGGGCAGCCCGGCCGGGCCGCGCTGGCGCTGGCGCTCTTGGCCGCCGCCTCGGTCGCCACCCAGGCCTGCAGCTGGTTCTGGCTGCGCTCCGATCCGCCCGAGCTCCGCCCCGCCGTGCCCACGGGGCTGCTCGCCGCCCTGCACCTCCTGCAGCTCGGCTTCCTCTTCAGGTAGGAGAGTCCCCGCCTCGGTCATCCACGGGCATCCCTCTGGTACCTCCCCCCACACCCCAGTGCCCCCCGCTGGGCACAGGGACCCCCGTCCCCGGCCGCCGGGGTGTCCAAGGGGCTCCCCGGGCAGCGCGGTTTTTCCCGGCCTCGGGCTGGAGCCACCCAGGTCCTGAGCTCCCCCCCCACCATGTCCCAAAGCAGCAGTTTTGCTCCATCTCCGGGTGCTGCCAGACTGAGCAAGGCTGGGGTGAGCACCCCAAAACCCTCGTCTCTCCCTTGGCCTGGGAAAGGCGGGGAGCTGGTTTGCGCATAAATCGGGCTATTTTCAGCTGCATTGCTCCCCTCGGCAGCCCCTCATCCCTGACGGTCTCCATGCTTGCAGGTGCCTCCACGCGCTGAAGGTTGGTTGGAAGGTGTGCTGGACGAAGACTGCGGTGGAGGAGGAGCAGAGCCGCATGGCCTTCCTCTCACACGACATCAGCATGCTGCGGCTTTTCGAGACCTTCCTGGAGAACACCCCACAGCTTGTCCTGTTCCTCCACGGAGTCCTGCGGACAAACAAGGCAGAGCCCTCCCAGGGTGAGGGGCGGGGGCAGCTGTGAGGGGGGCGCAGGCTTGGGATCAGAGCGGGTTTGGACAGGATGGGCTGTCTAGGGGCTGCAAGACACTGTCCTGTCCTTACTTTAGGTTCTCTGATGTCGTTCTTCTTCATTGTTCCTTCCGTCAATGTGAGACACAGCCCTAGGCCTGGGCTGGGAGGGTTGAACTGAGGGACCCTATGGTCGTTCCCCTACGTGCCCCACAGCGGCTGAGGGTCAGGAGAGAAGTTGGGAGCCTGCTGGGGAGTGGGAAGATGCTCATGTGGATGTGGAGGGTGCAGTGGAGCCCACCAAAGGGGCACTTTGCTGCCCATCCTGGGGTGAGGAAGAGCCAAGTGTTGCTACAGTGAAATAGGGAGCCCAGCCATGTGCCAGCACTGACCTCCTGCCCCCATGTGCTGGGGGTTCCCTGAGCTGGAGAGGGGCTCTGCAGAGCCACCCAGGTCCCATTCCAGCCCCGCCCCCGGGGTCTGCCCTCAGCATCTCTGCTGTGTTCGCAGGGCTGGGGATCTGCATGGCGTTCCTGTGTGTGACCTGGTCTCTGCTGGACTACCACCAGTCCCTGCGCTCCTTCTTGCAGGACAAGTACGAGCTGAGGCTGAGCTCCTCCGTCATCTACTTCTTATGGAACCTCTTCCTTCTCTGCCCCCGTGTCCTCGCTGTCACTCTCTTCACCCTGCTCTGGCCATCTGGCATGGCCATCCACTTCCCGCTGGTGTGGCTGGTGATGTTCCTCTGGGTCAGCCTGCAGGGCACGGACTTCATGGAGTCTCCAGGCCCCGAGCAGCTCTACCGGGCCACTGTGGCTGTGATCCTCTACTTCAGCTGGTTCAACGTGGCACCGGGGAGAACGCTGGGCCGCAGTGTCATCTATCACAGCTTCATCCTGGCAGATAGCACGCTGCTGGCTTTGTGCTGGCTCTGGGGCCAGTCACCCTCAGACGAGCACTCGTACCTCGTCCTGCTGCTCGGCGCCGCCCTGCCCTGCTACCTGCTGGGGCTGCTGCTGAGAGTTGCCTACTACAAGTGGCTGCACCCCAACGCGTGGGCACAGCGGGAGGGCGGCCACGATGAGGTGGATGCCAACAGACTGAAGTTGCGCTCGACCTCAGCGCCGGCCCTCGTGAACAGGAGGATGCGGTGCCTGGCCCAAGCACAGTTCCCCGTTTGCCAGTGAGTGTGGTGGTGCTTACTGAATGGAGCAGCTGCCGAGGCTGTGGTTTGAGCCTGCCTCCTCTGGGGTGAGGATCCGGCTCCTGGTTCTTCCCTCAGGCTGTTCGGGGCAGCTGGAGGGACCTGGCAGAAACTGGGTGATGTTGCCACCACCCAGTGAGTCCCAGAGCATCCAGCATGGCTCCCACTGTGGTGCTGATGGGGAGAGCTGTGGTGTTTGTGGAGGGAACCAGCGCATTGTGGCCGCACTGCACTGTCAATTTGTCTTTTGTTTGTAGCTTTTCCCAAAAAAAAACCCCAGAAAAGCAGGAGGTTATTATCTCTCTCTGCCTGTTGCTGCTCTGGGTGGATGCTGGTGGAGGAGAGCACGTTCCCTCCTTGGCAGTGGCTGAGCTGTTTCCGGCTGGGATTTTCCTCCTGCTGTTAAGGTTGAAGATCGCCCGCGATCGCCCTGTTGATTGGGACAGGGTGGAGGTGACGACTCCCCGGTGCTGGGAAAGCCCAGGAGTGCCCGCACCCTGGGGAGGGGGTTATGGGACAGCACAGGGTCAGGGGGCATGAGGGGTTTTGGCTCTTTGGAAACAGCAAAGCCCTTTCCAGTGCAGATTCTCCATTCACTGTGCCTGTTGCCAAGTGGGACGGAGCTGAAGCCTCACACTGGGAGCTGACATCTGTGGCCTGGGCTGGGCTGGTCACCGCTCTGGCCCCTGACTGTCGCTTTTCTCGGTCAAGCAGCAAATACTGTTTGTGAGGTGGGGGTGCTGGGGTGCAGCAGAGCCAGTGGACCATCCTCCCAGGCCCGGTGTCACAAGAGATGTGTCGCTGCCTGCGCCCGCGGGGATGTCCGAGGACAGGCTGAAGCACTGACTCTAGAAAAATAAAGACTTCTTTTTTTTTCCCCAGTTCGTAAGACAGTTCTCATTACACAGACCACGAAGGGGTGACGGCTTCACAGCAAGCACCGGTCGGTACCACAGCTCGGGGTCCTGCTGCTTTCCCCAGTGCCAACACCTACCCCAGGTGTCATCAGTGGATCAGGGGGTTATTTTAAAACCTCGGGGGCTGCGGTGAAGCCAGTGACACCCCAGGCCCAGGAAATGTCACTCAGGCACTGGGGTTTGTCTCCAGCCAGGTCAGGGGGAACGGGAGCACAGGGACAGACGCAAACCAGCACTTGGCCAGAGGTGCTGCTCCTGCCACACGAGACAGGAAAAGTCATAAAAATTCAGCCAGCAGAGATAAAAAAATAAAATAGCCAGGCCAACCTTTATTCTTCACAGTAAGAAGTGCCAGCTCAAAGCAGGTTTAAGACAAACCCGTTGCTGTTCACCTGAACGTATAAACAATGCTTTACCAAACTCGCCACTTCACTCCACAACCCGCATTCACACAGCGGACACAGCTCCTGATCAGTACGCAAATCAAGCTTCACCACCTCTTCGATCTCTCCAATGACTAAGACTTTTTTTACAGTTATTTCCTCAAATTCACTATTCATCTTCCCCTCAGGGCTAGGATAAGGGTTTAAATTTACTTACCATTGCTGTTGACCTTTTATTCCTTTTTTTTTAAGCTGTTGAGGAATCACTTGCTGTGTATCTGCACGTCAGAACACTGAGTAACCTCATTTCTTAGGCTGACAAGCCACTAACAGTCACACCTGAAACAGCAGCTCCTGCATGAAGAGCCATAAAAGTTCACAACTTGGGCACCTCCTGCTTGTGTGGAGAGCTCGGAAAACAATTTCAGAAACCACTTGTGTTATTCCATGGCAGCGGGCTTCATTTAATTATTTTTTCAGCGTTGTATCTGTAACTCCCATCTTCAAAAAGAGGTGCACACTACAAAATATCAAATTTTTGTACCTGGCTGGTGGGCTCAGCAGCACCACGGCTCTCTCCAAGTTTTTGTTTCTATGATATTGAGTGTAAAATCCCAGATGGGAGCTGATGAGCAACACAACATGGAGAGAAAGTGAGATAAAGTCACCTTAAAATGTAATTAGAAGTTAACATGGTGGTTTCCCCTCACTCCTGCTGGATTTCCAGCGCAGCAGCTCTGCTCACCTCCTGCTGTGCAACACAACCACTTCCTTGTTTTTAAAACTGACTTTTACCAGTGTGAAACACACAAAAAGATATTAACTGTTTGGTTGTTCTTCAAACATGAAAAATAGGGTAAATACCACGTTGCTTTTAACATTACAGTAACCTTCATTCTCTTTAGGAGGTTTAAATACAACTACACTTGGCAGGAAATATGTCCACATTCAGATGGAGGCTGGAAATGTGTGATGTTAACTTCTGGGATAGAAAAAAACCCCATTAAATGACAGCTACTAGGAAAGCAGCTGGTTTTATTCAAGACTTGAGAAAGTAATCACACTCCCTTGCCCTTTGCAGGTGGAATTTAGGCTTGTAACCTTTTAGGGAGCTGAAGGCAGTGAGTTATCTTAATGGAGAGGCTGAATTCTGAAGGTTATACAACAGCTGACAGGACCTTCAAGGATATTTAGCCTCATAGCTTTAGCACAAACTAGCAAAATGCCTGTTGAAAATTCAACTCAGACAGAAACCTGTTCTTGTGTTGCAATAAATCACTCATCATTTATCTGAACAATATACATTGTCTAGGAAAAGCAATCAAAAAAAATACAGAAAAGGAAAAGCAGAACAGGTTCTTTTTACTAATCGCAGCTGGAAAGAGAAGCCAAGAGAATGAACTAACTGCCGCAGTCCTACTGTAGATGTTTTATTCGCAATGCTTACTTGTACCATCTAATCAGGTGAACTCCATCTGTTGTGTGTCACTCTCCTGCAGCTCATTAAGAAAAACAAAAATCAGTTAACAGCAGAACTGATCTTAAACAGAAAGTTAAGAGGAAAAGTATCTGGAAGTCTGACTTTCAGAAGCTGGTCACAAGCCCTCTCCAGCCTGACTTCTAACTAAAGCCCTCAAAAAGTCTTAACAGCCTTTATCGCACGTGTGTTCTGTGGGGTTTTTTGGTGAAAAAAGTCGAGAAAACCCCATGACACACATTTTTAGTTTACTTGGCGGAGAGACAAGAACGTTGATCGTATCCTCCAAAAGCCCTTGGGAGCGTAACTGCACCGAGTGCAGTCACTCCACAACACGATGTCGCGTGTCTCCTCGCACGGCGCGAAGAACCAGAAACCAGCAGGGAAACAAGCTTGTAACAGCAAAACTGAAAGTGCAGGACTTCAGGACAGCTATGATGAAAAAAACAAACTGAACTGTACTGTCCTTACACCCCCCAAAAGCTGCTAAAACCTTTACACCCCATCCACCACTTCTACTGTTTTCTGCCTGGAGAAAGGCACGTATAAAATAGCATATTATGATAAGAAATGTGGAAAACATCAAAATATAGTACGTAGAGATGGGGAAATGCACAGACGCCAAATTGGCCTTTGCTAGGGAGCGGCAGGAAGCCTGGGGGGCTCTCAGTGCCTCCCGCCCTCAGCAGGTACTTGCACTCTTACTCACCATCCGGGCCTGGGGACTCAGGTGGGGTTCAAAATCATCATCATTTAACCCACCCTTCTGGTGCACAGATCTGTTTTGCCCTGAGGAAGAAGATTCAGAGCGTTAGAAAGAACTTTGCCGATAAAATCGAACATTTACCAACGTAAAAGTACTTAAAGACAGACCACATACTGTTACTACCACTCACTAGTTCAGGATACACCACGTTTAACCCAACGGAGACACTTGGGCACTGCAACAGCACTCTTTACCCGCGCACTTTCCGCAGCCCCCGCAGCGACGAGAGGTCTCGCAGTGCTCGGGTTGTTTTCCTCCCACACGTGTGGAGGCCCAGACACCGCGGAGCTGCCCGGCGAGCTGCCCAGCAGACCCTGCCCGTCAACCCCGCCGCGGGACGCCCCGTTTCCCAGCCCCCCACCTTTGTTGCTTTGGCCCTTGGGTCTCCGGCTCGGCGGCAGCAGCGTGGGAAGGCAAGAGGAGAGCGGCGAGGCCGGGCGGGGAGCGGGGACAAGGCCCGGCCGCAGCCCAACGTGCCCGGCCCGAGGGAGGGGAAGGGAGGCGGCGGCCTCCGGGCCTGTCTCGCGCCGCTAGACCCTGAGCCTCGGCCTGGCGTAGCGGGCCAGCCCCGGCGCCGCCAGGGGAAAGGCCGCGGGGTGGCGGCGGAGGTTCCTACCTGCTCCAGGAGGCTGCTGGCCGACATGACCCGGCGGCGGGCGCGGCGCAGCTACCTGGCGGACTCCGACTCGCCCGCGGCGGCTGACGCTCTAGCCAGCCGTCACCCCCACTTCTCGCCTCTCCTTCCGGCCCAGGCGCCGCCGCCTCGTGCCCACAGGCCTTTCCCCGGGCACAATGGCGGGGAAGGGTCGCGGTGCATGCCGGGCCGACGGAGGACTTGCGAGGGGAAATCAGCGCCCCCGCGCGAACAGGCGCGGCAGCGCAAGGGGCGGGGAGGTGGGGTGGGGTGTGCTCTTAAAGGGCCAGGCACCCCCGCTGCCCAGCTGTATTTTTTCACAAAAAATGGCAAATCCGAGGCCCGGCTGCTGCCCCCACACCCCAACTCCGTCGTAACCCAATATCTGAGCTCCCCTGCATCCTGGGGTGGAGGGGGAAAGCAGGGGCCACTGCAGCCCACCCAGGACCCCCAGATACTGGGCAAGCCGGAGGGGTCTGAGCAGCAGCACCCAGAGGGATCCTTGCCCCTCCTGGCTGCCTCTGAGGTGACAGAACTGCCACCATGAACAATCCCTTCAAGCGTAGTTCAATTTTTCCTTTTAATGTAAAAAATAGGCAAACACATCTTTCTTCCCCCCACCCCAAATGTGTCTCTTTTGCTGTTGTTTTGCTTAATATTTTCCAGCCAAGCAGCTCCCCCTTCATCCCAGCCCCCCCAAACCACTGCAGCATCCAGTGTGTCCCCTGTTCTGCCTTTCCATGGCAACTGAGCCCCAAGAGACACCCAGACAGCAGAAGAAAAAAAGGAAAACAGCAGAGCACGTATGATTTCAGCAGCTGCCAGTTCTTAATCCTGCCCAGAGATTATAGGAAGAAAGAAAAAACCAAAAATAAATAAGACCACCAAACAAGTAGTGACAAGCATGGAGCAGCCCCAGCACACGATGTAAACAGGAGCTGCCCCAATCCGGAGTCCAGTTCTCCCGGAAAAGCAACAGCACAACATGCTCTGTACACCCCAAAAAGTCCCTGCAGCGCTGAGCAGCCCAGGGGGACGTTGCAGTTTTAAGCTCGACCTTTTTTTTTTGCCTTTATGCAAAAGGCTGAAGTGATCTCGGACTCTCCAAGTGGCATTTGCAGCACCGGCAGGGAAAGGGATGGGGGAAAAGTGCTGTGGGAAGAGGAGGGATTGGTATACGGGGACCCTCGAGAGAAGGTTCCAGGGCTTTATAGCTGGGAAATCTGGACGAGGGAAGGGAGAGAGCAAACGTACAAAAAAATATAGATATAAAACCAATTTGTGTGGATGAGGAGAAGACAGACAGTAAAACCAGGGTTACCGTTGTTTCCCCCAAAAGCAAGAATAATAATTAAAAAAAATCCCAGTTGAGGTGACAGAATTCCCTTCCCTGGGGGAAAATAAAAATACAAATGAGGTACCTGTTCCACCCCAAAACTGTCACCCTTTCCCACAGGCACAGCAATGCACCAGCCACTGGTTTTTGTCTCTCTGAAATAAAATAACGGGGGTCAGGGCAGCTGGAGCAGAAGCCCCATGTGCGGCTGGGCCGCGCTCTCGGTGCCAGAGCCCTCGTCCAGTTCCTCCCCGCTTGGGTTGTTCAGCAGAGATCCAGTCTCTCCTCAACCCTGTGAACAGGCAGATTTGTTCAGTGCTCCATGGAGACGGAGCCTTTTCCAGGTCTCACGTGTTTCTCCAGCTTTAAAAAAAAAATAAAATATATATATATATGTAAAAAATGTACAGTACAATGAAAGTATCCATGGAAACAAATGGGGTAGCTGGAAAAGATACTTAACAAAAAAGCCCAAAATAAAACAAATTCCCCAAACCAACACTCTCCTTCCCCACTCAGTCCTCCAAAACCACAATCTCCACATTATGGACCTGGTGCTGATGCTCCTCCACATCTCCCACCACTTTCTCCTCAGTCCTCAGCTCCGTCTCCAAGATCACAGCTTTCCCCTCCGTCTCCTCTGTCTCTGCTTCAGGATCTGGTGCTGGGTCGATCTCGATGATGGTTTGTCCGTCGTCGGAGGTGCCTTCCACAGCTTGGATGGTGGACGTGAGCCCGGACTCCATGGCCACCAGTTCCACAGGGTTGACCACAGTGGCCACGTTGGCCAAGGCCCCGCTGTCCTGCACAGCCGCCGAGCTCAGCAAGGCCAGGCTGGAGGACGGGTGGAGGGTGACTGTGTCGGAGGAGCCAGTTTTGGAGGAGGACACCACGGTGGCATATCGGAAGAGCTGGGAACCGGAGGGCAAGGTGTGAACAGTCACTGGGCTGGAGCCTTGGCTGATGGTTGCCACCGGGATGTTGCCCACGGAGAATTGTTGTCCGACGGGCGCGATGGCAATGGGGGAGATGACAGTGAATTGAGGCTGCTGAATGGGGGTGGAGGGGCTGAGGACGGTGGCAGAGGCCGGGCGCTGCAGGCGGGGTCTCTTGGGGGGTTTGGGAGCACTGACGGGCATCAGCACCACATTCTGGATGGTTTGGGACTTGGCCTTCTGGTCCTTGGCAAGTTTCTTCTGCTCTTCCAGCTGCCGCTCCAGGTCTGCAAAGAGAAAGGCTGAGCAGCGCTGGGGGCCACGGCCACCACACTGCTGGGGCTCCGGGGGACTCCACAACCAACCGCTGTGCCCGACATTTGTGACAGGAGGTCTCCAAAGCACCTAGTTGAGCACGATCTTAGTGTTTTCACTTGTGATCAAACTGCACTGAAGGAAAAGGTCACGTTCTCCTGCCACCCACACAGACCTGGTCAATATTCTGCACCCGCTCAGGCTCCTTTGGCTGCTGCCAGTGCCTGGATACAGACCAGTCGATGCTCCATCCCAGTTGGCTGTCTGCTCCTACTGAGGAGAAGATGGGGATTTCTGCTCCCAAGACAGACCCACCTACAAGGCAGGGTGGAGTAACCCCCCGGGCAGCAGGAAGAGCTTCTAAGCTCAACTGGATCCCCTCCCCAGGAGGACAGGCTGAGAGCCTTGGGGTGTTCAGCCTGGAGAAGAGAAGCTCCAGGGAGACCTTATTGTGGCCTTTCTGTACTTAAAAGTGGCCAGTAAGAAAGATGGGGACAGACTTTTGAACAGGGCCTGTTGCAGTAGGACAAGGGGCGATGGTTTTAAACTAAAGGAGGGAGATTCAGGCTGAACATGAGGAAGAAATTGTTGGCCCTGAGGGTGGTGAGAGCCTGGCCCACGTTGGCCAGAGAGGTGGTGGATGAACCATCCCTGGAGACATCCCAGGCCAGGCTGGACGGGGCAGCACTGGGAGAGCTGGAAAGGCCCCTCCCATCCCAACTATTCCATGATTCCATGATGATTCTGTGACAGGCAGCAAGACTGGGTCAGTAAAACATCTCCCTCAGCCCTGGTCTGGGTGAACATTGGTCAGGAGTAGCCCAGTAATCTCACTTATCTGGGGCAGTAGGGGACTAGGACATCCCAGATAAGAACAGGTCCTACAGGACACATGAGGAGGGAGACACAACCCACAAGCAGCTCTGGGGAATCCAGGTCAGGTTATTTGCTTCAGCTCAGGGGAAGCCATGCAAGACACCTGATAGCTTCGCACCAAGACCAGCAGAGAAGTCAGCACCCTGTATGCGGTGAACCTTATTAGTTTGGGCACAGCACAGTGCTGCCCACAGCTCAGACGATGGTGGCACAACTCTTGTTCACAGTATCTATTTCCTAGTGCCAACTGAATCGGAGTTGCAGCCCCAGCAGCCTGGCTGCAGCAAAGGGCACAGACTTCGGGCTGTCAAATACCTCAGGTGACTGGTCACTCGAAGCAAAGCAGAGGGGAAATTCCACTCAAGCTCTAGGATGGAAAGGGACTGGGATTAATTTGTTTTGGGGCAGTGTGTATTGAAGTAGTGGAGTCACCATCCCTGGACATGTTGAACAGACACAGAGATGAGGGTCTTGGACATGGGTTATTGCTAGGGGTGGGTTATGGTCAGACTCTATGATCTTGAAGGTCTTCCCAACCAAAATGATTCTGTGATTCCATGAAATATTGGGGAAAATTACATCAGTTCCCAAGAGCAGCAAGAGGATGAGAAGCCTCAAAGGGCACTGACTGTACCTGCCAGTGTGTAAAGAAACTGCTCCTCTCCTTGTTCTGTCTGGTTTTTCCTGTTGTCCAGAACCTTCTTGACGGTGTCCATCAGGCCAAATGTGTGAGCAACGTTGTTCAAGACTGCAGCATCTGCAAGGAAAGCGCATGGGGCTGAGTGCTTAGTCCCACCGGTGGACTCAGGCACTCAAAAAGACGCTCATATTGCACAAAAAAAAATTCTGCTGCTTTTAGTAAAACTCTGTTTTTTCACAAGGCTGACAAAGGCAGACCCAGCTCCCTCATCCTTGTGACATCCAAGGACTAAATAATCCCATTCACATGATAAAGAAAATGAAACAGATGTGTCACCCAAGCAGCTCCAAATTGCTGCAAATGAAAGCATAATTTGCAATCAGAGAGATACAAACGAGCTCTCCTGCTACAAATCATCACCCCATGCTGCTGGCAGTGTCATTAACATGCCAGCTTCACCGAAAGCTGTGTAAAATTTCTGTTATAATCCACGGACTTCAGTCACTCACAGCTGCCACGTACCAGATACAAAGATCCGCCAGCCCAGAGATAAATTAGAAAATAAGGAAAATATCCTGGGTAAAATGAAGTTTGTGGCTACATGGATGTTCTCACAGCAAAAGCATCAACAAGAGATGCTCTCAAACCCTCTGCTCACAGGGGCATTTGCTGAACTGGATTAGGGAATTGATCCGGGTTAAAAATAACGTGAAAGAGAGGAGGGGTGTTATTTTTAAACCAGATCAGTTCCCTCATCTGGTTTAGCCCCAGAAATAGGTTTCCTGGCACAAGTGAATCCAGAAGGAGAAGTGATGGGACAGGACCTGTTCGAGCAGGCACCGCCACACAGAAAAGCATTCAAATAACCTGGTTCGTGAAGTGAAGCTATACAGGTTTTCATGAGGCCTGGGAGCTGTGGGCAGTCACCTGATGGTCTCATCCTGACTCAACATCTTTAAATGTTGGGGATGAAGCCTCGTCCCTTTTTATTTTTGCCTGAAGCTGCCTTTTTGAGCATCCCCGCTGCAAAGCCAGAGGCTGTGGCTCACAACCTACCCGTCACCTGGAAGGGAGACTGCCCCAGCCTCTGCTGGACACCTCTTAGGACTTCTTCTATCTCCTTCTGGATGTTGCATACGACCTCTTCCATCAGCCCCACGTCAGCTATTCCTTTCCAGAACATCAGCGTGTCCTCTGGCACAAGGAGAGGGCAAAAAGAAGCCAACATGTACAAAGATTTGGCATTTTTCCCCCAAGACGACCTTCAACCTTTCAGGCAATTTGGTTGCTGGGGGTGGATATAACACGCAAAAAAACAAACAAACAAAAAAACAAACAAAAAAACACCCAAAGAAGCAAAACAGATCCAGGCAGCAAATCAGTAATGTTTTCAAACAGCCCCATGACTTCCAAGGTAACGTTTCACATCTCTATAGAATGCAGAGCTTAAAATCTTTGAGGAAATTCTGCCTAAGCTTCTAGGACAGCCGAGGGGCTGAGGCACAGCTCTGTCATGGCCTAAACTCTCCTTATTTTACACATTTCAGTCTCCGGTATGTAACAGGTGAGGAAGGGCGAAAAAAAAGAGCCAAGCAGCAGCCTGAGCTTACCCGAGATCTCATCTGTGTCCTTTTTCATGCCTTCCTCAGTGGCCATGGTGACGGCGGCCGTCAGAGCTGAGTTCCACTCGATCCCTTCCTCCATGCTCTCCTCCGACAGCGTGATCTGGGTGACGCTCCCTGTGAGAGAGGCACTGTCAGCCATCCCTGCAGCTCCTGGAGTGACAGCCCAAAATTCCTGCTTTGCTTTACACCCTCCTTCACCCCTCCCAGGCTCTTTTTCACCCTCCCGGTCAGGTCGTTTGTATCATTTGTTCAACCAAATGAGCTGAAAGCAAAGACTGCTGCTTCTCGTCAGAACTGTGATTGTGAAAGGCTCTGGGGCTTCTGGAGGGAAAACCACATGCGCTCCAGAAAACAAACAGGAGTCCTGCTGCAAAAGGAGCAGAAAGACATCAGAATAAAGTAGGGAACAAATAAGCCTCAGCCCAGCTACCCTTCTCCTGCTCTTGCATCACCAACAGGGAGCTCTGCATCTCAGAGATGCCCTAATCTCTCAGGAAACGACAGGGTCAGAGTCCAAGCTGGTTTGTAGAAGGGAAATGGATCTGACTCAATCCTAAATTTCTAGATCAATTTTGGGACTGAGCTAATCTGCAGCCACTCCAAGGTTTTACCATATGCTTTCCACGAGCTTCTCCTTTGCCTATGGACAACTCTGCTCCTTTACCCACCCTGGGTCTTAGAGAAACGTAACCTGCCCAGCTGACAGTACGGTAGGGTTGGGAGAAGTCTTCTCCCTTCACCTCAGCAAAGAGACCCCTTTCTGCTCTGGGATTCGCTGGAATTTGCAGTTGGAATGACAACTGCAGCATGCCCAGCCGCCACAGGATGCCCAGGTGATGTGAGCAGGCTGCTTGAGGAGGGCAGCACACCTCAAGTCATTCCTGAGCATCAGCCCATCTCCTGCCTTTGTAACAGACCCTCAAATAGGAAAGATCTCAGCTCTGTCAGTGTTTGCTCACATGGTGACCCCAGAACATGGATCCCAGCAAGGTGAGCTTGCCCTGGCTCCCAAGGCAGCCTTTAGTCGCTGCTTAACACCAGTCCTCACGTTACCACAGCACACAACTCCCTGCCAGATGCTGCCAAGGCCTCTGAGCAGACACGAGAAGCATTTTCCTTCCCAGGAACCAGAGCAGTCTCCTGGGATCACCCTGCTATGCCTGGGGAGAAGGTATAAAGTGCGTGTGTATGGGGTCAACCTGAATTGATTAGCCTGGGGAGGGAGCCGTGTGTCACTCCCATGGCATCAGTAACTGGTTTCCTACCGTCTGCTGATGTAGGAGTCTGCACCACACTCTGCTGCCCCGGCACTGGAGCTCTGGCGCTGCTGATCAGGAGATCAAACTTGGTGCTTCGACAAGTGTTGGTACAAACTTTGTCGTGCTGGTAGAAGTCGATTTGCCCCGAGTCCATCATCTTCCTGTGCAGGGAGTGGGAAGAGAACCAGGCTCAGGTCAAACCTCAGCCTGGAGACAAAAGGGAGTATTCCACACAGGGATGATACAGCCATGGGAAGGATGGAAAAAGGGAGACCCAGCACTGTTCTACACACAAAACATCTCCTGCAGGGCTTTCAAATGGCAAATATAAGCAACCGCCAGCTTCACATAGAATCAGAGAATAGTTTGGGTTGAAGGGACCTTCTCAGCCCATACAGCCCAACCCCTGCGATGAGCAGGGACATCTTCACCAGCTCAGGTTGCTCAGCCCCGTCCAGCCTGGCCTGGGATGTCTCCAGAGATGTTTCATCCACCACCTCTCTGGGCAACCTGGGCCAGGCTCTCACCACCCTTAGGGGCAACAATTTCTTCCTCATATCCAGCCTGAATCTCCCTCCTTTAGTTTAAAACCACCACCCTTGTCCTGTCTGTCCCAGGATCTCTGCAGGCTGCTGGCCAGGTAATGCGCTTCCAAGAGATCTCCCAGGGACTGCAAAGCAGATGAAACACCTTCTCGTGTTCCTGCACCTGCAGAGATGAAGCCCTGAAGCCGCACACGGTGGGAGGCGAGTCAAATACCTCAGCATGATTCCTCCGAGGCGAATAGCTCTCTTCCAGTCCTTCAGGGTAGACTTCCCAGCCAGGTGAACAAAATGTTTCGGGCTGATCAACTGGTCATTGAACTGGCGAGACAAAGAAAGGCTCAGCAAACACAGGGTAATGCTGCCTCAGAAGACTGTACTGGGACATCCAACACAGCCACTCTGCGGCTCATCTAAGTCCCCACTTCTACACATCTTGGAGATCACTGCAGGAATCATTTTGGTTGGAAAAGCCTCTCAAGGTCATCGAGTCAAACCATTAACCTAACCCTGGCCTTAACCCATGTCCCTGAGAACCTCATCTCTGTCAGTTCAACCCCTCCAGGGATGGTGACTCCACCACTGCCATGGGCAGCCTGTCCTTAACGCACTCTTCCCCTGCTTCTCCTCATGCCAAAACCAACTTCAGCACAAACAATCCAGCACACTGCAAAGGCAAAGTCCCTCGGCTCCAGGACAAAGCTTAGATGAAATGCAAAAAGTAAGAAAGTCAAGTGCCAGAGCTTGAGAGCAGAGAAGGAACCCACTGAGAAAACTCCCTTACCTTTACGCACTTGACATTAATTCCCGGACAGACAAACTTCTTCCAGAGCAGAATGGCTTTGCTCTCCCCGCAGGTGATGGGATAGGCAATCTCAATCTCCTCATTCGCTTCAATGGTACTGGGGTCTGAAGGAAGAAGGGGTGAAAATGAAACTTTACACTCAAGAAGCTCAAAGGTGGGAGCTGAACACTCCCAAGTTGTGAGACCTACACTCAGGAAACCAATGACAGGCTGTTCCCAGTCCAGGATCAGGCCCCTCTTAGTCTAATTACTGGCTCTAACAGCAACTGGCATCTGCTTTTTAACACAACAGCACTCAAAATGAAGCTCATCTCTCAGGACAACGTGAGAGCAGAAATATAACACATCTGTTAGAGAGGGGTCAACGAGAATAATCTTTGTGGAAAAAAAAAGCTTTCAAATTTGAAGCACAGACCTCTCTCTGATTTCTTGGAGCTCTGGTATCTCTTTAGCAGAGATAACAGCTATTTGCTGATAATATATTCTCTCCACAAGCAAAGTTTCTGCTAATACTGCCAAAAGACCCACACACCCACGCACAAAGCGGAAAACTCGTTAAGATCTCGTTAAGACAGCACCTAATGACAGGAGCCTTTTCACACATACTACTTGGGATGGCAGGGAGCACATGGAGCCAACCTGCTCAGTTCTTCTGAATATCCAACCCAAACCAGCAGGGTGTTCATCCAGCAAAGAACCAGCAGAGTTTGAGACTTCAGAACCATTAACTGGAACCATCACAGTGTCACCCACCAAGACCAGGGTGAACTCCCGGCTCCCCTGGACCCTGTGGGAGCCCTTACCAGTCATCGCGGGAGAGCCAGGATCTCCGTTCCAGGATTTTGAGCCCAAGCAGTACCAGCAGACTCTTTATTCCAGAGTATGCCCAGACCCTGCACCCACATCCATGCCTGGGAAACAGCATCTGCAGGGGCAGAGCCAGAGGGAAGCCCAGCGAACCGGAGCCACCAGCCCTGTGGAGGAGGGGACCATGCCCACCACTCCGAGCGGGAACTCACCAATCCCTTCTTCCAGCTTGTGGATGGTGTGCGTTTCCACGGCCACTACAGCAGCGCTGGCCTCTGAGCCCTCTTGGTAAATCCTGTTGTGAAAACATCCATCCATGAACAAACTATATAAATCACAGGAAATTAAGATTCACAGCACAGGGGTAAAAACTCAGTTTGTTTCTTTCTGTCCTGTCCTTGAGGGACCTGAATTTTGTTTGATACAGTTGCAATCACAGGCATTTTTTTGGCACATAAGAAAATATGATAACAATCCCAAAAGACTGAAACACACGGAGCCATTCCCAGTCCTGCCAACGCACCTTCCGCTTTGCCAGTGCCACCGAAGCGGCTCCCCTCTGCGCTTCCCCGTCCATTCTCTGCTCTCCCATACCCACGACAATGCGAAGCAGAGCTCAGTGCTCCAGGACCTCCCTCCCAGCCCTGTGTGACATGCAGCACAGGTGATGACACAGGGAAGAATCACGGTCGGCCTACAGCTGCCCTTCTCTGTGAATATTTATCAAACAAGATGGTATTTTCGTGCCCTGACTGATCCAGAGCTAAGACAAAGTGCCTGGTGGCAGCTGCTTCTCTGCAGAAGCTGCCAGGAGTACCACAAAATTCCCTCCCGCATCCCAGTTGTATTTTAGAGGAGGAGGATTTTAGGGGAAAGCTGGTGCAGAGGCACATGCAGATCTGGACACACGGGGACAGATCACCATGTAGAGCAGCTGCAGTGTGGCAAAAACCCACACTGGGGCCGAAGCGGGAAGAAGGGGACTGAGGGGATGTGTGGCCAGGGCAGCACCATGACCACTTGCCCACTGGCATTGCCAGAGACGGTGTCACCCGGATACCTCCCTGCAGGACAATTTCTTTCCTTGGAAGCCCCATGACAGTGACATGCACAAAAGCTTTTTCGCATTGTACTTTTCTCCCTCCTGTGCGTGGCACAAAACCAATGCAGACTCAGAAAATGTAGCAACGCTCAGTCCCCACACCACAAAAATCCACAGGGACAGCTCCCCCCATCCCACTCAGCGCCTCCCAGTCACACCGGTCCCACCCAGCTCACCCTTGCTGCACTGGCTGGAGCTGCAGGATCACTTGGGTTTTGGTATCCTCCGGGTTCTCCCCTTCGTTGCCGTCACTTGGTACAACCACCACATCGCCCACAGGGACACTCACTTCGGCGTTTGCCATCTCTCACATGAAGCCGTAGTTCTGCGGGGGGCAAAGCGGAGGCAGGTCTGTGGCGTGGCTGCACCACTGCCCGCACAGGCAAGGTGCAGGCAGGGGTGCAGGCAGGAATGCAGGCAAGGGTGCAGGCAAGGGTGTGAGCACAATCACCCGGCCCCACTGCAGGGCCAGCAGACCAGGTGTTTTAAATTCACCACCAAGTCAACACACAGGGGGATTTCTCCTCCCTTCTCGACCATGATAGAGGGAACTTCTCATCCGACCACACTAAACCGACATGAGGCTGATCCTCCCAGTGCCGTCCCACTCGTACCCCCTACTCGGCTCTCCCTGGCCGAGCAAACCCGCACGGTGGATTTCAGCAAGAGCACAAGGTTTTTTGGGATGGAGCTTTTTCCCCCCGCCGGCAGTGCTTCCTGCTGCCTCGGAGATGCTCTGAGCCCCTCGGTACTGGGCACTGACCCTTCCCACTGCACCCATGCTGTGGAGGAGGCGGTGGTCCTGGCGGCGGCGCCTCGGCAAGCGCTTGTGTTGGGGTAGGACCCCCAGGGCACGGTGCTCCGTGGCCCCAGGCAAGCCACCGCTGCAGGGGCCACGCTCCAGCTTCCACACCGTGCCTGCAGCTGCTCAGGGCTCTGGGCAGCCTGGATCCCCACTACTGCTCCCCCGGGACCCCTCTGCGCCGCAGCTTCCTCAGGATTTCCGTCCCGGGGGGCCGAAGGACACGGAGAAGCCCCGGCGGTGACCGCCACCGGGCAAAGGCCCAGCCCAGGCCTTGGGGTGCGGGGCCGGGGGGCCCCACCGCCCCGGCAGCTCGCAGGCCCGGTGGGCACCGCTAGGCTCGGGGGAGGTCCCGAGCCCCCCCGGCGGGCGGGGGTGACCGAGGCGAGGGGTCAGAGGTCAGCGCCCCCCCCCGGGCCGCAGCAGCCCCCCCTCCCCGCAGTCACGGAAGGCGCGGACCCCCCCGCGGCGCCCGGCGGGGTGGGGCTGCCCAAGGGAGGGGTGTGGCCTCTCCCCCCCCGCTCCCCCCCGCGGGCGGACGCAGTGGCGCGGCCCCCCCTCCGCCCCCCCGCGGCGCGCGACGTGCGCCCTCGCGCCAGCGGCACGTACGGCGGCGCGCGCTGGGGCGCCCCCTCCCCTCCCCGGCGGGACGGGCCCCCCCTCCCGCCCCGCCCCGGCCGCCCCGCCCCGCCCCGACGCGCCGCGCGGCCGCCTGGCTCCTCCCGGCTCCCGTAGCCCGGCGCCGACCGGCCCTTACCGTCGCCGAGCGGCCGAGTCCGGGGGCTGAGAGAAGGGGGTGGGGGGGGGAAACGGGCCGGGCAGGAGGGCGCAAGCGCAGTAACCACCGCAGCCTCGGCCGCCAGCACTTCCGGCCGCCCGCCTGCCTTAAAGGGGACGCCGTCGACAGGACCCGCGCGAGCGGAGCCGTGCTGCCTTCTAGCGGCGGCCGGTGGCCCCGCCCCGCGGCTTCCCCCGTGTGACGGCGCGGGGGCACGGGGGGTTCCTGGCCGCTGCCGGGAATGCCAGGAGCGAGGAGTGGGAAGCGGTACCGGGCAACCCCAGCCCGGCCCGGGGGCTCTGTACCCTCGCAGCGGGTCCGTCCCGCAGCCCCTACGGGCGCATTGGGGCGGTTCCCAGGGCCGCCTCTGGGCTCCGTGTCCCTCAGCCACGAGCGAGCCCGCCCCACGAGGTACCCAGGACCACCCTGCCGCTGACCCGGCCGAGCCCCCGCTACCCCCGCCGCGCCGCGCCCACTCCCTTCTGCGGGCCTTGCCGGCTGACTGACAGCGAGGCGGCCCAATGGCGACGCGAGGCAGGGCGGTGGCAGCCAGTGGGCGTGGCAAGGCAGGAGGGGGCGGGCGGCGGGCGCGGCGGGACCGGCGGCGGCGGCAGGATGCGGACGGACGGCGGGACGGCGCGGGGGGCGTTGGTGCTGGCGCTGCTCCGCCGCTGCCTCCTGCTGGGACCGCTGGGGCTGCGCCCGGCCGGCGGACAGGACGGTGAGTGCGGATTGTGGGGCACCTGCGGCGGGGCACCCCGCACCGGGACACAGCACCGGTAGTCTTGCGCCCGCTGACACCCCCGTGGCTCATCTTCCCTCGCTGGGATGGGCCGTACACCGCGCCCAGGACTGGGTTTGGGATGAAGACCAGGGACCGGACGGGCTCTCCTCTGTCCCGGGACCGATCCGGGACAGGCTTCTCACTGTGTCCAGACCAGGGTGGGCTCCTCGGTACCGATCCAGGACGGGTCCCCGCTGTCCCCAGACCGCCACCACACTGGGACTGAGTCTCCGCGGTCCGCCTGTCCTGGTACCGATCCGGGACGGCGTCCCCGCCATGCTTCTGCTCCGGTACCGGACAGGACGAGCTCCCCGCTGCCTCCACCATCTCCGCACCGCCCCGGTCCCGCACCCGGTGGTCTCCTCGCAGACCCCGCCGTGCTCCCCTGTGCCCCCCGCTCCCGGTATCAGGGTGCCGCCTGCGCTGGGGGTCCCGGGGTCGGTTCTGTCCCTCCTACCCGGCTTCCCCGGAAACCCCTAATCCCCAGCGGCCCGGCTCTGCCCCGGTTTAAGAGGATCGCTGGGGCTTACGGTGCACAGCTGGGAGAGCCGGGCAGCGGCTCCATCCCGGGGGATGCTGCAGGTCCCGGCAGCGTCGCTCCGGGCGGGAGAATTGCAGCCTGTGGGGTCTGGGAAAGGCCCCGAGGGGACGTTCAGCCAAAACCTCATCCTGAAGAAGGACTTCTCCCCGGCGTTGCTCATCTCCAACGCATTCGAGCATCAGGAGAGGGGAACGGGACATCCAAAGCATCATGTCCAGCGAGGGGAAACTGAGGCACGGCCAGGACGTGACCACGGGGGGCAGAATCCCCACTGCGTTCCCCACTTGTTTGATTTGGTACACATCCCACAGCGGGTTCCCACTGGCTCCCAAAGCCCTCGGTGGAGCCCTCCCAGCCCTGGACCGTACCAGGGCTTTTCCTGGAGCATCGCCCTGTTGTGTCTGTCTTGCATCCTCTGAGAAAACAACCCCCCCCGGCAGGGGTGGTCCCAACACTGCGGCTTTGCCCTCACTCAGCGGAAATCCAGTTTTCCCATTTTTTTGCAACTGACCTTTTTTTGGGGGGGGCTGGGGATTTTTCTGTAGCCAGAGACAAGCCCCCCCCATGGCTCTGCCTTCGCTGTTCCATTCCCTCAGTAGTATCTTGGGAGCTAAATCATCGGGTGTGCATGTGTAGCTCTTGGTTTATCTCTGGCATTGCCACCCAGCATGTGCTGGCCACACTGGCCATTTTATCGAGTTTTTCCTTTCCCAGGATGGGTTTTCCTGGGATGGGGCCCCCCCAGACCCTCCACACCCACCGACAGTGGGATTGGAGCCGGGGGTGTCCATCCAGGACCCCCAGCTTGGGTGCACATGCCAAGGTGTCCTGGCCAGAGAGGGTTTTCCGTGCTGATCCTGATAGCTCTGACCTTGCTTGTCTGAAACTCTGCCCAAATACCCTAAATTTCTTCCCCCGCAGCACAGCAGCCCCTCTGGGAGCCACTTTCCTGGCAGCCCCAGAGGGGTTACATCCACCCAGTGCCCCCCGCCGCCAGCCCCTGAGGGCCTAATCCTTCCCAGCTTTGCCATAATGGCGTGGGAAATTGAGGATTTCACTCAGTCCCGCATGCCTGCCCAGGGGGGTTCACAGGAAAACCCCCCTCCTCCAAGTTCGGACGCCAGCCTTTCCTACAGTCTGGCCAGGAGTGGGCTCTGGGGAGGGCCTGGCATCTTCCACCTCCAGCTCCCCCTTTTTTGATCCCTGCAGGATTTTCTCGTGCCGGTGCTTTGTGCTGTCTCCTGGTGACGGTGATGGCGGCCAAGGCAGGGGCAAGCCGAGCCCATCACTTTTCTTTCTGCTTGGCAGGAGCAGCAGCTTTTTGGGGCTGGAAGGGGAGTGAACAATGCCCCCCCCCCCCCCCCAGCCATGCAGAGGGGCGGGGTGGTGTACTTCCTTTCACCAGTCCTGCCCTGGATACACCAGAAATCCCAAACGGTGCTTGACGCCGGATGCTTTCAACTCCAGTTTCCAGAATATTCCCTTGTGCCCGGGGGCAGCAAGCCCAGAGAAAGGCCCTTTTTGTGGTGGTTTTGGCATTGACCTGGGGACGTGGCCACGGGGATGCAGCTGCCCAAGGTCATCTTCAAGGTCAAGCCCACAGCCAAGAGTGCTCAGGGGCTGCTTGGAGCTGTACAGCCCTGTGGAGGGGGAGTGTTTCCTCCTTGCATCCTCCTGTAGTCCCCAAAATTGGGATCCTCCTGGGCTGGGGGATGGAGAGGGGCTGGAGGTACAGGTCTGCACTGGGTGGTTGTGGGGGAAACTGAGGCAACTTCACCCCTGGGTCCCCCTGGGGACTGTCCCCAGTGGAGAGAGCAGCCAGAAAAGCCACAAAAAATGATGTTTCAACCAAGGAAAACATTTGAAAGGGCTCCGGGTGCCCATGGGGTGTCCCTGGTGACTGTACCAAGTGGGGAAACTGAGGCAGGCAGCAGCCTGGCTGAGCCCGTACCCCGTCTCTCCACAGGGGATGGCTGCGGCCACACGCTGCTGACACCCCACAGTGGTACCCTCAGCTCCAAGAACTACCCGGGCACCTACCCCAACCACACTTCCTGCCGCTGGTGGCTGCGTGCGCCCCCGGGCACCTCCCTCCTCCTGGCCTTTGGGGACGTGGACCTGGAACCCTCTGAGCGCTGTGCCCGCAGCTCTGTGCTGCTCACCAACCCCCAGGCTGGCACTGCCTATGGTAAGAGGTGGTGTCCTGGGGGAAACTGAGGCAGCACCTGCCAAGGAGCTGCAGATGGGGAGGGGTGATATCGCTTTATGTAAAATCCTGGATAAGGAGAAGATCAGGAAAATCCAGCTTTTTAGCTGTTTTTGTCATGGGAGGGGGCATATCTGAGGAAGGGGGTATCTGAGGATGAGGATATCTGAGGATCGGGATATTTAAGGAATGGGGTACCCAAGGATGGGTGTACCTGAAATGGGGGGACCTGAAGAGGGGGATATCCAAGGAGGGTGGTATCTGAGGACAGGAGTACTTGAAGAGGGGGATACCTGAGGATGGGGTGCCCAAAGATGCAGCTGCTGATTAATTAGTTCTGTCTGTGGAGCCGCTGCTCAAACGCTTCCAGGATTTTCCTGGAGAAATTTAATGGTCTTGGAGGGCTTTGACAGCACCTGGAAGGTGGCAGGTGCTGGGGGAGACATCTTGGGTTGGGGGGGAAAGCGTCAGTGCTGGGGTGTACATGGGGTGGGATGGAGGAGCAGCCATGAGGCCGGGTGAGGGGCAGGGGACGCTGTGGGAAATGTGGGGTGGAAAGGAGCCAGTTTCGATTCCCCACAGCTCTACCAGGACTGGCGTTTTCCCGTTTTCCAGGGCTTTTGCCCTTTCCAGGCAGGCAGACAAGAGGGTTGACAGCACGTGATGTCGCTCATCTCCTCTGCCATGACCTCGGGGACATGTTTATCCCCATCTCCCAGAATCCCAAAGCCCAGACATGACTTGGGCCAGCCTGAGGGATCCCAGAGCAGCACAGGACAGGGGAGACCCTCGATGATGCTCCTGGGGGGCTGGTGGAGGTGGGGGCACCCTTAGCCCCTTTGGGTGTGTGCCACAGTCCTGCTCACTCATGCGCGGCTGACGCCAGCCCTTGACAAGTCCCAGATGTTTTTCAGGAAGTGGAGGCTGTGGGCTCCCTCCTGCTGACTCAGAGCTGGTCCGAATAAAAGCTGGAGACACGTTGCGGTCCCCATGGGGTTGGCAGCCTAAGGCTCAACTGACAAGTCCCCAGCACACCAGGGTCTCTGGAGCTGCTGGCGGAGTGGGCAGTGAGCCACATGTTGCAGCATCTGTCCAGGACAGCGCTGGCATCTGGTAGCGGGTGGGAAAATCTGTGCACACATGTCATCTGCATCTCACATGCATGTCATTTGCATATGACGTGGAGCCCCCATCACTTCCATGACTCTGTGACATCCCTGCACACACACATGTCCCATGTCCCCTGGGCCTGACCTCTTGGTTAAATATGACCCAGGCAGGGTGAGGGTGCAGGTTGGGGTGGGGAAACTGAGGCATGACACAACTCTGCCAGGGAGGTGTCAGTGCCAGCACCATGGGGATACAGCTCCTTGTTCCCAGGGCAACGATGGCATTTTCTCATTTTCTCAAAGCATTTCTGGGTGCCCCGAGTCCCTGGTGATGGACATGATGCAGAACAGAGAGAAATCGTGTGGGGGTGACGCCAGTCTGGGGACTGGGGCCACCTCTTGTCCCTGGTTGGGACCAGGGGTGTCCCCAAGGAACCTGCCTGTCCGCAAAGCTGAAGTTTTAATCAGGGAGATGGAGGCTGCAAATTGATTTGGATTAAATGAGGGGATTTAGGAGGCAGCTACTGCAGTGCCTGTGAAAGGGGAGATGGGGAGGGGACAGGGATGCAGCCCCCATTTTGGGGTCCCATGGGGCCATGCCATGGCATCAGGGGAAGAGTGGCAAGTGCCGAATAAAAGCTGGTGGCTACTTGGGCCAGTAAAGATGCTCTGGAGGGAAGCGTTTCTGGAAGGTGGGTACAGTCCCTGCCTGGCTGGAAGATCATCTGTCCCTGCTCAGGGAGGTGGGGACATCTTGGGGTGCCACCCTGGGAGCTTGGTCCAGCTCTGACCTCATGCCTGGGGGCTGTGTCCCCCCCGGTGCTGCTCGTGGCTGTGGGGGGACAGTGGGGACTGTGCCCCAGTTACCCCCCCATAGCCTGGGTGTAACTGGTCTGGGGATGGGGCCACCCTGTGGCTGGAACCACCCTGGCACAGGACCACCTTGGCACAAGGTCACCCTGGGCGTGGGACCACCATCAGGATAGGACCACCCCAGAGCTGGGACCAGCCTGGCATGGGGCCATCCTGGGGCTGGGGCCACCCTAAGCACAGTCCAAATGCCTGAGTGCCCCCAGCCCTGACAAGGGCTGGGCCAGGGGAGGTGTCACCCCAGGGTCTGGGTGCCTGTGCCCATCTCTGGGGAGCCCCAGTCCCCTTCATGGCCCCTTCTCTGCAGGGCCCTACTGCAGGAATGCTGTCCCCGCCACCCCACTTCTGGTGACAAACTCCAGTGCTGTCACCGTCCTGTTCAACAGCACCAGCCATCACTCAGGACGAGGTCTCCTCCTGTCCTACGCCACCTCGCAGCACCCAGGTAGGGGGGAGCATCCCTCAGGGATGCAGAAACCCCCCCGGGCCGTGTTTTGGCCCATGGGGAGGCACAGCCGGGGGTGGAGGGAGCTCCTTGCTGACCCCAGGGTGGGCTCCAATTGCCCCAAGTTCACTGAAGACCCAAAATGAGAGACCCCCAGACCACCCAGCCAACTGGGACCCCCCACAGCACCCTGGACCCCCAGGTCAGCTGGGTCCCCAATCCCAGGCAGAGATGCAGGCATGGGGCCAATGGCTGCAGGGACTGAGGGACCAGCCTCCCCTGTCCCTCTGGGTGCCCTGGGGTGGGTGGGGGTCCCTCACCCTGGGGTATCCCTGCCTTGCAGACCTGGTCTCCTGCCTGGTACGAGGCACCCACTACACCCAGGAACATGTCAGGTGAGTGGCTGGGGGAGTTAGTGGTCCCCGCTTTGGTGTCCCCCACCCTGGCATTGCTGCCGGTCCCCATCTACCCCAGTTTTATCCCCATTCCTCTCCCGGGTGCTTGGGGTTGCAGCTGCGGCGGGATGGGCACCAAACGGGTGTGCAGAGGGGAATTGGACAGGAGCGAGCCCTGACTCCCCGTTGCCATGTGTTTCAGTGTGTACTGTCCTGCGGGCTGCAAGGACATCGACGGGGACATCTGGGGTAACCCCAGCCAGGGCTACCGGGACGTAAGTGCAGAGCCCGGCTTGCCTCAGGGGTGCACCCACCAGGGATGGTTCCCGGCACGCATGGCCACTGCTTGTCACTCCCCAGCGGACTACAGGGGATGGGTTTGGCCATGGGGTGCCCCGTGGGATACCCTTTCCTCCCCAGTCGGGCTGCTCTCACCTGTCCCTGCTCCCCACAGACCTCAGTACTGTGCAAGGCGGCCGTGCACGCTGGGGTGATTGCGGACGAGCTGGGCGGGCAGGTCACCCTGTCCCGGGAGAAGGGGATCACGCTCTACGAGTCAGCCTTCGCCAATGGGCTCCACTCCAAAAGGTGGGTGGGTGGGGCTGGGGTCCCTGGCTGCACCCCGTACCCATCTGTGCTGACACCGGGGACCTGCCACCGCTTGATTTTAGACACTCCACAGATTTATTCACCTGGGGCCCTTTTCCCCATGTCCGATGCTCCCCATGCTTTCTGCCCGCAGGGGATCCCTCTCTGAGAAGCGGCTCATATTCCACAAAGGTATTTTTTTCCCATTTTCCCTGAAATTAAGCCATATTTTTGGCTCCCAACCTGCTGTCTCTATGTCCAGCTTGTGATGATGCGCTGGAGGTGGCTGCCTTCAATGCCTCGTCCTGGTGGCACGAGGTGGACATGCTGGGCCAAGACAGAACCTGGGTGGCTGAACGGGCAGCGCTGGGCATCACCGGCCACTCCTGGGCCACCGAACCTGGCACTGAGGCCGCCTGGCTGGAGCTGGACCTGGGCACCCGCAGGAATATCACTGGTGAGTGCTGTCCCCAGGCCACCCTAACCACTGTCCTCCCTATGGTGACATGGGCACCAGCCTCACAGACCCCCCCAAAAAAAACTGTCCAGAGCAGTTGCAATAACCAGGAGGAATTTGAGCTCCTTGGGCCATGGTTATACTGGTGCAAACTTAGACAGCGTCAACCTCCCCAGCTTTCCCCTCTCCCCATTTTGTCCCTGTCAAGCCCCCTGCCATCCGCAGCTATTTCTGGGAGGAACAAGTTAATATTATGCTCTTGCATCTGGTGCCAGTGCACGCCTTTTGTTTGGCTGGAGCTGCTGAAAGCGGGGGCTTTGTGTGGCAGTGGCTGGTGACCGCGGCGAGGAAAATGGGGACATTGTCCAGCCGAAGGCTGAAGGAGGGAGGAATGCGTGGCTCGCAGCCGGGGCTGGAGGTTATTGGCTCCTTGGGGCAGAGTGTGGGGTTCGACAATTAAATCTGCCACCCAAACCCCCTCCCAGGGCTGGAGGGAGCCCCTGGTGGGGGGTTTCCCAGGGGGATGATATGTCCTGTCCCTTGGTCCCCTCCCATCATGGAGCTGGGTGTCCCAGAGATGGGGGTTATTTTGTCTAGAAAAGCTCTGCCCCATGCAATGGGGCATTTTGGGGGACAGAGTGGCCCCCCCAAGCCCTTCCTCAGCCCCGCACCCCCCGGCTGACAGCAGGGCCCCCCTTGGGCTCACTCCTGCACTGACAGGCATCATCACGAAGGGATCATCCGAGCAGCACAACTACTACGTGACATCCTACCGGGTCTCCTCCAGCCGTGACCGGAAGAACTGGAGACCCTACAGAGGCAGCAGTGGCCAGGAGGACAAGGTGGATGCAGGGGGGGACAATAGGGGGGTCACAGACCCCCTGCCCGCGGATGTGTGGCCATCTGCACTCTCTTCACCCTCTCTGGCAGGTCTTTGAAGGAAACACTGACAGCCAAGGGGAGGTCTCCAATGCCTTCATTCCGCCCATTGTCGCCCGCTACGTCCGTGTCACACCCCAGAGCTGGCACCAGCATGTGGCCTTGAAGGTGGCCCTGGTGGGCTGCCAGCTGGCACGGGTCCGCGTGCCCCGACCCTACGGTGAGCCCCTCTGCACACCACCTGACATCCCAAACATCCCCTAGGGATCCCCAACCTCCCTGTGCGCCCAATGGTGGTCCCACACTGACAGTCCCTGCTATGCCCTGCAGTGTCCAGTGTCCCCAAGGAGGTTCCTGTCCCCACCAGCCGCCCAGCCAGCCACACACCCATCCCTGGCATCACCCTGGACCCGGAGAAGGCAGGTGGGTGCTGTTGGGGGGGGGGTGCTGTTCCTGGGGTGCAGTGTTGTTTTGTGGATGCTCTAGGCACCGATGGACCCAGTTGGACTTTAAGATTCCCCTGTGACAACACATTGGTTTTCCTTCTCTGGTGGCCTCGACTGGGCTCCTGTCACCCGTGGGTGGACTCCTGTCACTTGTGGGTGCAGAGGGGTGGGATGGGGCACCCGGAGGCTGATGCTGTCCTCCCTCCCCAGGCTCCACACTGCTGGTGATGCTGCTTATTGGCGGTTTCATTCTCCTCTGCTCCAGCCTCCTGCTGCTGGTTTTCCTCTGCCGCAGGAAGAGGTGGGTCCCATCCTGCCCCCCACTTCACCCTGGGGGACGTAGCATTGCCCCCCCAAAGTGCAGTGACTCCATTTGGCTGCTCTCCAGGTACTGAGTGGTGCAGCCCCCTGTGCAGTGGGTGCAAGGAGGGGGGTGGTGGTGGGTTTGATGGGATCCCTCACCCCCACCTCACTGTCCCCTTGCAGGAAGCTGGCGGCAGAGCTTAACTGTGGGAAAATGAAAGGTAAAGAGCCTCCAAACTCCCTTGGGGGTCCTGCCATGCCTGTCCACAAGGGATGGCATGTGACAACCAGAGGCTTCTGCTCTTTGCTCAGGGTACCCCAAGCTGGGCCCGAGCCATGTGTGCTCCCTGCAGAGCCTGCCGCCCTCTGGCTCTGCACTGGCCTCGTTCCCCATGACGGCTGCGCTGGGGGACCTCGACCAGACCCATTCACCAGGTAATAGGGACATTGAGGCACAAATGGGTCCTTCAGCCAAAAGCTGGAGCTGTGTCTCCCCCACTGCACCTTGGGGTGCCCATTGCCCCCCAGCACCACTCTGGTCTGACCTGTCCCACATGGTCCTGTACAAAAGGTAGACCTTGACAGGCCTTATTTATCTTCATTATTTTTATTTTTATTATTCTGCATCAAACACGGATGTGGACATTGGAAGGCGGCTGGAGGGCACCAGGACCCCCACTCCATGCTGGTGCAGAGGGACGTGCCTGTCCCTGTGGGGTAGCTGTCCAGCCCCGGCTGGGTTTTGGGATGTATCTGCCGGGTTTTTCCTGTTTTTTCCACCCATGGGTGCCCTCAGCCCACCCACATCTGGAACAGCACCGCCGTGGGAACAGTCCCCAGCTCAGAGCCTTGCACCCCCGTTGCAGAATATGCTGAGCCAGACCTGGTGCAGGTGACCACCAGCAGCCAGATGGGACCCTGCACCTTCAAGCCTCTCCTGGACGAGGGCTACACTCTGCCGCTGGTCGTGAGCCACTACGACGTGCCGGGAAAATACCACGAGTACGCAGAGCCGCTGCTGCCCGAGCCCGAGTACGCCACACCGTTCAGCGAGCCCGAACCCGCCAGCACCCGCCACAGCCCCTGCGGCGTGCCAAGGCTCCCCGTTTCCCCCCCGCTGCGGTACGACGCGCCCGCCCCGCGGGCCGGGGAGCTGCCCGCCGGGGCGTGCACGACTGCCGGCCCCGGTGGGGATATCCCCTCTGCGGACGGGCCCCTGGAGGACAGTCCTCTCCCGCACGTGTACCACGAGGCCTTGTGAAGATGCAGCGGGAGCCTGACCCGGGGGAACGGGCAGGGGCTATGGGAGAAAAAAAACGCTCCAAGCGTTGGGAGAATATTTTCTAAATACGATCGTATTTATCGGTATTAAATACATATATCCTGCTGGAAGGCACGCCCCGTGCGACTCCCACTTCGCGCAGCCCCACTGCGCGACCAAAAACCTGCCTCGGAAACTGAGACACCCTGTCCCTCCCGGGCCAACCAACCCCATGCAGCATAACACCCCGCCACCCAACCCTCATCGCGGCTCTGCCATTGACAGCTGCCCGGGGCGCCGGAACAGGCGGTCACCAGCGGCCCCCCTCACAAAAATTGTGCTTCCGAAATCTCTTGATGTCGATTCCGCGAGGGCGGCCGCGAAGCCCCCCCGTGCCACGCACGGCAGAAGCCCTTTTTAAAAGTAAACGTTCGGCCGGCTGGGAGGGGAAAGTGCCAGGGCACCACTCAGGTCACGGCGAAGCACGAGTGTTTCCTTGACAAAAAGTGTCCAATTCCACATTTCTGCTCTCTTCCTCCTTAAGTTTCACGCCTTTTTTCTCCATTTCTGCTTTTATTTCTCCCCCGAAAACACCGATTCTTTCCTCAGTGGCCCCAAGCGCTATGCAAATCGCGCGGAGCATGCTGGGACGCCTCCCTGCCGCGCCCTCCCCGAGGCGGAGCCCGGGCTCCTCCTGGCGGGTACCTTAGCGCGCACGCGCAGGTAGCGCCTTCCCGATTGGCGGCGCTGGACGCGTTTCCGGTGCGTGGCGGAGGGAGCGCAGCCGGCGGCGGAGCGTCGGTCCGCCCGCGGGTCATGGGGAGGTACGGGCCGGCGCGGCGGTTGGTCGGAGGTCCTTCCCACGGTGGGAGGGGAGGAACCGGCTGTTTTATACCGGCTTTTACAACCTAAAATATGGGAGGGAGCCTGGATGGGCGCGACAGGCTAGTCCCGCCGCTCTTCGGGACAGGCCGCGGCCTGGAGCCGCGGCTCAACCCCCGCCCGGGGAGTGTCAGCAGCCGAGGGGGTCCCGGGGGCTGCGGAGTGACAGGGGGAGGTGTCGGCCCCGGGACCTTGGCCGCGGCGCCCCGGCAGCCTCGGGAAACATTTTATCCCGGGAGGTTCCGTTCGGTCCCGTCACGGCGTTTCCCGGGGGCGATTGTGGGGCCGGGGGTGGATGCTAAAACAACCGCCTGGCAGCTGCGGCCTCCCGGGTGGCGAGAGTCGGTGCTTCCGAGCTCAAACGCAAGGCTGTAAACTCTCTTTGAGTCCCATCGGCATCTAAAAAAGCACATCCGGGGAAAAAAAAAAAGGACTTTAAAATTTTTTTTTGCTTTTAACAAGCGCATGTGATGGATAAGTACTTGTCACCGTCTGTCTCACATTTGCAATAACTACAGCAAAACCCAAGAACTTTCTCAGTTTTCTCTGTTAACAATAAAGATACACCCAGACCAGATGGTCCTTTGCAAAACTATTTAAATGTTTGGTGCAAATCGTTATGTCTTGGTAGAAGCAGAAGTCCCCTTGAGCACCCCAGGGAATGCGCCAAAGGTTGGTTTGGCTTTACTGTAGACTTTAATTACAGCTGTAATCCTAACAAGTGGTGCTAATTGAGGCCACTAGCCCTATTCCTGCCATGGAGAGAAGCTGCTCCGGGCTCATCTGCAGATTGCTGCTGACAGCAGATCCCAAGATAACTCTGTTTTCTGACAGAAAAATGAAATTTGGCCAAATTTCTACTCCCTCTTCAGGATCCTGAGAGATGCCTCGTCCTCCGCTCATGATCGTGTGACAGATAAACCCTCTCGTGCTGCAGTACAGCCAGTGCGTCCTCTCTTGCATGAAACTTTCCTCTTGCGGTCTGATTGTAGAGTGGGTGATACAAAAAAATATCTGGTGTTCCTGTAGGAATGAGAGTTAAATGGAAGAGGAGGAAGCGAGCGTAGGTTAACGCTGATCACTGACGTTCTGAGAAGGCTTTGGGAAATGGCCTCTCCGTTCTCTGGCCCCATGGCAGTTGCCGATGTAATTAAAGATCTAGACACTCAGATAGCTGTAAGTAAAAAGCACTGGGGTTGGCATGCGGGATTTTTATCCTGGGAATCCACCCATCTTGTTAACTTGGCGTTTGGTGATCTTAATGGCACGCGAAGGGCGTGATGAGATCTGTAAATAAACAAACAAAATAACTTTATGGTGATAGAAGTGCTTTTGGCTCCAGGAGTTTGGAGCTTTCTCCCCTCCATGGTTGGTAAGAATTCCTGCTTTGTGGATTTGTAAGCTGAGGTGTGGGGGTGACTGACTGGCCTGAGAGCGGCCCAGGCTAAAACCGAGCCTAGCATACACTGAAGTCCTGATATTGTGCTGAGCTCCTCGTCCAGAAACGCCATCTGAGGGGCTTTAGGGTGTGAATGGAATGGTTTTCCATCATTAATTAGTTAAAATGAAGCTGAGAATTTGCTGAGTGCACCACAGAAACGCGTCTCGGACATAAATTCTAAATTCTCTCTGTGTCTGCAAGTGCAGCATTGCATGAATTTGCCGTGGAGTGAAGCACTAAAGCAACCGCCTCTGAGCACTCCGGTGTGATTCCTGGTGTGTGATTTGGGGTGAATTAACCCAAACTAACCAAGCTTGCTGTGATGAGGGGAAAATGTCTGTTTGTAGCTCGTGTAGCAGATGCTCTGTTCATTGTTTTGTATGTGAATGTGCTGTAAAGCTGTTCAAACTCTTTTCTTTCTCTTGTAAGTTAGTTCATCCTCAAGCACTTAGACTTTTTGGAAGTGGCAGCTGCTTCTTGACTGTCTCTAGGCCCAACAGCAGCTGCTACATGAGGAATTTTTACCTCAAACTGTTCTGTAAATGCTCATTGCACTTGACAGACCTGTCCCTGCTGCCCACAGCAGTTGTGGGGTGGAAGGTCCAGGGTTTTGCTGAGTTTCTTTTTGCATAGCATTAAGGACAGAGTGTCACCAAGCCGGGATTTTAGGGCCTTCCAGCCGTGAAACACCACAGCTGCTGGTTGATCTGTGTGTTGGCTCAGTGGGCAACAACCTGAATAACTTAAGGGTGAACTTGGAAGATCGGAGTAATGGGTTAAGCTGCTCCAGCTCACCTCTGGTTCCCTGTTATCGGTAAAGCCGCCTGCACTGGCTGTGGCTCTTGCTGTGTGAAGCACAACTCGAAGGTGTGGGCAAGCGCTTGTGTTTCTCCGCCACATTACCTCTGAGAACCCAGATTTGTGCTTTCAGAACCCAAAACAAACCCTTTGTTGTCAAGGAACCACTGTGGATCAGGCCTGGAGTGCAGTGTTACTGAAAATGAGGCGTCCACCCTGTGGCAGACACCGCAGGAGATGAACGCCCTGTCCTCAGGCTCATGGAGAGGACTCGAATGCTGCTCCTGCTCTTCCCTTCACCGCTGCCACGGGAGCAAACCTGTCTCCATTATTAAATCTCTGTGGGCTCTTCCTCGAAGCTGTTTATGGTCCAAGTGAAATGCATTCAGAAGGGCAGGGGGGACACGTGTGTTGGATTCAGCCCCAGGAAGGAGCTGCTGAGCTGCTGCCTTTCGTCCGTGCGCTGCCTGCAGCCTCTCGGCTGCTACTGGCAAATTCCATATCCCAGGGAATGTGTTCTCTTTTTCTAAACATTTCTCCTCCCTCTTGCTGCATCTGGAGAGACCTGATCTGCTGTAAAATCCTGGGCCCTATCAGGACACTGTGGTTTCCTGTAGACAAAGCTGCAATCGCCCCCTTCTCATTGCTAACTTGTAGCTTTTGTATCCTTTTACAGTTGATTGGTTTGGGTCCCCACAACGCCAAGAAGAAACAAGACCTAGATAAACTTTATGACCTAAAAGCTAAAGCCCAACAGATTATGAACCAGTTTGGCCCATCGACCTTGATCAACCTCTCCAACTTCTCTTCTGGAAAGCCCGAACCCGCCAGCACCCCCCCGCAGAGCTCCATGGCCAACAGCACCGTTGTGGCAAAGATGCCAGGGACGCCGAGCGGAGGGGGACGGCTCAGTCCTGAGAGCAACCAGGTAATTTTATCTGCAGCTTTAGGACAACAGGGGAGATGCTCAGACCTGCCTGAGGCTTAATTCCTTTCCTTCCTTAAGTTACAAACAAAAACTTAATAAATGTCCGTATCAGTGACTGAGTGAGCAAATGTGTCCATAGATTGTTTCTCTTCCCTGGATGGGGTGTGCATGCTGTAAGTGTAGAGGTTTTTTTCGTTTCAGGAAAATGTATATTGAGAAGTTCTTTTTAAATGTGGTTTAGATGGGAAGACTGAAAGTTTGTAGCCTGCATCTGAGTGGGGTAGTGTGAGAGGCAGCATCACTGCCAGGAGCTGCTAATTTGTGTGTGTTTGCTTGTCCTGGTGGGACAACAAGTGCATAAATTGCGCAAGCACTCCAGGAACCCTCCCTGATGTCTCTGCAGTGTCACTGTCACTGGCACCTCTCTGGGAAGTGTCCCCTGACAAACAGATGCAGCAGTTCTTCCCGCAGTGTGAGGGAACCGGGAAGAGGTTTTCCAGGGGTGTCTGGTTCATCTGACCAGATGGATGGATCAGTGCTGAGAACTTTTATCCACACCCTACAAGACTGAAGTGTCCTGTTGTTGTCCAGCAGCAGGAAAATTTCTGCTCCCCACCACTTCTGCCCTAGAATAACCCAGCACTGACCTATCTTGCTGTTTTCCTTGTGAAACAGTAAAGCTGGTAAGTGCTACAGCCATGGAAATGCTTCCTTTGTGCCCTGAGCACAAATTTAGTCACTATCTGCCTCTTAAGACTTCTAATTTTGTCCCCTCTTGCCTGCAGCTCAGTGCCAGTTCAGCACAGGAGACTTATTTATCCTGACCCTCTGCATTCCATTTTTGTTCACTGGTGCTTGAAAATGGCTCCTTAACACCTGATAATTCTTATCTCTGCCATTCTTGAGCTGATAGGCTGTGTCAACACCTGTGACTTGGGCCTGGGGAGGGCTAGCAGGGGAGGAGGTTTTTTGGTGTCTGTGCTAAAGCAGTGTGGTAAATCTGGTAAATCCTTCCCTCTTCTCCCACATGCTCAGGTTTTAACAAAGAAGAAATTGCAGGACCTGGTGCGGGAGGTGGATCCGAATGAGCAGCTGGATGAAGATGTGGAGGAAGTAGGTACCAACCCATGGCAGGGGCTACAAAATAGAGCTAATCTTGGATTTGTCACAAACTGGTGGCCCTTTGTCCAAGGCAGGGACGGCTGCTTCATTTTACGCTTCTGTGTTCTCACGTTTGCTGCAGCCTTCAGCCATCTGTGTCTGTTCCTGCGTCCCAGCATCAAAAAGCATTTTAAACCAGTGATTGTAGCAAACGCCTTTGAAATACAGACTTCTGAGGACTCATTTTCATGCTTTCTGCATAACTTCAGCTGCTCGGTACTGACAAGACAGGTTGTTGTCCTTGTCCTGCCGCAGATGCTGTTGCAGATCGCTGACGATTTCATCGAGAGCGTGGTGACAGCAGCCTGTCAGCTTGCGCGGCATCGCAAGTCGAACACCCTGGAAGTGAAAGATGTCCAGTTGCATCTCGGTGAGTGATTTTTTTTTTTTTTTTCTTAGCTGAGTGCTGGGTGCAGTGTTGGGCTGGAAACCCACGAGTAGCTACAGATACGTAACTACAAAAATGTTCCAAGGGCTGGAACAGCTCTGCTGGGAGGACAGGCTGAGAGTTGGGGTGTTCAGCTGGAGAAGACAAGGCTCCAGGGAGCCTTTGTGGCTTTGTGGCCTTTGTGGCCTTTCCGTAATTAAAAGGGGACAATAAAAAAGATGAGGTCAGACTTTTGAGCGGGGCTTGTTGCAACAGGACAAGGGATGATGGTTTTAAACTAAAGGAGGGGAGATTCAGGCTGGACAGGAGGAAGGAATTGTTGCCCTGAGGGTGGTGAGAGCCTGGCCCAGGTACCCAGAGAGGTGGTAGATGAACCATCCCTGGAGACATCCCAGGCCAGGCTGGACGGGGCTCTGAGCAACCTGAGCTGGGGAAGATGTTTGTGCCTGTTTGTGAGGACAAGGCTGCCCTTGGGGTGAGCTGTTGGGGGCGATCGTGCTGACCTGGCTGCTCTCTTCCAGAGCGTCAGTGGAACATGTGGATCCCAGGCTTCGGTTCTGAAGAAATCCGGCCCTACAAAAAAGCCTGCACTACAGAAGCTCACAAACAGGTGAGGAGCCCTCAACACCACCAAGCATCACGTGGCAGAAGCCTGATATGGGGAGGGTGGCCTCAAATTCCTGGCATGACATGAATTTTTAGCCTCTTCTAAGTGTTTTGGGCTTGAAATAACTTCCATAGTCTCATCGCCTGTTTGTGCAGAGAGGACTGAGGTTGCTCGGGCCCCACTGTGGTGGTGGCTGCACCCTAAGGGAAGCAGCAGAACTTGCAGCTCAGCTCGGAATGGTTTGAAAACCAGCTGAGAGGCTGTGAAGTGGGGTTTGGATCCGGGCACTCTTTAATCCCACTTTTCTCACTAGTGTCAGTGTTGCACTTCCAGCCCTGGGTGTTGAGGAGCGCAGATGTTTCCCTTTTCCTCTGGGATCCCATTAAGATTCAAACAGACCTGACAGACCTGTGCAGAAACGAGTCAGGCAGAGTCCCGAGAGAGCCTGAGATACGTTGTTCCTGCACAGTTGTTTTGCAGTAACCTTGTCTGAGATGCTTAGATTCCCACATTTTTCTCTTTTTACAGAGAATGGCACTGATTCGCAAAACTACCAAGAAATAGCTCCCGGGAAGAGCCAGGAGAAGATGCCTCTGTGTTTTGGGATGTCTGCCTCTCCACGATGCCATCCATGGGATATTTTTTTTTTAATGCTTTACAGAGAAGCATATATTTTTTATTAATGGTGCAGCAATATCTTAACTTGATGATGAGATCTGCCAAAAATATTCTACACACTCTTCCTCATCCCCCTCTAAGACCACAATGCAAAACAAAGACTTTTTATTTGTGACTTGAAAGTGGTTTATTGTGTAAGTGATCATCCAAGGGAGAGAGTGTTTGATCTTGTGTGGGACAGTATTAGAAGCATCTGTAGAGGTTTTTGTTTCCTCCTTCCTGCCCTGACCTGCCCCAGTACTTTGTAATGTCAGTGTTTATATAAATACCTGCATTTGTTTTACATGAATAAAGAAATTATTAATCTAAAACCATGGGAAAGTCTTGTGCTCTTCTAATGGCGTGTGGGGGAGTTGCTGGTGAAACAGGAAGCCCCACTTTTCTGGTCTGGGTGGGGGGTTTGTTCTGGTCAGAGATCTGCCCTGGGCTCTGGGGTGAGCAGAAGGATTTTTCTGATGGGGAGCGGCTGGGGGACCTGGGGGGTTCAGCTGGAGAACAGGAGCTGAGGGGAGACCTTCTGATCTCTGAACTGCCTGAAAGGAGCTTGGAGCCAGGGGGGGTCGGGCTCTGCTCCCCAGGAACAAGCACCAGGAGCAGAGGAAACGGCCTCAAGTTGCGCCAGGGGAGGTTGAGGTTGGATTTAGGAACAATTTCTTCCCCAAAGGGCTGTGGGGCATTGGAACAGGCTGCCCAGGGCAGTGCTGGAGTCACCAGCCCTGGAGGGCTGGACAGACGGACATGAGGTTCTCAGGACATGGGGTAGTGCCAGGGGTGGGGGAATGGTTGGACTTGGTAATCTTGAGGGTCTTTTCCAACCAAAATGATTCTATGAGGAAAGGCCACGTCCTGCTGGCTGTTTCTGCTCTACCCAGTTTTTATCAGAGAAGCCGCAAGAGCCATTTCTCATGGAGCAGAGGGAGCAGGTCTGCAAACCCCTGTGCTATGGGAGTCTTGCTGGTGCCCGCAGGCAGGACTGGGACCTGTCTTCCCTGCTTGGCATCCATGAGGGAAACCGCTGGGGCTGAGGTAATTTGGAAACCAGTATGAGCTCCCAGTTCAGACACCAGTATGGGCTACCTTGGCTCCTTGAAGAAGCCAGGGAGTGTGACACACACAAACGCAGCCCCAGGTGGGGCTGTTCCTGCACCACAGCCACTGCTGGGAGGAATGTGGGGGTTGTTCAGCAGCTGCTCCAGCTCAGGGTGCCTGGGGAGAGCTGCCATTCCAACCAGCCCACCCTGACCTCCTGGGGATGGAGACCAGCTCTGAGTGAATAAAACAGGGAGTAAAAAGGGTTTTAGGTCAAGACTGATCTGACATGGGACCCTGGGGGGCCAGGAGGACCCACAGTTTCTCTCTGGGGGATGGGGAGAGCCTTGGAGAAAGGGGTTTGTAGAGGGAATAGAGGAAAGGTGGGTGACACCTGGGTCTCTGCAGAATTCACCCTTCCCGTGGCCACTTCCTCAGGAAAACATGGGCAGGCAGAGAGATGACCAAGGGTGTTTAATCCGCGCTTGCTGCTCCATCTCTGCCTCATCCCTTGTGCATCGTGGTGGGGTGTCCCATCCCTCCCAGAGTCACCAGCTCTAACACAAGCATCTCTTCCACTTCTCCTCCTTCTCCGGCACTGCAGCCTTGCATGGCAGTGGGATGCTGCTCTTCACCCCGTCCCATGCCTCGCTGGCCACCAGCCGCCCCGTTTGCAGTGCCTGATAGATGCCCAGTGTCAGTGTTTGGAACGCCTGGACCACGTTGCTGGCGTCCTTGGCTGAGGTCTCCACGTACTGCACCCCCAGAGAGGCTGCCAGCTTCTCTGCCTCCCTCCTGCCCACCCGCCTCTGCCCCACCAGGTCGCTTTTGTGCCCCACCAGCAAGAAAACCATGCGGAATGGCTGGACTGTCTCTGTCACCTCCCGGTGCCACCGGCGGATGCTCTCGAAGGACGCACGGTTGGTGAGGTCAAAGAGCAACATCCCCCCCGCCGAGTTGCGATAGTAGGAGCGAGTCACGGACCTGGGACATGAAGAGAAATGGGGTGAGACCCCCACCGGGGTCTCCAGTGCTGCCCTGGGCAGCATCTCCCCTGATGCAGGGCAACCCCAGCATCTCCTCCCGCCCACAACTGTCACCTTGCTCCTGAGAGTGAGAATTGTCCCTTTGGCTCTGTCAGCAAGTGGTCTGGGCAGCTCTGTCCCTACTCAGCCACCAAAGCTCGTCTGTCCCCTGTTACCACAGCCCCCGAGCTCTCCTGTCCCCAGCAGCCATGTCCCACAACCTGTCCTCTCCCCACAGCCATGTCCCTCGAGCTCTCCTGTCTCCACAGCCTTGTCCCTCAAACTCTCCTGTTCCCAGCAGCCTGGCCAGTGGTGGCAGCCCCAGCCATGAGGTGCCAAGGCTCCCAGCAGCTGCGCTGGGGAAGCCACTTTGCTCAGCTCCCACTGGGCTCCCAGTCTTTTCCCCCAGATCCCTGCAGCTGAGGGGGCAGAGTGGAGTTTGCAGGGGGCTCCTGTACCCCCTTTGGAGCTGGAGCCAGGGCTGACGAGGCAACCCGAAGGGCTCTTTTCCTGGGAACACCCTTGGCTTTGGCTCATCATTGCGGTTCCTCACCCATGGGGTGGGGATACACACACACACCTGTACCCAGGAACTCCCTGGGGTTGAGATCACAACATCCCACCCACACCCCAGATACAGGGGGACACTTGGCTCCATCACCCTCCCCCACACACCCCACAACCTGGACCCACCTGAACCGCTCCTGCCCAGCCGTGTCCCAGAACTGCAGCTTCACCTGCAGCCCCGGCTCCAGCTCCACGAACTGAACATAGAAATCCACCCCCACCGTCTGGTTGACAGCATCCAGGAAGATACCCTCGGTGTAGCGCCGCAGCAGTGAGGATTTCCCTACCGTCGAGTCCCCCAGCATGATCACCCGGAACTGGTATTGCCACCGCAGCTCCATCAGCACCTCCGTAGGCTACCGGGACCCGCCGCCCCCGCACTGGGAGCATGTGCAGGCAGGACCCGGCGTCTCCACCCAGGAGGCGTTCCCACTGCTATGAGCACTGAGTGGCCCATCCTGAGCCTCCTTGCTCTCTTTTTCCTCAGTTTCATCCAGTTGGAAGCGCTCGGGAGGTGCCTTGTCCCATTTTCCCAGGGGGTCGCCCTGTGACACAAGGTCAATAGAATCACAGAAGAGTTTGGGTTGAGGGGACCTTCCCAGGTCCCCCAGTGCCACCCCTGCCATGACAGGGACATCTTCACCAGCTCAGGTTGCTTGGAGCCCCATCCAGCCTGGCCTGGGGTGTCTCCAGGGATGATTCATCCACCACCTCTCTGGCCAACCGGTGCCAAGCTCTCACCACCCACAGGGGCAACAATTTCAGCCTGAATCTCCCCTCTTTTAGTTTAAAACCATCACCCCACCATGTGACACAGGGCAGCTTTACACCACCAGCGACCTCCCAAAAGCAGAGCATCCCCCATGTCATGGACTGAGCATGGCAGTTTGTCCTTGTCAGGGGTCTGGCGCTCAGCACAACCTTTATTTAGCGTGGAAAAGCACCAGATTTATTAAAAGCACTCTTGTAACAGGATATTATTTTTTTCAGAGCCCCCAAATTAAAGCTTGAAATAAACCCAAGGCTGGGAAGGGGTGCAGCCCAAGGAGGAGGGAGAGAGAACCACACCCATCAGGGGAGGGTCTCATGTCCCCCCCATGTCCCCATCAGCACTGGCACCATGCCTGGGGCTCCCCACGTGCTGGGGGCCAGAGGCTGCTCTGGCTGGGGATGAGCCTGATGCCACCGCAGTCCCAGTGCGAGGTAAGAGTCCCCTGTCCCAGTGCCCGCTGGATGTCCCCTGCCAGTGTCTGGAAGGCCAGCTCCACATTGAGGTTGCCACGGACAGAAGTCTCCACGAAGGCCTTGCCCAGGGTGGCTGCCAGGTCCCCAGCCTCCTCCGCTGACACGACGCGCCCGGCCACCAGGTCACACTTGTGTCCCACCAGCATGAAGACAGGGGAACAGTCCCCGACGGCCTCACAGTACCACTCAGGGATGTGCTCAAAGGATGCACGGTTAGTGAGGTCAAACACCAGCAGCACCCCCACCACGCTCCGGTAGAAGGACCTGGTGATGGACCTGGAGACACCGGAGGAGAGTTTGGGGGACAGCCCATCACCCCCTACACCTACTTAACCTGGGGGTGTATTTGGGTCCCAGCTGGGACCTCAGGAGCAGGAAAGTGAGGCCTGCCCACACCATTTGCACCCCAATTTTCTGTTCAGCATCCCCCACCCCAAGACTGGGACGCTTCAGAGGAGACCTGGGTGGGGTTTCAGGGGCTCCAGGATCCCTCTGCCCCCCCACAACCCATGGTGCAGCAGGAATGGGTGGGTGCTGAAGGGGCTAAGAAATGTGGCACCCCCAGACACTGGGGTCCCCAAAAGGCTCCTGGGGATTGGGGGGAGAGTGAGACTCCTCGCTCCAGCAACAGCACCTGGCTTGTCACCCCATCACACCCCTTTTGAGCCTCTTTCCCACTTCCAGGAGCTCCTGATTTCAACCTGATGTAATCAGGAAGGAAATCGCGCACCCCCAGTGCCCTGACACCCCAGGACTAGACTAGCATCCCAGGACTGACACACCAGGACCAGCATCCCAGGGCCTACACCCTGCCCTACACACCTGGCCAGCTCTGGCTTCGCTGCAAGTTCAGCAGAAGGTTGCAAGAGCCTCTAAAGTGTCCCCAGCCCAACGAGCCATTGTTGCCTGTCCCTGCATGCCTGGCCCACCCTGGCACACCCACCCTGGCATGGAGAGATGAATCAGCTAGGTGCTGCAGTCCCGTGGGGGGTGCATGTCCCCCTCCCTGTCCCCACCTCACCTGAACCTCTCCTGGCCGGCTGTGTCCCAGAGCTGCAGCTTGGCCTTGCCGGCAGGTGACAGAGGGACAGTGCGGCTGTAGAACTCCACGCCGATGATGGGACAGGGGGTGGCCGTCCCCA
The DNA here is from genome assembly GCF_036013475.1 of Columba livia. NCBI lineage: Eukaryota > Metazoa > Chordata > Aves > Columbiformes > Columbidae > Columba > Columba livia. The sequence continues at coordinate 67,091 of NC_088627.1, read as the reverse complement.
CGTCCTCTCCACCTGTCCCCTCTGCAAAACAACGCAGCAGTGATGACTTTCCCACCGCTGCGTCCCCCAGCACGATGACACGGAACTGGTAGTGTCCCCTGGGGTTGGGGGCTTGGTGGGGTTCTGTCACCGTCCCCATGGCAGCAGCTGTGCTGGATCCCGACGCAGCCGGGCTTTGCTGTGCTGGCAGGGCTGGGGACAGGTCTCCACCCTTGTCCCCACCCCACGGCACCTTCCGGGGGGACAGACTCTGGCCTTGCTGTCACATGGGGCAGACAAACAAACTGTCCCTGGGAGGAGGGAGAAGCCGCCAACCCTGTTCTCCTGTCCCCGAGGTGTTGTGTTTGGTGTTGTCACGTGCCAGCTCTGTCCCGCTGCCTGGCTTTGGTGACAAAAATGGGGACAGGCAGGCTCTGGGTGTACAAACATACTGCCACAGAGAGGCTGGCGTACCCAGGGAAGCCAAAGTCCTAGGTAAGCTGGGAGGGACAAGCTTGAGGGGAAAGAGGCTTTGAGTCCACCTGGGGAGAAGGGATGAGGGGTCAGCGACATCAGCTGTGTCATTTGCCTTTGTTTTTGCAGGTGCCACAGGCAAACTCAGAGGGGTGAAGCCGCATGCCCATTGGCGGCTGACAAGGTGAGGTGGTGGTGGGAGTTGAGGAGCACAGTATTGCCTGATGACTCAGTTCAGTGTTTCCTTCTTGTTTTGTAGGAGCTTTGTGGGCCCCTTTGGACTCGGATGAACATTTATGGTGAGCTAGGGTAGAGGCAAGGAGGAGTGTGGGGCTGGGGACTTGTCCCAAGTGTCAAATTAATTTTGTTTCTTCCTGTCTTAGGTGTCACGAACGATGAGGGTTTCTGCCTGCGCCCCTGGCACGACACGCTGGACGGAATGACATGGAACATAGGAGGGGGTGGGTGTTGTGGAAGGGGTGGGTGTTGACCCACACGATACTTACTGCTGACACGGCTTAGTATGCATGTGTTTTCTTATTGCAGATGATGAAGGGAAAACTGTTGACTACAGAAAGATCCCCGTTAGCCCATGTGGTGTTTTCCTTTCTGAGGATGGATTCAGTCCCTTAGACCTCTGAAAGATAAGGGGAGGGACAAGGGCTGGGGAGGGGCTTGGAATTAAAGGGGCGGGGTTTAAAGATCTGACAGGGGGAAGGGACGACCAGGAACAGTACCCTTTGGGTGGGTAAAGGAGTAGGGGTAAGGTTAGGGTCAGGGTTACGGTTAGGGCTTAAGATTACGGTTAGGGTTAGTTTAGTGTTAGGGTTAGAGTTAGGGTTAGGATTAGGATTAGGTGAGGGTTAGGGTTAAGGTTAGGCTAAGGTTACAGTCTGGGTCAGGGTTAGGTTAGGGTTAGGGAAGGGTTAGGCTTCTGTTTAGGCATAGGCTAAAGCTTAGGCTTAGGCTTAGGTTAGGGTTAAGGTCAGGGTCATAGTCAGGGACAGGGTTAGGTTAGGATTAGGATGGGTTTAGGGTTAGAGTTAGTGTTAGTGTGAGGCTTAGGTTAGGGTTAGGGGTAGGGTTAGGATTAGGTTTGTTTTAGCGTTAGAGTTAGGGTTAGTGTTGGGCTTAGGTTAGGGTTAGGGTGAGGTTTAGGGTTAGGGTTAAATTTAAGTTAGGGTTAAGGTTAGGGTTAGGGTTAGGATTAAGGTTGGTTTAGGTTTAGACTTAGTGTTAGGGTTAGGCTTAGATTACAGTTATGGTGAGCTTTAGGGTTATGGTTAAACGTAGGTTCAGGGTCCGGGCTAGGTTAGGGTTAAGGGTTAGGGTTAGGATTAGGTTTAGGTTTGGTTTAGGGTTAGACGTAGTGTTAGGGTTAGGCTTAGGTTACGGGTATGCTGAGGTTTAGAATATGGTTAAACTTAAGTTAGGTTTAGGGTCAGGGTTACGGTCAGGGTCAGGGCTAGTTTAGGGTCAGTGTTAGGGTTAGGGTTAGGATTAAGGTTGGTTTAGGTTTAGACTTAGTGTTAGGGTTAGGCTTAGGTTACGGTTATGGTGAGTTTAAGTTTGCTTTAGGGTTAGACGTAGCATTAGGGTTAGGCTTAGGTTACGGGTATGCTGAGGTTTAGGGATATGGTTAAACTTAAGTTAGGTCTTGGGTCAGGGTTACGGTCAGGGTTAGGGCTTGCGTTAGGGTTAAGGTTAGGAGTACTGTTAGGGTTTGGTTTAGGTTTGGTTTAGGGTTAGATGTAGCGTTGGGGTTAGGCTTAGGTTACGGGTATGCTGATGTTTAGGGATATGGTTAAACTTAAGTTAGGTGTTGGGTCAGGGTTACGGTCAGGGTCAGGGCTAGGTTAGGGTTAGGGTTAGGTTTAGGATCACTGTTAGGATTAGGGTTTGTTTATGGTTAGAAGTCGCGTTAGGGTTATGTTACAGGTATGCTGAGGTTTATGGTTATGGTTAAACTTAAGTTAGGTTTCGGGTCAGGGTTACGGTCAAGGTCAGGACTAGGTTAGGATTAGGGTCAGGGTTACGGTCAGGGTCAGGGGTAGGTTAGGGTCAGGGTTAGGATTACGGTTAGGGTTAGGATCACTGTTAGGGTTAGGATTACGGTTGGTTTATGGTTAGACGTAGCGTTGGGGTTAGGCTTAGGTTACGGGTATGCTGAGGTTTAGGGATATGGTTAAACTTATGCTAGGTTTAGGGTCAGGGTTATGGTCAGGGCTAGGTTAGGGTTAGCGTTAGGGTTAGGCTTAGGGTTAGGGTTAAGGTTAGGGTTAGGATTACGGTTAGGGTTAGGGTTAGGTTTAAGGTTGGTTTAGGTTTAGACTTAGGGTTAGGCTTAGGTTACGGTTATGGTGAGCTTTATGGTTATGGTTAAACGTAGGTTTAGGGTTAGGGTTAGGATTAAGGTTGGTTTAGGGTTAGGGTTAGCGTTAGGGTTAGGATTAAGGTTGGTTTAGGGTTAGCGTTAGGGTTAGGGTTAGGATCATGGTTAGGGTTAGGATCACGCAAATGAGGCAATGGGAAACGTGCCTAGAAAACCATCTTAATAGTGTATAGAGGGTACAGACAAGAGCAGCTGGACGAGGGAAATATACCAAGGCAACACTGGCAAAGAGAGTTCCCCAATCTGCCTGGAAAAGGGGGGTGTCGATACCGGCCGGCACGAACGGCTCCCTTCTCAGGTCGGCCAGAAGCATTGCCGTGCCAGGGGGCGTCTGCCGGCCTGTGGGCCGGGGCTGTGGCTGTTTGGGGCACTGCCCCCGCTTCTCTTAGTGGAGCCCCCCGATTTTCGGGGGCTTGTGGTACGTGCACTTGTAAATGACACGATGTTCCCAGATGCTTTTTTTCAGATGCCTGTCCCTGTTTTCTCTTCCCGCTTTTGAAGAGAAGCTGCCGAGTTAGCGTATGCTGCGATGAAGTTATACAAGATGTAGCCCTCATGAACCGGTTGACGTGAGGGAAATGCTTTCTGACTGCCTGCGCGGTGAGGGGACGCGCACGCTGCCCGGGGGCCGCGTCAGGCGGAGCCGAAGGGACCTGCGGCGGCAACGAGCGGGAGCCGCTCGGGAGGTGAGCGCGGGAAGCCCGGCCTCTCTCTCCCTCGGGGATTAAACCCGCACCTGTACGCGCCCTTCCCGGGGGCAGCGGCGAGGCGGGGTCCCCCGGCTCTCCCGGGGCGGCCCCGCTGCCAGGGGGCACGGGCGAGGAGGCGGCAGCGCCTCCTCGGTGCCGGGGGGCGGAGGGGAGAGAGACCTGCCGGCCGGAGCCGGGGGGCACGCGGCCCCTCGGGCAGGGTGTTCCCGGTCTCTTGGCCGCAGGCTGGTGGCGGCGGACGGGTTCAGGTGCTTTGGCCTGCTTTTTAGCCAGCGTGGCCTTCTCCGTGCCGTGAAGAAAATCCCGCGCGTTCGATTCCGCTCGCCGCTCAGGAGATTCCGCCTCTGGGGCTGTGGACTGGGGAAGAACGTTTGCGAGTTGGAGGGCGCTACAAGATATTCCAAGGGGAAGCCGGAGAAGAGGCAAATTGTCTGCCAGTGGAGTTGCGTTCCGTGCAGTCTTCAGTTTAGGACGTTCAGCTTGTCCTTCCCGAAAAGGAGCAGTCATTGGTAGGACCGAGAGAGGCTTTTAAGCGCGTGATCGGAATTGGAGCCAAATGGCACTTGACGTTGCTGCTGTGGGTCTTGGCTTTCACTGGTTTCCCCGCGGCTGCCTAGTGTTTGGGAGCTCGAAGTGGGCATTTTTTTTCCCCAAGGAGAGGCTGTGCTTAAAAAAGAATTTGCTTAAAAAAGGCAGACAAGGCAGGTGAGGATGCAGAGCGGGCCAATCAGATCGCTCGGTAGGGCTGGAGGGGCGGAGCGCCGATAGGCGGGGAGAATGGCAATTGATGTGCGTAGGCAGCCAATGAGGTTGCCGGAGGGGCGGGCGTTGCAGTCTCCGTACTGCGCATGCCCAAATTGCGCAGTCCTCAGTCAGGTCCGACGCTGAGGCGGGCACCTGGGGGCGGAGCGCGGGAAGGAGCATCCAATAGGAGGACGGCGCGGCGGGGTGGAAAGCAGCCAATCAGAGCGCGCCGTCTCAATCCCGTTTGAACAGCTGCCTCCCTGGCAAACGCGTCCGTGGGGTCCCGGGGCGGGTAGCGGGAGTTAACGGGGAAACGGGGGTCGGGGCGAGGGAGGGGAGGCTGTGGAGCGCTCATGTTGGCCTCTCCGTCCCTTTTGCCTCTCTCTCCCTCTCTCTGTGTCACCTTGTCTTGCTCCCTGTCACTGTCTTTCTCTGATAAGCTGACCTGCTCTTTGCCCTTCTTTTTTTGTGGAATCACAGGCTCCTTCTGCTTGGAAAAGACACGTGAAATTTTAAATTTGGGTTTGAATTCTAGGGGTTTTTTTCCACATTGGTGTAAATGGACGGCACGTTGTCCTGTGGCTCAATCACCGTTCTGTTCCGTGGAGCCTTCAGTTTAGGATGTTCAGGTAAGAAAGTTTGTCCTTCCCGAAAAGGAGCACTCATTGGTAGGACCGAGAGAGGCCTTTAAGTGCGTGATCAGAATTGAAGCCAAATTGCACTTGACGTTGCTGCTGTGGGTCTTGGCTTTCACTGGTTTCCCCACGGCTCCCTAGTGTTTGGGAGCTCGGAGTGAGCACTTTTTTTCCCCAGGGAGAGGCTGTACTTAAAAAAGAATGTGTTTCCTCCGAGTTCACAGCCGTGCAATGGTAAGGGTGAAGGGCCACGCAAGACAAAAGGGTTTTTTCCGCTGTGGGTGACCAGCCGCCCCCCTTTTCCACGTGAAGCAGAGGAGCGCAGTTCGTTGTCGCCTTTTAAACGCGGCGGCAAGCCGCGCGGCCGAAGGGCGCGGGGGGGGTCCCGGCAGGGCGGTGAGCCGGCGGGTGAGGATTCAGAGCGGGCCAATCAGATGGCGCGGGAGGGCTGGACTTCTGGAGGAGCGGAGCGCTGGTTGGCTGCCTAGGCACGTCAGTTGCCATTCTGTCTGCCTATCAGATTGCCGGAGGGGCGGGCGTCGAGTGCTCCGTACTGCGCATGTCCCAAAGACAGAGCGCTGATAGGCGGAGAGATGTTGAGTGGCGTGCCGCCCGCAGCCAATGATGTTGCCGAAGAGGCGGCCGTTACGGTCTCCCTACTGCGCATGCCCAAGTCTCGAGCGCTGATAGGCGGCGAGAGAGGCGATTGACGTGTCCTGGGGAGCCAACCGGGATGCGGCAAGGGGCGGGTGCTGCGGTTTCCCTAGTGTGCATGCCCAAACCGCGAGCGCTCATAGGTCCTGGCAAGCGGGTCCGCGGTGTCTCGGTGCGGGAGCGGGGGGGGGACCGGGAGCGAACGGGAACGGGGGTCGGGGCGGCTGCGGAGCGCTTGCTGCGGTCGGCCCCCGGGCATCTGGAGGCATGCGGCTCAGGGCCGCCCTTCGTGAGGTTCCCCGGAGGCGGCAGAAGGGCAGAGGGGAAGGAAGCGACAGCCGGGGACCTCCCGCCGCGGGGGTCTCCGGGGCGCGGCGGCTGTCGGTGCCCGCGGAGCCCGGCGGGACGGCGGGGGAGCGCGAGGGGAACGGAGCGGCGAAAGAGGCGGCAGGTGAGTGCGGCAGCGGCGAGGGTGACCGTGACGTTGGAACGGGGGGAGCGGGAGGGGCCGGCGCGGCGCGGAGGCGTTCGGTTCCATTTCCCCCCGCCGCCCCTACGGCCGAGCTGGCGAAGCTGGTGGGAGGCGTGCGACCCTGAGGGCAGGGGCACTGAAGTCTTGCGGTCAGGAGCCGCGTCTCCCTCCGGCGCAGCGCCCGTGCCCGGTGCGGCAGCCCCTCGGGAGCGGCGCAGCCCCCGTCGGTCGCGGGGACGGTTAAAAGCTGAGCTAAGGCGCGGTTGCGGGCGGGCTGGGTGGCGTGGCGAGCGGGGCGCCGCTTCGGCGGGAGCTCATGGCGAGGCCCGGCGGGTTCCGTGTCCTGCGGGCGCGGCTTTCGCGCTGCGGCTCTCTGTGCGCTTTTTTGTTTCGTCGCGTTTGTTTTTTGGGTTTTTTTTGGCGGGATTTCCGCGAAACGCGGCACGACCGCTCGCCCGGGGCTGCCGCGGCGGGTCTCAGTGGCGCCGTCCTGTGGGCAAAGCGCGGTACTGCACCCGACCGCCCCAATGCCGTGCCGCGGCGCGCCTCGGTGCTGCCGCCCTGTGGCGAAACTCGGGTACTGCAGCGCAGGGCCGGGGGCAGAGGCGCCGATTGAGCCGCGGGGGTTCGCGGTCGGGTCTGTGCGTGCCGGTGTCCGTCCCCCCCGACGGGGGTCAGGTCCCCATTTGTGTGAAAACAACATCCCTCCCTCGATGCCTCCTTAGAACATTTCATGAGGTAAATATTGCTCCTACTAACGTTGTCGGCGCGGCTTCTTTCCTCAGTGGATCCGTCTGGCAGTCGGTGGCCCACGGTTGCTCGGCAACAGCAGAAGCGGATTGAAGGGACCGGCCGCTGGAGGATGCCGAAGCCTCCCGGGTCAGCGATGGGAGCAGCTTTGCGTAAAGCGAGGGGTACGTGAAGCCGGGCGTGCGGTGCCGACCGCCCAGCAGGTAAGGGAAGCTAAAGCTTTACCTCCAGGGACTTCTGCCCAGAAAGCTGAAGAAATTGCTCTCGCGTGAGCTTTAGAGTAATGCAAAGAGAAGAAGATTAATAGCTGCACTGGTTCTAAGCAGGTTTCTTGAACGGTGAATGCCCTTGAAGCCATTTGAAAAGAATAAAGTATATTAACGGCACAAGGAAGGCAGATTAAACGTGATGCTCCAGTTGCTGGAAGCTGTGCTGTTGCTAGAAGAGTTGCTGTCATGCGTTGCAAAGGGCCTCAGAAGTGAAATGCTGATCAGGAAACTGTAAATAAATTGGCAGGCGCCGCTGTAAAACCAGCCACCGAGAGGACAGAGACCGGTACGGAAGCCGCGTCTCTGAGCCCAGGTGGCCGTGTCCTCCAACCAACGTCAGGAAACTGTAACAAAGAGGATAAGCAATTATTAGGAGGTTTATAGCCGAATCAGAATTAGGGTCCAAAGGAGCCGTCACCGGCGACGGGAGAGTAGTGGCGCCTCGCGGCGCGAGGAGCTGATGCACTCTGTCGAGATCAGACGAACAGGTAAGAGCGACTTTAGAAACTGTGCGAACGAGGCAATGTGAAACGTGCCTAGAACACCATCTTAATAGTGTATACGGGGTACAGACAAGAGCAGCCGGACGAGGGAAACGTACCAGGGCAACACTGGCAAAGAGAGTTCTCCGAGCTGCCTGGAAAAGGGGGGTGTCGATACCGGCCGGCACGAACGGCTCCCTTCTCGGGTCGGCCGGAAGCGTTGCCGTGCCGGGGGGCGGCTGCCGGCCTGCGGGCCGGGGGCTGCGGCTGTTTGGGGCGCTGCACCCGCTTTGTTTTCCTAGGGGAGCCCCCCCACTTTCGGGGGCTTGTGGGACGTGCACGTGCAAATGACACGGTGTTCCCAGCTGCTCTGTTCTCTGCCTTGTTTTTTCAGATGCCTGTCCCTGTTTTCTCTTCCCGCTTTTGAAGAGAAGCTGCCGAGTTAGCGTATGCTGCGATGAAGCTGTACAAGATGTAGCCCTCATGAACCGGTTGACGTGAGGGAAATGCTTTCTGACCGCCTGCGCGGTGAGGGGACGTTTTTCACCTTTTAGCTCCTTCTGCACGACAAGAGGGAGACGGAAGGTTAAGTAACACGTTGTTTAGGAGCTGAGAGCTTAGTTTGTATTTAACTAATGAGTAAGAGATGTGTTGTCAGCGAGAAACTAAACGATTATAACTAACCTCATCAAATGGAAGTCAAGAATGCGGCTTAGCAGCGCTGCTGACTCTGCCGTCCCGTTCCCTTCCCCGTTTCAGCCGGCGAGGCGGCCGGAGGACCCGCTCTGTGCGGCCGCGGGACCCGCGGAGTCGAGGGCTCTGTCGGCGCGCCCCGGGGGTTTCTCTGGAGAGACTCCTCGTCTCGGTCGCGTCGCGGCGGGGACGGACGAGGACCTCTGGCGAGGGGTCTTTCTGCGCTGGGAGCCGGGACCGGGCACGCGCTCGCGAGGCGTCCGTAAGTCGCGGTACGGAATTTAGGCAGGATAGCGCGCACGGGCTTGCGAGCGCCTTAAAGGCGTACGGTAGTTGCTGTGGGGTTGCTTGTGCGGCCAGCTTTTGGTGTCGGTTGTTCCGGCGCTCCGTCGCGGTGTAGAGCGGGCTCTGTACGTAGCGGTGAGGCGTACCGCAGTTCGGTTTGACTCTCGGATAGGCCTCGGCTCTGACTGTGCACTCGAACGCCAAAACCTACAGCAGAAGCTGCGGTGGCTTTAGCGTGCAAGGGGCGCGAGCGCCGTGAAGCCGCCCGTGTGGCCGAGCGTCCCGATCGCGGCGCTGAGCGTTAGACAGACTTGAGCCGCGTGCCGGAATTGTTTTGTTTTGGAGAGGGCGGGATAAACTTGGAGCACAACTTGTGAGGGCGGTACGTCGTGGGTAGGTTTTAGTATTGCCTGTGGAGTGCTGCTAGAAGCGTTCATAGTTCTTGCTTGTCTCTGTTACAAGATGAGCCGTGTCGTCCTGCGTGACGCGTAACGGGAGGACGGCGTAGTAGCGGTACTCTGCAAAAGAGCCCGTTAGGGGGTATTTTAGCTCGCGGGAAAGAGATTGGGGAACCACCTGGTGGTAATGCGAGTAGAGCAGCCCTGGTGGAATCTGATGAGCAGGGGCCATTGTATAAATTGGACAAGGAAGGAAAGGCTGCGGGCACAGCGCGGTGCTGCACCCGGCCGCCCCAAAGAGGTGCCGCGGCGTGCCTCAGTGCTGCCGCCCTGTGGCGAAACTCGGGTACTGCAGCGCACAGCCGGGGGGCAGAGACGCTGTTCGACCCGCGGGGGTTCGCGGTCAGGTCTCTGCGTGTCAGTGTCCGTCCCCCCGATGGGGGTCAGGTCCCCATTTGTGTGAAAACGACATCCCTCCCTCGATGGCTCCTTAGAAGGGTTAATCCCAATCCTCGTTCTTTTGGCAGCGGTGGATCTGTGACCTCGCGGGGAAGCCCAGGCTGCTGCACAGAGCTCGTCGGGAGCGGGAGCTGCGGAGGCGGGGGGGCCTCGACGAGCCAGAGCTGCGGCAGACGGAGGGGGCGCGCGCGCTGCCCGGGGCCGCGTCAGGCGGAGCCGAAGTGACCTGCGGCGGCACCGAGCGGGAGCCGCTCGGAGCTGTAGCGGCCGTTGGCCGCGCCTTCCCTGGGGAGGTGAGCACGGGGAGCCCGGCCTCTCTCTCCCTCGGGGATTAAACCCACGCCCTTCCCGGGGGCAGCAGCGAGGCGGGGTCCCCTGGCTCTCCCGGGGCGGCCCCGCTGCCAGGGGGCACGGGCGAGGAGGCGGCAGCGCCTCCTCGGTGCCGGGGGGCGGAGGGGAGAGAGACCTGCCGGCCGGAGCCGCGGGGTGCGCGGCCCCTCGGGCAGGGTGTTCCCGGTCTCTTGGCCGCAGGCTGGTGGCGGCAGACGGGTTCAGGTGCTTTGGCCTGCTTTTTTGCCAGCGTCGCCTTCTCCGCGCCGTGAAGAAAATCCCGCGCGGTTGATTCCGCTCGCCGCTCAGGAGATTCCGCGTCTGGGGCCGTGGACTGGCGAAGAACGTTTGCGAGTTGGAGGGCGCTACAAGATATTCCAAGGGGAAGCCGGAGAAGAGGCAAATTGGCTGCCAGTGGAGTTACGTTCCGTGCAGTCTTCAGTTTAGGACGTTCAGCTTGTCCTTCCCGAAAAGGAGCAGTCATTGGTAGGACCGAGAGAGGCTTTTAAGCGCGTGATCGAAATTGGAGCCAAATGGCACTTGACGTTGCCGCTGTGGGTCTTGGCTTTCAGTGGTTTCCCCGCGGCTGCCTAGTGTTTGGGAGCTCGAAGTGGGCATTTTTTTCCCCCAAGGAGATGCTGTGCTTAAAAAAGAATTTGCTTAAAAAAGACAACGAGGCAGGTGAGGATGCAGAGCGGGCCAATCAGATCGCTCGGTAGGGCTGGAGGGGCGGAGCGCCGATAGGCGGGGAGAATGGCAATTGATGTGCATAGTTAGCCAATGTGGTTGCCGGAGGGGCGGGCGTTGCGGTCTCCGTACTGCGCATGCCCAAATTGCGGAGTCCTCAGTCAGGTCCGACGCTGAGGCGGGCACCTGGGGGCGGAGCGTGGGAAGGAGCATCCAATAGGAGGACGGCGCGGCGGGGTGGAAAGCAGCCAATCAGAGCGCGCCGTCTCAATCCCGTTTGAACAGCTGCCTCCCTGGCAAACGCGTCCGTGGGGTCCCGGGGCGGGTAGCGGGAGTTAACGGGGAAACGGGGGTCGGGGCGAGGGAGGGGAGGCTGTGGAGCGCTCATGTTGGCCTCTCCGTCCCTTTTGCCTCTCTCTCCCTCTCTCTGTGTCACCTTATCTTGCTCCCTGTCCCTGTCTTTCTCTGGTAAGCTGACCTGCTCTTTGCCCTTCTTTTTTTGTGGAATCACAGGCTCCTCCCCTCCGACGGGGGTCAGGTCCCCATTGGTGTGAAAACGACATCCCTCCCTCGATGCCTCCTTAGAACATTTCATGAGGTAAATATTGCTCCTACTAACGTTGTCGGCGCGGCTTCTTTCCTCAGTGGATCCGTCTGGCAGTCGGTGGCCCACGGTTGCTCGGCAACAGCAGAAGCGGATTGAAGGGACCGGCCGCTGGAGGATGCCGAAGCCTCCCGGGTCAGCGATGGGAGCAGCTTTGCGTAAAGCGAGGGGTACGTGAAGCCGGGCGTGCGGTGCCGACCGCCCAGCAGGTAAGGGAAGCTAAAGCTTTACCTCCAGGGACTTCTGCCCAGAAAGCTGAAGAAATTGCTCTCGCGTGAGCTTTAGAGTAATGCAAAGAGAAGAAGATTAATAGCTGCACTGGTTCTAAGCAGGTTTCTTTAATGGTGCAGTGCTGCACCCATCCGCCCCAATGCAGAACTCTAATGTGGAATTCCTGTGTTTCAGAGGGGGAGCTGTGACCGCCCCGTGCTCAGCAGACCCCCCAGCCCGGGTGGGGGGAGCAGCGCCGGAGCGGGAGACGCGGCTCCGTCCTCCGTCCCCAGCGTGCCGGGGGGCGGCTGCCGGCCTGTGGGACGTGGCTGCGGCTGTTCGGGGCGCTGCCCCCTGGGGCTGTTTTCTACCTTTTGTTTTGGAGTGATTAAATGGGGGGACTCGGGGGGTGACGATGATGTTACTGAAGGAGCACGCCAGTGAGAGACGGGGGCTTGCAGCCCCAAAATGCCTGAACAATCATGGGTGGGGTGTTTAGTGGTAATGCGGGGAGGAGAAATTTCTCCCTGTCCGTTGCAGAGAAAACAGAACAATCTCACATCAAAGCTGTCCTACAGAAATACTTGCTGTTTGTCATTCCGGTTCTAGAACAGCCCAGTGTCCTGTTAAAGGTTGTGGTGGTACGGGTCAGGGATCCCCAGGCTGTGCCGAGACCACAGGACGGCTGCTGGTGGAACAAAGTCAAGGACAACTTCTCAGAGTAAGAACCTTTCTATTTGTTCTCCTCAGGACACATCCCTTTGCCTCTGGACCCCTCACAAGCTTACTCGCCACCTTGTTCCCTCAGAAACCCGTTTCCTCCCAGTTCCTCTGCGATTACCCTGCCTGCCTTTGGGTCCCTGCAGGCTCATTGGTGGCATCACGGTGCCTGTTTGATCTTTTGCCCCATTAAATTCCCCTCTTTTCTCTCTTCCCCTCAAAACTTCCCCATTTACTCTTGACACACCCCAGAGGCCCCATTTTTCCCTCTTGTCTCCTCTCAGGACCCCCCATCTGTTGGCCCCTGTCGAGGGTTTAGATTGCAGGGTGACAGTAAAACCCTGGCAGATGTATTGTTAACCCCGTCTCCCCCCCACTTCCCCCTTTTGCCCCTCCCTCTCCCCCCTTCCCACTCAGGACAGGCGATCCGGAGGGAAAGAAGGACAGAGAGAAGAGAGTTGGAAAAATTGACAATGTTTTACTAATGCTACTAATAAGAATAGAGAAAATAATGCAAAACATACAAAACCAATCTTGAAAGTCTCAGCAACTGCAGAGTCAGCACCTGAAGTCCTGGACTGGACTCTGCAGCCAACCGGAGCTGGATTCAGTCTCTCAGTAGGCCTCAGTTCGCAGGGACGACTAGTAAGGTCCTCTCCTAATGTCACCATAAGGAGAAGGGACAAGAAAGGGCAAAGAGGACAAGATCCTTATGATCTCCCACTTCTATATGAACTATTCATCTGAATGGGATGTTATACACAGTTGGTCAGTTTGTTGGTCACCTCTTTCTTGTTGCCCCTCTTGCAAGATGTGAATCTGTCCTTATCAACAAGTTAGCATTCCATTGCTATGTTTACCAAAACATGTATCCGGTTCTCCAGGAAAATGCAGCTAATATAAAGCTTTAGCTGACAGGCAAATTCACTGAAAGAGAAACTTGTTTTTTAACGAAACCAGGACAGCCCCCACCCCAATCCCCTCAGGACTCCTCTGATTCCCATCTGCTCCTCTCAGGACAGCTGAGCTTGTCTTTGGGGCCCCTGAGAGCCCCCATTTACCTTCTTTTACCTACCTTTGGTGTTGTTCCCAGCCTATCCTGGTGTTTTCCATCCTTCAGGACTTACTTATTACTGTTGTGAGAGTCCGAGAGAAAATGAGGAGTGTCTGTGACTTACAACTGTCATTGTTGATCTACAGTGTTTTAGAGACGGATTCTTGCAGGATTTATTTCTGGTTCGTCCTTCACTCCTCCCCAGACCGCAGCGCTGGTCCGAGTTCCCCAGCACACGTGTGTGTGTCCAGCCGGGTACGCCCGGGGGAGCGCGTCGGGGAGGGCAGACGGCTGAATGGACGCGCTGTCAGCGACTGCGGAATGAGCTGGGGCTGCTTTGACCGTGTCCAGCCTTGTGCGTGTGGTTTGTTTTCACTTGCAGGCTGAAACAGCAGTTTCCTTAATTAAAAACACCCCAACACGTCCCCCAACCCCCAACAAAAATAACGCCAAAAATGCCACTGAAAGAAACACAGGGAGTTTTTAAATAATTTCCTTTAGATTTCTCCCCCTGCCACCCCTACCCTGCTGCGTTCAGTGCAGTGAATGACCGTGAGGAGATGGCTGTGGATCTGGCTGTTGAAGGGTGTGTGAAGGAGAAGGAGATGTGTGTAGAGCAGGATTGGTTGTGGAGGTGAGTGCAGCTGGTTTGGGTGTGGGGCTGTAAATTCTTTTTGGAGGCTTCCTAGTTTCTGGTGTCACCTGTGGGGTGAAGTGTGACTCTGTGCAGGTTTGAAAGGTGCAACGTGCAGAGCTCCCTCATTTGCCACCAGATCTCCCAATCACAGAGACAGCGTCGCTGTGCAGCTGCTAAGGACAGCACGTCTCGTGCAGAATAGCATCCTTTGTGCTCCGTGTGCGTGTTCCTCCTTTGAAATGAAGTTGCGCTGCCCGGTGTTCCACGTTACGTGTGGTACCTGCTGGGCTGAGTCTCCTCCCCGCGCTCCGGTCGGTTCCATCGCGCTTCTGCAGCCCCGCAGCACCGCGGCGTTCGCTGGACGCGTTGTTGGCGGAGCCGGCACCGACAATCTTGACACGTCGAGGCGCTGCGGTGGGTTTTCCTGGAAATTCCAAGGCAGACAGTAATAATCCCCAATTTATGTAGTAAAATTTAAAAGAGTGGAATATTAATGCTGGAGCACTAATTGGAAGTAATACCTGTAGAGAAAAAAACCTCTAGTTTATATCTATAATAAAAAAATAATGTGTGCTAGTTAATCCGCCTGGTAGTAATGTAATGATAAACATGTTAAAGTGTAAATAAATGAAATTATTTAGGCGTGAGCAATAACTAAATTTAATTTCAGCTATTACTTGGTGAACTAGGCAGCAGTTATTCCCAGTCTGAATCCTAGTTTAGAAAACACATTGTTTGGAATTCCTTTTAACTGATAAAGGCAGAAAACTAATGTGGAGTCATTGGTAGCTACATTTGAACAACCCTTATGAAATAAACCGCGGACACGAATGACTGCATAGGAAACGAAGTGAGGAAGCTTTAGATTTTAAACAGCATTGGAAAGTGATCGGGAGTGTTTAGTATTTAAATTATAACAGAGCCATGAGATGGGAGGCAACAAAGCTCAGAACCAAACAGAGTCAAAACGTTACATTTCTTTTTTTAAAGAGAAGTATAAAGGAACCACTAAGCAGTGGCTGTTTATAAACAGAGGTATTAAAAAGTTCCCAGGCAGTAATGATTCCCAACAGAACACTAAAAGATATTTAGATGTAAAATAATATTAGAAAACAGTTATGACAGTCTGAATTTAACCACAGCTTTTTTGGGGTTGTGCAAAAACATGACCGCTATTAATTACCTCTGAGTTAAAATAAAAAGACAGCAAACTAGGTGTGATTTTTTTTTTTTATTTTTTTTTAATTTTTCAGTGTGCTATCCAGTCTGGCTTCTCCCTCCAAGGGCGTGGTCTGAGAAAGCCACACCCCCAAACTCCACCCCGTGCAAGCTCCGCCCCTGCCAGTCTGTGCCCTCCCCGAGGAACGTGTCCCATACAGACCCCTCCCCTTTCATCGCGCCCACCCCCCAGCAGCATAATACATCGAAGCCCCGCCCACAGCTCCACCCCCAAACTCGGCCCCTGCTAAACCACGCCCCCTCAGAGCACGTGCTGTACAGAGCCCACCCTTCTCTCGGTCCACCCCTCCCTTCTTAAGCTACGCCCCCTTCGGGCGTGTCCTTCTCCCTACCCCAAGAGGCTCCTCCTATGGGGGCGTGACACACGTAGGCCCCACCCCCTGCACAGTTCCCCCAGGTGGGCCTCCCAATGGGCGTGTCCTCCCAGTCCCCGCCCCTCAGCGCTGATCCCACCCCCGTGGGTGGGGCTACACCCAGCTGTGCGCAGGGCCCCCCCACCCATACGTGACGCCTAAGTAACCCCATGGCAGCCCTATGGCTGCCCCTCAGGTACCGCTACAGCAGCCCTGCTCCTGCCTTATAAGAGTTCCAGACACGCCTCTGCAGAGCCCCCACAGCAGCCACTTCAGTGCCCCACAGCTATCACCGCAGCCGCCCCATCCCGCCCCACGGCCGCCGCTGCGGGACCCCTGGAGCCCCCGGCCCCACACCCGCCCCGCAGCCCCACAGCGCGCGGTCTCACGGCCCTGGTGCCGGTGAAGCCACGTCCCGGTCGCGGACGGAGGAGCCGCCGGTGTTCCGCCCCCACACACCCCCCGATCGCTGCTGCCGCGGCCGGAGGAGCCGCCGGTTTTCCCCCCCACACCCCCCGATCGCTGCTGCTGCGGCCGGAGGAGCCGCCGGTTTTCCGCCCCCCCACATCCCCCGATCGCTGCTGCCGTGGCCTGAGGAGCCGCCGGTTTTCCCCCCCACACCCCCCGATCGCTGCTGCTGCGGCCGGAGGAGCCGCCGGTTTTCCGCCCAGCCCCGACTCCTCTCCTTCCACCTCAATCGCCGCTGCAAGCCGTCATGACATCTTCTCTTCCGCCATCTTGTCTCCCCCTTCTGGTCTCGTTCGCTTTTTTATACCGAGGGAGGGAGGAGACGCTCGCTGATTGGCTGACGGTGTCAGCCGCGGAATTCACCCATTGGCTCATCCCCACGAGGGGTTCTCCGAGGGGGTGGGAGAAAGGCGCTGATTGCTCACCGTGTCGCTGAGGGGAGGAAGGCACTGATTGGTCACTTTCCGCCGAAGTTCGCCCTCCCAGTACCAGGCGCTGATTCGCTAGCGCCCCTGAGGTAGAAAAGGCGCTGATTGGTTGTCGTTTTCCCGCCGACATTAGCCCACAGCAACGAAGCGCTGATTGGGCAGCGCGGCTGACAGGGCTGCTCGTCCATTGGCCGGAGGGCGGGTGGGGGGCGGGACCGGGCGGGACAACGAGGTGATAAATGGGGCGGCGCAGAACGCGCGCAGGACCAGAAAGGCAGAGGCGGCAGCGGCAGCGCGACATCATCAGCGCGCCCAGCCCCCCCCCCCCCCCACCGCCGCGGGAAACCCGAGAGCGGCAGGAACGGCGGCCGGAATCAGTTAACGGGGCGGGTCAGGGCGGTAATTATCGTGCGGCTGTTAATTGGGGCTCGGCGGGTTAATGAGTGACCAGCGGGCTGGCGTGTATCTGGGGGTTTTGATCGGAACTGGGGTTTTAAAGCCGCGGGTTTGTGATGGGGGGGGGGGGGGGGGGGGCGCGATTAAGGCTCCCGGAGCCGCTTTAGCGGTTTAAATCGTTGTGTTGAACGCGGGAGGAGCCGGTTCGGGGCTTTTCTCAGCAATCGGGGCTGGTTTGGGTCCAATTCGGCTTTTAAAAGATGTTTTTACGTAATTTTTGGGTGCCGATTTGTGCAAAAAGGCGCCTTTAAAATCTGTTTATTGAGGGTTTATCAGGAGAATTAAAGTTTAAAGCTCGGGGAGATTTGCGGCTTTTCCCCGGGATTTTGAGTCCAAATCGGGTTTTTTTAGAGCCCTTATTTATTTAAATTATTATGCTTAAAGGGTTTATTTGAGGTTTTGTTTGGAACATTTTGGGTGGGTTTGAGGCTCCCAAGATTTAATTGTTTGGTTTATTATTTGATTTATTATTTCACTGCGGTTTGGGGCTCCTGAAGACGCTGAATTGTTTCAATTATTTAGAGCTGTGAGGAGCCGTTTTGGGGCCGTTGGGGTCTGAATCGGCTTTTTAAAAGGTTTATTTAATGCGTTTAAAGTTTGAGGGGCCGATTTGCGACTTTAAAGCTTTTTGAATCTCCTTATTGATAAGAATTTATACAATAGATTAATATTTAAAGCCCGGGGGGAGATTTGGGGCTGTTTCCCAGGATTGCGAGTCCAAATGCGTTTTTTCTGTTAACCGCTTATTAATTCAAATTATTATATTTAAACGGGGCTTTTTGAGGTTTTATGAGGGTTTTTTTGACCATTTTGGGCGGTTCTGAGGCTCCTAAAGCCGCTTAATAGTTTAAATTATTAATTGTTAAAATAATGTAAATAGTTGTTGAAATAAGTGTGTAAGTTATTGTATTTAAAGCCGGGAGGGGCATTTCGTTGCTTTTTGGGGGGTTTTAGGGCTGAATTCACTTTATTGAACGTGTCTAGAGCTGGGGGTCCCAGATCTGGTGCTGATTTGCGCCCCAAAAAAAGCTTTAAAAATCTATTTATTTATAATTTACTGAATTAATATTTAAGCGGGAACATGTTCGGCTTTTTTAACCCGCCGCCATTTTGTCTCCCCCGTTCCGCTGTCCCCTCACGCTGAGGGGCCGAGGAGACGCTTGCTGATTGGCCGGTGCCGTCTGGCGGGAAAGCCTCCCCTGGCTCAGCCCCGCTCGGCTGTCTCCGAGGGAGAGAAAGGCGCTGATTGGTCGCTGCCTCTGAGGAGAGAAAGGCGCTGATTGGTCGCCGCCTCCCTAAACCCACGTAATTGTTTACATTGTATTTTAAAATTTATTTATATATTTTAATTTATTTTAACTTATTTTTAATTTAATTTACATTTAAATTATTAAAGTTAATTTTAATTTAATAGTAAATATATAGATTAAATCAATATAGTAATATACTACTATAAACGATATAACATGATGAATAGTAGAAATATATATAATATATAATCTGATATAATTAACTGATCAACTAATATTCATTGATATTATGTAATGAAATTTATAATTAATATATAATGGCATAATATAATGATATCTATAACATACTATTGTAATAATGATATTCATTAAATATTAATATATATTATATATATTAATATGTATAATTACTATGTAATGTATCTAATCTATTTTTGCATATATATCTTATTATATAAAGCTGTGAGGGACCATATTTGGATGGGTTTTTGAGATTTTTAAGGCTGTTTGGTCTCAAATTCAATTTACTTCATTTTGGGGCTGTTTTTAGGATATTTTGTGCTCAAAGAAGCTTTCAAGATCCATTTTTTTGGCAGTTAATTTGCTCACTCGGTTAATGTTGAAGCGGGGGGATTTGGGGCTGTTTCCCAGGACTGTGACACAAATAACGGCCCTTTCCTTCCCTTTCCCACTGCAGCTCCTGCGCAGAGAACAGCAAAGGCAGCCTGGCCACGCCCTCTCCGGCTGACCGCGCGTGCCCCCCCCCCCGCAACTCGGCTGACCGCGCCCCCCCCGGCTGACCGCGTGTGCCCCCCCCCCCCCCCCCCCCCGCAACTCCGGCTGACCGCGTGCCCCCCCCCAAGTCCGGCTGACTGTGTCCCCCCGGCTGACCGCGTGCCCCCCCACTGCACTGCTGCTGACTGTGTGCCCCCCCACCTCCTCTGGCTGGCCACATCTCCACTGCACACCATGGCGGGGATGGGGCAGGGGGGGGATCACAAGGGTCTATGGGGCGGTGTGGGGGTCAGGGCGGATGTGGGGTCAATGGGGTTGTTGTGGGGTGAAACACCCCTGAAGAGGCTGAACACCCTGCATGTGAGTGAACCACACAGTGCCCCACAGTGCCCCATAGCACCTCCATTCTGCCCTATAGATCCACAACACTGCCCCACAGCACCCTATAGCTCCTGCTTGCTATCCCACAGCACCCCATGGCTTTTCCACGCTGCCCCATATGTCTACAGCAGTGCCACAGAGTACCTCATATGTCTTCCACTCTGCCCCATGGATGCAGAGTGCTGCCCTAAAGCTCCCTATAGCTCCTGTATGCTGCCCTATAGATCCACAGTGCTGTCCCACAGCACCCTATAGCTCCTCTGGCCTGTAGACACTGTACTGCCCCACAATGCCCCATAGCTCCTACACTCTGCCCCATAGACCCACAACACTGCCTCACAACACCCCATTGCTCCTGCACTCTGCCCTGTAGATCTGCAGCACTGCCCCACAGCACCATATAGGTCCTGTACTCTGCCCCATACATCCACAGGAGTGCCCCCCAGCACCCCATGGCTCCTGCACTCTGCCCCATGGATGCCCAGTACTGCCCCACAGCACCATATAGCTCCTGTACTCTGCCCCATACATCCACAGGAGTGCCCCCCAGCACCCCATAGTGACTCTACTCTTCCCCCTAGACCCACAGTGCTGCCCCACAGGACTCTACTCTGCCCCTTAGACCCAGAGAGCTGCCCCACAGCAGCCTGTAGGTGCTGCGTTCTGCCCCATCGGTGCAAAGTGCTGCCCCACAGCACCCCACACCTCTGTCCACCTGACCACCCTTCCCTCCTGACTATGCCTGCACTGCCCACTATGGGTGGGTCACAAGGGTCTATGGGGCGGGTGTGGGGGTCAGGGGGCTGTGGTGGTGTTGTGGGGTGAAACACCCCTGAAGAGGCTGAACCTCCTACAGGTGAGTGACCCACAGCAGCCCATAGCCCCTCTGCCCTATAGAGTCACTGCACCCCATAGCTGCTTTTACTCTACCCCATAAATGGACAGCAGTGCTCCACAGCACCCTAAGTCTCCACTCTGCCCCATAGACACACAGTGCTGTCCCACAGCACCCCATATCTTGTTCACTCTGCCCTATAGACCCACAGTGTAACCCTACAGCACCCCATAGTTCCTTTGCCCTATAGATCAACAGCACTGTCCCAGAAAACACCATAGCTTCTTCCCACTAGCCCATAGGCCAGCAGTTCTGCCCTACAGCACACTGTAGCTCCTGCACCCTGCCCCATAGACCCACAGCAGTGCCCCACAGCGCCCCACACATCTGGTCTGCCCTATACATCCACAGCACTGCTCTGCAGCACCATATACTTCCAGCACTCTGGCCCACTGATCTGTAGCACCCCACAGCTGCTGCATTCCGCCCATAGATCGACATTCCTGGGTCCCCTCACCCCACCAGCTGTCCTGGGTTGCGATGCTGCACGGGGCCCTGTGCACAACAAAATGAGGACAGCATGGCTGCTGGGCGCCACCCTGCTTGGAATCCAAGATGGCTGGGGGGGGAGGGCTGGCAGCCATGCTGGCACTGCCAGAGGGGCTGTTGGTCTGCGCAGTGCTCAGGCGGCAGCTCCTGGCTGTATCGGCTGCCCCTGTGGCCCTGCACCCTGCCCATGGGAACAAGGTGGCTGCCCTGATGGGCGTGGCCATCTCGGCTGCTGTGTCCCTGCTGGTGGGCAGGGCCATGGCTGTCATGGCTGCCAAGCCTGTGCTGGAAGGGTGGGGCTTAGGTGGGCGGGGCCTGCCTAGGGCGGCCATTTTGGGGTGGGGCCCAAGGTGGATGGTGGGGCCTGTGGCTCTGTTTACCCCTGATGGCCATCTTGGAAAAGGGCAGCGCTGTGCCGCTGCCATCCTGACATTGCTCCCCCAGGGCCATGTTGGGGGATTTTTAACCTCGTTTTGGGGCCAATTCTCACCCAATAAAATTAAATAATGTAAAAAAACCTTAAGCATTTGGTTTCTTCCATTTCCAGTGAAGGATTTGGGGGTGGGGTTTAGGGTTGAGGGTGGGGCTGAAGATGTGGGCGGGGCCACTGCCAACCCCACCTCCCTCCCAAGCTCTCCCCAATGTGCCTTCCCAAAGGGGTGTGCCCTAACCAGGCCCCCCGCCCTTTCCAAGTACCCCACCCTCCCAGCTGGGCTCCTCCCCCTTGACCCACACTTCTACCCCCATTGGTGGGCTCCCTGCAGGGGGTGTGGCCTACAGACCTACAACTCCTTCCCCTCCCCTGCTGAGCCATGTACCCGACAGGGCATGACAGGGGCAGACAAAGCTCAAGAAAGACCAACAGAGCCAGGCAGGGCCTGAGAGAGCTTGAGAAAGTCCAACAGAGCCCGACAGGGCCCGAGAGAGTTTGACGGATCCTCACAGAGCCTGACAAAGCTTGGCAGAGCCCAACAGGACCCGTCAGGGCCTGACAAATCTTGTCAGTTCCTGATAGAGCCTCAATGTGTATGACAGAGCCCTGGGGGTCTCAACAGAGCCTGAGAAATCTTGACAGGGCTCAGCAGACCCCAACAGGTCTCGACAGAGCCCTACAGAGCCCATCAAAGCCTGACAGACCCCAAGAGGTCTCAACAGGGCCCTACAGAGCCCATCAAAACCTGATAGAGCCTGACAGACCCCAAGAGGTCTCGACAGGGCCCTACAGAGCCCATCAAAGCCTGACAGAGCCTGACAGACCCCAACAGGTCTTGACAGAGCCCTACAGGGCCCATCAAAGCCTGACACAGCCTGACAGACCCCAACAGGTCTTGACAGAGCCCTACAGAGCCCATCAAAACCTGACAGAGCCTGACAGACCCCAAGAGGTCTCATCAGGGCTTCACAAAAACCAACAGTGTCTGACAGAGCCTGACAGGAGTGCAGGTGCTGTCACTTCCAGTGAGGGTCCAGGTGATTTGATAAGGGTGGTGGGTGGGGCCTGGGGTGATTGACCCCTCCCCTTAACCAGGGGATTGTGGGAAGGGGTGGGCGGGGCTCAGGGTATTTGAGCCCCAGTCCCCAGGAAGTGAGCTTATTCTGCTTCTGGGCTGCTTGGGTGCTGGTTCTATGCTGCTCCTTTAGCAGTCGGCAGCTTTTGAGCTGTTTAAGCTACACGGGCAGATGTGTTTGGAGAAGTAGAGGTGTCTGCTTGAGGTAGGACCTTCAGGAGCAGAGAAGTTTCAATAGCAGTTGTAGTTGAAAGTATGTTTCTAACTATTTTTCTTCTATTGAATCAATTCCTGGTATTTTGCGTTTTCCCTAAATTCCTAATTGCAATGGAGATGGGGTGTTAATTCTTGGTTTGTATTGGTGTGTAACAAGTTGCTGATATAATCTCTCCTCCTAGGATGCTCAGGTTATCTACCAGGGGTTAGGATGAGAATCTTGTATCTGTACGTGGAGTGTTAGAATTTCTGAAGGAAGCAGCAGGACCATAAGGCAGAGTGTCTTTCAAGCTACGGGGTGGCTCATCGCCTCCATGATCACCCACAGAACAGTGTGTTGCCCACAGAACCTTTGCAGTGTGGGGTGGACCCGGGTAGATCATTCAAATGTAACTCCCAGAACTCGGTCAAGGCGAGCAATAGCGAGGGAACTAGTACGGACAACCGTGATCTGAGTGCTCATTATTGTGTATGTGTTTTCGTATTGGGGGTGATGAAGGGGAAAGTGGCAACTTTCTGGTTTGTCCCAAGCAATACAGTTTTTTGCTTCTCGTCGTCTTAGGCGTCACCAGCACTGAGGGTTTGTGACCGCGCCAGCGTTGAGGAGCCCGGTGTTGCACGGTGTCTCGCTTCAGCGTTTCCTTCTCTTTTTGCAGGTGCTTTGTGGGCCCTTTGGACCGGGAGGAGCATTTGCTGTGAGCCGGGCTAGGGGCGAGGAGGAGCGTGGGGCCGGGGACTCGTTCCAGGCGCCACAGTTTTTTTGCTTCTCGCCGTCTTAGGCGTCACCAGCGCTGAGGGTTTGCGACCGCGCCAGCACCACGACACGCCGACCGGACCGCCCTGGAACTCAGCAGGAGGTGGGTGTCGCGGATGGGGTCGGCGTTTGCCCCGCGGTGCCGTGTGCCGGCGCGGCTTAGCAAGCGCGTGCTTTCTCGTGCTCCTGCAGGCGCTGAAGAGGAACCCGGCGACGCGGGAAGACGGCTGTTGGCGCACGTGGCGTTTTCCTCTGCCGAAGACGGGTTCGGTCCCTCGGCCCTCTGAAAGCTAAGTGGAGGCGCGAGGGCTGGGAAGGGGCCGGGGATCGCAGGGATGGGGGGTTTAGCTCTGCTAAGGGCAAGGGCCGTCCAGAAACCGTGCCTTTGGCGCGGGTGAAGGGCCCGGGGACCTTTACCGTGCGATGCCAGCGTGTGCCGGGCAGGGCAGCTCCAGCCTGCGTCTGCGTTGTGGTGCAGTTCGGGAAGCCTGCCTTGCGCCTGTCAGCCGATCCTGGGGTCTCGTTGCGTTCGAGGGGCACGGAAGGCCTCTCGGGTGCCATCCCGGGATCTGGAACGCCGGTGCCGATCGGCGTAGCGCCGATCGGGCGCTGGTTTTCTGGTATCGGCAGCCGAAAGCGTGGCGGGTTCTTGCCTTTCTGCCATTTCTGGTCAGGGCTGTTTGTGGCGTTGTCCTGGGTTGTGCCGGCAGCTGTGCTCTCTCCCCATCCAGTCTCAGGGACTGGAACTTCAAGATGCTGGGAAGAAGTTCTTAGGTGTTTCATCAGCTTCTCGTTTGGTTGCGACGTCTGCTCGGTTGTGGCGCTGCCGCTGTCTCGTCAGGAGCCGTGACGTTGGGCTCCTTTTCCGTTTGAGGTTGCAGGAGAGGCTCTTCGCCTCCCCGTAGATTATTGGGATCTATGCCCTTCTGGTCTCGGAGCGCCGTGTTCGTCGTGGAGCGTTTTTTGGTGCTGTGGCCGGCGCGTGGTCTATAAGGGTCTGCGGAGCGTCTGTCGGCCCGGGTGCGCGTTTGGCTCGGAGCTGCTCTGCCCAGACGCGTAGAGGCAGGGGAGGGTGGACAGAGCTCTGGCGGTCCCCGGTTAACCTGCTGACGTGTTAAATTGCGTGGGCAGAGGCGGTGCGGTCATCTGGGATGGAGTAGCCGTGGGCAGGGGAGCGGAGGGTCCCCGCGCAGACGTTTGAGAGCCTCCATGAGAGCTTGGGACGTTATTGCGCCACAGAAAGCAGACCTGTGGGCTGGTCAGGCTGTTGATGGGCTGCTGGGTGACTTGCAGAATCACCTGATTTCAGGTGCAGAGGGACAACTTGGCCCGGAAGAGCGACGGAGGAGGCGAGCTGTGCGCCGTAAGCAGGTGGGTCGGTGGGTGGTGCCAGAGGGGAGCTGTGCCGTGTGGCTCTAGCTAAGCTCGGTCGTTTCTCTGTTTCCTAGGTGCGAAGCGAAGAGGAAAGCGGGCTGTCGGCAGCTCAGCTCCTCGGGCCAGGTGAGCACGGAGTGCTGGGCCGAAGCGGCAGCTCGTTTCAGGTCCCGTGTTGCTGGCGCGGGTCCGAGCGTCCTTTGGTGGTGTTTTACAGGCGGCAGCTGAGCGTCTCGGCGGTCCGCGGCGTGGCAGTCAAAAGCAAGGGCGGCCGGGTGGGCGCGCGGCCCAGGTAAGGGAGGGCGAGCTGGGACCGTCTGCGGGCAGGCTGTGTTTTCGGGCGGCGTCCGAGCGCGTGCCTCTGGTTTTGCGGGTGCCGCAGACGAGCCGGCAGGGGCGAAGCCGCACGCCGGCCGGCAGCCGAGAAGGTGAGGTGGCGGTGGGCGTTGAGGAGCCCGGTGTTGCCCGGTGTCTCGCTTCATCTTTTCCTTCTCGCTTTGCAGGCGCTTTGTGGGCCCTCTGGACCGGGAGGAGCACTTGCGGTGAGCCGGGCTAGGGGCGAGGAGGAGCGTGGGGCCGGGGACTCGTTCCCGGCGCCACAGTTTTTTTTGCTTCTCGCCGTCTTAGGCGTCACCAGCGCTGAGGGTTTGTGACCGCGCCAGCGGCAGGACACGCCGACCGGACCGCCCTGGAACTCAGCAGGAGGTGGGTGTCGCGGACGGGGTCGGCATTTGCCCCGCGGCGCCGTGTGCCAGCGCGGCTTAGCGAGCGCGTGCTTTCTCGTGCTCCTGCAGGCGCTGAAGAGGAACCCGGCGACGCGGGAAGACGGCCGTTGGCGCACGTGGCGTTTTCCTCTGCCGAAGATGGGTTCGGTCCCTCGGCCCTCTGAAAGCTAAGTGGAGGCGCGAGGGCTGGGAAGGGGCCGGGAATGGCAGGGACGGGGGGTTTAGCTCTGCTAAGGGCAAGGGCCGTCCAGGAATCGCGCCCTTGGCGCGGGTGAAGGGCCCGGGGACCTTTACCGTGCGATGCCAGCGTGTGCCGGGCAGGGCAGCTCCAGCCAGCGTCTGCGTTGTGGTGTAGTTCGGGAAGCCTGCCTTGTGCCTGTCAGCCGATCGTGGGGTCTCGTTGCGTTCGAGGGGCACGAAAGGCATCTCGGGTGCCATCCTGGCATCTGCAACGCCGGTGCCGATCGGCGTAGCGCCGATTGGGCGCCGGTTTTCTGGTGTCGGCAGCCGAAAGCGTGGCGGGTTCTTGCCTTTCGGCCGCTTCTGTTCAGGGGTGTTTGTGGCGTTGTCCTGGGCTGTGCCGGCAGCTGTGCTCTCTACCCATCCAGTCTAAGGGACTGGCACTTCTTCCCAGCATCTTGAAGGTTTTAGGTCTCGTAGCAGCTTCTCGTATTTGCGCCGTCTCTGCGTGTTTGCGCCAGTGCCGCCGTCTCATAAGAGGCCGTAACGTTCGGCTCTTATTTTTCTGGGGTTGCAGTAGAGGCTCCTAGCCTCACCACTGCCTCCCCGCAGGTTATTTTTACCGTTGCCGTCTCTGGTTCGGAGTCATTTTTGTTGTGGAGCATTTTTGGTGTTATTGCTGTCGGGTCGTCTATAATGTTGTGTGGAGCATCTGTCTAAGCAGGTGCGCGTTTGGCTCGGAGCTGCTCTGCCCGGAGGTGTAGAGTCAGGAGCGGGCGGACTGAGTTTAGGAGTCCACGATTGATCTGTGGACACGTTATCCTGCGTAGGCAGAGGTTGTGCGGTCATCTGGGACGGAGTAGCCGTGGGCAGGGGAGCGGACAGTCCGTTCCCCAGTGGTCTTTGGGACTCAATTAGACCTTCTTGTGGGATTCCTGAATAGAACGCAGACCTGTGGAACGGTCAAGCTGTTGATGAGCTCCTGGGTAACTTGTTGAATACCTTGATTTCAGATGCAGAGGGACAACTCGGCACGAACGAGCGACGGAGGAGGCGAGCCGAGGGCTGTAAGCAAGCGGGTCGGTGCGTGGTGGGAGCAGGAAGCTGTGCCGTGTGGCTCTAGCTGAGTTTGGTCGTTTCTCTCTTTTCTAGGAGCGAAGCGAAGTGGAAAGCTGGGTATAGGCAGCGCAGCTCCTCTGGCAAGGTGAGCACGGAGCCGTGGTAGGGGCGAGCAGGAGCGTGGGGCCAGGGATTCGTTCAAAGAGCTACGGTTCTTTTGCTTCTCGCCGTCTGAGGCGTCACCAGCGATGAGGGTTTGTGACCGCGCCCGCGGCACGGAACGCCGTGGAACTAAGCGGGAGGCGGGTGTCGCGGAAGGGGTCGGAGTCTACCCCACGGCACCGTGTGCCGGCAAGGCTTAGCGAGCGTGTGCTTTCTCGTGTTCCTGTAGATGTTGAAGAGGAACCCGGCGACGCAGGAAGATCCCCGTTAGCGCGCGTGGCGTTTTCCTCTGCCGAAGATGGGTTCGGTCCCTCGGCCCTCTGAAAGCTAAGTGGAGGCACGGGGGCTGGGGAGGGGCCGGGAGTCGCAGGGACGGGGGGTTTAGCTCCGCTAAGGGCAAGGGCCGTCCAGTAAGCAGGTGGGGCGGTGCGTGCTGTCAAAGGGAAGATGTGCCTCGTGCCTTTATACTGTGCGCTCGCTCTGCTTAGCGAGCGTGTGTTTTCTTGTGTTGTTGTAGATGTTGAGGAGGAACCCGGTGATGCTGGAATATCCCTGTCAGCGCACGTGGCGTTTTCTTCTGTTGAAGACGGATTCAGTTTCTTGGCCCTCTGAAAGCTAAGTGGAGGCTGGGGGCCTGGGAAGGGGCTGAAAACTGCAGGGAGGGGGGTTAAGTTCCGTTCGGGGCAAGGGTTCTCCGGGAACAGTCTCCCTTGGGCAGGTGAAGGGTCCAGGGAATTTCACAGCGCGATGCCAGCGTGCGCCGGGCAGGGCAGCTCCAGCCAACGTCTGCGTCGCTGTGTAGTTCGGGAAGCCTGCCTTGCGCCTGTGTGACGATCCTGGGGTCTCATCGCGTTCGAGGGACACAAATGTTTACTCGGGTGCCATTCCGGGATCTGTAACGCCGGTGCCGATTGGCGTAGCGCCAATTGGGTGCCGGTTCTGTCGTATCAGCAGTTGAAAGCATGGCAGGTCCTTGCGTTTTGGATGTTTCTGGTCAGTTGTTTGTTATGGTGTCGTTGAGGGCTGCGTTGGCAGCTCTGCTTTCTACCCATCCAGTCTTGGGGACTGGCACTTCTTCCCAGCATCTCGAAGCGTTTGCGCCAGTGCTGCCGTCTCTGTGTGTTTTGCGCCAGTGCCGCCGTCTCTGTGTGTTTTGCGCCAGTGCCGCCGTCTCTGTGTGTTTTGCGCCAGTGCCGCCGTCTCTGTGTGTTTTGCGCCAGTGCCGCCGTCTCTGTGTGTTTTGCGCCAGTGCCGCCGTCTCTGTGTGTTTTGCGCCAGTGCCGCCGTCTCTGTGTGTTTTGCGCCAGTGCCGCCGTCTCTGTGTTTTGCGCCAGTGCCGCCGTCTCTGTGTGTTTTGCGCCAGTGCCGCCGTCTCTGTGTGTTTTGCGCCAGTGCCGCCGTCTCTGTGTGTTTTGCGCCAGTGCCGCCGTCTCTGTGTGTTTTGCGCCAGTGCCGCCGTCTCTGTGTGTTTTGCGCCAGTGCCGCCGTCTCTGTGTGTTTTGCGCCAGTGCCGCCGTCTCTGTGTGTTTTGCGCCAGTGCCGCCGTCTCTGTGTGTTTTGCGCCAGTGCCGCCGTCTCTGTGTGTTTTGCGCCAGTGCCGCCGTCTCTGTGTGTTTTGCGCCAGTGCCGCCGTCTCTGTGTGTTTTGCGCCAGTGCCGCCGTCTCTGTGTGTTTTGCGCCAGTGCCGCCGTCTCTGTGTGTTTTGCGCCAGTGCCGCCGTCTCTGTGTGTTTTGCGCCAGTGCCGCCGTCTCTGTGTGTTTTGCGCCAGTGCCGCCGTCTCATAAGAGGCCGTAACGTTCGGCTCTCATTTTTCTGGGGTTGCAGTAGAGGCTCCTCCCCTCACCACTGCCTCCCCGCAGGTTATTTTTATCGTTGCCGTCTCTGGTTCAGAGTCATTTTTGTTGCGGAGCATTTTTGGTGTTATTGCTGTCGGGTCGTCTATAATGTTGCGTGGAGCATCTGTCTAAGCACGTGCGCGTTTGGCTCGGAGCTGCTCTGCCCGGAGGTGTAGAGTCAGGAGAGGGCGGCCTGAGTTTAGGAGTCCACGATTGATCTGTGGACATGTTATCCTGCGTAGGCAGAGGTTGTGCGGTCATCTGGGACGGAGTAGCTGTGGGCAGGGGAGCGGACAGTCTGTTCCCCAGTGGTCTTTGGGACTCAATTAGACCTTCTTGTGGGATTCCTGAATAGAAAGCAGACCTGTGGAACGGTCAAGCTGTTGATGAGCTCCTGGGTAACTTGTTGAATACCTTGATTTCAGGAGCAGAGGGTCAACTCGGCACGGAAGAGCGACGGAGGAGGCGAGCCGAGCGCCGGAAGCAAGTGGGTCTGTGCATGGTGGGAGCAGGAAGCTGTGCCGTGTGGCTCCAGCTAAGCTCGGTCATTTCTCTCTTTCCTAGGTGCGAAGCAAAGAGGAAAGCGGGCTGTCGGCAGCTCAGCTCCTCGGGCCAGGTGAGCACGGAGTGCTGGGCCGAAGCGGCAGCTCGTTTCAGGTCCCGTGTTGCTGGCGCGGGTCCGAGCGTCCTTTGGTGGTGTTTTACAGGCGGCAGCTGAGCGTCTCGGCGGTCCGCGGCGTGGCAGTCAAAAGCAAGGGCGGCCGGGTGGGCGAGCGGCCCAGGTAAGGGAGCGCGAGCTGGGACCGTCTGTGGGCAGGCTGTGTTTTCGGGCGGCGTCCGAGCGCGTGCCTCTGGTTTTGCGGGTGCCGCAGACGAGCCGGCAGGGGTGAAGCCGCACGCCGGCCGGCAGCCGAGAAGGTGAGGCGGCGGTGGGCGTTGAGGAGCCCGGTATTGCCCGGTGTCTCGCTTCATCTTTTCCTTCTCGCTTTGCAGGCGCTTTGTGGGCCCTCTGGACCGGGAGGAGCACTTGCGGTGAGCCGGGCTAGGGGTGAGGAGGAGCGTGGGGCCGGGGACTCGTTCCCGGCGCCACAGTTTTTTTTGCTTCTCGCCGTCTTAGGCGTCACCAGCGCTGAGGGTTTGTGACCGCGCCAGCGGCAGGACACGCCGACCGGACCGCCCTGGAACTCAGCAGGAGGTGGGTGTCGCGGACGGGGTCGGCATTTGCCCCGCGGCGCCGTGTGCCGGCGCGGCTTAGCGAGCGCGTGCTTTCTCGTGCTCCTGCAGGCGCTGAAGAGGAACCCGGCGACGCGGGAAGACGGCCGTCGGCGCACGTGGCGTTTTCCTCTGCCGAAGATGGGTTCGGTCCCTCGGCCCTCTGAAAGCTAAGTGGAGGCGCGAGGGCTGGGAAGGGGCCGGGAATGGCAGGGACGGGGGGTTTAGCTCTGCTAAGGGCAAGGGCCGTCCAGGAACCGCACCCTTGGCGCGGGTGAAGGGCCCGGGGACCTTTACCGTGCGATGCCAGCGTGTGCCGGGCAGGGCAGCTCCAGCCAGCGTCTGCGTTGTGGTGTAGTTCGGGAAGCCTGCCTTGCGCCTGTCAGCCGATCGTGGGGTCTCGTTGCGTTCGAGGGGCACGAAAGGCATCTCGGGTGCCATCCTGGCATCTGCAACGCCGGTGCCGATCGGCGTAGCGCCGATTGGGCGCCGGTTTTCTGGTGTCGGCAGCCGAAAGCGTGGCGGGTTCTTGCCTTTCGGCCGCTTCTGTTCAGGGGTGTTTGTGGCGTTGTCCTGGGCTGTGCCGGCAGCTGTGCTCTCTACCCATCCAGTCTAAGGGACTGGCACTTCTTCCCAGCATCTTGAAGGTTTTAGGTCTCGTAGCAGCTTCTCGTATTTGCGCCGTCTCTGCGTGTTTGCGCCAGTGCCGCCGTCTCATAAGAGGCCGTAACGTTCGGCTCTCATTTTTCTGGGGTTGCAGTAGAGGCTCCTCGCCTCACCACTGCCTCCCCGTAGGTTATTTTTACCGTTGCCGTTTCTGGTTCGGAGTCATTTTTGTTGTGGAGCATTTTTGGTGTTATTGCTGTCGGGTCGTCTATAATGTTGTGTGGAGCATCTGTCTAAGCAGGTGCGCGTTTGGCTCGGAGCTGCTCTGCCCGGAGGTGTAGAGTCAGGAGCGGGCGGACTGAGTTTAGGAGTCCACGATTGATCTGTGGACACGTTATCCTGCGTAGGCAGAGGTTGTGCGGTCATCTGGGACGGAGTAGCCGTGGGCAGGGGAGCGGACAGTCCGTTCCCCAGTGGTCTTTGGGACTCAATTAGACCTTCTTGTGGGATTCCTGAATAGAAAGCAGACCTGTGGAACGGTCAAGCTGTTGATGAGCTCCTGGGTGACTTGTTGAATACCTTGATTTCAGATGCAGAGGGACAACTCGGCACGAACGAGCGACGGAGGAGGCGAGCCGAGGGCCGTAAGCAAGCGGGTCGGTGCGTGGTGGGAGCAGGAAGCTGTGCCGTGTGGCTCTAGCTGAGTTTGGTCGTTTCTCTCTTTTCTAGGAGCGAAGCAAAGTGGAAAGCTGGGTATCGGCAGCGCAGCTCCTCTGGCAAGGTGAGCACGGAGCCGTGGTAGGGGCGAGCAGGAGCGTGGGGCCAGGGATTCGTTCAAAGAGCTACGGTTCTTTTGCTTCTCGCCGTCTGAGGCGTCACCAGCGATGAGGGTTTGTGACCGCGCCCGCGGCACGGAACGCCGTGGAACTAAGCGGGAGGCGGGTGTCGCGGAAGGGGTCGGAGTCTACCCCACGGCACCGTGTGCCGGCAAGGCTTAGCGAGCGTGTGCTTTCTCGTGTTCCTGTAGATGTTGAAGAGGAACCCGGCGACGCAGGAAGATCCCCGTTAGCGCGCGTGGCGTTTTCTTCCGTCGAAGATGGGTTCGGTCCCTCGGCCCTCTGAAAGCTAAGTGGAGGCACGGGGGCTGGGGAGGGGCCGGGAGTCGCAGGGACGGGGGGTTTAGCTCCGCTAAGGGCAAGGGCCGTCCAGTAAGCAGGTGGGGCGGTGCGTGGTGTCAAAGGGAAGATGTGCCTCGTGCCTTTATACTGTGCGCTCGCTCTGCTTAGCGAGCGTGTGTTTTCTTGTGTTGTTGTAGATGTTGAGGAGGAACCCGGTGATGCTGGAATATCCCTGTCAGCACACGTGGCGTTTTCTTCTGTTGAAGACGGATTCAGTTTCTTGGCCCTCTGAAAGCTAAGTGGAGGCTGGGGGCCTGGGAAGGGGCTGAAAACTGCAGGGAGGGGGGTTAAGTTCCGTTCGGGGCAAGGGTTCTCCGGGAACCGTCTCCCTTGGGCAGGTGAAGGGTCCAGGGAATTTCACAGCGCGATGCCAGCGTGCGCCGGGCAGGGCAGCTCCAGCCAACGTCTGCGTCGCTGTGTAGTTCGGGAAGCCTGCCTTGCGCCTGCGTGACGATCCTGGGGTCTCATCGTGTTCGAGGGACACAAATGTTTACTCGGGTGCCATTCCGGGATCTGTAACGCCGGTGCCGATTGGCGTAGCGCCAATTGGGTGCCGGTTCTGTCGTATCAGCAGTTGAAAGCGTGGCAGGTCCTTGCGTGTTGGATGTTTCTAGTCAGTTGTTTGTTATGGCGTCGTTGAGGGCTGCGTTGGCAGCTCTGCTTTCTACCCATCCAGTCTTGGGGACTGGCACTTCTTCCCAGCATCTCGAAGCGTTTGCGCCAGTGCCGCCGTCTCTGTGTGTTTTGCGCCAGTGCCGCCGTCTCTGTGTGTTTTGCGCCAGTGCCGCCGTCTCTGTGTGTTTTGCGCCAGTGCCGCCGTCTCTGTGTGTTTTGCGCCAGTGCCGCCGTCTCTGTGTGTTTTGCGCCAGTGCCGCCGTCTCTGTGTGTTTTGCGCCAGTGCCGCCGTCTCATAAGAGGCCGTAACGTTCGGCTCTCATTTTTCTGGGGTTGCAGTAGAGGCTCCTCCCCTCACCACTGCCTCCCCGCAGGTTATTTTTATCGTTGCCGTCTCTGGTTCAGAGTCATTTTTGTTGCGGAGCATTTTTGGTGTTATTGCTGTCGGGTCGTCTATAATGTTGCGTGGAGCATCTGTCTAAGCACGTGCGCGTTTGGCTCGGAGCTGCTCTGCCCGGAGGTGTAGAGTCAGGAGTGGGCGGCCTGAGTTTAGGAGTCCACGATTGATCTGTGGACATGTTATCCTGCGTAGGCAGAGGTTGTGCGGTCATCTGGGACGGAGTAGCCGTGGGCAGGGGAGCGGACAGTCCGTTCCCCAGTGGTCTTTGGGACTCAATTAGACCTTCTTGTGGGATTCCTGAATAGAAAGCAGACCTGTGGAACGGTCAAGCTGTTGATGAGCTCCTGGGTAACTTGTTGAATACCTTGATTTCAGGAGCAGAGGGACAACTCGGCACGGAAGAGCGACGGAGGAGGCGAGCCGAGCGCCGGAAGCAAGTGGGTCTGTGCGTGGTGGGAGCAGGAAGCTGTGCCGTGTGGCTCCAGCTAAGCTCGGTCATTTCTCTCTTTCCTAGGTGCGAAGCGAAGAGGAAAGCGGGCTGTTGGCAGCTCAGCTCCTCGGGCCAGGTGAGCACGGAGTGCTGGGCCGAAGCGGCAGCTCGTTTCAGGTCCCGTGTTGCTGGCGCGGGTCCGAGCGTCCTTTGGTGGTGTCTTACAGGCGGCAGCTGAGCGTCTCGGCGGTCCGTGGCGTGGCAGTCAAAAGCAAGGGCGGCCGGGTGGGCGAGCGGCCCAGGTAAGGGAGGGCGAGCTGGGACCGTCTGTGGGCAGGCTGTGTTTTCGGGCGGCGTCCGAGCGCGTGCCTCTGGTTTTGCGGGTGCCGCAGACGAGCCGGCAGGGGCGAAGCCGCACGCCGGCCGGCAGCCGAGAAGGTGAGGCGGCGGTGGGCGTTGAGGAGCCCGGTATTGCCCGGTGTCTCGCTTCATCTTTTCCTTCTCGCTTTGCAGGCGCTTTGTGGGCCCTCTGGACCGGGAGGAGCACTTGCGGTGAGCCGGGCTAGGGGTGAGGAGGAGCGTGGGGCCGGGGACTCGTTTCCGGCGCCACAGTTTTTTTTGCTTCTCGCCGTCTTAGGCGTCACCAGCGCTGAGGGTTTGTGACCGCGCCAGCGGCAGGACACGCCGACCGGACCGCCCTGGAACTCAGCAGGAGGTGGGTGTCGCGGACGGGGTCGGCATTTGCCCCGCGGCGCCGTGTGCCGGCGCGGCTTAGCGAGCGCGTGCTTTCTCGTGCTCCTGCAGGCGCTGAAGAGGAACCCGGCGACGCGGGAAGACGGCCGTCGGCGCACGTGGCGTTTTCCTCTGCCGAAGATGGGTTCGGTCCCTCGGCCCTCTGAAAGCTAAGTGGAGGCGCGAGGGCTGGGAAGGGGCCGGGAATGGCAGGGACGGGGGGTTTAGCTCTGCTAAGGGCAAGGGCCGTCCAGGAACCGCACCCTTGGCGCGGGTGAAGGGCCCGGGGACCTTTACCGTGCGATGCCAGCGTGTGCCGGGCAGGGCAGCTCCAGCCAGCGTCTGCGTTGTGGTGTAGTTCGGGAAGCCTGCCTTGCGCCTGTCAGCCGATCGTGGGGTCTCGTTGCGTTCGAGGGGCACGAAAGGCATCTCGGGTGCCATCCTGTCATCTGCAACGCCGGTGCCGATCGGCGTAGCGCCGATTGGGCGCCGGTTTTCTGGTGTCGGCAGCCGAAAGCGTGGCGGGTTCTTGCCTTTCGGCCGCTTCTGTTCAGGGGTGTTTGTGGCGTTGTCCTGGGCTGTGCCGGCAGCTGTGCTCTCTACCCATCCAGTCTAAGGGACTGGCACTTCTTCCCAGCATCTTGAAGGTTTTAGGTCTCGTAGCAGCTTCTCGTATTTGCGCCGTCTCTGCGTGTTTGCGCCAGTGCCGCCGTCTCATAAGAGGCCGTAACGTTCGGCTCTCATTTTTCTGGGGTTGCAGTAGAGGCTCCTCGCCTCACCACTGCCTCCCCGTAGGTTATTTTTACCGTTGCCGTTTCTGGTTCGGAGTCATTTTTGTTATGGAGCATTTTTGGTGTTATTGGTGTCGGGTCGTCTATAATGTTGTGTGGAGCATCTGTCTAAGCACGTGCGCGTTTGGCTCGGAGCTGCTCTGCCCGGAGGTGTAGAGTCAGGAGCGGGCGGACTGAGTTTAGGAGTCCACGATTGATCTGAGGACATGTTATCCTGCGTAGGCAGAGGTTGTGCGGTCATCTGGGACGGAGTAGCCGTGGGCAGGGGAGCGGACAGTCCGTTCCCCAGTGGTCTTTGGGACTCAATTAGACCTTCTTGTGGGATTCCTGAATAGAAAGCAGACCTGTGGAACGGTCAAGCTGTTGATGAGCTCCTGGGTAACTTGTTGAATACCTTGATTTCAGATGCAGAGGGACAACTCGGCACGAACGAGCGACGGAGGAGGCGAGCCGAGGGCCGTAAGCAAGCGGGTCGGTGCGTGGTGGGAGCAGGAAGCTGTGCCGTGTGGCTCTAGCTGAGTTTGGTCGTTTCTCTCTTTTCTAGGAGCGAAGCAAAGTGGAAAGCTGGGTATCGGCAGCGCAGCTCCTCTGGCAAGGTGAGCACGGAGCCGTGGTAGGGGCGAGCAGGAGCGTGGGGCCAGGGATTCGTTCAAAGAGCTACGGTTCTTTTGCTTCTCGCCGTCTGAGGCGTCACCAGCGATGAGGGTTTGTGACCGCGCCCGCGGCACGGAACGCCGTGGAACTAAGCGGGAGGCGGGTGTCGCGGAAGGGGTCGGAGTCTACCCCACGGCACCGTGTGCCGGCAAGGCTTAGCGAGCGTGTGCTTTCTCGTGTTCCTGTAGATGTTGAAGAGGAACCCGGCGACGCAGGAAGATCCCCATTAGCGCGCGTGGCGTTTTCCTCTGCCGAAGATGGGTTCGGTCCCTCGGCCCTCTGAAAGCTAAGTGGAGGCACGGGGGCTGGGGAGGGGCCGGGAGTCGCAGGGACGGGGGGTTTAGCTCCGCTAAGGGCAAGGGCCGTCCAGTAAGCAGGTGGGGCGGTGCGTGCTGTCAAAGGGAAGATGTGCCTCGTGCCTTTATACTGTGCGCTCGCTCTGCTTAGCGAGCGTGTGTTTTCTTGTGTTGTTGTAGATGTTGAGGAGGAACCCGGTGATGCTGGAATATCCCTGTCAGCGCACGTGGCGTTTTCTTCTGCTGAAGACGGATTCAGTTTCTTGGCCCTCTGAAAGCTAAGTGGAGGCTGGGGGCCTGGGAAGGGGCTGAAAACTGCAGGGAGGGGGGTTAAGTTCCGTTCGGGGCAAGGGTTCTCCGGGAACCGTCTCCCTTGGGCAGGTGAAGGGTCCAGGGAATTTCACAGCGCGATGCCAGCGTGCGCCGGGCAGGGCAGCTCCAGCCAACGTCTGCGTCGCTGTGTAGTTCGGGAAGCCTGCCTTGCGCCTGTGTGACGATCCTGGGGTCTCATCGCGTTCGAGGGACACAAATGTTTACTCGGGTGCCATTCCGGGATCTGTAACGCCGGTGCCGATTGGCGTAGCGCCAATTGGGTGCCGGTTCTGTCGTATCAGCAGTTGAAAGCGTGGCAGGTCCTTGCGTGTTGGATGTTTCTAGTCAGTTGTTTGTTATGGCGTCGTTGAGGGCTGCGTTGGCAGCTCTGCTTTCTACCCATCCAGTCTTGGGGACTGGCACTTCTTCCCAGCATCTCGAAGCGTTTGCGCCAGTGCCGCCGTCTCTGTGTGTTTTGCGCCAGTGCCGCCGTCTCTGTGTGTTTTGCGCCAGTGCCGCCGTCTCTGTGTGTTTTGCGCCAGTGCCGCCGTCTCTGTGTGTTTTGCGCCAGTGCCGCCGTCTCTGTGTGTTTTGCGCCAGTGCCGCCGTCTCTGTGTGTTTTGCGCCAGTGCCGCCGTCTCTGTGTGTTTTGCGCCAGTGCCGCCGTCTCTGTGTGTTTTGCGCCAGTGCCGCCGTCTCTGTGTGTTTTGCGCCAGTGCCGCCGTCTCATAAGAGGCCGTGATGTTCGGCTCTCATTTTTCTGGGGCTGCAGTAGAGGCTCCTCGCCTCACCACTGCCTCCCAGCAGGTTATTTTTATCGTTGCCGTCTCTGGTTCAGTTTCTCGTGCTCCTGCAGGCGCTGAAGAGGAACCCGGCGACGCGGTAAGACGGCCGTTGGCGCACGTGGCGTTTTCCTCTGCCGAAGATGGGTTCGGTCCCTCGGCCCTCTGAAAGCTAAGTGGAGGCGCGAGGGCTGGGAAGGGGCCGGGAATGGCAGGGACGGGGGGTTTAGCTCTGCTAAGGGCAAGGGCCGTCCAGGAACCGTGCCCTTGGCGCGGGTGAAGGGCCCAGGGGACCTTTACCGTGCGATGCCAGCGTGTGCCGGGCAGGGCAGCTCCAGCCAGCGTCTGCGTTGTGGTGTAGTTCGGGAAGCCTGCCTTGCGCCTGTCAGCCGATCCTGGGGTCTCGTTGCATTCCAGGGGCACGAAAGGCCTCTCGGGTGCCATCCCGGCATCTGGAACGCCGGTGCCGATTGGGTGCCGGTTTTCTGGTGTCGGCAGCGAAAAGCGAGGCGGGTTCTTGCCTTTCGGCCGCTTCTGTTCAGGGGTGTTTGTGGCGTTGACCTGGGCTGTGCCGGCAGCTGTGCTCTCTACCCATCCAGTCTAAGGGACTGGCACTTCTTCCCAGCATCTTGAAGTTTTTAGCGTTTGCCGCAGCTTTTTGCGCTGGTGTTGCTCTCTCTGTTTGTTGTGGCGGTGCCATTTCATAAGGGACCGTGGAGTTCTGTTCCTTTTTATTCTGGTGTTGCAGCAGAGGCTCCTTGCCTTCCCACTGCCTCCCTGCAGGTTGTTTTGATCGATGCCATGTCTCTTCTTGGAGTCGTTCTTGTTCTTGAACATTTTTGGTGCTGTTTCAGTCATGTGGTCTATCACGTTCTGTGGAGTCTTGTTGTGCACATGTGCATGTTGGGTGGGAGCTGTTGTGCCCAGAGTTGTAGAGTCGGGGTGGGTGGACTGAGCTCTAGGTGTCCACCGTTCATTTGTTGACATATTAAATTGCGTAGGCAAAGTTTGTACGATCATCTGGCACGGAGTTGCGATGGGTAGGAGGGTGGACATTCCCTGTACTGGTGTTTTACAGTTCATACTCAAGACTGTTGTTAACTAATGTTTTCTGTAGTGTGCTGTTTTTTCAGAGTATTCTAACTTTTTTTTTTTTTTTAGGTTACCACATTGTTAATATGACTGTAAATAGTATCTACAGCTGCACAAATCAACTACCTGTCTGAGGTCAGTACAAAGGATCCTCTGAGAATCAAGAAGACCCCAGAGTCAGCTGTTGCTATTGGACTGTATTGTCACTTTTCCATGTGACAGATGGGACCTGAGACACCAATGTGATGTTTACCGAGTTCACTTTATTGTTGGACTTTATACAAAGCTGCTCTCTCCACGTGCCTTGCAACAATGTGATTGGTTGTATCACATGCTATACAATAACGTGATAGGCTGCATGCACTGTCCACGTGCTCTGCACACGTGTGTCTGGCGCTTGCTCATTCACTGTTACCTTCTTATGGGGCTCCTTTTGTTTCTGTTGTCTCTGGCTTCACCTCTCAGCCAGGCTGGCGACAACCCCATCCCCCCGGGGCGGGGGGGGGACTCTGCCTCTCTATCTCCCCCTCGTTAATATTTTATTAAATAAAAAATACCCTGTATTTCACACTGTCTTCAAAGCATGATACAGATTAAGAACATTAAGGCTAATCCATTTTCAATATTCCTTTTAACCAGTAGGGTATCCAACTCAGAAAACCCAACATCTTCTGTTATTTTAATGTTCAGCAAATCTTCTATCTTATGAAGAGTTTGGTTGTATGTGTTGTTTGAACTTAAAATATAGCTGTGACCATGGCCCATAACACGAAATTAATCGCTGCTCTGTTTTACAAAGTGGTATGACAATCTTGAAGCACTGCCCCCCATGCTTAGCAGAACTAAGACCTTGTTATGCCTTAAACATCTGGTTTTTGTTACGTGGGGAGGAAGAGAGAGATGACACCTCATCTTATCTTTCCCAAAGTTTTATGGCTATGAAGGCAGACGCCTTGGAAGATAAGGACAATTGACAGTGTTGCCGTGAAAGGTTTCACGGCCTAATTGGGATGATAGAGATGAACCATCTGTCGAACAGCCAACTACCAGAAGAGACCACGAACCAACAGCTCCCCCTGACGGGCGAGACATCTCGCTTCTGCTCAGTACCATGAACTTCTCCTAGAGCCATTTCCAGAAGAGTCTTCCTAATTAGCAGGAAGAGCGAGCAGAGGGAGGAGATGAACCGCCTTCTACTATCTTGCATGTAAATGAACCGGCTTATTAAACAACCTCACGTACGATACAGGTCACCAGCATGTAAATCTTCAACGCGTCCCCCACTCCAGAGGTCGTCACAGGACCGACGTGCCTGTGGAGTGGTGATATCTTACTCTTTGTCTCTCTCTCTCTGCCTTTCTTTTTCTGATATCTTAGTTTTCCTCTTCTCTCTCTCTCTTCCTTTTCCTTACAATGGTATTTATATGTTTAAGTTCTGCTGCTAAAGTCTTGTTAAGTTTTGCATTACAGTTACTAATTGTTGCCAATCCACTGCTTTTAGAAGGGTTTTTGCTGACAATGTATTGATAAGTTTTGTGCTATTATAATATCTTTTGCCAAGTCACTGATTGCTGTAATTTGTATACCACCACGCGCTTCTAGTAAATTCATAATTGGACCCCCCCAGCGATCGTCTGTCATTCATTTCACATTGCTGTGCAACACCTTTGAGGTTAAGGGTTGTCATAATTGTAGTAAGTTTCTTATTTGTTCGCTAGGGAAGGTCTCACCCGCTTCGTTGAGATCCACAAATGTTTATGGTTACCTGTAGAAACACAAGCATATCCCCTTCCCCAGGTTATTAATCATGTAGGACCTTCCCATTGTTGCGTTGTCAGATTAAACACACTATAACCTTAAGTACATTCTTGGGCAAGTCTCTGACATTTTTTATATGGTGCATAAGAACAGGTTCCATTTTAGTCTCACTTTTAGGATAAAGCCAGTTCAGCACATGCAGTCCCTTTATCAAAACCTCTTCTGGACTGAGACCAATTCCCCCTTGTTTTTTCAAAACACATGAAAGACTTTTCAGGGTGCCCTGTGCACGCTCGATAATTGCCCGGACAATAGAACTATAAGGGACACCAAACGGGTGTTGTACATTCCACCGGACGAGGAAGGTTGCAAGTGTGTCAGAACGATATGGGAGACCATTATCTGTTTTGATCTGTGTAGGAACACCCGTGACACCAAAAGCTCATAATAAATAACGCTTTACCGCTTTTGCATTTGCTGAGGACTCCCGCAGAAGTCCTGAACAGGTATCTACGATCGCACTAATGTACTTTTGTCGGCCAAACGGTGCAAATGCAGTAATATCAGTTTGCCGTAACTGGCCTGGCTGCAAGCCCCGAGGATTTACTCCTTTTTGTCGCAAAGGCATTATGCGGGCACAATCGGGACAAGCTGTAACAACAGATGGAGCTTGTTCCTCGGTCAGCGCAAACCGCTTTTGGAGCGATGCTGAGGATAGACGGAAGTACTCGTGAGCCTGTCAGTCTTGTTCAAAAGGAGATACTTCTGTCACTGCTCTAATTTGTCTATAACGTTGTTTCCCTCAACTAGACCACCTGGTAGGTTAGAGTGGCTTTTTATATGCATTATAAACACTGGCAGTGTCCTATAATCTAACACATTCCACAAATCTAACAATGCTTCAAAAAACAAGGCATTGGAAACTCGCCGCAAAAGCGCTCTACGTAGTCTTTGTATAACTCCCACAACATAAAGAGAATCTGCTACCGGATTAATTGAGCAGTTATGCCATTTTTGTAACGCTGCTAAGCGTATCGAGGGCAGTTTCTTTTAACATGCCCCGTCTGTACGCAAGTAAAACACGCTAGGCCGTCACAAGAAGGGCTTCGGCCTTTCATCGCCGGCTAAAAACGCTGCAGCCGAACCCTCAGCGTCGGCTCGAGCGTGTATTTTTGCCTTTTATACCTCCTGTTGCATAATCAGTACCCGTGTACAAGCTTCCACCATCTCCGCCTGAGAAGCTGTTTTTCCCAAGCCGGCTAATATCTGTCGGTATTGAGTGTTTGCATTTGTCATGGCCAAATCTTTCCCCACCGCAGCTTTTGCCTCTGGAGTCAGGTTAGGAGAAGCATCTATAGCTTCTTTTAAACGGTCTACAAACTTATATATGGCTCCCCAGGATCCTGCTTTATTGTAGAATAGGGTGGTACAGGGTTACCTATATTTGGTAATTCCTTCACTGCCATCACAGCAAGCCCTCGCCGCAAAATCCTCGGAGGAAGCGCCACCCCAGCGGTACCATCCGCATATCGCCACGATCCGTTGATCGGTCCATGCTAGCTAATTGCAATGGATCATCAGCTGGTAAAGGAACATTTTCTAATACTGCCAATTCCACCTTCCCCTGCCACTTGTCCAAGATCAGCAAATACCCCATTGGGGGAAGCAATAACTCTATCAATGCCTTAATATCTGTTGGAGTTTGTATTCACCCCTTGAAAAATGAATCCACTAGCTGCATCACATGCCTGTTATCCATATCATATCGCATAACCGCA
Organism: Columba livia; assembly: GCF_036013475.1. Classification (NCBI taxonomy): domain Eukaryota; kingdom Metazoa; phylum Chordata; class Aves; order Columbiformes; family Columbidae; genus Columba; species Columba livia. The sequence continues at coordinate 26,309 of NC_088627.1, read as the reverse complement.
GTTTGCGATCGCTTAACCGTTTTCCAATCAAAGGGCGACCACTGCCTTTGTCCTCTGTTATTTACGTGCGCTGGCATCGATGTAATACCGCCAGGTAACATAATCCCTTCAACGGTCACATCCCCGACTACCCATTGTGAGCCTTGCCCTGCATTACGAGAGTCATCTCGAGGAGTATCTCTACCCTGATGCATAGGGGCAGCACCCAAATTATCATTACTATCACTCCTATACAATTCCCTTGTCTTTCCCTGCAGATCAGTAAGTCGTCGCATATTTGTAAATAGATCTGCTGACCCAGTCTCCAGCCCTTTTCCATATCGCGCTCTCAAATATTCATCCGCTTCTCTTACAGAAGCACAGACCACATCCCATCCTCTGCACATTGTCTAGCCCATTTATGTATTTGCCCCTTTTTAATACGGAGCTCCTCAGGAGCGAGGTGCAATTCCGCCCCTCCCGTTCCCTTTTTCCCCGTTTTTCACATTCCCTGCCAATCGCCTCTAACCCATCCCTAATTGTGTATGATGCCTTTTTACATGCTATTAACCACGAAGTTTTGCCATTACTGCCATCTGATGGTTTCCTAGCTTTTAAAACTTCCTGCATCTGCTCTCCTGCCATCTCAGTAAGTCACTCAGGCTCCGCACACGGCTCTCCTCCCGGAAGTCAGGGCGAATCTGCGGCGCTCCGTCCCGGCGCTCCATCGGGTCCTCCGGCAAAGGCCCGTCAGCTGGATTAACTCGTCCTGGCTCGTCGAAACTTGCCGGTTGCTGCCGTTCATCTTCGTAGGCAGGCGATGGCTCAAAGGGTGCAGCGGGTCTAATTTGCTCTCTGCTCCAGAACTCCAAATGTGATACGGGACATACCAGGGGTATCGATTTTTCGGAGTTCTCAGAGCAGGGGCAGCTCGCGGCAGGCGGCTCCGAGGGGACGGCACACGCTTCCGGCTCCCCCGAGACATCCTCCATCGGCCGCCTGACCCCCCGCCGCCAGGGTCCGGCGAGGTCGCGGGCCTCGCGGCTCCCCCTCGTGACCGCTTCCCACAGTTCAGTCCCTATCTCCTCCAACGTACCGGGAGAAAAAATCCGTCCGTCGATCGGACAGTCCCCTTCCGCCGGGCCAATAGTAAAAGACGCCCCACCGCTTCTTTTTCCAAAAATCTTCCTGTTCGTGCAGCCAGCCGCAGAATACTTTTCACTCTTACTTTTTCTTCCACAGATGCCGCGTTTCCCACGCCGCCCGATTCCCTGTAGATCTTTTCTTTTCTTTTGTCACTAGGTCACGGTTGTGAAGAATTTGAGAGAATGCGTCATATTAAGTTGTCCGATCCTTCAGAATCTATGTATAGTACTTCAGACAAACTGAAACAGTACGTTAATAAGATGGTCCTAGTAGAATTAGGGTTTGACAAATGGTTTAAAAGCTTGGAAATAGCTGGGTAGCTGTTTGATCTTATTAATTACAATTACATATAATGCAGTTATGCTGCAGCATACAACATGTGATTAATGACATAAGTACGGCTTATTTCAAAGATGAATCAGCGTGTTGTAAACAAGGCCCGGCCGGTTCAAAGGCAAAATGGGGGCATCGTGAGAGATTCGAGGGATTTTCTTGAAGTCAATGTGTGGATGGGTTTCTATTAGATGGAGATTTGTTACTGAACTAGCCAGGCCGCCAGGAATTTCAAGGCCATCTCAGAAAGCCGAAAACACGACGTAAATCAACAGACCTATCAACAGCGAGACACGGGCGCGTGGACAGCTGTCGAACATAGACAATATCCAATCAGCTAACGCATGCTCGGAGCGTGGACGCGTGATCAAGACATAACCGCATATATAAGGAGGCTTATTTCTGTAATAAATGGCTTTGTGTGAATTCATATGGGTTTGTGTGGAGTCCATGATTTTTCGCCCTCGCAGGGGGCTCACCCCTTGCCCCCCAGTCCATTAAAGTAATGGATTTTACTGCTGTCGCTGCTCTCTGGGGGACAGGGCTGGGGTGCTGTTTGGGGACACAGCCCCATCCCTGGTGTTGAAAGCAAGGGCTCGGGGGGGCTGGGGGCAGAGTCTATAGGGGCTAGAGGACACCCAAAGGATGTCATGGGGACCCTGGTTTTCGGGAGCCAAGGATACAGTGGGGGACCCCTCTGACCTTTTGGCCTTTAGTGACCTTTTGACCTGTGGTGACCTTTTGACCTCAGATGACCTTTTGGCCTCGAGTGACCCTTTGACCTCAGGTGACCTTTTGACCTCTGGTGACCTTTGACATTTGTGGTCCTTTGATCCCATGACCTTCCACCTCAGACCCTGGACCTTTGACACTAGACCTTTGACCACTGCATTTTGAGTCTGATCCCCTGACCATCTACATGTGCCCTTTCAGCTATGACCCTTGACATATGACTCTTGACCTCAGACCCTTCAGTGCTGACCTCTGACATTTGACACTTACCTCTGACCCCTTTTATAGGGAATTTCAATACACAATTTTATTAGTAATATAATTATTTCTATCTATTCCCTAGGAAATCTAGGTTGAAATCTGTATTTAGTCACATTGCAAGTGCAATAGCAGTAATAAAGTGCAGGTGCTGTCATTTCTAGTGAGATTCCAGGTGATTTGATAAGGGTCATGGGTGGGGTCTGGGGTGACTGATCCCTCCCCTTTCCCAGGGCATTGTGGGAAGGGGTGGGCGGGGCTCAGGGTATTTGAGCCCCAGTCCCCAGGTAGGGAGCTCATTCCGCTCCAGGACCGCTTCGGCGCCGGTTCTCTGTCGCTCCTTCGGCAGTCGGCAGCTTTTGAGCCGTTTAAGCTACGTGGGCAGCCGTCTTAGGAGAAGCGGAGGAGTCCCTTTGAGGTGAGAGCTTCGGGCGCAGGAAAGGTTCAGTAGCAGCTGTAGTAGAAAGTTTGTTTGTCATTATGTTTCATTTGTTGATTCAGTTCCAGGTGCTTTGCATTTTCCGATAATTCCTGAACACTATGAAGATGGAGCATTGGTTATTGTATCTTATTATTTGTCTGCTCCCTAGAAAATGTAAGTTGACCTCCATACTGAGTCTCATTGTAGATGCAAGAGCAGTAATAAAGTGCAGGTGCTGTCATTTCTAGTGAGATTCCAGGTGATTTGATAAGGGTCATGGGTGGGGTCTGGGGTGATTGATCCCTCCCCTTTCCTAGGGGGTTGTGGGAAGGGGTGGGCGGGGCTCAGGGTATTTGAGCCCCAGTCCCCAGGTAGGGAGCTCATTCCGCTCCAGGACCGCTTCGGTGCCGGTTCTCTGTCGCTCCTTCGGCAGTCGGCAGGTTTTGAGCCGTTTAAGCTACGTGGGCAGCAGTCTCAGGAGAAGCGGAGGAGTCCCTTTGAGGTAAGAGCTTCGGGCGCAGGAAAGGTTCAGTAGCAGCTGTAGTAGAAAGTTTGTTTGTCATTATGTTTCATTTGTTGATTCAGTTCCAGGTGTTTTGCATTTTCCAATAATTCCTGACTAGGATGAAGATGGTGTGTTGTTTTTCGGTTTGTATTGCTGTATTAATAGCTGTTAATATAATCTCTTCTCCTAGAAGAGTGTCTTGTCTCCAGAACCTTTGCAGCGGTCCCCGGTAGATCATTCAAACGTACCTCCTGGAACTCAGCCGAGGTGAGCAATGACTTGTAGGCTAGTACCGATAAATGTTATTTGGGTGCCTAATCGTACGCATGTCCTTGCTTTCCTTATTGTAGGTGATGATGGAGGAAGTGACAGCTGCAGGAAGATCACAGCCCACGTCGTGTTTTCCTCTGTTGAAGATGGATTCGGTCCCTCGGCCCTCTAAAAGTTAAGTGGAGGCACGAGGGCTGGGAAGGGGCTGGGAACTGCAGGGAGGGTTTTAAGTTCTGAGGCAGAAAAGGGCAGTCCCCTTTGGGCAGAGAAATGGGGTCAGGGAACTTTATAGTGCCACGCCGGCGCGTGCCGGGCAGGGCAGCTCCAGCCCGCGTCTGTTGTGGTGTAGTTCAGGAAGCCTGCTTCGTGCCTGTCAGACGATCTCGGGGTATCGTTGTGCTCCAGGGGCACGAAAGTCATTTCAAGCGCCATCCCGGGGTCCGGAAAGCCGGTGCCGATCGACGTAGCGCCAATCGGCTGCTGGTTTTCTTGAATCAGCAGTCAAAAGGGTACACGGTTCTTGCATCTTGAACGCTTTTGGTCAGTTGTGTTTTATGGTGTAGTTCTGGGCTGCAACAGCAGCTCTAATATCTAGCCACCCAGTCTAAGGGACTGGCACTTGTTCCCAGCATCTTGAAGGTTCTAAGTTTCGTAGCAGCTTCTCGTATTTGCGCCGTCTCTGCGTGTTTGCGCCAGTGCCGCCGTCTCATAAGGGCCCGTGACGTTGGGCTCTTATTTTTCTGGGGTTGCAGTAGAGGCTCCTCCCCTCACCACTGCCTCCCCGTAGGTTATTTTTATCGTTGCCGTCTCTGGTTCGGAGTCATTTTTGTTGCGGAGCATTTTTGGTGTTATTGCTGTCGGGTCGTCTATAATGTTGCGTGGAGCATCTGTCTAAGCACGTGCGCGTTTGGCTCGGAGCTGCTCTGCCCGGAGGTGTAGAGTCAGGAGCGGGCGGCCTGAGTTTAGGAGTCCACGATTGATCTGTGGACACGTTATCCTGCGTAGGCAGAGGTTGTGCGGTCATCTGGGACGGAGTAGCCGTGGGCAGGGGGGAGGACAGTCCGTTCCCCAGTGGTCTTTGGGACTCAATTCGACCTTCTTGTGGGATTCCTGAATAGAAAGCAGACCTGTGGAATGGTCAAGCTGTTGATGAGCTCCTGGGTAACTTGTTGAATACCTTGATTTCAGATGCAGAGGGACAACTCGGCACGAACGAGCGACGGAGGAGGCGAGCCGAGCGCCGTAAGCAAGCGGGTCGGTGCGTGGTGGGAGCAGGAAGCTGTGCCGTGTGGCTCTAGCTGAGTTTGGTCGTTTCTCTCTTTTCTAGGAGCGAAGTGAAGTGGAAAGCTGGGTATCGGCAGCGCAGCTCCTCTGGCAAGGTGAGCACGGAGCCGTGGTAGGGGCGAGCAGGAGCGTGGGGCCAGGGATTCGTTCAAAGAGCTACGGTTCTTTTGCTTCTCGCCGTCTGAGGCGTCACCAGCGATGAGGGTTTGTGACCGCGCCCGCGGCACGGAACGCCGTGGAACTAAGCGGGAGGCGGGTGTCGCGGAAGGGGTCGGAGTCTACCCCACGGCACCGTGTGCCGGCAAGGCTTAGCGAGCGTGTGCTTTCTCGTGTTCCTGTAGATGAAGAAGAGGAACCCGGCGACGCAGGAAGATCCCCGTTAGCGCGCGTGGCGTTTTCTTCCGTCGAAGATGGGTTCGGTCCCTCGGCCCTCTGAAAGCTAAGTGAAGGCACGGGGGCTGGGAAGGGGCCGGGAATGGCAGGGACGGGCGGTTTAGCTCCGCTAAGGGCAAGGGCCGTCCAATAAGCAGGTGGGGCGGTGCGTGGTGTCAAAGGGAAGATGTGCCTCGTGCCTTTATACTGTGCGCTCGCTCAGCTTAGCGAGCGTGTGTTTTCTTGTGTTGCTGTAGATGTTGAGGAGGAACCCGGTGATGCTGGAATATCCCTGTCAGCGCACGTGGCGTTTTCTTCTGTTGAAGACGGATTCAGTTTCTTGGCCCTCTGAAAGCTAAGTGGAGGCTGGGGGCCTGGGAAGGGGCTGAAAACTGCAGGGAGGGGGGTTAAGTTCAGTTCGGGGCAAGGGTTATCCGGGACCAGTCTCCCTTGGGCAGGTGAAGGGTCCAGGGAATTTCACAGCGCGATGCCAGCGTGCGCCGGGCAGGGCAGCTCCAGCCAACGTCTGCGTCGTTGTGTAGTTCGGGAAGCCTGCCTTGCGCCTGCGTGACGATCCTGGGGTCTCATCGCGTTCGAGGGACACAAAAGTTTACTCGGGTGCCATTTCGGGATCTGCAACACCGGTGCCGATTGGCGTAGCGCCAATTGGGTGCCGGTTCTGTCGTATCAGCAGTTGAAAGCGTGGCCGGTCCTTGCGTTTTGGATGTTTCTGGTCAGTTGTGTGTTATGGCGTCGTTGAGGGCTGCGTTGGCAGCTCTGCTTTCTACCCATCCAGTCTTGGGGACTGGCACTTCTTCCCAGCATCTCGAAGCGTTTGCGCCAGTGCCGCCGTCTCTGTGTGTTTGCGCCAGTGCCGCCGTCTCTGTCTGTTTGCGCCAGTGCCGCCGTCTCTGTGTGTTTGCGCCAGTGCCGCCGTCTCTGTGTGTTTGCGCCAGTGCCGCCGTCTCATAAGAGGCCGTAACGTTCGGCTCTCATTTTTCTGGGGTTGCAGTAGAGGCTCCTCGCCTCCCCACTACCTCCCCGCAGGTTATTTTTATCGTTGCCTTCTCTGGTTCGGAGTCATTTTTGTTGCGGAGCATTTTTGGTGTTATTGCTGTCGGGTCGTCTATAATGTTGCGTGGAGCATCTGTCTAAGCACGTGCGCGTTTGGCTCGGAGCTGCTCTGCCCGGAGGTGTAGAGTCAGGAGCGGGCGGCCTGAGTTTAGGAGTCCACGATTGATCTGTGGACACGTTATCCTGCGTAGGCAGAGGTTGTGCGGTCATCTGGGACGGAGTAGCCGTGGGCAGGGGAGCGGACAGTCCGTTCCCCAGTGGTCTTTGGGACTCAATTAGACCTTCTTGTGGGATTTCCTGAATAGAAAGCAGACCTGTGGAACGGTCAAGCTGTTGATGAGCTCCTGGGTAACTTGTTGAATACCTTGATTTCAGGAGCAGAGGGACAACTCAGCACAAACGAGCGACGGAGGAGGCGAGCCGAGCGCCGTAAGCAAGCAGGTCGGTGCGTGGTGGGAGCAGGAAGCTGTGCCGTGTGGCTCTAGCTGAGTTTGGTCGTTTCTCTCTTTTCTAGGCGTGAAGCAGAGTGGAAAGCTGGGTATCGGCAGCGCAGCTCCTCTGGCAAGGTGAGCACGGAGCCGTGGTAGGGGCAAGCAGGAGCGTGGAGCCAGGTATTCGTTCAAAGAGCTACAGTTTTTTTGCTTCTCGCCGTCTGAGGCGTCACCAGCGATGAGGGTTTGTGACCGCGCCCGCGGCACGGAACGCCGTGGAACTAAGCGGGAGGCGGGTGTCGCGGAAGGGGTCGGAGTCTACCCCACGGCACCGTGTGCCGGCAAGGCTTAGCGAGCGTGTGCTTTCTCGTGTTCCTGTAGATGTTGAAGAGGAACCCGGCGACGCAGGAAGATCCCCGTTAGCGCGCGTGGCGTTTTCTTCCGTCGAAGATGGGTTCGGTCCCTCGGCCCTCTGAAAGCTAAGTGAAGGCACGGGGGCTGGGGAGGGGCCGGGAATGGCAGGGACGGGCGGTTTAGCTCCGCTAAGGGCAAGGGCCGTCCAGTAAGCAGGTGGGGCGGTGCGTGGTGTCAAAGGGAAGATGTGCCTCGTGCCTTTATACTGTGCGCTCGCTCTGCTTAGCGAGCGTGTGTTTTCTTGTGTTGTTGTAGATGTTGAGGAGGAACCCGGTGATGCTGGAATATCCCTGTCAGCGCACGTGGCGTTTTCTTCTGTTGAAGACGGATTCAGTTTCTTGGCCCTCTGAAAGCTAAGTGGAGGCTGGGGGCCTGGGAAGGGGCTGAAAACTGCAGGGAGGGGGGTTAAGTTCCGTTCGGGGCAAGGGTTATCCGGGAACAGTCTCCCTTGGGCAGGTGAAGGGTCCAGGGAATTTCACAGCGCGATGCCAGCGTGCGCCGGGCAGGGCAGCTCCAGCCAAAGTCTGCGTCGCTGTGTAGTTCGGGAAGCCTGCCTTGCGCCTGCGTGACGATCCTGGGGTCTCATCGCGTTCGAGGGACACAAATGTTTACTCGGGTGCCATTCCGGGATCTGTAACGCCGGTGCCGATTGGCGTAGCGCCAATTGGGTGCCGGTTCTGTCGTATCAGCAGTTGAAAGCGTGGCAGGTCCTTGCGTTTTGGATGTTTCTGGTCAGTTGTGTGTTATGGCGTCGTTGAGGGCTGCGTTGGCAGCTCTGCTTTCTACCCATCCAGTCTTGGGGACTGGCACTTTTTCCCAGCATCTCGAAGCGTTTGCGCCAGTGCCGCCGTCTCTGTGTGTTTTGCGCCAGTGCCGCCGTCTCTGTGTGTTTTGCGCCAGTGCCGCCGTCTCTGTGTGTTTTGCGCCAGTGCCGCCGTCTCTGTGTGTTTTGCGCCAGTGCCGCCGTCTCTGTGTGTTTTGCGCCAGTGCCGCCGTCTCTGTGTGTTTTGCGCCAGTGCCGCCGTCTCTGTGTGTTTTGCGCCAGTGCCGCCGTCTCTGTGTGTTTTGCGCCAGTGCCGCCGTCTCTGTGTGTTTTGCGCCAGTGCCGCCGTCTCGTAAGGGGCCCTGACTTTTGGCTCCTTTGTTTTCTGGGGTTGTAGTGGAGGCTCATTGTACACCACTGCCTCCCTGCAGGTTCTTTTGATCGATGTGTGTCTGGTTTGGAGTCGTTGTCATCGTCGGGTGTTGTTAGTGGCGTTGCCATCGTGTCGTCTATAATGTTCTGTGGAGAGTCTGTCTGAGCGGGTGCGCATTTGGCTCGGAGCCGCTCTGCCCGGACGCGTGCAGTCGGGGGCGGGTGGACCGAGGTCTAGGAGTCCACGGTTAATATGCTGACGTGTTCAATTGCGTAGGCAGAGGTCGTGCAGTAACATGGGATGGAGTAGCTGTGGGCAGGGGAGTCAATAGTCCTTTTAGTGGTGTTTTGCTGTTGTTACTAAGGGCATTGTTGACTAGCGTTTTCTGTGGTCTGCTGGTTTTTCAGAGACTAAGTGTTTTAATTAATTTTTTTTTTCTTTGCAGGTGATCACGTTGTCAATACGAGTCACTTACTTGTAAAAAGGCATTTTGTTAGGCTATGTAACACTCAGTTATAGCCTTTTTTTGATGGTAACAAAAGCAGCTACAGACTCTGATCAACACTTGTGAGATAAGGCCCGCTTTACACTTTAGTGAAGAACTAGGTTTATTTCCGTGAAAATGCCACATTTGAGGCTGGCAGGAAGCTCCTACGAATCGTAAACAAAATTTACGGCTGCGAGGAGCCAAGTCCGGTCTGAGATCAGCGCAGAGGATCTACCGAGAAGCAAGAAGACCAGACTTGGCTATTGCTACTGGACTGAATCACAATGTAGAGGGGTGGGTGAATAGTTTGTAAGGGTACAAATACCCAGGGATTTCTATGCTTGGCTGGGACTTTAGCAGCACCAGCAGCAGCTCCGGTCAGCCTTCCCGCCGTACCATTCTGTTCGGTTATTTATTTTCACGGTTTTTGCCTCATCAACCCACCCGTCCCCACGTCCACGGAAGGGAGGTAGGGATGTCGAGGTGTAGAGCGATGTGATTCTGAAAATCAGGCTGAGTGATATAAGGAATGAGTTGTAAACACACAATCCTTTGGCCTTATGTAAATATAATATTTTAGGTGTTTTCCCTATCCTCCGTGAGTCTGGGAGCCAAACCGTAGATCCAGCGCGGTGCTACGTTCGGATCCAGCCGCACCCAGTCTTCCGTCCGGGGAGGAGTTTAGAAAGCGAGGGGGTCCGTTCTGAACCTCACGACTCAACGGAAAGGCCTCCTTCTAGCCTTTGGCATCTACTGTCCACGTAGAAATTACTCTGAATCAAGTTCCAGCCGATTTTGATCGTCATATTTTGTCCACTTAGCAAGCAATAGCGTCCCTTGCCATCGCATCGCACGACGTCACAGCGCGAGCGATCCGACGCCGCTCTCGGTCGGCCGCGCCCCGAGTCGGTTACCCGAGACGAAGCGACGTCGGCGGGGTTGCGGGCGTCGTCAGTGCTTAGCGACGGAGACGTGGGGTGAGTTTGAGTTACGGATCGTCAGAGGAACCGACTTGCGGTAACTGCCACGATTGGGAAGCCACGGAGGAATAGGTCACCGTGGTCAAGAAGTGTACGAAGGATGGCAAGGGAATTAAGTCTAAACTGTTTTCCTGTTCCGACAATTAGCTTGAGACACGTACTTAAAAGGGTCGGTGTGGTGGATGACGCGCAGCACGTTCGGGTGGCGTGAAACCTCGAGCGAACGTGGCTCGGGGTTTTAGTTATTTGTCCTCGGAGGTTCAAATTTTTTTCCCTTTTCAGGTAAATTCCGAAGGTAAAGAATAAGAGAGTCCTAGCTGGGGGGTTTTATCCCCCCCGCCCCGTCCGGGTTTTTTTTCTCCCATTCCCGGCAGCTCTGAGAGGCGACGTTCGTCGCCAACGTGCGGACCGAGGTCCGGCCGGGAGCGGGGTTTTGCCGGGCGGGGCGAGTTTAGAGGACGCCGGGAACGGCGTTTCCGAGGGGCGACGCGGAGACGGGGCGAAGGCACGGGGCGAGAAGGGCAGAGAATGGGTGCGGTGTGACGGTGCGGTGGTGTCAGTAGGTGAATGGGTGGTGCGTTAGAGTCGTGTGATGTGGTAATATTGTGTTTTGGGGTTGTAGTTACTTGTTATTGCAGGTTAATGGTTTTTGCATTTCAGGTAAATGTCTAATTTAAAATAGAATAAAAAAACCCCAGCCGGGGGATTTTTTTTTCCGTTCCCCCGGCTGGGTTTTTTTTCCCCGGTCCCGGCCGCTCAGCGAGGCGATGTTCATCGCCAAGGTTTGGACGTGGGCGCCCGTCAGGCCGGGGTTTTGGCAGGCAGGGTCACATTTGAGGTTTCCGGGAACGGCGTTCCCGAGGGGCCACGGCACAGGGGGAGAAGGGCCGCGGCGCGAGCGTGCGGCGGTGTCGGTTGGCGTACGAGCGGTGTGGTTAGCTGAGTGATTAGGAATGATTGTGTTTTGGTCCTCTTTTTTTTTCTTTGCAGGTTAATGGTTTTTTCTTTTCAGCTAAATTTTAAATTTAAAATAGAATAAAAAAACCCCAGCCGGGGGATTTTTTTTTTCTGTTCCCCCGGCTGGGTTTTTTTTTCCCCGGTCCCGGCCGCTCAGCGAGGCGACGTTCATCGCCAAGGTTCGGACGTGGGCGCCTATCGGGCCGGGGTTTTGGCAGGCAGGGTCATATTGGAGGCTTCCGGGAACGGCGTTCCCGAGGGGCGACGGGGTCACGGCACAGGGGGAGAAGGGCCGCGGCGTGAGCGTGCGGCGGTGTCGGTCGGCGTATGAGCGGTGTGTTTAGCTGAGTGCCATGTAATGATTGCGTTTTTGTCCTGTATTTGTTTCTTTGCAGGTTAATGGTTTTTTCTTTTCAGCTAAATTTTAAATTTAAAATAGAATAAAAAAACCCCAGCCGGGGGATTTTTTTTTTCCGTTCCCCCGGCTGGGTTTTTTTTCCCCGGTCTTGGCCGCTCAGCGAGGCGACGTTCATCGCCAAGGTTCGGACGCGGGCGCCCGTCGGGCCGGGGTTTTGGCAGGCAGGGTCACATTTGAGGCTTCCGGGAACAGCGTTCCCGAGGGGCGACGCGGAGACGGGGTCACGGCACAGGGGGAGAAGGGCTGCGGCGTGAGCGTGAGGTGGTGTCTGTATGCGTATGAGCGGTGTGGTTAGCTGAGTGATGTGGAATGAATCTGTTTTGGTCCTGTATTTGTTTCTTTGCAGGTTAATGGTTTTTTCTTTTCAGCTAAATTTTAAATTTAAAATAGAATAAAAAAACCCCAGCTGGGGGATTTTTTTTTTGTTCCCCCGGCTGGGTTTTTTTTTCCCCGGTCCCGGCCGCTCAGCGAGGCGACGTTCATCGCCAAGGTTCGGACATGGGCGCCCATCGGGCCGGGGTTTTGGCAGGCAGGGTCACATTTGAGGCTTCTGGGAACGGCATTCCCAAGGGGCTGTGAGGAGACTGGGTCCCAGCACACCGGGAGCACCGGGGCGGCGCGAGCGTGCGGCGGTGTCTGTAGGTGTATGAGCGGTGTGGTTAGCTGAGTGCCGTGGAATGATTGCGTTTTGGTCCTGTATTTGTTTCTTTGCAGGTTAATGGTTTTTTCTTTTCAGCTAAATTTAAAATAGAATAAAAAAACCCCAGCCGGGGGATTTTTTTTTCCGTTCCCCCGGCTGGGTTTTGTTTTCCCCGGTCCCGGCCGCTCAGCGAGGCGACATTCATTGCCAAGGTTCGGCTGCGGGTGCCCATCAGGCTGGGGTTTTGGCAGGCAGGGTCATATTGGAGGCTTCCGGGAATGGCGTTCCCGAGGGGCCGCGAGGAGACGGGGTCCCGGCCCACCGGGAGCACGGGGGTGAAGTGAGCGTGCGGCGGTGTCTGTAGGCGTATGAGCGGTGTGGTTAGCTGAGTGCCGTGGAATGATTGCGTTTTGGTCCTGTATTTGTTTCTTTGCAGGTTAATGGTTTTTTTTGAAAGCTAAGTTTAAAATTCAAAATAGAATAAAAAAACTCCAGCTGGGGGATTTTCTTGTTTCCCCTGGCTGGGTTGTTTTTTTTCCTCCTGGTCCCGGTCTCTCCACGAGGTGACGTTCATTGCCTAAGTGTGGATGTGGGTTAGGCCGAGATTGGGGTTTAGGCAGGCAGGGAGCGTTTAGAGCCTCCTGGGAACGGTGTTCCTGAGGGGTGACGTGGATGTGGGGTGAGGGTGTCAGCTGGGAGAATGGTTGCTGTGTGAGTGTGTGGTGGGTTTGGTATCTGAGTGAGTGGTGTGGTGTAGCTGTGTGATCTGGTATGATTGTGGTTTGGGGTTGTATGTTTTATTTTCTGGGGTGTTTTTTTATTTTACCTGAAAATGGACAGAAAAAAATTCAATTAGATTATTAAAACAACAGCCAGGGGATTCCTTCCCCATGTGTCCATCCACTGCCTTCAGCAGTGTGTTTTAGTCCAGGTCCACTGTGCTTGGTCTAGTCAAGTTAATTGCCAAAGTTCATATTCAGGTCAGTCTGGGACGGTGGTTTCAGAGGCAGGGTTTTTGTTGAGGATCCCAGGAACAGCCGTTCTGGTGACACCCGTTCTTCATAGCGGCCACGGTTGGTCCTTGTTAGGATGCTCGTTTAGGGAGAGGTCCAGGAAGGTGTTAGCGATCGGCCTAGGAGTAGCGTGAGTAAATGGCTGAGGACAGGGACAGGGTTGAAATAGAAGCGTGTTATCCTCTGTAACGGGATGTGAGAAAAGCTCTGAAAAAGGTGAGTTGGGTTTTCTGTGTTCTGTTGTAATTGCAATATCTCCAATGTGTTTTAAATAATTTTAATACCTTGAATGTGTTCTCATTGTAATACCCTGAAAGTGTAACAAAGGTGTGCATTTGATGTTTGGCACGTCAATTTTGACAGAATGATGTAAAAGAGTTGTAACGGTGAAGAGTCTGATCTGCCGCGTGCTCAAACGTACACGCGAACCGAGAGTTTGTTTAATGCTTGCCGTCGGGTGAGAAATGCTGTAATGGGTCTGTACCGGAACTAATGATTTTCTCTTTAGCCTTTTGCCATGTGATACATTATGTCTAAAAGCTGTAATAAGGAAGAGTTTTTCATGTTATGGGAATTGTGATTATGGAACAGCCTTTAGAAAACCAATTTCTCATTTGTTGGCTCATATCAAATAAAGAGTGAGTTAGGATGCTTTACTATGTGGTTTGAGGAGGTTCGTCCTACCTCAGGGCCATCACAAAGGTAATAAAGCAGACACGCCTTTTTGTTGTCCAGTGTCTTTTTTTGGTCTGAGTGGAGTGACAGGTTGATGTTTTGTGCACGTACCTGAGTTTGAGAGAGTGTAGTTTGTGACTGTGAGTGTGCACTGCACTTTGTCTGTCTTGTGCTGTGAGCGTGCTGGACTTTGTCTCTGTCTTGTCTTGTGCGTGTGCTGGACTTTGTCTTGTCTTGTGCGTGTGCTGGACTTTGTCTCTGTCTTGTGTTGTGTGCGTGCTGGACTTTGTCTCTCTCTAGTGCGGGTGCTGGACTTTGTCTCTGTCTTGTGTTGTGCGTGCGCTGGACTTTGTCTCTGTCTTGTCTTCTGCGTGTGCTGGACTTTGTCTTGTCTTGTGTGCGTGCTGGACTTTGTCTCTGTCTTGTCTTGTGTGGGTGCTGGAATTTGTGACTTGTGTTGTGTGTGTGCGCTGGACTTTGTCTTTGTCTTGTGCTGTGTGTGTTGGACTTTGTCTCTGTCTTGTGTTGTGTGTGTGCTGGACTTTGTCTTGTCTTGTGTGTGTGCTGGACTTTGTCTCTGTCTTGTGCTGTGTGTGTGTTGGACTTTGTCTGTGTCTTGTGCTGTGTGTGTGTTGGAGTTTGAGTTGACCGATTGTTCAGGTTGAATGTATTTGAGTGTGTTTATACTCTAGAGTTTGTTTTGCATGGCAGGTAGAAATAGTTCTTTATTTAACACAATAAATTATTTGGTTTTTTTAGTTGCAGCAGTAGGGCTTTGGATGCTTAAGGGGAGTTTAAAAAAAAAAAAATATCCAATCCATGTACTCCCCCTGAGCATCCAAAGCCCTACTGCTGCACCAGACTTATTATTTTTATTCTTTTTATTTACACATATAAACAAACCATATCTATCCCTAACCCACCATATTTCCATGACCAGGGGGAGTACTCCCTAATTAATAAACAAACAATAAATAATTAGAGACTACTCCCCCTGGTCATGGAAATTAGCACCCAATTATGCAAATGAACCAAATAAATATGCAAATTAGGTAAAAAAAATTTTTCTCCACCACACACACAAATAAAAACACAAACAAAAAAACCAAAAAAAAAAAAAAATCAGCAACAAAACATACTTAAACCTACACAAAAAAAACAAACATAACAACAATAAAAACAAAAACAAAATATCAACAACAAAACAAAAACAAACAAAAAAACCACAAAAAAACCAACAGTAAACAAACACAACAACAAATACAACAACAAAGTAACCAACTCACCAAGCAAATACAAACAACAAACAAAAAAAAAAAAACAACAACAACACATAAATTAAAAAGTACCACATACCTTACGTACAAAAACCAAACAAAACCACACCACTTCTCCTCACAAACAAAATCCATAAAAAAAACAAAATCCACAATGCAATAACAACACATACAAAACAATCGACACAAAAGGAAACAAAAACAAAATACTGAAAAAAAAAAAAAAATACAGCAAAACCTCTTCTGTACATACAACTACAAATAACAAAACAGATAAAAAACAAAACAACAGCCAAAAAACAAAATATTACAAATAAAATTACCACTACAAAAGAAAACTATGAAACTGAAAAACAATAAAAACTATTAACAATAAAAACAAAAACAGACTGTAAAAAGCAAACAAACAAAACATAAAAAAAATACAGAAACAACAAATACACAACAAAAAACAAACAAAAGAAAATCATCAACACAAACATAAACATTCAAAAAAATAACACACACCAGAAACAAAAAAAAAGAAAAATAAAAAAAAACAGTCAATAAAAAAACAAACAAAAAACATAATAACAAACAAATCAACATCAACAAACAAAAATAAAAAATCAAAAAACATAAAAAAATACAACGACAAACAACAATACACAAACAAAAATTACAAAACACATCACAACAAAAAAAAACCAACAATAACATACACATCAACACAAATGTAAACAATAACTAAAACACAAACGTATAAAAACACAATAAACACTAACACAGAACACATAACACATTTCACATCACACTAACAACACAACCTACACAAAAACAACTCCAACTACAAAAAATACATAAATTTAATCAAACAAAAAACAATTAAAACAAAATACAGAACAGCCACAAGGAAACCCAACAGTCAAACCACATAACAACTAAATATACAAAACCACAAATAACTACAATTACAACTACAATAACAACTAAAAACAAAATACAAACTAACATAAAACACACAAGACACTATACATTACACAAACAACTTACTACACAAGGAACAGCCTACGATAGAGATTACAATACATTGTAAGATTACAAATAAAGCACAAATTACGATACAGATTACACTACAACTTAATATTACAGTACAGGTGACAATACAGGTTAGGCTTACAGTACAGGTTAATGAACAGGTGACACTACAGGTTAGAGTACACATTACAGTTAAGATTACATTACAGTTAGGATAAAGGTAAGGGTGACAATACAGTTTACAGTACACTTTACATTACAGGTTACGTTACAGGTTACAGTACAGGTGACAGTACGAGTTAGGATTAAGGTACAGGTTAGGGTACAGGTTAGGGTACAGGTTACAGTTAGAGTACGGGTTACGGTACAGGTTAGGGTACAGATTAGGATACAGCTTACGGTACAGGTTAGGGTACAGGTTACGGTTAGGGTACGGGTTAGGGTACGGCTTAGGGTACGAGTACGGCTTAGGGTACGTATACGGGTTAGGGTACGGGTTACGGTACGGGTTAGGGTACGGGTTAGGGTACAGGTTAGGGTACAGGTTAGGGTACGGGTTAGGGTACGGGTACAGGTTACGGTACAGGTTAGGGTACGGGTTAGGGTACGGGTTAGGGTTAGGGTTAGGATTAGGGTTAGGGTTAGGGTACGGGTTAGGGTACGGGTTAGGGTACGGGTTAGGGTTAGGGTAAGGGTTAGGGTTAGGGTTAGGGTTAGGGTTAGGGTTAGGGTTAGGGTACGGGTTAGGGTACGGGTTAGGGTTAGGGTTAGGGTTAGGGTACGGGTTAGGGTACGGGTTAGGGTACGGGTTAGGGTACGGGTTAGGGTTAGGGTTAGGGTACGGGTTAGGGTACGGGTTAGGGTACGGGTTAGGGTACGGGTTAGGGTTAGGGTTAGGGTACGGGTTAGGGTTAGGGTACGGGTTAGGGTTAGGGTTAGGGTACGGGTTAGGGTTAGGGTTAGGGTACGGGTTAGGGTTAGGGTTAGGGTACGGGTTAGGGTTAGGGTACGGGTTAGGGTTAGGGTACGGGTTAGGGTACGGGTTAGGGTTAGGGTTAGGGTACGGGTTAGGGTACGGGTTAGGGTTAGGGTTAGGGTTAGGGTTAGGGTTAGGGTTAGGGTTAGGGTTAGGGTTAGGGTTAGGGTTAGGGTTAGGGTTAGGGTACGGGTTAGGGTTAGGGTTAGGGTTAGGGTTAGGGTTAGGGTTAGGGTTAGGGTTAGGGTTAGGGTTAGGGTTAGGGTTAGGGTTAGGGTTAGGGTTAGGGTTAGGGTTAGGGTTAGGGTTAGGGTTAGGGTTAGGGTTAGGGTTAGGGTTAGGGTTAGGGTTAGGGTTAGGGTTAGGGTTAGGGTTAGGGTTAGGGTTAGGGTTAGGGTTAGGGTTAGGGTTAGGGTTAGGGTTAGGGTTAGGGTTAGGGTTAGGGTTAGGGTTAGGGTTAGGGTTAGGGTTAGGGTTAGGGTTAGGGTTAGGGTTAGGGTTAGGGTTAGGGTTAGGGTTAGGGTTAGGGTTAGGGTTAGGGTTAGGGTTAGGGTTAGGGTTAGGGTTAGGGTTAGGGTTAGGGTTAGGGTTAGGGTTAGGGTTAGGGTTAGGGTTAGGGTTAGGGTTAGGGTTAGGGTTAGGGTTAGGGTTAGGGTTAGGGTTAGGGTTAGGGTTAGGGTTAGGGTTAGGGTTAGGGTTAGGGTTAGGGTTAGGGTTAGGGTTAGGGTTAGGGTTAGGGTTAGGGTTAGGGTTAGGGTTAGGGTTAGGGTTAGGGTTAGGGTTAGGGTTAGGGTTAGGGTTAGGGTTAGGGTTAGGGTTAGGGTTAGGGTTAGGGTTAGGGTTAGGGTTAGGGTTAGGGTTAGGGTTAGGGTTAGGGTTAGGGTTAGGGTTAGGGTTAGGGTTAGGGTTAGGGTTAGGGTTAGGGTTAGGGTTAGGGTTAGGGTTAGGGTTAGGGTTAGGGTTAGGGTTAGGGTTAGGGTTAGGGTTAGGGTTAGGGTTAGGGTTAGGGTTAGGGTTAGGGTTAGGGTTAGGGTTAGGGTTAGGGTTAGGGTTAGGGTTAGGGTTAGGGTTAGGGTTAGGGTTAGGGTTAGGGTTAGGGTTAGGGTTAGGGTTAGGGTTAGGGTTAGGGTTAGGGTTAGGGTTAGGGTTAGGGTTAGGGTTAGGGTTAGGGTTAGGGTTAGGGTTAGGGTTAGGGTTAGGGTTAGGGTTAGGGTTAGGGTTAGGGTTAGGGTTAGGGTTAGGGTTAGGGTTAGGGTTAGGGTTAGGGTTAGGGTTAGGGTTAGGGTTAGGGTTAGGGTTAGGGTTAGGGTTAGGGTTAGGGTTAGGGTTAGGGTTAGGGTTAGGGTTAGGGTTAGGGTTAGGGTTAGGGTTAGGGTTAGGGTTAGGGTTAGGGTTAGGGTTAGGGTTAGGGTTAGGGTTAGGGTTAGGGTTAGGGTTAGGGTTAGGGTTAGGGTTAGGGTTAGGGTTAGGGTTAGGGTTAGGGTTAGGGTTAGGGTTAGGGTTAGGGTTAGGGTTAGGGTTAGGGTTAGGGTTAGGGTTAGGGTTAGGGTTAGGGTTAGGGTTAGGGTTAGGGTTAGGGTTAGGGTTAGGGTTAGGGTTAGGGTTAGGGTTAGGGTTAGGGTTAGGGTTAGGGTTAGGGTTAGGGTTAGGGTTAGGGTTAGGGTTAGGGTTAGGGTTAGGGTTAGGGTTAGGGTTAGGGTTAGGGTTAGGGTTAGGGTTAGGGTTAGGGTTAGGGTTAGGGTTAGGGTTAGGGTTAGGGTTAGGGTTAGGGTTAGGGTTAGGGTTAGGGTTAGGGTTAGGGTTAGGGTTAGGGTTAGGGTTAGGGTTAGGGTTAGGGTTAGGGTTAGGGTTAGGGTTAGGGTTAGGGTTAGGGTTAGGGTTAGGGTTAGGGTTAGGGTTAGGGTTAGGGTTAGGGTTAGGGTTAGGGTTAGGGTTAGGGTTAGGGTTAGGGTTAGGGTTAGGGTTAGGGTTAGGGTTAGGGTTAGGGTTAGGGTTAGGGTTAGGGTTAGGGTTAGGGTTAGGGTTAGGGTTAGGGTTAGGGTTAGGGTTAGGGTTAGGGTTAGGGTTAGGGTTAGGGTTAGGGTTAGGGTTAGGGTTAGGGTTAGGGTTAGGGTTAGGGTTAGGGTTAGGGTTAGGGTTAGGGTTAGGGTTAGGGTTAGGGTTAGGGTTAGGGTTAGGGTTAGGGTTAGGGTTAGGGTTAGGGTTAGGGTTAGGGTTAGGGTTAGGGTTAGGGTTAGGGTTAGGGTTAGGGTTAGGGTT
Organism: Columba livia; assembly: GCF_036013475.1. Lineage (NCBI taxonomy): Eukaryota > Metazoa > Chordata > Aves > Columbiformes > Columbidae > Columba > Columba livia. The sequence continues at coordinate 7,255 of NC_088627.1, read as the reverse complement.
AGGGTTAGGGTTAGGGTTAGGGTTAGGGTTAGGGTTAGGGTTAGGGTTAGGGTTAGGGTTAGGGTTAGGGTTAGGGTTAGGGTTAGGGTTAGGGTTAGGGTTAGGGTTAGGGTTAGGGTTAGGGTTAGGGTTAGGGTTAGGGTTAGGGTTAGGGTTAGGGTTAGGGTTAGGGTTAGGGTTAGGGTTAGGGTTAGGGTTAGGGTTAGGGTTAGGGTTAGGGTTAGGGTTAGGGTTAGGGTTAGGGTTAGGGTTAGGGTTAGGGTTAGGGTTAGGGTTAGGGTTAGGGTTAGGGTTAGGGTTAGGGTTAGGGTTAGGGTTAGGGTTAGGGTTAGGGTTAGGGTTAGGGTTAGGGTTAGGGTTAGGGTTAGGGTTAGGGTTAGGGTTAGGGTTAGGGTTAGGGTTAGGGTTAGGGTTAGGGTTAGGGTTAGGGTTAGGGTTAGGGTTAGGGTTAGGGTTAGGGTTAGGGTTAGGGTTAGGGTTAGGGTTAGGGTTAGGGTTAGGGTTAGGGTTAGGGTTAGGGTTAGGGTTAGGGTTAGGGTTAGGGTTAGGGTTAGGGTTAGGGTTAGGGTTAGGGTTAGGGTTAGGGTTAGGGTTAGGGTTAGGGTTAGGGTTAGGGTTAGGGTTAGGGTTAGGGTTAGGGTTAGGGTTAGGGTTAGGGTTAGGGTTAGGGTTAGGGTTAGGGTTAGGGTTAGGGTTAGGGTTAGGGTTAGGGTTAGGGTTAGGGTTAGGGTTAGGGTTAGGGTTAGGGTTAGGGTTAGGGTTAGGGTTAGGGTTAGGGTTAGGGTTAGGGTTAGGGTTAGGGTTAGGGTTAGGGTTAGGGTTAGGGTTAGGGTTAGGGTTAGGGTTAGGGTTAGGGTTAGGGTTAGGGTTAGGGTTAGGGTTAGGGTTAGGGTTAGGGTTAGGGTTAGGGTTAGGGTTAGGGTTAGGGTTAGGGTTAGGGTTAGGGTTAGGGTTAGGGTTAGGGTTAGGGTTAGGGTTAGGGTTAGGGTTAGGGTTAGGGTTAGGGTTAGGGTTAGGGTTAGGGTTAGGGTTAGGGTTAGGGTTAGGGTTAGGGTTAGGGTTAGGGTTAGGGTTAGGGTTAGGGTTAGGGTTAGGGTTAGGGTTAGGGTTAGGGTTAGGGTTAGGGTTAGGGTTAGGGTTAGGGTTAGGGTTAGGGTTAGGGTTAGGGTTAGGGTTAGGGTTAGGGTTAGGGTTAGGGTTAGGGTTAGGGTTAGGGTTAGGGTTAGGGTTAGGGTTAGGGTTAGGGTTAGGGTTAGGGTTAGGGTTAGGGTTAGGGTTAGGGTTAGGGTTAGGGTTAGGGTTAGGGTTAGGGTTAGGGTTAGGGTTAGGGTTAGGGTTAGGGTTAGGGTTAGGGTTAGGGTTAGGGTTAGGGTTAGGGTTAGGGTTAGGGTTAGGGTTAGGGTTAGGGTTAGGGTTAGGGTTAGGGTTAGGGTTAGGGTTAGGGTTAGGGTTAGGGTTAGGGTTAGGGTTAGGGTTAGGGTTAGGGTTAGGGTTAGGGTTAGGGTTAGGGTTAGGGTTAGGGTTAGGGTTAGGGTTAGGGTTAGGGTTAGGGTTAGGGTTAGGGTTAGGGTTAGGGTTAGGGTTAGGGTTAGGGTTAGGGTTAGGGTTAGGGTTAGGGTTAGGGTTAGGGTTAGGGTTAGGGTTAGGGTTAGGGTTAGGGTTAGGGTTAGGGTTAGGGTTAGGGTTAGGGTTAGGGTTAGGGTTAGGGTTAGGGTTAGGGTTAGGGTTAGGGTTAGGGTTAGGGTTAGGGTTAGGGTTAGGGTTAGGGTTAGGGTTAGGGTTAGGGTTAGGGTTAGGGTTAGGGTTAGGGTTAGGGTTAGGGTTAGGGTTAGGGTTAGGGTTAGGGTTAGGGTTAGGGTTAGGGTTAGGGTTAGGGTTAGGGTTAGGGTTAGGGTTAGGGTTAGGGTTAGGGTTAGGGTTAGGGTTAGGGTTAGGGTTAGGGTTAGGGTTAGGGTTAGGGTTAGGGTTAGGGTTAGGGTTAGGGTTAGGGTTAGGGTTAGGGTTAGGGTTAGGGTTAGGGTTAGGGTTAGGGTTAGGGTTAGGGTTAGGGTTAGGGTTAGGGTTAGGGTTAGGGTTAGGGTTAGGGTTAGGGTTAGGGTTAGGGTTAGGGTTAGGGTTAGGGTTAGGGTTAGGGTTAGGGTTAGGGTTAGGGTTAGGGTTAGGGTTAGGGTTAGGGTTAGGGTTAGGGTTAGGGTTAGGGTTAGGGTTAGGGTTAGGGTTAGGGTTAGGGTTAGGGTTAGGGTTAGGGTTAGGGTTAGGGTTAGGGTTAGGGTTAGGGTTAGGGTTAGGGTTAGGGTTAGGGTTAGGGTTAGGGTTAGGGTTAGGGTTAGGGTTAGGGTTAGGGTTAGGGTTAGGGTTAGGGTTAGGGTTAGGGTTAGGGTTAGGGTTAGGGTTAGGGTTAGGGTTAGGGTTAGGGTTAGGGTTAGGGTTAGGGTTAGGGTTAGGGTTAGGGTTAGGGTTAGGGTTAGGGTTAGGGTTAGGGTTAGGGTTAGGGTTAGGGTTAGGGTTAGGGTTAGGGTTAGGGTTAGGGTTAGGGTTAGGGTTAGGGTTAGGGTTAGGGTTAGGGTTAGGGTTAGGGTTAGGGTTAGGGTTAGGGTTAGGGTTAGGGTTAGGGTTAGGGTTAGGGTTAGGGTTAGGGTTAGGGTTAGGGTTAGGGTTAGGGTTAGGGTTAGGGTTAGGGTTAGGGTTAGGGTTAGGGTTAGGGTTAGGGTTAGGGTTAGGGTTAGGGTTAGGGTTAGGGTTAGGGTTAGGGTTAGGGTTAGGGTTAGGGTTAGGGTTAGGGTTAGGGTTAGGGTTAGGGTTAGGGTTAGGGTTAGGGTTAGGGTTAGGGTTAGGGTTAGGGTTAGGGTTAGGGTTAGGGTTAGGGTTAGGGTTAGGGTTAGGGTTAGGGTTAGGGTTAGGGTTAGGGTTAGGGTTAGGGTTAGGGTTAGGGTTAGGGTTAGGGTTAGGGTTAGGGTTAGGGTTAGGGTTAGGGTTAGGGTTAGGGTTAGGGTTAGGGTTAGGGTTAGGGTTAGGGTTAGGGTTAGGGTTAGGGTTAGGGTTAGGGTTAGGGTTAGGGTTAGGGTTAGGGTTAGGGTTAGGGTTAGGGTTAGGGTTAGGGTTAGGGTTAGGGTTAGGGTTAGGGTTAGGGTTAGGGTTAGGGTTAGGGTTAGGGTTAGGGTTAGGGTTAGGGTTAGGGTTAGGGTTAGGGTTAGGGTTAGGGTTAGGGTTAGGGTTAGGGTTAGGGTTAGGGTTAGGGTTAGGGTTAGGGTTAGGGTTAGGGTTAGGGTTAGGGTTAGGGTTAGGGTTAGGGTTAGGGTTAGGGTTAGGGTTAGGGTTAGGGTTAGGGTTAGGGTTAGGGTTAGGGTTAGGGTTAGGGTTAGGGTTAGGGTTAGGGTTAGGGTTAGGGTTAGGGTTAGGGTTAGGGTTAGGGTTAGGGTTAGGGTTAGGGTTAGGGTTAGGGTTAGGGTTAGGGTTAGGGTTAGGGTTAGGGTTAGGGTTAGGGTTAGGGTTAGGGTTAGGGTTAGGGTTAGGGTTAGGGTTAGGGTTAGGGTTAGGGTTAGGGTTAGGGTTAGGGTTAGGGTTAGGGTTAGGGTTAGGGTTAGGGTTAGGGTTAGGGTTAGGGTTAGGGTTAGGGTTAGGGTTAGGGTTAGGGTTAGGGTTAGGGTTAGGGTTAGGGTTAGGGTTAGGGTTAGGGTTAGGGTTAGGGTTAGGGTTAGGGTTAGGGTTAGGGTTAGGGTTAGGGTTAGGGTTAGGGTTAGGGTTAGGGTTAGGGTTAGGGTTAGGGTTAGGGTTAGGGTTAGGGTTAGGGTTAGGGTTAGGGTTAGGGTTAGGGTTAGGGTTAGGGTTAGGGTTAGGGTTAGGGTTAGGGTTAGGGTTAGGGTTAGGGTTAGGGTTAGGGTTAGGGTTAGGGTTAGGGTTAGGGTTAGGGTTAGGGTTAGGGTTAGGGTTAGGGTTAGGGTTAGGGTTAGGGTTAGGGTTAGGGTTAGGGTTAGGGTTAGGGTTAGGGTTAGGGTTAGGGTTAGGGTTAGGGTTAGGGTTAGGGTTAGGGTTAGGGTTAGGGTTAGGGTTAGGGTTAGGGTTAGGGTTAGGGTTAGGGTTAGGGTTAGGGTTAGGGTTAGGGTTAGGGTTAGGGTTAGGGTTAGGGTTAGGGTTAGGGTTAGGGTTAGGGTTAGGGTTAGGGTTAGGGTTAGGGTTAGGGTTAGGGTTAGGGTTAGGGTTAGGGTTAGGGTTAGGGTTAGGGTTAGGGTTAGGGTTAGGGTTAGGGTTAGGGTTAGGGTTAGGGTTAGGGTTAGGGTTAGGGTTAGGGTTAGGGTTAGGGTTAGGGTTAGGGTTAGGGTTAGGGTTAGGGTTAGGGTTAGGGTTAGGGTTAGGGTTAGGGTTAGGGTTAGGGTTAGGGTTAGGGTTAGGGTTAGGGTTAGGGTTAGGGTTAGGGTTAGGGTTAGGGTTAGGGTTAGGGTTAGGGTTAGGGTTAGGGTTAGGGTTAGGGTTAGGGTTAGGGTTAGGGTTAGGGTTAGGGTTAGGGTTAGGGTTAGGGTTAGGGTTAGGGTTAGGGTTAGGGTTAGGGTTAGGGTTAGGGTTAGGGTTAGGGTTAGGGTTAGGGTTAGGGTTAGGGTTAGGGTTAGGGTTAGGGTTAGGGTTAGGGTTAGGGTTAGGGTTAGGGTTAGGGTTAGGGTTAGGGTTAGGGTTAGGGTTAGGGTTAGGGTTAGGGTTAGGGTTAGGGTTAGGGTTAGGGTTAGGGTTAGGGTTAGGGTTAGGGTTAGGGTTAGGGTTAGGGTTAGGGTTAGGGTTAGGGTTAGGGTTAGGGTTAGGGTTAGGGTTAGGGTTAGGGTTAGGGTTAGGGTTAGGGTTAGGGTTAGGGTTAGGGTTAGGGTTAGGGTTAGGGTTAGGGTTAGGGTTAGGGTTAGGGTTAGGGTTAGGGTTAGGGTTAGGGTTAGGGTTAGGGTTAGGGTTAGGGTTAGGGTTAGGGTTAGGGTTAGGGTTAGGGTTAGGGTTAGGGTTAGGGTTAGGGTTAGGGTTAGGGTTAGGGTTAGGGTTAGGGTTAGGGTTAGGGTTAGGGTTAGGGTTAGGGTTAGGGTTAGGGTTAGGGTTAGGGTTAGGGTTAGGGTTAGGGTTAGGGTTAGGGTTAGGGTTAGGGTTAGGGTTAGGGTTAGGGTTAGGGTTAGGGTTAGGGTTAGGGTTAGGGTTAGGGTTAGGGTTAGGGTTAGGGTTAGGGTTAGGGTTAGGGTTAGGGTTAGGGTTAGGGTTAGGGTTAGGGTTAGGGTTAGGGTTAGGGTTAGGGTTAGGGTTAGGGTTAGGGTTAGGGTTAGGGTTAGGGTTAGGGTTAGGGTTAGGGTTAGGGTTAGGGTTAGGGTTAGGGTTAGGGTTAGGGTTAGGGTTAGGGTTAGGGTTAGGGTTAGGGTTAGGGTTAGGGTTAGGGTTAGGGTTAGGGTTAGGGTTAGGGTTAGGGTTAGGGTTAGGGTTAGGGTTAGGGTTAGGGTTAGGGTTAGGGTTAGGGTTAGGGTTAGGGTTAGGGTTAGGGTTAGGGTTAGGGTTAGGGTTAGGGTTAGGGTTAGGGTTAGGGTTAGGGTTAGGGTTAGGGTTAGGGTTAGGGTTAGGGTTAGGGTTAGGGTTAGGGTTAGGGTTAGGGTTAGGGTTAGGGTTAGGGTTAGGGTTAGGGTTAGGGTTAGGGTTAGGGTTAGGGTTAGGGTTAGGGTTAGGGTTAGGGTTAGGGTTAGGGTTAGGGTTAGGGTTAGGGTTAGGGTTAGGGTTAGGGTTAGGGTTAGGGTTAGGGTTAGGGTTAGGGTTAGGGTTAGGGTTAGGGTTAGGGTTAGGGTTAGGGTTAGGGTTAGGGTTAGGGTTAGGGTTAGGGTTAGGGTTAGGGTTAGGGTTAGGGTTAGGGTTAGGGTTAGGGTTAGGGTTAGGGTTAGGGTTAGGGTTAGGGTTAGGGTTAGGGTTAGGGTTAGGGTTAGGGTTAGGGTTAGGGTTAGGGTTAGGGTTAGGGTTAGGGTTAGGGTTAGGGTTAGGGTTAGGGTTAGGGTTAGGGTTAGGGTTAGGGTTAGGGTTAGGGTTAGGGTTAGGGTTAGGGTTAGGGTTAGGGTTAGGGTTAGGGTTAGGGTTAGGGTTAGGGTTAGGGTTAGGGTTAGGGTTAGGGTTAGGGTTAGGGTTAGGGTTAGGGTTAGGGTTAGGGTTAGGGTTAGGGTTAGGGTTAGGGTTAGGGTTAGGGTTAGGGTTAGGGTTAGGGTTAGGGTTAGGGTTAGGGTTAGGGTTAGGGTTAGGGTTAGGGTTAGGGTTAGGGTTAGGGTTAGGGTTAGGGTTAGGGTTAGGGTTAGGGTTAGGGTTAGGGTTAGGGTTAGGGTTAGGGTTAGGGTTAGGGTTAGGGTTAGGGTTAGGGTTAGGGTTAGGGTTAGGGTTAGGGTTAGGGTTAGGGTTAGGGTTAGGGTTAGGGTTAGGGTTAGGGTTAGGGTTAGGGTTAGGGTTAGGGTTAGGGTTAGGGTTAGGGTTAGGGTTAGGGTTAGGGTTAGGGTTAGGGTTAGGGTTAGGGTTAGGGTTAGGGTTAGGGTTAGGGTTAGGGTTAGGGTTAGGGTTAGGGTTAGGGTTAGGGTTAGGGTTAGGGTTAGGGTTAGGGTTAGGGTTAGGGTTAGGGTTAGGGTTAGGGTTAGGGTTAGGGTTAGGGTTAGGGTTAGGGTTAGGGTTAGGGTTAGGGTTAGGGTTAGGGTTAGGGTTAGGGTTAGGGTTAGGGTTAGGGTTAGGGTTAGGGTTAGGGTTAGGGTTAGGGTTAGGGTTAGGGTTAGGGTTAGGGTTAGGGTTAGGGTTAGGGTTAGGGTTAGGGTTAGGGTTAGGGTTAGGGTTAGGGTTAGGGTTAGGGTTAGGGTTAGGGTTAGGGTTAGGGTTAGGGTTAGGGTTAGGGTTAGGGTTAGGGTTAGGGTTAGGGTTAGGGTTAGGGTTAGGGTTAGGGTTAGGGTTAGGGTTAGGGTTAGGGTTAGGGTTAGGGTTAGGGTTAGGGTTAGGGTTAGGGTTAGGGTTAGGGTTAGGGTTAGGGTTAGGGTTAGGGTTAGGGTTAGGGTTAGGGTTAGGGTTAGGGTTAGGGTTAGGGTTAGGGTTAGGGTTAGGGTTAGGGTTAGGGTTAGGGTTAGGGTTAGGGTTAGGGTTAGGGTTAGGGTTAGGGTTAGGGTTAGGGTTAGGGTTAGGGTTAGGGTTAGGGTTAGGGTTAGGGTTAGGGTTAGGGTTAGGGTTAGGGTTAGGGTTAGGGTTAGGGTTAGGGTTAGGGTTAGGGTTAGGGTTAGGGTTAGGGTTA